>NW_027269296.1:2008653-4408653 GCF_023055355.1 Agelaius tricolor | reverse complement strand
CTACAGCATTGCCTGGTTTTCTCCCAGGAGCTGCATCCAGGTCTGGTTATGATCTCTGGATGGGCACGTTCCTAGAGCTAATTCTAAATGGATTTCAAGTTGTTTGAACAGTGTTTTTGTCTTCAGGTTGGGCTCCATACCTACTCTATGATGCATGCTTGAGGCAGCTGTCCCAAATATGCAAGAACTTACTCGAAACTTGCTCCCTCTTTTAAGGAAAGGGGCTTCAGAGGGGTTCCTCTTGGCTAGAGTGCCACCTCCTGTCCTGCCTCCTGGCCACTTGCTGTTGGCTCTCACTGGAAGCAGCTTCACTGCTGATCACACTTTCAGCATGACAGAATAGGCCTGCTCTATTTAATGGATTCTACATTTAAATGAAAAGCAAAAATTAGCTACAAAATGAACTTTCAGTAGTTTGCTGAACTTAAGCTCCGTTCTCAGCCATCCCTCTGCAATTCTCCAGCTTCAAGAGAAGAAAATTAATTCCCTAATTCCTCTAACTTCAGAGTGAATGTAAAGGAAATGTGCAACTTATGAAAGGACATTTTATCTAATTTTCTTTTTTTTTTCTGTTCTATTTAGTGAAAGAGTAAATTCTGTATTTTTATTTCAACATACCTTATTTTGTACACATTATTTGTCCAGCCCAGCACTGCAGAGGTGCATTGAAGCCTTCTTGCAGCCCAGCATCCTCAGAAAGTGTGTCAGCTTCACCATGAAATCCCAGTCTGCAGGAATTGCCCCTCTCTCCAGTAATGGCTGTGCTCCAGAAGGAACAGAAATATGTTGGGACTTTGTTTACCCTTGGGATTGAGCACCTCTGGTTATCTGGGCAATCTCTGCAGCTCCATGCCCAGAGCCCCCATGATGACACTTGGTCCTGAGGAGCTCCTGGTGCCACCCAGCCTTCTCCTGCCTGTCACTGTACCTGCCCTGGCACACCTGGTGCTCTGCTTTTCCTCAAACAGACCCTCCCCTGCCACCTTGTCCTTGTTCCCTAACTGCTGAGGGTTAAACTGGCTTGCTGCAGCTTGGCACTGTATGTCAGTGTGCTGTGCTGTGCCAATCTCACTCTGGTGGCTGTGGCATCACCTTCAATTTATTTCAGGCGCTTTGAAGTGAGAAAAATACCCACAGGCCATGGCCAAGAGCACCAGGGGAAGCCCAAGGAAAGGTGACCAAGCACATGATGAGATGACACTTGGTCCTGAGGAGCTCCTGGTGCCACCCAGTCTTGTACCTGCCCTGGCACACCTGGTGCTCTCTTTTTCCTCAAATAGACCCTTCCCTGCCACCTTGTCCTTGTTCTCTAACTGCTGAGGGTTAAACTGGCTTTCTCCTGCCTGGCATTGTACATCAGGATGCTGTGCTGTGCCAATCTCACTCTGGTGGCTGTGGCATCACCTTCAATTTATTTCAGGCGCTTTGAAGTGAGAAAAACACCCACAGGCCATGGCCAAGAGCACCAGGGGAAGCCCAAGGAAAGGTGACCAAGCACAGAGGTGACGCAGCCAAGGCAGTTGAGGGGATTCCCGTCCCGTGAAGTGTGACAAAGCTGGTGCCAAGCCGGGTGACAGCCCTGCCATGCCCTGCGGGCTGGGGCTGTCGCACGCTGCTCTCCGCTGCCTGCAGGCTGCACTGCCGCCTCACGCACCCAGCCAGCCCCAGGGGCACACACGACGCTGTCTTATCTAGAGGCGATGTTATCTCATCTAGAGGTGATAACGGCACCAGCAGCAGGGAAATGTCCCTGTCTGACCATCCCGGAGCCACTCTGGCAGCCACCCCCACACTCACAGGGCGCCCCTGGGCTCCTCAGCGGGTTTCCAGTGGCAGCGCTTGTGTTTCCAACACAAGGTTCCCTGGGGCAGTCTCAGATGTCTCACAGGAGCTGCCATCCACAGGAGCTCAACCTGCAGCTGGCACTGCTGAGCACAGCTGGCACTGCTGAGCACAGCTGGCACTCAATGAGTTCCTCAGCAGCCAGGTTCTGCCAGTGCTCCTCATGCTCCTGTGGGCATCCTGCCCATCCCTCTGCTCTCAGGAACATGCTGGATGGTCACTTCCCACCCCTGGGCTCTGCTGTGTCGAGATTTGTGATGTCTGTGCATCTGTGTTCTGCTTTTCTTAACAGGCACTTATGTGTACGACCTTGTGCTTGAGATAATTTAATGACTGCTTGTTATTTAATATTATTTTTCTTCAGTATCTGTAATTTACACAAACTTAATTTATTTTTCTTTTGAACAGGAAAATAATTTACCTGTATTCATCATTCTTTTGTTGAGTAAAAGGTAATTTCATTGAAATACTAAATTATTGGGAATATGTTCATTTTGTCTAGATGGTAAATCCTCCTGAGTACATGATAAATAATCATGTACTGACTTTGCTCAGTATCACAAAATGGCCATGGGGAAGGGATTTTCTCTTCCTAGAGAGAACAAAAACCAAGAAAGTAATAGTCTAGTGTGAAATACAAGATCTTCTATGCCTCCTTATTAGAAAAGTACACCTCAAAAGAAGAAGCATGTCTGAAAATGTTTGACTGACAAGAAGGTGGTTGTATATGAAAAACACCAAACTGACAAGTGCTGCTTCTTATGTTAGGATTTAGGAGCTTCAGAGAGGCTGTTTGAGTTCAAAGTGCTGATGTTTCATGCAGAATATTTTGCTCCTCTTGCTCCACAGATTCCCAGCTGAGTGCCTGGATGGATAGTATGAATTGGTACCAGCGATGACTGAGAGAGGCTCTTCTCCTGCAGGCCTGGGAGAAGGCTGGCCTGGGGATTGTCTCCTTGCAGAAATTGGCTGCTCCTCCTTGTAGCCCTCACAGCACTCTTCAAAGCCATTCCCAACCAACATTCAGGATCTGTTTCAAGAAAGGTTGGGCTGGCACAATAGAAGTGACATTCTGGTGCTCATGGGAGCGAGTGAAATCTGTCTTAGGATGTTTCCTTCAGGTTTGTGAAGACTTCAGGAAATCCACTCCTGGTGAATACAAGGAAAAGTATGGAAAGCCTGTAGATTGCATACTATGCTTATATAAAGTGCACCAGGGCATTGGGGTCTGGCACCCAGCACCTGACTTCAGCCTTTGAACACTTGTTGAAGGGAAAACCTGAATAGTCTGGAGAAATAAATGAAAATGGAGATCTGTACTTGAAGAAGTCTTGATTTGCAAATCTGGGAGAAATTATGTTTACAGAAGGAATTCAGAAGTATTGTTCTATATGTTAGGTACTCTACTAATAAAGTGTCCCTTGTAAATACCAAGAACACGACATTCAGCTATTAGAGAGAAAAGGAAAATAATCTTGAGGGTGGCTTTGTCTTCAGCAAAGGGACATCAACTGCATGCCCAGATGTTTCTTTTCCATCTCTTACCCTTCAGTATTGATTTATGCAACTTTACAGAAGATTAGGTCAGAAAGGAGGTGTGAAAAAAAGATACTAAAGAATTATTTCGTTTTCTTCAAGATGAAAACCACCTAAATTCCCATCACTTATAGTACTATTTTCATTGTTGTACACCAGACTTGTGTCTGGATGACATTTTGCTTTAGCAATTATGTAGTTGATGTGATGTGATGTGATGTGATGTGATGTGATGTGATGGAAAATATTCCATAGGAGAGTACCTCATCTATTGCATCAGCTGAAGTTTTCAACAAGTTCCTAATTCTTCAGTGTTTGACCAAAGTATGAAAAATTCTATTTTATCAACAAAAGTGAGCATCTTTCCTCATTGTCCCAGAAAGATTCCACTGGAAGGTGAAATCAGAGCAGAGGATGACTCAGTACAACCATTCAGCACAGTTCTCTCTCCAGAGCTCAGCAAATAAATCATTAAATGTCACCGAAGCACCTCTGCCCTGGGATGAAAGGACACTCCTAGGGCTGAAGATTTCACTGTCAATCCTTCTGGCTGTTATAACTTTGGCAACAATCCTTGCAAATGTTTTTGTTGTCATTACAATTTTGCTGACTAGAAAGCTCCACACACCTGCAAATTACCTCATTGGCTCCTTGGCAGTGACTGATCTTTTGGTGTCTGTGCTGGTGATGCCTGTCAGCATCGCTTACACTGTCACCCACACGTGGGCCTTTGGCCAGCTGCTGTGTGACATCTGGCTGTCCTCAGACATCACCTGCTGCACAGCCTCCATCCTGCACCTCTGTGTCATTGCCCTGGACAGGTACTGGGCTATCACAGATGCTCTGGAATATTCCAAGCGCCGCACTGCTGGCCGAGCAGCGCTCATGATTGCTGTGGTGTGGATGATATCCATCAGTATCTCTGTGCCACCGTTTTTCTGGAGGCAAGTGAAAGCTCATGAAGAAATTGCAAAGTGTGCTGTAAACACAGAGCAAATTTCCTACACGATTTATTCGACTTGTGGAGCTTTCTACATCCCGACTGTGCTCCTGCTGATTTTGTATGGGAGAATTTATGTAGCAGCTCGAGATAGGATTCTGAAGCCACCCTCATTATATGGGAAACGTTTTACTACTGCACACCTGATCACTGGTTCTGCAGGCTCTTCCCTCTGCTCCATTAATGCTAGCCTCCATGAAGGGCATTCCCATTCAGGTGCATCCCCAATATTTCTGGGTCCTGTTAAAATAAAACTTGCAGATAGTGTGCTGGAAAGGAAAAGAATTTCTGCTGCGAGAGAAAGGAAAGCTACCAAAACTTTAGGCATTATTCTGGGAGCTTTCATTTTCTGTTGGCTGCCTTTTTTTGTCATATCACTAGTCCTACCAATCTGCCAAGATGCCTGTTGGTTTCATCCCATCCTCCTGGACTTTTTTACCTGGTTGGGTTACCTAAATTCATTAATCAATCCAGTCATTTATACAGCTTTTAATGAAGAATTTAAACAGGCTTTCCAAAAACTAATACTTTTCAAAAAGTGTTCCTCTTGAGACTCTACTCCTGTGTAACTGACCCTTCTCAATCTCACAGCCTACCTGAAAATTTCCATGCTTTTATTCCCAAGGAACCGAGTGGTAACTGCCATTTCTGCTACTACCCTGTTCCATGCATGTACATTTCTGGGAATTTCTTGCCAATTTGGTACTTTCTGTCTGGGATTGTACATGCCATAACAGAACTTGTCCGTGGTCTCTGCAGTGATCATGTGTGTATATAAGATCAATGACACATGAAATAAGCTTTGCAATGAGGCAAGGTGTGTGAACCAGGGAGTTTGTCTTGTGGGATGAGGTGACACATTACCCTGATGGGAGGAAATTGTGTGTGTATTTCTGCTGTATATTATTAACCATTTATGTCAGCTGAGAGAGTTTCTGGAGAGCAGGATCTGATACTCATATTTTCTATGGCATGTATCTTACCCATGTGAAGCTGATAAAACCTGTAATTCTTTCAGAAGATGTCTGACACAGCCTGACTATAATCAGGAGCAGGGCAGAGCAGCATAGCACAGATCTAAGTTATTCACAAATGCTGCATTTGAAGTTATGCTTTTGGTGAAGTGTAGAAAGGAGACAATTTAGTTGAATTAATTATTACACATTTTATCATGAATAGAACAGCCAGTGAAGAAATGCTACAAAATAAATAGCATGAAAATGATTGATCTTATATTTCTGTCATTTAACTTTTTTGCATGCATAAACTGAAAAAGGAGAATATGGTGAGTGCCAGTGTGGAATGACTAGGACATCATAAAATAGCCAGAAGGTTCACTGCTTGGTGACAAGATGTGGGAAGTTAGACAGGAGAGAACAAAGTGACATACCAAGGAAAACTTTCTTAGTAATTAAGGTTGTTGGGATGGATGTGGCATCCCTGTCTCTGGAATTCTTTAAGTACTGGTCAAACAAACTCAGGGATCACTGTTGGGACCCTCTGCTGGGGTCACAGAGGGGATCCCTTCTAACCTGCCCTTCTCTGCCTCTGGGATCACCTCCCTGACTGGCAGGCGGGGAGCTGGCACAGGGAGGTCTCAGATGAAGTCAGCACACCAAGTGGTGCAGCCCAAGTTTCATGCAATGTTTTAGTCTCTGGGCATTGTACAGCAGAAGTGTCATGTCTACACTGCATATAAGAGCCTCACACTGCTTAGAAAATCACCCCATCATCCTTCTGACCTCCCTTGCACCTCTCAGCCTGCCCCAGTTCATCTCCACCACCCGCTGCTGTGGCCATCCCAACACCCTCCACCACAGTGCATGTCCACTGCAGCTTTCAGCCTCTCCTTTGCATTTGCAGCTCAGCTTTGCAGCTCCTCCCTGTTGCTGGTGCCTCTCCTGAGGATGGACCATGAAGTGATGTCCCAGGAGCACCCACCTGCTGCAGAGTCAGACAGAGCAGCTGTGTGGTGTGGTCCTAGAAGGGCAGGCCTCTCACTGAGGGCATTTGAGGCTGCTCTGTTTGGGACATGGCTCCTCCACCCTCCCAAAAGGGCTCTGCCAAGAGGTTTGGATGATGCCACTACGTGGCCATGTCCATGCAGTGTCCTCCCACAGCGTGTCCAGAGTGGCACTGCCACACCTTGAGCTGTGCTGCTGCATTGCCTGGGACACGTGAGCTGACACAGCCCCCAGGGGAGGGCTTGAACCATAAACCAGGGTGGAAAACTGAACTCTCACACCTGAGGCCAGTCCCTGGTACTGTTCAATGTGCTGTTACAGCAGCAATCAACTTCTCATCCTCCTCTGATGATGACAGTTTGAAATGTTCACCTTTGGGCCAGCTTGTGATGACTTCCAAGATCCCTGGGTGATTCACCTGCTCAGTGTGAAACATGAAATTACAGATCATGGTCCTGGAAGGGCCTTTGAGAGGCTGGCTAGTGCATTCCCTGCCTGTGTCAACTGTACTTTTGTTATCTTCCTGTATTTCCTACCCTTGGAGATTTCCAATTATGAACAGAATGGCAAGATACAGCAAAGGAAGATGATCCACCACTCTTCTTTGA
Organism: Agelaius tricolor; assembly: GCF_023055355.1. Taxonomy (NCBI): domain Eukaryota; kingdom Metazoa; phylum Chordata; class Aves; order Passeriformes; family Icteridae; genus Agelaius; species Agelaius tricolor. The sequence continues at coordinate 4,401,703 of NW_027269296.1, read as the reverse complement.
CACTGTTTAATTCAAGAGCAAGCAAAGTAGGGCCTTTCTTTGGTTAGATTATAGGTTAATTTTAAAAGGCACATGGTCTAATATTACACCATTCTTATTGTTAGTAAATATTTGATAGCATGCCTTAGTAATTTATATTGGAAAAAACAGTGATTTGGAACTGGCAGATGAAAAGACTTGCTAGAGATGATCATAAATTAAATAACACCCACAGCCTCTGAGTTGAAAGGAGGAGACTCTCATGTCACAGAGATCAATGTCCATATTTACCATTTTTACAATGCTCTGTGAATTGCAGTCCAGAGCACACAAATGTATTTCACAGAAGGTACATGAGGGCTGAGTGATATCTCAGTGCCTCTCCAGTGAAGCTCTTGCAATATTGAGCACAAAGATAAGTTAAAACATGTTATGTTTTGATATGTCCAAGAAGATAGTTATTTAAATATTATAATATCAATATTATCAATTATTTCAATAATATTATAATATTAGTTATTTCAATGATATTATAATATCATTCAAAATCATATTTATTGAAAACAGAAGAAATAGCTAAATATATATCAAAGCATGTGTGTTCGCTGCAGCACCCTGCATTTAAGTTCCAGTGCAGGTTATTCCTACAACCAGGGAAGAGGCAGAGTGTCAGCAAGGAGGAGTCACCATGACAGAAACTGGCAGGACAATGAATGTGGAACATGATCATTCCTCCCAGGACAAACCTGAACCTTGCTATGTGACAGAAATATAGCCACTGAAAGCTTGAAGCAATCCCACCATGCTCACCAAACTGAAAACAGCCCCTTGTCAGGGGGGTACAAAGGAACAAATGCACAAAGGAACAAAAGAACAATATGTAAGACTACTTAAGTATATGAAGCCCTATTGAGGAACAGATCACATCTTCACAAACAAACATCACAAAAGTCCTCTTCCTGTTTTGTATATGTAATCAGTTTATGAAATGATGGAAATTTTTTTGCAGAAGACACTTTATAACACAGTTTCAGAATGCTTTCATTGACAATTATTTGATTTTTTATGACAATAATATGATTTTTTACCACTCTGATATTCTAATGCAAAAGGTACTTTGGCACTGTGAAGATTTGATGCTTTGTACTTTCCTGTCTATTCCATAGCAGTTAATGATGGATAGACAATTTCAAGTTTTGAACTACCATGGAAACTACTCCATACCCTGCTTTTCTTTTTTGAGTTCACAACTCCCTCTGCAGTAAACCTTGCCAGTCCTTGAACAAATGTTAAAAGAGACAGCTGTAGCTATGGTGCCAATCTTGAAATTATATTGGCAAGCACCCTTGGCATCCTTAAATGCTCCCCTTCTGGCTCCCTGTGTAGACCTAATTTAGCTGACATTTTTAAGATGTCTGCTCCAGGAAGAGGTGAAACATCCCCTCAAACCAACTGACTTTAATGACATTATTTACATGACCTAGGCTGCAAGATTGAAATGAGACTTGTGCAGAAGAATCAGTTGTGAAGATGTCTGATGTATTCAGACCAACCCTACTCACAGTGTGTGTAAATCCTGTTTATTATTGCCAGCAATTGCCACTCCCCATCCTGGTGTTCTCCAGGTGTGTCAGGTTCTGGCTCCCTTTGCAGCTGGTGAAGATGGATATGAAAACCCTTGGTTTGAGGAGAAGGTGTTCTCACTGGACTGAACATGCTTTCTGACTGAGAGGAAGATGGCAGCAGTACAAAATAACAAGAGATCAACCCGTTTCTTATGTGCTGCAGGCTTCTCAGTGCCTTTGTTAGCACACCTTGACATGGCTGCAGGCCTCTGTGGGGGCTCATGGTGGCACCTAGCTGGTTCTAGGAACAAGAAACAGTTATACACACAAAACCCCAAACCCAACAAAGCTTACATTGTCATTAGACTGCTGACAATGATATGAGACTAGCAAGCCATGCAGCACTTCTGTCCACACAAGCATGATTCTGTTTCTTTTTCCCTGCTTGCTGTGAATTTAATACTGTTCCTAAACTCTGTGTGGCTTCTAGCACAACCAAGGCTCCAGCTCTGTCAGGAGCTGTTAGAAATTAATTAAACAAATATTAGGATCTTATAATGACCCTGATCTTCTAAATGCTTAAAACCTGAACACCTGGAATCGGGTAGTAATAGGAGAATCTCCATTTCTAGTGTGCAGGGAAAAGCAGGAACCACTGGCTTAGAAAACAGTGGGCTAATTCAGCTCACTAGAGGCAGAGAAGTATTGACTCTGAGTTAGTTGTCTGCCAGTTTGATAAACAGAACAAATGCCAGAACTGGTGCAGAAGAAGCAGCATACACAGAAATAATTTTAGTAGGGACATGCATGTATCAGCAGCAGCAAGATCAACTCAGACACCTCACTTAAATTCACCATACAAACAGAGGGAGTACAGAATAGCAAGAATAGCTGAAGAGTCAGTTCAGGGACTTCATGAACTGGAAGATGACTCCGATAGACATTTTTAATAACCACTGAGAAATGCTCTCTGTAAGTTTGGCTAATCCCTTTTGAATCTCATGCCTCTGGTGTTCATGGCATCCTAGAGCCATCCACTTCTCACGTTATCAAGCTGTGCATAAGATGCATGAGTTACTTTTATTTGTTTAAAGCTACTACACCCATATGGATCCTCTGTCCTCAGACACACTGGCAGCTTCTGCTGCTTCCCCATATCATTTGTGATTTTATTGTGTTTGTCATCTCTCCTTGCTCATCATCTTTGGTCACACCTGCCCACATTACTTACACCACACTCCCCTGGAACTATGCAGCCTTTCTATCAACCATTGTGGGGACATCTGGGGGAAAAGTTTTCTACCAGTGGTGCTGGCACCCTGCTTTGGGTTTTGGAAACCCAGCACCCACGCTTCCAATCCAAGAGATAAGCATTGCAACCATGCCTCAGGCTTCGGTGAGTCCTCTTTTTGCAGTAGTGTAAACAAGAGGAAATGCTCACTAAGGAGTGGGAGACACTCCTCAGCCTCCTGTGCCACCAGATGCCAGCAGCACTGGCACAGTGAACTGAGCTGCTGCTGCCGGAGGGAAAGCACAAGGTGTGAGGTAGAGTCCGGACCCACCCGGCGTGAGTGATGGAGGGACGTGACAGGAAACAAACTGAGCCGAGCTGATAGAGGAGGAGAAAGAAGCCCCTCACCAAGGTGGCAACTGAACCAGCTGCTGGGTGGGGTCTGCAGCGTGAGGAAGAGAGTGAATGGAAACCCAGGAAATGAGAAATGTCAAATCTCTGGATCCAAGTGAGAGACAAGCTGCCTGCTCTGTGACATGCAGAAGCAGCATAGCTGCAGCTGGTGGCACAGTGCCTGTGGCAACAAGGGTTGCATTTCAAACCAGGCTGGTATTTCAAAGAAAATAGCTTAGTGGTGTGAGGTTAGACACTTAGAAATTTCTGTCCAGGGAAAGGAAATGATGTAGAAGAAAACTAAGGAAGCTCTGCTGCTCTAAGATAATGCAATTTTTTTAATTTAACATTTTTAATGATGGGGACTTAGAGCAGTCAGTGGGAGGTGCAGACAAAAGTACAGAAAGTGGAATGAGGGATGTTAAAGGTGAGGAGGCAGCTCCCCTTTTCCCCACATGTCCCCACAATGGCCAGTAGGCTCCGAGCCCGTCACGTCTCGCTGCCCGGCCGGGAGGCTGGAATTGCTCACCGGCCTCTGAGCACGTCTGCTGGGGACTCAGCCGGGCAAGGACAGCGCGATGCTTACAGGGAGAGCACCGGGCAGCTCCCGGTGTCCTTCACCGTGTCCCCGCGGTCCCGGGGCTCTGCTCACCGCTCAGCCACACCGGGAGCAACTTTTCAACTTTTCCCGGTTGGTGTTCGGGGACGTCTCTCGTCTCTGATCCCATCTCGGCATCCCCGGGCTGCAGAACCAGAGGTGGAACCAACCACAGCTGGATCGACCATCAGGTCCCAAACTCTCCAAGAGATGGCACTAAAGGGGGGATGCGGCGGGAGAGGAGGACAAAACCTCGCTGTGCCACCTGGCACGGGCTTTTAACGAGCCGGGACCGGCACCACCAAAGCCCCGATGCAGCGGCAGCCCCGGGCCGGGCCAGGAGAAGGGGCTGTCCGGCAGGCTCTGGAGCACCTACCCACCGTGAGCTCAGCCACGCTAACCCATCCGCCACACCAACCGCGCCCAGCTCCGCGCCGGGGCCTTGCGGAAACTTTCCCCTCCCTGCCCCGAGCGCCCTCAGCCCCCCCAAAATGGCGGCCAGGGCCTGCCCGCCCTCTCCAGGGCTGGGGGCGGGCGCCGCGGAGCCGCACGGCGGCCGGGCCGGGCCGGCAGCCCCCGCCCGCTGCCGTGACGTCAAGCACCGCCCGGTACCGCGTCCCTCCCCTCATTGTCAGCGCCCGCACCCGCCGCCCGAGCCCCGGAGCCCCTCGCGGGCTGCGGCTGCCCAAGCCCGGGCTGGGAGGGCGCGAAGCCTGGCCGCTCCTGCTGCCCAGGTAGGCAGAGGTGGGCGATGAAGGGGCGGAGGGCGGGGGGTGCCGCAGACCGGCGGGGCGGGGAGGAATTTGAGGCATCCGCTTTGTCTTTGACCGCCGCCGCCTTTCCCGTCCCTTCCCGTGCGGGCGAGCGGCTGCCTCAAGGCCGGGTCGCCCGCGGTGGCGGCGGCGGCGGGGACCCCCCTCGGGAAACCCGGCCCTGAGGCGCCCGCCGGGGCCTCGGCTCCCGCTCGGAAATGGAGCCGCCGCCGGGCTCCTTCCGACGGGACCGGAACAGCCGCTTTCCTGAGCGGAGATCGGCCCCGTCCCCGCCCGGGAAGGGCACGGTCCCGCCGGTCCTCGCTGTAGCGAGCTGCCCGCAAGGAAGTTCCTAAACCTATTGGCTGCGGCTTGGCTGAGATTTTGGAGGTTTCCAGGCGCTTAACGCGTTTTCTGTGGATAACCATTTTTTTTTTCCTTGCTGCAGCCACATACTCCCTTTCCTGTTGCTTATTTTCCCTGAATTCCCCCTTCTTTCCCAGCCCGCCCACGTTTATAATATAATTAATAACGTTCTTTTATATATATGCTTTTCTGATGCTCTGACTTTGTTAATCACTTCGTTCTTCTTTGCTCCCCCGTCATGCGGGAATTAATTGAGGGAGCATTGTGAAACTTTTTTTTTGCCTCTTTTGGAAATTTCTGAAACTTCCCTCATTTGGCTTTGTCAGGTGTCCCATGTGCTGGCATGTGAAGCCAGTGGCACAGCAAACCTTTGCTTGTTGTCCTTGGTGATTGCGCTTTCATTGCCTATCTGCATTTTTTTCCCCTTTGTAATGTTACATCTGAAGCCTTTAAACCAATTAAACGCAAGTTAAAGTTACCATCCCAACTAATCAGCACGTTTGAGTTAGGTGCGGTGGGGTTAGGCTTTAACTGGTGCGTAAATTCTGTTTAAATGTTCCTCAAACATCGGGGGAAGGAAAGGAGCGCTCATCGCTGCCGCGTGTGTCGGGGCTGTTGCCTATCGAGCCTCTCGCTGGGGTGGGTGAGCGCCTCTCGCCGCACTGATGACAGTGGGAAGGGGGGAGTTTTACAACCTGGAATCGTCTGTGGCATTCCGTGTTTAGAGGGGAAAAAATGCAGTAACTTCCCACATGCCTACAGCCTCATGGCAGAGGTATGCATCTGCTGACCTGCGGGACACTGGGGGGAGGCGTCGTTCCCCAGTGTTACACTCTGTGCGAGGACGGAACCGGCAGCTCCGTGCTCTGGTCACTTTGTGCAGCCAATACCCGCTGGCATCTCTCGGCAGGGACAGCGTGCTCTGTGGCTGCTCTGCGGCACTTGCGGGAGTGTAATCCCTCCGTTGTATCGGCTCTGCAGCAGGAAAGGACCGCACAAAGCGGTCGGCAGCGCCTGCCAGGCTGACACCCCAAAGGGACCCCTCCTGGACATGGGACCCTCTCACCCTCGGCAGCCCTGGGGCTGCTCAGTGCTCAGCCCTCTGTAGCACTGCAAGGAGGAGGAGGACGTGGAGAGCTGATTGCTGTGTTTCTTTTGGATATGTGTCTGAAAGTTCCTGGGGAAAGGAATGAGTTGGGGTAAAGGGAGTGTGGGAGAGCAGCACAATTTAAGAGTAGTCAGGTCCCCATTAACTAACTCCTGCATCTCCCGATCTAAGGAGTTCTTCAACCTCAGCTTCCTCATAATGCTATGAAGCAGTAAGGTTTCTGCACTCCAGCACAGGCCAATCTGACCAATGCTGACTTCCTAAGAAGTAGAAATAAGTTACAAGAGTGTAGACTTTTTGCCAGCCTTCTGGCTGTCTCTGTGTTCTGAAAATTGCCCAACTGAGAGGAAGTTACTGATTTTCTTTATTTAATACAAGGCTAGGAATTGTAGGCAAAAATAACTCGTGTTAAAAAAGAGAACTCTCAAATGTGGCTGTTACAAGAAATGATAATATTTAAAAGTTCAGTATGCCTTGCAATCTAGGCCACGTTATTTTGTATGTTCAAAGGGGTTGGTGATTACATCTTTGAGCATGACCTTACCAGAGTATTGTACCAGGGACTCTGAGGCTGTGCATGTTCTCCATGAGACATTTCCTTCCCACCGTGGGCTGCACTTGGTGAGGAACCAGAGGCCTCTTTCCTCATGGGAGTTTTTCAGAAATGAGCGAAATGACAAAGAAGGACAATTTGGATACAATTGTTACACTAAAATGAAGCATACAATATCTTTAGGAGGTCGTTTTTATTGGAAGATTCCCACAAGGGTGATGATTCGTAGCAGTAATATGTTTTACACTAAATAGTGGATTGCAGATCATGGGAGCCCTTAAAATGTGTTGGAATGGAGAACCTTTGTTGTGTTGGTTCTGACATGGTTACACACATCTTCACACCTCTGAGGCCTGCTGTACAGGCTCTTTGCCTTGGCTAATGCTTGTATTTGCACACATGAAGTAGAAAGCATGAATGTTTTCAGATACTTAGTGGCAATTGATGAGCAGGTGTTGCTTGCCAGCCCTTCTTGCATTCCCAAAGCTGGTGGTTGGCTTTGTCCTTCCATACTGTTACTCTCTCTGCTTTCAATGGGCTGGATCTTTGGAGGGCTTTAGTCTTTTAACTTGATCTCCTCTTCCCTGGTAGCCACCAAAGGTGTGATTAATCTCCCTGTCCAAGCTCATCTGTTTGCCAGGGTAACAGGGGCTGGCAGCCTTCTCCTGCTGGTGATTGCAGCCTCTCACTGCACACACTGTGGGCAGTCACATCTCTCTGGATTTGAGGGTGACTGGATCAGTTTGGTGGAAAACCCACAAACCATTTGCCCTGAACTGTCCAGATTTAGGAGCCTTCATAACCACCCTGACTGAGAAGGCATGCCAGGCATGCCATTCCTGTGAAGTCGGTGAGGTTTGGGTTGATTCAGCAGCCTGAAAACCAGTGTTTTTGAAATGATCAAATATAAAGTGTGGCATTGGATGTCAGCCATCAGAATGTGGCAATTTAGGCCTTAATGCTTTTGTGTCTCTGGTTTTGGCAGCAATGTTCCCCTGCTGAGGCCCTAATCTGGGCAGATAAGGGTTTGTAGGGATGCCTCAGCCCTGTGTGCTTTAACCCTCACCAGGGTGGAGTAAGATATGCAGGTGCAGCTCACAGCTTTACCTAAGCATGACAGCAGCGTGCCCAGAAGTGTGAATGCTGTGCATAGGCAGTTCCTGTTTCCTTTTCTGTAAAAGAAAGCTGAGAATATTTTTGTTGTGCAGAGAATGTAACATTTGTGTTCCTGAACATTTGAATTTCACATAGAAACACAGTCCAGAAAGGTGAATGCACGCTGTGAGTGATGGGCTGAAAGGAGAAGGGGATGTTTAGAAAAAGAGGAGTTTTAATGTTGTACTTAGCACTCAGCCTATTCTGCAGCCTTGTCTCATCTCCTAATAAAGTTCCTTAGGATCCACCCCAATAACCCCAGGAATGAAATGCATCACCTCCTTGCTTAGGAACAAAGTTGCCAATACACAGGTATAAAGTATAAGAACACAGAAAGTGGCAAGTTTATTTCTGTGTGACTGTGGGTGGATGAGTGGCTGCTTGCTCTTGTCAAGTTGGAGGAGAGATTGGTTTTCACATCCTCTCCAGTCATGGATCTGGGAAGAGCTGCATCAGTGCAGGTGGGCACTGTGCCTGGAGGAGGGGGGTTTGCCTTTCCCCTTGTCCTGACTGCCTTCTCCTCCAAGTGCCCTTTCTAGCCCTGCTCCAGCTGACAAAAACTCCACGCAGCCATGTTCAGAGAGTTGATCTGAGTGAAAATTAACCATCAGCCTCCCCCCAATCCCTTTAGCCCTGCCAGATTCCCAGCCTGGCTGCAGGGCTGCTTTAGTCTGGCCAAGGGAGGGGAGCACAAGGCTAGAAGGAGGCAGGCACAGTGCAGGGCCACCTGAAAATTACTATAAAACTTAAGGTTGAGGATCTGGTCCAAAGTTTGTGAAGTCACTTGTGCAGTAATAGCATCCCTTGAACATTTAAGCATCTCTGTGTTGAGGTCTCTGTCACCACAGCTTTCACAGTGAGTTTGGATGTGCTACCTTTGCAAAATTCCTGCTCACACAAAGTGCTGCCCAGGTTTGGGCACAGGAGGAGAGACATCGTGTTTAGAGGACCTCAGTGGAAAATGTTCTACATTTATTAAGTCCCAATCTTTTTGGCCCTATTTTCCAGAGCTTCATTGAATTGAGCAAACCTAAATGTCCTCCTCACAAAGTAACTTCAGTCCTATCATCTGGGCTCTGAGCAGCTCTATGAACATGGGCCAGCAAAGTGTGCTGCTGTCACGTGTGTAAATACTTTGTGTGAGCTGGAAAGTTCCATATGGCTGCTCCTTGGCCTGCTGCAGCATGATAGCTGTCCTGCTGTCCTGCTGTCCTCCCTGTGTGTCAGGGCTCCCACAACCCAGCTCACTGTCCTCCCTTGGCTGCAGGCACAGGCTGGCCTGGCTCCATGGTTCCATGTTTGCTCCTGAGTGCTCCAGGATGAAGTAATGGGGCACTTGCACTTCCTCATCCTCCTTGCTGTCTGCCCTGGTGTGTGGGGAATGTGGTGGTTTAGCTGCTTCCAGTCACAAAGGGGAAAGTGTAGGCTTTTTAATCAGTACTGGGTGGACAAGCCCCTGCATGTAAACATTTATAGTTCTGAATTTACTTAGCTAATTGGTTTTGAAGTCATAGTTTGACCTGCTGTACTGCCCAGGCCATAGTATCAAACCTTACTTAGTATTGAATTAACTCATTAACTCAGCCGGTTTTGAGGTTTGTGATTTCAACTTGCAAACTTGATGCCTGGAGGAGGGGGAGGGGGTGTTGATCTAAATAAGATTTGGGTTTTTTTGGCCACAAAACCCCCGTGTTCCTTGCTTGGATTTGTGATTGTTTGGCTCAGAAGCAGGAGGACTGATTTCATTCAGCCCCTTTGCAAACAGTGTTGTGGCCATCCTTGATTGTGCACTGCATGCCTCTGAGAAAGCAGAGCAGCAGGAGATGAGAAGCAAGGCTTTCTTAGCCTGGTAGGATTCGGCTTTGGTGGTTAATATTACAAAACCACTGGAGCTTGGGGCTCATGTGTCAGGCTGTGCAGTAGAAAAGCCTCTGTGGCTGTAGGCAGGTGATGTGAGAGGGCTGCCTGCCCTGTGCCGTGGCACAGCAGTCCCGAGGGGCAGCTGAGGAAGGAGCATTCTGGTGACACACATCCCCTCTGCTCCAGGACAGCAGCTCTCCCCCTCTGGGAGCTGTGGGCAGCATGCACAGCTCATCCCAGTGACTGCTCCCATGTCCCCTGAGGGTCCTGGAGCAGGTGACAGCAAATACCCTGCCCTGGAAGTGCAAGGCCAGGGCGGGTGAAGGTGGTGTGGGTACAAAGGAGGGAGCGTGTTGCTGTGTGACATGGCAGGGCCCGTGTTTCTGCTTCTCCTGTGAGTGTTGCAGTGTTCTAATTGACCTCTAAAAATGGTAGCTTCATCCTAAGCTGAAAATGTCTTTCTGCATGACTGATCACGATGAACGTAAGCTCAAGCAACTCTTTAATTAGCTGAAGAATGTTTCTCTTTACCTTTCCACATTTTCCTCTGTTGCTGCATGCAATGCAGTGCTTGCAGAAGGGCAGCTCTGGGCTGTGCAGCAGGGCTGGTTCTGGCAGGGTGTTCTGAGGGTTGCTGTCGTCAGCCCTGCCACCCGTGCTGGATGCAGCACAGCTCTGCACAGATGGGAGTGACAGCTTTTGCTGCAGTGCTGCACCCTCCGTACGTGTTGCAGCAAAATCTGTCAGCCACATTCATTCTCAGAATTGCATTAATTAAAATTGCTTCTAGAAGCATTATCTGGCTCTTAAGGTTCAGCACTGGTCTGTGTCTTCCCCACTGGATTGATTTGAAAATCACAGGATGTGTTTCTGAGGCTGCAGAGGCTCCAAGGTTGTCTTGATCATCTGATTCCACTGCAGCACTTTCAGCTCTTGTGCCTTTGAGGTGCCTGTGCCTCACGTGGGAGTGCAGTGGGTTACCTTAAAGGGAAAATCTGATGAAACTTCTTCAAGAACTTGTTGTTACATGTGATATCTTAGTGGAATTTACCGGAATAGAATGGAGATTCCTGACCTAGGATCTGGAACAGAGCTGCAAACACATTAATTTCTCAGGTAGTGTGAATCATTTGGAAATATGTCTGTTTTTACTGGAAAACAATAATTCCTGGATGATAATAAATAACTACTAGTAATGCTTTGTGGTGAGAATTTGAACTTGAAGCAATTGTGAATTCCTAATGAAGTCTCTCACTCTTCTGTCTGCATCTTATTCTGTATAGCTGCTCTTCAGGATTGTTTTTAATGTTACTGAGTATGACTAATGTCCTTGCATAAAGGCATCCTGTGTAACGTGGGTGTTGTTTCTGTGTGAGTTTTGGCTGTTAGTATATTGTAAACTGCCTGCATGTGCTCTAAAATTCTCTGAATGCTGCCTTTTATGCATTGGGCAGAGCACGGGAGCAAGAAGCCCAGTTTGGAATAGATATTTTCCTTTTGTCTGTAATCACTGTCAGAGGGGCTGTGAAGGGAACAATGAGTATCATCAGTGCTTTGGGAAAGCTGTGAAATCGTGTGTGTTTGAAGGTGACTGCAGGAACAATGCTGCAGTGGAGCATTTCTGGCTGTGGAGGTGGAGAACTCTTTTCCAGCCCCGTTGGGAAGGTGGGGAGGCTCTTTGGGGAGCCTCTCTGCAGAGCATGGAGCACAAACAGGCTGCTGGTAGCTGCTGGGTGAGAGCTGGGCTGAGAAGCTGCCTGGAGGTGCAGGCAGAGAGAAACAGCAGCTGCTGAGTGCAGGGAAACAGCTGTGCCCTGCTGGCTGCCCCGGCTGCCAGGTGGCATTCCTTGGCTCTGGGTCACCTGCCCCTCATTTCCCTCCTCCAGCAGCAGGAGCAGCAAGCTCCACTCTCTGGTTTGCTCCCTCTGGCTGCCTTACGACAGGAACACGCTCCCAAGTCCTCACACACACATCTCCATTCACTTGTCCTCAGCTGCCTACGCCTTGAGCTGATTTGCAAAGCAGGGTGGGTTTTCTCTCTTTTTTTTTCTTTTTTCTTTTTTTAGTAATCTCTGCCCTGTGTGCCTCTAGTGACTGCTGCAACTGCTGGGGCACGTGGCTGGGAGTTCAGCACAGCTGAGTGTGAGCTGGTGGGGCACACAGAGAGAGCATCTCTCTCTGCAAAAGCAAGAATGGCAGCAGCAAGCTGGACAGGCTGAGCAGAGCAATGGCAGCATGGCAGTGACTGCCTGTTCTTTTCTGCCCAGTAGTGGTGAGGTGCTGTCTGAAGTGTCATGAGGTTCAGGTGGACATTTCACTAGACCAGGTTGCCTAAAGCCCCATCCAATGTGACCTTGGACCTTGCAGGGATGGGGCATCCACAGCTTCTTTGGGCAACTTGTGCCACTGACTCACTACCTTCACAGGGAAAAATTTATTCCTAATATCCAATCTTAACCTACTCTCTATGTTTGAAACCAGTGCTCACATCCCATCAGCACAGTGCATGGTAAAAAGTCTGTGTGTGTCTTTCTTATAAACCCTCTTTATATATTGAAAGGACACTATAAGGTCTCCCTAGAGTCTCCTCTTTTCCAGACTGAGCAATCCCAACTCTCTCAACTCTTCTTCACAAAAATATTACAGTGCTTGGCTCTTTTTTTGTGGCCCTTTGTGAACCCCCTGTAGTGTTTCTGAGGCCACCAGAACTCCAGATGTAGTGCTCCAGGTGGGGTCTCATGAGAGCAGACTGGGAGAATCACTTCCCTTGACCTGCTGGCCATTATTGTTTTGATGCAGCCAAGGACCGTTGGCTTTCTAGGCTACAAGTACACATTTCTGGGTCATGTCCAAGTTTTTGTCCACCAACACCCCCAAGTCTGTCTCTGCAGAGCTGCTTTCAATCCATTCATCTACCAGTGTGAGCTGATGCTGGATACTGCCCCATTCCAGGTGCAGAAAGTGGCAGCATGGTAAATTCTGACTGAACATAAAGGGAAAGAATTTTCTCCCTGAGATTGTTCCAACAGGAAACAGGGCCTGAGGGGTTGGGGCATTTCTGACCCTGGAGATGTTCACAACTTAATGCAGTCCTGAGCAACCTGCTCCAGCTTTGGACACTAACCCTGTTTGAAATCAGAGCTGGCCTGAGGTTAGCTTCCTCCCCTTACTGCTAACTAAGATGAGAGACAAAATGTGAATTTCCTGCTCTTTCCCTTCTCTGTAGAAAGAAGCAGCATGGGGTGGGGGAAGCAGCGTGGTCCTGTCTCAGTACAGCCACACCAGTGCTTCCTTCCTATGAAACATCCTTCCTTCCTTCAGTCCAGGGAGTACAAGGAGAAAAAAACATATCAATAACAATGCAAGTGAGCACGGTGTCCTGGAGGGATCCTCTGCTGCCATTTTTGCTTCATGCTCTATTTCTCACTCTCCACTTCTTAAACGTGCTGCAAGAAAAGCATATGCCCTCTTGGCTCTGATCTTCATTTAGGATAGGATTCAGATAAATGAATGCTTGGCATTGAGCCTGCAGATTTTGTCATTAGCACCTTGTGTAATGCTTGCAGGAGTGCCTGTGCTCCAGGAGAGCAGAATTTTCTGTCTGTTTGTCCAGTAGTTGACAACCTTGGATAAACAGTGGACATAAAAGCAAATGCAGGCTGCTCTGTAGAACTGCCCTGTTAATACAATATTTCAAGATTGTTGGTTTTCTAACAGCATGAAATGGAGAATTTGGAACAAAGTTTTCCCATAATAGTTATGAGTGGAGTGGCATCTTTAACCCTTTCATGTCCTATCAACAAGAAGCTGGTGGGAGATGGAAGAACTTTGAAGTTGGTGATGTTATTCAGCCTTGTCTGTGGAAGGAGTATGGCTCAGGACCTTCCTGATGGAAATCCTGTGCCACATATCTGACTCCAAACAGCTCCTTAGCTGCCTGCTGAAGGAGGCAGCTGGGTGCTGGGGATGGTCTCTCTGGGAAGTTCCAGCTGTTGTGCTGTTTCAGTGCCCTCCCAAGTCAAAGGAGACACTTTTCCCCCAGCAAACAGGGAATTACTCTGGCCCATTTATGAAAGAAGGAGCAGAGACCAGCTATCCCTCTGCTCTCTCTTTCTGCATTAAGGAGAATCCCATCAGTGGCTGCTGGATGCCTCAGCCGGTTACCAGACCTTGGAGCTGTGGCTTCTGGAGAATATCAGGTGCCCTTGCAGCTCTCCCAGAGCAGAGTGTGTGGTGCAGGGTATGTGGCTGCTCTCTGCCTGCCAGGGCAATGAGGTGCCCTCACCTTTATGTCCTGCTTGCCCTGGTCCTGGCACAATGCTGGATGTCTGTGTGTGAAATGTGAAAGTGAAAATATTCCATCCATAAATTCATCAAGGCTTTCAAGTGGGCAGTTTTCAGTGGCAGAGCTGCCCAGTGTCATAGCACCATCTTGGCAGCTTATTTTGGAGTCTCCCCATTGTCCATGGACTGTTAATTTTGAGGTTAAAGTCCCCACAGCTACAAGCATGCTCTCACAAAGGCAGCATGTTCCTGTTTGTAAATGTTATTTTATTTATTTTTTTGTTACCTGAGGGTATTTTCAGCAATAAATTGAACACAAAGACAACTGTTAATATCTTCTGTCCTCATTGAGCAAATCATATTTAAGAGTGATTTATAAGACATTTTTAAGTTCCTGAATACTTCCTTTCATTTGACTTCACACTTGCCAGTGAACCAAAAAGCTGCAGGTTGGGAGCTCAGAGAGGAAAGAAAAGCTGGTTGTTATAAGGGATCACAATTAGTATTTGGTACAGCAAACACTGACAGGGGACAGAGTTACCAACTGTTTGTGTTGGGCGGCCTTGAGGGATGTGGAGATTACTCAGGGTGTGCTGGTGAGGCAGCCAGCCTTCACCTTCCTGTGCAAGTGCCTGTGAGACTCCGTGCCCGTGGTCCACCCAGTGCACATGACTGGGGAGAAATCAGCCAGGCCTGGCTGCCCTGCCTGTGAGTCAGGCCCTGCTCTGCGTGGGTACCTGGCTGCTGGAAGCCGTCCTGCTGCAGCCTCTGCCCTGGCTTGCCTGCCTGCTCCTGTCCTGCCTGCTTGCTGCCTTCAGCTGCTGCTCCTGCAGGGTGATCTCTGGAAGGGACCCTGAGCTGGTGCTGGCACCTGGGTTTGGGAACAGCACCCGTGTGGATTTCATGAATTGGTTTGCCTCGAGCTGGAAGTGATGCTGCTGCTGTAACCCAAGCTGGGCAGCCTCTATGCCAGAGGCATTTCTAATGGCTGGCAGGTTCCTCCTGGGCTTTTCAGGACAGCACTGCTGTTCCCCAGGCTGCTCAGCTGAGGTGTGCTGCAGGTATCTCCCTCATCTCTGACAAATGTTTGTCCAAAAGCTGCAGAGTGGCACAGCTGCAGTGAGCTCCAGCACGTGCCTGAGCTGCTGCAGTGCTGCCCTGCCAGTGTGCCACATGCCAGGCACTGCAGCTCCCCTAACACACAGCCTCTCACTGGGAATTCAAGTCTAAGCCTGGTTTGCTCCAGGAGCAGCAGCAGTGGCACCTGTAACCTGAATCAGATTCCCTGGCTGCCTCAGGGGCCCTTCCATGGGTCTGAATTGCTACTAATGGCAGACTTTGTTCAGCCCTTTGCATTTCAGCAAAGCCCAGGGCAGGCCAGGCTGCTGAGCATGCCTGCAGAGGTGCTGCTGTCCATCTATCCCAGGGCAGGGGCCTGAACACCTGCCAGCAATTGCATCTCCTGCATCTGCACTGAGCAGGGCAAGATGTGGATTTGCATGGGGCCAGGGCAAGCTTCTCACAGCCAAATCAAGGAGAGCAGTGTGCCCTAAAGAGGGATCCCCTCAGCAAGAGCAGCTCTGCAGAGACTTGGGGTAAAACTTCTGCTGATTTGGGAGATTTCTGGTGATCATGTTTCTTTCTAGCTCTAGGGCTGTTCTGTTCAATGGGTGGATAGCAATGCTAATGATTTATAAAGTTGACCTACAAAACAGAAGTTAAAACTGAGCTTATGCCTGAATATTGAATTTTATCAGAGTAATTAATCTTAGATGTCTGCTTAGAATTTTTGAGTTACAGGGCTGTTAGTAAAGATTAATGGAAAATTAAATTTTAGACACTTACTGAAATATGAATGATCATTTTTATTTCAGGTCACATTTTATTTCCTTGTGCTGCCATGTCATCTGTCTGAGGGTCTGTGCCTGCTGGACCTGCTTAGAACAAAATCCTGGGTGCACAGAGCAGGAGGAAGTGCAGGGCAAGGTGTGCAGAGAGGACAGGGCACCTTTCCTGAGATGCAGTTAAAGCTGACAGTCTAAGCTGTTCCCAAAAGATCTTCCCTGCTGAGGAGTGGGGACAATCCTGATCACATCAGTGCTGCCTTCTGTTTGTACAGTTCTTGGCATGGCTTGGCCTGGATCTTCCCAGACAAGGTCTGTCATGTTTGGAGGCAAAGCAGGTTTAAAAGGGCAGGGGTTGGCACAGAGGACAGACCTAAGCCGGGTTTATCTTGTGGTACAGGTGAACCCTAATGCTCTTCTTGGTTACTGATGACAGTGCAGTCTCCCAGAGGCCATTCATCACCTGGCCTTACAAACTGGGATCAGCTGGGTGATTCTCTGACAGTGCTGCAGACTCTTTTTATCTGTGAGGAGTGCCTGAATATTTTTGTATTGAATGCACAGCTCTAGCACACTACATTTTGGGTACACAGGTAGCACACACAGGCTGGTTGCCTGCCTGTCCTTTCATTTTTGTTCAAGGCAGAAAATGGATGGACTGGGAGCTGCAGCAGGCCAGGAGAGGCAGTGGCTATGGCAGCTCCCCAGGCTGTTCCTGTGGCAGCTGTAAGAGAGATGAAAATCTTTCCTTTTAGCACTTACAAACTTCATTGAATGAGTTCTTCCAGGGAGAAAGTCACAAGAGTAGCCAGTTGTCTGTGCTACAGAGTTCATGAGCTTGTTTTTTTGGGAAGACCTTTGGTTAATCCCAGTTTTCTGCAGGGTTTGGAGGGATCTACATGGAAACCTCTGAGTGCCTGAGCCAATCTTTTAGGCAGAAAAGCTCACAGCAATCAGAGGAGTGTTCCTGCAGAGCTGGCTCAGATGTCCTTCTACTCTGTTAGGAGAATGGAATGTGCCCTGTGTCAGACAGGATGCAGAGAAACACACAAGACTCCATCATTTTAATGCCAGCAGGGATATGTTTGTAGCCATGTGGCTCTTGGGTATAGTATTAGGAAGAATGAGAATTAGAGCTGCCTCTGCCTAATCAGCAGAATGATTCAAAGATGGTTATGAACACTTGAAGTTAATCTCATTAAGTGTATTGGACCAGGCAGGCCTTTCCCAGCTCTGTAGGTGCTACTGGATGAAGAACTGTGGGTGCTTTTGGGTGTGGGGCCAGTTTGCAGTGTGGCACTTGTCAGATGTGCAGTGTCAGTCCTGTTTCACCTGAACAAGTGCTTGTGACAGGACAATAAAGGAGCTCAAGGAGATAATAAAAGCTCTGGTGGATGAGAACAATGGCTGGAAATGGACACCTGGGAAGGAGGGAGAGCAACAGGGGACATGTGCAGCCATGCACATTAAAGGATTTTTCCAACCTGCAAGTTTTGTCTCAGGTGGTCTTGCTGAACTAGGAGTGGGTCCCTGTAGGAATGACCTTGAGGGATTTTTCTTCCATCAATGTGTCTAATTGCTGCTTTGTGAACCCATGAGGGCTTCCAGCTTCCATAGCATGGTGCAGCAAGGAGTTCCCCAGTGTGCCACCAGCTACAGTGCCCTGAAGTAGGGCACTGAACAGAGTGAGCCCAAACAGAGACAAGCAGAAGGTACCAGGATGGAACAAGGGAGTGCAAACAGCAGCAGGAACTGGGATTGATGGTCCTGGCCCAGTTTTCAGCACAAGCATTCCAGAGGAGAGTGGAGGAAGTAGCATTGTGCTTGAAAGGTAAGATTTATAGTGGCCAGATGAAGAGGGTAAAAGAGCAAGTTCAAGAGTCAAGTGACAATGTGGAAGAGAAGTCTGAGAAGAGCTTTTACTCTAAAAATGCTAAATATCTGGGAATAATGGAAGTTTGAGAAGCACAAAAGATGCAGTGGTGCAGGAGAAAAGCAAAGGAACAGAGGAGAAGGCACTGTAGGTGCAGCAGAGGTGCCTGTCTCCTCAGCTGTACCCATAGCCCAACCCAGATGATGGGCAGGAACATGAAAATAATGAAGATGTGTTTCCCTATTGTCTGCTTCCAGGGATGTCCTGAGTCACAGAACTTTGGGTTCTTCACATTCAATAATCTTTGGCATATCATTTCATTCATTTTTCTAATAATTTTCTGGGTCTTGCTTGCTCTGAATCTCCCCATAATCTTTTCAGTTACCCTGGGCCTTTCATCCAGCCCATGGGAGGCTCAGCTACTTTCATGCTAGCACATATTTCAGGGCTGAAGTGATGGTGAGAGCCATGGTCCCTGAAGTGCTTTCAGAGCTTAGTTTGATGGAGATGGGAGGGAGGGATGGAGGGTGAAGGAGGTGGGAGACTTCTGTGTCCAGTAATTATTACAAAAGCACCACTGAGCTGGGGCTGCTTTTCCCATGCCATCTGCAGGATGCTGCCAAGTTTGTGACTGGCTGAAGAGATGCCTGCATAGTGTTTGTGAAATCAAATGTGACAGTAAAATCTGCTTCTGAGGACAGTACAAGTGGCAGCATGGGAAGAAATAAAACATCTTTCTCAGCTTTGATTCCAGTGCAGGATGGCACATGGGAGTAGCATGCTCAGGGGCTTTGGAAGCATCAATCCATTTCTGAGCAAGAGCTCCAGAGCATGGCAAACACCTTCCTTGCCTTGGAGCTGCCAGGGCAGGGGTGCCACCAGCAGCCCCTCTTTGGCACTTGTGAAATTCTGGATTGATGAAAGGAGGATGCTGCAGCTGCTCAGCAAATGCTCAGACCTGCTCTCAGTGTGAATCAAGCAGTGCTTCCAAGGGGGAGCTGGAGGAGAGTGGCTTTGTAGAAGAAAGCAAAATCTCTGCTGTGCATGGTAAAGCACAACTGCTCAAACCCCAGTGCTGCTCAGAGCATCTGCTGTGAGCAGCCCTCTTTGGCTTTATGCTCTGCTGCTTTGGTTTGGCCCTGCCAGCTCCAGACAGGGACATTTCTTTTATATTGCAAGGGGAAGAGCAATGCTGAGGGGTCACTGGGTGATTACAGTGTGTTGTATTTAGGGTCAGTGTGACTCAGTGATGTGCCAGATCCTCTCTGCCATCTGCAGAGCCTGCTGCAGTGTCTCACATTGCTGTGGGTGCTCTTTGGTGTCATAATTTGAGTTTCCTTGAAGATTGTGGCCACTGTGGTTATTTTTTGACTGCTGTCTCATCATTTCACATCTCTAGTCTCATATTTTATTAGTCAATAGTCAATCCACTTCCAGATTGCTGAGTTTTTTTCTGACTTTAAGAATTTCCTCTCCCACGAGATGCAGCCATTTCTGAGACAACTCATCCCTCAAAATACATGCATCCCCAAAAGTCACTTAGCCTTTGTGCTAGTGGGGCCAGGGAGCCCCTGTCCCCTTCCCCTGTGAGCAGATGCATCACCTGCCTCCTCAGCTGTCCCAGGAGCTTGTTAGGTGCCTGCAGGTGGCATGCAGGGCTGATGTCACACAGGGGACTTGGGCTCTTGTTCAGTCTGTCTTGTTTTAGACCCTTTTTCTTTTCTGGAGTGTTTTTCTCCTGTTCTCATGACTGTGTCATTGTGTCAAGTCAAGAACCAGGTGCTGGGAAGAACTCACAAAAGGCAAAATCCTATTAAGAAAAACTTTCCTCTTTCTCTTTTTAACTGATTGCAGGCTCTGGCTGCAGTATTGCCATTTGCTGCAATTTGAGACACCCATGTCCTTTTTCTGTATAGATGGTAGAGAAATTGTACTTTACAGATGAAGAATGACATGCTGGGCTCCTCCCAGCCCATTTCACCCTGGGCCAAGGAAGAGAAGTCCCAGGGATGCTCTCACCATGCTGAGCTGTGATACAAGCATGGTTCATAGCAGCATTGCTGTCTGTGAGCATGACATGTTCACACTCCCTTCCATGCAAAGGCAACACCAGAAACCTTTTAATTAAAACTGCAGGTGTATGTGCACATGGGGCAGAATCCAGCCAACACATCTAACCTCACCTCAGGTGGAAAAGTATGAATTAGAACAGTTTCATCAGCTTCTCCCTGAGCTGCTTGGCCACTGGGGACTGCTCAGGCTTTGCTGATGTGCACCCACAGAGCTGTCCTCATGCCTGAAGTGACTTTCAGCCACCTGATGGAATTTGAATTCGTAGTTCTGGAAGCATTGCCTAAGGTTCCCTTTCCTCAGATGTGTCCAAACACTCCTGGCACTGTGTTCAATGCAAAAATACAGTTTGCAGGGATATTCTGAGTAATAGTTTAGCAGAAAATAGAACATGGAGGGTCTAAGTTCACCCCAGCACTTGGGGAAGTGGAGGGAGTAGTACCAGGTATGTGCTGCACCCATAGGGGCATGGACAATAGCCCTGCTCTGCTCCTCACCTTCATCTGGGCCACCTGTCAGCCAAGGAATGCCAGCCTCAGCCTGTGTGATTGCACAGCACAGAGGATCCCAAGGACTCACACTCCAGTGAGGCAAATTGCTTTTCTATAGCTGGGCTTGCATCTATTGATTTTCTATTGCCTTTGATGAGTGCTGCTCTCCAGAGTCTATGGGAAACCCTGGCAAGTTCAAGAGCAAACAAATCAATTAGTAAAAAGAGATTGCAGACTGAGGCATTGATAATTCTCATTCATCTGTAGGATTGGGCAAACCCAAATGTATCATGTGTGGGTGCTGTGACACAGCAGCAGTGCCAGCACTGGCAGCTCAGGCTCACACAACCACAGTGAGGGATCTTGCATTATCAGTATAAAAGTGCAAACAAGAAGATTAAAAAACCCAAAGATTAAATGCACAATGTGCTTGTGAGAGGTGTCAGTGTCTCCCAGTGCTCAGCAGACGTGTGGCAGCTGGCTGCATTTCTGTCTTGGCACTACAGAGGGCACAGCAGGAGCCTGTTCCAACAGTTATTTTCCCAGATGAGTGTTTTGGGGACATCCTGAAATCAGGAGCAGTGGGTGCCCGTGGGACTCATCCCAACAACCAGATCAGAGCAAGGAACAGGATGTGTAGGGAGAGATGATTCTCACATCTGGACAGGAACAGCACTGTGGGCCAAAGGAACTCTGGCAGAGGTGATGTGAGTAGGTCTCAGGTAGCAGTCATTTAATTGTTGTTCCTGAAATAGGGGATTCTTGTCTCCCAATCCATGAAGTGCTTAGCCAACACAAATGTTTCTAGCTGGAGGTTTTTTCCCTCTGTTCACAGCTGTGAACTGACTGTATGTGTTTTGTGCAGACAACATAAAGTTATTCCAGGGCAAGTTAAATCCAAGGATTCTGCTAAAGAAACACTTTCATAAATAGTAGATAATGAGCAAAAGTGAGCGTGCAGGAAAAAATTAAATTTAAGAACATGAAGGGTAATTGAGAATTATGACTCTAAAAAATGTCTTGAGCTCTGAATTCTCACAGCTGTTTAACAGGATGGTGTAGCCAAAACCAGGCAGAGTCAGAAGAGCCCTCAAAGGCAGCCTGCCTTAAACTGTGGGAGCAGGCAATTGATAATGCTGAATATGAATGTGGTTAGGAGATGTGCACACTTGTTGAGAAGATCAGAAACCCAATGATAAATCTGTGGGGGAAAGTAGAATCAGAATGAGTCATTTAAATAGTGAGTCCTGGTAAATCACTGCAGTGTTTGGTATTGCAGCACTGCTTTGAATTGGTTAAAATGTGTGAAATTGGGGTTTGACTCCACGTGCTCTAGTAAAGAACCTTTTAGATCAGACACAATGTTTTTTCTCTGTACTGGCCACATATTTTGCCTTGATATTTTATTTGAGTAACAGGCAGTTGAAGGCTCCCCAGGCTTCCTACATGTCTCATTTGAAGAATGTTCTTTCAGAACTCAAATCCAAAGGGATGCTATTGTGCCTCTTGGCTTAATGCAGGACTGCCCTTGTTGCTGAGGCAAAATCAGCTCTTTGAGTATTTAAAGAGTCACAAAGCACACCTGATTGCTTTTCTGAGCTCTTCAAAAACCATCCTAGCTTGCAGTTCATGTTCTTGATGCATGGCCCTGGGGAAAGAGTGGCATCATTGCTGGGGGTACAGCTGCCATCCAGACACCTGGGCTCCCTTTGCTGTCAGTGGGAGAAGAGCTCTCCTCCTGTGGAAAGTCCTGTTTCCCTGGCAGGGTCAGGGGAAGAAGGCTGAGCATCTTTTTCTCTTTGAATCTAGAAGATTTTAGAGCTGAGCAAAGTGAGATGCATCAGTCTTGGGTGTGTAAATATACAGTCCAATACCACATACAAAACAATATCATCCCTATGGTTGTAGGAGTATTTCTGTTCAGCATTTCCTCTGTACAGCCAAGAGGAGCTGTCCTGAGCTGCAGGAGTGCATCAGCTGCTGCTGTGACCATTGGGCTTTTCATGTGCCCAGGAATACAGCCTGCCAGAGTCTTTAATCTGATTTTATTGCTGACTCAGATGGCTCTGTTAAACTGAACTCCCCCTTACTACATTTGCCACTGCCACAGTTTACTTGCTGTTCATGAAAGTTATCATCTTCTTTTCTTCCTGTGGTTTTTTTGTTTTGGTTGGGGTTTTTATTTGTTTAGTTTTGGGTGGGGTTTTTTGTTGTTGTTTGTGGGTTTTTGTTTGTGTATGGATTTTCAATTGTTTGGGGTGGGATTTTTCTTGTTTGGTTGGTTTTTGGGGCTTTGTTTTGGTTTTTTGTTGGTTTGGGTATTTGAAGGGTTTTTTTTTCCCAAAATTGTAAGATAAAGGTAGGCTGAGAAAAATATAAGTCCATACATCCATATCAGATTGTTCAGTACATTTACAAGCTTTATCAGATTTATTTAACAGCTCCTGTTTAAATACCCACCAACAATATTAATTAGCATTAGGAATAGTCCCAGTGTTTGAATCCTGTACCATTTGCTGTGACACTTTAATATCATTGACAGACTGGAGAAGAACAGTCACAAACAGCCAGAGCCATTTAGGCTGGAAGTCCCCTTGAGTTCTCTGGTCCAAACCCTAACTCAAATCACGACTTCAAAGCAGTCACTACCTATGATAATATTTTATATTGGCCAATTCCCCTCAATCTTATCCATGTGCACTTTGTGATACTGATTTGGTCTGGTTTTGTCTCCCAGCACTGAGGTTACTTCAGGCTATGGCAGGAAGTTAAAGGGCCTCCAGCTAGGAGACTTCTTGTAGATCCTTTTGTTTGTAGATCTTATTGTTTGTAGAAGATGTTGCTTTACATCTCCTTCTCCTTATTAAACTAATTCGACTGAGCCTCTTTCCTCTCTGGCAGTAAATCATGTCAGCTGGGGAGGTTCTGGGACGTTCCAGAGCCATCTCTGGTACAGCTCTGAGTCCCTCTGTGATGTCCCCCAGGCTGTGAGGACCCTGTGTGCAGCGTTAGAGCAGTGCCACATGCAGCAGCAGCCCCCAGCCCTGTGCATTTCTGCCTTGGTGGTGCTCTGGCTGGCTGGGGAGGAGGCTGCTCTCACCTGCAGCCCAGCTGCTGCTGGGTTAACCATTAACTCCCAGCTCCTGGCCTGGCAGGGACAGGCCTTTGTTTTCAGACTGGAGTCTGCTCGCTGTGGCCTTTCCTGTGCTGGTCCAGTGCCATTGCTGGGGTTCTGCTGGGGGCTGAGCAGCCTTTCCTGCCTGCAGGCAGCTGCAGTGGCCTCAGTGCTGTGGGGACAGCATGAGGGAAGCTGGTGCAGGAGCAGACATGGCCATGGTGCTAAGGGAGGGGACAGGCACGTGGCCAAGCTGTGCTCAGGACACCAAGGTTCCTCTCCTGGTGCTGCTGGCAGTGCTCCCTTCAGGGGCTGAAGAGCCTGAACCCAACCACGAGGGATGGTGATTGCCCCACAGATCCCCAGTGGTCCTGCAGGAAATGGGTCCCATGGTGGGTGCAGCCTGGGCCCCTGCCTGCCTGGAGATGATCACCTCCAGCCCAAGGCTGTGGGTCAGGTGCTGCTGCCTCCCTTCCTGGCACTGCCTCCTCCCCACATCCTGCTCATCACTGCTTGACACTTTGCAATAGGAAACTCCTGCGTGTTTCCTCTGCAGAGAGGTCCACAAAAATTCTGGAGGTCAAGTCCTGTTCCAAGACAGATTGCCAGAGCAAGGCTGCAGATCAGAGCTGCACTCATCCTGCCTGCACTCAGGTTTGCAGTAGCCCTCTCGTGCTCTGGGCCGTGCTTCAGGCCCAGGGCAGGACAGTGCTAATGCTGAGTGCCAGAGGAGGATTTCAGAGCCTCCAGGGGCCCTGTCCTGCTCCTCCCTCAAAGCACAGGGGGTTGTTTAAAAAGCACCCTGCCAGCTCTGGGAATAGTTCACACTGAGTGTGTCAGTGTGCTGATGTGTTCCAATTGCTGCTCGTGTCAACAGCAGCAAGGAGAGGCACAAGCAACTGCTCATCTCCTGGGTGGGTGAGTGGGTGGCAGCCAAGGGCCACAACAGCTTTGGAGATGGGAGGGAGAAACTTGAAACTCCACTGGTAGAGTGTCCTTGGGATGTGACTACAGCCCAGGTGAAGATTTCTGCTGAGCAGCCTGAGATGCTGGAGAAACACTGGCAGTGTCAAATGGCAGCATGTCCCAGTCCCCTCCATCTGCCAGCTAGCATGGGGGGCTGCCCCATCCTCAGTTATGGCTGGGGTTTGCCTTTTTCTGATTCTGTTCATGAATCTTCATCACCAAGGTGTCTTCAGGAGAGAGGTGCAGTGCTGGGAAGAGAGATGTCTGCTGCATGGGCATGGCTGTGCATAGGGACCTGGACCCTGCATGAGTGACTCTCTACAGCCTGAGATCTCACATGTGAGCAGCTGCCCTGGCTGTGGAGCCCTGGCTGAGGCTCCACTGGTGGTGCACAAACCACCTGGGCAGAGCAGCAGAGGAGAACACTTCCTGCCCTTAGCCATGGGGAACAGGCTAGTTTTGGAAACCCTGTATAACCAAAGTAAATGGACTGTGGCTCTTCTCTGCAATTTCATTTCACCTAATTTAGTACTCAGAAATGTGTTTAATTAAAAAGTTATTTATATAAGCATTGATAGCCTAACTTAAACTGTGAATATATTTCTATTCTGAGCTCTTATATTGATTTTGTGCATTTTTTCTTTCAGGGTGAGATTGCCTCCACTCCAAGGAACAATAACAATACTGGAAATACACAAGGTGTATACCATTCACCCAGCCTAAGAAAAGCTTTGTTCTAAAAGGAATAAAAGAATCATGGCAGAATGTACAGGGTACAAGGAAACCTCAAATCGGCACCTGCGTTTCAAACTGCAGAGCCTCAGTCGCCGCCTCGATGAACTGGAGGAAGCAACTAAAAATCTGCAGAAAGCAGAGGATGAACTGCTTGACCTCCAGGACAAAGTGATCCAGGCAGAAGGCAGCAACTCCAGCATGCTGGCTGACATTGAAGCCCTGAGGAAAAGAGTGCTGAAGATTGAAGGCAAGGATGAAGAAATTAGGAAGGCTGAAGAGCTTTGCAGATTAATGAAAGAAAAGCTTGAAGAGGAGGAGAGCCTCACTCGAGATCTGAAGTCAGAAATTGAACTCCTTCAGAAGAGAATGGCAGAGCTGGAGAAGCTGGAGGAGGCCTTCAGCAGGAGCAAGAACGACTGTACACAGCTGTGTCTTAGCCTCAATGAAGAAAAGAACTTGACCAAAAAAATATCTACAGAATTAGAAATACTTAGAGTGAAAGTGAAAGAACTGGAATCATCTGAGGACAGGCTGGATAAAACTGAGCAGACCTTAACAGCTGAGCTAGAAAAGCTGAAATCCTTAGCCCTGAGCTTTATCACGGAAAGAAAACATTTTAACGAAAGAGAAAAGCAAAATGAAAAAATAATCCAGGAGCTAACACAGAAACTAGAACAAAACAATAAACTAAATAGGGCAGATCAAACTAGAAATGCATCCAACTTGCTAGAAAGGTCATCCAACAATCTCCTGGACAGAAATGATATGAGAATTGAAGATGACTTGACTTCTGCACTGCCTTCTAAGGAGACCAGGAGGAAGGGAAGTGTGGATTACCTGAAACACGTAGAAAATGAAACCAGGAATAAATCAGAAAACCAAAAGAATAAAAACCAGGAAGACAACAAAGTGAAAGATCTCACTCAAGAAATTGAGAAACTTAAAATTCAGATCAAACATTTTGAATCTTTAGAAGAAGAACTTAAAAAAGTGAGAGCCAAAAATAATGATCTGGAAGACAGTTACTTGAGTGAGCAGAATAAAAACAAACTCTTAACAGGTCAGCTAGAAGAAATAAAAATGCAAATAAAGAAACAGAAAGAGCTGGAGAATGGAGAAGTTGAAAATGAAGATACAAGCTTTTCTAGCAGGGGAAAGCATGACAGACCTAAATACAGAGGTGTCATGACTGAATTGGCAGCTGCTAAGCACAAGCCAAGGGAGCTCTCACCACAGCAGCGCCGGGAAAGAGCACGGAACAGAGACTTCTCCCTCAGCAATGACAGCTACAGTGCCAGGAGGGTGCCCAGTCCAAGCCTAATGAACAGAAAAGCAGGGAAAGCTTCTGCTGCATCTGCCCTTTCAGACACTGCTGTCACAGATACAAGAAGGCTGGAAGAGAAATCTTTAGTTTCCACTGTTTGTTCTGGTCAGAAGGAAAGCTGCATGGTGCAGAACGAGGGGAAGAGGTGCAAAGAGCAGCCGTCTGTCCTCAGCAGGTATCCTCCTGCTGCACAGGAGCAGAAGGCTTGGAAAGCACCTTCCAAAGCTGTTGGTGACACAGGCCTGAGATCCAAGGCTGAAAAGCCATCTCAGGTGTTCCGTGGGAGCTGCCAAAACGGTGCTGACACTCGGGATGAAAAGCCAAGCAAAGGAGAATCGACGGGTTCTGTGTCTGAGAAGCTGAAGGCAAGTCAGGCTGAAGTCAGTGAGTGCCTGGGGGACACACAGCTCACCAGGGGTAACCACAGCTCTTCCAATGGCACAGCCTCAGCTTACAGGTACCACGTGTCCTCCAGCGTGTCAGCCTCAGACTCTGCTGTCTCTAAAGCGGAAGCAGCGAGCACCTTTGCTGCATCCCCCTCAGAGGGGAGGGCTAAAAGGGCAGTGATCTCCCAGGAAAGAGAAGCAGCAGACACATCACTCGAGAGTGGGAAGCTTTCCATGCTGACAAAGCGTTCCCATCGCTCCAGGAGTCAGGAGGACCTTCTGCAGCTTCTCACTGGTCTTGATAAAGAAGGCACGGAGCAGTCTTCAAGTTCAGCTGCAGATCATGTAAATATGGGTTTAAAAACTGATTCCAAAACCATACAGAGTAACCAGGAAAAAATTAATTCAGATGAAGAATCAGGGAGAGGCAAAAAACCAACCACTCAGTCAGATTTTGAGACAAGAAAGAAAGTCAGTTCCAAGCAGTTCTCCAATTCTAGGGGAGTTTTTAGAGCTTCACTTTTTGAAAATGACAAAAAAACTGTGAATGATGAAGACACTACCAAGTGCATAAAACCATTAGATGCCAGCACTGGAGAATTGAAATCCAGAAGATCCTTCAGC
Source organism: Agelaius tricolor (assembly GCF_023055355.1). Lineage (NCBI taxonomy): Eukaryota > Metazoa > Chordata > Aves > Passeriformes > Icteridae > Agelaius > Agelaius tricolor. The sequence continues at coordinate 4,374,431 of NW_027269296.1, read as the reverse complement.
CCTAGAGAAGCTCTGAGATCAAAAGCCATCATTAAACCTGCAATTGTTGAGAAGGATATGAAGGCAATCATGGGAGGGACTGTTTCAGAGGCAGAGTCAGAAAAACAGAAGTCTACTTTTAAAATGGTAACAAATAAAATGACAAGCAGCATCACAATCTTTCCTTCTGAGCCAACAGCTCCAAGGACCTCTGCAGATACAGCAGCAAAGGAAAGGCACGTTACCACCAGCAACATCAGAGTTGCTTCAAATGAGCCTTCACCATCAATAACAAACAATGTCCCTTCACCCTTTGAGGTGTCAGTTAACAGAAGTACTCTGAAGTCATCTGAGACAGACAGGAGTGGAGAGGCAGTGCTGAGAAGCAAAGCTGAAACAGTGGTCTCGAGAAGCAGCATTATGCTAAAGACTTCTGAACTCCCAGAGAGGAACAGTGAGGCACCTTTGGAGACAATCAGCTGGAAGAGCCACGGCTCGTCAGACGCAGGCTCATCCGAACCCAAGCACGTCACCGTCAGGAGTTCCTGGAGAACAAGACAAGGCCTGCATTCCCTGGAGGACTCTCAAACCAAAGTGGAGAAAAGTGCAACTTTCAGTGCCACAAACTTGTGTAGATCCTCAGTGGACCTTTTAGAAGGGGAAGGGAGTAGTTCAAAGCCAGACTTCCTGGAGCAGACTTCCTCAAGGACAAGTGCCACAGCAAATTCTTGGAGTGCCCCTGAGCTGGGGTCCCGAAGGACCAAAAGTAACTTAAGTGCATCTGAGCTGCTGCCACGCAGGAGCTGTGCCAGTGACCCTGCAGCAGCGGCTGCCTGGCAGCGCACCACGCCCCCTGTGAGTACCCTGTCCTCAACACCCTTCCTGCTGATGAGGTTTTCCAAGTTGCCTGTTCCTTGTAGGCTGCATGATTTGAAATTTTACAGCTTATTTCCTAAGTGCTGCCTCTCCCCAGCTCCTGCTGTCTTCCTTCAGTGAATTCACAATTCACAGCACCCACAGCTTTCTCATGTGTGAATTACCAGATTTAGCCTTCTTGAGATGAGATCCATCTGCTTGGGTCTTGTAATGCCATATGAGTAACCACATAGTAGCATCAGAGAAGATATAGTCACAGCTTAAGTAGGACGTGGCATGCTTTTCAGAGTGACTTTATGTAGCACTTTAAATTTGGAGTAGAAATGAAAAAATGATGGAAATGAGCAGATTTGAGTGGGGTTGTGCCTGAGGCAGAGTTGTAGCTCTAATGGCAGCTGTAGAGATGGATAGAGCTCCACGGTTTCCTCACATGAAGCCAGGCTCTGCTCTGGAAATGCCTCCTGGGCATGCCCATAACAGGTGGATGCTGGTTGGTGACACAAGGCTGCTCCCTCCCTGCTCTGTGCCAATGTTGCACCTGACAAGGAGCAAGAGCCACAAGCACAGCTGTGCTTTCCCTGTTCCTCTGAGTGTCCCAGTGAGGGGAGTCCCTCTGAGCAGTGGCACCTGCAGACACAGCTGGGATGGGCTTGCCCCTGGAGCTGAGGCTCTGGCAGATTTCAGCTGAACTCACTCATTTCAGCAGCACGGGCCCTTCTGGCCATTAAAGCCCACACTGGTTTGGCTGCAGCTCCTGCCTTGCTCTTCATTCAGCGCTTTTCTGAGCAGCTCCTGCTGCTGCCAGTCTGCAGGAGGAAGCAAGCTGGATAATCTGACAGGGCTGGTGGCAGAGGAGATGGGTTTGAATGACTTTGGCATTGACAAAGATGAACTGGTGGAGGTAGGCAAGGAGTTTTACATTTTCAAATCTCTTCCACTTCTCTGGCTATGGGAAGCACAGGAGAATTTACACATAGCTTTGCAGAGAGTCTTTTGCCTGGTGTTAGAAAGTACAGGGTGGCCTTCCAGCTACATTTGGAAACTGAGAATACATTGTCTCCCTGGCCAGGGTGGGTCACAGGGAATCTGTTCTGCTTATTCATGAATCCAAGCAGAGCTGATAGAATTGAAGTTGTTCTTCTGCAGAACAGCAATTCATGTGCTTGGGAAATGAGAGATCCATTCCTTGGGTGTCCTTTATCCCAGGAGTTTCAACTCACTGAGTTCATTTACAACTGAGTTCATGTGTGGCTGGTTGCAGAGCCATGAGCAGTGGGCACTCAAGGATTTCTTTTCAGTTTTCCCCCTGGCAGCCCACCCAGGGCTGAGTGTAGCTCTGCAGGTGCTCTCCAGGCTGCTGTCAGATAAATTTGCCAGATAAATTTGTACTTCACAGCAGCTGAGGTGTACCTGACAGAGCAACCTGGTCTCTGCCTGCTCAAGCCAAGTACATCCAGGATGAGCTGGGTTCCAGCCTTCCTGTGTCAGGAGAGCAACCACATGGTTGGTTCACACAGAACTGAGCTCAGGATCTCTCTCTGTGTCAGACTCTGCAATAAAATCACCCTTGGCACCACACAGTCACAAACCTCTTGGTCATGGATTGTGTACCTTAGTTTGTAAATGAGGAGTATGGAGTTAACCTGAAAGACTGCAGATACTCAATTGGACTGGAGACAGCAAATTGTATGCAACTTAAAATGTTGCATGTGCCCTTGGAAAAAGCCCTTTGAGGGGTATCTTCAGGTTTGCCATATGCCTCCTGTCACAGCAGCTTTTTTCTGCTGGGATTTGTGTTTCAGTTAAAGATGTGGCTTTTTCTCTGGCAGAAGGCTGGACCCTGAGCTGTCCTATGAGGTATCACTGTCACCTCTTTCCAGCTCCACTATCCACAGTCTGACATTGCCTTGAGAATCTTATGTGGGAAACATGAGACCTGTGCTGTTTGTGCCAAAATCTGCCTTCCTCTCTTCCATTGCAACCTTCCCTCTGTGTATTGCTGATTGGGGCAAATGTCTCTTAGGGAGCTACAGGAGGTATTGACTCTCTGGAGCCCCAGGGAGCAGGAGGTGCTGATGGATGAGTGGGTGCTGCAGCCTGGGGAGCAGCTCCCTCTGCTGCTGGCAGCTCCCTGAGGACCTGAGGCAATGCAGGACCTGGAGCAGCCACTGAGTTTGGGCTTCATGTTTCACAGAGTGGAGTCTGTATTCCTCTGGTGTGATGTTTGATGAAAATTAGTGCAAATGTGCTGGAGGCAGGGAGCAGATGAGCAGCAGCAATGTCAGATGAATGCGAGGTTTTCTTATGCCTCTGACATTAATCCCTGGAGCTGGGCTGTCTGCTGCATAAACTGGCAAAATTTTAAAGGTAGGCTTGTCTTCAAGGGAAGCCATCATCTCTTCCCTGATGGTAGAAGTGCATCTGCTGGAAGAGTCTCCCAGGCAGTGTCCAGGGATGTTTCTGACCCTTCTCTCCCCTGCTTTGGGACTAATGCACAGGGCATCTGTAGTGGGCTGACCCTGGCTGGGTGCCAGGCTCTCACCAAAGCCCCTCTCCATCACTCCCCTCCATAACTGGACAGGAGAGAGAAAACAGAATGAACCTTTCCATGGACCTCAGTAATTTTGTCAAAGGGGTCTGTGCTGGTTTGTGACCATGCACCCCTAACTTGGGTTAAAATTACTGGTTCTTGAGAAAAGATCTTTATGAAATAGCACATAAATAAGGCCACGGCAGAGCTGGCCTGGTGGTTTAAGTCCCTCCTTGCTAAAAGGACTCAAACCCACACCTTACACTGCAAACCTGGCACTAGGACCCCAGTGCTGTTCCAGTTCCTTCACAGACCCTGGATCCCAATCCTTTTTATTTTCCTTTGCACAGGATGAAAGCAAGGATTTTGTGTCCAGTTCCAGAAGGAAGCAGTATGGCTCTTCTGAGTACCTCCTCCAGGCTGACAAAAGGACAGCCACCAAGGTGGAGCTGCAGGACCCTGAATCCAACTCCCCTGCACCAGCAGGGCTCCAAGGAGAGGAGCAGGTATGTGAGGAAAGGGAGTTACAGGGCAAGCAGCCAATATCTGAACTGACCTCCCAGACAACTTAGAGTTGTCCAAAAAGTCTCCACTCTTGTGGGAGAAATCAAGTCTGAAGTTAGCACTTGCCAGGGGGGGAGTGGCTGATGTATTTTGGGTTAGAAACTTGTTTCAGCAAGCTTTATGGCTAAGAATATTCTCAGATAGCCAAGTGGTACTGCATCTAGTCATCCTTGTACATGAATCAATCAGGGATGGAAAAAACCTTTGGAGAGACACAGGCAGAGTCCCTGCTTCAGCTGGCAGCTTTACTCTGCAGCTTTACTACAGCTTTACTGCTGGAGTGTTTGCTGCTCTGCCACCCAAAGGACTGTGGTCCTGGTGGCATTTGGGATGGTTGCCAAGGGCAACAGCAATCCTGAAATGGCCCAGGGCAGCTGTGGGCAGCTGTGAGCTGGGTTTGTCTCTTGCAGGGCACTGCCCGGGTTGGCCGGACCTCGCGGAGATGAGCTGTGCTCCCTTCTCAGTGACCATGTGAAGCAAGAGGCAGGACAGTACCAAGCTCACAGGCACCACCACCTGCTTGTAACCTCTCCAGAGGCTTCAACCAGCCTGGAACCAGTTTTGTAACGTGATTTGAAAGGTACAAGAGCTTTACCAGTGAATTCTTTTTCTTCATTGCTGAAGAGGCAGCTGCAGAGACTTTGCTCAGGGGACTCCCACTTCTCATCTCTGTACCTGCAATCTTAATCTTCCCTGTAGGATGATAGGTCTGTCTCCATATGGAAAGTCTGACTACCTAAGCCTCTCTGAACAATGGTACTCCTTGCACAAGAGAGAACTTTCTGTTCACTTGCATTCACACAAGATCCCAGCAGTGTCCCTGTGATTGCACCCAGCAGCCCATGTCCACCACGACTGAAGGCTTTCAGTTCATATGGAGAGTTTGCATTTTCCTAACACACCCTTGCTGGCTGGGGCAGTGGTCACCTCAGCACCCTTAGTCTCCAGGCAACAGGAGACTGTTCCCCACTGGTTACTTAACAAATTGAGAGGGAAGGAGAGCAGAAAATGTTGTTTAGAAGGAGTTGGTTCCCTATCACTGTCAGTCTCTGCAACAAGCTTTGCATGATCATCACCAGTTGAGATCTACACCAAGAAGTCATCCAGTGAGCCAGAGCAACACAGCAGGGACACCTCCTCCTCCTGGGACCAGGGTCCATTTATCGGGAGCTTTGTGTGTTACACTCTGCAGGCAACAGCTCTGTGGCTTGTGCAAGGCACTTGAGCCCTATGAGAAAAAGAAACAGGTGCTTTCCCTCACAGACAAGCAGAATGTCCTTGTTCCTTCCCAAACAGGGTGGAGACAGCTGGATTGGACCCTGAGCTGATCTGTGGTAGCTTTGGTCTGTGCCTCAACCCCTGTCTGCCATGCCTGGGACCCAGGTATGGTCAGAGACTGCTCAGACACAGAGCTGTGTGTCCCCATCAGTGCAGCTGCTGTCACTGTGGGGCAGACAGGTCCCCACAGCCCCAGGAGCTGCTCAGGCCACCAGCAGCATTGTCCTGAGCAAGGAGATTGCCCCTGGCTCTCACAGCAGGGCTCTGGCAGTCCTTCCTTCCTTCCTTCCTTCCCTTCCCTTCCCTTCCCTTCCCTTCCCTTCCCTTCCCTTCCCTTCCCTTCCCTTCCCTTCCCTTCCCTTCCCTTCCCTTCCCTTCCCTTCCCTTCCCTTCCCTTCCCTTCCCTTCCCTTCCCTTCCCTTCCCTTCCCTTCCCTTCCCTTCCCTTCCCTTCCCTTCCCTTCCATCCCCTCCACAACCACCTCTGGCACCCCAGTGCTGCCTGTCCCTCTCTGCAGCAGGACAAGGAGAATGCTCCAGACAGAAAAGGTCCTTGAGCTGTTTCAGAGGTGCTGTGGGAAGAGCTGCACCCCAATTGCTTCCCTGTCTGAGCTGCACCCCACACTTGTGCCCATCTCCCAGCTGTGCAGGAGCAGGTACCAGATTGCCTGTATGTACCTCCCTGTGCTGCAGCTCCTCCCTGGCCTGGGAAATGCACACCTCAATTCTGAGAAGAAAATTAATCAAAAAAAAAAAGGAAAAAAAAAAGCAATAGAGCTGGTAGCAAAATATCTATGAAAACATTTATATAAAAGGGATGTGTTTTAGTGACATGATTATTTTTTTTATAAAGATTGTTTGGAGGAAGGGAAAAATTATTTTTGGAAAAAAATGTTTCTTTTTGGAATTTTAAAGATGTTTTCCCAAGTGTATATTTTTAACCCTTCATTTTATTCTTTTACATATCATGACATATATGTCAACTTGCATAACAAGACAAAAAGATGTTTTTAAATTAGTACTGAGTGGCAGCTCTAATAATCTTTAAATTATATTAAAATAAATTGTATCAACTGCTTTCTCTTACCATTGACATGGTAGTGCTAGTAGAATGAGATAATGGGAAAAAATTTAAACTCAAACTCCAAACTAAAACTAAAAGAAAGTGAAATTCTGAAGCTAAATTCAGACTTCTTATTGCCTCCCCCTGCCCCGTTCATCAGGAAGGACTGGAAATCCTTATGGATTGTGCAATCTGAAAGCAGTGGATGTACCAGTCCTGTGCAATGGCTGTGTCCTTCCTGAGCCCCCTGCTCTGCTCAGCACCCAGAACCAGCTGGATTGCTCAGCAGCAGCAGCAGCAGCAGCAGCTCCCCCCCTGTGTGTGCCCTGCTCCGTGCCCAGCAGTGCCCAGCCCACCACAGGCTCTGCCTCTGCCCCTTCTTCTCCTGTGCCCTGCAAACTAAACCTGCTCCCTCAGCTGCCCAAATGCCTCACTCTGCACCTGCTTGCTTACCCTGGGAGCAGCTGGGAGGCACCTTGGGGTGTCCCTGACACATCTTGGTGTGTCCCTGACACATCTTGGTGTGTCCCTGACACATCTTGGCGTGTCCCTGACACATCTTGGTGTGTCCCTGCCTCTTCAGATGTCACAGGGATTCCCTCTCTGCTATTGAGCAGCTCTCCACCTGTCAGCCAGCCACAGAGGCTGTGGGAGAGCCACTGCTGGGCACTGCTGTTGTGTCTGCAGAGCCCTGCAGGGTGTGGGGCTCCCCCTGCCCTCAGAGCCCTGCAGAGTGTGGGGCTCTCCCTGCTCTCAGAGCCCTGCAGGGTGTGGGGCTCCCCCTGCCCCCAGAGCCCTGCAGGGTGTGGGGTTCTCCTTTCCCCCAGAGCCCTGCAGAGTGTGGGGCTCCCCCTTTCCCCAGAGCCCTGCAGGGTGTGGGGCTCCCCTTGATCTCAGAGCCCTGCAGGGTGTGGGGCTCCCCCTGCTCTCAGAGCCCTGCAGGGTGTGGGGTTCCCTCTGCTCTCAGAGCCCTGCAGGGTGTGGGGCTCTCCCTGCTCTCAGAGCCCTGCAGGGTGTGGGGCTCTCCCTGCTCTCAGAGCCCTGCAGGGTGTGGGGCTCTCCCTGCTCTCAGAGCCCTGCAGGGTGTGGGGCTCCCCTTGATCTCAGAGCCCTGCAGGGTGTGGGGCTCTCCCTGGCCTGGGTCACTGCTGGACAGCACAGACAGACAGGAGGACAAGGATCGCTCTGGGCAGTGACTGAAGCCTTCCCTCACAGTCCCAGCCCCATCCTGCTGCAGGACACAGCTCCACACTCTACAGGACGTCCCTGCACATCCAGCAGCTTCCTCCTCCTCCTCCTCCTCCTCACCTTGTTGGCGTGGATGTGGCTCAGCACGGTGCTCCCAAGGGAAGTGGTTTCAGCTGTGGTGAGGAAATCTCTGCATCCCTGTGAGTCAACATGTGGGGTGAAATCAGCTTCCCTGAGCCTACCCACAGAACACTGGCTCACCCATCAGCTTCTCAAGCCCACTGCTCACCCCAAGAACACAGCCCCGTGTCTGAAGTGCAAGGGAAGAACCACCAGCAGCAGTGGCTGTTGGGTTTTCTCCTTCTGCCAGCCAGGACCAGGCTTTGCCCAGGCAATGGGAGAGCTTTCCCCTGCTGCTCAGCTGGCTTAGCCCCAGCTACTGCCCCAGCAACACAGCGCTGCTGGCACTGTCTTCAGGTGCTCCTCACAGATGATGTCTCTCCTTTCTCCAGCTGCCTCAGTTCTTTGTTCAATATTTTACAGCAGATACCTTGAACTCCTGCTCTAGACTCAGTTTCACTGCTTGTAAATACTGGACACAGATGTCACTTGGTAACTGCACACTGGTTGTTTTTACCACAGCTGAGATTAAATCTGAGAAAGAAAACCCTACCTAGTATGGAAAGGGGCCATGCCCTCTAGTCAATGAGTGCAATAGGAGCTGATTGTATTATTAATCTTATAGCAATGACTTCAGGAAACACAATGTGTTTACTCGAATTGCACACTTTTTTTGAACAGCTGTAAAATAGAGTATATGTGTAAATATTGCCATCACTGAAGAAGTATTTGTAATTTTAGCATATAAATATAACCGGCTTTCCAGTAGGCTTGATGATGCACAAGGCCACGCATCGAGCCCTCGGGTGATTCCAAAGTTGTAAATGTATTTGCTGTACAGAGGAAGTGTCAGTGCTTGCTGCTCCCAAGGAACCTCAGCTGCTGGTCCCTTTGGAGAGCCAGTGCTTTCCCCAGAAGGGCTGGCTCCAGTCTGAGGGCCCAGCAGCTCACTGCTTCATGAACGGCTTCCTCCACGTCTGGGCCACCTGTGCAGCCTGCAGAGCTGCCTGTCCAGCTCCTGAGGGTCTGGGGTGACAGCCTGGCCCTGCTGCTGTGCAGGGCAGCCTCTGGCCAGGCCCCCAGCGAGGGAAAAGGGCAGGAAGCACAGGGCAGAGCCACGTGCCTTGCTGCTGCAAGAGACACTCGACACGAGCAATCTCCCAGCTGCAGCTTGAAGCAATAGCCACACTGGTGTCATGTCTAACCTAGCAGACCTCATCTCTGCCACCCTTGCACACGGCTGAAGCAATCAGGGCACTGCTCCAGGCCAGCCCAGGCTGAGCTGTGAACAGAACACAAAGCCATTGTCAGCAGCTGCCTCCCATGGTCAGAACCCAGGGCCCACAGGATCCCCCTGGGCTGCCCCACGTGCAGTGCCGGCTCCTGCTTTGGGGAAGCAGCACTCCAGGCTGCATGGAATGTATTTTTAAGAGAATAAATCTATTTTTTTGTATTTGTGAACATATATTTGGGTGGGGCAGCTTAGTTAGAAGACAAATAATGCAAGCAATCTTTTCATAATCACAGGTTCATCCAAGTAAGCAGATTTTCCAGGGTTGCAGTATTGCCTTTTCCCCTAAAATAAACTTTGTGTCCAACAGAGCTAGGAGCAGTGTTCCACCCTTAGAACTTGCCCTGTCTCAGCATGCTGAGTAGAGGAAAGCCAGCACTTTCCTCCCCAGGCTGCCCATGCAGTGGATACAGATGGTGCTCACCTCCTTCCAGCGACACAGTGCTCTTAGTCTGCATGCCAAATGTAAACACACTCGTATCTGCATGTCTCTCCTGACTCAAACACTGTCAGTGCTACAGTATATAACCAATAAACACTCTTCTCTTTTTACAAGGTGTGATGTGGTGCTTACAGCAGTGCCCCTTGCTGGGGGTGCTGCTGCCCCTGGGAGAGGCACTGAGAGCAGAGTGGATGTTGTGTGTCTGTCTGTGTGTGCTGCAGCTGAGCACCTTGCACTTCTTTTTGTGCCTTGGTTGAGGCAGATCTCAGATGCCCATTCCAGGATGCATTTGAGGCAGGGATGGGGCATAGACAGCACAGCAAGCTGTACACAGCCATTGTCCCCTGAGGCTCCTGAGCTGGACATGGCACTGCTGGGAATGGCCTGTGCTGCTGAGGGGTCCCAGGAGCAGTGGGTGCTTGCCATGAGCCTGGTGTCACAGAGAGCAGGTGCACAAAGAGTTTCTCCAGATCTGCTGCAGGTTAAGGCAGGGGTCACAGCCAGACTGTCACTGTACCAGGAGTCAGCCCTGTGCCACAGCTCTCCAGGCAGAAAGATACAACCACAAAGGCATTACACCAATGTCCCTACATCAGACAGCAGCCCCAAAGCAGGGATTTCCAGGCTGGGGATGTCCTGTTGTTCCTCTCATCCCAGCTAGCACTGCCTGTTCTCCTGGTCCCTGTTAAGGTTAAAGGACAAGCACTGGCATTCCAGTCACATGCCCTGGGATGATCATTTCCATCTCCTTTGGGATGTTTAACACACCAGGAGCCATTCAGTGGTTCCATGTACTGCAGCAGGTGGTCAGCAGTACAGCACCAGGCTGTTCTACACACAGAGTTCACCTCAGGACACTGGAACACAGTTCAGCACCTTTTCTTTTGTTGGAAGTATTTAATAAATCAGTATGCTTAGCATACTCAGTGATAGCAGGTTACTCTACAGCAGGATGCAGGTGGTGTAGCAGCCAATGGATCACTTTGGAGAGCTGTGATTTGCTACCGTAGGCAAACAAGTTGCCCCAAATTCTTGAATGCCAGACAGGAATAGAATTGGTCAAAAATATTACTCTTCAAAACAAAGCCATAAAAAAACCACAAAGAAATTTACATACATTCTACACTAAGCTAGTATTCGTAGCAACCAGCTTCTAGAGGCCCTTGTGCAAGTACCAAATTGTAAATACACACATAGGTAGAAAAAACCCCCAAACACCCTAAAAATCCCTCCAACTATTTTGTCTTCCAAGAAGCATCTGCAGAGTCAAAGTCCCTGACCAGCTTTGCAGTAAAGGATTCAGTTTACAAACAGCCCCAAGAGGCTGCCAAGCCAAAGCTCCTGTAAGGCCATTCTCAGACAAGGCTCGTCCAGCGACTCGGGCTCCTCTCGGGAGACGCTGCACAAACTCCTCCAGGCTCCGCTCCAGGCTCCTCTTCTGGCCCTGCAGAGCCCCCTCACATGCTGGCAGCCTGCTGGGGGGGCACTGCGGGCGTGGGCTGCCGGGGCAGGGTGTACATGGCCCCCAGGAACTGGTCGGCGATGCGGCCGGCCTCGCGCAGCCCGCTCAGCAGCGCGCCGTGCACCGTGGCCGGGTAGTTGCGGATGGTGTGCTCGCCCGCGAAGAACAAACGAGGGATGGGCTGGGGAAAACACAGCAGGGCTCAATCAGCTGGCAGCAGATGCTGCAGGAAATGGTGCTGAAAGGTGTTCAAGGGGCTCTAATCACAGCACAATCTCTGTTAGTGTGAAGGTGGCGCATGCAGGATAGGTCATATTGAACCTATTACAAATGACCAAGAAAATAAAGCTCTACTTGATAAACGGGGTTTGTAACTGTGACTCTACAGCCAAAGGTGTTCAGGAAGAATTTGATAAACAGGGTTTGTAACTGTGACTCTACAGCCAAAGGTGTTCAGGAAGAATTTGATAAACAGGGTTTGTAACTGTAACTCTACAGCCAAAGGTGTTCAGGAAGAATTTGATAAACAGTGTTTGTAACTGTGACTCTACAGCCAAAGGTGTTCAGGAAGAACACTTTGTAATCCTGGAACATGAACTCTAATTCTTTCCTTTATTCCTAAGCTGGAGCCTGCTAGTTTTGGTCACATCCCACAGTAGATGCTAAGGAGAATGCATTTTCATGGGGGCACTGGCATTGTGCCAGAGTCAAACCATGACAGTAAGCAAACAAAAAAAATTCATTTAAATCAGCAGTTTCTCTTTAAACTGAGCCCTTAAACAACTGCTCAGAGAATCATACAAAGTGGGAGAAAAAGAAATGCTCATATAATATGAATTCTAGTTCTTTCCTTTATTCCTAAGCTGGAGCCTGCTTTTTCTGGTCACATCTCACAGCAGACACTAAGGAGAATGTATTTTCATGGGGGCACTGGCATTGTGCCAGAGTCAAACCATGACAGTAAGCAAACAAAAACTTAAAAAAATTCATTTAAATCAGCAGTTTCTCTTTAAACTGAGCCCTTAAACAACTGCTCACAGAATCATACAAAGTGGGAGAAAAAGAAATGCTCATATAATATATTGAGCAATCTAATCCTGGAATATGAACTCTAGTTCTTTCCTTTATTCCTAAGCTGGAGCCTGCTTTGCTCTATTTCTGGTCACATCCCACAGCAGACACCAGGGAGGAGAATGTATTTTCATGGGGGCCCTGGCATTGTGCCAGCATCAAACCATGACACACAGTAAACAAAAAAAAAAACTTAAAAAATTCATTTAAATCAGCAGTTTCTCTTTAAACTGAGACCTTAAACAACTACCCACAGAATCATAAGAAGTGGGAGAAAAAGAAATGTTCATATCTTATATTCTGCAGGGAGTCATTTTAATCATAGCTGTGTGTATTAATGACTTGTATCATTAGAACAAGAACTCAAATAAAGCCAAAGCCACACAGCCTTTCCTGGCAGTGCTTTCAAACTTAATTCTCTCAATCTGGAGATGACCCCTGCCTTCATTGTGTTGCCCCCCTTATTCAGAAGAGACCTTTTGATACCTGTTCTTCTCACTCTGGCCTTCACCCTCTTTCAGATCACTACAACTCACCTAAAGATGGTAATGGACAATAAAAATATGGAGTACAAAACACAGGTATAATATGAAATACTCTTTTCAGACATAACCAAACTGGCTTTCTGAATAAAAATGCTCTTTTTTTTAGCAAACAAATGACATCAAACCTGCGATAAGAGAATGAATGAAAAAAATTAATTCATTTTGTTCTGAGCTTTTTCTAAAAATAATTTCTCACCTGTGGAGCACCTGGAATGGCTGGTCCTGGAGTGATTGGCTGAGCCATCAGATCATAGTCATTTCCAGAGGAGCCAGCAGCCACATAGGAGTAGGATCCCCGGGCCCAGGGGTCAGCACGCCAGCGGGACACCACGGTCTCCTTGGGCTGAGACAAGACAGGAGCTTCAGTGCTTGGCAAAGTGCAAATTCTACACTTTGAGACAAATACAAACAGTGCAAATTGCAACAACACAAGGGACAAAGTCCTTGGGCTGATGGTGGTGGTGAGCTGCACGTTTATATTCTAGGAGAACACAGACTAAGGTGAATTTTTGATGGCAATTCCTTAAGTCTTTCCAAAATATCACCAGACCTTGCTGCATGTGCAGTGTTCCCCAGTGCACCCTTCCCTCCACTGACCTGGGGCACAGCACTGCTGCCAAAGATGCCTTTGAGGATGGCCAGGCACCGACCCACAATGACATCATCACTGATGTTCTCCATGATCCCTGCTGCTTCTCCTGCCACCAAGGCCAACAGAATGGGTGCTGGAGGGGGGTAGGAGAGAAAAAAGAACAATTGGATTAATGAAATTGAATATTTTGATCAGACAAGTTGGACTTGGATAGAAATGGATCTGCAGTTAAGGGACAAAGTTAGAGGCTAAACAAGTCCAATGAAATAGTCCCAAATTTTCCACCAAATATGGTCCTATCAGTACTATTAGAAAATTAGGACTACCAATAGTAGTAATAGTATTACTATTATTAGTAGTCCTAAATTTTCCACCATTTTTCAATACAACAAAAAGAAAATGAATTGTTATATGGCAAGGTACTATTTAGAATTATCAGGAGAATTTATTTATTAAAAACCTAAATAAAAACATCAGGAATGATGTTTCAGTGTTTCATAATCTAATCTAATCACATTAACTGAAATGGTAATTGTTGGTTTTGATTTCAGTCATCTGACTTGTGCTTCAACATGAGGTTTTACTGTGTTTCTGTTTCATTTCTACCTTCTTTGCCTTCTTCATGAGAAGGAAGGCTTAGAATGCAGCATGTGAAGCCAATTTGTACATGACATGATCTTTCCATCTAAACCAAAACCACGACCCTGCTTGCTAACTCCATAATAGAGCCATCACAAAGCCACAAAGGCCACATGAACAGCCTTGCTATCCAAGGCTCATTACTTGCATTTCTCCAGTAAAATCTTACCAAAGATTTTAATAATTCTATAGCCTAGAAAGGTGCTTTCCTTGCACAGCAATTTTTTCCAGTTAACAGAGAAACCTGTCCTGCTCATGTCAGAAAACCCACTGGTCATCTGCTAAACAAGTAACTGATTTAATAATGCTCCTCATACACATCTTTGCTTTTAGTCTGGTCAGTGGCTGTACCAAAACCAGTACAATTACTGCAGAGATCTCCTGACAATCTAACCCTAACCCTAAACCAAAACTACTCATGCCAAGTCCTGCTGTGGTAGTGATGTAATTTAACAGGTACAGCCTGGAACTGTCTGCAGTCAGTGCTGTTCTCTGCTTCCATTTGTCTTTCTAAAAATACTTTTTATCATAGCCACATATGAACACTAACAGCATTTTAAAAGTGTTTTTTTCTAGATCTGAAACTACACAATAAGACACTGCCAAAAGCAGACTTGCACCACAGCTACCTTTGTACAGGTTCCAAAAGAGGAAAAGTTCTCCTCTGCTGGCAGTAGTGCTCCCAACATGGCCAAACAAATTGACACTGGGATCCCAGAAGACACGATCAAAACACAACACAACCTGGAGAGAAAGAGCATAAACAGTGGGGAAGAATGGAGGGAAGAACAGAAATAAAGACAATTGCACTCATTAATGTTCATCACTGGACAGGCCATGAAAGGGAAATGTGTGAATACAGAGAGGTGTAAGCCTGCAACTGCCTTCCCCAGGTGAGTGTGCTCTCCATTTCCTGCTTCACAAGTTCCATATCACATCTACTCCTGCAAGTTCCTCAGACAGTTTTCCTCACCAAACCCCAGCTGTGCAAAGGGCATCCTTGCTCTCCCCCCCCAGCAGCCACATTGCACCCACATTCCAGATTCTCTCTCTGCCAGCCTCTGCTCTGCTGCAGCTCCCCAGGGACCATGTACCTTGTTGAGGTTGCCAAAGCCCATCCTCTGCACTGCTGAAGTTTTCCACTCTGGAAGAGGTGGCACAAACTGAACTGCTGGGGGCTGCTGCTTCAGCACTCCCAGGGGCAGAGTGCACAGCACAGCATCACACTTGTAAATGAAGGTCTGGCTAGTGGATCTGGTGTTTACAGCTATCACTTCACAGCCTGAAAAGGGGAGAAAAAACACTTTAATAGGCCATGAAGCAAGAGAATTGGATTACAAATGAAAGAAATTACCATAACCACATCAGGAAGTATTTTGTTTATGGAGACAGCTTTACAATAACTGCACTAAATTTGTAGACAAGTTGTTACTGGCCATTTAACTCTATTCCAGGAAATACAATTAAGGTAGCATCTGAAAATGGCCTTACTGGGATAAGCCTAAAGGTTGCATCTGAAAATGGCCTTACTGGGATAAGCCTAAAGGTTCATCCAGGGCAGTAAATATTATTTAAATATATCCATAAATAAACAAGTAGAGAGTGTTCCTCTCATTACATTGCTCTCCCAGCTGACAGTTTCCCAAGCACAATGTTTTGAAGAACAACAAACAGATGCATTCCTTCCATTACATTCATTTATACTTCTAATACCAGGCCCTGTGGCACCAAGCCTTAAGCAGGCCCAGACCTCTTACTCCAAATGCTTCAATCAATGAAGAAAATAAATAAGAGAATAAATGTGAACCATCAGTAAATCCAACTGAAAAACACTGTGTCAAATGAGACTCAGAAATAATCAAAAAACCATTCAAGATTAATAAACCTCTAGCAACTACTTACACAGTCCCAATAAGAAATGTGGCTGTTTATCTAACCCCAAACATGCCATGGGAAGGGTTTTACAAGATCAGTGCTCACAAGTGCTTCCAGGCCATTGAAATCTGCTTTCTGTGCCCCAGAGCAGCCTCTGGGGGTCGGTACCTGAGGCCGTGTAGCGAACCTGTCGAACTGCTGTGTTCAATTTAATGTCCAAGCCTTCTGCCAAGGCCACTGGCACACAGGAGTAGCCATTCCTCACTGTCAAGTGGCTGCCTGTGAATTCAAAGTCATCATCCTAAAAAAAAGAGGCATAAAAAGCATGCAGTCACATAATCAAGTCCTCTAAGTCAGTAGAAAATCATCAACTCTACAAAATGGCAAAAAATATTTCAAAAGTTTTTTTAAAGATTGAAACAAATGTGGAATTATTTCTGATTATTTATCAAGTAATACATGGAAACTTTAAGCAGAGAGTACTGTTAGAGATTGCTTTGGCACTAACAAAAAGCTGTCTGGAATTTCACCATTGAATAATAATCCCATAAGAATTCAGTACTGTACAAAAGCAGGTCCTTAACAGTTAGAAACTCTAAATATTGACAAAATTTAATGAGAATGAAATAAACACAGTTCAGGTTTTTATGAATTGCTGAGTACTGTTACCTACCTGGTCCCAGTGCTTCAGTGACAGTGTAGACAGGGGTGTAGCATTAGCAAATTCCAGGTTTGCAAAATGCCAGTCAAGTATTTGCCTGTCTCTTGATGACAAATAAACATCACTAGAAAAAACAAATATAACACAAAGACATTTAGTTTGTTAGCACAGGACACTGTAAATGCATTGCTTCTGAAAATTTCTTCCCAAGTCATTTTTTACTCTCTCCTTAGTCCAGAAATAAAAATATTAAAAAACAAAACAGATTTTCTTTCAAATATCTGGACCTCTCTCATGAAAGCTGACTATCAAAACCCAGCAAATTCAGGTTTTTAGGACTGAATTAATGTAAAATACTCAAAGGGAAGCTAAAAACTTCAGAAATAAAAAAGGTTACATAAATAATGGCTTGAGTTGCATGCATAAGGACAAGAAGAAAAAGCTTAGTAAAATTGCACAGAACAATAATATTCCACCAATAGAAGTAGGATTGTGGCTATCATTACTGACAGGTTTTTAAAACCTCAATTGCCTTTTGGGATCAGGCCCTGATTACAGCCAGGATTTCTACAGAATCACCCTCTCAGAACCACCTTTTCTGTTTAGGTTACCTCTAAAAATGAGGAAATCTGAGTTCTAAAGCTGAGGGAACTCCAACTCCATGATTGTGCCTTTGTAACCTCCTGAGTTCCCATAACACCAAACCATTTTTGAAATTCAGGGAAAAGGAAGGAAAAGAACTGCTTTCCTAAGGGTTTATCCTTTTACTTTCTCTCTTTACCTTGGTGGATTGGCTTCAAGTTCCTGTAATTTCTCTTCCAGCTTTCCTTGTGTTTCTGCCAATTCATCATACTCCTATAAAGATTAAAAGCTAACATTAAACCAGTTTACATGTAAAAGAGCTTGAAGGCATCATGTAGCATCAGACTGGACCTGGTCTCAAGAGAAATCACCAGAAAAATCACTTCATGGGTTTAGTGGAAGCTAAATCAAGTTTGTTCCTTTTTTCAACATTTAATCCAGCATATTTTGCTTTTCTGCTCTTTGGATACACAGAGCTCTGTGTCAGTCACACTGCAGAAAACATTAGTTTGGTGATATTTCAGGAATTGAAACACTCAGAACTGAAGGAGGGTCCATTACACTGTTGATATTTTAAGGGTTCCTCTGGTTCTGAGAGCTTCATATTCCACAAGCTATTTCTTCTATTCTCCTTTCTCTTAAAAGTTCATAGTTAATATAGAACATGAAGATTTCCAAAGCTGAATGAATCATAGTTAAAAACCAAAGATGTGATCTAATTCAAGCTTTTATGGTTTCCTTTTTAAGGCACATCTCTACATCAAGATACTCCCAGAGAGGGGAATTAACTCTGCTTGTCAAGACAGAGCTCTGTACATGATAATCTTTAGATAAAAGAAGTTTTTTAGTCAAGAAACCACCTTTATTTATCTTAGAGAAAAGTCATCTCTATTCAAATGTAGATTTTATTTCCGGACTATTTTTTAAATTATTATATTATAACATATATTATACTATACTATATTAGACTATATTATATGATATCAAATTGTAATATATAATATAATATATGATATTTATTATTGTGAAATCCAGCTGTATTAAAGACCAAATCTGAGAAAAATTCATCCTCAGAACATTACAAGCTGTCTGACATGAGCCAGCACTTACCTAAAACTGAGCTTTAGTATTCCCCAGCTAAAGGGACTCAAAGCAGGTCAGTGTTAGAACCCTGAATTATTGTAAATCACATTCCCTTGAAAGCACTGGATCACAGTGAGAGATGTGGAAACATTTACATTGGCTACTTTTATCTCCTGAACAATGTGGCTAATTGGTTCATTTTTGGCTAATTGGTTCATTTTTGGCTAATTGGTTCATTTTTGGCTAATTGGTTCATTTTTGGCTGCTGAAGCCCTGAGAAAACACGGACACCCTGCATGTGTGTGATGCTTCACCTTGCAAAGGGCAGTCAGATCTCTGTGCTTGCTTTTCACAAGGAACTCTGCTGTGATATCCCGAGGTGGCTTCACTTCTGATGCCTCCTTATACTGCTGATGGAGCTCTTTGATCTTCTCTTTTAAATTCACCATCTTTCAAGATAGAGCAGGGAAAAGAAAAAAGAAAGAAAGGGGGAAAAAAAGTCAGAAGGCAGATTTCAACAAGTTACTGTGTAAACTGGATATTTACCTCTACCTGTGCCATTAGAGCAAAGAGATTTCCTGATTTTGGCAGGTGTCACTTATGCATTCAATTCTACCTCCAAAGAGCCACAGTAAATACCATCAACCCTAAACAGCATGGCTGAAACCCAACTTCATTGACTTCTCACTATGTTGCAAGTAATTTGAGAGCAGTCCAAAAGCATTTTTAATTTGAGAAGCATAGAAAAGTTAGAACATCATTTACCACAAGCAAAAATAATAGAAGTTGCCCTAAACTACTGTTTCTGTACTACAAATCAGATGTGTAGTGAAGACAGGAAACATTTTTAAATAGCCCCCAAAAGCCTCAGGCAGTATCAGCATATCCAAAGGAAGCTATCAAACATCACAGTTTATTTGTCTGTCCTCTTCCTTTCTTTTCCCACATTCTGTTTTATGGTTTTCTGCCCAATCAAGCAGGTGACACCTTTGTCCTAACAAGGCTTCTATGTAAGTCTTAAGCAAAGACAAACTTTAAGAACAGCATTAATAGCAATTTTCTGATATTTTTCTTTGGACATTTTTGTATATTTTGCCATTTTCTGAGGAACACAATGCTTATCATCTTGTTCTAAATGCCATCATCTGACCTTGTTAAGAAGATCTTTCAATTCCTCCTGTGTTTTCACAATTTTTTTCCAGTGCTCAATCTGCTCATCCTTCACATGTTTCTCCTGCAATCTGGAAAAGGTGAGAAGCAATTGTCAGCTCAACAAAAAATCCTTGTGTTAATGAGAAAACTTATTATCACAATCTAATTAGTGGAATGCAATAAAACCCCGTGTTGTAGGATATTTTAGTAAATACTTGTGTGGCAATTGGAAAATAATTGGAAGTTTCTGTAAATAAGGGACACATGACTTTACATGATAGTAAAATGTGAGTGTGAAGTTACTTTCTGCTATTAAAGGCCATTATAATTGTCATTAGATTATAAATAGTGTTAGTGCACTGTGTGGACACCAATCACACTGAGCCACCCCAGCAATGATTTTTAGGAGTTTTAAGAAGAGAGGTTTGCTCCTTTAACCACCTGTGACAGTAAATATTAAGAGGTAATGCTTACATCTAGGAGCACCACAATTGTTTGAGGGATCTTGGAAATTCATCCACAAAATAGGAAGGTTTACCAAAAAGAGAAGTCACTCACTGTATGACAACCTCCAGAGCCTGCCCCAGGGAGACAGGTTTATTATTGAGAACATTAAAATCCAGCTGATGGCTGAGATAGGATGTGGCTTCCAGCAGACGATTAAATTCTTGTTCCACCATTTCATCTTTCTCCTTGGGAACCTAGGAGACAAAAGAACAAGCATTGTTCTTAACTCATTCATAAATAATGCAGCTGCTGAGAATTGCCCTTGGAAAAAAATAATTTAATAGCCTCAAGTGTCTCAAATGGTCAGACACCAAGGTGTGTACAAGACAATGTCACACTTGGGCAGGATGGGCACAAGAGCAGCTGTCAAAGCACAATGACAACAAACTCCTCTGGCAGGAGAAAACCAAAGTGCCTTAAGGGCTGATGAGATTTCCAAACTGGAAAGGAAGGGGTGTTCATCACAGCTGCAGAAGTTTGCCAGGAGACTCTGATGGTAGGATGGCTCTACACAATCCCAGGGCTTTAGAAGGCCTGGCATGGCTCAGTGGGGTAGACAGACAGTAATTTATCCTCTGGGATGGGCACTGTGAGTAGGAACTGCCAATCCAGCTTTTCTAGGGTGATGGTGGAAACACTGCAGGACACAGATGGAATGGTGGATTTGACTGTACTGATGATACTCAGTTCAATGCTGAGTGCTGCAGTGTGAAAATACCTGTTGTTACATGATGAGAGCTCAAGTGCTGGAAAGAGCAAACCTCACATCTGTTAAACCACTCACAGGTTAAACAAAGGTGAGAAACTTGGCTTCCACAAAACCTCTGAAATGCAAAGGTAAAAACTCATGTGGAAAGAGCAGGTTTTAGAAGAATCTGTGCAGTATGCTACAATATAACTAAAATGCCTAAAAAGGGGGACACAGTATTTCCTTCTTCCCTCTCTGGAAGCCATCTCATGCTAGACCAACAGCCTGGTAACAAACATAATTGAGACATTACTTCTTTTTGAAAAGGTTCATGGAAACAGTATCTGACTTACAGCTTGTCCATTTGCTTCATAAAGGGGACATTTTTGTTTGATCTTTGCCAATTCCATATTTACTTGTTTGCTGACCACAGCCATGGGATTTCCTCCTGGAAAAGATTTTATATAGTTAACAGAGACTCCTGTAAAATCTGTCTGCAATTAAACAAAAACTCCACAGTTAAAGCAATTTCAGAGACTAAACCACCAATTCCAGTGACCTAGTGTAACCCTGCCAAAGGTCTGCACTTCACAGGGATTCCTGCAATGAGGACATGGAAAAAAACCACATTTCTGCTTGCAGGATCTGCAGGGCTCCTGAGAGGGACTCCTTGTCAGAAGCAGCATTGATGTGACAAGGGGGAATGGGTACAAACTGAAAGAGGGGAAATTGAAGCTGGATTATTAGGAAGAAGTTCTTGAAGCTGGATTATTAGGAAGAAGTTCTTGAAGCTGGATTATTAGGAAGAAGTTCTTTAGCTGGATTATTAGGAAGAAGTTCTTTAAACTGGATTATTAGGAAGGAGTTCTTGAAGCTGGATTATTAGGAAGAAGTTCTTGAAGCTGGATTATTAGGAAGGAGTTCTTGAAGCTGGATTATTAGGAAGAAGTTCTTGAAGCTGGATTATTAGGAAGAAGTTCTTGAAGCTGCATTATTAGGAAGGAGTTCTTTAGCTGGATTATTAGGAAGGAGTTCTTTCCTCTGAGGCTGGTGAGACACTGGATCAGGCTGCTCAAGGAGGCTGTGGGTGCCCCAGCCCTGGCAGTGTTCAAGGCCAGGTTGAACAAGGCCTTGAGCAACCTGGTCTAGGGGAAGGGTCCCTGTCCATGGCAAGGGTGACTGGGTCTAGATGATCTTTAAGGTCCCTTCCAACCCTTAAGATTCCATGATTTTATGAGTTAAACATAAAAATATTACAGCCCTTCAATAGGCAAACTGAAATCTGTTTTTCCATGACTGTGCAAGTTCACTTCTTTGGAACCAGGTTCTGTATGCAATTTAATAAGATTGATCATGAGACAGACACCAAATTCAGGCTGTCAGTACAACCAGGGGTTTATTACAGGTTTTACAGTATTTTATCATTTCACTACATTGCTGAAGGATATTCCACACTAAACACTTGCTCATCTTCTTAGCAGGGTAGCCATGCCAATAACTGATGCCATCCCATGAAACAGTAATAAATAGGAAGAAATGTGCCTTGTTTGCCATTATTTTTACAACTATTTTTGAAATCATGTGGAGAAAGCACTTTTGGGGTTTCAACCCTGAAGAAGGGCTTCCTCTTTAGAATGTCTCTCCATTTCCCCATCTCCCTTGTTTTCCCATGTAAACTGAAAGAATACATTCTGTCATTTAGGGTCTCTCCCCTCATAACAGCTTTGCTATTTAAGAAAACACTACCTGCTAAAAGGCTGAATGAGAACAGACACTTTGAAAGAGTTTAATTATTTTGGCCATGAAAGAAAACAGCATTAAGATTTCACATTTCTAGCATCTTGCCTCACAGTTTTCCTCCCCTGTCTTTTTGATTTTGAAAAACTCACCAAGTCCTGTCACCACCATTGCCCCCAGATCAGCAACGTAATTCCCTTTGCGAAAGGTGGCAACTCTTCCTCCTACTCGGTCCTGTGGAAAGCACAAGATATTTACAGTTACATTCAGTAAGAAATCCACTGAAATATAATCACTGAAACATCTACAAAACATGGTGCAAATATTCTCTTCACTGAGGGTTTGATAAACAGAATGTACACTTTCCCAAAAACCTCTGCAAATGAACTCCAGCATAATTAATTTGCCTAAGTTAAGGAATAAAATGCTTAAGTAGAATTTAAAAAAGGAGAAGGAAAGAAAAAAGGGAAGAAATAGAAAAAAATATGCCTAATTTGATTTGGGCATATTTCACTATTTCTACAGTAGGATCCACTGTGATTGCAAAGCCAATCCCTTCACTGTCCATGCACAAATTTAGTTATGTACTAGGTTTCCTCCTCCCCCTTATGCCTAAAGATTTTTAGCTTTTTTATCTATTTTTAATATATTTTTTCATATATTTCATATATTTTCATATATTTTGTAACTTTGTAGACTGTCAATACACAGAGTACTTTTCCTGCCCTCACCCACAGTTTAACAAACTCTTAATAATACACTCCTGAAATTCTGTTTAGTCTTCCCTTTAGCCTGGCATTCTGGCCTTGCATTCTGCTTTCTGATGAAAAACCCATTTCTAATGATGCAAGAAGGTTGTTTTAAGCTGTTTCTGGTGTAGGCACACAACACTAGCACCTGACCCTCCCCAGCTGTGAGAAAGCAGAAGCTCCCAGCAAGGACAGACCCACTCAGCTCCTGGTGAGAAGGTTCAGTAGCAGCAATTCCTCCTGACTGCCTGGATCACCCCACAGAGACCCCAGGAATGCTGCTGGGACACTGCCCTGGGCTAGTAATGAACAGGGTTACTGGTTAAGTGGTAATAAAATAAAATAGCACAGAAATTCATACTCTGGCTTCCAGAACTGTGACATCCATTCCAAAACTCTGCAACTGGCGAGCTGCTGCCAAGCCAGAGACTCCAGAACCAATAATGATCACCTTTCCTGTCTTCTTGGCTAAAGAAAGAGAAAAATCAGCTACAGTAGTCCTTTGGATGTGCAGTACTAAATTGCAAACAGTCTTATGAGAGATATCAAGAACAAAAAGCAGTTTTCTTCTCATGAGTAGTTCTGACAGAATAATTCTTTAACCAAAAGAAAACTGAAGTAATTCTGAATGTCATGCTGAGAAAGAGACAAGGAAAATACACAAGCAGTAAATCTGGAACAACAAGAAAATAGGAGAAAAAATGCTTCCAGACAAGTGTGTGAAGAAGAATGCAATTCATATTAATTATGGGGGACAAAGTATCATAGTTTGATTTCTTTCTGCCCAAGAAGAATAAAACTTTAAAGTTTTAAAACTTAAAAGTTCACTTGCAAAATTCCAGAATCACATAAGTATGTAACAGATCTAAGTACAATATTGTGTTTCTGACTTTAGATACTCAAATGAGAAACCAAAATAACTCATTAAAAAGTGACAGTCACTGAATTATCTACAGAAGATTTGCCAACAATTTTTCCTCTCAAAGTGATTTACATAAATCCATGGTTTCTCTATGCCAAAATAAAACACATTAACATCAACAGCCAGATGGCCTTCCAGCCTTTTTTAAATTTTCTTAGCACTGCAGTTCTAAAAAAGAACACTCAAACTGTCCTAAGAAATGATGGAACAATAAAACAAAACTTCAGCTAGAAACAATGTTCAAGTCTCTCACTTGGAAGGGGTTTGACTCTTTTGTAGATGCCAAAGTTGATCAGCCCATGGCGCTCCAGGTAGCTGTGAACCCTGTGAACCAGCACGGTGTCACCTACAGGAATGCAGAAATGTTCAGAATGAAAGGAAAGCAGAAATGTTCAGAATGATTCTGTGTGTTCAGCAGCACATACATACTGAGCAATATTCACAGTGACCTGATTCCTGTCACCTAGAGGAATGCAGAAATGTTCAGAATGATTCTGTGTGTTCAGCAGCACATACATACTGAGCAATATTCACAGTGACCTGGTCAAGTCCCACCAAACACATCCTGCCCTACAGCTCTGCTGCCCCTCTGACCCACTCACCTTCCTGAGGAGGCCTGAGCTCACTCCATGCTCTACTGCAGCTTTGAGTCCTGCCTGAAAAGCTGCACAGGACATCAGGTGCTTCTTTTAATCCAGTGCAAAGAACACCTTTTCTGAAACTGATTGCAAAATCCCAAGATCATGACACAGAACTGTGATGAGATTGGCCAGTATTATGCCAATACTTACTGCAGCACTGAATTCTCATTTTTATTTTTAAAATCACAAGAACTCACTATTTTGCAATCCTTGACAGGATATTTGCATTCATTTCAGCACTATTTTCTTCTTCAATTATATTTTTTATGGTTACCCTCCACCTTTTGCCAGTTTATTGGGATCTTGTCTGAGAAGTGTTGAATGGTCTCCATTTGCAAGCAGTAACTCCTCACTCTTTTACTGCCTTCTTGCACCACATCCAGTCTGTTTAAATCTTAAAAAAACCTCCCAAAACCCATATGATTAATAACATTTTACAGCTGAAACCCCACCAAGAAGCTGTAGCAAACCTTAAAAGCTGCACATGAATTAACCCTACTGTACCAATCCATCTTTTTAGCAACTTTTATCAATCCTGCTAGTGATATTTCTTTACCAGGCAATGAACTCTACTAAATCTGAACCAATACCCCAGTCTGTACATGACCACTCATGGAGCTCCATTAACAAAGGACTGAAGCAGCTTTTCCTCAAACAAAAGTGAAAGAAAACAGCAATGATACACCCAGTAGGATTTTGGCAATTAAAAACTTGACTTACTATTATAAGGTGCTTCTAATTGTTGGATAGTTGCTTCAAATGTCAGCTGAATCTTTGGGTTATCCAACCAGAGCTGCAGCTGGATTGAAACAAAACAATACAACAAATCACATTAAGCAATACAAAAAGAGGTGTTTTCCAGGCCCATGTTTGCTATCAAATACTGTCAGGACATGAAACCCCCTAATGAATTAAATTTTGGCAGGAATACCCAAGCCACACTGAACTTCACCTTCCAGTGTCCCTTCAGGTGCAATACAGTCTGCTGGAAATTCTCACACCATTTCAAATAAGTGGAAATGCACCAAGGTAGCACCAAGATGTGTGTGGCTGGCAAAGTCAGCCAGCATTGTTATTTTGGAATCAGATTTCATGTTTCCATAAAAGCTACAGCAGTACTGATCATGTTATAAGGTTTATTTATCTCCAATATTTAATGATCCAATCCATCTTCACGAATATGAGACACAACCATGGACATACACAAAAAAGCACATTTGCAGGACATTTACAGTTCAAAAACTGAGTATGTTAGTAGGTCAATTCAGACTAGAAAAGAACTGTTTTCCCAACAGAACTCCTACTTTGTAGCACAGAGGCAAGACTAAATCAATAATTTTACTGTTCCATGCCTAGGTCTAGGTCATACATAGCACTTCCACTCCACTTTGCATTCCTTAATCAGTAATTTATTTGGGTATTTCTCTAGAGTTGCATTACTGAGCTTCACAGTTCCTCACAGATACCAAATTAAAGTGGAAACCCTACAACTATTATGAATAGGAATGGTTAAGAAATATTTTCCTTCCAATTTGGGAGGCTATTTGAGGCAAATGGCTGATTAAGAGGCTGCACAGTGCAGTTTGCAGCTCTGCTGAGCACTGGGCTCATAGCAGCTGTCCCACAGTCTCTGCCATTCTTTCTGGATGAGTTCCTCTCACAAACCTTCCTCAACCAGGATTCCTGCTCAGGAATGTTGCTCTGTAGTGAATAAGGCCCAGCAGTGCTGCTTTTCCCTGCAAATATCTCTCTGCAGTAATTTCTTAGTTTCAGTGGAAGGCTCCTCTGCTTCCAATACATTTGTATAAGGATGGATTACTCACTGTTCATTTTGTGCAAATTGTTTTCCAAACTTTTTGCATGCTCTGGCCTGTTTTTACACATCTCATGACTTCCCAGAAGTTACAACTATAGTTAGAGGAAAACATTAGGAATAGCAGAAGTCATGCTATTCCACACATAAATTTTAAATAACTTAAACTTATTAAGCACTTGGGTGTTAACATGGTCAATGCCCCATGATGTTTCTTGGTCATCTTCAGTCTGTGAAAAAACTAAGTGGTGAATAAGGTGTTTTGTCTCTTAACTGTGGTAACACAGCAATTTTCAAAATAGTTCTTGCTTTCCCACTGTAGTTTTTCTAGCATTACTTCAGTTTTCCAAAATACTCTTTTCAAAATACAGGAGAAAGCCTTGATCCCTGCTTTGGATGCTGTAAATACACTACAGATTCTTTATGCTGTTCACAGCACAGAACTGGACAGTACATTTCTTAACAACTTAAGAGGATGCCAGAAATGAAACCCCACTGTCTCAAAACCAAAAATTCAACTAGATATGCTAACTGCCAAAAACTCTTTGCAAGGTACACCAATTCCCTGCCCCTTTTTCAGCAATATTTTTACACCAAACTTACGGTGCGGTTCCTGATGTACAGAAACACCTTCTGAGTCTGCTGGGGCCCACTGATGATATCAGGGAAGCAGGCAGCTTCTTGGGATGTCATACGGTCATGAGGAAGTCTGCTCTGGAAAGCTGCACCCTCCACACCTACAATAAAAAGACAAGTAGTGAACAGGCACTGCAAAGGAACACTGCCCTTCCCAGCCTGGAGATGATCCCAATTCCATGGGATGCTTTTTTAGTTATTTCTGCAAGATGTACAGGTTTCAAAGTCAACAGTTCTTTGAGTTACAGGTATCTGGAGATAATGGAAAAGCTGTACTACAGGGGGGATAAAACAAACAAGCAAACAAAAGCCCCCCCCCAAAAAAACAAAGTCTAAAAAAGAAGTGGGGAAGGGGCACATATCAATACATTATATATAATACACACACACATATATGTTTTATTGTTCACACATATAACTAATTTTAGGTGCTGTCCTTAATTTGTGTGGTTTCCAGTTTCTAACAGAACCAGAAAACTGTTTTAGAACCTATTCAAAGCCAAAGTATCTGTAAAATACAAGCACAGCATCTACCTCCCCCTCTCACCTGCTTCTCAAAGTTGAATTTGCCCTGACCTTCTCCAGGTAAAGGAACCCACCCTAAAATCTCATTTTGCATCTCTGATATATTTACAGCAGGCAGTGCAATGGAATACAATCACACTTATGCATTTCCTGTGCTCCCTACAAATAACAGATTTCCTACTGCTCTTTCTAAATGCTCCACATGTAAAAGACCTGATGCTGAACCCATCCAGGAGAGCTTTTCTCTATGGAAAGCCTTTATTCATACAGGAACTGCACTTCCAGCAATCCTCACACTGACAGTGATGTAGCTGCATTTCTGTACCCTGCTTTCCTCAGCCTCTGTTATGTTGTACAACAGAAAAAGTGACAAACTAAGACACAGCTGCATCCAGTGCTACAGCACAAGTGCAGAAAGCAAATCCTGCAGGCAAAGTGAGCAAAACAAAGCACTGAGATGTGAAATACAGCAAGAAAAATATAAATCTCCCATGTCCTAGAAGTGACTTTGATCAGGACAGAGGACAGGGCATTCAATCTAGAAAGATAATTGCCAATACATCCCAGGGGCAAAAACCCCCCCAGGTAACACAGGATGATTAAAATCACTTGCTGAAACTGGAATTGCTGAAAAGATTACAGTAAATAGCAAAGTAAATATAAGCTTGCAGTGTGTTACACTAACCAGGACAACTGTTTAAGAGTCTGAAGTTCATGTACAGCAGTACATGTTACTGTACCAGGGAGAGGAGTTCCCTGCATTTGATTCTGGTGCCACCATACACCCCCCTTTAACTTCCAAGCATTTTTACTTCCCAAAGGTGCTGAAAAAAAAAAATGAAGGAAGGAGATGGTTGTGAAACTAACAAAAAAACCAAACCAAACCAAAATAACTCCCAAAACAAACCAACCAAAAATAAGCACACAAAACACCCAACCAAACAAATAAAACCCACAACCCCCCCCCAAAAAAAACAAACCCAAAAAAACCAACCAAAAAAAAAAACCCAAAACCAAAAATTCACTCTCAAGTAAAGATCAAAAGATCTGTGTGATGACTCAAGATAAAGAAAACTATAATCATCTACAGAAATTTTACAACAAGAAGAAATTAGTAAGAGAAGCTACAGAGCATTGCAAGTAAAATAAAATTAACCATAGGAGAAGTTGAGGAGGAACACCAACAATGTTTTCTGCACTAATATTGAGCTGTGGAATAGAAACCCATAGCTCCACTATGACTTCATTTCTCCAGCAACAGCCACTGCCCAGCCCTGCTGCTGTCCTTCCATCTACCACTGGCCCAAGTGTGCCAACACCTGTGCAGGAATGCACATGCTCAACTCTGAATTCTGTAAAACTGGAAATCAAACCAGTTACCAGTTCTCTGATGCTTTATTAATGCTAACAATCTTAATTAAGGCTCTAGATGCTCAATGTTAGCAAAAAGCTCAGCAGCACAATTTTCCCAGACCTAAAATGCTGAACCTGACTCTTCAGGTTTGTGCTAAGAGAATTGTGCTTCTCCAGGTACCTGCTAAAAAGTCCTGTAGTCATCAAACAGCAGCAAACTCTCAGATGTGTGGGTTTAAGGCAACTTGGCAGTGTCTGGAAAAGCTTTGGGATTTATTTCTTCAAACTGAGCAGACAGAGATCATGGTGCTACCGATAGTTTGGAAAAGAACTCCCAAAGGGGCTGAGTTGGGGGGACTTTTAAGGCCAAATACCTATCATGGCAATAACCCAAACTTTAAAACTAGAATAACAGAGTAGCTCCAGATGTGCACAGGTATTCAGGGGGAAAAAAAAAAAGCTAATAAAACAACCCACAAGAGTGTTTTATACAAGAATTTAGGAAAAGCATAGCTAGTAATAGCAAAGGTAGCATTTTTATTTGGCCAACCACTGGAAGATCTTCTAAGAACTAAATGTCCTTGAATTTACTTCTGCAACTACACAGCTCAAGTCTTAATGGATTTGGATTTCAGGCTGACTAAATCCCATTTTACACCCTTACTGCTTGTATTTCATGAAAGCTACACATTACAGGGATTACAAAACTACATGTTTCTCTTTGGAATGGTTCTGCCTAGACTGGGTTATCAGCTCCTTTTCACACACATTTGCACACACACACTTGGCAATTCCTGACATTTAGCACTAGCAACCAATTGGCTGAAGTTTTGAGTCTATCCTTGCCCACAGAAGAAATCCTGAGGGATGCTGCTCATTTCAAGACTTACTGAAACATCTGCAGATGAACAAACTGAATGAAAGGATTCTGGCTGTCGAATTGGACAGTTGTTAGAGAATACTCTCAGCATGTAATACAAAATGCAAAATATGCAGAATTTCCAATCAGCCAATGCCTGCCTAAAAATGAAATAGGCAAGGCACCCTTAAGCCCATGAGCCACAACAGTCAGCAGCTCCATGCAAGAGGTAACACCCATAACAGTATTTGGCTCCCTTACTTACAACAGCAAAGGATGCACTCTCAGATGAGTATCTTCAAGTTCTATTTGCTTCAAAAAGAGCAACTTGGAGGTACAGAATAGGTTCAGGAGCCTTTGACTCTTGTCTAAAACCCTAATCCTGAAGTGAGAGCAAAAGCAGCAGAGTTGGAGGAAGATTTTAAGTAGCACTCCAAGTACTTAGGAGTAAAGACACCAATCCTGTGAAGGAAGCAGTGAGTGAGTACTGCCAGCAGCAGTACCAAGGCCAAATGGCAAATGCAATCCACAATCCAGTCCAGTGAGCAGCACACTATGGATCTGCCCAGCTGACAATCTCCTGGGCTAAGTGCTGGCACAGAGGTCAAACACAAACCCTTTCAAAAGACAAAAAGAAAGGAGCAAAAAGGTACTCTGTGCTATGCTTCTTCAGCAGATTAGAAAAATGGGTACACTGTTCTAAAGCTCTCTGTGTCAGTCTAGGTGGTACAGCCTGGCTAGGTAAGAACCAGCTTATTTTCTGTTTAAACTCCTCTGAACATGGAGAGGAGTGGAGGGATGAGAGATCGGCCTGAGGCATTTCAGCACAGGTTAGCTAGCAGCCTTTTCCACAGCTGTTACAGCCCTCAACTGCAATCTGAGCACCCCACACTCTTTAAACAGGTGGGAACACAACTCCTGCACCTCCTGCTAGGATGGGGACAACCATACCCATGCGCACTCGCAAGCATCAATCCCTAACCTGGCGGCTCTTGCTACTCAGTGGCAAGCATCAAACGCCACCCTCACCTGATGCTTGGCCGTCTCCATACCCTCCAGAACTGTCGTCTTGAAGTCCTCCTGCTTGCCCTGTGGAAGGAAAGAGGAGAACTCAGGGACCTTACTCCATAAATTAAACCATACTGGACATAAAGGCCCGGCAGTTGGCGTTTTAGGTATTAAATTTCACCAACTAACTAAACCCGTTTTTCTGAGAATCCCATTTTCTGGAATCTAGGTTCAGGGCACCAAAAAATTATGTTCTAAAGTGTTATCCAGGTTACTGGAACGCTTTACATCAGATTTTATGGGAAATAAAGAAGTACACCATATGTAGCATTCCTGGTGGCTAAATACTTATGATCTGGCAGATGGATACCATCAGATTCTATGGACCTCAAACCCTAAGAATTTGATCATCTTGCCTTGGTGTTCCCAGGTCTCCCCATATCCCAAGGAGATAGTTTAAAGCATTTTGAAAAGCCTCTTATGTTCAAAACTAGGAGACCCTATTTTTTCCCCCATAAGCCCTTCCTTTAAGCTTGATGCCAGAACAATTCTTGAAAGGCTCAGACCACTTCTTTGGCTTCACCCTTGATACACCATCAGTGTTCTAAGACACCAAGATTGTCTTGGAAGCCAAATGCATATCATACCATTGATCAGTGATGTGATCAATACCCAGCACTGAAAGACATCAGTCTTCCAACATTCCCAGCAGTGGAAACATGAGGAAAGGCTAAACACATCTGAAGAAATCTCAGAATTACCTTAACCTGCATCTAAGTCCTAAACAGGACTGCAACACAAGCAGGAACAGAGCATGTTGAGAAGAGAGATGGGTCCAGCTGCAGTGTCTGCAGGAACAAAGCCATTCCACACCTCACACACTGCTCACTTCACAGGAGGCACTGGCCCTGATGTGAGCTCATGAGAAACATCCTCCCATCTACCACAAGCCTGCCTGAAATCCCATCACCTGCAGAGCTCAGGAAGCCATGGACACCCCAGAGATGGCCCAGAGCTGTTCAGCTCCTGCTCTACCAAGGTCCTTCAAACCACACACTTCAACAGGCATCAAAACCAACATGCACTGAAACACACTGCAAAGGGCACTGGAATGGAACAGCTGCTTCCTAGAGCACAACTGCTCAGGTGTAACCTTCAAACAGGCAAGAGCAAGGTCTAACCTGAGGCTAAACACACAATTGTTAATATTTGGAGTCTGGGTGGACAATTTTGCCAGAATGAAACTTAAGGCTCTTAAGGGACACAGTAACTGAGAAGAATTTAATCTGAACTACAGATTTAACCCCTAAAGTGAGACACAGAAAGTTAAACAAATGTTTCCATACTGTGCTAAACTGGATTAAATAGAATGTCACAACATTAAGCACCTACAAATAAAACAAAATAGGAACTGAAACAAGACAGACATTGTCCCTCAGTACAGCAGAGGAGCCATAGTTAGTACTTGTATAGAATCAGTCTGCCAGCAGGGAAATATAAAAACTCAAGAGAGACTGTGACAAATAATTGTATTTTGAAAGGCCTCACAAGTTATGATTCTGTGAATAAATGTATCTGCAACAGCAAGGTGTAATTCTTTACCTGATCTGCATTGCAAGTGCTTTATTTTGCAGGGAACACTTCAAGACTTATTTCCATTCTGGGAGAGACGAACACAATTGAAACATGAATATTTACAGTCAAGCATAGGCCATTAATTTGCAATAAGAGTTTCACCTGTGCCTTCCATAAATTAAGAAATTAAATAGACTCTGACTTCAGTCTCTGGCACTCATAATCCCTGAATTAACACTGACAATGAGCAGAGGGGAAAAATTGCTCTCAGCTTACTTACAGAAAGAAATTAGAATCTTCCTCTTCTCATCACTATTACTGATTGCTTGGACACCATTCTAAAAATGCTCCTCAGTCTGAGCAGAGGAGTGTGGAAACAAGGCCTGCTAGTGAAGATTGCCTCTCCTTCCCTGGAAGAAAGGCTCCAGCTGAACAGGAACGAGCAGCAAGCAAACCACTGGTCCCTGCTAGCATCAAACTGCTGCAGCTGAACAGAACATGTGGGAGAGAGCAGAATCTGCCCCAAGCCCCAAGGCAATAACAGACCATGAGCTGAAGAGCAATGAGGGAGAAGGTCCAGAGGGGAATCTGCTTCAAATAATTATCCACTGTCTCAAAATTAACAATAGCTGCACATGAGTATCACAGAGCACTGAATTTATTTAGGAAAGCAGACAAGTCAGACAAAATAAAGAGACAAAGCACCACTATTTTGACTATTCCATTGATCTTAATTTTGATCATATTCCTTGGAAAACAGCACCTAAAAATACCACAAAGTGAGAATACTGACAACACTAAAAGGCCAGGAGCTAGTTAAAGAAAATTTTCTGAAGTTCTAAAAATGAAAATCCAATTCAGTGAGGAAAAACAAATCCAAAACAAACCAGAAGAAGTGAGCTGCTTGATTCTAAAAGGGACACTGGCAAACAAGAACACAAATGTCATCAGTCAGCACTGAAAGGGAGTTTGGAAGCTTTCTGCCATTAGACAATATTCCTCAAGTAGAAAAAGGAGAGATACTCTAAGAAAATTCTCTTAACCATGAAATACTGTCACACCTTTTAAAACTGCTCTGCAATAGCATGCAGTGTATCTTGCAAATCCACCCTGCAATAGCCAGGACACCTGGAATTCCCCACAGCTGAACACATGCATGGAACCTGCTGTCACCTGAGTGTGACATTTAATATTCCCCTTCCCTGTAAGCTGTGGGGACAGCCTAATGAAATACCAGACACTAGCACCAGGACATTTTTAAGCTGCACAATCAGGCTTTTCAGCTCAAAAGCTGTAATGTGACAACTTTATACTTCTACTGCATTACCTGCATTTTTGCAGGCTTTAAACACAGAATTTTTTTAAGGTCTGCAATGAGAATAAATTAAAAGTAATACCCAGGCTAACTAACGTTTCCCTAGATTTTCAGTATGTAATCCTCCACTAGTGTTACTGTCCAATTCAGTATTTCTTATTGAACACTTTACTTTTTCCTTCAAATTTACAGAGAGAGAAAACCTCAATTATAAACACTGCTTTTATATACAGCAGACTCCATGCTGCCTCCTCCTACTAAAGGGTGGCAGAATTAGAATTTTCAATGCACTTTTAACAGCCAGCATGAGATGACCTGATGTTCTTGACACCTACATTAATAAAGACAAAAATAGAGAGATCCAGAAACACATATAGTCTCAGAAACCTTTAAAATTACAGCAAGACTGGCTGTGGAATGACAGCTTGAAATCTATCTTCTTTCTACTTTATTGCTTCATGCATATTCACAGAATTTCTAGGAATAGAAAAATGATATGATGACCTGAAATCTACTCATTTCTAGGCAGCTAGATACAGCCTGTTTGAAAATTGACTGTCCTTAGATGGCTAAATACAGGGTTTGTAAAATAACTGTGCAGCAGGCTGCTGTGTGTATAGAACAGCATGATCAGCACTGCTCATCTTCCATGCTCCTTCCTTCATAGGACAAAACCTGCTCCTCTGTACCTCACTGATTATGCCTCCAACTGATTTCAATAATCATTCTTAGAGGCCCAAAATGGAATCTGAGAGAAATAACAAAGTATATTAATATTAGATCTCAAGGATTAAATACAATATCTAAGCTAAATTAAATAGTAAGTTTAAAATATTTGCTCAATTACAAATATTAAAATTCCATTTTTGCTACATCAGCTACAACTGGGGTGGCAGGATTTTTATCATTTTAAGTATTTCAGTCAAGCATATGAGCTACAGTATTCCTGTATCAAAGCAGGAGCCAACAGCTGCAACAAGGAGAGGTTATAATGGCAAATCATAAGAGATAAAACACACCCACAGCTTTTAATATTGTTCCTGTCACTGAAGGTAGGTATCCCCAAGCCAACATCAGCCCTGTGTTCTCAAACCTGCCAGCCAGAAAGAAAATTGAGATCACTGAAGACTAACAGTGACTCACATTAGTGATGAACCTGCAAAGGTTCAGCTGCTACATTCCAGCTCTTGTCTAACACATTATCTCATGAAATCTTTGACTCTGAACTCTGCAGAAGCATCACCTTCTAGCAGCTGAGTGAGACCAACAGAGCTCACTCATGGTGGCAGCTGTAAACACAATGGAGGTAAAGGATAGGGTACAGCTACCACCACAAACTTCAAAAGCTGCCTCCTGAACAAGACTGACCAAAAAACATCTCAGTGTAAAGTGAAGCTCTCTCTAAGCTAATAAGGGAAGCACTGAATACTGAAATTTAATGCTGAGATTTAAACAACAGTATCCAGCCAGAATTTAAGATTAGAGTCATAGTTTAAAGCCACAGGAATCACAGTAGTTTAAATCTGTTCTGCATAACAAACCCCCCATAAACCCAACCTCTTTTCTCTCTGAGGAATAAATGAATGTTCATACCCAAGCAGGTGTGGCAGCAAAGAGCCAGAGAGGCTATTCTGGTCAATAAACTTCCAAAGACAAGTCTGTAAGGATCATGAGAATCTAGCACAGGAGGTTTGCCTTCATTTGGAATTACATTAATGCACATTCCTATCTTTATCAGGCTGTTCTGCATTTCTCCCCTCCTTCCACATATGGGGCCAGCAAATAAAACACAGTAGAACAATTATTCAAAACCAGATTGAAACCAGACATGGGATTCATGATGCCACACCCAGCCCTACCTAATTTCTGTTAACAAATCAGGTAAATGCTTTCAGAGAAGGTCTCTCTGTACTCACCAGAGGGCTCCTCTGGCTCACTTTCATTCTCTTCTTCTGCAGGAGCTGGTGGAGGTGGTGGGGGCAGTTTTTTCTCTTTCTCAGCTTTAGCATTTCTCTCTTCTTCAGAGTAATACTCATCTTCTGACAGGTTTGCAAGACTCTCATCCATCTCTCTATACTCGACCTGTGAAAAGCACAACAGAACATAAACACACTGAAGATGCCTGTAAGTCAGGCTGCTAACAAATAATGCTGCAAATAACAAAATTGCTTACAGTGTAAAGAAAAGGCTTGAGTTACCTTATGCAGACTCTTATTGCAGATACCATGTTGTAAAATGCAACAAAGCTTAACAAGTTCCAAATGTTTTTGCCTCCACCTAAAAAAAAATCTTCAGCACCCTGCAGTAGGAGCTTTCATCAAGCCCAGTTTATTTGTGTTATATTATCATTTAACCACTCTGGGTTTCTTCCCTGCCAAGGGATGAAAAGCAGCCTCTGTGTCCACTCCATGTGTTCAAACCTGAATTTCATCTGCTAAGCACAGATGACCAGAAGCACACACGAGATTTCCTGCAGAAATCCCATCTGTGCCCTGTATGGTCTCCTGCTTACTGGGAATCCTGTCCTGGTACAGAGGCTCAGAGCTGCTTCCTCTCCAGAATGATCACACTTGTGGCTCAACACTAGAAACACCCCTTCCCCTCATCCCCCCCAGTCTTTATTGCCATAAATGTCTTGTTCTGTTACTGCTCTCCAGTAAAAAGAAATAAAATTAGCAGCCAAGAAGACTCACTTGAACTTGAAGGAACCCCCAGAAATGGCCTGGGAGGGCTGCATCTCCTACTGCTTGGTCAACCAAGCTTTAATCCAAAGTGAGAAAATTCTGTACACTGCAAATGAATTTCCCTACTGATTGGGAAAGAAAAAAGCACTTCTCAATATGCAGCCATGGGAAAAAGAAAAAGAAGGCAGCTATTGATCCTCCAACATCCAACAGGTCAGCTTCCACCAGGAAATGACAACAACAACTCTGGATTTCTCACCAGAAGAAAAAAAATCTTTCATAGTCTTAAGTCTAGCCACTAAAAAAGAGCAATAATGGGCACAATTCAAAGTAGCTTTGGGAGGCCTGTGTACAGGAAATCCTGGATTCTTTAAGATACTAATATAATCCATGATCTGCTATCTTTTAAATATTTACATTCCACCATGCCCAGCATATTCAGGTTTTCACACTGTTGCACCTCCAGGACCTCCTGTTAACTCCCACTCTGAAGGGAGTAACAGTGACCACTCATAGCCAGGGGCATTTGAAGCCACTCACAGCTCCTTCTGTCCAGAGCCCCTCTGAGCTCTCCCATTCCCTTTGAGCTGCCACAACTTTTGAAGAACAATTAAGTTCAATACAAACCCCTAAGCTTTTCCCTAGATTTATTTTTAACCTAGATACCCTCCCCAACTACAGACACTCATGGGAAGGTGACCTCATGCTGCTCCAGGGGACAGATGGTGCCACAAGAGACAGAACAGCTCTTGCAGATGGGCACTGTCAGTGCAAAGATCACCACCAACACACAGCCCACATAGAGCACTGACTCCTGCTCGTTATCAGAGCACTATAAAGAAGGAATGCTGCCTTTGAAGGTCACAGAATGGTTGGGATCACAGAACGGAAGGGAGATTCAAACCCATCTCATCCCACCCACCTATGGGACACCTTTCACTAGAGCAGGGTGCTCCAAGCCCTGTCCAACATTTCCATGAACACTTCCAGGGATGAGGCAGCCACAGCTCCTCTGAGCAACCTGTGCCAGGGTCTCAACACCCTCATTGTAAAAAATGCTTTCCTTATGTCCAGTCTGCACCCACCTTATTTTGAGTTAAAAGATGCACCAGACTGACCAACACAACAGCTGCTCTATGTGAAGGAGCAGTTCAGTCATTACATCACACAATGGCTCTGAAGAGCCACATTCAATGCCACAGGACAAAACAGTTCCAAAAAGTAATTTCAGCTTCCATGTTAAACACCCTGACCCCGGGCACATTCAAGATCTTCACTATCTTCTGAAACAAGGTTTCCAAGAAAAGGTTTCACAAACAAAAAGGTAATGTTCTCATATATTCAGAACAACAGATGAGAATTAAATACTACACACCCAAACTATTGAAGACCTTTTATAGCTGTTAGACTTCACTGCTAAATTCCACCCTTACTCAGCCTTGACTCAGCTCTCCAACACCAGGGGAGGGAAGGTGAGGAACAATGGACTGAGCACGGCCATCACCATCACAACCCTGCAAAACCAGCGTTATCCTGTGCATCCTGGAGAGGCTGCATCCATACACCACAGCAACAGAAGAATTTGCTGATAAAATGTAAGCTCCCGAGCGCCCCAATGCCCTGCCATGGATTTGGGGTGTTTTTACTACTCGGTATCCGTTCAGAAACCGCAGAAAGTTCCTAAACAGCTGCAGGAAGCTCTCCTTTATTGACAAGGCACGAGCCCTCCCCAGAGCCCACGAAAATGAGCTACAACAGGGGATCTTGATCTTAATCTTAAACCAGTGGGGCTTCCTGCGCGCCCGCGTGTTTGTTTTTTGCACTCACAAAAAACACCGGAGCCCTCGGTCCCGGGGATGCCACCCGCCCCCGGGACGCGCTGAGGAAGGGCCAGGCAAGCGGGAACGGGCCCGGGGCGCCCCGAGGAAGGGCCAGGAACGCGGGACCGGGAGCGGGCCCGGGATTGCCCGGGGAAGGGCCGGCCGAGCGGGCCCAGGAAGCCCCGGGGAAGGGCCGGCCGTGCAGGGCCAGGCCCGGGACGCCCCTGCCGGCCCGAGCGCGTCGCGCACGAGGCGCCGGCGGGGCCCACAACCGGGCCGCCCCACACCTACTTTGGCTCGCTTGCGGCGGCTGGTCCTGCGGCCCTCGGGGGTCTCGGCGATGCCGGTGGTTTCGGCGCCGGGCGCAGGGGCGGCCCCGACGGCCGAGGACTCGGACACCCCGCCCGGCGGCGAGGCCCGCGGCGGCTCCTTCTTGCGGGGCGTGCGCTCCGATGCCCCGCCGCTATCCGAAGAGGAGCCCAGGGCCCCGGCGGCGGCGGGCGGGGGCACCGGCGCCTCCGGCCCGGCCTCGCCGCCCGCCGCCGCCTCCGCGCCCTTCTTGCCGCCCGCCAGCATCGCCCCCGCCGCACAAAGGAGCCGCGCGGGGCTGCGGCCCCGGCCCAACGTCACATCCGGCCCCACCGGCAGCAGGGGGCGCTGCTGCCCCGCGGGCCGGTCCTGCGCCACAGCGCCCCCTGCAGCTCACGGGTCCGCCCGGCAGCCGCGCCCCGCCCGCGGAGCCGCCGCCGCCGCTCCGGCCTGAGCGGGGCCCGGAGAGCCTGAACGGGCACGGGGCTGGCACTGAGCGTGCACAGGACTGGCACATCCCCCTGGGGAGGGAGCCCGAGCGGGCACAGGGCTGGCACATTGCTCCCGCGGAGCCTGAAGGGGCACAGGGCTGGCACATTTCCCCCGGGGAGGGAGCCCGAGCGGGCACAGCGCTGGCACTGAGCAGGCACAGGGCTGGCACATCGGCCCTGGGGAGGGAGCCCGAGCGGGCACAGGGCTGGCACTGAGCAGGCACAGGGCTGGCACTGAACGGGCACAGGGCTGGCACTGAACGGGCACTGAGCAGGCACAGGGCTGGCACACGGCTCCCAGCCATCGCACCCGGCCTTGCCGCCGCTCCCCAGGCGGCGCAGCTGCCCCGCGTACACAGCAGCGGGAGCTGCTGGACACCCCGAGCAGGAAGGAGCCCTGTGGCCGTAACAATCCTGTGTGAACAAATGGAGGGAGGTCCTTGAAATGCTTTGAAGAACAGACGTGTATGCCTATTTCATCACAGAACGGTTTGGATTGAAGGGACCTTAAAGATCATCTTAAAGCATGGGCAAGGACACCTTCCACTAGACCAGGCTGCTCTGTGCCCTGGGCAACCTGTGCCAGTTGGCCCTCAGTAAAGAATTTCTTCATAATATCTGATCTAAATCTCCCTTCCTTCAGCTTAAAGCCATCCCTTCCTCTCGTGTCCCTCTCGGCTCTTGACCAAAGTCCCTCTCAGCTCTCTTGCAGTCCCTTTATGTCCTGGAATGGGCTCTGAGGTCTCCCTGGAGCCTTCTCCAGGAGAACACCCCCAGCTCTCCCAGCCAGAGCAGAGGGGCTCCAACATCTCTGTGGGGGGAACACCTCAGTTTTTGCATACAATTTTTACACAAATTATTTTCTTTCTCAGAGCACACTTCACTTGTTTTCCATAGCTTTAAACCAGCCATCAGCTCATTCAAAACTTGACATAGTTATTTATTCTTCTGAATTGACAGATTCAAGTTAATGCTTTTATTTTTGAGGGCCTTTTATTAAATACAGTTCACATGACAAATATAGGCTCTCCAGATTTGTAAAATTGTCTCCTAAATCCGTAGCTATAGCTTAGCTCCATAGTTGCTGGGGTATAAACACAATTAGAATAAGGCATACGAAGGGCTTTCAGCAACATCTTGTTTCACCCAAGACATCATTGTGCCCATCGTCTTATAAGGCATTTTTCCCTATGATCAGAAAAACAAATGTAAGCTAACAATAAAATATATGAGAATATTCTGACATGTGAAACAATGACAATTTGCTTTGATGACTCCTCTCTTTGTACAGAGCTGAGCAGAACTTTTTAATTTATTAAAGATAGAAAATCTGATTTTTATATGGAGTTATGTTCACACTGGTTAAAACATTTGTATGCACATGCAAACTTATATCTTGCTTTTATTTTTACTTCAACAAAAGTAAATATAATCCTATTTTTCATCAGAAAAGTCTGAGATAATCAATGCCATTTCCATGTGTACCCACTTTTTTCTTTATTAACTGATGGGGGCAAACTGTTTCCTGGGCTTTTTATATGTAGGAGTTTTTATATATAATAACAATGATGAAGAATAAGTTCAGCTGGATTCATATTCATGAAAAACCCTCAATGGAATGGAGGATAAGCCCCTTCAGAATCAAAGTGTGGCTTTAATACACTGGCTGAGCAACTGGACACTTCCATATACACAAGAAATCCAGGCAAAGTACAACAGAAGTGGAGGAACTGAGATGTGGAAAAAGGGAGAACAAGAGAGAATTAGCAATTTTCTCAAAAGTTTCTGATTCTCTGTAATATTCTCTTCTTCCTCCCATACCCCCCAGCAGCCCTGGGGCAATAGGAGCAGCCTAATCCCACTGTAATGCTACTAAATAATAATTCTCATTTTCAAGGAAGACATGGTACATATCCTCAGCTATAATTCATCCTTCTTCCCACACTTCAGAGAAAGGTTTTATTAAGTAGCATTTTTCATTCTGACAGACATGAATGCAGGAGAAAAGCCTGCAGCTGAATTCAGCTTTTTCAAACACACTGGCAAGCACAAGTATCATTATACAGGAAATCAAATCACCCAAAGCCTCTTCACTGTGAAGAGGGTGAGCCTGGGAAGGTTCACAGAATGCTGAGAATAGAAAAAGGATCAAAAGCAATGTTCAAGGCATACACAAAGTGAAGAAAAAGGTGCTTTGAAGTCTACACTTGTTTTCCTCCCTTTAAAAGTCTATACTATGATATGGAAATAAAAGTCACTGTGGTGGGTGGGGGGGAAGGTCTTCACCCAGCACTTTTTCTAAATTAAGTTCCACAGTTTTGTTTTTGTTAAAAATAAGTCATTTATAATTTAATACCTGTTTCAGGATACTCAGATGTGTGGTGCTGTTAACAGCGTGCTTAATTTGCATTATCCATTTAAAAAAAAAATTAAAAAGCAGCTCTGAACTTTGCTTCTGAGATGGAAGCACTGTCTCTGCACCAGCAATCATTGCTGTCACTCCTGCTTTGCATCTTTCAAGGCCTGAAGTCTTTCTAAAAGGGGTGGGTGGGAGTAATGCCACATTGAAAAGATCCAGTCAGAAACAGGGAATCCTAAATTATCTTTGTTTAGCTTGATCAAAGCAGAATATAAGTCCTTGGCCTTGCCAAGTTCCTTGGCAAATGCATCTGCTTGAAACTCAAATCGTCGGCTCAATACTGTCAAACAAAATGAGAGAACCTGTGGAGAGAAATGCACTAAAATTATTTTAAAATCCAGCTATCTGCAAATTCCTTCAGTGCTAGTAAGTTATTAAAATTATTTTTTAATTCTTAAACATTATTTTAAAATTATTTACAATTATTTTAAAATCCAGCTATCTGCAAATTCCTTCAGTGCTAGTAAGTTATTAAAATTATTTTTAATTATTAAAAATTAATTTAAAATTATTTTAAATTATT
The DNA here is from genome assembly GCF_023055355.1 of Agelaius tricolor. NCBI lineage: Eukaryota > Metazoa > Chordata > Aves > Passeriformes > Icteridae > Agelaius > Agelaius tricolor. The sequence continues at coordinate 4,332,865 of NW_027269296.1, read as the reverse complement.
TTAAAATCCAGCTATCTGCACATTCCTTCAGTGCCAGTAAGTTATTAAAATTATTTTTAATTCTTAAAAATTATTTTAAAATTATTTAAAATTATTTTAAAATTCAGCTGTCTGCAAATTCCTTCAGTGCTAGTAAGTTATTAAAATTATTTTTAATTATTAAAAATTAATTTAAAATTATTTAAAATTATTTTAAAATCCAGCTATCTGCACATTCCTTCAGTGCCAGTAAGTTATTAAAATTATTTTTAATTCTTAAAAATTATTTTAAAATTATTTAAAATTATTTTAAAATTCAGCTGTCTGCAAATTCCTTCAGTGCCAGCAAGTTACTAAAATTATTTTTAATTATTAAAAATTATTTTTAAATGATTTTAAATTATGTTAAAATTCAGCTATCTGCAAATTCCTTCAGTGCCAGCAAGTTATTAAAATTATTTTTTAATTATTAAAAATTATTTTTAAATTATTTAAAATTATTTTAAAATCCAGCTATCTGCACATTCCTTCAGTGCCAGTAAGTAGCACCAAATCCAGCTTCCCACATCCCACACATTGCTGTGGCTGCAGGCTGATCTCACTAAGCTTTATCCAAGCCATACCTGAAACTGGGAGTGCTGCCCAACATGCAGCACTAAGCCTGATTATCAAAATGAGACACCCAAAACAGCCCCTAGAAATTCAAACTTCCCCTGACAAAACAAAATTATTATTTAAATAGGATGATACTTCAGAGTCTATGTCTTGAAAACAAGTTACCTCATTGTAAGGTGAAAAAATGAACTGGAAAATAATCATCAAGCCTATCAGGGTAGGCTGGGTGTCATAGAAACCAAATGCAGCAAAGAGTTCTTTCTGACCAATTAGCACAGCAAACAAGAAGAAGCAAAGGAAGGAATTCATCTGGAGAAAAGAAAAAACATTCTTGATTAAGATAAGTCATTACATAACATCAATTATAGATTTGCACATGGATGCCACTGTAAAAAACCAAGTGGATTACTTTAGAACTAATACACAGAGAGGGACAGCTGGTCTTTACCTGCTTCCTGAAAATGCAACAGCAGAAGCAGCACTATTTTCTGCCAGGGAGCAAAAAACAAATAATGAAGGGGGATGAAAAAGCAGAAGAGAAGAGAGGAGGTAGTACAGTGTTGTGAACGGCAGAAGAATTGCAGCACACAATATGTGTGAACAGCAAATCTCAGAGTTTATTGATAGCTCACACATATTTATATTGGTGTTAATGAAGCTTATACATATTGCAAACCTGAGCTCATTATTGGTTAAAGCACACTTAGATCAACCACACCTACTTCTATGCTCTAATGATTATTTTGTTTCTATGTTTACATTCTTATGGCTATTCTACCTAGGCTATCTTCATTTTCTGGCAAAAGATTTTCTCCCCCATCTTCATGTTGCAGCAAAGGTCACCATGACCTCTGTCAGTGATTGGACACTGATTACTTAATCCCCAGCTTGTTTCCCCTATCCTTATCTAAGGGTATCACATCAAAGTGGCCTTTCTCAGCCAGCCAATTATCCACAAAGCTCTCCACAGTACAGGATAGAACCCATCTCCTTGGAACTGAGTACAGGTTCTGAAAAGTTTAAAGCCAAACAAAATGTGTCTGTGCTGTGTTGTACTTCTGTTCCTGGAGACAATCTGGGCTTCCACCCAAGCTGGGCAGTGTCCTGTACACACACTGTGCTTGCCTGGCTTTTCAGAGCCAACAGGCAGGACCATGCCTTACCAAGCTTTCTAGAGGGGTTGATTACCTACCCAAGTGGTTTTTTGGTCTTTTTAGAGTAAAACAGAAGGTGCCAGAATATTGTTTGTTATTGAAAGAGAAGAGAAGAGAAGAGAGAGAAGAGAAGAGAAGAGAAGAGAAGAGAAGAGAAGAGAAGAGAAGAGAAGAGAAGAGAAGAGAAGAGAAGAGAAGAGAAGAGAAGGATGGCTGTGATCCAGACCAACTTCCTGTCACACAGTGTAAATGTATCAGGTGAATGTACACTAACAAATCTAGGAAAGGGCATTTGGAAACAGCTATAATTACAGATGCTTCAGGAAAAAAAAATCCAGTTTAAAATAACTTACCTGGCTGATGATTATATTTTTGACAGTATGACCTAGTTTCCAGTGACCCAATTCATGACCAAGTACAGCCAGAACTTCTTCATTTTTACATCCTTGTTTCTTATTCTGAGGGAATAACAAAGCAGAAGTATGATCAGGTATGTCTGAACACAACCAAATGAATTTCTTACTAATTTGTTTTTTTTTTCTTAAGTGTAGATCAGGCCATTCCCTTCTAATACCAGAAACACACATATAATTTCTTGCTGAGCCTTTTTCATGAAGACACAGAAATAAAACCTTTTAAGGTTAGGAAGATTTCCACTATGAGGTGGTGTTCTCTTATTTCTATGTATGCAGACATGCTGATGCAAACCTGAAAGAACACTGGGAGATTTGCCTTCCAAATGCTCTCCCCTATCCTTTCCCATCCTGTTTCTTTATTCAAGCAAAGCATGACACTGGAAACAGGAACTCAGAGCTGCAGACTTTCAGAGGAGAATTGAGAGCAAAGCCCTGTTCCTACTTTCCTTCAACACTCAACATGTAACCTTCCTCCCAAGGCAGTACTGCTCCTTTTAGAAGGAAGTGTCCTCTTCAGAAAGCCCTATGACACGCCCTAAAGCTTTAATTAGGAAGGACATCTGCCCCTTCAGAGTTCCATTAGCAAGTCAGAAGCAAACACAAAGGCTGCAGAACCTGTTGAAATGGAACACACTCTCATTATGACTAGATCAGGTGAGCCCAACATGCCCTCCTCTCACCACCCACTTCTGCAGTATTTGCCAAACAAAACCCTGGATGTGGCATTCACATTCTCTGAAAAAATCCCTTCACCCAGGATTTTTCTCCTGGGAAGCTGAGAAGCCTCAGAGAAAAGGAAAACAATTCTGATCTCATTTGCTTCTCCTGTGTTGTGCTCATGTGGAATGTGTTTGGAGATTGGTTACCCACAGGTGATTGTTCCATTGGATTCTGCTGGGAGTTGTTTTCACTCTTTGGCCAATCAGGGCCAAGCTGTGTTGGGACTCTTTCCAGAGTCACAAGTTTTCATTATTATCTTTTCAACATTCTGTCTGTATCCCTTCTGCATTCTTTAGTATAGTTTAGCATTCTTTAATATAATATAGTATTATAAAGCAATGAATTAGCCTTCTGAGCACATGGAGTCAGAGGCATCATTCCTGCCTTCATTGGGGCATTCCCTGCAAATAAATACCTGGACCCCACTAACATGGTGTCAAGGAACAGAAGCTGAACTGAACAACAGTCCAGACATTGGCCTACCCTTAGGCCTGACCTGCACAAAGCCATTTGTTTTACTCAGAATAACTCCTTCAGGTTATTCAGGAAATATTCTATTAGCTTTAGTCATTTCCATACTCTTCTGAGGCCACAGCAGCTCCTCCAGCAGACTCCTGATGTGCAGCTGCACATCAAAGGAGAGGCCAGGGCCAGGCTCCATCCTGTTCTTGAGCAGAGCATGGCAGGATGTACACGTGCAGTCTGTCTGTGCTCCTGCACCAAAACCTCTGCATGCAGTAAAAGGCACACAAATGACACACTAAGAATTAAAAGTATTTCTTTCAAAGGGAAATACTGTGGTATGGCAGTCCCAAGAGAAGATGAGCTAAAACCCTGAACAGGTGCCTTATTCAGACCTAGTTTTTACATGCAGGGAATGAATATTTTGCTAAAGCCCATGTGGATTTTTACAGTCTCTGCTGCTATGTGCACAACTCACACTGACCCAGAAATTCCAATCAGCAAAGCAGGCATACTTTGGTGTTGAAATCATTAGGCTTTGTGTTTTAGCAACTTAGTCAAGACCTTTAAAATACACTAGAAAAAACAAGGGAGTATCTCACCAAGAAGTTAATATAAACAACACAATGAAAGACAAACTCACTTTGGTTTTAGACTTTGTTTCTTCATTCTCACCATCTTCTCCTTCTGCTGGTTCTTTGTTCAAAGCAGAATAGTCTTCCAGGAGTGTGTCAAAGAGTACTATCCTCTTGTTCTTGAAGAACCCATAGAAATAAGCATTGCTGTGGGAAGAACGCTTAGAACCTGAGGGGGAAAATTTAAAGACCATGATCTGAATAATCCCATGCATTGAAGGCTGCACAGTATGACAGATGAGATTTTTCCAGAGGAATTCTCAAAGTCCCCAAATGAACTGTAGACAAACTCAAGCAGATCTGTTTGGAAACTGAAGCATATTCTAAAACCTAAGTAATGATGACTCCAATAGAGAAATGTAGCATGCAATAACTAAAAGCACTAAAACCATAAGAGCAGTTATGAACATCTAATGTCCAGGAAGAAAAGCTAATCCTATTGCAATTTCAGATTGAGAGTGGAAAGAGCATTCTGAATTGACACTGCTCCAGGCAAAGAACCTGTGCCAAATTATGTAGAATTCTTTCAAATGTGCCAGCAAAGGTGAATGGAAACAGCTATTCCCTTTGTTTCACAGTTCTAAAATGATAATCTTGGCTACTTTTGTGCTTCCACTCCCGACCAAGCTGTGTATTTCCATTTCACAGACCCAGGAAAATGCTTCCAACCAGAAGATGAGTTCAGGTTGTGCACTGAGCTTCAGGAAAAAGACCAGGAAAATGCTCCAGACATTGGCAAGTATGGCAGTATCTGAGCAATGCAATCAACTGCCCTACTACAGCATCCACAATCAATGCTAAAACCCCACAAATTTAAACTTACAAAGCCTTTTTATTTAAAAAAATAACAAAACCTCACCTTCAACAACATACACCTTAGTCAATGGGAAGTCAATGCTCTTTGCCATTGTTTCAATTTGCTGCTTGAGCTCTCCCTCCGGAAGCGGAATGAATTTATCAAACAAAGGTGCAATATAGTCTGCATAGATTGTAACAAGCACCTGCAACACATGCAGATATTAAAAACAGGGCATGCAAACCTGTTTGGTACTAAAGGTGGAGCAAAAAGTTCAAAAAGAGGCCACAATTTCAGAAAAAACACTTGATAAAGCAGAGTCCTGTATGAAGTGGGATCTATGGGGGGCTCTTGTGGGCTGCTCTGCCTGGTGGCCAGTCCACATTCCAGCAAACTGTGCACAAACCACCAACACCTGAGCAGAACTGCTGTGAACAGTGCAGAAGACAAAGCCTCTGGGAGCAGGGGGCTCCTCAGTGAAAGGCTCTCACTTCCACTAATCCTGGAAAGCTCTGAAGGGTTTCACACTCAGCTCAAGAGATGAAAGAACCAAGAGATAGAAAAAGTGGGACTAATTCCTGCTAACTTGCAAAACAACTGTCTAAAAAGAGGCAAGAAATTTTATGTCCCATGTTTTCTTTCTGTCTCCCAGCTGTCTGCAGGGCTCAGGGAATTGTCTGCCTGATGCCTCTGGCTCCACAATCACCAATAGCCTTGACCTAAAAACATCACTACAGTGCACCTGCATCTCTTCAAACTGGCATCAGCTGCAGAGAAAGCCAGAACTGGAATAATGTGATAGAAAGGAAAGCTGAACTCCCTTTCCTCACACTCTGGATCGCCCCAGTATTATTTTTATTTATTTGTTTTATAAGTTTAAATTCTGGTTAGCAAAAAAGGAACAGGACATTAAGAGGCAAATGGACATCAACATTAAATTCAAAATGATCTTGATACATTTTACTTCACTGAAAACATGCTCCTGGACTTTTGACAGTGTGTGCACTGCTGAAAAAGTCCAATGAAATCGAAAATCAGAAAAACTGACTTTTGCAAAGTCACAGCAAGCGAGGGCATCAATATGAAACACCACTAAAATAAGTTTTGTTACTGTAATTTTTAAGGGCTTAAACCTCTGCAGATATTTTACAGAAGGTGTAGGAGGGTATTTCATAGAGTAGAAATCAGCTATTCAGTCCAGGCAGAGCATGTGGGGCCTAATTTCCAGGTTTTATCTCAGATCTTTGTGTAATGCCTTGGAACCAGCAGGCATGACAGACTAGCAGGAGGATGCAACTCTAACTCTGATTACAGAGTTGTGGAACTGGAATTTTTCCCAAAACCAGACTCTAAAGGGTAAATCTAATACCTCTTAGGATGATTTTGCATGTCAAAGGCTGTTCAAACACATTCAGGCCTGAAACTCCATAGGCAACACACCAATTGTCTAAGCATGCACTTAACCTCAGGTGTGGAGGAGGCTCAGAGGAGACGAGTGAGCCAGGAAAATTCTGTTCTTTCAATACACAAGTTTGAAGCTCTGTCAAGATGTTTTATTTTCTAGCTCTTGTAGTATAAAAGATAGACCAAGCCCTGTTATATCAGGTTCTAAAGTATCTGTAGATATTGTAGATATTGTTATAGTATCTGTAGGTTTTGTTTCAGAACAAAATCTATGTGGACAGTTCAACGGGAAGGTACAGGCAGAGCAAAAATAAAATAGCAGCTTGTGATAGGAAAGTGAGAGAGAGGAATGTGGCTTCAGCTGCATATTCTGGTTCTCACCTCTACATTCAGGAGAAAGGAAAACAGATCACCACATAGTGCTGTATTTCCAGTACCTATTCTAAAGCTTTATAAGTGCTTCTCTTTCAATTGATGAAGACACTCCAGTATTAAATAAATTAGATAGATATGACATTATTGTGGACAACTAATCTGAGCTACTATTCCTGAACAGCTACATTGAGAGCAAGACACTGTTAAAGTCTGTAGACACTAAAATTCACAGGAGATTTAGATTTTTTTCTTCATTTCCTTTCAGCTGCATTCAGCATGCTGAGCCATGCCAGTAAGCTGGAGTCTGGAAAAAGCCCAAACATCTTCTCATACTCACCAAGGAAACAACTAAAGTGAAGAGCCAGGCATAGATAAAAAAGTAGTCTCCCCCTATTTTAATAATGTAAAGCAGAAGGGATGTCACTGGCAACAGAATACACTGAGTCACAACAAACTTCTTGATAGCATCCTTAAAAAAGAATCCCAGTGTCTGCAAAGAAAGGATAAATTGGATCAGTGACATCAATGCAAATATTACTATGCCACTCTGGTTTGTGAACTGATCCCTTCAGTTTAAACAAATGGTAAACAGCAATGCCAGTGTCATGAGGAAATCAGAGTCAGTCAAAAAAGGAGCTCTCCCAGTAGCTCCTTACATTTACAGGGACTCAAGCCCATGCAGATGCACTCTCCCTTAGAAAGGCCTGACCCAAACCATTGTTTTGTGTTGCACATTCATTAAAGGACCAGTCTCTGTAACAAATCTGAACCAATTTGGTCAGTACAGAGCTCTCTGCAGTACCTGTTGATTGAAGCCATGTTTCTCTTCTATGACAAATGTATTATACAAACTCCATGGGAGACCAGTCAGTGCACTGAAGAGTGTTGCAAGCAGCAGAAATACCAGGGACTGAACAATCTAAAAAACAAAACAAAACCACCTGATATTTACTGACCAATTCTAACAAATATTCCAGGTCTTTTAGGTCAGTGGTTTAACTGAAACCAGTTAGATGATGCTAGATAAATTCCCAGAATTAACTTGTTCATGATGACTAATTATTGCTCACTGATAGCTTACTAAGGATTTGGAGCACAAATTTGTATATATGCCTCATCCACAGCACAAAGGTAACATAAGCACTAGACTCAAATTTCTTACCCTTTTAGTGGGCAGGTAGATCAATTCTAGGATTAGTAAAAAGAAAACAGCCAAATAAAGAGCTCCCAAAAACACAGCCCACCACCTCATTTGAGTCAAGCAGATACCAGACTTTGCTTTTAACACATAAGGCTGTTTTAATTAGTAAGCTAATTTAAAAGCAAGCTAATTTACTGTTACCAGTTCTCAGAATCACAGAGTTATTGTGTGCACCAGAAAATATGTTATCTTTACTCTATTACAGGTTAGCTAAATCTCACTTTTAACCAAATACCAATTTAAAAATAATTATTGCAGTAGGGACCAAATACTTGCACAGGAATTTAAAGCCTACTTACCTCATATTCTGGTCCAAAGCCAGCACGACCAGAGATCTGACCAGACAGTTTCCATAGAAAAGGAATTCCTCCACAGAGGAGAATCATCTTAAAAACAAAACCACATACTACAGAGGCAGTATGAAACACACTGTCATCTTAGTCTACTAACATTTCAGCATGGTAAGAACCTTTTAAGGGTGAACAAGACAAGTTTTAGAATTAGCTTTTTGCCACCCCTCTGATCTTAACAGTGATAAAACAAGCCTGGAATATCTGGCATTAATTAATTTTCACTTCACAGAAGTAGAGAGCAGGCAATTAATTTTTTTTCCTGTGAAATACAAGCATATTTTCAAGCCTATTTCCTGTACACTTTGCATAAGGGATATCTTCAGAAGACCCTAAAGCTCTGGGGTTAACCACACACATATATTGATATATGAATAGCCATACACATATATTCATTTATGAATAGCCATACACATATATTCATATTGCAGCCTCTCCTCTTGAAGAGGAGCTGCCCTCCTCTCCTGGTGGTTCACCTCAGTTCCCTGCCCAGAGAAAAGCCCCAGTTTCACTTTCAGCACTGGAGTTGCTACAGTCATGTTGAAGAAAGCTTTGTGGTCTCCTCCTTGTGCCTGCTCCCAACGTCTCCTGATGTACCAACTGCCAAAGAACAGAGAGTGAACATCTGGGCTACACCAGCATCAAAGAAATGCCCAAGCTACAGCTGCTGAGGCTCACTGCAGCTCACAGCCAGGCCTGGCAGCATTTCTCATACAGCTCACCTTGTAAATATTTCATGTCTGCTTTCTCAGGAAGTGATGCATCTCTATATATAAAATCAGTTTTCAAGGAAGCAGCCTTCCAATATTGATGACACCAGAGGTTTATCTTTCTTTATTTTGAAAAGACTTCTCTTACAACCTACACTTAGGGTGCATTTTCAGTGTCAGGAGGAGATGGAAAGGATGAAAGCAAGTGTGGTGCTTTTAAAAGCTTAATGGAGAAATGAAACCTTTTCTTTTTTTTTTTTCTCTTTTTACCTTCTACTTAAATTTTATCTAAAAATGAAAGTAGTTGATTCCTCCAAACAGGGAAAGATCTGTATTTTAACAATTTAGAATAACTCTCATGCTGCTTAATTATTTTGCAATGGAGACTACTATAGAACATAAATAAAATGTAAGCTAACACAGTACTTGTGCAGTATGACTCAGCACTGCAGAAAGAAATTACATGCTTTCTGAACAGTTACTTCTTTTTGTGTAGCAAATACATCCACAAACAAAACCAGAATATAAATGTCAGCATTTGCTGTACGACACCAGAATGCCAATGGTGCAGCTGCATAGGATCACTAAGAACCAAAGTATTTAATAGTTGGAGTACATAAAAAATATCATGTGAAAGGTACTTACAGTGCCCTCAACCTCTGAATAGAGGCCTGACCAAAAGCTGAAAGTGCTTTTGTCCAACTGATAGAGGCGAGATTTTTCAAATGTTTCTGAGTCCATGATCTGTCCCAGCTCCTGAGGTACATGTGTTGTTGTTCTATACACCCGCCTCTGAAAAATTGAAGACAAAACTTAAAGTCTACACCTAATATTTTAAAGGAGATACATAAGATTTAAAAATAACACATAAAATGATCCCATGGGCCACCACAGAAAGTTAAAAAGAAAAAACAACACACAAAGGAACAATTATGAATTGTTTTTCTATTGGTTTTCTATGAAGTTCTAAATATAAAACTGAAGCATAATTATGATGCTGTAACCAGGAACTGAACTGCCAGCTTAATAACTTATCTATGTGCGATCAAACACAGAGCACACAAAGTGATTTTTCCACAGGATGTTACTTACCACACCACAGTTAACAACTAAGCCAAGTTTGAAACCAAACACCAGAACCTCCTGTGCAAGCCATGTGACTTCACCAGAATACAGAGCTACAGAGTGGCTGCACAAACGAGGTGCTATTTCCTTTTCAGCAAAGAACTTGCCACTCGAAGTTTTTTTAAGACTAGAAGTCTTTTCCCTCAGCTGTCTTGTTGCAGTATACTTACCCGTTCTCTAAGGAAAAGCTCCTACCCTTGGGCACTTCTAAACACTTTCTCCCCTGTCCGGGGCATCAGGAGCTGCACTGTCCCCGACCGCAGGGCTCCCACACCCGGTGTGCGGCTGCTGCTGAACCTGCCAGGGGGGCATGTGGCTGGCAGGACCCGACCAAAGGGACACTCCGTCCTCTATGCCATATTCTGCAATAGGAAGAGGGTTGGGATGTGCCTTCCAGGGCGGCCATCGCTCGGAGGCTGCCAGGCATCACCTGCTCGGGGACGCGCTGAACGACGGCCTGGGCAGCGCTTCCTTCCTCTTTCCTTCACAGGTTAAACTGTCGCTATTTCAAGTCACGCATTTCCTCATTTTTCGCTCACTCTCAGCTGTCCCGGGGAGGAGGACCGAGCTGCTGGGGGTGCCGAGCCGCCGTGACCCTACCGCACTCACCGCACTCGCCACTGTGAGCATTCCCACCATCCGCTACAGCGCGCTGAGGCCGAGCCCCGGGACAGGGCCGAGCCCTCCACAGGCAGGTGACAGACCCCGCGTCCCCCGGCTCCGGCTCCAGCCCCAGCCCCGGCCCCGGCCCCGGACATCCTCCACGTGAGGCCGGGCCGGGCCCGGCACAGCCCCGGAGAGCCAGCGACCGTCCCCGCCAGAGCCCCACCGACCTGCCGGTGCGCCAGGAAAGCCTCCCAGAGGTAGACGGCCCACGAGAAGAGCAGGACGGAGCAGAAGATGCGGCGCTCAGCCGGCAGCTCTGCCCACAGGTCGCCGGACAGCGCCATGGCCGCTCCACCCGCCGCACGCTGCGGCGCCGCCTGGCGGCCGGAGGAACCCAGGGCGGGGCAGCGCGGGGCGGGGCGGCCGTGAGGGGCGGCTGCGGCGGGCTCCGGGCTGGGCTCCGTGAGGGGCTCCATGGTGGGCTCCGGGCTGGGCTCCATGAGAGGCGGCCGAGGCGGGCTCCGGGCTGAGCTACGTGAGGGGCTCCAGGCTGGGCTCCGTGAGGGCGCCGCGGCCGGTGCGGTGGGCTCGGGCTCAGCTCCGTCCGTCACGGCTCTTGCCCGGCCACCCCAGTGAAGCGCGTGTGGGGGGCAGCACGGCGAGGATCTGGGCAGGTGTTTAAATTATATTTCTTCAGTAAAAATTACTTAGACCGCGCACAATAACGCCTATAAAGCCTCTTTTGTACTTGTCCAAAACCTTTTAGAGAAACGCTAAGAGAAGTACAGAAATTAACACTGCTGCAGGACTCGCTGGTTTATTCAAGCCGAAACTTCAGATTTGGCCGGTGTAATGCTCGGTGAAGACAGCACGGGGCTGCCCGGGGACAAGCATGCCCTGCAGAGCACAGGGACTGTGGAACCTGACAAAGATGCAGTAAGAGATGTGTTAACATTGAGCCACTTCTAGATAGGGCATTTTAGTATCGGTAATTTATCTAATTTCTACTGGTCTAAAGTATAACAGAAAATGCCTGTGGATTTTTAGTCGTTAACTTTTAATAAAATAATGCCAACTTAATGTTCTCATTAGCTATCAGTTACCTTTTTTAACTATATAGAATTACCTGTCAAATATATTGAAGCCCAGCATTTTCTGTAACCTAATATATCCCTGCTGAGAGCTCTGCTGGAAAGAGAGAAGTCAGTCTGGAATGTCTCTCATTGTAAAGGTATTTACAGCTTTTCACTACCCACGGATGCAGCAGGACAGCCCACAACATGTTTTTGTCCCATAAAATCCACACACTTCAAGACAATTTTTAAAATGGGAGCATCATTCCCTATGAGCTGTGTTTTCTGAGGTATCTGCTCTTCACATTAAGAATTTTTTTTTGGAAAGTCAATGTAATGGTGTTCCTTTACTGCAGAACAAAGTTTCTCCCATATGCTTGAAAGCAAGAAGCTGGAAATGTTACATCATTTGTAAGACAAATTCTGGTAGCACTTGGGAGGGAAAATGATGGCCTACCTCAGGCATGAAAACAGAAATAGACAGTAAAAACTCTTCAAACAGTTACCTTTTGTGGCCTCCTTCTCCAATACCCATCTATGCCAGGCAATTAGATTAAATAAAAAAGCCCAAGAGGAAATTAGGATAAAGATGTAGGTTCAAGCTGTACATTTTTGATGGTGTGATACCTATTACCTCATTGAGACAGTTGTGCATTTTGTAGATGATGGAGTTCAAAGACTGAAACCCACTGACAGTCTCTGAAATGGGCAAGATATAATTTTTGTAAGGAGGAAGAAGCTGACCAGTGCTGTACTGGTATCTTTTAGCTGAAGTATGAACACCCTATGAGCCCACATTACTAAAAGTCCTGGCAGTGCATGGAGTGCCACATCATGACAGGAAAATGCCTCCAAGCTTCTTCTGTGCAGCCCAAAGCAACTCAACCATTTTCTAAATGCAGCTCTTGGACTGAGGAATGTTGCAGGACTTGTCCCATACCTGGCAAACAGAAATGACTCCTGTCTGTCTTGTCCTGTGGTAGATCCCAGCCTGTGGAAGGGGCAGGACCCTACTCAACAGGCCCTGTGACACCAGAGGGGCAGTGAGCACAGTCTGCCCTGTGGGTGCTTTGCAGGCACACAGGAACTCATTTGGCAAAAGAAGAATCACATCTGAATGAGTTTCACATGCAACTTGTTCTGTGGGAAATGCAGCTGCTTGACTTGAAACTGAAGTCTCTGAACCTCTAAGAATTGACTGTTCATGCTGGCCACAAAGGGACAGGTTCTTCTCTGGGATCTCAGAGCCTGAGAGGGTGACAGGGTGGCAGATTTGACTGTTCATGCTGGCCACAAAGGGACAGGCTCTTCTCTGGGATCTCAGAGCCTGAGAGGGTGACAGGGTGGCAGAATTGACTGTTCATGCTGGCCACAAAGGGACAGGTTCTTCTCTGGGATCTCAGAGCCTGAGAGGGTGACAGGGCTGGCCCAATACCTGAAGCAGCCATCACATCTCTGTCAAGTTTGCTGCTCATCTCTTCTCCTGGTTTGAGATCTTGAAGCTTCAAGTATGTTCAAACATGACTCAAACTTGACATTAAAAGGTACTTCATTATTTCTTTGGAACACATTGAAGGCTGTCTGATGATGTTTCAGAATTTAACCCTTTGACAGTGCTTACTTCCATTTTTACAACTTTGTGAGAAGATTGATGCACTATATTTTTTTCATTAAAAGAAGCTTAGAGTTTAGAGAGAAAATGACATGGAAGGCTAGGCAGTAAGCTACACTTCTAAACTGGTTTATGATTTTTAACCTAACTTTTAAGGATGCCCAAATAACTTTATTTTCCTAAATGTAGTGCGAAGATGCCATTTCTGCCCCATTTTGGTCATACCACAGTTCACTGTTTGATAGCTGCCATCATTCCTGCACCCAGCCAATCCTCATGCTCTTAATCATTCCTGAAGTTTTTTCCATTTCCTTTCCAGTGCTGCTTTTCAGGTCACAGTATAAAACCCCAGAAGCCCCAACAACACCCAAGCCCTCAGTCAGTAAGAAGCTGTGATTGCTGCTTGCTCATTAGAATCCCCATAGGGGACAGTGATTCTGGGCCTTGTGATGTAGGAAGAAATGAAATACAGAGCAAGAAACAGAGCTTCAAATGGTGGCTGATCCTTCTGCTGAATCTTCCAGCCAGGTTTCATTCATTGTCCAAAAAGCAAAACCAGGGAACTCCAGATGTATTCTGGTACTTTCATGTGACACAACCTGCTTGCAAGTCTGACAACAACACTCATCACACACTCAGGTGGTGCCAGACAGTCTCAGAAAACACCTCTGCCTTCAAAGGAACAAGGACTTTCTCATGCAGAAGTGTAATTAGTAAGCCTGGACTAATTATAGTTCTTTCAAGTCTGAATAAAGCACGGAGAATGTTGTAAAATAAAATGTAATACTTTACTTTTCTGTATCTGTTTTATCAGTCTGATAAATTATCTACAAATGCATAAAACTTAAGCAACACCGTCCAATGCACTCAGAATGGTCCCAAACTCAATTACAAGTAAAGCACATTAAAGATTTACTGTACAGTAAACAAATGGGTGAAAAACTGTAATTTATTGAAACTCATAACTCAAAAAATATAAGATGCTGTAGTGTACAATATGTTACACAAAGCACCCTGGGGTGCACATTCAAGTCAAGTAATAACTCCATCGCCCCCCAAACCCTGGTACCCCAGTACTTTTTCCATATACAATCATGCACATTTACTCTTCAAGAGGAAGCCCCCAGTATTCTGATGTGTTAAATAGCACCAAAATCAGCATTGTTCATTGAAAAAAATGGGGAGCTAAATTAACTTGGCCATTACTTTTGACAGATATTATACATTCATGGAATTAAACAGTCAAAACTAACCTAAAAATTGTGTACTGTAACAATTACTGTTCTAGTTTGAAGTTCTCCCCGTACAGCAGTAGCAGAGGCTACCTGCTCTAAGCAAAGCTACTTATGTACTTCCTACACACAGCTCATCTGCCTTTTTTGTTGGAAATAAATCTATGAGAGGTGTGGAAAACTTGGATCTTTCAAGAACTACTACTGGTCGTAAGTAATGCAGCTGTTTTAAGGCAAGGTCTCCACAGTCCGTTAGGGCCTTGTCCAAGATCGCCCTCAGATTTTCTAGAGAAGGGGCAGAGGAGGACTCTGACAGCAAGGGCTGGATCTCTGTTAGCTGCCCAGCATTGTTTGGGGTTATGATTACATTTTCATCACTTACAAAGTTGTTTACTGGTGTATTCCCTTGACTGTCTCCCTCTTTTTGCAACATTTCATCTACTGGCAACTGCTCAGGAGACTCCCATTCTACGACCTCATCACAATCATCATCGTCGTCATCATCTTTTCCCTCACTCTCCTGAATAAATTTTAAAAACGAAGACTCAAATCCCATTGGTTTATATGTCTTTAAATCAAATGGTTTGGACACAGGAGGCTTTTGAAATTTGTCTTTTGTAGCACAAAGTACATTTCTTTTTGCATTCTGATTAACAGCACTATGTTGACATCCTTCTGGGTCTTTCTCTCTTGGCATCTCTAATTGTAAACTGGACAAAGAAGAGCTGTTCTCTCTTTCACTGCTTTCAGAAAGATCTTCAGTTTTGCACACAGTTACCTCCCTGCTGTCAGGCTCCTCAAAACAGGTGTTCTTCGAACTGTGGTTATATTTTAAAGTGCCTGAGTACACAAAGGCACTGGCATCACAACTCACACCACTCGCTGAACATTGGTTTTGGTCTTCGTTACTCCCATCTGGAGGATCACATGCAGGGTTTGGAACAATGGCATTGCCACTCTCCTGCACAGGCTCAGAATTACCTGATTTATCCTCGTTACCTTCTACACCTTTTTTATCCAAGTCTGCAGCTGTGTCAGAGCAAGACTGCTTTTCAATCATGATGCCACATTTGACACAGAGCACGAGTTTCTGGAGGCGCTGCTCGATGTACATGTTGGTCATCTGGTGCGTGCGCTTGTAGTGCCTCACGATGCTGCTCTCCAGCTTGACCACAGACAGGCAGCCCTGCACCATGCAGGGGTACTGGGTCTGGTTGGACTTCTCTTTGCACATTTGTAGGGCTTCCTCTTTTGTTTTGAAGTTTAGCAAATGCTTTTCCCTGCTTCTGTTAATTCTTTTAGCTTTTTCTTTTAATTGCTTCCCATTCTGCTTGCTTGTGCCAAAGCTGTCTTTCAAACAATTTTGCTCATTTTTATCTTTATCTTCATCATCTTCCTCCTCTTTATGATTTCCAAAGAGACTGTCATAATATTCACTGTGTCTGAAATATACATGTTGAGAATAGTGACTGTAATTTGTGAAAATTCGATTGCAGCCATTAAGGTCACAATGGATCTCAAAATCTTTGTTTAATTTTTCTTCATTGGCGTGTTCTTCTATTAGGTGCTGTTTAAGCTTATTAAATGTATAAAATACAGCATGGCAGTGTGCTTGGTTACAAGCAAATCTGGCAGACTCAGCTTCAGAAAGCAGTTTTTGATCCTCTAAGATTTCATTGTGGAAGTCACTACAATGTTTAGCAAGAGCTTTAGAACACAGAAAACGCTTACCACACTCTTTGTGTTTGCATGCAAATATTTTTTTACATTTGACAAGTTCCCTTTTTGTTCTTGCTTTGTCTTTTTCTAGGCAGAGCTGTTCCTTGTTATACTGGTGAACAGTTCTGTAGTGGCGAATCAAACCTTTCTGGTTTGTGAATGCTGAGTTGCAGCTTTTATGTATACAATGAAATGGTTTGTGGTACTTATGCAATATGTAACATAAGTTTCCTTTAGCAACTGTTCTTTTGCTTCCTCTTCCCTGCCTTGCTTCCAGTTCTTCCCTATGACTGTCCAGAGAAGTTATGTTCGATGTTTTTCTTGTTACATCATTGTCTGTCTCTTCATTGGACTCCAAATCAGTCTCAGAGCAGCAGTCTTCCTTTTTTGGGTGACACAGCTGTTCAGAGTCCGAATGTCCAGAGAACCCAACGCTGTTTGCACAGGCAGGCACTGGAGCAGTGCTGTTCTTATGCATGTCCTCTGTACACAAACCCACATGATCATATTTTTCACTAGGACACACCTTGTGAGCCACCCTCTGACAGCCAATTTGGTGTTTGTTTCTATAGTGAATTCGAAGATGTGTTTTTCTTGTAAAAGATCTTTGGCAAATATGACACTTGAAAGGTGAATACCGATGCTGGAACATATTTAGCTGAAGAACCATTTCCTTTGAATAGTTATGCTTTTTAACATAATGCATTAAGAGAGCTTCTCTGGTCACAAACTCACATGTACATCCGTGACATTCACAGAAAAATGGTTTAGCTGCCAGCTGAGTAAGGTACTGGCTGGGTAAATTATCTTCTTGATCTTGAAGGTGAAATTTTGAGGTAGCTTCATCAACTGACTCAGGGCACTTGGCATCCCTAGATGAATAGCCCAGGAAAGATTTCTGTCGTGAAGAATTCTGAATGTTATTTTTTAAGCTTAGATGTTTCAAGCCTAACATTAGTTCCAACATGTTATCTTCAATATCTAGTTCTTTAGAGCTGTCATAAAAAGATGTTTCTGGGGAAGAAGGACAAGTTTCTTCCCTCAGGCCACTGCTTCCTTTAGCATCTACAGCACAGCACACACTTTCTGGAGAGTCAGCGTTTGTATCAGAATTATGGCCTAACTCTGGACTCATATCTGTAGGGGATTTACTGTCCTGAGCATCATTCAACAGATCAAGAAAGTATTTAGTTTTCATTTCCATGTTTCTTTTACCTTTAAAGTTGTATGGATGGACCCTTCGAAGGTGCTTTTGCATACTTCTGGAATTTTTGTGGGTGGAACAGCAGCCTTCAAAACCACAGGAAAGATTTTTTTCATCAAAGCAAACTGCCACATTGGAACACTGGTCTTTCATATTTGCTGGATGGAAGACTCCTTCCTGGGACACAACAAAACCTGGAATTGACTGGTTGTGAGCCACTGTTCCAAGCAGCTGTGGGGATGTCTGACCTTGGCTTGCTGCAGCATCTGCCCTGTGCTTCCCACAATGCAGGCTGCAATTACTTTCACTGTTGAGATCTTCACTGTCAGAGAGAGATTCTTCCTTCACCTGTGGAATTTCCTGAGAGCCTGAGGGATCCAAGTTATCATTCAGATTGGAATTTTCCGATTGTTCAAGCAGCTGAGACTCTGGAAGATAACTGGATTTCTCTTCTGAAACCAACCCTTCAAGGTTCAGCGTTTGCTTCCCTTCCCCATTGGACACTTTAATATCATGTGCTGCAAGGTGATTTTGAAATTCAGTCTTTGAATAATAAAACTTCTTACAACCAAAATAATTACAAGTGTAGGAGGCATCCCTGAAGTGCTGCGCCTCGTGATGGTAAAGCTGCCCTAGGTCACTGAAAACGATGTTGCAGCCATTGAGCTCACATTTGTAGCGAAGATCCTCGTGGGTCTGTTTGTGGTTGAGCAGCTCGTTGACGGAGCCAAACCTGGCGTAGCAGTCCATGGACACGCACATGTAGGGCTGGGGCCCGCAGTGCACGCGCTCGTGCTCCCGCAGGTGGAAGGAGGTCATGAAGTGGCGGCGGCAGAACGCGCACTTCTCCCTCCTGTTCTTCATGTCCAGGTAGTGCTTGGCGTTCTCGTCGTTGTTTTGGTGCTCAGCTTTCAGATGGACGCTCAGGTATTTAAACTGTTTAAATACTCTAGAACAATCTGTCCCAGGGCAGGGGTAGATGTCTCTGTCTTGCAGCTGGCAGTTTTCCAGTTGGCTGAATGTGACATATTCCTCTGTGTCATCATCAAAGCTTTCAGGGAGCTGTGTCTGGTGTGACCTTTCTGGAAACACTGGGGGTGGGCTGCTGGAAGCTGTTGCCTTTTGTGGTGATCTCTCTTTTTTCAGAATTATTTTCTTTTTAGGTCTGTGTGTTCTGCTAGGTGGCATTTTAACATGTTCCATGACGTGTGGTACAAAAAATTCCTTTCTCTTGAACTTTTTTGTGCAAACAGGACATGTATAAATACCATCTTCCATGTGCATCTTAGAATGATGCAGTATTCTGGCCTCTATACACTCCCTTTTGCAGAGCACACAAAAAAACTTGTATTGAAGCCATCTCTGGTATCTTTCTGAAGAACCAATTGGTTTTTTTACTCTTGCTTTTTCCTTAGGGTGGCTCATTGTGTCTTTCCCATCATAATATTTATGTTCTTTTGTCTCATCATAGTCACTAAAGAAAGTTTCTAACATGTCGGTTTCATTGAGTGACATATGACAACCTGTGTCATCCTCAGAATCAGAAGCTACCTTCCCTAATAGTTTAAGACAATGCCTCTTCAAAGTCTTCCAGTCCCAAAATTCAGGATCAAATGGCCAATATGCTTTCAAAGCTAACAGCAGTTCACAGCGGAGTGAGTTTGGGACCAGTGCGTTTTCTTCATCAAATTTTTGGTCTGGCTGCATATAGAGCTCTTCCAAGGCATTAAATCCACTCAAAGTTGGCTCAAGCAAGAACTCTGTGAGCTGACAGGCTCTTCTAACTTCAAGGTCTTCTGGTAAAAGGCAAGCAATTGTTTTGCACACTGATGTCTTCATTTCATCGCTTCCGTTGGATCTGATCTGAAGGGCTCTCACACACAACAACACAGACACAGCAAGTCCTGCTTCCTCTGCCTGTTTGAAGAAAACAGAAGATTTTTATTAGTATGTTCTTAGGCAGAATCAGAAAGTATGATTATTAATTTGATTAATATTATTAATGAAATAAGCTATTTTTTTTTTCAGTTCAATAGAATTATGCAGAAAACAATAAATTCATGTAGACAGCTCTAGCTGTGTCCAAAGACTCAGGACTGTTACTTACTTCAGATTGTATGACTCTTATCAAGAAAAATAGATGCTGTAGTGTCTTGGCAATGATGCCAAACTGACGACATCTCTCCAAAAAGGAATCCAAGGAAGGATCTATTCTTCTCTGCAGTTTGCTCCAGAAAAGTGTCAGTTCCCTGGGAAGAGTTGAAAGCAGAATGTAAGAACATTGCAAATACACACAATCTGTGCACTCACAGTGTGTCAATTCAGAGCTGACACCAAGAAAAATTTAATTTAAGTGCTATTCAAGGACAGCACCCACTTCAATGAGGTCCTGATCTCCAAGTGGCAGTGCAGAGAACTGTTCATGTGCTCCACTGCAGCACCAGACCAAACCCCAGTGCATCTCCTGATCCTTACAGGGGAAACACACTGGGATTCAGCTCACTTAATGCACACATCTACAACTGCAGACTTCCTTTCCAGACAAAATAAACCCAGTTCCACATTTCAAGAGTCTTTACCTCTCACATGGCAATTTAAAATGGGTAAGGTGAATCACAACACAAAGTTGCCACTTCTCTTCCAAGAAGCAAGCAGCTGTAAAAGGACTGCTAAGTGCACCACTAGAACTTAAATTTATACATCTCTACAATGTCAGCATTCCTATTAGGCAGAAGACTTCATTCTTCCATCTCATCCCCAGGGAAGGTAGCTGGAACTTGACAATTCTTGGAGTTATAGAAATTATAAAAATATAAAAAAGCTTCGTGGAGGGGAAGTGGAGAGAAGCAACAGAGTGTTGCTTCTGCTCATTCCTAACACTGACATCTCTGTGGAACAGGTCAAAAAAATGCAAAAATGCACCAGACTTTCATGGGGCCAAGAATTCCCAGGGAAGAACAGACAACAATACTCTGTGGAAGCACAAAGCCAGGGGTTTAAACCCTGAGAGCACTGAGCCAGCACCAGTGACAGATCCACACCTCACAGAAGCACCAGTGTTTATGCCAATAGTCTGAGGGCTGTTTCAGTTTGAAATTCTTTAAACTTTACTTTTACCTAACTGCTCTATTAGCACAGCAACTTGTGACAAAATAAGTAATTATCTAGGAAGAGCTTCAGTCTGATGCACTTCTCAAGTAAAGGATAAATTCACCTTCTCTACATATTTTTGTATTATATTCACTCAATTCTAGCTAGTGAGGAGCAGGTAGCAGAAGCAGCTTACACTTACCAAGAGCAATACACATTTGCTGTTTGAAGCTGATGGGTAAGATATGTTGTACAAAGAATAAATGCAGTATTTTCTTGTCCCTCAGATTCCAGATTACATATGATGTCTAGTACCTCTTTGCAATCCACCTTTGCAATCTTAAAGAAAAAGAAAATTAAAAAGAAAAGGCACTTTATTCTCAAATATGTTTATGTTTATAAAAGAAATGCACATTTACTAAATCAAAGTCTCACAAACAAAACATTACATCTCCTGTACCCAGAGATCATGCCACACCTCTCAGCTACAAAATGGTATGAGAAATTCACCTGTTACTTCTGATCCCTTCCCAATATCACTTTTCTTTGGGACAACCTTCCACTTTGGGCAGCTTAGCTGAATACTTGCATGCAGGCAACCATCTATCTAAAAGTTCCCATTCTGTCTCTCTTGCACTTGCAGGGATTCTTGTGCTACTTTTGAAAATTAGAAGCCAGGTCTAAAAAGATCAAGAGTTGTGAAAAAGCCAGGCTCTTGTTCTCCTCATCCCTGGGTGCTGATTCTGAACAAGCATATTTCAAAGCATGATGGAGAAACAGAAGTGTTTAGAGTAGTGCTGATTTTGCCTGGGGTAGAGTCAATTTTCCTCCTCCTGGCTGCTGTGGGGCTGTGTTTGGGATTTCTGCTGGACACAGGGTTGGTAACACAGAGATGGTTTTGTTCTTGCTGAGCAAAGGAGGCTGGAAGGACACACAGCCAGGACAGGTGACCCCAGCTGACCAAAGGATGGTCCAGACCATGACATCCTGCTATTGCATACAGTGAGGGGAAGGGGAGTGGGTTGACAGATGGAATTTGTCCTTTCAAATCTCCATTATGCACAGTTGTGCCTTGCCCTCCTGGAGGTGCCTGCCTGTGGGTAGCAGTGAATTAATTCCTGCTTCTGCTTTGCTTTTGTGCATGGCTTTTTCTTCACCTATTCCATTGTCTTTACCTACAAGTTTTCTCACTTTTACCCTTCCACTCCTGTCCCTGGTACCTCTGGCTGGGGAGTTGAGCAAGCAGCTATGAGGGGCCTGGGTCTAGCCAGGGTCTGTTCCCTTAAATATCAAAGCACTGTCACCTCAATCATTTTCTGAGGTCTCTCTCTTGCCAGGGGTGAATCAGTGACAACTCCCTCCTTCCTTTCCCCCCAAAATCTGCTGTATTTTACTTTATCAAATGCCAAACTGACACATCTCAAGGCCTTGCAGTTGTGAATTGCTCTGGAAATGGCTGCAAGAGGTCACTTCTGGGTCTCAAGTTGAACACCAAAAGTCAGTGGACCCTAGAAAATGCTGGCATTGCTGAATGAACTCCAGTGTCAAGCCTGAATGAGAAACTGGGTTAATATCCCTGCTTCTGCTCTTCCTGCTGAATGAGATGTCTGCAAAAATCAGTTTAACTTCCTGTTGTTTGTTCTCTGTCATTGTTATTCATGATGAGCAAGAAGTTTGAAATGTTTATAATATCAACAGCTGTTTAAAGTACACATTGCTAGAACACAGTCTGTTCTGTGAAGCAGAATAGATCCAGTGAAAAAAAATGTATTCAAACATAATGTTGTCTTAGTAGTAAATGCTCTTCATAATTACTGTTTGTGGCTTATATCCAAGCTGACACCCTGGTTTGATACACAGATATGTTCTACCTCAAGCAGACATTCCTGAACTTCTTGGGATTTGTCTCCTTGTCATGGTTTAACCCTAGCTGGACCCAGGCCCCTCATAGCTGCTTGCTCAACTCCCCAGCCAGAGGTACCAGGGACAGGAGTGGAAGGGTAAAAGTGAGAAAACTTGTAGGTAAAGACAATAGAATAGGTGAAGAAAAAGCCATGCACAAAAGCAAAGCAGAAGCAGGAATTAATTCACTGCTACCCACAGGCAGGCACCTCCAGGAGAGCAAGGCACAATTGTGCATATGGAGATTTGAAAGGACAAATTCCATCTGTCAACCCACTCCCCTTCCCCTCACTGTGTGCAATGAGCAGGATGTCATGGTCTGGACCATCCTTTGGTCAGCTGGGGTCACCTGTCCTGGCTGTGTGTCCTTCCAGCCTCCTTTGCTCAGCAAGAACAAAACCATCTCTGTGTTACCAACCCTGTGTGTCACACCAGGCTGTCAGCTTGGATATAAGCCACAAACAGTAATTGTGAAGAGCATAAGAGTTAGACATTGACATAATGCACATGTATTTACATACTCTAGAGAGGTATGTACTTACAGATGCATATATACACTTGTGTGTGCATGGATTTGCTATTATTATAGACATAGATACAAGTAATTTAATTTGGAGGAGCTCAGCAATTTAACTTCCACACCTGACTTAGCCAGCCCTATCACATCCAATTCCTGGACAGGGATGAGCACACATTGTCTCATCTTTCAAAAGAATCTTTCAGAATTCCTCTTATGGAACTCTGCTGCAACAGTTTCACTCTTCAGCTTCAGTTCTTAGTGCTACATAAATAAATTCTAAAATGCTTCATAGATATATATTAAAAAGGGACTATAGGTTACTAACCTCCTTAATGGAGTCTTCATTAGGCAGCATTGAACACACACATGTGATGTAGGCTTGGCGAAAAGATGAAACATTTGCAATTTCTGGAGAATCTGCACACAATTTGGACAAGAAGGTGGCTTGGGGGATGCAGTTGGACTTCATCAAATGTTTGATTCGCATCTGCAGAAAGGAAGGCCCTTCTCGTGTAATCAATTTATTAGCTAGGAAAAGAAAAAATCCTTTGAGAACAGACCAATTTACAGATGGCACCTAAATGAAATTGTCTCACTGCATTCACACCTCTGCACAAATTTGGGTAGGGACTGTGTTTTTAGGAAACTCTAGGCATGGTGACAAATGACTCTGCATCCCCATGGATCCCCAGGGCTGTGGGTGGATCTCTGCATCCCCATGGATCCCCATTCCCTGTGGGTGGATCTCTGCATCCCCTGTGGATCTCTGCATCCCCCATGGATCCCTACAGGCTGTGGGTGGATCTCTGCATCCCCCATGGATCCCCAGGGGCTGTGGGTGGATCTCTGCATCCCCCATGGATCCCCAGGGGCTGTGGGTGGATCTCTGCATCTCCCATGGATCCCTACAGGCTGTGGGTGGATCTCTGCATCCCCTGTGGATCCCTACAGGCTGTGGGTGGATCTCTGCATCCCCCATGGATCCCCAGGGCTGTGGGTGGATCTCTGCATCCCCCATGGATCCCCACAGGCTGTGGGTGGATCTCTGCCTCCCCCATGGATCCCCACAGGCTGTGGGTGGATCTCTGCATCCCCATGGATCCCCATTCCCTGTGGGTGGATCTCTGCATCCCCATGGATCCCCATTCCCTGTGGGTGGATCTCTGCATCCCCATGGATCCCCACAGGCTGTGGGTGGATCTCTGCATCCCCATGGATCCCCATTCCCTGTGGGTGGATCTCTGCATCCCCATGGATCCCCATTCCCTGTGGGTGGATCTCTGCATCCCCATGGATCCCCATTCCCTGTGGGTGGATCTCTGCATCCCCCATGGATCCCTACAGGCTGTGGGTGGATCTCTGCCTCCCTCATGGATCCCCAGGGGCTGTGGGTGGATCTCTGCATCCCCTGTGGATCCCCATTCCCTGTGGGTGGATCTCTGCATCCCCCATGGATCCCCATTCCCTGTGGGTGGATCTCTGCATCCCCCATGGATTCATGGATTGCAGGCACAGCTGTTTCACCATGGTCTCACCACAGCCTGCAGAGGAATCTCAGCTCCAGCACCTGGAGCACCTCCTCCCCTCCTTCTCCACTGCCCTTGCTGTTTCCATGTTGTTTCCCTCACATATTTTCACCTCCTCCTCTTCTCTAGCTGGAATTCAAACTGCCCCCACTTTGTTTTGATTTTCTTCTTAAATCTGTCATCACAGAGGCCTTGCCATCATTTCTAATTGGCCCAGCCTTGGCCAATGTCCACCCTCAGAGCCACCAGGGACTGGCTCTGCTGGACATGGTGGAAGCTTCCAGCAGCTTCTCACAGAAGCCACCTCCATGTCCCCCCCCCCCCACTACCCAAAATCAGGCTGTGCAAAACCAACATGATCAAATCATACACTTCAAAATATCTGTGGTGCTATTTCCAGCTTCACATAAATATCTTCACAAAGCCTTGGTACAAGTCTCCAGATCTGTACATCATTCAAAAGACTCTTGTGAATTAAGAGAGGTGGTTCAACACACACTTGTAATGCATTTGAACCAAGGAACAAACTGGCTGATGAACTGTACAAGAAGTCATGGAAATGCATGAGACATTCTGATAAACACAAACTAGAATGGTGCTCTGCAGCAGCTGTAGCCAACCAGTTACCTCTGGTGCATGCAAGAGACTCTGGATTAGTCAAAAAAGAAAGCTTGCTTTAGACTAACAACTGAAGAAAATATTTCTGTTCAATGGCTCTTCCACTATGTGAGCATCTTATTATTACAATGCAAGATGGGATGGTAAGAAACCAAAATGGTATGTACACTTCTAAAAGAGAGGATGGCACATAACGAGAAATTTGAAGTGCAGAAAGCATGAAAACTCTTGCCCAAACAAACAAGAGTGTGTTCTAACAGACACTACACTAGCTGGGAGAAATCTCACAACGTGCACCTGAGCAGAAAACTCATTTCAGGGGCCAGGTAACTCATTTCAGGGGCCTGTAGTGAAACTTGCATTCTGCAGGAGTCAGCTTAGTGGTCCATTAGAGAATCATTTTAAGATTCAAATTATGGTAATGGTTTCTGTTTTTCACAGGACAAACCTCTGAGCATTAAACTCTTGATCCAGCTGACACTTCACATTAAAGGAACTTCAATGGATAAAGCAGAAGGAACTGCCTGACCAGGAGGCAGCCTGCAGTAAGATCTCCAGTTGCTAGGAAACAAGCTCCTCTCTTCCTTAAAAACTGCATCTGTAGGACACTGGGCTTGAATCCCCATCGAGGAAAGCTAACAGTGCTCCAATATGGATATTTCATGTTATTTGATGCTACCACAACAGATGGCCAGGAGATCAGTGTTGAGGGAGAACTCCCACAAAGCTGGATCACCCACCATCAGATCAGCCACCCCTTCAGGTGGAACTGCTGTTCATGGGCCTAGCAGGAGTGGCCTTTAGTGCCCAAGTCCCTATTTCTACACCTCCTGGCTCACAGAATATTCCTCTTCTGAATCTGGAAAAAAGAAGTAAAGGACGTACTAGAAAGAAAATACTCTTTTAACCTCCCCTAAGAATTCTTAAGATTTCCTCTTGTTTACACAGCTAGACATGCACTTGGCAACTGCTTAAATGAAGTTTTACTTCAGTGTCAGATCAAGCTAGTCAAGACATGGGGAATATTTTAAGATTATTTGCAGTCAGTGAAATGAAACGCTTCCAGTTTAACAGTTACACTTTTATCTTCCAGCACAAATGAGAAACTTTGATGGAGGTGGAAGCTCTGCCAGAATGCACAAGAGGGTCTCAGCTTGCTGCAGTCTTTGAGAGCAGTCAGTTTTCACATGCTCCCCCACAAAGGGTGGCAGGTCTGTGCCCTCAGGCCAATTCTTTCACACCTAAACGAGCGTGTAGTGAGCTTTGCAAAGGAGACAAATGACAAACTGAGCTCCTCTATCATGTGGATGTAAGTGATGATGGTAGGAGCAAAATGCAGAAATGAGTCACCAGTCAGACATCTGTCCTAGCACTCAGCTTTACTCTAAAGTAGAAAGTTTCCTCTTTTCCTGAAAAAGGAACAAAAACTGAGGAATAGACAGCAAAATGAGAAGAGATGTTTTCCCTCAGAGAACCTAATTTTGTACTCAGTCCTAAATCTGTTACATTTCCATACATGTCCATGAACAGATTTTCTTGTTCCTTCTCTTCCTAGCTCTCCTGCTGTTATGTGTTCTGTCACAGTGCTCTATCAAACTTCTCAAGACTAAAACAGCTTGCTAAAAAAAAATCAGCACAGACACCCTGCAACCCTTCCCCCCAAACCCTTTGGCCTAAAGGGCAGAGTAGTTTCCAACCCAACACACATTTTAAGAGCTCTCTTAAGCCAGGACCAAATAGTAACAATAAGAGATCCCTCACTCATTCAAAACACTTGCAGTGAAAGATAATTTAAGTTACACCACAATGTTATGAATACAACCTTTATAAAGCATGAAAAGACTCTGTGGTCTCTATGATGAACATTCCAGAGAAACATCATCATCGTGGGTGAGCATTTCTGCTGAAAGCCCCGGTGGAACAGGACAAAAGGACCGGTGCTGATGTGCAGTAAGGTGTGTTGAGTATGCACAGCTGGCACTGAGGTCTGTGTGTTATACAGCAGCAGTTGTTGCATGGTTATCCCAGCTGTCCTTCAAACCAGCTCTCATCAAGACAGACATCCCAAGTTGTTGGAATTCATCTGCTGCACTCAGCAACAAGCTGAGCCCAACCTCCTTGGTTCTGGGTTTGGTAAGGCAAAAGTGGGGGGAAGTTTTGGAATCAGTATTAAAGCTTTTTAAGTATTAAAGTTTTGGAATCAGTATTAAAGCTTTTTAAATATTAAAGTTTTGGAATCAGTATTAAAGCTGCCTGAGGCACAGAATGACACGGGATGTCACAACTGTTCACAGCATCAACTATCAGGTTGCTGGTCCCATCAGGATGCTGGTGTTGTTCACCCACCTAAAAGGCCTAAATTGAAATTATTTTGTTAAAGCCCTTTGCTCAAGCAAATATTAATGCCCCAACCAACCATCCTCAGCAGCTGACAGTAAAAATTAGGAGCCACCAGCCCAGCACATGGCAGTGCAATTTGTTAACAGCCATAGAAGCAACAGAACCCACTGCAATGCTGCTGTGAAACTTTTGCTGGAACAAATTTGGCAAACCATATTAATATTTAATGTCAGTTCCTTTTCCAGGCCAGTGCATAAAAAAGCCAGAATTAAAATATAGAACTCTAAACAAGAAAGGCAGGAACCTGACACACCTTCAGGATTGTTCACTCAAGCAAGCATCTGATGACCATTAACATGAACTACCAGTTCACAAACCACAGCTTCAGCTAGGCACACTGAGCCACTCTCACAGCTGGCTCACAGAAGCAAAAACTACTCAGGTACTCATCACAAAACCCCAAAAAGCATGAAATACAGACTATTCAAAGAAATGAGGCTTTAGATGACTGAAAGAGACCCTTTGTGAAGCTGTTGTACTGAAGGTTAAAATGGCAGTTGGACTAAGGCAACTGAAAATCCATTGCACTGGAGCCTCTTCTGCAGCCCCTGCTCCCAAGTCTGAAAGCAGAACTGCCATCCCCTCTGGGACCTGCAGGAAATACACTTTGATTCCTCCCATTTCTATCAAATGGAGCCTGCTAGCACAGAACATCATACAGATCAAAGAAGTGACACAAGTGAAAGAGCAAAGACAAACCTTGTAACTCACCAGTGACTTACAATCTATTACAGAAATTAGCATTTACTTGGTATCATTCTAAAGATAACAAATGATTAAGTTAATTTAGTAGACATCTAGAGATAGTTGCTTAATACCAACTCCAACCATGTCCTACAAGGCCAAGAGACTAATTCCAGCTGCTCAGAGCAAGGGGAAACACAAACCAAGGTTTCCAAGATTGCCACAAATGCAAGACACGTGGTAGAAGCAACATTTTAGGCAGGTATTCAACTTCTCAGAAGTACCCTTTACTTAAAATGTCTAACAGTTTACTTGAGAAATGTGCTTTTGTTAGATTTGTCTAATACAGGATTCCTGGGTCCCATTCAGACTGTTTAGGTGTGCCTGTGGACTATTCCAGACTACCTAAAAATGCACCTGTGCAGAAGAGCTCCAGTGAATGCCACAGAACCACAGAATTAACGATATTGGAAAAGACCTTTGAGATCATCAAGTCCAACCTATGACCCAACACCTCCTCATCAACTAAACCATGGCACTGAGTGCCACCTCCAGTCTGTTCCCAAACACCTCCAGGACTGGGACTCCATCCCCTCCCTAGTGGATGACCATCCCAGTGCCCCATCACTCTTTCACTGAGGAATTTTTTCCCCATGTCCAGCCTACAATTCCTCTGATGCAGCTTAAGACTGTGGCCTCTTGGCCTGTCACTGCTGGCCTGGGAGAAGAGGCCAACCTCCATCTGACTACAGCCTGCAGTAGCTGAGGAGAGTGAAAAGGTCCCTTTTCTCCAAGTTACACAACCCCAGCTCCACCAGGCACTCCTCCTTCACCAGCCTTGCCCTTCTCTGGACATGGTTGAACACCACAATGTCCCTCCTGAGCTGAGGGCCCAGAACTGGACACAGCACTCAAGGTGCAGCCCAGCCACTGCTGAGTACAGGGGCAGAAGC
Source organism: Agelaius tricolor (assembly GCF_023055355.1). Taxonomy (NCBI): domain Eukaryota; kingdom Metazoa; phylum Chordata; class Aves; order Passeriformes; family Icteridae; genus Agelaius; species Agelaius tricolor. Next base: position 4,303,784 of record NW_027269296.1, on the reverse strand, counting down.
AATTCCCTGCTCCTGAAATAGAGATTTCTGGAGTTCACTCCAATTAGCAATATGAATTAAGCAGTTAAAGTTTAGCCTGTAGAACTATGTATTGAATTTTAACTTTTTTACTTAAGAAACCTCTGCCATGATACAAAGGGCATAGGAAAATGCAAATTTCTGAAGCTTCTTGCATAAAGAACAACACCAGAGAAAACCAAGTGATGCAAAGAGCCCAGATAAAGAGACTCCTCCATCTCCAAGCTGATCAAGGCCGACAGACTAAGCACCAAGGGACCAAAGGAGCATGCACAAAGGAGAAAAGTTCAAATGTGCAAGCACCACAGCAAACAGGGCATGCCCAGAAGGGCATGGATCTGATTACCATGGGAGGGAGAACAGGCAGGGCCAGGGTTGAATATGCAAGGAAAGCTGTGCAGTGCAATGAACATGGAACACCTTGATGAATGAAGATGTGGGTCAGACTGAAGCTCAGGGCACAATTTTCAGGAGAGTCATCTCACTTGTGGGGGGTGCTGACACACACACCCAGTCCACAACTGTATCTGCTTGTGGAGTTTATTGATTCTCTGCATCGCTGCACTCCTGCTGCCTGCAGCACTCCTGACCCTGGCCAGGTGCCCGTGGCCTTCCTGGCCACATGGAGCCACTCTGGCTCGTGTCCAGCTGCTGTCCAGCAGCACCCCCAGGTCACTTCTGCCCAGCCACTGTCCCCAGCCTGCAGTGCTGCAGGGGGTTGAGGAACTCCTACACTTTGGCCACAACAGAGTGGTTTTGAATGCAATCACTTCTTTTATAAACTCTTGGTATTGGTATTGTTGCTGTCACCGTTCATTTTCTTATCTCGTTGCTGTTAACAAGTGAATTGTTCTTAACTCAGCCCTTGTCTCCTTCTCATCAGAGGGGGTGAGAGAAAAGGGAGCAGCTGAATGGGGCTAAATGTTTCCAGCTGATATTAAATCACAGAAGTTCAAATGTTTCTGCCATGCTATAAACACCTGACATGAAGGCCAGTGAAAACTGCAGTTCAAACTGGCTGCTGTTTTTTTAGCACAAGTAGCAACATATGTCTCAAGAACTGTAACATGTTTCTATTTATTTATTAAAGTGCTGACATACTTCAGCTCAAAGAGAGGCTACCCAAAGCCAGAACGGAAGAAAACTTAAAATACTTTTTTTTCCCTCCTTAATTTTTAAGAGTTTAAAATAAACTCTTCCTCCCTTCTGTATTATTTTTAACTTTAGACTACCAGAGGTAAACTGCAGTCTAGTGCACTGTTAATGAAACAGATAAAATAGCTACAAGTACTTAATGGCACCACTAATGGGAAAAAAAATTCAGAGTAAAGAAAGAATTTATTAAAAGACATTAGAAAGACTATATTACATAAAGTGACACTAGCACCTCCTGTTCCTCACCTCTCAGCAGTTTCTGAATCAAGATCTTATTTCCACAGTCTACACACAAAGTGCCTCCCAACCTAGAGTTAATAACACTCCACACTGCCCTTCCACGTGAATCTTTTATGCCTCTGAAAAGTATGGACATACTCAATTCCTCCCTGTGAAGAGTTCAGGAAAACATTTAAAAGCACAGAGTTATGAGAAACAAAGCATCTCAGGAGGAAAAATTTCTGTATTTTTATGATCGAAGAAGAAATCATTATTTTTAAAAATGGAGTTTCAAAATATTCAAACTGATGGATAGTACAGTCCAAGCAGAGATGCACTGGTTGTACAATTGGACACATGATTCAAAATGCCAGTGAGACAGTTTCATAATAAATATTATTTAGCAACATATAAATACTACCCCACAAGACAATTCAAAATGCAACTCTTCTGTCTTCAAGTCCCTGCTTACCCACCAAAACTGCCCCAAGTAATTTCTGAACAACCACACATCATCTCTAAAAACACACTCTTACCTTCCTCAGTTTCTACTGGTTGCTGGGATAGAATTTTAAGAAGAACTGGATTTTTCCATACCCCTTCCCTTGTGATATCCACCAATATTTGGAGGTTGTTATTCCCAAATTCCAGTAAAGCATCATGTGAATCCTATAAAATGTAAAAAAAAATCATTAAGAGTCTTAGCTAAAAATTAAGCCAATGTAATTTTACAGTATCTATCCCAACATTTCACTACATGCTAATGCTTTCACACTATTCCTCTCAGTCATTACTGCTTTGACAAGTTTGCATTGGGATTTTAATAGTCCAATGTCCTTTCACTTCTCTAATCCTACTGCAAAACATTCCAATTTCTGACTGAGCTGGCTAAAATGGCTTAAATCAAAAAGCCTATTCTGCAGTTGTAACTCTTCTGCAATTTTTATGGTTCTCCATGTACATGTGTATATATATATATATAAAACAGGAATTGTATAAAAGACAAAGGATGATTTTGTGTCAAAGCATATAATGCTATTGAATAACTCAGAAGAAAGAGTAGATTTTCAAAATGAGTAACACAATGGTAAGAGCCTAAAATTGCACATTTAGTGTTTCCACTAAAGATGAGCCAGTCAATCCACTGTGAGAGTCATGAGAGCCATCAGTCACTGGCTGAAGAATGCCATGGGATATTCCATCATGAAGATGAAAACTTTCTTCTACTGCAAATGAAGATGCAGATTTCTTAGACACTAATCTATATCCAGTGCATTTATTCTAGGATCCAGGGATGATTTGATGCTCTGAAGCCTGACCCAGACTCTCCATGAGCAGCAGGCCTCCACAAAACCTCTGTACACAGCACATGGCTCAGAGTGATCAGAGACCTACAGCTTTCAGTTCTGGGAATTTGAGGAGTAAAGGAGGAATTTAAAAAAGACATTACACATGGGAAGAATCTAGAGTCTAACACAGAAAAGAAAGCAGCTTAAAACAAATCCCAGGCATTTGATGTCCCTATTAGAGAAACAAATGTAGAGTGACTTGAACTGAAAGCATTAAATATCATCTTTCAGAATTTCCTAATGCTGACAAATAAAGCCAGCTAACTGTGAGCAATTTGTGGCTACACCTTCAGTAAAAATGCTTCTCACAGCAGATCTTAAGTTCAATATGTGGCAATTCCCCCTCCTTCTGCTGAGCTGCGTGTCAAGTTTGAATTTTAACACAATCTTTAACCTCAGGCTTGCTTTTGATAGCCTCTGTTGTACCTTTACTGGAGAAAGGTTTCTAGTGACTTGAAGAAATCACCAAGAGTAAGAAACCCTGGGGAACTACAGGCCAGTCAGCATAGCCTGACCCCAAAAAGAACATGGGACAAATTCTCCTGGAAACTACATCCAGTAATCTGACTGCCTTCTGTGATAAGCTACAGATGATATTAGTCATACTTGGCAAGGCTTCTGACAATCTCCCACAGTAGCTTGAAAACCAAATTGTTAAAATAAGGAAAAGTGGACAAAATACAGGTAAAAAAAACCAGCTCAACAGCCAGACTAAAAAGGCTTTTGACAAACTGTACAAACCCAACTGGCAGCTGTCTCCCAGTAGCACTTCTCAGGGTGAGCTGAATTTTTAACACATTTATTGTCTGAATAATGGGATAAAGCACATTCATCATCTGCCAGTCCTACAGAAGCAGAGAGCAGCTGACACTGCTGGGCAGCCATCAGGACATCCCTGACAGGCACTCAGGGAAGCTCCACACAGGCAAATGGAAGAGCTGCTCATGGTACAACCTCCAGTATCAGAACAGGCTGGTCACTGTCCCAAAGTGACAACAACAAAGGTTGGTCACAAAAGCCCAGCCTTTGGTGGATATCCAAGCTGGCTGGATTCCAGTTTGGCACCACAGGTCTCCAGGGTCTGTGATTTATGTGTAGGTCAGCAGTGAGACCTTACTGCAAACAAGGCCTCAAACACAGCATGACCAAGAGATTCCTGAAGTGCTTATTCCCATTTGGCACTTTTGAAACTCCACTGCAGTACAACACCTAGTTTGCAACTGTCCTGTACCATTCATGTGCCACAGTAATGCACATCCAGCACAGACCACCAAGTGCAGAAGAGAGGGTGAAAAGGAAAATCTTAGAGGTGTCTTTATCTTCCCTATATTGCCAGAAGGTAGCTGGAGCTGTCTAGTGAGGAAGTCACAGGAAAGGAAATTCCCTAAGTGTGTGTGCAGGAAGTGTTTCCATTTGTAAACACTCATTTTGAAAGGACTAAAGGAAATTTGTGCATTTTCCATTGCTTAAAGACAACATGTGGTGGGGCAGGATCCAAAGCAACCTGACTGAAGAAAGGCCTCTCACTCTGAGGGAAGAGGTGGATCAGGCAACTGAGCTGTCCTCCAGCACACTCTGCCACAACAGAAAACTTCAGAGAGCTGCAGATTGAACACACTGAAATTTCAAACTATGTCTGAAAGCACACTTGGTGGAAGTCAGTGCTTCTGCCCTATATGAGTATTTTTCCAACTACAAGAAAAAAACCAAACCAACATCAGAGTGAACAAAACCCCAGACATTAGGAGTTCTTTCCAAATGCAGAACTATAGTGCAGACTTCCACCTTCTAAGGACCATAAATTAGAAGTCTCATAGCTGAATGCAACAATCAAGCAGTTTTGGTAACTTTAACAATCTCATCTTCCTTAGCAGTACTAAAGATTTTCTGTAGCTATTGCCACAAAGTTAATTTTAGTTTTAGATAACCTTTGTAACTGTGTTCCAACTGGTAGCTCATAGCAACCTGCTAACTAAAATCATTAAAGGCCACACTACTTTTAAAAGTGATTATAAAGGAAGTAAAACTAAGGAGTAACTTATTGGTAAAACCACCTCAAAAATCAGGTGTTGGCATTGGTAGAGGAGTTGGTGTTGGAGCAGATGCAAAGATAGCCAATGGGATGCTTGCAATGACTGATTTCTGGTCTTGAGCCTGAAATGCTACTCAGAAGGTGTAAAGGAATTTTGGAGAGTCACACCTGGATGCTAAAGACACAATGGACTTTACATGCTCTAGACCAGAGCTCCAACTGCCCTTAGCTATCAGCACTGAGAGACTGACACACAGAAGTTTCAGCCTTTGAATTTGAATTTAATTTTCCTTTGAATTGAAGGACTTGAGAACATCACTTTAGCAATCCTTAGGCTCACACAGCTGCTCTTCCTCTCAAGTCTTTGCTTTCACTGCATGCTGGAACAGTGAACAGAACTCACCACAAAGACCCTCAGAGAAGAAGTGGGTTTGATTTGTTTTGTTTTGCTTTTTAAAACTAAAACATGATCAATTCCCCCCTTGACACTGAGCTAAATGGCATGCCAATAGAACCAGCCAGGTGAATGACACAGTGCTTAACACAATGCTACTGCCAAAAGATGCTCAACTTGCAGCCTCAGGATAGCTTTAAAAACACCACTGGAAAACAACAAACTGATCTAAATTTGCATCCATGAAGCACCTAACCACAGCCCAGTTTCTGTAACTGATGGTTATTTCCTATGGGAAGTCTGTGTATATTATCTTCAGTCTTGAGGATGACTAAGAAAACAGCTACAGGTGTGCAGGTGGACAAGATACTGGATCTCACCTAAAAAATCAACAGAAGCCCATTTCAACAACCTCTACTTCAGGCCTTTGCCTACATGTCACACAGCATTAAGTTTTCCAACACAACAGGTTGCCAGAGCATCCATGGTAAATTCTCTTCCCTCACACTCATGTCACAGCATTGATCTCCCTCAGTCTCAGGTATAGATCAGGTCAAAGACTAACTCCAAAAAACCATCAGCATTTAAGAGCCTGTGTGCTCAAACTTCACCTTGAAGACTGAACTGATGAGCTTTAATCAGCTTTATTCAGCACAGGTGCTATGCCCTAGAAAGGGGTGGAACTACCAATCAAAGCACTGAGGAGCTCAGAAACAGCCAGAGCAGCCCATTCACCTGCCATCACTGCTGGAAGGACATGGCTGACAGAAAGAAATTAAAATTATAGAACCTGGACAGAGGTTAGTACTGAAAATACAACTGTCCCTCTGATTATGACATTCAATGATTCAGACATCCAACTAAACAAGGATTTCCCAAGAGCAACTGTTCCCTAAGCTGAGGGGTTCAGGATGCAGAGCCAGCAGAGCCCAGCCCAGCTATGGGGATCCATCACATTTCAGCACCTCTGTATTGAGGGCTGAAAGGACCTAAGAAGGTGAGAAAGAAGAGGCTTTGATACAAGCAAACTGATTTGCTGAGTGTTTGAGATTCAGGGTATTTCAAATTTCAAAATACCAAACATAAAATTCACCAACATATGTAGCATAAATATTTAACTACTATCACTACACTCCCCTTCCACTACAGTGCTTAGCTGAACCATATTGGATCTGCTGAAAAATATAAAGCTAATATTAATGGGAATATATGCAAAAAATCTATTATGAATACATCAAAAGTCCTTGAAGAAACTTAATGCAACATTTACATATATAGATCTCATTAAGTTACTACAACACCATAAACAGGTTCTAAAGAGCAGAACATAAAACATTTCATTCTAGATGAAGTCAGGAAAGAATAATACAGTGAGAGCCTATGGACAAGGTTCAAAAGAAAAGACAAGCCTTGAAACAGTTTACTGAAGACATCAGGATTTTTCAGTCCTGGCAGTTTAGAGTGATCAGCATCTACTACAGCTTCACAGAAGTTTTTGGCTTATGCTGTCCCTCAACTCACAGTTTTTCTAAATAAAGTATTGATGCTCTTTGTAAGGCTTGAAGGGAACCCTGTTCCACAACCCATATTCAATACCCAAAACGAAATATCTCTGCTCCCACTGAAGATGTTTTTGAATGCATGGTTTTACCTTCTTCACCTAACTAGATTATATCAATCCACACAGTACCTCTCCTCCCCCAGATTACAGTTTACTTGTATCAAGAGCCCTGTTGTAATTCTGCCCAAATCCTTTCACTCATATTTTACAGCTTTCCCCCACTTGTACCTGCATCTTTTTGCTTGCTGCCACTAAATAAATCCATGCAGAGACTCCTGCCATACAATCTCACATCTTGTTTTCATTTTGCCCAAGCTGCCTCTGATCTTGCTTAGGGATGAGGAAAACTGGACTCGTGGGTGACTGCAAGGCATAACTGCTGTTATTCAGGATACCAGAACAAACAGGTTCAGACACCAAATAAAGATTTTGACAGCATTTTGTGTGTCCAGTATAAACTGGACATCAGTGACACTCCCAGGTCTAGGACAGTCCCCACACCTTGATGCTTTGAAATGCAAGCCCTCACTCACCTTTCACACTCCTGGGATGAAAATTTATTTGAAGCTTCACTGACTGCCATTACCTGTGTAGATTGTTACAGAGCAACAATTACTGCAGGCAGATCCAAAAAATACCTCCCATATTAGGAGTTACAGTCCTCTGAAGTCAAGCTTGTTCATTTTGTTAGGAAAGCAATAAGCATCAGTCTTGGGCATGTGCTAACATAATATTCTGTGGTGCTTTCCTACTGGATTTGCCTGGAGATCTGCACATCACAGTCACACACAGGTTTTAAACCTACAAGTGATTCCTGTCCCTATTGCCCTTCATATGACTCACATACTCCTTCTGTGGTGACAGCTGGGTTCCTACTGTACTCCAGGCAGGGTGGAAGTGTTGTCATCCTCATGCCTCTGCCATAGAGCTACTTCAAAATCTTATTAGAAACACCTCTTTGTAAAAGTCCACAAAGCTCTTCAGCAAGTTTTCAGAGTATCACCATGTTTAATCAGCTCACTACCTGAACTATGGGCAGCATTAGGTGAGTGCTAAACTTGGAAGCTGTAGCTTCAAAAAGTCACTACAAAAGCCAAGTATACATTACTACTCCTGACAGCAGCACTTCTTGAATTTTCCCTTAGTCCTAAAAGTTGACATGAGAGATCTGAGCTTTGCCACCCTTTGCAGAACCCCAGAAGATAAGGGCTCACATGTATGGCCCAAACACCAACAGTGAGATGCTGAGGACCCAAGAAATTGTTGGTAATAAGACACAAGGATTGTTGCTAATAACACATTGTGAAAAAGAACAAAATGTGGCTGGAGAAGTTACCTTAACCCTTTATCCAACCCCCCCTGCTGTGTGCCTACATAGCAGCTAAAGCACTAATACACCAATTTCCATGCCAAGCTTGTAATTTACTAAGAAAATTTTGGGTTTGTGCATCCTCTGACTTCTGGAGATTCTTAAGGCCACAAGGGTTAACAAATCTTGGATGCTCTGTCTCTCTTAAGAGTGGGACATCACACCCTTCTACTGCTGGAATTTAACAGCTCCCTTCCAAAATATCCAGCATAAATAGAGCCATCTCATCAGACTAAAAATCTGCTCTCTATTAACATATCAATGTTCAATCACTCATCTCAATATCCTAGAAATGCACAGATCTGTTACATTATAAAAATCACTAAACTTGGTAACAAGAATTCTCCTTGCAGATCCCTCCAGTTAAAAGCTAGTAACTTTTTAGAGCTGCACTGTAACTCTGCTATAATGAAAAAAAGCCTATATATGCCCTCCCATATTCCAAATATCTTGTTTCAAGTCTAGGCCATCTCAGTTACAACTTATTTGCCTTTTAGTGTAAGATAAGATCACAAGGCTTAGGGGAGACCTTATCACCATCTTCCAGTATTTAATGGGTGGCTACAAAAATCAATGGATAATCCCTTTTTACAAGAACTCACATGGAAAAGACATGGAGTAATGGGTACAAGTTACTCCTGGGGAAATTCTGATTGGACAACCAAGGAACAGTTTTCATAATGAGAAGATTCAGCCACTGGAATAATCTCCTCAGGGAAGTGATGTATTCTCCAACATTGGGCAATTTAAAGATTTAGCTGGACTAAATCCAGATAGATCCTTGTCACCACTGAGGCAATAGGATTTAAACTATTCAAACTGCATTTCTTTCTATTACCAAGTACATGCCACATACAACTATTTCATGATAGTAAATATTCCATGATATTTCAGGAAAAGGAGGTTTCTCTACACCTTGACTCACTCAAGCACAGACCATCTCTGTCCCTTCTGCTGCTAGCAGGACTACAAAGCTCTGCTAGACTGCTTCTCAATTTCAAGTGACAGGTTTATTCATCTTCAGTCTACTGAAAGGTTTTCACACCTCCTGTTTCCTTGACTGCAGGGAAAACAAAAATAGAAACTCAGTACTAGCATCTTCAGAGCTAATGCAGCAGTAGCCAAACCTCAGGGACTGAGAAAATCCCCAGTCAAATGGGTATAAGGTCATGCAATAAAGACAGCTGCAAGGTCTAAGCCACTTCCAACTATTTCCTGTCAGGATCCTCACTTCAGGAACTTGTAAGTGAGATTAGCTTCCAGCTTCCCCAGTCACAGCTAACAGCAGAAACAGAGCAGTCCTGGTCCTGGAGTTCATATCCACCAATATGAATACAGCACTACTGCCCCTGTGTTTCAGCCCCATGAGGAACAGCAGTTCCTGCAGACAGCCAGGTACAACCTCCAGACCAAACCCAGAAAACATCTCTTCTTCCTGCACAGTCTACATCAGCCACCTTGATTTGAGTGTAGGAATGCTGTAAATGAGCTTATTTCAGCACCACCCATAAAGAAACACTTCTAAGAACCACCTGGACTAAAGGCCTGCCCTAGCATTCCCATCCCTCTCAAATCAGGTACAGACACTAACCTGCCACTCAGGCCTCCACAAAAGCTCTTTTATCATCAAAGCAATGCTTCAGAGCTGTTACATCACTTCATTGAACTCAGTCTGTCTCTCCTACAAATCATTCAAGCAAGACTCAGTCAGGTTCAGCAGTGTGGTTATAAATATGCTCTTGGGCATTAAGGCTCCCAGTACAGTTGCTGCAGTCAGACTTTTGCTGCTCAGAAATTCTTGCTGCCTAGGTAACAGCAATGCAGGACAAGTGGAACTCAGGGGAAGGGTAGAAGAGAAGGAATACAACTGCAGCCTTTTTTTTTGTTTGGTTGGTTGTTTTTAATATGTAAATTGCAAAAAAAAGAAATTCAGAAGACTTACCTGAATGGATTGATGGAATCCTAACCACACCTCATGTGGCAATTCACTTTCAGGAATTGAAAGCAGTAGCTCAAAACAACTCCTGGAAAAGCAAAAGGCAAGTAAACAAGCTACCTGAACACATTCTCTTGTTACATTAAATAACATTTCTGGCACATACTACTCAGTATTCAGCTAAGCAATGACAGTAACACTGAAACATGTTAGATTGTGCAAACCAATTAAAGGCCTGAAACAGCCTGTAAATCAGGCATGATTCATCATAAGGAAACAGTGCTCCTTTTACTACATGCAATCTCTAATTTAAGATTGCAGCTACTCTTATCATAAAGATAGTTCATTCAATGTAGCCCAGGAACATTGCATCACAGGATTCTATTCTTTCTTCTCAAAGGAAACCTAGTAACCATTCTAAATAAAGCTCACTGGAGTCCAGCATGGTCTCTGCCTAGAGGGAGAATGAAAGCCAGCTTCACCTAACTCAACATTTCAGCACTGATATAGATAGGAAAAACCCCCTAAAAAACAGCTTGACAGGAGACACATGCATCAGCACCAAAATGGATCTGGACAAGAAATGTCAAGAGAGCATCAGCACCTAGAAACACTTTCTGAGCCTTTGATGCCAAGGGGGAGCATTCCAATGCCTCCAGCACAACCTGCAGCCTGCCAGGGCAGGGCTGCTGCCTGGGCTGCTCTCAAACAGGAGCTATCCAGCCTTGGACAGAACATGCATTGCCTGAAACCCTACTGAACAATTAGAGTTCAGTCAAACTAAAAGTGTTAACCATGACACCCTGCCTAGACAGTCACAAGACTTCCACACAGCACATTTTTCATAAATGTGATAATATAAGGAAAGAAAACTAATCTAGGACACCACCTATTAAAAACCACTATTAGCTTTTTTATAAGCTACATCTACACTGTTAGATAGTTTCAACTCTTGCTACTTTTTCTTCAAAACATCCTCTCTCAAATATGAAATAGAAGATGGAGAGGGCAACACGTTCAGACAGAAGAAGTGAGTGTGGGGAAGTAGAAAAGGAAGGGAAGACCATGAAGCAAACATGATTTTCAGATTTACTTAGTACTCCAAAATAATGTCTATCTTCCTCCTGACTAATGCATTGAACAGCTACCTACCAAATGCTATGCCCACTCAGATTCAGCAGCCATATACATCAACAGGACCAAATGGATGAATATTGAATAAGTGTCTGGCCATCCTTTTCACATTTCATACATTTGAGTTCACTCCCAACCCTGGTTTCTTGAAATAGAGGTGGTTGCAAAAAGCTCGAAGTACTTTTATTAGATTGGCAGAAAACACAAGAGCCTTTGCCACTGTCATTCCAGCATTATTCACACCATTAGGCACAAGACTGCTGCTGATGACAAAGCTGCCAACAGGAGCACCAGACACTGCCACTGTCACAGGTCTCAATAAAATAAATAAATAGGACTTTGTTGTGCCTTCTAGTCCCACCTGGCAGTTCAAGTTAATTCACCAGCCCAAATGCTTAGACCCAGGTGGTTGCTAACAGACCATGAAAATCAACTTTATGAAACACCTGAACTCTATTTTAATGTTAAAAACCCTAAAAAAAAAAACCTATGAAACAACACCAAGAAAACAAACAAAAACTCCCAAACAACACCAACCAACCAAGAAAATCCCTGTGTATGTGTTCTGTTTTCATCCAAGTCACACAGACCCTACAGCCATAACACATCTGCAAACTTCATAGTCCATGTGCTTTTGTCAAGTCTTTTGATGCACACCTCACTTTCAGACTTAGCCACTCAATCCTACCTATGTCCACTTTCAACTCCTAGAATTACATTTTCTAGCACATTTCTTTTTCATATCTATGATACTGGTTATGTAATATAATAGACTTGAACAAAATGACAGAGCAAGCTTTTAAACATCATTTTTCTACACTTAAGCATTAAGTTGCTACTTGGGCAGTGAAAAAATCTGCAATTACATTTTGAAAGCATTGTGTACACAGAGTGAGGTGGTCTAGGAAGACAAGAGGATTTCATTTATGCCTCCAGAGTTACTGTCTGTAACACAGGACTGATCTGAATCAGAAGGAAAAGGTTCTTTTGCTGCAAGTCTTCAAGTCCTCCTCAGGATCCCAACACAGAGAACTCTGGTCTGGAAGTCACTCCATAAGAAATCTGGAGCTCCAGATTATAAACTACCACATAAAACAACTCACAGCACAATTGTAAAAGCAATATCCAGGATATTCCAATCACAATTTCCTTGGCAGAAGAATAATTAGAATTCTAAGTCAATTAAAAAAGTCTTTTTGTAAGAATTGATTCAAACACACAGGTGCATAAAAACTTCTCCACTCCCAAGGGGGACAACACACTTAATTCTTAATAGCTTAATTCTTTCTTTTAGTCCTTATTATACAATACTTTAAAACACACTTCTGCCCCTGAAATCCCATTTCCCTCTTTATTGTATGCAACTAAATGGAGTTTACATGTCATGGCTAGGCCACAAATCAAAATTCCAGGATCATGCCAGGAAGTCAAACCTTCCTAACCCTACTCCACCAGTACCACCACAATGCCTACCTATACAAAACTCAATTCTAAACTTCAATCACAATTTTTGCAAATTAACTGTGATGGGTGCCTGAATGTTTACATTATTAGAAGAAATATTACCCATCTCAAACACTCAACTTCAAAATATCTTTTAAGTAAAGATGTCTTAGATATAAATTTCTTTATTTTGGAACAAATAACTCTATGCAAAATTCAACATATTATTTGCATATAATTTTTCAGTAATACCTCATTTCAGTTATACCTCATTCACAGAAACTTTTTAATTAAATTTTAAAACCTTTCAGAACTGTGCTCATCTTTGGATTGTATCAGAACACTTTTCTATGCTAATCTTCTCAGAGCCAAAAAGATGAGTCATTATCCATGGGATTATCAGCATGCATTGTTCACTTGTTGCCAGGAATTAACCTGTGCTTCTGAAGAGTTGAATTAGCTCCTAATGATAGACAGCAGAGTGGTAAATGCAAGCTGGTGAATCAGCCTGCAGCAGTGCATTAGGCTGAGAAGTGTCTGTGACACAAACAGCTCAGTGTCACCTGTGCCTGCTCCCAGAGTGCTGAGGGAAGCAAGCACATTCCTCCTGGAACAACATCTGCCAGATTCAACAATAATAATAATAATAAAACCCCCAATAAAAATAGAAATAATAAAAAATAAAAATTAGGGGGAATTTTTTTTTTCCATAGGTGAGCTAGAGGTACAAGCTTGAGGCAGACTGGTCTGACTGGTTCAATACGGTTTTGCTTCTTATATCTGATGGCATTCAAATCTCCTTTCACTTTTTATGGTTGAAAAAAACCCATATTAACACCTTCTCAAAGTTGTAGAAGTGGTAAATTCCCTTTCAGTTCTTTCAGTTCAGTGCCATCACAGAACACAGGAGAAAGTGGAAAGCAGTTAAATCTTAGTCACAGGCAAACACCATGTGACTTATGACCAAATATTTCTTCTTTTTTAATTTATTTATCTTAGAATCAAATAAACCATTTTGAGATGGAAGTAAAATTTTCATACTGATGGTACATGACACCTTCCCCCTCACACCAGCCTCAGAAATAAAGCACTCCCAGAAGTTTGAGTGAATAACCAGCTTCAAGGGTCTCCTTGAAGGTTCACAAGGATAGCCACTGTCAGTGAAAGACATCTCTGATATGGTTAATTCTTGAGTAATTCTTCTAGAGAAGCAAAACCTTTGAAACAGCAATCCTGGGGCTGAGGGGAATGCACTGTGCTTGGGGCTGTGAGAATAACCTGTCCAAATTCCACTTGAACAAAGCAGCACGGCCAAAAAGAACATTCCTGTTTGCCACCCACACACACCCCCAGTGTTTGTCATTGTTTGTCACACCTGCCATCTACAAAAGCAGCCACTGCAAGCTTTCCTTTTGTTTCCTGAGGTTGGACCAACAACGTCTCACATTGCATGAACACGATGTTTTTTAGGGGAGGCACAGTCCCTAAATGATGTCAGCTGCACTGTGAGCACAAACGGGACCCAGCACAAAGGGGAATCCACAGCACACGGAGTTTGGCTGCTGCTGGCTCACCCTGCTGAGAAGGAAGCCAGGAGGAGGAAGTTCTTTTCCTCTTCTCCAGGAGGAATGTTGGAAGGGGAGGAGGATTTCAATAGGAAGTAGAGCACTTCTGCTTTGGAACAGCAAATTTGCTCATTTCACTTCCAATCAAAGTTCAATTCTGAAAACACAGCCTATATGATTGCTGTGGGGAACCCAGCTGTCTCCTCAAAAATCCCAATTCCATGGGAACAGTAAGTGTTCATGTCCCTAACTAGGTAACAGTCTTCCTCCCTCATGGAACCTCAACTTTTATCTTTTATTCCCTGCTCTAACTTCTCTCACACTCCCTTAGAAATTTATGAGAAAGAAAAACTGTGGGAGAGTTAATTCTGGTATGCCATTATCCTCCTTATCTTCCACCTCACTCTTTGTATTCCTCATTCTTTAGATTCCTTTCAAATGTAATCATTGTAAGAAAGAGAAGATTTCAGCAAGTCAGCTTTTCTACTGTCCTCTAACACAAAGTTTTCTGAATATACAGGCTACAACAAACTCCTCCCCCTGAAAGCTAGAAAAAAACATATTAGCAAAAGCAGAATATTCTGATATTTCCCAAAAGGAGAAAAGCAATTTTGTTACAGAATTAGGATTTACACCCCAAGATATCTAACAGTGGCAAAACATACAGAAAATAGTCCAAGTAGAGATGCCCTGCAAACAAACACTAAATGACAAACTTTTAAAATTACTTCAGTAGGAAACAACCAAATACACAAGCTAATTCATGATACTATGATGAAAACAATGATACTCTATCCTTAAGAGCACAGACTGAAAAAGCAATGAAGATAATTTTGCCAAAAATGTGTATCAGGTACCAGGTAAATGCAGTTAAAGCCTTAGGTTTCCACTGTAAGAACCTAGGACACACTTCTCCTGATTTCATGTTTTCAAAAAATCCCAAACCACTCCTAGTTCACATATTTCTCCCAATTAAAAAGAAGATAATGCAAGGCATCATTTGGAGATGATCTGGTTCTGAGCTGTTCATTTTTATTGCAAGTCAATCCATTACAAAATAAAGCATCTGCCCAAGGAGCTCATTGCTAAAGTCCATCTTAAAGAGAATTCCCAAGTTCAGACCACAAAACAAGTAGACTGATAACAAAAAAACCCCAAGTACTGTCACAGAATCACTTTTATTCTATGATGATCTTCATAGTCAAGGTTCTAGATTTTCACCTTCCCTCCTCAGATGAAAACTCACGAGCAAGGAACACCCAGCACATCACCTTATCACTCTCAGGTTATACTGATTATATAAACCCCTCATTCTACACTCTTCAATCACAAAAAGCTGCTTTGCACTTAGGACAGACTTCGAGGACCTCCAAGTTATCCCAATTCAGGTGATGGGCTGTAAAATGTTCTCTATTCTGTTCCAGGAATTGCTGTGCTTTAAGTCATGTCTAGTCTGCTTTGCAATCTTCCAGCACAGCTCAGACTGCCATGAACACAAATCACAAAAATCCTTTTCAGCAAGAGACACATCCAGAATGTCCCTGCACCAAAGGGGACAGGACACACAGAGCTGCAACTGCAGAGCAAGGGACAAAGTTTATTAATCCACGTGTCAAAGTCTAATATTGAAGCTTCTGTTTAATGAGTACTACACTAAGCCTCTTCTACAGAAAATAATACTTGCAGAATGTTTTAAGAAAGAACAGAACCCTCCTAATACCTACATGATTATCCAAATACAGAAGAATAAAGAACTTGTCCACGTTAATTAAATGCTCAAATACATTTCTGTGGTATAATTAAAAATGTACTAAATGTACTAGATAAATTTCAAATATAGTTGTCAAATTAAGCAATAAACAATTTCAACAGCTTGCCATTTAATTTATAAAGTTCAGTTCTTTTTAAAACAAACAAAAACAAATTAATATACCAACTTCAAACTTACAGCACTAGCCTGCCAAGTACCAAAAGAACATCTTCACATTCTGTAGTCAAGTAAGGTCTTGCATTAGCAAAGCTTTGGATGGAGATTCGATACACTTCCAAAAAAGGTAAAATATGTTCTGATGCACCCCGACTGCCAGCATACTGGAGCAGTGTCTGAAACAAAATGAGTTAGCATTAGAAATTCTTATAACACACTTAAAACCAAATATCAATACACAATATCAGACACATACAGAGGAATCATTCAGCAAGTGAGAAATTTTTACTCTGAAGAAGAATTTAAAGTGACAGCTTTTCACCTGAACAGAAATTCTCCTTTTTATTGGAATATATTTTTATTTACTTTATTATCTTGATAAAGTTATCAGAATTTCTACCTGGGAGAAAGCTAGATGCAATTGGCAGAAATGTGAGCTATTAAGTAGAAAATTCAGGGAGAAGTCCTACACTTGGCTCCTTTGTAAAACTACCATAGAGACAGAACCATGTAACACACTTTTGCTTAAAAACAAATATCAATACACCATATCAGACACATAGAGTGGAATCATTCTGGAAGAGAGAAATTTTTACTCTGAAGAAGAATTTAAAGTGACAGCTTTTCACCTGAACAGAAATTCTCCTTTTTATTGGAATATATTTTTATTTACTTTATTATCTTGATAAAGTTATCAGAATTTGTACCTGGGAGAAAGCTAGATGCAATTGGCAGAAATGTGAGCTATTAAGTAGAAAATTCAGGGAGAAGTCCAACACTTGGCTCCTTTTGTAAAACTACCATAGAGACAGAACCATGTAACACACTTTTGCTTAAAAACAAATATCAATACACCATATCAGACACATAGAGTGGAATCATTCTGGAAGAGAGAAATTTTTACCCTGAAGAAGAATTTAAAGTGACAGATTTTCATTGCAACAGAAATTCTCCCTTTTATTGAAATAGATTTTATTTAGTTTATTATCTTGATAAAGTTATCAGAATTTCTACCTGGGAGAAAGCTAAATGTAATTGGCAGAAATGTGAGCCATTAAGTAGAAAATTCAGGGAGAAGTCCAACACTTGGCTCCTTTTGTACATCTACCATGGAGACAGAACCATGTAGGTAACACTGCAATCTTTATCACTAGTGAGAATGCACAAAAAACAGGCAGAAACTCAAGATTAAGAACATTGCTACAGGTGTAGTATTGGAAACATCCATGCATTACCCACACAGCAAACATGAAGCCTCCAGAAAGGAATCCAAAACCCAGGTGAGATCATTATGTAGGCATTTTTCAAACACAAAATTACCCCAGATTTTACTCCTTGGCCACAGCAATCCCACATTACCTGGGCACTAAAGCAGCAATATAAAATCTAGCCAGTTATAACAGAAATCACATCAACACAGGGACAACACCAGTACATCCCAGAAAAACTGGGTAAAAGGATAATTTCAGAATAATTCTAGAAGCTTGGGTGGGCATAGTCCAAGAGAGCTCTATTCATGTAATGTTAATTGCAATTAAACAGAAAGGTTCTAAGATAACAAACCATGGGGTGAGTTTTTAGAGCAGCTATTTAGGATTATGTCACCAGATTGTTTGGATGGATTTGTTGTCTCTGCTGATTTTGCTTTCAGCAGTTGTACACATTGGAAATGCCTTAATCATCAACTGAACTGTCTGAGACACTTCTTTTTATTTTGGAGGGTGAAATTGCCACCTCTCCAATGACACTGGACAAACCAACGGTCCATCAAACTTCTCTTCTTCTATAAAAGCATGTAAAACAATAAGTTATCCATCAAACTTCTCTTCTTCTATAAAAGCATGTAAAACAATAAGTTATCCATCCAACTTCTCTTCTTCTATAAAAGCATGTAAAACAATAAGTTATCTACAGAAAGTGTGTGACAAAGTTTGCTACAAGAATGTAAACATCAGAAGGCTTAGAAAATCTTAAAAATCAAAGCAGCAATGTGGCACTGGATGCCATGGTTTAGTTGAGGTGTTAGGGCATGGGCTGGACTCAATGATCTTTAGGGTCTCTTCCAACCCAGTGATTCTGTGATTTTCTGTGAAGACTGCATGGGGAAAGAAAAAAGTTCAGAGTGCTTCACCCCAACATTCAAACCAAGTCAAATTGTCCTTACAAGGATGGTGAGGCCATATCAGTTTTCAATTCACTTTAAGTTGTCACTCTGACACAACAAACTGATTTTAACACCTTAAAAAAACCCCACATGATCTTATCAGAAGGTGAATGGAAACAGCACACTATGGAACAAACCTTTCTACAAACCTGCTAAAACCAGATGCAGCCCTAATAATGACCAACAGCTACCCTCCATCACAGCAGGAAATAAGTGCCCAGTACCCAATGTAACATCAGTGGTATGTGAAACTGTACTATATTAGTCCTAAAAACAATGCAGACTAGCAGAATCACGTGTTACACTTAAAAAACCTATTAAAAAATACCACCTAAGAACCAGTAACCTGCTGGTTTGTGGATTGCTCTCCAACAATTAATGAACAGAACTTCTGGGGGAATGGAAGTTACAAACTTTCCCCAAATCCCACATAATATTAATAATTATAAAGACTTAAGCTGGGGGCATGGAACTGGAAGTTTGCAGAAATCATCTTTAAGCACAGCACAAGTATCATTAGCTGCAGCAGGTAATGGTAATACCAATCTTCACATTTATTTAACAGATGAATGGATTTGATAATATAACTCAAATCATACATTGCTTTGTAGCATTAAATCACATTCAAAGACTGTCAAGCTGCAATTCCCAGAGAGTCAAGTGATGACTATCAGAAATCAGCTGTTTAGTAAAGCCAGCAGTAACACTACCATTACAGTGACTAGAGAAACAGATCAAACACACCAAAAATATATCCATTAAAACCAATCCATTTAAAAAGCCAAATTTAGTACTGAATTATTCTGACAGACACTTTGATCATAAACTACCTGGTCTATGTAAACCATAAAACATAGCAGAATACTTTCTAAGATTAAATAAATTTTTTAGTAAACACTGCAGCCTTGCTCAAGTGCAATCTGAGCACTGGGATCAAAGTCTTCAAGCTAACATGAGGAATTCACCGAGTAACTATTTATGAGAAACTTCTTGTCAAATACATAAACAATGGTTTCAGTGTGAAAAACACATTCAAGGTGACAGATTTATTAATAGCTTCGACTTCAAGGGTCTGTGGTTTGAAGCATTCTGATGCTATTAGTGTTAGCACACTGACAAAGAAGCCAAATGTAGTAACTGTATTAGAGAAGTTCTTCAAAGCCCTTGTGCTGTTTCACCAGCAAGAGTTGTTTAGTTGTCCACTATGGATTTCTCCTGGCAGTCTTTATAAAAACTATTATGGGAAAATTATTAATTCGACAGAATTAGATAACCTACATGTTTAAGGGATTCTCAAGTAACAATTTAGAAGCAATTACTACCTTACAGTATAATTACCTGAGAGAGTATCCATGCATTTAAATCTGGCTCACACACACCCATTTACACTTCATCCCACCCTCTCTCCCATTCCAGTAACATCTCTGAAGGGTAAATGGGGTGGGAAGTGCAGAGCCCACATCCCCCTGATGTGTAACCCACGGGCCAGCCCAGGTTTTCACTCTCTGCAAGGACACAACACCTCCTCAGCTGCACTTCCTCAGAATGGAATTCTTTTGCTCAGACCCAGTTTAAAGACGAAGATCTCAAAGTTTCCTGACCTGTTGGTACAGCTTTGAGACTTTTAAAGAAAAAGACTTTCCTGTCTTCTTAACTATAACTGATTGCACTCAACATGTCACCTTCAAAAATTTCAGAAAGCCAAGAGCTGCTGGGCACTGGCAGATGGGATTTGACATACTCCAACCTCCCCTTCACTGGAAACTCTTCTTCCTGTTTATGACAGCACAGCCTCAAACACTCCCCTGAGTTGTTCTATCTGGCTGTTTGGGTACATACTGCTCTCCACAAAAGAAAAAAAAAAGGTTTTTCCCAAGGTGAATGTGCAAAGCATTAATGCCTATATAATATAAAGCTGCAGAGTCAACCCATTATTTAGGCTTCAGGAGCTTCTTTGTTTTGTTATCCTGGACAACAGTAGCATTTCCCTGCTTGAAAATAGGGATCTTCAAGGAAATTGTGACATCCAGCATCACTCCCTGTATGAGCTCCTGGAAAGCTGCACACAGCAGCACAAGTTTAGCAGTAGTAAAACAGC
Organism: Agelaius tricolor; assembly: GCF_023055355.1. Classification (NCBI taxonomy): domain Eukaryota; kingdom Metazoa; phylum Chordata; class Aves; order Passeriformes; family Icteridae; genus Agelaius; species Agelaius tricolor. The sequence continues at coordinate 4,283,420 of NW_027269296.1, read as the reverse complement.
ATTCACCCAGCTCAAAGCAAAGGAAATTCCCTAATTTGGTGCAGTTTGCCTGAGAGCCAAGGTAATTTCCACAGCAAAACAGAGCAACTTCCAGGCCCCTGCCTCAGCTGTACTCACAGGATGGCAAACATAAAACATTTCAGCTCTCCTCATGTCAGCTACTGCCCAAAATCAAACTTAAGCTCAGATAAATTCAGCTTCTTTCTAGGCACATTTTGCTGTGGTTTAATAATTTTATGGCAAGGTATCAGTGGTACCTTCCAAGTAATTAATACAAAATTGAGCTCCCTAAACTTCACTCATGGGCAGACCTTAAGTTATTGAGGTTATCACAAACATCCCCTGCCAGGAGAAACCCAGGCATAAAATTCCACCCCACCCACAGTGGGGGACTGCACAAAGACATCAGAAATTCATCCTCAATGAAGGATGGAACTGCTTCAGGATGGACCAGCAGCTCCATGTCCCCCATTGCAGCTCCTGGAGTCCAGGCATGACAATCCAATCCAAAACCAACCTTTTCCATTTTCATCTGTGCCACCACAGCATTTTAAAACCAGATTGCAATAACAGCACAAAGACCCAGAGGGCTACATTATTTGTGAGGCATGATTTTTTGTTGGGTTTTTTTTTTTGTTTGTTTGGGTTTTTTTTGTTTTTTTTAGATAGCAGAACTGTCTTTCACCACACTCCACTGATCAAGCATCTTTAAAGCTTCTTCTGTACCCAACTAATCTGGGAAACTGGACATGTACACACACAGATCATCCTGACACTCACTATTAAGGGTCAGCTGAATATTTGTCTCAATGTTCTGACACAAATTTACAGCACTGGAAACAATTTTAACAAATCCTGAACATGGACAGGGAGACACTTTGTAGCAGGTTCCATGTCAGTGCAAGGTCACATAAACTGAATTTGGGACAAGCACAGCAGGATGCAGCTGCACCCTGCAGCTTGAAAGAGTTTTGAAACATAGAAAATACATTTATTCTCTTGTTTCAGTTAGTGATGAGCTAAACATCCTCCCAGAATGGCATTGCAAAGCACACAACCTGTGGATGCAAAATGGAAGACTGTGAAGGGTAACACCACTTCTACAAAATTTGTGACAACCAGCAAGCTTTTTTCTCTGATTTTACCATTCATCAAACACTGTAGCTTTATCAGCTGAGGTGTTGTAAACCAGCTTAGAAAACAGATTTTTTTCTTTCTCACTTTAAAACCCACAATCTCTCCAGACACAACAGGGACAACTCTCTAATCCAGCATCATAACAACAATTTTTCAACGTTAGAGCTCACAGTAAATGATGCTGTGAGGGTGGCAAAAACTAACCACTGGAAGAGGTCACTTAAGAACGAGTTATCTCCATCACTGTGGCTTTAACCAAGATCAGCTCTTCTTCTGGAACTCAGGGCCTCGATTCAGAAATTGGACATCTCCCTCTGGGCTGCACTAAGCAAGTATTCAAGACAAGACATCCAAACCACAGCTCACTCAGTGACTGAAGGGCCCTGTAGGCCCAGCAAGCACTCCTTGCACCCCACGGCACATCTCAAACAAGGCGGATTTGATCCCGAGACAAGTGAAACAGTGCAACAGATCACCGAAGGTCTCAGAACCGAGCCGGGACTGCTCGTGCCCCGGAGCCCAGCCAGGCCGCCCCGCTCCGCAGCGATGCCCAAGCCCAAAGCCGAGCACTCCCCTCGGTCCCCGCTCCGGGCTGGCGGCGCAGAGCCCGCGGGGCGCCCTCGGCAGGGCGGGCACAGCCCCGCTGGGCAGCCGGGCACGGAACCCCGAGCCCTGCGCGCCGCCAGCCCCGGCAGAGCGGGGACAGAGCGGGGGCAGCGCCGAGCCCGCCCCGCCGCATCCCCCCTGCCGCCCGCGCCGCGGCCCGCCCCGCCCGGAGCCTACCTGGCAGAAGCCCCGGCAGTAGGCTCGGGACGAGGCCTCCGACACCTCCTGCTCGCGCAGCTCCGTCTGCAGCTGCCAGAGGCGGGCGCGGAGCGCCGGCACCACCCGCGGCACCTCCGGCCGCGCCGCCGCCTCGGCCTCCGCGTCCGCCATCTGCACCCGGCCCCACTGCGCGTAGGCACCGCTCACGTGACCCCGCCGCTGACCTCATCGGTCAGGGACGGCGGCACGTGACGCGCGCACGTGACGCGTCGCCGCGCGGGGCGGGGCTGGGAGGGGAGCGGGCGCGCGCCCCCGCGCACCGACCCACGTGACGCGGCGGCGGCGCGCGCGGCCCTCGGCGCGGAGGGGGCGGGGCCACAGCGCCCGTCGGCCCCGCCCTCCCGACGCCGTGAGGGCTCCGGGAGCGGGGCAGCGGCACGGCCCGGAGTGACGGCCCCTCTGCCATAAAGGTGACTGACTGCAGGGCTAGGAGACTTGAAATATGATAATGGACACCGGTCAGAGCCGGCTTTTTAACTTAGACTGCCGTTACTCTAATCTGCCGTTAACAGCACGGTGTCAGAGCAGAACGTTCGTGTCTCTAGGATACACCTGAGGAGGGTGTTGCTCAGACGCGGGAACGGGGAGGATGGTAAATAGCTTTTACCAAAAATTTGCAATGTGTCTGGTGACATGAGATGCTGGGCCCATGGATCGGAGCAGATCTCTGTCCTTATCTCAATTAATTAAACGTATATTTTCTCCCCACTTCACATTCATGAGGGGACTGACAGACAGGCTTTGGTGGGACCCTGGCATCCGGCCAGGGCCATTCCACTACAGGAAGGGAAGGCAAGGCAAGGCAATAGAGGGGTAAACAAAGTCAAGACAATCGAAGAGAGGGATAGGCAAGGTATGGCAAGGAAGTGTTTGGCCAGACATGGAAAGAAGGTGTAGGCACGGCTTGACAAGTCAGTGAAGTTCTAGGCTCTCAGAATCTCTGCTTGTCAGAGTTACTCTGAGATACGTACAAGTCTCTTTTTCCCAGCCCGGAGTCGAATAAGGAGTCAGGATTCTTTTGTTCTCATTCTCAAGGTTATTTATTATTACTTATCTATAACATTCTTTCTCCGCCCTGCCGAGGTCTGTCTGGCAGGTCGGGTTGAGGCACCCAGACCGCCTCAGAGGCAGTGTTGTGTTTTTATATTAAAGACTATGTGTACATTATTTACAATAACTTCCCAATACTTATCACCTTTGTTAGACAGGGAGTTTCTACCTTAAACCAATCCAAAACTGCCAGCATCACCCAGAAGATGGAGGCAAGGAAGAAGAAAGAAGAAGGACAGGGTACACCCAAATTCCTCCATCTTGGGACCCCAAGCCCCCATTCTAAAAACCTCAAAAATCTATTTTTCACCTTGTGACAACCTAACTGCTATTCTGCTTAAACTCTTTTGACTTGTAATAGGTTGGTAATTGTTTTTCCATGGGTCAAAATCAAAGGCACAGGGGTGTCTTGGGCTCTGTGCCAAGGTCTCTGAGCCCCCGGGCAGGGTCTCAACTCCTCCAGGGCAGCCAGAGGAATTTCCTGGGTTCCCAATCAGCTGTCCCCATGTCCCTTCCAGGCACTGCCTGCTTGCCCAGCCCCGCGCTTCCCGCCCTGGGCTCCGTTCGAGCGCCGTTACCGGGCCCGCCCTGGGGGCCCTTGGGCGGGCACGCAGCGCCCCCTGCTGGAGCTTTGGGGGGCCGCGAGGTGGCGCTGTGCGCTCGGGAGAGAGGGCACTGCCCGTGGGGTGACGGCTTTTGGTTGAAGTTTTTATCTTTTTTATATTTTTCAGGTCCTGAACTGCATCTGTGTTACTGTGGGACACGAAATAACGCGACGCGGACACGCAGTTCTTTACAAGGGTAAAAGAGAATATTGAATTTTTGACTCCAATGTTTATAGATTCTCAAAAGTGACAGTGACACTGGACAAACCAACAGTTCATCAAATTTTTTGTTCTTCTATAAAAGCATGCAAACCAATAAGTTATTTACATAAAGTGTGTGAAAAAGTTTGTTATAAGAATGTGAATATCAGAAAGCTTAGAAAAACTTAAAAAATCAAGACAACACATCAGTGTATAACACTGGACTCCATATAGAGTGTTTGTAAGCTCAATTGGCTTTTCAGTGGTGCTGGGTGAGGTTTGAGAGTGCTAAAGAGGAGCTGTAGCTGCCTAAAATGGTTTGGGGTGATGTTGGGAGGGTTTGAAGGTGGGTTGGGGGATCTGGGATGGTCTGGCTGTGAAGGGACTCGGAAGGTGTTTGATGGTTCTGAGGAATGCTCCCCTCACCAGTTCCTCTAGAGCACCCCTAGGCACGGGGAGGGGAAACCTCAGCATTTGGGGGCACCTCTGGGAGTCACCCCAAGTGGCTCATGGTTATCACCTCCTTCCCTTTGCATTTCCCACCCTCATGGTCATCACCCTCCTTCCCTTTGCATTTCCCACCCTCATGGTTATCACCCTCCTTCCCTTTGCATTTCCCACCCTCATGGTTACCACCCTCCTTCCCTTTGCATTTCCCACCCTTTCTCCCTTGTGTTTCCTGCTCTTTTCCCCTCATGCTTCCCACCATTTACCCCCTTAACTGAAAGCCTTAAAATAGTCTCAGAGAGGTGGTTTTGATGACTTAATCCTTAAAAGAAGAGAAAAGGAGGTTTTCTCAATTTGAAGCCCTCTGTTCCAGAACCCCCTTCTTTTTCTGTGGTCACTGGGATGCACTGGGAGGGACTGAGGAGAGACTGAGGGCACTGGGAAAAAACAGACTCAGATTTTAAGAAAGTTTTTATTTAATTCCAGAATCCTCTCAGTTTTTGGGTTTCCCCTCCAATTTTGCATGCTCCACCCAAATCCCCCAATTTAGAGGAGACGCCCCTCATTAGCAGCCCCCATTAATGAGGCTGGGGGGGAGGGCAAGGGGGAGCTGGACCCCCTCTGTGCTCCTCCCCCCACCAAACCAATGTGGTTCAGACTCATTTCACAGAAATTTGGGGGCAATTTCATTGAAATCAGGAAAAGTTAACATGGGGAAATCCCCCAATATGGGGGTGTCCTCCCATCTGATACCGGGGAGACCCCGCCCCGCTGACGTCACTCGGCGGTGTGGGGGGGGCGATGGGACCCCCGGCGGCTCCTCAGGAGCAGGCGGAGCTGTGGGAGAGGGAAGGCTCAGGGAGGTCCCCAAAACACGGGGTTCTACCCCAGAATGTGGGGATGTCACCCAGTGATCCTGAGACAGGACCCCAAGGTTTGTGGGGCTTGTGAAAATGAGGGGGTAAAGCAGCAGAACTTTTGGACATAGCAGCAGGGTTTTGAGGCCAAACTGGGATTTTGGGGTTCCAGGAGAAATTCCAGGCACTTCCCCCCATCAGCAGGAAGTTTTAGGGTGCAGTGGGGTTCTGGGTGTGAAGGTGATCTGGGGTCAGATCTGGGGTGATGGGGGGTGCTGGGGATGGTGCTGGCTGTGGGGGTGATCTGGGGTCAGATCTGGGGTGATGGGGGGTGCTGAGGATGATGCCGGCTGTGGGGGTGATCTGGGGTGATGGTGCTGGCTGTGGGGGTGATCTGGGGTGATGGGGATGGTGCTGGGGATGGTGCTGGCTCTGAGGGTGATCTGGGGTGATGGTGCTGGCTGTGGGGGTGATCTGGGGATGGTGCTGGGGATGGTGCTGTCTGTGGGGGTGATCTGGGGGTCTCACCTGGTCTCCGGGGGCCCCCGGGGGCAGCAGGCTCTGGGGCAGGTCGTGCTCCAGGTTGCGGGCGCTGGGGTCGGCACCCCAGGCCAGGAGCAGCCTCACGAGGGGCTCCTGGCTGGGGGTCCCAGGTAGTGCTGCTGCCATGTGCAGGGGCGTGTTCCCGTGGGCCTGAGGGATGTGAGGGGGCTCAGGGTACCCATGAGGTACCTCAGAGACCCTTGATACCTCCAGCCCCCCCAGACTCCCCACAGACACCCCAAAGCCCCCAGTGCCCTTTTGATCCCTCTGAGCCTCCCGGAGCCCTTTCACACCCCGCAAGCCACTACAGGAACCCCAAAGAGCTCCACAGACCCCTCCAATCAGCCCCAAGAGCCCCACAGGGGTCCTCCAGTCCCAAGTGCCCCACAAGGCCCTAGAGAGAACCCAGAGCCCCCCTCAGAGCTCCCCCAGCCCCTCAAACCTTGATGTTGATGAGGCGGGGGGCCATGCCAGGCTGGCGCAGCAGCAGGTGGGCCAGGGCAAGGTTGCCTCCCCGCACGGCCATGTGCAGAGCTGTCAGGCTGCTTTTGGTGTCCTGGGGGCAAAACAGGGCTCAGGGGGGGTCCCACAGGAGCTCTCACACCCCTACAACCTCCTCAACCTCCCCAAAGGGACCCCAAGAAATCCCAGTGCCTGGGAGAACAGGTTTATCCAGCCCATGGGGACCCTGAAGGGACACACAGGTGTCTTTGGGGGGCACACAGGTGTCTTTGAGGGTCTCACACCCCTCCCCAACCCAAGGTACCCCAAAGGACCCCAAAGGCCAGGAGCTCAGGTCTGCCCAGCACACAGGGACCTTGAGGTGGGACACAGACATCTTTGAGGGGCACAGAGGTCTGTGTGGGGATCTGAGGGACACCTGGAGAGTTGTGGGGTACCTGGGAGTCTTTGGGGGGGTCTGTACCTGGCTGCTGCTGTCTGCCCCCATCTGCAGGAGCAGCTCCACACAGCGGAATCGGTCCTGGGGAGTGGGGGACCCCCCTCCAGAGCCCCCTGTGGGGCTGTGCCCTCCCTGCAGGGAGGCGTTGTGGGCCAGGACAGCGCAGTGCAGAGGGGTCTGGCCTGGAGGGAACCAAGAGGGGTTCAGGAAGGCACCTCCCCCAAACAGGGCCCCCCTGGAATTGGAATCCTCCTAGGGACCCCCTCAAAGAACAAACACACCCCCGAGACTCTCCCACCATCACCCAGGACCCCCAAACTGGAGATCCCCCATCCCCCCAAACCAGTGATGCATCCCACCAAGAGCTACCAAAAAATGGGGATCCCCAGTGTCCCCTTCAAACCAGGGACCCCCAAGCCCCTCTGTATAAGGTACCCCTCAAGTGGGACTTTCCCAAGACACTCTGAAATAGGGACTTGTCAGAGACCCCAAATCAGGGACCCCTGAGTCCCCCTTCCATTGGGGACCCACCAACTGAACTTCCCCGGTCCCACCCAAACAAGGACTCCCCAAGAATCACTCTCACCCCAAAACCAGGGGTCCACCCCAAGCCCCTCCACCACCCTTGCCCCCCTCAAATTTGCTGACCCTCAAAATTTCTGGCCTCCACGTTGACAGGAACCCCCGAGGACATCATGGCCTGGGAAGGCAAGGGGGAAGATCTGGGGTCCCCCTGGATACCAGGAACCCCACTAGGCCGGTTCCCTGGTCTCCCAGGACAACTGTGTCCCTTCTGGACCCACTTTGGGAGGGTTTTGTGGTCCCCATGGGGTCGGGGTCTCACCTGGAGGATTTGAGGGTGCCCGTAGGCTGCAGCCAGGTGCAGCGCCGTGCGGCCCCCGTGGTCAGCGGCGTCGGGATTGGCCCCCAGGACGAGCAGGTCCCGCACAATCTCCGGGGCTGCGGCTGCTGCTGCCACCAGCAGGGGAGTCTGGGGACATCAGTGCGGGGGTCAGGGACAGAATGAACAGGGGGTCGGGGGGACGTGAGTCACTCCTGGGGGGAATTAGATGTCTCGGGGGTAAAGGGGGTCTGGGGGCTCTTGCAGGGAAAAAAGGAAGGTCAGTGAGATCTAGGGGAGTCAGGGCTGGTTGGGGGGCATCCAGCACCCCTGAACCCTCAAATTATCACTCTGGTATTCTGCAACTGCTCTGCCCCCCCTTTTCATTCCTTGATCATCCCCTCATTAATGATTTGTTATTGATTGCCCCTTCATTGCCCTTTATAGTACTCTAATTACACCATCACTAATCACCCCGTTATTACCCCCCAGTATTAATTGCCCCTTTATTATCCAGCACTCCCTGTATTATTAGACTGCAACAGAACACTGTGATTAATTATCCTAGAATTAACTACCCCCCCATTATTAATTACCCCATCTTTTTACCTCCATCACCCCCTTGTTGCCCCAGTAAGACCAACTTATTACCCCTTCTTTACCAGCAATGTCCTCAACTTTCTCTTGCACTTCAAGCTTCCCCTACCCCCACAGCTTGCCCAGCTGCTCCTGCACCTTGATCTCCTCCAGATGCCCCCCAGGTGTGTCCCCCCCTCACCTTGCCCAGGTGCTCCCGCACCTCAAGTCCCCCCAGGTCCCGCAGAGCCTCGGCCGCAGCCCGGGCGAGCGCCCAGTGCCCCCCGGCACAGAGCACGTGCAGCAGCCTGGGGATGGAGCAGGGTTACAGGGGACCCCCTTGCCCCTCTACCCACCCCCCACGTTCCACCCAGAACACAGACCCCACAAAAGGACTTGGTACCCCATAGCTCCTCCCAGTGCCTCACAACTGCCCCTGGGGCCTTCCCAGCACTGCCTTGTCCCACTGATTCCCCCATTGCCTCCCTGCTGACCTCCACATTGACTCTCCTATTTACCCCACACTGATCTCACCCACAGACCCCCTTCATCCCATTGCCCCCCACTGAACACCACATTGACCCCACTCACCCCATTGCCCTCCCATTGCACTGCTGTGGGCCCCACTGACTGTCCTTCACACCAGTGACCCCCTAAACTGCCCCCCCCATTGGCGCCCCCCATTTGCTCCAATTTAGCCCATTGACCCATCATGGACCCCTGACCCCTGTACCCCGTTATGGCCCCCATACCCCCAGTGCCCTCCCATGGCCCCCCATTCACTCACGTGTCCCCCTCCTCGTCCTGCCGCAGCAGCTCGCGGGGGTCTTGGCCCCCCAGTGCAGCGCGGGCGGCTGCCAGGTCCTGGGGTTCAGGATATGGGTCTTGGATCTCCCTTCCCAGCAGAGAGGCCCCAAATTCTCCCCACGGCACTGTGGGATGGGGCCAGGCAGGGCCAGGGATGGCAGCAGCCTTGGGGGACAGCAGTCAAGGTGGAGGGGGGCTTGGTCCCAGTTACCCCTGCCCCAATGATCCCCCCCACCATTTTCCTCCCCTTGCCACCCCATTGCCCCCATCTACATCATCTCCCCCCATTGACGCCCCCATTGCCCCTCCACTGTCCCCAATCGCTTCCTTCATTCCCTCCCATTGCCTCCCTTAACCATCCCATTCCCCCATGTAACTCTGCATTGCCCAACCATTCCCCTCCCAGTTGTCTGCCCCCTTGTCCCCCCCATTTCCCTTCCTTTATCTCCCATTCCCCTCCATTCTCCCCCCACTGCCCTCTCATTTTCCCCCATTGCCCCCCATTTACCACACTGCCCCCTCTTGAACCCCCCAGTTCATTCGCCATTTCTCCCCCGTCCCCTCGAACCAGCTCACCTGAAACCCCCTGGGACCGGAGACCCTTCCCCCATGGGCCCCCCCCGGGCTGCCATGGGACACATGTGGGACCGCACAGAGGCCGGGAGTCACCGCGGGGACAACGGGCCAGGGAGCGCCTGAGGGGACACCAGGTCATGGGGGGGACATGGGGACGGACTTGGGGAGGGAGTGGGAGGGGAAGGGGGGACGTAAGGATGAGGGAAGCATGGAGAATATTTACAGTGCGCAGGGGATGTGTGGGGATCGGGGAGGAACTGGGGGGTCGCAGGTCACTCACCATCCGAGGGGCGCGGGGAGGGCAGAGCCAAAACCTGGAGGGAGAGCGAGGGGGTCAGGGAGGAGAGTGGAGGTGTCCCCGGGGGAGGTGTCACCTGGGAGAGGGGGTCACCCACCGGGGATCTCGCCCCTTCCCTGCTCTTCTGCTGCCGTAGCTCCTTCAGCAGCTGCTTCACCGTCTGGGGCGGAGCGGCGCGGGGGGGACCTGGGGGTGTGCAAGGGAGGGTTCGGGGGTCCCCGGGATGACGGGGAACCCTGAAAACTCCTAAAACCCCGCCAAGCGCCCAGGCGTCCCCTAGATCCCCGTGTCTCACCCAGACCCTCTTCGGGGGTCCCCCCCGAACTCCTGAGACCTCTCAAACCGCCGTGTCATAACCGGGCCCCCCGGGACCCCCAAAGCCCTGGGCACTCCCCCAGCGAGGCAGGAATCCCCCTGTCGTGACGTCACGGGGATTCCCATGCGTCACCGCCCGCCCCCGCCGTCCCCGCCCTCCTCCCCGGGGAACCCCCTCCTCCCCCGCGGGGAGAATCCAGCGGGGAGGCCCCGGGAGTCCCCCCGCTCCTTCAAGGCCAGTGTCCCCCCTACTCCCCCCCAGGTCTCCTGAAGGGTCGGCAGACCCTTCTTGGCTCTCTTAAAGGGCCAGTGTCCCCTAAAAGCGAGGCTTAAAGGGCCCGTGTCTCCTACAAGCAGCTCTTAAAGGGCCAGTGTCTCCCAAAAGCAGCTCTTAAAGGGCCAGTGTCCCCTAAAAGAGCCTCTTAAAAGGCCAGCGCGCTCTCCCAGGTGTTTTAAAGGGCCAGCACCCTGTTCCAGAACGTTTAAAAGGCCAGCGTCCCCTCAAAGCGGGTCTGAAAGGGCCCGCGACACCCCGCGCCCCCAAACCCCCCAACCCACTTATCCCCCCATACCTCTCTGGGGCCGCATCCCCGCGGGATCCGGGGGCAAATGGGGCCGGGGCGGACGCGGGGACCGTTTTGGGGGGACTTGGGCGAGGAAACCCCGCCCCGGAGGGAAACGCCACCAAAACGCCAACGCTGTCACTGTTGCGACGGGTGACAAAGCGGGGGGGCGGAGCTTCGGGGGGGCCCAGGGGACACAGAGGATGGGTGAAGGTGGCGGAGTCACCCCGGGGCCGGGGTCCTCTGAGGGGCTGTTGGGATGGGTCACAGCTCCGGGGTTGTTCCCTTTTGGCGTCATCAGCAGCGATTTGGGGCGACAGTCTAGGGTCCCTCTCAGCCCCCATCATTTTGTGTGGGTCTTTGCCCCACTTGGGGGACTCTCTTCCCCATTCTAGGAGGGGGCTCTGGCTCCCCAACCCCAGAAGATCACGAGACCCACGAAGACCATGAAGACTGTGGAGACACCAGGGCTGGTGCCTTTACTGGGGGAGGGACCAGGGCTGTCCCCCCAGGCACAATTTGCAGGATGTCACTGCTCCCCTCCATACCCCCCACTTGGGGGGTGTGGGGTCTGTCTTACCCATTTGGGGGCATCTCTGCCCCATTTGAGGGAGGCTTCTGACCCATTTGGGGGTGGCATTTAGGATGGGGGGGCTCAGCCTGATTTTGGTGGGAGCCTCTGACACATGGGACCCCCAACTCCAGGAAACCATGGGACCCACTGAGACCATGAAGACTCCTGAGGCCACCAAGGCTGGTGGATTGGTTTTTGGGGATGTCACACAGCAGGGAGGTTCCCTCCAGGTTCCTGACTGGGGGGGGGTGTGTCACAAGTGTTCTTTCTACTACACAGGTCCTGAAGCCTTACTCAGACAGGCAGCTCCATTCTCTAAATGCCAGAACACACCTGCCCAAAGAGCTGGAACAGCTGGAGGAACAGCAAAGCACCCTGACCAAAGGCTGTGGTTTATACACCCCAGTCTCAGTGGCTGCACATTTGCTGCCCCAGCCCATCCCTTCCTGCAGCCTCTCTTAATCCTTGGCTCCCTTGTACCTCCTGAGTACAACTGCAGCTCCCAGGTAATCCCATCTCCCTTCCTCTGGCCCCAACACAGACACTGACCCTGAGCCCAGCAGATGGATACAGAACAGGCAGGAAAGAAGAAAAAAAATAGAGAGAGGAAGCCTTATAAAGTACACATGGAAACTTGAAAATACAAAGAGAAGCAAGGTCAGGAGAGAACTAAAAGCAGGCACAGAAAGCTACAGTACCAGTGTATGTGTATAAATAAAATTTTACAGACAATTGATTAAGAGAGGAAAATAGCAAGCTATATAAAAGTGTACAGAAAATACAAATGTTTAAAGTTAAGGAACTAAGAGAGGAATGAATTAAAAACTATCAAGAGTGAACTAAGATAAAGACAGAAACTGTGAAAAAAACCCTTACACTTTCTGATATAGGCCAGGGCACCTTCAGAAATTTTGCTTGTGAAAGTGAAAATATAAATGTGCACCTACTGATTTGCATATGTATCTTAGCAATAAAGAGGGAATCTATAACATACCTACTGATTTGCATATGTATCTTAGCAATAAAAACTGAATCTCTAAGGCAGCACAGAAAATGCACTAATTTGGAGAGTACGTGCTTCAGTCTTCATGTGGTGATCTCTGGTCTGCCTTCAAACCCAGTACTGCTGAATCTGGTGATCCTAAAGACAACACTGAGTAGTTCAGTTGTCCAAATTTCTCATTGTTGCAGTTTATAATTTGTGGTCCTCTTTCACTACTGAAAGAAAACTGTGAGAGTGAGTTCATGTTAGCCTGAAAACGTGTAGGACACATCACTGATGTTTGTGCCTCTGCTCATCCAGCTGTCCATTGTGGGTCAGACAGACAACAGGAGAAAATAAAAATCAATTGTACACATAAAGTGCACATTATTGATGTAGAGAAATGAAAAGGCCTTGATCTTCAGAGACTATTTCCATGATTGGAGGGTTACTGTGACGTTTGACCCTAAGCTAAGAAAAATCAATGCAGTTATAAAAATTTAGAGAATGTTTTGCAGTGAATAAAAAGCCAGTGAGGTAGCTTCTAGACCTGGAAGAATAATTATTAGCCTCTCCATACAACATTAAATTACTAATTTCTGAATGTTGTCATAAACAGTTTATGTAAATAGTCAGAGTTGCAAGCTGTCTGAACTAAGGTAAAAAGCAGCATCAACACTATAAAATTATTGTTGGCACTTGAATTTATTTTCCCTTGTGAGTTGTCAAGTTGTCATTTAACTGTAGTAGCATTTTAAAAGAGATAATGCATCCTGGAACACTGTGGATTGTTACATGTTTTTCTTTTAATATTTAGGTTTTACAGAGCAACTAAATCTCCAGCCATGGCAGCTCAGTCTCACCAAACACTTCAGGTTTTCAAACAAATCTTCATCATCCCTGCACGAGCTGGCAGGTTGTGTGTGTGTGTCTGTGCACCACTTCAGCAGAGTTAGAGGGTTTTATTAATAATAGACAATATTTAGAGACCTACTTTGGGTACTCAAGAGAAGACACATGTTTCAAATCCTGCTTTAAGTACTTCACAGAGATGGCTGGCTGGAGACTGCTGGCTTGCCACAATGATTGAGTACTTTCAGGCAAGCTGTCAAGTGTGAAATTGGACGTGACCTATTGACTGATCTTCAGCACCAAATTAAAAGATAATGATTAGCTTTTTAGAGTTCTCAGCAGAGGAAGCTTGTTCATCCTTTACAGGACATTTGAATAGAACTACACTTTTGCAGAGTGCTGATGAGGATCACCTAAAAGAACATTATAGTGCTGGATATGCATTGGTCCTAGCAGTGGACATGCACATTAATACCAGGCATGCCTAATGAGGCTGTGCCCTTGGCACTGCACTGCTAATGCTGACTCCAGAAAACAGTTTTGTACACAAAATAGACATATTTATTTCTTTTTTCTCCTTTTGTAAAATAAGGTATTTTTCCCTCCCCCCTGCCCAACATTTCTTAATGTTTAGAGTGTTTGAAAGGGTTTTCCCAGCTTACCATCAGTACCCAAAATGTTCTTTGAGACCAGACAGTTTGTGGCTCTTTTATAACAGAAAATAGTTCAGCCTGTTCTCCCAGTTTTTCCTGCTGAGGTAATGCAGATGAGTGGCTTAAGGTCTAGATTAAAGATGGAACTTGTGTCACCTGGTCAGCTTTTATAGGCTGTGTGTAAGGATCACTATCAAGAAGAATGACATCTTTAGTATGTCTGACATTGAAGACAGGAATTATAATGATTTGCTCCCATAAAGAAATACTGAATGGTATGGATGGGAAAATAGAGTAAAACCATTGTCAAGTTCAGGAGCCTTTTAAAGATGTCAGCATGACAAGTATTATGGTCTCAGGAGGATAAATGAGAAGTGCAGAATCACAGAATACAGGAGATGCTGCCTGGGAGCAGGGAGTGAGTCTGGAGTGGCCAAAAGTGCATCCACTGATGTTTTAATGTCAGGGTTGTGCTGCTTAGCTAGAGCAGGAGAAGAGACTGCAGGGATTTACAATGAGAGTGTTTGGGAAGATTTACCTTCTTCTGCACAGGCAAGCTGCATGTCTGCTGCTGGTGAGATATGTAAACTGAAACATGGTCTGAAAGTTCTGGTTTATTCTGTGTTATTTATATGAGGCTGAGAATGTTCCTAAAGCTTAAAGGTGCTATTGAGGCAAGAGAGAAGATAATCTCAACTTAAAGCTGCAGAATTTTTATTTCTAGCTTTTTAAAAGTGAGAATATTTACTGTTCATAGTTAAATTATGCTTGGAGCGTTTGTAGATTGAACAAGAGATCGATTTTCTCCTCCCTTCAGCCCCAGCAAATATAAATTCCATGTGCAAAGCTCACACTCTATTTGCTACTGTAGCAAAAGAAACTGCTTATAATGTGTCAATTTACTCACACAGATGGAAGATGGCAGGGGTTGTAATTTGTTATTGGACGTGGCAGTTTTACATATTTTTGTAAAGAAAGGTATGTTTTAATTTTAATTTACCATTTATTTTTAATTTGTTTCTCTTTAAATGTTTAACTTGCCTATTTGTCTACTGATTTGCAAAAGTATTTTCATGTTTAGAAGGCTTAACATAAAGATTCCTCTATGGATATCAATATTGCAACCATAACATTCCAGTTTTTGTTGACTTGTTAGCACTCCTGTTTTATAGGGTGAAGATGAATCCCATTTGAAGAGAAAATGCTATGCTAGAGCACTTTTATCCTAAAAACCAGCAAAGTAAGATACTATTCTATTGAATTGTGCTGTACATACAATGAAAAGGTGTTTAGCTACAAGTGTTTAGCTTGTCCCCACACATATGAAAAATTGTGTTACAATTGTATATGTACACAATAACATAAATATTGAAAAGGAATTTAAAATTTTGACCACAATGTAGTATTCTGTTAATGGAGAAACAAACATATGAAAGAAAGGTGAGAGGTACAATTATACACATATGTTACCAGTTTATTCAGATGACAGCCATTTAGGAAGATGCTGGTAAAGAATTGTTGTGGAAATAATTTATTTTTAAAGAGTTGTGGCCAAAACTAGTAATGCTTGGCAGTTAGGCACTCTAGTCACTATTTCAAATGCAGGTATCATTGGTCAGAGGAAGTGAACCAATTACAGCAATTCTATTTATTTATTGTTGACATCCATAAACAAAAAGCAAATGTCTGCACAAAATGATATCCTTGAACATGTCTTTTTAATTAATATTGACATTTCCATGAGATGATTTATTCTCTCTTGAGCTCCTTTCTATAACCAATTTTCTCTCTGAAACAGTAATTGGACTGCCATAATTACAGCTGTGACATGGGGCTTGGAACATCCAAAAATGAGGACAAGCAAATATTCCTGTACCTGGATAAGTGACCTAAATATAAATGTACATTGTTATTGGATGATGTTCAAATGGATCACATAATGCTCTTTTAATCCTGCTACAGGTCAGGCACTCAAGTTTCTACTGATCTGATGCAGACTGAGGGTGTTTAATATCTTGTAGTGATGTGCTTATCAGGATGTTAATTATAAATAATAATAATAATAATAATAATAATAATAATAATAATAATAATAATAATAATAATAATAAAGCAGGCACAGGCAGATGATGCAGTTCTCCTTCTCCTAGGTGAAAGAAAATAATACCTAATTATCAATGAGCAGTTGGTCATGTTCCCATGGTTACAATGTGAGATATAATAGTTTTCCCAGTGTTGTTTTTTTCATTACATATTAAGGAAGGAATGCAACTTTTACAATGTTTGATACTTGTTTCTCTCATGCATTTTAGTGTTAATATGGCAGAATAACCATGGGAGACTGGAATTTCCTTGGAGGCATTTTAGAGGAGGTCCACATTCATTCCACTATTATTGGAAAGATTTGGCTAACAATCCTCTTCATATTTCGAATGCTTGTCCTTGGAGTGGCAACCGAGGATGTTTGGAATGATGAACAATCAGAATTTATATGCAATACTGAGCAGCCTGGTTGCAGAAATGTGTGCTATGATGAGGCCTTTCCCATCTCTCTCATAAGATACTGGGTCTTGCAAGTTATTTTTGTCTCTTCCCCTTCCTTGGTGTATATGGGTCATGCCTTGTACAGACTAAGAGCCTTGGAAAAAGAAAGGCAAAAAAAGAAAGCTCAGGTAAGGGTGGAACTTGAAAGCACTGAATTAGAAATGACTGAAAACCGTAAAAGACTGGAGAGAGAGCTGCGGCAGCTGGACCAAAGAAAGCTGAACAAAGCACCCCTGAGAGGCTCTTTGCTCTGCACTTATGTCATACATATTTTCACAAGATCTGCAGTGGAAGTTGGCTTCATGATTGGGCAGTATCTCCTTTATGGTTTTCACTTAGATCCCCTTTATAAATGTCAGAGAGACCCGTGTCCAAACACAGTTGACTGCTTTGTATCTAGACCAACAGAAAAGACAGTGTTTATTTTATTTATGCAATCCATAGCAACTGTATCATTGCTTTTAAATATTCTAGAAATTATCCACTTAGGATTCCGAAAAATTAAAATGGGACTCTGTGAGCAGAATAGAACCAAAGACGACTCTGAGAATTTCTACATAAACAAATCTAAGAAATACTCTGTGATACCACACTCTTCTTTGGGAATGCCCACCACCCCTCAGAAAACACTGCCTTGTGCTCTTAGCAGTTACACCTTTCTGATGGAAAAGCAAACTGACACTATGCTCTACCCAGTTTTAAATTCTCCTGTGTTTCAGTCTGTGCCAAATAACCGTACAGAGAGCAGCAGCAATTACACCCATTGTAATCAGGAAAAGAAATCTCCAAAGAAGAGGCCAGCTACAAATGCTTTGGACAATCAGACTCAAAATGCTAGCACAAATAAGAACGAGGGCTTCCTTGGTGAGCTTTGGACTGAGACACATAATGCACAAGAAGAGACTGAAAAGAAACATTTGCTTGTTGATACTCAGAATGCAGATCCTGCTGCAAACAGGTACTGGAGAAGCTTTGCTGAGATGCCATCTCAAACTTCACTGCAGCCTGGGACAACTTTTCCTGGTACCAGTGACAGAGGACAGGCAGTGCTTGAGGGCACAGGAGCACCAACAATTTCTCTTCCAAAGAACAGTGACAGAAGACAAAGCAGTTTCAGTGCAAACAAAGCCCAAATTCCTTACAACGCTGATGGAAGAAATTCCAGCCGAGCAGACACTTCTGATTCTGTGGGGGTGGTGAGCTCAGAATCGACACAAAGCAGAAACTGGAACAGTCCTAAGCTTCTCTCTCTGTCTAGGCAACAGTCACTGTCAAGTAATGCCAGCAGCAGGCGTGCCCCCACTGATCTTCAAATATAACAGGGGTGAACTCATCAGCTGCACTGAACACTGCTGGGATAATCCCTGAACACTGACACAGCCCAGACCTGTGTAAGTGTAGCTAAATAATTCAACTTTAACCAGCTCTTCACATAGGTAGAAAATTTGTGTAACTCTTTGAATAGTAGCTAAGTAATTTTAAGCAGTCTCTTTACTTCCTTTGTAATGAAATTGTGGCATAGACTCAGTGTATAAACTTCTACACTCCAGCTAAAAAGGAAAAAATACATCCTCCTAATCCACATATTAGGAAAAAGGCATAAAATGACAGCTGATACTATTTGAACTGAATAAAAGCAGAAGACAAAGTTTGCAGTCTAATGATATTTTTTACAAAGACCAGTAAATCAAATTAGGCTAAGGATGCTCTCAGAAGAATGTATTGGTAAACATGGCTCTGCCTAATCAGTCTGAGAATTAAAACAGACACTTGGTGGCTGACCAAAAGCAGAATGGTAAACTTATTCCACTGTTCAAACTTGTAAATACAAAGAGAAAAAGCATTTACAAAACAGATAATGAATTCTTTGGCTCCATGGTACACTTTCTTTTCAGTGTTATCACCACTGACTTCCTCAGCAGAAAAATCAAAGTGTATTTCTCATAGCATACGATCAGAATTCAATACACCACTGATTTTTTTAAAACATCATGAATTACAGACATGTTGTGAGCTTTATTTTTAATAATTTTCATAGCACTAATAAGATAGCAAAATCAGAAAACAAGTTACTGAAATTTACTAATCAGACATTTTAAATTTCACAAACCAGAAAGCTTACTATGGAAAACAGAAAAAAAATCAAAACCCAAAGCCAAAAAATGAGAACCAAAAAAAGTAAATATGGTAGTACCTTCCTGATTTCAGTCACAATGTCAAAAGACATATAAAGGTTTATCAAACAATAAAACTACTCCTTTTCTGTTTGTCTGTCCCCTGAATTCTGATAAACTTTCAAATCAAATAAAGCTTCTACCTGTTTAGGAGGAGAATTTGTGTTTATGCTTTTTATAGGAATTACAAAACATTGGGACATTTATCCACTTGCTGTTCAGGTCCACATGGTGTAAAGGAAGTTCCATGAAACATCTTGAAATAATAAAGGAGGCAAAGATGAACAAAACACTATGGTACATTTGTAATCAAGCTTTCTATGTGTGAAATACATTGATTTGAGTTGCATAGCTCTGAAACACTGTAAATACTCGGTGAGGTGGCCCCACCTGGAATGCATGAGTATTTGTGGGTGTATTTTTTATTAGCAGATTTGACATACTGTTCATGTACTGAAAAAAATGATTTGTGAGATACAGGATAATGATGTTACAGCATGATTAAAGTCTTAAAGGGCACTGTCATTATGCTTAACAGACAGCCATGTTTCAGATTGACTGAACACTGTACAATACTGGCAGAAAAGGAGCCAGAAAACCTAAAAGGCTTTTTTTGCTTGTAGCAGCAACATTAATTTGGTGCCATCGACGTAAGAAATACACACTGGGATTATTTAAACTATTCCCTGTAGATTTCTCTCCAGCAAGTATCCTTTTCACTTCTATCTGTATACATAAATACAGCCCTACGTAATTGTGTTTACACTGTAAAATTTAAGGTTTTGTAATATACTGGAATGTACATTACTGTATAATGTGACTTAGGCAAGTTAATGCTGCTGCTGTGGCTTTGATTCTTGCATTTCTTGATGCATAAATTCTGTGGGCAATAACTGCTAATGCTTGTTTTGCATTTAATCTCTCCATAATAAAAAGCCTTGTATTTAATGCACTCTGTTCCTGCTGTCTAAATAATACAAAGTCAGCATTTAGATGTTCACATATGGGATATGACATTTGTATTTTTATTGTTCAAGACAAGTTAAAAAACAATTTTTCTGCTGCCGTGAGAGGAATTTTATGAACTTTTAAAATGTCTGGACAGGAGTTAAACATTCTGTTTCATCACAGCACTTTGTCAAAGGAAGAGTAACTACCGAAAAATAAAAACATTGCGGAGGAGCATGGAGAAAAAGTGTAAAAACTCCCTAACATCATATGTGCAAGATCATTTGGTTGGTCTTTTTTAATTATTATTATTTCATTTCTACAATAAATAGATTGTAGACCGCGTTTCAGAAAAATAAACAGGTATAACTGCCTTTTTTTTTTTTTACAGGCTAAGGCAAAAGACTTTCGACGTGAAGATTTCAGAGCCTCTTGGGTAGGCACCTCTGCAGCTGTGCTTGCTGCAACTTTCTCCTGGGATTTCAGTCAGCTGCAGCTACTGAAATGTATTAATCAGAATTAATTTGAATTTCTAAAACCACAAACCAGAGTGCTTACATTGGAAAACAGAAAAACTCCAGTGACCCTCAGGACAGCTCGGAGCCGCTCGGGCCCGGTCACGGCCGGACGATCGCCGCTGCCACCGCTCGCAGCTCCGGGGCCGCGTGTGGCGGGGTCCCGGCCAGCGGGCGGCACAGCCCCGGAGGCTGCTGAGCTGAGCCCCGGAACCGTCCCCGGCCAGGAGAGCAGGGCAGAGCGGGACGGGGGCCAGAGCCGCGCAAGAAAGGGGGCACAGCGCCGGCCTCGGCTTCCCCTTGGGCGGCGAGCGGGCCGGCGAGGCCGCTCTGAGGGGAACGAGGCGGCCCCGAACAGGGGGCGAGGCCGCCCCGAGGGGGAGCGAGGCTGTCCTGAGGGGAACGAGGCGGTCCCGAAAGGGGGCGAGGCCGCCTCGAGGGGAACGAGGCCGCCCCGAAGGGAACGAGGCCGCTCCGAGGGGGAGCGAGGCCGCCCCGAGGGGAGCGAGGCCGCCCCGCAAGGGGGCGAGGCCGGTCCGAGGGGGAGCGAGGCTGTCCTGAGGGGAGCGAGGCGGTCCCGAAAAGGGGCGAGGCCGCCCCGCAAGGGGAGCGAGGGCGGCGCGCGGGGCCCGGCGCGCGGGGCGCGGTCCCGGCCGTTGCCGCGGCGCCGTCGCTGTGGTAACCGCGGAGAAGCGCTCGCGCCGTTAAAGCGCAGGGCGCAGGCGCGCGGCCGGGGCAGGCGCCGTGCGGGTCAGATGGCGCACCACAAGGTAGGGGGGAGCGCGCCGGCGTGGGCGCGGTGCCGCTCTCCGTGCCGGCTGCGCGGAGCGGCGGGCCGCCGACCGACACCGGCTCGGCCCTTCGTGCCGCCTCCGCGGCGGAGAGCGGGACCGGCCTGTGCCAAAGGGCCGCCTCCGCAGTCGAGGCGGGGCGCGCTGCCGATCTGACCGTGTGGGCGTCCTCCCTCAGGCCGCGGACTCCAAGCGGGAGCAGTTCCGCCAGTACTTGGAGAAGTCGGGAGTGCTGGACATGTTCACCAAGGGTAAGTGTCCGGCTCGCGTCGTGCCGCCCCGGGGGCCGGCGGGCGCTCCTCGGGGGCGTTGCGGGCGGGTGCGGTTCCTCTCACGGTGTCCCGCGGAGCAGCTGCCGCCCCGCACGGCAGTGCCGCGGCCGTCCCTCGGGCTGCCTTGCCGCTCTCCATCGGCTTCCCGCCTCGCCTCGCCGATCGCTTTTTCTCCTCAGTCCGGCGAGGCGGCCGGCAGAAGAACTCGCCTGGAAAACTTGGTGCGGCGTGGCCTGGAAATGGAGCCCGAGGTGCGCGGCGGGGCGGAGCACGGCGGGAGAGGGCAGCGGGCCGCGGGAAAGGCGCCCCGGGAGCCGCAGAGCGCTCCCGTCCCGCTCCTCACCCACCGTGCGGGGGGCAGTGCTGGAGGTGCGTGCAGAACGGCGAGGCGGGCGGGTCCCTTCCCATCGCGGGGTGTGATGGAGACATCTCCGGCCAAAGTGCTACTTTCAATGCCTGCTTTTGGTTGGTTAGTTTATTTTCTTTCAATGGGTGCTTTTCGTGAAGTTCTTCTCCGGAGGAAGTCAGTGCTTGCGATGAAATAACAGCAAATGTTGTCTTAAAAAAAAACTTTGTTTCATACCCTTTATTGGATGGAACTTAGTTTCATTCATTCTAGAAAAAACCACTAAGTTCTGGATTAATGACTCTCCACATCAAACAGGGGGATATGATGATGCTAAACTTGACACCTGTGACTTGGTATCTTCGAAATCCTTCTAAAATCTTTTTGAGAACCTTCCAATAGTACGTGGCAAAAATGTGTTAATATTGAAAAAAAATACTATTCTGCTAATATTGAAAAGATGCTGTTTAAAGAGGGAGCAGCAGATCTAGGATGTCAAGCCAATAGCTGCTGCACTAAGACTCTTGGCCTGGTGTGTGAGTACCATTTGATTTTTCAATCGCACTACCATCCTATGGGATGGCAAAACAAGTCTCCCAAGCAGCCTCATTTTGCTTTTAACTTAGGAGGTGCTTAGGAGGTGCTGAGCTGCAAACCAGTTTGGCTGTGTAGTGCAGACATCTGAAACTGGCACGTGGCCCCTGTGGGGAGCAGGGAGTGGTTGTTTTTGGGAACTTCCTGGGTATTCATGTGACAGTCTCCTATTATGTTGCTGTGTGTGTGGCTATTTTTATTAAAATTGTCGGGTTATTGCTGCTTTTGTCTGGCGGTTTTGGCCATTAGAGCCCCCATCCGTAAAGATTCTCAGCGCCAGCCATTTAGTAGCTATTTAGTTTTGTAACTGGATGCTCAATGGGTGTTTGCTGTTCTGCTGGAAGTTACAAAACTGCCGATGTCTTGTGGTATAAAGATGTAGCTTAAGTAGAAGTTTTATGAACGCTATAGTTAGGATTTCAGGCTTACTGGCGAAAGCTAGTACTAGGGTGCATGTGGCATATGTAAAATTTTTCAGGATGTTTTGTGTTCTGTGCTAGAATAGCCAAAGACTCTGTGGGGTTAGGGATCAAGAAAACTCTTGAGCTGTTACCAGCTGGAATGCTCTGTCCCCTCTGATACAGCGGACCTGTTGCTTATGCCATAGTGTACAGGTGAAAATCTTGTTAAATGGAAAAATGCAACATGTATGCTTTCTGACGGCTGGTATGTGTTTGAAAAACTTGGAGCTGCATGAACTTCTTGCAATTGTTGAATATTTTCTATTTGCAGTGTTGGTAGCCTTATATGAAGAGCCAGAGAAACCAGATAGTGCACTGGAGTATCCTTTTTCTTGCTGTGACTTATTTATTGAGACTTCATGCACAGTACTGCTCCTGACTCATGGGTGAACTGCATAGGCTCTTTTTGAAGCCTTGCATTGGGAATGTGACTTTTATCAATGCATTTTCCCTAATAATTGCATTTTCACAAGCTAACAGTCTGACAGATGCAGGAGAGCTGGGTATTTCAGTGTGCCAGCAGTTATGGAGCTAAGTTAGAGCCATTTCAGTGTTGGAGACCTGCAGCATTAGCTTGGAGTACCTGCAGTGGCAATGGGTTCTGAAGTTTGCTTCTTCACACTTCCTTTTTCTGTTGTTTTTTTTTGTTTGTTTGTTTTTAAATACATGAAGAAAGGGGGAACTAGAATATTTGTTTTCCTGCTGTTTTTAAACAGCCTCCATTTTTGGGTATGGCTTCTTTTTTTTGTTATTTTAATTCTTCAAAACATCTGCCATTAAGAAAAGAAAAGAAGGGTGCAGTAACACATAAGGATTTGTACTGATATCTTGTTTTTGTTTGTTTTTAAGGAATATGAATTTGAAAAGCTCTCTTATTTTGGTAACTTTTTTCCTGTAGTAATCTCAGTGGTTTACCTCAATTTTGACCATTTATACTGCAGTGTTAACTTCAACACGAGGGGGTTTAATCTAAAATGTAGACATACAACTGAAGAAATACTTAACATCTAAATATCAGTTTTCTGAAGCATCATCTGGGAGCTTCAGCTCCTGAGAATCCGGAAATAGAAGCACTTCGCTTGGAAGTGGCAGAGATGAAAGAAAAATATGAAGCTGTGCTGGAAGAAAATAAAAAACTGAAAACCAAGGTAAAAGTCTACTTGGTGTTACTCTATAGTTCCATCTTATACAACAAGAAAAATATTTTAATTATAATAGAGCTAACTTTCTTCCATTAGAGTAACTGATAGATGTTGTTGTATTGTTTAGCCTCATGACTGAGAAATGCTGATAGAATTCATTGTAGTAAAGATTATTATTTTTTATGGAACACTTATTATGGTATATAACATAAGATATTGCTAAACTAGGGATTTTATTTATTTAGAGGAAGTGTATTATCATGTCCAATACGTTGTATTGAGTCTTGTCTGGATGTGTTTAAGTTATCTGATATTTTGTAGATCATGCTTTCAGGACAGTTTTGAAAAACAAGTATCCATTATAAAGCTTTTTAAAAGGCAGATTGAAGGAGGAATATTTTGTATTACTTTGTGTCACTTGGCACAGACTTCCACATGGCAGGGTCTTACACAGGCACTTAGATCCGTGTGGAACAACAATTTGTGCTTTTTACTTCAAGTGACCTTGGTATTTATCTGAAACAACAATGAATCTGAAGTGCTAGCTAGGGCAGGGCCGTTCTTTAATGGGTCTGCAGGCTGTCTGAGAGAGCTCTGAGCTGTGAACAGCTCTCTAACAACACTGAGGAAGGAAACCTGTGAGATACTTAATATGCCATGGCTTATGAGCCACTGCAGATTGAAAGAGGATAGTGATTGTCACATGTGAATACCCCTGAGTTTTAGTGGGAGACAACCCCCTCACTGTAGTTCTGTGAGAAAGGATTCTTTGTATTTCTTGTCCAGAGTGCCATCCTGCTGTCCTTGTAATTCTCCTTCTTCCCTATTACCCATTATGAACCCTCAGCCACATTTGTTGTTTCTTACTAGGAAATATGGCAAAGAACACAATTTTAGACAGAGTAGCAGTAGACCAGCCACTTGTTTTAGCAGACTTAAAAATGCAGCTGATAATAAATGGACAGATAAGAGCAGAGTAATCTGGGTCTTTGTTTAAAGAAGTCTTTTCAAGAAGTCAAAACTTGTTGCAGGAAAGTAACCCTTTGGAATCGTGGTTCATTGGTGCTTTCCTGTTCATTCTTTAAATAATAACTCCTTCTTTACATATTTCCCAGTATTAGTGTGTTTTGTTTTTTCCTGTTCTTTCCTCTACAATGTAATGCCCATCATTCTGACATACTGTAGAAGTTCTCACAGCAGGGAGAGCACTACCATTCTCTTGTAGCATCCTCTAACATAAAATACCTGTCTTTAACTGTGATTTTATTGGTAACTACTGTTGCATTCATCACACGAATGTCAGATATTCATGTGTCTTGGAGGAGGACAGGAAATCAACAGTTAGGTCCTTGGTAGAAAAGAAAACTGACTTTGGGTTGTGTATAATCATTTGTTGTAGTAAAATCTACAACAATAAAAAAATAAAATTTTAGTGGTTCTTGTTAGCAGTAGCGTGATTGCTGCAATTTACTGTTGCTGGTAGGAAGGAACATATGTACATATTTTTTATTATTAATTTTTATTTATGCTTTTAAATTTTATTTATATGTACTTTGTTTAATTTTAACCCACTCTGAAGTTTGCAGAGGGGAGGAATCTTAATTGAATAAACTGAACCAGCATATTTCAGAGAGATGCCCATAATTCTTGAACTGTTTTTGAAGCTTGAACTAATCTTTAAAGCCACTGAGGTCAAGTGAACAACTTTGTATCTTTCTTTGGTAGTAACTTTACAAGCAAAGGTCATATTTCAGTGTGGAGCTGCCCAGGCTATGCTCTCCAGAAAGCATAATGGCAGCTAGAATGATTACAAGAAATGTCAGCTTGGATACTATTGCAGTGAGAATGACTGTTTGTTTCATTGAATCGTGTTTCTGTGGAAGCTTGTAGTACCCCAGCCGTGATCAATTGCTATGTAAGATGAGAGTGCTTAAAGACTGCTAAATTAGAAACAGGGAAAAGTTGAGGGCAAGACAAATGTGCTTGAAAGTGCATTTAAAAATGCACCTTGTAATGGCTGCATGGTTATACAGTGTGAGAAATGGATGTTTTGGGGAAGGGTTACTTTATTGCCTGGCTTGAAAATGCACTTGCATAAGGATGAGTGAGTTAAAATGTACAAAGTAAATGGAACAAGTCCAGACCATACATTTTCCTTCACCTCTTAATATAGAGTGTTACATGAAATATTGCAACTAACTAAATTCCTTTCTTTAAATCCACAGCTGGCTCAGTATGAACCACCTCAAGAGGAGAAGCATGGTGAATAACAGTAGTTTTTTTCTTTATTGCCTTGACTTAATAAAGGGCTTCCTGAGAAATGCTGTCTTGTGTGTGAACTCTGCATTGTCTACTTTGTTACTTCATCATCTTAGAGAAAGAATTCATTACCATGAGCATGCTGATGCCTTGGCAACTGCTGAGTTAAGCATGCTGGCCAACGTTCTTGCTTTCTGTGTTTAAGAAAAGATGACAATTATGATTAACTTTTAGATAACTGTGCTTGACTCTTCTGAAATGCAAACTAGTTATTAATAAAAAAACCCCTAAAATTAAAAGAGTGATAATATTTTAAAGAGGTACATTTGTTTCCTGCCCTAAAATTAAGTACTTTAAAGACAGCTGATGACAGCAAAAATAAAGGAAGGGGGACATGAAATGCAGTAGTTGTCTTATGTATTAGATTTATTGGCTGTTAGTCTGCAAAAACCTATCCTAAAAATGAGGAAGTTAAACTATCATGAAAATGTGGTAGGATGGATCAGAACTTTTGTTAGTCATTGTAATCAAGGGCTAGTGAATGCAATAATTGCTTGCCTTAATATTGTCTCTATTGACCTAAATAGACCAGAAGAGAGGTAAAATGAGGGGGAAATACTGTTTTATGTCTGTAAAGCATTAATTAGGGAAAAAAACTGCCCTGAACCAACAAACCAAAGCCAATCAAGAAAGGCAAAAAAGAATAATTTCCCAAACCTCAGGAACTAAGGACAGAAGAAAGTTCCCTTGAATGTAAGCTAGAACATTGGGCATTAAGTTGCACCAGGTGGGAGCAGGGAGAGGGTGATGCTGTGGGAAAGGTGCTGGTGTTTCTGAGTACCGTGCCATGTCCTGCTAAAGAAGCAGCAAGGCAGGTAAAGGTGTTGGCCAGGCCATCCCAGGGCATGGACGACTGACTCGAGCTGTTGGTGCCTGGCAAGTAAACCCAACTTAGAGTTTTCATAACTGTATTTGCTTCCCTCTGAAAGCACAATCCTAACCTTAAATTAGGATGGTGATGAAATAACAAAGATTTGGTAAAACTTCATCTCAGTGCCTGCTTGATAAACGGCTGCTAGAAGAAAATGAATGCCTGTTGAATGAAGACTGTTGCTTTGCAAGGTAACGTTTTCTTATGTGGCCGCTTTGGGGAAAGCTCCCCTGCCGAAACCAGTGCCCCTGATTTATTAAAAATATGGATATTGATGTAGTAGTGATATCCATCTGTGACGGACAAAGACTCTAACAGTTTAAAGTTAGAAAGTGAATGTTTATTGTGGGATAGCTCCCCAAGACACACCAAATTTACAGCTGATTA
This sequence comes from Agelaius tricolor, assembly GCF_023055355.1. NCBI lineage: Eukaryota > Metazoa > Chordata > Aves > Passeriformes > Icteridae > Agelaius > Agelaius tricolor. The sequence continues at coordinate 4,256,453 of NW_027269296.1, read as the reverse complement.
CAGAGTCCTTTAATCCATACATGTATTGAATACCCAAAATACAAATGCATATTCATAACTTTGGTACATCCCATTCCCCACTTCATATTGTAATTAGTTCAAAAACTATTAAGCCTGCGTAGTTTGTTCCTTGAAATGGGTCGGTGGTCCCTTGCATGGGGAGGGGTCCCAAAATGAGGAAATAAATGAAGTCTTCCTCGTTCTGACCTTTCTACCTTTTCAATGCAAACATGACAAATGAACCCTTGGTAGAACTCCCATTCCCATCTTCAATTGGTTTCAGAACAGAGGAGTCCTACAATTGTCTTATGTTCCTAAAAGCTATTTATCAGTTTCTATATTCTTCATTATAAACCCAGCTACCCAAACATTGTGCTGACAAGCAATCAATTACTAGTTAACTACCAACTCTTAACTTCATAGAGGCCTACCCATTTATTTGGATTAACTCCAATAAAGCTTATTTCTAACTAAAACGCCAGCTCCTCTAAAATCCCTAAATCCTTTAAAGTTTATGTCTCACCTCCGCTCCGCCCGGCCGCACCGAGCGCTGCCTGGTGCCTCCGCTTCGCCCGGCTATACCGAGCACTGCGCCCCTCCCGCTGCCCGGTGCCTTCGCTCCGCACCGAGCGCCGCCCGGTGCCGCCGCCCGGTGCCGCCGCCCGGTGCCGCCGCCCGGTGCCGCCGCCCGGTGCCGCCGCCCGGTGCCGCCGCCCGGTGCCGCCGCCCCGCCCCGCCGCTCACGTGCGGCAGCGCCGTCAGGTGACTCGGGTCGTCTGACCGGAGCCTTCCCAGCTCGCTCCCGGCCGAGCCAATCGGCGGCGCGCAGCCCGACAGCGGCCAATCGGGGCCGGGCTGGGCCGTGCCGGGCTGGGCCGGGCGAGCAGAGGAGGCCCCGGGACGGGCGCTGGCGGCTGCGGGGCGGCGGGCTCGGGCGGACATGGCGCTGCAGTTCGGCGGGGCGGGCGCGCCAGGCACAGCCGAGGAGCCGGCGTTGGTGGGGGGGAGCTTCGGGGCTGCGGACTCGTTCCCCAAGGACTTCGGCTACGGGGAGGAGGAGGAGGAGGCGGAGCTGGAGGGAGGCCCGGGGCCCGGTGGGCCCGGGGGCGGCGCGGGCGGGCCTGGCGGCGGCGCGGGCGGGGCGGACTCCAAGCCGCGGATTCTGCTCATGGGGCTGCGGCGCAGCGGGAAATCTTCCATCCAGAAGGTGAGGGGCAGCCGGCGGCTCCCCGCCCCTGCCTGCCGCGCTGCCTCTCCGGCGCCGAGCTGGTTCTCCCTGCCCCGCCGCTGTTCGGGCAATTTCTACTTTTTGTTGTGGGCCCGTGTGGCGAAGTTGGAGCGACGGGAGCCTCCTCCTTACAGACGTTTGCTTTCCAGAATGGACTCTGATCATCTGCCCTAGAGAGGAAGGTTGTGTAGCATAGGTTGTAGCCTTTGTATTTCTTCACTTTTAAGGCGTAAAAAGTGAAGACACTGGTGTGAAACTTATCATGAGGTGTTTTTTTACGTGGTTTAGGTGTGTGGCGTTTAGCTAGTGCTTCCATTTGGAAGACTTGAGCCGTTGTTTTGCCCTTTGATGCTTTGAGAGAGACTTCTGCTTTTGTGTGAGCAGAAAGAGCCTCTGGTTTCCTTTAGGGCGACTGAACGAGAGTCACTTGGCAAGGAGGAAATACAGCAGTTCCGGTGCCTTAGGTTTGCTGGTAGCTTTGTGAAGTCACTAGTGTTTCTTAATAAAAATAAGACAAAACTGGCTTTTCATTTGCCAGGTAGCTCACTAGAATTGTAGCAATCAGAACAATCCTTGTTCCTCAGTGCAAATTTTGTTTGCAGTCCTTCCTATGAACTTTGCATAAGTGATATTTTTATGGGAAGATATTACTGGTGCAATGCATAAGTCTCAGCTCTAGACTTAAGGGCCTCAAATTTGTTTCAGATGCAAGTGTGAAAACCGACAGAGATTTCTATAAAGTTTTTGTGCAGAGAAGCCTTTTTGGACATTGCAGTATAGAAGGTATGCATCTGCTTCTTTTAGCAATCTTCTGCAGGCTGCTTGGTGATCCAAGACTGCAGTAAACCAATGAGTTGTAAGCTGACTTCACCCTCTGTTAGTGAGAAATCTTTTCCATTGTGCTACGCTGAAATCCAGTGGCAGACTGGGCTGTTGTTGCTTTTTAGCCTTATCAGTTCCTCCCCATTATTTAGGTCAAATGCTCCCACTGTATGTGCAAATGTTCTGCTTTCACTGAAAGTCTTTTTCTAACTCTTTTAGTCATGTGAATGGTATTCGTTGTAGACTCTTATTAGAGATCTGATTGTATTATCCACTTTTGGAAAAACTGAACCCTAAAAGCTAGAGGAAGGCAGGAACTCCAGATTACAGACAGATTTCAAGACATTACAAGTCTCTTTATAGATGTAGCTTTTGGACTTTTTTATGGCAGTCTTCAATTCTTTGAGGGCCTATTCCAGTAATTGTATAGGAAAGGAATAGTGTCATATTGAATATGCAGTAAGAGGACATAGAATTTATCTGTTGCCAGTTACCAGTCTTACTTAGGAATTAGAAGCTGTGATTCTGGTACCTAGGAGCTCAAACTCTAATATCAGGAAATTTCTTATTAACAGTGTCCCTACTCTTAAATCTGTCTAGTTAAAAAATGGGCATAACCAGACCCAGCCCTTCTGTCTGGGCACCAGCTGTTGATCCCCTTGCCAGAAAATAGGGATATATGCAAGATAAACACTGTATTGGGGAAGCATTGGCTTTGTGATTATCTAGAAATTTCTGTGAAAAGCATGAATTATTAAATCATTTAATGCTTCTACTGAAGCAGTATTGACAGGAGATCTCTCCCAAAAAAGAGAACTGCAGTCCTGGGGAGGGACTCTTTTTTTCCCCTTTGGCCAATTGTTTTTTCCATACTGGTGTAACCTATTAATATTCAGTAGGAAATTGTAGGTAGATGTTGGGAATGCAGTGACTGTTTCAGTTCATAAGCAAATTTCTGTGCAGACTTGCATAACTGGAGTTACTGTACTGATGTAATAGGAAACTGGAAAGAGTTCAGGTGGAGAACAGCAATCTGATGAAATGTGCTATTTTGAGACAAAAAGGAGGTGACAGTGTTGCTTCCCAGAGACTTATCAGCTTTAAACTGAATTTACTAATTCTGTTCTACTCTTGTGGGAGATGCTGACTTCCAAAAGAAATGTTGATTTCAGAATACTTGAAAACTATGCTGCAAACCCTGAAGAATGCAGTACAGCTGCTGTTTTTCTAGAAGTGTTCTTACTTCTCCATACAAATGTCCTGCTGTTTAAAACCCCGTTTAGACCCTGGCCTCCTAAGATGTTTGTCCCAAGGAAATAAATTCTTGGCCTTAAAAATCTGGGCTGAAGTAATACTTTGAGCCTCACTCAACTGTACTAGGTGTGGAACTGTTTGTCTTGCAGTTTTTTGACAGTTTGTTGCATCAGGTTTCTAAGGGATGACTTCTGTAGCTGTCAGAAACACTTGAAGAAACCAAAATTACTAAGTTTGCAGTCCCTATTGTGAAGTTTTTAGATTTACCAAGTGCTGTATATGAAACTTCTTTAATTTTTGCAGTCCTAGTGTATATGAGTGCATTGTTTGGAGTAACTTTCACGTTGTCTGGTTGAGTTGCATTAGCACAGAGTTCTCTGTTGACACTGGCTGCTTTTGCTGCTTCTCTGCAAGCAAGGGCTAAAATCCCACTGGGGCTTTTTGAGTTCTGGCAATGAGTATGTTTATCATCCTGCAGCTAAACTGTTTTTGCCAACTGGTGTGAAATCCTTCATCCTTTCTTCAGTGAACTTTCACAGGAAGTTCCACCTACATATGAGGAATTGCTTATTTACAGTGTGGATGCCTGGGCCCTGGAGCAGGCTGCCCAGAGAGGGTGTGGAGCCACTCAGGAGCTGTGTGGATGCAATCCTGTGTCTCCTGCTCTGGGATGACCCTGCCTGAGCAGGGAGCTTGGATCACATAACCCCACTGTGCTCCCTTCAGCCTTACCCATGCTGTGATTCCCTGCTCAAAAGGAGTTGTTAGTAGATGGCAAACTACCTAACTCTTTGGATCTCTAAAACTGAGGTGTTATTTTTGCACTCTTCTCTTGTAGCTTAGGAACCATCCGATTATGTTGTGTTTTAACACTTGACACCAGACTAAAAAACAGAGTTTCCTTTAGGAATTTCTAAGACTGAAAGGAAAAGTATTAAAAGCTTGCAGTTATTTCATTAACTGGCTTTATGCCAGATCTGAATAGAACAGAATTTGAAAACACTATGCTAGCCTTGCAAGGAAAAAGAAAGAGTAACTTGGATGTATGTGTCTTCAGCCAGTAGGGTTATTTGTGAAAATGTTGCACTGTGTTTCAGTTGCTTGGTTCTTGTAAGGGGTAGGCAATTTCCTTGGCTGATGCAGGAAGCTGTCTATTTACCTGAACCTGTACATTTTAAAATGCTACAGATTTAGAAGCTGTACATTTTAGACTGGGTAAACCTATTTGTAGAATTCAAATCACAAATCTTTCACTAATAAGGTAAAATCTAGACTATTATTTGTGTTCTTTTCACAGGTGGTGTTTCACAAAATGTCTCCCAATGAGACTCTGTTCTTGGAAAGTACCAACAAAATCTACAAGGATGATATTTCCAACAGTTCATTTGTGAACTTCCAAATATGGGATTTCCCTGGACAGATGGACTTTTTTGATCCAACATTTGATTATGAGATGATCTTCAGAGGAACAGGTGCTCTAATATATGTTATTGATGCCCAGGTAAATACAAATCACAAGGAAGTTTTATTTTTACTTTTTCTGTGAAAGGAATGATCAAGAGGCCAGTAATTTATATTTTTAGATAAGTTCACAAGGCTTCTGCTGTGGATGAAGAGATACATTGGCAATCTGACTTGTGGTGTGTGGTTTTGTTCTGGTGAAGTGACTGGACATAGGCTGCTGGTGGAGAGAGTGGAAAAGGGCTCCTACTCTGAACTTACCTGTTCTGCAATAATAGGGAAAACCTGCTTGGATAGATGGTCTGAATTATCCCTTTTTTCTGCTCTGGAGTTCAATTAATAACACACAGTTCAATTAATAACAGCTCACTTCTGACCTCAGTTTCTAGTATTGGTGTACTGGGTATCTGGTAGCTTCTCATAACCCGAGGAATTTCAGCCTGGGAGGTTTCCTGGTTATTAGGACCATCTTGGGGATCTCCTGCCTTGTGCTGGAGTTGAGGTGTAACCAACCTTTTGTGTAGCTGAGCCTTGTATAGCTAATGAAAATTAATTGGCATAAAGAATCTAATCTGCTTGGATTTATGACACATCAAGGTACTCTATTGTCCCATACTCCTATTTAGTTACAGAAGTGAAGTATTTTGTCTTTGTGCTGAAGTATTTTGTCTTTGTGCAGAATGGAATAGTTATCAGGTGGCAACTTTGTCATTCATTCCTGCCAAAACTGATTTACAGGATGACTACATGGAAGCTTTAACAAGACTCCACATTACAGTTTCAAAAGCCTACAAGGTCAACCCAGAAATGAACTTTGAAGTTTTTATTCATAAAGTTGATGGTTTATCAGATGACCATAAAATAGAAACTCAGAGGGATATTCATCAGAGGGCTAATGATGATCTTACAGATGCTGGCCTTGAAAAACTTCACCTTAGGTGAGTTAAAGGCTCTGGCCTATGTGGTTCATGCTGTTGCTGATATGCATACAGATTAAAGGCTTTTAGATGTAAAATTGAACAACTGCAGCAAGGTCTGGGTAGTTCCTTACTGAGCCAACTTGTATAAAAAAGACACAGAACTGAATTTATGCCCAAGCCTCAGCTGTTAGGCTGACTGGAAAAGAAGCAGGCTACTGTATCAGATTCCAATCAAGATTTATCCCTGCTCAGTGATAATTGAAAGTTTCTCATCCAGTGTAACAGATTTGTAACAGATTTGTGCATGTGGGCTGGAGGGGCAGGGAAAGAGAGGGGAACCTCTCTGCTCTCTAGTCTTGGCTTGCACTGACTTTTCCCTGTGATTAGTGTGGCTGGTTCTGAAAGTTCAGTCTGTTACTTGAGATTTGGCTCACTTTTAAGGTATTTTCTACACACACCTTTAAAACAAGCTATCTTTTCTCTGCTTTTGTTGTTCTTTTGATTCTTGTGGAGCCAGTATCTCTCAATGTTAATGTGAAAAAAGTGGAAGGCCAGGACTGGGACTGGAAGAAATCTGATGAAGCATTTTTACACCTTTGTGATAAGCATTGTGTGGGAAAAGTGTGTTCTAACAATGTTCAAGTTTTTATCTTTGGTCTCCCATCTCTCAAGGGTGGGGAAAATCTGTTTCATGGGTACTGCAGCTGCTCAGAACTTTGATTCTTTGTGCAATGTCCAGACATATTTGTGGTAAAGGCATCCCAGGCAAAATAGCAGGCCTGAATGTTAGAAAATGTAACTTTAACATTTCTATTACAGTTCTGAAATACTCTTGAATCTTCTTTTTCTTTTTTTCTTTCTTTGCCCTCCCTCCTCATCTCAGCTTTTATTTGACCAGTATCTATGACCATTCAATATTTGAAGCCTTCAGTAAAGTGGTACAGAAGCTCATTCCACAGCTGCCAACCCTGGAAAATCTACTTAATATCTTCATATCAGTAAGTGTTCATCTAACAGAACTTGGAATGCAATACCCAGAATGGCAAAGCAAGTCCTTCTGCTAAGGATTGCTGGCTACATCTGCCCTTGAGAGATTTGGGTGGCACTTATGTAGGTGTCCTCTGGCAACCTGCTTTTCTATATTAAAAGCTCTTTACCAGCTGAATTGTACTGGTGTGTGCTTTGTGGGCTTTCTCTAAATATTGACAAAGGGTATTTTGCCTGGTTACAACAGCTGAGGGAGGTTTCCTGCCAGTAGGGTGTACTGATTTCTTTGCTAAGGCAATTAGTAGTTTAATGTACTGGCCAGAGACTGTTTTGATAATATGAACTTGGCCTCAGCCTTAGCTGTCTGTTTTACATGACTTGTGAGGCTTTTTGCCCTTATTCTTTAATATTTATGTTTCTTATGGAATTAGTCTCATAGCAATTTGCTGCTCTATACTTTCAATCAAATAAAGTATCACCCTAGAGACAAGACCAGCTCATTGAAGTTGTCTGTGAGGCTGCTGCAGGCATTTGGACAAGAAAGAAAAAAACATTTTTATCCAGGAGGAGCTGGACACTTAAACATGTCCCATATGCTACCAAATAATGCTTGTTTGGTAGAGGACTGTTTGTAATAACCTGGCCCAGTGGATAAAGGGTATGTTGGCCTTGCCCAGTGCCATGAGGATGTTTGAAAGATTGTTTGGATATCCTCAGGACACTGTCCTGGCTATTCAGACTAGCTAGGAAAAGATAAGGAATGCTTCTGGTGCATAAATAGAAAAGAAGCTTTGCCAGTAGTGTGTGTGTGATAAATTGAACCACAAAAGGCTTCTGAACTTTGTATGAGCACGTGCACTTTACCAAAGTGCTCAGGTACAAATGGCCTTGTGCTTTTCCATAGTCATCATGTGCTACTTTTCATGGGTTTTTAACTTCAGAAGCTGACTTAGTTGCTCTGCATGTTAAACTGCATGGCAAATGCTTCATGCAGAAACTGAACTCTCAAGATACTACAAGCATAAAATTTAAGAGTCAGCATACTGCTATGAAATATCTCATCTCAGCCCAGTCCCTTAGGAGGATGTGAATTCTGTCTCTTCTGGAGTTAATAGAAACACAGAAAAGGTAAATTGCTGAATATGGATTCTGGAAGCAGAGTAAAATGTAACCTTAATAATGATTAGTTAAATAATAAACTGAAAAGAATTGTAACAGAGTCCCCAGTTTTATTTTTGTCAGCTATGTATGTTGCTATGCACTATGGCAACAAGGGTATTGAATTTGTAAAGTAAATACTCTAAATCTTGGATCTGTCCTAAGGCTCTAAATTGCTTATATTTAAACCATCTTCTGCTACTAAGAATGTGAAAATGTATGAATTCTACTTGAGATTATAAAACTGTACTTATTTTAAAAATTAATCCAAATTCTTTCTCTTTCTGAAGAATTCAGGGATTGAAAAAGCTTTTCTCTTCGATGTAGTCAGCAAAATCTACATTGCAACAGACAGTTCTCCTGTGGACATGCAGTCATATGAGTTGTGCTGTGACATGATTGATGTAGTCATAGATGTCTCCTGTATATATGGGTAAGTGATGAATACTCTTAGGAAAAAAAAAGTCCTCAGAAGGTGTAGAAACACCTGTAGAAATAGGTTGCAAACTGTGCAATTGGTGCTGGCTTTGTCATGCAGCAAAATGCTGTCAGCTGGTCTTCAGAGCATATTGGTTCTGTGATTAACTAAAATAAATCCAAATTATTTGGCAGCATTTGTACTTGGTTTGTTTCCCTCCATTGGTGGCCCTAGAGAGCTGTCTGACATTTGTGGAAATCGTGTTTGATATAAAATCTGAATATTGCTGTGCCTGGTTTGGCATGGTGGAGCAGGTACATAAATACCTGCAAATAACTGGGGTCAATAGCATGCCATGAGTGTAACTTGCAGTGACATTGTTTTGAGACTTGCTGCAGTCTGAACAGAGTAACATTTGCAAGATCAACTCATCTGCTGCTGACTTTCTGTGAGGGATGCATCCAGTGCTGATATCTCCCAATTTACAGCAGAATTATACTTCCCACTGGACTTGAGAAGTGGTCCTGAAGAAGTGATAACTTATCTTAGAACTGTAGCCTGGAAAATGCAGTGCTACCAAGAAAATACCACAGCATTTCATGGTCTGTCTCCTGATGGGTTGATCCAGGCTTGTGTAACTCTTTGATTTGGGGTTTTTTTCAGGAGTGCTTAGAAGTAACTTGCAATACATCATTTGCTTCTATAGTAATTTAACTAACACTAATGACTTGAAGCTAGAAAACAGCATGCTCATCTTTTCTTGGAAATGCAGGCTGGTGTAGCTTAGGACCAAAAGTGTCCTGCTCCATGTTGCATCCTGTGCCCCAGCCTCACAAAGGAAGCTTTGAATTCATTTACCAGAAGTAATTTCACTGAGCTGTCACTCCAAGCATCAAAAGAATGCATGCTGGTAGCTTGCTCTTAACTGCTCATTTGTGATATCAGTATCTGATGAAGGCCTCTGCCCTGTCTGGATCTGGCTTTCCTGAGAAACTGAAGGTCTGGTAATGGTTTTACTCCCTGGTAGTATTGAGACCTGCATTGCAGGTTCTCCATTTGCTTAGTTCAGTATGAGTAATATTCTTCTAACTGCATTTAACAGCTCTTTGTCTTGGAGGTTACATGTGCATGCCTGTTAGATTCTGCCTTGGGTTAACTTGTTCTTTTTTAGGTTAAAAGAAGATGGCACTGGAAGTGCTTATGATAAAGAGTCAATGGCAATTATCAAGCTCAATAACACAACAGTCCTGTACTTAAAGGAAGTAACAAAGTTTTTGGCATTAGTTTGCATTCTTAGAGAAGAGAGTTTTGAGCGCAAAGGTAAGAACTTCCCTGCCACTGAACAGCCTTTATCTAATATTTTTTATCAGCTGTAAAATATACTAATATGACTTTACAAATCACCTTGATTTTTGTGTGACTAAATTTGCATAGTTTCTTATGGGAGGGGATATTTATTTTTTGGAGATAGATATAATGAAGTCGTATTTTTAAATTTGTGAATCATCTCTTTAATCACTGTCCTCCTGCCAAAATGATTTGTGTAGCTAACAGGAGCTCTGTTCTACCATCTGTTCTAGTGGGATCAGTGGTGTGGAGCAATGGGCCCCTTACCTACTCTTTGATAATGAATATACACCTTGCATTCCAAATTAGTACCTTTTCTTTTTTTCAAAAAACTGAGACAGTCCAAATAAATACTACCATCAGTAAAACTTAGTTAAATCTTCTAAGTCCAAATTTATACTAAATAAGTAGCAAAATACCTATTGGTTAGATTTGATATTGATTTTGAAGCTCTGTTTCTATAAATCTGCCAATCTGAGCCCAGTTTTCCCTCTCCTTGCCAGGTTTGATAGACTACAATTTCCATTGCTTCCGCAAAGCCATCCATGAAGTTTTTGAAGTAGGTGTTGCCTCCCACAGGATCTGCAACCATCAATCAAGCACCTCAAATATGAAAGCAGTGACTCACAATGGCACACCTAGGAATGCAGTCTAGAGGAAAGCTAAAGACCTTGGGTAGACTTGTCAGCTCTTCACTCCAAAGTTTTGTGGAACAAGAGAAGAGTAGTCTGAAAGCCTGAAGTATGTTTCAGAGGAGAGTGGTCCTAACTGTGGAACAGCAGATTGTAACTCATGTTGGGCAACTGAAACTACTGTGAAAACACTTGGAGGCCAGTGGAGTTAGAAATGCCAGTTTGAAATCAGCTGTATTGCAAATGCAGTAGGTTTTCAGTTTGGAGTCTTCTTTTAACAGTCTGTGTCTGACTGATTGCCTGGTCAAAACTTACAAACAATTGAGTTGGGTTTTGTGTGAAACACTGAACAGTCACTTGCTTAACTTTTTAATTTTTTTTAAATTAATCTGTAGAATATCCTCTTTTGCTTCAGTTTACCTCCTGTCATGCAAAAACAAAATTGGTGTTATTAAGGCTTGTGAAACTCAAGCTTTTTGCTTGCTGAGGCTGGTCTCAAATCATTCCATTAAGTAGTTCTTGTTCTTGCTGGTGTGCTCATAGTTCTCATGAATTCTGTGCTTGTTAAGTGGATGCAAGATAGAGAGCTCTGTTCTAGTGATCATGTGTTTGTTTAGAGAACTGACCTGGAGCTTCATTTTAAGAGATAGTGATACTTTGCTTTCAGACCACACTTCTTGGTATGTCCCCTTTGATGGAAGGGAAGGATTAAAATCAGAAATAAACTACCTGCTCTCTTTTGCAAAAACATGGATGTCATAAATCTGTGTGATTAATCCCATTCATGAAACAACTGCATGGCTAACTAAACTGAAATGTCTGCCATCTGTTGGAACAAAGCAGCCACTTTCAGCTATTCCCAAGCAAAGAAATTACAAAGTTACTGACTTTTAATGGTGGATCTTTCTCCACTCTCTGACTGATAATCAAGACAATTCCTAGCAAAATGTCTGAGGGTGTTACCTGTGCATGGCAATTAAGTTCACTGTGCCATAATTTACTAATAGTACTGGACTTTGAAGGTACATTGATTCTGTACTATGACAAACACCCTCCTGTTTGTCGCTGTGCAATCTGACTAAAATAGTGGTTTTTCTGATTTTGTGAATTCTGCTGACTTTCATACTATGGGCAGTATATGTGAATTCTTTAATTTATTGGTATTAGTACTGCAGATGTCATTCTGTGCACCAGCCTTGCTGTGCAGGAGGCTCAGCCACTGGCCCATAAAGACCTTGCCTCCTTTTACATGTCCCTATGTGTGTATTGGTGTTGCAAAGCCATTGGACCAACTATACAAGTCCCACTATAAAAGTTTCTGCAAGAAGAACTAATGGAAGTGATTTCTGCAGCTGGTGTATTTATGTGGTCAGAAGAAATAACCATGGGACTGCTTCTGTGCTTATAGGATGAACTTCCACTGATATATGTAAAAATGAATATACATGCATTAACATTGGGGTGTATGCACATACTGTGTAAATGTTTGTTTTTTTTTTTTTACAGCAGGAAACTGGAATTCAAGTGCTCTAGGTCTGTTCTCTTAAATCTAGGCCGAGCCCCTTTCTGCTAATGGAACTGCAGAGCTTTTTTGAGGGAGTGCAGCGGGCTCTTAAGATTGGGTTTTGTAGTTTGCAAGCACTATCACAGTTCAGATTCTGAAGGTAAGAGGGGAAGTAATTGGCAAAATAACAGGAAGAAAGAATCCCCATTTGTGCAGTGGGTTTTCCATGTTCTAAGTACATGCATATGTTCTCTTTCTTTTCACCCACTACAGGATTTTGTGCTAATAAAATGAAAAAAAAAAAAAAAAGGTCAAACTGCAACACTATTGTTTCTGCTTGTCTTTATGGACAGAAGTCTGTAAAGGCCTATGTGTTTAAGCAAACTTTTAAAAGCAATGTTATCTTTATGGTATACTTAAAAAAAGATAAATACTACATTCCCATTTAGTCAGCCTTAGCTTTCATTTTAATTAAAAACTGTCTCAGAACTAAGCTCTGAAAGTTAAATTTGTTGAAAGTTAAATTTAAAAGGAGTACAGTATGTCTTTAGTTTACTGAACTAAGATGCTGTTATACAAGGAGAGTGTCAATAACCTGTTGCTGCTTTAGTGAGTTTTTGGCTTCTGAAAGCCAAGGGAGGAGGAAGGATAGGAATTAGGCTTTATTTTCTTCCTTGTGCAGGAACTTGTCTCTCCTTCCTGTGCTGGCCTGCTGCAGGGACAGATGCTATTAGAGAAAAGGAAAGGCAGTATCACAATATCTCCAATAAAAGTACTGAACTTGCAGAGGAAACCATCAATTGAAGCTTCAATTTTCTGCCTTTTTTTCCCCCTTTTTCCTCCTCTGCACCTGTAGTGGTGTGCATGTTTTTCAATCTTGTTTTGTAAACAACTGGGGAGCTGTGCTTTTAAGGAGAAGAATGGTGCTGACAGGAGAGGGCTGAGAGAAGGAATAAAATTTCTTTCTGTTGAAGAATAAAGCAATCCCTTGCAAGGTATTTTTCAAAGCTTTGCATTATTGGGCACTGGGGTATTGCTGATGTCTGGCTGAATCTCCCGTTGGCAGTGATGGCAGCTGTAGCACAGGAGAGGGATGGAGGGAAAGGCCAGGCCCTGGAATAGGGGCAGAGCAATCAAAGGTGATATCAGTGCTATTCTAAGGTGTAACACTGCTACCCTTTGGCTGTTAGACAGACCCAAAAACCCAAAAACCCCTCCTCACTGCATCTCCTGCTCTGTATCTCATGGATAGCTGCCGTCCTGTTGGGGAAGATGAAACAGGAAAGCCTTATAAATATGATTGCCTGGCAAAAGATTTTGAGAATATGGAAACTCTAAGTGAGATTGAAATGAAAGCAAGCTTTGAGATCCCTGAGTTCCTGAACAACTGGAAAACAATGGCATGGCCAGCTGAAGGTGATCCCCTTTGGATCAAACAATCCCCTCTGCTTGCAGACAGGCCCAAGGCTCGGAGCAGACCCTGCCAGCTTGGCAGAAGGGGCCCAAAGAGGAGTTTTTAGGGTTTAAAAGGTAACACAGTATGGTCGTGTTATTGGTATGCTAAATTTACATAAATTTACATACAGCCTATTAGAATAGGCTTTACATTATATGGTAATGTAAATCCTATTCTAATAGGCTGTATGTAAATGCTGTAGGATTTGTATCTTGTAGTAGATTGGTTAGTGAGAATTAGAATATTCAGCACAGAAGAAGATTCATGGTATTGTAACGGGAACCTCGCTCTCGCTTTTTTTTCTTTGCTCACTCGGGCTCCTCTTTGGGGCTCCTCTTTGGGCCTGCTCTGAGCTGTGCCTGGCAGCTCCCAGCAGGGCCCTTCACCCAGGCCCTTTGCAATAAACCCCAAGTTCCAGCCCTGGCTGCAGAGATCTCTGCTCTCCGTCCATCCTGACCATCCCACCCCTATTGCTCCTGCACTGTCCGGCACGGAGTGTGGGGCAGCCCCGCTCCCCTGGCAGCGCCTCCGCTCCGGAGCGGCCCGGGCGCCTCAGCCCGGCCTCTGCCGCTGCTGCGCGGGCTCGGGGCGGGCCCAGCCCCGGCCGCCCTCGGCCGCCCCTCGCCCGCGGTGGAGCGCCCACGGCAGCTGCAGAGACCGAGAGCAGAGACCGAGAGCAGAGACCGAGACCGGGGCCGCCCCGCCTGGCCCGGGCCGTGCGCGGTGCTGGGAGCTGCCGGACAGACAGACAGACGGACGGACGCCTGTGCATGCGCGGTGTTTTCTCATTTAGGGAGGATTTTTGTTCCCTTCGGTGCGGAAGTGCCTATAAGACTCCACAACAGGCGCCTGTGTGAGCGTGGTCTTCTCTCATTTAGGAAGTATGTTGAGTTCCCCTTGGGGCGGAATAGCGAGACGCCTGTGTGTGCGTGGTTTTTCTCATTTAGGAAAATATTTTGAGTTTCCTTTTGGTGCGAAATAGCGGGACGCCTGTAAGACTCCACAACAGACGCCTGTGTGTGCGTGGTCTTTTCTCATTTAGGAAATATTTTGAGTTCCCTTCGGTGCCGAATAATGGGACGCCTGTGTGTGCGTGGTTTTTATCATTTAGGGAAGATTTGTGTTCCCTTTGGTGCAGAATAGCGGGGACGCCTGTAAGACTCCGCAACAGACGCCTGTGTGTGCGTGGTTTTTCTCATTTAGGGAAGATTTTTTTTGTCCCTTTCGGTACAGAATAGCGGGTTTGAGTTTTGGGCTTGGAGCAGCCGCTCGCTGTAGACGGCGCTCTGGTAACGCGTCTGCAGGAAGGCTTTAAAAAATGTGATTCCACTGACCCCTGCTGCTGTGCATGTGGCCATCTTCTCCCTTCCTTTCCTTTCCTTGCTATTCTCTGCCCTCCCAGCAGAGTTTTTTACCCCGAAAAGTTGTGGAAACCGTAGCAGGAGAAACGTAGCCTTTAAAAAAGGAGTTCTAGAGGTGCCTTTTCTGAATGCTGTTATAAATGCAAGCCTCCTGCTCTGTCTGTATGAACAAGGTGGAAGCTGCACTTGAAGGGACACTAATTAAGTTTGCTTATGACACTAAATTTGGAGGAGATGTCAATTCCCTCGAAGGGAGAGGCCCTGCGGCGAGACCGTGACAAATTAGAGGGTGGGGCAATCACCGACTGTGTGAAAGGCAACAAAGTGTTGGATTTGGCAGCTGCGAACGCACCCCGGAGCTCCGGACAGGCTGGGGAACGAGAGGCGGAAGGGCGTCATGGAAAGTGAAAGCTGCTGCCTCATAAAATATGGTTTACTCTGTAATTACCTAACAAAATGTGTTTAAAACCTTTTACTCTATGAGATAAAGATTAAGGGAATGATGTTAATTCCCTGCTTTTATGTCACTTAGGGGCCAATAAATGAGAAGCTATTGCAGTCTGTCCACATTTTGCTTGACTTTGATTTTTCCAATCAAGTGTCCATTGTTGATATTGTGCCCATCCCTCTCTCACACCATCAATCTCCCCACCCCCAGACATCTTTTGGGCTCCTAACTGATTATTCTTTATCTGAAATCTGTCAGAGAAAGTCAAAGAGGAAATATGTTGGAATACCAAGTAATATTAAACCGCCTGGTGGATAAAAGTGTTGGGGATCCATTTAATTATTTTTGGCTTGCAGTGAGTGAATTGGTTATTCAGTGCTCCCCTGTGATCTAAAGATAGATAGTTTATCTTTCATGCCCTCTAGATGGCTGTCTTGTTCTCTTTGAAAGAATATTACACAGTCTGATAGAGCTGTAAGGCAGAAAGTTTATCTAATTAGTCTCAGTTTTTACATGTTTGTGTATTTGCAATGTACTTTAACGTTTATGAACAGAAATGATATGTGACTTGAAAACCTTCTGTGAACCACTGTCAGCTGACATATCTTCTGTTTCTGGGCAGGAGGTGGATAAGTACTAACTTGTTTCAGAGAACTGAAAGTATTTCCTAATAAACTTTCCATTGTATCAAAAAGCTGCTAACTTATTGCACAAGAAAACTTTTGTAAATGATAATATAATTGCCAAAAAACAGCTTAATAAAGCCACATCTTCAATCATCCATCAGCAGTCTGGAGTTAAAACTTCCTGAGGTTTTCAGTCTTCCTTGTTAAAAAAAAAACCCTAAAATTTTTGGTTCTTGAAGTCCCTCATTTATTTTGTTAAATGTAAATTTTGTTAAATTTTGTCTTCAGACGGTGAGTGCTGATAGGTGGCACATCTATAGCAGGTGTCCTCATCCAGTGTTCATTGGATAGTATCCCATCCAAGCAGGCATTTTAACACAAACATAGCAGCTATTTCACCACTATGTCTAAGCTTAATTAACAACAGAAATAAAAACGATATCTCTATAACAAAGTTACTTTAACACCACACATATGGAATCCATTTTAATATTAGCGAAAAGCCAATATTACAATATGTATCTATATTATGTTATCTGTATAATATCTATATTATAATAGGTATCTATATTATATCTATATTATAATATGTATCTATACATATAGATATATATACACTATACACTATATATACTATATATATTATATGTATATTATAATATGTATCTATACAATATGTATATTATAATATGTATCTATACCATAATATATATACTATCTATACTATCTATACTATCTATATATATATATATAATATATGTTATATATGTTATATATATATGTTATATCTATATTATAATATGTATCTATATTATAATATATATACATACATATCTATACTATCTATACTATCTATACTATCTATACTATCTATATATTATAGATATTATATCTATATTATAATATGTATCTATAACAGAATTAACGCTCTGTTGGAGGGGTGGGGAGCGGGTCAGGGTCCCGGGGTTCCCCCGAGCAGACCGTGAGGGTCCCTCCCGGTGGGATCGGACCGTGAGGGTCCCTCCCGATGGGATCGGTGCTAACGAGGTCCCAGCTCTCGGCTGCTCTGAGCGAAGCCTCAGCCAAAGGAGAAGCGGCCAAGGACGGAGCTCAGCGGCGGCGGCGGCAGCGAATTCTGGGCTCGGCAGCACCGGCGCTGCCTCCTCTGCCCCGGCTGCGAGGGGAGAGCGAAGGGAATCGAGCCCGGCCCCTCAGGGCCAGCCTGGATCCTCAGGATCTCTGCCCTTTCTATCCAAAATCCCTCAGGATCTCTGCCCTTCCCAGCCAAAATCCCTCGGGATCTCTGCCCTTCCCTAAATCCCTCAGGATCTCTGCCTTTCCCAGCCTAAATCCCTCAAGATCTCTGCCCTTCCCAGCCTAAATCCCTCGGGATCTCTGCCCTTTCTATCCAAAATCCCTCGGGATCTCTGCCCTTTCTATCCAAAATCCCTCAGGATCTCTGCCCTTCCCAGCCAAAATCCCTCAGGATCTCTGCCCTTTCTATCCAAAATCCCTCAGGATCTCTGCCTTTCCTAAAATCTTCCCAGGATCTCTGCCCTTCCCTGAATCCCTCGGGATCTCTGCCCTTCCTAAAATCCCACAGGATCTTTGCACTTCCCAAAATTCCTCCAGCTCTCTGCACTGCCCAAAATCTCTCAGGATCTTTGCCCTTCCCAGCCTAAATCCCTCGGGATCTCTGCCCTTTCTATCCAAAATCCCTCAGGATCTCTGCACTTTCCAGCCAGAATCACTTGAGATCTCTGCCCTTCCTAAAATCCCTCAGGATCTCTGCCCTTCCCAGCCTGAATCCCTCGGGATCTCTGCCCTTCCCTGAATCCCTCGGGATCTCTGGCTTCCAAAATCCCTCAGGATCTTTGCCCTTCCTAAAATCCCCCGGGATGTCGCCCTTCCCAAAAGCCCCCAAGCTAGGAGATGTCTCCAGCTGCACCCTCCCCTCACCTTGGCCACTTCTCTTCAGTATCCTCATCTCCATCTGTCCTAGGCTGACTATATGGCACTTTTATCCCTAATTGTTTTAGGCAACAAATGGAAGATTTATTGAAATTCCCTGAGAGAAAGGGAATTCAGGGAACCTTGAAATTCCCTGAGAAATTCCCTGAGAGAAAGAAAGGAAAAAAAAAAAAAAAGAAAAAATCCTAACCTCTAACACCAATGAAGACATTTGCTTCTCACTGTGTTTCTTTTGCTCCTAAATGACTTTATGTATATATTTTTTCCTGCTTCTGAACTATCGAAAATGGAATTTTCTCACTGGACAGGAAGTGCCCTCCTCTTGACAGCATTGATCTTAGGGTGTTCAGAAACTACTCCTAGTTAATTGCTGTTAAAGACAATTGATAAGGGATGATAACTTAGCCGATTGAGCATTGATTAAAATAATTGCTTTCTGGAAAAGACTCCCTTATAATTTAATGCTTCTGAAGGGGAGATCATGAGATTATGAAACATCCTTCTGCTGCCACAAAGAATGATGTCAGTTTTCATAAGTAACAATTAGCACAGTGATAGCAACTTTAGGTTAGGAAGTGACTGCTTTGATCTGCCTCTCCTGCATACAGAATCACAGAATGGACTAGGTAGGAAAACACAGTTGGTTGGTCACTTCAGTTAAAAAAATCAGAAGTCAAATAAGAGTCTTTTGAGGTTAAGAAAAAAAATCACAATGATTATATTTGACTTCATTAAATTATTAGTTTATATAGAATTTTCAAGTCTTCCTAATTTAAATATATTTCTAATGGAGTAGAGGTCTTGGTAATTTTATTAAAAAAGCTTCAAAACCTGCATTGACTTTCAGAAATGCTTGATCATCTGAGCAGTTTATCATAAAAGAAAATAAATCAGAAAACTGAAGGAGCAGGAGAAAGTTTAAGGTTTATTTAAGGTTTATTCTTTGAGCAGTGGTGTTTGAAGAGAGGATGATCCCTCAAATATGTCAAAAGTAAATGAATGTAAGAGTTGTTGGAGGAGGTCTTGTCTTTGGAAAAGATGCTTTCAACACAAAAAAAAAAGGTGATTTTATTTACTTTTGTGTCTGCAGCAAAGTCCTTCCATCAAAAGCTGGGCAATCATTTTCCTCTGTGTTCCTGTTGCTGTTTTTTCTGAGAGTCCCTTTTGCAGAATATACTTGTTTAAAATGCCAAGACCATATCATTTTCTCAAAACTTAATTGAAAATACCATAAGGACAGTGTAAATTTTAGTGAAACTCTGAATATCATGGTCCAGCTCTGCACCTTTCAGACCAACATTCTCTCACAGATTTGGGAAGACTTACCAAGCTGATCACATCTTTTCCAGTTTTTGCTTTATTCTTTCCTTTTAATCCTGTACAGGAGCTGCTATGTGTAACTCTTGATAAAATAGGAAAAGTTTACTGCAATTTTATTGAAGTTCCCACCTTTTACTCTCTCTGAATTTCCTTTTTAATATCTGATATTGGAATGATAAAGTGTATATATATATATATATACACACATATATATACACACACACACACACACATATATATATTATATACACACTCTTACATATAAATATATAAATATATAAATATATAAATATATAAACATATAAACATATAAATATATAAATATATAAATATATAAATATACACATATATACATATATAAATATATACATATATGCATATGTAAATATATAAATCTATAAATATACAAATATATAAATATATAAATATATAGCTCTGTAGAAGATTGGTATAGCTCCTCTTTCAGTTTAGTTTTAAACATGTAGATGGCATATCTGTAAGGCAACTTCAGGATTTCTCATGTGATAGTCTAGTCATGTTATCCATTTACTGTCTGCTCTAAAATCACTTCTTATTTCCTGAATTTACTTGGGGATCAGTCAATCAGAACTATATGTGCATATTCTAAATATTTCATTTTTTTATTATCACGCTTCCTCTCTAGAGAAGTAATTATGAAGTGTGCTGGCACTCAAGTAAATCTAGATCTTATGTAAAGAGCATTAAAATAACAAGAGGTTTCTAATTACATGAAGAACGAACAGAGAAAATAGTATCATCACATGACACTGCATGTAATCCAGATATGTCCTGAAATAGAGGGACATTCTATTAGAGAGGCATAATAGCATGAAATATTTAATGGTATCAATTTTGTCCATGATGTTTGTTGAGTTGACGCTGCCAAATGATTAATAAATGGAAAATTGGCAGCACTCTGAGTGTGTGTGAGATGTAACTGATACAACCACTTTTTGGTTGAAGCAATGTTCATCAGATTCTAGAGGAATTCCTGTTCCAGCAGTGAATGAGAAATGGGTAGGGAGATGAAAATATCTGGTTTTTATCCTAGCTGCTAAGGTGCAGCTAAATAAGTGAATCACCTTCCTTTGCTTGTTTTATTTTTAATCCTGCAGAATTCCTCTAAAAAAAGAGAAATGTGTAGAGTAACAGAGGTTGGAGGGAGGATCTCTGCTACATCTATTTTATAGGATGTGCTAGAAAACTGAATTTTAACTAATTCTCCCACATAATCCTCTGCCTAAAGTTTTGTGACTAGAGGAGTTCCTGTTCCAGCAGTGCATAATAAATAGGTACGGGATAAAAAGATCTGGTTTTTCATCCTAGCTGCTAAGGTGCAGCTAAATAAGTGAGTCACCTTCCTTTGCTTCTTATTTTTAATCCTGCAGAATTCCATTAAAAAAGGAGAAATGTGTGGAGTAACAGAGGTTGTAACCTCTGTTGGTTGGAAGGAGGATGTCTATTTTATAGGATGTGCTAGAAGACTGTATCTTAGCTTATTCTCCCACATAATCCTCTGCCTAAAGTTGTGTGACTAGAGGAATTCCTGTTCCAGCAGTGCATGAGAAATAGGTAAGGGGATAAAAAGATCTGGTTTTTATCCTAGCTGCTAAGGTGCAACTAAATAAGTGAATCACCTTCATTTGCTTGTTTTATTTTTAATCCTGCAGAATTCCATTAAAAAAGGAGAAATGTGTAGAGTAACAGAGGTTGTAGCCTCTGTTGGTTGGAAGGAGGATGTCTATTTTATAGGATGTGCTAGAAGACTGTATTTTAACTATTCTCCCACATAATACTCTGCCTAAAGTTGTGTGACTAGAGGAATTCCTGTTCCAGCAGTGCATAATGAATAGGTAGGGGGATAAAAATATCTGGTTTTTCATCCTAGCTGCTAAGGTGCAGCTAAATAAGTGAATCACCTTCATTTGCTTGTTTTATTTTTAATCCTGCAGAATTCCATTAAACAAGGAGAAATGTGTAGAGTAACAGAGGTTGGAAGGAGGATCTCTGCTACATCTATTTCTTAGGAAGTGCTAGAAGACTGAATCTTAACTATTCTCCCACATAACACTCTGCCTAAAGTTGTGTGACTAGAGGAATTCCTGTTCCAGCAGTGCATCATGAATAGGTAGGGGGATAAAAAGATCTGGTTTTTATCCTAGCTGCTAAGATGCAGCTAAATAAGTGAATCACCTTCATTTGCTTGTTTTATTTTTAATCCTGCAGAATTCCATTAAAAAAGGAGAAATGTGTAGAGTAACAGAGGTTGTAGCCTCTGTTGGTTGGAAGGAGGATGTCTGTTTTATAGGATGTGCTAGAAGACTGTATTTTAACTATTCTCCCACATAATACTCTGCCTAAAGTTGTGTGACTAGAGGAATTCCTGTTCCAGCAGTGCATAATGAATAGGTAGGGGGATAAAAATATCTGGTTTTTCATCCTAGCTGCTAAGGTGCAGCTAAATAAGTGAATCACCTTCATTTGCTTGTTTTATTTTTAATCCTGCATAATTCCATTTAAAAAAAGAGAAATGTGTGGAGTAACAGAGGTTGTAACCTCTGTTGGTTGGAAGGAGGATGTCTATTTTATAGGATGTGCTAGAAGACTGTATCATAACTATTGTCCCACATAATACTCTGCCTAAAGTTGTGTGACTAGAGGAATTCCTGTTCCAGTAGTGCATAATGAATAGGTAGGTTTTATTTTTTTTTTTTGTTTTATTTTTAATCCTGCAGAATTCCATTTAAAAAAGGGGAAATGTGTGGAGTAACAGAGATTGTAACCTCTGTTGGTTGGAAGGAGGATGTCTATTTTATAGGATGTCTATTTTTATAAGACTGTATCCTAACTTTTTCTCCCACATAACACTCTGCCTAAAGTTGTGTGACTCCCCCACAGCAGAAGGTTATTAACCACGAGCATATGGCTTCTGTCCTGGTGGTAGCACTTGGCACTCTCACTGCAATGCACCAAGCATTTGGAGGAAGGAACCGCAATACAAAAGAATAAATAAAAATAAATAAATAATCATAATAATAATAAAAAAACCCCACTGTAAAATGATAATGAGGGAGTTTGCAGGCCCTCTCAGCAAGCAGCTCAGCAGAGCAGAAGTGTGGCCTCAGTCACGGCGCTGTGAGTCATTATTAGAATCCTTTGCCCCAAGGCTTGGAGCAGTGATGCAGGAGAACCTCACGCTGGGAAGCTGATAGCTCCTCGCAGTGACTGTGAAACTAATCAGGCTGCTGAAGGCTCGCGTTTGTTCCCTGACAGACACATTCAGAATCAAACATTAGGACTATCCCTGCATTTCTGTAAGAGCACAAAGCATCCCTGCTCATTCGCTATGAAATGTTGTTGTTGTTGTTGTTGTTGCAATAATAAAAATTATTATCATTTTTACCAGCTTCGGTTCTCTGAGGAATAAGAAAATGTCCCTCTGGGACTGCTGCAAATGTGACATTTTATTTTGTAAATTGTTTCTCTGATTTGGACAGGGCAGGATGTTCATTTTCAACATTAGAATAATATTTTTCTATTAGCCTAGGAAAGGCATTACTTGAATGAATATTCTTCTGGTGCTGCTCTCCATCATTATAGTGACAGCACAGGAATTATAACATTAGCCTAATTCTAAAAATGTTCTACCTTGTGCTCATTTTCTCTTCTTGATTGTTTCAGCATCTTTACATTATGTGACTGCCACACAACTCTTCTTTTTGTAATGATAAAGGTATTTATCCTTGGTCACTTAATAATGCTTCAGATTCTTTATTGTAATATCAAAGGCTCTTGAAGTTTGAATAGAGTTCCAGTTCCTTTATGGTCTTTACCATGTTGTGCCTTCTTAGCTAGCTATCTGTATTTGTAACTGTTGATAAAGAGAAAAAAAATTGATGTTAAATGGAAGCATGGGAGGCCTTCAGGGAAGGGAAGACTGAAGCCTGAGAAAGCCAAAAAAGGCAGGTTCACAGTAGGCTGCTATTTCAGCATTGCAGCTCTCATCTCTTATGTTTTGTGGCACAACATATATTCTGTCCTTTTTGCAATGATGACTCTGGAAAGCCTTTGCATTTCCTTACATTGACATGGGGAGTGCAATCTTGAATATCTCGTGTTCATTGTGCCGTGTAAAAAATGCCCACTGACCAGAACTGGGCTCCACAAGAGGCTGTTTACCCAATTGCTTTAAACAGCAAAAGAGAAAATACCAAAGAAAATCATGGGCTAAAGATCCTACTTTGTTAAGGATTTGGGTGTCTGACTTCATTAAGCAACTGAGGCAGGCCAGTCTTTTTTTTTTTTTTGTACAGAATAGAGCAAGGAGAAGGTTCAGGCAGGAGTTCCAGAGCAAAAAATTTAGATTTTTTTGGGAGGAGCTCAGAGCTGACTGAGTGGAGCACTTGGGAATTAGGTCCCACTTATAAATTTATTGCTGAATGGTTCTTCTGTGAGTTCTGTATTTCCTTTTTCTGAAGATTTGAGAGAAGAACATTTAGTTCCTCATGCCTGTGTGCATGACCAAACCAATCAAACTTATTGCTGCTTGGAACAACTGTTATGGGTTCCTGCCATTTTTAATTGTCTCAAAGCATGAACTGTCAAGCCTGAGTTCAGTGTTTTCTAAACCAAGTGGTCAAGACAAATGCTTCTCCTCTCTCATTTTCTCTATTGATTGTATTTGAAAGATGTTGAATCCAGGAATGGTTTGAAGAGCAGCACTGGAAGTTGAAATGTGATTAAACCAGAGACTCTATAAAGGAGAGAGTGTTGGAGACTTTGATTTGCCTCAGCTGGCTGAAATAAATTTGAAATGCAGGATAAACTTTCACCTCATGTTCCTGTGACAACCTACTTGACATAAACAGCAGTTCTACAGAACTATGAATTTAACCTGCTTGTGGCGGGGTTTAAAATCTGAGCAAAATCAAGAGCTAGATTTGGATGCATTTTTGTAAATTTGCATCATTGTTTTATGACTCTATGAAAACACATGGACTGCAAATGCTGATTCAGATGCACCCAATTTTGAACTTTAAGTATTTAAAATAGTATTGGGTAGTCCTTTAATTGTTTGGAGTTTGGAAAAGATTATTTCTGCATGTGTATACTTTGTTTTCTTTGAAAATTTTATTGTGCTTTAGAATGATGACTTACCAGAGCACTGTACTTGTCTAGAAAGTATTTGTGTACCTGGATTTACTGACTGCTAAATAACATTTTGCAGCTGTATGGCCAGAATACTTGCAAATGATTTGCAGATTTCAATACACAAACTGAAGAAATTTAGAGAAAACTTTAAATTTGATTATTTTGACTTTAAAGACTTTAAGTAATTGTCTCTGCTTTGGATGTAGTGAAGCTGCTGGTTCAAAAGACATTGATAGCAGCAGTTATTGGAATATTTTGTTCATCAGTGAATACTTTCAAAGAGTGCCCTAAGTAAACTTAATTAAGGAACACAAATTGAGTTTGAGAATTAGGCCTAATTTTCACACTTTAAACTTTAAAGAAACTGTAATTCAGTATAACTTAAGAACACAATATCAAGTGTGGTGTTTTCTAGATGATGTGAGGCTCTTGTCAAATCTTGCATTTCAGTGGCAGCCATCTGATCTAATTTCTGTCTCTTGATAATGTTCTGGTGACTTGGAGGAGTCCAATCACTGCTGACCACAGCAGAAAACATAAATGACAAATTTTGCTCTTCTTATCTGCACATTCTTCTTGGGCACATCTTGACTGATTTCTGTTTGTATTGCTTTTAATTCTCCAAACATTAAGAGAACAGTATAGACAATGTAATTATTGTCTGTGCTGCTGCTCTTTCATTTCTGGGTTTTTCCATGAAGAATTGTGCTGCAGGATTTGTTTGTTCTTTTTGGTTTTGTTTTGTTACTGGCTTCTCACAGCAGGAGATAACAGTAAATGCTTTATTTCCCACCATCTCTTCACTGTATTCCCTCTCTGAAATCTCTGCTCAGCCTTTCTGAAGAATTTCTAGTTTCATCTCTTAAAAATAGGTTTGTATAAGATGGTTTAAATGTGTTTACAGTGCATGTCTCAAACATCTAAGTGGCCAAAGCATTAGTTAGGGCTTTTAGACTTTCCTTCTGCTCTACTCACTGCTTTGGGCAAAAAATTTGAGGGAAAATATGGATACTTCAGTGAAGGGCAATAAGTTGAAAGAACTTTATTTCTTAGTGTTAAATATATATTGAATACAGGTAGAATGTGAGGCTTGTTTAACATAACATTCCAGTTTAGTTATTGTATAACAGAGTAAGAAATCCCAGAGGAATTTTTAAAGCAAGGTAAAATAGAATTGCATACACTCCTTATTATTGCAAAAGTTTCCTTAATCACATTGTTTAAACTCTGCAATACACTGTAATGCTTATTAGTGATTTTTCATTTTCAGCTGTCAAATAATTCCTTTTGCTAACTCTGGATAAATAGCATTCTCAATACTTTTGGTTTTAGTTATAGATGATGTATATATGACCAGACAGCTGATAAAATAAAGAACTATTGTGTTTTCCACTGTGTTGCATTTAGAGCTTCAGATGCAATTTATTTGATTTGTAATATTTTATAAAAGTTTCTTCAACTAAAATTCTGTTAGGGATTCTTGTTGTCAAAGGTAATGAAAGGAAATTAAATGTTCTTTGACCTGTAATGACAACAGATGGTCTGGGTCCAAAGAGAAATAATCTCATGGTCTCTTTTTGTTCCTATTTTCCCAACAAAACTCTAGCAAAAGTCCCTGTAATTAGAGGCACTGAAATGTGTGTTCTATTCAATGGGCTTGTGAGAGGGAATAAATTTGGAATATCAAACCTCCATAATAATATAATCATGTAATATATGGTTTGTTATGCCATTTCCAGTAATGGTTCCCCTTTTCAGATTTTCCTTGTTATTATTCTGTTTACCAATTTGAAATTTGATTTGGTTTCCAGTTGGAAGTATTCTGAGAAAAATGGAGAAGGATCTTCAAGAGACCCATCAAGACAGCAACGAGTGTTTAAGAGTAAATATGTAAATAAGTCGATTTTTTGTTGTTTGTTTGCTGGTTTTTGTTGTTGTGGGGGTATTGTGGGGTTTTAGTTTTTTGTTTGTTTGGTTTTAGTTTTTTGTGGGACTTTTTGGTTTTTTTTTTTGGGAGAGAGAGAAGCACTAAATCTGGGGCTATTTAGGATCTGTATCCTTTGGTATGGAAAAGTCTTTAAAATTTAAACTTTCTGGGTACTCTTTTTTTTTTATTAGAAGCAAAGTAAATAAACTGGCGTAGCTAATTATTAAGATACAGTCAGGCAAAGTGGTATTGGGTAAAAGAGTTAATAGAATTTAAGATGAAAACAAAATCTTAGCAATTCTGAACTACTCGAATTTTTAAAACCATTAAGTTAAACATTTTAGGAGACTTCAAGACAGATAACATTGGGAAAGGGACACACTAATATTGTATTTCAACCATTAATGCCTTCTTGAACCCATTAACTTTTTAAATGTGCCCTGAACTCAGCTAAATTGGGTTTTCTGCAAATGTTCAAGAGTACCAGGACACTGTGGACCGTGCACTGCTGGAAATGGATCACCTCTGCTATTGAAAATGCTGATGCAGGGCATTTGTGGTTTTTCACCCTGTGTCTAATTCATACCCATGTCCTGTCTCCTTTCTTTTCACACCAGCATTCCTGCAGAATTTTTGTCATTTTCTTTTCTTTCCATGATGATCCTTGCATGATGATGAAATTAATTCTCTGAGTCTTTTCGTCCCATGAAAATCTGGCCTGCTTGGCTTCTGTTTAGATGATTTTTCTTCCCCTTTCCTAAAACTGAAGTATTTCTATGCTTCCCTATAGGAATGTGCACCCTGTTGATAGAGTGACAAAACTATTCTTTCTCCCCTTAAAAATGAAAAAAACCCAGAAGTTTCTCTCCTCAATTAGGTGAAAAATCTCATAGGACTTGGGGGACTTCACCTCAAACTTAAGGATGGCCAATTGGACAGGAGCCAAAAAGTCCCACTTAAGTATTTTACTAGAAAAAGAAGAGAACAAAGAAAATAATTGCTTTTGTGAGTTGTTTTATCAGGGGCAGGAGGACCTCTTACACCTGGCTCAGTTTTTCTCTGTAAAGAGAAAATATTATGTAATATTATGTATTATAATTTTGTTATTTTGCCTTTTATAAAAACCTTTTTGTTTCCAACACTACCACAGAAGCCATCCTGCTGATTTTATACCTTCTAAGGTAGCTGAGCTATCTTGGGTGTGAAATAGATCTCCAAGAGCTTGTGAGACCTGGC
The DNA here is from genome assembly GCF_023055355.1 of Agelaius tricolor. Classification (NCBI taxonomy): domain Eukaryota; kingdom Metazoa; phylum Chordata; class Aves; order Passeriformes; family Icteridae; genus Agelaius; species Agelaius tricolor. Next base: position 4,229,205 of record NW_027269296.1, on the reverse strand, counting down.
TCGAGGAGACCCATATTTCACTTCCTCAGCTTCAAAATGTTTCCAGAAGAGGGGTGTAACATATGTTATAAAATAATTTATGCTAAAGGAAATTATAACAACAGCATTTTGTGTACTAAAGCCAGTGTTGGGCAACAAGCAGTAATAGGCTAAGTGATAAGGATGGAGATTCAAACACCAGCAGGACACTGTCTCCAGAGATGGAAATTTCAAGGGATTTTTTTTGTGTGACAAGACCCCAGCACGAGGCATTTGATAGGCATAGTCAATAAGATAATATTCAATGCCAGAAGTTTATCCCAGAAGGTTTTCACCTCAGAAAATTTCAGCAATTATTCACCAGTTCCAAAAAACACGACAGCAAGAAAGAAAAAAACGACAATAATATGCTTCTGGAGGCCAAAAGACAAAAATGAGAGGAACAGTGGATTTGTCCTTACAAACAATCTGGGGGTCTGGTAGATAAAACCAGCTCTGGAAGATAAAAGAAACGATGGGAAGGATTCCACTGATTGATGAATGGAAAAAGAGATTTGCTTTTACAAATAAACTTTAGGTTTGCTGAGAAATGAAACTGGACATTGGGAGATGAAAGAAGCAATAGGGAAGAAAAATCCCTAAATTCGGTAAGAATTAAAAATTAAAAGGGAGGGTTGTACGTTAGATGGGAATCTTTGGGAAATCTTCAGTGTCAGTTTGTACCTCTCAAGTACCTCAGCCAATGGGGAAAGAGAGAAGGGAAATGCAGCTGGGAAATTGGGATACAAAGGAGGCTGCACCCTCCAAAAACTGGAGAGACCCCAGGGGAATGCCCCATGGCCTCTCCCTTGACTGGAATAAAGTTCCAGGACTCCTCTGTCTCCTTTTTGGACATAAACCTCTGGTGTTTGTGGATTCATTTTCCTGACAAAAACAAGAGAAAATAAACCCCTTAGAAATAACATTTGGAGACCCACAGGGACTCCATGGAGTCATAGAGGCAAAATCCTGGGTTTCCCCAACTCTGATCGCCTGGCTCAGAGTGGAATTACTTGTGGCTTTTTCCAAATTTATACTTTGATTACTTAATAAATTTCCTTAATTATTAAATTGGAGTATTCATTTACAACCAGTGCATTTGGAGGCTGAGTGTCCCAGCTCCTCTCTGCCACGTTGTGAGGCTGGGGCAGAGCTCTGCTGGAGCAGGGAGCCAGGAGGGCTGACCCAGCAGGGCTCAGGGGTTTATGTCCTTTTTGGACATAAACCTCTGGTGTTTGTGGATCAATTTTCTTGACAAAAACAAGAGAAAAGAAACCCCTTAGAAACAACATTTGGAGACCCACAGGGACTCCATAGAGTCATAGAGGCAAAATCCTGGGTTTCCCTGACTCCGATCGCCTGGCTCAGAGTCGAATTGCTTGTGGCTTTTTCCAAATTTATACTTTGATTATTTAACAAATTTCCTTAATTATCAAATTAGAGTATTCATTTACAACAGGAGTGACCAGTGCATTTGGAGGCTGAGCATCCCAGCTCCTCTCTGCCACGTTGTGAGGCTGCAGCAGAGCTCTGCTGGAGCAGGGAGCCAGGAGGGCTCAGACTCGAATTGCTTGTGACTTTTTCCAAATTTATACTTTGATTATGTAACAAATTTCCCTAATTACTAAATTGGAGTACTCACTTCTAACAGGAGTGACCAGTGCATTTGGAGGCTGAGGGTGTCCTTGGCCCCAGCTCCTCTCTGCCACGCTGTGGGGCTGGGGCAGAGCTCTGCTGGAGCAGGGAGCCAGGAGGGCTGACCCAGCAGGGCTCAGGGGTTTATGTCCTTTTTGGACATAAAGCTCTGGTGTTTGTGGATCAATTTTCTTGACAAAAACAAGAGAAAAGAAACCCCTTAGAAGTTACATTTGGAGACCCACAGGGACTCCATGGAGTCATAGAGGCAAAATCCTGGGTTTCCCTGACTCCGATCGCCTGGCTCAGAGTCGAATTGCTTGTGGCTTTTTCCAAATTTATACTTTGATTATGTAACAAATTTCCCTAATTACTAAATTGGAGTATTCATTTGCAACAGGAGTGACCAGTGCATTTGGAGGCTGAGCATCCCAGCTCCTCTCTGCCACGTTGTGAGGCTGGGGCAGAGCTCTGCTGGAGCAGGGAGCCAGGAGGGCTCAGAGTCGAATTACTTGTGGCTTTTTCCAAATTTATACTTTGATTATGTAACAAATTTCCCTAATTACTAAATTGGAGTACTCACTTCTAACAGGAGTGACCAGTGCATTTGGAGGCTGAGGGTGTCCTTGGCCCCAGCTCCTCTCTGCCACGCTGTGGGGCTGGGGCAGAGCTCTGCTGGAGCAGGGAGCCAGGAGGGCTGACCCAGCAGAGCTCAGAGTGTGACACATAATGAAAGGTTGAACTGCCTGTCTCTGAGGTGGCGTAGCAGATCAAATCACAGAGGATCAGGCAGAGATATGTTGCCTTGCTCTGAGTGACAGAAGTTAATAATTAGTGACAATGATTGACAGATCCACTCCATCTGCAGCGCTGGCGCCCAGGAGCGGTTATTCCACAGCTGTCTGCAGGCACAATGAACTCCTCTGGGGGAGCAGGGTGGGCTCTGATTGACAGCTGCCTCCAAGAGAGACAGGCCACTGACAGCAAAGTCACTGTCAGCAAAAGTGTTGAAGTCTGCCCCTGTTCCCTGGAAGTTTCACTAGCTGTATACATTTATTCTCTTTCATTTATCATGTCAGGTGGGGTTTTAAATATATTATTAGCCAGGCATTTCTTAACTGCAGGGTTTTTTTTTTTTTTATTCCAGTGGTAGTGGAGAGATCCATGCACAGTGAGATGATTTCACCTATCTGCAGCTGAGTGAAAGAGTGTAGACCAGCATACTGACATATCTCTAATTAATCTATCTTTCTGTCTTGGGAAAGAAGAAATATTGCATTACCATCTCTTGGTATTGAAATTGTGAATGTTCATGTAACAATGCACTTTTTGTATTTCCAAATGTTGCACTTTGTGTGAAAGAGTGTAGGCCAACACACTGACATATCTCTAATTAATCTATCTTTCTATCTGTTGGGAAAGAAATATTGCATTATCAACTCTCTATATTGAAACTTTGAATGTTCATGTAAAAATGAACTTTTAATATTTCCAAATGTTGCACTTTTTCTCTCGTAAGAGCCATTCTTTATTTAGAGTCTTGTTATGTAATCAGCAGGTAAATTTGACTTTGATGACTTTTACAACATATTCTGTTCTCAGGGCTCTCATAACCAGCACATCAAAGTATAAATGGACACTAATTGGAACTGTAAAATATGTTGTTTCATTTTCAGAATTGAATTTAAGCCTAAGGGCAGAATTCTAACAAATATTCTGGATAGCAAATAGAAAAAAAAAGGCCACTCCTCTTTATTTCTGGTTTTGTTTATTTTTTTGATTTCCTAATATCTCAATCAGCAAACACATCATATTTTGTAGTGATATGGCAGAGAAAACAAAGTAATTGGTTTGCCAGAGAATAGGAAAAATGAAAGAAACCCCATTTGTCTGTGAATGTTTAAAAAACCCAATTTTTATGAAAACACAGAGATCATAATTTATTGCTTGTTTTGTTGTTTGTTTCTTTCAGTTGTGCTTTTTTTGTGGTGTGATTATAATAAGTCTAAACGAAGATTTGCACTTTTAAATCAGCTTGGATTTGCTGCTTGTCTGTGAGAATATAGAGGGTGCTGTGGTGTTTTACAAAATTCTTAATTTTGAGAAGTCTGTCTTGGCAGTGTGTGTGCTGAAGGATGAGAATTACTGAGTTTACAGTGTAGAGTTTACTTCAACAGGGCAACAAATTGAATGTTTTCCCTCTATTTATTTGTTAGTTTTTTGGAGATTTTTTTTCTCATTTCTGTTTTGTTGGGGGGGATTTTGGTTGGTTTGTTTGGTTTGGCATAGTTTTGGGGTTATTTTTGCTGGGTTTTGTTTGATAGAGTTTTTAAAAAAATGAAATTGAAAAGAGCTTTGTATCTTCATTCTTCTGCCAAATTTGCTTGCAGTTAATTAACCAGATGAAAGGAATCATTAGGCATGGGTGGAGGACTCCTGTCATTCATAAATCTGTAAAACTGTTGAAAGGAATAGATACCATCATTGCTCTCCCTCTGCCCTTCTCCTCTGGCTCTACTCGCTTCCAAACTTAAACCAGTTTACACTTGAATATTTACCCTGGATTCCTCTGCCTTGCTGTCTTGGTTTGGAAAGACAGGAGTCTGCTGAGGAAGGCAGGAGCCTCCCCTGAAATGGAGAATGTAAACCCTCCCCACCCCTCTGAATTGCTGTAAATTTTAAATTAAGGGGCTCTCAGGCAAAAATATGGGAGTGGGAAATAACAGTTCTTTAATAGGGAAGAAAACAAAAGGATAAAATGAACAATGCAGTGAACTAAAGCAACAGTGCCAGAGTCAGAACCCAGCCTGACACCCTGTGGGTCAGGCTGCTGGCAGCAGAACCATTGGAATTGTGGCTCAGCCCTCCTGCAGTGCCAGGGCTGGTTCTGCTGGAGCAGGGATCCTGGAGAAAGGTGCAGTCTCTGCCTCTGCAGATCCAGGGCAAGAGGCAGCTGCTGTTCCTCTGGGCAATGCAGTGCAGAAGCCGTGCTGGTGTTCCAGAATCTCCAGATTCTATCCGGGTAGGAATGCTTGGCTCCTCCCTCTGGGCTCCCATCTGCCAATGGGATGCTGCAGTTCTTATCAGCCATGCAGGGACATTCCATGGCTGTTATCAGCAGGTGTCTGCCTGGAGGGAGGAGTGGGTGTGGAAGAGATAAGGAGATAAGGAAAGTTTGCAGATGGCAAAGAGACGCAATTTGCTTGGCAATCCAAGACGCTCTTGCTTTACACTGTGTTTCTAATTTCTAATTCTGTTTCTCTATATTTTGTGCTCTGAAGGTATCTATAAGACACAAACATTTATTGAGGTATTATTTTTTCCTTTTAATGGTAGTAATTTCAGATAATTGCTGACTAAAAAATCCTAGCCTGCTTTTATACATTGATTATTGAATAGTTTTGACTAAAGAACATACTCGGATTTCCCTAAAGCTGCTAAGCATCATAGAGATCTTCCTTGAAGGATCAAGAATGCTGTGCTGCTTCCTCCTGCTTGCTTTTTTGGAATAAATCTTTTACCATATGCCATTAGAAACGTGGTGAGAAAATTCTTCCTTATGTAACAGGAGTGTTCAAAAACAACAAAGATCAATGCTTTTTTTTGATTACCATAAACATCAAGCAAGTTCTATTCTGAAGGACAGAATTGGCTGCTGGCATTTGAAAGGAACTTCCATGCTTTGGCTTTTTGGGTATTCTTTAGTTTTGTTTTAAGAAGGTCTTGTCAGTCATCAGGTTACAATTATTTTAAGTAATGCAGATATCAGTGCACAATCACTGTCATCCTCTTCTGGGAAATAGTCCTGGATTGTCTCCCTGCTTGCTTTCCAAGTCATTATTTAGGTAAATTAACCAGAAAATTCTGGGTTACTGTAGTGAAATGAAGTTCAGCATACAAAGTTATTTCACTTACTGCAGAGTCTATCAGAAAAAGCTCATGCAAAATAATGCTGTAATATTTCAAAACTAAAGCAAATTTGTTTTTTTTAAGGGGAAAATCAGATTATGCTTCTATTAAGCTATGTTGATTTTCCAGAATGTTTTATTTTGGAATGTCAACAGTCCAGTTGCATCCCTTTTCCCATTTCCAACCTTTCCTTGACTCACAATTTGATTAAAAGACCCGGAAAGAACAAGGCCAACTGAGAAATCTGCTTTAACCAAGCTGAGGGGGGCAGAGACCGCAGCTTGGAGACTGAAGCTTTGGGCTTTTTGGACACATTCTCTCAGTCTGAGGCTTCATTTGCAAAGTTCACTGTCCATGCAAAATAATGCTATAATATTTCAAAACTAAAGCAAATTTGTTTTTTTTTTTATGGGGAAAACCAGATTATGCTTCTATTAAGCTATGTTGATTTTCCAGAAAATGTTTTATTTTGGAATGTCAACAGTCCAGTTGCGTCCCTTTTCCCATTTCCAACCTTTCCTTGACTCACAATTTGATTAAGAGACCCGGAAAGAACAAGGCCAGCTGAGAAATCTGCTTTAACCAAGCTGAGGGGGGCAGAGACCGCAGCTTGGAGACTGAAGCTTTGGGCTTTTTGGACACATTCTCTCAGTCTGAGGCTTCATTTGCAAAGTTCACTGTCCATGCAAAATAATGCTATAATATTTCAAAACTAAAGCAAATTTGTTTTTTTTTTATGGGGAAAATCAGATTATGCTTCTATTAAGCTATGTTGATTTTCCAGAAAATGTTTTATTTTGGAATGTCAACAGTCCAGTTGTATCCCTTTTCCCATTTCCAACCTTTGTGTCCCTTTTCCCATTTCCAACCTTTCCTTGACTCACAATTTGATTAAAAGACCCGGAAAGAACAAGGCCAACTGAGAAATCTGCTTTAACCAAGCTGAGGGGGGCAGAGACCACAGCTTGGAGACTGAAGCTTTGGGCTTTTTGGACACATTCTCTCAGTCTGAGGCTTCATTTGCAAAGTTCACCGTCCATGCCTGTTAGCAGTGAAAGTCAAGTCTTGTTGAGTGTCTGTTTGCCAGCACAGCAGGAGGTTCATCATCTGTCTTGGAGCAGGGCTGCTGTCGTTTCAGCTGACACGTACAAGAGGCAGCATGCCTTGCAGAAACGAGTGTGTGTGATAACTGTACAGTGAACAAAATATTCTTGAGGCATCAGGAAACTAAACATATCTCGCTGTGTTATACTTCATCTCCGCAATTCAGAATGACACGTTTTTACAAGTTCAACAGTTATAATGGAGTGCATGTGTCTGGCCCTGTGAACCCTTCAAAACCCCTGAAGTTTTAGGGACTGCTTGGCAGCACAGACCTCTAGAGAGGCAGTTTTGAAAGAGAAGAGGGGGAAAATCCTTCATCTGCTAAAAGTGTGGTTAGAAAGAAGCTCCCCCCACTGCTACCATTGATCATTGATCACAGTATTTAAAATACTCAGTGGAATGAGTAAGTATCAGCTGAGACCTTTTTTTTTTTCCATCTTCATAATTTTCTTTCCTTCTCTTTGTGTTTTGTTTACACATCCATTCCAGTGTGTGCTGCCTCATCATTATTATTGCTTCTGAGCAGATGACCTTACCAGAAAGATGTGTCTAAGTGTAATCTTTGTCTGATCATTAACAGCCTGCTGTGAATCTGCTCTCCAGTTAATGGCCATTGATCCAGTAATGCACATTTCCTCAGTGATACTTTCCCCTCAGAGTGTTACTTTTTCTCCTTCTCAATGTACAGTAATTAACCCTTTTGGCCAGCATGGTGAGATCACCTCAAATGCTACACATAAACCCTGCAGGGAGATGAGGAAACAGATGCTGCCAGCACTTTATTGTTTAATTATGATTACAGATGTTTTTGCACTCAGGAGACTTGTCTGTCTTGGCAGTACATTTCCTATCCAGTCAGTCAACAGAATGTGAAATAGGTTTCTGGGTTGTTTTTGCAATGCAATATTGAATTACTTCCTAATAGGAAGAAGCAGATCAGGTTTTTTTCCCACAGAATAGTGTTAAATTACCTAGACTTGATTTTAAACCTTTATTATTATTATTATTATTATTATTATTATTATTATTATTATTATTGTTGAAGTCACAAGTCACATGTGACTGACTATATAGAAGTATAGGTGTAGCATTGATATGTTTTGGGCAGCATGGGATGTGCTGAGCAACAGTTTGGTTCTTTCCTTGCAAGGCTTTTTTCTCCTCTGATTTTGTCCCTGTAAAGCACATTTTAATGTTATTCTTTATATTGGTCTATGCCTTTGGTCTGTTTTCTCAAATTAACTTGAGTGAGTTATCTCATGTGGAGAGTGGAAATGAGCCTGTGGTAAGGAAAATCACAGGAAGAGTGAACATATGAAATGTCAGTTTAAACTGAGAGGCAGCTAAACAAGTGGGCAAATTTCACCATAGTTTGCCCTTCTATGTATGTGATTATGCTGTTTGTAATCTTATTTCTTCAAGATGCTAAGTATCAATTTGAAAACCGTTAAAGTGCTTTAGTGGAATTTCATTCCTTGCTACCTTGAGGTACCAAACAATATTGTATTTATATTTTACTGGGCAAAGTGGGCTTTGAGGGAATGAGAGCTCTGCCTGTGAGGTTACAGCTCTGCAGCCAGACCCTCCCCTGGCAGAAATCAGCTCCCATTTTCCCCTCAACTTCCACGGTGTGTGATCACATGGGAATGTTTTCATCTTGTTGTTTCACCCAGGGGAATGAATTAAGAGAATAAAAATGACTACATCAACACTAAATAGTCCAACAAGTGCATAAGCATGTTCTTAAATGCATTAGTGCAAATATTTACTAACAAGAATGTAAGCGTGTTCTTAAATGCATTAGTGCAAATATTCATTATTTATTGCTTTTGCTTATATATGTTTAACTTTTTATGAAGATACTTTCAGTTTCTAAAGATAACTTAGTGGCACACTGCTTTCACAAAATCTTTAATTTTTACAGGCACTATGTTAGATCTTCATTGAGGAGAAGGGTTTTCAGTATGGGTTAAAGTTTGGTTCAGTTTTGAGAAGTATATTTGGAAGTAAAGCAGATAGTTCAGAGAGTGTCATTAAGTTTTGCTTAAGGTAATTCAGGAATTCAGAAGTATCCTAGCACTGAGTTCTTTTGCTTATAGCTGGAGAATGGATCAAAGGGGTTTACAGACCCAGGCTGCAGCATACAAATAGTCTAAGCTTTAAAAAAAATATCTCAAGAGGATTTTGTGGTAACTCTTCACATCACAATAATTTTTTTTCTGATCTGAGGTATATTTTCTTCAAATGCTTATGTTTGCACACAGTACCATGGATGCATAATAGAATCTGTTGTGAAGTCTGCAGTTTCTCAGCTGTTTCAGGAAGGGAAATGAACAAAGCTCTCCTTCAGACTAAGGTTTTTTAGTGTTCAGCATGAGAGTAAAACAAAAACCATTTATTTACCCAGTCAGATGAACTGGGAATGCCTGATAAAACCCCCTATTTTTTCAGGTCATGTTAGATTTTTCTGTGAGATGAAAGGGAGAGGGCCTGCAACAAAGCTGCTCCAACTGAAAATAAAGATGCATATGAATCCCATCAAAGAGACTTCTCCTGTTGTTAGCTTCTCCCACAAAGGAGATTGTCTCATTAAAAGCAGGAAAAGCACAGAGAGGAGTGGGATTTCTGGATTTCTGGCTTACAAGGGCTCCCATATTTACACCTCCTTGAGTTCTTCTGCCACAGAAAATATTCAGCTCTCATGTGCACATCTCTCCAGGTGTGGTCCTTGCTAAAGAATTATTGTTCAGTTTTCTTCTCTAATTATGGGGCTATAGACAAATCAAAACCTAACATTTCTGGTTTGAGCTTTGTGGTTAGGTTGAGCTGTGCATTAGAAACATTTAGAAGCATTGTCATACCATATATACCTTCCTTCAGTCCTTGTTCTTCTGGAACTTTCACACTTCTGATCACTCAGCCAATGTTTGCCTAAGTGCCAGGCATATTTTTAAACAAACTGTGGGACAGGAATTATGATATTAATGGAATTATGACATTAATTATTACAGAGTTTTGGAAAGGGCAAAATATTTCTACATGAGAAATATTCTTTGTCTGGGAAACAGCAATCCAGATGACATCTGGTGTTGGATTTCTCTGGTTGGTGAGTTAGTTTGGTCCCTTAAACTGTCTTGGGTGCAGCTGTTAAAGGGATGTGCACAGATCTGATGTTCTGCATTACTGTGTCGATGCAGGCTCATCATTTGGAGGTAGAGAAAAACCAGTGGTGTCTCCAATGTCATGTAGACTTATCAGTTGTTAATGAGCTCACAAAGCTTCTTGAAGAAAAATACATCACCATTTTTGTTTTTATAACAGACAAACCTTGTGTTGTTCAGCAGATAAGATTTCTGGTATGTTTGTAAAACCCCCTGGGGTGTTAAGCTGCTCTTTTGAGAAGTTATACATTGTAGGGTGTTTCCATCTTTCTCCCTTTACTGTAAAAATATTTTTTTCTGGTTTAGTGACTTAAAGGCTGTAGAAATAGACTTTACTAATTTGAAAATAATTCTTTTCAGCAGCTCTTTTAATCAAGAAGAGAGAGCCTGGTTGGGGTTCCTGTTTCATTTGCAAAGTGTTGGCCCTGCTTCATTCAGTATAAACTGTAATGCAAAGGTCATGGAAATGAAATAACATATTTAAAGATTATAATGATCCAGATGGGATAGTAGGATTATGTCAGATTTTTACAATCTAAAATTTTTGACTAATGTGATGAATCAAGAACTATGTTTGTTAGAAGATAGAGGTCTTTGACCTTTCTTTGACTTGATTAACTGAGAGTGAGATGGTAATTTCAAAAGTGATGGGACTGGTATTGAATTTCTTCCAATGTTTTGTTTATAATTAAACATTAACACTCTTAATAACTATTTTAATGGGCCCAATCTAAAAATCTCTTATTGTACTTCGTCAACAAGCATTTCAAATATTGGTCCTTGTGGTGAGAGAAATTATGTTTTACTTTGCCCCTTGTGGACCTAATTGTTTTGTTGTTGAATGAATGAAGGCCAAAATGAAGAAGGAATGTGGGTGAGCAATGAAGATTCTAAGCTTTGATTAAAAGGGCTTAGTATTTAGGCAGAATATTCAGAAGTGGCTTCCATGAGAGCAGTGTCTACAGTGTTGGCTAATTTCTAATTTTAAAAACCTTTTGGAGCATGGGAGATTGATGTGTTAGACATCAGGATGCATCGATAGCATGCAAGATGTGTTTGTACAGTTCCTTTCTTTCAAAACAAAATGCATAGACATGAATGGCTGGGTTCAGTTACTTGAATGCCAGACCCTAAGAGAGTTTCAGGTGCTCCAGTAGCTTCTCCAGAAGAGTATGAACCACAGAGCCACAGAATCAGCTCTCTCAGCCTGGAGAAAAGGAGACTCAGGGGTGCCCTCATCGCTCTCTGCAGCTCCTGAAAGGTGCCTGTGCTCAGCTGGGGCTGGGCTCTTTCTCCAGGCAGCAGCTGAGAGAATGAGAGGGCACAGCCTCAAGTTGTGTCAAGGGAAATACAGGTTGGATATCAGGAAAACGTTTTTTACAGAAAGGTGATAAAGTTCTGGAATGTTCTGCCCGGGGAGGTGGTGGAGTCCCCATCCCTGGGGGTGTTTAACAAAGCCTGGATGTGGCACCGGGTGCCAGGGTTGAGTTGAGGGGTTGGGGCTGGGTTGGACTCGATGAGCTTGAAGGTCTCTCCCAACCTGTTCACTCTGTGAATTCTGAGAATTCTGGGATTCTGTGAAACCACGGAGTCCACGTCCCTTTACCCATTGCTGTCATGCATCAAGGCAGGTTTGCTTTGCTGCAGGCCCCCCTCACTCCCTGATGAGAATGCACCGAGGGCGTTTGCCATCCGCTCACCTCTGCTCTGCCTCCAGCCACCCCTCCCAGGCTAGGAGCAAAGTTGTTAAAGGGAACGTTTCTCCCTCTGCTGCTGCACCTGCTCAGTGACACAGGAAGTGTCACTCATGATGATTAACATTTTAAAGTGCTAAATCTTGAAGGTCGGTCTGAAACCGAGGACAGGGAATGCTCCTGGCTTTCCTTGCCTGCCAGCCTCCCATGAGGAAATGGATTGTGTGAAAGTACTGTTGGCAGGGTAATAACCACACCTTGCTTTTCCATTTTTTCCCCATCAATAAAAAGGCAGCAATAATTTTGGACGTATTTCAGGTAAATATAAAATAAATAAACAATTGTATTTATCATATAGAAATGCACTACCTTGACATATTCTCAGGAAAGAAGTGCTGCAAAAACCAATGCACCTTCTTCTAACAGTGTAATATTGCTCTGCAGAACTCATTAATTGGAGTATTTAAATGATATAGTAAACAAAAAACTCAATAACATAACAACAGGTGATATTTTTTAAAAACAAGATGCCATTTCTATAGAACCCCCATGTAACAGAATTCCTCCTCAGAGCACACATCTCACTGCCCCCTGTGTTTCTTGCTAAGTGCATTCTGCTGCCACATTGAAACATAAAATAGGTAAAATCAAGCAGCCACCAATGGCTATTTATATGCTAATATAAATCCTCTAAGCTGAAGTAGGCACCTAAATCCTACTGCTGCTACTAATGATGGTTATGTTTTAACCTTCATGGGGAAAAAAAGAAAAGTATTTTTCCTTAGGAAAACAACTCAGTTTCTATGAGATGAAATGTAATTATCTGTTATCAGATGTCCTTTAAGAATGGAAGGCATATTTAAGCTGCTAAAAATATTGAAGCCCTAATTCCACCATAATAGCATTTTAATTTCAGCAAATCACATCTCTATTGTTACAGGATGTTTTACTGTAGGAATGGTGTTAGAGGTCTGTCTTAGCTTTTTTAAGAAACATTTTCCTTTCTTTTAGACATTCAATTAAATCTTTGCAATCATCTAACCTTTTGTGGCACAAATTTTTGCTTACTAATTGAGAAAACAATGGCCATTAGCATCTAAAAGACTTTGTTTCAGAAAAGTAGTTGAAGTCTGATTCTGATGTATCCTCATCAGAATGTGTTTTGGCTGTTGGATTTCCCATTTATGTTAGAAAGCCAGAGTTTAATTCACTACTACTCTCCATTCAAAATACTTATTTTAAATGCTGGACAAAGTTGGTGTGAAATCTTTCTGTGACTGGGTCAGTGATTTGATTCTGACAGTCATTTAAAGGGTGATGTCAAAGGCAGGTGAATGTTGTTTTCTGTTACTAACAAGTAAATTAAATCCAATTTTTCTATTTAAAATTGCTTTCTTATCACCACTTTCACTGTTATAGCTCACATACATGACCAATTTTAGCATCCTGATTTATATTGATGATTTTGTACTGTCATGAGAGCAGGTGGTTTATACAAATCTATTTTGCCAACAGGTTCCTTGAATTTATTTTTGAAATGTTGAGCTTTGCTTCCCTTTCTCTATTGCACACAACTCTTGCTTATATCTAGAACTTTTGTTCAGGATCAGATGAAAATTTTTTTGTGTTGCTCTCATTTGATGACCAGTGTGATTATAAGAGTGTGTGATTGTATTTTATCTATCATTCAGTATCATTCAGGAACTTCTGGTACTTTATTGGCTGAACTTTATTGGCACCTGCATTTGAATGCCAGAATCTGAAAAAAAATGTAGCTTTCTCTCACATCAGAAAAAACAATACATCCTGCTATTTCCCAATCTGCTTTTCTTGTCTGAACTTTATCTTGGAGCAAGATCTTTTACTTCAGGTAGTTTGTGCTGCCTTAGCACAGAATTCTAAATTTAACATGTAATTTTCCTGGGTTTTCACTTGTGGGCTTTTTACTTATAAACAAAACAGACTGGGAAATATTGTTGGGTTGCAAGTAATGCATAATGAAACTGTAACCCTCCTGGAAATGTGTTCTTGTGGTTGTACAATCAAGCAAAATTCAGCTGTGTGAGATTTGCTATCAATAGTGTGAGAAGTGCATTAATGAAACTCTTTCATTCTCAAAACTATGTAGGTCATGTATGGTGCAAATGCTTCTGTATATTTGCAAAGTAATGATTCTGATACTCAGAAAGGAACATCAGCAAGAAATTCTTGAATTTGAGGAAAGTTCTGCTGCCTGGGGTGGAAAAGCAGAGTTGAGAATTTAAATCTGTGACCCCTGATGAAATGTTTATGCTTTAAGTTTTTTAAAAATAATTTTAGGAATAGGTTGAAGAACGTTATGCAGCACTTTCTTTGTTTAAAAGGAGAATTCATTTTCTTTTCTACATTTTTTATTCTTGCCTTCCATTCATTTTCAACTGAAAATATGAAGTCATGCTTTCACTTGCTCAACAGATTATCATCTCCAATTTAAACTTGTGCTTTAAAGCCAGTAACCTACATTGATTCTATCCAGAGTATTTATAGGCTTAAATATCAATATGAACTGAAGTAGAATGTCCTTATATCTGCTGTTAATATCTGTAATTCTGTGTTAGCAGGGACGAGAAGGCCAAATCCCAGAGAGTTAAGTCAGGTTTTTGCCCAAATCCTTGTGCTGTCTGGACAGTATTGTGCATTTGTGCATAAATAAGGTCCCAAATTATGGAATATTTAGGTGGGAGAAGCCTTCTTTTGATCCATGGCAAAGTGGCTGGTACAGCCTGCAGATTGTCTTCTCTAATATTGTCACTAGAGAGTGATGGCTGCCTTTTAAACAAGAACCTTTGTTAAACTTGACACTAAAAAAAAAAGGGTCAAATCCCTAAACATAATAAAGAGATTCTAGCTGTCCAGCATGTAGGATTTGTAGAGTCTTATTTTGCAAGTTAAAATAAATAGGATGCAGAGTGGTACATGCATGGAGCAGTCATCATTCAGTTAAAATTTAGTTATCCCAACACTAACAAGAGCAGCAGTGGCAGGCATGGAGTTCAGCTGTATGAAACAACCTGTTTAAGGTAAATCAGCCCTTACCTAAATGACTGTAATAAAGCATCCTCTGAGCAGCTCTGGGGGTGCCATTCATCACAGTGTAACAGAAAATTGTAATGAATAATCACACCTGGCTATTCTACAGCAGCTTGCATGTATTATGGAAAATGCAAATAATGCAGCCAAGGTGAGCGTTGTGGTGTTCTGGGTTTTGGTTGGGTTTTTTCCTTGGTTTGGGTTTCTTTTTCCATCCTTTACCTCTCCCCACCCTTGAAAAAACAACATGTCTCATGTGTGCAGAATGAATTCTTCTTGCCTAGAAGATTCTTGTTTCAGAGGTAAAAGCTCTGTCTCTATAACTCTGATTTATGTCTCTTTTCTTTGTACTGTACTTGTCCTAGAGCAAATTTCTTCCCATTCTGCTCCTGTTCTTTGAATTCTCCCTAAAGCAGTGTAACCCCCACTAAAATAGTGACCCCCCATTTCTGATCAAAATGAAAAAAATATAGAAAATAATAAAAAAGGTAGCTTCACATTGATTCCATTTCAAAAACTTGACCTACAAAATAGCGTAATTAGCCATTTGGAATTATATTCTTATTTTTACTTTTTATTACAGCACAGAAAGAGTCACTATAACTGCTCAAAGCAGCACTTACTAGAGAGTATATAACCTTAAACACTTAATTTAAAAGTTCTATTTCCATTTACAGAAGATATTAGTGTGGTCAGTAACTTTTAAAGGGCTTGTTAATGGTTCACTCTTTTCATTCATCATCAAAATAAAGTCATTCTAGAAGATGTGCTTTATTAATTTAAGTGAAGAAATGCACTTATTCAGCTGTAACAGCCCACTTGCAAGTGATATTTGCTTCTTAGAGTAAATTTTTGATATTCAGTGGTTTTAATGGTGTTCCTAATGGAATAATAACTAGGTGAGTATCACTGGCACACCTTGGGTGACAGGATGCTTGTCACTGTCACATTTTCTGGAAAAATCCCTTAGCCAGGATTCTTCTCCTGGGAAGCTGAGAAGCCTCAGAGAAAAATGAAACCAATAATTATCTGATTTGTTTCTCCTGTGTCTCGCTGCTTTGGAATGTGGTTTGGACATTGTTTGCCAACTGGTCATTGTTTGATTGGTTTCAGGTGAAATGTTTTGATTTAATGACCAATCACAGTCAGGCTGTGTCAGACTCTAGAGAAAGTCATGAGTTTTTCATTATAATCTTTTAGCCTTCTGTGAGTGTCCTTTCTCTATTCTTTAGTATTGCATAATATAATATAATTTAATATAATATAAGCCTTCTAAGATGATGGAGTCAGATTCATCATTTCCTTCCCCAGAAAATCCCACAGATGCTCATCTCTCCAGGTTTAGGAATTGTTCTCTTGGATGAGCCTGCTTGAGCAGGGAGGTTGGACCAGATGGACCCACTGTGGTCCCTTCCAACCTGATTCTGTGATTCTGTGAATTATTTTCATGTCTTGCTTAGAGGACCTGTACTTTGAAGGAAATTTTGAGGGTAGGAAGAAAACATTGCTGTTACAACATAGATTTTAATAAAATGACTCTCCCTGCTGTTGGACAGCTCTTTGTTGTTGGGATTTGATTGCTATGAAATAACCTTCTTAATAAACTGATTTAAGGTTAAGCATGCAAAATTCTAACATCAAATGATGCATTTTTAAAGAGTTTTAAGGTAGAGGGAGAGCCCCTCTAAGATATTGTGATCTTTACAACAAACAACAAATCCCAGACTATCAACTCTTAAACCTGCTTGTCAGGGGCTGGTGCAGGATGTTTGTGGTTTGTTAATTAATTAATTTATTTTTAAAGTTGTACCTTGGTGTTTATTTTCAAGACAATTACTTCACACACCGATCTCTCTGAGCAATGTTTGTTTCAATATTGAAATTAAAAACTTGGGAATGTTGTTTCAGTTTGCCTCAACTGCACCCCTAAAATAAAATATGGGGAGACAGTTTTAAAAGCTTAGAATAACAAATAATAATAATTTAAAAAGTTGAATTAACTTCCCTCATTAAACTCTACTGAACTTGGTGGTGTGTAAGCAAAAGGGAAAGAAATGAAGGCAGGCAAAATAAATATTTATATGTAAATGAGTTAAATATGTTTTACAGCAAGGGATTGGAGGAAGCACAACTTGGATTACAAGTGCCAAAATGATAGGGCATTATCACAGCATGGTGATAATGACAATTTAAAGTCATATTTTTGTAATGATGGCCATTTGTTCTCAGAATTCTGAAAAGAAATGGCCCTTTTAAATACTGTTGCTAATAATAAATAAGTGGTTATCTGAGAGTCATTTTCCTATAAGGCATTGATTTAAAGATGCAGTTCAAAATTTGGACAAAACATATGTGTTGGTCTGTGAAATTATCCATATTTCTGTTCTTAGTAAGCTGTTTTCAAAGGGTATAAATATGTTTAAGGAGAAATAGTACTAGAATATCATCCAAGAGATAAAGAAATGTCAGCCTTTTTCCCTATGTCCCTCTCAAAACAGGTATGATGCTTCTTTTTCATAGAGGTGTGCTTACCATCTTACTAATGATAAGATAGACTGTTTTCTATTCAATTTTTTTTTTTATTTTGGTAGAGAGTAGTGTGAAATGTGGCCAAAAAAAAAAAAAAAAGTGAAAGTACAAGAAATTGCAGCAGAAATTGTGTAGACCTGAAGCTGTCATGCTAGTTGGTCATTATCTGCTGAGCATTAATAACCAATGCCAGATGGAAATTGTTTTACACTGCTCAGTGTTGGCTAATACCCTTCTTAGTGTTGGTGGAACTTTAAGATTTATTTTCAAAATTATAAGTCTAACAGACTTCAGTCCCATAACATTGCTCTGAACAATAAAATACAATTTTGATAAATTATTGTCTACACTGAAATGCCCCTTCAAACTCAAGCCTTTTCCTTTCCCTCTCCCTACCAGATGAGCAAGCTCTTGGGTCCATATATTATTCATTACAATCAAATAAGACACAGTGGTGGCTCAGTAAACTTGCTTTTCATATAAGAATTGATTTTATTGAGTAATGCACACTGCAGACCCCATCTTCCAGCAGCCAGGGCTGAAATGAGCAATTCTCTCATTGTAATAATGTGCCTCTGTCATCTCCTTATTATCAGCATGATAAAAGATGAAATATTCACAGATGCTGCCCTCCTAACCTGATCACAGTTTGATATTTGAGCTTTGGAAATGAGTTTTATGGGCTTTAATATACTCCTTGGCGGAGTGACCCCTGAAATTAAACATTATTACAGAGCGGATATTTAAAAAGCTGGGGCCGCAAATTACATCAAAATGAAAATATTAAGGAGTATTGTGACTCTACCTAGTGGGAACTCACCACTGCTGAAGTGGTGAATGCCATAAAGCTCAGCACATTGGTGTCAAAAACATCAGGAAAAAATAATAACAGCTCAGGCACCTTGACTTCTGTTATTTTATACATAGGGCTAAACTAAATTACTGCAATGGGTTTTATCCTATAGGCTGCTTTTCCAGGGAGAAAAAGCATATTTATTGTTCTCAGCTTGGGCTGCAGCACCCTTCACAGTTCTGTTAAAATGCACGTTGCAAACACCAATAAAATATACTTAAGTGTAGTGAAACCAAAGACTACACTTAAGCAAAGAATAACCCAACATGACTGGGTGAAATATTTTGATTCCATTTCCACTGCTGTTGCTATTTCTATGGACAGGTTCCTGCCAAAGTCTGGGATGTGAAGAGCTAAGGAAGTTTCCCAGACAAGAAAATAGGGGAATGTACAAGATATTGGAGATCTTTCAATCCAAATACTATATTGTTAAAGTTAGGAAATAGCAATTTTTTAATCTCTGTAAAGGTGAAAGAAGAACATATAATTTATTAATTTACATAAAACATCAGTTCAAGGATAATAAAAAAAAGATGAATTAAAAGGAAGGGGATGAAATATTTGTATACATTTGCTTCAGCTTGTTTAGGTATACATAATCCAAAGAGAAACAATCCTACAGAACATTTTGTGTTTATAGCCATCAACTTTCTCCTGGTTGCAGTGATCATCAGACAATCCTTGTAGGAAGAAAGGAGACTGAAATTCAAATCCCCTGCAGGCCATTCAGTGGGAGAGTCCCAAGTGCATCTGGGAGAAATGGGTGGTTATGGTTGAAATGCCCCTTTCTGTGACAGAAAGCAGAGATTTTTTTTGTTGCAGTTTGGTGGAATTTTTGGTTTTTTGTTTTAAAGTGAAGGCGTTTCATGACCACCTGAAGTTCTTGTTGGCTTCAGCATGCCTGCCTAAGTGCATGAGCTGCATCTCTTATTTTTAAACTCATAACTAATGATGTCTTTAAGGCCATTATTTAATTTCTGTTTCCATCTTAGCTTTTTAATCTGGCTGTGTAGTGAAATATTTTTAGCCTCCAGTCTATTTATAGTTTTGAGTTATGAATTTGTTGTAGTTTGGACATCACCAAGGCAGTGTGATTGTAACACCCTCTGCATTGATCTTGCTAAAGCTCTTGCTAAATTGAGCTCAGCAGGAGCGTGTCCTGTGACCTCATAAATAGTGGAAATGATTGCAAATCAGAATTCATATATGTTCCTGTCTCCGTGGGTAACTCTATCCCCCACAAAGGAATCAATCATCTCTTTCAAATTTCTGTTTGCCCTTTCACTCAGATATGTTTGAAGATAGTCTGGAGAGGGAGATCTTGCAGAGTCTGACAGAACTGTTGCTGGAAATCTAAAATAAATGCCCTGTGTCTAACAGTTCTACTTAGAGATGGATGTTTCAAACATTACCCCTACTGCAAAGAACTTGGGGGATGGTGTGTTACAGTTCCTCAGCTGGGATTGGCACTTCTGAACATTTTTTTTTTCCCTAAATTACACCTTTTTTAATTACAAATAAGATTTCCTTTGCTATTCCTGACTATTCTGTGAAGAATTAGTGTTAATGACATTAACCTTCTTCTGAGAGAAATGTTTCCCTTTATTATGTGTTACAGGGTATAATTTCTATAGAGACAGCAAAAAGCACAGACTGCCTAGAAACTCATTCTGGAAGCTTTCTGTCTTGGGGGACACAGGTAATGTGGAGGGTAAGCATGTAAAACAAAAATCCCAGGCAAATTAGCAGCTGATGTAAGCAGGAGAAGGGAATATAGGGTGAGGCCTTTTGGGAGTGGAAGAAATGGATATTTGACCTTGTCAATACCCTGAGAAAAGGAGTTTTCTGTTCATCCCCGCTGTGCTGTTCTAGAACAACTCTCTGAAGGAAGCATTTCTCCCTCTCTGCAAGCACAGGAGTGGTTCCTGTCGAAGTTTGCTGCATATAAAATCCAGTTGTTCTGCTCAAATCTCTTCCAGAGTACTCAAACTTCAGCTCTTGACAGCTGCACTGACACAGGTTCTCCAGTATGCCAAGCTACCAGTGCTGGAACAGGATCAAAAAAACCCCTGAGAGTACAAATTCAGTCATTAAAGGAGCACCAGAAGCTCCATATCTGTGACCTGTTAACAGTCAGTAGCTGTTGCAGTTTTGTGTTTGCATACTTCTATTAAAATAGCATGTGCTTTCTAGCTGGAAGTGAACTCCAGATGTCAGATCCCTACTGAGAAGTAGAAAGGGTGTAATTGAACATAATCTGTATTTATTCCATTAAACACCAAAGCTGACCACAGGTGTTTTATTCAGTGCAAGATTTGTTAACAACTGAAATATCAAACAAGAGCTCTGCTATGTGAGAATGTGCAATTTAAGAAAACTGATTGAAGCCTTTCTATTACAGAATCAGATTCCCGGTAATTTGCACTAGAGGGAGCCAGTCTTTAGGACAGGTTTTAATCAAATACAGCTCCCACTTGGGTACAGTGGAGTGGAAACTGAAGCATGTGTGTGCATAGCTGCAGAAATGGGAACATTCAGGTGCACATTTCGTTCTGGTTCACAGCTTTTCTCTTAGGCCAGGAGGGCCAACAGCTGTTGGAGCAGCACAGAGTGCCCTGACAGCAGCACGACTCCCACTGTGCCTGGAAGCATCCATCAGTGTGAAGAAGCAGCTCCTTTTCTGCTGTGCAGAGCTGTAAAATTGCACTGCTGCCCCTCTTTGCAGGTAAAACTTGGCATTAATGATGCTCCCAAAATGCACTGGCACAGCTACTAGTGGTAATAGAGCTTAATACCATTACTGAGCAAAACTGTTGTCGCAGACATCTTTCATGAAAAATCCTTTCTTAGGATTTTTCCTTGTGAGAAGCTGCAGTTTTCAGCAACCAAAGTAAACAATGGTTATCTGCTGCTGTGGAATGCAACAGGTGATTGGTCTCCTGTGGGTGTTTGGATTTCTTGACCACTCATGGCAGAGCTGGCTCTTGCTCTGTCTGAGACACAGATCTTTGTTATTCATTCCTTTTCTATTCTTAGCTTAGCTAGCTGCTGAAGAAACCTTTTCCTTTCTATTGCTTTTTAGTATAGTCTAATGTAACATATATCATAAAATAATAAATCAAGCCTTCTGATCATGGAGTCAACATTCTCGTCTCTTCTTCATCCTGAAAACCCTTGTGACCACAGTCACAATGACCACAGTCACAAACTGTAGCAGTTTTAACTGTGTTTCCTCTTTATACCAACAGAGCTGAGGGGTTTTTAATCAGATTATCCCTCACTGCACTGAAACATCCAATACTTTTCTTTCATTCATCCTAACTGAATGGGGTAAAGATAACCAGCACCATGTTAAAAGCATCTTAAAGTGATTATGGATTCAACTGAAAAATGTTGAGCTAGAGAAGTGTTAGGAACAGTAACAACTGTCAAAATAAATATGTAGATTCTTGGAACTGCTGCTTGTTTGGTTTTTTAAGTAAGTAACTCTGTTATCAGTGTAAAAACATCATTTAGTGCTGCAGAAATTTATAGTGCTGAGCTGCTTTTGGCAGCTTGTTAGCAGTGCTGATCTCTGGTAAACCCTAACTCAGTGCTGAAGAATTTTTAGTAGAGGAGAAACATGAGGCAGCACGGAAAGGAAAACATTGAAATCATATTCCTGTATTCCATCAAAAAGAGTAGCAAAAAAGGCTTTACCAAGGAATTTTCCAATCCTGACTTAAGCAACTGAGACCACTCAAAAATCCACTTCATATTGAAGGTTTCTGTGAGTGCTAGGGTGAAAGGCTAATGGCTTTGCTTTTCTGAAACATGTCCATTCTTTTATCCATTTTATCCATTTATGTCATTTTCTGTCCACTCATTTACTGGCATTCCACAGGAGAGAAAGTTTCTGGGAGAAGTAGCCACAGTAGTGACCATTAATGTGGAAATCCTCACAATTTCTTCCATTTCCCACACCAGTATTTGTTCTGAGAGTTCAATTGCTTTTTGAACTTTGCTGCATCTGCATTTAGCTTTTTAAAAAAAGTTTTTAAAATTACTTTTTTAAGCCAGAATTCTGCAAAGTGGTTTTATGGTCTCGTGGACTTTTTATTTGCTTTCTTTCTGCTTTTTAAGTCAAACTAGCGAGGTGCTTTTCCAGGTTTTTGCTTAATTTGATTTGGAATACAGTTTTCTTCCTAAAAATGCTCCCAGAGGTTGTTGGACAATTCGATTCAGAAGAATTCAATTTGTTCCAATGCCAGCTGCAAGGTTATTTAAAAATAAAAGAAATGCTTAAAACCAAGTTATAGCCCCAAATAATTTTATGTATTAAACAAATGCTGGGAATAGGTAAGGTACAGCAGTTTAAAATGTGCAGTAATAAATAATGTATATTGAAACAGCTCTGATTTTTAAGCAAGTGGATTAAATCCTAAATACAGGGTTTTAGATTGCAGTTATAAAGATGGAAGGATGAGTGAAGTTGTTTGTTTGTTATCCTCTCAGTACAGGACAAGTAGTGCTGCAAGAAGAGCCCAATTGAAGCTGACAGCTCAGAGGAGGTGATGGGAAATGGTTTAGAGGAGGCTCCTTTGGCCACACATTCTGCAGGGATATGTGCAGACCTGGGGAGTTAACTGCAAAATATTTTGCCTCAAAACCATGTCTAATTTCATTTTTAGAACCCTTCCAGTGGAGGTGAAACTGTCTTGTATCTGTGCATGATTTAACCCCAGGAGGGTTTGATAATGGACACGAAAATAGATGAGTTGTGACAGACACTTCCTGCAGTGTGGCAGGGGCTGTTCCAGGGCCATCCCCACTGCAGAGCCTCTGCATTCCTCCTCTCATGGCTGGATTGGATCCTTTTGGTGCCAGTGAGAAGCCTGGGTCCTTTTAATTTAGCAGTTCAAATGTAGACTATTCTCACACGAGCTATGTTTGGTAGATTTAACAGGGGAAAGAAAGTTTTTAAAAATTTCACTGTGTTCACTGGGCAGGGTAGGTAAGCTGTGAGTCTATATTGTATTCTCTTGGTTGCCATCTTCAGACTGATTTTATGCTGGAATTTTCCAAATTAGAGGTAATTTCAGGAGTTTTTTCCTCAGTTCTCTGACTCTGCTTGCTTCTTTCCTTCAGCTGTTTATTATATTTCTCCTCACCATTTTATAAATATTATACACATGTTGGAATTCCTCTGGTATTTGATGAATTGCCATGTAGAACAGAATATGCTGCATAGGAAGAGACCCACCAGGATCATCAAGTTCAACTCCTGGCCCTCCACAGAACACCCCAAATATCCCATTATTTGTGCCTGGTGATGAGACCACTTCCCTGGGCAAGCTGTTCCAGCACCAAACACCTTTGGCATAAACTCTTCTCCTGATATCCAGCCTAAACTTCTCCTAAATCACCTTCACATATGGGTTGGTCCTTTTTCATTTTGCTTTTTTTCATCACATTTTATTAAATAATTAGGAGGTTTTTTTCCCAGAATATTGACTGATTCTGGAATTGAGGTTTTTAGATCAGCTGGTAGTAGTGGGTGTTTTACTTCCTTCTGCATTTTTCTTTCTTACATGAATTTCCTTTCTTCACTGATGAGTTCAATTAGTCCTTCAATGATTAGTTCATCAAGAAACAGCAACTTTCTCATTTCCACACAGTTGCCATTGCTTTTTCCAAGGAATTTCAGCTCACTGAAGGTGCTTAATGAACAATGTGACAATTTGCTTCTGTATTTTGCCACTTGTACAGAGAATCTCTCAGAGTGAGAAGTCCTCATCCTCAGTTTCCACTTTCCAGATCATCCATCATCCTGTAAATTTTTATGGTGAGTGGGATTGTGCTGCCTGACATGGGTGATATTGTTTTAAGGAAAACTAGGCATCAAAATCCTGAAGTGTTTGGGGGTATATTTCCAAGCTTTTCTTAATATCTGGTTAAATATTCTTACTACTTCTACAAATAGGACTCGAAAAATGGAGAAATGCTATTTGTTAAAACACTAGACTTGAAATTAAACTGGATTTTTGGTTTTGTAGTTCTTCTAGAGAATACCTTGAATTGTTTTTCAACAAATCTGTTTGATGATTTCCATGGAAAATGATTGCTCAGGATCTTCCTTTTCTGCTTTTTTGCTTGCTTATACATTCAATTGGATTCCTTTAAAATACCAGGGTACATCTAGAAGCAAAAGACTTTTCCTTTTTTCTAGAAAACTCTCCCTATCACATAGATATCTTTCTCATGAAAGAGAGCTTTTTTCTGATGGACAGTTGCTCTGAAATTTGTGTAAATTGCAAGATCTTGTTTGCTTTCTTCTTAGAAATGGAGTAATATTTCTGAATCCCCAAAATGTCTCCTGTTCTGTGAGCTCAAGAACTCTACACTAACCTTCTGGATAATGCAACTAGGGATAAACTTTGTTTTATTTTTTTTTTTTTTTCTGAAGAACACAAGTATTTTGGGTTCCTGTGTGAGGAATACTCCTTAGTTATGAGAACTTGAGCATTTCTGCCTATAGTAAAAATATCAAACATCCTCATAGGATCCTGCAGGGCTGTTTTTTGGGGTTTTTTTGTTTTTTTGGGGTTTTTTTTTGTGCACAAAACGTTGTGCTAGCCAGAATTGTGCTTACTGCCTTCTGTGCTGCCGTTGTTCTGTGGCTGTTGCTAACGATGTGGTGCTGTCTCATTGTGCTGACTGGGTGCTAGACATCTGCTGACTGTGATTTGGATGTTTCCCCCACTGAGCTGAGGAGTTTTGGGATCACTGGGGCATGAGCAGGAGCCCTTGGCAGCCCCACGGTCTCAGCAGGGGCACTGTGGGATGTAGGCCAGGGCTGACATCAGGCCTGTCATGTTGGGATGGTTTAATTTGCTTATGCCTGCACCAAGGCAGTTGCCTGAACTCCAGGCTTTATTATTTTTACTCTTCTTTGGAGAAACTTTAGTTAGAATGGCAACTGGCAGCAGGCCTGTTGTGTACAGTAAGGAGGCTGAGGATGGGGAATCAGCTCATTTCAGGTTTCACTGCTACCTCTTCACTAATAAGAACTTGAAACATAAAGGTTTTATGAGGTTTTACTCCTTTTGAGGAAACTATTTAACTAACAGATGAGTAATCCCTACTTTGCTTGCTTGCAGAATTCAGTAGTGCTCTGGGTTTCACTGCTTGGCAAGATGTCTAAAAAGTTTTTTGTTGCCATTCCCCACTCTTTCCATGCTTCTGTCTCATTGTCTCCAAGGAATGTCAGCCTACTTAGACACAGAATAAATCCTTAGATGTGCAGGTGTGAACATAGGATGTAACAATACAAATAAATGCTGAACTCCATCCCAGATTGTCACCTGATTTCCCTGCTAAACCATCCTCAAAATTTGTGTTTCAAAACAAGGCTTGAAATGAAACAACACTGGCTTGAGTTCCTCCTTGCTGACAGACATTGACTTGTCACAGCCATTTTAATTTTTCTGAACTGTCACAGCTGGATTTATTGAAGCTGGAGATATCTCAGTGTTGGACACTTTGAATGTGAATCAGAGCTTAATACATTGGCTGCAAGCACTCCTGCTGGAATGCTGCCTAGCATTGATGCTTTGGGATTTTAGCTTTTATATTTTTCATGTTTTTGTAATCCTGCAATTCTTTAGTGTAGAATTCCAATCTCCATGTTCAGTTCTAGCTAATGTCCTCACATTTGGGGCAGACACAACAATTCCTCTCCAGGCCTGGCAATCAAGGACACCTCACTGCATCAGGCCCCAGAGATGGAAACAAAAGTGAGTTGGGGGCAGCAAACTTGGGGTCAATGACTTCATTAGCTGAAGCTGTAATTGGAAGATGAACCCCCAATATGCAAATGGACCAAACTTATAAAAGCCTGAAAACCTGTGACCCATTGTAGCCCCTGAGGACTTCATCTGCCCTAAATGTACCTGAAGGTCCTTCAAGAAATATAATAATTTAAAAAAAATACAAAAATAAAAATACAAAAATAAAAATACGAAAATAAAAGTACGAAAATAAAAATACAAAAATAAAAATACGAAAATAAAAATACAAAAATAGAAATACAAAAATAAAAATACACAAATAACATACATACAAAAGCTGCTGTAGTGGAGACATTTCTCAGCACTTTCATCCATGGTCAGTATTAGTGCAGAGGCAGTGGTGCCACCTGGCAATTGCTGGTACTCTGTGTATGCCATGGAAACACACATTTAGGAGGCACAGGTGGTTCCATGGGACTGATTTGCTGCTGTCAAGACTCGTTCATCACATCTCCCTACAGCTGTTGTGCATGGAGGTGCTTGCTGGTCATTGTGGGGAGACCATCAATATGCAGCCAGTGTTCACAGGAGAAGAAAACGTGGCTGTGATTCTTGCCAGTGGCAGGAATCTCCATAGTGGCTGCATTTAGCTCCATTGAGTTCCACATCCTGTCTCCAGCAGCAGCCAGGCTTGGAAGCCTTGGGAAAAGTATGAGGATAGATGAAAGATTTATTTTTATTTTATTTTTTTTTTGCATGAGTTTGTGCAGGTGCTTTGTGCCTGTGTAAAAGCCACAGGGTAGAATCTCCTGCCAGTGAGTCCCACACTCTGCCTCATACTGAGGATGTGCAATGCTTTTACCAAATTTGCCTCCTGCTCTTTGGCTTTTGTGTTAGAAAGCTCAGTAATTGTTCTCTGGCCATCATCTGCAGGTTTACAGACCATTTCAGAAGCCATTCATAAATTTCTTTCTGATTTTCCATTAGCTGTTTTTGTCTTTCCCAGTTCTACTAAGTCCATTTTCTGATACACTGGTAAAAACTCTGAAAAAGTGTCAGAGATATTTTTCTTCTTGTTCCTTTTCAAAACAATTCCTGACTTTCTACTTGCCTTTTAGATTGCAGCTTTTCTTGATAAAACCACCTGCAGCTAACTCCCAGATTTTTTTCTTGAGTGCCAATAAGCACTTTGGGCCTTGCCAATACCTATAAAGCATATGGAAACTTAAGTACATTTTTGTATTATGCTACTCTTTTCCCTGCATGCTGTTAGCCTTTTTTATCACTAATTTATCCTGAAATTCTTTGGTTAGCTTTTAGTTTTATGTGTTTTTATTTTTATAGCTGTCATTAGACAACTGGATAGACCTAAGGATTCCCAAGCTAAGGATCCTATGATGTCAGTGTTAAGAAAGAGTTTGGAAATAGAGCAATTGCACCATGATATTTCCCTGGTAGCCTCCTTCCAGATTCCAGAATAAGAGACTTTCTAAAACAGAAATATCATATTTATTTACTCTTAATAAGTTGTGCTCTTGTGAATAATGTCCTTGAGCCCATTCACATTCCTACTTTCCTTAATGTGGTCCTAAGTGGTCACAGTGATCTCCCCAAAAAAATGAATGCAGCCTTTTCCATCTTCCACTTCTCAGGAAATTTGAAATCACAGCAGGCAATGGCACATCTGTCCCATAATTCCATTTCTTTTGGCCAGTAACATCTGGTGCTGGAGCCTTGCACCAAGAGCTGCTTATATTACTGTTGACATCTGAGCTGGTTTTGTTCATAAGGTGATGAAACTCTGGAAAAAAACTGTTTTGAAAGTACAGATTGGTAGTTTATTTTGTAATGTTCATGGCAGGGGGAAGCAGGTGCATAAAAATGTATATTGGAAAAAAACCCAACTAATTACAGGTGAACAGCTCCTGAATTGCTGTTTTTAATTTAATATAATATAAAATAAACTTCTGCAGTTTGGCCTGAGGTAGACTCTTACCTGAGTGCACCTATGGCATGATGATTTTAAAAACTATGGCTTCCCTCCATTCCAAAAGTGCTACACATTTTACTTTAGCAGGCATTTTAAGTTGCTAAAAATTATTGAAGAAGGAAATGAACCTACCTTGAAAATAAAGCAACAGCCTGATACATATTGTGAGGTCTAGACAGCTTTTCAGTGGAATATTTTCTGTTTTAACCATGCAGCAATCTGGGCACTGAAAAGCTGTCACTGTGATTCAAGGTTGAAGAAGAATTTATGTCTTTTATTAGAATTCTTGATCTTGTGGAAGGGAACTTTACTGCAAATGCAGTGCATATGTCTGTAGGGATTTATGATTTTATTTAATCCTCAAAGAGAAAAGAGGGAGGGAGAATTCATAATGGGCTTCGTACAGATTAGAAATCCTTGTTTGGCCTACTCCTTCATTTTACTTTCATCTCAGAATCTCAAATACAGCCGTGATTAAACTTGATGCACATTCTTGGCTTGTGTGGGCCCGATAATTGTGAAATCCTTCAGCTTGAGAAGGCCAAGAAAATCATCAGAGCACCCAAACAGAAATTTCCTTCCTGCTTCAGCCTTTGAATGAAGCATTAACAGGCTGAGCCCTCCCAGGAACACACAAAGAACATTTGTAACTGATGGACAAACTCATTTTGCCTTTTCCCTTTAAACACAAGAGCGATGGCGTTTTCTGGGTGCTCACAGGAAGGTGCAGTGGGAACTTGTCACTGGGTGTCACTGTAACACCACAGGAACCCGGGTGAAAGTGGATTTCCCTGACCTGGAAAGATCTTGGAGACCTTAAGTACAAGGGGCAGAGGCACAGAGCATGGGAATGAAGGTGGAACCACTTTTATTTAAAAATACACTGCAAGGGAATGGAGGTGGAATCACTTTTATAGAAAAATACACTGCAAGGGAATGGAGGTGGAATCACTTTTATAGAAAAATGCACTGCAAGGGAATGGAGGTGGAACCACTTTTATTTAAAAATACACTGCAAGGGAATGGAGGTGGAACCACTTTTATAGAAAAATAAAATGCACTGCAAGGGAATGGAGGTGGAGCCACTTTTATTTAAAAATGCACTGCAAGGGAATGGAGGTGGAACCACTTTTATAGAACAATGCACTGCAAGGGAATGGAGGTGGAACCACTTTTATTTAAAAATGCACTGCAAGGGAATGGAGGTGGAATCACTTTTATAGAAAAATGCACTGCAAGGGAATGGAGGTGGAATCACTTTTATAGAAAAATAAAATGCACTGCAAGGGAATGGAGGTGGAACCACTTTTATTTAAAAATACACTGCAAGGGAATGAAGGTGGAACCACTTTTATAGAAAAATGCACTGCAAGGGAATGGAGGTGGAATCACTTTTATTTAAAAATACACTGCAAGGGAATTCACTTACCATGCTTATCAGCTCCTTGGTGTTTCCTATGTGCCCATATTTCAGCTAGGAGTGGCTCCCTCTGGGGTTTTTTTGGTTTTTTTTTACATTTTTGTGGCTGTTGGAGAGCTGCTACCTCCTTTCTGTGAGCATCACTATTCAAAAAAATAAACATTCCAACCATGCAATGGAAAACTGAAAGGATTGCTAGAGGGCAGCTCACCCATTTCCCCACCTCCAGTAGGTCAATTGTGCCTTAAACTATCCCTGATAAATTCATTTTTCAAAGCAGCACTGATGGTCACTTTTCTTGGCTATCTTTTCCAGTAATTCATCACTCTTCTCACAGAGTTTTCCTGTTAGCAAACTTGGTGTCCTTTTCTGGAATTTAGTTGGTCAGTCTTCTTCCATCCAGCAGGAACTGGGAATTCAACCATCCTTTTTGCTCTGTCTCAGACTCTGAAGGGATTGTTTTGGGGATCTGGAGTATGTTTTAAACTTTTTTTTCAGCTAATAAATAAATATGTACATCAGGAGAGAATGAGGATTTTGGTACCTTCACAAGCAAAATAATATACCACATCTCTTACAGAGTAAGAACCATATTCTGTATTAAAATGTTCATTTTGTCTGTATTTTAGTAAAGGAGGGGGGTGAATCAAAGTAAATCCAACCTTTTTATTTTTAAAAATAATTAAACTATTTTTATAAAATATTTAAAGTATTTTAAAAAATATTATTATTTAAAAATATTATAAATATTTTAAGTATTTAAAAATATTTAAAGTATTATAAAAGTATTTAAAAATTCTTGCTGGTGATTCAAACTGTACCAAATTCTTTCATTGTTTTCATTCAAACAGGGCAAAATCCTCTATAGTTCCAAATATCTGGCTCTGTTTTTTCCTGTTTTATTTCCAATTGGGGGATTTTCCTGTATCTTGTAATGTAGAATATTACATTTTTGAAGAGGGAGGGAGGAAGATTCCAACTGTTGTGTAATACTAGAGCATCTAGCAACGTGAACAGCATCAGGAGTAGCATTTTGGGGTGGCTGGAGGGATTTTAACCACTGGAAAAGAAAAATGTACACATTTAAACATTCAACAGTTCATAGGTATTGATTTCTGTGCGAAGTGATCAAACCTGCTCAGTTTAATTGCTGATGTCACAACACATTCAGTTGCATTCTAGATTTTCCTCAAGGTCAGAAATTTGCAGGTCATTGGGTGGAACTGTTCATCTTGGGCTGGATTGATGAGGCTGAGCTGTGCTGGTCAAATAAGTGTCCCTAACACTTGCTGAAAACCTTCTGGTTAATTAAATTATTAAATTAATTTTAAAAATGTTTATTGTTACTATAAATGGACACATGCTTTTATTTCTTCCTTGTCAGTCATCCCACATTTAGCAGCACTGGTTGACTCCGTGTTCTTAAGATTTCCTGCTTCATGGGAATGAATCATTTTGAACAAAATTTGAATTATTTTCTCAGAAAAGGGGATTAGTACCAGAATTATTGCCAGTTGCACTGAAAAAAAGCTGATGATTTTTTCACCAGCATATTAAATCGACCTGATTAGTTTTTGTATTCAACTCCCTCAAACACAGAAGATTGTATCCCAGTAGAAGCCAATCATATTAATTACATCTGAGGAGTCTGCATATTCAAAAGCCATTGCTTGTTTTAGGGACAGCAAAAATAAACACCATATCTTTTAAATAATAATCTTTTTTTACGTGGGTCACTTTCAGGATTGTATCTGTTTTAAATAAATTATGGTATTGTTAAGGGCCATGGGCAAAAGCTTTTTATTCGTAATGTGACAATTTGGGATTTGGTTTTTTTTGTAAAGACCACAATATTTGTTTTTGAAATCACTACCAGCCAAACACTTTAAAGACATGATAGTAGATCTCAGCTGGTTTCTGGGAACTCTACAAACTGTGGGTAGGTAAAAAGCCATTTTTGCATGAAAATGCTGTAATTAGCAATTTGAAATTCCCAAACTCCTTAGAAAGCAAATCACAATAAGGGGATATAAGGGGTATAACTGAATAATAAAGGATATAACTGGACTGTTTGTCTTCCTCTGAATTGCCTTAGGGAAATGCTTTTCCTCCTAGAGACAGATAGGCACACAGACATCCACAGAGCCACTTTAAAAAATAAATGTATACTCTTTAAAGAACATATATTTTCCATGGGCCACAAAATAATTTTTACTACAGAAGTATTCTTGTCAAAATACTTTGGTATTTTCGGCCTCCTCTTTCTCCTGCAAAATGCATTTGACCTTTGAGGTCTACATTTCACAGCAAGTTGCAAGTGAGGAGGAGGAAAAAAATTCAAATTTTCTTTACATTTTAGTAAAAGATGGGTTTGAAATTTGGATTAGACTTGAGGTATCCTGCGCTCTGTTTTTATCACCAGTCCTGCTGTGGTCCAGGCCACATTTCTTTTAATAGGATGAGTTTTAAATTTGGCTCTTTGAGAGGCTTGCCCAGCTGTGGGCTCTTTTTCTGCATGGTCCTGCAGGTGCTGCTGCAAATTGTCATTTGTGCACTTTATGGGATTGTGCAAAGCTCCCTCCAGGATTATCTGGGCATTGAAATTCTTCACTTCTCAGATTTCTGAGGGTTCTCAGTTCAGCATCAAAAAATATTTTGCAGTGGTTCATTTTTCTGAGAACCTCAGATAGTTATCAGCCACCTCAATATTTACACAATGCACTGGACAACAATAAATATACTTTCCCAATAATTTTCCAGTGCTGCTCCCTTTGTTTTGGTTGTTGTTGATACCTGTCAACAACAAAAAAGAAGAAAACAACTGAAAAAAGGGAGCTCAGTGCATGGCATTGCTGTTTCATTTGTTGAGAGACAGGAGCTTTATAACTGTACTGCAAAAGAATATTCTGAAATATTCCTGTTTTGAAATCTAAAGGGCTGATAACACAGGCAGGGCCTAATGTCTTTTGAGACAAGCAGAAATCAGGGGTGTAAGAGCAGTTTTCAGTTCAGGATCTTTTATGGTATAGGACAACAGGTACACTTGAAATAAAACTGTTTATCAAAGGTGCCTGTGGTCATATCACTCCAGTATTTACTGAATGACAGCTCAAGTGGTGTGACATGAAGTATTTATCTGCAATACATTTAATTTTATCTGTAATAGTTTTTCTGTAGAAAATATTAAGGATTTTGTAAGGATAGAAACAATAAGATAAGCACATCTAGTAAGAGGCTGTTGTAAATTGTGGGGCAGATTGAAGTTTTTCTTTGCCTTCTGGCTTAATTACCTTTTCTCAGTGTTTGACTCCATGAAATCTCAAAAAAATATTGCAGTATTGTTCCAATTAATTTCTTCTGTTTCACATAATGACATAAACATTTTGCTTTCTCTAAATCAATATTGAATTATAGTAAAGAATTATGTAGAAACAACTGAAGGCAGCTGTCATACAGAATCAGGTAATTTTACTCAGAACATTACTTACCATATAAAAGCAAAATTATCCAGTGATGGTTTATTAGTATAGAACAGATTATTTTATTATTTTTTGTATAGAAAAGGACATGAGGTGCAGAGGAAGAACAACATTGGCAGTTAGATACTTTCCATGTAGTTAATCCTTTTCTCTGAAATGAGTTGCAATGCATCATTAATACTGTCAATTTGTGTTATTTCGTGTAATAGTCAGACCTGTGTCTGATGTCCAAAAAGGATTAAAATTAAATAGATGCTAAAACAAACAAACAAATAAACAAGATAAAAACCTAACCCAAACAACAGCAAAAAATTCATGTTAATTAGAAAGGCAAGGCAAAGCCCAAGAAGTGGCGGATGAGGGCAGAGCTAAATCCGTTCAAGCTTTGTGTTCAGTTCTTACTCCATTTCCTGAGGCCCTCTCCATGAAGCAATGTGTTTGTTGATCTTTGTGCTGCCCCGAGCTGTTCTCAGCCCTGCCCTGTGTGTTTGCATCACTCCCCAGAGCCTCTGACCCTCTGCTGCTCAGGAAGGGGAATGGGAACACAATTCAGGGAGAGTCTGACTTGACAGTTTCATCGGGTGGGTTTTTCCTTGCATGGGGAGTGTTTACATAACTGCTCAAAGGAGCCTTTTTCTATGTACCTGTTTACATGTTCTACTTGTAAAATTCTGGAAGCCCTTGGAGAGTGCTTGCCTGGCACTTGTGAGCCCTTGATTGCAGAGGAGAAAAGCTCTGTTAGTGAATCATGGGGAAAACATCCCATAACGAACTGGTCCCTTAATGAGGGTCACCCCTGCCTTTGCAGAGCCTGCAAGGAAAGGGATGGAGGAGAGAGATCCTGTGGTGTTGCAAAACTGTTTGGGAGACACAATGGTGGGGGAACAGCTCAGACACCAGCCTTTGTGTGCAAATTTCCCACCAGAGCCAAGCAACTTCTTTTATTTCTTTTTTCTTTTTTTTCTTTTTGAATTTAATTAAGTGGGTTTGGAGTCCAGCACTGGCCTAACAAGCACTTCTTCATGAATGAAAGGTTTGTCTCTGGCAGTGAGGCAAGGCTCTGAACAATGTCAACAGCAATTACTGCCAGCCCTGGCCACTCGAGCAGCTCCTGAGAACAGGAGGAGCTGAGCAGGCGCTGCAGCGCTGCCAGGACAGGGCTGGGGGTACCCTTGGCCCACCTTACAGCAAATTCGTCATCCCTGCAAGATTTTAACCCAAGTGATTCTGATAAAATAATTATTAATTATTCCAAATAGTATAATGTTCCATAATTATTCCAAATTATTCTAATGATAGCTGGAGCTTGACAGTGGGAACGGCTACGTTGCTGTGCAGAAAGATAAAGGAAATATCCTCCAAGTAGGTTGCTTGAATATTGAGGCTATGCACACATACTAAAGAGGACTCTAATATATATTTATTCCCTCAACCCACCCCATACTGATGAGGAAAGAGAAAGAGAAGGGGAGAAGATCAACAGAACCAGCAATCCTGTCTATAACACATTATTCACCGGCTCTGAGATGGTACATGAGATAATTTAAAGATGTTTGAAGTACCCAGAGATTTTAACCAAAGCTAAGCCTCTCTGGGGAAGGATCTGTCCAGGGATGCTCCTGAAATCAGGGATTTTTCCAGCAGATGTGACACTCATTGGTGTGGGGGGAGCTTGTAGGAACCTGTATGACATGAAAAGCTGATCTTTGTAGGGGTGCAATCAATTATCCCAGAAGGGATGAAGCTAATTCACTTAAATTTAAAAGGAAGCACCCCTGGAAGTTATAGCAATCCTTTTTATGAATCCCTGATCTTTCTTAATTTGTAGGGCCATTGGAATGGAACTTAATGGGGACCTAATGATATTTTTCTCTGTATTTTCCCTGTAGGGACACATTTCTTGTCACAGAAAGAAAACTGAACTCTATAACACTGAGGTGAATTTGTGAATTTTTCACTTGATAAATAGTTAAAATCAAACTAGTTAAAATAGTTAAATAAACTTGATAAATAGTTAAAATCAAATACCTTACTTAATCTGATTTCTATGTTGGGGTAAGCATGCAGCAGCAGTAATCTTGCAGCTCCTGTGCAGCCTGCTGCTGTGAGAACACCTGTGCTGCAGGTTTGGCAGACCATGTTCTGAGTGAAAGTTGTTATTCAGTCGATTTTCTGCAGGAAAATAATGTGTTCTGTGGCCTCATCAGCATGAAATTGTGATAAGAATTGAAGTTGGTGACAGCACAGTCAGTGCTCAGTAGCCAACGCAAGCTCCACTTGCATGCACGGTTCACAGTGTACAAAATCTGTGATTTTTATTTAAACCACACTAAGTCTGCTTATGTATCAATACCACCAGGTTTCCTGCTCATGTTCAGCCCTGTTTCATTCTGTAAATGCCCTGAGAGTTCTTGCCAGGATAAGGAACAATCCTGTGATGCAGCTCTGCACTGTCACTCCACTCTCAAAGAAACCAAATGCTGCCTGAAATTGCTTCTTTTTACACAAATTTATGAATGCAGCTTCTGACTTGGGTTGATTCCTGTCAGTTTAAAGCCCTGGCAGTACCATTTAAAACCTGACAAGTTGTACAATGAACTGCCTGATCATCAGCTTGATGTTGGCATTGAGAAGTTTCTTTGGGGGTGTTTTCACAAGCTGATCAATGTGAGAAATGCAACTCTCCAAATGAATGTGATGCTTTATCTGTATAAGGCTTTGAAAATTCTCCAGTTAGTAAAACCCTCAGAGTGGCAGTCAGGGGGATTTCACCCAAGGTGACCATTTTATTGGTTTATTTTAGTTCAGTTTTTCTAACAGATTTTTGTAGTAGTAGTTCTCTTGATTAAATTATCATCTACTAAGGCAAAAGTTCAGGTTTTTATTTAAAAATGGGAGAAAACGTAGCAGAGATTACCAGTGTGTTCCCAGAGGAGCAGCAGATCTATTTGTTGATACATGTTTTGGAATGATGAGAATATTTATTCTCCTTTCCAAATATATTTTTTCCTCTTAACTCTTCACTTAGGGATGAATATATTTTATTTAGGGATGAATATATTTTGAGAAGCCTAGCTGTAGCCCAATTACTACTCTCAGAAAAGCATCACTGAGCCCAGTGCTGACACTTTATTTTTGAAAAAGCACTCTGCAGTATGTCCTCAGGATCGTGCCAAACATTTCTGAAGCTTGTCTTTTCTATTAAGTAGTGTTAAGTCTGCACAAAGCTGATTTTTGACACATTAACTCAGTACTCATGGCAGGCAAACACCTATCTATGTCTGATAGATCCTCTGATAGTCCCAGTGCAGTATTAACACTTTGTACCTCCTTTCTTGCACTAATACCTTACTTAATCAAAATATTGGCAAGTTTTTACACCTATTAGCAGCTCTTTCTTTTCCACGTTGTGCCCAGTGTTTTGCTGTGCTGAACTCAGCTGCTCACCAGCTGCTCACAATCTTAGAGGCAAGAAACTTCATTTTCACAGGTATGATACCCTGCCCACTTTGTCACAAATTGCAGATGGTTTAGGAGACTTTATTGGATGAAAGCTATGGTTTTTTCTGTTTGTTTTCCTGTGTTCTGTTATTTTTTATGCTGTGCACAGGGTGCCTTCAGCTGCTCTCTGTGGGGTCTGGGGGCTGAAGTCTCCTTGTTCCCCTGGTCACCCTCAGGGGATTTAAATGGCAGAGGAATGTGAGATAACAATTAGCTTCTGTTCCTCCTCAAAATGCCTAATCTCATCATGGAAAGGAAATTCTAGAAGGAAAAAAAAACCCCACTTTTTTTACTTGATTTGAATAGGTAGATGAGGAGCAAGTTTTGGTACAGGAAAAGTTTAGGTGCAAGAACTGAAAAGAATACACAAAACTGGGAAAACCTCTGGAGGCAGAATCATCAATTTGAGTAATTTAGTCAGTGGGTGCATAGGGTAAGGAAAGAACTGCTGTAATCTTTTATGAAGTTTAGCTACAAGACTTTTTCATATGAACAGAAAAAGATTGGCAGCATTTTGCTCAGTTGTGAGAGCCCAGGATTGTTGTCTGTCACCTTCTTGCATTGTAGAAGCACTTTTGTCTTGAAAATTAACACAGTATTTCTGTGACAAATTTATAATAATTTATAAATTAGTGGCAAAATAAACTAAGGGTAAAACTTTGACTTAGAGTCACAGGCCAATGCAGTGACTGTGGCCTGAACAAAACATGTGCCTTTGCAAATCCAGCAAAAAGGGTTTTTTTCTTGAGATCATGGGAAGGACATGCTGAAAAGCTCAGAAATCATCAGTCCAAGTTATTGGTTTCATTGCCTGCCAGTGGCCATAATTAGAGTGAACATTTGAGAGCAAATAATTTGAGAAATTTCTTTTTAACCTCATGAAAAATCCATGAGTAGTTCGCATGTTTTTGCATTTGTTCGTTGTTAATATTAATTTATTTGTTCTTGTGTGACTTTTTTGGCTGTATAAATCACATGGCATGTTTTTGTTGTTATTTTTGGTTTTGGTGGTTTTTTTATTTTTCTCTTTGGACATAGGAAAAAGTAGGTATTTATTGAACTCTTTCTTAAATTGAATTGTTTCAGGACCTAAAGAATAAGTCTAAAGCAGGCTGTGCCTTTTCAAACAGCCTTACAAAGAAAAAAAAATTGACTTCTCTTTAGTACAGGCTTCAAATGACTGCACTTCCTTTAACAAGCCTTTATTCTAATAAATATACTCAGGAATGATCTAGTCTAAAATGTTGTTCTTCATCATAAGCACTTTTCACTTTTGCTGTAATTGCTCCTTCTCATCATTAGAAGGACATAATAAGCATTATAAAATGCATCTGTGTTCACAGAGTTGAATAGACTTTCTCTTTTATCAAATATGAAGAGCTTAATATATCTTCAGTAACCCTGACCTGGGCTAATCTTTTTGATTTTGGTTTTACAGTTGGTGCAGAATCAACAGAGGATTGCTCTGAATGTCCTACAGGTACTCCAAATTCTTTTTGACAGCACCTCCAGGAAGACAGGTCTGGTCTAGCATGTAATTAATGCTGGTGATTCCACTCTGATCTTTTCACTCCTTTAATGTGCAGCTCTGACTGAGAAGGAGATAATAGACAATCATGTAAGGAAATCCTTGATTATGGCTTGATTGAGCTTGTGTGAGCTCCAGAGAGCTGGTGTTGTCATGGTTTCCAAGCCATTTAACATATGACATTTTTACATAGACAAGATGTTAGATAGCCATCCAAAAAATTGTAATTTGGATTATGTCTAATCCCTCTTTGAATGTCAGATCAGATTTATTTTCATAGACAATCAGTGACCAGGTCTCATATTAGAAGCTATTAAAAGCAGACTGTCTTCCACAAAACTTGCAAAACAGAGGACTTGTCTGGAGAGAAAAAAAATCTGTCATTCAACACAAGAAGCAGATTTGCAGTTTCTAGCAATGCATATTGGTTAAAATTTCAAATCCTCTTGGTTTTTAGTCACCATATCTATAATGAAGTGCAATTAAAAAAAAAAAAGATCCCATTACTCTGCGATCAGCAGTGTCCCAAAAATTCACAACCTCAGTATCTCAACCCAGGCTGAACTTTCAACAAAACATAGAATCAAAGTTTAATATAGGTGGGAAGAGACAGTTGAAGGTTGCTGTCCAACCCATTGCTCTGAAATGGTCCAAAGTAGATCAGGCTGCTGTCCTTGAATTTCCCTGTATGGAGGAGCTGAGGTGATAATAAAATGTTAAATTATTATTTATTATTATTATAGAATATAAATATCATTATATATAATAAATATATATCTATATAATATATAACATTTGATATATAATATATATTATATAATATATATTATATAATATCATATCTAATATTATATATTATATATGATATATTATATATTACATATTATATATTATATATTATATATTACATATTATATATTATATAATATTATGTATAATATTATCTCTTGCATGCTGGGTTATCCTAATTCTTTGCCCTCTGTGAAGCAATTTTCTGCTATGCAAGTGAGTGTTGTTTCCCCAATTGTTTGTAGTTTTACCAAGCTTTAAGCACCACCTTGCTCTTGCTGTTGTCTCTTTTTTCTTTGGAAAAACACAGAGGTCTCTTTCTCTGAATTTTAGGAACTTTAAACCAAAATATTGGGGCATTTTAAATATTCAGATTTCGTGTATTGGTAAGCACGGGTATCAGGGAAGTTCTGGAAAGAGTTTTTTCCACCAGTGATTTTTTCAGAGCCAGCAGAGGGAGCACAATAAAAAAAGTCATTGTGCACAAATGTCTACTTGTCTGTAGTCTAAGAATTTAAAGGATTTCTTCAGGTATGTCAGTGTTGCAAGAGCATTTTACTGGTAAGTGAAGTGTGTGGTGAGGTGAGGGAGCATAAACCCAGGAAGCAGAAATACAGGGACAAGGTTAGTTTTCAAAACAACAGATAATGTTCCTTATTTTCTGTATCTGCCATTGAGAATGCAGGAATAAATGACAATATTTAATAATAAACAGATAATCTAATGCAGCTGCTCAAGTAATTTAGTAGCCTGTAGAATCCTTGTCAAAGCATAACAGAAATGTAGGTTTTACTGACTCAAAAAGTCTTACTAATTTAATAATTTGATCATTAATGCCGATTGAATGAATAGTTCAAGTATAATCAGTGACATAATTTGTACATCCTTTGTTAGGAGGAGGTCTTTTGGTTATAAATGCAGATAGATCATAGTGAGCACCTCAAGTCTGACTGTGCTTAATGATTGTAGACACAATTGTAGCCATATTCTGCTGGATCTGTTCCTTTGGTTTCAAAGTTCTTCTCAGGGTAGCAGTAATTTCCCAGCTTTTTGTTTTGCACTTGAGTGATTCATTAACTGGGTCCTACTGTAGTGCATAGGGATAACAGGAATGAGAAAATAATTCATAAAGCAATGGAATTGGTCCTCATCCATTTCAGTGTTTTCATACCTCATCCTATAAGCTTATTGCCTTTTATTTTCTGTGTCTCCTGGTGCAGTCCCCAACAATGAGGTTATTGACTTGGCTGAACTTCATAGTTTTCACATATTTTGTGCCACTCAGCAACAGAGCACACACATTTCTGACTGACAAGCACTCTCAATCCTGCAGAGAATCAAAAACAGTTTGCAAGTGGTTACACCTCCTCCTGCTCTTCAGATTTTGTGAAATTGGATATATCCATTGGAGGAGGCACCCAAAAGTGTCACTCACAGCTGAGCAATGGGAGAAGAGCTGGACATGGTGGGGACTCTGGTTCTGAGTACATCATTTAGACTTGGTTTGATTATTTAGGTTTCCCCAGAAAAGTCAGTGTTGTGGAAGTTGAAAGGCAGCCCATTAGTGGGGTATTGGTGGGGTCCCCAGGATGAAGGAGGAATTGATGAATCTGACTCATCCCCAGGATGAAGGAGGAATTGATGAATCTGACTCCGTGTTCTTAGAATTATATTATATTATATTATATTATATTATATTATATTATATTATATTATATTATATTATATTATATTATAGTCTATTACAGTATATTACAGTATATTACAGTATATTACATTATATTATATTATATTATATTATATTATATTATATTATATTATATTATATTATATTATATTATATTATATTATATTATATTATATTATATTATATATGATATTATATGATATTATATTATATTGCTATATTAAAACGATACTAAAGAATAGAGAAAGGATACAGACAGAAGGTTACAAAGAATGATAATGAAAACTCGTGACTGCTGCCAGAGTCCTGACACAGCTGATGCTGATTGGTCATTAAGTCAAGACAATTCACATGATACCAATCAAACAACCACCTGTTGGATAAACAATCTCCAGACCACATTCCAAAGCAGCAAAACACAGGAGAAGCAATCAGGTAATTATTGTTTTCATTCTTCTCTGAGGCTTCTCAGCTTCCCAGGAGAAGAAATCCTGGCGGAGGGATTTTTCCAGAAAATATGACAGTGACTCATTAGATTTTTCTCTTTTCATCTAAATCCAAGATTTGCTTGAGTTAACTGAAGATCTGCTGCTATAATGGCTTGTGCTGCCCAAATCACATTGGTGGGTTGGCTCAGCAGTTTGAAATTCTGCATCACTGCTCCTGGCAGAGCAGCCCCAGTGCCATTCCCTGAGCTCACTGCAAAGCCTTCAGTGGTGATTAATGGTCAATTGTTGATTGCTTTAATCCAGCATGTCACTGATGTGCCTCTGTAGCACCTTCTTTCTACTGTCAAGCTTGTTGGGATCTGTGTGCCTGAGATGTAGCCTGAGGCATTTGGCTTTTTAGCTGTGAAGACAGGATTTGCAAATTAAATGGAAGAATGCTAATCGCTTAATGTCCTTGTTTGTTCCTTTTTCAACTTTGTCCACTAGACAGTTAATCAATTATTTGAAATGATGATTCCTGCAATGCTCACATATGAACACCAGCAGGCTAAAAA
The DNA here is from genome assembly GCF_023055355.1 of Agelaius tricolor. Lineage (NCBI taxonomy): Eukaryota > Metazoa > Chordata > Aves > Passeriformes > Icteridae > Agelaius > Agelaius tricolor. Next base: position 4,188,067 of record NW_027269296.1, on the reverse strand, counting down.
GAGTCAGTGGGCAATCTTGTAATAAGATTTTGAAGTGGGCAATTATTTCATTTCATACACAGTCTTGGCAACTGTAACACACTGGCAGTCAGTGTGCTGATGGTTATTCCAATTTACTCAAGAGTCATCAGTAATATATTTGTGGTTTTGTCTAACTGTAAGAAGTACAGTTTATTCTGGGCCACACTTGAAATTCTGGTGTATACTTGAAATTGCTGGGAATTACCTCAGTAGTTCTCTAATTTTTCTGTATGCATGCTACTCATGAATGTCACAGCTTCTGGTAAAAGCAGTCAGAATACTCCAGAGAAATTAGTCCTGTGTGAACTTCTGAAAATTATCCAGTTTGTCTGGGTTAAAGCAGGGCTGGTGATGGAATTTTTCAGTCACTCTCTCTACAAAAAGTGAAGCAAAGTGATCCAGTGGCTGGAAAAAAAATTACAAGATCAGAAGAGTGTATTGAGGCCTTTCCTTCTCCAGCTGCTCCTGGTGGGGTTTTCTCCACTTCTTCCAACTCGGGAGCTGTAGGACCCACCATGTACCCATGCAAGGTTAGTGGACACCACATCCTTCCATTTCCAGTGTGGTTGTGGACTGAAAACTCTTATGTGAAGGCATTAGAGACACTAGAAAAAGAATGCAATATTGTGTAGTTCTTGAAAACCCACCCAGCCCACATTCCACCCATTTTGTACAAGCCTGTCTTAAACAAAGACACCAAATTCCCATCACTTGTCCCTTGCTGAAAGAATTACCAAGAAAGAAAGCAACACCACGAGTGTCCCAGTGAAATGAATATTCCCTTATCAGGTATCCTGCTAAGAAAACCATCAGTGATTACACACAAGCTGGGTGCAGCAGGGATTGAGGGGGACAGAGTGGCAGATGTGGGCTGCTCTGAGTCCTGTCAGGAAGGAATGATTAATGAACAGCAGCTTCAGCTGAGGCTAACCTTTGGAGAGCTGAGCAGGACATCTGCAGAACTGTCAGAGCTTGACAAGGACAGAGCTGAACAACCAATTATTCCACCATCACTAAGGTGGGCTGTCAGTTTAATCCCAGACATTCACTTAGGCAAGGACAGGGAAATTTCTCCTTTACATAGCAGCACTCTGTTGTGACCTTAACTATTTCTGTACTGCTGAGGGGAGCCATGGGGCAGCACCACAAACACAGGGAACTGCTGGAGTGAGGAAGGGTAGAGCAGTCAGAAACCCTGTGCAAAGCACCACTGTGCAGAGTTAGAGTGGTTCTCTACTCAGCTGTAATGACATCTGGGAATTTTTGGCGATTTTAGAAAGTGATGGGTACAAAATTGACACCGCAGTGCTAGTCACTGATGTCAAAGCTTTGTTTGTGACAAGAAAAACTGGGAATTGCCAACACATTCTTGACCATGCTGAGCTGGATTTGTCCTCTACAAGGAGGCTGAGGATGGTTTTCAACTCCTGTGGTGTTTATAAAGGCTGTGAGGAGCCTTTCAGCTGAGTGGAATCCAAAGCCAGGCTGGGGTAGCTGGTGCAGGTTTAGCTGCAGACAATTACCTGCCCAAAATGTACCTTGGCCCTCCAGGTTTTGTTTTACTCTAAAAAGAATCTGATTTTGTCACTGAGTTCAGGGAACTGTCGCAGACACCTTCAGTGTTACCAGAAAAAATTCCAGGTGGGTTGGAAAAAACGCAGCTTGGGTACATCTCTGGAGGAAGCTGCAGGATGGCTTTGTCCTGTTGGTATTTTTCTTAAGCTCTTTATGTGCTCAATGAACACAGAAAATGTAATTGCCACTGCACCTCTCTCTCTCTCTAGGTTCTCCCTGCAAAGCATGATTTTTGCCATGTTTAATTGGGACACTCAGTTTGTAATTGCTTTTATCTGGGAAACACACTATTGTCACAAAATGAGGACGTGAAAAGTCCTGAAAATTTCAAAGTAGGATTTTGCAGTGAAATACAATAAATCTTACTCTCTTATGGTTCATTTTCTGACTATGTTGGAGAAGTTTTTATTGAAAAAACAGAGATGATAAATCTCATCTCTTTTACACCTGTCTAAATATATTTTCAAATATGTTTCTGTTGTGCAGAAATTTTGCTAATGAACTCCCAGTCGAGGTTTAGGAATTATAGCAATGTTCTGGATAGCAGAGAGCTTATCTGAATGAAGATAAAATACCTTTTCATGGAATTTTATTTGCAGATTGCCTCCAGTACCTGCTAGCTATAAAAAGATGGTATACCTATCATCCAGGAATCAGTTTTAAAACAGCAGAAAACGTTTGGATTCCTGATTGGGGCAGCTCTGCTGCACCAAAAGTGGAGAAAATCTCAACAATTCTGCTAAAACTATGATACAGAGACTATTATTTTAACCTTGCAAATGTTTCTTGGCATGGTGAATTCTATGAGCATCTGAATTTTCGTGTGTGTGCAGCATTTACAGCACCGCATTCCTGTTCCTGTTTGGGAAACACAGGAAGCAGTGACAGCAGCTGAAAAAATGGAAACTGGTGTGCATATGCCAAGAACTTGCAAAAATTCATAACATATCATCTGTGCTGCATAAAAATGTTCTTTGAGACATGGAGATATGCAAAGTTTGTTCTTCAATTTCAAATGGTGTCAGCGCTCTTGTAGAAGGTGGAATTCAGTCTGGTGTGTCAGGGAGGCTGCAAGGGGAACAGGCTTGAATATTGATTATTTGATGCTGAATTGCAACCCAGAAATGTTGAAACAGCATGTATGCAGAGCAGTGTTTTCAAAGCTGAGGTTAAGGCCAAAGTGATTGCTCTTCCTGCTCAGGAATGGATTAAACCTGAAATTCCAACATTAACTTCTTCTGCCCTGCAGGACTCGTCTTGGAGAGTGAATCTATTGGTTATCTTTTATGTTAGTTAGGGGTTTGAGGGTTTTGTTTGTTTGGATTCTCTTCATTTATCTTCCTTTCTAGCTGGATTTGCAGGACACACAGTATTTACCGTGGTCCAGACCGAGTCTTTATTGCAATAGAAAAAAAAAATAGCAGAAATGAACAGGTAAAATTTTTGCCTTAATTATATTTCCTTAAAATTAGTTGTACATCGATGGCAATTGTGAAATATTAATTTTAACCACAGTTAGCTGTCTCAGCACATGAGAGATGGACACATTGTACTTTGGTCTGGCCTCCCTATCTTACAGGCTCTCCTTTTGTCATCTTTGCATTAAAGAACAGTGGACAAGCTTCTTATTAATTACCACTGGGGAAAGTTGACTTAGAAATTCTTAAATTAATTAAGAAAAGCAAATCTACTGACTGCTCCACACTTGGAGTGGGTTGCTTGCTGGCCTTCATTTTTTTGACAGAAGATGATTAATACAGAGGGTAATTCCTGCAGTCTTGTTAATAAATATTTACAGAGACATCCTACAGAGAGATCAGGTAGCTCTGAAATGTGAGCCTGAACCATGGGGAAAGTCAAAAACAGCCAGTAGAATGTAATCAGTTTAAACTAAAAAAAGGTTATTAAATTAGTTTTCTTAACATCTAAATCTTTTATAGAGGTAATGGGTATTTTCCTTCAGCACAGGTTTGAAAAACAAGTGGCAGAAGAGATTGTCTTGAAAAATCCAAAACTCTTTCTATCTAAATAAAGGCAATATAAAACTGTGTACCATAATCAGGCATTTATTAATGAAGTGAGCTACTTCAGGTGGGTGCCCAGTCCAGAACAGATCATTCCCTTGTTATTTCTGTGTAGCATGGCTCTTCCAGACAAGGCAATGCTGCAGTTCAGACAGCTTCAGTCACAACTTTTAGATAGAATTTTTCACGGTTTATAATTTTTGTTGAATTCTTGGAATGATTTTTGGCACAAAATACCAAGGAAATGTTGCCCTCTAATTTAGGCTGTACTCACAATTGTTCTCTGCCAGCAAAACCAACTCTTGCTAGGCAGTTTTTGACTTCTCAGTCAGAAGCTGCTTCTGAACACAGGTTTAACTCTGCCATTGCTGTGAGTGGCAATCAAAGCTTCTTGGAACTGTGCTTTCTCCTCTTGGTCATTGTATTGATTACATGGTTGCTACAGGGCTTGTACACTTGCTGTTTATTAAGTTGCATTATTGCTTAACAATATATAGGTAAAGTATCCATAAATGAAACAAAATAATTAATTACTGAATGCAATGACATTATTAGCCTTAAATTTTCACAACTAGAGGGTTTAGCTAAGGATGTAATGTATCATTGAATGATTTAGCAGAACATCATAACTCTTTTTTTAGCCATAAATTGTAACCTGGGATTGTTTTTGTAATGGTAATTGCCTTATCCTCATAAATTCTACAGTCATACAGAATTTAACTAGTATTGTAACAGGAGTTCCCAAGAGTAAAAAAAGAAAACAACAAAAAAAAAACCCAGATGCTGTCAATGGTAATTTAAATAAGAAAAGGCACACTAAATGGTTCTTCTTTCACTAGTAATAGAAATTAATTAGCTCTGAGCTGCTTTGGAGGTTTTACATTTTTTGCTGTGCTCTGTTATATGTTATAATTGTATGGAAATGGTTTTGATTGGATCAAATTGCCTGGTGTGAGGGTTCTGGAAGGAAGGCAGAGGTACCTGAGTCAGGTGCAGCCTGCCTGGGAGTGGAGACTGCAGAGGACCAAGAGTAAATGAAAATCCTCCAAAAGAGTCTCAAGTGTTGGCAAAGTGCTACAAATCTGGGATGTGCTGCTAAATATGGCTCCCCTTGAAGCTGGGAACTATTGAATGTTCTAAGCTAAAATGTAATATATTTTAGTTAATACTTTATACTAAAGCTGCTTTAGAATATTCCCTGCAAGCAAATTTTCCTCCAATGCCCTGTGCAGACATTCTAGTAGAAGTTAGTCTATATCGCACCTAAGTTTCATTAAAAACAAGGGTCTAATGAAAATGAAGAAAAAATATCAGTAGAAAGCATTTTCAGGATTGATATCTTCCTGTTCTTCAGTGTGATGAGTGGATGTCGATTTTGGCATTTTTCAGCTTTATTCCTCAGTGTCAGAGGTGGTTTTCCCTTTGAAGATCAGAGCCATACCTGCCATAAGGAGTTGGTCACCCCAAGATCATAAACTGGGGGGTCCAACACAATTCATGAGGGGCCTTTTCAGCCTGGGTGAGTGAAGGAGATCAAATCTGGCAGAAAATATCAAGATCCTTTAGTCTTTTCTTAGTAATTTATTAACACATAATAGAATTTTCTCTCCTAACTAGAATAAATGCACTTGGGAACCAAAATGTTGCTTGGGCTCTAGTTTTTCCAAGCACAGATCCTAGAATTAATCACTGGGATAGAGAGATTACTTTCTTTCTGTAGGTTAAGACTAAGAAGAGACAAAGGGACATATTTGTTGGTTGACCTTTGGACTTCACACAAAATATAGGGAGAATAGTGATGAATCTCCAAAGCCTGCTGGCACAGTGAAGTGCTTGGTATTCCATGGAAAAACCATCATGTATTCCCTAAATAGTTCATTTTGTTTTCCAAAGTTCTGAAAAACTCACTCTATTGAAATGCATGTTGTTGCATCGATTTTTCTAAAATACACCTTGTTATCTTTTCTTTGGTAATTGGTGACTGGTAATGACTTTGGCAATTTAACTTGTTCTTGCAGACACTTTTCCCATTCCCCCAGATAACTGAAGTCAAGAGAGAGGGCCTGTCTGTCAATCTCTGATGCCTGTCAACTTGGTTGATTGACAGGTTTTTGTCCCACAATAGACACCATTTCTGCAGCCCCCATTCTGTTATTTTCTTCTTCCTTAATACTTGTGGGGGATGGTGTTTGCCTTATAATCTGTGTTTAAAATCCAACTTGGAATGAGGCCAGCTCCTAAGAAATTATCACAAAGTCTTCTTAGCTTTGCATCAGGAAAATTCTCTGGAGAGTTTCATAAGCTGTGATTCCACCTTTCAAAATTACCTTTGCTCAAAAACTAAGCTTCGTTGCTCCTCCAAAATCCCCTTCAAAATCCAACAAAGAGGCTGTGAGGTCTGCCTAATATGTTTTGATATAAGAAAAGTAATTTGTTTGTGCTTTACTTTATTTGGGAAGTTCTTCCTCGTGGAATAACTGTCATAGAGATTTTTGTGTGTAAGAAATGTAGATAAAATATGTGAGCCTGGGAGCAGAGAAGGGGAGGGATATTTGCTTTATGAGGAAAAACTGAACCAGAAAATAAAGAAAACTTCTTAAAGGAAAGTAATGTCATTGTTCACCCCCCCAAAATTATGCATTCTTACAAGCATTCTAATCACCTTGGCATTAATTCACTTAATTGTGAATTAGCCTTGGGCATTAGGATTGAATTGTACTTAAAATTTAAGACTTCTTTTAGATGGAAGAATAGAGTGTGAGAACTGATTTGTCTATTAAAAATTATGTCAGATTTTGTGAAAAAAAAGGCATTTTATTCAAAAGCTAAAATTCTTTTAATTTTAAAAATGAAAACCAATTCAATATGAGTATAAAATCAGTTGTTGCATGATTTGTGTAAAACAGTAAAAAAAGTAAACAGATAACTTCTGTGTCAGTTATCTGGCTGTAGAATCAACAATTCTGATGTCATTCCATTTCATGCAATTTGAAGGGGACAAAAGGAAACTGGGCTTGAAGAATTGCCATATTGAAACCTGAACTACCTCCAAGGAAATCCACTTACAAAGAAATAACCCCGTAATACCAATGTTATTCTGATTAATCACAATATTAAATGCACCTTTTGACTTGCAGATATTCTCCTGGTCCTGGTGCTCAGGCAGCCTGGGGCTGAGCAGTGTGCTGAGCAAACCCCAGTGTGTGTTTTGGGATTGTCCACTTATTTCACGTTCACTGCTGAGGAGTTGAGGACTCTGTTACAAAAGAGGTGGATACAAGGCTTGAATGCTTTTTCTGAGGAAAGAGCTGTTTGGTTTGTTGATGGTTCTTTTTTTTTTCCACTTGAGAGGATTTTTTCAATAAAGCTGGGATACTTCTGCTAACACTGTGTTCGTAACAATTGAATTCAGAACAACTGAGTTTGAACATAAAGAACAAACAATAGCTAAATTGGAGGTTATTGCTTCCTCTAATAACAAGTAGAATAAACTAATCAGCTTCCAGATAGAGTCCAATAAGCTGGCTGGCAAATTGAAATAGATTGAAATAGATCCAGCATGTGGATGTGTGTATGAATATCCAGTGTTACACAATATGGACCTTGTCATCTTGAATCCCATTCTTCCTGCATAAATAGCTGGGCAGCCTCAGTCCTGTGGGGGTCCCAGTTTTGGGTTTCTCTGGGTCTGCATTGAAGGCACTTGAGGCAGCAGTTCATGTTCAGACTCAGGTGTTCATTATTTCTGATCACTAAAACAGCCTCACTGCTGTGAGTTCTGCAGCTTTTCATTAGAAGGCACAAAATGGCCACAATCTCTTGGTACAAGGGCTTTGAAGACTAAACTATCCAATTAAGAGCTGACACCTGGATTATTTTCCCTTTTAACCCAATAACTGATCCCACAGAGCCCACAATGGGACTTTTCTGCCCAATTACAAAATGCCACCCAAACCCATGGAGAAGGAGGAAGAAGAAGCATGAAGAAGAAACCCAGGACAACACCCTGTGCCCTCCATCTTGCTTCCATCCACCATATACTAAAAACCCCAAAACCTCAATTTCTCACCAGGTGATAACACCTACACTACTCTCTATAATCTATTGCACACTTTTGTGGATTCCAGTCTATCTTGAAGTCTGGAAACTTTCTCCATGACTGAGGGTCAAAGTCAGTGCTCCCCTGGGGTTCAGGGCACCCCAGAGCAGACAGAGAAATATTCCCAGTGCCTTGGGTTTCCACACAATCCTTTAAAAGTGTAGAGCACTCAGTATTTCAAGAGAAACAGTCCTGTAGATCCTCAGTTAATTTTCTCAGATGATGCTGCAGGATGCACTCCTACTTTTTGGGCCATGTGAACTGATGATGGCAAGGGGCCCAGAGGGTTGGGGAAAAGAGAAATGACAGATGCAGCTGATGTGTGAGGAGATATTTACTCAGGGAGGAAGGCAAGAGGGAAGCAAATGGGAAAATGTATAAGTTCGAGACTTTCTGATGTCTTTAGTGCATGAATGACTATAATAATACATTCTCCATGCATTAAGAAGAGAAAAATACCCCATTATGATAGAAAGTGTTTGAGTGATGTACTGGGTGCATCTTGGGTCTGTCTAGCTGGTTGTGTTTGGATGTTGCTGACCCTTTTTCCCCACAGAGTTACAAGGACTAGCTCAGGATAAAAATGAACTCATTCCCCAGAGTACTTTCTGCATAAAAATGGCCACATCCTCTACACCAGGAAGCACAGATAGCATGTAGGAATGACCATTTTTAGGGAACTAAGAAAAACCACATCTCCACTGCCATTTCCTTTTCAGGGGAATTCTTTCCTGTCCCTGCTGAACCATTCACTCAACCTGCCAAATGTATGGTTAAGGGAATGCTGCAATTTTCTGAGCTTCAGAATAGGGGGCAGTAAGGTCACAGTATTGCTTGAACAATTTTTTTTTTTCCTAATGCTGGAGTACATAGTGTTAAAGTGGTTTGGAATGACTGCATGTTTGCTTTTGATTCAGGACTTACCTCTCATTATCCTGTGATAAGCTGGTGTTGCTAGAAAACCCTGCTGTTGCAAGAGACTCAGTGGTGGACAAGGTGTAGGAATTGTGATCATCCAGTTAAAGAAAACTATTCTGAAACATGGGTGGTACTTTTAAATTGTCTTCTAAACCACAGTATGCATTTAAAATAGATCCCACTGTACAAAGAATGGCAAAAATACAATTTATGCTTTCTCATTTGAGCACAGAGGAGAAGCTTATGACATACCCCCATCTTATAGACATACACCCAGCTTATAGAAACACCCATCATGTGGATTTCTTGCAGTCATGGGAAGCAGGAGGAAAAGTTTCATTTGTGCTGTCAGGGGTACCAGCCTGTGAAGATCAGAGTCTTAATCCTTGTAGAGAGGGCTGCAGAATGTGCTTTCTACACCTGTGGAATTGCCTTTCCTAAACTGATGAGGTAGAATAGTTTTAGAGGCCGTAATCACATCTGCCTCAAATCTCTAGAACAATCACTTAGCCTGGCATGGCTATGGTCTCTAAATTATTTTTGAGTCATCACATCAATGGTGCTACCAGCCCTTCATTTGCAGATGTCTCTTTATCTACAGCAATACCTCTTGTGTTCTGCCCAACTGGATTTTCTGTGCAATTCCATTCATTCCCCAACCTTCAATTTTTCTTAATGATTGCAATAAAGGTACTACTCGCTTTTCAGATTTATTTATCATGTGCCTGTATACCCAGATGTAGCAAGTGGGAACTCTTGTTTTAATCCCTATGCAGTTTGGGTGGTTTTTTTTTAACTGCATAAAATCTTTTTTTCTCCTGGACTAAGCAGACCCATATTCCAATTATGCCTTGCAATTAACTCCTGCTGGCCTGGCACCATTTTTGTGACCTATCTTTGAATTCTTTCTCTTCCCATTCTGTCTCTGGGCAAACAAACCAAAATGAAACCAGTATTCTGGGCAAGGCCATGCTATTGATTAAACAGAGACATTATTATTATCCCTGTTGGTTTCTGCCTAATTCAGCAGTTTTACTTTTCTGACTGTGCTGTGCTTCACCAAAAGACTGTAGAGTTTTCCTCTCAACAGAACTCTGAAAGGTAGCTGTGAAAAGGTGGAGGCACAATGTCAAAAAGGTTAAGACATTGGTGGAAAGTACCAGATATACAAGAAAATGATCTAATTACAGGCTTTGGACAAAAGAGTTCATGAAGCAAAGGTAGAGAGAAGATGGGAGAAGGAAGAATGAAAAATAGCTGGTGAGTCCAGATATCATATGAGGAGTATTTGTCTGTACTCAGAGCGTGGTTGGCAGTGGTTGGAGCTTTGGTGTCTCGTGCTGGAATGTCCTTGCTCTGGCACTGGCACTTTCAGCAGTGTGCAGTGTTCTGAGCACTGTGCTGGTGCCTTTTTGGGGCTACCTAAAAACACAGGCCAGACAACATTAAGGCAATAAAATGCAGTTCTGTTTATTGAAGGACCTTTGGGGACATTTAGGGCAGACAAAGCCCCAACAGGGGCTACACCCAAAATGGACAATGGGTCACAGTTTGGTCCATTTTCTAAGCTTGGTCCATTTGCACATTGGGGGTTCATCTTCCAATTACAGCTTCAGCTAATGAAGTCATTGACCCCAAGTTTGCTCCCCCAACTCACTTTTGTTTCCATCTCTCAGGGCCTGAGGCAGTGAGGTGTCCCTGACTGCCAGGCCTGGAGAGGAATTGTTGTGTCTGCCCCAAATGGGAAAGCAGCAGCTCCCACTGTGTGTGGAGTTTGGAGTTACACACTAAAGAACTGCAGGATTACAAATACATGAAAACATAAAAGATGAAATCCTGGGGCATCAGTGCAGGGCTGTAGCAGGCCTGGATGTGTCCCCAGCCCTTAGGTGATCTACTGAGCTTTTCTTTACATAACCAGAAGCCTCCATCAAATTCCACAAACTAGCAGGCCTCAGTTCTGAAATACCTGTATGTTACAGCAGTTTAAATTAGATCAATATGTTGTATAAAATTTAGCAGTGGTTAAACAACTGTGGCAGTTCAAGCCAACCTAAACTGCTTGTGAACCTGCTGTAAGATAGAACTGAAATTTCTGATGTCTTGGTTATTTCACCATGCATCATTCTCCACTCCAACTAGATGCTCTCACATTTATTTCTTGCAGGAGAAGCATTTAACTGATTATCACTGTGTGAATGTGAGGATGGAAGCCCTGATTTTGCACACCATGAATATATTGATAGATTTATCTCATTTGCTGTACTTGTCTGTCATGGCTAAGGACACTAATGAGTTGGTTTTGGGGATTAATGAGAACTGTAATGGCTAATGGGTATTTACAGCACTGCTGCATTTTACCAGCTAATAATGTGAACACCAACTTCAGTTCTTGCAAGTCTTTAATTGTCACTATGGGAATCTTTAGTTACATTTCATCAGACAATAAAAATCACAGGAAAATCAACAAGATGTTGATGATTCTGCTGGAGTTGCACTCATAGACAATTTCTTTGAATGTTACACTCAAAGTAATAAATTCTAGCAAAAGTCTTGGAGAACTAACTTTTAAACAGATCCAGCTCAAAATCAGATTTATCCTATTTGCTCCTCTTTTCACAGTAATTCAACTTTGAAAAGAAAAAGATACACTGACAAGCTTTCAAATTTTTTAGGTATTAAAAATATCTGATCACTGAATAATCACTACTATCAGAAAAAAAAAAGAGGTTAAACCAGCAAAGCCTGAGGTATTTTGCTAGAAGGTCTTGCCTTTTTGATTACTTTCTCAATAGTCATAGCAGCAAGTCACCATTTTGGGGGCTGCATATTCCTTTACACGTGCATTTGAAAGATACTTGCAAACACTTGGTTCAGATTCACTGCAGAATTTGTGTGTGCCTCTTAACCAAGTTTGGGATTTTCAAGGCAAAAGGTTAAACTGACTACTTCCTGTTGTTTTCCCATATTAGGGTCATCTTTCCTTTGAATACCAGTGTTGGACTGTTCAGTCTTCCAGTCTTTTTTCATTCTGTGCTATCTCTTAAGTTTTTCCTGCTCTTTTGCTTGCACAACAGAAAGCTGTTCATCTGGGCAGTTACACACCTGTATTTTCTCCTGCCATGAACAAAATGGCATAAAAACTTCTTGCACTCTTTCTCTTGTGCTTTGTGAATCCTTACTGTATTCTGGGAGATGCTCCAGCTGCACTGGTGCTGCACAGATTTTAATTTTATTTATTTTTTTTTATTATAACCTGCATGCCTCTGCCAGTATCTTCAACACTGATCTGGAGCCAGAGTTCTGCCTTCTCATTTGTGTTGGATAATGAATGCAGTTGGTGAACAGCAACAGCTTTTTGCTGTGGATAGAAAAAAAACTACAATTTCCATACTTCACATCGTGCTCCTTTCATTACTCTCTCCTTCCTCCAATGTTTTTGAGTGTGCAGATGTTTCCTGGTTAGTTATTATTTAAGTGGGTAGCTTCTTGCTAAGGTGTTAATTAAAACTTGCTGTCCAGAATCTCTGGGTACAATTTGCAGTGTAATCTGTAGCCTCTAGTGCATCATTGTATCTCTATTAAAAGGAATTCTGTGTAATGATGCTGGGATTTAATTAGTTTCTTTGCTGGTGTTGTAAAACATAGTGATAAATGAGCTAACAGGTCCATGGATCATTATTCTACTAGAGATGAGCTTATTAGCTGATTATGAATCATTAACAAAGTCTACATGGGATTTGCTTATCTAATTCAACACAATTTTGAACATTCAATACTCTACATTCATTTCTTTCAACTAACAATATTGTATTTAGATTGTAATCTTTGCATGTTTTATTCTGGGAAAATTTTTTTTCTTTAGTGTTAAATTCTAATTATATTCCAGAAGAGCTGGTGTCCATCTAGGAGGAATACAAAACTGCACTGTAAGGTTTTACACAACTGCATATTTTTTACTTTTGGTTCTGGGGATGTGTTTATTCATGATCTAGCATTGCAGGAAAGACAGAAACTCAGACTCTGAGCAGCTTGCATTTCTTAAATAATACACAACTAGAGGAAAATTAAACATTCTGTGCCAGCAAGAGCTGACCACATAGAAGGGGGCACAGTCACACCACTGTGTCTTCAGTTTGGAGGCAGGGGTAAAGCATGTTGCAGTTGTCAGAAATAATGGGAATTAATAACAAAAAAGTGTACTTTATGGAGAGTAATCACCTGAGAGGTGCTTTTAGAATAAAATATTCATAAATTTGGCGCTGTGAGTTTATCTTCAAATAAATCAGACAGAATTTCAGAACTTTCCACTTCTCATTGAGTATCTGCAGTTGTTTAAAGTTCATTCTTCCCTTGGCCTTCCTGATGCTCCCACCTTAGATGGACTTGAGGCTGTTTTTCTGCTGTGCTGTGAAGTTGTGAACAGAAACTACTTTGGTGTAACCTACTTTGTCTTTTCCTTACTAGAAAATAACTTGCTTAGGTGTGTAGAAGGTGCATCCATCAGGCACGTGTCTGATTCTCACACATCCTGATATATCTGTAACACCTTGCCCATTTTTATTTTTATTTTTTTACCTGTATTTTTATCCTGCCTTTGACCCACTGCTGGAGAGAAAGGAATTTTGTGAAATGAGCATTTAGTCTTCTCTCTCCTTGTCTTGAGTGCTTCAGAAAGACACCTGTGTGTTCTCTTTGGAGGGTGGGCTCATTCCAGGGCTGGATTTTATTTTATTCTACTCTCCCAAATGTAGCAGTCATTGAAAATGACCTCTGCATAATCTGCCTTATTTGTTTCTGTGCAGGAAACTGTTGATAATCCTTCAGGAGAAATCCTGGCAATAATGTAAAAAAGATGATGATACTGATGGCAGAGGTGCTGCTATCATGCACAGTTCTATAAATACAGAGTTGAAAAATCAAGGTGTTTCATAAAAATTGGCAGCTGAAAATGGATACAATTTTCTTGTGATTCTACCAGGATCCCTCTCTTCTGAATTTCCTATTTACAGAGCCATTAATTCTAACATTTTCTGATCTTTTATCATGTCAGAGTAAATATTACTTGGTTTGTCCCAGTGGGAGCAAAATGCATACTATTTCTGTTTCTAAGTTATTTTCTTTCTCTGACACAACCTATTTATTTCTTCCTTTAAAAAAGATTTGTAAAATGACAGATGAATTTCCAGCACTAGTAATATTTCTTAATGGTTAAGGAAACAAGTTTGCATTGCAGAGATGCAGCCATGAAGAAAAATAGGAGAATTAAAAAGGCATGGTTTAAAATATAAGAGGATAATAACACCAAGTGGAATGCTAGAGAGGTTCAATATCTTTCATGGTACCTCTAGAAAATTTGAATTTGTAAACATATACTCTTTACCTTAGTTTCTGTTTACATATGCAGAGTTCCTTTTCAGTTGCAGATTAGCAGTGACCATGATTTACAATATTATTAGCTGCACTCAAATCTTTACATAATAGCCATTTGATATTGTGCAATAATTTAAAATGAATTTTGAATTTTGATTTTATTAAAATTATGAATTTTAAACTACTTATTTTTTATATAGGAGATTTTTATAGAAAAGAAAGCGGATATAATGTCAATATAAAAATATCAAATTATATTATTTTCTAATTAGGATAAAATACTTGCCCTCAACATGTATTTTAAATGGCTATGTTAATTTTTGTTGTAAGCAAAATACTTGAATCCTAAGATTCATAGCAAGTAACATTTTTCATATTTTCTCTGTACAACCCTGGAAGCAGTGTGACTTTATTTTGTAGGACACATTCCAATTTCATAAACAGGAGCATGTGGACATTTAAATGAATTGAAACAAAGCAGGTTAATTATGCAGGGACCTCAGGCTAAAGTTAACTCACAACTAATGCACTATGTGCTCTCATTATAAACTGAATCTGTCCCTGGATTACTGTGAGTGCAGCCACTCACACTTACCCACTATTATCTGCCTGACTCCAGGTTTGTTTTCCTTTTCAGTACCTGTTTTATCATCTTCAAAGCCAGGATCCTTTTTTTTTTTGATACATTTAGTACCTTGATAGGGATAAATCTATGTTTCTGCTCTGATAAATCAGAGTACTGATTTCTGGGTTTTGTAAAGGTTGCATAAAAGGTGATTAGGCAACCCTGAAGATCATTATTTCTGCCTCTATAGATAAATATATAACAGACACTAGCAGAGAATACCAACTTCTGGAGCAACATTTGCAAACCTTTATCTTCTCAAGGTGATGCCCTTTAATAGAGGACAGTGCATGGTTCTTAGTTCAGCAGTTCTGTCAAGTCTGAGGCAATCATTTGATTTCACTTTTATACATATGCTTAGGTGTTCAGAAAATTCCTGTATGTAAAAGAGAAGTTCTGAATACTATAAACCTAGGTCAGCCACAAGGAGGTAGATTCCCAAAGCCTTATTAGTGGAATTTTCTGTGAACTGACTTTATTCTGACTTTGACTTACTTCAGGCAGCAACATGCACAAATATCAGTGCTATTGCACTTGATGCTACTTTTGATTTCCATTTTAAAGGATCTTGTACTTGCTTGAAGTGGATCATGAGCTGCAGATCAAACAGCAGTGCTAAATGTTTGCATTTCTGTCTCTTGCAAGAGGAAAAGACCAGGATTTTCTTTGGTTGGTTGGAGTTTTTTATTTCATTAACAGCTTTGAGTGGGTTGAGGAGAAGAAAAACCCAAATATAATTTATTTTGCCTCATGTTTTGGAAGCTTTTTGTATAATCCAATTTTTTAATTCAATCTGATGATGTAGAAGAAGATGCTTCTACCTTAGCATAAGCCAGCAAAATAGATCTGGGGATAAGAGAACAGATTTAGCCCCAAATTCCAAATAATCTCATTAGAATAGCATACAAAAGAACATGGTGGACTATTCATTTGTCCCTCTACACAAAAGTTTATAATGGTTTTCAAAGATCTGTTGCAACACAAGAGCCATTATTGACTTGGGGCATGAATTTCACTCACATGCCTAAGAAAAAAAAGTTTTGCCACTGAGCCCAGCTGAAAATCTTGGAGCATTTCCTGTTTTTTCATTCATATTTTTCATACCACATCTTTACATAACCACAAAGGGTTAGAACCTGAAACATAGGGTTGTCCTTACCTTAAACTAGAGAAACTCATTGGAACAGAAGTAAGCAAGCAACTCTGTTCCAGGCAGTTTATTGTTTAACTATAATGTGGTTTCCCCAGGAATCATGGAATCATGGCTTTTAATTAACTCTAACAGGTATTTAATGGAGATTTAACAAGACAGTTATTGTATGTTAATTAAATGTCAACTGATTGCTAAGAGGTTTTTGCAATTATTGAAGTTTACTAATTATCCAATAGATAAATCAATTTTTCATGTAAAAAACCTCACATCTATGTAAGCAATAAATATGCTGGTAGATGATGTATATTGCCATAATGAAATGAGAGATGTGCTGTGTGGAATGTGCTCCTTGCATCTTTGTACAGGCAAGAAGAAAACACTTCCCTCCTCTTGGCAGTTGGTTTTTTATTGAAGGCAACTCAGCTGCTGCTGCAGAATGTGTGGGTGACAGTGATGCTTTTTTGGGTCTACCTATAAACAGAGGCCAGGCTAAATTAAGGCAATAAAAAGCAGTTACATTTATTAATTTATATTTAATAATTTATGAATTTATTTTTAGATTTAAATATTTAAATATTTAAATATTTAAATATTTAAATATTTATATATTTATATATTTATATATTTATAATTACCTGAAAGGCCTTCAGGTACATTTAGGGTACAAAAAGCTCCCACAGGGCTACACCCAAATGGACAATGGGTCACAGGTTTTCTCACTTTTATAATTTTGGTCCATTTGCATATTGGGGGTTCATCTTCCAATTACAGCTTCAGCTAATGAAGTCATTGACCCCAAGTTTGCTCCCCCAACTCACTTTTGTTTCCATCTCTCAGGGCCTGAGGCAGTGAGGTGTCCCTGACTGCCAGGCCTGGAGAGGAATTGCTGTGTCTGCCCCAAATGGGAAAGCTGCAGCTCACACTGAGTGTGGAGTTTGGAGTTATACCCTAAAGAACTGCAGGATTACAAATAGATGAAAAAATATAAAAGCTGAAATCCTGGGGCATCAAAAAGACCTGCAACAGCAGCAGTCAGGGATGTGGAGTTTTGCTTGCAGCATTTGTATGGAGTGAGACAGGGGCCATGAAAGTCGCTCACATCTCTGCACCCTCCCACCAGGGTTTAAAATGAAAATATGACCAGTAAAATCTACAGAAACTCTCAGGACTTTCTCTTCCTTTCAGAACAAAGGCTGCATTGTGATGTAGATGGGTTGTCCTTTGTGTGTTGAGCAGGAGCATTGTGGAAGAGGAGTTTTGTTTTTAGAAGCATGTCTGGCATCAAGCTGCATTCAGTCCCTGGCAAAGGCATCGGTACATTCTGTGTATTGCCGATTATTAATCAGTACTCAGTGTATTAATGAGGAAAGTAACTGTAATCAGCTCTGATTTATGCAAATTAAATACAACCCTCAGACTCTTGGTCAGTTGCCAGGACCATCTGCAGGTGGTGAAAGCAAGGATAACCTTTTTTTTTTGTTTTAAGAAATTGAAAAAAAGTCAAGCTATTTTCTTAGGAAGAAGGTTCTCACTGCTAATAAAAGTATTTCTGTCTTTGATGAGGGCCCCAAAGATGATCAGAGGGCTGGAGCATCTCTGCTGTGAGGACAGGCTGAGAGAGCCAGGGATCTGGAGAAGGCACAGCCTGCCAGCACTTAAATGGGGCTTGTGAAAGGGAGGGAGAGCAGCTTTTTACATGGGCAGGTAGTGACAGAACAATAGAGAATGCCTTTAAAACAAAAAAATTAAAAAAAAAAAAGAGAGATTTAAATTAGAAGTTACGAAGAAATTCTTTGGTCAGAGGGAAGCTGTTGCTGCTCCATCCCTGGAAGGGTCCAAGGCCAGGCTGGACAGGGTTTGGGGCAACCTGGGATAGTGCCCATGGCAGGGGGGTTGAAACCAAGGGATCTTTGGGAGTCCCTCCCAACCCAGGTCATTCCATGTTTCTGTGAATCTGCCCCATCTGACAGTCTTACTTAATTCATTAATAAAATACACCTGCTATAATTTTTTATAGGTGGGTAATGACTCAGGCCACCTGAGAGATGCAGACATTTGCCTTAGAATATAAAGTTTCCAAGTGGAACACTTAATATTACTGTGTGAACTAAGCCTGTGTGGGACTAGAGCACAGAAATGAGACTGAGAAGTGCCCATCAGAAAAGGGGATTTCTGCATGAATTGTATCAAACCTAGAAGATTTGAAGATTTTGTTGGACTTAGAACAAAAGCTAAAGCAGGTTCTTACCTCAGTTGCTTAACACACCTTTAGGTAAGGGGTTTGCTTTGCCCATCCTTAGGAATGGATCAGTTTGACACAATTTACTTATTAAAATGCAAAGTAGCAAATTACTTCAGAATGCAACAAAAAAGCTGAAAGCAGGCTCTTAGAGCACCCAACTGCTTCATTTCCTCTAAATCCTGTATTCCTCAAAATTAGAGAGAACTTGAAAGGAAATCCTTCTCAGAAAACAGCAGACTCATCCTGCAATGGGAAATTACCACGATGAAAAGAAGCACAATGCCAGACAGCAGCAGATGAAACAGCACCCATGACCTCTGATGTCAAAGGGAAAGGTGCTGCTTTTTGCTTTTCTTGTACAGAAATCTCTCCTGGTGCTTGGGTGGCAGGCATGATCTCTGCTACTCCTTCCAGGATTAGTGGATTATCTCTGCTTCTCTCAGTTTAGGAATTGAACTGGGCTGCCCTGGGCCCTTTGTCAGGGAGACTTTTTATGTCTTTATATTCTCCAGTCCTGCTTCTCCCCAGAAGCCATGAGACTTGGAGGAGGCAGTGGCCTAGAGATGCACATTGACCAGGTAAACGTGTTCAATGATCTGGTGCACTTGGGTGACACAGTGCTGCCAATGGCCAATCAATAAATGCTTCCTGATGACTTCTGGGCACCCTGCATGATCAGTAAATAAATCTGATCCTTCTGAAGATAACTTGGTCCCAGACCTGCACCATTTATCTTTAGTTTATGTCTTGACTAGAGAGAGATGTTAAACTTAGTCAAACGTTTTGGCCGATTTTATCCTTCTGTGATGAATTTAATACATGTCCATGACTGCAATGTGCTGTAAATGACAATATCAATGTGAAACAGGGATGCATTTCCATTTCCCTTTGTAACTGTGATTCTTCCTGTGCAATAGGCTGCGAGATCCTTTCATCCCACATCGTCCTACCTTGTGCATGGAAAGGGGAATAATGTCTGTAAATCCCTCTAGCTGCCAGCTCTCTTTCTGATAGGACAGGACTAGTCAGCCTTCACATTCCAGATAGGGAAATCAGGTGTGCATGCTAGGTTTTTCCAGGAACTGTGTCAGTTTACACACCTGCAGCTCCCTCCCTGGGAAAATCCCTCATTGCATTAATCTGCCACAGAAAAGCATTGGACAGGTTTTTCTTGAGGCCTTGACAGAAATTCTCCAGAGGCTACAGATGTCTACCCTGCAGTCACAGAAATGATTACAGCACAATGTAGATGTACCTGATATAATTTAAGGCTGTCTAGCTCAGGTACCAATCATGGTTTAGTTCCTGTGGTATAAAGCTGAGTATGGATTGATTTTTCTTGATGGGATTTCGGTGGAGGTTAAATGGCTTAATTCAAGCTAGGCAATGATACCTTCCTGTACATGAGCTTTATTGTCACACTTTAAAGGAATCATATTGGAGGAGGGGTGGAAGAAGTCCCTGTAATGTGAGCTGCTGAAAGGCCTAAATTAAGTATCTGAGCCTCAGTGAGACCAGAGTGGTCTTTAAAATCACTGTTGCACCATAAGTGGGCAGTTCTGCAGTGTCTTACCCTAATAAATGTGGTGCTTTTCAACAGCAGCTCTTGACTGTATTTAATTTGTCTAACATTACTTTCCTCCTTCATTGGAAATGTTTTTTTAGTGTCATGTAGAAGCAATTCCCCCTTGTCCAGAAGCAGAGCACTGCCCATGGGCAGTTCAGGATGTGCCATTATGGTGTTCTCACATATTTGGGGTATGAGTAGAATTCTTGTCATCACTTCAAGCGTTCAGTGGCACGCTGCTGGATTTAAAAGGTATTTCAGACCTTGGATGGTGAAAGTATTTGTGGCCCAGTTTAAGAGAAAAGTAAATCTTTTGGTTTGGACTAATAATCACTGAAGTTCTGTAGAGCAATCACAGAATAATGTGAGTTAAAAGGGACCCATAAGTATCACTGAGTCCAGCTCTTAAGTGAATGGCCCACATGGGGATCAAACCCAAAACCACAACCATTATTAGACCATGCTCTGATCAACTGAGCTAATCATGCCTGTGAATATTTAGAAAACATTTCATTTCAGTATCTTACACGTTGTTTCCCTGAGTCATATGCAGCTTCTGTGCAGCTGTTGGAATTCCAGACTCCCTTATAAATGTTTCTCAGGATTTTAGTGTACAGACCAGTGAAACTTGAGAACTTTGATCTCACAGATCTTCGTTCTTGCCAGTTTTAAAGTGAATTTCTTTACTTTTTTTATCTTTCTTTTTTCTTTGGAATACCAAGTGAAAGAAAACTAATCATGATTCTTTCTTTTTCTTTCAAGGATTACAAAGTTAGTCATTTAATTCACATGTGAATTTTATAGTATTATATAGTATTTATAGTATAGTATTTTTATAGTATATATATTTATAGTATAGTATTTTTATAGTATAGAATTATATAGTATTTATAGTATAGTATTTTATAGAATTCTTGCTCTTTTATAGTATTTCAGAGTCCATGTTTGTCCCTTTTTATGGGAGCATTCACACACACACAAGGGTGCATGCATATGTAGATGTTATTCACCAACTCTCTCTTCTCTGCTTGCAGCTTCTGTGTGGAGAAGTTCCATCCTGTTAATATGTTAATCACAACTAAGGAATGAAGCAGGAAAAACAACAGCATTTGTCTAAGATGCCTGTGAGTACAACAGTAATTTTGCCAGTGAATACAACAGTAATTTTGCTAATAAACACAACACAGCACCGGGCACACGCTGCCCAGTTTTCCTGTCAGCCCTGTCTTCTCATCTGCTCCTGTTTGCTCTGCTGTCATCTTTATTGTTCATCATTCAGGCTCTCAGTATGCTGAGCACAGCCCAGCTAAATCAGGAACTTTGGGCTAAAGTGAGGGGATGAATTCCAACCTCTGTACGAGCCAGCCCCCAGCGATTGGTGAACCCACTCTTTGCTTCTTCTATATCAGAGCTTTCTTTTCTCCTGACTAGGCCATTGTCACACTGCTGGTGACCTCTAAACCCGCTCTCCCCACCCCCATGCTGAACTCTGGATTAGGCTTCCCAGGGAATAAACTATGGGCAAAGTTCTGCTAGCTAGGAAGAGGGGAAATGGTTCCTGCTGCCATAGTAACGTGACCTCAGACCCTATTCCTGGAACAAAGATGGTTTTCTTGTCATTTTTTCTGCCCCCATGAGTGTTTAAGCCCCCCTGCTGTTCCTGCACTTGGGAGGGGAGCGAAGGCCGTGTGCCACAGTGAAAAGGAGAGGTTCCTCTTCCTTGCTTAAAGTAGGGCAGACATCTAGGAAACTGGGGAATCAGGTGAGCAGAAGGAAAAAAAAAAATCCCCAAAATACAAAAGACAAAAACAGAGGTGAAAAACTTTTGGTCAATAATATGAGTTTGGAGTCTGAATTTCATGTAAGCACCTCAAATGCTAGGTATTGCAATTTTTAACTCAATTAAGTTTAATTTTTGAAGTGATGCATTTAAAAAAGAAAATCCTAACTCCACATTAAAAGTGTTGTGCTCTGAGCTGTTTGCTATTGCCAAGGACTGAGATGTTGAAGCTATCTTAGCATCTGTGAAATGTCAAATCAGTAATTGACAGTTGCCAAAAACAGGAAAATGAATGCTTGAAACAGTTGGGAAAGAAACAGCAAAGTGGAAAAGGGTTGGTATGACAGAGTGTGAGCCTATGGCCTCCAGCACAGCAAATATTACACAGTTTGGTAGAACTGGGAATGAACCAATGCTGGAGAGGGCCCTTGCACTGTTTTTTGTGTGAGAAATGACAGAGTGAGCCCAGAAGAGGCATCAGCAGAGACAGCAGCTGAAAAGGAGTGGCTGTGTGCTGCTCCTGTCCATGAGCAATCTGCAGGGCACTGCATGAGGGGTGATGCACCATGGACAACATCAGAGAGCTGCAGAGCTTCTTCACACATGGCCTTGGGTTCAAGAAGCCTCCTGGCTACTAAATATTAGTAGGTGGGGACAAATTTGGGCAAAGAATCACCAGATAGTGAGCCTGCTCTGACATTCCTGCTCAGGAATAAACCAGGGCCCACTGCCAGGGACAGGTTATTGGGCTAGCTGGGCTACACCTAAAAGAGCTTCTCTACAGAGCTCCAAATACTCCAAGTACTCCAAGTACAAGCAGATTTATAACTTTAACAACTGCAGCCTAATAAGCACAATAGAGGTTCACCAAAGCTCTGAGGCTTTTCATAATTTTTGCAATGTAATGTCAAGTCATCACTGTCTCTGCAGGCAGTTGCCTTGATTTAGATGCAGGTAGAAACCAGTAATGCCTGCTTCAGCAAATGGCAACATCTCAAATTGATTGTTATTCACTTAATTTGCAGATGTCTTTACATGAGGGAAAGGGTCAAGAGAGGAGGGCTGAGCTACGCATTTCATATCGATGATTATTAAATACTACTCTGTCACCAAATCAGAGCTTCTTCAGTAACCCAAGAAGCATTTACAAGTGGTCTTCAGCAGCTTTCCTTTTAAATTACTGAAGATAGGTCTTAAAAAAGGAGAAAACAATCAATCAAAAAAACCCAACAGAGTAAAAAATATGCTGGGCAGGGAATGCTGAGTTTGCATGGATACATAAAATCAGTTTTGGGTTGAATTAACTTTGGTTGAAGAGTTTTCTAGTTTTTGGTTTTTCTTAAAGAGGAGTTGGATTCTTCTTCTGCCTTTGAGCATGGCTCTTGTCCGTCACTTCTTGGGCTCCTCCCTGACCTCAGCTCCTTTTGCAGTATTTTCTGTGTTCCCTACACCCAAGGCACTCTCCCCTTTAGGACAGCAATGTCCAGCGTGCCCTTAGTGGTCAGCTGGGTGGAAAAGGTTGAGTTGACAGAGTAATTTGCACCAAGACCTTTGAGGTAGCAAAGGAAGGAAACTCCTCCAGGGACTCTCCCAATGCCCAAGCCCATTTTCTGTTTGTGTCTCAGCTTTTGCTCCATCACATTGTCACTTCCCACTCTCCTTTGAAGTGTGTGATAAGGAGTGTTGCATCCTTCCCCATCCTGCAGCAATGGAAAGTCTCCTCTGGGGTTCTCAGAAGAGGAGCTTCAAATTATCCTCTCATTAGTGATGATCCATCCCTTCTGCACGCTGTGCCATTCCCTTGTAGTGCCTGAGCACTGAACATTAGCAGATAACTGCCTTCACAACATATGTCATTACTCATTAAGGGACCCCTCTTAGATTATGGCTGAGGTTTAATGCCTTGTTAAAGATGTTTAACACTTACAGTTTTGTTTTTAATTTAGGAAGCAGCATGATCAAAATGCGCCCTGAGAATTTCTCTCAGATTTGGTGAAATTTGCAGGTTAGCCTGCTCAGAGGAGGTGATCCTTAAATTGAATTGCAGCCCTCCAAGGCGTGTTTGAATGTCAAGCACTGCCATGATCTGACATGTTAATGGCTTTGAGAAAACAATGTGTTTCAGAGGTAATTGCTGAAGCAGTGAGTTCCCAGCAATATTTTACTTAAAAGAAATGTGCTGTTTCTCCACTGTGGAGACTGGAACAATGACACTGAACAACTGAGTGATACAAATCTCTGCTTGCCTTTTAATGGTCATTGCATTCTTCTGATAGACTGGAGCAGGACCTCTATCCCATCCATTGTTAGAAGCCAAAGATAACACCAGAATCAGATATTACATTATTATTGCAACTGGGCTACATAATTTATTTTATTAAAAAAGGAATATTTAAAAAGTTGTAGATAAGCCTGAAATGAGCTTCCTAAATTAAAAACCATTTAGCTCTTCCACCAAGGGTCATCTTCAGTTTTACCAGATACATTCAACCAGGGCAATTATTCAAAGCAATCCTGCTGCTCCATGTTCAATGCTTGTCTTTTAATTAACATGCAAAAGAGGGATGGGCAGCAGCTGCCTTGTTTTTCAGGCAGCCAAGTGTGATGGTGAGGCTGGAAAAGAGGTTAGGTATAAAAGAACTGTCTAGTGAAGATGATGGTAAAAGGATGAATCCTCTAGACTTGATTCAAATCACTATAAATATGGATTTTAAAAGTTCTGAATCAGTCTTTGGAAAGTGCTTTTTTTTTTAAAAAAAAAGAACAAAATCATTGCTGATTACACAGCTGAAAGTCAGGTTCTTGTACCTTGAAGGTACATGAAGTTCCTGAAGGAAGCCCACAAGAAAGAAAGAGAGAGAGATTATTTACAAGAGCATGTAGTGAGAGTGCAAGGAGGAATGGCTTCATAATCTTGAATGGCTTCAAGATTATGATTTTCTGGCAATAGTTTCAGACATTAGGAAGGAATTGTTCCCTGGGAGGGTGGGCAGGCCCTGGCACAGGTGCCCAGAGCAGCTGTGGCTGCCCCTGGATCCCTGGCAGTGCCCAAGGCCAGGCTGGACATTGGGTTTTGGGCACCCTGGGACAGTGGGAGGTGTCCCTGCCATGGCAGGGGTGGCCCTGGATGGGGTTTAAGGTCCCTCCCAACCCAAATTGTTCTGTGACTCCATGATTCACGTGAGTACATCTTTGCAGGCACCTACTGCAGCTGCAACATGTATTCCTTCATTTTATTTTGCTTTATTTTCTTCAAACTGAGTAGAAGCATGATGCCTTACCAAAGTTGTCACTCTCTTTCCTATAGCTTTGTGGGGCAGATACATTATTTTTTGTGTGTATATTTGGGTTCATTCCAAGCTGTCATCATTCTGCAAAGTGAGGGTGGTAGAGCTAATGGTTCATTCATCAAGACTTCATTTTGATAATATATATGTATGTAAGCATGTGTGTATAGTAAAAAATAGGGTATTTTTGCTCCCTCTACCTTGATTTAATGTCATTAAATGTATTATTTTACTTAAATTATTTCATGGCAGAGGGACAGCTGCCAGGCCACGTTGCTCAAATCAGAATTAAGGTATTTGTGAATGTGATTGGAACTGTGCTGCACAGAGTCTGACATCTGAAAAAGGAAATAGAAACAAACTCCTATAGTGTCCTTGAGGAATAATTTCAAGGTCAATCATTAAAAATTGGGATAGATTGTTCTAAAAATAGAGAAAAAAAACCCCAAAAAATCATTGCTAGTCTTTTAATGATAGATGCAGTAAGATTTCAGTCTAATTTCAGTGTTGCTCTCAGAAATTCATCTGTCTCACAGAAAGAATTCTTAGAGAGGTAATCAGAGCATGTGTGGCATCAGCAAAGAGGCTCACTGGGCTGAGCATAAACCTGAGGTTTTGCAGCCTAGGGGAAATAAAACTGGGAATTTGGGAGTCACTCGGGCAAGTGTGGGGTAATACCAGCATGGGAAAGGAGAAGATCCAAGGAGGGATGGATTTGTCCCCTCAAAGTGCTCTGAGCCCTGGGCTGGGGCTCTGATATCATCATAACATGGCCTTTATAAATCAAGAAAAACACATTTTATTAGATTCTGAGTAATTTATCCTTCTCCATGTGGATCCATGTTCTGCTTGTGTCTTCTTCCTTACTCTGAAAATCTCTAAATTTGAGCATTGCCTCTTCTCCCCTCCAGAGCACCTTTGCTTTAGAACAATGTAGAGACTCAAGATTGTGATTTTCTGAACAACAACAGTAAGAAGAACTGAAGTAGAAGTCAGAGCTGAATAATTTTTTATTTTAAATAAAATGAATGACTTTCCTGTGCTGTTAACCTTTAGTAAGGTAGTGGTTTTTAACAGGCACAGGTAAGTACAGTTTTTGTATCTGTTTTGTAGCCACTATTACTAGTGTAGAGCATTGCAATGGTAATTGCAGTGGTAACTTTTTTGGACCAAAATTGGTTTTAATGTTATGCACTAGATAACAAAACTGTAAGATTTCCTGGGAATATGTGTATTTTTAAAAATACAGTAACTTTAGATATCTTGCTTGCTTTCTGTTTTTATTTTTTTTTTAACTGCCCATATTTGTACCCATTGTTTTCTGTTGTTTTTAAGTGTGGGTGCTAGAATAATTTCCTTTTAAGGAATATTACTCTGTTTAATAATCTGGTCCTAGTATTTGTACCCATTGTTTTCTGTTGTTTTCAAGTGTGCATGCTAGAATAATTTTCTTTTAAGCAATATTACTCTGTTTAATAATCTGGTCCTAGTATTTATGATTAAACACAGCACAAAATAGCACAAATTTGAAGCACAATTTTTGAATTTTGTGTGATAAAATTAGGTAGAACTACTGCTGAAATTTACTTGTATATGAAGTCACCCTTGAACTCCCATTCTGGTGCTCTCTGACATCCTGCTTTGTTTCATAATTTGCATTGGCATTCACCAAGTTAAAATTTGATTTCAAGGCTGGTCTTTGCATCTCCTGACTGAAGCAGAAGTTGTGGGTTATTTCCTCTCATCAGCTTTGTCTCAGACATTCTGTGCTCTCAGCAGCTCTGCACACAATACTTTAAAAGCCACTTTCTGTTGCTCTGTTGATGCCCTGGAGTGGTTACCTGAAACAGAGGCTGGAAAAGATGAAGAGAACAAAAGTGGGTATTTATTAAAGGCACATCTTTAATAGAAATCTTTAATAGATCCACCCTGGGCAGTCAGAAGCCTCTGAGAGGGGCTGCACCCAAGATGGACAATGGCCACAAGTTTTTCAGACAATTATGGGTTTGGTCAATTTACAAGAGTTTATCAAGGGTTAATCCTCCAGTTACAGCTTCAGGTAATGAAGTCATTTACTCCAAATTTTCCCTCCCAATTCACTGTTATTTACAACTCTCAGGGCCTGAGACCGTGAGGTGTCCTTGAGTTTCAGGCCCAAAAAGGAATTATTTTGTCTCATCAAAATGTGAAGGCAGTACCTAACACTCTGTATGGAGTTTTAGAGTTAGAACTCTAAAATCTACTAAAGCAGCACAGGAGCTGCAAAATATAAATGCTAAAATCCTGAGGCACCACTGTGTGACTCAGACACCTGCAAAGCTGCGCTGCTGCTGAAGTTTGGCTGCTCAAGCAGCAAAGGTCCTGCTGCATTTCCATCCTGAGCTGCAACCTGACAGGCACAGAATGACTAAGGACAGCAAACCACATTCTTGCCTTCTCTTACAGTAATTTTCTTAATTATCTCTCTCTCTTTTTTTTTTTTTTTTAATCTGCATAAGTATAAGGAAAAAAATAGCGAAGAGATCTCAGAGTAAAAATATGCAAACTTGTGAGCTAAAACACATGTAGTGCTAAAGACCAGAAGAATTTCTGATTGGTTTTAAAGCTTGAGTCAGATGTGACTCATTTTCCATTTGGCCAAAATCTTCAATCTGTCTGGAGAGACTCTTGTTGCAAAAATAAAATATTCCTGACAGACACAGACTGTTAATAGCAGCTGTGATGGGATATGAAATAAGGACTGATTTATGAAGGTGTTTGCTTTTTAGAAATAGGGTAATGTGATTTTAAATGCCTCAAAATCAGTTAAAAACTAAGTTGAGTTTTTGTTTTGGGGTTTTTTTGTTTGTTTGTGGGGTTTTTTGTGGGGTTTTTTTGTTTGTTTGTTTGGGGTTTTTGGTGGGTTTTTTTATTTTGTTTGTTTGGGTTTTTTTAGTACGTTTTCACCATTTTACCTGTGAGCAATGATATATGCAGTAAGATAAGTACTTGTGAGAAGGTGATAGATCACCTGTGTTTGAATCTGTGACTGAATTTTATGGAGAATGTTGTGTATGTGCTGATGCTTTTTTGGGGTAGGTAAACTTTATAAAATTTCTTTCATTCTCTAAGTGCTCTGAGTTGACTTTAAAAATCTGTCCTCATTACTCTGGCTTTAGGAAATTGAAAGTGTAATACTTTTCATGAGAATCCCAAACATCTGAGAAGATTTTATCTTTTTTCTCTTTTCATGTTTGGGATGAACACTTGAAAAATGGTTAAACAGCGGCCAGAACAATCTGCTGCAAAATCTTCAAAGCAAATCATATTTTTTAATTATATCAAATTAATGTTATTAAAAGTTAAGTTCTGAACTGAGAGCATTTTCCAGTGAAAGGTGCTACAGCATCATTATTTCTCCCCAAAACGCATTTACTGTACATTTCTCAAAGCCATCAGCCTTGATTGAAAGGTAATGAAAAAGCTGTCCTGCGTCAGTTTATTCCTTGTATCCATTAAGAATAATTACAGCTGAACAATTTTTGATGCCTGTAACCTTCACAAGTGTTGCTAATGGCATTATAAATTGCTCCTTGTCCAATGACTACAGGCTGATGCTTAATTCAAAAGCGCTCTGTCAACAGGGCTGATTTGTGTGGTTAATGAGTGTGTTTAAAACAACAGCCTGGGCTCATGCATCCTAATGTTGATAAAAGGATGTGGTTCAATAAAGAGGCTTGTCCCTAATAATTAGTGGCAACAAATGCTCTGGATTAGACCGATCGCAGCATTAATGACTCGGCTTTCAGCCTGCTTCAGGGAAAAAAAAGTTTGCAGCTCTAACATTTCTGGCCTTGCATTTAACTTTTTAGGAGTGGTCCTCTGTAAGGCAGGCTAAAGAAATATAAATCTTTAATACACACCGTGCTGGGAGGGTCACTGAACAGTCTAAGCCTTCTACTTATTTTCCTTCAGAGTTTAATGTGGAAAAAGAAAATTGTGAGTTAATAAGAGATGAGATAAAAAGATCTGTTATCGCCTCTTCTAGGACGGAAGTCATCACTTGGAGTTTTCTTGGACAAGAAAGTGGACACATCCAGGAAAGTGTTAGCAGCTGGAACTCTGGTATTCAGAGACTTTACTGATAATCAGTGTGAGCAAATTAAGACAAATCAAAAGAAGATAAATCAAAATGAGACAAATCAACGACCTGCAATGAGCAGTACCCGAAACTGTGCCCCTGTAAAGCTGTTTACAGAAAGGGATTTACTTATTGAAAAAATTAAATCCAAAACTGAAAATCAGTCCAGGGGAATAATCAACTGGGAATACCATTGGGCATGGTCCAGTGTTAGCAAACATGAAAATAATCATTCTTTTCTAAACACAGTTCAGATTGTTTCCTGCTCCTCAATGTCGTGCTGCAAACTTTGAAACTTTTAGATCCAGTCTCAGCTGTGGCAGTTTTCTCTAGAATGCACAAATTTCTAATAAACTCTGAAGTGCTATGAATATTTTGGAATAGAAATTCTGTGATGAAAAAATATAGACACCCAGCCAGGTAAGAGCACTCTGACACCCCAACTGCTACGTTCCCTCTGGAACACACAGTTCACGGCAAAGGGACTCTTACCCTGGTCTCAGAGGTCATGGGCTTTCAAAGAAAAATTAATTGCTTCCTTTAAAACCAAGTTGTTAAGAGCAACCTTCATACTTTAATTTGGTTTGAGTGGGTGTTTACTGTGATTTTCATCATACTTTTAACTAGGAACTGTTACCAGATATTTTGCTTGTTGCTGTTTTAATTTGACATTGTCCATCGTCAAGGCAAGCTCCTCTAGGCCATTTGAAGGTCTCCCCTTGATACCCATGAGGAGCATCAGGTAGGAGAAAACAGCTTGAATTTGAACAAAGAACGATTTTTTGTTTCCATTATTCATGTCAGGCAGGGGGGCCCCTTTGAATACTGTAAGAAAAAAGAGCCACGTTCTTCTAAAACCACACCTGAAGGTGCTGCAGGGAATGAATGGCTGGAATATCCTGCTGGAGAAAAGGGTCAGGAAAATCTGGGCAGGGTGCTGTAGGACACAAAGAGCTTCACCAAGAGGTCCTGGCAGCTGGCCAAGGTGAAGGTAGGTGACTTTTGCCATTCTCTGCCAAAACTCTCTGCTGAGCTGGCACACACAGCACTGTGCAATCAGTAATGCTTCAGAGCACCTTTCTTGGCACCTTTTTTTTTTTTCCCCCCATAGCAAAAAAAACCCCCTTCAACTAACTAAAGGAAAGTTTTAAAATGATATTTTTATGCCTATAAAGTCAGTTTGACATGGTTAACTGGGCATCACAGATAGTAACCTATTCATTTAGTCCTCTCTTCTCAAAGTTAGCACTTTGGAGTGGCATGCTGTGGCTAATACCATACAAATTGCTGGAATGGGCAGTTAAACGTCGAGGTCAGAGGTTAAATGAACATGGTTGTTTATGAGGACACAGCCCGAATCCATTTGCATTTTAATATTCTTTCTGTGAGACAAAAAAACCATTTTGAGGACAGCTTGTTTGGAAATCCCATTAACAGGTTATTTATGGGACTCATGACTGCATGACCCTTAGCCTTGTTTTGTTAAACATGAACTAGACATGAATCAGATGGGCGGCTGGGCTGCTGCTATTGTTTTCCATAGCATTAAATGTCATTGGATTCAATTATTCTGAATCTGACACTTTCTAAGTTATTACCCTCATAATGCCTAATTTTCCTTTTTTCTTTGTCAACCTTGTTATTTCTATCTGCTTTAAAAAGCAGAGACACTCTAAAAAGGCCATTTCCTCTCTTATCACTGATCTAGGTGAGAATGGAGAGCTTATCTACACAGCTGTTAAATAAATAATTGGGAAGACAGAGTTTAAAGAAATTAGAAGATTCCAGCTACTATCATGGTACATTTTAAGGTATACAGAAATCTAAAAATTTGTCAGGGTAGCTATGAAAAGGTCAGGTAGTAAATGTTTGGAAAGGGATGGCTTTTAACCCTTTTTGTCAGGAGTGTAAAGTCATGAGGGATAAATCAGACTGCAGTGATGATGTTGCTGTCAATCAAAATGTGAAAAATTTTCCATAATTCCAGAGAACAAGCTTTATAAAAGAAGATGTGTTTCAACACAAGCCTTTAATTGAAAGGAGACACTGGAGAAGTGACAAACTGCAGCAGAAATTAATGAAAAACCATTGATGTTTCTCATCTGAGAGCTGTGCAGTTGAGAGCAGCCTCAGCATTGCTAAAGGACATGGCAAGTCCCAGGAATCAATATGTCCTATCTTACATATTCTTCTCTGCCATTTGATCTCTTACTGATCCAACATTTACTTCTGTCTCTTACAGAAAGAATTAACATTTATGTGTGCTGCTTTTGGCTGAGGAAAAGTTAATTTTCTTCTCAGTAGCTACTATGTGACTCTGTTTTGGATTTGTGCTGAAAACAGCGTTGATCATTCTCTTCCTCCTACTTTCCTCTTTTCCCTGCCTTCCTTTTCCAAGTTTAAAATAGATATCCACTATGAATTGTATATCAGTGGAATTCTTCTTTGGTGGCTAATTTATTCTTAATAGAAATTGGTGGGTTGGGGGTGGTGTGGTGTTGGTTTTTCTTTTGGGGGGTGGGGGGAGTTTTATTTCTGAAGAAAAAGGAACAATACATCTTTAGAACAAGTTTGTAAGTGTCGTGATTTTTCTACTAATTCATACCATATACTCCCCTTTTAAAATGTTAAATTACCTCATTGTATTTCTGAATATCATGTATATTTGGACTGAAATTAAGCTTGCTGTATAGGTGTCAAAATGACCACAATTTGCCCTATGAAATGTTCTGATTGCATGTGTAATTCAAAGCAATCCTGATCTCTGTGTAAAGCAGTACAGCCTGTTCAGGGGCAAGGTTTATGTATGCTGATTGGGCCTTCAGTTCAGCTGGCAGCAAATAACCTGAATATTGGAAGAGATGCACTATGGATTTCCAAACTCCTAAATTCTAAAGGGAAAGAAAGAAGAGAAGAAATGCTGTTCCTCCACTCTAAAGGTTTCAAGAAAAGCTCAGTTTTGTTATGCATGTTTGTTCCAAGTTCTGTTGGAAAACTGCCTCAGTATCACCCCTGAAGTGAATATATTCATGTATTGTGTTGCAAATACAAGTCCTGGTTATAACTCTTGGTTTGTCCCATTTCTTACTGAAATGGATGATTTCAACAAGAAAGATGAATGATATTAGGAAAAACTGTTCATTTAAAGTTGCACCACCTGAAGCATTTCTAAGAAATCCTTTCCCTTAAGGTACTTTAGATATTTAGTCAGGAATCAGGCAGCTCCTAAGGAATGTGTCTGTGAGTCTTCTGAAACACTGCTCAGGTCTGTGACTCCCTTCTGTATATGTCATTTATTAACAAATCTGCTACAGGGCAGAGACATTTAACTGTTTCATATGCTTTATGTAATGATTAAGGCAGATATAGTGCAACACTGGTAACTTGTATGCTGTAAATAAAAGGATTTTCAATCAGGAAAGTTGTTTCAGAAAGACAAATACAAGCATGCACCACAATGGAACAGCTTATGCAAATCTGTACAGATTCTATAACGTGGGGCCCTGCATGTTTTGTTGCAAAGAACATGTAAATTAGGGAAAAGTTCCTGCATAACTGCATTTCTTGGTTAGCTATATATTATTTTAATGACCTGAATTCTGCCATTGTAGGTAAAAATTACAGTTTTCTATGTAATATCAATCATGGTTGCTTTGAAAATGAAAAAATACATCACAGTGAGTAATTTAAGAATTTAATCTCTATTTCTGTCTGGGTCTTACCTATGGGCAGATGCTGATTTGCTCAAAATCATACCTAGGTAACACTTTTCCTTGAAAATATTTTTGTAATGTTTTCTATTGGCCTTTCTAATGCCTTGAGAGCAAACCATCAAGTTTGACCTGTAAAATTTATCTGTGACTGAAATGACTGCCTGACATAAAATTAATGTTGTGTTTTACTAGGTATGCACAAAATAGCTCCCAGTAAGGGCTTCTTGCTCATGGAACTCTTATGTTTGTTTCTACAAATGCCTCTGTGGATTGCAATTTGTTTTTCAATAATCAGTCATCCACATAAAGCTCCATTTTTCCAATATCCATGGAAAATAATCATTAGTAAGGAAAGGTGGAGCTTTATCAAACCTCAGAGGAAAAACATCCTCATGGAAACTTTTTGTATAATTGTAGTTGTTGAGTCTTCATCATTCAGTGGCTGAACTGGTTCATAAATTCTGTTGAATTATGAGAAGAACACAAGTGCAGAAGTAATTCTGCATATGGATCAGCCTCTGCACAGTGTGGGGTGAGCACACATGTTCTCTCCAGGTTTCATTGGTATTGAACAGTAGGATTTGCAGCTTTCACACCAATTACGCTGAAGATTTTCTTCACTTAGAACTTCCAAAAGATCAGAATGGTTTCCAGCAGTGCTGTGCCTCATGACCAGATTAAATTACATTAAATAAAAGGGGACAAGAGCAAAGGCTGGCTGGACACTGCCCAGTTCACCCTCTTTGGCTGTGTTGGCTGCCTGTGCTCAAGGATCTCAAGATCCTGGGCACACAGTCAAGATGGACAAAGTTTTTCCTGAACATTTGTATCATTGCAAGTAATTCTTCCTTTGCATGGATGCCTGAATTTTGTCACCCCATTCATGCAGAAGGCACCCTTAGAGATTGCAGCTGCCAAAAAAGTGTATTATCCAAGACAGAACTAGGATAGTTTGTGCAGATTGAGCTCACACACCCTTCACAGACCCCAAACCTCCCCCTGTGAGCTCCTGTGCTTTCCTCACATCCTCATCTGATGAAGCTGGAGTTCCATTCCAGGGAGAACTTCTTCTTCACCTGATACTCAAAGAAAGACCTAAGAATCAAATCAATGACCTAAGAAATAATTTTAAAGGGTATTGGTAGCCTTGTTGCTCATTTTCTTCTTTGTAATGTTCTGGATTTTACGCCTTTTAGACATTGCATGAAAACCAAGCCAAAGAGAGCTGGGGAGAAACACAGTGAAGCATAAAAGCCTTTGAGTTCCCATGCAGCTTTTGAGATCATTCTGATTTTTAATAGAACATATCTCTGAAGTATTAATGTGAACGCTTTTCCTAATGTTCAGAGATCAAAAAATACATGCATTGACTCCAAATCATAATGATCAAAATCATAATTATGATAATAATAATTTCCTCAGCATTGAAAATGGTTTTGATGCGTTGCTATGAAAGAAGTGTTTTGTTTTACTTCATTAAGCCTGCTTAATATGTTTTTATTAGCTTTTGAATTTGGTTCATTTGACATAACAAATTAAGAGTTTGGTCAACCAAACAGAACCATTTTTTTCTCCAGAGTGAGTTTTTCATTACTTTTTGGAAATTTGGCACTTCTCCTTCAAGCTTCTAAAAGTTCCCAGTTTGGAAAATTATTCCCAGTTTGCTCAGCTTCAATCATATGGTGGAAGCTTCTGTTCAATAGATGTGCTTAATAACAGTAAATAAATTCTGACATTTTATTTTTACTCCTGAATAAAAAATGTTCATTATATTGGTGAAAATAAGCAATCACATTCTATTTAACAGTGACAAAAAATTGTATGTGTCCCTGCAGGAGCTGAGGAATCTATTTTCATTATAACAAACATTGATTTTGCACTAAAAACTCTCATTGTTTGAGATAATGACTGTTGGGTTTCTTAGTTATTCTTCTGGTTCCTAAATCATTGAAACCATAACAGTAAAAAAGCAAATAGGCATGAAAAAGACACCAAACTGTATTGAAATCTATTATTGTTTTGTCTTTACTTAAAATTACAATCATCTTTAAGGCAGATACATACTATCAGAAAAATTATATATAATTATATATATAATTATATATAATATTATACATATTACATATTACATATTATATATTATATATAATATATTATATAATATATATTATATATTATATAATATATAAATATATATTATATATTATACATTATATATTATATAATATATAATATATATTATATACTATATATTACATATTATATATTATACATTATATATAATTAATATATAATATATAATCTATTATATATAATATATGATATATGATATATATTAAATATAATTAATATATAATATATATTATACATTACACATTATATATAATATCGTATATATTATTATAGATATATATAATATATTATAATATATATTATATATAATTTATATATTATATATATTATATATTATATATTATATATATTAAAGTTTATATTACTTATATATATACTTATATATATATAAAAATTATATATTACTTTTTTGGAGTTCATTTGAATAACACCTGTATTTTTGCCTATGGAAAATTGATCCCAAATGTCTTGATTTTTGAATTAACATTGGTAGGATTAATATGTGGACTTCAGGGGACCTCGTGTGCTCCTCCTGGCTCTCAGCAGTGCTGGGGCAGTGAAGATCAGCCCGTGTCTCACAGCTGGAGCATGTAAGACACGTGTAAAGATTTGTATTTCACATGCTCTCCCTCTCTCAGATAATTCTGATTATGGAATTGGTGAGGAGGGAGCCTTGTTTGGTTTGCTTTCTCCAGGCAGAGTGCTACTTTGAATAATTCCAAGGTGGTTTTTTTTTTTCTTTCTAATGGGCCTGGAGGGAAGTGGGTCTCTCTCCTTCTCCCCCACTCCTGCAGCTGCATTAATGTATTCTGTGCAGTGTCAGGGGCTCACTGAATGCACCTTCCCACCAGCAGCAGGATGAATTATTGACAGCAGGGATATTCCCTGGTGGATCCTTTTCCAAGGTTATACTCTCTGATATTAGATATTTATTCGGCATAAGGTAGGGATAAGGACCTCATTGCCACATTATGTCTGACACAATCAAGTTTTGGGGAATTTCAACAACATTAGAAGATTTGTATAATATATTCTTTTAGAGACAGAGGCACAGCTTTAAACAAAGCATAATCCCTGCTGCATATCATTTCCACCCTTGTGCAAAAAGAGGAAGCGAGACCCTAATGCTGTCTGCATCATTTCCCCTTTGTGTTCAGCTGCAAGGACTATTCACCTAATATTCAAAATCCATGTATTCATTAAAGAGAAGAGAATGATGAAAAACCTAAAAAAAAAAAAAGTAAGAAAATATTGAAACAGGTTTCCATGAAAGTGGCATAAAATGGAGTCATTATTTCTAGATATTTGAGAATGTATTTGGAAATAATTAAATGGTTGACACCCACCACCTTTTCCAGCATTCAGACACTGCAATTTCACTGATTTTCCTGCTCACATAATTCCCAATTTCTTAGAATCGAATGCTGTTTGTATTTTCTGTAACAAGTTGTTTATATATCTGTAACAAAAGGACCAGGAGAACACTTCACTCCCTGTCACCCAGGCTCTCCTTGGCAGCCCCTTTGTCAGCCAAAGCCTGCAGGGTTTGTGTCCTGGCCACTGGACCTTTTGTGCTCCTCACACTGTAGTCTGAGACAATGGGGACAAAAATAAATCTTCTGTGACAAGTTTACTTAAAGGGATACTATCACATTAAATAAGCATATAAATATACCCACAAGTATCGTCATTCCTTTGGAAATTTTGGGAAAAAAATATTTTTTTCTGTGTACCAGTAGTTAATATCTTCATCTGTTTGCAATGAGGTAATTGTGAAAGTCGCTCAATTTTTCACACTTCAGGGTGTTCTTTACACAGCATTTTCCAAAAACTAGGGAAAAATTCAGCTTTTTTACCGTTTCTTCTTAGTCAACATTCAGCATCTGAATATTGTGTCCTGCCCCAGTGGGAGACTGCGATGAAAATATTTCAAGGGAGTATTTGAGCTTAAAAATCTGCTTCTATTTCTAGTGAATTGTTTATGGAAATAGGACCCAAAAAAGCACATTTGCTAATGATGGGTGTCATGAGAGAACATAAGCAGAATCAAACAGTTTTAGGAGATTAACCTAGCCTTTTTCAGGAGAAATTATCTTCAAATCTGAGGGTCTCAAATCTTTCTCTCTGTTTCTTTATCACCTTTTTATTTTATGCAACTTTATAAATTCACTTAATGTAATTGTCTTTGGTAAGTAATTTAGTGAATTTTAGCAGGATCACAGAACTAGAGTGGTTTTACAGTCATCCTTACATCTTTTTAAATCAGGCTGTTTATAGGTAATTCTTGTAATTTGTTTATGAAATTCTTTAATAAGGTAGAGACCAAGATTTCATAAAGAGTGAAGAAAACAACAAAGACTACATTGAGAAAACACAATGATTGATAGAGAAAATGCAGCTTAATTTGTTAAATGGCTATTTAAACTCTATTTGTAAATGAGGTTTTGATAATTTTTCCTAGCTGCACACAGATGCTCAGTCCCCTGTTGGCACAAACACATGCTTTAATTTCATGGGCACTTTTCAATCAGCACAGGAATGCCAGGGAAATATTCTGGAGTAGAGAGAAGCTGGAAGAGTGGATGTGCCAGATCTTGGATTGCAGAATAAATCTGTGTATTGGTCGTCATCACCATCCCCAAGGGCTGGCAGCAACTTTACTGAGGCTCAGCAGCTTTTAGGGGGATTTCTCTGCTGCTGTGGCTGTGCTTTCAGCCTTTCTGTGACTCTGTTTCCTTATTAATTAATTGCTCTGAGGGTTTTGTTTGGGGTTAGGGCTCTTTGTGGGTTTGTTTTGCAATACTGTTTTGTTTTGTTGTAAAGCAACCCTCAGCACTAGGGAAAGGGCTCAGGAGCTAATTGGATGTTAATGAATGGAGGAGAATAAATACCTCACTAGGGGAAAAAAAAATGTTCTCTGTTTGAAGACCACTTTCTCTAGTGATTCATGATTTTTTTCTGTAGGCTTTGCCTGGGGTATATTCTATGATACCAGAGAGCTGTTAAATGATATTTATATTAACACACACATAGCCTGCTTGTAATTTGGGTTCCACTGTGCTGGACATTTTACCAAAGTATATGAGTCTGACTCCTGTCATCTGAGGAATTTACAGCTTAAAAGGACCTAGAAAACCAACTTGTAGCACCAAAAAGATGGGGAGGCTGAGGCCTTCATGTAGTTCTGCTGTAGCTCTTTGGCAAGTTTTATTAGCTTATTTTATATTGTTGTTTCTATTGCTCCTTTGTACAGATGGTATCAATGCTTTAAACTTTGTTGAGGATTTCTGCTGACATTTCTCGACTCTGAGGATTTTCTGTGACATATAAAGATTTTTGATTTGACATCAAAGAGATTTTTTAGAAAGGTGTGGAGATGATTCCTGTCTAAGCATTGGGAACCCCCCCTTACCCCTACTGTCATTCCTGAAAGACATTCATCATTTAAATTCTGTTTTCCATCCTCAGAACTCATGCTGAAGAGAGTCAACAGGCAAGTAAGAGCTACATTCAGACATATTTTCTTTTTTTTTTCTATTTAACTGAATTTTCTACTCATCTGATGTCAGAGGAAACCCTTGTTTGTCAAATGCACAAGACCTAATAATTGCTTCCAATATAACTTATAAATGCTATTAAAAATCCCCACTAAAGATTCTTTATTAAATATTTTTTCCTCCAACTCACTCTTCAGACAGTTCCCTTGCTCTGGAAATGTTACCCTAAGTTCAAGATATGCCACCAGCCAGACAAACATTTTACTCTTGCTCTCCTTGCACTAATAATAAATCTTATGATTTTAGCAAAGGTTCTCTGAGCTCTGAAAAAAGATAGAAGGACTGTGCCACTGCTTTAAGTTCAATCCTCACAGCAAAATTCCTTGCTAAGCAAAAGTAATTCAGATTTTGCCTTTGGGAGAAGTTCTTACTTCTTAAACTCAAACATCTACATGATGTTTGAGGAATAACCAGTGTTAACTAGTGCATAACTGGTTATAACATGATGTTTAGCAGGAATAACTAGTTTTAAAAGCCTTGCAGAACAGCAGTAACACTGTTCACATAGTGCTTGGCTTTCTCATCTCAAAGAGATGATGAAATTCATGATGTTTATGAAGCCTTTCTGAGAGGAACCTGAATTCTGCACCACAGTGCAGGGCTCTAGGCCCTGTTGGGCTGATAATTCCTAATGAGGATATTCCATTTTCTTACTGTAACAATTTCACCTTGAGATCTCTAAACACTTTCCAGGCCAGGAAAATCTTCACTTCCAAGAAAAAGAAAAAAGAAAAAGAAAAAGAAAAAGAAAAAGAAAAAGAAAAAGAAAAAGAAAAAGAAAAAGAAAAAGAAAAAGAAAAGAAATGGCCTCAAGAATTACCAGAGCAATTCTGTACATTGCAGTTCTACAAATCCATGTGAAAATGAAACAGAAGCTTGAAGCTCCAGCAAACACCTGGCAAAACCAGTTCAAGGAGCCAGTGACTGCTGCTGAGTGCAGCCCCACAGCTGGGAGTAAGTGGGAAATTAATAACCAATTTTCAACCTCTCAGTGTTCAGCAGCTGCTGTTTTTTGGGGTCTGGGGAGAAGGTGCTTTTGTTGAAGAGAAAACAGGGGGCACAAGAAGGGGTGGCTTTCCTGAGTCCCTTTTCTGTGGAGTTCCTGGCACAGGATGGGTCCTGCCAGTAAATTTTTGCCAAACCTGATTTCCCCCTGCTCACCTGGTGTCACCTCCTCCTCCTCCTCCTTCTTCCCTCTCCTTTGTGTCTGGAAATATTTCCTCACAGCAGCAATTTGGCTCACAGACTGACCAGAAAAAAAAATCCAAATTTTGGATTTCCATGAAGCCTTTTTTGTCTTTGAGGGTGAAGTGCAATGGAGAGGAAACTGCATCAAAGAATTTGGATGTGTTGTGGAGGTTTTTTGGGGTTTTTTGCTGTTTGTAACTGATCTCTTGTTTCTGGAGAGCGTGGTGTTTGTCCTATGTGCAGTTTGGAGGAATTAGGCTGAGCTCTAATTTACACTTGTTTAACTACAGATGCATCCCCACTGCTATTTGTTTATCTCACATTTATTACACTCTTCGAAATTCAAGTTAAGCACTCAGGGGCTTTTTCTAGTAACACTAATGGAGGAGAATAGATGCATTATATGTGAATAATGT
The DNA here is from genome assembly GCF_023055355.1 of Agelaius tricolor. Taxonomy (NCBI): domain Eukaryota; kingdom Metazoa; phylum Chordata; class Aves; order Passeriformes; family Icteridae; genus Agelaius; species Agelaius tricolor. The sequence continues at coordinate 4,148,276 of NW_027269296.1, read as the reverse complement.
ATTATGATGATACAATTTGGGTCTCTTAGCTCTAACCAAGACCAGTCCTGCTTTACATTATTTATAATTTACACACACCTTCCTGAACATTTTTATGTAAATATTTAATATAGAAAGTGAGTTAACTCTTTCGTTTGGGAGGTTCCCAGTATAAAAACAGGAGAGGATGCAAGAGGGCTTCCAAACATCTCCTCACAAAATAGCAAAGTGGCCAGTGTTGCTTATTTTCAGAAATTTAGAGAGAAATGTAAGAAATTACAGAGAGAAAAATGTATTCTGGCTTAGCACCAAGTCCTTTTGGCCTTTCTCCTTCCCAGCTACTCTTATTAAATGGAATGAATGTTGACTGCAGACAGTGTATTTGTGGATGCTTGGCTGCCAGCATTTGCAGCACAGTGGTTTTGTTCTTTGCTGTTTTCTGACACGTTTTGTCTTTTGGTGTTTTGCTCACTTTGCAGCAATATATCCATTTTGAGAGAGGCAGCAGGGGTGCTCTCCAGACAAATCAGCAGATTCCCTTTCCTGCAGCCTCCTGAACGTCGGAATTAGACCTTAGACCAGCAAAAACAATTAGTCATTTCTCAGAAATCTTGATTGTTTCTGTCCCCTTATCTCTGACCCCAGGAAAATACAGAATGACAATAATATACCACCACCACATGGCAAGGTTTATAACTTTCAGTCTCTTAAATAACCATTGGTGGATTTGCATTTTCCCTGTCTCCATGAGCTGGACTTACCCTCCACACTGGAAGAAGAGCTGAAATCTTTCCATGAGGAACCACCTGAACAGACAATCTGCCCAAAGCTGCTGACTGCCCAATTTCCTTTGTCTTGCCCTTGCTTCATATATTTAAAACATAAATTCTTGCTACTTTTGAGCTTGGAACTCGAAGTAGAAACCAAATTAGAAGTACAGTTTTGCAGCAGACCTTCATCATCACTGGTTACCCAAATTTTCCCTTGATGCAGTCCCATATGTGCTTCTTTCCCCTTCCTGTAGCCCTAAAAAATTCTGATCTCTAAGCAGGCAAGGCTATAGCAAGAATATGAGCAAGCCCTGGCACTCCTCAATATTCTTCTCTGGGGAAAAAATTTTAAGGGACAACCTCTTCTAGTAGATTTAAGGCAGGTAATTAATTTATGTGAATCTGATCATACTTCTGTTGGAGCATAAGGAGTATTTTTCAGGTGTGTGCAAACACAGGTGAGAAAAGGTATTTTCAAACTGCAGATTTCTACTCTCTCTTTCCTACCTAGTGCACTCTGTTTAAGCATGAGATGTTGAATCTCCCTAATTGCTGCTTTTATGGTGTGGGGAAGAGAAAAAAAAGACAGACATTTCACAAAAAAAAAAAAAAAAAAAAAAAAAAAAAAGAAAAAATGAAGATTAGAAGATTAGCTTCAGGTCTTCTGAAAAATATCATCCTATAATTTGAGTCCATGTACCTACAAATTCCCAGCAGGCTCTGAGCCAAAGAAATACACAGATGAAATAAACATACAAAAAGACAGCTGCTTTTTGAAATCCAAGAATTGAGTTATATACCTTTTTGACAGCTTCCTGAATCACAGCCCACATCCAAGATGAGTAAATAGGTATCTGGCCCTTTAACTAGGTTCCATTACATATAATTAAAGACTCACAGAATTAAATGGCCTACATGGAAAGTGGCTTTCAGTGGGCTAAATGCCTGAAGCAATCTCCTTGCCTGAGCATAGAAGTGACACTGGCTTGTGGATCAATATCATCTCTGTTATTAATATCAAAAGCACATTACTTTGTTTTTGCCTGGCTGGGCTCCAAGCCTTGAGCCCAGCTCACATCCAGCCATTTGCCTGAACCATAATTTACTTTTGTGAGTTTTTAAGGTATTGTTTTGTCAGGGCCAATCACCATGAAGTTATAAATGATTCTGAGGACTTGCACTCTCTGTTAGTGGCATACGCGGTGAAATTAATTTTTAAAAGTTTCATGTCAATTACTTCTGTCCTTGAGTTATGCAAGGGGACAAAAGAGCAGAGATTTAAAGACATGAGGGATATCAAACAGATGAGGTAACGACAAACAGAAACAGCAGCTTGGGACCAAATAGACATTACACTATCTTTAATTGATACATTGAATTAAACAATGCTAAAGTTAAATAAATATTGACCACTTAGCAAAAGGACCATTGATTTTTATGATGTACAACATTTACATCATATACTGCTCCAGCCTACAGATTTAGGCTGCAAGACTGTCAGCTCTGGCACAAATATTCTGCAGGACAGCTTGTGCTGCCTCTCAGTCCCTTTCTAGAATTAATGAGGTAAATGTTACCAGTTTCCCCTGGTTTTTGTTTCCAAGGATTATTTGTTTTTGAAGAGTTCAATGAGGTAAATGTTACCAATTTCCCCTGGTTTTTGTTTCCAAGGATTATTTGTTTTTTGAAGAGTTCAATTCTGCCAAGTCAGAATGTGAGGTAGGCATGGGACCATGCCCAGGCAGGCAGAGCTTTGCAGTGAATTATTTGGGTATGCACTGATTGCAGGGCTGGGGGCACTGGCCGTTTCTGTTCCTCAAAAATCTGCCTTGACCTTTTTATTTTTTGGGGTTTTTTCGTGGGGAATGAAAGACAGGCAGATGCTGAATTTCTGTCAAGTGACAAAAGTGTTTTCTGCATTGCAGGGGGCTCTGCAATGGCAACTGCATCCCTTACAGAATAAATCACCCTGTGCTGTAAACTGGAGAGCACTGACTCTGCTGGGCATCCTCAGAGGGGTGACCTTTGCAAAACCCTCCCTTGTAGCTGCTTTTTGGAAGCTGCCATGTTAATGCTCGCTCTATTAACATTCATTTAATTACTTAAATGTGTTATATCTTAATGATGTGATATCTACCTACCCTGGAAACAAACTAAGGCAACAAAATAATTTCTTAGAGAGCAAGAGTTCACATATCTGTATCTGTTACAGCTGCATAGCAAAGGTGTATTTTTAAAAAATAGCTATTTTGTAGTCCTTTCACATGTGATGTGTCCCTGGTTGTGAAACATATACAAAATGCTAATCACTGGCATAGAGTTTCTCACAGAAAGTGTGAGGTCTCTTCCTGGCAAAGCAGAGATTTCATTAAAGCAAAATCTGTGTGCTTAGTAAGGCCAGCTTTGGTTACATATAGCTTCCTGTGTCTGCAAGAATTGCCAAAACACCAGTTAATAGGTTATTATTTCAATTAGTCCATGATTACTGCTGCTAATCTCTAACTCCCCATTGTTGTGGCTCCCTTTGACTTCAGTTATTAAGAAGCATTTGGATTTTATTACAATTGACAGGAACTCCAGTCTTCTCCATAGATAGAACATGGCCTGTTGCAAAAGAAATTCAGAAGTAATGAAATGGCTTTTTAAGTTCTGCATTGGGGTTTTTAGGGATTCTTAAAATTACATCATAAACATAATATAGAATTAATTAAGCTGGAAAATTATAAGGTTCAAGGAGGAGAAGCTGGATTTCTTAGAGACAAATCAAAATGTCTTTAATTAATTTTCAGTTATAAACAAGTCTAGCTTGGTAAAATGAAAAAAAAAAATTAACTAGCACAAGAAAAAGGAATTATTGATGACAGCTAAGTAAAGCACCTCTGTGCTCTGTTGCACAGCTCTTAGCATGGAGATTTGCACATGCAGTAGTGTGAGCTTGGCAATGGCAGAGTTTGGTTCTGGTGAGCTCATGGCAGAGCTCAGCTTGTCAGAACCTCAGCTGTTAACAACTGTGTGAGAGCAGCTGTAGGGATGGGGATGCTGATCAAGGTGTTTTATGTCCAATCTCATGGCTCAGTTTGCAGATGGGAACAAACCTTCTAAAGCAATAGAACAATAAGAAAAACATTTTGCAAACAGGTATGTACCCATTTTCAGTGTTCACACTGACTCAATTTCAGTTGTTGTTGTCTTTAGCAGAGTGTTGGCAGCTTTAATTGCTGTTTGGTTGAAACTCTCCAGGTCTCTGCCCAAGTTGGTGGAAGGGTCAGGGTGAATTTGCCTCCCAGGGAGGAAGGAACTCCACGTGGAGTCAAAAGCTGGGGCTGGAAGAGCTTAGGTTTGATGTTCATCTCTAAATGTGGAAAGGTGCTCTTGGTACCTGATGTTCTACAGGGTTGCCAGCTCCCACCAGGTGCAAGGAAACAGTGAGCACACATTATCTTTCACCTGACAACATCACACAGACCTTAACCTGCAGATGGGGGGGAGCACCTTATTATCAAACAAATTAACATCTGAGGGGAGCACATGAGGAGGAGAGTGCAAGAGTCTTCTTGTGATGCCTGATGCCAGAACAAGAGAGGGGGATGTTCTGTTTTCAGAGCCAGTGCTGGAGCTCACTGTGTGGTTCACAGCCTTGTTAGAAGGAACATGAAGTGCTTGACATTTTAACAGCAGGGCAGGGAACAACAAGGAGAGTTTGTTTCCCTCCACCCTTCCCAGCATGCAGATGCCCCCAGTTGCAAACGTGGCAATTTAAAAACATGTAAAATTCATAAATGAGGCCGCAGCTGTGTACAGCTTCAGCAAAATGTTAAATTGCTGCATCACTGTGGACTCTAAATGGCAATAAACCTTCCACCTCTCATAAATTAAGCAGGCTTTCAAAGAAATGGGATCCACGACTGCAACTTTTTATGGATGTTTGGTAACTTCAATGGTTTTGCAAAATGCAATTCCTGCTCAAAAATTTCCTCCCAGGTACATATTTATGGAGAGCTAAAGCTGTGCAGTGAGTTGATAGGTAAGTTTTAATATGACAGTGTCAAAAACTCCATTAGATTTATCCTGAGGCAGTGACTGCCCAGTAATTACAAGAGGGCAGAACTAACAGTGGGTTTGAGTGCTAGGAAAGTGACTTAAAGGGTGTGCCAGAGGTTCAGGAGATGAACTTGGAAATACTCTGTACCTGAATTTAAAAAGCCATCTTTGAACCCACCTATGTTTTAAAAATTGGTTCAGTAAAAGTCAAGCTTGCCAGGATAGCTGTGACCTTCCCACATAAACTCTGGGAGCAAATACCTTATAACCATTCAAGAGAAGTAACAGAATTCTTTCCTTTTTTTTTTTCTTTTTTTTTTTGTTTTGGATTTTTTTTTTTTTTTGGTTTTTTTTTTTTTTTTTATTATTACCAAAAATGACATTCCTATATCAATATGGCTGCCATTTTTTACCCTGCAGTGCTGCACTTTTTTCTCCCCCTAGCCTTAGTCATTCAGGGATCTCAAAACACTTCAAAATTCCATCTTTGTCAGTTGCTAGGTTAAAGATTCCTGTTACATGGTGGGTTGTTTAAAACAGGCAGTACTTTGCCCAATAGTGGAGCAAAATCAGGAATGAAATCTGGATGTTCTGTCTCTCTTTGTGCAAACCAGAGGCTAATTCTAAGGGAAGATGTACACACTTCCTACAAATAGTGGGAAACAGAAAAAAAGATTAGGAAATCCAAAACCTGATATTTTGTGTGCTTTTCCTATATTAAGTTCTTTAGCAGTGGACTAATTTGGAACAAATAATAATGACTGAAGTGTATGAACAAGGATGAAAGATGAGGGAAGATTTTCCTCCATTCCTGATCAAGAGCTGTGTCATGAGCTGGTATTAAAGTTCTTAGAAATGCTTCTGTCTGAATTAAAGTGCAAATGAGACCATATGCAAATATCAATAGTATGAGTTTTAATTGACAGTAAATATGAGAGAGAGAGAGGAAAGAGGAGAAAGAAATGGAAAAGGAGGGGACAGAAAGAAAGTGGCAGAGACAGAATAAGGAAAATGTCAGTGTCTGTGGATCCCAATTATCCTCTCCAGCTGGTGCTGAAGGTCCCCCCAAAGAGCGTGGAATCCAATGGGTTAATTTAGGCTCAGGCCAGGTAGGAAAACCCAGGCACAGCCCTGCAGGGGGACTTTGCCACTGTCTCACACAACAGATTCTGGGTTTGTTGCATCCCTGCAGCCCTGCAGTGCCTCAGGAATGACTCTGGGGGTATTTTGGGGGGTTTTTGGTGGATTATGGCAGCCCCTCAGCTGCCTCTCACAGCAGTGTCCCCCAGATGTGGCCCTGGGGGTTCCAGTCTGTGTAAGGCAGGATGGGTGTTCAGTGCCTCTGAGCAGAGCTTACACCCAAATCCTCCTCCCCCTGCCTTCTTTTGTGGGCAGTAAACCTGGCTTCTGTGGGCTGTGGGAACCATTCTCCAGGGGAGAATTTCTGCTGTGTTTGGCTTTCCTCTGGATGCATTCCCCTCCCTCAGCCTTGTTTGTTGTTCCCTAGATGAACAAAAGCACATCCAGGTGGTTTAACCTACAGCCCAACGTTCCAGCCAGGCATCTTCAGAGAAACTTCCTTTGCCTGCAGCTGCTTTGTACAGCTTTTGTTGCAATGGGCCAAACTCTTCAATATTAAGGTTTGAGGCATGAACTATTTCAGTTTGTGACAAGCTTGTCATTCCCCATAGGAAGTGGTGCCAAGCTGTCAGGATGAGCCCAGGCACACCTGAGTGCAGGCAGCTGCTCTGCCATCAGCTCCTCCTCCCTCCTGGTCTGTGTGGGCTTTTCTGTTGGTTGGTTTGCAGAATAATGGGGGGAAAAGTTCCTGAAGGGTGTTTTAGAAGCTGTTTGCAAACTTGCAAATGAGCTACAACAATAGTGGTTTGTGCTCTGTACAGGTCACAGCACTTGGGATCTCATTGTGGAAAGAAAGTGAGGGAGAAGCAATTCCAAAGCTTCCTGGTAAGATCAGCTGTGAAAAGCTTAGCAGAAATCCTCTGTTTTGATACAAATCCTTTGTTTTTAAAGTGCCCAACAAATAAACTATGTCAAATCCCATTTTACCTATTTTTGGACACCAGTCAGCCATACCTGCATTGTAGCAGGTGTTTAAATGTCTTATTAAAGCAAATGGGCTGCACTCTGAAGAGGTGAATAAAATCCCTCCTGAAATGAGGTAGAATTTCAGACCTTTTGGTTCAGCCCCAAGTCCTCATGTGCAGGACTAGGACATGAGCACAGTGCCCAGAAATAGTGCAGAGCTCTGAGCTGCACTGGAGCACTCATCTGAGGTGGCATTTGGGAATAATTTCCTTGTTGGAAACCTGACTGCACTTATTCCTGCTCCTCCTCTGCAATGCATTATGAAGAAATGATATTTTTCAGTGCATGAAATGGTATCTTTGAGCTTGGTGTTCTGTTTCTTTGCTTTTATTTATAAAAAGTCCAGTATTCAATGGTTTCACAGGGAGGCCTGGCTAACTATGGCTCCTTGTTCTAGCTGCTAAATCTGTCTTGTGTACTTTAGTAAATACATTTAATATGAATTGAAAGGCAGCAGACCATTCATTTAACAAGATAAAGCTTGACTAGTCAATATTACAAATGAGAAATTCAAATGAACTACTAATGCTATTGGAAGACTGGCTTTCCATATCTATAAAATTTTACTTTCTGCATTTCATATTTTTTTAAAAAAAAAAAGTATCAGCTTATTGTGGGTTTTTCAAATATGTAAGAATGTTTTTATATTTAATTTTCATAGTAGGGGGTTAATAGCACCACTGAATCCAGTTTATTGTCAGTTCCTCAGGGAGGGGAGTCTCTTACTAAAGCCACCTGTAAAGGGAATGCACAGATCTTGCTCCAGCATCATTTCTACATTTACACTCCGAGGTTTTTGTTCAGAGTTATCACTGTGGGTATGGATCATGTTAATATCAAGTTACATGTGCATATGGGGAGGACAGCATATGCTCAATACTGGCTTTGTGTTCAGCTCCAGAGGCAAAGCTCACATCTGAACGCTTACAGAGGAGGAAAGCACAGCTCCTAAAGTCACCTGGGGGAGTCTGTGCTTGCACTTACACACAGGATCGTTTGGCTCAGGAGCAATTCTAACTTCATGTGACAATTTGAGCTGACATTTCCAATGCTGTGGAAGAAAAACCACTTTCCTGGACCAAAAAAAAAAAAAAAAAAAAGAAAAAAGAAAAAAAGAAAGGATAGGAAAAAAATATACAAATGTGTATCAGCATAAGCAAGTGAAATGAATGATTCCAGTAGTTTTTTTAAGTGTGCTCCTATGAATAAACCATTTCTGAAATTGTAGTTTATCAAGTAAGAATATTGTTGTCATATATTAACAAACTGTCTGCTGGCCATTCTCATGTCTTATTCCTTCATGCACTAGGGGAGTGGTTTTAGGTTCAGGTTAACCTTGGTGAAATATATCATGGTTCAGTAATGTTTCTTCAACTGTCTGATGAAAGGCCTTGCCCCCAACAACATATGAATATTTAAATTACTGTTAATTATTTATAGTATTTTTTTATTAACACTGACTTACAGCATGGTCAAGTAGCAGCTAAAGCTCATTATGTTCCAAGGTTTAACATGCATCTCAAACAACATTACTGCTGCTGAAGGGAGAGAATATCCATGTTTTTATCCTGTGTTGGTATCTGTAGGGGTGAATCCAGATCACTGAAAGGAGGCACTTGTTGACTCAAACATTTTAGAGAAAGGTTCAAATATCTGGGTGCAAGTGGAATGAAAAGTTCCTGTTTCTAATAGAAACATTTGAAATGTAACACCTTAGCATGGAGCTGGGGACACTTAAAAAAAAATCAAAATCTGTCTGGCACCATTGAAGGCTCGAGTACAATGACTCTTTTTTACCTATTAAAGCCTCAAGTTTAATGAAAACCTTAACCTAATTGATCCAGTTTTCATTTTGTCTTTTTTGTGCACGCTGTGAAGGAGCATTTCTCCCTCCTTGATAATCAGATATGTTCCATACTTGCCACTTTTTCTGTAAGCTCTTCAACCCCTTCCTGACCAAGCTATTCCACATTTTCCATTGTTTAGGGGTTTGGGGTTTTGTTTTGCTGTTGTCTTTTCAGCTCCCTGTTGTTTTCCTGTTGAACTCCCTTTGGGCTGTTGTGAATCTCCATGATACCCATCTATCCAGGTATTTATGTGGACTTCATATTGCCAAGGCAGCCTATCCATATAACCTAACACAGCATTCTGTGTGAGCTAATAGGAAATCCCTACAAAACCAGATTTAAATCTCTCTGGTTGGTAACACAAGGTGGTGCCTCTGCATATGATGACAAGATTTCATTAGCTTTTTTTGTAGCTGCATCTCAATGCAAAACCATATCTAATCTGCAGTTTGCTGTCTCTGCTAGATGTCTTTCAGCACTGCAGCTTCTTTGGATTTCCTCTCTCTCACTGAGTCTCTGTATTGTGGATTATTTTCCCTGGAGGTATAAGTGTATATTTTTCCATATATGAAGATAATAAATGGCAGAAGTAGAGATGAAAAGAAAAACCATTACTTGAGAGCAGAAATAGAAAGAGATGCAAAGAAAAGACTGACAGGGAGATAACCAAAGAAAAATCAAGGAAGAAGAATATGGGAAAATGAAATAGGAGTTAAATAATCAGAATAAATTAATTAATCAAAGTGCAGATCATGTGGACTAGAATAGCAAAGCAGCAATGCAGAGAGCTAAAAGGAGACAGGCATAAGAATAATGAAGGATAAGTTGAAATGTAATATATATTTTCAAAATAATGCATTGACTTGCTAGACCTGACTTAGCACACTCTGGGAACCATAAAGCCAGTGGCAAGGGCTTATGAGAAACATCAGATTTTTCCCCTAACAAAAGCAGTGATTCTTACTGTGATCATGGTTTTGTTTGCAACTCTCTGATTTTCACAGTGACTCATGATTTTTATGCCACATCACAGATATGAAAATGTGATTTAAAAAGGGTAAGTGAATTGTCAAGTTTATAGAAGCAATTGCAAAGAAACACACATTTCTAATTCTCAGGCTGAATCCACTGTCCCTAAGTTTCTGCAATGCTGTGAAAGAAGAAAGAAAGAAAGAAGGAATTCTTGTCAATTCTCACGTCTTGTCTGCATATTATGCATACTCTTATATCATAGAGGTTAATTATGATGATTTGTTGACCTCTTTTTTTCACCATCTTGTCTCAAATACATGGTCACATAAAAGTGAAAGTATTTCCCTAAATCCCAGGTAGTTGCTAGAAGTGTTTGCTTTGCTTCTCCTCTCCTGGTGTGACCTTAGGAGCTTTCCTGCAGAGATGGGGAATCAGGGACCACCATTTGGGAGGTGAGGGGTAGAGAAGCCTGGAGCAAGCCCTTGCTGGCTCCTAGGAAAGGCTGGCAGGGAGGGGAATAATAATGCTGTCAGCAAATGAAAGCAGGGGGAGAGCAGGGCAGGACTCAAAGAGCTGATGTACCAGAGATGGCTGCTCATGGCATTCACAGAATTGCCAGGGGCTTAATAGGATTTGCATAGTGCATATGGGAATTCCTAGGGGAGAATGACAGAGATCATTAAATGAAAACAAATAATAAATAAGCTCCTTACAGCCCCCACAGGTACATAAATGTGACTGCTGGTGGGGCAGGCGGGCGAAGATGGATGGCTCAGTGTGTGGAGGGGAGGAACCCAGAGAGGCGTCATGTTCCTCTGTCTGTCGGTCTGTCTGTCTGTCTGTCTGCCTGTCTGCGGACAGTGCGTCCCCCCGCTGCTGAGGAGGGTCAAGTGGCTGTCACTGGCTGTGCAGTGAGGAGATGTGAGCTGTGTCACAGTTGCCAGCCAGCCTGGCTTGAAAAGGTCACCTCCCTGCCACGGGTGGCACTGTCACAATGTACCTGCATGAAGGCATCCCGAGCACGGTGGGGACAGGGACCCGGCAGCATCCCACCCTCCCTGCCCTGCTGCCTGCCCATCGTTTGGGGCAGGGGACAGTGCCTGAAAACAGCTGCCATGAGCAGCCATCTCTGGTACATCAGCTCTTTGAGTCCTGCCCTGCTCTCCCCCTGCTTTCATTTGCTGACAGCATTATTATTCCCCTCCCTGCCAGCCTTTCCTAGGAGCCAGCAAGGGCTTGCTCCAGGCTTCTCTACCCCTCACCTGCATTCCCAAATGGTGGTCCCTGATTCCCCATCTCTGCAGGATGCTCACTGAGAGCTCCTAAGGTCACACCAGGAGAGGAGAAGCAAAGCAAACGCTTCTAGCAACTACCTGGGATTTAGGGAAATACTTTCACTCACTCATCTGGGTGTTATGTGACCATGTATTTGAGACAAGATGGTGAAAAAAGAGGTCAACAAATCATAATTAACCTCTCCTCCTAAGGTCACACCAGGAGAGGAGAAGTAAATCAGACGCTTCTAGCAACTCCCTGGGATTTAGGCAAATACTTTCACTTGAACCATCTGGGTGTTATGTGACCATGTATTTGAGAGGCAGACTTGTGGGGAGATGCAGGGATTTTCTTCATTAGAAGATTTTCAGGCACTCCATCAGAAACATTATGTCACAGAGGAAGAGCAGGGATACTGAGAGATTTCATGGCTGTAGGTGTTGTGACTCTGCTACTTATTCCACATGATGGGCTGCTGTGGTTGAAATTAGACTAAAGCTTAGGAAATTCTTTAACTGTGACCTTTCCCGTGACTCAGATCACAAAGATTTTCTGTCAGTTTGCTCTGGGCTAGATTTGAAATTATGTCTTAGAAGTGAAAGACACAGTGAGTGAATCAGGCAGATTAAACTAAATTATTGGCTCCAGACTTGTAGTGCTCTGTTTTCTACAAGAGATCAAAAATAAATGTAAACCACTGATATGACATACCCCGTGAAATGGTTAAGTATTTCTTTCATTATAAACATTATAGGAGAGTACCTATTTCCAGGCTTTTATATTACATGGCAGGTCATTTTGCACCTCACAGGAGTTCAAGCCAATGCCAAATCATGTCTGTAGCCAAACAATGTCATCTTTATTGTTTGCTTACAGAAATATCTAAAACATAGTGTTCGAAGAGCAGGAGGACGTTTTTGTTGCTTTCCAAAGAGAAAGGATAAAACTATTCTTATTTTCTTTTTAAAAATGCTGATAAATTAGGTAGTAGAGAGAGAAATCTGCAATGTCAGAAAAAAGTTTAAAAGATTTCAAGCTTATTGGTTGCAAAATTTAATTGTGATCTCAGTATGAATGGAGATTAGCATGCAACTTTGCATGTGCAGCATTATGACATGATACCTCTTGGGGATCTACTTCTATCATCTAAAGCTGTCTATTCCTAATAAATGTAAATAAGTCATTCATATAATACTTCACAAAGTAACTTCACAATGTCTTCTGCATCCTTTAGTGGTATTAATTTTTTTATCTATATAACTGAGCCTGCAAAAAAGGTTGTAATGCAATGAGGAAAAGTCACATAAACCCTTCAGTACAGAGCTGGAGGCAAGTTCTGCTGTGGCATGCACTGGTGCTTAGCACCTGGGCTGTCTCAGCTGGAATTGAGGGTGTTCAGGGCTCTGAGAGTTTGTCAGAGCTGTTGTCTCTTGGGACTTCTCAGATGTCATGGCAGGACCAGGCTTGATAGTCACTTCTGATGATATTCAAAAATAATGGCTAAAAATATCAGTAACTTCTCTAGCTGGTTTAGTTTTTTCACTCATACTTCTAATTTCAGCCTGAAAAGTGTGTGGGGTTTGGGGACTAGGAGTGATTTCTGACTCTGCTTTCTCATTTGAAATTTTGTTTGGGGAATGCACCCATTACCCGACCAGCTGGGTGCTACCTTAGCAGGGAGCATCAGAATTGGCAAATAAAACCTGTCTGAGACCCATTTAACAATAGGTGAGAATGTTTCCATCCCTGAAAACATTCAAGGCTGATTTGGATGGGTTGGATGAGATCAGGCTGAGGCTCCAAACAGCCTCATTGAGTTGAAGAGGTCCCCACTCATCTCTGAGGTGTTGGAATAGCTGAACTTGAAATGTCCCTTCCAACCCACTCTATTCTATGATTATATGTATCAGAACATTCAGACAAAAGGAAATATTTTCAGCACATTAGCAATCTGGAAGGATCTTCTGGAAATGTGATGGTTAACCTGGTCACCTTAGAAGCTCTAGTGGTTCTAACTCAGCTAGTTTTAATGTGCAACTTAAATTACATTGGTAGAAGAACCTCAAGTTTTTAGGAAGTATTAGATACCTTCCAAGAGAGCTTGAAATAAAACTAGAATATGCTAAATGACAGATGGAAGACATAAAATCAACCAGGATGTGATGACAGGCGTTGGAAGGGGCTGCCCAAGGAGATGGTGGAGTCCCCACCCCTGAAGTGTTCAAGGAATGACAGGATGTGGCACTTTTTGCTAAGATTTAGTGTAGTTTAGACAGGATGGTGTTCAGCTAAAGGTTGTACTTGATGGTCTTGGTCATCTTTTCCAACCTTAATGCATTGTTGGTTTCTTTTATATCTCTGATTCTTTATCTTGAAGCCTTGAAGAGTTGAGGCCATTCAAAGAGTTCAATGGAAGTTCATTTGAGCAGAGGACACCCTGCAAATGTGAAACGAGTGTTAAGTACAGATGTCTGCAGTGCTTAATTGCCCCTGCAGTTTTGGGGGTTTTTTCCTGTCTATTCATTTTTCCTAGGCTGGCATTTTTGTGCATGAATACCACTGAGAGTTAAGGACTTGCTGTGACTCTCACTCTTACTTATAGGAGTTTTGCCTGCAGCAGTCACATAGTTGAAAAATATAGATCCATGTGACTGCTAAGAGACCACTGAGAAGCCAAGTAAGTAGAACTCATGGCCATTTTGCAATTCCATCTCATTAGACATGTTTTGGGGCTTATGATTGTGCTGTGAGGATAAATAAGTATAAATATTATATTTGCCTCCAGGTTATCTTTAAAAATGTATTTCTCTGTCTCCCTCCCGCTCTTTCTTTTCTTCCCTCTATTTTTTCCCCCCTCCAATTTTCAGTGTAGTCTGTCAGCTCCTGGTAGGTGAGCTATCAACTCTGTGGTCTCACAGTATGGTGGCCCAGCATAAGGTATTTCACTGTAAAGGGTTGCCTTGTGGTGCCAATTACCTGAGGTTCTAGAAAGCAAAATGTGCAGCAGTGTGATTGAGTCCATGTGCAAATAGAAATTCACATGCCCCAAAAACTATTGGGAAAAGTATTGCAAAAAAAGTATTTGACTTGTCCTCAACGCTGCATTTTCAAAATATTAAAAAAGTGTCAACAGCTGTCTTGTTTTTTTAGCATTTGAGCAACTCCTGTGAATTCTCTTTGAGATACAGAATAGCAAGACAGTAGGGAAAATCTTGGGTAAACACATACCCAAATTTACATGGTTGCCCAGATGTTGATCTTTCTTGAACACACAAAGTGCAAATGCTTTTTGTGGAACATGCACTGACCCAGTTTGTTACCTGCAGCCCCTTGTACCTCCAGCGAGCCCATGGAATCATGCCAGTTGGCACCAAGTGGAATCTATCCCTCTTGCCTCAATCCAAGGCCATACATCTGCAAAACCCAAAGGGACAAGTTTCTGAAGGAGAGATATTGCCCCAGAGCTCAGAAGGTGTCTGGGGGAGCAGTGTTTGGTGATTATTGCAGCCTCTCTTGTGCTGTGGGTCTCTGCAGACACGCAGTCATGGCTGGTTTGTGTGTTCACCTTGGGATGGCCACTTCTACACTCCTCCTGATATTGTTGTTATTGTTGTTGTGGCTGCTGACACCAATATCAGCACTGAGCCCCTTTTGACAATTCTTCAGTCTGCTTCACTACTTTTAGTCTGTACATTTTATATTTTCACAGATTTTAAGAGCTCCTTTCTAAAATGTCACCAGGATGTCATCATCAACTGCTGTTGTGTATGAGAGGACAAGACACAACAAGAAGGTTCCTTTAAAGCAGAGAGCAGCACCAGGTTTTGTGTAAATTACATGCTTATTTTGGCTCCTTGGTGCTTCTAGGAGAGGATGCCAGGAAATGTTGTTGCCTTTTCACATTCAAGTTTTAGGAGGATGTTTAGTGTTTTGGGGCTTGTGTAGTTCTAGAATGTGGGTGAGAATTACCACGAGGTGGCAGCTGCAAGCCCTGAGTGTCTGTTGATTCTACCACTCTCCTTTTACTCTGTTATCAGCCTGGGTAACAGCTGGACTAGATGATCCTTGCAGGTCCTGTCCAACTGGAATTATTCTGTTTTATTATTCTGAAAATCTAGATGTTAAAAGGTCATGCAGAGATCCTGAAGGATTTCTGGTTTTACAGAGGATATTTCCACCATTATGCACTGATAGTCAGTATGTGCTCAAGTTAATATATGAGGCAACTTTGCACAGTGGTCAGGAGAAAACCTGGGATCTTTTATTCAAAAATCAGAAGAGGGTTTCAGAATCAGTGTTCTCTGTTTCTTCCTATACCAGCCTTCCACATTCAGAAGTCCAAGTGACACAGTGCAAAGAGACTGTGCTCTCTTAAATGGAAATGTTTGGGATATCCAAAGTGTTCCTCTGTCTGTGTGTGTACACACACAGGGAGCAAACAGCAGGAACAATCTCTGCTGAGACAATCTCACAGGTTGCCTTCAAAACATTTTCACTGGCACCATTTAAAGACCCCTCAAAAATATTTGAGGACATTGTTTGCATCTCCAGTGAGGGGCAGTTAGCTGGTAATCAAGAACCAAATGATGGCCAGCCTTGCCAATAAAAGATGCTTTTTGTTTTCCTTTTTTTCATGAACATTTATTCTTTTGAATAATTGCACAGAGACATTGGGAAAAATTGCATCAAAAGCATTGGCTCAAAGTACATATAACACTATGTATACATATAATACTATACATATAATACTATACATATAATACTATACATACAATACTATACATATAATACTATACATAATACTATACATATAATACTATACATATAATACTATACATAATACTATACATACAATACTATATATATAATACTATACATATAATACTATACATATAATACTATACATAATACTATACATATAATACTATACATACAATACTATACATAATACTATACATACAATACTATACATACAATACTATACATAATACTATACATATAATACTATACATACAATACTATACATATAATACTATACATATAATACTATACATATAATACTATACATAATACTATGCATATAATACTATACATATAATACCTTAATACTACAGAGTACATGTAATACATATAAATATTGCCCAAAGTTAGTCAAAACACAGTATGCTGTGAAGAAATCATTATTGCTGCAAAAAAAAAAGCAATTATTTATTGCAGGAATTCTGAGTCTGCATGCTCAGTGAGAAAGTAAAACTCTAACAGTGAACAGAGCTGATGAGAATTGTAGCTCTTCATGAACAAATGCTATCCAGAAGGCTTCCCATGTTTCTTTTAGCAGTAGCATGCAAAGTCTCAGTACATAATGTCCACAGCAGAGGTTGGCTGTAGCCCCTGGCAGGGAAGAGGTTACTTTGAGCAGCAGGGCTGTGTAGCTGGGAGCCATGTGCAGACAAGGCTCATGCCTGGTGCTGAGGGAGGAGTGTAATCACATTCTCTCTCTGGTCACATCAGGCATTGGTCTTCTCATCACAGAAAGCTTCCTCACAATTGCAGCAATGCTTTTGACTTGGTGAGGGACCCTTAAGATAAATAAAATTGAGATGCAGCTCGCAGCAGTTCTGCAGTGTGCTTTCACTTTTGGTATACCCCATAACCGTGATGTCCTTGGGTTGTTTGGGTCAGTTTTGGTTTCTTTCTGTTTGTTTCTGTTCCAAGGTCTCATTTCAGGTTTTAAAACCTCTAAAAAAATTAGTGTCTTTTTATGTCCTCATAGTGTCCTCATAGGCTGTTTGGATAATGAAAGTGACAGTGTTTTGGGGAGCTTTGTGGCACTGCAGTGAAATATATTTGCATTTATCATCTCATATTATTTCAAATAATTGTCTTGAGGAAGTCAGAAAACCTGCCCTAGGAAGTTACCTGACTGAGTACCTGTGTGGTGCCTGTAAACCCTGCAAAAGAGGCCATTTGGGTATTTGTGTGTGGTATCTCATGGATCCATGCTGCTGAAGTGAGACAGTCTCATTTAAGCATCTGTGCCTTGCCCTATTTGTGAAAAGCCTTTTCATACCAAGTACCACATTTAACAAAACTGAGCAAAATTCTGCTCAGCTTCACGTGTTTTTCTTCAAACCTATACATAATTTTTCAAATTACTTCTTCCCCTAAAATCAAACCTTCTCACCACTTTTTCCCATTGTATCCTCATCCTCCCTGGCCCCCAAAGACTTTTAGTTTATTTATCATTCCCTGCCAAATAAAGGATGGTTCCAGAGCAGAGTTATGAGCAGTAAAGAGCTTGGCTAGGGAGGTGCTCTGGCTACAAACTTTAGCAAAAGCAGGCTACTAGACTAGAGTGAAGGATACTGAAAAATTCAGTGAAAAGTATTAAACTACCAGTAGCTGATTTTAAGCCATACCCATTCCCTCAGAAACAAATTATTTGCTCCCAGACTTCACATCTTCTCACTGCTGCGCATAAAAGCATGAACAGGTTTCTTTTAAAATTCCTGAACGAGCACAGAAAGAGAATTCTGCAAACATTTAAAATTGCAAATTGCTTGTTTGCTCAAGATCAGATTTATTCAAAAGGGTGCCTGCTCCTTGGGGACTTGAAGAGGTTGTTTCTGAGATCATCTTTGTACAACATAAGCATGTTTTTCAGATTATTCCCAGCATAATGTGCCAAGAAGAATACAGTGCATTTGTTATTTCCTAAAAAAAGATCAATTACCTGAAATATTCCTTCTAGACCTATAACATTTATTTCAATCTTCTGTCAATAAATACAACAAGGCTATTTTTCTGTCAGATTAGTTGGAAGAATCATTTGAGGAAATTTCTATTTGGTGAGTTCAGTTGCAAAAAGTAATTAAGAAGCAAAGAAAAATCCCTTGCTGTTATTGGAAGAACCATGGAGCTCCAAGGAGCTGTTCCAGAGCAAGTATTCACAACTTTGCCTCAGAATTCTTTGGTTGCCCCATTTGCCTTTCTGCTCTCTTGCTTTCAAATGCCAGATGAGGGGAAATGAAAGCCCACAGGAAATCTGAGCAATGTGAAATACTAAGGTAGCGTTCTAGTATTGAAGTTCTGGTTGTTCTTAACAGAAAATCCCTGTTTGCTTTGGTTGTGCATTAACCAAGCATCACCTCCTGCATCCCAGGCTCTCACCTGTCACATTCCCTGTGGCACTTCTCAGCTTCAGGGAAGGAGACAGAGAATTCTCTAAAACTAATGCAAAACTCACCCTGTAGTTTTGCTATTTATATTTGCAATACCAGAGAGGAAAGCCTGGCCAGCCAGACCAGGATTTTTGTGTCCTGCTAGAATAATCTTTCCTTTTGTTGACTTCATCAACTCTGCAGAAGATGCCAGAGCAGCATTCCCAGCTCTGTGCTGCAGGCTCAGCTCTGCTGCTCCCAGCAGAGGAGGCAGCCAAGAGTCCTCTGCAGAGTCCTGTGCAGCCACATCACCCATCTGGCCCAGGATTTCTCTCAGAAAATGAGAATTTCTCAGAATTTCTCTCAGAAAATGAGAATTTCTCAGAATTTCTCTCAGAAAATGAGAATTTTTCACCAGGGCTGAAGGAAGAAAAACCAGAATGAAAACAAACAGAAAATATTTTTAAATTAAAATGAGAAGCAGAACTTTGAGGATTCTACACCCAGTCACTCTAATCCTACATCACATCACCTTATTTCGTTCTTATTTAGCATCTTCAGCTCAAAATAGTTTGGGGGACAAAAAAATACCCACCTAACACAGTTTCTCATATAATGACACAAAATTATCATCAAATATTTCTGTTTATTCTGCAATATTTATTGGAAGTTGTTATTATTATAAGTGTATCTACAATATCTGTATTTCAAATCTGCCTGTATTATGGTTTACAATCCAGTTTTTGTCAGGGCCTGCCTTCTGTGGAGTTTGTTTTCACAGCACTCTGAGGAATATGAGGAAGGTACCTGGCTTCTTGCAGGTGGAAGTAGTGGCATTAAAAGACCATAAATGGAGGAGGAAGGAAAACCACAAAAAAATTCCTTAGAAATGACGAAATACTTTGTCAACCATGCTGAGACTGACCTGCTGCACACAATGGTGGAAGCTAAAAGAAAACCATTTCTGCAACAGAATAATGATGCCCTGTGAATCAAAAAGAAAAATAAGCGCTAGAAAACAAAATTATTACTACTAATTTTAACATTTAATTAACTGGTGCCACAGTTCTGAACTCTCTTGACTTGGCACCAGTGCACTTCTGTGTGTTCCAGCCCTTTTTCTGTTATCCTAGATGCTTGGTTTAAGCTGATTTCTTGATTTCAACTGCAAAAATCACAGTACATGCACTTAAAAGTGGGATGGTGCAACCAGAAATGGACTTATATGCAGAGTCATGCTCTTCAAATTCCTTTCTCCTGATCATTTTTGCATGAAACAGGGTAACAGGAACATCACTGCTCATTGCCTTAGGCAGCTACTCATGCTAGTTTCTTGAATTAATATTTGATTGTTGCACAGAAAAATTATATAGACTTAGGTTTCAAGTAACAGCATAATTATCTCCTTGAGATAGTTGGACCTACCTCTACCACTGAGTTTTCATCTCCTCTGCCAGTGGAGGGAAGGAGGATGAGGTGGAGCCTGGGTTTGTGTATGGGCAGCAAGGCAGGAACCTGAGGAGGGTTTTAACCCCTCTGAGCTGGACTCAAGCTGTGATTCTTCTTCCAGAATAAGGATGGTTTTGGAGAAACATTTCTATTTATTCTGTAATATTTATTGGAAGTCATTGTTATTATTATAGGTGTAGCTACAGTCTCTGGATTTCAAATCTGTCTGCATTATGGTTTGCAATCCTTAATTTTGCACTTAGAATGCTGTACCAAGGTTCATGCTGGGGACTTGGCTAGGGATTTCCTGTCTTATATTAAAAGTGATTTGCTTTGGTAGGGAATATTCTCAGGGGATGGCCACTGGCACTGATATTTTCTGCAAAACCAAAACATCTGCCTGTGAAATTTACTTTCCACGTGGAAGACTCAGGCAGAACTGAAGGCACAACCAGAATCCCCAAAGATGAAGACACTGAAATAAATCCATCCCTGATTCATAAGGTTTTCCTGTAGTATCAGTGTTCTGACAGGCTGAATTGGAAATATCTCTGATTCCATGGCCTTTCAGCTACAGTGTGTTTGCTTGTGGCCAGGAAGTTCAGTACTGCTCCAAAGAGCACAGAACTGCTCCTGCAGGAGCTTCAGACTGCAGAAACATTTATTTTTATTTTTATTTTATTTTATTTTATTTTATTTTATTTTATTTTATTTTGTTTATTTTCATTTATTTTCATTTATTTTTGTTTATTTTTGTTTATTTTCATTTATTATCATTTATTTTTGTTTATTTTCACTTATTTTTGTTTATTTTATTTTGCTGTTTGAAATAATGATGTGCATAATGTACTCCTCTTCCTCTGTGAGGCTGTGGCTGTGACTCAGCTGGTACAAAGCACTCAGGCCTGGATGTTCTCCAGGGCAGCTGTAGCTGAAGGTTAAACATGCACACACTACTCACATGATAACAGCACCTTACATGGATAGAAACCAGAAGATATTATGGAGAAATTAGTGAAGAAAAAAGAAAAAAAAAAAACCTATAAAAATCAGCATTTGGTATCCCCATCCTGAATGCTGTATTTGGGGGCAGAAGCAGCTCCCCTGCACTGGTGGCTGAGCTGGGGGGACATGGACAAAGCTGCTGCCCACATATCTCTGACAGAGCACCAGTTGGCCACTTTTGTTCCAAAAGATTTGCATAAAGCTGGTATTTGCAGAATTCTGTCAGTCCATCAAGATGGCCCAGGGACTTTGTACATGTGGTTTTTTCACCAGGGACTTTGTACATGTATTTTTCCAGCGTTCCACCCATGCAGGAGCCCCTATTGCACAGCATTATCTTGCTGTAATGCCAGCAATCCTTCATGCTGCACAGCAAGCCTAGAAGAAAACAATGGTGATCCATTTGCTGTGAGATTTTAATCTTTAACCTAAAGACTTTTTCATAGCAAGAAGAAATTCTGAGTGGAATCTTTTGATAAGAATGCTGTGCTTCTTGAGCTTGAGGTAACATGCAATGTGGCCCTGCTCTGTTGTTTGAACTCACATTGATAGTTTCAAGCAAAAGCATATTTTGTTCACTAAAGGCAGCAGTAAAGGGTGGCCACCTCATGAAAGCTAATCTCAGAACTCCAGAAAGTAGAAAACATCCCATGATTCCCAAGCTGTGCTTTTGTGGTTTTTAAAAGAATGGTGTTGAATCTGCACTTGGAACAGGGTAGCTGAATCTTATTTATAGCTCTGTTCTGTCTGGTGCACTTCCTCTCACTTCCCTACAGAATGATATGAATGAAAATGACACTATTGACTATGTGGGTAACAATAAAAGAGCTTATAGAAATATGATTTTTTTATAGATTCAAGACTAAGAGAATCAAGCTCCTAAGTTATGATCTTTGAGAATAGGGGAAGGATCAGGCTGTGCTGGTTGGAGAGGCCCCCCTGGTGGGTCTTCTTCCTTGTAAAGGTGCCAGGTTTACCCTTTCCCTCAGACCTTCCAAACCTGACTAGAATTGGCTGTAATGAAGGTCTAAGGGACTAAAAGAAAAGCAGAGTGTAAAAGATGCTAATCAGTCTTTGTTCTTTTCAGACATCACATACCGGACCTGGAGTAAAGATTTTGTATGGAGTGAGATAGATTTTAATTAAGCATCTTAATAGACAAATCCTTCTTGTTTTTTTCAGAATAAATTAAGGAAGTAACTTTGATGCAATATCATTTTCATCTAATCAGTAACATTCTGAAATTACCATGTTGTTTTCCATTAGAAATACCATCATCCAGCAAATCAGATAAAATTATTTAACATAGCTGTATTGCAGCCTCAGCTAACATTAGCTTGGGCATGTGTACACACAGAGCAGCAGACAGCAAGTGAATTGACAAATGTTTATAGGGAGAAAAGGGCAGACAGTATCAACAATTTTATATACTCCTTTGAAAAAGATGCCTGTATTGCATCTCGATTCACTAATAATCAAATAAAGGCTTATCAGGGTTTTGCCATTTGCATATAGTGAATACTGATTACTGACACCAATAAAAGGCAATTGTCCTTAGCCCTTACTTCTATGCACAAATTATTAATATCTTCATTAAAAAATTCAACTTTATATTTGCCATGAATTCAGAGGTTTTTGTTTGATGTAAACCAATATGCTTAACATAGAGCTTTTATACCAGAGTGTATGCTATTTTTAAAAAACAAAAAATAAAGTGCATGAAGAAAAATCAGCTTGCAAACGTGGGAAAACAGTTACCAGTCTGGAAAAGGGATGAGGTTGGCTGCTGCATGACTGTGTTGCTGATAAATGTGTGTGGTGGTTATGGCACTTTTACACAGCTGTAGCTCCTGTGGGCAAATTTGCAACTCATTCCCAACAGCCAGAGGTAGGCCACAGTCAGCCTTGCATGTCCAAGCACTATTAATTGTTATTAATATTTATTTTTCTATTACAGTAATGCCTTGGGGTGAAGTCAAGTGGGTGCTGTATTTGCCCAAAGTGAGAGCTTGACGAAGTGAGCAGGAGTGGGAGGAGGTTGGGACACCTGGTGACAAGTGACTCACTCAAGAGTACAGAGAACAGTTTTGTGAGCTGGGAACAGAACACTGCTCATCCAGACAGAGTTTTTCTTGACCCACATCACAACATTTCTGTTTCTAGTGGAAGTCCTTCCGAGGAGAAGACATTCTAAACAGAGTTGTAGGGAGTGTTATCTCTTGATCCTATAATTCAGTCACATGAGGATCTGGTTTAGTAAGGATCTTTCGTTTAGATCTTTAGTAAAGATCTTTCCTTTAGAAAGGAAGGAGGGCAGCACTAATCACATGTTCTATTTTTTCACCTACCATAGAAGCCAAACTCAGGGGTTTGGGTGTATGAATATGCATTACAAGAACCAGGCAAATGTCCCTCTCAGAACAGACTTTCATGATTGTTTCCCACATTGATTTCTTTGGTTTGGCTAGATTTCTACCAGTTCGAGCAATAGGAAAACCTAAAACTGCCAATAATTTTTGAGATGACTTGAAATCTGTGTAATGGGTTCCATCAAAAAAAAGAAAGAGTTGCTTTTATTGCCATCATAGCTGTAATGCAATTTCATGTGGTGTCCTTACACGTGCTATAATTTCTCATATAGAGCTGTCAGCAATAACCTTTTGTGGCAGCAGAGAGGAAAAAAAAATCCCCAAAATACATACTTGTCTAAGATATATTTTGTAGCCCTTAAATCCTGGCTGTGTTTCTCTGATCTTTCCTGTAGTGGAGGAGCACTGTGCCTTTTGCAGAGCAGGAGCAGCTGGCAGGGCTTGTGCAAGTGGGATCTTGGAGGAAAGTCACAGCCCAGCCTTGGTTCTGCTTACCTGGTGCATGAAAGGACTTGGCACCCTCTGCACTCCCATGTATTCACAAGAGTTTAAAATGTTTTGTGGTTTTGTCATTCAGTTTCCCTTCTTTCATTCTGAGCACAAATAACAGCTTAACCCAATGAGAAGTCAGAGGAAAAGAAAAATCTTAGAAAGTTGGTACATGTCAAGAACAGGGGAAGGCTGCAGGACCTCTGAGCCTCAAACACCCAGCAGCCTGTTCCACTCCCTGCTGCCTCTCCTCCTGTCACAAACCAATTTATATTTTGTGCCTCAACAGGAGATGTTCCAGTGCTGGCAGAAACTTTTAATGATTCCGAGCCTCCCGTGCTGCTCTGGAAACAAATTTGGAAGAATACAGAAGATTTTGCCACATATTATTCCTATAAACAAAAATGTCTTTCTCACCAGGAATTCATGTTCAGATACACTTCCACATTTTAGCATTGTGGGGTTTTTTCCTCATCTGGAGATGCATTATCCCTTATTCACATTCTTTTGGTTTTTTCAGATATCTCTTTGCCTTCTGATGAACTCTGGTAAACTGCAGTGTTGTTAGTGGGATTTTAGAGGATTGATTAGTGTTAAGATTCTTCCTAGCTTCCTTCTACTTATGCAGTTGTAGGATGTCCTTTCCAACACGTAATAAATACATTACCTGAGCACTTACTATCAATATAAGTTGATAAGAAGTTGATAATATAACTTACTATCAATATAAGTTGATAATATAACTTATTATCAATATAAGTTGATAACTAACTTAGTTTATGAGAAAATTTCTCCTTGAGCAATTAACAGCCTAACATGACAAATTGGTCCATCCTTTTTCTGGAATGTCTCTGTTCAACCACCTTGGAACCACCAAAAAAAAGGAGAATTCTGATTGGAAGAGGCCTCTGGATGCATTTAGTCCAAGCCCAAAGCACGACCAACTGTGACCAGATTGGTTAAGGTGATCCTGCAGGACACCAAGGGAGCACAACCCAGCCCATGACCGATGGAAAGGCCAGACCTGGGGCTGTGAGATGAGCTCAGATGAAGCTCTGTGGCCTGAGGCAGACACTGCTCACTTTGGGTAACAATCTCACAGCATTTCTCATGATGTGCCAGTGGAATTACCCATTTCGGTTGTCAAATTTTATGTACGATTTTAACTAAGGCCAGATCAGCTACAGGGACACTCACAGAACAGAAGTGAGGCTTATTTCACTTCATCCTTGTCAGAGACCACACAGGTCACCTCCACAGTGCTGTCCTTGCTGAGTTTTTAAAGCTCATGTGTTTTCCTGAGTCTCTGTCTTCCTCACCTGCAAGTTCAGCCCATTTTTATTCTCTCTGCCTTGGCTCCAGCACTCCCTAAAGCTGTTTAGGGGGTTTTATGCTTCCCTTTTATGAATACTGTACTCAAGCAGTGTATGGCTAGCAGGCACACAGCTCTTGCAGATGATAATGTTCTTTATTTTCTCAATGTGGTTCATTTAAAGGCACTTAAAGAAAACATTTTCCTGCAGATTGCTAGTGAAAGGAGATTGCTTTGGGTAGTTTCTTTATATTCAGTTTATCCTGACTTTTACATGAAGTGGAAATGTACATTGTTAATACAGGGAAATGGTCAAAAGGAGAAATTATAACTGCTTGCATATGCTTTTTTTAAAATGTGTTTCTGCTCTGAAAAATAATCATGTGAATTTGACCTGGCCTCACTTAGCTCTTCCTCTCCATGAGGGTGAGGGCTGCTGACATTACTGGAATGGTTACTGTTGGCAGAATGCTCTTCCTGGCCACTCTTGGGGAGACTGAATTACATTTGAAATTTTATGCATCATCAGCAATTTTTTTTTTCCCCCTGTAAATCGCAATTGCAGGAATACCTCAAGCACTCCTGTGCCTTCAGGATATGGTTGACAGCACTGCATGAGTGTAACTGAGATCCTGAGAAGCAAATGAAATGACATGGATGCATAAGCTGACCAAAAAAACCCAGAGCTGAGAGAGTTTTGCTGAGGAACAGTGGAACAGTGCTTTGGTGAACTGGATTGAGGTGCTTTGGCAGCTGTTCCAGCTAAGAATGCCACACAAATTCTTCAATTCTTCCATGTCAGGATGTGTGCTGCACCTATATACACCTCTGAATTTTTTCTGAACCCCTGAAGAATCCTAGGGCACGTGTGTTTGGTCACGTTTCTAATTTATTTGTTAAATTTGGGCACGAGCTTGAACATACAAATTTTTGCTTAGGAAGATGAGATTTGTCTTTTCAAAAATCAGAGGTTATTAGAAGGACTCTCTTTTCCCCTTGAAAATTGCCACCAGCCACCCCACAATGTCTCTTGGCTTGGAAACATGGATTAGTGTTTTGTTTTCTATGTGCAAAGCTGATATGCTTTGCCTCTCTGGAGGAAGAGAGACCAGTGACCACTTCAGAGCCAATCCATAATGCACATTTCCAATCTTCTCTCTGTTTCCACCACTGATGCTCCTACCTTGCATGTAAAGCAAAGCAGCTGTTACTAGATTTCACAGCAGAAAGATGCACACTAAGTGATTGCCAGAAGATTGTGTGCATTCCAATTTGCATAGGCTTCTCCTCCTTTCCACCCTCCTTTGCCTGACTAAAGAAATTAAAATGTGTGAGTTTAGAAGCAGCATATAATATATATTCCTCTTTTCAGTGATTCAGAAATACATGATCAACCCCCTAGATTTTATTCAAAAATAACATGCAGTTAAGGGGATTTTATTGCATCAGAAATAGTAACAATAAATATGATCTGTGCTTAGATGGTACACAGTTGTTTTTTACCTGAAGAGATAATGATAACTTAGTAAATGGGTAGTACTAGAGTGTGGTGTGTCAGGCACTACATAGCAGGATTTATTAATGCTAATATCTGTTAAGAAAATGCACTGTTAGCCCTGTTCTACATCTTTCTATTGATATCCTACAGTAGAAATAAACCTGTTTAAAAGAATTTCCTTCGGTGGCACAACACGCCTTAAAATTTGAACAAAAGTCAGCGTGATAAAAAAATTGATCAGTTCAGTGAACACATTTCTTTGCCTTAAACTGAAATGTGCATTCTAGAAGAGCATGGCTTGTGAATTGGAGATCCATGAAAGGAACAGACCTGCTAAAAGAATAACATTTTGACGAAACAAGCTTATTTGCTTAACAGCTTTCCACTGCAATTAACAGATGCACCAAATGTGTCTATTTAATGTGACAGTCTGCTCAAATAACCCTCTTTCAAGAGTGGGATTATATAATCTGGAAATAGCAGAGTTACACCGAGATTAAAATTATTGAATATCTTGCTTATCGAAGATGCCAGCGGCACTGTCTCCTCCTTTCCTCTGTACCTCATGCTGACTTGTAAATGATCTGCTTGAGCTCTGGTGTCCTTAAATTAATGAACTGTCTGACAGCAGCATTCAGCACAGGACTGCTGTTTGGAACAAAAGAAAGAGAAACTGGAAGAAACCCTGGGGAAGACAATCTGTGCAGCAGCAGTCCTGGAGGTGTTTTCCTCGCCACGCTTCGTGGCATGGCAGGGGCATTGGTCCTACAGGACTGAAACTGTGAGGGTGCAAATGGCAAGGCATGAAAAAATAAAGTGACAAGATGTATGGTCCCTGGGGCTTGGCTGATCAATGCTTAGCCCGTGATCAGTGGCTCCACTGAGACCATTTGCTCCTGGGACACACTCTGGGCACGTTCTGACCCGAGCAGGGGCTGGGGCTGAGGAGGGGACACAGCATGGCCTGCTGCCCACTGCTCAAAATGCCATGTGGGACATCCTGAGCAGGGCTGGAGTCATAGCAGCTGCCCCCAGGTTAGCCTCAGGAGGCTGTAATCATATCAAGGAATCCCTCATGACATCATAAAGGATTTGATATTTCACTGATGCTATTTCAGCAGAGTGAAGCTCTGGCATTTTATAGGTTTTACTTTCCCACAGTATCTGTCTCATTACAGGAGGGTTTTTAATGACAGAAACTCCTTGAGTTGTCCCCCAACCCTGGAAAACTTCCAAGTATTCCAAAAAGAATATAATGAGGCTCTAACTCTGAGGCATTGTGCTCTCAAAAGTGGAGGGGGCTGTTTCCCTTCTTGTCACAGGACCTGGCTGTCACTGCATCTCATTTGGACCATCACCCATTCCAGGTGGAAGAAATGGGTGCAATGTAATTTGATTTCACCCCTTTCAGTGTGGTCATTGCACTATGGAACGTGCAGTTGGCTCTCTGGACAACATGGAAAAAGCTTTTGCTTCAGCCCGAGGATAAAGACAGCAACCACAGAATTCATTTTTCCCGCTGTCCCCACATTTTAAAAAAGTCTGAATTGCCAGCTTGTGTTGCCTGTTGCCCAGAGAATGGCAGGTCACCTCCAAGGCTGTAATGTTGTCTTTTCTACATGCTAAACTTGCAGACTCTTCAGGCTGCAGCACCCGAATTTCCCTCAGGTGCACTGAATATTTCAGGTGATGATTGACCGCTCTCCCTGATATTTGTATGATTATTAGTCTCTTCTCTGTGTGCTATTCAGAGGACAGCACTGCTCATAAAAAGCAGATAGGAGCAAGCTGGGCTGCTGCCCCTGGTGGGTAGGAGAGAGGATGGGCTGATTGATGACCCTTGGCTGTTTTCTGATGTTGCAGTTGTTTTTTATGATGTCATTAGGAGGCTATAGTCATATTAAGGAATCCCTCATGACATCATAAAGGACTTGATATTTCACTAATGTTATTTCAGCAGAGTGAAGCTCTGGCATTTTATAGTCTTTGCTTTCCCCATAGAATTAGGAGTTGTCTAACTACAACCTAGGAGAAATGCAAAACTAGTCAAATGTCGACTTCAAAAGTTATGGTTAAAGAATGCTAATATATTTGGCTCTTTTGGAGCACATAGCACCTTTAGGTGGAGGACATGATGTGTTTATAAAAGATGCCATCCCTGAATCATATCCTCACACAAAGGAAGAATCTCAATTTTGTTTTTTGGTGCACAGAAACAAAGAATTCTTTTTCCTGAGCCCTGACAAGTGTACCACAGGACAGCACCATGGCACCCTTTAGCACGAGAGCACTGAGCTGTGATGCAATGGTGCAATCAGGGCAGCACTGACAATGGAGCCCAAAGCTATCATTTCCTGACATAAGAGGGAAATCTAAACTGTACTGAGAAGAGATACTGATGTGATGGGCTTGGTGTAGGTGGAACAATCAGTGTTAGTGCTGTTGCAGCTGTGCCACCATAAGGGGTGTGTGAGGACCAAGGCTGGTCAGCCTCAGTGACACCTCCCTGGGCAAGCTCAGCATCCTCCTTGCAGCAACACAAACATTCCACCAGGTAAAAGTGCTGTTAGTTAGGGATAGGGACTGCAGACCCAAGGGAGAAATCAAATTACAGTTTGCTTTACTGGAGTATTAAGGGGTTCCTTGGCAAGTCTTTATGCTGGTTCCTCCTGCCTTCCTGTCCTAATGCACTCAGTAGTATAGAAATATTCTTTGTGGTTCCTTATCCTTTCCCTTTTTTTCCTTTTTTCTCAGAGGAATTACACCTCTGGTTTTACCTTCCTTTTCTTTGTTCTCTGAGAGTTCATAATGCAAAGAACCTTATTTTTAATCTACATTCCTATGATTTTGGCACCGTTCTCTCTGGTTGCCCCCAGTTTACGTAGTAAACAGCAATGATATTTATTGTAACATTTTAAGATATTTCATTACTTCTTATCTGTGATTTTGGAATGGTGCTGGAAAGCCAGCCAAGTGGCAGAGCACCTGAAGCCCTACTGAATAGCAATAGGAATTGAACCTTTACCTTACACAGATGCTTCCAAAAATCCTTCCTGTTGACTGCAAAATTCCACTTGAAGCTGTTTTAAGAGCTGTTGAAAATTTTACCCATAATGACAGGCAGAAAACTCCAGAATCTAAAAGACTGCCATATGCATGTTAATCGGAAATGAACACTGTTTTATTTCACATAGAGAAGCACACAAAATTAAAAAACCCCTCTGAGAACCCAGCTGGACTTGTGGGAGATCCTTTTTGGCCTGAATCCATCTGCATTCTGAAATATCAGTAAATTAGAATGAAAGGTTTTTGGTTTTTTTTTCACCCCAGAGGTGCTACTGCAAGTATGAGTATATAACACCTCAAAGTTATTTTACAACCCCCAAACCAGCTAATTGAAGTGTTTCATATGAGGCACAATGCCAGTACCTCTGCATACCATTCTTAATCTGGAGAGGGGAGGAGAGGCAAGAGAAGAGCCTGCATTTCAGCACGCTGGTAGCTCAAGGTATCCAAAATCTTGCTGAGGAGATTGTCCTTCCTCAGTCCTTGTGGTGCCCATGTCCTTCTGTCTGTCTGAAAGTGCCCTACTCATCACTGCTGCTGAGCTGTGGCCCCTTGACAACCACAACCCTCAAAGCATCAGGTTTTTATTATGGCCAAGGGTACAAAAATGTGTGTCCAAGAGCCTCCCATCTCCACTGTTCAGCTGATGGAAGAGTCACTGGCTTCCAATCCTGCAATCCAGAGTCTGTGCCTTGCTCTTCCCTGCACTGACACAGAACTCAGTGTTGCATCAGGGCTGAAAGGGCTCCAGGGATCAGCAGACACCTGGCACTGGGTTCCTGTGTTGTTCTCCTGTGGTCAGGGCTGAGCTCTGCCTGTAAGGACTCTGTGCTGGAGGTATTTGCTGTTTGTGCTCAGCCAGGCCCTGTGATTTCACAGGCAGCTGGCAGTGGTCCTGCAGGTAGCTCGGGACTCCAGACAGCTGAGGACACAACCCTCTGAGGAAAAAACCAGTTTTACTCTAGTGTACCAACAGTGGCATGCACGGTGAATATGAATACAAAAGAGAGTCCTCAGAGGAAGTCCTGGCACTTGGCATTTCTCAGGGCCATTGGTGGCTTTGCGATCCCTTTTTCTATGCATCACCAATTAAATGTCTGTTTGACAGGCTGCACCACCCTGGACATGTCTGGAGATGCCCCAAAGGAGGAGGTGGGAAAGGGGGAGAGTTGCCTGAAGCCTGGGATAGTTATCTGTTTGCTTTGAACAGAGCAACCAATCTACCTCTGGGGTTTTGCTTTCACACAAGTTCATCCAGTTCACCTACTTACACTGCTCGTTATTAATAGAATTGTTAGCAGGTTCACTCCACAGCTGGTAGGGAAGGTGTGCACATGGGTGGCACCTGAAGACAGAAAGTATCTGATTATATCTAATACTATTTGGCTCATCTTCCCAGGTGTTCTGTTTTACAGATAATAAACCAGACAACTTCACAGAGGGAGGTACAGGCACACCCTAGCTGTGGGCTCCAGCTCTATTCCAGCATCAGCTCACCAGGGGGGTACCTGTGCTGGTGAGGAGTTAGGGCTGTGCCTGCACACACAAGGGAGCACAGCCACGGATGCCATGAGAGTGCAAATGTCACACATGAACAGATTTGTAGTAGGTCTCCAGAGGCACCTGTGCTCTCAGTTACTCAGTGACACTGAGACTCCACTATCTGTGGACACCTCCTTGCCCTTGTGCACATTTTCATTTTCATTTGTGGCTATTTATACGTGAGCCAGTCATGGCATGACACACTTTCCACAGGTGCAATACAGCAATCTGTGTTTGCAGCACGGGCTGTGCCTGCTCGGGGTACAACAGCTGCACAGATGTGACTGTCCTGTGGCAGAACCCAGCTCTGATGTGTGCACAGCAGGAATGGATCATGCACACTGCCCCTGAGATGAGAGCTGCTCTGTGTCTTGGTACAAAAAAGAAGGAGGTCTGCCATGGACTTGAGGTTCTTCTCTGTCTTACATTCTGTGCTCTTCCTCTGGCTGAGTGCTGACACTGAGGGGTCAGGTGCAAGATTTTCAGCTGGAGGAAGCTGAAGAACAGGCAGGAAACAGAGGAAAGAAAGTCTCCCCAAACAATCCCAGTTCCCCACCTCTCCCAGTGTTATGTAGAATGGTACATACAACCTGCTACCCTGCCTGTGAGCGGGGAAGGGTGAGCAGTTCATTGGTGCTGAACGTTCCATCCTGCCCTCACATACAGATAGTGATCTTGATTTAGCTTTTCAGCCATGGATGCCTTTGAACTCAGACCTAGCAGAGAGGGAGGAATCTTTTCCATCTGATTAATATCCAGAGCTTCTGCTATTTACTCAAGCCTCTTGGGTGGAGACATTGGGCTGGAGAGCTTGTGGGAACAACTCCCTTCAAGTTCTAGCTGCAATTTGAAAGCTGTGGTGTAGGAAGAAAAACAGGGTAACCAGCCTGTCTTCAAAGTGAGCCTTTCTTCTCCCCAGAGCAAATGGAGCTCTGACCCCATTTAACACCAGCTCTCTCACAGAGGTTGGTACATGCAGGGTTTCAGGCTCAGAGAACTTCCCTGCCTGAGTGGAACAGGTACATGTGTTGAATAAGCTCTTTCTTCAGTACCATTATAGTAAGGGTGGCGAGTAATTTTATTTTTTTCTTTTGCATCTGGACTGCAAAAGTTTTATGTCAGCCAACATTTCTTGCCATGTTAGCTTTAGAAGGAATATATGCTGCATGCATTGAGTTACCCTTCAACAAGTTAATACTTTCATATCTACCTCAGGGTGAGCTGGAGACCTCTGGCCAGAGCAGCACTGCTTTAGCTTGTCAAAATGGGTTCATCAGAATTTTCATCACAAATCCAGTGCATGAAATAAGGTTGGCTTCCAGCCTGGTGACTTGTCTCAGTCACCTATGCTTTTAGTGTGTGTTCAGGATGAGCAAGAATGTCTTACTCAGTGGTAATCATGTCATCTTGGATTTTTAAAGCTCACCTTTATTCCTGGCAAACCAACACATAATTAGCTTGATAATATTAAACACACTGGATATTTATGTTATCAGTTATTAATGTACATTGCTGATATGGGATTCTATTTGACTTGAACAAAGCACCTTTTATACTCTAGATGAAACAGGCACTACTTTGCTTAACTACTGGGCAGATGTAGCCTGATAGTAATTCACCTGCCCCTAGAAAATGTTGCAGTAATGGACCAGTTTCCTGGGCTCTGTCTCTGTGCCTCAGTGCAGGTCATCAAGACCTTCCAGCTGCTGGAATATCATTCTTACACATCTTTGAACATAAGTTTAAAAGGTATCATGGAGCTCTTCAGACTAACTGTGGTGTAGTTTTGAGAGCTATGATTGGAATATGCATGATCAGGAAAAAAAAGAAGGGAACACACAGATTAATGCCCCTCTCATGTGGACCACTCAGAGCAGATGCAGCACAGTGGCTGTTTTCTAAATATTCACAGGCACTTGAGTCAGTGGAGCTGGGGTTGGTCAGGGCTGCAGACCACTCCATAAACAGTGGTTCAGGTGTTCTTCTTGCACAAAGAAAGTCCCTTTTCCAAGGAATTTTTAATGCACCTGAACTTAACAAATAGGAGCAATCTGCAAAGGGCAGGGGCTTGAACAAATAAACTTTACAGTAACACAGATATTAAAACATTTTTAATACCATACTCTTTCTATTTATGAAACCTTGACATATTTATCTTTTATTTAGAAATTATTAGTCCCAAATTGAGCTCAGATGCTTCATCTCCTGTTTGAATTATGGGCACGAAAAAATAGTAGAGCAACAGTACCCCTAGAGTGAAGGCTGTACATCTTTAATTAATTTATGAGCATTTCCAGGGACTCCCTACTACAGCACCTGAATGCCTGGAAATCCTGCATTTTAAGAGCTTTCCATTTCACATTTTTTTCTTCCTGCTACTTTGGATCTCACATCTCCAACCCTGTAGTGTTCAGCACACAGAAAAGTGGTATTAATGTCTTAGTGCTTATTATGTCAACTACAATTGAATCAATTTCTCCTGAATTGTTTGCTGGTTATGCCTATCTTGTTCTAGTAAGATGCTCAATGATAGCAGGGTAAGAGGTCCCTGTTTGTGGCTTCTCCTGCTCTGTGTGAGGCCTCACCTCTGCTTTGTTCTCTGAAACAGCAGTAACCAAAGCACTGATGTGCTTTCTTCAAAGCATGTATCACAGGGGCTGAGGTTCTTTTGAGTCAGTTTTTGTAGGCTTGCAGGAAGCAGTGGTAGATGTGGTATCCTGTGACATGTCAGGGGTATCCAAACCTGAATCATGCTCCCGTTTCCCTCATTGGCAGGTGTGAAAGAAATGAAAAACTCCTGAATTAGCATTCCCCGTTTGTCAGTGCCATGCTCCCTGACAGAATCAGACTGGTATTGGCTCTTTCTCCCACCCTGTTAATTAATTTTGCTGTGCTGAGCAAGCGGGCTGCACAGGCTGGCTGCTGCGGACTGATCTCCTCATCTGCCTTTGATGTGCCTGCTGGGAGGGGAGGGTGCACTGCAGAAACTCAGAACTGAGACCTGCTGGAGCTTATTTCCATGCTGCCTTGGGCAGAGCCCTTCTCTGTCCTCTACTCTTACGTGCTTCTCTTTTAACAGCAGCTCTATTTTCATAACACAGCAGAGGTTTAAGGCCTGGGAGCTGTGGGGGCCTGGGCCCTCATGGGCTGTGGGGTTGGTGCACATGGGCCCTGTCCACTCATGGCCAAGGGAGGGTGTTGGAAACTGCAGGGCTCTCAGGGTGCCCAGCACCTTTGGGTGCAGAGACTGCAGCTCTCCAAGCCCACAGCTGAGGGCTGGTGCCACATGGCAGCTGCTACAGCCAGCCCACCCCAGGGTGAGGACATTTCCTTCCTTCCTTCCTTCCTTCCTTCCTTCCTTCCTTCCTTCCTTCCTTCCTTCCTTCCTTCCTTCCTTCCTTCCTTCCTTCCTTCCTTCCTTCCTTCCTTCCTTCCTTCCTTCCTTCCTTCCTTCCTTCCTTCCTTCCTTCCTTCCTTCCTTCCTTCCCTCCCTCCTTCCTTCCCTCCTTCCTTCCCTCCTTCCTTCCATTGTGGCTGCCAGGACAAGGTGGAAGGGAGGTGAAACCTTGATCAGGACTGTGAAAAACGCCAATCACTTGGTTTTAAAATTTTAGAAGTTTTATAGTAATAAAATTGTTATAAAAATAGAGTAATAATCATTTGGACAATTTTGATTAGGACAATATGAGACAACAGAAACAAAGAGTTATGGACAGTCCGGGTACCTTTTCTGGGCAGCATAAACCCAACAAAGGACCCACGTTAACAGAGGATTAACCCTTAAAAGCACTAACCTGTTGCATATTCATACACCTCATCCATGATGCATAAATTCCATTCAAACACAGGATTCTGTCTGGTCAGTGTCAACTTCTTCCTCTGAATCCTAAATGGCTTCATGGCTGAGCAAGGCAGGAAGAAGTTCGTTTATTCTGAAAATGGAGCAATAAATTCTCTTTCTCTGAACCATTTAGGTGTCCTGTGGCTGCTATCAGGTGCAAGTACCTCATTCCTTTCTTTAAAAAAAATCCCACGTACATAGTTCCTATTTTAACTATAAAGTTACCTTTTAACTACAAAACTATATTTACCATCCTATTAAAATGTTCATACAGCAATACTAATCAATACAACACAATACATACAGTAAATATCTGCATAGAGCCATATAACATGCACTTTTCACAAGGACACTGCAGGGCCACTCAGAGCAGGGAGGTTGCCCACAGCTGTGCTGGGAGGGCTGAGGGCTGCTGAGCTCAGAGCTGGTTTTCCATGGTGCTATCTGGGGATCTGCTGAGAGCTGCCTGCTGGCAGGAGGGAGGAAGGAGCTGTGGGAAAGGCTGGTGCCTGCCCCTACGTGTATGGC
Source organism: Agelaius tricolor (assembly GCF_023055355.1). NCBI lineage: Eukaryota > Metazoa > Chordata > Aves > Passeriformes > Icteridae > Agelaius > Agelaius tricolor. The sequence goes on along the minus strand of NW_027269296.1, from coordinate 4,113,027 downwards.
TGCATGTGTGCAGGGCAGGCACCCAGAGAGAGCCATGGGGCACTTGTTTTTCCCTGCACCAAAACAAGTAATCACAGCTCTTTTTCTTTTTATCTTTTTTTTTTCTTATCCTTGTTGGGTTGGTAGGTTTTGTTGATTTTTTTTTCTAAAATTGCCAAATATTGTCATGAATTGAACCTGGTTAGATGCCAGATGCCTGAGGAAACCCAGAGCACTGGGAATATTTCTCTGTCTGCTCTGGGGTGCCCCACTGACTTTGACCCTCATTCATGGAGAAAGTTTCCCAGACTTTGAGATAACTTGAGTCCACAAAAGTGTGAAATAGGTTATAGAGAGTAGTGTAGGTGTTATCACCTGGTGAGAAATTGAGGTTTTGGGATTTTTAGTATGTTCTGGATGGAAGCAAGATGGAGGGCACAGGGTGTCATCCTGAGTTTCTTCTTCATGCTTCTTCTTCCTCCTTCTCCATGGGTTTGGGTGGCATTTTGTAATTGGGCAGAAAAGTCCCCATTGGGGGCTCTTTGGGATCAGTTATTGGGTTAAAAGGGAAAACAATCCAGGTGTCAGCTCTTCATTGGATAGTTTAGTCTCCAAAGCCCTTGTACCAAGAGATTGTTGGCCATTTTGTGCCTTCTAATGAAAAGCTGCAGAACTCACAGCAGTGAGACTGTTTTAGTGATCAGAAATAATGAACACCTGAGTCTGAACATGAACTGCTGCCTCAAGTGCCTTCAATGCAGACCCAGAGGAACCCAAAACTGGGACCCCCACAGGTGCCCATCAAAGTCACTCCATCACTCACCTGCTCAGCTGAGCAGGAGAGGGACAATATAATTCAGAGGACAAGGAGAGATTGCTCAGCAATTAATGGCATAGGTAAAACAGACTCAACCTGGGGCATTAAGTTTCCTTTGCTACCAATCAAATCAGAATATAATAATGAGAAATAACCCCAAATCTTAATGTCTCACCATGGTCTTGGTCATGGTGAGACATTAAGATTTTTTTTTTCTGAAATGAATGCTTCTGTTCTTGCCAAAATACTGACCATTAATGGGATTTAGGTCTTTCCTTGCCTGTTTAGTTTGCAGAAATCTGCAAAGCTGCTCAGATGGCCATACAAAAAGCCTAGAACTACAACTTGGTTTTGTTGGTTTTTTTCCTTAAATTGCCTGAGAAAACACATTCATAAAAGTTAGATTCTGGACTACATTGAGGTGAAAGCTCTCAGGGAAAGATTTGACTTCTCAATTACTGTTCCCACTTTCTGCCACCAGACTAGTCCTTGTGTGAGTTGCTGGTACTTGGGCTGCAAGCATGCTGTCCTTTGGTTCAGTTCAGGAGCTCCCAGATTAAGCTTAGAGATTTTCCAGTTTTTATTTTAAAATGAAAGAGAACTCAGAATATTCTGTGAGAATCTTATTTGCACATCAGATACAGCGTTGTGCATAACTTGGGTAGAAGGGAAAGGAAAGAAGGGCAGCAAAGTCTGCTTTTTTTTTTTTAGTTCAGATTGCTTGAGTCATGAGTATTCATCATCTAAATGAAAAGATATGGAGTTTTATAGGAACTCCACCCACCAAACTGAAAGAACTGTTATAGTCTTTGCCAATAAAATGCCAAATTAAATGGATAAAAAATGAAGCCACATAGATTGTATGAAGCAACTGTTTTAGATCCTGAGTTTGGTGGTCAGACACAAGAGGCTCCCAGCAGCAAAACACAGTTCCAGGTCTTGTGATCAAATATCTTTTAGCAAACACTGAATGTGGAGAGTGTGGCATCGATTGCCACTGCCTCACACATCCACATCTTCATGAGCACCTTGTGGGCACTCTAGCACAGGTTTTCCAGGTTTTCCTCATTGTTTTATACCACTGTAGTAATCCACTCCTCCTAACTCTGCTTGCTTTCTATGTCAATTCTCTTGTACTAAAACACCTAAAAATCCTTCACTGCTGGTTTTAATTACAAGTGTGTTAGCTGCTTCTCTACATGTAATTACTAAAATGAATGGAGAAAGCAGAGATGAGAGAGTGTAAATGCTCTTCACACAGAAATGCAATTAGACCTGCAGGCATCTTTCCAACTACTCCATATGTTATGTAAAGTTTGGTGTATGTATATATGAATTAATGAGAGTATTTATGTTTTCCCTTCTCACTTTCACAATGGATTCATTTCAGACATATTTTAGAAGGTATTCCTGATTGTTAGGTAGACAGATGAGTATCTCCTCCAGGTATTGTCATATCCACCTCAAAAACCAGAGAAAAGAGTACATGAGCGTTGCAGTGCATGTGCACTGTAAGCAAACACCTGATGTGTGTTCACTGCCTTGCTGATCTTCTGAAGTCAGTCTGAGGGAGAGCACAGCCTCCTGGGAGGGGTGGCAGAAGGGGAATATCTGCATCATTTTTCTGAGGACTTGCCTTCACCATGAAATTAAGTCAAGTCTGCACCCGAGTTTCTTCTCCCGGTTGATCTCAGTGAAATAACCAAAAAAAAAGCTACATTTAGCAGCCTTATTTGTCCTGAGACTGGCTGTGAGCTGTTGTTAACTCTTTCCAGCCCTTTTGGGATGTGTGATAGGATTCAGAGGAAAAGCCCAGGCTGGAGTGGCAGGGTCCAGCTTACACGAGTGTGGCAAACTGTGCTTAGTTAAGCTTTGTCCCATGTCCAAGCTGAAGAGGTTCTGCCTGGGGACAGCATCTAATAAGGAATGGGTTTGTGGCTTGGTCCATTTGTATGGCTGTTGTAGGGTCTGCTGCTCTCCCCAGGTCCTGGCAGGGTGAGGTGGTTGCTGCCTCTCCCGTTTTTGTCAGGATTTTGGCATCCATCAGTCTCTGCTCTGCCTGTGGCACACCAGACACTGTGAGGAGCTCCTGCCCTGGCTGTTCCTGATGGAAAAGTCACAAGAAATGAGTGCTAGAATGCTCTCATTCATTCCTCAAAGGCAGCAGCTGCAGCAGCAACCTGGTCTGAGCCAAGAGTGAATTGTAGAATTAACTAAGCAAAAAAGAATTTTGGGTTTGGGGATTTTTCTTTTTTTTTTTTTTTTTTTTTTTTTTTTTTTTTTTTGAGATTTTTCATCAAAAAAATTGGAAAGTTGAGTAAATGCTGTTGGGAAAAAAGTCACAGATACCTGTTTAAAAAAAAAGTTTTCTTTGATGTATTTGACTTAAAAAGGTTTTGCAGTCCTTTAGTGAGTATGAGTTTTTAGAGGAAAAAGGATCTTTAGTCCATGTTCAATACTTGCAAAAGTGAAGCTAAAATGCCTTTTCAGGAAGCATTTGGACCTGAAATCCTTTGATGTCTGGTAACTTACAGAGAACTGGGATTAGGAATGGTGACATGTGACTCATGTGAGGCAAATGGAGATTTACTTGTGGACCAGAGAGTAAATATAACCCACAGAGGGTGTTGGAGCATCATTAGAAACATGGAACAACTTGTGGATAGATCTGCCTAAATCCTACACAGATGAAGAAAAGTGCATTCATCAGATACATTATTGTTCTGAGTCATTTTAATTTGTTTATAGACAAACAATAACACTCCCTTTACTGAGTTGATTCAAATATCCTTGCACAGGCAGTGCTGAAATAAATGCAAGATGTGGTTCAATGTTGGGGACAAGAAAATCACAGATCATTTTTATCATTCAAGATAGAACCCAAAATCTGACATCACTGAAGCCAATAGCAAATTTCTTTTTGCTGTACCACTCTTAGAAGGAGGTTCTTAAATAGAAAAGAGATTTGATTGTGCACAGAGGGAACATTCTGGTGGTATCATACTTACTAAAATATCCAGACTGTTATGTAGTAACATCCTTTTTGAAGAGTAGAATATTTAAAGAATATTCCATTTGAGTGGAAATCACTCAAATTAAAATAGACCTAATTTTTAAAAATACACTGTAAGATACATAAGAATATATTTTTTTAAATGGGAAAAATATACTTCAAAAAATACAAAAAATTGCTACCATAGAGCAAGTAAGATTTTTCAGCACAATGTGCTGTTTGTGCTGCCTCTGTTTTCCATGCTAAAAATCTTTGTTTCTCATTTCCAACCGAATTTTTGGTTTGTGTCATGACTCCTCAGGAGTGTCGAGAGGAAGTTTTTATGCAAGACAGTGGTTTCTGAGATTTATATGACAAGCCTGGGTAAAATTCAAATTACTCTGATTTAATCCATTTGGAGCTGCTGCACTAAATCACTGTAGCTGCTGCTGACATTCCAGCCCACAGAAACCTGGAAGCTGATGATATAAGTTTATCTCTGTATCTACAGGTGAAAGCTCAGGCAGCCTTGAATTGCAGCAAGAGGTGTTTGCCTCCCTTCTGAATATATTTGGGGAAGGAGCAGGGGCTGCTTCTTTGAGCACTCTGGGAGAAGCCTAACTGTGCTTTTCCTCTTGAAATAAATTGGCCTCAAGGTCGTGCTATCTTTCAGAATATACAGTAGGAACTTTCCCTTTCCCTTATTTTTTTTTTCCCCCACTGACACAGGCCACAACCTTATTTATTTAAGAAATACACATCAGGGAGCCAAATATTCATAAATTACCTCATGCTGCAGTGAGCATCCACTTGACAAGCCTGCAGCTGGCCTCAGCCTCCTGATGGGAGGTTCCAGTTGGGAACCTGGAATTCCTGAGGTCACCCTATCTGTGCTCTCTCCTCTTTGAGGGAACCTCTGACTTTCTAGGCCAGGATTTGGCTTACAGGTAAAAGGAAATAGAAAATGAAGAAGTCTTTAGGCAGCTGTAGAAATCCTGTTGACATGGCTTTGAGTAAGTGGGCAGTATCAGCCTCTTACCATTCTGATGCAAATTTTGCATCTGCTGTTATTTATAAATAAACTTTGAGGTCTCAGCCGTTCCACTTTAAGCTGATTGTGTTACAGGACAATTGCAAGATCAACAATGTCTGGAATTGCAATTAAGGGTGTGAATTTTGAGAAATAGTTCATAGAAGCTACTTGCCCTGTGGGGATCCTGTGAACTGTCAGGCTGGCACCTGATGCACCTTCCAGCATCCATTACAAGGACTTAAAAATTTATATAAAGGAACAGAGGGGAAAAGCTGTGTTTCATTCACATCAACTGCCAAGTGATACTTTGACCAAGCAGGGTTCAGATGCCATTTCTCTCTGGGTTATCCTCTGAGGTGATGCTGTATGGATGTTGTGAATAGGAAATGGAAGTTTCTGGGGGGCTCTGTGTAAGTCACCAGATACAGACTCAGGAACTTGACTTGCAGCATTTACCTGCCACACAGGATTATGTACAGAAAGCTTTTGGCTGGAAGAAGAATGGTGAAATGTTAAGGTTTAGTTCTGTTCTTGAGTATATCCTTTCTGGCAGCTGCACTGAAGTGCAGCTATTGAGCCTCCCCCAGTGTGCCAGAATCTCAGCCTCTCCTTCCAGTGCAGAGGGCTGCAGAGACATTAAACACATTTTTCTCTTTAAAACCATTTTCCTAATTTTATTTTTGGATGAACCAATGAATAAAGAACTCTATTAGGATAAACAGAGTACTTACAGCAGCTAAAATGCACACATTAAAGTGTGCACTGGAACAGGAGGTTTGAAATGTTTCCATATTTCATAATAGAGCTTTAGTCAGTTCTGTCATCACTGTGCTGAGCCAGATCATGTCTGGGAAGGAACACAGGAGAGCTTCCCTGTCCTGTTTTGGGATAGAAATGACAGAGGTGCCAAGCTGGAGCAGGTGGAGGGAGGTTGTTGCTTTAGAACATTCCTGAGCCTGAGTGCATGTGAGGTGAGGGCAGCCCAGCTCAGAGAGGCTCTGGACACATTTGCAGCTCATATGCAGTGGCCATTACATCATGGGGAGGGCAGCTGGGGAATGAAACTGCTGCTTGGACTGGGAGTGTTTCCAAAACAATATCGAGCTCTTTTTCTCTGTCCTCTCAGTTGTACCACCTGTGTGCCTGGGAAAAGAGAAGCCTGTTGAACAACTCCTGTAAATTGTAGGTGTGGAGTGAAATGCCTGGAGAGTAGAGAGGATAGGCAGTGCCAACCCTAGCCACTACCTTATTAAATTTAAGATGAAAGGCCTCAACCCCTTCAGTCTCTCTTCAGACAGCCCCAGATTAAAATTTTTGGAATCCTGCAAGCTACTCTGCTTTGCTCAGGAAAGTTAATAACAATTTCAAATACCTGCCTTGTGGTGGAGGGACCCCTGACAAAGGTAGGTGGTTGGAACAGATGCCAGATCAGGAGTAAATCAATTTCAGGATGGCATAACTTCTTCCAATTGTGAAGTGTCTTGATCTTGATCTCTCTCACATGCCCTGCAGAACTGGCAAGTAAAAAAGCCAACCTCCAAATTTTCTTTGTGTTAGTAGATATCCTGCTCAAATGTGTAATTTTTTTTTTCTTGCTTTCCTGCATTAGGTTCATCAGCTGCTACTCAAAAACTTCTCCCACTCAAGGGTCTCCCACTGTGTAACTCCCCTAAATATTGCCATATTCTCACACTATTATATGATTCTGTTGTAGTTCCCAACTTGGATAACCTCTGCTGAAACAGGTCCTGAGTCCAGAAAAATATCTTTTTCCTTTTTTTAAGGAAGACAACTTAGTACCTGTGAGAAGTAAGGAAGAAAGTGAAACTTGTCTTGTTTTCCTCCCATCCCCTTTTCAGGCACCCCAAAGGGAAGTTCATCCTCCAGTGTATTGTGTCCTCTAAAGGGTCTGTCCTGTCACCTCTCCCTGCTCTGGTCAGCACCAAAGCTAATTTCTTTTTGCATTTCTGTGTGGCCAAGGCTGAGCCCTCAGCTCAGAGAGTGATTCCTGGTGAGGGGCAAGCTTGCTAACGAACGAGCTGCTCAGTCACCTCTTCAGAAACACTGCTGAAGCTCATAGCAGAGCTCTGAGGTAACGGGTAATTTTTTGCCAGACAAAAGAATCTTCTCTCTGGCACAGATTTGGTGTGTCTCACATTGAGATGGGAGGGTCAGGAGATGGGAGATGTGTTTCTACCCAAGTGCTGCTGTCAGGGCCTGAGCAGAGCTTGCACCGTCTCAGCAGCATGGACTCGAATTCTCTGCTGGAGCAGCTCATCCCGAGTTCAGGGCAGATGCTGCCCCCAAAAACCTCTCCTGGAACAACACTGGAAAGGGGAAGAAACATGTCACTCTTTACCAAGGGAGTATTAGAAGATCTCCCGTGGTCAGTTGTGTAAGTTGTTTAAAAAGTGTTAGTCTTTTCTAGAAACATAAAAATATCTGAGCTCTTAGATGATGAAGACTGTGTCATGGCCATGCTCCTTTTCTGTGTTCAGCTCCCCTTGTCTGGCTTTATATGTGTAAGGGAAGTTCTTTCACAAAATATCCAAATATCTCTGCTGTTCTTGTTGTGAGGTGATTCAATTTTGAAAATAATTTTAATTAAAAATGGACTAAACTAGATAGAAGAAATCTAGTCCTCCTCTACCTGCTCTGCCTCCCAAACCTGAGCTCATTCTCATTAGAGTGTCTGCTTGGGCATTTCTGCTCCCCATGTGCAAAGTGCATTTTCTCTTCTGCTCAGCCTGACAAGGGATTTGCATCTTGTGCTAAACAAGTGAAACAAAGCCCTCTTTGAAGTGCATGAAGCCATTTATTTCAAAGGGGAACCATGGAGTGTGGCATGTTGGCAGTGCACTTGGCTCGAATTTATCTTGAAATGCCGAGATGTCTTTTGTGTGTTTTTATAATGACATCATTAGCACCTCCAAAGACTATTTCGCTATCTTGCAGGTAGAAATTCAGACAGAGAGGAATATCTGAGTGAATGGAAGACAGTCAGCTACACTGCACAAGCTCCTTTTCTTGACCCAGCAGAGCAGCAGCAGCACCCAGCCCCTGGGAGGACAGAGCTGCCTGCTAGTCTGCTTCACCCACGAGCAGCACATGCTTTACCCACAGGCTATTTCTTGTACATACATAAGGGAAACTCCCTTAAAACAGTCACTTCCTTAAGCTTCATTAAGGCCCTCAGCAGACTCATCTTTGATGCCTGCAGTTCCCTGCCAGCTGGCAGTGCCTGGCTGCTGCTGAGCAGAGAGTTCTTCATGTGAGATGCTGCTTGCCCTTCCACTTCCTCCTCCTCCCTCCCCTCGAGTCCGTCTCCTCCACCTGCTGCATCTTGTTCAAATCTGGTTTGTGAGCACTTTGGGTCAGGGACTGTCTAATTTACAGCGTGTCTGCATGCCCCCCAGCACTAGGTAAAAGCTATTAATTCACATCACCCTATACTTAGAGAAAGTTTTATGGGATCAATAGAGCTGTGCTATTAATAATACAGCTAAAGTGAAGTAACTTCATGCTGTGCATCACCTCAGAATAGCCCCACAACCTATTATAGAAAGAGAGTAATTTCCTCAAAGCTATGGCTGTAACCAGACCTGGGGTTTAGTTCTGCACTGAAATATTTGTTGAACCTGAGAAACCTTGTCACAAAGACAAACCAGGCTGGGTGTGGTGCTGGCAAAACTGATTTGAACTGGAAGAATTTCAGAAATGCTGGAAGTCTGAAGGAAACTTTTTCTTCCAATTACTCTAAGATTGCATCACAGCTTATTTTAAAGCTTTCTTAATTTCTGGTTCCAACTTGCAACTCACATTTAACATTTCTGCTAATAGTTTAAAACTGATTAGCAATGTTTGCTTAAATGTTTCACCTGAGTTTTTTTTTTTTTTTTTAATTCCTACATAGATGTTGACTGAAGAGAAGAAGTAAGAGTAAGACTCATTGATAGTCTTGCTTTGCTGCTTTAGACCATAATGCTGCATGTGGCTGGCAGTGTGACATTCTTTCACCATCATATTTTCTGAGAAATCCTCTTTGCCCAGGATTTCTCTCGATTTCTCTCCTGGGAAGCTGAGAAGCCTCAGAGAAAAAGGAAAACAATATTATCAATATAATCAAATATAACAATATATCACTTACTTCTCCTGTGTTTTGCTGCTTAGGAATGTGGTTTGTAGAGTGTTTATCCAACAGGTGGGTGTTTGATTGGTTTCATGTGAATTGTTTTGACTTAATGACCAATCACTGTCCAGCTGTGTCAGGCTCTGGAGAGAGTCACGAGTTTTCATTATCATTCTTTGTAGCTTTCTGTCTGAATCCTTTCTCTATTCTTTAGTATACTTTTGGTATAGTATAGTAGAATAGAATAGAATAGAATAGAATAGAATAGAATAGAATAGAATAGAATAGAATAGAATAGAATAATAAATTAGCCTTCTAAGAACATGGAGTCAGATTCATAATTTCCTCCCTTAGACGGGGGACTCCGAAAATAACACAACTGGTGGTATTTTCCTAATTCTCCTAATGTTATTTTTGGATGAACTTTTTGGATGAATTTCATTTTATATATTTTTTTATATTTTTGGATGAATTTTCTTTTTGGATGAATTCCTCGGTGTGCCCAACCCTGAGTCCTGCTCTGGAGCTGGGTGTGCCCTGTGAATGCTCCAGGCTACAGCAGGCCCTTGGCAAGGGTCCCACTGGTGACCAAGGCAGAGGGGCAGACCCTGGGTGTGAGCTGGGAGCCTTTGAGCTGGGGAAAGCTCTTTTACCATCCAGGCTCCAAGAGAAATGCCATTGCCCCCTTATGGTTTCAGGCTGCTTGTCATATTGACTGGGACTGTGCACTGGTGGCTCAACATCCTCTCATCTCAGGTTATTTTTTGCAGACTGCCAAAGGCAGTGTCTTGGTGTGACAATATACCCATGTTATTAAACAGATGTACCCTGAGACAGCATCACAAAACGACATCCTGTCTTGGGGTGATTTTATCATGATTAGTCTGTTCCCTGATCATCTGCTTTATCCCAAAAATGGTTGCTGTAGCTTGAAGGTGGGTCCAGGAGGAGCCTTGGGTTTTTCAAAGCCTCACTCCTGAGGCATCTGGTGTGCTGTGTGGTCTGGGGTTTATTTTTTTTGCTTGGCTAGCTTGGTTTTTGGTTAGCTTGGGCTAGAAGGTTTTTTCCCTTTCCCTGGCCTTGGAGAGGCTGCAGCAGCAATTTTTGGCAGCTTTTTTGAAGTGAACTGGAAGGCTTGGTTTGGTTCCAAGGCCAGAGACTGGAACCAAAAGGCAAAGGGCCTCTCCATTTTGGCTCTAGGTCTCAGAAAAAGCTGAGCCAGTGAGAGAAAAGCACACCAAACCCACCTGCTTCATCTGCTGTGAAGAAGGGACAAACACCAGACATTCACCAGGTTCCCATCTGTTCACCTGAGCTGCTGTGTGAACCTTTTGTTTTTTGGGGTTTTTTTCTCCCTGAGACAGGAGCTGGCACCATCTTGCTCCCCACCACATGGCTGGACATTGTGTTTTCTTTACCTTTCCCTGGCATTTTGATTTTCTGTCCCAGTCTGTGTGCAGGGTAGGCAGGTACAGTCTGACAGCTCAATATCTAGCATTTATTTACCTTTTTTTCCCCATGCTCTGTGGGCATTCTGTCAATAAACAGTCGGTGTTTTTCACTTTTATCCACTAGCGTCCATTTCTTTTGGTGGAAAGGGACTTGGAACCCCTTTTTTTTAGAGGGAACACTCTGGAATGAGTGTTTTTCTCCTAAACTTGTCTCCAAGCCGAGACACATCCTCTGAGCAGTGAATTCTTCGACAGCCCAGACAACTACATGAAAACAGAGTGCTGTAGAGCTTTTTAAGGTGAATACATGAAAACAGAGTGCTGTAGAGCTTTTTAAGACAAATACATGAAAACAGAGTGCTGTAGAGTTTTTAAGGTGAGGTTAGATGCCAGACCTTGGGCAATGTGCTCCAGACTGTCACACTTAAACCAGGAAAGGATGCTGCATGCAGTTATACCCATGCACTGCTGTAAATGCAATTTTACTCATGCAATGCTATAAATCCAATTATACCCATGCAATGGTGTAAATGCAATTACACCCATGCAATGCTGTAGATGCAGTTACACCCATGCACTGCTGTAAATCCAATTATACCCATGCACTGCTGTAGATGCAATTATACCCATGCAATGGTGTAAATGCAATTTTACTCATGCAATGGTGTAGATGCAATTATACCCATGCAATGCTGTAAATGCAATAATACCCATGCACTGCTGTAGATGCAATAATACCCATGCAACGCTGTAAATGCAGTTACACCCATGCAATGCTGTAAATGCAATAATACCCATGCACTGCTGTAAATGCCATTATACCCATGCACTGCTGTAGATGCAATAATACCCATGCACTGCTGTAAATGCAATTATATCCATGCACTGCTGTAAATGCCATTATACCCATGCACTGCTGTAAATCCAATTACATCCATGCACTGCTGTAGATGCAGTTACACCCATGCACTGCTGTAAATTCAATTATACCCATGCACTGCTGTAGATGCAGTGGGTGGGGATGAGCCCTCTGTGCAAGGAGCCACCTTAATGCACTCTAACAAGAGGGCATTTGTCCTTTGCTTTGCCTCCCTTAAGTAAGTCCCACAAAGCTTTAGCAACATCTGTCCGAGCCTTCCAGCTGTGCCAGTGGCCCCTGGGGAGTTTGTGATTGCTGGACAGGTACCTGCTCCCCTGCAAGGCTCTGCACACACACAGGGGTCTGAGGAGTCCATGCATATTTGGGCACAACTGACTTTCTGCCAGGTGATTTTCATGTCAGAAAATTCCATCCTGCTTAACTGTAACCTCATCACGACGAGGAAGTGGAAACACAAGCTTGGTTTGATGCTCCTACACACACACACAATGTGATTTACTGTCTTGGAGAAACCAGCTGGGATTCATTTTCATGCTGTGACTTCCTTCTTCCAGGGCTTCACAAGCTCTTGGCACAGCTTTGATATCCAGCCTGGAGAGTCAGGGGCACTTTTGAGAGAGGCAAAAACAATGGCAGAGCCCTCGAGCTGGCTCTTCCTTCTGATGCTAGACAGCCAAATAAAAAGGGAAAAGAAAGCTGGGGGCAGCTCCTTTATGTCCTGACTTCAGAGATCATGAGAGGAATCTTGCTTTGGCATTGTTTACAATAGAACTGGGAATATCTTAGCACTTGGCTACTGATTTTGAAGGTGTAGCATAAACAAATGAGTCTTTAAAAATCAAGGGGACATTTATCCTGTGACCACTGCTGCTACGTTCTCCTCAGGCATCCTCATCTGAAACAAGTTCATTGTGTGGAACACTGTCTCTGCTGCCTGGGATATGTTACAGCTGATGCCTGCACCTAGCTATGCATACCAGCTGCACGTGTAATTCATCTTTAATAGTATATTTATGATTCAAACTGGGTCTTTCTGTCTCTTTTTTTTTTTTTTTTCTTCTCAGGCTATTTTTAAATTGCTCAAATGGCAGGGCATTCATTATTTCCACTAGATGACTACATTGTTTTGTTCCCTAGTAGATGTTTCAAAAAGGAGTGTAGTGGTTTACTGTCTACTGAAAGTGGCTAATTAAGAACTGTATTTCTCAAATTAGTACTTGGAGCAGTTTCCCTGGACTGTCATGTGAAGAAAATTGTTTTAGTAATTTTCCCAAAAGGTGAGAAAGCTGTGACATAATGCAAACTTTCCCTATTTTCCCTATTTTCCTATTGGTGAAGCTTGTTGGTAGATAAGGCTTGAGTTGTGATCTAATTCATCTGTGCTACAGGATTGTCTTTTGGTAAGTGTGGGTATATATATACTGTATATAAAATATATAATTTTATTTTTAGAGGTGAGCACACTGTGTGCCAGCTGAAGAACATACATTCCACTCAACGTTGCAGAAATGTGTTGGGAACAAACTTGTCCAGAAGAAAAGCATGGTGTGCTGGTGACTGAATAATGATTAATGTGTTGGCAAAATCACTGTTCTTGGGTAAAATCACTCAGCAAAGAACTGCTGTGTTTAAGAAGAGTCTTAACAACAGGATAAAGGGATCCTACTTGCATTATCAATATGTTGATGACTGCTTTTCTTCTCACATTTTTTGATAGGAAGTCACTGTGATCCAACCCCTGAAGTGTCCACACTGCCTTTTAAAACATGAACTAAGACCCATAATTGCACAGAAATTCAGTAAGTTTTTACAGCAAGTTTCCTCTTCGTGGCCCACTTTATTATTTATCATGAAAAACCCTTTCTCTGTGATCTGTGTGTTTTCAGACACTCTGAGTGACAGCCTTCTCTTGAAAGCAAATAATTTCCTCTGTCACGTGAAGGGAAAGTCCTGTGGGGAACTTTCCAGGATAAGCAGGACTCCTCCCCAGCTGTGCCCTTCTTTTTTTGAAAAACAAACTATGTTTCTTTAAACAAAATGGTAACATTTATACTCCTAATTCTGCTTACCTCCTGGCCTGGGCTTTGTAAATGTAAGTGCAGATTATGAATGCATGTGCAGTGTCTGATATTTCTAGGAAGAATACTTTATAACTGAGATCTCTCTTCTCCTGGGGATGAAAGCAAAACAAATTTAGGGATTAAATCACACAGAGGTATAATCCCCAAGGGAAACTTACTTTAGTTATTATGATTATATTACGATGTAGGCTTCAGTACAGCAAAAGCTGTGTGAATACCATTTCAATGGGGAATAATTTTTACTCTTACAGCCTATAGTACATTATAATGCATTTCTGGGAGCTTGATGAACTGTAACTGCAATTCTCAGACATCTTTGCTTTCTGGTATTCCTAACCTTCTCCTCTAAAAGAGAAAGAAGCACGATATTCATAAAAGAAAAGATTAAAACAATTTAGTTAGACATGTTTTAATCATGCATTGATGACATATCCCTAAATATGCTTCATGCTATGCAGTGTTTGTGTAGTTTATGGAAAATAATAGGATGAAGCATTTCAGAGAGTCTAGTGATGGTTTTTTAAAGGTGTAAAACCTGAGTGATCAACCCAGGTCAGCTTCTGTGCCTGTGCTGGGGCAGTGACCTGTGCAAGCTGTGAGATGTGGGGGATTAGATGCTCCTGCACACAGGGCTGAATGCTCTAACATGCTTTGGCTCACCTGGTGTGCCTTGAGGCAGCAGATCCACCCCCAGAGCCCCTGTAGCCCCAACACTGGAGTACAGGACTGTACTCACAGCTGTGCTAGACTCTATTTTGCATCCCACTGAGCCCAATAAAGGAAATCTTCAACTCAGCTGTTGGGAAACAGAAGTTTGCAGATTTCAAATGACTTTTTTTTTTTTTTTTTGAAGATGCAACAGAAACTGGTCCTGATGTTTGAGTGAATATGCAATAAATGAGACTAGCTAAAAGTAAAACCAAAATTATATGGTCACAAAATAGCAAATGGTACAAGTCCTATAAACAATAACTGGCAAGGCACTGTTGTCTGGCAGTGTTTAACAGATTGTACCAGGCAAAAGCTACACAGTGAATGAACCACACCAGAAAACTGCTATTTGGTTGAGTATTTGGGCTTCCCATCTACACAGCCAGATCCTTATTCTGCCACACACACCACCTAATTTCACTGTTTGTGTGTACCAAACAATACAGTGTTTATAGATGCCTAACTAAAGAAGAGAATAAATTACTAGCCCAAAGTCACACAAAGAGTCCCTCAGAGTAAGAACATGAGCCCAGGTCTTCAAAACCCAAGTCTGGTGCCCTTAGCATGAGATCAACCTTCCTGTGAGGACTGAAAATCCATACTGGCTGCATTGTTGCACTGTGTGCAGCTGCCTCTAGAATACTGTGCTCTTTACAGAGCACTTCATTACCAAGAAGGTATTGATTGACACATTGGAGGGAGTTCAGAGAAGAGCAACAAAAATAATTAGAGAGTGAAGAGATTGACTGGAAAGATTGATTTAAGAGGGAAGATTAAGTGAGATAAATATGTATAGCTTGGCTCACCTGCAGCACAGTGCATAAGTCCACAAATATTTAAAGGGTGTAAACAATCAGGAGGAAGAAGTACCAGTACTGGTCCAGTCTATTTGTGATTTGGTGGTGCCACGTGCTGTTGCACAGAGATTTAGCAGCCAAAAGCCTTCCTGTCAGCATCCTGAGGGGAAAAATGGTTATTGGAGCTATGGACCAGTGTGCCAATGTATGGGCCCTGGGGAGGGGGCAGAGGTGTCACTTAACAGAGTCATGGATGCTGTTCTGCCTAAGCTTGGAGGGTGTTTCCTGATCTAGAACAGCAGGATTCACACCAAATGTGTGACACACTGTAGAGGAGACATTGTAGTTACCACCTTTGGATCAGGTAATATCAGTTGCCATGGTAACTCTGATATTTGATCACTGTGGAGCAGCACAGCAAGAAGCCAGGTAAAGGTTGTGGAAGTTCTTAGTGAGTCTGGATTGGACCATCCCAGCTTTGATCAACTATAGAATGAGTTGGAAACAAGCTACTTCAAAGAGATCCTAAAATAACATTTGAGATTCAATATTTTTTTTCAAGGAGAAAGTGGATTTCCAAGTAATAACAAACCCTCCATGACCCTGTGGCTTTAATAGTTTCAGGTGACATTTAGTGGCAGCCATCAAATAATCATGGCACAGGCTTTACTGGATGTCACTGCTTATCCAAGAAAATTTCCACATCATCCTATGAATTTAACAGGCACATCTTGCTGTTGTCCTTGCAGCAGGACAGGGCTGATGTTCCCATGTCCTGAGGCAACCCACACCCAGTTGTGCCCATTGGTGCTGCTGCACAATAAATAGATCAGGATGGGGATGGGGGAGGATGTTGTGTGAGATGTGCTTTTTTTTTTTTTTTCCAACAGCATATCATTTTGCAAAGACAGAATGTGCTGATCTGTGAATTTATGCCTGGGAATTAAACATATCTACGACAGAATCACATCGATGTGTGCAGCTGTGAGGAGATGCTAATGCATAGCTGCATGTACAGAACTTTTTGATGAGCTTCCCTGCCCTCCTTTTCTTCCTGTGCAAGTAAAAGAAAAGCCACATCTTATTCTCCCATCACAACCACTGGCTTGTACATTCCCCTTTTCTTTTCTTTGCAGCCTCTGTTTGTAGTTATACAGTTAGGTCTCCACAGAGTAATTTACTGGCTGAATCTCTCCCAGAATCCAGCTTGAAACCAAGCTGTAAAAACAGCTGAGAGTGTAAATAATTCATGCAGACAATATGACTTTTTTATGTAAATTCGGTGCATTAACCCTCTATTATAATGATGGACGACAGATATGGGCGACGTTGCCTTGGTAAGAGCTAATGGATGGCCGCCATAAATTCACTGCACATTTTATTGTGTTGCTGGAAATTGTGCCTTCAGGCAATGCTGTTTACTTTTATGTAAAACTCAGGGTTCCCTAAATATTACAAATATTTTACATCCGACTCCTCAGCATTTGGGCACAGCACACAAATCAAGCTTTCTTCATTTGAGCTGTAATTAAAGGTTTGGGTTTTTTTCAGGGACAATTATCTAAAACTATAAAGAGAAATATGTTTTCCCCTTTAGATGTTCAGTCATTGATGTATTAACAAAACCTTTGAAGAAAGATATTAAATAACTGCAACATATAACTTTGCATTAGGCTATATGCTGTATGCATACATAACAAATTGGAAATACTTTCTTGTTACTGGTTTTTATTTTTTACCATTTCTTGTGCTTAGTTACACATAAAAGATTCTTTTTTTCCCCACACATATGCTTCTCTCTATAATTCATATCTGTTTTATCAGTGTAATTCTCTGAGCAGTGTCCTTGAGGAATTCTGTCTCTCAGTAAACATGGCAACTTCAGTTCATTTCAGGGAATTTTAAATAAAGAATTCCTGGTTACTTTTTGTTTCCACATGTTACTGTTTTGTACAGACTTAAGTACATTGGGATGACACATGTAATTTTTCTCCAAAAAAAATGGTCTCAGCAAAACAGAAACTTACTGTATATACTTAAGTATAGTATTTTCCTTCTTTTTTTTTAATATATAATTATGATTACAAGTATACAATTAATTCAGCTTAATCAAACATTCAATTAAGTCTCACAGTACACTGTGGCTTTGGAAGAAGAAAACAAGCAAAAAGCAAAATATGTAGAAAAGGACCCTGCATCTTCTGAGAGTGTGAGCAGGATCTCATTCCCAGCAAAGGGGGTCATGCCAAGGACAATGGCACCTTTGTCCCATGTCACGATGGTCAAACACCACTGGCCAGAGGACCCCAATGACCAGAGCAGTCCCTGGGAAAGCACCTGTGTGAGAATTTATTGAAATCTCTATTGGAATTGCTGAGGGAAATCTTGCAGATTAGCAGTGATGAAAGCATGCTCACTCAGTCTTCTTTCAACAGAATGTGTCAGTTTGGGCAGCTTTGTTGAGATATCTCTATGAAAAACCACTGCACAAAGTTGCCTGGGAGTGACCACAATTGAGCTGGATCCAATAGAAATGCATGACACCTTCCAAAGCAGCCCAGTTCCTGAGGAATAAATGGAAGGCACACTGTAAGAGAGGTAAAAACCACTGAATAGAAGGGGAATGCAACAACTGGGCAGGGGGGAAAGGGCTAACAAAATTAATCACATGTATAAAGTCTAGCAGTATAATTACACACAAACCTATTTAATAATTGGGTTTATTTTGTATCCTGGCTAAGCATGCTCCTTTCAACTATATTAGGAATGTCACAAGATAAAAGGACAAAACCTATTACCAAGGGCATTTACTTATTCTTAGTCTTCAATATTGACTGAGACTCCTAAATTTGGACTTTCAGCTTTTGCACTTTATTCTTCTGACGTGCCCTGACGTGCTCTACTGCCCTGAAGCCACTTTGCAAAATTCATAGCAGCTTTCACATGCTCTGATGCTTCTTGGGACCAATTCAATATCAAACAATAGATGTGTGTGCAGTAGAGCCAGGAAATGTTACACAGGAGATCGTAGGCTTATTCCCCAATAACATTTTGATTTGTAAAGTATTCCACTACACAAAACACACACAGGAGACAGCATTAAAAAGCATTAGAGACCATAGCCAGCAAGACAAAAAGGTGCCTTAAAATACAGATTGACAGCAAGGCCTGGGATGTAAGCAGGACACAATAAATAATCAGTGGAAATGTTATAGAAAGAGTTTTCAACATTTTATATTATTCAGCCGTTTAAAAAAATCTCTCCTGGGACAGAATTTGGCCTTCAAAAAAAACCAAACCCCGACTTTTGACTGTTTAAAAGAAAGGTGTTTTTGTAATTCAGACATCAAGAGAAGGCCAGTTTTCCAGCCTAGTTCTTTGTCCAGTGCATTTCCATGCAGAGCAGACACAGACATGGATTGCCAGGAGGAGTTATAGGGCAGGTTTGATCTGTTTGAAGGAAGTCTGGTCTATGATCCAGGACATAACGCTCGGTGTGATCCCACTCTCTCTTCCTTATGTAGAGCAGAGTATTCCTCTGGTTAAGGACATGCAGATCATAAGGCATCCCACTGTCCAGGTATGCAGTTTAAATGTCAAATGTTCTGAGCTCTTGGGTAGTGGTTTATGGCTGTCACTCTGTCTTGGATGGTTTGCTTCTGTGGAAATTTGTTATAAGGATTACAAGACTTTGCTTGCATGGGGGAAACAGCACTTTCCTTCCTGTGCTGCAGTAGCAGCTGTGTCACTGTGGATCTCAGAGGTGATAAAACAAAAGGGAAATGGATTTTGAGATGGAAGCAGAGCTTGAAAGCATATGGGCTGCCTTGTAGGGTTACAAAGAGAACATTTCTCTTCCTCATGATGAGCACATCCCTGGGTCAGTCCAAATACAATTACAGCTTGCTACAAAGTCAGAGTCCATAATGAGCCTTCCTTAATTTTCTATATTCACAGAATTCACAAAATCACAGAATGGCCAGGTTGGAAGAGACCTTCAAGACCATCAAGTCCAACCCAGCCCCAACAGCTCAACTCAACCCTGGCACCCAGTGCCACATCCAGGCTTTGTTAAACACCCCCAGGGATGGGGACTCCACCACCTCCCCGGGCAGAACATTCCAGAACTTTATCACTCTTTCCATAAAAAACCTTTACCTAATATCCAACCTGTATTGAGGCTGTGTGCTCTGGCTCTGTCAGTGCCTGGAGAAAGAGCCCAGCCCCAGCTGAGCACAGGCACCTTTCAGGAGCTGCAGAGAGCGATGAGGGCAGCCCTGAGTCTCCTTTTCTCCAGGCTGAGCACCCCCAGCTCCCTCAGGGGTTCCTCACAGGGCTTGTGTTCCAAGAACAATAATGTTCTTATATTCTTCATTGAACCATGGTTTGTGTTGGAAGGGACCTTTGAAGATCATCCAGTCAGACACTGCTGCCATGGGCAGGTTCCACTGACACTGGAACAGGTTTCACAAAGAAGTTGTGGATGCCCCATCCCTGGAAACGTTCAAGGCCAGGTCTCAAGCAACCTGGTCTGGTAGAACATTGGAACTGGAGGATCTTTAAGGTTGTTTCCAACTCAAACCTTTTCTGCATGAACAGAAAGCTCCACGTACACTGTAGAGCAGGTTTCACTTTGGTTAATTTAGGGCTCAGGAAAAGAATGAGGCCTAGATTGCCCACCCATTTCTCATGTCCAAATGCAGCATTGTCAATACAAAGATTTTTGTTAGCCCCCTTCTTCTGTTTAATACATTTAAGTACTGCACTCTGCATATGAAGAATAGTGATGTTATCAGAAAGCATTCAAAAACATATGTTTTAATGAAATGTGTTGACAACTGCTGAAGTAAAGTTTTTGTTAAGTCTCAAGAGTTTATCCATGACAAGCAGTATTAATGAATTGAATTAATTAAAAAGCATTTCAAGATGAAACAGGACCTGTTCTATGTAAAATGCTCTATACATTAGACAAGCATTATGGAAATCACTGCTTTGTACTACACTGTAATGCAGCCATTTATAAAAGCTTCTCAAGATCCATGGATAGCAGTAATTTGGGTTTAGCGTGTCTTTGAAATTCATTGAATACAGCATGTGCTATTTAAAAGCATGAAATCTTGATGGTTACACTGCTATCAACATTTATTTGGCTTGGAGAGGGAAACAAGAGCTCAACGTTACTGGAATGAGTGAGTGGGCATGGGAACAGGGGGAAAGGATGGAGGACCTGGCAAGCCCTGGCAGAGGCTGGTGCTGACATTTTTAGGGAGCAGACTTGTCTGGCAATAACTCAGGGTCCTGAGCTGCTTTGAAATGGGAGCTGTTTCACTAAAAGGAATTTCTCATCTCTGTTGCTCCTCTGCTGTAAACTCCTCTCCTTTATGGACCAGGCTTGTTCTTCACTATGTCCTCTCATTTTTGGGTTGTTTAGTACTGGAATGCCCTTCCCAGGGAGATGGTGGAATCACCATGTCTGGATGTGTTTAAAAAAAGCCTGGACATGGCACTTGGTGCTATAGTCTGGGTGAGGTGTTAGGGCACAGGTTGGACTCGATGATCTTAGAGGTCTCTTCCAACCTCATCATTCTGTGATTTTGTGCCCTCTCTAAGACTAACACCATCAGCAGTGACCACTGGCACTGTGAAATATCTGTATTTCACATCATGAATCACTACAATGGACAAAACAGTCTTATATGAGTGTGTGCAGTGTGGTTTGTGAGAGCTTCTGGCCATGGCCCTGGGAAGCCAAGCGTGAGCAAGGGGAGTGCAGTCCTGCAGCAGGACCAAAATATGGGTGTCCACTGGCAGCCAAAGGGCAATTCTGCTTCATAAAATGAGAGTTCTGGGCAGGAAGCTTGTCTCAGAGGGAAATATCTGTTTGCACACAGGGAGAATTCTTACTTAGGCTAAATTACGATTGTGGCTTGAATTTGGATGAGTAAGGTAACAGTACCTACACACAGCACATTAAAACAATGTATCTTTAAAATATTATTTGTATCTTTAAAATATTATTAAGTATGTAACATATTCATAAATAAAAATATAAGGAGTAAAAGAAGAGAAACTGAAAACCAGTATGATTTCATACATGCAAGGTGAAGTTTGTTTCACTTTATGTGTCTCAAGGTTTGGCTTGTAGGAGATTATTTCCAATGGATCCACCTTTAGCTATTTGTTTTGGAATTCCTCTGGATCTTAATAAAGGAAGTTACATCCTTCAAGGAGAACTAGCCAAAAATCTGTTGGTATATTTGAATTATTATAATATATTAATGCTCACAATTCAATCAAGAATATGGCTGTGTAGTAAAGAAGAAAAACATCCTAAATACAAAATGAAGGTCAGGTTCCTCAAGCAACGTACGCAGATATTTAAAGGATGGTAATGTTTGCTACTTAGCTACTGCACATGCTTCTAAAAATTCGTTTAAGACAGTGCTTGGAATATCAGTAAATCTGACAGGCAGCCTCATTGGTTAGAAAAAAGGGATAATTCATTTGGCCCTTAGTGTATTAGGAAAAGAGAAGCCAAAATTGCATCCCAAAGTGCTTTGGGAGATTCACCCTCTAAGCAGGTATGAATCTGCTCTGTAAAAAAAAATAAGAGAGCTTGTTCTGCTACTTCACTATAACATGAGCAATATGTTTGCACTTGTCACAGGTAACATTTGCATTTATTATCTGCATGTAGAGAACTTCTAAGCTTTCTTATTCCTGCTAAACCGGCCCAGGGAGCATTTGGGCCTGACCAAAAGAAGTCTCTGCCCACAGGCTGGGTGCTGTGCTGCCTGGAGAGCAGTATCTGCCAGCATCAGGACTGGCACTTTCTGTTTCCCTTCAGACTCTTCTTGCCAACAGGATTCCAGGAAGGACCAAAAAGCCTTTTCTGTGCAACCATTTCTGAGAGCTGAAATAGTCTGGCTGCTCCTCAGTCTGTCCAGAGTGCCTGGCTCACTCTGTCAGGACAAGTGACCAGACAAGACCACAATAGGCAGCAAAATGTGGTGATGGAAATAAAAGTCTAAGATTCTGGGCAAAAACTGGTTTTTGCTGGCTGATAGTTTACATTGAAGTGTCCTGTGGTGGTGGTGGTGGAAGAGCTGGGTTTGTAAGAGCCATACACTGTAAAACCCTGTCCATGAGCCCAGCTGAGCCTGGGCTCCCAGAAGACACAGATTTTTTAACCAGATACTTTCATAGCCAAACTATCATCTCTAGGGTTACTTAACAGCTGATCCTAGAAATCTCTTGAAGATATAAAGATCAAGACAAATTCTGACTGTTTCCCTTACCAGGAATATTTGCTAATTTTTAAATTATCTGTCTGCATACAGGTGTCTGTTTCTTCTCTGTTGTTTCTCCACTTAGCAAACAATTTTTTTTGTGATTCAGCTCAGTTCTGTGCAGTTGGACTAGCATGTTTAAGTCAAAACATCCAAATTTTCCTCATCAAAATTTTACAAAACTTTTACAAATTTTTTACATCAAACTTTTCAAATTTTACAAATTTCAAAATCCAAATTGTGACTTGCTCTGTGCACAGGTGGGAAGGTAAATAAAATTGAAGAGGAAAACTTCTGCAGAAGAAACAGCAGTCAGAAGGGCAAATAGGCATGGTGGTAAAGAAATAAGAAATATTTCTGATACCATTTCATTATAGAGAATAATAAACATCTTTAAACCAAGACAAGATATGCTGTGATCAGAAAGAAGGGGAGAAAATTGGTGTTTGGCTCTCTTGTTATTGCCAGAAGCCCTGAGACACTTGGTCAGACATGATGCCTTGTATTTGCATTTACTTCTAAGAGTAGCAAAACCATTCTTGTTATTGGAAAATTATTTTCTCTGGCTTTTGGGAAGGATGATTGGCTTTGAAACAGTTTCTAAAATACAAATTGGAGAACAGTCTCATAATGCATTTGATGTTTTTTTGGTTACAGCTGAGAATAGCATATGTAGTAGTTAAATGAATATAACTATTAATCACTTCAAATTATGTAACTTACCCAGACTATGTAAAAACTGCTATTTGAATTATGTTTTGCAAGTAGTGATATTGTTGACTTCACCCTGAAATCCTGTCTGGAACCTATACCTAATCCCAGATGAAGTAATTTTGCATTCTCAATTCTACATGCAGTAGAATGGTATTCAGAATTGTGATATCATCACTGAACTGCTTCTAAGGCACTGGAATATAATGATTGTTAAATCAAAACAAAATAAATCCTTGTAGGCTCCTCCGAGGAGAAATTGCCCTATATAACAAGGCAGAAAGCAACACTTCAAAACCCAGGGCACCACCCAGCCCTGCCTGTTTGAGATGGGGCCAGTGGGTTCTGCAGACAGTCACAGGCTCTCTCAGGCAGACACAATGCACTCCTGAGGAGCAGGAAGGCTGATCCCTGGCTAAAATACTGGCAGGGAGGGTCATCTGAGGGGCTGCTTCTTCAAAGGAGCAAATAAACAGGCTTGCCACACAAACTTGAAGGGAAAGCACAGCAGAGTTACCAGTTTTAAACAGTCCACAGCCTCACAATAACACAACAAAAGTCTAGTCAACAGCCTTCAAAAGAGGGTGAAGATATTCATCAAACCTGATGAGGCTCCTATTAATTAGTGTTAAGTGTTGTTACACTTTTGTTACTATTCCTATTTTGAAATTTAACTAAGAAACCTAATGGGGCTACTTCTGCACGATGTTAATTAGATATGGCAATTCCACTTACCCATACAGCCCCGGCACACAACACCACACATCAATATTTAATTTAATTACTGATGTTGTGGTGCAAGTCACATCTGATTTAGGAGATAAATATGCTTAATTAATAATGAGATAAAACACATACAGTATGTCACCTTTTGTCATTTGAGCTTTATTAGGAGCAGTAAGAGAAGACACACATGGACATTGGGAAGGCCATGACATGGTGCTCTGTGTCTCTGCATTATCTCTGTCCTTGGATTTACCTGAGCCCACACTGCTCTGTAAATGTGACAAAGACATCTGCTGGTGTCAAGGGCACCAGCCTACATAGAGACACGCTTGTGTCTTGAGTAATTCATCATTTACTCCCATTTTTCTGCATAATTAAAAAACGGAACTTTCATCTTGGATTATACGTAGCATCTATAGAAATTCATTCTATCAGGTTTGATCCCAGTATTCTCATCTGTGCTGAATGTGGCCTGGCACAGTGCAAGAACTCATTCTGCACCAGCATCCTTTGGAACTGAGCCTTCTCCCCATTGGCACTGGACATCCTCTACTCAGAGCTTCCTGCAAGAGCCTGCTGAGAATAGTGGGTGTGATTGTACCACGAGACAGAGCTCTGGAAAGGTATAAGCAGAAAGATTGCTTAGCACTTTGTAAAGCCTGGGGGGAGAAGAGGACAGACAGCCAGGCCTTGAGGCTGGTTATGATGATGAACCATGTTAAAGCAGCTTCCAGGCAGGACTAGGTCCCCATTTCATAAAGAGCTTTGCAACAAGGACTGACAGTCAAAGGCTTACAGTGAAATTAAAAACAAATGGATGAACAGGTACCACACAACCAGTGCACCAGATCTGCTGAAGTAAAGGAAATTACTTCTGTTCATTTTTGATAGAAGATCAAAGCCTCAGCAGGTCCCCCTCTGTTTGCACAGTCCTTTCTAGGCCTGTGTTTCCAGGGGTTCACAAGCTAGCACTAGAAGTTTGTGTGGGTTGAAACTTGCTGTGCAAGATCTTTACCTGGGGGCCATTTGGTTTGATGTGTTTGACAAAATTTTAAGAGCTCCTAAGTGAACTGTGCCAAACAAATAGTTTCCTAGAGGCTGAGAAGGTTTTTGAAACTTCCTTCAGGGAAAATTCCCAGTTGGCAGAAAACCTGTGAAAGCAAAAGCATCTCACAACACTGTAACACATACTGCTCTCAGATCCATTTGTGGTCCTTTTTTCTATGCTATGTATAGCTATTTTAGTATTAATATTGAGAATAACTTATACAATTGGAAGCTGTTGGGCTATCAGGAGTGATTAGTGAAGGAGACCATCTCAGTATGGTCTGAAAGCTTCCCTTAGAAACATGAAAGAGCCAAGAAAAAAATAAAGACTGGGAAAGCCTTCAGCTGTCCAAGCCTGCCTTAAAATCCACTCTTCCAAGAGAGGGGAAGACTCCAGTCAGTGTTTTACTGCTCACAGACAGGGAGAAATGGAAATGCCAGTGATTGCAAAGGGGGAGACTCTTCTTTGAGGATAATAAAATAAGACTGCTGTCCTTTTCAGCTCCATGACCTGCTATCACAGGTGGTCACCACGGCTGGCACTGGGACCTGTTGGTACAAAGGATGTACTGCAGAGTTTCCAAAGGGTGTGACTGAGCTGTGGAATTCAGCTGTGCTGAGCTCACACCTTCTGTCAGCTGCCAGGAGTGGGAGAGGCATCCTGGGACCTGTTCCCTCTAATTACATTCCCTGGTCTTGACAAGTAAATGCATCCAGAACTGGAGAAGGGGGGATGGAGGAATTTGTGGAACCCACAGCTCCATCAGCCAAACTGAGCAGTGAGGAGTGGGGTGTGAGGAACACTTTCCCCATGAGAACAGGAGAATGGGGGATGGAGGAATGTGTGGAACAGGAGAATGGGGGATGGAGGAATTTGTGGAACAGGAGAATGGGGGATGGAGGAATTTGTGGAACAGGAGAATGGGGGATGGAGGAATTTGGGGAACAGGAGAATGGGGGATGGAGGAATTTGTGGAACAGGAGAATGGGGGATGGAGGAATTTGTGGAACAGGAGAATAGGGGATGGAAGAATTTGTGGAACCCACAGCTCCATCAGCCAAACTGAGCAGTGAGGAGTGGTGTGTGAGGAACACTTTCCCCCTGAGACCGGCAGCCTGCATGAGTAGCTGAGAAATGTGTGGGGAATGAGAACTAATCCTCTTGGAGAAGAACCTGTAATTTTCCCCCAGGAGAGAAACAGTGCTACAGCTGGAAAGGCAGGTAGGAGCTGCACTGCCTCCAGCTCTGTCTGAGCATTCTGCTTGTGCAGGAGCTCTGAGGCCAAACGTCACCAGAGTGCACAGGACAGTGTGTGCTCATCTGAAGAGAGAATGGAGGAGACAATGGAGCATCTCTCACAGGGATTGACTTCCAGAGAATGTGGAACAGCTTGTACCAATACCATGGGAATACCACAGGATGTGGTAGTTGTACCAGGACCAGTACCTAAAATGAAAGTGTAGCATTAAATTAGGTTCTTTCAATGGAGATGCACAGGTTGAGGCTTTATCCTACTGTGTGCTTAGCAATTGTATTGATATGTGAGGCACAGGATTCCTATTCCATCTTCCTTACAGGTGCTTTGGTAAACATTCATTTTTTCCATTTATATTGCCATGGGAATGTTTTCTAGGTTCTCCTGTGGCAGTGTAGACTCTGTGTGCTATCAATTACACCCATGAGCTGAGTGGATTAGAAAATTGGCCACCCCTTCAACAGAGCCAAAGGCATGCAGAAAAATATTAATATTCTTGGTTTGCCTTCTTATTCTTCCTTCCAAATTCATACCTGGCTTCGCTGAGGAACAGCTGAGAACAGTGTGGCCCAGACCAATGATTCCAGCAAGCACATGTAATACCACTGGCACCTAAATGTGTGAAATTCCCCTCTCCCTCCTCCTCCTCCTGCATGGGCCCATGGCTCTCTGTGATGGTGTAGCAGCAGCAGCCACTCAGCACAGGCAATTGAAGTATTTCTCACCTGCCCAGCCTGCCTGAGCCTCTTGCCTGTGGGATATGAACTCATGTCTCCAGCCTCCTTGTCATTCACATGCTTCCTTGAGGCTTGCTTTTGTATTGAAGTGTCTGAAACTGGTCTCAGGATTCAGAGAGGCAGCATGTCACTGGTGACTACTAATAGCAATTACTGCAAACTAGGATATACACCTGCAAAATAGGCTGGAGCAGATTGAAGATTAAAACAGTCATTTGACAAGGAAATAACAGCCACCCCATCCTTTCAGTACATAACTGTGTCTGCCTGCTGCACCTTAGAGTACCTGCCCAATATTCTCCCTGTTTTGGTCATTTTTACTTGGATGTGGTTTTGAGAAGCCACAACTTATTCAGACCCCCTTTTCTGTGAATGAGTGGTTAAAAATTGTTTCTTCCAAGCTTCATTATTTATTATTTTGCACTTGTCTATACTAGTAGGTAATGGAATTGTGTTGCAGGAGACTCACAGCTGGATATGACAGTCAGAACCAGATGTTCACACAATAGGCCAGACACAGCTGGTTCTCTTTAGCTGGCAAGGGATGTAGAACAAGTAACTGCAGAGACAGCAAGCCTGAAAAAAAATCTAAGGTAATCAAGCTAAATATGCCTGGAGTTTTAGGCCATCTGGAAGATTGCCAGAAGGCTATTTATTCTGATGTCTACACCTGCTGAATGGGAATGCTTTGTGTGAACTCAGAGCTTGAAGTAATACTGTTTCTCTCCCTTTCTCAGAACTTCACTCCCTCTAGGCAGTGTTTCTTGCTTGATAAATTGTGCTCTACAACTTAGGTTTGATGTAAAAAAAAAACCAAGAAGCCAAACCTTAAACTTATTTCCAGGCTGTAGATGAGCAGAGCAGGAAAGCAGTGCAGCACTGGAGAATGAAAGGGAGCACAGAGTCACAGATTTCCCCTCAGAGAGTTCAAGTCTGTGGGCAGTGCAATCTGCTGGATGCACTGAGAGCCGCTGGGAAGATTTTCTTTGTCCCATTTCTAGTGAGCTGGGAGGGAAATTCCCACGAGCTCTTTTGGCTGCTGCTGTGTGCACGCTCACCTCTCTGTGCTCAGTGACAGATTGCTCCCACAAGGCCCCATCTGGCTCAGCCCTGCTGGCTGCAGCCTCCTCCTCACAGCCCAGCAGCACCTGCCTTGCTGTCAAGCATGAAAGCTCCTGGGAACTTCCATTTCACAAAAAGTTTTGGTGGTGTGCACGCTCCTACGGTGATGAATATTTGACTGTGATGATATCTCAGTGTCAAGGGAGGATTTTTGGATTAACAGGACCAAGAAGATAAGAGATAGAGGGATGGCTGTCTTAAAGTTGCTGACAGGGTAGAGTTCTTTTTGAAGACACAGGTTTCCCCAAGCTTCTGTGCCTCTGTAAGGAAATGAGAGCATCTCACATGTGAGCCACCAGTTACCTTTAGGAGTGATGCCCACTGCTCTTGGGGCTGCAGCTGCTCACAGTGACCCCAAGATACATTAGAAAGTCTCTTTTCTCAGCCTGGTGGTCAAAGAAGGAGTCAGAGCTCTTCATTTCTCAATCTCAAGGTTGTTTATTGTTTTAGCTATAAAATTCTTTCTCCTGTCCAGCCAAGGTCCGTCCCGCAGGTCAGACAGAGGCACTCTGGTGTTATCTTTTTATACTAAAAACTACCTGTACAATATTTACAGTAACTTCCCAATACCTATCACCTATGTTAGACACTGAGCTTCTACTCTAAACCAATCCAAAAATGCCACCATCACAGCAGAAGATGGAGGCCAAGAAGAAGAAGGAGAAAGGCTGGACACACCCAAATTCCTCCATCTTTCGCCCTGAACCCCCATTCTAAAAACCCCAAAAATCTATTTTTCACCCCGTGACAAACTAACTATTATTCTACTTAGACTTTTGTCGCTTGCAGACCCTCATATAAGGTTGGTAATTTTTTCCATGGCTCATAATCAAAGGCACAGGCATCTTGGGCTCTGTGCCAGGGTCCCTGAGCCCCCTGGCAGGGGTCCTGGCAGTCCAGGACAGCCAGAGGGATGTCCTGAATTCCGACACACTGCCACAATAGTAAGCTCTTAAAAATGCACAAAAATCTGTCTTTTCTTGTATTTGGTTGTTACCAATATTTTCCTGATCACTGTGCTGATACCTGCAGTATAACTCTCTGAGAAACCTCTCACACTCTCCTCAGCAAGCAGCAACACAGATTTTGCCACCTCTGCACCCCAGTGTGTGCTGAGCAGTAACCATGCTCTGCCTGACTTGCAGCTGCACTGGCAATGATTGTGCCCACTGCTGTCAGTGCCATTCCTGGTTCTCAGATGCAGCAAATGAGCATTTCCTTCTTTTTGTTCACGCACCTGATATTTCTTCAAGTGTTGTTACTGCTCTGTGCCAGTTTTGGTGGGACTGGAGTTAGTTTTCTTCATAGAAGCTCCTATGGTGCTGCCTTTTGCAGTTGAGGTGGAAAGAGTGCTGATAACACACTGATGTTTTAGTTATTTTCAAATATTGCTTACACAGCATCAAGGCCTTTTCTGCCTCTCAGACTGCTCCTCCCCTGGGGGGAGGCTGGAGGTGAAGGAGAAGCTGGGAGGGGACACAGCTGACCCCAAGAGATTTTCCACAGTATACAACACCATGCTGTGCAATAAAAGCTGTGGGGAAGGAGGAAGAAGGGGGGACATTCAGAGAAATGGTGTTTGTGTTCCCAAGTCACTATGAGGAGTGCAGAGCCCTGCTCATCTGGGGATTGCAAATACCTGCCTGCCCATGGCCAGTGGGGAATGAATTCCTGGTTTTGTTTTGCTTGCACATGCGAAGCAATCCTGGAATTATACCTCTTAAGCTGTCGTTACCTCAACACACGATTTTTCACATTTTTCCTCTTCTGATTGTTCCCCCATCTCACTGTGGCAAAGTGAGTAAGCTGTGGCATGGTGCTGAGCCTCCTGCCACGGCTGAACACAACATTACCCAAAGGCAGGATCAGTTCAGGGGATTCTCTGTAAATGCACCAGAGCTCCCCCTCAATTTCCTCACCTTTGCTGAAGGATACAGTGGACTTCCTAAAATTCTTGTGGAATGTCTGTTCCTTAACCTGACCCAGATAACTGATGTGTTATGCTGTGATGTTTGCCAGAAAGAAATTATAGTTTTTCTTTATTTATTTGGTTTCCATTAGCAGAGAGGTGAACTACAGAGTACTCAAGCTGATACCTTTGAAGGACATGAGATTTAAAACCAAATAAAAGATCTACTGTGTGTTATAAGCAATAATCAATAATTAAAAGCCTTGTTAAAACATTGTTGAAGAGTATTTCAGAAGAAAAGTAGTTATACTGCATTTCATGCTTAATTCAATGTCAATTAGCTGATTGTTAACTTCCCTCCAGCTAAATCTTGTTCAGCACAGAGAAGAGAAATCAAAAGCATTCTAGCTTTAACAAGCCTGGTGTTTCAATCATTCATCTCTGCCCGCGGGCTCGAAATCAATGTCAGCAGATGTTTCACTGCCATTTTATCAGCCATTTCTGCATGTCACTGCTTTCTGGGCTGCCCTGATTGTCCCTCAGAATGGGCGGTGGGAATCAGAATTCACCTGGAGCACAAAACCGGGCAGCTCACACCTGACCTGCTGCAGGTCACCTGAACGGCCCCGAGCGGCCCCAAACGGGTCCAAACGGCTCCGGAAGGCTCCGAGCAGCCCCGAGTGACCCCGAGCGGCTCCGAACGGTTCCGAACGGCCTCAAACGGCTCTGGACAGCTCCAAACAGTCCCGAATGGCTCTGAACGGCCCCAAACGGCTCCAAATGGCCCCAAATGGCTCCGAACGGCTCCAAGTGGCTCTGAGCGGCCCCAAATGGCTGTGAACGGTCCCAAAAGGCTCCAGATGGCTCCGAGTGGCCCCAAACAGCTCCAAACGGTCCCAAACAGTCCTGAATGGTCCCAAACGGTCCTGAATGGCTCCGAGCGGCCCCGAGCGGTTCTGGATGGTTCCAAACGGCTCCGGACAGCTCCGGACAGTCCCGAACGGTTCCGGACGGCCTCGGACGGCTCCGAACGGCTCCGAACGGCTCCGAACGGCTCCGAACGGCTCCGTGCTCCCGGGAGTGGGCCGGGCAGGGCAGCGGGGCTGGGGCCGTCTTCAGCACCGCGGACAGCGCCCGCCAGCCCGGCTGCGGGGCTCCCTCAGCCCTGCTCCTCGGCCTTCCTCATCATCCTTCCTCCTGCTCAGCCCTTCCCTCAGCCCTCCTCCTCTTCCTCCTCATCATCCTTCCTCCTCCTCAGCCCTTTCCTCAGCCCTCCTCCTCTTCCTCCTCATCATCCTTCCTCCTGCTCAGCCTTCCTCCTGCTCAGACCTTCCCTCAGCCCTCCTCCTCTTCAGCCTTCCTTTTCCTCAGCCTTTCTCCTCAGCCTTCCTCCTGCTCAGCCCTACTCTTCTTCAGCCCTTCCCTCAGCCCTCCTCCTACTCAGCCTTTCTCCTCATCAGACTTCCTCCTCTTCAGCCCTTTCTCCTCCTCAGCCCCTCTCCTCCTCCTCCTCAGCCTTCCTCTTCCTCCTCAACCCTTCTGCTCCTTGGTCTTCCTCCTCCTCAGCCCTTCCCTCCTCCTCCACCTCCCCTTCCTCAGCCTTCCTCCTCCTCAGCCTTCCTTCTCCTCAGCCCCCCTCTGCCTTGGGAACCAGCCAAATTCACACACAGAGAACAGCTTTATGTGTGGGAGTAACTCTTGAAAGATGAAGAAATTGAGGGACTCTCAGGCATAAAAGTTTTCCTACTTACATATGCTTGAATTGCCTGTAGAAAGTTGTGTCAAAAAATAGCAGGTGACCACATAAAATTCATAAAGCATCACAGGCATTGCTGTTTGCTTCACAATGCCACCACACCAATAAATTGTGAGATTCACTTCTGTGAACTGAAGAGAGCCAGGCTGAAGTCTGAATTTGGATGTTTGGGTCTTGTCAAGATCCTACAGAACTGGAATTGATAAAACCTGGGTGTGCGATTGCTGCACTTACACTGCAGGTGCACTCAGGAATGACAATGGAGCGTTATTTCATACTTCCTGCTCTTTCCACACCTGGTCCAGGGTGCTTCAGTTTCAACTCAAACTTTTGTAATATCTGATTCACTTTTGGGATCTATGGTTTTCTGCCTACTGCAGGAACAGGGCGCATCTGGTGAGAAGAGCAGACTCACCATCGTTACCCTCAACACACAAATTGCTTCTTCAGCCTCACCCACTTTGGACAAGTGATTTAGTTAAATGATGGGATCCACATGTCTTCACCAAGACTAAGAGGAACTTGGCACCTGCCCAGGCAGTATTTGGTCACTGCTGTTTCTGAGCTAAATGGGAGACAAGCCAAAAAAAAAAAAAAAAAAATAAAGTTATTTCCCTGGCTCAGAGATGTTTGCAAACACTGACACAGTGCCCATGGATCAGACAGAAGTTATGGAAGTTCATTAATTTCAATAATGATCTGTTCCTCCAGTTTATGTCATGTTGTTGTGGAGGCATCTACAGACAGGCAGAATAAAGTACAGGCTGTGACAAGCCCACACTGTTTACCACATGTGGCTGAAGTGAATTCTACAACTGATCTCCAAATAGTTTCAAGCATATTTGCCTTAATAGTAAACACTAAGTTTCTGTTTTCAGGATTTTGCTGCAGGTTTGATGACTACTTTTGTGACATTTCAGTTTCAACAGAAGCGTTTTTTCCCTTCATGAAACAATGATTTCACTAGGTTATTTTACAAACGTTCCTTCACTGTAATGGTGCTAGACCTTAGCTTGGTCATGAATTTTCTTTTGTTTTTTCTCACTTTTGTTTCTCAGTTCCAACTGTGACTGCATGTTCTTTGTCAGGAGCTGCTTCTGGTGTTGATAAAACCATGTAGAACCCAGCAGGATGGGAAATGGGAGCTGAGGCTGACAAGTGCCACCAGAACACCAGCAGAACCTGTGACATTGCACAAATTTGACTGTCAGAGCTCCAGATCTCCTTGGTTCTGTCTCACAAACAGCTAAAATCAAGGCTTTCTCAAGAACTTCTGCTAAAAAAAAAAAAGCTGAAAGTGCAACAGTGTGGCATTCACATTCTCTGGAAAAATCCCTTCACCCAGGATTTCTCTCCTGGGAAGCTGAGAGGTCTCAGAGAAAAAGGAAAACAATAATTGTCTGATTTGCTTCTCCTGTGTTTTGCTCACACGTGGAATGTGTTTGGAGATTGTTTACCCACAGGTGATTGCTTTATTAGGTTTCTGTGAATTGTTTTCACTCTTTGGCCAATTAGTACCAAGCTGTGTTGGGACTTTGGAGAGAGAGTCACAAGTTTTCATTATTATCTTTTTAGCCTTCTTTCTGTATCCTTTCTGTATCCTCTAGTGTAGTCTAGTTTAGTATTCTTTAATATAATATAGTATAATAAAATAATAAATTAACCTTCTGAGAACGTGGAGTCAGATTCATCATTCCTTCCTGCCATGGGGCAACCCAAATACAACACAACAGGGTGAACCAAACTCCACCAAAATTCCAAAATGTTTTCCTCACAAAGATCCCAACCTTGCTGTCACCAGTGGAAGCAGCAGCTTGCTCTGAACTCAATACTGCATTGATCTCATCTGTACCTTCATGCAAAGACATCAAAATGAGTATTTGTTTTTTCTAGTATAAACTTTTAAAAAGAAACAGCCAGTCCCCTGTGGAGAGGCATTTATATGAGCTGACAAGAAGTATCCTCTCTTTTCAGGTTCCAAAAAGTGGTGATTTCAGGGTAGGAAGGTGAGACTTGTCTCCAAGCCCTTTTTCTCTTGGGGCTGCAGAAACAACAGCCAACTTCTTTGTAGCCTAAATTAGCTGAGGATAAAGAAAAAACAACACTCTGGGGAAAATTCTGAGGGAAACAAAAAGGGGGAGAGAAAAAAAAATCTTCACCTGAAAAAAACAAACTTTTTAGAATAAAACAAACTTTTCAGAATAAAATTGATTTTTCAATTTCTGAGACTTTTAGGCTAAAAAAAAAAAAAAAAAAAGAGGTGTCTTTTCCTATTAAGAAAATTGCTTTCACTTTCCTGCAATGAAGAGAGTTTCTAAGGATGGGAGAAGTTGAGTGTAGCTGCTGAGGAGCTGAAGTGGGGATCCAGCTATCAATGCGTCACCAGCCAAATGTGATTTGAGATGCAGTTTGCTTTTCTGTATCTCAGATCTCAGGGCTAAACCACAAACTGTACATGACACAACTAAATTAATATTTAAAAATAATTACTTGCTGCCTGAAGGTAAACAGAAAAAGGGTAAATAATTGATAGCACTGGGACTGCCACACTGTAACTCTGCTGAGCGTTTATGATGTGCTGTGAAGGTTCAAAGGGATTGCTCGTCTGCTGCCTCTGAAGGAGGGTTTTTGCTAATCATTCCTGGGCTTGTTTTGTCAGCCAGCAATGTTTTCAGAGTTTGAAGCACCAGAATAGAATGCCAGCTTAATTTAGGTGAATCTCCAGTTTAATTTACTAACTTTCATTCCAAGATTTGCATTGTAAATGATAAGGTGATTTTCATATATATTTTTTTTTCTTTTAATTTTTTTTTTAAGCCCATCAACATCTGAAGGGAAATTTTATGTGGTCTGCTGCCAAGAATGCAGAGTAACTTGCATTTAAGGAGTTATTACATAACATGCCACCCTATGACAGTACCTGTCTGCAGAGCCTGGTGATGCCTTGAGAGTTGGTGGCTCTCCTGTTTCCAGTGGTAAATATCCATCCTCTCACAGCCCAACACGAGAATAATCAGTATTCAAAGTGGCAGATGACTGTAAAGAAAGGTCAGTGATTTCAAACTGATTCATTTTTCGCCCTCAGTCAGAAAACCTCTCACACTGATTATTATGATTATTTTTATTATTATTATATCTGCTGCCTCCACAAAGGACATCATTGTTTTCAGATGTTAAAGCACAGCATGAGCAAACACACAGGTAGTGAGGATGGGGAGTCAATAGCTACAGGTCTGCAGGATATTTAAACACAGAGCCATGCACCTCTGTGGAGAAATGATCATTAGGTAAAAACTAAAAAAGAGAACAAAACTGGGTTGGGCAAGCCAAGCACTCACAAAGTTTTATTTGCAATAGATATCTCAGTGCTAGGGATGGGAATGTGGCTTCTTGTCTTTGTGCCCAGCCAGACCTTCAGTGATAGCAGCTTTGCACTGCCCAACACTTTGGTTTCATTGCTTGAAAATTCAGTCTAAGCTTTCATTTCCATTTTGAAAAAAAGAAAAATCAAATTCTGTACTCAGATGCTCGAGCATGAGGGTCATTTGAAGGCACAAAGTAATTCCCACACTCCACTGAACAGTAGCCAGTGTTTCAGTGAAATCTGGGAGAATTTTTCCAGCTGCTGTGCATCTGGAAATGAGCAGGAAGGATGACTAAACAGAAAACATGAAAACATGTGGAACCTCTGTCACTGGAGATTGGCAACATGTAAAAAAAACTTGTCTGTTGTTTAAGAGTGCTCTGGTCCTGTCTCTCTCTTTCAGCCCTGGAAGCCCAGGTCTGTATAATAGACACATAAAAACTGAGCACTGAGTCTCAAGTGGGACATACAGGTTAGTGTATATTAGGTCCAAGCTCAGTGTTTATAGCAGGAAAATCAAATTGCCAGTTTTCATGTTTTAAAACTATGATTGCAGCATTTGGATAGTCCTGTATGTTCTAGCTCCACCAGCCCTCACTTACATGAGAATCCCCATTCTCATTGTAAAAAAGAATGCTATTTCTAGCCCTGATGGTTTGAGAGGAAGGCCTGGAAGTGTGGCAGGAGGCTCCTAAAGCAGAAGGGGACACATCACTGCTGTGCTCTCATTCTTCTTCTGCTGGGCAGGGAACTCCTGCATTTGCATGCTTGGTGTTCCCAACGCAAGGAAAGGCAAAACAAAACAAAAAAAAAAGAGAAGAAAAAAAAAAAAAGAAAAAACCCAGAAAGGAAGCCAAAAAAAGTCTGCTCTGAACTCCATTCCAACATTCAGGTCACCACCCTTCTCCTTTCTTCCCCACACCCAAGACCACACACTTGCACCTCCAGGCACGCGTCTGCCTGCCAACCCAGCGGAGGTTACAATCTCACTGCAGCTCTGGTTATCTTTCAAAGGAAAATGTCCTAAAAGAAACCCCAGGAGCTCAGTGGTGCAGCCCCACCCCTGGCCATGGAGCATGGCCACACTGGCAGCTCACAGGCTGTGCAGAGAAAGGGATTTCTTCTTGTTGGGAAGGTGGCCAAGGGGTGTTATAGGAAGCAGCTGCTTGGAGGCAAGGCATTGCTGTTCAAGCATTTGCTGCTCTGAGGGAATGAGGAGCACTGAGACACACTGGGGCATCTCCAGCCAGTACAAAAATCACTGGGGAATTTCAGTTTTTCTTCTCTGGATTTATTTTAAATTAACTGCAGGAGTGTTTCATCAGACCCAGGCCTTTGTTGTATTATCAGCTTGAGAAATAGGAAAATTGGGATTCTGTCTTGAACACTGATGTCTTCATTCTGCAGGACTAATAATATTATTTTAGTTTAAAAATCTATGGGAATATCTACAGGGCTGACCACTGTATTGCTTTGTCCTAAAGGGGGATTAATTGGCATTTCTAGAAACAGAGAACAGTATAATGTGAATTTTGTCAGATGAAGAGATTTCTGCCAAGGTAGTAATTTGGTGTATTATGAGGTTAGTCCTATAGAAAGGACAGTAGTGAAAATAACTACTTGGGCCCTGACAGAACTAAAACCTAAAAGCTTTCACCTTGAAGAGAACTTGCCTTGAAAACATTTATCCTTTCAGAGGAGTATGCCAGCAGCAGAGCAGCCGTCCCAGTGAAGCTTCCCAGAGAATGCAGTAATACATGCAATAAAGAGATTTTTCTAGTGAAATACCCCACTTGTGAACTGTTCATGGGTAGAAGAAAAATGGATCTGAGGTCTTGCCACCTGAGTTCCCTTCCTCTCCCTCAGTAGGTTATCAGCATGAAAACAGGAAATGAATTGGACACCATTAATAAAACATGAAGCCTCCGTGTTCAGGTTCTGTGCTCTGTCGTTCAAGTGAAGAAGACACTGTGTGAGAAGGAAACAGAGGAGTCACATCCACAAGTTCATTTACTCTTTTTAACTACACAGCAAACTTTGGCTTAGACTTGGAACTAAACCATTCTTTTCTTCCCCTGAATTTATTGAAAAGATTTTAAGCCCTCATAGAGAAAACCTGAGGGATTGTTACTGAACTGTGAGTAGTCTTTCAGAACATAAAATGTTTTCCTAATAGATTTCACCAATAATTAGATATTGTCAATACTGATTTTTTTACTCAGAAGTGTCTTTCACTGTGATATAACATTTTAGACCTTTATTTTTGGAGCTGTTGGCATGGCACAGACTTTTTTTCACTGTGATAGATGTCCTTTTCTTGCCAGTTGCTTGTTTGTGATTTCAGCCACATCCTGACACATGTACCTTGCTCTTTTTTAGGGGCTCATTTTGCTACAGGAAAATGTATGACTGACCCATCTCATAACATCTTTTTTTCACCAAAGAACAAATTACTAACCTCAAAGAACAGAGACCTATATGAAGCAGACTGAAAGATCCCCCCACTGCCAGCACCACCACCTTTTCTGTCTGTACTTTAAAACCATCTCATGAAAGCTCATGGTCCCAGCAGCAATCCAGGGATGGGAGCTTGCAAACTTGTTAGGAAAAAGTCATGGGAACAAAAGTAGAAGACCCGGTTCAGCCAGACAAAGAAGACTTCTGCAGCTGTAATAAAGGCTTGGTTTGCTCTATGGGGGAGTTTAATTGCAAAATACTTAGCATAGGTGAATCATAAGAAGCCTAACTATAGGAAGAGGTTAACCACAGTTATAGGAAAGATTCATCTGAGGCTACAATAAACAAGTTTTTTGGTGGGAAGGAACCAGCAGACTCTCCTCAGCTGTGGACAGGCCCACTCCCGAAACTCAAAGGTTGAGCTGTGAGCCCAGAGCAGCTCCTCCTCGCTTGAGACAGCTCTTTTAGGAAGTAGCTAAGGACAAGGCCAGGTGGAAAGATAAGATATTTGTTGTTAGTGGGAGTTTTTATCAGACTGCTGTGGCTGGAACCACTAGTTCATCTCCCATGGGAGGCAATGCTTCTCATTAAAGCCTACCACAACTATAAGGGCAACCTTGAGATTGTTAGAACTTCCATATATATATTTTGTACAAACTGACATATTCTTACTGTTAAATAAATATGGAAGCACTGCTTCCTGGATCCTTGTCAGGAAAAGGAGGCTTCAGTCTCAGAGATTTTAGGCCAAGTCCAAATTTCTTCAATTATTTCTGTGTAGTCTCCTCCAAAATAACCTGTTTGCCAGATGTGCCTCTTGCTTAATTCCTGAAATGCAGAAGTGACACCTCAGACTAGGGGAGAAATCTGAGCAGTAAAGCAATCCACAATCAGCAAACTTTAAAATTCAGTGTTAAAGTTCAACTCAATTAAACCTTTTTCTTTGCAGCCATCTATGAGTTTGATGATAGGAAATTGGATTGGATTCATTCCATACAAAGGGACAGTCTGGTAAATGTACATTTTCAGCCAAAACCATGAGTTCACTAACAGAGTAGAATGATGTTTTCACTGAAATTCATGGAACCATTTGGTTTACTTGTTGTCTGGCTCCATCCATAACAAATGCAGCCAAGCTCTAATTCTCAAACTGTTTGAAGTTAGTCTCATGAGAGATAGGCTAGACAATTCATTGGAAAATATTCAAATTATTAATAAGGTTATTCCTAATTGCACACAGGATTCTATATTAACATTTTTTATTTCAGCACATCTTTTGTTACTTAGGGTTTGGGTCACAAGATATGTTTTATTACATTATTAATCTATTGTAGCTAGGAACCACCTTCTGTTTGCAGTTGGAGGTTATTGGAAATAAAAACTGTAAACATCTGTGGACACTGAAGAACAATGCAGCTGCAGGCAGGCTGGGATGGGCTGGGTGAGCATGATCAGAGCAGTGGATGTCAGACTGGGTGTGTTCATGCAGGGTACCTTGGTGTGATGGAGGGGATGTGAGGCTGAGCATGATTTATGGACAGTAATCAGCACTGGAGCCCCAACAGGAGTCTCTTAACTTAGATTAAAACACAGCAGCACCTGCTGCTTGCTGCAAATGCATTTTTCCTGGAAAAAGAGAGAGTCAGCCTTCTGGGGTGTTTTCTAAATAACACATCTCTGTTCTTTTTAAAATATTAGTATGTTAAATACCCAAAGAATTGCTGAAAATGATGCCTTGGTTACATGAGCAGAGCACACTCATTTCCCCAGCAGAGGCACTGAGTGCCCAGGGCTGTCTGGAAGGCAGCAGCGCTGAGTGAGGAGGGTGGACTGGGATGGACAGCTGGGTCCTGCCAGAATTCTGAGCCAGGAGTTCACTGAATCATTCATGGCAAATTCCCTGCTCAAACTGCTCCTGACTTTTATGGAAATATTTCCTGTGACTTCATTTTCAGCCCGCTGCCTGTAGGAATGTCTTACATCAGGCATTTTTAAGGCCTTTTTTCCCCCTTGCGTCTAGCGCAAACTTTCCCTTGCCCAGCTCCACATCAGTGCTTCTCATGCTTGTGTCTCCTGCCCCTCCCTCTCCTCATCCTCCTGCATATTCACATTAACTGAGAGGTAATTAGGGACTGATCCTGTCCTCTGAGTCTTTGTTTCTCCAGACTATGACTTAAACTCTACTCTCCTGCAGCAAACTGCACTGAGATCTTAAGGTCTGGTCCTTTTGGGGGTGCACTTGCTGCTGTATCTAGTTCTCCACACAAAGTTCTTTGATATTATAATGTTGTAAGGGCAGGAGACCCTGGTTAAGCAAAACCAGAACTGGCTGTCCCTCCCTCCCTCGGGGGTTTCAGGTTATTAACAGGGCTTTGCTCAGCTGAGCTACAGGGATCTGTCAGGTCTCTGCCCACATTCCTGTCTTGCAGCTTCACAATTCTCATACTATTTTGGAAAGGAGGAACAAGGCAGCTTGTATGATCAGCCTCTCATGGCCACCAATCTTTTGAAGTTTGAGGCTCACGGAATCCTGCTGTCCATCTCTGCCCCACAAGAGGAATGTGTCCCTCTGTGGGTTCAGTCTGCACCCCACTTGTGGCTTGGCAGTGCCAGTGCCAGGGCAGGCAGCCCCTGATGATGAACCTGGGCTCCCACCTGCTGCTCTGCCCCTTGGGAGCCTTGCTCTGAGTTCCCTGCTTTAAGCCCATTATATCAACTGTTTTATTGCAGTAAAAATTAATCCTAGCAACTACAAAGTCATTGTCTGGGGTGAAACAGTATTTTGGAATTGTTTGGCACCACCTACTTTCAGTAAGTCCCAGGTGTTTCACACTGCACTCCACTGTGTAACGTGGAACTGATACCAGCATGAAATGGTTTGCAGTCTCTTGCTTCTCCCTTTCCTGAGCATCCTCACAAGCAGCAAATTTGCTTCACGTGCTCATTGAAAAACCCTCCAAAGCTTGTGCTGGAGCATTCCCTGTTCTGGGAACCTCACCAGACCTTCATTCCCATTCTGTGCTCTTCTTTTCACTGCTCTTTAAGTCACATCAGCAAAAGCTACCAGATCTGTGATACTTCTCAGCCTTGTAGCAAGGAAAAAAAGTGGCATTGGAGCCAGGAAAAGAGTTTGGTTCTTTAGAATCACGTCTTGGTTTGGGATCTTTTCATTTGCCTCTGGCATTTTATGAGCCCTCCCCTGAGTTTTTCATCCTCTTTCAAGCCTCCTTTTCAGTTGGCTCAGCTCACAGTCTGTGGTGGGTCTCACACTGTGCACAGGTGTGCCCTGGGACTGGGACAGGCATCACCTGGCACACATGGCTGAGAGGCTGCTGGGCTGCCTGGTGCTGCAGCACTGCATGGACCTGCCAGCAGCACCTGAGTGCTGAAAGCTCCGTGTCCCACAGGCCACCTGCCTGCTCTGCTGCACCATTCCTTGGTCTTTGTTTGTGCCTGCTGAGCAGACTGGGTGGTGATGCTCAGGACTGGGTGGTGATGCTCAGGACTACATCAACTGGGTGCAGCCCAAAACTTCCACGTCTGCAGGTGTAGAACACTCAGAGAGGAAACCCAGGAGAACCCGAGAACACCAAGAGAGGAAACCCAGGAAAACCCAGAGAACACCAAGAGAGGAAACCCAGGAGAACCCAGAAAACACCAAGAGAGGAAACCCAGGAAAACCCAGAGAACACCAAGAGAGGAAACCCAGGAGAACCCAGAGAACACCAAGAGAGGAAACCCAGGAGAATCAAGTGAGCACCAAGAGAGGAAACCCAGGAGAACCCAGAGAACACCAAGAGAGGAAACCCAGGAGAACCCAGAGAACACCAAGAGAGGAAACCCAGGAAAACTCCAAGAACACCAAGAGAGGAAACCCAGGAGAATCAAGTGAGCACCAAGAGAGGAAACCCAGGAAAACCCAGAGAACACCAAGAGAGGAAACCCAGGAGAACCCAGAAAACACCAAGAGAGGAAACCCAGGAAAACCCAGAGAACACCAAGAGAGGAAACCCAGGAGAACCCAGAGAACACCAAGAGAGGAAACCCAGGAGAATCAAGTGAGCACCAAGAGAGGAAACCCAGGAGAACCCAGAGAACACCAAGAGAGGAAACCCAGGAGAATCAAGAGAACACCAAGAGAGGAAACCCAGGAGGCTGCACCTCCCTGCTCCACTTCCAGCCTGGGCTGGTGTGCCAGGCTGGGGCCAGGGCCACAGAGCAGCACTGTGCCAGCACCAGGGAGAGGGCTGGCACTGGGTTTTCTGTGTGTCTCAGGATTAGCCCAGCACAGCCAAACATGCCCAGATTCTGCTCTGTGGCATGGCCCAGCACCACGTGCTTCATCTTCATGTGCTGGAGATGGTCTCTGCTGGGTGGCTCTTCCTGCTGGAGCTCCCAAGCTCTGGGCAAAGTCTGGAGTGGAGCAGAACTATTTAAAAAGTCTCCTTGAAGAGCTCCTATGACATCACTGCTTGTGTCTTGGTGTACCATGTTCAGGACAGTGGCCTGCCAGGCTCTGGGCATGGTTTCTGGTGTAAATTTGAGCTATCTGGAAAGGAGAGTCTGACCTCAGCATCTTCCAGACAATCCCAGTGGCAGAAAGCATCTGAGGAATCCCACAGACTCACACCCAATTTTCAAGGCCAGCATTTCTCCCAGCATACACAGCCCTGCCCAGGAGGCTAGCCAGGCTACATTATCTGGAGTTTGAATCTGGACATGAGGAGGCAGGTGCTGGGAAAAACAGGCAGGCACATGAGTAGTCAAAGGCAAGAGCAAGTGTTTCAGGTCTGCACACTCAGCACATTGTACCCCATCCAAACTGGGCTGGGGATGTTGGAGCAGGGAAACAGGCAGCAGTGAGGAGTCTTGCAGGGCTTCTGCCAGAGTGAGCACAAGGCAGCACCAATGCTCTGTGGGATGGGGAAGGGAATTTCTGACAGTGAGATTCAAAGAGGAAAATTATAGGGAAAAAGCCAAGCAGATTGGGCTGAAGTTCCTGAGGGCTGTGATGAGGGCAAGGGGTCAGCACTCCACACCTGACCCGGTGGGATCCCCACCTCTGTGGGAAGCCCAGCTGCAGCCAGTGCCTGGAGAGCTGCACTGGGACTTGGCACCCTGTGAGGCCTCTGTGCATCTTCCAGATAGAGCCTCAGCAAGGAGAAGGTTGATGGAATTTAAATGGGGGAGCTAAGGACTGATCTGAGCTGGGAAGGGTCTCAGGCCATGGCCAGGAACCATCAGTTGCAGGGCAGGGGGATTTGGTTCCTGTGCTGGGAGGTGCCACCAGCACAAATCTCTTAATAGTCTTTTAGTCTCAGCAAGGCCTTAAAAATCAATCAAAGGATTAGCAAAGCAAATCTGGTTTTGTGGTCCACGACCCAGCTTTGTGCAAGTGGATCCCCCATTGCTCAGACTCTCCCTGGTGACAGCTTGCTCCAGTGCCACCTGCAGCTGCAGGGCTGTGCAGGAGAGGCTGCAGCTGGCAGGGAGCACAGGGAGGAGTGGAGCAGGGGAGCAGGGAGCAGGGTCCCAGCCCTGGCATGCCCTGCCCAGGAGCAGGAGTGCCAGAGCTCAGCAGCACAGCGTGGCTTGTGCCAGCCCATCGCTCCCTGCCACCACAAGGGTTCTCTTCACTCAGAAGCTTCTGAGAGCTCTCAGAAGAAGAAGTTTCTCCCTGCAGAAGCTCTCAGAAGGGA
Source organism: Agelaius tricolor (assembly GCF_023055355.1). NCBI lineage: Eukaryota > Metazoa > Chordata > Aves > Passeriformes > Icteridae > Agelaius > Agelaius tricolor. The sequence continues at coordinate 4,070,084 of NW_027269296.1, read as the reverse complement.
ACAAGAGCCACTGACTCCTTCTCGTGGCTTCATCTGGCTTCTGTGGCCCTTTTCTCTCAGGAGCCGGTGACCACTGAGATCCCTTTTCCCTTGCAGTGGGGGCTCCCTGGCTCCAGAGCTGAGCTGCAGACAGGAACCAGACAGAGCCTTCTCCCACCACATGCACTGCTAAGCCTCATCCCCAGAGGATCATTTCTGAGCTGCCACCAGTGAGAGAAACAACAAGTCTCCCCAACAAGTCTCCCCAACAAGTCTCCCTTGACATTCTGGCTCCTGGCAGATCAATATTTTAATTCATTTGATGACAACAGCAGCAATCCACCCAGCTGACACCTGCCTGGGTCTGCTCCCAGCCTGGTACAGGAGTGTTTGTGCAGCTTCTGACAAAGCAGTTTGCTTCCTCTCCAGCTGAAAGTTACTCCAAGTGACAACATGAGACTTCAGCCCCCTGACAGGGCCTGAATGCCCCAAACACACTGAGGTGCACAGCACTGGCAGACCTGGATGTGGTCACTGGACTTGCTAAGCAGTCACAAAGGCAAAGTGATGTGAGGAATCGTGACACATTGCCTCCAGAACTCAGCAGTCTCACTTTGCTGGCAACATTTTCCTCTGCCCCTTTTGTTTCCCCACTCTCCCACAACCTGTGGCCAGGCTGGTTCAGCCTTGGTGCAGCGTAACACGAAGTGATGCCTGGCTGCTGGATTATCCTGCTCCCTGTAAACTCCTGAGCCTCACAGCTCTGGCCTGTCATCCACTGGGAGCTCATCTATGCAAATCTGCTACAAGAAAATGAGGGCTATAAATAATGGACACCTTGGGCCTGCATGTCGGTACAAGGTAATCCATGGCCCTGCTTGAAATGTACCCGGCTATATTTCATCCTTCCACGTGAAAGTTATAAGGAATGAAAAGTACCCAGGATAAAATCCAACCTCCACTCGCCTTCTGACCTCAAAAAAAGAGGCAAAAAGTTCCTCAGAGCAAACTGGAGCTGGTGTGGAAGGAGCCCAGTCCTTGGATGCTGTGCTGAACGCTCCTGCTGCTTCTGCCTCCCTCACAGTGGATGTGAGAAAGCTTATTGATAATGTGAGAAACCTTATTGGTACCATTTGCCCATCAAAGGGCTAGCTTAGATGCTAACCAAAACCAGACTGTTCAGTTTTGTTGCCTTTAAATATTTTCAAATGGAATGGTTTTGCCCCACAGCACTTCTCTCCTGGCTGCTGCTTTGGGTGGCCCAGTAGTCCTGGGAGCACAGGTCACAGAAATCCAGTTAAATTGTTCAATTCTTTCCCTCTCCTAGCTGACAAAGAATTACATACATGGGAAATATTCAGAAATGTGCATCGAGGTTGGTGTGGGGTATAGAGCAGCATCCACAGGAGGCACAGCTCCACAGACTGATTCCTCAGCTTGAGAAGGTGTGGCTGCAGGACTGTGAGCAGCCTCTGGAATTGTGAGCAGCAAGAAGTCACCCAGAGTGCTTTCTTCACTGGTCCTGGTTCTTCAAACAGGAGAAGGTGGCTCTTGGCACAGTGTGTCATTTATCTGCAGAAATCTTTGCTGCAGAATGCTGTGCATGCTGAAGGTTTACATAAATAGAAAAAAAAACCCCAAACCCAGGCAAAGTTATGGAAGGGTTAAAAAAGGCTTGTGGCTATTGAATAACAAACCTCACTTCTGTCATGGGAGATCTCTGCAAGCTGTCAGGCCCTGGGACTATTCTGGAGAGCAGTGGGTGAGCTGTGTGCTGTCCTGACAGCCCTCCCTACACCTCTGCTGCTGGACAGAGCATTCTTCCCCTGGCCTCCTGCAGGCATTTGATGTCCCCGTGCCTCTCCTCACCCATGATTTCCACCCAGATTACCTTTTTCTAAAATTCACAGATTTAGTGTTACAACTAAATTCTGCACTAAATATATATATATTTTTTTTTTTTTACTTTGAAAAGCATCTGGACAATTCTTTCTGAAAGCACCTTCTGGCTACCCATAGAGCATTCTGAAAAGGATGAGCCCTTAGATAGGCTGGCAAGTCATGTAAATAGCAAATACTATTGGTTCTGAGAATTGAATTTTCCCTGGGAAGTCTGAATTTCTAGTTCTGTAACAGCTTGGTTATCAAATAGATGATTTATATCTTATTAAGTATTTCCAAATGTGGATGGAAAAACGTTCCATTGCATAGCATTGCCAGAAATGCCAATTTCACTGCCAGAAGTGCTTTTGGGCCCCCAGATCGGCTTATTTAAATAACCAGCTCAGATTTTGGGGTGCTCAGGCTGGTGGGTGTGCAGGGAGGGAGGGCCCTGGCCATGTCAGCCCCCCCAAGGAGAGTGCCCACCAGAGCTGCTGCTCTGCCCCAGAGCTGCTGCCTCTTCTGAGGATGCTTTTCCCAAGCTTGCACACAAATCTCAGTTGCTTCTTTTCCAGCTTGTGTTTGTTCACTTTTGGTCAAGCTTGACTGAAGGAACCTGGGTTTTCTGCCATTGTGGAGGAGTTTTGCAGTGCAGCTGCCACAGAGGTTCCACCTTGGAGGCACCAGAGGGAAAGGACAGTGCCTGCAAAACCAGGTGCATTCCCACCCTGCTCTCCCCATCTTCCACCTTGTCCATCTGCTCTGCTTCTGGAGGGTGAACTGGAAAACAGCAGTGCCAGTGGTGATCGTTATTTGAGAGAGATTCACAGTGCTGGAGAACCCTGAGAATTTTAATTACTCACAAGGATGCATTGCTTTGAGCAGTCACTGGGAATAGATTATCCTTACATGTCCAACAAAGATCCTGGAAACTGTTCACAGGCAGGTAAAACAGGGAATATTGAAAGAGTAAAATGAGGGAGAGTGTTGACATGAGTGAAAAGAGGAGGGAAATACTGGGCTCAGTGCCTGATTCCTGATCCCTAAACTGTATTGTGAAAGTAAGGAGGAATAAACCGAATACCACAGCTCCTTGCCATCAAGAAACTCTGTATTAATACAGTGCAGCTAAGGTAATTAACCAAATCAGACTTAGTCCAGCGCTGAAAGGGATTTCTTCCCCCAGGGATAAGCAGATGTCTCAATCTAATTATACAAGTTATTTAATCAGAACCAGAGGTTGGGTATCTAATGAAAATACTTTGTAGTGTTGGGGGGAAGCTGCAGCTCTGAAGCAGAGCAAAGGGGGTCCACAAGCTTCCACACCAAGGCAGTTTCTAATGTTCTACCTTTAAGTTACTGTACATAACTTTAGGATTTCAGGATAGCAATTTGAAAGAGAAAAGAAAACATTCTAGCAAAAATCAGTGTCACTGCCTGGTAGGGAAAGAAAATTCTTCTAATGATGTCCCTGGTGCTCCACCCAGGCAGAGTGCTGACACAGGAACAAACAAACAGCTGTTTGGTCTGAGGAGCTGACAGCTCTGCAGGACCGTTTTGTGAGCCTTGCCTCACCCAGATAAGAGCTGGAACAGGTGTCTGAACCTGCCCACAGTCCAAGCTTGCCAACAGTGGGGGTGCAGCTGTTAACAGCACTGCTCACAGGGAAGAGCTCACTGTGCTCCCAGGGACAGGCAGAGCTCCTGAAGCCACGATCCTTGGGGTACACAGGGGTCTGAAAAGCAGTGGGAGTATCATTCCCACAGGGAAGGCTGTGCTGCTGCCATCAGCACCTCCTGACAATCACAGACTGGGGCACTGTGGCACTCACATTCTCTGGAAAAATCCCCTCACCCAGGATTTCTCTCCTGGGAAGCTGAGAAGCCTCAGAGAAAAAGGAAAGCAATAATTATCTGATTTGCTTCTCCTGTGTTTTACTCCTGTAGAATGTGTTTGGAGATTGTTTACCCACAGGTGATTGTTCCATTGGATTCTGCTATGAGTTGTTTTTACTCTTTGGCCAATCAGTGCCAAACTGTGTCAGGACTCTGGAGAGAGTCACAAGTTTTCATTATCATCTTTTTAGCCTTCTGTCTGTATCCTTTCTGTATTCTTTAGTATAGTTTAGTATAGCATTCTTTAATATAATATAGTATCATAGAATAATAAATTAACCTTCTGAGAACATGGAGTCAGATTCATCATTCCTTCCTTCCTTCATCAGGGCACCCAGCAAATACAACAGGACACATCCAAGCTGCCAACCACAGCAGGTAGAAAGCAAATCTCCTGTGCTGCTGCTGAGAATTTTGTTGAGAATTTTTGTCTGTAGGAAATGTTGACCCAAATAAGTGGGACTGGGAAGAAAGGGGTTCAGAACAGTAGCCAGAGTGAAGAGATGACACAACATTGCACCATGGCTGGAGAGAAAGACCAGATCCTGAGGGCCTGTTGACTGCAGTGGGAGTTTGATGCCCACAGTACAGTTAAACAAAACACAAGAAATACAAGTTGTGGCACTGATCAGAGCTTGGATGAGACAGTCCTGTAACCAGTCTGAGAAGTCCTGGGCCCATGCCAGTAAGCAACTTGCAACACACAGGAACAAAGGGAAATTTGACTTTGAACTCTGCTGTCCTACATCCAAAATCACAGAATAACAGAATAAGCTGAGTTGGAAGGGACTCACAAGGATCATCGAGTCCTGGCCCTGCACAGAACCATCCCCAAGAGTCACACCACGCACCTGGGAGTGCTGTCCAAACCCTTCCTGAACTCTGTCATGTTTGGTGCTGTAACCACTGCCCTGAGGAGCCTGTTCAGTGCCCAGCCACCCTTTGGGGCAGAACCTTTTCCTAATATCCAAACAAAACCTCCCCTGACACAGCTTCAGGCCATCCCCTCAGGTCCTGTCGCTGGGCACCAAAGAGATCAGTACCTGCCCCTCCTTTTCCCCTCATAAGAAAGATGTAACTGTGATGAGTGTCCCCTAAACCTCCTCTTCTCCAGCTGAACAGACAAAGTGAGATCAGCTGCTCCTCACAGAACAAGTGACTTCAGCTTCCCCTTCACCTTCTTCATTGCCCTCCTTTGGACACTCCTTCCTACCTTGCTGTCCTTCTTTTATACTGCAGTGACCAAAACTGCTCACAGAACAGCTGCATTTTCATATGCTGTATAAATAACAGCACTCCTTTCATCAGCTTGTACCTGCTCCACACCAAACACCCAAGGAAATGAATAAATGAACCCTCAAATAAATCCTAGCTGCTTGTGCAGGGCACAGTGGCTTTGGCTTCAGAACCCATGCAAAGATGTGTCTGCAGTGTGGCCCTGGGTGATGGCACCTAACGTGGTGGTTCCTGCTCCTGTGGCACAGCAGGAACCACTCCTGCCTCCTCAACAATGCAGTCCAGTGGGACACAGACAACCCACATCCAGTCCTCTGCCTTCTCTGAAGCACAAATACTTTATGAAAAGGAGATTTAGGAACAGTTCTTTTCTTTGACTTGCCCACTTTCCAGCTCTGTGGAGCTGGAACAATCTTTGCTTGTGAAGATTTCTGTTCTTAGAAGCAAAGCTGTGTGATGTCACCAGTGACTTCTCTTTGTGTGCTGCTTCTCAGCAACCTACAGGCCTCCCTTTGGCCATTTCATTAATCATTTAAATAGTTCTATTAACCATAGAGAGCACTTATGAGGGGTCCATATGCACCATGGAAACATCAAAACACAGCTGGATGTGCAGGGTCTCACCTGGAAGACAAAGTTTTCTCGTGCAAACCAAGAGCATTGGACTGAGGTGCTGTAGGGGATAAACCTTTGCAGATTCACCCTGCTGCCTATGATATGATGTCACTTCAGATGTGGTGATCCCTCTTTGAAAACTCAACTAGCTGGAGTCAGTTCAGTTGGAAAGGTGAACAGCTCAGGGTTTGTCTTCACAGGGAGCAGCAGAATGGAAGTTTGAGATCAGGCAGGGGAGCAAGGTTTTGACAGTAACCCCAGTGAGTGGCCACCTGGTCCAGTGTCCCTGGAAGCAGCAGGAACTGTTCTCTGAGGACAATTCATGTCCCTAAGGCAGGTTTGATTGGGAAGAGGGGCTGCAGTCAGAGCACTGGCCATGCTCCAGGCTGAGAGCAAACATGGAATTAATGTCTCTTCCCATCCAAGTCTGTGGAGAGATTTTACAGGCGTCAGTGGCAGCAGGATCAGAGCAGAATCTTAAGGCTCTTCCCCTGGAGCTCAGAGGAGTTTAATGGAATAAAGTCTAAGTTGTAATTAATTGGCTTCTACATCTCCTACAGGAAAGAGTTAATGAAGGCACAGCTTGTCTGGCCAAGGGGCTGGTGAGACTCCTGCAGAGCTGACTCACAGGTGGAACAGCCTGCCAAGGCCCTGAGCAGCTCCTCATCCTCAGCTCCTCCTGCCCCAGCTGCAGCAGGGGCAACCTGGAAAGGTTTGGCCCCCACAGCCCCTGCTCTTCCCACTCAGTTCAGTCAATGCTCTTGGTTTGCACAAGAAAAATTTGTTTTCCAGGTGAGAAAAATTTGTTTTCCAGCTGTGTTTTGATGTTTCCATGGTGCTTATGGACCCCCCATAAGTGCTCTCTGGTTAATAGAACTATTTAAATGATTAATGAAATGGCCAAAGGGAGGGCAGAAACCTGTAGGTTGCTGAGAAGCAACACACAAAGAGAAGTTACTGAGGCCTCAGAACTGGCCAGGTTTGATATTTTCATCCTCGAGCTTGGCTCAAAAAGAGATGAAGAAATGAAATTTTTTGGTGGCACCGTTGTTACAAAAGAGCCCTCACTCAGTGAGGTGCTGTGCCAGGCATTATCTCCCACCCCAGCTGCTCACCACTTCCTTTTCCCTGACCAGAATGGGACAGTGAAGAGCAGCAGCAGCAGCAGCAGCTCTCTACAGCTGAACTCCAGATCCCTGTTCCAGTGTGAGCAGAGCCAGGTTCACGCTCAGTGTGCTGGGTGAGGCCAGGGAGAAGCAGAGCAATCTGAAGGCTGGTGCCTGATTCCTGTTCTCCAGAAGCACATCATCACCTGAGAAGTTAAATTCATTTAAAAATGATGTTTTCCTTCCTTCTGAACTCACCTTTTGCCTCAGTTATCACAAAAGGGCCGATGAAAATTCACCAAAAGTGCAACAATTGTGACACAGTGACAGTTCAGGCAGAGGAAGGACTCTTGGTCTTGAGAATAACCTGAATTACACCACTTTAAATCCATACTGGCAAAGCATAAATACATGGATTAGCACCAATACAGCAGATCAAAGCCTGAGGTGGAAAGTTTAAGCCAGGCATAATTTGTAGTAAAAACAGAATTACAGGGATTCATCCCTTCATCTCCCAACACTTGCACCTCAGCCTTACCACAAAGAAAATTTCTGCCTCCCTGTTTTGGTGTATGTGTACATTGTTCAAAACATCTCAGTTAGGGAAGTGTGGTCTGTAAATAGTGACAGACAGCTCTGGAACTGTGCATCACTACAGTAATCAGTGTGGAGTGGGGTGAATAAAGGAACACTCATGTCCTGCACCAAATATGACTGGAAAATGCAAAAATGAACCATTCTCTGTACAATTCCTTCCTCAGCCTTTACAGATTTCTGGACAAGCACAGGAGAATTCCTGACCACGTGCAGGTGTGGTGATTCCTGAGCTCCTGTTACTGCACTCCAGTGAAATATCAGCTGCTTCTGCTCCCTGTTCCAGTTGGTATTGGATTGACAAGATCAAGTGATGCCACAACCATGGACACCTTTATCTGCTGAATGCAAAATCTTTCTTGCTGAACCCCCACCAAACTCACCCCCAGGTCTTATCTGTTCTAAACTGAGTATTTATTTATTCATGTGGTTGCTTTATGGAAACTGCAGAGATCCTCATCAAACAGAAAATAAAAATCTTCGTTATTAAGGTGGAACTGAGCTGAGAACACATGGAGTGAAATTACCAACCTTATTTTGGGAAGGAACACTCAGTGCCTTGGGCAGCTGGTGCTAAGCCCTGGCCTCACTCAGGAATGAGTCTGGGCTTAAGGTGAAGATTTTTCTGGCCATTATGCAGAGATAGGAGAGGATTCCCCAGGGTGAGGGGGGCAGAGCTCTCCAGGGCTGCTGGGCAGGGACACCAGCAGCAAAGGGGAAGAGGGGACACCGGGCCCTGCCCTACCCCAGCAAACCAGAAAAATCCCATTTGGCTTTTGGAGAAGGGCTGGGCCCAATGGGAGAGGCCAGGGCAGGTGGCTGCTCAGCAGTTATCACTCTCCTTGCTGCCTGCAGCACCAGCACAGCTGGATGACCTCACAGCTGGATGACCTCACAGCTGGGAGCTCGGGGCAGGGATGTTTTGTGCACACAAAACTCCACAGCACTTGAATGCTGGCATTCACTGAGGGTAAATACCAACATTCCTGTGCTTCTGTGCTCTCATTGATGTTATAAATGCTAATCAAAGAGTTTGAAGCAAAAGACACACAGAGAATTCAGAATGTGCAGGCAGCAAACGTATTTCTCTAAAACTGGAAATGAATTCTATTTTCTTTTCTTACTTTGACTGAATCCAATATAGATTTGACCCAACTACCAGAATTGCAAAACTCGGGCTTCACCAGACAAGACTCATAAAGTTTTGTTCCTAAGCAATGGGTAGTTGCAAAGGTAACATTTCAGAAGGTAAGAAATCAGTCTCCAAAATTCACACTTCTGAATAATCAGCTTTTCAGAAGCAGCTCGTTTTCCACAGTAAAGAACAGCTTTTTTAAAATTCAAACCCTTCAGCAACATTAACATTCTTGGTGCAGGTCCCTGCCCTGTCATAGCTCTTATCTCAAGGACAGCACCTCGACAGCAAAATGCCACATCCGTCACATGGGAATATCAGCAACTGTCCAGTCATCTTGAGCACAAATAAAGGGCACAACCCACAGCTCTGTGTCCTATCAGCTGCCTTCTAAAGCTGCTACACACACCTCAAAACACGAGTAAGGCTGTTTGTTTCATTGTGGCGCTTCCTGGGCATACAGGACGAGCCAATTTCGTATTTGTGGAAAAAAGCCAGGAGAGACAGAATGCAGAGAGACACTGCAGTGCCACACACGTGCTCCAAGCCATGGGATGTGCATGGATTCATCTCTGCACATGCACAGACCCTGCTGGAGGTGGAGTGGGGTGGGCAGGGCTGTGGGTTATCCCTGCCTCCTCCTGAGTGTGATAATCCCAAAGGCTGCGGTGCTTGGTGCTGGATGTGTGTGTGTGCATCTTTTTCCCTTTGTTTTGTTTATTGCTTTTAATCCCCTGGGGCATATCTCTGAGCTGAAGAACTTTAGAGCTGATATAGCTTTTTAAAGTGGGGATTATGTAAATGCATATTATGGGGCTTTCATAAATAGGGATTATTTGTCGACTACATTTGAGCGCTTCCTTTGGAGCCATTAAGGTCTGTTGTGTAAACAGGAATTTAGTGACTGCCTAGTCTAAACTTCATTGATTCAAGAAAAGACCACAACAGCATTTTTTGCATTCATTTTGGTCTCATGAGAACTTATTTTTGGACAATTTTCAAACAATTACAGGACTGTATATGAGTACAGCTAATCACAGTGAGCACATCTCACACATTTGTATTAACTGTTCTCCATGATTTATTCTCTAGTTCTCTTCCTCTCTAGCTTTGAATTCACTGTTTAATTTTTAATTTTTTAAATTCACTGTTGTCCCAGCCACTAACCTGTTAACTGTCACTCACCAAATTAAGAATTCGGCACGTTTAGATGAGCAAAGTAAAAAATAAGATTTTGCCAAAAGGTATAGCCACCCAAAAAGTTGTAAAAATTTCTTATCTGTGCTCCTAGATGTCCTAGATGAAAGACATTTCAGCAAAATGCTAAAAAATTCTAGGAAATGCTGCCTCTTCTCAGGGCAGTTTCACACTTACAGGCAGATTTTACTTGGAGAATTGACTCTTGGCCTCCTCTCAGCTGACAGGAAATGCAGGTGTCTTTCCCTGCTGCAGAGATGGTGCAGAGCCCCTGCTCTGTCATTTTTGTGTTGAGAATAACACAGGAATAATCAGGAGGCAAGAAGGTTTTATTCAAGAGAATTGCGTGGTTTTTATAGAGTGATATGATAGATTTTATTTGATTGGCTAATTAACAAAAACATCTTCACACACTGTCTTTGAGAAGAACAGAAAGACAAAGTAGAAAAACACCACTTGTATGTCAGCACCCAGGACATTGCTCTGGCTGCCCTGGGTGACTCCAGACCCTGGCAGGGGGCTGAGACCTTGGCACGGAGTCACAAACACCTGAGCTTTGATTTTAGCCCATGGAAACAATTCCCAACTTTGTGTGAGGATGTACAAGCCACAAGAGTTTGAATAGAATGTAAGTGAATTTATCACAGGGTGAAATGTGGAATTTTGGGGATTTAGAATGGGGGTTCAAGGCGCAAGATGAAGGAATCTGGGTGTGTCCTGTCCTTCTCCTGCTTCTTCTTGTCCTCCATCTTCTGCTGTGATGGTGGCACTTCTGGATTGGTTTAGAGTAGAAGCTCACTGTCTAACATAGGTATTGGGAAGTTATTGTAAATAATGTACATGTAGTTCTTAGTATAAAAAGCCAACACCACCCCAAGGGTGGTCAGTGTGCCACAACCCGACCTTCCAGACAAACCTCAGCAGGTCAGAGAAAGAATGTTATAGATAAGAAATAATAAACAACCTTGAGAACAAGAGCAGAAGAATCCTGACTCCTTCTTTGGGTGCCAGGCTGGGAAAAGAGACTCTGACACATCTCAGGGTCATCCTGAGCACAGAGACCCCCAAGACCTGTAGACTGTTTATGCTTAACAAGTTATTATCACATCCTTACAACTCCCTGAAATTCTCACAAGCTGCTGTGAGAAACACTGGTCATTTCTCTCTCTCTGTCCCATGGCTCCAATGTTCCATCCAGATGTTCCAGCAGGTGTCTGAGAGGGGCCCAGACAGCAGCAGCAGCTGCTCCCTCAGTGCAGGAGGCCCAGATGTTTTCCCAGATGCCCTGACAGGACACAGCTCCTCATCCCAGAGCATTCCCCAGCAGCTCTGAGTGCCCTGGGGCTGCTCAGGACACAGCAGAGCAGGGGCTGCATCCCTGGCTGTGCACAGCAGCCCCAGCTCTGCTCCCTCTGTGTGCTCAGCCTCCTCATTATTGTTATTTCAGTCCTCCCACCAGCCTCAGATCCAGCTGCATTAGGCAGGTTCTGATGCTGTCACAGTCACACAGAGAATGAATCATATTGAACATTGCCCATGGGGTTGTTTATTCCTTGAAGAGGGAATGGACTGCATGCCAATATCCCTGGCAAGGCTTAATGAAGGAACTAGCTTTTGCTAGGAAACCTGGATGCCCTCCTGCAGGGATTTGCTGGATGGTATGGCTCTGAAAAGCTATGTAAAAATATAATAAAAAATATATAGTATATTATAAAAATATGTATTATATAAAACATAATATATTAACGTAATAAAATATATAATATAATATAATATAATATAATATAATATAATATAATATAATATAATTAATATAATATAATATAATTAATATAATATAATTAATATAATATAATTAATATAATATGTTATATTATATCTTAAAATATAATAAAATATATAATTTTTTTTAAATAGGAAGAGACTTTCAACATAATGAAATCTTGGTAGAGTCTTTTAAGCTCTGCAACTCCTCAGTCCCAGACCTCAGTGGAGACAGGAGTACCAGGAATATGCAGGTCTGGTTCTTGAAGATTGTGCTTATACAGGCATCTTAATCCTTCCTGTCCTCCTCACTTTGGGTCAGCACCCTCTCCTTTGCTTTTATCTCCTTCATGTTGTTTAATAAAAGAGAGAACTTTTTGCTACCTGGCTCTGACTTCTGGAGCTGGGAATCACTGAGGGAGGAGTTAAATGGGAATTTTGCATCTTCCCCTGCTGTTTGCTGCTCCCAGTTTTTAAACTGTATTTCTATTAAGCAGAACAAGCCCAAAGCACAATCAGTGCACAATGCCTTGGTTTGCAAAGGTCATTTGATCAAACATAAACCAGCACTACTGTGCAAACAGTCTGTGATGGGCACCTCAGTTATCACACATGATGTGTCCTCTCCTTTGGTAATTTCTGAAACATACAGAACAGATGAAGGTTTGAAATGCAATCCAGTCTTCAGCCTTTGGAAATGATTCATTCTATTAATGATTTACTGATTTACACACAGCTTATTTTGCATAAAGTTAGAGCCGGGCACATTTATTCATTGTGATTCCCTTAAAAATGGATATAAATATCAAAAGCAATTGGCTACCAAAAAATTTTAATATTACAGCACTGCATCATGGAGAGTTGACATGAATATGAATCTAGGTCAGAAAAAATATAGAGAAAATGCTTAACCAAGTATGATATTTTACAGCATGTCACTGAATCATTTGAAAGACTTCTATTCATTACAAACGTATCCAGTGTGGGCAAAGGATTCCTCAGGAAAATAAGAAAGATAAATTATTGTCCTAATGAAATATGCTCCATGATCTACAGGAACCCATCTCTCCTACAAAGTCCAGCCTTACGCTAGGGCTGTACACCTGAAAAAAGAGAATATATGTGTACCTGGGTTCAGTGAAAGGAACTAATTACATGCAATTCCACAGCAAAAAAACCCGCACATGTTCAGTCCCAAACTTGTCCCCAGAGCCAGTGGATACTGAGACTGCCAGCAGCAAGGTGTGCCACCCTCCCAGCTGCTCTTTCCATGATCCAAGCAAGGCCCAGCAGCTCCCAGGCCCCTGCAGGATGCTGAGCTCTTGCCATGGAGCAGCCCCAGCCCCGTGGCTGCAGGTTGGGCCCTGGGCTGCTGAAAGGCAGGAGCAGCTCCTGGCTGCTGCCACCTGCAAGCCTGGAGGAGGAGACAGAGCTCTCCAGCCCTGTGTGGTCCCAGGCTGGAGACCCCAGGGTGAACCAGGACGAGGGTCAGTGTGGGTCAAATCAGTGAGCACAGGGTGGCTGGGGCAGCACTTTCACCCACAAGGCCACCAGGACAAGGTGCCAGTGAAGGCAGAGGTGGGCACTGTGCTGCTCATGTGCCACTGTGGGGTGTTGCAGCTTGGTCCTCCCAAACCCAGAAGGCAAAACTGGATTTTCTGCCTGCTGGCTCCAACTGTCCCAGCATGCAGGGCTGGAGGAGCCCAGCCCAAAGCAGGGCTTTGGTACCTTGAAATGACAAAGTGCCCCCAACACACAGGAGGGGATGTGGCACACCTCACAAAGAGCCTTTCAGGAGGCTGCAGTTAATGTCCTTAGCAGCAGCAAAGCCACCCTGCCCAGCTGAGGAGGTGCAGGGCATCTTGACATGTTACACTCGTACACGTATTGATCCGGCAGTCCATTGTTCACCAGAGCCCTTGGCAAAGGTCACTGTCTCTGCTCCCATCCTGCAACAGAGCACAGGGACAAAGATTAATTTTTAGAAGTGATGAATGATCCTGGTGCCCACCTGATTCACTTTGGGCCTCAAGCCCCAGATGAAGTCTGGAGCTGGCTTAATTAAGACGTCCCTTGCCCCTCTCCCAGCACTGCCAGACATGTCTGTTTCTTGTTGTCATTGTCTTTTCCCACAAATTCCTCCACCTTTATCCCGTGCCAACCCTCAAACCAGCTCAGAGACTTGCCTCTGAGGCAGCATCCAAGACCCACATTTCCCATGACGCCCAAACAATCTCAGATCCTCATTTCTTGGCCCTTGCTGCTCTATCCCATGCAGCGTTCAGGAAGGAGCTCCCACCCTTCGGGGTCCAAATTTACCAAAAAACCTCAATCACGACTTTTAACGTCACAACTTGGCCTGGATTAGGATGCAGTCCAGTGGCTGAGCCCCAGTAGCCACCCCTGCACAGCAGCTGCAGGAGGCAGCGCTCTCCACCTGCCTGGCAGCAGCCAAAATTCAGCAGAGGGAGCGGGCACAGGGAGTGAGCAGAGGGTGCGGGAACAGGGTGCGGGCAGAGAGAGCTGGCACAGGGGGCGGGCACAGAGTGAGGGCAGTGGGAGTGGGCAGAGGGAGAGGGCACAGGATGCGGGCAGAGGGTGCAGGCAGAGACAGCTGGCACAGGGTGCGGGCAGAGATGCGGACAGAGGGTGCGGGCACAGGGTCCGGGCAGAGATGCGGACACAGGGTGCGGGCAGAGGTGCGGGCAGAGGGTGCGGGCAGAGGGTGCGGGCACAGGGAGCGGGCACAGGGAGCGGGCACAAGGTGCGGGCACAGGGAGCGGGCACAAGGTGCGGGCACAGGGTGCGGGCACAGGGAGCGGGCAGAGATGCGGGCACAGGGAGCGGGCACCGGGTCCGCGCCGCCCCCGCGCCCGGCCCGCGCGGCCGCCGGCAGCTCGGCATGAATGAACCGCGCTCCTCCAATCGGCGTCCGCTCCGCCGCGGGCCGCCCCGCCCATTGCCCCCGCCGGCCAATCCCGTGGGCAGCGCCCTCCCGCCGCCGGCCAATGGCGAGCGGGCGGCGCGGGGCGGGGCCCTCCCGCCGGCGGCGCCCTATGGCGGGGCGGCGCGCGCCACCCGCGGCGGCGGGCGGGCCAATGGGGCGCGGGGGCGGGGCCGGCGCGCGGCGGCCCCGCGCCCCGGCGCGCGGCTCTAAAGCGCGGCGCGGGCGGCGCGGCGCACACGCGATGGCCGCCGCCGCGCAGTACCTGCCGCGCTCCGCCGCGCTCATGCACCCCGACGGCGACCGCCTGCACCAGGGCACCACGTACCGCGAGGTGCAGAAGATGATGCACCACGAGTACCTGCAGGGACTGGCCCCCGCCGCCGGGCACGCCGTCGGGCTGGCGCACCACCAGTGGCTGCCCAGCGCCGGCACGGACTGGGGCAGCGGTGGGGGCGGAGGGGGCGCGCACCTTCCGCCCGCCGAGCACGCCAAGGGCGGCCCGCCGGGACCCCCGCGAAGAGCTGTCGGCCGCCGCCTTCCACCACCGGCCGCACCTGGTGCACCAGCCGGCGGCGGGCGGCGCGGCGGGCGGCTGGGCGCAGGGCGGCGCGCACCACCTGCCGCCCATGTCCCCGCCGTCGGGGCAGCCGCTGCTCTACGCGCAGCCCTACGCGGGCCTCAACGGGATGCTGGGCCCGCCGGCGCCCGCGCTGCACCACGGGCTGCGCGACCCGCTGGGCGCCGAGGAGGCGGGAGGCCACGAGCTGGCGGCATCGCCGCCGCCGCTGGGGCCGCCCGAGCCGTCGGACGAGGACGCGCCCAGCTCCGACGACCTGGAGCAGTTCGCCAAGCAGTTCAAGCAGCGGCGGATCAAGCTGGGCTTCACGCAGGCCGACGTGGGGCTGGCGCTGGGCACCCTGTACGGCAACGTCTTCTCGCAGACCACCATCTGCCGGTTCGAGGCGCTGCAGCTGAGCTTCAAGAACATGTGCAAGCTGAAGCCGCTGCTCAACAAGTGGCTGGAGGAGACGGACTCCAGCACGGGCAGCCCCACCAACCTGGACAAGATCGCGGCGCAGGGGAGGAAGAGGAAGAAGCGGACGTCCATCGAGGTGGGCGTCAAGGGCGCCCTGGAGAACCACTTCCTCAAGTGCCCCAAGCCCTCGGCGCACGAGATCACCTCGCTGGCGGACTCCCTGCAGCTGGAGAAAGAGGTGGTGCGGGTCTGGTTCTGCAACCGGCGGCAGAAGGAGAAGCGGATGACGCCGGCCGGGGTCCCGCATCCCCCCATGGAGGACGTTTACGCACAGGCGGACACTTCGCCGCTGCACCACGCGCTGCCCGGCGCCGTGCAGTGACTGCCCCGCGGCCCCGACGGCGGCGCGGCGGGCACGGGCAGCGGGGGACGCGTTTTAATTTATTCTCAGACTGGCCCGGCCGCCCGCTCTATTTATTCGCCCGCCGGAGCCGCAGCGGCCGCCGCAGCAGTAGCCAAAGGTTTGCGATCTCTAATTTATTCCCTTCCTCGCGCGGCCGGGAGGCGGCGGCGCCCCCGGCTCGGCCCCTCCCGCTCTGCCCGGCCCGGCCCGGCCCGGGGGGACGCTTCGAAACCATTTCCCGGCCCGTCTCTATTTATTTCTAACCGTGCGCGGAGCTCGCACCACCCTCCCGTTGGTGGGTTCAGTCCGGTCCATTCCCTTGGGGGTTTCGGTTTTTTGTTTGTATCTCTTATTGCAAAACCAATGTAGACTGCGAGGGTACGTTTCTATTTATGTTATAGTAAATATTTTATTACTTACATAAACCATTTACCCAGGAACCGGTCTCGTGTCGTCTTTGCAGGCTCGGAGCGCGGCCGTCGGGGCCGGTGGCGGCCGAGCTCCCGTTGCCGGTGGCGGCCGGGGAGCCCCGTTCGCGGTGTCGGCGGTGCCCCCGCGGTTCGCACCCGCGGTGCCCGGCGGGCTTTGCCCGGGCGAGCCGCTTCCCCGGCGTGGATGCTCTTTGTGCACCTTTCCCCGCAGGGTTTTTGCCGATCCGAGCGCGGCTCTCCGCTTCGGGCGAGCCGCTTCCCCTGCGTGGATGCTCTTTGTGCACCGCCGTGTTCCCCGCACCTTTCCCCGCGGGGTTTTTGCCGATCCGAGCGCGGCTCTCCGCGCTGCGAACACAAAACGGCCCGCACGGAACTTTCCTCCCACGTATCGCAGGGTAATCCACGTACGCTGGTGCTGCTGAGTAGATTCTTTCTGCTCAAACCACGCTCTTCGCTTTTTCTGATGTCACCAGCTTTCCCTTGTCGTGGTTTCATGCCCGAATATTTGGTGGTTTTGCCAAGAAAACGCAGAAAAATGTATTTTTCAGCCTATCGGTTCTTGGAAGAGTGATCCTGCATCTCTAAACCTTCTCTTGCAGCACCAAGAAAAGTCGCATGTGAGGATTGTTTGCCTTTGCAGGTCCTTGGATTCCTGCGGGGTTTTGTGTGCTGGGAGAACTTTTGAAAAATGTTCCCATACAGAGCTCTTGCACTGATTAAATACTTGATCGAAATCTGGTAGCAAAGGACCAAATTCTTTCTTTTTAGTTGGCAGAGAATTTACTGATGTTCTCAGACACCTGGCATTGGATGGTTTCCCCACTTTATTCGGCACAAATTATGTGCTGTGAAAACAGAAGCTTTAAAGGGGATTTTCTAGCGAAAGCACGGCATTGTGCATTGCAGTTTATGTATAATTCTTTTTAATATATATAAAAATTTCTAACATACCAAATGTAACTTACTCTTGAGAATTTATACTTGAAGATTCTTGTCTTCGTTGCAGTTTGATTTTGTTGCATTTTGTGCCTTTGGTGGGGGTGTATATTACTTGTCTAAGCGATGTCACATTTGCCATTGATAATGTTATAATTTAGTGCATTTTCAATGTTTCTTATAATGTAGCTATTCTACATCAGCTAATTCAAGACTATCAAGTTCTCATTCAAAATTCAAAAAGTAAACTGATTTTTGAGATTTTAAAATAAAGTCACTTTGAGCAGTTATTTCATCAAATAGCCTGTAAAGAAATGGCTCACTTTGTGATACAAACCAGCTAGTGAATGCTGTGGGTTAGGGTTTTAGTAACTTCCCTTGGCATGCAGAGCATAATACAAAATCTCACTTAAAGGGCTTAGTGTGTAGTGTGTGTTCTGTCAGCTTTTGCTACAGGCTTAGCTTCCTTTTTCATAATGAGATTGGTTTTTATAGAAGGGCAGAGAATGGTAGGGCTGTGGTAGGGATCCTGAATTCAAAAAGTTTCGCTGTTTTTACTGAATATTTACTAATTTCTAAATAGCTCTGCAGATGTAGTAGCTTAGATGATACACTCCAGTAAAAAAAGTAAAGGAGGAAGATGACTTAAGGATTTGAGTCAATGTATCATGACAGCATTTAAATTAATTTCCAACTCTGAGAATCTGTCCTTATCTGTTACCTTGTGTGTTCCCCACACATGTACCATTGTTTTTAGTGTTTTGTCATGCTGTAATTGCAGCCTTTGCTTAAGAATTTCTGTTTGACAGCCAGGCTTTAAGGGAAGAAACAAAACTGAACAAAAGAGGGGTTTTCTTGTTTGCTTGTTTCTTAAAGAAAACAAACTCGTTTGCATTGAATGTTTAATTGTGCTGATTTTCTATAATAGGAGACATTTCAGTAACCTCTTCATTCTGAACTAACCTGGCTGGCAAACAGGATTTGTATTGATACTCAGAAGGGCAGGGTCAGTTTTCACATTGTGTTCTGCTAAGGGATGAGATGTGCTGTGAGTGCTGGGGAGGATGAGCACCCTTGGGTTGTTCGGTGTGTCACATTCTATAAGGCACTGGCAGCCCTGCTGCATTAGCTCTCTCGTGCTGTTGAGCAGCAAAAATAAAATACTCTTTGTATATCTCCTTGCTGCGGTGCTCAGCTGCTCTAAAAATCAGATGCCCCAAAGGTTTGCCTATCTTAGAATAACTTGTTAGTTTTCCTGGTCAGGGATTAAATGGCAATTACTGGGGGAAGACTTTTGTTCTTTTTTTCTTTCTTTTTTTTTGGGGGGTGGTTGTTTCTCACTAAGGTGAAAGCGTGACCTCATACTACTACATCAGTAGTAAAGCAAGAAAAGGTAGGACTGTGGTGTTGGTCCACTAAAGAAAAGCAGAGGTACAAATACTTACTTAACAACGCAAACAGTAAACATACAAACTAGGAAGTGTAGATAAGGAACAGAAGCACTGCCAGTGCAGTTTAGAGAGGGGTTTAGGTCTGTGCTGATGGGAAATCCTTGCTCTAACCCAGAGCTCTCTGCTGATGAGCAGTGCCTGGCCCCAGCAGATCCCCTTCAGAGCATTCAGGCTCTGCTTGGTCCCGTGGTGGCAGCAGGCTGTGCTTGGGGCAGTGCCATCCATCACCAGGGGCTGGGCTGATCTGCTTGCCTTGCCCACAGTCCAGAGGGGCTGCAGAGCCTGGGTTTACATCTCACCCTGCTGAGGGGCTGAGCCAGGGTTTACATCTCACCCTGCTGAGGGGCTGAGCCAGGGTTCACATCTCACCCTGCTGAGGAGCTGACCAAGGGTTTACACCTCACCCTGCTGAGGAGCTGACCAAGGGTTCACATCTCACCCTGCTGAGGAGCTGAGCCAGGGTTCACATCTCACCCTGCTGAGGGGCTGAGCCAGGGCTCTTTGGCCACATGGGGAAGTTGGTACCCGGTGAATGCAGCCCTGGTGTGGGCTCAGCCCTTCTCGTGCTCACAGAGGGGTGTGAGCTGTGCTGTGCCCCCCTTGCCAGGGCAGACAGCCTGTCTGTGTGCTCCAGGGACAGGGGAGGGCAGCTGTGCTTCCCACATGCTGTCATCTTATAAACTGGTTATTGGTGATTTTGGGACATTGCTGTTTTCTGTTAGGCTGACAATATTCAGTAGGGTATCACTTTTCCCCTTTCCCAGTTGCCTATCAGCTTTCATGCATGCTTAGGAGAAGGTTGTAGTATTCCAGTGTCCAATTTCTTCCAGTTTTCTTGTCTTACAGCATTCTTGCTGCCACTTGCAAGAGCAGGGAATGCTTGCTGTACAACGACTGCAGGAGTGACTGCAGCACAGCAGTTTGCCTGGCGAGGCACAGTCACTTGTAATTAGTAATGCCATGTTCATCCTATGCTTTTCACTGAATCTGGTCTCTTCTGAGGGCTGCCCAGCCAGAGCTGTGCCTGATCCCAGCACCGTGCTGTGGTGCAACTGGCCCCTAATGAGCTAAGGCAGCAGCTGAAACACTATCATCTCTTTACATGAAAATTCAGAGCATCAACATTAACACCAAAGAGTCTTGTTCCCAGTTTTGCCCACTCCTGCTTGCTGTCTCCCCTAGAAGGGGAGATTTCAATACCATCAGGTTAAACAAATCTTGTAATTCTGTGCTAATGTTGTTTGCATATATTTTAATTTTATGCTAACTCTGCCGTTGGTTGTTTGGAGCTGGATCAGCCCCAGGACAGCTCAGAGTTTTCACTTCACAGCTACTGGAAGCAGATTTGGTTTCTGCCCTGGGGCAGAACTCCACAACTCTGGAATTCCTTCTCCTTGTGTTTTCCTTACATTTGGGCTGTTTGAAATGAGCCCATCCTGGCTGGGGACTCGGAGCTGGTGCTGGCCCTTGCCATGGGCTGGGGATGGGCACTCATGGGGGCTCTGCCTGCTGCCAGTGCCTGCTGCCCTCTTTTCCTGGGGCAGATCAGCCCCAGCAGGACCAGGAGCAAGCTTGAGGTGGTGTGGGGGGTGTTTTGGTTTTGTTTTAAAATGCTAAATGTCCACAGATGAGTGTCTGCTCTCGCTAATTTTAATATTACTGCTCATGGGGAACAAGGCCAATGTACCTTCCTGAAATGAGCAGCTCCAAAGCACAGGTTTTCTGCAGGCTTCCACCAGTGAGTGCAATGGTTTGTGGTTTGCTCAGTGGGCTCTGAGCAGCAGGGCCATGTATGTGCCTGTGTAGCAAACACACAGAGAAGGAGCTCAATGAAATCTCTCATGGGAGCCACCACTGTGCTCTGCCAGGCTGATTTATGGGCATTCAGCTTTGCTCCCACTTGTGATTTGCTGCGAGTAGGGGTGCCCAGCAGCAGAGACGTGGCCACCTGCACTTCCTCAGGTGTTCTCCTGTGTCCTTGGAGGAAGCTCTGCCAGCAGAAGTTCCCCCAGTTCCAGTTGGAGCTGGCACGGCCCAGTGTCTGTGCCATGCGTGGGGATTACAAGACTGCAGAGGCTGGGTTAAAGCATGTGGAGCTGCTCACACCATGTAATGTGCATGTTAGATCAGCCCTCATGAATATTTCATAGTCCTTGATATCACATTATTTTTGGTGTTGGGCAAATTGAGCGTTATTTCTTGTAAAGGTTTGATGTTGTTTCCCTGGCTCAAACGCTGCTGAGGGCGCTTGCTGCAGCGAGGAATGCTTCCCATTCATGCCAAACTTTAAAGATGTTTCTTTGTTTTCCTTTTCCTCACCTTTCTTCTGGAGCATTCTGCCTGATCAAGGCATTTGGGCAGCACCAACAGCATCCAGGACCTGTTTCCTTGTGCACTTTGGCTTCTCTCAGCTCCACAGGGAGATCTGCTCTCCATCACTGTACCAGATTCTCTAGGGCCAAAACTCTCAGCAGGTACCACAGCCACAGAAGAGGATTTCCTACAGCATATTTAGGGAAGGTGGATGGCTCACTGAAGCTGCTCAGCTCTGTTTCAGGAGCTGCACCCCAATCAGCTGTGTCCTTCAAAGTAAATCAATGAAAAAGTGCACAAAAATCTTCTTGCAAATATCACATATATGCACAAGAGGTGCTGGAAATTCCAGCTCTGCAGTCAGGGATCAGTAGAAGGTATGAGGGAGCCAATGGGAAAATGGACATCTTTACATTTTATTGTACGTTTTGAGTTTTATTGGTTTGGAGGCTTTTTTTGTTTTGTTTTTTTTAAAGCAAAAATCTGCCTTGTGATTTTTTTTCCCTGGAGCTCACTGTGTATTAGTGCCTCTCAGTCACACTAAAGGCTATGTGACTGAGATTATGCTGGATCATAAATTTGTAGCCAGACAAAACTCTAGGAAATGAATTTACACATTTGCATCTTTTGCAGTGATTTGCAGGATAAAGAGTCAGGCTATTACATTAGATGTCTTTATGTTTGGAGATGTTTTAAATAAATAACTAGTTTTAAATTGGAGATGTTTCTTCAGTCATGTTTAAGAATAACCTGGTTGCAGGCAAACCAACAGAAGGACAGGTAATAAGAGAGTTGTACAGGAGGGTGATTATGAGATCTGCTACAACACAAACTTTCCTCTAAAATGCTGTCACAACTCCTGCATTTTACTCCCACATCCCCCATTCATTTTCTTAAGAACCATGAGAAACATTTAGGATTTTTTTTCCCCCCCAGTGTTCTTACTTCTCGTGAAGTAATGTCATAAACCATGCCATTAAATCACAAGGGTTAATTTACACAGATTGCTGAGCCACCTCAGCAAAAAGAGCAGCAGCATCCCCGTGAGATGCAGAGGGAATTCTCAGTCCCTCCGAGCATCCCTGTGAGATGTAGAGGGAATTCTCAGTCCCTCCATGGGCAGAGCATCCCTGTGAGATGTAGAGGGAATTCTCAGTCCCTCCATGGGCAGAGCATCCCTGTGAGATGCAGAGGGAATTCTCAGTCTCTCTGTGAGCAGCAGCATCCCCGTGAGATGCAGAGGGAATTTTCAGTGCCACTGTGGGAAGAGCATTGCCCTGAGATGCAGAGGGAATTCTCAGTCCCTCCATGGGAAGAGCATCCCCATGAGATGCAGAGGGAATTCTCAGTCCCTCTGAGCATCCCTGTGAGATGCAGAGGGAATTCTCAGTCCCTCCATGGGAAGCACATCCCTGTGAGATGCAGAGGGAATTCTCAGTCCCTCCGAGCATCCCTGTGAGAAGTAGAGGGAATTCTCAGTCCCTCCATGGGAAGAGGATCCCTGTGAGATGCAGAGGGAATTCTCAGTCCCTCCATGGGAAGCACATCCCTGTGAGATGTAGAGGGAATTCTCAGTCCCTCCATGGGAAGAGGATCCCTGTGAGATGCAGAGGGAATTCTCAGTCCCTCCGTGGGCAGAGCATCCCCGTGCACAGCAGGGACTGATCCTCGCTGCCCTGCTCCCCTCCCAGCGCTGTGGGTTTGCTCCTGATGTGCTCACAGCGCTCCTGGCCCTGCTGCCCGGGGCTGTGGGGAGCAGGACGGGCTGTTTGTGTTGAGGAAAGCGCTGTGGAAGGCACCACCCTCTGCTGGAGCTCTGCCCTCCACCAGGGGCTCCAGCCCGAGCCGGGCACTGCAGCCCCGGCTCTCCCGTCCCGCAGCTCTGGCTGGCCCTCAGCAGCACCTCGGGGTTATTTCATGCACATGTGGGGTGTTTTATGCACATGTGGGGTGTTTCATGCACATGTGGGGTGTTTTCTGGGTCCCCAGGACGAAGGCGAAATGATGAATCTGACTCCAAATTCTTAAAGGGCTAAATTACTATTCTATTCTATTCTATTCTATTCTATTCTATTCTATTCTATTCTATTCTATTCTGCTATACTAAAACTATACTAAAGAATAGAGAAAGGATACAGACAGAAGGCTTAACAAGAATGAGAATGAAAACTCCTGACTCTCTCTTCCAGAGTCCTGACACAGCTGATGGTGATTGGTCATTAAGTAAAAACCATTCACATGTTGGATAAACAACCTCCAGACCACATTCCAAAGCAGCAAAACACAGGAGAAGCAAATGAGATAATATGGTTTTCATTTTTCTCTGAGGCTTTTCAGCTTCCTAGGAGAAAAATCCTGGGCAAAGAAGATTTTTCAGAAAATATGACAGGTTTTGGTGGTTTTTTTTTTTTGTTTGGTGTAGTTTGTTTGTTTGTTTGTTTGGGGGGAGGGAGTTTGTGGTTTTTTGGTTTTGTTTGTTTGGTTTGGGGTTTTTTTATTGTTGTTTTTTTTTGGTTTTTTGGGGTTTTTTGTGAAAATCTGTCCTGTGATTTTTATTCCCTGGAACTCACTATGTGCCTTTCAGTCACACTAAAGGCTCGCAGGATGGGCCAAGCACTGATGCTCAGAGTGGCTTGGACACTAAAAGCTGCCTGTCCAGGGCACTGTGCTGCTCTCCCTCCACCTCCTGCCCAGGGCAGGGCTGGCTCTGTCCCAGGAGGGCTCTCAGCTCCCCAGCCTGGCTGTGGGGAGCAGCCCTGCAGGCTGGCCCAGCCTTGCTGCTGCTGGGGACAGGCACAGGTCAGCGTTGCTAAAAGGGAGAGAATTGAATCAATATCTGGAGCGTTTGATATTCTGCCCAGTGGAACACTTGTTATGTCTTTAATTACTATTTCTAAAAGCAGCGTGGAATGGAAAGCAAAAGGCAGAAATAAATAGCAAGGGGTGATCAATTGGGCGTGAAACCCTTGTTATTGATCACCTTTAACCTCTGCTTAAACTAATGACAGAGCTACCATTTAACTGTCCCCAGGCACAAAGCACATCAATTGTACAAGTGCCACATAAATCACGGTGGGCTGCAGCAGGCTGGGAGTGCCCCTGGGACCAGCCTGGCCCTGGGGGCTGCAGGGGGGCTCTGCTGCACTGGAGCACCTGCCCCAGGTGAGCTCTGCTCTGATCTGCTGCACAAAAAGGCTCCTGACAGTGACAGCCCCATCACAGCCCTTAGAGCAGCACAGAACTGAAGAAATGACAGAATTTCCCCTCCATGCCTCTTTCCCCGTGGAGATCAAAGAAGATTTATGCTGCTGAGGATGCTCCACATGCCACGGCTGGGGCAGCACTACTGAGGCTGGGTGAGTTTGCAGAAAAAAGGACAGAGAGGGCTCAAAACAACAATCCTGTGTCAGCAAGTGTTTGGGGAGGCAGTGACACGGCACAGAAAGAATCTCCTTTTCCCACGTGTCTTCAACTGGCTGTGCTGGAATTGCCTATGCTGCTTTTTATAGGGGTAATTTTTAAAATTTTGTTTTTCTAAAAATCAAGATGTGCAATGGGCAACAGAGTGAAGTCAGCACAGCCTTGCAAGATAACAACAATAATATTCATTAACATTCAATCTACAAATTATCCCTTGAAACCCCAGCCTGGAGATTTGCCAGTTTTCAATACATGACAACATTGTCTAATATGTTTCCAGCACAAGAGCATTGCCAAGGCTGTGCTGGACGTGTGGCATCACAAAACCATCAGCTGAATGTCCTGCCATGCACAGGGCAAGGCTGGGCCTGCCTTTTGAGGGGGATATTTATCTTTAAGACAGGATGCCTGTTCTGCAAATTCAGTCCCCCAAGGAATTAGGAGGTGATTTTTTTTCTTGATGTTCCCTACTCTTGATATTAGTGAAAGCAGAGGACAGCTTTCAAAAGGCTGCTTGTTTCCAGAGCTGTTTAGGGAGCATTTGCACTGAGCAAATGGAAGGAAGGAAAGGAAGGAAAAGGCCAGTGGGGTCCCAAGGAGCAGTGTGTCTGTCTGTTCATCCCTGTTGGAACCCTCTCAGGATCCTTCCTGTCTCTGCAGGAATGAGAAGATCCTGTCCCAGGGGCTGTTAGATGGGCTGCATGATGCTGAGCACTCATTTGGCATGGAGGATCCATGCACATCCTGGGTGGATTCATCCTGTGCAATTCCCTGGAGGATTTGCTCAGGACACCCTGGGTTAATAAACATTTTTCCTTTGTGCTGCCATTTGGAGGGTTTCTACTGAAATCTTAAAAATCCTTTGGGTGTCCTCATCCATCAGCCACTGGAAACATTATTGATAATACAATCATTCCTTTTTTGGTCACTCTGTTTCACTTTGGGTTTTTTTTTCCTGCTGAAATCCTGTCATTTGTCACTGCTGGAACGTTGAGAGATGATTGGAATCTGCCCAGGTGCAGCACAGGAGCCTTGCAAAGGCAAAGCCCATGGAGGGGAGGCCTCTGGCATCCCTCTGCAGCCACCCTCACAGGGACAGCTGAGGCAGGTCTGGGGACACAGCAGGTGTGACATCTCAAGCCCTGCTCTGGCCAGACTGGGGTCCTGGGCTGTGCCAGGGCATCCTTGTGCTGGTTTAGGTTCCCTCAAGCTCATGGTGAACTCCACAGTGTTGGCAACACCAGCCTTGATCCAGTCCCCCTGAACCCCCAGTTTAAAATCCAAGTGAAAATTCCAAATAATGGCTCCAAACAATGGTGGTGGCTCTGTGATCTGCATTGCCCAGGTTTTTGTCTGCTGGCCCCAGTGACAGAGCTGCTGTGAGCCAGCAGAGCTCCTGCTGCTGTGCCCTCCATCCCTGCAGGGATGGGGACCCCTCTGCTGCCCTGGGCAGGGCTGGTGTTGATACAGGCAGAAGGAATAAACCATGGGTGCCTTAACTTCCACTTTCTAGGGGCCAGGCACTGATGCTCAGAGGGTGATTTGGACACTAAAAGCTGCCCCTGTCCAGAGCACTGCGCTGCTCTCCCTCCACCTTTTGCCCAGGGCAGTTGTTGTGCTGTGATTTCAGGACCCAGAACCTCGGGTCCCTCCCCTGATAATTCCCTCCCAGGTGTGTCAGTCCCCTCTCCTCTCCCCTCCCAGCACTGTCTGGCACTCCTGGCATTCCAGAAGGGCATCAGTGATTGGCAGATTCAAAGGATGCCCTCTACCCCTGGGGGCCCTGGGCCATCCAGGTGTCCTTTGTCCCTTTGTCCCTCCCCTCCTGTCCCTGCTTGGTGCCTCCCTGCCCCTTCCCTGCCCCTCTCCCCGGGGTTAAAGGAGCAGCAGCCACAGGCTCAGGGAGTTCTGTTGGAGCTGGTGCTGCATTCAGAGGCCTGAGGGCCAGAATAAAGCTCTGGATCCAAAGCCTCCATCAGAACCGACTCCTTTCCTTCACCATCCCCTTAAAGCTTCTCTGCCAGAGGGAAACCCCAGGAGCAGCCCCTGTTATGGGGGGAAGCTCCATCCCAGCACCACCAGAGCTCCTGCAGGCCTGGACTTGTCTGCAGTGCCAACTGCAGCACCCAGGCAGGCAAAAGTGTCTGTGGGGTGAAACACCACACACCCAGCCAAGCCAAAAGTGTCTGTGGGGTGAAACACCACAGTGCCACTGTTTGGTTCAGCACTAAGGGCCAGACAAGCTCAGGCATGTCCTGTCCAGCTGTATTGGTAAATATTCCAAAAGGCAGGGCTGGCTCTGTCCCAGGAGGGCTCTCAGCTCCCCAGCCTGGCTGTGGGGAGCAGCCCTGCAGGCTGGCCCAGCCTTGCTGCTGCTGGGGACAGGCACAGGTCAACGTTGCTAAAAGGGAGAGAATTGAATCAATATCTGGAGTGTTTGATATTCTGCCCAGTGGAACACTTGTTATGTCTTTAATTACTATTTCTAGAAGCACTGTGGAATCTCAGAGCAGAGAGACATCCCACAGAACCTGCTCTGGGCCCTGTTTCTGCCATGGAGGATTCACCTGGTGCTTGTGGAAGACCCCAGAGGCTGCAGTTCCTGCTGCTGGTGAGGCAGAGGAACATCTCAGTGCTCAATAAAATCCTCTTCCATGTCAGTCCAGAGGGGCAGAGCTCCCCACTGCCAGCAGCTGCACTGAGAGCTTGGCATGGATTTGCATAGATGAAATGATTTCTCCTGCCATTCATTCAGCCCCTCTGTCTGCCAGCTTCCCTGCTCCTCTCAGGAATCTGAGGTCCACACAGGGAGCATTCAGCTGGCCAGCAGCTCTTTACTGAGCCTTGCTTTGCACAGATGTCCCCAAGCAATGCCATGAATTGTTGCTCTATAGTCACTGAGCTGTTTGGGAAAACATTTCAGATAACTGTCCTACGCACTGGGGTGACTGAATTGATGGCATTTGAATGCTCAAAAAGATAGTGTGAATTAGAAACAATGCTGTCCCTGTCACAGGCAGCAGGAGAATTCCAGCTGGTATTTTCATTGTTAATGATCAAACCCAGAGCACTGTGTGGCCTTAATACCTTGGAAGGGGCTGGAGAAATGCACAAACCAGCCTGTCACTTCCCCTTCTGGATTTTCCAAATGCCAGGGAAGGAATGCTTTTAAAATTGTCTTTCAGAGCTCCACAAGTGACTCTGTAGCTTGGCTGTGGGATGGGGAGGGGAGAAAAGGGACAACAGTCGTGGTAATTGCCAGAGAACTGTGATGGGCACCAAATTTGGGAGCTCCCCCAGCCTTGGGTGGCAAGGTAGCACCTCTGCCCACAAAGGTGGGAGCAAACAGGCAGTGGTGTGTCAGAATTCAGGACATCCCTCTGGCTGTCCTGGACTGCCAGGACCCTGCCAGGGGGCTCAGGGACCCTGGCACAGAGTCCAGGACACCTGTGGGTTTGATTATGACCCATGGAAAAAATTACCAGCCTTAGATGAGGATCTGCAAGCCACAACAGTTTAAGTAGAATGACAGTGAATTTATCACAGAGTGAAAAATAAATTTTGGGGTTTTTGGTATGGGGGTTCAGGGGGCAAGATGGAGGAATCTGGGCATGTCCAGCCTTTCTCCTTCTTCTTCTTGGCCTCCATCTTCTGCTGTGATGGTGGCACTTTGGGATTGGTTTAGAGTAGAAGCTCACTGTCTAACATAGGTGATAGGTATTGGGAAGTTATTGAAAATATTATATATGTAGTTTTTAGTATAAAAAGATAACAGCCTCTGACTGTCCTGCTGAGTGGACCTTGGCTGGACAGGAGAAAAAATTTTATAGCTAAGAAACAATAAACAACCTTGAGACCGAGAACTGAAGAGCTCTGACTCCTTCTTCGAGCACCAGGCTGGGAAAAAGAGACTTTTTAAAATATTTTGGGGTCACCCTGAGCAGCAGAGACCCTGAGAGTGGTGCATCCCATGCAGTGGCAGCAACACTGCTGGAGGTGCTTGGCAGCCAGGAGAGCTCTGCTGCATTGGGCTTGGCAGAGCACAGCCACCCCAAGCATACATCATCCAGAGGAATGGGCACTTGGGCAGCACATTACAATAATGCATCATTAGAGTGCTGTTGCTATGGTGATGTATTAGGGCAATACATCATTAGGTACCTTCCCCTGGTGATGTATTGCTCCAAACATGGCTCCTGCCAGCACCAGCACAAGGACCACAGGGGAAGGCTTGTCTTTCTGCAGAAACTTCACCCTTCCCCTCAGGAAAAACATCTGAGAGTGCTGGCTTCACTGAGGAGGCACAGGGCAGGGGCTGGCCCCTCTCTCCTGAGCCTCTTTCCTGGGACTTGCTCCTTGCTGAGCCTGGTGCTGTTTTCTGGGGACCCAGTACCTGCATTTTAGTGCATGTGGCCAGAAGGATCTGGGATAAAATGTGGGCAAAAGGATCTGGGATAAAATGTGGGCAGAAGGATCTGGGATAAAATGTGGGCAGAAGGATCTGGGATAAAATGTGGGCAAAAGGATCTGGGATAAAATGTGGGCAGAAGGATCTGGGATAAAATGTGGGCAGAAGGATCTGGGATAAAATGTGGGGCAGAAAGATCTGGGATAAAATGTGGGCAGAAGGATCTGCCAGTGCTGCTGGACAGAGGGACAGGTTCTGTCTGAACCCAGAGGGTCTGGGGCATTTGTGGGAGCTCCTGCAGAGCTGCTGGGGGCTGGCACTGCTGGGGCCCCTGTGAGGGGCTGCTCTCTGCTCCTGCTGCCCGTGTCCTTCACTCTGTGCCCTCAAGCAAGGGCCACATCACTGTGAGGAAACTCATCCTCTCCCAGGCAGCCAAATCTGCTGGGGAGCCATGGGTGCCACACAAGGGTGGCATGTGTGGGGCAGAGGACACAGATGGACCCAAAAAGGAACCCATGGCTGCTGCTGCTCACCTTCCCATGAGCTGCTCCCTTGGGATCACTTCTCCCTTGCTCTTCTATAAATCTATTTTGTATTTTTATATTTTATATTTGCAGCTTATATTAATATAACATAAATATAATATAATAATATAATATTAAAATTACTAAATAATATTACTAATATAACTGATATTATAAATAATATATTTCTATAAATAAAACTAATAATATAATATAATATAATAATATACTATTACAATTACAGATTATATAAATAATATAATAACAAATATAAATAATATAATGTTTATATAAATAAAACTAATCATATAAATAATTTAAAAATATAATATTAAAATTATTAATATTATAACTAATATTATAAATAACATAATATTTATATGAATAGAACTAATCATATATAATATAATAATATAATATTAAAATTACTGATAATATAAATAATATAATAACAAATATTAGAAATAATGTAATGTTTATATAAATAGAACTAATAATGTAAATAATATAAAAATATAATATTAAAATTACTAAATACTACAAACAACATAATATAACAACTAACAATATAAATAATATAATATTTATAAAAATAATTTTTTTTAAGAATTCTCCTTAGCCCTGGCTCTAGCCTGGAATGAAACCAAAAAGGGGAGCCCAGGAGAAGTTCCAGCCAGCTGGGTGCTCAGCATCCCTGGGCTCTTTGCAGGGCTGCACTCTTTTCAGCTCAGTGGGCTAAATAAATTGCTTCCTAGAGCAGATTGGGAAAGGAGGTTTCCTTCACTGCAAACTATGTTGTGTGCATCAGATATAATTTGATTTTAATTAGTGGACAAGAAAGCAGCATAGTTAATAAAGTATGCACTGCCTTTTGCAGGGATGCCAGTCTTGGATTCCTAGAAAACGCAATCAGATCAGAAAGACCAGGGCAAGGTGAGCCAAGGCTGAGCATGTCTGGGGCATTGCAAACTGAGTCCCAGGAGAGATCCCTGACCCCTGTGGTATCCCATGGTCAGGAGCACAGCAGAAAAGCATTTGTGGAGCTCATGCTGTGATTTGGTGTGGAGATGTGCCAGCTGCATCCAGGGACTGTTCACTGGCTCCCCTGCCTGCTCCCAGCTCAGGCAAAGGAACAGCTCCTCACTGCTTCCCTCCCTTTTCCTGCACCTGGAGTGACCCCAGAGCCTGTCCCAGCTCCCTGGTGGGGCACAGCTGTCCCAGGGCTGCTCCTGGATCTCCAGCACTCTCAGGTTGCTGTTGTTGATTGCTGCCCTGAGATGTGCAGGGTCTCTGCCTCAGCCCACACAACTGAAGAACGAGTCTGGGCTCTTCACTTTTTGCTCTTGAGATTGTTTATTAATTCTTATATATAAAATTTTCTTTCTGCCCAGCTGAGATCTGCTCAGCAGGGCAGCCACAGGCACTCTGACCGCCCCAAGGGTGGTGTTGTCTTTTTATACTACAAACCTCATATAACATATTTACACTTAATTCCCAATACCCATCACCTGTGTTAGACAGTGCACTTCTACTCTAAACCAACCCCAAAGTGCCAACATCACTGCAGAAAATGGAGAACAAGAAGAAGAAGGAGAAAGGCTGGACATGCCCAAGTCCCTCCATCTTGTCCCCATAACCCCCACACCAAAAATCCTAAAATCTACATTTCCACCCTGTGATCATTTTGTTATTACACTATTCAAACTTGTGTGACTTTCAGGTCCTCATACAAAGCTGGCAACTTGTTCCAGGGCTCAAAATCAAATCCCCAGGTGCTCTGGGCTGTGTGCCAGGGTCTCTGAGCCCCCTGGAGGGGTCCTTGGCCACTCTGGACACCCATAGGGATGCACTGAGCTCTGACACAGCCCTGCCCGGGGGATGCGGGTTCCCCAGCAGCCCTGGCTGCAGCTGCTCACACACAGCAGCTTGTGTTTGGGCAGCAGCTCTCCTGGGCTCTGTTCCCAGCACTGTGGGCTCGTGGTTAGACCACTTAAGAGCCAGGCTGCCCCCACATCACCCTGCAGATGCACACTTCCTTCCCCTGAAATCTCCGTGGGAGCAGAGCCTGCCCACTGAGGGCACGAGGGCAGGAATAAGAGCTTGGTTGTGCAGGCTTGAAGTATGAAATAACATCCCCTGGAACTGCCCTGCTGCTGGTTCCCCATCATTGTAGGGTGTGAGGCACTCCAGGAGAGCAAGGTTGGGTCTGCCCCTGCTGCTTTTGAGGGTTCAGCACAGTGCCCTGCTCCCAGCACCATCTGCAGCTCCAAACCCAGGCTGCTTTCAGCTTCTCAATCAATTGGGCTCAATTAAGAGATAACCCGAGCCTGTGGGCACAGCTCTGATTGGTTTGATCAGCAAATCATGGCCAGGTAGGGCAGAGGGGTTTGTGTGCCCTGGGCAGGAGCTGGGGGTGAAGCTCTCCTGGCAGAGGGCACCCGCAGCAGGGGCAGCCCCCAGAGGCCAGGGCAGGGTTATTTAAAGCTCTGTTTTCACTCTGTTCCCACCAGGAGACTCAGCTCCCACCCTGACACGTCTGGAAGGGAGTGCTTGAGGGAGGCTGTGGGCATCTGAGAGGAGCAGAGCTGCCTGTGCTGCTCCAGGGCCACGGGGTGTGCGGGGCAGCACAGCTCTGTGAGGCCAGACCTGGCTGTGAGGGATGTCACACATCAACAAACATCACTGTCAAAAAGGACAGGAAAAGGTTATTTACCAGAAAACAGGCCCAAAAGTAGCATTGCAGCAGTGACATGTGCTGTGGCCACGCTGCCAGGGCTGCACCCCGTGGTGG
Organism: Agelaius tricolor; assembly: GCF_023055355.1. Lineage (NCBI taxonomy): Eukaryota > Metazoa > Chordata > Aves > Passeriformes > Icteridae > Agelaius > Agelaius tricolor. The sequence continues at coordinate 4,038,082 of NW_027269296.1, read as the reverse complement.
CTCGGGGGGTCAGGGGCACTGCTGCAGTGCCAGGGCTCAGCCCAGCAGCTCCTCTCTGTGCCTGTGGCCAGCCTGGTGCCACCAGGATGACAGCAACCCAACATTCTCTCACTTTCCCTGCTGCAGGAGTGAGGGTGTGCTCAGAGCAAGGCAGGCTGAGATTTCAGACCAAGCACAGATGCCCTGTGGTGCTCCCCTGACTGCTGGGCTGGGGGGACCTGCTGTCTCTGTCCCCTCATCTGCTGGGAACTGTGACTGTGCTTCTCTGGGCGTTTGAGAACAATGTTTTCCAAAAAAAAAAACCCAGGCAAGGTTATTAATTTTCAAGGTAACAGCAATGAGAACGCCGAGTTGCTGTTGAATTGTTGATCATTTTCTGGTGACTGCAGTGCAGACATTTGTGTGCCACGTTCACCTGTGGCCTCTGTACCTGCCCAGCCTCCACAGGTGATGCACAGGTGGGGCTGGTGAAGCCCCAGAGCCTCAGACCTGGGCTGGGGAGCAGTGCCAGGGCCAGGCTCAGGGCATCTGGTGGCACTCCTGATGCCAGGGCTGTTCCCAGAGCAGCACTGAGGCCTCAGGGGTGCCCTCAGCACATCCCTGGCACAGCTGGGAAGTTTTGCATCCTTCAGAGCTGTCCTGACGCCGCAGTTCAAGGAGCCCCAGTGCTGTCCCTGCCTCTCCCCATCCCTGCCTCTGATTAGAGCCCTCAGAACAAACCTGCTAATGCCTTTCCCAAGCTCTCGCCCCCACACTTTTGCCATATAAATCACTATAATTAAAGTGTTTGGAAAATGCTTTGGGAGCCCAGACAAGCATCCCCACATGCTGCACACCCAGCTTGGCAAGCCTGACTTCCTGCTGCACCCACCCTGCTGCCCCAGGCGCTGCATCCCTTCCCTCCCCAGCACCCAGCAGGACACCAGGGAGGAGAGAGGGCCTTTCCCAGGCTGTGAACCTGCCCCGGGCTCAGCACCTGGCCCAGGCACTGCACCCAGACAGGGAGAGGCCACAGGGATGGGGCAGGACCCCTGACAGCCCCTGGCACTGTAAGAGCCGAAATGAGGGATGTGGGACTCCAGGCTGCTCTCCAAAATGCAGTTTATTGCATCCAAAATGCAGTTTGTTGTATCCAGGATGTTACAGCAGTCCAGGGTCGTGGGTGACAGAGCTGTGCCTACAGCTGTCAGCTCCTGCTGCAGGCAGGCCTGAAGACCCTTTGGTTTTGGTTACAAATGCATTCTATACTTTTCTTTTGGTTACAATGCATTCTAGACTTTTCTTTGCTAAGCATCTTAATACACAAGAACCAATCTATACCTTAACTTTTATCTATAGCCTATCATAACTACTATAATTACCATATTCATGTTACTGTTCTCCAATCACTAAAAGTCAGTACATTACAGTTTAAGCTAGAAGTTGGTTTTCAGTTTTCTTGCAGTAAAAAATTCTGAGACCTTTTTTCTATTTCTTCTACTGACTTGTTTGTCTGTGCTGTCTTTCTGCTTAGTAAAAACATCTTCTTGTTTGAGGTGGGTTTATCCTTTGCTCTAAGCCATAAAAACCCCTTCTAACTAACACTCCCTTTGCCTCCTTGGTTATCCAGTGAGACTGGCTCAGCAATTCTTTTCTTCTATATCAAAACTTGTTTCCATCTCTATTCTTTCTTCAGATTCTACATTCAATAATCTCTCTGCTAAGCATCTGTGAGACTTCCTTGTCAAACTTTCATCCTTCCCAACATGGCAGCACCTGGACATGCTGTCTGTGAGGGGACCCAAGGTGCTGGGGGATGCTGCTGCTCACAGCTCTGTCACCTGCTGGGACAACCAGTGCTCTCCACTGTCTGCTGGAACCTGGGAGTGGTGAAACCTGGGGAGAAATCCCCTTTGAGAGGGCATGGGGGGCACCCTGCACCTGGACCTTCTGATCATGTCAGGGAAATGAGCCCCCAGGATGGGTCTGTCCATGGGCCCTTTCTCAGTGACACAGAGGAGGCGGCACAGGGGAGCCCTGAGGAGCCCTGAGGAGCCCTGGAGGAGCAGGTGGGGCCCAGGCAGGAGGGCAGGGCTGCTCTGGGGCTGGCAGAGCCTGCTGGGATGGCCTGGGCACCAGGATGAGGTCCCAGCTGCCCCCTCCAGCACAGCTCTGCAGGGCAGGAGCAGGTCCCACCCTGCCCTACACCAAGGCATGAGGAACACCAGAGGGTTTTGGCCTGTGTTTTTAACCTGGAGCAGAGCAGTCCTCCAGGAGTCACCACCTGGGGGGAAAAAAAAGCCATTTTTCAAGCCATGGGCAGCAACATCCACGAAACATTAGTTTTTAACACTGAGCCCCTGGAGTGCAGATTAAAGCAACGGCGTGAGGAGGCAGAGGGAAGGAGCAGAGCAGCAGGCAGGGACACAGAGCTGCCTGAACAGGAGTGGCACAGGCATGCAGTGGCTCTCAGGAGCCCTGGGATGTGGCCAAGCAGGCACAGTGGCCTGAGCAGGGCAGCTCCTGGCAGGGGGAGCCTCTCTGGACACCCCAGTGTGTGTGTGGCTCCTCTCTCACCATCCCTGGAACCACCACCACCTGGTGGCCTGGTCCCCTCCTGGCCTTTTCATGTGTCCCCAGGCCCCTCATCCCCATTCCTGAGCTCCAAGCCTGTGGCTCCCTCCCTGTTTGTCCTCTCCTCTCCCTGTGCTCTGTGCCAGGAATATTTGACTCACCTGGACTTTCCCTTCCATTCCCAAGATCCCTGCTGCTCCCTGCTGCCAGCCCTGCCACAGCAGCCCAGGTGCCACCCTGGGGCAGGGCCACCTGCCCCCCAGCACCCTGGGCACTGTCTGGGGTGGGGAATGGACCCCTCAGCACCCCAGCCACTGTCTGAGGGGGGGAATGGACCCCTCAGCACCCCAGCCACTGTCTGAGGGGGGGAATGGACCCCTCAGCACCCCAGCCACTGTCTGAGGGGGGGAATGGACCCCCAGCCACTGTCTGAGGGGGGGAATGGACCCCCAGCCACTGTCTGAGGGGGGGAATGGACCCTGGCCACTGTCTGAGGTGGGGAATGAGCCCCCATCCACTGTCTGGGATGGGGAATGAACCCTGGCCACTGTCTGAGGTGGGGAATGGACCCTGGCCACTGTCTGAGGTGGGGAATGAACCCTGGCCACTGTCTGAGGTGGGGAATGGACCCCTCAGCACCCCAGCCACTGTCTGAGGTGGGGAATGAGCCCCCAGCCACTGTCTGAGGCGGGGAATGAGCCCCCCCAGCTCCTCCCCAGGGATGATCACCCCCAGAGCTGGGTCCCAGGTGTGCCTCAGCCCTGTGCTGCCTGCAGAAGCTGTGGCTGTGCTGCCCAGGTCTGGATCAACAGAGAGGGGGAGTTTTTGTTCAACCATCACACCACAGATGAGGCTGAACAAAGCTTTGTATGTTTTTAATTTTCTTGAGCAGCTCTGTTGCAGAACCCGACCCACCAATTTTTAGGCATTTTTCAAATAGCACACAGGTGAAACTGAAAGAAAATGCCCCTGTTTTAATCAGAAACCCTGAGACTGGACAAATTGAAGGCCCTGTCTGATTAATCACCTGGGGCAAAGGGTATGCTCCTGTCTCTACAGGTGCAGGAATTAAGTGGGTCCCAGCCAAAACCATCCAACCATATCACACCCCAGAGCCTGCCCCAGGGCAGCCATGCAGGGGCACCCCTGCATCCCCTGCACCTTGGTGCTCTCCCAGTCCCCAACAAGACTGAGATCCACGAGCAGGGATCTGCAGCTGCCCTTGAGTGGCCACAGTGGGGATGTCACAGCCTGGCAGAGCCTGTGACCATGGCAAGCTCTGCTGTTGCTGCCACTTGCTGATCCTCAGCAGGGAGGGTTTGGCAGCCCTGTGCAGACAGAGCTCAGTCCTGCTCCCAGCTCCTGCTCAGCGTGTATTTTTACCTTTTAATGAAAGCAGCTGAGCTGCCTGAAGTTGCCTCTCAACTCTTCTCTGGGGCTTGAGTTGCCAAGAAGTGATTGATGCATTTAATGGAGGCAGTGGGTGCAGAGGAATTTGGCAGGAGCCCAGGCTCATGAGACACAAAGGATCTGCAATTCCTGCTTGGGCTCTCTGGGCTCTGCTCTCCCAGAACAAACTGTCCTGTGGGGGGATCTGTGGGGTACTTTCGGGGTCCCCACGATGAAGGAGGAATTGATGAATCTGAGTCCGTGTTCTTAGAAGGCTAATTTATTATTATATTATAATATATTTTATATTATATTTATATTTTATATATATATATATTATATATTATATAAATATTTATAATACATATAATTATATATTATACATTATCTATTATATATTTAAAATGCATAATAATATATATAATTTATATTATAATATCTATATTATTATATTACATTATATCATAGTATGATATGGAATGCTATACTAAAATTATACTAAAGAATAGAGAAAGGATACCTACAGAAGATTTAACAAGATATTCATGAAAAACTTGTGACTTGGGGCTTCAGGCACTCAGAAATTCCCATTTTTGGTACCCAATTCCCATTTTTTGTGCCAAATTTGGGAAATTCCCATTTTTTGTGCCCAATTTGGGATTCAGGCACTCAGAAATTCCCATTTTTGCTGCCGGCTCAGTCCAACACAGCTGATGGTGATCGGTCATTAAGCAAAAACAATTCACATGTTGGATAAACAATCTCCAACCACATTCCAAAGCAGCAAAACACAGGAGAAGCAAATGAGATCAGAATTGTTTTCCTTTTTCTCTGAGGCTTCTCAGCTTCCCAGGAGAAAATCCTGTGCAAGGGGATTTTTCAGGAAACATGGCAGTGATGGGTTCTGCACCCTGGCTGGGCAGCTGGGAGCTCAGGAGCCCTGGGAATAGGGCAGGGGCTGAGCCTTGGGGAAGGGTTTGGGGCAGGGAGGGCTGTGCAGGGGCTAAGGCTGCAGAATCCAAGCCTCTCTCGGTGCCTCTTTGCTTTTCCTCCTGCTCTGAGCAGTGTTTGCCCCCACACTGGGGTGAATGTGCACAACAGACACTTGCCTGGTTTTGCATGCCCACGCTGCTGTGAACCTGCACGTCAAAGGGATTTTTCCTTCCATTTCCTGGAGAGAAACCCCCCTGCCATGCTTGGACTAGTTTGGGAGCAGCCCACACAGCTTGCACTCAGCACACCTCAATACCTGTGCATGCTGCTCCTGACACTCACATGCACACGTGGGAGCCAGCCTGCACCTGTGGGAGCTCCCTGTGCCACACCTGAGTGCTGGCATGTGCCCTGTGACACCCCCAGACAGACAGATGTCACTGCAAACCAGCCCAACAACGGCATTGAGTGCTGGCATGTGCCCTGTGCCACCCCCAGACAGACAGATGTCACTGCAAACCAGCCCAACAACGGCATTGAGTGCTGGCATGTGCCCTGTGCCACCCCCAGACAGACAGATGTCACTGCAAACCAGCCCAACAACGGCACTGAGCGCTGGCATGTGCCCTGTGACAGCCCCAGACAGGCAGATGTCACTGCAAACCAGCCCAACACCTGGCACTGAGCAATTGCTGCAGCCTCCCCTTCTCACAGGAGCCCTATGCCAGCTCCAAGGTTCAGAGTTGTGCCACACCTGAGCGCTGGAATGTGCCCTGTGACACCCCCAGCCAGACAGATGTCACTCCAAACCAACCCAACACCTGGAACTGAGTGCTGGCATGTGCCCTGTGCCACCCCAGCCCTGTGCCACCCCAGCCCTGTGACATCCCCAACCCTGTGACACCCTCAGCCAGAGAGGTGTCACTGCAAACCAACCCAACACCTGGAACTGAGATATTTCTGCAGCCTCCCCTTCCTACAGGAGCCCTGTGCCAGCTCCAAGGCTCAGAGCAGTGCAGTCGGCAGCTTTTGTGCCTGCAGCCTTCTGGGAGGTATCAGAGGGTGACCCTTGGCTGTTTCCTAAGCTCAGGAGCAGGGTTAGGAACAAAGGAACAAAGCTGCCTGTCAGTCCCTGACCATGGGTCTGACCTCAGCTTGGCTTTGTCCTGTTTGAAAGGCACCCTGAAGCCAGCACTTTAAAACATAATATAATATAATATAATATAATATAATATAATATAATATAATATAATATAATATAATATAATATAATATATCTATTTTATATTTTTATATTTTATATATATAGCCTTTATTAACATAATAGAAATAGAATAATATATCACAATTACTGAATAATATAAATAGCATAACTAATATTATAAATAATATAACTAATATAGATAATTTATAATGTAGTATGACTATAATACAAATAATATATTATATACAAATATATACAAATATTCATCTAAAATAATATCTATATAAATAAAACAAATCATATCTATAATATAATATAATATTACAATTACTGATAGTATAAATAATATAATAACAACTATTATAAATATATTTATATAAATAATACTAATAATATAGATAATATTAAAATATTATATTCAAATTACTAAATAATATAAACAATATAATATAATATAATAAATAACAATATGAATAATGTAATATTTATAAAAATAAAACTAATACTATCATTCATATAATATAATGATTACTAATGTCTCTCCCCTGGATGTTTTCAGAGGGGCACCCATTCCAGATGTCTCTGGAGAGTGATTTCCAGGAGCCAGATAAAGCTTTTCTTGTGTTTTCAATGTATACATTGCTCATCCCCTGGAGCTTCCCTTGTCCTGCAGATATAAAGGGCAATTTGTAGAGCTTACAAAGGCTTATTAAAATATCATTGTTGAAGGGTGACATAAGCACCTGAACTGAAAAGAATGGGAAATATTTGTCTCGTTAACCAGAGACTCAGATGTCTTGTTTCCTTTTCCTTCCTATGGGAGGGCAAGAGTAATTTATTATCATGTGTGGAGAGAAAAGCCTCCCTCCTCGGAAGATTTCTGTGAAGCCTCTGCACCTGGCAGGCTGGGAGTGATCATCCTGGTGCACATTTTTTCAGATAATGCCTAAAGAGCAGCATTTTCTGCAGGCATTTTCTGCAAGCATTTTCTGCAGGCATTTTCTGCAAGCGGCACGGCCTGAGCCCCGTTTGTGTGGCCACACCAGTGTGGGCTGGAGCACAGCACAGGCTGTGAGCATGTCATGAACACAACAATTGCTCTGTAAGGGGGAGAAAGGGTTAGGGGCAGGCAGAATTTTAAGAATAAAGGCTTGTTTGGGAGAATTATTCACTCAGTCCCTGCTGTAGGTGGACGGCAGCAGATTAGAAGGAAACATTATCTCTCAGGGCAAGTTCAGAAGGACAAATGAAGCCAAACTGGCACGGGCTGGGAGTCTCAATGCATTATTCTCTTTGCTCTACAAATCTGTGAGAACAAAGTGCTCAGTGTAAATGTTCACCAGGGCCTTTTTTACCCCTGTGAGACCACAAAAGTTCAGCATGAGATGAAGGGACACGTGTTGGCTATTAGTCCACTACAAAGAGCATTTCAGTTCAGAATTTTGAGGCTCATAAAAACATTATTGTCTGTGTCCCAGGACATTTGTTTGTTAGGGCAACATGGACTGGAAAAAATGCACCCCTCTGCACAGTTGTGTGCCTCACCAGCCTTACCATGGCCAGCCCACCTCAGGGGCTACCTCAGCCTGGAGGAGACCCCGTGAGCCTCAGCCTTGTCAGAACTCAGTGCATCCCTCTGGGTGTCCAGAGTGGCCAAGGACCCCTCCAGGGGGCTCAGAGACCCTGGCACACAGCCCAGAGCACCTGGGAATTTGATTTTGACCCCTGGAGCAAGTTACCAGCTTTGTATGAGGACCTGAAAGCCACACAGGTTTGAATAGTGTAATAACAAAATGATCACAGGGTGGAAATGTAGATTTTAGGATTTTTGGTATGGGGGTTATGAGGACAAGATGGAGGGACCTGGGTGTGTCCAGCCTTTCTCCTTCTTCTTCTTGTTCTCCATTTTCTGCAGTGATGTTGGCACTTTGGGGTTGGTTTAGAGTAGAAGTGCACTGTCTAACACAGGTGATGGGTATTGGGAATTAAGTGTAAATATGTTATATGTAGTTTTTAGTATAAAAGGACAACACCACCCTTGGGGCGGTCACAGTGCCTGTGGCTGCCCTGCTGAGCAGATCTTGGCTGGGCAGAAAGAAAATTTTATAGATAAGAATTAATAAACAATCTCAAGAGCAAAAAGTGAAGAGTCCAGACTCGTTCTTCAGTTGTGTGGGCTGAGGCAGAGACATCCTGCACATCTCAGGGCAGCAATCAACAAACAGCAACCTGAGAAGCCTCAACACCAGCCCTGCCATCTCTGCAGGCCAGGAAGGATTTTTGCCCCAAAGAACACTTGGCCTGCTGTGTTTTGCTGCTGCAGGAAGTTGCACCTTGCTCAGGGTCCTCTCCCCCAATGTGCAGCACTGCACGGAGCCTCCACTGACATTTCTGGCTCTGCTCTGCTTACATGTGTCTGTATTTGTACATTCACCAGGTCTGAGGCAAGGATAGAAGTTTATGTCCAAGTGAAAAAGCCAAGGACCATGGGGTTTTTGCCTCCCCCTGCCCAAGAGATCACAGTGCAGCTCTTGGGAGCACCAGGGCACCTTTCCCCTTCTGTGCCCCCCTTCCTGAGGCTGCTGTGGCTCAGCCTCCTCAGCAATGACAAACCCAAACCCAGCTGGAGCTGCTGGACTCAGTCCTGGCTCCCTGAGTGAAGTGCAGTGATGGCAGCATAGAGAAGAATCAGAACACAGGATCTGACAGTCCCTCCTGGACTTGCAGGCTGGAATAAACAAAATTATGGACAAGCATTCCCGAGTACATCTGTGACACTTCTGGGTTGTAAGCTGCTCGCTGCCTTCCTGCCTTAGAACCATTTTGACAAAAGGCATCCACATGATTTTGATATACTTAAGCCCATGGCCAGGCTTTATAAGATGCTTGGCAATCTGTGGGACAGTTTTTAGAAGCATTTTGTTTTGCATTTGGATTGTCTTGCAGCTACCAAGATGATCACCTTTGGGCTTAGTCAGTGGAGGGAGGAAGGTTCTGAGGACTTTTGCAGAAGGAGACTTTGGCAGGGCCACCCCAGGCCTGTGGCTGCCCCAGGACACTGCCAGGAGCTGTGGGCAGGCAGTGAGCAAGGCTCAGAGCAAACCCTCATCTCCCCCAGGTCTGTTTGTCCTGCCAGCCCCAAAGGCAGCCAGCACTCAGCTTCTTCCTCCAGCTGCACAAGGAGGATGTGCTTTTAAAAGGCTAAAAAAAAAAGAAAAAAAAAAAAGGTGGAATATATTATCTACTCACAAAGTCATTGTAAATATTAAAGAGCCCATGAGGGGAAATGTCTCTGATGATGTCTTTTCAGGAGTGTGGGAGAAAAATCCATGCAAAGGCACAACTGAGGGGTATGGCCAAAAGGCAGGAGATGCTTTGAACTTGTTCAAAGCCACAGGGTCAGCAGCGTTCCTGCAGCTCCCCATCTCTCCTCAGAGCCAGCTAAAAGGTCACTTCAGCAAACCCACCATTCAAATAAAAGATAGTAAGTCCCCCAGAGAGAGCTTTTTGAAAATAAAAGGCATCAAAAGTGAGCTGGCTGCATCCGTCTGAGTGGCAGAGGTGCTGGAGAGCCTGGGCTCAGCACTGAGTGTCTGCAGGGCAGGGGGAGCACAGGTACCCCAGTGCTGCTCACCTGCAAGGACCTGCCACAGCAGGGATGGAGAGGGAGCCTCATCCCCCTGTTCCATCCCTCCCAGCCCCCTTGGCTGCACAGAGCAGCCCTGGGAGCCTCCCCAACAGTACACCCAGTACACCCAGTACACCCAGTATACCCAGACTGCAGAGCCATGTCCCTGCTGCCACAGCAGGGATGGAGGGGGAGCCTCATCCCCCTGTTCCATCCCTCCCAGCCCCCTTGGCTGCACAAAGCAACCCTGGGAGCCTCTGCTGCCCTCCCTACCAGTATACCCAGTACACCCAGTATACCCAGTACACCCAGTACACCCAGTATACCCAGACTGCAGAGCCATGTCCCTGCTGCCACAGGGAGGGAGCAGGAACATGGAGAGGGATCCTCATCCCCCTGTTCCATTCCCCACAGCCCCCTTGGCTGCACAGAGCAGCCCTGGGAGCCTCTGCTGCCTTCCCCACCAGTACACCCAGTACACCCAGTACACCCAGTACACCCAGTGTCCCCAGGCTGCAGAGCCACGTCCCTGCTGCCACAGCAGCTGTAATGGTCAGGAGGAAAGACACATCTCTGAAAGGCCAAGACCTGGGAAAGAGCTGCAGCTTTGGAGGACTCATCTCCTGAGCTCCTTCTGTCCCAGGAAAGGACAGAAGATCACTAAAAACTCTGAGGAGATGCTTGGATTGGAAAGGGAAGCAGAGCAAAGCAGCCCATGGTGTTATGTAATGCAGCTCTGTTGAAATAGTGCAGGAAAGTTGCCTTGTGCCAATAAATCAGGCAGCCATGGAGGAGCAGATGTGAATCACACCTTGCTTCATATGCCCTGCAGTGTTTTCACTTATTGTTCCAGTTTTAAAGATTAATGGCACTCAGAGATGAGTATTAGCTACGCTTCCATTTCATACTCATTATCAGAAGAGCTTTTTTCAGCATAATTAGCATGGATCAAATTTTCCAAGTGGCTCAGCACACTGGCTGCTGTTCCTCGGCTGCTGAGAGTGCCTGGGACATCCCAGTGCTGCTGCTGGGTGCACTGGACCCCTGAGTCCTCTTTAGCACCAGGTAGCCTTGAAATGAGGAGGGAAAAGGGGATGACAGCTCCTTCAGCCCAGAATTGGGGGTTCCCTGGCCTGGGCTGCCAGAACCCCCTTGTTCTGACACAGCTGGGGGGGTGAGGGGCTGGCAGCCTCTCTGGCACTAAAGAGGAGGGCAGGAGGTTCTGTCTGCTGTGGGTCAGCCAGGGGCAGGTGCTGGTGCTCCCAGCCCAGACAGCAGCAGCCCTGAAGGCCCAGAGCTGGGGCTGATCTCTGCTCCAGGCTGCTCTGTGTTATCTGTGCCTGGTGCCCAGCAGGTCAGGGCATCAAGTGTTTGACACCTGGAGGAGTAACTGAGGTGGGTTACCTGCTCCAGGAGCCCAGCCTGGCTCTGGGGCAGTCTCAGGGCTGCAGCTGCTCACAGTGACCCCAAGATGTGTCACAAAGTCTCTTTTCCCAGCCTGGCGCTCAAAGAAGGAGTCAGAGCTCTTCAGTTCTCATTCTCAAGGTTGTTTATTGTTTCTTATCTATAAAATTCTTTCTCCTGGCCTGACGAGGTCTGTTCAGCAGGTCAGACAGAGGCACTCTGGTGTTATCTTTTTATACTAAAAACTACATGTACAATATTTACAATAACTTCCCAATACCTATCACCAATGTTAGACAGTGAGCTTCTACTCTAAACCAATCCCAAAGTGCCACCATCACAGCAGAAGATGGAGGCCAAGAAGAAGAAGGAGAAAGGCTGGACACACCCAGATTCCTCCATCTTGCCCCCTGAACCCCCATTCTAAAAACCCCAAAAATCTATTTTTCACCCTGTGATAAATTCACTATCATTCTATTTAAACTTTTGTGGCTTGTAATTCTTCATACAAGGTTGGTAATTGTTTTTTGCAAGGGCTCAATCAAAGGCACAGGGGTCTGGGGCTCTGTGCCAGGGTCTCTGAGCCCCCTGGGCAGGGGCTCCAGTCCTCCAGGGCAGCCAGAGGAATTTCCTGGGTTCCAACAGAGCAGGAGGTCTGGGACAGAGTAAAGGTGGAGCTGCAGGAAGTGGTGGCTGGGGAGGGGGAATTTGCTGGCATTTCCAGGGCTCTCTGGGGCTGCTCAGTGGGGCTGGGGCACGCTGTCCCTGCAGGGCTGGGTGTGGAGGTGCTGTGCCTGCAGGGGAAGGGTTGGGGGGAGCTGTGGGGAGCTCTGGGGGCTGTGGGTGCCCGTGTGTGCCTGCCAGTGGTGTGGAGAAGGCCAGGGAGCAGAGTGCTGAGCTGCCTGCTACACCCAATCAAGCCGTGATCGCTTCTATCATGAAGATAAACTGGCCATTGTTGCCAAAAATAAATGTTAGTGTTCCAAATCCACACTTCAATAGCACCAGCTCATTAGAGATGCATATCATTTGGCTCCAGTCCCACACCTTCTAGCTCGTTATAAATATGCAGTTGCTGCTGGCTCTACCCCAATCATCTCTGCAATCAGAGCTTTTAATTAGGTTAATTAAATTGTATCAAACCTCGCAGGGACGCAGTTCACTGATGCTGATGAGGCAGCCAAAACAGACCTTAACTCCAGCTCTAATGAAGGCCCTGCTGCAGCTAATAACAATGCATAATAAATTAGTGCTTCCCTAGAAAGGTGCACCGGGGCTTGTGTTTCAGTAAATGATGATCTGCATGCACTAATTCACTATTGCAGGCTTCAGGTCTGCCAAGGCAGGGACATCCTGGGAATAGTTCTCACTAAATAATGGGCTCCTGCCTGCTTGGAGCAGTGCTGCTCACCTGGGCTCTCTCCAGGCACTAACGGCTTCAGGTACACAACTGTGAGACAGCAAAGCAAATATTTGCTGCTTTCACCTCGCCCAGCCCTGGCTTCACTCTTGATGCCTGGCAGCTCCCAACAGAAGCAGCAGCAGGTATTTGCTCATTTGAAACCTTCTGTGATGGAATTTGGAGAGGAATGGTTTGTTAGGAGGGAAATGGGTGTCCAAGTGTGGCTGTGCCCAGTGCCCGGGCTCTCCCCAGACATCAGCAGCCCCTTGTTGCTCCTAATCAAGAGGGGAAAGGTCCAAGTGGCCAAGGAGCTGTGGAACAGAGAGGTTCAGGGCAGCCATGCTGAGCAGCAATTAGTCATTCCTGATTTACATTCTGCTCTTTCAACTCCCTGCTGTGAAGCTGCTCAGGCTTGAGTGGAGGAACTTCACCACCCTTTTCTCCTTGGTGCCCTTGGGCAAGACACCTCAGCTGAACCTGGCTGGAGGATGCTGGGGAGCAGCAGGGCCAGAGCAGCCAGTCCTGCAGCTGGAAACACCTGCACCCAGCCCCTCACAGTGCCACTGTGACCCTGGGCTGCAGCACCAGCGGGGTGAGCAGTGGCATCCTCCAGAGGCGTGGGGAGAGCAGATGGTGACACACAGGGCAGCGCTGTGGGCAGGGCCATGGGTGGCACCAAGCTCTCCTTTGTTCAAAGAGCACAACCTGGGGGGCTCCACAGCACAGGGACACTGATGGAGACCCACCCCACTGATGGGCACCCCACAGGGGCTGTCTTGGGGCATCCAGAGCCTCCCAGGCAGGCCAGCTTCTGTTCCCCTGCCCCAGGGACCCCACTGTGCTCTCCAGTCTGGCTCTGCCTCAGAAAATGGAGCCCAAAGGAGAGCAGCTGAGGAGCCTAGGGGCTGCTGATGGTTCTCCTGCTAGTAAAATATATTGTTGCAGTTGCCTAGAGATAATCCTGCAAGTGTAGCCTGCTATTAACTTTTATAGACAGTCATTATCAATTGAGTTCTTCAGGATTTGAAAAAGGAATTACACAAATTATTATATGGCACAATATTATTGAGTCACCTAAAACCTGAGCTGTGAATCTGGGGAATTTTGATATCTGTATCTTTCAAGCTGCAGGGGATCTCCTTGCTAAAGGACCTGTTGGTTCAGCTTTTGATGCTATAATTATCACAAACAAAAAATAGCTGTGGGCATTTTCTCGCTGTCCTTCCCCATGAGGGCCCAGCTAGAGGATGGCAGATCCCACTCCTGTCTCACTTTAAGTGCTGTGGGTTTTGGATTCAGTTATGAGGTACTGGCTCTTTCCAGATCCTTGCAGAAACATTTCAGTGCTTTACTATGAGGATACCAAGCTAAAAGCTTTGGGATTCAAAGAGCAAGATCTTTGAGAAGGTGTGGGTTTTCTCCTGGATGGCACTGGGAACTCTGCAGGACAGCAGGTGTGAGTCAGCCCTGTCTGCTAATGTAGAAGTTCAGAGATCAGCACCTGCCAAATCCTTCACCATTGCAGGCAGGAGTAGGTGAAAAATGTTTGTGCACAAGAGCTGGCACCTCCTTTAGTCTGTTCTGGTGGTTTATCATCCCCAAGATGATAAACCACCCCACAGGTTATGGGATTTTTAGCCAGGGCCCAGCACGAAGCCAGCTCAATGTGAGCACCACAGAGCTCTGGTTTCCCTTTGTTAAAAGCTTCATGGCTTCCCAGGGAAGGGTATATCACAACAGGCACAGCTTTTGCTATCCACACCCCAGCCTGTGATCACCAGACTGTGTGTCCAGGCTGGCAGCTCAGCTCCCAGGTGCCAGGGGACACCACCACGCCCAGGACAAGCAGCGTGGCCAGCGCCTGCCCAAAGAAAGCCTCGCAGCTGCCTGGGGCATCCCAGAAAAACCGGGAATTGATGCCTTTCTTGTGCCCATTCCAGCACTGGCTCTGCAGCGGACAGAGGTGGACAGGCAGTTTCTGGCCAGGTCGCTGCTTTACAATTCCTGCTCCAGGATTCCTTGAGGCTCTCCCGACAGAGCTGCTGCTCTTCTCTCCAACCCTTTGCAGCAGCGCTCCGGACGCAGGTAAAATTCACCAAGTGCAAGGGTTACATATTCCTCTATTTAACCCTTAGTCTAAAAGAGCTTTCCCTGGCAGCCAGCGGGAGCCGCGGAGACACCGCGGGAACGGAACCGAGCCCGGCACGGGCACCGGGACACGGCCCCGCCGCGCGGCGCTGCTGCCCCCTGCGGGCCGCGCCCGGCACTGCGGCTGCTCCGCGCCACGGCCGAGCGGCGGCGGGGCTTGGGCTCGAGCGAACCGGACCGGACCGGACCGGACCGAGCCGAGCCGAGCCGAGCAGGACCGGACCGGACCGTCCTCACACACGGGACTTTGCTTTTGCTCAAGCGAACCAAACCAAACCGTCCTCACACACGGGACTTTGCTTTCCTTTCACTTGAGCACACCAGACCAAACCAAACTGGACCAGACCGCTCCCAGACACAGGACTTTGGTTCGGTTCAGTTTGCTAGAAACCGAACAGGAAAACATTCTCACACACAGGGTTTTGTTTTCCTTTTGCTCAAGAGAACCAAACCAAACCATTCTCACATGCTGGCTTTGATTTCCTGTTTGGTTCCTAGCAAACCAAACCGAACCATTCTCACACACAGGGTTTTGTTTTCCTTTCACTCAAGCGAACCAAACTGAACCAACCAAACCAAACCATTCTCACATGCAGGGCTTTGTTTTCCTTTTGCTCAAGCGAACCAAACCAAACCAAACCAAACCACTCTCACACACAGGGTTTTTGTTTTCCTTTTGCTCAAGCAAATCAAACTAAACCAAATCAATCTCACACACAGGGCTTTGTTTTCCTTTCACTTGAGCACTCTGGACCAAACCAAACCAAACCAAACCAAACCAAACCAAACCAAACCAAACCAAACCATTCTCTCACGTGGGGCTTTGTTTTCCCCTCCCGCTCACCCGGCCCTTACAGAATCCACAAACTCCGAGATTTGTGGAATTCCGTGGATGCTCCCCTGAAAAATTCTCCTGTTCTAGCAGGAACAATGTCTGAAGCTGCATTTAAGCAGGTAAAAACATCATGTTTCATCACCAAGCTGCTGGAAAAGCTTCAAGGTGGGTAGGGCCTGAGAAGAGCATCTTTTTTTTTTCTTCCCCCCCTTGCAGACCATGTGCTTATTGCTGGCAGGGACAGGAGATGGAGAGATAAGAAAAGGAATGTTCACACGGAGGGAGCTCCTCTGAACGTGCCTGGGCTGCTCCAGGACACTCAGGATGTGCCTGCACATCCCCCACCCCTGGCAGTGCAACCGGCCCAAGGAAAACCCAGAGGACAAACTCCTGTCCCACTCTTGGCTGCTGTGTTGTCTCCCCTTACACAGAGTTTTGGCACTGGAAGAAACTCTGGAGGAAAAGCACACAATGGAATGGTGCAAGTAGGAAATGAGAGGGTTTGGGGGATGCTGGGGAAATGACTAGAGAGTAATTCACCTTTAAGCTGCTTGAAAAGACAGCTGAAAAAGCTGAGCTCCACTCTCGTGGGTTTGGCCAGGTCCTGCTCAGCCCCAGAGCTGACAATCCCCAAGTCCCTGTCCCTGTCCCTGGGCTGTGCTTAACCCACCCTGATGCTCCACTGTGACCTCACTGCTCACTGATTGTTTATGGTGCACCTTACCAGGACACTCAGGCAAATCCCATGGCTTGATGGTAAATATCAAGAGAACAAACTCTGATTTATTAATCAATCAATTAGGACAAACACACTGATGGCAACCACAAGCCCACAGTGATCTGTTTCAACAAAGTGCTGAGCTGCAGTCAAAAGCAGGCTGGCACCAGCCCTTCTCCAAGGGATATGGCTCCTCCTTCCTGAGCAAAGACTGGAACAATTATTCCATGGAATTGCTAACGTTTCCTCTGAAACTTGAATTTGTAAATGGCTGGTCCAGTTGTTGTTTCTTTCTTCACCTTTACTTTGTGAGTTTTGTCCTGGAAGAAAAGAACAAGTAAAAAATATTTGCTGCCATGCAAGGAGAAAAACTTCCACCCACACAAATCAGTGTCCCTGTCTGGGACTAACCATAAAAGAAAAATGGTCCCTTTGCACTGTTTAGGTGGGGATTATAATTTTACCTGCTCTTTTCCCCTTCAGGCCATCAGGCACACTCTGCTTTGCTCACAAGCACCAGAGAACAGGAGTCCCATTGAGACAAGTAATTTCTGTGGTCATTTGGATTTTTAAGACTTTCTCTTAACTTACAGAAATGGTTCCCTGCTTCTGACTCCTAGTGGCACTATTCTGGGCTCCTTGTGAGCACCATTTTACAGCTGAGTCTGCTGTAACAAGCAGATATAATTTACTGAAATGCTTCATCTCCTTGCTTTTTCCATATGAAAGAGGATTACTTATCTTTAGGAGTTATCTGCAGGTGTCACTATAAAACCAGAATGAAGAAACAAAACACAACACATACAACACACACAATAGCAGACCTAGTGAGCTGAACAGAAACCAGATTTGGAGAAGCAGAAGCAAATCCCTCACCAGGAGATCCTTCCGTGTCTGGATTTTCTGTGAGATGACAAACATGGCCTTCTCCCTCTCGATGCGCTGCCTCAGGAGGTCATACTGGTTCTTCCTCTGCTGGGCTAATTTCTAGAAACAAGGAAAAAAAGCTGTTTTAAGACAGACATGAACAAGACACTGTGGTCTAAATCCTCTGAATTTCAATGTCGAATGCAAGAAAACATTTGAGTCCCGAATGAAAATCCAGAAGAGGGAAAACAAAAAAAAATGAGAGACCAGAGACCAATTCCTGAAGTGCTCAGAGCCTGCAGAGGCCTCTCAAAATGCAACTTGTTGGGTCAAGTTTGCCTAATGAGAGTGGATAGCTTTCCCAGCACAGGAGCAGTATTACTGCAGGTGTGATTTAAGTAATTAAATTAAGGAGAACAGATCCCAACATGCTTAAAATATGACTCAGACATTGAGGAGAAAACTAGTCAGTCTAAGACTCGTCCAACTGCTTTACTGACAAGTCAAACTGAGACAGCTGGCAGGAGGAAAGGGACCACAGGGTGTTTATTATCTGACATCTGAGTCAGAAAAAACAGGTTAAAAATTTACCAGTCGGCAGTTTTAAACCAACTATTTTTATCTTAGACACAACTGACTCGTACTCAGAGGACTTTCCAACAGATCTGAGTTACCTGAGCAGAATCTACAGCAGTAAAGCCAAGTGTAGCTTGTGATACTAAAAACATTAGAATGTTTTCTGTGATACTAAAACATTAGAATCTGTGATACTAAAACATTAGAATCAAAGCTGATTGCTAAAGCAATTCATGCTGAAGAATCATGAAACAGTTCAAATTAGGAAAGCCAGGAAGTGAGACTATTGCTTAAATGGCTTTAAGCAAGGAGACAAATCTCAAGTGACTCTAGGCTCAGAACCAAATTGAAAAATACTGTAAGATCAGGAACATGGCAACAGAGACATCTGTGTTGGAATAAGCTTCTTCCTATTTACCTAATTCAAGGGTGCAAGGGGTTTTGGGCAAGTGTGAGAGGAGACTTAACAGTGGTTGCTGAAAAAATTACACCTGAAACAGCAGCAGTCTAATGAACAGACAGTCCCATTGGTATATGTTCCTTCATAGAGGAGAAACATCTCAGTTTTGCAGGGACACCACTCTTTTCTGGCCTGTGTATCACAACTTATGGTGGCCCACCCACAGTGGACTGGGATGCAGTGCAAGAGAATTCTGTGTTAGCCCAGGAGATGTGACTGCAGGCTCCAGGCAGTCACTTGGTGATTAAGTGACATCCACTACTGCTTTGTGTCACCAATAAAAGCTTTAAGAACACGGTTTTGTTCACCTCCACAGTGGTGCAATCAATCCTTTTTAGTGCCTGTCATATAAAAGATGTAAAGCATGAAGAAGTGTGAAGCACAAACAGCAGTACCTTTAGGTGGGCAGGATCAGTAGGTCCCTTCACTGCCTCTCTCTGCAGTGTTGCAATGGTTGGTCTGTTGTACACTCTATCCACCAGCTCAGGAACAGTGTCCAGGTGAGCAGCAATGTCAAACTCCCGAACTACACATTTAAAAAAAAAAAAAAAATTAGGAATAAACTCCCATGGACTCCTTCAATAAGCAAATCTTCCAAACACATTGCTACAGCCAGCCACACAGCTCCTGCAGAAGTGATGTCTCAGCTAGTAACCAAGAGGGATTTCTAGAGCACCTGAATTTTTATTCCTAACAAATAAAAGTGTCTTTCTTTTATGTCAGTGCACACGAAGAGGTGACAGAAGGAGTTCAGGGCTCACCTTCCCGCTCCGTGTCCACGAAGAAGAGGTGGCGGCCCGCGGCGCTCCCCGCGGCGTCCAGCAGGTGGAGCTCTGCCTTCAGCCGCTCGATTTTCTGCGGAAAGTCCAAGTTTGGCCAAATTCGGAGCGAGTAAAATCAAATCTCCCCCAAGAACATTTCTGGCTGTTCCTCGGGGTTACAAATAGCTGAACTCCTCCTTCCTTTTGTCATCTCTGAAAACACATCTGGTCTATATTTATGTCTTCACAACCTTTCCAGATAGAGGGTCACAGTGATTCCTTGCTGTTCCCCAGGCAAAGTGCACACATCCACCTGGAAAACTGAGGCCTCTGTTTGGCAAAGGGGAATGATTGCCATGGAACCACCAGCAAAAGCATAAAGGAAAGTTTAAAGCTGGCTTTGATTTTTTCATCCCCAGCGAGAATTTGATTCTGTTTTGTGAATCAACATCAAAGCATACAACATCTTCAGAAGAGGATTGTATTTTTGTGGATTGCCAGCCTACCATATTCCAACAACTCAGATTATTCTCCTCAGCTGGGAAACCTTCTCATACTCTGGCAGGAGAGGGTAGCCAGGGGGCAGTTACTGTCAGCTCTCTCAAGAAACAAGTGTATCAGCCCTGGTGAGGCTGCACCTTGAGTGCTGTGTCCAGTTCTGGGCCCTGCAGTTTAGGAAGGACATTGAGAGGCTCAAAAGTGTCCAGAGAAGAGCAGCAAGGCTGGTGAAGGGTCTGGAACATAAATCCTATGGAGAATGGTTGAGGGAGCTGTTTAACCTGCAGAAAATGAGGCTCAGGGGAGACCTCATCACTCTGCAACTCCCTGAAAGGTGGCTGTAGCCAGGTGGGGGCTGGTCTCTTCTCCCACTGACAGAACCAGAGGGCCTAAAGCTGTGCCAGGGGAAGTTTAGGCTGGACACTAGGGAAAAAAAATCTCTGGGCACTGGAATGAGCTACCCAGGGAGTCACCATCCCTGGAGGTGCTTAAAAAAATACTGGATGGGATGCTCAGTGCCATGGTCTGGTTTTCAAGGTGGTGTTAGGTCATAGGTTGAACTTGATGATCTCAAAGGTCTTTTTCAGCAGAGTTAATTCTGTGGACAAGAGGAAACAGCCTCAAGCTATGCTGGGGGAGGTTCAGATTTAATATATGGAAACATTTCTTCCTTGAAAGGGTAGTTAGGCATCCCTGGAAGTGTTCAAAAGGGCTGTGGCTGTGGCACTGGGGGCACAGGCTAGTGGTGACCATGGTGGTGGGTAGACAGCTGGACTTCATGGCCTGAGAGCACTCTTCCAACCTTTGGGATTTCATGATTTCTCCATGAACATGCTAAGCAGAAATACACCTTTAAAGTCTTGAAATTTAGGTAAAAATCACTGTGTTTTATAACAATGCATGATGTAATTTTTTATTATCATCATACCTTTAGACTCTATATCCAGCACTCCACTGACACTTCCATTCTCCTTTCCAGCACTGCACAAATCAGACTTCACTGAACAAGCACAGTAGCCAGCAGCACCAATAAGAACAACACAGTAAAAACCAATTCTGAGCAAACTAGAAAACACTAAAAATACGAGTTATTACCTTGGCTTCTGCAACTCTTTTCATTTCTACATATTTAATATCCTGGGTCCTCATCAGTTTCATCTGCTCCGGGGTGATTTCATCCTTTGGCTGCTTTATTACATGGACTCCATCCTACAACCAGACAAACACAGCACTTACAGACAGCCCATCCCACCTGGAGAGCACTGTGGGGCCTGCTAACAGCAGAACTTTGTCCCTTGTCCCTCATTTTCTTCAAAACCTTCTACAGGAACCAAACCAATTTTAGTCATTTACTTATTAACTCATAAATTTAAATTAAAAGAAGGCAGGGGGAAAAAAAATGTTACTTGGAGCATCAAAGTGTAATCCTGCTTGAGGGCAGGGAAGGTTCTCACCTTGACTTCTGCACGTATCATCTTGAAGTAGAACTCATCGGGGTTCTTGTCCAGAGCTTTCTTCTGCAGCGCCCTGAGGGCATTTTGCTTTTTGTGGTAGTCACTGGGGAGGAAAAAACCAACGATCAGGAGTTGTTCAGCAGCTTCTCCGTGCTCACCCCTGCTGGGGCATCGAGTCATTCGCAGCAAGGCTCAGGGCTCAGACACAGCCTGGTCCTGGTCCTGTCCGTATTCCAGGAATTCGGGCAGGACAAGGTCCTGGAAAAGCACAGCCATGGCAGGGGCGGTAGTGTGGAATTCTACCTGTTCAAAATCGCTTTATAGTAAAATAATGTGCTTATTAGCGGCATATAACCCCAAAGGAGCTGCAGTTTTAAGTTACTCAAATCCACGTTCTTACAATACTCTGGTACCATACCAGGGAAAGGGACACCTGGTATCATCCCAACTCAAAGGCACCAGGGACTTCACAAGGAGCTGAGAATTTTGGAGCCAGTGTCACAGCCTGGGCAAAGAGGACGGGTTCTGTATTCCCCAGGGGGAACCCTCCGGACGGGGGGACACCCACCCAGCGCCGCCCGCCCCCGGTGGCCGCACTCACTGGGCACGGAGCCGGTAGTCCTTCTTCTTCTCCAGCAAGCCCAGCTTCGTCCGGGCGGCGGGCTACGGGAGAGACGGGGAGCGTGAGGGGGAGAGACCGAGACGGGGAGCGTGAGGGGGACAGAGCGCGGGGAGAGAACGCGTAGGGCCCGGCGGAGAGGGAGCACGGAGGGCTCGGCTAGGGGCCCGGCTCGGCTCACATACCTGGGCCCGCTCGCGGTGCGGGCGCTGCCGCGCCTTGGCGGCTTTCCTGAAGGCGGCCGACATGGCTGCGATGGCGGCTCCGAGCGCCGGGCCCGGGAACGCGCGTCCACACGCGGGGCGCGCGCCGGAACAGGCGGGGCCCGGGGTCAGCAGTCAGAGGCCGCGCGCGCCCCCGCCAGGAGGCGCCGTGTCCATGGCGACGGCGGGAACGCGCGCGCCGCCCCGAGCGCGGCCCCGCCGGGACCCCCGGGCATGGGCGGGCATGGGCGGGCCCGACCGCCGCCACCGCCGCCGGGACTGCCCCGCGGGGCGAGTGCCGCCGGTCCCTCCGCCGCCGGTCCCTCTTCCGCCGCCCGCAGCCCTCCCGCGGAGCTGCCGTTCCCGCCGGAGTCGCCGCCTCGGGACGGGGCTCATCCCGCTGCGGCCGCACGGGGAGCATCGCGGCGGGACCGGCCCCCTGGCCCCGCTGCTGGCGGCGGCGCAGCGCCTCCCGCCGCCCGAGCGCCGTGCTGGGCGGGCACCGGCCCCGGGCCGCCCCCGGCCCCGCCCCGGGCCGGGCTCCGCGCTCGCGGCTGAGGAGCAGCGCCGAGCTGAGCCGGGTCTGCCCAGCGCCGGGGCACCGAGAGCGGCAGCGCGGCCCCGGGACGCCGAGCAGGTGGGTCGGGCCGGGCCGGGCCGGGTCAGGTTAGGTCAGGTTAGGTCAGGTCAGATCGGGCCGGGGCGGGAAGCGCTGCCCGCTGTGGCTCCGCTGCCCCGGGCGGGACGGGCGGTGGCGGGGGTGCCCCCGGGAGCTGAAGGGAAGGCACCGTGCCCCCGGTGCCGTCTGGGGTCCGGGCATCCCCCGGAACCCTGCCGGGGTCACGGTGGCGGGACAGGGTCGTGGCTTGCCGGAGAGCTCGGTCCGGCAGCACGATGCACACACCGCTTTCCGCAAGGAGAAAACTGCAGCCTTTGGGCCGTGCCCCTTCGCCAGAAGTTGAGGGCTTGATCAGTGCTTTATGAAGAGAGTGCTGAGACTTTATCCGACCAGCAGACCCGGGAGTAAACCGTAACCAAATGCTCAAATGTAGCACAGGAAAAATTTCAGCACATCTGGAGTGATTTCTGTTTTTCCAGAGAATCCCAGGGTAGCTATGGGAGAGGACTGTAAGCCTTGCTTTGTGTGTGTATGCTAGACAAAGACTCGGAAGTCACAGTTTGGATCTCACATTAAAAAAGAGCTCAGGATCTTTGCAATTTTCTTTTTCCTCAACACAGTTATGTTTCAGATTTTGTTCTCTTACAGGTAACTTTTTACTGTTTTCTTTATCCGTTTCCAGCTCTGTACTTGTGGTTACCTTAACCACTGACACTTTAATGAGAACTCATGGGGATGTTGGATAAACTTTTCCAGTTAGCCTGGGTGAAGCGTGGTGGGAGGAATTTCTCTCCACAGGCTTGCAGCGCAAACGGATGGCATGTGCCAGGGTTATGGATCTTAACAGGGCAGGATTTGATACTGAGGTCTCTTTACTTAAATCTGAACTTGCTCTGTTCATTGTTTCCCAGTTTTGAAAATGATAAAAGGAATCTTTCCAAAGTGGAAAACCTATTTCTAGGAGCAGAGGAAAGGGCGAAGCTCTGGTGCATGCAGCATCCTGGTGGCAGCACAGACTTCTAGGGAGGAGTGTAGGGACATTCCTTTTACTTTTCTGACTCCCCTCCCAAGCATTAGAAATCTGTGGCTCTCCTAGCTGCCCAGGTGTTGAAGCTGCCTTTTTTCCCTGATTTCCTTTGTCAATATGTGGTTTAACTTCATGATAGGCAAAGAGGAAAGAGGAAGTCTGACATTTCTCCTATCTTATTTTGTGCCACCCTCTTTCCTTTTCCTAACATGGAGACTGTATTGTTCCCTTGCTCTTCTTGCTGACCACTTCCTTTGAGGCACAGAATTGTCAGCAGTAGTTTTATTCTTACCCAGCTTGGTCTGTAATTTTGCACACTTTTTTAAATGGTGGCATAGCACAGGAGACAAAAATATAGGTGATATGGTTAGTTGTGGGCACTAATTATAGCAGATGCTCTACAACAAAAGGTATGTTTTGGAGTGTGAACTCCATAAACCTGTGCATAGGGAGTGCTGGGACACACTGAAGGCAGGGCAGTGTTTGGAAACAGCCAGAATTCCCTAGCAGGAGGCCCTGGGAACTGTTCCATGATCTCAGCTTCTGTCTTGGATTTTTTGAGATGCCTCTTAGGGTAAAATCTGTGCTTTTCTCCTGCCTGCAGAACGGCATCTGAAGGGCTGAGAGGTGAGCAGGGTGCTGAGGGTCACTGTGGTTCCCCAGCCTTTGGGAGGACAGGAGGTGGCTGCTCTTCCTGCAGCACATTTCCCTCAGCTCAGCTCCTGGTTTGCACTGTGGTTTCTTCTGGATCAGGTGCTGGAACAGCCCTGCTGTCCCAGAACACAGCTGGCAGTAGGATTGCTCACCTTTCCCAGGTCATCCTGTTCTGGGAGGAAAAGCAGGAGTCTCCTTCCTGGCTGGTGTCATCATGGGTTTTTATCTGTATTGTACCAGTCCTGAATGACTGTAGGCAGTATGCACTGGTTGTCAGTTGATTTCTGAGGGGTATGAGTTTAGCCATGTTCTTTTCTGGCTTTGGACATAGCAGCTTCAAGACTGAGGTGAACCCTTAACTGATGGAGCCAGAAAAAACTTCCCTGCAGGCAGGTTACCAAAATTCCCAGTGCACCAACTTTGGAAGCACTGTGTTCTGTTCCCAGCCAGGACTTGCTTGCTCTATTGCTTGCCTGATGAGGTAAGGTGCTTTCTGCTGTGTTCCTAATTGCAGCTGAGTTTCTGCTGTTACACGGTTGGCTGGTGTTTGAAACGCCAGCAGAAAGGTGGAAAAAAATTGATTACTCTCCATACCCAAAGTGTTTCCAACACCCTCTCCCTTAAAAAGGACTTTTATGGTAATTGCAGCACTGATGCACAAGATTTTCATGGTGGTGCATCCTCATTGATGTCTGTAGGATTTTTGCTGCCTGTAGCTTACATGAGGCTGTGCTTGATGAGCCACAGTTGCTGCAGCAACCTCAGGAGAGAAACAGGAGTTAAACCTTGTTGTCTGCTTCACCTTTTCTGTGATAAAGAAGTTACCCAGAAAACTGGGGTCTGGCTGCTCTGAATAAAAGCCAAACCTCTTATCAGGACAAACAGCTCCATAATTCCTTTTAATTGCTCAATAAGGAATCATTTCTCCTCTGGTGTTCAGTATCCCTGGTTGAGATGTGCTGTTCTTGCCCAGGTGCTCTGGCAGGAAGGTGCTGCCAATGATGTTTGCAGTTCTGCTCAGAGTGCAAGTGGCTCATTCCTTAGGGGACTTTGCTTCTGCTGAAATAGGTGCAATTTCTATGGCCAAACTGGAAAAATTCAGAGAGAACTTCATCAAAATCAATTTAAACATTTTACTCAGGTGGGTTTTTTTCAAAAGGAGGGGATAGCTGTAACCCTCAATACCAGCTGTATCTAGGAAAGGGAGAAGACCAATTGTTAGGGGGCAGAGAAGCTTTATCAGTAGTATTTAATCTTCAAATTATTACTACCAGGAGCTTCAGGGTCACTTTTAAAGTGAGGTTGTGGCAGAAGAGCCAAGCTGCACGGGCTGGTTTGGTTTTTTGGCTGCTCTCTGGGAAGCTGCTGCCCTGGGCACTGTCCTGCAGCCACTCAGCAGCGAGGAGGGGGCATTTCCCACCAAGGCTGGGCTGTGTTTACTGGGCTCTGTCTGCTCCGAGGTGGGAAAAGGAAAATACTTCATTCTGTGGAGATGTGGTTGCTGAGAAAAGTCCTTGGTCTTTGTTTCTTCTCTTCCTTCCGTTTTGCTCTGGTTTTACCAGGTGTAAAATACAATTGTCAGCAGTTTACATGGAAGGGGAATGTCAGTTTTCCTGTTGAAGAAAATATCAAGGGTCTGATTGTGAAAGGAAAGGGGAAATTGAAGAATGCCACATGGCTTCCACCTTCCTGTGTTTCACCCCAGCAGAACTGACCACTTTGTCTGCAGATACTTGTTAAATGGAGAACAATTTTAACAAATTATTCTGCCCTTACTCACAGGGGCCCACCAAGAGAATAATATTACTCTGGGAGGAATCAGAAGGACACGTTCATTAGGGCTAAATTAATAATTAGAATTATTCAGTAACGTCTTAACACAAGATCCAAAGAGCAATGGAATAAAAGTCCTGAAATTTACATTCTTGTTCTTAGTGTAGTCTCACTTTGACTTGATTTGGCCTGTGGTCATCTGATTGTTAATATTAATACATTTCATTTTTTATTTGCCTCTGAATATGTTACTGTAGATCGTCCCCCACTTGCAAACTGCAGAGTTCTTTTATGTGAAGTGTTTTGAACTTCCCAAATACAAAAAAAAAAAAAAGAAAGATATTAATTCTGGACTCTTCTGTTTGGTGTCATGGCTGGAGCAACAGTTTGTTGATGTTTATGGCCAATCTGCCCAGTGCCAGTTCTGCTCAGGAATATAAATTATCTTCCAGCACCAACTTGGTGCTGATGCCAAGGACATGATCTTGACTTGCTTCCTAACTTAGCTTTGAACATCTGAGCTGTGAGGAATGAGGAATGTGCTGCATTGAACCTGGAGCTCTTGGCAGCCCCGGTGTCATGAATGCAGTGAGCGGAGAAGCCAGCGCAGGTGACTGGACAGCTGGAGCTGTTTTCTCCACACAGGAGGGGCAAAGAGAACTCTGAATAGCTCAAGGAAATGCTTGGTGTTGTTTGAACAGTCAGAGATCTGCTTCCCTAGTGCTTCCTCCAGCACATGTTACACTTGACCCTGCCAGCACTCCACGCCAATAGGAGTCAAGTCTTTGTCCCCAGTGGTAGATTAAACTGCTTGGCCATTGTTGCAAGTCCAAGATTTCCCTCTCTCACCCTGTTTAAATGACTGCTTGGATGTGCAGCCAAAGTAAATATGAGCTAATAAAAACTAGAGATAACACATTCAGAATAGTTGTTACGGACTAACTGTAGCACAAAAGAGGCACAAGTTTTGCTGGCAGCTTTTCTGCTTAAGTTTTGAAGCTCAATTACCTGAAAAAGACTTGGTATGGATCAAGTATAACTTCCTTTCTATTGCAAAGGGGGAACTGTATCTGTATTCATGTGTATCTTCAGAATGAGAAAGGCATCTGTTAGGCTGCTGAGGCTCTAGTGCCTGCCTTGCAAGGTATCCCCAGCCCAGGTGAGCACTGCCTCAGCTGAAAGCTGGAAGTGCTGTGGCAGGGCATGCAGCTTCAGAATACTCTTCTGTATTTCCCCACAGTCCTTTTTCTTGTTGGCAATAAATGCATTTTTAATTGACATTTTCAGTTCCTCAGCACACAGCCTGTGAGGGTCACTGCTGCAAGGTAACACTGAGATCTGTAGTCTGCTAGGGGTTGGAAGGAATGGAGATATTTACATGGAATTTACATGGATATTTACTTTTGGAAATGCCCCAGCTTACAGTAAAGAGAAGAATGAGATTGGGGGAATATCACGGTGGAGTGACAGGGATGGGATTGCCCCTGTATTCCTGTGTGCTGTTGGACACCTGAGGTACAGCTGGTGCTGTAGTGGTCTGTAATTGTTTGGGATTAAGGCTGCTCCAAGTGCTGTATGTTACCAGCACACATCCTCACTGTGTGTCTGGAGAGGGCTGACCCACTGGAGTCCTTCCACAGTGGATTTCTCTGCTTTTCCCTTCCTGAGACCTTTGGCTCTGCATCCAGTGAGGTCCTACACCCTGTCCTCCAGCCCCTTCTGCAGTGGAATGATCAGTGATCACCAAAAAGTTAAAGAGAACTGAGGGCTGAGTGTGTGATATGGCATTAAAGGATTAATGGCTACTGAGCAATAATTACCATAAATTATGCAGACTAAGTCCAGATCTAGGAACAGTTTTGCCTCTTTAATTCCAAGCCAGTCGTGGCTCATGCTGACAGCACACCTGGAAATGAGGTAACTGAGTAATCTGCCCACATTGTTCAGATCTGCTGGGGTTTGGGCACAGACTCGGTGTGTGTTTTCCCTGCTCCTGGGCAACCTTTGTTCTCCTGCAGCCAGGAAGTCTCCCTGATGGGATAAGACAGGGAGCTTCTGTTCCTTTCTTGAGAAGGACGCTGTTCATTCACCTGCGGTGCGACTTCCCTGTGAAATTCCCTTCCCAGATGCAAAGATCTCGCTGTTATTGCAGTATGAGATGGAAACACTTCCAGTGCTGCCTGAACATGTTATTTAGGTCAGTTGCAAGGAAGATGGCAACGTGAATCAGAGCAGTTGGAAGAGAAAGTCATTAGACAGCACCTTGACATCCCCTGCCAATGCGGGGATTTTCTGTGCTGACGCAGAAGCCGGGCTGGAGCAGGAGCACACGTTCATTGTCTTGTGCTCTTGGGATGGTGCTGTGGCTGGGGAGCTGGACTGGCAATGAACCAGGGGCTGCAAAGACAGACCCTACCTTTGCCACTCTGTATCAGCACCTAGATCTAATGGTGGGTGCGTGAACTAATCTCTGAGAGAGAGAGAGCAAAGTCTCCTCCTTATCGCTCTGGAAAACAAGATATATCAGGATCATTGTCCTGAGTGCATCCATCGTGGGTGAATGAGCCTCCAGAAGGTGGTTTTACAGAGGCAAGTTCATCATGTTGTTGTAATCATTGACAGCTCAGGGGATGTTCCCATCCCAGTAATGGGCATGTGGTGCCCAGTGCACTACAGCAGCTCCCAGGGAATTCAGCAGAATTCATTCACCAAGGCCTGAGTGTGCTGGGCCAGCTTTGGGCTGGAGGGCTGTCAGTGATGGTGGGAAACCCCTGAAAATATCCCACTGGGCAGGGCTCTGCCAGGCACTCCGTTTCCCTTCCCAAAGAAAATAGCCTGAATTTACCCAGTGCTCTGTAGAGACCTGTAGGCTAAAACAAATTATTTTTACACAGTAGGAAACATTGGGACCAACCTTAACTGATGAAGTAATTTGCCAGCTTTTAGCCTCAAGGTCCCTAGTCCCTCAGGGCTTTCCAGCATAAAGGCTTGGGTCGGTTTCCCAGAAAGATTCTCTTGGATATGTGCTTTTGGCTCATTACTAGCTGTTTTATTTTTCCAAGAGCCAGCTCTCGTTAGCTTCGTTCTCACAGCATTGTTTTCTTTCTAGAAGAAGCTTTTGCTGGCTCTCCTAAACTATTGCATGGGAATTGCTTACTAGCTTACTTTTTTTTTTTGTTTGTTTTGACCCAAAGCTGTGCTTTGCTCCCCTCTGTAACACTGCCAGCATAATTTCCAGTCTCTTTTAAGCATATGTTTTGCAATAATATCTAAAGCCTTGGCTCCAAGTAACTGCCTTACAGAGAGATCAGTATCTTTTAACGAAGGAATTGAGAAGCAAATAGTGAGAACAAAAGCAATATCTTGAGAGCCTGTAAGACTATCCTGACCTTTCCCAAAGGCCTCAGCCTGGCCCTCAGTGCTCAGCAGATGGCAGAAATCAGGGTGGACTTTGATTTGTGGAGGCCTCTGCCTCGCCGCTGTGTTTGCGGGAAATGTGCTCAGCACATTGTGGCCATCTGGGCTTGACTGTACTATTCTGATAATCCCCAGGGAGCCTTCTCCAGCAAAGCTCATCCTTGATGGAAGTCCTCTCTGGCTGACCTTGTGGAAGGCTAGTATTAGCAGTGTGGGTTTCTGACATTTGACAGCAGCATTCCTCCTAGGAAGAAAATGGGCTTGGGAAATGCTTTGGCCAGGAAGGAAGGTGCCACTCACCAGGTATCCATGTGGGCACACAGCTGGAAGTACACCAGAAAGTGAGGAGGTTAGTGTTAATATTTTCTAAACTTCAGGAGGAAGTGTTACAGGAATGCAAAGGCCATCAGAAAACCAACTGGAAAATTGCCTTGCTTTAGATGGGAGAACCAGATGGGGGGGAGTTGAACCTGGAGCTGAGAGTCTCAAAATTGCAAGGGAGCTCAGTGACCATTCACAGGGAGACAAGAGTCAGATGAGGGGGTCCTGGCAGGAGCTGGAATCTTCATCTGGATCTAAATGAAGGTCTGCTTTTCAGAAGAACTGAGCTGGCTTTGTCTGAAATCAGAAGAATGATTGGGTGCTCAGCATCCCTGGAACTGAGAGGTCAAAATATAGGCTGCCAAATTCAAGAAATGAGGAAAGAACAAAACCAAACCCTCTCCCAGGCTGTATTCTGAGGCTGTAACTGCTCTGCCTCAGATATTTGGCATTTCAGGTGTGGGGGGGAGTATGGCAGCTTGAGTGGCCAGTCCCAGGGGCAGTGCTGTCCTCAGGGAGCAGGATGCTGCCCTGCCCTTTGCACTGTGCATCTGGCAGTGTGTGCCTGATTTTGCTCCTAAATCACACTCTTTCTGCTCATGACCCACCCACGATGGGCTGTTGGACCCGTGGCACCCGTTCTGCTCCCTCCTGCCTGTCCCTGGCCATCCATAGTGACAAGTCTCAACCCTTTTCCCCACCTTTTGACTCTTCAGCTGTGCAGTGTGTGGAGCTTGCTCCAGGCTGCTTGTGACTCAGACTCCCAGGAGAGTTTGTGATGGTGCCACAGAGGCTCCTCTGCACATCTGTCCCATGGCAGTTTGTCCCTGTGTTGCCCAGGCTAAAGGGACTCTCCTGCCTCTGGCTCTGCTGGCCAGCCCTCGTCAGCCACACTCTTGAGAAATCTTAGTGGAGATGTCGACCTGGCAGATGGAAGCTGTTACCTCATTCCACAAAAATGCTTTGTTATTGAGAAAATGGAAACTGTCTGAGGTTTGGGAGCTGAATAGAGTCATTGGTGTCTGTTTTAACCGCAGTTTAGTGGTGACTGCTCAAAAGTTCCCCTCTCTGAGCATTCCCTTTTCCTACACCCATAATCTTCAAGCCATTGGAGGGCTGTGATGACTTAACTCGTTAGCTGAGCAAAAAATGTTGAATGCTGCTGCATGCTCTGCAGAAACTTCACTAAAACCTCAACATCTTCCAGCAAAACAAAAATGATGAGCCAAGAAATAACCCTTTGCAAGCTGTTGGCCAGAGAAGTGATCCCTATGGATACTAAGCCAAATTCAACCCTTTTTACAGTTTCAGCTGGGTGTCTTGTTTACTTGACTTTGAAAAGCTCTCTGAAGATTATGCAGGAACTTCTTGCAGAGAAAAGACATGCTTGGAGACTTAGGTTTGTAATTCTTAAACGCAGTATCTGAACCCCAGTCCTGAACAGAAATTTCTTTTCATTAATTTTTAAAAGCAGATTTCAGCATTGTGGATTTGAGAGAGGAAAGACTAAAAATAGGGATTGAAGTGTTTGCAAGCTGGTTTTTGTATTGCTGTGAATAATGACTTGGCTTAATCCAGAAGAGCATTAACCTAAACACAGGCCTTGTTTTACTTAACAGATATTGTGAAACTGGCATCTGATATGGAAGGTTCTCTTTTTGAGAACCTTCCATAAGCATTAATCACCAGCACCCTAAGAGAACCAAAAGCAACAGCTTTGTGGAAATAAAATGAACACTTTATTTATGTATTTTTTAAACTAATTAATCTTGGCAGGCCAAATGAATGTCTTCCAGCTGCTACAGATGGTTTTCACATGACTAAATATTTTGGTGTGTAGAAAAACCTAAAATAGTGGAACCACAAGATATTAAGTATTTAATTATTACCCTGGAATGTAAATATGACCTTGATATTTTAAATTTGTTTGCCCAAATTTCAAGTGTTCTCTTAGAAATCCATCAAACAATGCAGTTCTGACCTTGTTATCTGTGAATCAGAGTGACTACTCAGCATCTTCTCCAAATTTATTTAAATACCAGAGTGGATTTTAGAAACAGGAATTTGCTTAACTGGAAAAAATAATCCCAGCTGCTTGAGGCAGAACCCAGGATCAAGGTTTGAAATGTAATGGACTAGTTCTGTTCTAGGTCCCTGCTTTCAGGTTTAGCCATAAAAATCCTTTCTAGGCTCAGCTCTGCCTCTTAAGGTCTTAAGGAAGTTTTTTAATATAAAATACAAATTGTAAAAGCAATCAGCAGTTCTTTTTTTAGCCTGTATCTTACTCATTTATAATGCATTCTGGCATGTGTTGTTCCTGTAGCTGTAAAGCAACCTTATTTCTTGAATGATCCAAGCTCACAAGATTTCCTTCATGTGAGTGTCAGAAGTAATTTCTGTTGTGGTTCAGGGCTGTGTGGCTGCAGATCATACACAACCTGCATGTGCACTCAGGCTTCTTGTGGAAAATGTCTTTTTGTAGTTCCTCTAATGAAGCAAAAGAAAGGGAATCATATAAAATATGCATCTGAAAGGCCAAACCTTCAGCACAGTTGAAGACAAAAATTCCTCTCTGAGGTCCACACCTGATGTCATTGTTTCTGGATATTGCTCAGGATGGGAAGACAACAAAAAAATAATGGGTCCTAAGCTGTCCCTGAGTGCAAGGACTGCATTTGGCAGCATCATGAGCCCCAGAACCACCCTAAACTCCTGATTTTTGGCCTCACCTTGGAATTCCCTTATTTGAGGCAAATGTGGATTTTTCCTTTCTTAAAAACGAACCCATTTTGAACTGGTGCATAACTTCCTGGTGCTGGCCTGTCCCAGTTCTGCCTGCCAGCTCAGCCTGCTCACTGCTGAACCCCCAGGTTCAAATAGCAGGAGCAGCTAGCAGAGGCACGGTGTTGGTTGGGAGATGACTCTGGATTAGCTGTGCTCTCTAACAGCACAGCACTCTGTCTCTCTGTTACAGGGTTGGAAAGCACCTTCAAGACCATGTCCCTGTCTTCCTTCTCCTCCTCCCTTTTCTCCTGCTCCTCACAGAGTCAGGGGTGTGCAATCTGCAGGTGCAGGTCTGTACCCCACGCTGGTGGGGGTCACAGTTTCCACTGACAGGGATATGTGCTGCATCTCCAAAGGAGAAGGAAGATGGAACTTGGATCTTGGTTCCATTTTTAGTTCTACAGGCCATGCCTAGTGCCAGAACTCTCTGAGGTGCAAATCCCAGGAGGGAGATAGCATTACTCCCTGACCTGTGGGTATTACAAGGGTAAATAATGTTTTTGCTGCTGACAGCTGTTAGGGAATTGAGGAAGCCACAATCCAATGAGAGGTGTGGGATGGCAGCTCTGGAAACTGAGGACTTTTTGCATTAATGATCTTGCACTGGATCATCACATATGTTTGTGTCACTGGTATCAGAGAATCAAGGAGCTAAATTGCTTCCCAGGTAAATCTTTAGTTTGTGTCCTTAAATTTGGATTATTTCTTCTCATCTTCCTCTTTCCTTGGCACATTTTCAAAAAGAAAAGGCAGCATCTAAATCTAAGGCATTTCAGTGGCTCCCTTTAACTCACTGAACTGTTGACATCAAGAAAATTGCTGAGTGCCTAACTCAGAACATTCTGGAATACACAGACTGGTAGTGGAACTCACCAAGTCATTAAAAGCAAAAAGTGCACAGCGTGTTTTGCATCTATCTCAGCCAAGAAAAGTTTTATTTCTGCTATTTCACAACCCTATGCAAACACCATATAACTCACAGAAAGATTAAATCTGGCCCAATGTGCATGTGCAGAAGTGTTGGATGTGTTGCTTTTGGAGAGTCCAGAGCTGAGTGTGGGAAATCACAACTGCATGTCAGGTTGGTGAAGGTGCACAGATTGTGTTGTGCTTCATGCCACATGAAACAGCAATAACTACAGGATGATGAAATAATGCCTTCAGGTCCTTGATAGCTTGGAGTTTTAATTTTAGAAGATGTAGAGCAGAACTTTGAATAAAAATGAAAGAGGGCAATGCAGAGACCTTGAATAATGAGTAGATCAGGCTGTTTGAGCCACAGTGACCCTTTCAAGTGACAATCCAGGTTCTGCTGCTCACCTTGTTAGCACCTGACTTGGTAAATCAGGCTGATAATGATGTTCATGAGTTTTTCACTTTATGTTAGGAGTTTTGCTTCTTCTCTTTTGGTTTTCTTTTTCTGTCATCATGACGTTGAGCAATAGAAAGGCTTTGGAAGTGAAATTCATCTACACAAAACTGGAATCGTGTCTCTTGTCAAAATTTAGAGTAACTTATTGCTAGTGTCCAATTTCTAGTCACAAGTAATGACATTTAAACCCGTGTAGGAAATACAATCCGTGTGCTGATGTCACCCTTGGTTTATGATATGAGTGCTTTTGTTGCTGGACAAGCACTTGGGTGTTTGCTGGTGAAGTGATGATTTACTCCTGAGAGTGTCTGCTGGTGGCACCTGCTGTACCTGACTGTGAGGTGAGGGTAGAGGGGCACCCTGCACACCTGGGTTCCTGCTGCTCCATCGCTGTCAGCAATGCAAGGTAACAGAACTGGGCTGAGCTTTTATTTCCAGGGTTTGCCAGTTTGGGACAAAGAGCTTGCAAATGGAGCACTTTAGTTCTGATCAGCTCCAGAACAGAGGGAGGGGTGTTGGCATTGCAGTGGAGCTCCTGATCCTCAGGCTGCTTGAGCATGTGAACAGCTTTGGGAGCTTTTTCCCAATAGTCAGTGTGCACATCAGCATCAAGGAGTGTGGAACACCTTCCCTGCAGCAAAGAAATGGGCATTGCTCCATATCTGCTGAGACAGCAGCTCTTCTTGGTCTTCAGCTGAAAGTTGCCAAGAGAGGAGCCTCTCTTAGTGAAAATTTTGGTCTTTCTGATCCTTTTTAACCTGTGGGAGATGTGCTTCATGTAGGATTCCTTGTAAATCTCAGATGGGAATTAGAGAATGAGGCTCTGTAAGGAGCCATGGACCTGGATCAGGGACTCTTAATGTTTTACTTTTCTGTTCATGTCGGATTTTTTTTTTCTGTAAAGGAACAGCTTTTCCTCTCTTTCTGAGTTTTTAGGCACAATCAGTGCACATGTTTACTGAGCTGCCAGCCAGCAGCAGCTCCAGTTCTGACACAGACACGTCCAGCGGGCAGGAGCATGGGGCTGGAAACTCCATGTGGTAGCTGCATGATATGAAGGCATTCCTACATTTTGTGGGCATTTGTGTCCCTTAAAATAGCTTTTCCACATAGTCTTTTGGATGTGGCACAGTTTTCCCTTTCATGGCTGCCACCAAAGACTATTTCTGCCCAGAAACAGGAGCGCATGTTACATCTTGCAATTTTCCTTTTAGTACTTGCAAGGAGTTATTTTGTAAAGGTGTTATGCAAAATACGTGACAATTGCAACTGATGGCTTCTATTATTTAAATTTTATAGTACTTAAGAGTCATTTTAAAGGTGTCAGTGAGAATGGTTTGAAGATAACCACCTCTGTATCATGAAAGTAAATGACACGTGCTGGCCGGATCACCTGGCAGAGAAGTCTTCAGCCACAGAAGGGAACTCGTTTCACTTTTACCCTGGCAAGGCAGTGGCTGGAAGGTGTTCCCTTCCCCTCTCAGCCATCCCATCTGTCCCCTTTGTGTCCCCTTTGCTCGGCTGCGCTCCCAAGGGCAGCGCTGCCCTGTTGGGAGGGCTGCAGCTGGCACACACAGCATCTCCCTGGCAACAAATGATCCTCGGTTTTGTTTCGGAGAACCATCAAGCCAAGCCGTTCCCGGGGTGGTAACATGAGACAATTTGTCTTTTGCCAGGACTCAGTCCTCCCCCAGATTTAGAAGCTGCTCGCATGCTTGGTGCTGCAGGGCTGGCATCGCCTTTGCTTGCAAGGGACACCAGCAGCTGTAAAAAGCACTTTATAGGGAGAGTGGCCGTGTTCCTTGGGCCAAGAGCCAGCACAGGTGGGGAGGCCCTCGGGGATCTGTGGCAGAGAGAGTGCACAAGTGTCACTGCAGCGTCTCACGTCACCTTCCTGCCTTTCTCTTCCCTCTGCTGATTTTGGAGAGCCCCAAAATGCACAAAACTGCCATGGCTCAGATGCACAGTACCTCTCTCCATCAGTCTGCTTATATGCAAGAAACCAACTGCAAATGTTTGTGTTTGGGAGGCAAAGAATCAAATCGGAAGAGGGAGTATTTTGACCAAATTTGGTGAAAAAATTCACTTTGCCCTTTAAGTAATAGGCGTGCATTAAATAAAGCACGTCTGGGATATGTGTCTTTTCCTGCTACTGGAAGTCAAAGTTGCTTTGTTTATTGAAAAGAAACATGAAGCTGAGCAGAGCCTTGATCAGCCAAAGAGCTTTCAGGCTTGCTGGGGACACAGGGAATAGGGAGTGGGTTCAAATTGTACAGGTTGGTTTTCATGACACGAGCTAAAAACACCATCACTAGGGCTGTGTCCAGTGCTTGGGGAAGTCCCTTGATTGCCTTTTTGGGCAAAACAGAGGTGAAATCTCGTAAGGATCTTTTATTAAGGACTGCAAAAAGCTTTGTAAATACTGACTTAAATTATGTATCAACTCAGAAATAAGAATGGCTTCATCCTCAATTTAAAAAGCAGCTGTCTCTAAGGGAAGGAAAAGAACAAACTACAGTGTAAGGATTCAGTTGTGAGAGAACTTCAGGGAAATAGAGCGGAATTACATTATTCTGCAGTAATATCTACATTGAGATGCACAGGCCCCAAGAACTAGCAACTGGAGCAGCCAGATTATTTTTTCTGCATATAGGCTGTGATGTCTGTTTGAGTTGCAAGATTCTTGTGTGCTGAGCTGATCCAAGATGAAGGTACATTGGCCTCAGTGTGCAGTTAGTCATTTCCTGTCACGCTTGCATGTTTGAATTCTGTTGTACTGCATATGACCTTTATTTTGTGGGGCAAAGAGATCTTGAAAACAGGATTGCCAGGAATCCTCAGATTGTTAAGTTGGACAAGCAATGAGGAATTGAGATGGCTGTGGGTTACAGGGGTATAAACCAATTCAAAATTAAACTCTCAATGCTAGATTGTAGCATGCTCACAACGTGGTTGTTGGGAGTAATTGCACACCTGTCCCTTGCTCCTTTTTGAGAACTGGCAGGAGCAGCCCTTTCCCTGGACTGCAGCTCCTGCTCCTCCGATCACACCAAAGCTCCTGTGATCAGTCACATTCCCTGAAACTTGGCTTCAGCACCTTTCTTCCTCTTATGGCCACCGTGACCATGTGTGCAGCTGCTGCCCTCAGCCAACCCCTGCCTCAGTGGTGGCTGTGCCTGGCTGCCCGTGTCCCCTGCTTGTCACTGGCACGTGGCACCGAAGGTACCTGTCACAAGGAGTGTCTCTTATCTCTGCAGCCTCCTCAGAGACAAGCCAGAACCTCTCCTGGCATGGTTTTAGGCCGTGGGTTTCTGAACTGCCTGACAGAGCTGGCCAGAAGTTTCTGGAGTGTTCCTATCTTGCTCCTCTGCTCTCAGACTTCTTCCATCTGTTAATGGTCTGTTTGAATGTTATGGGTCCAAAGTGCCCAAATGACTTCAATTCCTGACTTCCTGTTGAGTGCACAGAATTTGCTTACTTTGTGCTCATTTTGAATAAGATTAACAGTTGATCTCTTGAGCAAACATTCCAATTTAATGTCAGCAGAATGACATAGGCTGCCTGCTCTGCGTGTTCCCAAATAGTTTTACTGCTGTTAGCTACACCTTTGAAAGACCAAGATTTTGTTCAGAACCTAAAATAGTTAGTTAACCCCTACAGATGTTTAGTAATAAATGTTTAACTCTGAAATCATTCCCTCTTTTTTTTCCTTGGCAGAGTTTTATGGTTGCATAGTAGGGGACTCTTCAGATTCTTTCTCAGACCTTGGCAGAATTAACTTTGCTTAAAGAAAGTAAGTCCAGAGCAAGGGCTGAATTAGGGCTGAATTGTCTCCTGTGCCTCTGCCTGTGCTGCTGGTGCCTCAGGAGCCCAGCACAGCAGTGGTGGCAGCTTTGCCCTTGCTCACCTTGGACCAGCTGTGATGTCTCTGTCACAGTTTCCTGCAGGCACCCCCGGGCAGGCTGGGGGCTGGAGGCAGGTGTGATTTTCTTGCTGATTGTATTCTGTTTAAGAGTACAATCAGACATTTATGGGATAGGTGTGGTTTTGGCACTGTCCTTTATCTATATGCAGAGCTGCCAGGAGCAGTCTGTGATATGGCTTTGTTCTTCGGATGGGGCAACTCAAAGATCTACCCTGAACAATGGCAAACCCTTATTTTGTCATTCCAAGACTGAATTAAAGTCATGCAACAGTTTAGGTCTTGTGGTTTATCAGATTCTGCTACTTCAGTTTTAACGGATTCTGCTGCCTTTTCCTCACCAAGTTGTGGGCATTTTCAGGAAGCTGCTTACCTTGCTGACAGCAAGTTATTTTATTTGAAATGCGAGGTGTTTCTTTAGAGTGCTGCCAGCCGTTTTACTCAATCTGTTGCACAGCCTGGAGCAGCCCATGACAGCTCTGGGCAGGAGGGTGTCCTGCCCATGCTTGGGGAAAGGCTGAGGCACAGCTTGCTCAGCAGAGCTTGCTGTGTGCACATGCATGGCACAATACCCCAGTGGTGGAGTGTCACAGACGTCTTTTATGGAAAATCCTTTCCTTAAGATTTTTTTTCTCCTGAGAAGCTGAGAAGCCTCAAAAACCAAATGTAACCAATGGTTATCTGCTGCTGTGGAATGCAACAGGAGGATCTGGGATTGGTCTCATGTGGTTGTTTCTAATTAATGGCCAATCACAGCCCAGCTGGCTCAGACTCTGTCCAAGCCACAAGCCTTTGTTATTCATTCCTTCTTTTTCTACTCTTAGCCTTCTGATGAAATCCTTTTTTCTATTCTTTTAGTATAGTTTTAATGTAATATATATCATAAAATAATAAATCAAACCTTGTGAAACATGGAGTCAGATCCTCCCTTCCCTCATCCTAAAACCCTTGGAACACGGTCACAGTGCAGGAAGGATGAGGCCATACACCCAGCTGATCTGCTTATCTGCTGCCTCTGAGGCTGACTGGAAGAACCAAACTTTCCCTGTGTGTTGGAGAAATGAGCTGCAGCATCCTCTGGCTCTGCTGGTGATGGGGAAGCTGCTGTGTGATGCCTGTGGCTGTCCTGATGGTCCCTTCAAAGATCTCCTCCTTGCCATGCTGGAGCCCTTCCCACTTAAGATTTCAGAGCTGTTCTGGGGAAGGCTGAGGCTGGAAGGCAGCTTGGAGGCCAGAGCTGAGGGCAGGAAGTGACTCACTGGTGCTGCAAGCAGGAGGGTGAAGCTCTGATGCAACTCTGCTCCCAAGGCTGCCCCACGCAGGCTGGGGCACTCTGGGACCTCTCCCCAGCTGCCTCAGGCTCTCCTCTGACAGCCCTGGGGATGCTCCAGGGCTGCAGCAGTGCTGGTGGGTTTGGGAGCAGGGTGGCAGGGCACAGGTAGGCACGAGAAGCGTGGAGAAACCCCCAGAGCACCCCTGCCCCCAGGAACCTGGGCTGGCCTGGGGCCAGGGTGCACAGTGACCCTGTGCAGATGCCCAGAAGTGGTGTCAGGACACGTGGAATGAAAGCACTCCCAGCATAACAGAGGGGCTGGAGCTGCTCCTCAGAGCAAGCAGCTGGTTTGCCTTTTAGGGTCGGCAGCAAGCAGAAACAATTTCATGCAGATTCCAGGACCCATAATGGTTCTGGAAAGCTAGCAGGAACAAAAAGTGTTCTTCTCCTCTGCTGACCTTGGAGTGCTTTGGGGACTGTCTTTCAAAGCCATGTCCCTGCAGGGTTTCATCCTTACATGGGGAATACTTGCCTGTCCCAGAGAGGTGGTGCTTTCTCTCTGTGTGTCTGTTTAGGTGTGAACTGCAATTGCTTATATTTGTGCTCAGCCAGCCGGGGAGGTGAGAATAGGCAGGGACCTGACAGACAGTCAAAGGCAGGTCTTTTCCTGTGTCCTGGAAAGATGAAGTGTTTCCCTAGGAATAGCCCCGTGGATTACTCTAGGGTGACTCTGTGGAGCAGCTGGTTGTGAGCTGACAACAAACAACAAACTGGTGTGAAGTTATGTGGGGTTACAGGTTCACCACACCCAAGGAGTTCATTGTAGGAGAAACCATCTCAAAAAGCCAGTTAAACTCTTCAGTGATTGTGTGGATCAGGCCCTACTCTGTCTGTATTGCCTCCTTTGCATAACAAATCCCTGGTCTATTGGTGCTAAAATTAATGCAGTGATCTCCTGGGGCTGTTGCTAAGCCATGGCCTGGGACAATGACACCAGGGTGGTGTTGGGTGCATGTTACTCTCTAATTAGAAAGTGGACTTTGCTGTGCTTCCTTGACAAATTGCTGACCTTTTCCATACACGAGGCTATTCTGAGCTCTGCTTCAGACTGATCAGATTTGCATCGTGGAGCACTTTGAATATTGTTTGTGAGTGAAGCTCTTGTTCCTAAAGCTGTTTGTTCATGGGCACAGGAGAAAAACTGAACTTCCTTTGCTCCAGGAGCACAACTACATCTTTCAGGGAACTCCAGGGAAAGAGGAGGCAGCTGGCAGGCATATATCTGTGTTTATTTTTGCCCTCCCAACAGCTAGTGAGACAGCTGAGCAATATCCCACATCCAGCTCCACCACCGCCCTGTACAAGGTTCCTGCTTCAGCAAGCCTTGTCCCCCCAGACCAGAGCCATCTGGCAATGCACAAACACCCTATTTACAGCTGCAATCCCATCATTACAGGGCAACACCTTGGTTAGCATTGGAAGGCGTTCCTGCCATCAGCCCAGCACACTCCACACACAGCTGATGTTTACAGGGTGGTGCAGAGGATGAGCACAGGCAGAGCATTGCCTGTATTGTACTTTCTGTGTCTGAGCCTCGATTAAAGGGGGGTTTAATGCATTTTAAAAC
The DNA here is from genome assembly GCF_023055355.1 of Agelaius tricolor. NCBI lineage: Eukaryota > Metazoa > Chordata > Aves > Passeriformes > Icteridae > Agelaius > Agelaius tricolor. The sequence continues at coordinate 3,997,641 of NW_027269296.1, read as the reverse complement.
TCTCTGTCCTTCATAAGGGAGGCAATTCCCAGCTTCATCATTATAATCACAGTAAGAATTGTGGGCTTTTCTCCTATTTCTTTTGCTCCATTTCTTTTGTCTCACCTTCCTCTTCCCGGTCTCACAGCACCACATCTCAGGGACGAAGATGCTGCGTTTGCTTTGGTGCTGCCCAGGCTTCTACACCCCTGCCCAGCTCTGCATCTGAGAGCAGAACAAAGGGAGCAAACAGCTTATCTAACACAAATAACCCTGAGCAAACTTCCTGGGCCTGTTCTTGTTCTGTTGAAAAGGCAGCACAAAGTCTGTTCCCGTGTGCAGCCTTGGCCACGTGGGGCTCCTGGGCCTGGCTCTGCTGCACCCCCAGCCTGGGGAGCAGCACTCAGCTCCCAGTGTGCAGCAGGAACACAGATTTGGGGAAAAACTGCTCAAAGTATCCCACTGCCTTTATATCATTCCTGGAGGGGTTTGTTTTTCACTTCCTCTTCTGACAGCATCAGGGTCAGGGTAGTGGTGCTCAGGAGGCTTATTCCTCAACACTGGTAAAATCCCAGCCTTCTTCATTCAGGTGTTTTTTTCTCCCTTTGTGTTTTCTGATGTCCTCTGAGCTTGTATTACTGGACCACAGAGCTAAAGTGCGGCCCATTGAGAAACATGGAAGTTCCCTGCTCTGGCAGTGCCTTAGTCTCTAATGAGCAGGAGTGCTCATTACAGGTCCTCTTAGTACAGACACACCTTGGAAAGTTCCTTTCACCAGGGCTGGGACAGGGGAGGAGGAGAAATGGAAATTTCATTTCATTCTTTGCCAGAGAGAAAGGTCCCAGGTAGCTTCAGGGAGCAAAGGCAAGTGGGGTGGCAGAGAGGGCAGCAGTGGGTCAGAAGCAGCCAGGAGCTGTGTGGGGGTCAGGGGAGCTGCTGCCCAGGCAGGGGAGCACCTCGGGGGTGCCCCAGAGGGGAGGGACACTGGGGGGGCCAGCACAAGGTGCAGCTCAGCACCCTGAACCAAACCACCCCGTGCCTGCCTTGTGCCAGTAACAGATTGGGCATTTCCCTGTGCCAGTAACAGACTGGGCACTGCCCTGTGCCATAACAGACTGGGCATTTCCCTGTGCCAGTATCAGACTGGGCACTGCCCTGTGCCAGTAACAGACTGGGCATTGCCCTGTGCCAGTATCAGACTGGGCACTGCCCTGTGCCAGTAACAGACTGGGCATTGCCCTGTGCCAGTAACAGACTGGGCACTGCCCTGTGCCATAACAGACTGGGCACTGCCCTGTGCCATAACAGACTGGGCACTGCCCTGTGCCAGTAACAGACTGGGCATTGCCCTGTGCCAGTATCAGACTGGGCACTGCCCTGTGCCATAACAGACTGGGCACTGCCCTGTGCCAGTAACAGACTGGGCATTGCCCTGTGCCAGTATCAGACTGGGCACTGCCCTGTGCCATAACAGACTGGGCATTGCCCTGTGCCAGTAACAGGCTGGGCACTGCCCTGTGCCATAACAGACTGGGCATTGCCCTGTGCCAGTAACAGGCTGGGCACTGCCCTGTGCCATAACAGACTGGGCATTGCCCTGTGCCAGTAACAGACTGGGCATTGCCCTGTGCCCAATAACAGACTGGGCATTGCCTTGTGCCAGTAACAGACTGGGCATTGCCCTGTGCCAGTAACAGACTGGGCATTGCCCTGTGCCCAATAACAGACTGGGCATTGCCTTGTGCCAGTAACAGACTGGGCATTGCCCTGTGCCAGTATCAGACTGGGCATTGCCCTGTGCCCAATAACAGACTGGGCATTGCCTTGTGCCAGTAACAGACTGGGCATTGCCCTGTGCCCAATAACAGACTGGGCATTGCCTTGTGCCAGTAACAGACTGGGCATTGCCCTGTGCCAGTAACAGATTGGGCATTGCCTTGTGCCAGTAACAGACTGGGCATTGCCCTGTGCCCAATAACAGACTGGGCATTGCCTTGTGCCAGTAACAGATTGGGCATTGCCCTGTGCCAGTAACAGACTGGGCACTGCCCTGTGCCCATTAACAGACTGGGCACTGCCCTGTGCCCAGTAACAGACTAGGCATTGCCCTGTGCCCAATAACAGATTGGGCACTGCCCTGTGCCAGTAACAGACTGGGCACTGCCCTGTGCCAGTATCAGACTGGGCATTTCCCTGTGCCAGTAACAGACTGGGCACTGCCTTGTGCCATAACAGACTGGGCATTTCCCTGTACCAGTATCAGACTGGGCATTTCCCTGTGCCAGTAACAGACTGGGCACTGCCCTGTGCCATAACAGACTGGGCACTGCCCTGTGCCAGTAACAGACTGGGCACTGCCCTGTTCTGCAGGCACAGAGCTGCTGCTTGGAGCTTTGGGGGAGGTTTGGTGGAGCACTGGCCCCAGCCCGTGCTGCTGGCAGGGCCAGGCTGTGGAGCTGCTCCCACAGGCACAGCCACACACGCTGGGCTGCCACGCTGGAGGGCACAGAGCGGGCATGGCCTGGGTGGCAGCTGGTGACCAGTGTCTGAAAAGGAACTTTGTTCCTCCTCAGTTGGTCACGTAGCCATGTGGGAGCACTGGATTTATTCTCCATCAGTCCTATCGGCACATACCAGGCTTGACAACAGCTGGGAGCTGTGTGGCTTGGCCAAGAATAGCCCTGGGGAGCTCTGGGCTGTGAGTCAGAGCTGTCTGGATCAGCTCCTGCCCTGGAGGCTGCCTCCCAACCTACAGCTGGCTGTGGGGAGGGGGTGCAGGCGCTGGGAGGGAGCTCCCTGACCATTAAATGCTTAACTGCAGATTGAGCTGTAATTGCTCGTTGTGAAGTGAGTGGGTTTGTGAAGAACTCTGCAGTGGAGGTGCTCTGCAGCTGACAGCTCCCTTGTAATTCAATGGGCTTGTCTACACTTGACAGCAACCGGGTTGAAGAAGGGTGTGATTTTGCAAGTGGAAAACTCCGTGTTTAGGAATAACCAGGCTGAACTAACCAGGAGGAAGATAGTCTTGTTCTGGAGTTAAAGCTCCAAAGAAAGCAAAGTAGTTCCACAAACCTGTTGTCTGTGAGGGAGATAAGCAGCAAGGAGAGATGTCAGGTCTCCTTCATGCCAAGCCCCAACAGGTGCTTGTGGAACACCCATCTGCCCCTGTAGCTTCTCCCTGGAGAGTGTTTATAGTTGGAACAACACATGCAGAACAGTTTGCTGGGACAAGGCTCCACAGCCAAGGCACAGAGCAGTGCCCAATTCCTGCTTCCCCATGGAGCTGCTGCTTTTAACCTCTGGAGAAGTTCCAGGGTTTGAGCTGCCAGCAGCCCCTCAGGCAGAGCTTCCAGCCATTGTGAGGAATCCTGCTACAGACCATGCAGGGCTGAGTGTGGGTCTCTGAAGGGCAGCTGGGCACACAGATCTCCCTTTGGGTGCCTGGCTCTCACACATCACAGTGGACACACAACCATGTGGCATGTGCATGGTTTTGGTGTCAAACCAAAACTTTTCATGCAGGAAATTTCTCTCTTTTTATTTTATACTTCACTTCCCAGGATGGTAGCAAAGCTTAGCTGCATGCTGACATGTCCAGGTTTTCTCAGTGGTGCCAAAGTTTCCAGCTGTGAACTGGAGAAGAAGCCTGAAGGCCCTGATGTGTGCAGGCTCTTAGGGAAGTGCATGCAGCCCCAGAGCAGGAGCACAGGGTGGGTCTGGCCCCTGTGCCGACAGCAGCTCTTGGCTCAGTGCAGGGGCTCAGGAGCTGGCAGGGTTGCACAGGGACATCTCAGACAGCCTAAGCTGATGCTGAGCCACACCTCCCTGATCTCAGCAGGTGAAGGAGGGCCTCAGACCGGCACCATGACAGAGTGCTTCGACTGTGACAACTGCAAGGAGTCCCTGTATGGGCGCAAGTACATCCAGATGGACAATGGCCCCTACTGCATCCCCTGCTACGACGCGCACTTCGCCAACACCTGCGACGAGTGCAAGGAGCTGATCGGCCACGACTGCAGGGTGAGTAGAGGCCCTGCAGACAAGCAGGGCCAGCTCCCAAGGCCTTTGCTCCCCTGCTCATGCTGGCTGTACTCGCAGGAGCTGTACTACGAGGACCGCCATTACCACGAGCACTGCTTCCGTTGCTTCCGCTGCGACCGCTCCCTGGCCGACGAGCCCTTCACCTGCCAGGGCAAGGAGCTGCTGTGCAACGACTGCTACTGCAGCGAGTTCTCCTCCAAATGTATCGCCTGCGAGAAGACTGTCATGCCAGGTAGGAGCAGCTGGACTTGGGCATTGCAGTCTGTTTCTGGTCCCTTGGTGTCAGCTGGGGCTGCAGGTCCAGCATGAGAGCAGCATGGAAGAGAGTTGGGTCTCTGTTTTCCTGCCCTCCTGTCCTTTGTTTGTCCAGCAAGACAGCACTGCTGGACAAGCTGTGATCACCGCAGTAGCCCCATCTGTCTGTTCCCCTTTTTCACGAGGAAGTGAATGAAGGAGGAGATAACAAAGGGTTTCCTGGGCATTTTCTGCTGTGTGCTAACAAGAAGAGACAGAATGACTGAAGATGTGTGAGTGTCTCTGGAGAAGGCCTGAGGCAAAGGCGTGTGTGTCTTTACCTGGCTATTTTAGCACCATCTTCAGATGTAGGTTACGTCAGGCATCTCTGCCATGGCCTTTGTTCCAGCACTGGGGACATGTTCCTGCAGCCCTCCCCTTGTGGCTGCGCTGTGGGCATGAAGCCCCTCTCCATCTCCATGTCCTGAACTGCCACAGGGAGGGGAACATAGAGCCAGGTGTGCAGGAGCACAGCTCATCCTGCCCAGCCCCCTGTCCCTCTGTGTGTGTGTCTGTGTGTGTGTGTTGCTCCCTTGTGTCACTGCAGGGCTCTCTTTGCAGGCTCCCGTAAGCTGGAGTACAATGGACAGACCTGGCATGAGCATTGCTTCATATGCAGCAGCTGCCAGCAGCCCATTGGGTCCCGGTCCTTCATCCCAGACAAGAAGGATTATTACTGTGTCCCCTGTTATGAGAGCAAGTTCGCTCCTCGCTGCACTCGCTGCAAAAAGGTTTGTGTGGCCTGAGAGCCCAGAGCCCCCAGCTCTGCTGCAGGGACAGGGAGCTCCCTGCTCCTGCCTGAGCCCTGTCAGAGGAGGGTTCAGGTGCCAGCACCCCAGCTGGGCTGTTTCCCTTTGCCTGTGTGTCACCAGCACGTGCTCTCTTCCTGCAGACCCTCACCAAGGGAGGAGTGACCTACCGGGATGAGCCCTGGCACAAGGAGTGCTTTGTCTGCACGGGCTGCAAGACCCCCTTGGCTGGGCAGCAGTTCACCTCCCAGGATGACAACCCGTACTGCATCAAGTGCTTTGGGAACCTCTATGCCAAGAAGTGCAGTGCCTGCACAAAGCCCATCACAGGTGAGCAGAACAGCTCTCTGAGGAGCCCCTGCAGGGGTGATGCAGTGGTCCTGGGGTTACTTCTGTCCCTTTGTCTGCATCTCTCACAGTGCTGAGCTGTGTCCTGTGGGAGGAATTCCCTCTACCCACAGGTAAAGACTCCAAAGTCACCTCTCAAAGCATGATTTCATGTCTCTAGCTTGCCTTTTTTGATACTGATGACCATATCCTGTGAAAAGGTTGTTCACAGACAGGGAAAGCCTAGAGCAGCACCTGGTGCAGGGGAGTCTGGAGCTGCTGTACCTGCCTAAGGCAGGGGAAGTAAGGGAACCTCCTCTGCAGAACCCCCTAAGAGAGTCTGGCTTCCTTTTTGCCCTCCCCCATTTGACCTTCCCCCCTGCAACTCCCAGGTTCTTGCTGCTGGGAAGGCAGGAGAAGCTGTGAATCAGCTGGTGACTCAGAGGATGATTATGGCTGAGGACAGCTCCCAGGCACCCACTTCCCCTCTGGTCCTTATCAGTTTGTTTCAGCCCTGGGGAGAAGAGGGTCACAGCTCACCAGTCCAACAACTGCCAGCAGAGAAAGGAAACTCCTGTGGAGCCTCTGCAGGAGCCTGGCCTGAGCTGGTGGCAGGGTGGCTCTTCCCAGGATTTGATTAAACCTCTGGAGAAGTTCCAGGGTTTGAGCTGCCAGCAGCCCCTCAGGCAGAGCTTCCAGCCATTGTGAGGAATCCTGCTACAGACCATGCAGGGCTGAGTGTGGGTCTCTCTGAAGGGCAGCTGGGCACACAGATCTCCCTTTGGGTGCCTGGCTCTCACACATCACAGTGGACACACACCCACGTGGCATGTTCATGGTTTTGGTGCCAAACCAAAACTTTTCATGTTTGATAAGTTCTGTCTGACTTCATCCACTGTGATGGTGCAGCTCCTGTCCCAGCTCATCCTAGGGGAGAAAATAGTGATTCTGGTCCAAATGTGTCAACCCTGCAAAGTCTGTTTTGAAGCAGTTTTAGTGCTTTTCCCCCACCAGAGTGGAGATCACATTATTTGCTCCTGGGCTGTGTTTTGTGTGCCACCACCAGTGCCACGTGTGAAGACCTGACCTGGAAGTGATCAGTCTGTTCAGGAAGCTCATCCCAGTTTCCCCAGAGCCTCTGACCCTGCCCTCTGTCCCTCCCACAGGGTTTGGTGGTGGCAAATACGTCTCCTTCGAGGACCGTCACTGGCACCACAACTGCTTCAACTGCGCGCGCTGCAGCACCTCGCTGGTGGGGAAGGGCTTCATCCCCGACAACGACCAGATCCTGTGCCGTGACTGCAGCAGCGACCTGTGAGCCCCCGAGGGCGGGCACGGCGGGCCAGGGCCTCCCTCTGCTCTCTCTCCTTTGTGCCACGTTCCCAGCAGCACTGCGGGGGCAGAGCACGAGGCACAGGAGATGGGGGCTGACCCTGAGCTGTGGTGTGTTCAGGGGGGCTCCTGTGCCCCCTCCCTGAAGGCTAGAGTATGCTGTGCTATGGCTCTGTGCAGTCAAAGCTAAATAAAGCTGAAAAAGGAGCTTTGAGACCCCCCCCCCCCCCATTATTTACTCTTTCTTTTTTGCTTTCAGTCTAACCAGGCACGAGCCCAGGCCCCCAGCTGAGCAAAGGGCAGGAGTGGCTTTGGCACTGGGCTGCTGGATCTGTGTGCTGGCAGATGTATTCACCCCTTGGCACTGCCCTCCCTTCTTTCTCCACGTGCTTCCCTCGCTCTAGGTGACACAAGGCAGTGTCTTGGGGCCATGCAGGTTGGCCATGCTGGCTTTGCACAGCCTTCCCATATGCACAGCTGGCCCGGGCATGAAGGGCACTGTCTTCTGTTCTAGAGGTTTGGGGACACCAGGCTGGAGTGTGGCCAGGAGAAGAGCATACATCTTGTCAGATGGGATCCACCTCTGGAATTCTGTTGCACCTCACTCTTTGCAGGCCAGACCCTTTGCTCAGCACCTCCATGGCAGTGCTCTCTTAGCTGTGAATGAGGAGTTCAAGTCACTTGTAGGTACGGGGCATTCAGCCCACCCACACCTACCCCATTGCCATCCACCTGTGCTGTGACCTCCATGGCTGGCGTGGCTGAGCTGGAGCTGGGAGTGCTGGCCTGCTGATGCTCAGGTGCATCTGGCAGAGCCCTAGAGAAGGGCATGCTGAAGGCTGAGAGCACTCAGGGCTTTATTCCTTCTCCATCCCTCTCATGAGAATCCATGGGATGGGCATTGCTATCAGAGCCCAGCTGCCAGCAGCACTGGGAGCACCAGAGATAATTAATTCAGGGAAGGGAGAATTGCCCACAGTCTGTGCCTGTGATTAGCAGCTGCTGGGAGGGTCTGCAGGAGCACAGGGCTGCAGCACAGAGAGCAGCAGAGGGGGCAGCAGGATGTCCACAACCTGCTCCTCCAGGGCTGCCTGTGTCCCCAGTGGTAGGCAGGGAGTGGTGGCTCCTTCCAGCCATGCTCATCCTTCCCTGGGTCCCAAACAAGAAGCAAAGCAAAGATGGCACCTGGGGGTGGGGAGGGGGGGATGACTTTGCATTGCCCAGGTCCCAGTTGGCCCTAAGTGCAAAACAGGGTGTCTTGAGCCATCCCAGACTCACATGAGGCCTTGAGCAATCCCTGCCCGATGGCTGAGCTGGCCCTGGCCTGAGGCCCCTCCCAGTGGGATGCTCATGCCTGCCTTGTCTCTACATCTTTCTGCTTCTGTCTCCCTGGGACACTTTTGCCAACCCTGCTTTCCTGCTTAGTCAGCCACATGCTTTTCTGAAAACCTGTTCTTGTGGGTGTTTTCCCTTTTGTACTCATCTGTCATGAATATCCATCATTTTGTACACAACTACAGGATAAAGGGGCTAGCCCCCCACCCGGGCTTCACTTAGGAACAGAAAATATTATGCATGTTGAAGTGTTATTACTCTGTGTTCAGATCCTTGTTGAATCCTTGTTTGGAAGCTTTGATGACAGCAAATCAGAGTTTGTGTGTTTGCTATTATGAGAGGAGCTTGGAGCCATCTTCAGAAGGAATTGTCCTAAACCTCAGCGTCCTCTGTATTTCCTACAGCTTTATACAATAAACAGTTTTCGTGACGTTTTCTCTTCTGTGTCTCTTGAACAGCAGGCACAGGGCAGAGTGCTGAGTGGGTGCTGTGCTCTGCTCAGCCTTGCCTCACCCCTGATCCCATTCTGGGGACAGGCAACCTCCATAGTGCTCATGCCTGCCTTCCCAAAGCACCATCAGCCCTGTGGTGGTGGGTGTGACACAGCAACAGCATCTCCCTCCTCCTGCTGGGTGACTGCAGTGCCCTCCTGGGGCAGGGGGTGTCCATCTGTCCGTGCCTGCTGTCTGTCCAGGCAGGCAGTTCTGCAGGACAGGCCCCAGCAGGATGTGGGGTGCTGCTCTGTGCTTGCAGGCTGGCTGTGGGACTGTGGGGATGGCTGTGGTACCGACCCAGCCCTGCTGTGCAGAGCTCCCTGCACTGTGCCCTGCCTGCTGACCCTGCAGTGAGCACTGCCTTCCTGCCCTGCACTGTGCCCTGCCTGCTGACCCTGCCCTGCAGTGTACCCTGCCTGCTGACCCTGCACTGTGCCCTGTGCCCTGCCTGCTGACCCTGCACTGTGCCCTGCCTGCTGACCCTGCCCTGTGCCCTGCCTGCCCTGCACTGTGCCCTCCCTGCTGACCCTGCACTGTGCCCTGCCTGCCCTGCACTGTGCCCTCCCTGCCCTGCACTGTGCCCTGCCTGCTGACCCTGCCCTGTGCTCTGCCCTCCTGCCCTGCACTGTGCCCTGCCTGCCCACACCACCACATTCCAAGGGCACTCCTCGGGTAGATGTTGCTGCAGCCTCCAGCCAGGATATCCGTGGTCTCTCTTGGCAGCCTTCCCTGAGTGCTGCATGCTCTTTACTCATGTTTAACAGTCAGGGAGCCGTGTATTCCCTAACATATGAAACTATTTTCCACAGATCCTTTACATTTACCAACAGCTGCCGTGACTTGCTCTGGACTTGCCTGTTCCAGCCCTCCCAGCACAGAGGCTGGGCTCCTGTGGGTGCTGCTCTGGTGGCAGGATGGGCACAGCCCATGGGATGGCTCTGTAGGACCATGGCACTGGTGTGTGCACATTCCTGGCTCCTTCAAAGGCTCTGCTCTGCTGGCTGATGGAGCTCTAGCATCATTTTTGTTGCTGCTGCTGCCCTGTGACCTAGGCTGGGCTCTGGTGCTGTGCTGGGCCTTGGAGGGTGAGTGAGCAGCTCCAGCCCAGAGGTTCCCAGCTGAGCCTGTCCTCCAGCAGCAGCAGCAGCAGCAGCACAAGCTGGGCTTTCTGCAGTGCTGTTTCCAGGGATTAACCGCAGAAGGTTTTGTACAAGGGGCCCCCAGGCTCCTCTTTCAGTCAGCCTCCAGAGCCTCACGTTTTTAGCCAAAAAAGGAAATGACCCAGCTGCACGTAGCACTGGAACATCTGGATTTTATCCCTGTCATGAATGGGTCATGGCTGAACATGGCCCAGTGCCTGATTTACAGGAGGGGGAGGGTGATGTCATGCACAAACATCCCCCGAGACTCTGGAGTGTGGGTCTGAAACAGTCATGGAAATTTTATTAAGCACGAGGAGCAGTGTGAGGGGGGTCAGGCCAGGGCTGCTGTGCTGGTGAGGCGGGAGTGGGGCAGCACTGCAGGGGTAGAAAGAGATCCTGGCACTGAGCAAATCTGCCCAGACTGTGCCTTCCTGCACCGCTGTGGATCAGGGACAGCGTTTGCAGCCCTAATGGGCAGAGCCAGGTTCAAGCCACTGCCTGGGGAGTTGTGTGCAGGGCCAGGAGCTGGATTTTGATGATCCTCATGGGTCCCTTCCAGTTCAGGATATTCTGTGGCTCTCTGCATTTCAGCTCCCAGCCCCTGACAGGCTGCACTGCTGCCCTGAAATGAAACAGCATCTCTTGGGGCAACTTTCTCCCACCTCCTCCCACCTGTAGGGTGAGCAGGAGGGTGGGCATGCAAGGGCTGGTCTCATCCCACCTCGATCCTCCTAAAGCCAGCAGCCCAAAAAAAGGAGGCCATGTGTCTGGATAGACATTGCTGGATTTCAACTCCTTCCCTTTCCAGAGATGAAGTTTCACGCAAAGAGAAATGGAAGAACGCTAAGTTCAGAATCATATCTCTGTTTTTATTTTTAGGCAGGCATTCATGAAGAAAAGTTATATACTTTGGGGCAACCTATAATGCAAGAGAGTAATTAAAGACAATGTTCATACCTGCAGCACCATCCTCTCCTCAGTGAAGGATCATCTTGTCTGCCATTAATTAAAACAATTTTTTTTCTTGCTTTTGGCTTAGAGTAATTTATCGTGCAGGGCAGAATATTAAGAATAATTCATTCACATACAATGAGTCAAAACGTAATTACAGCTTTGCATTCAGCAGTGTTGGGGCAAGGCACCCTTGGATTTAGGGTGGATCTGAAGAAGGCACTTGAAGCCCAAATGGGGTGTCTGTGGGAGGATTCGCACCGCGATCGTGGGGCTGAAAGCAAAATCTGCGCTGCCGGGCACGGAGGCACCGGACCCGGGGAGCTGCGGGCGCGACCCGCACAGCCTGGCCCGGCCTGGCTCGGCAAGGTCCGGCTCGGCACCGAGCAACGCTGCTGCGGCCGGGCAACCGGGAGAGGCCTCCGGGCTGGGGCAGCCCCAAATCCAAACCGGCACCAGGGACCACTCAGTGCCCCAAGCACCGTGCTGGGACACGGCCCCGTGCTCGGACACCGTGCTGGGACACGGCCCCGTGCTCGGACACAGCCCCGTGCTCGGACACCGTGCTGGAACACAGCCCCGTGCTCGGACACCGTGCTGGGACACGGCCCCGTGCTCGGACACTGCTCCGCGCTCGGACACCACGCTCTGACACCGTGCTCGGACACAGGCCCCGTGTTCGGACACCGTGCTCGGACACGGCCCGGCGCTCGGACATTGCGCTCGGACACCGTGCTGGGACACGGCCCCATGCTCCGACACGGCCCCGTGCTCGGACATGGCTCGGTTCTCGGACACGGCCCGGTGCTCGGACACTGCTCCGTGCTCGGACACCGTGCTCGGACACGGGCCCCGTGCTCGGACATGGCCCCACGCTCTGGCACGGCGCTCGGACACTGTGGTCGGACGCGGGCCTCCCTCGGACACCGCGCTCGGACACCGCTCCGTGCTCGCACACCGCTCTCGGACACGGCTCTCGGACGCGGCCCCGCGCTGTGAGGGGCCCGGCCGGGCCGCAGCCGCCTCCTGCCGGCCGGCCGGGGGCACCGCGCCGCGCCCCGGAACCGGAACCTGCCCGCGCATACACCGGGGCCTCACCGGGGCCTTCCGGCGGTAGCAGGAGCCGTGCGCGGGATGGAGACGATCCTGGAGCAGCAGCGGCGGTACCATGAGGAGCGGGAGCGGCTCATGGACGTGATGGTGAAGGAGATGCTCACCAAGAAGTCCACGGTGCGCCCGGGGCCTTGAGGGGGGCGGGAGGCGCCGCTGGGGCCCGCGCTCACCGCTCTGCTCTGCTCTGCCCGCAGCTCCGCGACCAGATCAACTCGGACCATCGCACCCGGGCCATGCAGGACGTGAGTGCTCCGGGGCTGGGGCTGGAGCCGGGAGCGGGGCTGGGGCCGTGGGCGAGGCGGGCCGGGCTGCCCGGAGCCAGCGGGGCCTGTCCCGGTAACGGGCTCGGCGGCGCTCGGGCCTCTCCTTTGTTCCGCAGAGGTACATGGAGGTGAGCGGCAACCTGCGGGACCTGTACGACGACAAGGACGGGTGAGTGTGCCCGGGGTGTGCCTCGTGTGCCCGAGCGTGTCCTGCTGTTTGAAGTAGTGTGAATGTCTCAAGGGTGACACGCGAATGGAGATGTGGCGACTAAATGCAGGGCAGGACCGGAGGGCACACGGGAAGCATCCGTGCTGGATGGACACGTTTTGTTGTGTTGTGTTGTGTTGTGTTGTGGGGAGGCCCTGGCTGCTCCGGGGGTTTGTCAGGGGCTGCAGCCTGTGCAGGGGGATGTTGCCCTGAGCTCGCTGGGCTGGGAGGTCCCCATGGCTCGAAGGTTTGCAGTCAAACACTGCAGCACAGACCTGGACTAAGGCTGTGTCAGTGTCACCCTTCCCTTCCCTTCCCTTCCCTTCCCTTCATAATCTGTTGCTGTCCATGAACTCACAGCCTGCGTAAGGAAGAGCTCAGTGCCATATCCGGGCCCAATGAATTTGCAGAGTTTTACAACAGACTGAAGCAAATTAAGGAATTTCACCGGAAGCACCCAAATGAGGTGAGTGATACCTGGTCCATAGGAACAGGTGAGATGTGCTCTGTTGGGTCTCATCCCTGCAAGGAACAGAGCTTTTGTTTCCCCAGTTTATTGCATTTACACACAAGTACTGAGAACACTGAGCATAGCTGCTCAGGGGCAGGAGCATGTGAGGGAGCAGTGCAGGACACTCACCCTGTTCCCTGCTAGAACAGGGATGTTCAGCTGAGCTGGGATCAGATCTCACCTTTCTCGTGTTGGTAAAGCCACACTTTTGCCTTTGTGCAGAAAGAAAGGTGACAAAGCTTTGAGTCTCTTTTCTGTTTGCATTTTCATTATTTGCCATCTTGTGTGACTTTATATTAGTTATTCTGGGACAGGAGCTGAAGTAAATCACTGTGTGCCTTGCAGATCTGTGTTCCTATGTCAGTGGAGTTTGAGGAGCTGCTGAAGGCCAGAGACAACCCCAGTGAAGAAGCTCAGAGTAAGTTTGTAGTTTGCTCCAGCTCTGGCATTATTTAATAGGTTGTTTGATCTGGTTTGTGTGTTTCAGGGCCTCACCTCCCTTTCACTAAATGAATTCTGAAAATTCTCCTGTCTAAATGCTTCTGAACTGCAGTTTATGGAATGTTCCCCAGTGAGGCTCCTGTTCCTGAGGAATGTTCTGGTGCTTGCAGCTGGGGCTGCTCAATGAGTGTCAGAGGCATTGTAGCCCCTTCCTTAAGAATAAATGACTTCACAGCTGATCCTTTTCCAGTTCAAAAACAGTTGTATAATAAGTAGGGAAAAATAAGCTCATAATAAAGCTTTTCATGATCTTTCCTTCAGATCTGGTGGAGTTCACAGATGAGGAAGGGTATGGACGATACTTGGATTTGCATGATTGCTACCTCAAGTACATTAACCTGAAATCATCAGAGGTGAGTGGCTGCTGTGTGTGGGCCCAGGGATCTCCAGGCCCTGCACAGGCTGGGGCTCCTCTTTTCTGGGAGCTGGATGTTAATTTGGCCGTGTGTGAACTCTGACTCAGACTTTCTGTTCTTAGAAATTGGATTATATCACTTACTTATCCACATTTGACCAACTCTTCGATATTCCCAAGGAGAGGAAAAATGCTGAATATAAGAGGTGAGCCTGTTTGCCTGCCTGGTGAGAAGGAATTTGCTTCTGAAGTGTCCAGAGATTATAATTAACAGTCAAACTTAACTCACATAAATTGAGTTCCTGAGCTCAATCATGTGTCTGTGCCCCAAGCAAACTTGCAGTGCAGCAGAGATGTGGAGAGCCACACTCAGCTCAGAGGAAGAGCTTTAATGTACCCTTGGAACTGTTTTGTCAAGAAAATCCTGTGTGGAAAACTGCCCTGACCTTGGTCACGTCCCTCTGCAGCACTGAAGGGTGGTGCCTGTCCAAAGATGTGGTGAGAGGGTGACAGTGAATTACCTGTGCTCATGATTCCCCTGCCAGGTACCTGGAAATGCTCCTTGAGTACCTGCAGGATTACACAGATCGAGTGAAGCCATTACTGGACCAGAATGAACTTTTTGGGAAAATTCAGACGGAGTTTGAGAAGAAGTGGGAGAACGGCACATTCCCGGGCTGGCCGGTGAGCACCTGGGCCTGGCTGATGTTCTGTGCTTGGGAGGGGGCTGTGGGAGTCATTTGTGCTGGGCTGACCATGACAGTGAGGGCTGCAGCTCTGTGTGTAAATTCATACTGGCCTGAATTTAAACCCCAGCCTAACTGGTTTAAAACGAGCATTGTTTCAGATTGATTTCTCTTGCATCTTTACTATTGCTCCATTTTCAGTTTAGTAAGAGGATCTTTCTCTGTGAAATGAACTGCTTTTCTTGAGATTAAAATGTTCTATGGCCAGAAGTGTTGTAGTTTGTTGTGCAGCTCTTGCATGTGGTTTTTTTTTTGGCAGAAAGAGACCAGCAGTGCCCTCACCCATGCTGGTGCCCACCTGGACCTCTCGGCCTTCTCCTCCTGGGAGGTAATTTTCCAGTGCTCTGCACTTACTGACACATTTTGAGCAGGTGGAAGTTCAGTAATTTGGGTTTTTTGTGTACTTTTAGAGTTGTGTTTTTGTCCTTGGCTCTGTGCTTCCTGGGTAAAACTTTGATGGTGCTGATTATGTGATTTCTCCCATTGTGGGGTGTAACTTGAAAGATCTGGTTAGATTTTGTCACATTGCTCGTTTTCCTGGGAGTGGGGGTACAGTGTTGACAGTCCTTTCTTAAATACTGTTCATCAGGGTTTTTTCTTCATTAATAAGCTAATAGCTCTATTTAGCTATATTTAATAAGCTATATTTAATAGCTATATTTAGCCATATTTAATAAGATATATTTAATAGCTATATTTAGCTATATATAATAAGCTAACGTGGGCTATATCCATATTGTTTGTGTTGAACAGCTTGTCTCTTACAGTGGTTTATTTAATTGAACAGGAATTGGCCTCCCTGGGACTGGACAGGTTAAAATCAGCTTTGCTGGCTCTGGGGCTGAAGTGTGGCGGGTAAGGTGCAATTTTGTAGAGTTCCTTTCAGTTTCTGAGGTGTTCCTGTGTCACATTTCTGTCTGGGATACTTGTGTGGTTATCTCTGTTGTACTAGAATTACCTTAGAGATGTTTGAAAGATAAAACATTAAGAACCAAGCAGTGGGATTTGCTGCTCTGAGCTGCTCCTGTACAGTCTCTGGTACAGTAATCTTTGACTTGAGGAATGAAGACAAAGATAAAAGGAATCTCATGGTTTCCTAAAGGCTACATTTGGATTTTTATTGCATGAATTCAGACAGTTCTCAGGAAATGTAAAACTGCAATCTGGACTCATCCCTTCCCTGCTTCTCTGCAGGACTCTGGAGGAGCGTGCTCAGAGGCTCTTTAGCACTAAAGGCAAATCCCTGGAAGCTCTTGATCCTTCCTTGTTTGCTAAGAATCCAAAGACAAAAGGAAGCAAAAGGTGAGTTCTCAGAGGTCATTCTGAGGCTGCCAATGTTCTCTTCTCTTGGATGAGGACTGTTCTATAATCACCACTCCTGTATATAATTAGAGATTCTGGAGTGTTAAAAGCTTTTCATGTCGAACCAAATAGTGCTGAACCAAACAGAAGGTACCAGAGCTGAACTTGTGTTTAATGAAGATACCTCATCTCTTTCAGAGACACTGAAAGAAATAAAGATCTTGCTTTCCTGGAAGCTCAGATTTATGAG
Source organism: Agelaius tricolor (assembly GCF_023055355.1). NCBI lineage: Eukaryota > Metazoa > Chordata > Aves > Passeriformes > Icteridae > Agelaius > Agelaius tricolor. The sequence continues at coordinate 3,981,748 of NW_027269296.1, read as the reverse complement.
TATGTGGAAGTTCTTGGGGTAAGGATTTTATTTTGTTTTTATTTCAGAGCTGTCAGATAGTGACGGGAATGTTGTCCTAGTGCTTTCATAGGTAGCATCACATCAGTGTGCTGCACCACATCTGTTTTGTGCATAAGTCTTACAGCACTGCAAACCTTTACTTTGATCTGCCTTGCTCCTTGCTTTCAGTTTTGGGGGATTGTTTTCAGGGGGATGGCTGCTGCTGTGGTAACATTGGAAGTGCTAATAGGTGATACAAGGTTTCATTCTTTACAAATAGGAAATGTCAGGGTACTAAAAACTGAAACTGTTTGGCTCTCTAAGGGGGGAGTTCTCTGCTTCACATTGGTCTTCTGTTTCCTCCTTCTGTGCACTGAGGGAGTTTTTGGCTACAAGAGTGACTTTTTGCCTGACTTTTTGCTGCAGTGGTGTGTGGACAATCCCTTCCTTTCTCTCCCTCCAGGAGCAAAGACACCTCACCCACGAGAACGTGCAGCGCAAGCAGGCACGGACAGGGGAGGAGAGGGAGGAGGAGGAGGAAGAGCAGATCAGTGAGAGTGAGAGTGAAGATGAAGAAAATGAAATCATTTATAACCCTAAAAATCTGCCTCTTGGTTGGGATGGGAAGGTAACTGAGACTTAGCAGGCCTGGAGAAGTGGGACAGGTCACTGACTCCACGCTGCTTCTCTGTTTGAGTTTCTTTGCCATGTGACCTAATCCTGCTGTCTCCTTGCTCCAGCCCATCCCATACTGGCTGTATAAACTCCATGGTCTGAACATCAACTACAACTGTGAGATTTGTGGTAACTACACCTACCGAGGGCCCAAGGCTTTCCAGAGGCACTTTGCAGTAAGTGACACCCACTGCAGGAACAGCCCTGCTGCATTCATTCATTCATTCATTCATTCAGTCATTGTAATGAGTCACTGCTGAGTCCTTGGGGTCCCTGAGCAGCATTTTTGCCATGTGGGTCTGCTGCAGGGCCATGCAACAGGACCCAGAGATGGTGTTAGGCATACAGAGATCACTTTTGCTGCCATCCCTGCCCATTTGAACAGCCAGTGCTCAGGTCTGATGGGTGCACTGTGGCTGTTGATGGCTGGTGTGGCGTTACTGTCTGCAGGACAAGAAAATAATGTTTTTAAAGAAGACTGGTGGATTTGTACTGTGCTAGCATGTCTTGCACCCTGTTCAGATGTTAATGTCTCGTGGTGTTGCCTCTCACACTGATCTCATCCCTTCCCCCAGGAGTGGAGACATGCCCACGGGATGCGGTGCCTGGGCATTCCCAACACAGCACACTTTGCCAATGTCACACAGATTGAGGATGCAGTCTCGTGTAAGTACTGATGGCAGGGTAGGGAACATGTTAAAGAGCACCACCTTTTCTGAAGGAGTGGCTTTGGACCTTGGTCTCATGTCCCATCCCAAAAATCCATTGGAGTTTTTGTTTGCTGCAGCACAGTGCCTTTCAGTAAGCACAGTGGAATGATGGATGATAACATCCATCCTTTGTAATGGATGTTAGATACATTTCTGGATTTAAAAGGGAGGGAAAAAAGCTCGAGTGTGTATTATTTAGAAACCAGTATCTCGAGGGAAGTGACAGATCCTGTTTGACTTTGTGTTTGCAGTGTGGGCGAAGCTGAAACAGCAGAAGGCTTCAGAGAGGTGGCAGCCTGATACAGAGGTGAGCAGTGAGGGGCATTCAGTGTCTCCCCTCCTGTGTCCATGGGAACCCCTTGTTCCTGGGTGTGAGCAGTGTCCTCACTTACACTGGTGCCTTTTCCTAAACTTCTGTTCCAAAGCCATTTTTCAACAGGGTGCAGGGCAAAAGTGGGAAGTAAAATCTGTAGTACAACCTCTAATGACTCTGGCCCTGGCTGAGCTCTTCTCCCAGCACCTGCTGGCAGATCCCCTGCCTGCCTTCCTGCACAGAAGTTCTGGCAGGCTGCTCATGATGTTCAGTGGCTGCTCTTGGAGCTAAGATGTGAGTGCTGTCTCTAAACTGTTGGTTCTGTTCCAGGAGGAATATGAGGATTCCAGTGGGAATGTGGTGAATAAAAAGACCTATGAAGACCTGAAGCGCCAGGGGCTGCTGTAGCTGTCTCCAGGTGAAGGATCCCACATCTCTAGAGTGGATCTGGCAGCAGCTTTGACTTCTTCATTGTCTGCATTTTGTATGTGCATGAATATAGATTTCAAAAATACTTTATAGAGTCACTTTCTAGTAAGCCCCTTAGACTTGTGACATTGTTTTATATTAAAAAATACCTTGAAAAATAAAGTCATTGTAATTTAGGAAGTGCTGAGAGTCTTGTCTTCTTTCGTATGCTGGAAGGAAGAGTTTTGATTACAGTGTGTTTAAAATGCTTTTTACACAGCTGTCAGAAAATTCCTTCTCTCATTTCCACTCTGTTGGAAATGTTCATGATGAGGTTGACTCTGAAGCACATGGACACTGTGTGGTGACAGGTACTGATCCTATTTCTAGATCTTGGTGTGAACTTGTGGTCTTCTTTAAAAAACAAGCTCACCTGGCATACAGAACTGTTTTTACCTTGGGTTTGTCTCCCTGGGGAGCTTTGGCCATTGTTTTTTTCAGAGAACTGTCAACTGAGCTTCAAGATTGGCTCTGGGTGATTTCTGTGGCACTGCTGTTGGCTTGAATGACCTGGTAGGTCATTTGTGTGCAGATCCATCTGTGGTGCAGGAGGATGGAGATGGGAACAGGGACTGTGTTCAGAGGTGCCTGTTGTGGCTTCAGGAGCATCCTTGGCCCGTGGTGTCACACTTGGAGGTGTCTGTACCCACCCCATGATGCCTCAAGAATTGCAGCTCCACTGTGCAGAGGGCACTCACACACATCAGGTGTGGCAGTGGCACTTGTGTCCCCCAGTCCCCTGGGAGTGCAGAGGTGGCTTGTGTGACATGTCCAGCCTCACAAGCCCTTTGTGTGACATGTCCAGCCTCACAAGCCCTTTGTGTGACATGTCCACCTCACAAGCCCTTTCCCCACTGCTGTGCAGATTTGTCTCTGCCCCTGTGGAGCTGCATGTGACCCTTCCCTGGGGGCAGGCTGGCAGGGGTGGGGCTGTGCCACAGCAGCTGCTCAGAGGTTCTCCAGAGCTGGCAGTGCCTGTGGCTGTGCTGGGGCTTCAGGAGCAGCAGACAGGTGAGTCAGTGCTGTGGGCTCTTTCCCTGCCTGGGGGGAAGGTTGTTCTGGGATGAGGCTGTGTCAGGCTCATCCTTGTTGTTGTTGTTCCTTGTGTTGCCTGCCCTGGGCTCAGTGTGGATGTCCAGAGCTGTTCTGGGCTGGTTTGCAGGGTGAGGTGCCTGCCAGCTGGCTCTTTCTGTCACTCTGAAGCCTTGGAGGTCTCTGAATGAGCTTCAGCTCCTCCAGGTAGGTCCTGGGGGAATGGTGACTCAGCCTAAATCATAAAACAGGAGGGGAGTATTACCATGCTCCTTGGAGAACTTGGCTTTGGAGCCTGTTTGGGGTCACACCTCCACCATTTCCTTAGCAAAACAGCTCAACATTTGGAATGCAAATAGAGGATGGAGAGCCAGGTGACATCTTCACTTGAGCTGCTGCGTGGTGGCACTTTCCCCTGTGTCACCCTGAGCCCTGCTGCTGGCAGCTGCCTGCAGGGCTGTGAGCCCCAGGGAGTTGTTGCCACACCAACAGCACACACAGAGCTCCCCGGGGCTCCTGATCCCGTCAGCAGCCACAGGGGATTGGGGAGCGTCCCAGGAGGGGCTGAGCACTGCAGGGACAGCACAGAGCTCTCCTGGGGGGTCCCCCCTGCACTCAGGTGAGCTCTGACCCCTCTCCCCCTGCCAGGTCTGGGTGCAGCTGCTGGAGGATGAGGATGGCTGCACACCAATGGCTCGTGCCCCCCACTCGAGGTAAGGGGGCTGTGGTGCAGCACAGGGAGCAGTGCCTGTCTGTCTGTCTGTCTGTCCCCCATCCTGGCTCCATCTCTGCTCCAGCTGTTGGGGGCTGTGCCAGAGGCCTCCCTGAGGTCACCTGGGGCTTTGGGGAGGTGGAGGAGCATCCCTGCTTATCTGCTGCAGGATGAGCTGCCTGTGCTGCTGGGTGGGTAAGGCAGACAGCAGGTGTGGTGCTCTCAGGCATTCCCACTCCATTCCAGGCCTCCTGCTCTGCATCTTGGCTCTGCAACTCTGTCTGCAGGACTCTCCTGCCACAGCAGGTGAGTTCTGGATCCCAAAGGGAAATCTGGGGTGCTGCAGGGAGTGGGGCAAAGGCAGAGGGGTGCACCAGGGGCTTTGTGCCTGTCCTCTCCAGGCTGTGCTCTGTGGGACAGAGCTGCAGGACGGGTGAGGAACCTTCCCTCATGGTTTAGCCCCCATAAAACCTGTTCTTTCCAAGAAACCTGGCTGGAAGTGGGAGGGAGAGGCTGTTGTGACATCCACACAGTGCTGCTGTGGTGGCTGCTGGCCCTGGCCTGCTTCTTGGGCTGCCCACTTGGTGGCTGCAAGTGGACCCTGTTGGGGACATCCTGTGACTGATTGCCATTTCACCTCCCACAGGTCCCTCTGGACCATGCCATGGCTCAGGAAGGGACACAGGGCTTGCTGAGCACGTTGTTCCTTCCTTGGTGTCTCCTTCACCAAGCAGGAGCTTTTTGTTTTTCAGGGCACAGCACAGGTGCCAACACCATGGTGATGGCCACCAAGGACACCTCAGCAGCCACCAAGAAGGCCTTGGTAGGAGCAGTGACCACCAAGAAGGCCTTGGTAGGAGCAGTGACCACCAAGAACACCTCAGTGGCCACCCAGAATGCTGCAGTGGTGGCCGTCACCAAGAATGCCATGGTGGTGGCCACCACCAAGAATGCTGCAGTGGTAGTCAGGGCCACCAAGAATGCACTGGCAACCACCAAGAACAGCTCAGTGGTGGCCATGGCCACCAAGGGCACCTCAGCGGCCACCAAGGGCACTTCAGCAGCCACCAAGAATGCTGTGATGGTGGTGGCAACTACCAGGGAGGACTCGGCAGCCACCAAGAACACCTCAGTGGTGACCACGGCCACCAAGAACACCTCATCAGCCACCAAGAATGCCATGGTGGTGGTGGCAACTACCAAGGAGGCCTCAGCAGCCACCAGGAACAGCTCAGTGGTGGTGGTCACCAGCAATGCCACGGTGGTGGCCGCCACCACCACCAACGCCTCTCTGGTGGCCACCAACACCTCTATGAAGGGAGCAGAGGAGACAATGGTAAGGCCAGGAAGGGAAGGAGGGGTATTGCTGGGCCGTTTTAGTCCTATGGACAGTGTCACTTGCCCGGCTGGCTGGTCACAGGAGGGCCATGGGAGCACCTCCTGCGGTGGAAGGGAGCACAGAGCGTGGCCCCTGCATGCAGTGAGGCTGGGGCTGGGGACAGCCCCTGCAGGGCTGTGTGAGGAGCCTTTGCTGCAGGGTCACACCCTGGTATCTCTCCAGCAAACCTGCCAGAGCTTTGAGTGCTCAGGAGAGAGGTGTTACCAGGATGGAGCCCTTGCCAGCAGAACAGCCACCTGCCATAACGAGACTCACTGCCAGGTACGAGCTGCCAGGGGGCTGCACCAGGGAAACCCTCCCCTTTCTCCATCCCAGCAATCCACACTGCTCTGCTGAATCTGTCTCCATCTCCCTTTCCTCCCTGACAGCCTGTCAGTCATTTCTGGTTTTTTATGACAGCCCCTCTCCACACTCACTTTGTCCTTTGGCTCTGCCCCTTCCTTGCAGCTCTATCGTTTCTCCAGCACGAACTACACGGCAGGCTGCAGCAGGGGGTGCAGTGCAGAGCCCTGCAGCACCACCAGCAGCAGGCAGCAGTGTGCCCTGGAGTGCTGTGCTGGCCCTCTCTGCCTGCAGCTCAACGCCACTGCCTATGGTATGGCCCAGCTTTGTTCTGCCGCCTTCTGGTGGGCACAATCCAGAGGGGCTGTGGCTGCATCTGCCTCTCTGCTGGGCTCACCCTGTCCTTGGGTGAGGGGCAGGGTGGCCCTGGCAGCTCTGAGCACGAGCAGTGCTGGTGAATCTGGCCCTGTGTGGGCTGTGTCCAGCCTCACAGGGCTCCTCGTGTGTCTGCAGGTGACCTGGCACCCACCACCACCACCTCTGTGCCACTGACAACCACCAGCACCAGCAGCACCCCTCGGGCTCCCCCCCAGAACGTAGGTACCCAGCAGGAGAGGCTGCTGCACCCATGGCTCTGGGGCTGCTGGCATGGCTGAGCTCCCCCCTGGGCAGGGGACACGAAAAGGTCCCTCCTCCATTTGATTTACGGGGGAAATGCTGACTCTGGAAGGGCAACAAATCCTGAATGAGCACTGGAAGTAAGGAGCCCATAAGGACTTGTCCCTGTCCATCAGTCCTGTTCCCCAGAGCAGCACTCACAGCACCTCAGGCACTTTGATCTGACCACGGGATGGTGGCAGCTGCAGGAGGGTGAGAACCCACTGGGCTCTGCAGCCCTTTCCTGAGCCTAGAGCAGGGGAAGGTTCTTATCTTTGCAGAGCCCTCCTAAGAGGAAGGAAAAAGAGGCTTGAAACTTGCTTGCTCTGCTGGTCTTTCAGAAGTTTCTTGCAGTTTCAGAATACTCCTTTATCTCTGGATCTAAAATGCCTGATAGCAGAAAAACCAGCAGAACAGAGGGGGGTGGAGAGGAGCTCTGGCAGTGAAGGGCTGTCTTCAATGCAGTTTTTGTCCTGATGGACAGATGGCATCTCCCTGTCCTTTCTCTCACAGGGCAAAGTGTGTGCAGCATTTTCCTGTCGTGGGGACCAGTGTTTCAAAGGCAGGAAGACCACCACCAGATGCATTTTGGGACAGGACTTCTGTGAGGTATGGCCTGGGGCCGCAGAGCATTGTGTTCCTGTAATGCTAATACTAAAGGCATGACCCCCAGGCTAATGTCTCTCTCCTTCCAGATGAAGAAGATGGGCTTGAATTACATGGCAGGATGTAGCAAAGCCTGCAAGGCTGCCAAACCAGCCTGTGCTGGTGGGATGAAGGCTGCCTGTTACCAGGAGTGCTGCCCAGCCACCCCAAAAGGCAGCTGTCTGAAACTGGATGGCAAAATTCACCTCAACGGCGCTGGGCAGGCAACACTGGCCCCGCTCCTGAAGCTCATGGCATGTGGGGTGGTCCTTCTCCTGAATTACAGGGTCTCCACCTCCCTCTGGGGGTAGGCAGCAGCCAGGCAGCTCCACAGCCTCTCCTGTAGGATCAGTAGGATCCTGCTGCTCTCTGGCTTCAGCCAAGGTTCCTGGCAAACACGCTCTGTACTGTCCCTGTCCCATCAGCAAGGTGTCTGAGCCCTCTGCATCTGCTCATGGGCAGCTGCACACCCTTGGGGGGCACTTTGCTCACCCTGCATAGGACCCTGCTGTTGATCCTAAACCCCCCATTAGGCCCCTGAGGCCCATAGGACCCTGCTGTTGATCCTAAACCCCCCATTAGGCCCCTGAGGCCCATAGGACCCTGCTGTTGATCCTAAACCCCCCATTAGGCCCCTGAGGCCCATAGGACCCTGCTGTTGATCCTAAACCCCACATTAGGCCCCTGAGGCCCATAGGACCCTGCTGTTGATCCTAAACCCCCCATTAGGCCCCTGAGGCCCATAGGACCCTGCTGTTGATCCTAAACCCCCCATTAGGCCCCTGAGGCCCATAGGACCCTGCTGTTGATCCTAAACCCCCCCATAAGCTGCACTCTGCATCCTGCACCATCCCAGCATGGGTGAGTCCTGGCATTTCAGTAAAGTTTAAGTACTTGAAAACAAGATTTCCCCTTTTCCCAGAGGAAAAGCACTTAACCTGTGCCCTTAGAAAGCTACATCAAGGGATTCTACCCTACCCTGCCCAAATCCTGTAGGTTTGAGAGACCTGCAAGCTAATTGTGGATCCTGGGAGTGGTGCTGGAATGGGGGACCTCAGGAGCTGGAACAAAAGGGTTTTAGGCCTCCTTAAAACCCCAAAAATTCTGCATTGACTGAGGCACAGGGGCTGCTCTAATCAATGACCTGCTTGTGGCACAGTCTGACAGCTCCAAAGTGCTCTGGCAATGAAATGGTTCTTGCCTGTGTATGTCAAATAGTAACTTTGTGTTTCATCTCCCAGCCTCAGGCAGGGAAGAGGGATTAATCTAAAAGCATCTCATGTTTTAGATGATTCTGTTTCACATCTGTGGTGCTCTGCTGCTGAAGGCAGAGCCCAGAGGTGAGCACACAGAGCACGGCCAGGCAGAATTGCCTGGTGCTGTTCCCTGCCATCACTGTCCTCTGCTGTTCCTTAGAGAAAAGATTGCAAAACATTAAAACCTCTTTGTGTCAGCCCCCTTTGGTGCTGGTGTGTGGAGTGTGGCTGAACGCAGTGTGACCTGTGGGAGGGTGGCAGAGCTGGGCTGGGTGGGTCTGAGCCCTTGGAGCCTCGTGTGCTTTCCCAGCAAGGAGGCTCGGTGGTGCTGGGCCTCATGGAGCAGTGCCAGCCCTAACGGGGTGGATGAAAAAAAAAAACCAAAAACCCCACGTCATTCTACCACAGCCGGCCCTTCCCACGCTGCAGCGCCTGCTCTGGTGCAGAAAAACCGCAGCTCAGCCTTTGGGCTGTGTGTTTGTTTCAGGCCAGTGTCAGTGTTTTCACATCAAGGGCTCTTCTGTCTCAAAAACACAGCCCAGCACCACAATTCTTGAAAGGTTTGGTGCTTGGGGCAGCGTTTTCAGGCTGTTCTCTTGTACTTTGGTGAGCAGAGGAGTGGGACTCACCCACTGGGGGACTCGCCCACTTCTGGCCTGGGGGGAAGTGGTGCAGAGCTGTCACTGACCGAGACCACTCGGGTTTTCCCTGTCTTTCGATCTACATCTCCTGCCTCCGTGGAAGGAGCCACCTCTCCGTCTGGGCAGTGCAAAAAGCTCTGGTGATATTTTACAGCACTTACTCCCACACTCCGCATTAATTAATTTGAATAACGGCTTTGTGCTGGGTCGTCTTGAAATCCAACAAAAAAAAAAAATTCAAGGGGCTACTAAAAATAAGAGCATCTCGCGATTTTCCGTGGAAATGATCCCTTCCCATGCCTGCCGACCCCAGAGTTCCCCCTCTCAGTCCCCCTTTCCTTCCGGGAGGGGCCGGCCGGAGGCGCGGGGCTCGGGCCGTGCCGTGCCGTGCCTCCCCCGTGCTGCGCACCCCTCCGCGCAGTATCCGCTCGGCCGCCGTCCCTGCCGAGCCAGAGCGCTCCCCCCGGCGCTTCCCGTTATTTCCGGCCGGTCCCGGAGCGATAACGGAGCGGCAGCGGGGGCGGCCCCGCTGGGGGGAGCCGCGCTCATCGCGTTGCGACAGCGCCGAGCGCGCAGCCGCCGGGAGAGGCTCCGGCTCCCGGGCCGGACATGGACCAGTCGGTGGCCATCCAGGAGAGCCTGGCGGCGGGGGCGACCTGCCGGATCGTATCCTTTGATCGGCGCCGGGGTGGCGGTGCCGCCGCGCTCCCAGCTCCGGGCTCTCCCCATCGCTCCCAGCTCCGGGCTGTCCCCGTCCCCTCCCTCCCGTTTGCTGCCGCTGCTCCCTCCGGGCTGTCCACGTCGCTCCCTGCCGCCATCCCCGTCGTTCCCTCCGGTCCGTCCCTGTCGCTCCCTCCGCTCCGTCCCCGTCCTCTCCCTCCCACTGCTCCGTCCCCGCTCCCTCCGCTCCCGCTCTCTCCGCTCCATCCCCTCTCCCTCCGCTCCGTCCCCGCTCCCTCCGCACCATCCCCGCTCCGTCCCCGCTCCCTCGGGTCCATTCCCGCTCCTTCCGCACCCTCCCCGCTCCCTCCGCTCCGTCTCCGCTCCCTCCACTCCATCCCCTCTCCCTCCGCTCTGTCCCCGCTCCCTCCGCTCCATCTCCGCTCCCTCCGCTCCATCTCCGCTCCCTCCGGTCCATCCCCGCTCCCTCCGCTCCGTCCCCGCTCCCTCCGCACCATCCCCGCTCCGTCCCCGCTCCCTCCCGCCGGTTCCCGCACCGATCTTGGCTCTCCCCGCCGCGTCCCCGCTCCCGGCGCTGCCCCACGGTTCCTTGACCCGCGGCCGCAGGCGGTGCAGGCGCTCCTGGCCTCAGGGGACAGCGTGGAGAGCCGGCTGCTGGGGCTGGTGGAGTGCCGCGGGCACCACGCGTGGGTACCGCAGCGCGGGGCGGGCAGGGACACAGAGGGAGCTCTGCGGGTCCCTCAGGAGCCACCCGAGATCCCCCTCCCATCCCGAGGGCTCTCCCCAGGGTGCAGCGCTGTAGGGCGGCGCTTTGAAGGCACGGTGCCTTGATGTTATGGGTGTTCATAACACCCATGAGCTCACCCGTGATCTGCTCTGCTCTGCCGGTTGTGTGGACACATTATTTAATGATGGGGGGGCAGGTGGGTGGGCACTGGGTTGAGGAGTCGGTTTGGGATTTGCATGGGGCTGTGCTAGCCCGTGCTGCTGGGTGGGATGGGGTGTGGGTTTGTCTGTCTGCAGACATGCAGAGCTGAGCTTTGCCTCTGTGCTGCCCTGTGCTTGCAGGATCTACGTGTACACCCACCGGCGGATGGCCATCACAGCTGAGGACGTCTGGCTGGAGAGAGTGATCCCCATCACAGATGAGTTTGCAGTGGAAGAAGGTACTGACACACTGTGGTGGCTCAGTGCCAGTTCCAAAGACTGGCATGAAGGGGTTTGGCGTCCGTATTCTGCTGTCCTGCTTCCTGAAATTTGCAATTTATTCTGCTGTCCTGCTTCCTGAAATTTGCAATCTATTCTGCCTTCAATAGAATTCAAGTATGAATTTTTTCAAGTATGTTATCTTTGGTGAAACTTGTGCACCACATGGCATTTCTGGCAGGGCCCTGTGAGGAGCAGAGTGCCTCTGTCCCACCAGGCCCCAGCCACAGCCCCTGCCCAGCAGGTTTGTTCTGCCTGCCTCTGCTCCTGCAGGGAACACCTGGAGTTTGAAGAAGTATCAGCGTGGTCTGAAAATCTGTTGCTTTAGCTTTCAACTGAACTTTGTCTTACTTTTGCAGTTGTACTGGACAGTGACCTTCACGTCATTGGTGAGTGCTGTGGTTGCTTTGGTGCCTGCATTACAGGTGCTCTGGGGCCTGGGCCAGCTGCATGCAGTGGGGCAGGACTGGGGGGTTCTTGGCCCCAGAGGAGCTGGCTGGGGAGGGGTTGTGCCCTGCTGGGGCAGTTGCCATGCTGTTGGCCATTTTTACTTGGTGCTAGTGAGCATTGCCAGCCCCATTCAACCAAGGGAACTAATTTTCCATATGTTTTTAAACTGGTGCTGGAAGATTAATTATTATCCCTGAACAAGCAGAATAAAAACTTTTATAAATGATAATTTTTATATTTTAAGCAGCATTCTCATGTAAAACTTTGGAAAGGAACATGGTAAGAAGGCATGGGGGGATGTTGCCAAAGGCTGCGTGCATGTGCACGCTCACCATTGCAGAGCTCAGTTTGTGAAGGTTTGTCAGGAGACACTCTCAGTTTGTGAAGGTTTGTCAGGAGACACTCTCAGTTTGTGAAGGTTTGTCAGGAGACACTCTCAGTTTGTGAAGGTTTGTCAGGAGACACTCTCAGTTTGTGAAGGTTTGTTGGGAGACACTCTCAGTTTGTGAAGGTTTGTCAGCACGACCCACCGGAGTTTTTTCTCCCGATGTCCGCAGGCTCGGACGTGACTGTGCAGATCGGCTCAGCAGAGGATCGGCTGACAGTGCAGCTGCCCTTCGGCTCCCACACGCGCACCTTCCTGCAGGAGGTCAGCAGGTGCAGCGCAGGTACGAGCTCCCTGCGGGTCGGGTCCCCTTCGGGTGCAGCTGCGGCGTCCGTCCGTCCGTCCGTCCGTCCCGCGGCGCCGGCCTCTCCCTCCTGAAACTCGTTCAGCGCTGCCGTGGCTCTCCGTTCCCCGCCGTGAGCACCCGGCAGCGATGCTCGGTGTTCCGGGGACAGAGGCAGCGAGCGCGGCTGCCGGGGGCGGATCGGGGCGGGCTGGGGCGGGCGCTGGGGCCGGGCCGGGGCCGGGGCCGGGGCACCGAGCTGCGGCGATGTCCGCGGGCGGGCGGCCCCGCCGAGGTGAGCGCGGGGACCCGCCGGGGTGGGTCTGTCTGTCTGTCTGTCTGTCTGTCTGTCTGTCTGTCCGTCCGGGGAGGCGAGGCCGGGGCAGGGCTGAGCGCCCGCCCGGCGCTGCCGGAGCTCCGCGGCGCGGCCGGGGCCGGGAGGCGGCGGGGCAGCTCCGGGCCAGCTCCGGGGCAGCTCCGGGACCGCTCTGGGGCCGCTCCGGGACCGCTCCGGTACCGCTCTGGGGCCGCTCCGGGGTCGCTCCGGGGTCGCTCCGCGGCAGCTCCGGGGCCGCTCCGCCGCGGGCAGCGGGTGCGGAGCTGCTGCCGGGCGCTGGCCGCCGGGGCTCCGCTGGTTTCGCCGCCCGGTGCCCGCCCCGTGCGCCCGGGTCGGCTCCGCCGGGCGGGCCGCGCTCTTCCGGCGCCTCCTCCGCCGGTCCCGCCGCTCCCGGGGCTCGGTGGTTTCCCGCTTTGCAGAGCGCACTGTGGGAAGATTCGGAGCTAAAGCAGTTCCTGGAAGTCAGTGTGGGGTTCAAAACACGAATGTTGGCGTTTTGCTGTGCCCTGCTGTGTTGAGGCTGGACTGCTCTGGTTGCATGAAGGCTAATTTAATTCTCCCCTTTGGATGCTAAGCATGAATCCTGTTTATCCAGGAGATATGATACGTTTTCCTGCTGTTCTGTAATATCACTGCACATTTTTAACATGAATGCCTTTATTACTGCTTGGATCTCATTTAACTGCAAGTCCTGTGCAATTGAGACCTCCTGTAATCTCTGCACGTTGCTCTGTATTTCTGTACTCAGTTCAATTATCGAACAAGGTCATTATTCCACTTCAGAGTGAAACCATATAGATCCCTCTGGCTACAGAAATCTGTGGCTAGGTATAAACATATCTAAGGAAACAGCCCTTTTCCAAAGCTAATCTCTTTCTTAGGACAATCCTAGCTAAAGCTGATTTCTGCCCATGAGGTTAGAATGCAAGGTGTGATGTGGATCAGGTAGGAGTTGTGACAGCAGCAGGCTCACACATCTTTCCATCCTGCAATAATGCCTTCTGCACACTGGCGGCTGGCATGGACCCATGTAGGTAACAAAGCCTGGGAATCTGCTCTTTTCTTGGCACAAAAGTGACCATTGTCCATTGAGGTGAAGGTTCAGGTTGGTTCCTGTCACTGACTCTCAAGGGATGCTGCATGGTTGTTTAGTGGGAGAGCCTGCAGAGGTCCAAGGAGCAGTAACTGAGCTCTCAACACCCATGGAGAAACTGCTGTGTCCCTGGGCCCACACTTCCCAGTGCATCTCTGTGTGCTCCTGCTCAATTCTGCTTGACTTGAGCTGTGTGATCTGCAGTGAGGTTTCAGTCATGTGCTCTTCTGCAGCCAGGCTCTGATAAATCCTCTTACACAGTCTATTCTCAGAAGGCTCTTGGGCAGAAGAGGTTATCCAGGCTGAGAATTTGGCCACTTCTTGTCATCTGGTTTGTATCCCGAGGGCCTGGGTGAAGTACTGCAAGTTCTATTTCTGTTTTGTGCTCATGTTCTGCAGAATGTTCTGTGACAGCAATAACATCTTATTTTTTCTGGGTTGTGTTCACTGGAGGAGAAGCTCAGCTGAATGCCTAGAACCCAACAGTCTTAACAATTCCTACATCACCATTAGATTTGTATGCTAAGTAGCATGATTTTAAGATTGCTGGTTTTGCATCTTAAACACAGAGACCTCCCCCAAAATCCTCTTTTTTAACTGTTATTTTGCAACTTGTAGGAGCAGAATATTGTAACTGAAACAAAGTGCTGAAAGACTGGTCAAATTTTGCTAAGGTAGTGTGATGTGTTTAGTGTCACTCCTGTGGTTAGTTCAGTTTGTGTGGTAGCAGCCCTGTTACTGTTTTAGGAGCGTGCAGTTTGCTTTGGGGCAGATGTTTCTGCTGAGGTTCAGTGGCTCCCTGGTGTGACTCTTTATGGCCACAGAGGTGCCTTGACACCTGTGCCTTGCTGGCTATTTGCAGATAGGCAGAAACCCTTTAAATGGAACTGTGGGGTTTGGGTTTTTTTCCCCTTTCCCCCCCCTTTCTTTGTACTTCCTCTCTTGCTTCAGAAAGGAAAAATCTGCTATTAACATAAATTTTTCAGATTCTTTGGGTAAAGCCCTGGATTTTGTGCTGCTAAGTCCTGCTTCAGCTTAGCTGTAGAGGAGAGGCAGCAGCAAGTGCTCCCACAGAGGACAGTGCTGCTCTCTGTGGCTCCTGTGGTTCCTTCCTCTGCAGGGGAAGCTGCATCATCACACAGCACTTGGGTCAGAGTAAGCTAAATCTGTCAGATAGCTGAAAGAGAGGCTGTGTGGTACTTTGTTTTTCCACACACAAATCTAAATTATTTTCTGCCCACAGATTTTTTGCCAGTGTTTACATAAGCATGTTGATAAATGGAAGAACACTTTGTGTTTAAAGTGAAACTTTTTGTTGGTTTGTTGTTTTTTTGTTTTTTTCTCCTCTAGAAGTGGTTGGCTCTGAAGGTGTCAAACAAAATGGGAAAAAGGCTGCAGTCAGTCAGAGCTGCAGCCACGACAGCACTGATAGAAGCTCTCCCAGGTCAGTGCACAGAGGTGGGGGGCTCTACAGCAGAAGCTGTCAACTTTTTAAGATGAGAATTTGCAGGTTCTAGTTAAGAGAGAAAAAAAAGTTCAGCATAATCATGCTGTCAAAACATTAGTGGAAATTTCATTCCACTCCCTCTCCCTACAATCCTCCCTGTTTGGGCATATTTAGGCTGTTTAGTGGGACAGGACCTGCTAGCATTGTTTATTTTGAATTCAGAGAGCTTTGGCTTAGAGCCACTGAGTCTCATAGATACACTCTTAAAATGTTACAGTTTGATTTTCCAGTTCCCAGGACTCTGTGGACCCTGATGCAAATCATTCAGAGTCTGTCCGTGTGCTGTCCTTGGCACTGGTATGCTGGCCTTAAATTTATACCATCCCATTGCTGCTGGGAATTCCCAAGCTGTGGCATTATTCCTTTGCAAAAGGAGTTTGCAGAGCCAGGAGACACAAAATAAAACCACCTCCACCTCCACCCACTCTGGGCAGCATTGGAATATTTCCAGCAGAAGGTTTTATAAACAAACAGAGTTCTTCATTCTCTGGCTGAGGCAGAGGGAGATGAGATTTGCCTCTCCTTGCTTTAGTGAGCAGGGAGGCCGTACAGGTTTTGTATCATTTTCCAGGTGTGAGTAAGGCCTGCTCTGTGTCAACAGGCTGCACCAGGATGGTGAAAACCATTTGTTATTTTAGTTACTTAAACCGGTTTTGTCTGGAGATCTCAACCTTGCTAAGAAATGCTCTTTTCAGTCTTCTTGGCTTATCCCAAATGTTATCCGTATTTAGTGGACAGACAGAAAAATGTGAATTAGTGCCTCAATGGCAGAAATATGCTAGTTAGGGTGTGGGGATAGCCTGGGCTTCACCTATGGTTTTGCTTTTATTTGCAGGCAAAACAAAGTCAAGCCTGAAGTGAGAACTGAACAGGTTCGGGCCTCCCGTGTCATGGCTTCAAACAAGGCCTCAATCCTATCAGAGCCAAAGTTTGGGCTCAGAGATACTATTGTTAAATCTCAGCTTTTACAAATGCAGGACTCCTACACACACATCCAGAACTACAGGTATGATCATTCCTGAGAATAAATTACTGTTTTGGGCTGTAACTGAGCACAGACTGTTGGAATAACTCATCTGTTATTTCATCCTGTGTCCCCACAAACAGCAAATTCTGTAGAAAAGTATAATCCATACTTTCCAGAACAATTTTCTTTCCACTTTTAGACATGAGCAGAGCAGAATTTCATTCATGTCTCTCTTCATGGTTCTTGTGGAGGAAATGGCCTTTTTGAAATCACTTTTTTTCTGTGCTTATTTTAGGCAGTATCTGGAAATGCATCAGCTCTGTGCACTCCAGCCTTCTCCATTTCTGTCCACTGCTGATCCATGTAGTTGTTCCAATAAGCTCATAAGAAAGAGCTTGAGTGAAATACATCACTAGGACCAAAACTTTACTGTGTTTGAAATAGTTTTATGTATCTCATTTTTTGAATTTATCATTTCAAGCTGCTACTGCACAGCTACAGCCTTATTTTTATTTTTTTCTTTAACACTTTGTGGATAACAACATGTCCTTCTGTAAAAATGCATCTGTAAAGGTGCAGCTGTAGTTAAATAATTTTAGGGATTTAAACTTTGTCACCTTTCTTAATTTTCCCTGGCAACATGTTAGTTATATAGAACATTATTTATAGTTAATAAACATAATATGGTGAATAAACAAACTGGCTAATAGCAGTGCTGTTTGCTGGGCTCTGCAGGGAGTTTGCTCTCCCAGTTTGCAGCTCTGGGGTCCTGTCACTGTCTTTGCAGGGTTTTTGTGGGGACATACAACGTGAATGGGCAGTCTCCCACAGAGAGCCTCCAGCCCTGGCTGAGGTGTGATGCTGAGCCTCCAGACATTTACTGTGTGGGGTGAGTGTCTGTCCCTGGCCACCCTCACTGACCTGGGCTGTGCAGGAGGATCTGTCACCCAGAGGAGCTCAGCCAGGACACCACAGGAATGTTGGCACTGCTGCAGTGCATGCACAGCTCCAGGGTGGGTGTGTCACAGCCTGCAAGGGTTGTTGGTCTGGTAGGGTTTGGCCTCTCAGTGTTGCAAAATCCTTAATGCCATTTGATGTAATAATGACAGTAACTGGGCTTTGCATTTGACATACATCTGCAGTCAGCATAACTGAATTTGAGTTTTCAGTTATAAATTTAGTGAGTGTAATCTGATTTAGTTCCTTCCCAGAGAAGGGGTTGGAGAGCCATAAACAAGTGCATGCATCCATGGGTTCCTTCCTCTAACACAGTTTCCAGGAGCTTGATCTGACTAAAGAAGCCTTCTTTTTCAATGACACACCGAAGGAAGAAGAATGGTTTAAAGCTGTAACTGATAGTCTTCACCCAGATGCCAAATATGCAAAGGTAAATGTGGCTTTTGGGGAGGTTTGAGTGTGGAATCATTTCCCACTTGGCTCTCTTTTCCCTTTGCTTTCTCTTGTTCTCAATGCTGTGTCTTCGGAGGCTGTGCAGGTTCTATAGGTGGTGTTTCTGTGCAGGGTGCTAAGGTAGGGGCAGGATGGGAAACAGAGCCAGGCTTCCCCACTTAAAGGGAGCTCCTGCTGTCTTGGGGAAGGAGAATAGGAAGTTCTGTACCTTCTTCCATGCCTGAATACACTGTATGGTGGAATGAATTGTGAAGGTATTTTGGTAGGAATACTGCTTTTGATTTAGCTCCTGCTCCATAGGTCTGCTTCATCTCTTGTCTCTGTTGTTGAAGGGAATCTCCTCCCATGAGCCTGTGTCTGTGCTGTAGCTCTTGCTTTGGGCAAGAACTTCCTTCACTGATGTTGCTCCCAGCTCCTTCCCGTTGCTCCCAGCTCCTTCCAAATGTGCTGTTGGGGGCCTGTGCACTGGATGATCCTGAAACTTCCTCTTTGGTGACCCATGTTGTGGATGGATGTGCCTTCTCTCAGCAAAGCTCTTCCACTGCAGCATGGGATGGACTGGGTCTGTTTTTCAGGTGAAGCTTGTGCGGCTGGTGGGGATCATGCTCCTGTTGTATGTGAAGGCAGAGCTCGCTCTGAACATCTCCGAGGTGGAAGTTGAGACTGTGGGGACTGGAATCATGGGGAGGATGGTAAGAATGGCAATAAGAAGGGGTGAGATTTGGAAGAGCCCCTCTCCTTGGATGCAGTGGTTATTGCTCTAGCTAAGGGCTTATTCTAGAAGCAGAAAGTCCTATTCCCATGCCAGCTCAGGGCACTGCCAGCTGTGCACCAATGTTCAAAGCAGCAACCACTAATTAGCATTTTCAGCCTATTCCTTCCTCTGGAAATTAAACTCTCTGTCTCAAAGTCCTCTGGCTTGTCCACTGCTAGTAACTCATCTGCAGTGTAGAAGCTTCTGACTAATATCTTTGTCTTTCAGGGCAACAAAGGTGGTGTTGCCATCAGGTTTAAATTCCACAACACCAGCGTGTGCATTGTGAACTCTCACCTGGCAGCTCACACGGAGGAATACGAGCGCAGGAACCAGGACTTCAAGGACATCTGCTCCCGGATGCAGTTCTGCCAGTCTGATCCAAATCTGCCCCCTCTCACTATTGGCAAGCACGAGTATGCTTCCCCTCTGGCTGTGACAGTCATGGCATGTGCAAGGGAGCACTCTGAGAATGTGCTGGGGGGTGAGGAGGGGGCCCAGTGCCATAAATGTCAGCTGGAGGGGCCAGAAAAGCTTTACCTGGTTTGGACAGGTCACTTGTCACCTTATGCTCTCCCAAGCCGTGTTTTATTCTCAAGCCTGGAGTGGGGATGGGGCAGGAATAAGCACTGACTTCCCCAGCTGTGGGATTCAGTCACTGTGGGTTAATAACTACACCAATTATGAAGGGATAGTGGCAAACATGCAGAACAGTGATTAATAATGGCAAAAGGTAGCTTCTATATAAAAGGTATAAAAGGTATAGAAAAGGTATAGAAGGTATAAAAGGTATAGAAGCTTCTATATAAAAGGTATACCTTTCTATAGAAAAGGTAGCTTCTTTTTTAAATTTCCACTGTTGTTATTCCTGATGAGAGCAGCTCAGCAGAAGGGTGTCACTTGTCACCTTATGCTCTCCCAAGCCTTGTTTTATTCTCAAGCCTGGAGTGGGGATGGGGCAGGAACAAACACTGACTTCCCCAGCTGTGGGATTCAGTCACACTGTGGAATAATAACTACAATAATAACAACACAAGTTATGAAGGGACAGTGGCAAACATGCAGAACAGTGATTAACAATGGCAAAAATAGAAAAGGTAGCTTCTCTGTTGAGTTTCCACTGTTGTGATTCCTGATGAGAGCAGCTCAGCAGAGGGGTTGTGATGGGGAGAGCTGCAGAGTGGAGCTGCTGTCCATGGCTGGCTGAGCTCTGGGGCAGCCTCAGGCCTCTGCACATTGTGGTTTATGTTCTCTTTCAGTGTGATCCTATGGCTGGGGGACCTCAACTACCGTCTGGAGGAACTGGATGTGGCAAAAGTGAAGCAGCTTGTAGAGGAGAAAGCATTTCTAGAGCTTTGCCAGTATGACCAGGTACTGCTGTCTCACCACCATGGTGCTGAGGGGGCTCAGTACAAACCACACAACTCCTTGGCCTTTTCTGTGCTCAGTGTCTCCCTTTACTCCATATGGAAATGGAAACTGTGCTTGAGATCATCTAAAATTAAAGTTTTCATCTTTTCTTCTTTTGTAGCTGAAGAGGCAAATGAAGGCAAATGCAGCCTTTGAAGGCTTCACAGAAGGAGAGATCTCTTTCCAGCCAACATACAAGTATGATGCTGGCTGTGATGACTGGGACACAAGGTACAGTGATGGTCTCAGATGTGATGCTACAAGTGGCTGATGTTATCACCGAAGGAAGTAAAAACAAGGCTAAAAAATTTTGCAGGTCTAATGGCTGTAAATAGGAACAGTTGTGAGATTATTTCTGGTTCTCTTCCTTCACTCCAAAATTCATCTCCTGTTTACATCTATTTACCCTGTGTTTCTCCCACTGCGATTTGTCAGATATTCCTAATATTTTTTCCCAGTAATAATCCTATTGGGTTTCCTCTTAGAGGTGATTCATTAACAAAGTTAATGAATCCTTTTAGCTAGTTTAATTATTTTTGTCTAGTTTGTTGGTTTTTTTTTCCCCAAGCAAAATATTTAGGATCTCATTTTTGCTGCTCTCTCCTGTACCTGCTCAGGTGAGACCAGCCAGGGTTGATGTGGAGTCAGCTGTGCTGCTCTTCAAAAGCCTGTGAGAACCATCCTAATTGTAATGCTCTATACACAGAGCAGCTCCTCTAGTCTCAGCAAACCAGGAACTTCAGCTGCAAATGCAGAAATTAAATCTGTGCAGCTGTCAGTGAAAACAATAAATGCAAACTTTAAACGTAGAGCCTGAGTTTTTTGTTTTTCATGGCTCTCATGGTCAAAAATACCTGAGTATTGCTTTGTATGTTAATTGTACCTTGCACCTTTGAAGAAGTAGGAAGTAAAGCATGAGCTGGAGATACCTTAGTAGACACTCAGAGGTAGAGTGTCTACTTATACTATACACTCAAAACTTTTTCTGTCTATGTGAAGAAACTGTTAAAAATACCACTTTGATAGAGAAATGAGCTCCAGCCATGGGAGGAAAGCCTGATCTCTGTGTGAGCCCTGTGCTGTTGCTGCATCTGCACTGTGCCTGAAAAAGGTGATTTTTCCCCTCTGTTTCAGTGAGAAGTGCCGTGTTCCAGCCTGGTGTGATCGGATACTCTGGAAAGGGCAGAACATTGCCCAGCTGAGCTATCGCAGCCACATGGCTCTGAAGCTCAGTGACCACAAGCCAGTGAGCTCTGTGTTTGACATTGGGGTAAGCATGGCAGTGCTGGATGAAGTAACTCTGCTGGCCTCATTCCCTGGGTGCTGATTTCTCTCTCCTGCTTTTGTGGCATCCGCAGAGAACAGTGGTTTGAAAGGTGGGCTGGGTCAGATATGGAGATGGGATTGTTGACCACACTGAGCAGGGGTTGTGTAAATGATACTGCAGTTAAGCCTGAATATTTGCCAGTGTTCTTTGGGAACACAGTAGTGTCTTGTCAAACTTCTTATTCTTTTTGAGAAAAAAAAAAAAAAAAAAAAGGTTGATCCAGTAGTGACTGAGTGACTCTTGTTAGTTATGGCAAGGTCTGTTGGATCATGAGAAGATCTTAGAGATTGGTGCTCCTAACAGCTCTCCCTGTGTTGTACACTTTAGTGTGCTGCTAAAATCAAATGACTTCCCACGTTTGCAGCTGTGTTCCAGCTGTCCTGCAGAGGCACAGTCAGTGCTGGCTGGTGCAGTGTGTGTCCTTTTCAGGTGAAGGTTGTGAACGAAGAGCTGTACCGAAAAGCCTTTGAGGAAATCGTGCGCTCCCTGGATAAGCTGGAGAATGCCAACATTCCCTCGGTGACACTGTCCCGCAGAGAGGTAGGGCATGGTCCTGTGCCAGCACTCCCTGAGGGAACTGAGCAACCCCAGACCCCAGCAGATCCTAGACCCTTGGGTCTGGTTCCAAAAAGTAGAATATTTTGACTTCCAGCTGCTCTCTGTTTGCAAGCCCTAGGAATCTTTGCTCCTATTTAGATGCTGGTGAATTCCATTCACAGTCCAGGGCTGAAACACAAGGTGTGTCATTCCCTGAGGTGGGAAGAGAGAAAGTAAAAGGTGGTTTGTGACCCTTGCTCTGACTTGTGCTTTCAAACATGAAATGTAAAATTGTAAGGGTCTGGAGAAGGTCACAAACCAGCATTTGCTTTGTGTGTTGGGACTATAAAGATAAGCCCAGGAGACGTTTGAGGCCACAGCTATCTCATTCTCCATTTTATTGTAGTTATTTGAGGGCAGCATTTGTTTTAAAGGGTCCCCTGATGGAGAGGACTTTGGCATTCAGAGTATGCACGTGTGATCCTTTGCAGTCCTGGAGGAGATGGGGGTGGGAGCAAGGGGTTAATTTGCTTGTCTTGCTGCTTAATAATTAAACCACAGAACAGGAATTGCTGCTCCAGCAAGGTGGAATTGGCTGATGATGTTGACTGACATTTGTTTCTAGATCCATTTTAAGGATGTTAAATACATGAAGCTGCAGGTAGAGAGGTTTACAATCCGCAATGGCCAAGTGCCCTGCCAGTTTGAATTTATCAGCAAACCAGATGAGAAGACCTACTGCAAGGAGTGGCTGATTGCTAATCCCAGCAAGGGCTTCTTGCTCTCAGGTGAGCTCCTCCTTCTGTCTGACGTTCATGAGCTGATGTTGTCCCCTTCTGGCTTGGTTCCCTCTACACTTCTGAGAGTGCTGTGCCTCTTTGCAGGCTGTTGGTTTCGTACTGCTTGTAACTGAGTCTGGGTTTTTTATCATCTTCTGGCAGATGCTGAGATCACAGTTGAGCTGGAGGTGTTTGTTAATAAATCAACAGCTACTCGCTTAAACTCTGGAGAGGAAAAACTTGAAGATATCTTAGTCTTGCATCTTGTCAGAGGGAAGGATTATTTTCTATCCGTAACAGGCAACTATTTGCCAAGTTGCTTTGGGTCTCCCATCCATACACTGTGTTACATGAGGGAACCAATCCAGGACATGTCAGCAGAATCCATTCGGAGACTTGTGAGTTAAAGACAAGATTCCCTTCCAAACACACAAGAGCATTAAAACTAAATGCTAAGGCCTGTCTGTTTTTATTAAGAAGTCTCAATTCTCAGGTATAAGCTTTGTGAAGTATTTTTGCCGAGTTGAATAAGAGCTTGGCTAGCTACCTTTTGTTTGTCTCCCTCCTGCCCACACTGCCCTCCCTCAGACCCTGATGCCAGTAGACATGAGTGATGATCCTGCCCAGGATGAAAAGCCCATGGACATCCCAAAAGAGCTGTGGATGATGGTGGATCACCTGAATCGCAATGCTTCCCAGCAGGTTGGCACTGGAAACACAAAACGAGATGTTTGCTTTGGGTTAAGTTTTGAAGAAGATACTGGTCATAGCAGTCACCACGAGCTGGGTGTGTTTGGCCAAAGGCCATGGGAGATAAGGGGTCCTGATGCCCCAGGTTGTACTGTTTGGTGCTAGTGACCGTGTCTATGTGTCCAGGTATCAGCAAATTGGTCGTACCACCAATTTGGAGAGACTTTCCAGGCAGATTATAAGGACAATGCTGTATTTACCCACAATTCTTCTATTTTCCTTGGACTGATACAGGGTTTTCTTTGCAGGAGGACCTGTTTCAGCAGCCAGGCCTCAGATCTGAATTTGAGCAAATCCGAGACTGTTTGGACAAGGGAATGTACGATACTTTCTGTATCCTTTTAGACTGATGTCCAGGAAGGCTCACCATGCCAGAATGCCAAAACTGAGAGAGGTTTTTGAGCTGCTGTCTCCCCTCCTGGGGTCCCTGAGCTCTGCATTTCCTCGTGGCTCTGTGTCATCCTCTGCTGAGTGCTGGCAATGTCAATGAATGACACAAGTGCCCAACAGCTCGTGTGGAGGCCAGGGGACCAACCCAAAGCTGTGGGCAGAGTTCTGGGACACCTAACCCAAAGTTCATTCATGTTTCAGCAGAAATAGGACCAGCCTAGCAGAAATAGGACCAGCCTAGGTCGTGCTGTGTTCTTCCTTAACCACTGGAGCAGTGGGCAGCAACCACTCAGTGGCAGAGGCCCTGCTGCTGTTCCTGGAGAGCCTCCCTGAGCCTGTCATCTGCTGCAGGTTCTACAGCTCCTGCCTGGAGAGCGCCAGCAACTACAGCCTGAGCTGCCAGGTACTGCTGGCTGCCCCAGGGACCAGCTCCAGTCCAGGGGGAGGGCAGCAAAGTGGCCTTCGGTGACACCAGTTCCATGGGGAGGGCAGCAAAGTGGCCTTCGGTGACACCAATTCCATGGGGAGGGCAGGCAAAGTGGCCTCTGCTACACCAGTGACCTGGTTTTGCTCTCAGTAACTTAATCCTCTCTTTATAGAAATTATCTGTAACTGGTGATTTTAGGTTATAAAGAGCTGTTGGCACCTGCAGCCAGGGAGGTTTTGGGGGCAGGTGCAGCTGGAAGGCACTGCTGTGTCTGCAATATAAATGTTGGTGTTTTTCCCTCCTCAGATTATCGCTGACCTACCAGTGTTCCACAGAAATGTGTTTGAGTATCTGATGGCATTTCTACGAGAGCTACTGAAGAACTCAGGGAAAAACCATTTGGATGTGAATATTCTTGGTAAGGCCTGCAAAATAACTCTCTCTTCAGAGGGGCTGCACAAAACACTTCATACCCGAGTGCAGTGGTGGCTTGTAGTGCTTTTATTATTAGCAAATAGTCCACAGAAAAGCAGGAATCTGGGAAAGCAACCCAGAGATGTGGAGTGTGAAAAATGCCAATCACTTGTTTTTAAAATTTTAAAAGTTTAATAGTAATAAAATGGTTATAAAATAGTAATACAATTAGAGTAATAATAATTTGGACAATTTGAATTAGGACAATATGAGACAATAGAAACAAAGAGTTACAGACAGTCCGGGTACCTTTTTCTGGGCAGCACGAGCCTGAAAAAGGACCCACGTTAACAGAGGATTAACCCTTAATAACCTGTTGCATATTCATACACCTCATACATGATGCATAAATTCCATTCAAACAAAGGATTCTGTCTGGTGAGTATCAGCTTCTTCTTCATAATCCTGACATCGTCATCCTGCCTGAGCAAGGCAGGAAGAAGTTGGTCTCTCCTGATAATGGAGCAATAAATTCTCTTTCTCTGAAAGATTTAGGTGTCCTGTGGCTGCTATTTCAGTGCGAATCCTTTCTTTAGAAAAAAAAAGTATCTTAAGTAGCATAGTTTCTATTTTAACATTTTGTTATAACCTAAAACTATATTTAACACACTACTTAAGAGAATTAATACAGAATTAATACAGCAATAATTTCTAACACAACACATATAAATATTAATTTGGATATTTGCCAAAAGCCAATGATAAAATACGAATTTTTCACATCTAAAACTATATTTAACACACTACTTAAGAGAATAAATACAGCATAACTTTCTAACACAACACATGTAATATTCATTTGAATATTTGCCAAAAGCCAATGATAAAATAGGCATTTTTTCACGTTTATGTGCTTTCCCCACAGCCAGCGTGTTCGGTGGGTTGTTACTGCGGCCTCCTCCCGGCCACCCCACGCCCGACATCGCAGAGAAGAGGAAAGCGCAGCAATTTATCCACCAGTTCCTCGTCAGGGAAGAGGATTTGCCATGACACAGTTATATCTGACTTGTAGACACTGAATTACTGTAAAAAATATTTTTTTTTGTACATTATACTGGCACTTTTTTTTTTTTGATATCAGGGTGTTTTATACAATCTGTTGCTTTCGAAGATCAGGCAGTTTGACACCTGATCACGCTGTAAAGTACATAAAGTTTCCCAATAAGCTGTATGTAGACGAGATAAAAAAAAAATACGAGAGCCGATATTTACACTGTATTTTATTTAACTTGTTAAAACGACGAGACTTTTTAAATCCTTGCTATTTAAATAAAAAGATCTTTGCGCGGTGCCCGGTGTCGCTGAGGGCCGTCAGGGGGCGCTGCGCTCCCCCGCCCTCCCCGTTCCCGTCAGCCCCCGCGGCGGGCGCGGCGCTCCCGGCGTGCGGCGCGCGGGCGGAAGCGGAAGCGGGGTCGCGGCGATCATGGTGCCGCTGGGGCGGGGAAGGAGCCGCCGCCGGCACCCGGTGAGCGGCCGGGGGGGAGCGGGACGGGGGAGCGGAGCGGGGACGGGCTGAGCCGAGCCCAGCCGGAGCGGTGCGGTTTGCACAGGCACGGGGAGTGGCTGTGCGCCGGGTGAGGGAGCGCCGCGCTCGGGGCGGGACCGCGGCGCTCGGCCCGGCCCGGCCCCGCCGCCACCGGCCGCGCTGGGGCTGTGCCTGAGGGCGGAACGGGGCTCGGGCCGGGTCGGCAGAGCCGCCTGACCCCCTCTCCGCCCGTCGTTGTGTTGTAGATGAGCCGTTCCGGCCGGAGCTCGCGGTGAGAGGCGCGGAGCCATGGGCGAGAACAGCCCCGAGGGCAACGCCATCTACTATGAAGGGGAGGAAGACGATTTAGCCCAGGATGAAAATATGATGAGGTTTGCTGACAAAAACGGGCTGGTGTCCTCCTCGTCCGGGACGGTGTATGACAGGACAACTGTGCTCATCGAGCAGGACCACAGCGTGCTGGAGGATGAGGAGGATGAAGGACAGTGCGGTGACCACTTGCCTTTTTTACCCGAGGGTCACGAAGAAGGATTTCATTTAATAGCAGATCATGAAGGGATGTCACAGGGTTACGTGCAACACATTATTTCTCCAGATCAGATTCATCTAACAATAAATCCTGGTTCAACTCCCATGCCAAGGAACATCGAAGGAGCAACTCTCACTTTGCAGTCTGAGTGCCCAGAAACCAAGAGGAAGGAAGTGAGTACCTAAACGTGATTCTGGGCTTTGTGCACCTTAAAGGCTTTGAAAATGGGCTGTTTTTCAGGAGAGAGGCAGCAGTTTTGCTGTTTTTCAGGAGGGGGCAGCGGTTTTGCTGTTTTTTCATGAGAGGTTTTGCTGTTTTTTCATGAGAGGGGCAGTGGTTTTGCTCGTTTTTGAGGAGTTTGGTGTAAATCTGCTCTGATTGTCATCCCCAGCTTTGCAGTGTGCTGGGGAGAGCTGTGTCCCAGCAGAGCTGCCAGGGCCATCCCTTTTCCCTCTGACACCCTCTGCTGCCTTAGGAACCTGCCAGAAGGCACTTGGTGACACTGGATGGCAGGAGGGTGAGGCACTGGCACACCTTTGTGTCAGTGATGTGTACCATTTTAGTGATCTTCAGGTTTTCTTCTGCTCTGGTCGTTGTTTTGTGAGTTCAGAGGCAGCTGAAACAACCTGGGATTGGTTTGGATTGGGCACATTTTCAAGAAAAGCACATTCAGGTCACAGTTAAGGGCCAGGCCATTGCTGGGAGCTGGAGTACCACATGTAAGATGCCAAATTTTAAATTATTTGTAGTTTTATTGTGTCACAGGGAGATTGTGAGAAGAAGATGGAAGCTTTAAGCTGATGTGTTTTGAAAGCTCAGGTCAGGCTGCATAGTTAAAATGGAGTTTGCTTTTAATTCTTTTTCCCTAATGAATTTTGTCTGGATCCACAGTGTGGATTGTCCTGGGTCTCTTCTTTTTGAGTTTGCTCTTAGAATTCACTAGGGAAACAGAATTATTTGGATTCACAGTGGGGATGGCTTGTCCTGGGACTGGTTTTTTTGAGTTTGCTTTTAATTCTGTTTCCCTAGTGAATTCTACCTGGATGCACAGTGGGAATTGTCCTGGGACTGGTTTTTTTGAGTTTGCTTTTAATTCTGTTTCCCTAATGAATTCTGCCTGGATGCACAGTGGGGATTGTCCTGGGACCTTTCTTTTTGAGTTTACTCTTAATTCTGTTTCCCTAATGAATTCTGCCTGGATGCCCAGTGAGGATTGTCCTGGGACTCTTCTTTTTGAATTTACTCTTAATTCTGTTTCCCTAATAAATTCTGCCTGGATGCACAGTGGGGAGGGCTTGTGCTGGGACTCTTCTTTTTGAATGCAAGAGCAAATGGAATTTGGCTGTGACACCAGCTCAGGGATGGCCTAGTGCTCCTTCTGTGGCCTGTCTGAGTTATGTGAGGGGTGAAGAGTGCAGGTGGCACAGACTGTGACACTCAGCACAGAGCTGTCACCGTGGGGCTGAGAGCTGGGAAATGGGGCTGGGGGGGTCAGATCTGCAGCTGGGGAGCTTCTAGGCTGAGGTGTGTTCAGTGAGCCTGTTTGAGTCTCCTGCTGTCAGTTACTGACTGCATTTTTTCACCTTTACATTTTAGAGAAGGCTTGTAGGATGTGGAATTTCCTAGTGAAACGCTTTATATGAATTTATTTTCCATTTCTGGAGTTGATTTCCCAGAGCAGAGGGCAGTGACACCATAATGTGAAAGCAGTGGCACTGAGCACATGTGAAAGGCCTTTTTGGCTGCTGTTTTAAGGGTCTGATAAGTTGTCTGGAGGTGAGGAAAGGAAAGCTCTAAAGCTCCCAAGCATCTGAGTCATCTCTGAAAATTAACAGCTCTGTTCTTTGGTACTTGCAAAATGTCTGCGACAATTTCAACACTTGAAATAATTGTTTTAAAATCTTAGATTTTCAGGTCAGCCTTGGACATTTATGAAGCTAAAAAGGGATTTTGCACTTTAGTACCTTTGCCTTTTTAAATTCTGTTGTACATCTCCCTGTAATTGTGTGTGGGTAAGAACAATCATGATTACAGTCTCTTATTTCAAACCCAGTTATTTGTTCACTGAAAATGAAGCCATTTAGGGTGGCAAGCTCAGGAAGAGTTAAAGGCAAACAGAGCAGTTAGAGTAGACTTTGAACCAGGGTGTGAGGCGAGGCTCTGCTTTCTCCAGCCCTGTTGCCTATTGCACAACGAGTTTCCTGAGGTGAATGCTGGATCATGTCTCTTCCAGCAGCACCTCACTGTCCCTGGCCAAAAGCCACAGGGCCCTGTCCTGCCTGCCCAGGGCTTGCCCTCTGCTGCTTTGTTTGTTTTCTGTTGTGCCCTGGTGCTGGGGCAGCCTGCAGCTCCCTGTGAGGCTTTCAGATCCATCTCTGGTGGTTTTGTGTGTATGGACAGTGTGCAGTGTGTTGATGTGCTGATGTCAAAAGAGAATTCAATGCTGTGGTGCTTCACAGAAAGGTTTGTTTTGCTCAGAAGGTGGTGATGATGTTGCTGCTTGGAAGGATTTGTGAAATAAAGATTTGGCCTTTGAGGGAGGGAGAGCACTGCAAGGCCATTGTCAGAGTTCAGCCATTAAACTGATGCTGCCACCTTCCCTTCCACATGGGCAGTGACAGCTGGGAACCAAACAGCTTAATCTGTAATTAATACTGTCCTTTTTCTTCTAAACCTAAATGTAAACACCTGGAAAGCTTAACAGAACCCTCCCTTGATTTTCAGGTAGTTCCTGCCTGTGTCAGATCCCTTGTGTACCATGGGAAATGCTGTGTAAAGTGTTAATTTCCAGCTGCCTTAAAGCTGTAACAAGGAACATTTACTTCAGCCCTGATACACAAATTGTACTGGATCTGGTGATCCTGGGGGAGGCTGATGCACCCTCCTCATGTAATAAAATGTGTTTTCTGTGCTGGTGTTTTCTGCTCTGTGTTTTCTGCTCTGTGCTCCTGTGTTGTGGCTGCCTCAGACTTCCTAACTGCACTGTAACCATGCTGCAGTTCTTGGGTGTTCAGTGGTAATAAATGGCCAAGGATTTCTGCCTGATTTGAACTGTAAATTAAGGGGACATTGCTTAGAGTGAAATTACTGTTTCCTTCTCTGAGAATGCTGAGTGACCAGTTGAAAACAGGAAGGGATGAATTCCTTGTTTCCCCTGGCAGGCAGGAGCTCAGCCTAACACACACACACCAAACAGAGATTGGGGACCACAAAATGTTTCCCCTTCCTCCTCCTTGCCCAGTTTTCTATACTAAGCATGACATCACATGGTCTGGGGTATCCCTGGGCAGTCAGGGTCAGCTGTCCTGGCTGAGTCCCCTCCCCACTCCCTGTGTACCCCCAGCCCCTTGCAGAATGAGAAGCATTAAAAAAAATCCATCTCTGTGTCATCAGGCCTGTGTTGAGCACAAATCCAGAACATGCTCTATACAAGTGAAGAAAATGAACTCTATCCCAGCCAAACCCAGCACATTATGGTATTTCTGTGCCCTGTGTGTCTCACAGGAGGGTTTAGCATTTTCCAAATAGGAAAGTTTTACTGAGTCAAGGTGAAGGTGATTGCCAGCCTGTTGTGAGAGCAACAAGAGATCATGGATTCAGATACACATAAAATCACTCAGCTTTATAGAATTTTCCTAAAGGAGTCTTGCTGGCAGTTTTGTCCCTTACAAAACAGGTTGGAAGTAACCAAGAAGCTATTTCTGTTTTGTTATGGAGAACTGTCCAGAACTTGATTTATAGCTGGTGTGACTTGCCAAGTCCTCTCTTGTGCTCCTCAATCACTATGAGGTGTTGAGGTTTCTGAACTTTAACAGTCAAATGAATGCCATCAGTCTGGTAATTAATGGTGGAGGATAACTTTATTCAGGCAGATCAGGGGTGTATTCCTTCTGGTTCACAAAAGAGGATGAGATTTCATGAGGTGTCACCACTTGCACAAGCTTCTAAATGATCCCTTGTGCCTGCACCAAATGGAGTTCCATGAGAAGCTGTCCTGGGGATCTCAGTGGCTTACTGAGAAATCTGTGACAGCTGTATTTGAGTCTCCTTGTGACCTGGTGTGATCCATTACACTTCAGGCACTGCCTGTTTCAGTAGCCACAGAAGGGAAGAACGAGGCTCCCTGAGGGCTGTTTTGGGATAGAGTGAAGCAAGGAATGGACTGGTGGATAGAGCATGGGAAATGGTAAAAACTGTTTTGCTCAAGGTGTTGATGGGAATTCAGCACACAGGGCAGTGGGTTTGAGCATTGTGACAGTGCATTTTCCTTTGTCTCCCTGCTCCACAAATGAGTAGCTCTGCAGGAAGCACTGGACTAAAATGCAGGTGCTACATTTGTGGGTAGTGGACAGGTGTGATGGCTCCTCCATGTTCTTTCCAACTGTTTTATCAGATTTTTGGCTAGAAAAATTTTGGATTATGTCTTTCCTTTTTTCCCTTCTGTTGGATTCCTGTTCTGCAAGCCCAGCTGCTTCCCCATGTGCCCCTCCTTCCTCTCACAGCACAGCAGAAATCTTCTTGTCAGAGAATTAAGCAGCAATAAGTTTTTTGGGCAGGCTTTGGGGTCAAAATCTGTTGTCTGACCGCATCAAAGGACTACATCCATGTGTGGATTCCAGAAATTATTAAGAATGATTAATCATGCAGCGTTTTGTCCTTCAGGTGAAGCGCTACCAGTGCACCTTCGAGGGCTGTCCCCGCACCTACAGCACCGCTGGCAACCTGCGCACGCACCAGAAGACCCACCGGGGGGAGTACACCTTTGTGTGCAACCAGGAGGGCTGTGGCAAGGCCTTCCTCACCTCCTACAGCCTCAAAATCCACGTCAGGGTGCACACCAAGGAGAAACCCTTCGAGTGTGACGTGCAGGGCTGTGAGAAGGCGTTCAACACACTGTACAGGTGAGAGGGTGTTCAGCACTGTACAGGTGAGAGGGTGTTCAACATTGTACAGGTGAGAGGGTGTTCAACACACTGTACAGGTGAGCTTGTGTTCAGCACTGTACAGGTGAGAGGGTGTTCAACACACTGTACAGGTGAGCTTGTGTTCAGCACTGTACAGGTGAGAGGGTGTTCAACACACTGTACAGGTGAGCTTGTGTTCAGCACTGTACAGGTGAGAGGGTGTTCAGCACTGTACAGGTGAGAGGGTGTTCAACATTGTACAGGTGAGAGGGTGTTCAACATTGTACAGGTGAGAGGGTGTTCAACACACTGTACAGGTGAGAGGGTGTTCAACATTGTGCAGGTGAGAGGGTGTTCAACATTGTGCAGGTGAGAGGGTGTTCAGCATACTGTGCAGGTGAGGGGTTATTCAGCACTGTGCAGGTGAGAGGGTGTTTATCACACTGTGCAGGTGAGAGGGTGTTTATCACACTGTGCAGGTGAGAGGATGTTTATCACACTGTACAGGTGAGCAGGTGTTCAGCACTACAGGTGAGAGGGTGTTCAACACACTGTGCAGGTGAGAGGGTGCTCAATACTCCAGGTGAGAAGGCTCTGGCAAATTTTCTTGTAGGTGTGGCTGTTGCTGTTCTGCAGGTTCCATCTGCTTTGTGTTTATGTTTGAATATGATTGTTTTGCCTCTTCCACGTACAGGTGCAAATAAACACCTCATATAAACCCTTCAAGTGTGGCAATGCTGTCCAAAGGGTAGGATGACAGAACTGTGGTCACTTCTTTGTATTCCAATAGCATTGAAGGTGGTGGATGAACACAGGGGTCTCTCAGCCTTGCTGGAGGACTTTGGAACTGATAGCAGTCACTTCCATGAGCTCATTACCTCCTGTCAGAATATTCTGTCTTTGATTCTGTCCTGCACATCTGAAAGAGTGCCTTGCTTGCCTCAGGCCAGGTCTGTCTTATCCTACCAGTCCTAAGATGGATTTTTTTGACATGTTTTTTAGGTTGAAAGCACATCAAAGGCTTCACACAGGGAAAACATTTAACTGTGAATCAGAAGGCTGCAGCAAATACTTCACAACGCACAGTGACCTGAGGAAGCACATCAGAACACACACAGGAGAAAAGCCATTTCGGTGAGTTGCTGGCTGCTGTGCTGGCTCCTGTGGCTCAGGTAATGAGGCACCTGTGCCAAAAAGCAGCTGGTACTGCTCTGAATGGAGTGGTGATCTCCTGAGAAGTGAGTGAAGGTGGCTGGCTGGCATTGGAGCCTTTTTGTTCTCTCCATTTTGTTCTGAGCTCCCCCAGTTTCCTTCAACAGTGGGTGCAGTGATTATCCTAAAAAGCAAGAATAGTTAAGGTGGTTTTTTAAACACAAACCTATGCCATGGTGAGCATCTTTTAAAACACATTGCTGCTCTCTGCTGGGGTGCAGTGTATATTCCATGGAGGAGACACCCCAAATGCTGCCTTTGTGCTTGGATTTTAAAGTCCTGCTCAGAGCCCTGCTATGATAGCATGTGTACAGCATGCACAGCAGCTGCTGGGAGATAGCTGGTTGCTAACAGAGCTTAGCTTTGGGCCTGCTTTTTAGAATCTGGGACTACTGCAAAGCATGATTTAAGGTTGTAGCTAATGCATTGAAGGGGCTTGATGCTGACTCTCCTGTGATGCCTCATTCAGGTGTGAGCATGATGGCTGTGGGAAGGCTTTTGCTGCAAGCCACCACCTCAAAACACATGTTAGAACACATACTGGTAAGTTCTATGGGTTTTTTTAAAATTTATTTTGTTTAATTGAACTTACTAAGTTTATACTAACTCTCAGAATCCTAATATGAATTTATAGTTGAGAGTGACACTGAGTTGAGTGGCTCAGGTGACACCTGTGAGGGAGGGATTGGCATCCAGAGAGACCTTGGCAGGCTGGAGGGGTGTGCCCATGTGAATGAACCTCATGAGTTTAAAAAGGCCAAGTGCAAACTCCTGCACCAGGCCAATCCAAACTTTCCATTTATGCAGTTATGTTTATGCTTGACAGGTCTTGAATTCAATGAATGTATTTTCACAAATGTACCAGTAATGATGCATAAGAATTAAATATTGTGTTGTGTGTCAGTTCCCATGGTGAGATGAAAACACTCACCTGCAGGACTCCCAGGAATGCTGAGTGTGTGATGGGGCAGAAAATGTCTTGTTTGTATGAAATACTGCTCTGCCAGTGCTTTAAAAGTGTGTCTGATAGGATGCTTTAAAGTCTGATAAATGTGTTCTGTGCTGCCTCTAGGGGAGAAACCCTTCTTCTGTCCCAGCAATGGTTGTGAGAAGACTTTCAGCACCCAGTACAGTCTCAAGAGTCACATGAAAGGTCATGAGAAGGGACACACCTATAATGCACTTCCCAATAACAATGTGTCTGAGGTTAGTGGCACTTCTGCTTAATGTTTCTGTGTTAGGTACTTTGGGGGAGAAATCATTTGGTCTGCAGCTTGTTCTTAAGGTGTAACATTTAAAACCAGGGTTTTCAAATACTAACTGGGATGGTTTAATTTTTTTTTGTTTTCTAAAAGTTGATTTGTTCCTATGCTAATTTAAAATTCTGGGTTATATGGCTTTTTTGGAAGTACTTTGAGATGTTAAGAATCCTTGATAGCTGCTAAATATCCTTTGCTTAAAAATATTGTTCCTTTGATTTTAGAACTGAGACTTGGGTCCCATATAAGCAAAGCACAGACTCTCAAAAGTAATTTAAAACATTTCTGACATTATCCTTTTAATACATAATTCAAATTGTTTTCCTTTTTTCACAGGATACAAGTCACTCACTTTGTCTGAGTGATTTAAGCCTCATCTCAACAGATTCAGAATTGCGGGAGAACTCTCATCCAGTGAGTTACTGTCCTGGAATTGCCTCATCCTCATTGACTTTTGATTTTTGTCCTCCAAAATGTGCAGTGCTTATTTCAACCTGCTATAGGGAAGCTCTGCATATGATTTTACCATAACAGTGTTCTTGCTTCTTGATAAGTCTTGACTGAATTTGGATTTTACATAGAGGAAAATGAGATGCTGAGGAGAATGTGTTGTTCTTTGTGCTGTGCTGTGGGAGCAGGGTGCAGCTCCTGTGTGCATTCTGCTCCTGTGGATGGCTAGAATTGCATAGTCCAGGATATGAAAGGGTTCTGCAAGCAGCCAATTAATGTCTGTTTCTGATGGAGTACTGCAAGAAATAAGGGTTAAACAAAGAGTGGATGCAGAGGAATATATTTTACTTTTGAAGAAGTTACACATTTTTGTAGGGGTTACTCATTATGTTGGTAAATTTGATTACAGGTAGTAAAAACTGGGGGTAAATTTACAGCATGTAAGCAATAGGTGTTGCCATTCCTGAGGGTGGCTGGTGCATTGGAGGAGTGTTTCTGACATGCACACACTGCTTGCCTGGGGTTTGTGGAGACCTGAGATACAACATTGACGTTTTCCTCTTTGTTTTCTGTTTGTCAGACACATGGACAGGACCTCAGCACAATCTCACCAGCAAGCATCTTTGAGTCTATGTTTCAGAGCCCAGACCACACTGCAAATCAGGATGACTCTCAGCAGACAGGTACCAGTTGTGTCTGCACTGCATGTACTGAATTCAGCATTTCAGACTGAAGCTTAATGCCCAGCATAACTCTAAGAAGCAAAAAGAGCTTTAACTCCAGGGTTGAAATTCATTGGTGTTGGAATGCATGGTGTGCACAGACTGAGTGACACTCAGTGATGGGGAGGTGACCCAGCACACTGTCCTGCAGTGCTGGCACTGGAGCTCTCAAGCATCATCCTGTTTTCTTGACCTTGCTGCACAACTGATAAAAGGCTTATCAGAGAGAGCTGATCAGCCTGGTCAGGCTCAGTGTAGAGCCCAGTGTTACCAACTTCCTGAATTTGCAGCTACTTTTAGATTTCACTGCTAGGGTTGTTTTTAAGCACTAATCTGAAGTTAGGAACGTGGTAATGCTTTACTTGGCAAAAATCCATCAGCTAGCTGATGAGTTCATTAAAAAATCAATTCATTCCGACCTAATGAGAAGGGATGTATTTCTATTTTTTCTGTTTCTCTTTCAGCAGCCTCGTTGATTGAAGGCTTTAACGGCGACGCAGACTCGGTGGCTGCGGTCCCGCCCCCAGCAGCAGACGCGGCCTCCTTGTCCCTCCCCCTGGTCCTGCAGCTCGGCCTCCCCGAGCCGGCTCAGGCAGCGCTGCAAGGCTCGGCAGCCCCTGCTGCTCCCTCCTCCATCGCGCCCAGCTCACAGCCAGCTGCGTTTGGGAATCCTGCTACTGTTTTACAATCCCCAGAAGTGCCTGTTCCTCACAGCACACCGTTTGCAGCCAGTCACCAAGACTTCCTGCAGCACAGCCAGCCTCCACCACAGCCCATCGTTCAGGGACTGTCAGTGGTAGCTGGGGCTCCTGCCCCGACAGCCCCCAGTGCCACTGAGCCCCTGCCAGCTGTAGTCCAGACTGTGCCTGTTGGTGCAAACCCTGTTCTGACCAGTAACCCCACTATAACCATTACTCCTTCTCCAAGCACCGCCATTCTGCAGCCCAGCATTGTCATGGGAGAGCAGAACTTACAATGGATCTTAAATGGTGCCACTGGTTCCCCACAAAGCCAAGAACAAATGGTCAGTACATCCAGCAGGGCTTTGGAGCTCTTGCTTTTGAAAAGGGAGGGGGTCAAACCTGTAAGATAAACCCCAGGATGCAGTGTGGTATAATGCTTGGCATGTTATGTGTGTGCACATCACCAGTGCAGCCCCTGGAATAGACAGGGAAATAATTAGAGCACAGGGTGCAAAAAGATCTTTTTTTTCTTCTTTCCACTCGTGGGGATTTCTGCCAGCAGGTGTCAGTGTGTTTATCCAGGACAGGGATACACATGGGCCTTAATGTATTGCTTTTAATGCATAGAAGCACAAAAGACTCTAAAGGTTGTGTTTAGGCATTTTTTAATCTCTGTCTCTGCCTAATTTTGACTGATAATGAAAAGAGATTTTCTGGAAAGAGAATGTTTGTGGTTTTCCAGTAAATCTGGATAGCTGAAACTTCAGGAGTTTTCTCTTTGACAATACTGGTGCCACTTTAGGCTCTCAGCTAAAGAGTGAGTGGCTGCAGGTACACAGAGCAGTGTTTAAAGATTCAGTCATTGAATTGTCAAAACCCACAAGCTGAGTTCAACAGCAAATAATGCAGGGGATGTTATGCCAAATCTTTAGGACCACTGAAACAATGAGCCCAGTTTTCTTGTGTGTCTCTTTAGAA
The DNA here is from genome assembly GCF_023055355.1 of Agelaius tricolor. Lineage (NCBI taxonomy): Eukaryota > Metazoa > Chordata > Aves > Passeriformes > Icteridae > Agelaius > Agelaius tricolor. The sequence goes on along the minus strand of NW_027269296.1, from coordinate 3,945,568 downwards.
TATGTATATAGCTGTTTAGAGTTTGAACAACAGAAATTTAATTTGAGTCAATTCACACTTTTTTCTTTTGTTTTTTTTTTTTCTTTAAAGCCACAAGTTCCAAAAGTAGTAGAAAAGGTGTTTTTTACCACTGCATTACCAGTAGCTGGTAACACAGGTAAGCGTGACACTGAACTAATTGATTGAACAAAGCTGATTTTCTCTCTCCCTGCTGTGAAATGATGTAGCTCCATTGTGTGTTTTCTTTGTTTCACCTTCAGGAAGCCCTGTTCAGCAGATTGGTCTCAGTGTTCCTGTTATCATTATCAAGCAGGAGGAGGCCTGCCAGTGCCAGTGTGCCTGCCGAGACTCTGCCAAGGACAAAGCCACCTCCGCCGTGAAGAAGGAATGTTCCTCACCTGATTCAAAAGCTTTGGAGCAGCCAGCTTCCCAGCTGCAGCCTCAGACCTTTCCTTCCTCCTCTGCTCCTCCTTCTTGTGGGCAGAGCAGTCAGATAGTTAACCCTTCAGACTCCCAGACTGAAACTTTAAGTGCCATGGATGTATCGGACTTCCTGTCCCTCCAAAGCCCTGAAACCCCGTCTAATATAATTCCAATTGAAGCACTACTGCAGGGTGAGGAAGAAATTGGTTTGAATAGCAACTTCTCTAAGTGAAGATGTTCCAGATTTTCCTTTGCACCTGGAGGGTAAAACCCTTCTCCTTAGAAGCAGAAACTGAAGGATCGATTCTTATTCCTTCCTCTTTGGAAGTTTTGTGGCTTATTTCTGCTTCACGGATGTCATCTTAGTCACGTCCCAGGTACATCCACCTTTGAGATTCTATCTAAAAAAAGAAAAGGTAAAAAAAAAAAAAAAAAAAAAAGAAATAGCTAAGTTATATATGAACTGTTTTGGCTGCACTGTCTGTCACTTTTGCTTGTCATATGTGAACACAGAAGTTAAGGTTACTCGTGTGCAAAAAGATTTTTAAAAGGAAAAGGGGGGTTACTTTGTCTCCAATTGCACATCACTTACGTTTGGGATTAAGGTACTGGCAGCAAGTGGGTCTTTGTTACAACTTCTTGGGTCTCTAATCTTCTCCTGTCTCTCATGTCTCTACTAACCATGCACTAAAGGGGAGCCCAGGAAAGGAGGCTGTGGGGGAGGAGATGGCATAGCTGGGGGAGAGGATTTATCTGCAGTGTGATTTGAATGTGGTGGTCACATACCTGATGAGGAGCTGGTGCCTGGTTTTGCTGTGTACTGCTGCTCTTACTGAAGCCTCCAGGAGCTTTGGGGGAGTTTATTTCAGAATAGATCTGTTCATTTAATTCCACTAGGACTCAAGTGTGTTGCAGACACTGTGTCACAACATGGAAGCACAGTCAGAGCTGCTGCTGGCTCTGGCTCCAGAGTCTGTTGTCTTGGCCTCTCCAAAGGGTGCAGTGAGTGCCAGGTGTGGTCAGGTTGGTGCCTGCTGCTCTTTTGATTTCTTAGGCTCTGTTCAGCAACAAGTCATCATCCTAACCCTGGGACTGTTGAATCAGGAGCACGGTGCCTTTGCTGGTTACTCTCATCTTTTGTGAAGAACAACCCTTAAAAAAATTTTGGGAAAGAGTCAACATAAATTCAGTTGGAATTCAGTGAGTCTGTCCTTCAGTTGTCCATACATGCTTCTTTTTTTTCCAGTGAGCTATATAATTTCTGCCTGACTCTGCCTCCAGCCTGCTGCAATGCCAGCTTTTTGTGCACGGGGCTATTTGTTGACTAAAAGATGTTACTCAACAGAATAGTTTTTCATATCAAACTGAGAGTCTATATTCTAACCTACTCAGGGTAAATCAAATCCAAACCCCCCCTTCCACCAAAAAGCCTGTAATGTTGCAATAAATGCAGTCTCATTCTAAATGGTTTATTTATGCTGCATTATTTTAAAATATGTAATTTTATAGTTTTTATCCATCTTTCTGGCTTTGGCTGTCAGTTTTCTTGTGTTAAAGGAAAAGAATATTAAATAGTCTTTATTCAGTTTACAGTGTTGTCTTTAGTGAGATACAAAGATAATGACTGTAAGCCAATTAGCAGGGAGTGTCCCTGCACTCAATTTAGGAATACAAACTGTAGTGAATAGAGATCTTTCACTCTTTGTGTTTGATCAGAGCTGCTCTCTGTACCTCTGGGGAGGGGAGAACCCTGGTGATCAGCAGGTGTTCAATCCTCCTGTGACATGCTCAGCGTAGCCTGGCCAGCACTGAGGCTGGATCAGCCTCCTCTCGTGCTGTTCCCTGAGAATGCACTGCCCAGGCAGGGTGAAAGGGGCTGAAGGGAGCTGGCCTTCCCCTCCTGCACAGCTTCTGGTGAGCTGCAGAGGGGAAAGAGCTGTGTGCTGTGAGTGTCCAGTGTGCCAGGAGCACTCAGTGTGTGTCTGTGCCAGGGCACAGAGCTCGGGGCTGCCAGGGATGAACTCGAGGGCATCACGTGTGCTGGTGGTGTTCCCTCTGGGTGTGTGTGGCAGGGCTGCTGTGCAGCAACAAGGTTTGGCATCCACACAACAGGTTTACAAAGCATTTCTTGGTTTGTTCCTGTCTTGGCAATCCTTGGAGGGCAGCGAGGTGGTGGCTCCTTTGCTTTTCTCCTCCAGCTTCGTTTTGTGCTGCAGTTGAGTTGCATGGCAGCAAGAACTGATTTGAACACAAAAAACAGTCCCAGGCCTGCATGGTTGGGACTGTCCTTGCAGAGGAGTCTCCTGCCAGCTGCTCTGCCTAGAGCTCCACCTGAGAGGGGAGCGAGCGCTGCCTGGGGGTCCCTCTGGTGCCTCTCACTGTGGCCTCGGGCATTTCCTTTGGCCAAGTGCAGATGTGGTGTTTGAGGGTGAGTGGGTGTGGGTGTGTGCCTGATGCAGGAGTGTGAAGATTCCCCAGCAGTTGTGGGGTTACCTCTGATGGGGGACAAGGGTCCCAGATGTGGCCTGCACTGTGACAGCTGGGCGATTTAGCAACCGCTTCTGAGCCTTCGCAGCCTTCAGGGAGGCTTTTTTACTTTTGCTACTTAGGAATTAGTCAACCTAAAACACTCTTCTGGTTGGACCAGAGAGCATCTTCAGAAACTCTTTTGTGACTGAAATGAGTAGAAGAAACTACCAAAGTCTCTGAACTGGGAAGCTCAATGTGAAGCTGCAGTGATGGGCAGCAGTGCCCAGGGTCAATCTCTGCTGTTTCTCTTCACAGCTACTGGGTTTTTTTTTTTTTGTTGTGTTCCAGGAAAAGCACTATGTGCTGCTGATTCTTTGGTGCATTGGGTTTGCCATTGCCCTCTTATACATGCATCAGGCAGGCTGCAATTCAGGTGGAACTGGTTAGAGCTTGTACTGAGGCAGGAGCATGTGATGCTGTGAGCACACGGGCTGTGCATCCACTGTGTTTTACAGGTGTGTGTGCTTTTGTTGTTTATTGTCCATCTGCTTTCCAGAGTGTTTGTGCTGCGTGTGTCTGAGATGTTTTCACATTTGCATCGTCCCCAGTAGTGTGTGATCAGACTGTGCTCCAGGGCAGTCTGTGCCATGCTGGGATGGAAGGAGATCCAAGGGCAGCTGCAGCAAAGCCCTGAGATTCTGCAAGGCCAAGAGATTTTCCTGTCTTGTCCTTGCTGCCCCAGCATTTAGCATATTCACTATTACATGGTTAATGAAAGGGAGAGTTTCTGCCCTGGATTCCCAGAAAAGGGTTCATGTGCTGGAGTCTCTGGGAACAGCATGCCTGCCTCTACAAAGTCTGCATGAACCCCTTTAATTACCAGTCAGAGAGCAAAAGTGCACTGCTCTAGGTCATCAGTTTTGTGCTAGTGGGGTTTACTTGGTCACTCATGATTTCTAGGTGGGTGTAGAAGCTCAAATATGTAGAGAGGGTCGAGTTACTGACTTTGGTAGCTTTGGTCACCAAGCAAGGACCCAAGTGAGCAGACTGAAGGTTGGAGAAATTGCTTTTTGTGCTTGGGGGTGGGGGGTGGGGGGGGTAAATCAGCACTGATTGAATGCTGGTACTGAATTACATGGAACAAAGTACGAGTTGGACACTTGTGTAATGCTGAGTGTCCCCAGGAAGACAAGTTTGCAGAACCTCATACTGGTATCTAAAAATGCACTTTAGGTTATTTTATCTTTAACCCAATTGCTGCAATTTCTTTTGTATATACTTTCACAAAGTTTATTTTTGCTCTGAGTAAAAGTTAACAGGGGTGTGCAAAGATGAGCACTTAACTTGGTGCAATACCTGTAGCTAAAGATCCTTGTGCCGCGTGGTCTGTGTGTCTGTCTGACAGAACAGCTGTGGTGGGTGCTGTGCTGCCCTTCCCCCTGCCCCAGACCAATTATGCATCGTTAGCCCAATCTATGCAAATAACCCTCTGAGAGCACTGTGCTTCAGCAGCCTTTTCTCTCACGCTTTCTGGGGGCTGCTTGTCACTCCTGTTGGACATGCTGTGTCCCCTGATGTGCGTCCTCCTTCCCCTGTCCTCGTCCTGTCACCCACGTGGGAACACAAGTGACAAGCTGCTTTCAAACAGGCAATGTTGCACCTTTGAAATTTGTCTTCAAGATGGTTTCTGATGTCCTGTTACTGCCTTATTTCTTGGGGGTGGCATGGCTGTAGCCATCCACGATGTCCTTGAGCTGCAGCTGTTTCCAGCTCTGAGATAAGCTGGGTCCTTGGCATGGAGCTGACCCAGGGGAGCTGTCCTTGGGGTGATTGGAGATGAGCAGCAGCTGCTGGGCTGTTCTGAGGTGAGGAGCTGGGTCAGTGGGGCAGAGCAGGGGAGCTCTGGTGTCACAAAATCACTTCCACACCAGGCAGGGCTCGGAGCCTCGCGCTGCCTCGGATCCTCCCCACGGAACCGGGCCAGGGTGGTGGCTCTGAAATTATTTGAGATCTGTGGGTGAAAAGTTCTTGGCAGGAGTTCCCTGAGCTAGCTGGGCAGAACTGTTGGAGTCAGTTTGGACTGTAAGGCAAAAAAGAAGAGCATGTCTTTAATAAACCCTATGAATTTCTGACTGCAGAGTTTTTAATTGTATACTATTTTTTCCGTAACATATTTTGGAAGCAATGTCAAGTTTTTATAAATGTTACCTGTAGTCAATTCTCATGGACAGGGCTGAACTTTTAACTTTTTTGTGTCTTGTCTTGATATCTATCACATGTTCTAGAAGTTGGATTCTGTGTCTGCACTGAGAAATGCAAATTAAACTGGATATTTATGTAGTAGTGTACATAGTCTAAGTGTGTGTTTTTGGAACTAGGTGAAACCCCACACCATGCTGCAGTGGTGTGCAAGCTGGCCAAAATTTGGTTCATTATGCAGTGTACACTTTCTCAAATAAATGCAGTTTCTACTTTTTCTTAAAGAAAGATTTTTTTCACATGACCTTTTCCAGCAGACTCGCGGGTGTGTTTGCAGTGCTGTAGTTGCAGTCGCTGGTGTTCCTGGTTTGTGACTCTCCTGTCCTCCTGCTGCTCGGGCTGACCCTGCTCTGTTTTGCCTCACCCAGCCTAAACCCCAGCCTGGCTCCACACCGGGGGCAGCTCCAGCTCCAGCTGAGCTGTTGGGGCTGTGGGGGCTGCACTGCCTGGGGCTTTGGAGACAGCTGAACTAAACCCCAGTTTCTCAAGATTGTGTGTATGGTGATAAAGGAATTTATTTAACTCTGAAACATGGGAACAAATGTGCTTACATTGAGCAATGTGAAGATGTTAGTTACAGGTACAGTACTTCCAAAGGAAGAGCATCTCCAAAACCCAAAAGAGTAAATATGAATTTGTATTTTTTGAAGAATGTGAAATAATGGTGTTTGCTTAATTGCTCATTTTGTATGAAGTTAATATTGTACTTTGAAATATCTGCAAAGAAGTGGAAATTAACCTTTTTGGAATTGAAAGCAATATTAATACTAATGGAATCCTAATTAAATGCTTATTTAAACATTGTGTTATAATAGTTTTTCCTGAGAGTATTCTGTGGGAGAGGAGTGTGAGCATCCCCCCCTGTCCCATCAGGAATAGGAATTCCAACCCTGAAAGAGGCAGCGTTTGCCTTTTCACCCTCTTTCCTCTGCCAGCACTGGCCCAGCTTGGCCGCTCAGGTGCGGTGAGGTGCGGGTGGGAGTTGAAACCCAGAGCTGGGGGTTCTCCCATCGCAGCCCTCCCTCCATCCCCGCTTCCTGCTCGGCTCTCTCGGCATCTCTGCCTGCGGGCCGGGCTCGGCAGGGGCAGAACAGGGGCCAGGAACAGCGCAGGGTCCGTGCCGAGCTCCGCGGGGTCCGTGCCGAGCTCCGCGGGGTCCGTGCCGAGCTCCGCAAGGTTCGTACCGAGCTCCGCGGGGTCCGTGCCGAGCTCCGCGGGGTTTGTGCCGAGCTCCGCGGGGTTCGCGCCGAGCTCCGCGGGGTTTGTACCGAGCTCCGGCTCGGGCTGGCCCCGCTCCCCGAGCGGCCAGGGAAGAACCAGCCCTGGGGACACACGGGCGCTGGGGCTGTGCCTCCTCCTCAGGAGCACACGGGAGTGGGGAGGTACAGACTGAGCCCGTCTCGCTTTATTCTAAAGTGTGAATTTATTGAGATAAGGCACGAGCGCGGCGATACCGAGCGAGCTCCAAGGCCACGGCGGGGCAGCCCGGCCGCCACCGCTCCCTGCGCTCCCCCAGCACCGCCCGGGCGTTCCCGGAGCCCCAAACCCCTCGGTCCCTTCGGGGCTCCTCAGGGCCCCGCGCCGCCCGCCGGGCCGGGGCTCAGCGCCGCCCGCAGCGTGGCCATCTCCGCCCGCAGCTCCTCGCAGGCGGCGATGCGGGAGCGCAGCTGCCGCTGCCGGAGCTCCAGCAGCTCCCGCAGCCTCCTCAGGCCGTCCGGGACCTGCGGGGAGACGGCGGGGACAGCGGTCGCCCCCGGAACCTTCCCTGGACCCTCCCGTTCCCTCCGTTCCTCCCCTGTCCCCCCGTCCCTTCTCCGGACCCCCCGATCCCCCTGGTCACCCCGTTCCCTCCGTTCCCCCCGATGTCCCCGGCCGCTCCCGTCCCCTCCCTGTCCCCCCGATGCCCCTGGCCGCTCCCGTCCCCTCTGCGGACCCCCGGAGCCCCCGGCTGCTCCCGTTCCCCCCTAAACCCCCAATCTCTCTGGCTGCTCCCGTTTCCTCCGTTCCCTCCTGTTCCCCCGATCTCCCTGGCCGCCCAGTTCCTCTCGTTCTCCCCCTGTCCTTCCGTCTCCTCTCCGGACTCCCGGAGCCCCCGGCCACTCCCATCCCCTCCCTGTCCCCCTGATCCCCCTGGCCGCCCCGTTCCCTCTCTGACCCTCCGATGCCCCTGTACCCCCGTTCCCTCCCTGACCCCCCGATGCCCCGTTCCCCCGTCCCCTCTCCGCACTCTCCGCTCTCCCTCCGCCTGGCTCCGCCTCGCTCCCGGCTCCCGCACGCCCCCGGTCTCCATGGCAACGGCGCTGCTGGCCCTGCCCCGCCCAGGCGATGGCGTCACTGCCGCGCGCCGGAAGTGCCGCCGCATGGCGCGGGCGGCGCGGCTGCTGGCGCTGGCGGCGGAGCGAGCGGCGGGCCCGGGCCTGGCCCCGGTGCCGGCACCGGTACCGGGCTGTGCCCGCCTGGTGCTGCTGCCGCCCGCCCGCGGGGCCCGGCCCGGCCCGCAGGGAGCGCGCGGGGAGCCAGCGGAGGGCGCAGGCTGGGCCGGCGGCGGGAGCTGGGCCGCACCGGAGGGTGCAGGCTGCGGCCGCTGGCGGCGGGAGCCGGGCCCCGCTGAGTGGAACGAGGCGGTGGCGGCCGCGGCCGGTGCCCTGCAGGCGGGCGGGCTGGTGGCCGTGCCCACGGACACGGTGTACGGCGTGGCCTGCCTGGCCCAGGACTCGGCCGCCGTACGCAGCATCTACAGCCTGAAGGGGCGGAACGGAGCCAAGCCGCTCGCCATCTGCCTCGGAGACGTGGAGCGGCTCTACCGGTGCGCGCTGAGAGACCCCCGGAGCCCCGCGGGATGGGTGGTGAAATAAATAGGGCAGGAGATCTTTCTCCTTTTTAATGCCTTTATTAAAAATCAGCTCGGGTGGGGAGAACCGACGTGTCGCGCTCACGCCGCTGCTGCTCCCAGGAGTGGCACGGAGGAGGAGGAGGAAAAGTGCAGCTGTGTTCGCTGGTCTGTGGGCAGAACTGGGGGTTCTGTCCTCACGAGAGCATCAGGAGATTCCCCCTTTTTCGGTTTGACATTCAAGGCCCTCTGTCTGGCCGACATCTTTTTAGGTTAGGGTGAGGGGTAAAAAGGGTCTCAGCGGACACTGGATTCTGTTCCTCACGTCTAGACATCACTTCGATCCCTCAGTTCCGTGTTGGCTCGTTGTTCTTAGGGGTTTTTTGTTAGGTTTGGTGAGAGGCTTCTTTATTTGCATGCCAGCCCTTATGTCCCTTCCTCTTCACTGTCCTCCGGGAAGCAGCAGGGTGCCACTCGACAAAAAAGGGAATTCCCAACCATCAACAACAGATAGTTTCTCGGGTTGCTGTTGATAATTGCTGCCCTGAGATGTGCAGGATGTCTCTGCCTCAGCCCATGCAGCTGAAGAATGAGTCTGAGCTCTTCACTTTTCGCTCTTGAGGTTGTTTATTAATTCTTATCTATAAAATTTTCTTTTTGCTCAGCAGGGCAGCCACAGGCACTGTGACCGCCCCAAGGGTGGTGTTGTCCTTTTATACTACAAACCACATATAACATATTTACACTTAATTCCAATACCTATCACCTGTGTTAGACAGTGCACTTCTACTCTAAACCAACCCCAAAGTGCCAACAGCACTGCAGAAAATGGAGAACAAGAAGAAGAAGGAGAAAGGCTGGACACGCCCAGGTCCCTCCATCTTGTCCCCATAACCCCCATACCAAAAATCCTAAAATCTACATTTTCACCCTGTGATAATTTTATTATTACACTATTCAAACCTGTGTGACTTTCAGGTCCTCATACAAAGCTGGCAACTTGCTCCAGGGCTCAAAATCAAATCCCCAGGTGTTCTGGGCTGTGTGCCAGGGTCTCTGAGCCCCCAGCAGGGTCCTTGGCAACTCTGGACACCCAGAGGGATGCACTGAGCTCTGACAATAGTTAATGAAAACCACAGGTGATTACAACAACAAACAGTTAGAACTCCACCCTGGCACCAAACTAGCCCAACCTGTGAACTCTGCAGCCTTTTTAAAAATATGGGCAACTTTTCTACTCATGACAGATGAGAGCTGCTCCCTGTGCCCGCCCTGATGCCGCTGTCCCTGCCCCTGCAGGTACTGCCACGTCAATGTCCCCGAGGAGCTGCTGCGGGACCTGCTGCCAGGACCAGTGACCCTGGTGTTGGAGCGTTCAGAGGAGCTCAATAAGGACCTGAACCCCTTCACATCGGTGGGTGATGGCTGCAGGATTGGGGGCAGGGGGCTGGCTTTGTGCTGCTGCTGCTGTAATGTTTGTCCTTAGCTGTAGGGGGATAGAATGTAAGAAAATAAAAATAGGGTGTAAAGTAATCTTAGCCCTAAGGAGCTGGGGCTGGGCCAATTATCAAAGATTAGGAACAGGCCTGACTTGAACAGGTCACAGCTGTAACCAGTGAGAGGAAGGAAGGAAGGAAACAAGGAAGGAAGGAATGAATGAATAGAGATTTTTGGAGTTCACTCGAATTAGCAATATGAATTAAGCATTTAAAGTTTAGCCTGTAGAACCATGTGTTGAATTTTAACCTTTTTATTTATGAAACCTCTGCCATGGTACAAAGGGCACAGGAAAATGCAAATTTTGAAGTTTCTTACATAAAGAACAATACCAGAGAAGACCAAGAGATACAAAACACCCAGATGGATGATGGATGGGGGATAGATGATGGGACAGGGATGGATGGATTTGGGGCAGGGATTGCTGGCAGGTTGAGAAGGGAACTGGAGTCAGTGGCTGCTTTGTGAAGAAGAAAGAGTCAGAGCTCTGAGGAGCTGCCCATGAGAAACACAAGAAGGTGTGAAACTTTTGTGATAAGGAGGCAACAGAATGGAACCCCTGCAATAGGATGACAACACTCAGCTGTCCCCAGAAGTGGTCCCTGTGGTGTCCTGCCCCCCAGGACTGACCTGGACGTGGGGCCTGATTTAAGCCTTGTGTTACCACAGCTCCAGCAGATGCAGATCTGTCAGTTCTCCAGAGTTCCAGCTTTAAGCCCAGCGAGCTTTAGGCAGTATTGAAGGCAGTTTGTGTGTGTGTAACTCTCTCCTGTCCCTCCCTGCAGCTGGTTGGTGTCCGCATTCCAGACCACCCCTTCATGAGAGACCTGGCTCGGGCCTGCCCGGGCCCGCTGGCCCTGACGAGCGCCAACATCAGCTCCCAGGGCAGCACCCTGAGCGTGCTGGTGAGGCTCCTTCCCCCCTCTGGCATCTCCCTGGGTTTGGCAGAGCCCCAGGCTCTCTCAGCTGAGCTTTAGCAATAAGCCAAGGGTTGCTCTGCTGCTGTATTTTTATTTAAATGGTACAAGCTGCTGGCAGGATTGTTACCCACGGCTCTCCTGCAGGAATTCCAGGACTTGTGGCCTCAGCTGTCCCTGGTCGTTGATGGAGGCCCCATAGGAGACATCCAGAGCCCAGAGTGTCGCTTGGGCTCAACTGTGGTTGACTTGTCTGTGTCAGGGAAATTCTCCATCATCAGGCCTGGCTGGTGAGTGTAGCTGGGGCTGTTCATTTGCATTAAACAAAACAAAGCTTTTGGATTGGGGTGGGACGTGCATTACCTTGCTTTGTTTGCTTTGCTTTGCTTCACTTCCCACAGCAGTTCCACCTTCTCATTAGTGTTAACCTAATTATGAACACACAGAAGTCCTCAGGAGCTCTCAGATTCCCCTTTCTCACAGGCTCTGTGTGAAGCTGTGTTTCTGCAGTTTGTGCTCTCCTTGGCTCTTAAGTGCAATCCTTGCTGACTGCTCCTCCCCAGAAAATGCACTTTTAATGCTCCAAACCTTTGTTCTCATGGCTCTGTTTCTCCCTGCAGTGCACTGACACCCACAGTTGAAATCCTGAAGAAGAAGTATGGCTTGGAACCAGAATCCTCCTAACCCTTGGGCCTGGGAGCTGGTGGAGCTGGGCACTGTGTGCCTGTGCACTCAGGACTGGGTGATCGTGGCCTTGTTTAATAAGGTCAATGGGTTATGTCAAGGTAAATTTAAAAAATATTAAAAAAGAAAGACTGGAAAACCCTTTTGGACCTTTTTTGTGCTGCTGTACTGTTCCCAAATGTCTGTTCTGTTACCCTGGTCAGGCTTTGTGCATACAGTGAAAAGTTAAACTGTTGTCAGGGCGGTGTGGGGAAGGCCCTGTGTGCCCCAGAGCTCACCCTGTGCCACCTGCACTGGAAGGAAAGCAGGCATGGAGGGGTTTGGAGCTCTGAAGGTGTTACAGATGTGCTGTTCTCTGTCCTAATTGTGATCAGAACCTCCTCCTGAGATTAAACTGTCAGTGCTTCTGAAAATTCAGTGTTCAGATACCCCAGGCTAGAGCTGCTCAGAACAACCTGCTTCCTCCTCATGCAGAGAATGGAATAAGCTCGTGGTGTGATGATCTTCCTTCATTTAAATGTAGAATTCCCTTTTGGTTTTGCTCTGAAATGGTGCTAAGCTGAAGTAAACAGGGAATGGATGAAAATGTCCACTGGTATTGATCATTGATTGACAAGTGCAGTCTCTGGGAAGGGAGGAGGGGGTGGTGTGGGGCCAGGATCCTGTGCTGGGGGAGCAGCTCTGCCCCTGGGATGTGTGTGGGGTGCCCAGCCTGCACTGGGATGGTTTTTCCCAGTGTCTCGAGGGCCCTGGAGGGGCTCTGCTGCTGCAGCTCCTCCTCCTCCTCCTCTCCTTGGGGAGTTTGGGACATGCAGAGGAGCTGAGCCAGGCAGGGCTCCTCTCCCAGAGCTGGGTGTGATGCTCCCCAGGTGAGGCACAGCCCTGAGGAAGAGCTGCCCTGCCTGAATGGGGCTGGCTCTGGTGGCTGCTCTGGGGTGCCCAGAGCCTCATCCTGGCACAGCCTGCAGTGGCATTTGTGGGCAGACAACTGGGGAAATGTGTCACCATCTCAGCTGGTGCCTCTGCTCATGTCCCTGCTGCCAGTGCTCAGTGTCCCTGCGAGTGACAGCTTTATTTGTACCAGCAGCACAAGAGGATGAGCCATGCATCAGGCAGGGTGAAAGGGCCAGTGCTGTTGCCTTGCAGAAACTGCAGGCACTATAAATTCCCTCTTTCCTCTTTCCTCTGGCTGGCTGTGGGGCACAGTGCTGTCAGCTTGGCACCAGCTGAGGTGACAAGCCTGTGTGTCAGGGTCAGGGCACTGTCAGCACCTCTGGAATGTGCCAGCACACAGCAAACCCAGGATTTCTTGCTTGTTCAGGTGTCCTTGGTACTTCCCAAACTGGGACCCTGCTGCTACACCGAGTGACTGTGGTGTGCTGGGAGCAGGGACGTGGTGCTGGGACCTGTGGTGACACCAGGACACAGTGACCTGTCTGGGGACACAGTGAAAATACAGCCCAGCCCAGCTGGGACAGGGGGATCAGACACAGCTGCTGCTGGAGTGGGCAGGTACCTCTGGAAATATGCCAGGCAGGAAAAAAACACCTTCATAAACCTTCCCAGAACAGGGTGACCCTCGCAGCCCTTGTGGAAATCACATTGTTGTGAGCACTCAGAGCAGGAGATACATGGTTTGCATTTCAATTAGCAAACAGAAATGCATCTGAAGGATCTCATAGCAGAGCCAGTTCAAACTCATGGAGCAAAGAAGCAGCACCAGGCCAGGCTGCCTGGGCCAGGGCTGGTGTTGGAGGTGGAGCTGCTTGGTGTCTGCCCCTTTCCACCCTGCTGGAGCTGGTGGGGATGCTGCTGGCAGCTTTAATTTTGGAGAATGTTCCAGATTGCAAGGCAGGATGTGTTCTATTACCACCTGTATGGCAGTTGTCTTCTGTCAAGTGGGCAATTTGCCTTATCTCTCTCTTTGACTGACCACATTCACTCCTCCCTCAGGAGGGGACACCTGCTGATACCAGCTCTGGAATGTCCCTGCATGGCTGATAAGAACTACAGCATCCCATTGGCAGATGGGAGCCCAGAGGGAGGAGCCAAGCATTCCTACCCGGATAGAATCTGGAGATTCTGGAACACCAGCACGGCTTCTGCACTGCATTGCCCAGAGGAACAGCAGCTGCCTCTTGCCCTGGATCTGCAGAGGCAGAGACTGCACCTTTCTCCAGGATCCCTGCTCCAGCAGAACCAGCCCTGGCACTGCAGGAGGGCTGAGCCACAATTCCAATGGTTCTGCTGCCAACAGCCTGACCCACAGGGTGTCAGGCTGGGTTCTGACTCTGGCACTGTTGCTTTAGTTCACTGCATTCTTTATTTTATCCTTTTATTTTCTTCCCTATTAAAGAACTGCTATTTCCTGCTCCCATAATTTTTGCCTGAGAGCCCCTTAATTTAAAATTTATAGCAATTCAGAGGGGTGGGGAGGGTTTACATTCTCCATTTTAGGGGAGGCTCCTGCCTTCCTTAGCAGGCTCCTGTCTTTCCAAACCAAGACAGAGAAATCCAGCAAAGTTTGCTAATTACAAGCTTTGCACCACACGATCTGCCAGGGCAAGTGGCCACAAATGAAGCCCATTTTCCATAGGAAAAAGAAGTCATTTCCTCAGGGCCTGGGTGTCAGATGAAAAGTGGCCTTTGGGGCTCTAAGAATGTCCTGTCTCCTGGTTGCTGGCAGCTTTAGTTTAGGAGAAATCCAGCAAATGTCTGAGGCATCCAAGAGCCCTAAGCAGAGAGAGGTTTTCCTCCCTCACTACAAACACAGATCTGTGGTGCTACTGCTATTGCCCTCGTTCTGCTTCCCAATACAATGAAAACCAGACCCATGCTAATTAAGCTGGAAACACAAAATTGCAATTTGCAGTTAATTAAGTCTTTCAAACAATATTTATGTTAATCTTCTTCTGGTTTATTTTCTTGTAATGCCTTGACTAGGAAATAGCCCACTGCTTGGGGGGATGCTTCCAGATGAAGCCCAGCCTGCCCTGCTGGTTTAAGGAATTAATTAATTAATTATTAATACTGATTTAAGGAATTAGTCTGTAGAAGTGTAGATAATATAGGCAGAAGGGACCTTGAGGTCACCTGGAGAGTCTGTTTCCTCAGACAGCAGTCCCTCTTCCAGGTCACCCCAGGTACATTGGTCAGATTTGTTCTCAGCTCCCTTTTCTGGAGGATGTTCTGCCTGGCTGCTCTTCTTCCTATTTTCCAGTTCCTTAAAAAAATATTTATTTGTGCTGGAATTTTTCAGGGGCTTAAAGCTAACATGGTCTGTGTACATCCACCTCTTCTCCATTTTTCCCTTTTCACCCACCCTGGGGATGGCTGCAGGGAGTCCCTGGGGAGGGGGCCCTGGGCAGAGCAGGCTGAGGTGGGGAAATGTTGGGGTGCCAGGGGATGTCACCACTGCAGGAGCCATAGGAGGGAGGAGAAGTCCAGAGGTCAAGGGCTTTTCACTGTGGAATTGTTAAATTAACTATTAATTTAATTTTGATTGAATTAAATTAGAACTTTTTTTTTTTTTTTCCTTACCAGCAAATTATTCTCTGCATAATTAATGCTGGCTGAGGCTGCTGATTCACTTGCTGCTGTGGGACAGAGCATTCCAGAGCATTCCATTGCAGTCCAAGATGTGCTGGGCTCCAGGGGCACAGCAGGAAAGCCATAGGGAGCACCTTGGTCCCCAGGGCAGGGAAAGCACTGGATCAGATCCCCCTTGGTAATTAAACCATTCATTTTTACTGATGATCCCCTTTCACTCTGCTCACAGGGGCTGGGGGTGGCCTGGCTGCAGCTCTGTCAGGTGCAAGTTGTCATCAGCCACAGCTTGATTGGATGAGATTTTGGGATTTCTGGGGAATGAGGAGCTCCCAAGCTTGTGGTAGTTACCTGCCCAATGTGGGCAGAGGGGAATTTTCAGGTTTTCTTCTTTGCTGTGTAGTTGTGTCCTCTGAACATCCTTCAAATGTTGACAGCCTTCCCCAGGTGTGGAGAGAGCCCTTCCTTGCCTCCAGGTGTCTGAAAGCAAAAGAAATGGTGAGTTCACAGAGATTTGGGGTTTTAATCATGAAACATCATCTTTTAAAACCTGCAGTGAGCAGGACAGTTGGTTTCATTATTCTGAGCATGTCTGGCCAAAATCCTCTGCTGGTTCCCAGACATCCATTCCCCTCTGCAGCTGTGAGGAGATTGGAGGAGGGACAGGGATGGATGGATGGATGATGGATGGATGGATGGATGGATGGATGGATGGATGGATGGATGGATGGATGGATGGATGGATGGATGGATGGAGGTGGAGCAGGGATGGATGGATGGATGGATGGATGGATGGATGGATGGATGGATGGATGGATGTGGGGCAGGAGCCACCACACCTGGCTGACGTGGGAGCCCAGGGCTGGCAGAGGGAGTGGCCAGTGGGGCTCTGTGGTGCCTGGCTGAGCATGGCTGGGATTGCAGTAAAACTAAATTCAGCATCCAGGATGTTCCTGAGAGACACCACCAAGGTGCTGCTGGTCCTGCAGCCAGCTGGGAATGCTGCTGAGATGAGCATTTGGTGCAGACCGTGTTTGCTCTCCTTGTGCCCTCTGTGGTTAACACTCTGCAAAAATCTTCTTGGCAATGACTCCAATTAGGCCAGGACATCTCTCTGTAATCTGGATCCCTGTTGTGCTGTCAGACTCAATTCAAATTTAATTTGCTAAAGGTGTATATCAGGCAGCTTTTTTCCTTAAAACAAAACCGAGGGGAAGATATTGTTGATGGAAAAAATAATACAGGTTCATATTCCTCTTAACTTAAGGAAAGAAAAGAGATGATGCCAGAAAATACGGCTAAATTTACATTTTAATAGGAAAGGTTTTGACTACCTGCTCTGAGAAACACAAATTGCTTTCTGGATAGGACCCTTGCTTTGTACTGAAGTGCAGGGAATTAAATCCAGCAGGCCCTGATGAGATGAAAGGGAAATCTGGAGCCACACTCCCCACTGCCAGCCAGGGCAAGGACAAGGACAAGCCAGGTGCTGGTGGTGAGGCCAGCAGGACACAGGGACAGCGCTCCTGGCCCAGCAGCTGGAGGTGCCATGCAGGGAGCAGAGGCTTTGCTGTGCTTCAAACCCTGGGTGAGCATGGCCCTGCCCCTGCTGGTGTCCCCCAGTGTAGGAGTGTCAGGGGTAGGATGGTGGGGATGGACAGAGAGCAGAGATCTCTGCAGCCAGGGCTGGAACTTGGGGTTTATTGCAAAGGGCCTGGGTGCAGGGCCCTGCTGGGAGCTGCCAGCCACAGCTCAGAGCAGGCCTGAGAGAGGAGAGGGGGAGAGAGGATGAGAGCATAAGAGGGTAAGAGAGCAAGGTTCCCATTACAATACAATAAATCTTCTTCTATGTTGAATATTCTGATTCTCACTAACCAATCTAGTCCAAGATACAAATCCTACAGCATTTCCATACAGCCTAGAAGAATCATTCCATTACCACACTGGGTTACATTTGAAACCCTACAAACTCCTCTTTGGGCCCCTTCTGCCAAGCTGGCAGGGTCTGCTCTGAGCCTTGGGCCTGTCTGCAAGCAGAGGGGATTGTTTGATCCAAAGGGGATCACCTTCAGCTGGCCATGCCATTGTTTTCCAGTTGTTCAGGAACTGAGGGATCTCAAAGCTTGCTTTCATTTCAATCTCACTTAGAGTTTCCATATTCTCAAAATCTTTTGCCAGACAATCATATTTATAAGGCTTTCCTGTTTCATCTTCCCCACCACCCCAGCCCATTTTGGGGGTGCTGACAGAGGCAGGGCTGGCTCAGAGGGGTCTGTCCTCCTTTCTGTGTGGCTCAGAGGGGTCTCAGTAGCAGAACTGCTCTGGCACAAGTCCCACTTCAGCCAATCCCACTGGCAGCCGCAGTGGGAGCCTCCCAAGAGCCCCTGCCCAAGGCAGCTCTGCCCTCTGGGCTCTCTCTGCCCTCTGGGGTGTTTCTGCTCCTCCTCAGAGCAGCCCAAGCCTGCAGACAGCTCCAGCAGCCTCTCTGTGGCATCTCAGACCCCCATGCAGCCAAGAGCTGTGCCCAGGAGAAGCTGCTGTTAATTTCTTTGCATCTTAAAGCGTTTTTGGAGATGAAAGCACGGCACAGCGCTGTGCAGTCTTATCTCTGGCAGGGCCTGTCACCTGCAGACGTTTCTGGCACATTCACCAGCATGGCAGAGACTGGTCCCTGCTGGGACTGAGCTCCTGGAGTGTGTCCCCACCCCATATGGTGCTTTTCCAGTTGTCAGAGCAGTTGCATGCAGTGGATGGGATGTAAATTCAGTGTCATATGGCAAAGGCATCACTCAGACAAGGAGACAAGATGCTTATTGGGGATGCTTCCAATCCAATAAAATAAGCAAAATCATCCCTGTTAGAGGTTCAGTCAGAGCAGATGTGCTGGCACCCACAATGCTGATTCCCAGGGGGAAACAGTGTCACTGTCTGGAAGCCAAGGCAGTGATAAATCACAGGTGACATTCAGTAATTTGTTACTGCCTTGTGCAAAACACTGCTGCTCCTCTGGGCCAGGCCTGGGCATCTGCCTGGGATCACAATGGTTCTGATATTTACAATCACAATGGGTTTGTCAGGGGTTAGATAATGACAAAAGGCCCTGGATGGAGGAGAACATGGACAGGGAGCTGCTGGAAATAAAGCAGAGCATGGGCCAGGTACAGCTGGTGTGGGAAGAGCTGCTGGGCTGAGCAGTATTGCAGGCAGGGAGCCCCCAGTGTAGGGAATAATTGGCAAATGTAGTGGCATTCCCTACATTCCCCAATGCAGGGAATAATAATATTATTCCTTACATATTGGAAATAATATAGGGAATTATTTGAATTATATTCCAATAATTGGAATAATTCATAATTTGAGTGAATAATCGCTCCATTGAGTCAGAATACTGAACAATCGCTTTATTCAACTGTATTATATTTATATATATGCTTTATATATATTGATAGATATGTTTTATTAAACTATATTATATTTAATAATTGCTTTATTAAAACTATAGTATATTAAAGATACTATACTTAAGAGTTACTATACTATAGAGATACTATACTATACAAAAAATACTAAAAGGATACTAAAAAGGTACTAAAGAAAAACCCATGACTGTCTGAGACAGCCAGGACATAGCTTTGACCCAATTTCCCAGAGGAAATAAAACAACCCTCAGCAGAATCCAACTGACAAATCACTTCAGGTAAACAATCTCCATAACACATTCCACATGTGCAAAAACAACAGGAGCAGCCCGTAGAGATAAGAATTGTTTTCTTTTTCTTCTCTGAGGTTTTTTGCTGTGATTCCCAGAAAATATCCTTGGGGAGTTGTTGGGAAAATATCCTTGGGGAGTTGTGCCTGCCTGCCCTCTGTGAGAAGGGCTGTGGCTGCATGTGCCCACTGACAGTGTGGAGGGACCAGAGCATTTCAGGATCACTGCTGAGCATTTCAGGATCATTGTTTGTCCATTTGTTGCTTCATTTTGGCTTCACAGAGGAAGTTTTGCATCCCAGTGCCTGATTTTAGGACCTTTGCTGACTCCCTGGGACAAGCTGGTATTTTGGTTAAAGCATTACAGAGGGCTACAGTGTGATAGAATGTACAATGTTATCTTCAAGAAGCAATTGTACTTCATAACATGAATTAATTAACAACTTACACTTAAACCAAGTAGCTAATTACAGACCTAGCTTACCAGAGTGCAGGAAGGGATAATAGAAATGGTAATTGTTGAGTTAAGCAGGATGTGATGTGCATCCAGGGCTCACCTGGGACATCTCAGTCAATTCTTCCTCACCCTGTCCCACCTGTTGCCCACTGTGGCTCTGTTGGGATCACCTTTGCTGGTGATTCTTTAGGTGACCCCAAACCAGTCCTTCATCACACCTGGTGGTGGTGGGATGCCCTGAGAGCCCTTGTGTGGCAATTCTGGGGCATGGAGCAGCAGTTCAGAGCCTGTGGGGACACAAAGGGGGTCCAAGGTGGGGTGGGTGTCCCTCAGGAAGGCGCTGTGCTGCTGGCATGGAGCCATCCCAGACCTGCTGGGCTCTTTGCCAGCACCAGGCCTGTGCTATTATGGGCAGATTACCTGCAGAATGCTTTTTTAATCTTGAGAGAAATAACTTGATTAGTAATTATTGGTGCAGAACACTTGGGGAGTCTCTGCAGAGGGTGAGGACAGGCTGTTTCACTGGAGCTGCCTGTCACTTTTGTCACCTAATTATAACACTGTTCCATGCCAAGACTCTGGACAGACAGAGGAAAAAAAAAAAATCCTCAGCGTAATTGTATTGGTCATATTTTATAGCCACTAATTACTTGCCTTGCAATTAGCATTTCTCTGGCTGGCTGGGGAGCTGTCACAGCCCTGGCTCAGGACACACAGCTCAGTGCCTCCCTGGCACAGCTCCCTGGGGCTGGCAGGGAAGGACAGCAGCCCCTGGGTGGTGATTCTGCAGCACAGGAGGGCAAGGGGGGCTGGTCACCACTGGGGGGGCAGCTGAGGGATGTGGTGGTGTCCAAGTCTGGGACAAGATGGGTTTGATGGCTCCACCTGAGCTCAGTGTGATAATGAATCAAAATTCGCATGTGAACTTTAGCTGCATCCATAAATTCTTCATTTATCATTATTTAAGATATGTCAGCATTCAAACTCTGCTTTAGAGCTGGGAATTTACATGGTATTGTCTCTGATGCAGTAAATATTCTTGTGCAAAGCCCATCAGGCAGTTTTCTACTTATTAGGAATTAATGGCTCATAAACCAGAGCCAGAACAGGCTGCTGGTGTGAATGAAGGGAAGGCTGTGGCTTTTGGGGTTCCCTCCTGAGGAATTCTGAAGGGACCCCAATAACAGGAATTGGGTCAGTGCACCCTGTGAGCTGCACCTCCAGGTGCTCTCCTCTTACATCTTACAGTACATATGTTAAGCCTCTGCTTCTCTCTGCACTGGCAAATCTTCAAAATCCTTCACCTCCAGGAAAGACCATCTGCTGCTGCAGCAGCATGGAAACAGCTTTCAGCAAGCAAAAACTTCACTTTATCCTTTTAATTCTGCCCAATGCCAAAAGTTCAGTGATTTATTGTGCCTTTTGCAAGGTTTTTCTCTAAGTCTCTCTATGGCTGGTCTTTGTCTGGGAAGTTTTAGGGATTTTGCATTTGTATGAGTGTCTCAGAGTTGTCATGACATGGTGAGAGAGCTTGTCTGGTGTGAAGCCACCCTGGGCTGATGTGCTGTGCTGACACTTTTCCATAAACACATCAAGTCCTAAACTAAAACTCTTCTAACAACTAAGTTAGATGGAATCAAAGATGAATCAGCAGTTAAATGCATTTGTGGTGCTGGGGGCGATGCAGGAGCTGCAGCCTGGCATGTCCTCCTGGGGCTCAGAGCAGGAATGGCCCTGAGAGGGGTTATACTGAATTGTTTGTCCATTTGTTGCTTCCTTTTGGCTTCACAGAGGAAGTTTTGCATCCCAGTGCCTGATTTTAGGACCTTTGCTGACTCCCTGGGACAAGCTGGTATTTTGGCTAAAGCATTACAGAGGGCTAGAGTGTGATAGAATGTACAATGTTATCTTCAAGAAGCAATTGTACTTCATAACATGAATTAATTAACAACTTACACTTAAACCAAGTAGCTAATTACAGACCTTTTAGCTTTTAACAGAGTGCAGGAAGGGATAATAGAAATGGTAATTGTTGAGTTAAGCAGGATGTGATGTGCATCCAGGGCTCACCTGGGACATCTCAGTCAATTCTCAATTACTCCCCTGCTGTCTGAAGGCTCAAGCTTCCCTGCAGTGACATCACCAGTGCTCTGAGAGCCCCTGGTCCAGCCCAGTGCCAGGAACAGAGAACAGTCTCCTGTTGTGGCAGTGCCAGCTGTGGGTTTCTCTGGGTCTGCATTGAAGGCACTTGAGGCAGCAGTTCATGTTCAGACTCAGGTGTTCATTATTTCTGATCACTAAAACAGTCTCACTGCTGTGAGTTCAGCAGCTTTTCATTAGAAGGCACAAAATGGCAACAATCTCTTGGTACAAGGGCTTTGAAGACTAAACTATCCAATTAAGAGCTGACACCTGGATTATTTTCCCTTTTAATAACTGATCCCACAGAGCCCACAATGGGGACTTTTCTGCCCAATTACAAAATGCCACCCAAACCCATGGAGAAGGAGGAAGAAGAAGCATGAAGAAGAAACCCAGGATGACACCCTGTGCCCTCCATCTTGCTTCCATCCACAGCATACTGAAAATCCCAAAACCTCTATTTCTCACCAGGTGATAACACCTACACTACTCTATAATCTATTGCACACTTTTGTGGATTCCAGTCTGTTCTGGAGTTTAGAAAACTTTCTCCATGACTGAGGGTCAAAGTCAGTGCTGCCCTGGGGGTCAGGGCACCCCAGAGCAGACACAGAAATATTCCCTGTGTGCCCTGGGTTCCCACATCCTGAGACTGCTGTGCCCTGGCTGCCAGCTCTCAGCCCGTGCCTGCCCTGCCCACCTTGGCCCTGCTCTGCCCTGAGCCAAGCCCTGGTGGCCCAGCTCTGCTTTGTGCCATGTCCTGGTGGCCCAGCTCTGTCCAGCTCCTTGCTGTGGCCTCTGCACAGCCCTGGGCTCCAGCTCTGGAACTTGCTGCCTGCCAGCCCAGCAGCTCCTGAGGTTTCTGTTCTGCAGGGAGGCAGAAATATTCTGTGGTGTGGGTCTGAGCTGCTGGCAGAGCCCTGTGCAGCTGTGCCCTGCTGCCAGCCCTGCTCCTCTAGCACACCTTGGCTGAGCAGCGTTTCTGGCACTGCACAGCCCTTACAGTAACACAGAGGAGAAATTCATTTAGTGAGGCTTAAGGTCACATTCTGAGAGTTAGCAGTTGTGAGGTCAGGAACAGAGGGTTACAGGAGGAAACAAAGCCCAAACCAGGCCCTGGAGCCAGTGCTGCCTGCTCAGCTCTCCCTGTGCTGCTGCAGGGCTCCACGTGGCCCATGCTGGTCATGTTTGTGGCCAGCAGAAGCACAGGCAATGCTCCTCATGCCTTCCTCTCAATGGGAATGGATGGGCAACCATCCCAGAGCAGCTGCCACGTTCACCTCTGGGGATGTCTGGGGATGCAAACCCTTCTGCAGGCGTGGGGAGCTGTCAGCACTGAGCACAGCCATGCTGGCACTGCAGCAGTGGCCTGACAGCTGCTGTGAGCTTCATGGCTGCATGTGGCTGTCCTGACTGGCAGGGGAGCTGGAATTGACACAAAGCCAGAGTTGTCTGGCTGGA
Source organism: Agelaius tricolor (assembly GCF_023055355.1). Lineage (NCBI taxonomy): Eukaryota > Metazoa > Chordata > Aves > Passeriformes > Icteridae > Agelaius > Agelaius tricolor. The sequence continues at coordinate 3,923,175 of NW_027269296.1, read as the reverse complement.
AAACTCTGGTGTCACCATCACATTTTCTGGAAAAATCCCCTTGCCCAGGATTTCTCTCCTGGGAAGCTGAGAAGCCTCAGAGAAAAAGGAAAACAATTCTTATCTCATTTGCTTCTCCTGTGTTTTGCTGCTTTGGAATGTGGTTGGAGATTTTTTACCCAACAGGTGGTTGTTTCATTGGTTTCATGTGAATTGTTTTGACTTCTTGGCCAATTACAGTCCAGCTGTGTCAGACTCGAGTCAGTCATGAGTTTTTCTTTATTATCTTTTAGCCCTCTGTATGTATCCTTTCTCTATTCTTTAGTATAGTTTAGTATAGTATTCTTTAATATAAAATAGTAACATAAAATAATAAATTAGCCTTCTAAGAACACAGAGTCAGATTCATTTTTTCCTTCCAACAACAGGGAACCCTGAAAACACCACACTGGCTTGTCTGGGAAAGGTCACTGTGATGCTGCAGCACTTGAGCTGTTGGATTACAAACAGCTCCAAAAACCCAGCAGAAAATGGAAAGTGGGATAAGATGTCCCAGGGGTTCCTCAGCAGGTGATGCAGGCAGCCAGCAGTGAGAGAGGGAGGGCAGGATCCAACCTGCACAGGGCAGCCAGAGGTGAGACAGGGGAGTCCGAGCCAAAGCCAGTGAGCTGAGCTGAGAGTGAGCAAGGCCTGGGTGGGGATGGCAGCTCGAGGGCCTTGGGGCTTGGTCCTGTCCCTGGCACGGCCCTGGCTGGGAGGGATTGTGGAACAGAGCCCCTGCAGCTGCTGAGGGACAGGGCCTGCAGCAGGAGGTAGCACTGCCTCCTCCCCTTCAAAGGAAAAATGCTAATTTCGAGTTACAAATTGGACATCAGCCCCTTCGTGTGTGTGCTCCATGCAGCACTTCTGCAAAGGGTTAGAACAGGGATGAAAAGCCCCTGGTAAGAAGAGAGGATGCTGAAATACCTGAGTATGGTGCTGGCTGGCAGCTGCTCCAGCCTGTGGTATCTCAAAGCTGGGGCTGCCATCGAGGGTCCTCAGCCATCTGCAAGGGAAGAGCTTCTTTAGAATTACTAACAGTGGCATCCTGTGTCCTCTTTGGTCCAAGCTGATGTTTGCTGAGGGATATTGGAAGAATTAGTAGAGCTATTTCTCTTTAATCCTGCCCCAAGTGACAGCAAAATCAAACTAAAAGGCAGGAGATCGTGTGCTGTTGTTTTAGGCAAGAGCCCAGTGGTGTTAACAAAGATTTTATCTTTATGGGGGTTGTTTGATTTAGAGAATAAAATAACCCAAGGTAACAAAGCTGGATGAATTAAAAGCTTAACAGCATGAAAAGGTATTCTAGCCCCATAAATTCTTCAGGGAACTTGTCTGGGCTGTCCCACTCCTCCTTGAGACCAGTGACACTGCCAGCCAGCACTGCCCTTCCCTCTGGGGCTGTCCAGTACTCGGTTGCTGGATTTACCCTTTCTAGGAAAGAGGTTTTGGGGCAGGCAGATGGTGGCTTTTGGCAGGGATGCAGCACTGTGTGGCTGCTGGGGGGTCCAGAGAGCCAGGACACCAATTCTCACTGCTTGTGGTTTGACTTTTATTTGATGAATCAAGGGAAATGAATAAATGGGCTGTGTTTGCAAGGGTGATGCTTCTGCATCTCTGACTGCCACGAACAAGGGCTGAGAGGGGGGGAATAGTGGGTAGGGATGTTTCTGAGAATCTTCTTCAGTCTTTGCTCTCCTTTCCTGGCAGTATCAGCAAGCACTCCAGCACTGCTGCCCTCTAATCTAATCAGACCCAGGGTAACAGGATTTGTCTGACCACTTAGATACCCACCAGCAGAGCAAATACCAGACGTGTTCTGTGAGAATGGCCAAAAGCTATTCCAGCCCCTTTCAGTGCAGAGACAAGATCTCTGGAACCTTCACCTGTCCCTGCTTTGGGCTGCTGCTCCAAATTCCACCACTGCTGGCCTTGAGCAAGACTCTGCAGGTGGGTTCATCAATACAGAGCAGGATCTGCACAAGGGGAGCTCAGACCAGGGGGTGTGCAGCCCCTTCCTTCTCATGAGCATTTATGGGTGTCTTCCAAAGTGTTTTCCTTTATGATTCTTGATGAGTAGATAAAAGGCCATTTCTTCTTTTAATGGAGTCTCTGATATTAATGGTCTCCCTCCAATCAGATTAAGGTGTTTTGGCCCATTTTACTCTAATGGAGGATGATTGAGAAATAAATATCTGGTTCACAGCTGGCTCCTTGCCGAGCTGCTGCCACTGAGACACTGCTGGGAAATAAAAAACCAAAAAGGCTGGAGGAGTTCAGCCTCTCCCTTCACAGGGGCTCCAGCACTTCCCTCCTACCAACCCCTTCTGGGCTGTGGGCACATCCTGGGACCATCCCAAGGGGCACATGGAGAGTGGGGGAAGGTTGTGCTGGGGCTGTGCTCACCCCCTGAGCTCCTGGGGCAGCTGGTGCTGCAGTGACTGCTCTGCCCTCATGCAGGGGGATCTGTGCTGCCCTCCCTGCCTGGTCCTGCCCTCCCTGCCTGCCTGCCCTCCCTTCCCTCCTGGTCCTGCCCTCCCTGCCTGGTCCTCCCTGCCTGGTGCTGCCCTCCCTGCCAGCCTCTGCCACGGACAAGGGCAAAGCAAAGCTCTGGAGGCTGCTGGATAATCAGAGCTATTAGAGGCACTCGTGTGTGCAAGAGGGTGTGAAATGCAGATGGCTGGAGGACCCTGGGGAGCAGCAGAGAACAAGTGGGGACGTGCCCATGGCTCTGCTGAGGCTAGGATGGAGCACTGGCTGTGGTTGCTGGCCTGGGGGGTCCTGGGGTCCCTGAGCCCATCTGAGTTGCACAGAGCAGCTCCCCAGGCTGTGGTTGGTCCCATTGTGTTAACAAGGCACCACTTGTGCATTTTAAGTGTGTGCTCCTTGATGTCGTCCTGCCTCTAAATGATCCTGGAAATGCATTGTCTCCTTAACTACTTTTTAATTAAAAGTCAGGGATATTAGAAAAGAGAAATCAATTCTTGTCACAATTAAGACTTGGTTTGAACAATTGCAGCATGTTTCAGTGAAGGATCCTCTCTGGGCTTATTGATCTGTATTGTCATAATGTCTAGGTTATTGCCATGGCTCAGACAGACTTAAATGAACATTTCAGCTGAATTATGTATGTTATCTGGCAGGCAGAGGAGGCTGCCTGCTGCCACTCAGAGCCTGCAGGGCTCCCCTGGCCCCCACTCCTGCTGACTGAGGCCTGGCTGGGATGAGCACCTTGTCTCCTACAGTGTCAGGCTCCTCTGTGAGCCTGGTGAATGTGCCCAGGGCCTGGTCACTGGTTGGGCAAGTCAGGTAACCTCGGGTTTGCAGCCCCAGGAAATTCTGAAAGCTTGGAGGCAGCCACAGGGCAGCCAATGGCACCAGCTGAGCAGGAGCTGCACCTGCAATGCTGCATCTCCCTGCTAAGGAGCTGCAGGAGGGCAGCTGAGCACAGGGGCTGTGCCTCCCCCAGCCATGGAAGTCTCTGTCTTCCTTTGTCTTCCCCTCCTTCTCCCTTTCCCTCCCTTTCTCTCTGCAGAGAGGGGCTGGTGGGAGGTCTCCAGCACTCTCCACTGTGAAAGTGACAGGAGAGTAGGAGGCTGATTAATCAAAATCTAATATGATGAAGGGCCTTTTTAAAGGTAAAAGATGTCCCAGTTATGGTTTGTCTGCCCTTTAAAAGTTCTTGAAAACTAGGGGGTCTTGGAGGAAAGAAAATTGATTTCTCATGGTTCCTCTTGTACCTTGGGGCAGAAAGCAAATTCAAAGGGGCCCTGCCATGAAAGGTTGGAGTCTGCTGCTGTGGCTGATAATGAGATCTCTCAGAGATAAATCAAAACACCTGGACTCCACCACGGAGCAGCTACTGGTTTAAGCCAAGACCTGGAATCAGGAAGAAGAGAGGGCACATGCTCACCCTTGCCTGCTGTGGAAGCAGAGGTGGCAGCAGCAATGCTGTAGCTCCTGTTATGTTGGTGCCAGAGCTGTTCCCTCCTGCCTGGTGGTGCCTGGCACACCCAGCACCTCCCCACAGTTTGTGCAGAGCCTCTGGCCCCCACCAATGCACTTTTCACATCATCACTGCTCCCTTCCATGCAGTGGCACATCAGCAGCTGTGCTCCCCCCAGTCCTGTGAGCTGCATCCCCCAGACTTGGGAGCTGGGGAAGGAAAACCCTGATGGCCTTGAATTAACCGTGGTTAACTCCTTGTTAACCAATGGCCATGCCTTCCAGGGCTGCAGCCCTCTAGATCCCATTCATTTTGTGATAAGCAGGATTCACATAATAACTTCTGGCTCATATTAATGCTTTTAATCTGCAGACCTCAGAAGGAGATGAGCCAGAGAAAACCGGGAGAGAGAGATGCTCAGAAAAAAAAAGAAAAGAAGCAGAGAAAAGTGAGTAGGATGAACTCTTTACCTCTCTATCCCATTAGCATGTTCACCATGGATTGCAAAATCCTGTTAGGCACAGGCAGCCTGCAGATCCCGAGGCAGAGCAGAGCCTGCTGTGTTAGTGGTGGCTCTGGCTCTGCAGCAGGGCCAGGGCTTTCCTCAGTGCTGGCTGCCCTCAGGGTGCTGGGGAGGGCTCCAGCACAGCTTGCCCCTGCACTGGGACTCCCCAGCTCTGAGATTTGTTGCTCTTTGTTTTGGGTTCAGTGACCCTCAGGCTCAGTGTTCATGCCTTTGCTGTTTGAGTAATTGGAGAAGTGTCTAATCCTCTTCTCCACCGATGTCACTGTCATGCAGCCTGTGATTAAACAGGCTGTCAGCTGCTGCTGTTTACAGATAACAATGCTGCTTTCTCTCATTCCTACACTATCAGGCTCATTAGGAAGGTTTATGGATAAATTAGTCAGTCTGGGATTGAATAATGTCTGAAAAGTCCTCAGTTCCACTGAGGAACTGCATCTTCCTGCTCTGGGTAGCCAAATGTGACAGTGTGACAGTGACCTGAACCACTGCATGGGGCACAGGCCAGCCCCACACCAGGGTGACCCCTAGATCTGGGGCCTGACTGCTGAACCCATGTGGGCTCTCTTCAAGGAGACTTTTCCAGGGGTGAGCCCCCCACTTCTGGTACCAGGCTGGAGACAGCAGTCAGTGCCAGATAAAATCCTCTCTGATGCTTCACTACAGCAGATTCTGCAATACACATAAAAAGAGGCTCTTTTCCCACTCTTATTGCATGAAACACTCGTACATTTCCAGAGAGGGTTCCTGGTAGGCTTGGTGCCTGGCTGTTCAATACAGCAGGAACAAACTGCAGCTGCAGATGGGAACAGGTTGTTTCTGCCATTTGTTATTTTTTTCCCCTAATTATGATGCAGATTGGATGCTCTCTCCAGCATTCCCTCCCTTTCTGTTTATTCAAGCAGGATTTTTGTGAACCTATACACCAATTTCTGTCTGGGCCTGGAGTGCCCCATTAGAATGGAGCAGAATGTATTGCTCCCCTGAGCTGCAGCTCTTTCCCCAGTCCCCTTCCACCACTGGCCAGGGCTGAACTGGGATGTGAGCAGGCTGGGATGTGAGGATCCCCTCTCCAGCCTCAGCACAGGGCTGGCAAGACCCCCATGCAGGTATCCTGGGGGATGGTGTGGCTGGCAGCCTCTCTGTCTCTCCAGGGCTGCATCTCACCCTGGCAGGGTGGCAGCAGGAGCAGAGGAACCTGCAGGCATGGAGAGCTGTCCTGCTCTCTGCTGAGCACTGAGCAAGCTGTAATTACTGGAGAGCTTTCAGGGAGCTGGACACACCATGCTGGTGCCTTATTTAGAGTCTGCCCAAGTGCTGAGTCTCCTGGAGTGCAAAATGCATCTATGAATTAGCCACAGCTGGATTCAATTGCTAATTATAATTTGCAAAGTGCGTTCCCTTCTTCTGTCACGGACAAATGAAAAAGACTCACTCTGCATGACCTCCCCATCACCCTCACCCTGTGACTGGGGGGGAGAACTGGTGGATGTCTTGTGCTGATTGAGTTACCAAGTGAGTCCTGAAGTGTCTTTCCTCATCAGTGTGCCACACAAGTTGCATTTCTGATTTGCCTGGTGAGTAAGAGCCGGAGCAGAATCACTGCAGGGAAATCCACAGCAGTTCAGTGCCCTTGTTGTTAAGGAGCATTTACTGCCACATTATTGAGGGGCCAGGAAAGTCAGAAATCTTGGTAATGCATTTTAAATGATGATCAGCACAAAGATATAAACATGAAAAAGCTCTTAATAAATCGAGGAAACACCATGAAACTGGGGAATCCAGGCCCAAGGTGCATTGGCACTTTGGGGTCCCCCTTTGGGGTGCATAGGGGTGCTCTCCTCAGGAGCAGTGTGAACCAGACTGGCACACTTTAGTCTTCAAATTCACCAAGGTTTGGGCTGCAGGTGCAGTTCAGTGCAGCTTGGAGCTGCTGAGGGAGGTCTGGGAAGCACTCAGGCTGTGGAGGGAGCCTGGCACCAGGGCAGGCTCTGGCCCTTGCTGTGGCCACTCTGGAGCTTCTTCCCTGGCACTGAACCCTGGACACTCACCTCAGAACCACACAGCCAGCAGGACCAGCCTAAAACACCTCTGACAGTGAGGGATGGCCACATGCTACAGATCCCTCTGTGAAACAAAACCAGCCTGCTGTAAAACCATTTCTGATGTGACTGAAAATAAAAATCCTGATGACAGCACTTCGAACAGACCTGCTGCAAATCTCTGTGAGTGGATTTAATGAAACCAGCCAGGAAGAGAAGGAGAGCAAATCAAAGGTAGGACAACTTCTTTGTTCAAATTACTGTAATTGGTACCAAAATTATGTTGGTGGTTGTTTGCACCATTATACTTGAGGTACATCTTCATTTCTTTCTCAGTTCTCAGAGGTGTTTCTCCCTCAGTTCTCACTCTGCACCTCTGCCTTTCAAGCAGAGCAAGTGAAGCCACAGCAGAGGGGAAGAAGCCTGTGGGGTGCTGGAATCCTGCCCTGTGCTCAGGGCAAAGCATCTCTGAGGGGCAGCTCCTGCCTATTGGGAAGGATGAAAGTTTGACAAGAAAGTCTCACAGTTATGTGTGCTTGGCAGAAAGATTTTTGAATGTAGAATCTGAAGGATAGAAATGAAAGCAAGTTTTGATATAGAAGAAAAGAATTGCTGAGCCAGTCTCACTGGATAACCAAGGAGGCAGAGGGTGTGTTAGTTAGAAGGGGTTTTTATGGCTTAGAGCAAAGGATAAACCCACCCCAAACAAAAAGATTTTTTTACCAAGCAGAAAAATAGCACAGGCAAACAAGGCAGCAAATGTGGCAAGTAAAAAAAAGTCTCAGAATTTTCCACTGCAAGAAAACTGAAAACATCTTCTAGCTTAAACTGTAATGTATTGACTTTTAGTGATTGGAGAATAATAACATGAATATGGTAATTATAGTAGTTATGATAGGTTATAGATAAAAGTTAAAGTATAGATTGGTCCTACTGTATTGAGATGCTAAGCAAAGAAAAGTATAGAATGCATTGTAACCAAAAGAAAAGTATATAATGCATTGTAACCAAAACCAAAATATATAATGTATTGTAACCAAAACCAAAGTATATAATGCATTGTGACCAAAAGAAAAGTATAGCATGCACTGTAACCAAAAGAAAAGTATAGAATGCATTGGGACCTAAACCAAAGGGTCTCCAGGCCTGCCTGCAGCTGGAGCTGACAGCTGTGGGCACAGCTCTGTCACCCACCACCCTGGCCTGCTGTAATGTCCTGGATGTAATAAACTGCATTTTGGAGAGCAGCCTGGAGTCCCACATCCCTCATTTCAGCTCTTACACCTGCCTCCTCCAGAAGCCTTCCCACTATTCCCAGGAGAGCAAATCCCACACACAGCTCCTGAGCTCAGGGCCTCCGTGTGCCCTTCAGGCTCTGTCACCAGGCTGTGACACCTGGATCCCTCCTGTCTGGCTCTAATTAGCAGCATGTGGTAATTTGTCTCTGGCTGAGTTGGAATTTAACACCGGGTGCATCCGTGCCCCAGCCAAAGGCAGGGTTCATGCTGATGATGACAGAACAGGGGATGACTTACATAAGTGTAATGATGTTATGCTGCCTGGAGCTCTGGATTTTCTCAGTATATGATGAATGTGAGGCATTTAAAAAAATTAGACACTCTATTTTACATTATTTTCTAGAACGTGGATATCTGGGGGCTGCCTGGAAATCCATTAGCAAGAAATGTAAAGATGCTTAAAGGCATTTACCCAGATTAGCTGTGTTTATGCAGTCAAGGGTCTTTTATGTGATTACCTTGAAAGCTAAAGAACTGCTGCAAAACATTTCTAGTGCAGACATTGTGAGGCAAAGAGTACAGATCTGACACAAAGAGCTGTTAAAAAACAAGTGCACAGCTCTGGTTGCTTTGTATTTGCAGACAAACAACCCAGAAGGCAGAAGGGTTTTCCCTTTGCAGCCCTGAGGCTGGGCTGTGCAACTTTGAGCAGGAGATTTTTGGGAAGTGTGGTGGTGTCTGCAGGGGTCTCAGGGAGAGGGAAGAGATGAGAATCTTGACTTTATGTTTCAGAAGGCTGATTTATTATTTTATGATATATATATTATATTAAAAGAAAATTATATATTAAAACTACACTAAAGAATAGAAGAAAAGGATTTCATCAGAAGGCTAGCAAGGAACAGAAAGGGATGAAAATAAAATCTTGTGACTGACTAGAGAGTCTGAGACAGCTGGACTGTGATTGGCCATTAATTAAAAACAACTACATGATACTAATCACAGATGCACCTGTTGCATTCCACAGCAGCAGATAATTATTGTTCACATTTCATTTCTGAGGCTTCTCAGCTTCTCAGGAGAAAAATCTTGTCAAAAGGATTTTTCACAAAATATGTCTGTGACAGGGAAACTTTACATTAAATTCCTTTTTCACTGTGATTTGTGCCAGTTAGCAGGAGGGGATGAGCAGGGCTGGAGCACTGTGCCACAGGGAAGCAGTGGTTGAGCCCTGGCAGCAGCTGGGGGTGGCACACTGCTGAGGTGCCACTGGGACAGGATTGCCTGAGCCACTTTCCTCTGTGGGATATTCCCTAAAGCCAGGCATGCTTGTGCTGTATTGCTGCTGCTTCCTCTGCTCTGCCTCTGCCCTTGTCACAGCAGAAGGCCTGGAGTGTGTTTGTGTGACATGCCAAAACTACTACAAAACTGCAGAAATCCTTTGTTTTTATTGTACAATAATAATTGCAAGTGTGGAAGAGAAAGGAGAGGTGCAAAAGCTTCTATGAGGCTTTTTTTTTTTGCCCCATCTTTTGTCAAGGACTGCTCCTTCAGCTGTACATTGAGGCCTGCATCCTCATGGCTCCTTTGTCCTTTAGCATAAAAAGTAATTTGTCAGCAAAAGAAGTAAAGTTTTGTTTTTCAGTACCGATCTGGCTGTCCTCCCACTGAGACTTTCAACTCTCTTTATCTCAGGAATTGATGGTCTTGGTTTCTGATTCTCTTTCCTTGGTGTTTGTATTGATTTTTTTTTTCCAGGAGGGTTATTTTCACTGTGGTGTCAAAACTATCTTTCTGTCTGCACTTACAGCAGGTAATAGCTCAACTTGGCCAATTACACATTTTCTGGGCTAGCCCTGCTCTTTGCACAAGTTCCCCTGACAATCTGGAGCCTGGCTGACACGATGCCTTTGCTTTCCCTTTGCTTTTGTCTCTGCAGGCTCCATGCAGGAGTGGGGAAGGGCATCCCAGAGCTGGATGTGAGCAGCAGAGATTGTGCTGTTTGTGAGGGTCCCCAGGATGAGGTGAGAGATGAGAATCTGACTCCAAGTTCTTAGAAGGCTGATATATTATATTATATTATATTATATTATATTATATTATATTATATTATATTATATTATATTATATTATATTATATTATATTATATTATATTATATTATATTATATTATATTATATTATATCATACTATATCATACTATATCATACTATATCATACTATATCATATTATACTATATTATATCATACTATATCATATTATACTATATCATATCATATTATGCTATACTAAAACTATACTAAAGAAAGAGAAAGAATACATCAGAAGGCTTAACAAGAATGAAGAATAAAAACTTGTGACTGACTCAGAGAGTCTGACACAGCTGGCTGTGATTGGCCATTAAGTAAAAACAATTCACATGCTGGATGAACAATCTCCAAATCACATTCCAAAGCAGCAAAACAGGGAGAAGCTGAAGCTTCCCAGGAAAAGAAATCCTGGAAAAGGGATTTTTCAGAAAATATCATGGTGGCAGAGATGCCCAGACAGCCTGGTGTTCCTCTTCCTTCACCTGCAGATACTGGCCCTTGTTGTGGGCTGTGCCATCCCAAGGACAGCATCCCTCCATCCTGTCCCTGCTGTGGCTTTGGGAAGAAATCCAGTAGAATCCATTAAAGGCTGCTCTGTTTCTCTGTTTTCTTCACACCAGCAATGGCTTTGTCATGTGCTGCTGCTGAAACAAAATTCATGAGAGCATTTTCCCAAAGCATGATACTTAAAATCTTAATTAAAATACCTCTGGCTGTTCCACTACCAAGATTTTATAAGTGCTTGGAATAATATTTCAGATAAATGGATAAGCTGTGTGCTTTCAACATGACAGACCCTTCTTTTAGTAGAACATATCTAACATAAAATCTTCCATTTACTTCCAAAATCCTCTTGCCCTGCTTGGCTCCCCAGTGACAGGAAAGTGTACATGCCTGTGGAGCCTGGTGGTGAATGGAGCTGTCCCAGGGGTCTGGATTGATTTGCTTCATGACATTGATACCTTCCACTGTCCCAGCAGCAAGACCCAGTGTGTGAATACTAAAAGGAAGCTGCTGTGCCTGGAGGCAGGCAAGCCAGATCCTGTATATTACACTGTGAGAGTTGTGTGTCATATTAGAGCAATCTGCCTTTAAAGGGCATCTTTCAAGCACAAACTAGCTTTTTCCCACACTTGAGTGATCACACAAATAACTGTGATTAAAGGTCAAGTGCCTGGGTTTTTCTATTTTACTCCTTAAAAATTTATATGTGAAAGAAAACCTAGAAGTTAACATAGCATGAAATTGTTATGCAGTTCTGAGCCTTTAACGACAACTAAATATCACTTTTCTTCCTGGGTGGCTTGAGAAATCTTCAGTAATAACGGGTCACTTCTTTTGCTTTCCACTTGAGGAGGATTATAAATAAACCCTGTCTTTTGCTTCCCTGCTCTGTAACATGAAGGAGGGAGGGTTCTGATGGTGTGAACACGGGCCCCCAGCCAGCGTGGCTGTTCCTGGTCTCACCAGGAGCTCCTGGGCTGCAGGTGCATGGCAGGAGGGGCTCCAGGGCTGGTGCAGCAGCTCACCAAGCACTGATCCATGCTGAGCTGTCCTAGATGGGAAGAACATTGATAAATGGATTTCCTCCCCAGTAAAATTAACACAGAGAGGAAAGGTAATGACCATGTTGAGAAATGGAGTGCTGGAAACATCCTCTGGCTCCAGATGTCCAGCTGGGCTTGGCCTGAGGTCTGAGCACCAGCTCCTGTGAGCAGGGCTTGGCATGGGCTACCAGAGCCTGGCTGGGCTGTGCTGGGTGGGGGCTCAATGCTTGTAATTTATACTGCAATATATATATTTTACATCTGACACATAATCACAGCAAAAGGAACATCCCACAGGAATAAATGTTTGCTTTGGTATCACAGTATCCGCCATCAGGGGGAAAACCAGCGGGCATTCAGCCTGACTCAACTTTGCAAGAACCTGCAAGACCTACAATTAAATAATCAACCTTGTTGAGTTCTGTCCCCGATGCAAGAGGCTGCTGGCAAATACCTTGGCTTTTACACTACTGAACCAAAAAAGGGATTTTACACTCCTAAAACAAGCCAATAAACGCTGGCTAGTTAAGGCTTCGTGCTGTGGTTTGCACACCAGCATGAGCATAAGGGTCAGTCCAGCCCTTAGAATCCCAGGGCTGTCGCTGGGGAGCTGTGCCATGTCATGTTTGTCTCGTCAGCCCCTGGCTTTGCTGGTGGTGTTGGTCTAAAGCCACTTTCAGTGAGCTTGGAGTTGTGCTCCATGCAGCCAAGAATTGAAGCATTGCCTCTCCAGCCCAGGCGGCCACAGCACTGTGCCGGGTGTGGGTCTGGCAGGACTCGCCCTGCCCGGGCTGCCTTTCCTGGCTTTTCTCTCTGGGCATTTTTGCTTTCACAGCAGCTGCTGGGCTTGGAGGACCTCGCCATGAAGCCGGGAAGAACATTTCAAGACAGAAAGGCAGGACAGAGGGCTCGGCAAAGAGCCGAGACATTCCCGGGCAGGGATGAGACTGCCCCGCTGCTCTCCTGGGCCCTGAGGGCATGAGGGGGTAAAGTGCTGCTGATTGCGGCCGCAGCATCTCGCCATCAGCGAGGGCAGCAGTTCCAGCAGCACAAAGCTCAGCACGGCCGTGCGTTCCCTCAGAATCCCGCCCGGTGACCGAGCCCCAGCCCTCACGGCGGCCGCCCTCCCTCAGCCGGCTCCAGAGTCACCGCCCTCCCGCTCTGGCCCCGCCCCTTTTCGCCCCTCCCCTGCCGCCCATTGGCTGCGCGGGCCGAGGCCCCGCCCCGGCGGCGGCGGTTGGCGCGCAGCGGCGGCGCGGGGCGCGGAGTCGCGGCGCCATGGAGACAGCGCTGCTGCTGCCGCCGCTGCTGCTGCCGGTGCTGCCAGTGCTGCCACTGCTGCCCCTGCTGCCGCTGCTGCCCCTGCTGCCGCTGCTGCCGCTGCTGCCCCGCGCCGCCGCCGAGCAGGGTGAGCCGGGCGTGGCGGCAGCGCGTCCCGATGCTCCGGCGCCTCCCGGTTCTTTGCCACTCCCGCGCCGTGTCCCCGGTGCTCCGTCACCGCCGTGTCCCCGGTGCTCCATCACCGCCGTGTCCCCTCGGCGCGTCGGCCCCGGCTTTGGTTGCCCGCGGCGGGTCGCGCAGCGCGTTGCGGTACCGGGAGCGGCCGGCTCGGCTCGGCGCTGGGGTCGCTCCGGGGCTGGCCGGACGGGTTGTGGGGCGGGTGTGCCGCCGCTCTCCGGGGCGCGGAGATCTGCCGGAGGAGCGGGAGAGGACGGACGGGTCCTCCTCATGGCGTGACCGGGTCAGCGCGGGGTGTCCCGGTCCCCGCGATCCCCGGAGGCACGAGGCAGCGCGCTGCCAGTGCCGTGACACGGTTCGAGCCTGGGGTCCGTGTTCGCGGGGACTGCGCTGCCACGGACGGACCCCACTGGTACCGGAGGCGAGAAGAGCGTCCCGGAGCATCCCGGAGCATCCCGGAGCGGTGTCAGGGATGTGCCCGCCGGGGATGCGCCGCCGCGCCCCTCGTTCCCGGTGTCCCGGAGCATCCCGGAGCGGTGTCAGGGATGTGCCCGCCGGGGATGCGCCGCCGCGCCCCTTGTTCCAAGTGTCTGAGCCCGAGGCTCAACCTGCCGCTCTGGGGCTGTGGCTGTTTGCTGGCTGTGGAAGGATCGTGAAGCTGCGAACTGAGGGAAATAGCTCTTCCTGTCAAAGACAGAATTGGCTGTTTTGTGGGGAAAGGGTGTCATTTGCCAGGGAAATCCTTCATTCAAAGCAGCTGCTGGTGCCTTTCGGGTCCAGCATCCGCACGCTGTGGGCATGGTACAGTGGCAGTGCTGTCTGTGGTTATAGTACAGTGGCATTGCTGTGGTGCCCCTGGGGTTGCACATTCCTCAGGGCATTGATCAGGCACCTGCGAGCTTGTTCTGAGTGTGCAGTGACAGCTCCGTGCTCACACGGTGATGCCATGGCTGCTGGAGACCTGGCAGAGATGCCACTAAGCTTCCCAATGCATGGACACGGTGGGTTTTACCAGCTTTTTCTTAACCAGCATTTCCTGTGTCAGTGGTTTTCCTAACACGCTGTCTTGCCTGCAGTTGTCCTGCTGGACTCCAAGGAATCGCAGGCGGAGCTGGGCTGGACCTCACACCCATCCAACGGGGTAAGCACGGGGGTGGGACTGTCCCTCTGCACCGCTGGAGAGGGTGGAAGGCTCTGCCAGCTTCTTGGTGCTCAGCAGCAGCCTGTGAGAGCTTTGTTTACACGGAGCTGGGGTGGGGCTGGCAGCCACGGGACCTCCTCATTCAAGGTCGATGGGTAGCTTGGCATGATCAGTGCCAGGAGCCTCTGGGAGCAGAGCAAGGAGTGAGGTCCCTCCTCCAAGGGGATTTTACACTCCTAAAACAAGCCAATAAACGCTGGATCGTTAAGGCTTCGTGCTGTGGTTTGCACACCAGCATGAGCACCAAGGGTCAGTCCAGCCCTTAGAATCCCAGGGCTGTGGCTGGGGAGGTCACTGGGAGCTGTGCCGTGTCATGTTTGTCTCGTCAGCCCCTGGCTTTGCTGCTGGTGTTGGTCTAAAGCCACTTTCAGTGAGCTTGGAGTTGTGCTCCTTGCAGCTTTGGGTTCGTTTTCCTAAATGGAAATAAAGCGTTCAGAGGGAAGAGTGATAGGTCTGGAGTCATCTGTGTGGCACAGCTGTTTGTAGAAGGAACTCTGTTCTGGGTATGTTTTGACTGTTTTGCATAAATTTACCCCCAGAAAGAATTGCTCTGGGATATTGCCAGGTTGTCATTCAGGCTGTGAGGGTTGAATCATCATTTCACTGATCAGAAATCTCTGCTATCAAGCTTTGGGGAAACCCTGTTTCACTTGTAGGATTGGAGGATTTGTCCTGTTGTAGCTAAAACTTCTCCTGGTAGAGAAGCTGCTGCTGTTCATGAGGGCATTTGACATCCTTATGTGATGGTGTGACTAGTGTCCTTAGAGATGGATTAGAGATGGATTTCTTGGAAATCTTGGATTTCTCTGGGTGGCCCAACCTCATCCAGCATTACACTGTGTGGATGCACCTTCCCAGGGACAGAAAATCTGAGGCGTGTGTGGGAGATGAAGGCTCCGGCTCCTCAGCAGAGGATGCTTGATCAGAACAGAATCAAGCTTTGTTTTCCAAGACCTGCTGCCTTTCTGGTTGCATCCTCACATTTGTACCTCTGTGGAGAGCTCAGGTGTTGGGTGGTCCAAGAGCAGCTGGTGGGTTTGGTGGGCTGAGGACTTCCAGTGCCTACAGCACCTTCCCAGGGATGGAGAATCTGAGGAGTGTGTGGGAGATGAAGGCTCTGGCTCTTTATCAGATGATGTGTCCAGAATCAAGCTTTGTTTTCCAAGACCTGGTGCCTTTCTGGTTGCGTTTGCACATTTGTACCTCTGTGGAGAGCTCAGGTGTTGGGTGGTCCAGGAGCAGGGTTACTGCAGCTGGTGGGTTTGGTGCCTACAGCATAATGGTGGGGAGGCTGAGGCAGTGCCATTTATGCTGGTTGGTGTGTCTCTGCTGGGCCAGCTCCCGAGCTTTGTGTTCTGTCCCCAGTGGGAAGAGATCAGCGGCGTGGATGAGACCTACAAGCCCATCCGCACGTACCAGGTGTGCAATGTGATGGAGCCCAACCAGAACAACTGGCTGCAGACGGGCTGGATCGCCCGGCGTGACGGCCAGAGGATCTTCATCGAGCTCAAGTTCACCCTGAGGGACTGCAACAGCATCCCTGGCGTGACGAGCACCTGCAAGGAGACTTTCAACCTGTACTACGTGGAGTCCGACTCCGACCTGGGCTGGAGCGTCCATGAGGGGAAGCACACCAAGATCGACACCATTGCTGCCGACGAGAGCTTCACGCAGGGAGACCTGGGCGAGCGCAAGATGAAGCTCAACACTGAGCTCAGGGAGATTGGGCACCTGAGCAAGAGAGGCTTCCACCTGGGCTTCCAGGACGTGGGTGCCTGCGTGGCGCTGGTCTCCGTGCGGGTCTACTACAAGAAGTGTCTGAGCACGGTGCAGAACTTGGCCCTGTTCCCCGACACGGTGGCAGAGACGGCCTTTGTGACGCTGGTGGAGGTGCAGGGCACCTGTGTAGCCCATGCTGAAGTGGATGTGGATAACCCCCCTCGGATGCACTGCAGCGCAGAGGGAGAGTGGCTGGTGCCCATAGGGAAATGCATGTGCAGCCCTGGCTTCGAGGAGAAGGATGGGGCATGCAGAGGTAAAAGTGGCCATTGGTGTCCTGGCAGCTTTTGTCTGTGTCAGTTCATGCTGCTGCCAGAGCTCTCTGGTGCCTGAGCACAGTTTGGATAACTGGAATTGTCTTTTGCAGCAATATGTTTGTTTGGGTGATGGCAGCTCCCCAGTGAAGCACCAGAGCTTTGTTTGGAGGGTGGCATGGGGCTGCTCTGCAGCATGGTGATGTGTCAGAGTGGGTTTGGTGGGCTGAGGATTGCTGCCAGACCTCTCTGTGCCTGAGCACAGTTTGGATAAGTGGATATTGGATGTTGGATATTTGGATAAGTGGAATTGTCTTTTGCAGCAATATGTTTGGGTGATGGCAGCTCCCCAGTGAAGCACCAGAGGTTTGTTTGGAGGGTGGCATGGGGCTGCTCTGCAGCATGGGGCTGCTTGGGCAGATGTGTCAGAGCTCTGGATGCTGTCAGGCATTTCCCACAGCTTTATCTGTAATGTTAAAATTACTCTAGAACATTAATATCCCTATTGATACGCTTTGGACACGGTTTAATGATTTGGTGACTTTACAGCTCACAAGGTTGTGTTTAAGGGCAGCTGCACAAATGGATGCACCCTCTGCCTTAACAAGGCATCCCACTAATGAACCTGGGGCTGTGACCACTTCCATCTTCCTTCCAAAGGCAGGTGAGAGCCAGGTGTGGGATGCTGGCTGTCATGCTCTTCCTCAGAGGGTGCAGCCTCTGAATGGAGAGAGTTGCTGGGCTAATGCCACCCCTGGGCACCTTCTTGCCAGCTGGGACCTAGGAGAGGAGGTGAATTCTTCAGTAAAACACATCTGAAAAGACCCTTTGCTGTCCAGATGATGCCTTAGATGTCTCCCTTTTCACCTCACAAGCACACTGAGAGGAAAACAGCTAAATAAGTCCCAGGCAGGTGGAGTTACCTGACACTGGAGGCAGGAGGTGCAGTAGGAGATTGAGCTTTCTGCCCTTCAGGAGCACCTCCAGGCTTCTCACTGTGCTGGAGGTTCTGCCTTCCTCCTGGTGGTGGGATGCCCTTCCCAGTGCTCTGGGCAGTGGCTTCTCCTTAAGAAGACCTTATTAAAGCTATCAAATTGAAATCTCAGTGCTGTTATTGCTTCAGTGGCTGCATGGCAGCTTGCCATGCTTTCCACATCTGTTTGGAGTGGGGATTTACATAGTGAGTCCCAGAAGGCTTTTGCTAATGTTTCAGGTTTCTCTGTGTTGAGTTTAAATAATTCATATTCTCTGAGGAAAAATATTTGAAGTAATTTAATGGACATAATTAAGTTTCTCTCCCCTCTCACAGAAAGCAGGTCATTAGTCATTCTCTGTGGAGCAGCGTCTGATATCTGGTCAAATATCAGAAAATAGTTTTTAAGGGTTGAAAGTTTTGGGTTTGTTTGCAGCCCTGCATTAGCATAGTGCTAAGTGAATAGCTTTAAAAGATTCCTGATGAAAGCTGTGGAAATTCTTCAATGAGGACAAAAGCCCTTGAGCTGGAGGCAGGTGGATGCTTTGGGAGTTTGGGGGTGTAAAACCAGCCAAGTGATGGCACAACACGCCTGGCACCACCACTGTGATCCTGTGAAGGCTTTGGAGGGTTCAGAGGGTGTGAATCCTGCATGAAACTTCTTGGCCACAGTCTCTTTTGCAGCTTTTGTGGGCCTTGAGAGCTCTGGGTGGTGGAGTTGGGGTGGTGGGGGCTTTGCTGGTGCCCGTGGGGTGGCATGGGGGCCAGGGTGGTGGCAGCAGGACTGTGGTGACAGCAGCAGTGGAGGAAGCAGGAGATGAACTGGTGAAGGTGTTTAACCTTGGTGGCAGAGCTGGTGTCCCTGTAACCCTGATTCAATTACTGAAAGCATCCTGTACCAAGAGAAGGTTTGTGTCTCCTCGCTCTGAAATTAGGGGAGATGACAAAAAGGACAATAGGATTTCTGACTCTGCTAATTCTGGCTGCAGGAAAGCTGAGTCTTTCCATGTCCATCCTGTCCTGCACCACTGCTCCAGCACTCCTGACAAGTTTGCATGTTTCTGATGAATTGTTTTGGTGTTTGGTGGAGTGCAGCCATCTCTGGGGTGGGACTGCACAACTTTAGTGCCTGTTTAACATCCACCCACAAAGAACAGGAGAGTTTGTCACTGAAAATGCACTCAGACTTGTCTTGTCTGATGTATCTCTGTAGCCAGCTGCTGCTCTGTGCTTACTCTGACCATAAAACCCATTCCCAGCAGATGCACAGCAGGCAGTTGGGCAGTCCTGTGCTCTGTGCATGATCCCTTGTCCATCCCTGTTTTATTTTCACTTGCCTTCTCAGCTTTGATGTCCTTTTGCCATTAATTTTGTCAGGTGTGAGCTGTAGCCCCTTTGTGCTGTTGTTTTGTGGTGTGTAGCAATAGTTTGTGTGTAAATGAAGCCCTGATGTGGGGGATCTGCCCGACATTTTCATTCAAAGTTGTCTCCTCCTGCTTCCTCTCTTCTATCCAATCCCTAGTAATATCTGCAAGGAGAATTTCAACAAAGCTCAAGGTTAATATTTACCAGCCAGATTTGCTGCAAATGAGACAACTTAAACCAGACATTGCATTAATATGATGGAGGGCAGTTACCAAAAATAACTGCCAGCCACTCTTCTTTGACTGAAACAGTAAATTTGTGCTCTGGCAAAGTTTCCTCCTCCATTCATTTTTCTCCACTTCTGACAGCCCAGGCAGGGGCCAGCTCTGCCCTGCTGCTGTGTCCCATGCTCTGCTGCCCCCACCAGCACCTGGAGCCCTGCTTGGTCTGGTCAATGATGGTCTAATTAGTGTCCCTGTCCCTTGGCTACGTGGGAATGACATCACTGGAAACAGTTTTAGAGTTGGAATAGTTTCTAGTGCTTTGTCAGGATTTTTAAGTGACCTTTCAAAGAGATGAGGGTTGCTCATCTCTTTAAAACCTCACACAGGAGGTGGCTTGAGGGACAGCCTTGTCCACAGGTGCTGTTTGAAATGGGGAATAACAGAAATTCCCCCTCCTAGTCTGCATCACTGGGTGGATTTTTGAGCAGCATGTTGAATTCAGCCTGCTATGGACAAGACACAAGGAAGATTTATTTGTACTTCTCTTAGGGAGAAAGCAGAGGTTTAGGGTGGGAGTGGGATGTGGGGTGAGTCAGATGTTCTTCTGTCCATTGGATGTGTCCCACCACAGCATTGTGTCACTGCAGTGTCCTTAGGTGGAAAAGAAATGGTTCCATTGAAAGTTAGAGGAATTTAAAACAATAAGTGACAATATTTTGTCATTTACTGCAGAGATACCTCCTGAAGCCCAAGGTCTGCTTTTCTGTTTAAATAGAAAAAAGATGGATCCAAATGTACAGCACTTGGAGCTTTTGATTTGTTTCATCTTTTATACATTAGCTTACAAACCTGTAAGTGCTCCTGGAGTGTTCTTTATCTGCTGACTGATGCTGGAGGATTATGCATACATTTATTTTTCCTCCTGGGGCTCTGCAAGTTGCACAAAGCACCAGGTTTTGCTTTCATCACAGATGCAGCCACAGGCATCCCACAGTCAGGCCCTGTGCTTGCTGCTGGGTGGAACTGGAGGGAATTCCAGAGGAAATTCCAGAGGAATTCTGAAGCTGGGCATGTGGAGGGGAGGTTGTGAGGTGGGATCAGCTGGGTGTTGGGTGCTGCTGCCCACCAGCCACACACATGGAGCAGCAAAATGAGTCTCTCATTTTTGCTGCTGTGTGGAACTGGAGGAAATTCCAGAGGAATTCTGGAGCTGAGCACATTGAGGGGAGGTTGTGAGGTGGGATCAGCTGGGTGCTGGGTGCTGCTGCCCACCAGCCACGCACATGGGGCAGCAAAATGAGTCTCTCTGCAGTAATGGCCAGCCTTGGAGGTGTTCATCATTTGGGATTGCACGTTCCCTTGCTGCTCACAGCGTGTCTGAAATAATTCTGCCTTTGGAAGTCGTGACAGATCCACACACAAATCGCTCCGTGACATTTCATTTCAGAGCAAGCTGCTCTGACAATTACAAGCATCACAAGTTGTTTGCAGGATTCCTGTGAGGTTAAGGTCATGGATATCTGGCTGCTGGATGAACGTGTTGGATGGGCTGTTGAAATCCAGAGGGGACGTGTCTTGCCCGCAGCTGAGGGGGTTTGTGTGAGCCAGAGTGCTCAGCAGGCTGCTGCAGAGGCTGTCCTTCTGTCTGTCTGACTGGTCAGCCAGTCCTTCACCAGGAGCTGCTTGGTGGCTGCATTAGGGAGCTGAGAACACAACAGTGAATTGCACTTGGCTCAGCGGATGTGCCTGCTTCAGTGTGTCCTTGAGGAACATTCTGGCATAAATAGCAATGAGGTTCTGTCAGTCCTGGCTGGATTCATCAAATGCACTCTGGTAGATATTTCCAGACTGTCTTTCTTTTGGACTAAATCGCTAAATTTAATTTCTGCTGTTAAGAGTTTGTTGTTGGGGATGCACAAGGATCTTGCCCTTGGACACAGGTTTTTGTTTTATACTCCACAAATTATTTAACAAGGACAAAAATTACAGAGTAGCATTGTTTAGAGGTGTCAGAATTGCTGGCAATGTGTTGGACCATAGGCTGCTTGTTAAAAACCAGTTATTAAAAACCTCCAAACTGTGTGGAAGGCTTTTGGATTCTCTGGGGGGGTGCAGCCCAACATTCCCATCCTGGCAGACATGGAAGCAAGGTGAGCCTGACTCAGTGCTTGCACTGATTGCTCCTCATGCTGACTTTGTCCCTCTCACAGAAGCACAGAGACTGGACATGAGTGCTGTCCCTTCTCTCTGCCTGCAGTATTGATCACATCTGGTGCACTAAGGCAAGGTGAGACCCCAAACTCAGTGTGGAGGGGGCAGGAGCCTCTCTGCCACCCAAGGATGTTTCCAGCAAGGCCCTTTGGCCACCTCAGTGCAGCACTGAAGCTCTGTTCTGTCAGTGATTTGGTGCCCTGGCTGGTTTGGGCAGCCTGTCCTTGTCCATGGGCACTGGCTGGCAGCATCTGTCCCTCCTTGGGGCTGCTGTCCCCTCCTTCCCACTCTGCTGGCCTGAGGCATTTTGCCTCTGAAGCACTGATGAAATGTTTGGAACATAATAAACAGTGACTTGATAATGGGATTTGGATGGATGGAGTAGGGCTGTGCCAGCCTGGTGCAGTGAGGGGTCAGCAGAGCTCCTGTGAGGGATGCATTGTGAACAATTTGGGTGACACTGGTGACCTTGCAGGTTTGAGTGCTGCTCAGGGAGGGCTGGAGGGGCCCAGTGCTCCCAGTCTGCCCTTTGCTGGGAGGGGTTTGGGCTGTCAGGCTGCCTGTGGTGCTGTCCTGGTTCTTGCTGTGGCACCCCCAGTGCTGGCTGCCTGTTTCCCCAGCTGTGGCTTTCCTAAAGAGCATTTTTATGAATGTCTGCTTCAACAGAGAAAATTAACACACATTAAAGCAGATGAACTTTGTCAAATACAATTCCAGGACCAAAACTGGAAAGGAATTGATTTTGGAAGACAAGCGAGTTGTAGTGTTAATTATAAATGCCTGTATAGGCATTTTGAGTGAGGCTGCAGCTGTTATTAATTCATGCTGGCACACACAGCACTGCTGCTGGTAGGACTTCACTGGGAAGGGAAATGGAAAGCTGTCCTGTGCCACTGGAGTGGGAAACCATGCATTTTCTAGGTCTGCATCCTCAGTTACCCCTGCTTTCCCCATGGCACAGGCTGGGAATGAAGAGAGGACGTTGCTCCCTCCAAAAACACCCTGTCCTGCCTGAGGAGCTGTGTCAGATGAGGGGCTAAGAGAAGCCTTTCCCAAGGCTGCTTCATGCTGGGTAATTAGCCAAGCTGCCTCAGAAATGAGTGCTGCTGGTTTGGCAGTGTTACACAGAGGGGAATGTGCTCTCCCTGGCAGGGACAGGATCATAAGTGTGATCCTCCCTGCTTGAGGAGCTCCTGTGGTCAGCATGGTGGAGCTGGAGAGAGGCACTTGATCCATCTGACCCATCTGACTGCTTCTCTTTGGCTCTGGGACAATGAATCATTGAATTTCATTGTTTAATAATTTAGTTGTGGTAGCACCAGAGGACCAGGAGCAGGATAGAAAGCAGTGTACAAAAAAAGAGAATTTCATTCTATAAATTGATGACCTGATCCCCTCAAGAGCTGTCACATACCCACTGCAGAAATAAGCACTGTGAAATGACAGGGACACCTAAACCAGCTGGAGACCAAGAAAAACACTCGTAGGATGAGGTGGAAGAGGGTGGGAGTTTGTCTGAAAAAAGAAACAGAGACACACACATGATGCATCACATGTGCTGGGCACTTCTGTTCTTTTCAAGGGCAAGGTTTGGACAGCCAAGGGAAAAAAATTAGCAAGTAAAGCCCATGGCTCCTCGTGGGACACACATGGGGTTGTGGTGCCTGCTCCTGGGACATGCAGATTGGGGCATTTTGTGCCAGTATTAATGTCAGGCACTTCTGTAAACTTACTCCTGGCTGTTAGAAAACAGGGTGGACTATTCTGAAAGACACTTCTAATTGGAAATATTCAGTTTCCTGCCATGAGATGTCAGATTTGTGTGACAGCCACTTCTGAGGGATGGGGTCTGGGTTTAGTGCTTGGATCCCATCATGTTTGTAAACAGGATTGATTTTCCTGTCTGATGCAGTGATATTTCTGCCCTGTGGGGTGGTCAGTGCTGCCTAACTAAAGGAAAAAGCACACTGTGTCTCCATTCTATGAGTACACTACAAGTTTTGATTTGGTTTCTCAAACTCTGAAGAGGGAACTGGAAATTTTGGGAGTAATTTTAACATTGGCTATTTTTCCCTAATTTATCCAGCACCCTAGACAGGGAATGACATTACTGTGAAAGTCAGTGCAGAGCTACACAACCCAAATGGGTAAAACCCAGGGACATCTTTTTTTCTTGGTGCCAGGATCATGCAGGTGCTCAGGGAAAGCAGCTTAGAGGGTGGTGTCTGCAAAGGAGGCTCCAGGAAACAGGGAAATGCAGTCATCAGATGTGTCCCTGTGTGGGTCTTCCCTTAACAGCCTCTCTCTCTTTCAGCTTGCCTTCCAGGGTTTTACAAGCTCTCCCTGCGTCTTCCTCTCTGTTCTCCATGCCCTGAGCACAGCTTCACACATGAGGAAGCCTCCACCTTCTGTTTGTGCCAGACAAATTACTCCAGGTCTCCTTCAGACCCACCATCTGCCTCCTGCACACGTACGTCTCTGTCTGTCTGTCTGCCCAGGCACTCTGTCTGTCCTGCAGTGCCCAGAGCTGTGCCTGCCTGCTCTGTGTGCTCATCTCAGTCTGTGCTGGGGGGATGCTGCACTGGGGAGGGGATGCAGGGGATGGAGGGGCTGTCCCTACAACCCAGCCTGGTGAGGCAGATGTGCAGTCAGGCTCACAGACTCCCTGATAAACTGGGGCACTGTCATTTAGTCACTATAATTCACAGGTTTTAATTAAATGGCCTCTAGTTAATTGGACTGGACTCCAGCTGCTCTGGTGATGGATGCTGTCCAGCTGGCAGCACACGGATGAGGAGCCCTCCATGTCTGCAGAGCATGGCTGGGCAGTGTCTGACCAGGAGTGGGCTCCCGGGGCTGGTGCTGCTCAGAGAGGTTCTGGGACCAGCCAGGTGCTCCTCATGCACACTGTGAGCTGTGGTTTGTGATGCACACACATTCCTGCAGCTGGCATCCTCTGTCCCACATCCCACTGTGCCTCTGTGTCCCCTTGTACCACCCCTGGCTGTCCAGGACTGTGCCCTTGTGCCAGCCCTGGCTGTGGCTGTCCAGAACTTTTGTGTCCCCTCATGCCACCCTTACCTGTGGCTGTCCAGAACTTCTGTGTCCCCTTGTACCACCCCTGGCTGTCCAGGACCTCTGTGTCCCCTCATGCCACTCCTGCCTGTGGCTGTCCAGGACTGTCCCCCTGTGCTCTACCCCCAGCACCTGCTCTGCTGCTCCCAGAGAGGACCTACAGGTTTGTGATGTGTTCCTCTTTGAGCCAGGTCTTATGACTCTCAGAGAAACCCATCACACCCAGCTCAGCTACCCCAAATGGCATAAAATTACCAGGATGGCTTCTGAGGTAGTGTTGGAAACAGAAAAAGGTTTAATAAAAGGCAAAATAACAAAGCTCTTAGAGAGAAAAACCGTGCCAGGTTTTGCAGGGGCAAGAGATTATCGCTTCTGCTAAAACACCCCACAAAAGTGATTATTTCCTTTGTTCTTTTCCTTTTCTAGTGAATTAACTAAGTGGGAGCTCTTGGCCTCTGTCCAATTGGACAGCCCCAGGTCTGAGGTGAAGTCCCCAAGGTCCAAACTGGGAGAGAAACTTGTGGCCTTTTTTTCCTTTTGAAGCAGACAAAGAATAATTCAGTCACTCCACCAACAGGGAGCACATTCCCATGTGTTTACCCCAGCATCTTTGCACTGACCCTCTTTTCCCTGTAGGACCCCCCTCAGCCCCCAGGAACCTGGTGTACAGCCTGCGCCAATCCTCCCTGGTGCTGCACTGGAGCGCCCCGGCCGACGCGGGCGGCCGCAGCGACCTCACCTACAGCCTGTGGTGTGCCCGCTGCCCCATGGTGCCACCAGGGCACTGCCAGCAGTGTGGCACCAGCGTGGGCTTCGTGCCGCAGCAGACGGGGCTGGTGGAGCGCACGGCCACGCTGCTGAACCTGCTGCCCCACGTCACCTACACCATCCGAGTGCTGGCGCAAAATGGCGTCTCGGCCGTCAGCCCGCTGGGAGGCCAGCAGTACGCTGAGGTCAACGTGTCCACTGGGCACACAGGTAGGTGACACTCTTGGAATTTACCAATATAGCTGGATGGGACATGCCTGAGCTTGTCTGGCCTTGCTGCTGAACTAAATAGTGGCATCTGTGGTGTTTCACCCCACAGACACTTTTGGCTGGCTGGGTGTGTGGTGTTTCACCCCACAGACACTTTTGCCTGCCTGGGTGTGTGGTGTTTCACCCCACAGACACTTTTGCCTGCCTGGGTGTGCGGTGTTTCACCCCACAGACACTTTTGCCTGCCTGGGTGTGTGGTGTTTCACCCCACAGACACTTTTGGCTGCCTGGGTGCTGCAGTTGGCACGTGGGGACAAGTCCAGGCCTGCAGGAGCTCTGGTGGTGCTGGGATGGAGCTTCCCCCCATAACAGGGGCTGCTCCTGGGGTTTCCCTCTGGCAGAGAAGCTTTAAGGGGATGGTGAAGGAAAGGAGTCGGTTCTGATGGAGGCTTTGGATCTAGAGCTTTATTCTGGCCCTCAGGCCTCTGAATGCAGCACCAGCTCCAACAGAACTCCCTGAGCCCGTGGCTGCTGCTCCTTTAACCCCGGGGAGAGGGGCAGGGAAGGGGCAGGGAGGCACCAAGCAGGGACAGGAGGGGAGGGACAAAGGGACAAAGGACACCTGGATGGCCCAATGCCCCCCAGGGGTAGAGGGCATCCTTTGGATCTGCCAATCACTCGAGGCCCTTCTGGAATGCCAGGAGTGCCAGACAGTGCTGGGAGGGGAAAGGAGAGGTGACTGACACACCTGGGAGGGAATTATCAGGGGAGGGACCCGAGGTTCTGGGGTAAACCCTGAAATCACAATGCAACAGCACACACGGGGACAGCTCCCTGCTTTGTCCCCCTGGGGCTGCTTTTTTCTGGCATGTTGTGACTGACACTTCTCTGGGAGGCAAGGTGTTGTTGGGGAAGATGAAACAGGAAAGCCTTATAAATATGATTGCCTGGCAAAAGATTCTGAGAATATGGAAACTCTAAGTGAGATTAAATGAAAGCAAGCTCTGAGATTCCTCAGTTCCTGAACAACTGGAAAACAATGGCATGGGCAGCTGAAGGTGATCCCCTTTTGATCAAACAATCCCCTCTGCTTGCAGCCAGGCCCAAGGCTCAGAGCAGACCCTGCCAGCTTGGCAGAAGGGCCCAAAGAGGAGTTTTTAGGGTTTAAAATGTAACCCAGTGTGGTAATGGAATGATTCTTCTAGGCTGTATGGAAATGCTGTAGGATTTGTATCTTGGACTAGATTGGTTAGTGAGAATCAGAATATTCAGCACTGGAGAAGATTGATGGTATTGGAATGGGAACCTCGCTCTCTCACCCTCTCACCCTCTCTCCCCCTCTCTTCTCTCAGGCCTGCTCTGAGCTGTGGCTGGCAGCTCCCAGCAGGGCCCTGCACCCAGGCCCTTTGCAATAAACCCCAAGTTCCCAGCCCTGGCTGCAGAGATCTCTGCTCTCTGTCCATCCCCACCATCCCACCCCCATCACTCCTACACAAGGAGTGAGCCTGGTGACAACCTGGGCTGTGAAGGGACAAGTCTGCTCTGAGATCTGGCTGCAGTTTGAATTTATAAATCATAAAACCCCCTTTGATGAAACAGCATTTCCAGCTCATTCATCAAAAAATCCTCCTTAAAATAGATAATTCAAATGTTGGCTATCATTCAGAAACAAAAAAATTGATTTCCTCTCTCTATCCTGTGCTGGTCTGTGACACAATTCTTACTGTAAATGTCTGTTCCCTCCATTTTTGTTCCCTCAGGTGAGGGGAAGTGAGTGCCTGTGCCTGTGGACAGGTCCCTGACCAGAGGGGTTGGCTCAGGAGTCCCTCCTGAGGTGTTGTCTGTGCCAAAGGACAGTCAGGTCCCTCCTGTGCTGTTGGCTCTGCTGAAGGACAGTCAGCTCTGGCTTGTCGTGTCCTTGTCCATTCCTCTGCAGTTACATTATTACTTTGCATGAAAACCCTTTCCCAAGCCACAGTTAATGGAGACAGATGATCCTCAGGTACCTCTTGGCAGAAAGTGGCCAACAATTTCATCTGAAGAGATTAAACTTTGATCTTGTTAGAAATAATTTTCCCACCACTTGATCAAATGGTTTTTTGTGCACGTTGCTGCTTTCTCTTCCCTCATGCCATAATCCCTGTGGCTCCATTGGGGGATGCTGTGCTGCAGACTGCTCCTCAGCTGAGGTGTCACTCCTCATTAGAATCTTTGCTGTTCAAGGATGGATTTAGCTCTGGGAAGGTCTTCTGCCTCCTGAGCTCAGGCCAGGGGCACAGAGAACAGGCTGGGGTGTGGTGAGCTGAGAGAGGTCTGGTGAGAAGCCATTCCTCCAGCCTGGTGCAGGCAGAGGGACCTGGAGCTGTCACCTTGTCTGGGCTCCCAGGTCTGAGCTGGCACAAGCTCAGGTGTGGGCAGTGAGTGCCCTGTTCTTTTAGGGAGCAAAGCAGCAAGTCAGTGATGCCAGCCATGCCTTGGTGTAAGAGCCTAAATGAGAGATGTGGGACTCCAGGCTGCACTCCAAAATGCAGTTTATTCCATCCAAGGTGTTACAGCAGTCCAGGGTCATGGGTGACA
The DNA here is from genome assembly GCF_023055355.1 of Agelaius tricolor. Classification (NCBI taxonomy): domain Eukaryota; kingdom Metazoa; phylum Chordata; class Aves; order Passeriformes; family Icteridae; genus Agelaius; species Agelaius tricolor. The sequence continues at coordinate 3,895,675 of NW_027269296.1, read as the reverse complement.
GAGCCTGTGCCTACAGCTGTCAGCTCCAGCTGCAGGCAGGCCTGGAGACCCTTTGGTTTAGGTTACAAATGCATTATATACTTTTCTTTTGGTTACAATGCATTCTAGACTTTTCTTTGCTGAGCATCTCAATACAGTAGAACCAATCTGTACCTTAACTTTTATCTATAGCCTATCATAACTACTATAATTACCATATTCATGTTACTGTTCTCCAATCACTCAAAGTTAGTACATTACAGTTTAAGCTAGAAGTTGGTTTTCAGTTTTCTTGCAGTAGAAAATTCTGAGACCTTTTTTCTTCTAGCAATATTGGCAGGTTTGTTTGCCTGTGCTATCTTTCTGCTTGGTAAAAACATCTTGTTTGAGGTGGGTTTATCCTTGGTTCTAAGTCATAAAAACCCCTTCTAACTAACACACCCTTTGCCTCCTTGGTTATCCAGTGAGACTGGCTCAGCAATTCTTTTCTTCTGTATCAAAACTTGCTTTCATTTCTATTCCTTCTTCAGATTCTACATTTAAAAATCTTTCTGCTAAGCATACATATCTGTGAGACTTTCTTGTCAAACTTTCATCCTTCCCAATACCTTGGCTGCTCAGAACAGCTTTTCCCCTGGGGAAGGGGGAAATCTCAGCCCCTTGCTCGATACCATGTACTCCTGAGGGAACTGAAATGCATGTCAAGAATGTGGATAATTAATCCTGTAATCTGCTCAAAATCAATGTCTCTTGTTGAGCTGTCAAGTCTCCAGATGCAGGTGGTGGCTGGGAATTACCCAGGCAGCTGAGGCTGGGGAGTTTCTTGGAACACTGACAGTTTTTATTGCTGAGGGTTCCAGGCTGGGGCTGCCCTGCCCTGGTTCCTCTTGCCTCTGCACCATTGGCACGGGGTGACAGTGATGGTTAACCCATTCCTATCAGCAAAGAAGGGGAGAATTGGGGAGAAGTTGTGTCCTGAGTTTGCCTGTCAGACCTCACTGCGAGGAGGGGACCCTGCGTGGGCAGGACACGGAGCCACAGCTGGCAGGGACAGCCTGGGCAGCTGCTCCTTGGAGCACATGGTTCCTTGGAGTCCTGACTCTGCAGCCCCTTGTCATTAGAGCCCAGCACAGAGGTGCTGGATGGGGCCAGAGGTCAGGAGGAGGGAGGCTCCAGGGATGCCTGGCAGTGCTGGCTGTCATGCTGTGGTCTCAGAGTCGTTTGCAGCAGCAGGGGTGCTCTGTCTGCTGATAAGCAGGTTCAGAGGAAAAATTAAACAAGAAACAAGACCTTATTTAGCTGTCAGATCCTGCTCCTCTAATCCAGCTCCGTGCTGTCCTTCCCCTCCAGCAGTCACCAGAGGGAATTGTCCATTGCTCCTTGTAATTGCAGCCAAAAGAAGAGATGCAATTTAGTCTGCAGGTGGCAAAATTAATACTGTGTTTTTTCTAATCTGTCCCCAGCATGAGACTAAATAAAAGTGTTTGAGGAGTGAGGGGAACTGTTTGCCTGCAGGAGTGGAGCTGCATTAGCCATGTAAATGTGCACTCCAGGCCACTGTCATTTGTATTCCCGGCAGGAATACAAGGCTCCTGCCTTAAAGAGCTTTTAAATCTGCTGCTGATTAATAATGCAGCCAGTGCCAGAATGCATCCTCCTTCCTGAGGCTGGAGAAGGGGGTTGAGCTGGATTTGGTCCTCCAAAGCAGATTTGCCTGTGTGTGCCCAGGGCTGCCTCGGTCACCGTGGGGCAGTGGGGCTGCGGGATGAGCCAGCTCTGGGGCAAAAGTCTGAGCTTCTGGGGTCTTTGCCCTGAAAGGGCTGCCTGCTGATGGTGAGGCAGCTTCTCTGCTTTGCAATGGAGATATCTGAGGCATGTTCAGTGTTGGGATGTTAGTAACTGGTGAGGGAGGAGAGAGGTGGCTCTGTCTGGCACGAGCAGGGGTGTTTGGTGATTGGTGCCCAAGTGCAGCTGTTGGGTGCAGTGAGTTGTTCTGGGGAAGGACACGGTGCACATGTAGTTTTATGCCTGTTCTGCTGTAGTTTTATGCCTGTTCTGCTGCTACCCTGGTTAATCAACAGGAGAAAACCCACGTACAGGGGAATGGAGTTTATAAAGTCAGGCGGTGTGGTGAATAATTTAATGTTTGCTTTTTCAAATAGAGGCAATGATAGGAGAGCTTAAAATATTGATGGGAAACACATTTTTTTTTTCACAGTGTGAAATGCTTTATAGCCTGTGTGATTTTCTTTAATGTTTTTTAAACATGTTTGAGGCTGGCACCTGCTTTTCTGTCATGTACCATGGGCTCTGCTCTAAAGCACATCTGTGAGTGAACAGGATTTTTCCTGCTGACTTTGTTAACAGTCAGGACCACACAGTCAGGGCTCTCCAGTCCATTTCCAGGATTCAGAGACACAGGAGGGCAGCTGTGTGATATTTTATTGATGGGGATCATACAACACAGAAAGGAGCACTTAGCTTATCTCACAGGAGCAGGACCCAAGGCAGGTGTTGGGGGATAATGTTGGATTATGTCCCACACCCTGAGGGAGCTGTGTGTGGGCCATGGAGCTGCACAGGAGCCTCTTTGACTCCTCTCTGGAAGCCAGAGTGACTTGCAATCAAGGAGCAAATCACCATGAATAAAACATCATGAGGGCTTTTTATTTCAGCAAAGATTAATGAGCTAAGTAATAAATACAAAATTTCACAGATACTTAAGTTTACTTTCTAGGGACTTGTTCCTCTCCATGGGAGTCTTGGTGGGACAGAGACAGGTCCAGCAAATGTCCTGATTTGATGGGAAGTAGGACAAGCTGGAAACAGTCAACATCCCTGTGCAGCTTTTGCTGTGCCTGAGGGCTGTGAGCTGCTGCCTGCATAGGCTGGAGACCTGTTTGGAGCCAAACCTGGTTCAAATGGGAATATTGGCAAGTGCATCTTACAGTGGATGAACTAAATGGATGCTTGCATGTCGGGGAGGGAGTTTGTGCTGACCAGAAATACACAGGCAGCTCCTGAGGCACTGCCTGCTCTCAGAGCAGGGGTCAAACTCTCAGCAGTCCAGGCTGGATCTGGTGTGAGGTGGTTCAGGAGGCCTTGGTGTGTCCCACCAGCCCTCCTGATCAAAGATTGTGTTTTGCCTATCCCAGGCATCCTCAGCAGGGGTTCAGAGCCCAGGACATGAACCCATCCTCAGACCCCACAGCAGCACTAAGGGTGGAGGGTGCTGTTGGGATTTTTGCCAGTTTTCCATTGGAGGGTTGCAGGCTGCCCATGGACTACAAAGCTGCTGTGTTTTACCACTATCTTCTCCAGGATGATCACCAGCTCATCCTGGAGCTATTCCAGTCCTGATTCAGAGAGGGGGGATTGGTGTCTGCAGAAGCCACACACTCTGTTTAAGTGAAATGTTTTACTGGAGCAGCCCCTCAGTCAGTGCCCTTTCCCTCTCTGCATTTTCAGAGCCAACTCCTGTCACTGACATCCGCACAGACAGAGTGGAGCAGAAGAGTGTCACCCTGTCCTGGCAGGAGCCAGGCTTGCTCACTGCCAATGGCACCGAGTACGAGGTCAAGTACTTTGAGAAGGTAGGCTCTGGGTGTGGGAGTCCTTAAAATCACAGGGGTTTGGCAAAGCTGCCAAAGGCAGGCCTCAGAGACAGCAGAACTGGGATTGGGGCTAAGCAGTAGCCATGAGATTGGTCAGCAGAAAAATTATGTAAGAAGTAGAAAAGTAAGGGCAAATAGAACAATGGTCTGTGTATTAATGCTTAAGGAGTTATTATTAAGGAGTATTAAGGAGTCTAGAATAACTTCTTAAGCTGCAAAAAGTTTATCTAGTGAGATATTAGGAAGTTCTAACCTTAATAATGGAGCTCTGTGCATTGTGTTTTAAGGCTTACAAGCAGGTATGGTATTCCAAATAAGCAAGCATTGTTTTAACTGAAGGGATGTGTGCTTATGGTGGTTGGATAGAACTACTGTCAATGTGCTTTTGCTTTGTGTGATTGGCCAAAAAACTTTCAAAGTGAGTTGTAACATTGAGTTCTTTGTCTGCTGCTGGCATCTTCCCATTGTCATCACCATGGAATGAGAGTGATGCTGGAAAATAAAACAGCTCAAGGTGCCTTCCCCAGCAGTCCCACCCTGTCTGTGATTTGTACAGAGCCCCTGGCTGGTGATACTGGGCACTGCCATGGGCTCTGCTTGTGCCCCCTGGCTCTGTGCCCTTCCCTTGCCCCCCTCAGGAGCAGGGGTGCTGTGTGTGCCCATCCATCTGTGACTCCAGCTGGGCACTGACACCACAGTGGTTCCTACATCCTGGAGGAGATGCTCTCTGTATTCCCAGCCTGCTCTCCAGGAGAGGGTTGGACCTTGTGGTCTGCACTGGTTTAGGACTGAGAGCCACAAACCTGTGACTGTGGGTGGCCTTTCTACATGGGAAATATTTCTATGACAGTTTCTTGATTTTAAAAATTGCTGCTGTTTGACAGGTGCAGTAGGTTGGGAATTTTAGGAGAAATACCAGTGGGCAGAGCAGGGACAAGGCTCTAAATGAAAATGAATGCAGTTTATGACACAGTTCTGCAAATTACCTTATCTGCGTGTGCTCAGGCTCGTTCTGGAGCTGATGGTGTGTCAGGCACACTGTGCAGGTGACATGTCAGCATTCTGTATTTAGAAGCAAGCTTCCCTGAAGCTGATTCATATTAATGTGATTTGCAGCATCTGATAGATTTGAGAGGAGGGATCTGTGGAGGAGGGCAAATACTGGAGCCCGAGACAATAATTCCTGTGCAAATGGGCTGCAGCAACATGATACTTGGGGTATGAAATGAGGAGCCTTCCTCCTTGAGTAGAGAATTTAAATTCAGTTTAGCAGTTATTCACTGAAATGAGGCTCTTGATGCTGACATGGATATCAACTTAGTTCCTAATCTTTGCTTTTAAAGCTTTTGTTTTTACTGTGAAGATTCAAAGGGGGAAACATATCAAATGGAAACACATTTGGTAGTGATGTGAGCAGTGCAGTGAGTGCCTGCTGCTCATGCCCATGCCAGACTGTGGGGCTGAGACACTGAACTGTGGGGTGGGGACACTGCCTGTGCTGAATTGTGGGGTTGGGACACTGAACTGTGGGGCTGGGACACTGAACTGTGGGGTGGGGACACTGCCTGTGCTGAAATGTGGGGCTGGGACACTGCTTGTGCCAGACTGTGGGGCTGGGACACTGAACTGTGCTGGAATGTGGGGCTGGGACACTGAACTGTGGGGCTGGGACATTGCCTGTGCTGGACTGTGGGGCTGGGACACTGAACTGTGCTGTGGGGACACTGCCTGTGCTGAAATGTGGGGCTGGGACACTGCTTGTGCCAGACTGTGGGGCTGGGACACTGCCTGTGCTGAACCCTGGGTTGGGGACACTGCCTGTGCTGGACTGTGGGGCTGGGACATTGAACTGTGCAGTGGGGACACTGCCTGTGCTGAAATGTGGGGTTGGGACACTGAACTGTGCTGGACTGTGGGGCTGGGACACTGCTTGTGTCAGACTGTGGTGTTGGGACACTGCCTGTGCTGAACCCTGGGGTGGGGACACTGCCTGTGCTGGACTGTGGGGCTGGGACACTGAACTGTGGGGTTGGGACACTGCCTTCACTGCCTGTGCTGGACAGTGGGACTGTGGGACACTGCCTGTGCTGGACTGTGGGGTGGGGACACTGAACTGTGGGTCTGGGGTGCCCCTCAGGGCTCCACCTGCCATTCAGCAATCCCCACAGATTTGCTCCAGTCCTCAGCAGCTGCAGCAGGGGAGCAGGGAAGGGCTGGGCAGGGCTGCTGGCTGCTGCCACAGCTGAGCCTGGCACAGGGGGAAGTTGCCATGAGGGGTGGCACAGCTGCTCCCCACCACCCCACCTTCTACCTTCATGTCCTCACAGCACCATCCACCTCCATCTGCCATCTCCTGTGACCTTCCCATGTAATTTCTGTTGATCAGACATGCAGTGAATGTATTGTTTCTTTTGGAGGCTGTCCTGACGGGGCCCAGAGCTGAGGACAGGGCTGTGCCATGCTGGCTCTGTGTCACAGCTGTCAGTCCAGCTCCATCTCAGGTATCTCATTATTTCACAGGATCAGAGAGATCAAAGTTACTCAACTGTGAAAACCACATCAACGGCTGTGACAGTCAATAACCTGAAGCCTGGTACCCTCTACATTTTCCAAATCAGAACATCTTCCTCTCCAGACTACAACCCTGGCATTGAAGTGGAGACATTGGCAGAGTGTAAGTGCAGCAGGGCTCTGAGCTGAGCCCTGGGGAGGCTGTGCTTGCAGCTTGTGCTCCAGCTGCCCCTGTTCCATGGAGCAGCACTTGTTCCTCTGGTTCTGCTGCTCCAGGTCTAAGGTCACTGCTGTCCAGGAATTTGCTTCTCCTTGCATTTTCCCATTAGATGTTGATGAGGTTGGTCCTGCCTGTGCTGGGGGAGCCTGTCCTGTCTCTTCTCAGTCAAGAGTCAATGAGGGCAGCTGCTCTCTGGCTCCTTTCTCATGAAGGGGCTGGGACAGGCTCTGCTCTTTGGCTGAGCTTGCCCAAAACCACGCTTAGCTCATGACTGCTCCCTGCTGCTGTCCTGGCTCAGGAGGCATTTGGCTTGCCTGCTCCTTGGCTGGCTCAGGGCAGCCAGCAACAGTGTTATCTGCTGAGACTTCTCCTTTTAAATTCCCATTCATAACTGTGGTCCAAAAGCATCTTATTTCACTAAGAGAGGGCTGGAGGGATGTTGGGCTTCAGCACAATCCCCCATGCTGGCTGGAAGAGCAAGGCTGAGCTGGCTGGCTCAGAACAGCTCCCACAGATTGTGTTTAACAGGGCTTTAAATTGCCTTCATTTGCCACACAGAAGACATTTCAGAATTAATTGAAGCCAATAAAAATTTTATAGAGAATGTAGTAGCTATCTAATACCCCTGTTTGCAAAAGCAGGAGGAAAAGGGATTAATGTGATGAAAGAAAACTATTTGTAAGGCCATAAATTTTGATATGTTCCTCTGATAAACAGGATTCTTCCTCAGCTCTGATTCCCAGCATCAGGAGCTGGTGCAGCAGTGCTGGGCTGCTCTGTCTGCAGTGCCCAGCATGTTGGACTGATCCCACCAGCCTGGGCTCTTAAAGCTGAACCATGTCATAGACATGTTTTCTGAAAAATCCTTTCCTTAGGATTTTTTATCCTGAGAAGCTGAGAGGCCTCAGGAACAAAATGTAACCAATGGTTATCTGCTGCTGTGGAATGCAACAGGTGCATCTGTGATTGGCTCATGTGGTTGTTTCTAATTAATGGCCAATCACAGCCCAGCTGGCTCAGACTCTCTGTCTGAGACACAAGCTTTTGTTATCATTCTTTCCTATTCTATTCTTAGCCAGCCTTCTGATGAAATCCTTTCTTCTATTCTTTTAGTATAGTTTTAATATGATATATATAATAAAATAATAAATCAGCCTTCTGAAACATGGAGTCAGATCCTCATCTCTTTCCTCATCCTCGGGCCCCTGTGAACACGGTCACAGAACCAGAACATGAATTGTGAGGATGGTGAAAAGCAGCCAAACTCCCACAGCTCTCCTGGAGGACCCAGGCTGGCCATGGGAGCAGTGAGCAAGGCAGCTGCTCTCCTCAAACCTGGTTATGAGTGGCTCTGCTTCCCTCCTGCAGTGACAGTGGCCTCCAGTGAGCAGAGCCCCGTCCTCATCATCGCGGTGGTGGCCATCGTGGGGCTGACGGTGCTGCTGTCCCTGGTGCTTGGTGTGATGGTCTGGAGGAGGTGAGCAGGGCCAGCTGTGGCCCAGGGGGGTTTGAGCTGGGGTGAGGAGCTACTGCCCAGGTGCTGCTGTGCTCTCAGAGTCTCTGTGGTCAGGATGACCCCGAGATGTGTCAGAGTCTCTTTTCCCAGCCTGGCTGCTGAAGAAGGAGTCAGGATTCTTCTGTTCTGCTTCTCAAGGTTGTTTATTTTTTGTAATCTATAACATTCTCTCTCTCTGACCTGCTGAGGTCTGTCTGGAAGGTCAGGTTGTGGCACACTGACCACCCTTGGGGTGGTATTAGCTTTTTATACTAAGAACTACATGTACATTATTTACAATAACTTCCCAATACCTATGTTAGACAGTGAGCTTCTACTCTAAACCAATCCAAAAGTGCCACCATCACAGCAGAAGATGGAGGACAAGAAGAAGAAGGAGGACAGGACATGCCCAGATTCCTCCATCTTGACTCCTGAACCCCCATTCTAAATCCCCAAAATTCTACATTTCACCCTGTGATTAATTCACTATAATTCTATTCCAACTCTTGTGCCTTGTAAATCTTCACACAAAGTTGGTGATTTTTTTCCATGGGCTAAAATTGAAGGTGTTTCTGGCTCTGTGCCAAGGTCTCTGAGCCCCCTGCCAGGGTTTTGAGTCCTCCAGGGCAGCCAGAGGAATGTCCTGGGTTCTGACACTGCATCTTCATTCTCTTTGCAGGCAGTGTGGGTACAGCAAAGCCAGCCAGGATGGGGATGAGGAGCTGTACTTCCACTGTAAGTGGCACCCAGCTGTCACAGCCAGTGTGACTGTGGGGGTCCCTGATTTATCCCTGATTTATCATTGTTAATAATGCACCAAAGCAGCCCTGAGCCCTCACTTTTGAAGTGCTGTCACCCTGTGTTATCCCAGAGCAGGGGCTAGCACAGCAAGGCTCTCTGAGGACCGTGTCAGCTCCATGTGCCAGTGTCTGTTCTGGCTGTGTGGGGGTCCCTGTGTGCCAGAGGAAATGGGGACACTTGCAGCTTCCATGGGGTGTGTAAATTATTGTCAGCTTCTCAAGCAAACAGCCTTGTTTTCTGGGGCTACTCTGGATTATTAAGCAGCAATATTTTACATACAGCAGTTGTCAGAGGGAATTCAGATGACGGGACTGATGAGTTTATTTGATTCCAAGCCCATGGAGTGCACACATGCTTTTCTGTTCCCCAAAGCACCTTGGAAGTAGAAGAGCCTGCCTTGACCATTCCACTTGGCTTTGGAGGGTGGGAGCCTCTCTGGAGCAAAGGGGCTGCTCTCCTTTACCCAGGGGTTGTGGCAGGGGAGCAGAGCAGTTGGATTCACTCAATCCTAAAAAAAAAATCTTAGAAACCTTAGAACTGAGTCTTTTGCTTTGCTTATAGAAAGGTGGCACGTTGGTTCTGCCCACAGACCAGGAGATGGATGAGCTGGGACAGTGTTTCCAGGATGGGTGGGTGGAAGTTCTGCTGAGCCCCTCTCACCTGCCCTTTCTGCCTTTCCTGCAGTTAAAATACCAACCAGGAGGACATACATTGACCCCAGCACCTGCGAGGACCCCATGCAGGCTGTGCACCTCTTTGCCAAGGAGCTGGACAATGCCAGCATCAAAATTGAGAGGATTATCAGGACAGGCAAGTTCCAGGGGTGGTGGCTGTGCTGGTGTGCTCCCCTTTCCCTGGGCCATGGCATTCCTGGGGGTACCCACCTGCAGCACAGGATGGCAGTGGGGCTGGTGAGGGTTTTATCCTGAAGCTTTGTTCCACATTCCTGGTGTTTTCCTGAGGCACTGAGCACAGCCAAGCCACGCAGAGCAGAAAGCATCAGCAATTATCTACATCTGGGCAGTTTGACAGCAGCATGAAAACTATTTATAAATACGTGAACCTAATGATTTATTGATTTTCATCAACTTCACTGCCTAAAACTTAAAAGCAAATTAAAATCCCCTGACTGGACCCTAGAGCCTTAATGGCTACTGTGTGCCAGAATGTGGGAAACGTGATCATTCTTTGTCATTTGTTTTCCTAAAGATAAATTCAGCTGTAGCAGCAGCAGAGGTGGAGGAAGGGAGGAGGGAGGGCTTTGCCTGCAGCTGAAGGACAGTGTTGAAGAGGAGAGGACACTGAAGAGGGGATGAGGTTGCCTCTGAACTGCAGGGTGGGGCAGCTCAGAGGAGCCCCATGTACCTTTCATGAGCAAAATGGTGTTTGAAAAATCAAGAAAGAAACTAGTAAGGAAGACATTTAAATCTAAGGAATTTGGGAGTGTGTTTGTCTCGCTGCTGACCTAACAATAACCTGATTTCCAAATCAATAAAGCGGTTCATAGCTACATGCTTTTTGCTGTCAAGCCAATATTGGTTTTTTATGTTGGGAATTCTGTAGCTCCTGTTGTGGAGTGCATGGCTGTGCAGTGGGATGTTCTTCCTCAAGGATTGCAGGAACCCCCCCTCACAGCCCTGCTGTGTCCAGCTCTGTGGGAAGCAGACCAGGAGGCAGAACCAGCCAGGAGGGTCAGAACCAGCCAGGTCCAGAGCATAACCTTGGTGATTGCTCCTCCTCTCATGGGCTAAAATACAATATGCACTGGGGCAGAGCATGGAGAGAACAGCTGAGAGGCTCTGGAGGTGCCTGAGGGTCAGCAGCTTACATGGGGTGTATAAATTATTGTCAGCTTCTCATGAACATGAGCAAACAGCTTTGTTTTCTGGGGCTACTCTGGATTATGGAGCAACAATAATTTTACAGACAACAATTGTAAGACTATTGGAATTTACCAATATAGCTGGATGGGACGTGCCTGAGCTTGTCTGGCCCTTGCTGCTGAAGTAAATAGTGGCAACTGTGGTGTTTCACCCCACAGACACTTTTGGCCAGCTGGGTGTGTGGTGTTTCACCCCACAGACACTTTTGCCTGCCTGGGTGTGTGGTGTTTCACCCCACAGACACTTTTGGCTGGCTGGGTGTGTGGTGTTTCACCCCACAGACACTTTTGGCTGGCTGGATGTGTGGTGTTTCACCCCACAGACACTTTTGCCTGCCTGGGTGCTGCAGTTGGCACGTGGGGACAAGTCCAGACCTGCAGGAGCTCTGGTGGTGCTGGGATGGAGCTTCCCCCCATAACAGGGGCTGCTCCTGGGGTTTCCCTCTGGCAGAGAAGCTTTAAGGGGATGGTGAAGGAAAGGAGTTGGTGTTTAACCCATTTCTCTGCCGTGCAGGAGAGTTTGGGGAGGTGTGCCGGGGGTGCCTGAAGCTGCCCAGCAAGCGCGAGCTGCCGGTGGCCATCCGCACGCTGAGGGCCGGCTGCTCCGAGAAACAGCAGCGCTCCTTCCTGGCCCAGGCCTGCACCATGGGCCAGTTTGACCACTCCAATGTCATCCGCCTCGAGGGGGTCATCACCAGAGGTACATTCATTGGAATATTTACCAATATAGCCAGATGGGACCTGCCTGAGGCCTTGTCTGGTTCAGGGCCTTGTTTGGCCCTGAACCAAACAGCGGCACTGTGGTGTTTCACCCCACAGACACTTTTGGCTGCCTGGGTGTGTGGTGTTTCACCCCACAGACACTTTTGGCTGCCTGGGTGTGTGGTGTTTCACCCCACAGACACTTTTGCCTGCCTGGGTGCTGCAGTTGGCACATGGAGACAAGTCCAGGCCTGCAGGAGCTCTGGTGGTGCTGGGATGGAGCTTCCCCCCATAACAGGGGCTGCTCCTGGGGTTTCCCTCTGGCAAAGAAGCTTTAAGGGGATGGTGAAGGAAAGGAGTCGGTTCTGATGGAGGCTTTGGATCCAGAGACTGCTTTGACTGCTGCAGCTCTCTCCCATGAGTGTGTGTGCAGAACCAGGCTATGGATGCAATAGTTAAATGGATATTTGTGTAAATCCACAGAAACCAGAGCATGTGAGCTGATTCTAACCCTAAAAACTACGGTTTTTATAAGGAAAGGAAGTTCTGACTGGGCTGGTTGCTTTTGCTTTCACTGGGCTGTGCTGTCCTTTGTGATTCAGTCCTGATGAAAGGAGCTTCTGATACTGGAATCTGTTCCTAGCTGGGAATGGCAGGGAAGCCTTGGCCCTAGTGCTCATTATAACCTGGCTGAGATAACATCCTTATCTCCTCCAAAAGCCAGGCAGTGCAGGGGTTGGCACCTGGATTTGTAACCCCTGCAGAGTCTGAGTGATGACAGCACTGACACCGTGCTGTTTGTCTGTCTGTGCAGGGAGCACCATGATGATAGTGATGGAGTACATGGGGAATGGCCTGCTGGACTCCTTCCTCAGGGTGAGTACTGGGGTGTCTGCCCAGCTTGGACTCTCCTGGCCGTGTTCCCATGGCTGCCCTTTGGTTTTTCCTCTTCTGCTTTCACAGAAACACGAGGGGCAGCTGACGGGCACGCAGCTCATTTGCATGCTGCAGGGCATTGCCTCTGGCATGGCATACCTGGCAGAGATGGGCTATGTGCACAAGAGCCTGGCTGCCCACAAGGTCCTCGTCAGCAGCAGCCTGGCATGCAAGATCACAGGGTTCAGACAGCCTCAGGAAGACAAGATGGAAACCATCTTCTCCACCATGGTGAGCTGCATTTCCACATTCTGTTGTCAACACTTTTCCTAGGCTCCCATCTCCTTCTTCAAGTATGAACAGGGATTCTGCATCTTGGACTTCTTTCTCAGGTAGAAATCCAATGTTTTTGGTCAGGGACCTTCATAGCACCTTCATGCCTGCTCCAGCCACAGCCCTGCTGCACAAATCAGGGCAGAGGGACTTGTGTTTGTACAGCTGTGGGATGGTTTTCCTTAAATATCAGTGTACAAAATGCTATCAGCTCTTCCTGGGGACATCCTCCTCTCCCATTAATATTTCAGGACTCACACTCCAGTGTAGCATACAGTTGCAGTGACATTTTAAACAAATTGAGGAAAAAGTTTTCTCTTAGCACTAAATGTGCTCCTGGCACATGGGTTTGCTTGGTGTCCATGCTGTGATGCCAGGCAGGGCACGATGAACAGTGAATGCCTACCTGGGAATTGCCAGCATTGGCCACATCCTGCTGGGCTCTCAGAAGGTTGCAGTTTATTGCAGCCCTGAGATATGTGAAAAGTCTCTGTTTTGGCCCACACGTTTGAAGAACGAGTCAGAGTTCTTCAGTTCTCAGTCTCAAAGCTGTTTATTGTATCTTATTTATAAAAATTTTTCTCCTGCCTTGCTGAGGTCCATCCAGCAGGACAGTTCCAGGCACACTGCCTGCCCCAGGGCAGTGTTATCTTTTTATACTACAAACTACATATAACATGTTTACAATAACTTTACAATACTGTGTTAGACAGTGAGCTTCTACTCTAAACCAATCCAAAAGTGCCACCATCACAGCAGAAGATGGAGAACAAGAAGAAGAAGAAAGGCTGGACACACCCAAGTCCCTCCATCTTGTCCTCAAAACCCCTATTCTAAAAAACCCCCAAATCTACTTTTTCACCTAGTGATAATTTTATTATTACACTACTTAAACTTCTGTGGCTTCCAGGTCTTCATACAAAGCTGGTAATTTGCTCCATGGGTCATAATCAAACCCACAGGTGTTCTGGACTGTGTGCCAGGGTCTCTGAGCCCCCTGGCAGGGGTCCTGGCAACTCTGGACACCCAGAGGGATGTCCTGAGTTCCAACACTGGACCAGTAAATGATAAATCATTCCTGCCCTTCTGCCTGTGCAGCGTGGGAAGAGCCTGGTGCTGTGGTCAGCCCCTGAGGCCATCCAGTATCAGCACTTCAGTCCTGCCAGCGACGTGTGGAGCTTCGGGATCGTCATGTGGGAAGTGATGTCCTACGGGGAGAGACCCTACTGGGACATGTCCCACCAGGATGTGAGTGCCCTGCAGCTGCTCAGTGCATGGTGCTGCAGCTGCAGGAGTGGCTGGGAGGCTTGCCCCAGGGTTTGCCTCTGGTTGGATGGCAGCAGCTGACCCCAGCCCCTCGTGTCGTGCAGGTGATGAAGGCTGTGGAGGATGGGTTCCGCCTGCCAGCCCCTGCCAACTGCCAGCCTCCCCTGCACCAGCTGATGCTCAACTGCTGGCAGAAGGACCGCAGCCAGAGGCCCAAGTTCTCACAGATCCACAATGCCCTGAGCAAGCTGGTGCAGAGCCTGGAGCCCCCAGAGTGCCCCAGCTCCACGTGTCCCAGGTGACCACACCTGCCTGTCCCCCCCTGCCCTGCCATGCCCCACTCCCTGTTCACCACCCTCTCTGCTGGCAGGTCCCATGGCACGTCCATCCCCCTCTCCAAGAGAACCTTCTCGGCCTTCCCCTCGTTCAGCTCCGTGGGGGAGTGGCTGGAAGCCATAGAAATGGGCAGATACAAGGACAACTTCACTGCTGCAGGCTACTGCTACCTGGAGTCTGTGGCCAGGATGACAGCCCAGTAAGTGACCTCTTCTCCTGGCTGTAACCTCATGTGTGGGTGTGATGGTGTTCACAGGGGTCCGAGGATGAGGGAAGAGATGAGGATCTGACGTTTCAGAAGGTTGATTTATTATTTTATGATATATATAATATTAGAACTATACTAAAAGAATAGAAGAAAGGATTTCATCAGAAGGCTGGCTAAGAATAGAATAGGAAAGAATGATAACAAAAGCTTGTGTCTCAGACAGAGTCCGAGACAGCTGGACTGTGATTGGCCATTGATTAAAAACAACCACATGAGACAAATCAACGATGCACCTGTTGCATTCCACAGCAGCAGATAACCATTGGTTACATTTTGTTCCTGATGCCTCTCAGCTTCTCAGGAGAAAAAATCCTAAGGAAAGGATTCTTCATAAAAGATGTGTGTGGCATGTGGGTGCAGTGAGAGCAACGTTTCCTGCCCCTGCCAGAGAGCAGAGCCACATCCAGAGTGATTTACTGATAACCTGTGGTGCTGCAGCACAGGGTGGTGGGCTCAGAGCTGTCCCACACTGGTGTGCTGCAGGCTCCTGTTAGCCCAGAATGCCTGGTCAGGGTCAGTGCTGCTTTGGCTGGGGCTAAAGCTTGGGGATTTTTTATTTATGCATTTTCTTACTTGGGCATGTGTGGAATGGGCACTGCCTGGCCTGGAAGCAGTTATTGTTGGGGCACACGGTGGTCACGGTGATGTGAAATGCACATCAAGAATGTGGATGATTAATCCTGTAATCTGTTCATAAGCAATGTCTCTTGTTGAGCTGTCAAGTCTCCAGATGCAGGTGGTGGCTGGGAATTACCCAGGCAGCTGAGGCTCAGGAGTTTCTTGGAACACTGACAGTTTTTACTGCTGGGGCTGCCCTGCCCTGGTTCCTCTCACCTCTGCAGTGTGTGCAAGGGTGCAGTGATTCCCAAATGGGAATCAAGTCAGTTCATCTCCAGATCCTTTTATATTCATTAGCCACATCTTAAGTACTGTAAATACACACTTGAGAAGTGTGTATGGTTAACCCGGTGATGGTTAACCCATGCCTAGCAGCAAGGAAGGGGAGAAGGTGGGGAGAAGGTTGTGTTCTGGGGGAGTGGCTGCAAGCTGAGCTTGTGTGTAAGGGTTGTGTGTGCTGGCTGATGTGGGGCTCATTTTGCAGAGACATCCTGAGCCTGGGCATCACTCTGGCAGAGCACCAGAAGACCCTCCTGAGTGGGATCCAGAGCCTGCGGGCCCAGGTGATCCGGATGCACGGCCGGGGCGTGCAGGTGTGAGCCCATGTGTGCAGAGGGGCAGAGCAGCCCCTGCTCCTTCTCGGGGAGGAGAGACCTGCTGGGCCAGCCAGCCCCACCTCTGAAACCTGGGGGTCTCAGGTGGGCTGTGGGAACTGCTGGGTGCTGCCAAACACGTGGTGGGAGAGCAGGGCTTCTGTCCCCTGTGCCAGCCCAGCATCCCCAGGGCGGGGCCTGGGGGACGTGGCTCTCCCCAGGGCTGTTTGTAAGATGAGTCAAACTGTAGTGATGCCATTTCATGTGGTAGTTGAGTTCACAGGGTGGGATGGACCTTTTTGCACTGTCTGAATCCAGAGCCAACACTTCTGTGTCTAGTATCCTGCTGGTGAATCCATGGGGACTTTTATACAGCCTGACAGATCACAGCAACCCCACAAGGAGTTTTTATTGCTTTTATATTTAGAAAGCAGCTCTCACCCAATGCCCAACTCCTGGAAGGTGACTTTCCCCATCTGTGCTGAAGGAAACTCTTTCCCAGTTGCATCCCTTCTGCTCCACGAGCTACTTCACAGAGTTTTGACACCTCACTTGGTGAACAAAACCAAATATTCTCCAGTAAAGCACAGAGGAAATGGTGCTGGCTGCATCCATGCAATCCACACTTTGTTTTGTGAGCACTGTGCTGCCTTCCTGGCACGCTGGCAGCTCCCAGAGCTGCAGCCTGATCCCTGAGAAGACATAAATAGCATCTTAATAATACAACTTTCCTTGAGGTTTGTTAATTAAATGGGTATTTGCAGCCCTTTATGGAGTTTTGTAAGGTTTTATTGTGATCTGTAAGTGTCTCAAGTGAATTATTAATGCTGAAAGGCAAAGATTTACATAGGGGATGAAGGCTGTAGGAGATGCTCAGAGTCTGGTTGGAAATCTGCTCCAGTCAGACTCTGTTGTTGGCTGCTCTGAGAGGATGAGGATGTGAATGAGGATTGAGTGCAGGACCCCTTGGGGCTGGCAGGGTGACCTCTCTGCCCAGGAGAGGGCTGCAAATGCTCTGGGGAAAAGATCTCTCCTTCCTGTCTCCTCTGCAGTTCAAACCATGCCTCTTGTGTCCCTCCCCAGAGTTTCTTGGTCAGTGTTTTTAACAGAAATCATTTCTCCAAGTCTGGCCCATTCCAGTCAGGTTGGTCACTTGCCATCCCCCTGTTTCCCAGCCTGAAGAGCAATAGCAGTGACCTAAGCCCTGCATTTAGTGAAATGCCTGATCCCAAGGATCAGGTGCAATTTGTGTGCTCTCTGTGTTTACATTTTATCTCTAGAGAAAGCATATTACAGCTCTCTAGGCAGGGGCTTGAACCAGCTTGGTTCTGGGTCTCCCCTCTCCCTGCTGGTGCTGCCTGTTGGGATGCAGGAGCCATGCTGGGAAGTTGCTGCTGGAGGAGCTGGCTCCAGGCTGCTTCAGGAGATCTGGAGACATCTAGGGCTTGGTGGTGAGGTGGCAGTGTGCCTCAGTTTGGAAAACAAACCTGGCCATGAGCAGGCAGCACCGTGTTCCCTTGAGTCCCCCAGAACAGACCCTGCCTCCAGAAAAGGGAATGTGACAAGGGCCAGCTCTGGGTGCCTCTTGTGGCCACTAAAATCTGCTTTTCTGTCCCTCTGGATGCTGCCCAGCTGGAAAGGGATGAACCTCAGCTCAGTTTTCTGTGGTCATGGCTGTTTCCCTGGGCTGCAGTGGCTGGGGGCTGGCCAGGCCTCAAATCTGAGTACCTGTTGGTTTGACCACCAAACTCCCAAAAAACTCACTTCCTTTTCAAACCAGGACACTCCTGTAGTAGCTGTGGCTGTGTGGAGGGGTCCCACAGGAGCTGAGCTCTGGGGTGGGCTCTGACCCAGCAGGAACAGGAGTCAGCAGCTCTCCTGCTCTCTCCTACAAGGAAGGAAAGGAAAGCCCCCCATGGAAGCAGCCTCCTAGCCCAGTTTTTCTGCAAGAATAAACACTTTGAATTGAGCTCTCACCAACACAAGATAACAAAATTTGTAGATTAAGCTATAGATTGTTGTTATGATATTAAAATTAACTTGCATCCTCTCAGCTTCTCTCCTTGGGGAAGTAGTATAATTAAATTAATCAGCAAGGCTGTTTTGCAGCTGCAAGGGAAATGCCTCAAAATGACCCTGATCTCTTCCCATGCAGCCTCTGGCATTTCACCAGGCTCTTGCCCTTCTCCATGGGCTGGAGCAGCATCTGCAACACTCCCCTCACTAGAAACCAAATGGGAATCAAGGTGGTTCATCCCCAGATGCTTTTCTATTCATTAGCCACATCTTAAGTACTGTAAATACACACTTGAGAAGTCAATATATATTTTTATAAGCTTGAGACAAATGTAATATAATATTATAAAGGACTCTGTGTGCATCTCATGTTTGAACTATAGTCAGACATCTCCAGGGAATCTCAGTTGGTTTGGAATATTATTTATTAATAATGATAATAATAATAATAGTTATTATAAATGCTAATAAAAATCTATTGACATTTTTTAAAATTTTGTATTTATTGAACTGTTGAAGCTGGCAATAAAGAGATATCTAAATACCTGAGTAAAACCAACCAATAATCCTGCCCTGGTTTGTCTGAGTGGGTCATTTCAATGTTCTGGGGGGAAATGCCACTTTATCAAAGGTGCCATGTGGTGAGTAAGGGACAGTTTTAGTAGCATCAAGGTGTGAAGTGATGCCTTGTTTTGTTAAATGACACCTGTGCTAAGGTGAGCTGACACCTGTAGAGGGGCTGGAGGGGTGGTTTCTTGATAGTGACATTTTGTGGGGAGGAAAAGCACCTGCTTTGCTTTGCTGGTGCATGTTGTGGTGTCAGAAAGGTGCATGGGCTGGCCTGTGGGCCAGGTGCTGTTCAGAGAGGTGGGAATCCCTCCCACCACCCCTCAGCATTCATTGCATGGTGAAAGTGAAACCCAGGACTCCGCTGGCACCACCAGCAGGTTTGGGTTTTGGGGAGAGCAAGGGAGGAGCCAGGGCTGTTCCTCCTGCCCCTCAGTGCCCCACAGCAGCCCAGGCATGAAATCCATCACCTTCCCCTTCCTCAGACATGAAATCCACCACCTTCCTCAGACATGGAATCATCACCTTCCCCTTCCTCAGACATGAAATCATCACCTTCCCCTTCCTCAGACATGAAATCCACCACCTTCCCCCTTCCTCAGACATGAAATCCACCACCTTCCCCCTTCCTCAGACATGAAATCCACCACCTTCCCCCTTCCTCAGACATGAAATCCACCACCTTCCCCCTTCCTCAGACATGAAATCCACCACCTTCCCCCTTCCTCAGACATGGAATCATCACCTTCCCCTTCCTCAGACACGGAATCATCACCTTCCCCCCTCCTCAGACATGAAATCCATCACCTTCCCCCTTCCTCAGACATGAAATCATCACCTTCCCCCTCCTCAGACATGAAATCATCACCTTTCCCCTTCCTCAGACATGGAATCATCACCTTCCCCTTCCCCCTGTGGGCTCTCACTGCAGAGAGGCTGCCAGACCCAGGGTGCAGGGCTCAGGTGAGCCTGGCCTTGCTACCAGCTGTCCTGGGAAGGTTAAAAAGAACCTGGCTCTGGAGGAAGAGCAAGGTTTGAATGTGAATAATGGCTGATTATCAGGAAGAGCAGGTGCCATTTGTCATGGTAATCAGCGATCTGTCAGTTCAAGTGAGCTCCTTTCCTCCTGTTCTTCACCTCCCACGTGTGCCTGGAGAGCCCTGAACAGGCTGGGACATGGCCAGACCCCTCAGCTCCTCCTGCCCCACCAAGGATGGGTTCCCAGTGCCACCCTGGGCTGCCCCAGTGCCACCTTGGGCTGCCCCAGCACCCTGCACCACCCACCTCAGCCAGGATCAGGTGGGTGCCCCTGCACTGGCTGGCCAAGGGGTGCCCATGGGGAGACAGATGTGGGGATTTGAGGCACAACTGGATCACCCTGGAGCAGGGCTGGGTGACATTGGCACAGGATTGGGTGACATTGGCACAGGATTGGGTGACACTGGAACAGTGCTGGGTGACACTGGCACAGGGGTGGGTGACATTGGACAGGATTGGGTGACATTGGCACAGGGCAGGGTGACATTTGTGCCTTGCCACTCAGAGCAGGGCCATGTGCACAGCAGCAAGAGCAGCCTGGCAGGCACAGCAGCCATTGAATTACACAATTATAAACAACTTCAGCCTTTTTATCTTCCTGGGGCTGCCAGGCACCTTCAGCAGCACACAAAGAGCAGCTGTTATCTCAGCACAGCAGCTCCTCCTGGGCAGCTGCCACCCCTGAAGGGGCACAGCCAAAAGCAGAGGAGCTGTGCTGTGCCAGCAGGTCCAGGTGTGTCCCAGAGCCACTGTCACAGCATGGCCATGGATGCCCATGGAAGCTGGGTTTTCCTTTTTTCTGCCACCTCCAGAGCCCCAGGAGCAAAGGGGAAGGAGGACAGACATGAGGTTATTCAGAGGTTTCTGGAGTTTCTGTAACAATGAAAAGCATTTACAAGGTGTTCTCCCCAGGCACCTGCTCCCACACCCTGTTTTTAAAGGATGATGTCTGCCTTAGAGGATGTCAGTAATTAAAAAGTCATTTTAATGAGCGCTGGTTTATTGGCAGACCAGACTTTCAGGAGCTGATGTGCCAGGAGGAGCATTGCAGTGTTCATAGAGCTCTCTGGAAAGCAGCCACTGTTGCTGGTGCTGCACAGCTCTCAGGGTGGCAGTGGTGCCAAGCCAGGGTCATCCCCCTGCCTGCTCTGCTGCTGGGCACCTCCTTGGGTGCTGTGGCAAATCCCTGCTGTCTCAGGATCTCTGCTGCTCAGAGTGACCCTGAAATATTTTAAAAAGTCTCTTTTTCCCAGCCCAGTTGTCAAAGAAGGAGTCAGAGCTCTTCAGTTCTCAGTCTCAAGGTTGTTTATTATTTCTTATCTATAAAATTCTTTCTCCTGTCCAGCCAAAGTCCGTTCAGCAGGACAGACAGAGGCACTCTGGTGTTATCTTTTTATACTAAAAACTACATGTTCAATATTTACAATAACTTCCCAATACCTATCACCTATGTTAGACAGTGAGCTTTTACTCTAAACCAATCCAAAAGTGCCACCATCACAGCAGAAGATGGAGGCCAAGAAGAAGAAGGAGAAAGGCTGGACACGCCCAGATTCCTCCATCTTTCCCCCTGAACCCCCATTCTAAAAACCTCAAAAAATCTATTTTTCACCCTGTGACAAACTGATTATTATTCTACTTATACTTTTGTGGCTTGCAGATCCTCATCTAAGGTTGGTAATTTTTTCCATGGGTCATAATCAAACCCACAGGTGTCCTGGGCTCTGTGCCAGGCTCCCTGAGCCCCCTGGCAGGGGTCCTGGCAGTCCAGGACAGCCAGAGGGATGTCCTGAATTCCAACACCCTGGCACCTGCAGCATGTGGGGAGCTGCCCTTGCTGTGCCCTGCATGGTGGGAGCCCAGCTCACTGCTGGGTGTGAGCCCTGAACATTTCTATTGACTCCCACAGGACTGAAATTCCAAAATGGGGCTGAAATAAAGCAGCAGCATCACATCCCTGTAGGAGCCCTCAATCATCTGCTCCAGAGGCACCCTGGGGAAGCGTTTGGAAAAGAATTTAGAACTGGGCAATTCAGGTTTTTCTTGCAAATCCCTCCTGTGTAATGAAGCCTGTTCCTGGTGGCTTGTTCCCAGGGGAATATTGTGTCTCTGTTTGCTGGAAGCTTAATGCAGCCCAGGTGTGATGGGGCAGTGATAGCTCAGGTTTTAGCTTTTATATCTTTCAGATTCTGAGCTAATTTAGTGTGTGGGTCTGAGCTTCACATTATGGGATGCTGAGCTCTGTGCACAGAGCAGGGAGACAAAACAATTCCTGCTCCAGCTGGGGACCAAGGACAAATGATCCAAATCTCAGCCCCAAGAGCACAAACAGCGTGGGCTGGAGAGAGAAAAACAAGCAGGGTGGGACTGCAGGGGCTAAAGCTGGAATTGGACAATGAACTGCAAGGTGCAAATGGAGCAGAATTTATAAAAGTGACAGACCCCGTGCCCGGCCGTGCATTTTGGGACCATTTGGGTTCATCTTGGGTGCAGCCCTGGCTGGGCTCTGGTGCTGCCCAAGGTGGATCCATTGAGGCCTTTTAATACATCCCTAATTATTCTTTAGTTCTGCCTTGTCTCTGTTCTAGGGCAGCCTGCACAAGGCATCAGCAGCAGTGGGGAGCAGCCAGTGCTGCCAGACCTGGCTCACAAACCCTGTGGCTGCAGGCCCAGGGACCCCTGGAGTCCTGGGCAGGAGGTGCTGGTGCTGTCCCCTCAGGCAGCCCTAGGGGTGGCACTCAGCCCTGGGGGTTCATGCTGTTAAATATTTTTAAGTAAATTCTATTAAGCACTAGGAGGCAAAAAGATTAAGAGGGCAATGAAGAAGATTTTTGTGAGATTTAGGTGTTCCTGGGTGATGGCAATTCTGTGTTGGATAAATGGCTGTTTGTGAGTGTAAATACAGGCTCCCAGGGTAATGGGATGTACATCAGGAATGCTGTACACCCCTGGAGAAAAACAGGCACCTCAAAAATGAGGAGAGTTTCCCTGAGCTGGTTAAAATCATTGCTAGAAGTGCTGTCCCTCCTGAGGAGAGCTGGGTGGATCTGTGAGGCACACGCTGTCTCACAGCAATGCTCAAATCCCTGCCTTGCCTCAGGGGGAAAAGGATGTGTTAGGTATCACATCACACTGCATCAAAATGAGAAGTGGCACAATGAATCCAACTCCCCAAAATAAAACTTTCTTCCAGAAATAAGCTTGTCACTGTCAATTTTAAACTCTTGCCAAAGAAGCGTGATTTGAGACAGGTTCCTCTTGCCAGTGATTTACAGTGGTGGGTGTGTTTAATCACTATTTCTGATAGCAAGAGCCTAAAAGGAGGTGTTTCTATTCAAAGGTCCAAACCCAGATCCTAAATGCAGCTCTGATCCAGCACAGCTGGGAGGAGAGAGCACAAAGCACAGTGTGAAGGAAAAGGAGCTTTTCCTGCATTTCCCCAACACCATGGTGGTGGCACAGGGGGCTCTGGGCAGGACCACTGCCCACCCAGCCAGAGCACTGGCCCCTGCACCTCAGGACCCTGAGGGGTTTTAAGGGGTTATTTAGAGACAAAATCTTACAAAACTCTGCAGGGAGGGAGAGGATCCTGCCTGGTTAACAAACTGTGAGAAAGGCATCAGAGTAGCAGCCTGGGGAATGGCCTTTGTCTGGAGAAAGGCCTGATGTGCCATGCATGGCACTGATCCCAGTGGCTCCATGCTGGGGAAGATGAACCAGGAAAGCCTTATAAATATGATTGCCTGGCAAAAGATTTTGAGAATGTGGAAACTCTAAGTGAGATTGAAATGAAAGCAAGCTTTGAGATCCCTCAGTTCCTGAACAACTGGAAAACAATGGCATGGGCAGCTGAAGGTGATCCCCTTTGGATCAAACAATCCCCTCTGCTTGCAGACAGGCCCAAGGCTCAGAGCAGACCCTGCCAGCTTGGCAGAAGGGGCCCAAAGAGGAGTTTTTAGGGTTTAAAATGTAACCCAGTGTGGTAATGGAATGATTCTTATAGGCTGTATGGAAATGCTGTAGGATTTGTATCTTGGACTAGATTGGTTAGTGAGAATCAGAATATTCAGCACAGAAGAAGATTGATGGTATTGGAATGGGAACTTCAGTCTCTCATTTCCTCTTTTCCACACTGTCATGGTTTGACACTGGCACAATGCCAGTGCCCCCATGAAAATACCTTCTCCCTGGTTTCTGCTGTGAGATGTGACCAGGAATAAGCAAAGCAGGCTCCTACTTAGGGAAAAAGGAACCAGAACTTTATTAACTACTCTACAACTACAGATAAAATAAAACACACACATAGGGAAAATGAAAACTTCACAAATGCATTTCCTCCTCCCCCCACCAAATTTCCAACACAATACATTTGTTTCTCAAATCACCAACTCTCGGTCCAGCACCACCCTTCAAACAATCAATCCTCAGTTCATCAAGAGGAGAGGAGTCCTTCTTGTGCCATGGGCTTCCCCTGGAAACACAGTCGAAGCCTCGTGTGTTTCCGTGTCACTCGTGGCACCGCCCGGAGAACATCTGCCGTGGTGACTTCTTCCTTTCCATGTCCAGTGCTCTCACCACTGAACATGGACCAGAGCTGCTTCTAGGGTTGTCTTTTAAGGATGCTCTGTCCCGATCCAAAAAAAAGGCACAGTCTCTCCTTTGGGACACCTGTCCCCACAATCTCTCCTTTGGGACACCTGTCCCACCCATATTTTTCACCCCCTGGGGCCGAGGGGCATCAACACTGAACCCTCTTGGTTCTGAGGCCATTGCCTCCCCCTAGAATGCAGTCTCTGTGTCACAAGGAACTTGGGTCTGTCCATCTCTCTTCTGGGACACTTGTCCCCACAATCCCTCCTTTGGGACACCTGTCCCCCCCATATTTTCACCCCCTGGGGCCGAGGGGCATCAACACTGAACCCTCTTGGTTCTGAGGCCGTCATCTCTCTCTTTGGGACAGCTGTCCCCCCCATATTTTTCACCCCCTGGGGCCGAGGGGCATCAACACTGAACCCTCTTGGTTCCGAGGCCGGCATCTCTCTTCTGGGACACCTGTCCCCACAATCTCTCCTTTGGGACAGCTGTCCCCCCCATATTTTTCCACCCCCTGGGGCCGAGGGGCATCCACCCTGAACCCTCTTGGTTCTGTCCATGACTATACAAAAAGAGTCCAGCAAAAGCCACTCCATCATCTCTTCCCACTAGGATTCTCTCGCTTGCCCAGACCTCTCTCACACTGGCCCATTTCCTTTTTCATCTTCCACTCTATCTTCTAGGAAAGGTCAATGTTCTGTGAAGTTCTCATTTTCCAAAAAGGGGTTAAAAGCTCCTACAAGCGGCCGGCTGAACCCCCCCCTCTTCTCCGTCCCAGCCGTGCTGCCGGCACAGGCCCATGTTTATCAAGCTTCAAGGTTACAGTCTCAGGCAGCAGCTCTCTCTTTCTCTCTCTCTCTGTCTCTCGGGGGGGGCCTGCCCGATAGCTCCCGGTGTCTCTCTCTCGCTCTCTTTCTCTCTTCCACCCTTCCACCCCGGGGCTCAGGCCTACCTCTCTTGGCCACATGGCTTTCCCCTCCCCCTGCCCAGCCAACAGCTGGGCCGGGGGAGAGACCCGAACTCTTTCCCGCCGGAAACCCAAGAGGACCCTCCCAGGGGAGAGCTCTGCTTTTAACCCCGTGTTCTCAGAGGCGTGTCCATGTCTCAATGGCCAGGTTAAATGCCAATATTAAAGCCTGAATATCCATTGGCCAAAAACACAGCATCCCAAAAAACACATTTCCTGTCAAACCACCACACACACTCTTGCCTCTCTCTCTTTCCCTCTCTCTCCTCTCTCAGGCCTGCTCTGAGCTGTGTCTGGCAGCTCCCAGCAGGGCCCTGCACCCAGGCCCTTTGCAATAAACCCACAAGTTCCCAGCCCTGGCTTCAGAGATCTCTGCTCTCCATCTGTCCTGACCATCCTACCCCTGACACTCCTACAGCTCCCCTATTCCTTCTCTAGGGGATGGGATGGTGACATGCTCCTGGGCTGTTCTACTGCAAAGAAGAAACCCTGCAATGCCCTCAGAGCAGCACAGGGAACCCTCTGAGGCACCAACCTGTGGCTGGTGGGACCCTGTGAGACCGTGTCTGGGATGGGCTTCTTGGGTCCACTCTACAACAGGACCCTTCAAGGCTGAGCCCAGCAGGGGCTCTGTCACTGGCTTGAGCAATGTTTCAAACAGATTATTTATTTTCATTAGACTTGTACCCATATCTCTGTCCCAGTGTTCCTGATGCAGGTCGACAGCAGTCCTCAGGAATGCTTTAATTGTGTTTTCCTGGCTTTGCACAGCTCTTATCTAATGCCTTCTGGCTTCATTAGATTAGACACCTCTTGTCCCGAGGATGTTGTCATGTTTTCAAATGGCTTCAATCAGCACCTCCCAGGCTCTGGCTATTTCAGGATACAATAAAGCTGAACCTCATCCAGGCTGGTGAGTAATGGAGGTGCATCTCCCACCCCCGTGCAGCCTGGCTTTAAATTTGCCTGCCTGACATCCTGTAGCTGCAGGCAGAACACAATTAAACCTCTTGTCTTTCAGGCATTGTCCACGCTCACACACAGCTCAGGAGGAAGAGCACAGCAACAGCAACCGAGTTTCTAATGATCTTGTCATCCAGAACAGCAGAGAGAGATAAATGAAAGAGTGAGGAAGCAGCCAAGATCAAAGGCAGCTCTCCAGATGTCCAGGGCATGGCAGGTTGCAGGCTGGCTGTGCTCATCTCCTCAGAGCCACGCTGGCTCAGGGTACAGGGACGTGTCCTCAGTGCCAGGGAGTGAAACGCAGAGGGAGCAGCCTAAGCCCACCCAGCACCAGTGCTGGGGGCTTCTCTCCAGGTTTGA
This sequence comes from Agelaius tricolor, assembly GCF_023055355.1. Taxonomy (NCBI): domain Eukaryota; kingdom Metazoa; phylum Chordata; class Aves; order Passeriformes; family Icteridae; genus Agelaius; species Agelaius tricolor. The sequence goes on along the minus strand of NW_027269296.1, from coordinate 3,869,674 downwards.
CTGCTCACAAACCTCATTCTGCAGGAGCCTTCACCAGCCTGTGTCCCCACCACCCAGCTGCAAAGTGCCCACAGGCTCAGGAAGGAAACCGAGGTGGGAAGGGACAAACCAGACCCCAGGCTGGGGGCATGTCGGGTCCATCTGTCTGTCTGTCTGTCTCTGCCCCGACGCAGGTAGGGTGGTTCTTGGGTGGACGCGTTTCAAAGGACGAGTCTGGACTCTTCAGCTTTTCCATCTTCAGATTGTTTATTGTTTCTTATTTACAAAATTTTTCTGTCTGCCCAACAGAGGTCTGATCTGCAAGGCAGCCAAGGGCACTCGTGACCACCCATGGGGCGGTCGTGTCTTTTTATACTAAAATCTACGTACATGATATTTACTTTTATTTTCTAATACTTTTTACCTATGTTGGCAAGTACACTTTCACCACAAACTAATCTCTAAGTGCCAACATCACTACAGAAGATGGAAGACAAGAAGAAAAAAGAAGAAGGACGAGACACGCCCTGATCTCTCTATCTTGTCTCTATAACGTCCCTGTACTAAAAACTTTAAAGCTTATATTTCACTTTCTAAATGTGTCTCTTTTACACTTTTCACTCTAAAGTGATTTTCAAGTCTTCAAACTGCTGTCACTTCTGTGGATGGGTCAAAATCAAGCTACCAAGCACTCTTGGCAACATTCTAGGATTTCTGAGACTCTCAAGGGTTCTCTTGGCATCTCTGGACATCGGGAGCGATGTGCTGAGTTCCCACAGGGGCAGAGACCCCCAGGTGCACTCTGGGGGGGGCTGATGGCTCCAGGACAGTCCCTGCACTGTGTGTGTCCCTCCTGGAGCCCAGCACACCAGTCCCTAGCACAGCAATCCCAGGCACTCTCCCCTGGCAGGAGAATTTCCTCAGCCCTATCTTCTTATCATGAGCCACCACAATGCCAGCATCGATCCCCTTCACCCCACAGGCAGTATTTTGACTTCTGGAATTCATCTTACCTAGCAAGGGACTCTAAATATATCCCAGACAATTTCCTCTCCTCATTTTTAATAATCTCTTTCAGCCTTAAATTCATTTTTGAAAATATGTATTGGGATGATGGGCTTTTTATCACAGCTGATGGACAATATTCATCACACCTGTGTCTTACTCCTCACAACACACACACTCACACATTCCTTACAGCACTCCTGCATCAATTTGAACAGCACTTAATTCATTACAGCCCCATCACTGCCTGTGCCTGCTCCCCTCAACAATGGCACTGGTGATTTGTCACTTGGGTCCCTGTAGGCAGCTCTGTCCCACCTTGCAGAGCCACTGTCACTCCCTGAGCCATGGGACAGGGTGGAATGGCCCTGTTCAAGCACAGCAGGTGTAAAGGGTGCTTGTGCAAACCCAGGGCACTGGGAATATTTCCCTGTCTGCTCTGGGGTGCTTTGATTTCTAGGGGAGCACTGACTTTGACCCTCATTCATGGAGAAAGTTTCCTAAACTCCAGAATAGACCAGAATCCACTAGGGTGTGAAATAGATTATAGAGAGTAGTGTAGATTTATCACTTAGGTGGGAAATTTAGGTTTTAGGATTTTTAGTATGTTGTAGATGGAAGCAAAAACCTGAAGACCAAAAAGATGCAGTGTGTCTCTCTTTCCTGACACAAAATCACTCCAGGAGTGTTTTTTCCCCCTGGGAGGGCACAGCCAGAATCCCAGAAGTTGAGGAATCAGCAACAGGAACCCAACAGGTGCTTCACTGTCCCCACCCTGGAAAGCTCCAGGTGGGAGAGCAGAAGCAAAAAACCCTTTTCTGTCCAGGATCTCTTGTCTCACTGGGCACAGCAGGGCTGGGGACACGTGCTGGGGCTGTGCTGGCACATCCTCCCAACCCTGAGCCCTGGGGACAGCAGCAGTGGTGCCTCTCTGGGCCCCCAAATCAGTCAGGGTCCCCAGGACAGCAGCTCCTTTAGAAAAACTCCTCCAGCAAATTCCCATTTTGCTAGAAACTGAGCAGGACCAATGGTGTCTCTCTGGGCCCCCAGCTCAGTCAGTTGAGTCAGGAAAACTCAGCTTTTGGTGGAATTACACAGGTCAGGGGAGAGAGCTGCATGTGCTGTGTGCACCTTCAAATCAAGAACTCCTGCATGAAAAATCTGCCTGGAGATGGCTCTAATTTGTTCCAAACCATCATCCCTTCCATCAGCAGGCAGGGAATTGTGATCTATTTATGTCTTACACTGCCATTGAATCAAATGGCACCTGGAAGATGTTGAGGATGACAGAGCTCAGAGCCAGCACAGCCCAACACAGGGGCCTCACTGATTATTATTTCTCAGATCAAGTTTCACATTTCCATTAATAATTTGGGCAGAAATGTGGAGTTCTCACAGCACAGCTCAGCACACACCAAGCCCCCCAGGCCACAGGAAGCCCTGAAGGAAGCAGGGCTGAGCTCTGGCAGAAATGCTTTTTCCCTGCCAGGCTGCACTTACCCAGCCCTGGGGAAACAGCCACATGCTTGTTCCCTGTGCAGCTTTCTCTTTCCTAAGGGAAACTTCTTTTGGAAGAGCTTTGGTCTTAAAAATTGCAACTGGAGCTTTTAAATTAGTGTTGATTTAAAAGAATTCCCTAGGTCAGTTAAAAATACTAGTTAATTTTGTTTTCATTTTTTAAAGCAGAATCTCAACTTACACATCCAAAAGCACACCCATTTTTTTATTTACAGCTCAACTAATTGATACCTTTAATTAATTAATATGTGCACAGCAGAGCAAGGCAGGTGTAGGTGTAGCTGAGTGGGATATGTTATTGCCACCTGCAGTTAGGACTCAGAATCTGCTGAAACCTCTCAAAGAGAGTTTTCTAAATCCAGGGTATAGACATGAGGTCTTCCATACAATAAAGTGCTTGTTCTCCAAAGGAAATTCATGTATAAATGCTGTTGTATAAATAAGCTTTGCCACACCCTGCACCAAAGAGCTCTGACTGCAGTTTATCTCCATTTTAACCATGCTGCAGGCCTGGTTTTGCCAAAAGTAGAACTTTTCAAATATACAAAAGGTTCCAAAGTCCCAACATCCCTGTTTATAGCCCCATGAAGAGGCTTAAATCAAGGACAAAGAGGCATCTTTGGAAAGGACAGTGCAGCAGCTTCCAAAGAAACAGGCTTTTTTCTAGAAAAAGAAAATTCTAGACAAAGTTAGAGAGAAGCAGAGTTATTTACTCTGAACATGGCCCTTAACATGCCAATCATCAGGCTTTCTGCCCACTTGCTAATCTGCAAGCCCAAGAGAAGTGTCATGGTTTCGACCTTAAAGGAAATTTTCAACTGATTTTATTTCTCTCCAAAGTTCTATTTATTTTTCCTCCATTACATATCATAGGTAAAATAACTAGTTTTTAGCTTCCATTCTGTATATCAATAAAAGGAATATACAAATTAAAACAAGAACTACAGAGGGATAGAGGGATGTCTTGCTCACTGACTTCCATCTTGGGGCATTTTTGCCTCGTTGCAAGCCTGTGTGAGACAAACCTGAAAGGAAAGAGAAATCCATCAGTACTCAGACACTGGTCCAGCCCACAACCACCTGCAGCTCCAGCCTAAAGCACAACTCTGTTTTTCAGACTGACAACAGCTCTTTTCCCCACTGTGCTATGAGCCAGATGTGATGTAAAGCTCCTGCTTCTCCCTTCCCTGCTCCACGCTGCTTCTTCACCTCAGCCAAAATTCAAGAGAAGGGGCCAGGGGAAATAAGGAGTTTCTATTGCAGCTCAAGAGTCCCCTGAGAGGTGACAGAGGGACAGCATTGCCTTACAGCCATGGCTGACAAAACCACCCAGACTTACTGACAGCTTCTGCATGAGCCCTTGGGCCTTGGGGTTCAGCTGAAGAAAATTCTTCTTGGTCAGATCCTTTTCTGTCAAACGTATGCTCTGTGAAAACAAACACAAAGCTCAGGTTTTCTGTCTGGCCAGCTGCAGCAGTTGGACACAGTAAAAAAGTTAAATAAAATAAAAGAGACTAAGATCTAAGTATAGACAGGCAGAGAACCACATTCAGCTGGAACAGCAGCTCATCTCACACCTCTCCTGCAGTGCATTAATGCATTACTGGCTGTGGTGGTTTTAACTAGCTTGATTTGTGGTGAGGGGAGATAAAGCCAGGGAGTGAATGATTTTTTTTGTGGGTGCACTGGCATGCAGCCAGCATCAAACCCACTAAAGCTGCAGTAGTGTAAGTGCTTTAAAGTGAATGCACAGTGAAACACCCTCCTGTTCTGTTTCAACCAGCTTGAGCAGGCCCCACTTCTGGCTAAGAACCTCTTCAGGTTTGTTTGAAGCTCAATCCACCCCTCGGATAAACTGCAGGGGCACAGCTAAAGAGACAAGAGTGGCTGAACCAAGGCAGGTGAGGCTCCAAGAGGTGCCTGGGCAGTGGAGGGTCAGGATTTACCTCTCCCCCACCGAGGGGCAGGGTGAGCACGACGTCCTCGGGCTCGGCCAGGGGGCTGCCCTTGGCAGAGAAGGTGTAAATGCGCTCGTTGATGGCGGGAGTGCGCAGCCCCGGCGTCCTGAACACCCTGCAACAAGAAACAGGAGGGAGTGATATTTGCTCACAGCACCTGCAGTCCAGTAGGAGCCTGAATGAGAGATGTGGGACTCCAGACAGCTCCTCAAAATGCAGTTTGGTCCATCCAAGAGTTACAGCAGTCCGGGGTTGTGGGTGACAGAGCTGTGCCTACAGCTGTCAGCTCCAGCTGCACCCTTAGTTTGGGTCACAGTGCATTTTGCACTTTTCTTTTGGCCACAATGCATTACATACTTCTTTTCATTTGGTTACAAATGCATTTTGCACTTTTCTTTTGGCCACAATGCATTACATACTTCTTTTCATTTGGTTACAAATGCATTTTGCACTTTTCTTTTGGCCACAATGCATTACATACTTCTTTTCATTTGGTTACAAATGCATTTTGCACTTTTCTTTTGGCCACAATGCATTACATACTTCTTTTCATTTGGTTACAAATGCATTTTGCACTTTTCTTTTGGCCACAATGCATTACATACTTCTTTTCATTTGGTTACAATGCATTCTATACTTTTCTTTTGGTTACAATGCATTATTATACTTTGCTGAGCATTTTAATACAGTAGAACCAATCTATACCTTAACTTTTATCTACAGCCTATCATAACTACTATAATTGCCATATTAATGTTACTATTCTCCAATCACTAAAAGTTAGTACATTACAGTTTAAGCTAGAAGTTGTTTTTCAGTTTTCTTGCAGTAAAAAATTGAGACATTTTTTTCTGCTTGCAACATTGGCAGGTTTGTTTGCCTGTGCTTTCTTTCTGCTTGGTAAAAACATCTTCAGTTTAAAGTGGGTTTATCCTTTGTTCTAAGTCATAAAAACCCTTTCTAACTAACACACCCTTTGCCTCCTTGGTTATCCAGTAAGACTGGCTCAGCAATTCTTTTCTTCTATATCAAAACTTGCTATCATTTCTATTCCTTCTTCAAATTCTATATTCAAGAATCTTTCTGCTAAGCATACATATCTGTGAGACTTTCTTGTCAAACTTCCATCCTTCCCAACATAGTCCAAGTCTTTCATTTCAGGTCCAAAGAGCCATTGAAGGCTGTGCTGTAAACAGATGGTGTGAAGCAGACTGGAGCAGAGATAGAAGGGAAATGTATTTGTTTTCTCTGTTAACAAACCTGGGATCAAATCTGGGTGTAACCATGGAGGTGCCTCCCCGAGCACACATATCAACCATTCTGCCAGAAGCTGGGGTGATGAAGCTGTTCTTGCTTGATCTGTAAAGGGAAATAAACATCTGCACATATCACAACCTCTAACAAGTGTACAGGCACTTGTCAAAGGCTTGGAGAAGGTGACCACCACTAAACCCGGGGGTTATCACTAACCAGTGACCCCCAAAACTGGGAATAGCTTTCATTCCCATCAATTTTGCCCTATAGTGAGGCACAACTCTCCCCACCAACCAAAGAGAGATACTGATATTTGCACTCCCACTCTCCATTTCTAGAGAGGAGACACAGACATCCCCTTTACCTCTTGCTCATGCCCTTCACACTTGCTGAGGGGGGTCTTCTGGCCACGGGTGGTTTTTTGCTGGATGCCTTCACCTGCAGCACACATCAGTCACCAGATCAGTTACTTCCATCTCGTGGGACAGCTGAGTCCACACAAAGAGGCTTCCACACAAAATGCTCAGCCCCTTTCCATGCACAAGAGCCCACAACAAACACCATTCAAGCCTTTGGGATCCTCCCCACTGCTGGAACTCTCTGGGAAGCACCAGCTGGGTGTAGTCTCCCTCAGAGCATCCTGGGCAGCCCCAGCCATCAGCTCAGCCAGGAATTCCTGTCCTGAGGATTATGTCACCCCAGAGAACAGCTATTCACTCACCTTGGCAGTCCTTGCATCCCCTCCCTCAGCCTCTGTGGAACACTGGCTGGCAAGCCGAGATCTCTTCTGCCGTGGAAGTGATGGAGGCTCTGCTTCCTCATCAGCTTCAACACTCCTTTTGATTTTACTCACTAGAAAGAGAAAGTGTTACCCAACTGAATAATAACTTTAAATTGTTACTTAGCAGGGAAGGCAAACAGCTACCAGCAGTTTTGGCAACAATTTGCTTCAGAAATCCAAATTCCAAAGCAATCCTAATGGTTACCAGAGCATTACTTTGGATTATTTTGAATGTTTTAATGAAATTAATTAGACATACTGTAGGTACTCAGCATAAAAGTAGGATTATTATCCTGGTTTAAACATACTGAGGGATGTCAGCAAGAACTGAATTATTATTCACAGTAAGTAACCACAACATGCTTCCACCTCACCAGTGATGCCACAATGTTTAAACTCACCTTTCTCAGCAACATCCAACAGGGGATCGATGATGTCTGCGCTCAGCCTGCGGATTTTTGTTATTTCCATGTCTGCCTAAAATTAAAAACACTTGTGGCACTATTGGGATTGTTGTCAGCCCAATGTAAGTCAAAGTCATAGAGCAAACCCCCAATAATTTTACAGCCAGATGAGCTCCATGTTTGCTGTTGTGCTCAAACTGGGCCCTTTCATGGATCTCTGCCTCCCTCAGGACTCAGTGCCTGGTTGGCAGCTGCAGGTGTGCTGTGCCTACACCCAGCTGCTCAACCAGCTTGGAAATGCTGGCCTTTACTGCAAAGTGCCTGTGCTCTCAGGGATTCGGGAGTGCTACCTAGCAGGTAAGGAAAGATCAACAGGGAGGAGCAGCACCACGTAAATCCCACCTCTGATACAAAGGGCCTCTCTTATTGCTAAATTTTAAAGAAACATTTGTGAAAATATTGGTGTAACTGTTTCTCTTGTAACGCTCCAGTGTGAGGAGCAGAGTGGGATAGCTCCAGAGAGCTTTATGTTCGTTCTGGAAACCTACCTTAGCCACATCCTCCGGCGTGTTTTCACCTCTTGCTAGAGCTAGAAAGAAAACGTATCAGATACATCAGGACGTGTCAGGGGACACTCACACAGCACAGCAGGGCTGTTACCGTGGGGGCGAAAAACCCAGCACAAACCAGACAACAGAAGCAGTGGGGTAGTGGGGTCATTCCCTGGGGATTGCAGGCAGGGTAGATCCCAGCCCCTCCCTTACACCCGTTCGTTATTATCCGCGGCGGAAGGAGTCCCTAAGCCCAGCAGCCCCGGCCCCGCTCCGCACCGAAGAACTCCAGCCAGTTCATCTCGCGGATGGCGGCCGGCAGCCGCAGGATGGCCATGTCGTACATGTGCTCCACTTCTTGCACCATGCGCTCCCCGTCCGCCTCGATCCGCTTCAGCCGCCGCTCCACTGCGGGGAGACGAAGCATGAACGCTGCCCACGGGCCCAGGGCCTCTCCTCTCCCTCTCCTCTCCCTCTCCTCTCCTCCCCGCGATCCCCTCCTCCTCCTCCCTGCCCTACCTTCTCTGTCGAAGTCTTGGAGGAACGCCTCCATTTTGCGGCGGCGGGCGCTGGAGCTGCCCTTTTTCTTGGCGGGGGGCATTTGTGGTTCTGTGGTTCTCTCCTCAGGGGTTCTTATTGCGGGTTACTTATCGCAGGATCTCTCCACTGCGGGTTCTTATTGCGGGTTACCTTATTGCGGGCTTTTTATTGCGAGTTCTCCCCTCAGTGGTTCCTGCCGGGCGGGCTCGCTGAGCGCTTCCTCAGCGCTCGCTCCTTTAAACGCAACCGCCACCCCGGCTGGCCAATGGCGGCGCGGCGCGGGCTGATGACGCGCGGCAGCAGCGCCGGGCAGTGACGGCCATGATGGCGGCGGTGATGGCGGCGCCCGTGGCCGCACTCCGGGCCTGGTCGGAGGCGGCCGCGCGGGCGGAGGCGGCGGCGCAGGCGGCTCTGGCAGCCACGGCCCCGCTGCTGGGCTCGCTGGCCGCGCTGGCGGCGCAGATGCGGGCGGCGCGGCGGCTGCCGTGGGACGCGACGGCGCTGGGCGCCTTCCCGGAGCTGCGGGCGCGGCTGTGGCAGAAGCAGCGCGGTGCGGCTGAGGCGCTGCTTGAGCAGCTCGGCCAGCGGCGGTGAGGAGGCGGCCGGGGCCGGGCGGGCAGGGCCGCCAGGGCTCGGCTGACCCCGCTGTGCTGGCAGGGAGGAGCTGCGGGACGTGCGGGACGCCGTGGGGGCCGCCGGCAGCGCCGTGCTGCGGCTCGTGGAGGAGCGGGGCCCGGCCGAGCTGGGGCTGGCCGCGGTTCTGAGGCGAGGGCCGCGCTGCCCCTCGCTGGCCGATGTGCTGGAGGGGCTGCAGGACGTGGAACGCTACTACCGGCACCTGTATCCATCCTGCTGGGGGTCTCTGGGCGGTACTGCGGGGGCTCTTTTGTCCTTGTTGTCCTTAGCAGGCACGAAGGTACTTGGAGAGCAAACTGCTCCTGCAGCGCCTCAGCTTGGACAGCCTGGCAGACGTGGAAGCCCTGCCGCAGTCCTGGGAGAGGATTTTGGAGCGTTATAAAGAAGATGATGTTGTTCAAGGTAGCTCTGTGTGGAAAAAGCTGAGGGGTGTTACCCAGGGCTCCGGGCTGATGTCCCCTGGGGACAGGCCTGGCTCTGCTGGTCTCTGCAGCAGTGGGTGACCCTGCTCTGAGATCTGGGTCAGCCTCAGGGGAAAATACTCACCATCACACCTGGGCACAGCTGGAAGCAGCATCCTCACAGTGTGGCAGGGGCTCAGTGCTCATCAGTTCTACCCACGCTTTTTTTTATTGCCTTTAGGACGAGTTTTTGGGAGTACAGAATACAGGTAAAGCACATTGCAGCTGACAGGGTTGTTGTTTTCTCTCTGTCTCAGATACACTCCTGAAGGTCTCACTGTTTGTGGAGAACCATCATGAGGTGAGCTGCTCAGCTGGCTCCTGACAGGGCAGCAGGGACTGGCACTGCCCAGCTTCTGGCACGTTCTGTGATGCTGCAGAGGGGATGAGGAGCTGAGGGAGCTCTCCTGGTGCTTTTTGGAAGCTGAATGAGTTGAGTCTTGGCCTCAGCATGAAATGCTTGAACTGTACCATTTTCAAGTGGAAATGGCCTTGGTCTCTGAAGAAGAGGCTGAGCCAAAAAAGCCATGAAGATAGAAGGGAGTCACCTCCAGCTGTGGAACTTGTCCTTTCCTCCTTCTGCCGTGCCTGTTTCGTGTCATGGTAAAAATGTTGGTACTTACCTGAGGTGCTGCAGATTTGTGAGTGTAATAGAGTCTTTCAGGCTGGTGCCATGAAAGATATTTGTCCTTACAAATAAAGAAAACATGTCAGATTAGGGTCTAGAAACAGTGCTCACCTCATGTCTTTGAGCAGTGTGTTCACATTCATCCCACCTGGGCATGGAGGAGGAAGGAAGCAAATCTGGCTTGAAAATGTCATTACAGAGGTGCACAAATGCCTGAGTTCTGACACAGGCAGCTTTTAAGGGTGAGGAGTACACTGCTCTGTTACCACTGAAATCAGTCTTAATATCACTGTGTGACAGTTCAGGGACACCTTTTGGTGGCCATGGCCAACAGAACTGATCCTCTGAGCATTCCCAGGAAGCAGTGGGGTGTTTGTCTCTCAGCTGTGTATTTGGTGAGGAGCTGCAGGGTGACATTTTCTGGGGTCCCCTGTGGCTGGAAAGAATGAATCTGATTCCATGTTCTTAGAAGGCTTATATTATATTATATTATATTATGCTATATTATGCTATATTATGCTATATTATGCTATATTATGCTATATTATGCTATATTATGCTATATTATGCTATATTATGCTATATTATGCTATATTATGCTATACTGAAGAATAGAGAAAGGATACTTACAGAAGCCTCAACAAAATATTAATTAAAAACCTGTGACTCTCTAGAGTCCCGACACAGCCAGACTGTGATTGGTCATTAAGTAAAAACAATTCACATGTTGGATAAACAATCTCTAACCATATTCTAAAGCAGCAAAACACAAAAGAAGCAAATGAAATAATACTGTTTTCCTTTTTCTCTGAGGCTTCTCAGTGTCTCAGGAGAAAGAATCCTGGCAAAGAGATTTTTAAAAATTTACCAATAACACTGCAGCTTCTTGGAGAAAGCCAGTAAAGAATTGCATGGGACATGTTGTGGGCGTGGTGTTTGTGCTCACATTTCTGTGTCCCCGACCTGGGGTGTCCCCGTGGCCACCTGAGGGCACTGCATGACCCATGAACCCTGGAGGGGAGCAGATCAGGGTGCTGGGGATGCCAAGGGTGGGAAAGGGCTGGATAAGGGCTGGGCTGCCAGTGCTCCCATCAGGGACAGGGGATCATGAGTTCTAGCTGCAGTTCTTCACACACAGCTGTAATTGCAAAGGAAACCAGCTGCAATGGAAACCCTCTCCTGGTGCTGGGTGCCCTGCCTGTGGAATTCACATTCTCTGAACACGATTGCTTCATCCACGGTTTTCTCCTGGGAAGCTGAAAGGCAGTGAGAAACCTCAGAGAAAAGAAGAACAATTCTTATCTCATTTGCTTCTCCTGTGTTGTGCTCATCTGGAATGAGTTCTCCTGTGTTTGGAGATTGTTTACCCACAGGTGATTGTTTCATTGGATTCTGCTGTGGGTTGTTTTCACTCTTTGGCCAGTCAGTGCCAAGCTGTGTCGGGGCTCTGGAGAGAGTCACGAGTTTTCATTATTATCTTTTTAGCATTCAGTGTCTTTTCTGTACTCTTTAGTATAGTATTCTTTAATATAATATAGTATAATAAAGTAATAAATTAGCCTTCTGAGAACATGGAGTCAGATGAATTGTTCTTCCCTGCCATGGGACTCACTGTGCATTTCCAATACCCTGCCCAGGGTGGAGGTGAGCTGGGTTCTGCTCCTGGTGGGGGCTCATGTGGCTGTGCAGCCTTGGCTCCTTACACAGGGTTTGGAGCATGGCTGGTGGCTCAGGGTCAATCAGAGGTGTCATTCTTGCTCAGGCCTCGGTGTGTCATCCTCACAAACCAGGTGGTGAGCTTGGATGCAGAATTGTCCTTGCATGTGTGCATGCTGTACAACCCTTCAACACCCCTCTTCTGTCAGCCTCTCTTCAGGACAGCTGCCCAGTGAACAAATGGATTTAAATTCTGGGAGATGTTCAGCACAGTTCAGTGGTGGCCCTCCTGCTTCTCCCAGATGTTTGGCCCCTGATGTCTGTCTTTGTGCTAACAAAGTGCTGAGGGAGCTTTCTGCATTGAAAGTGGCTGTGCCCTGACTCTGACTGACTGAAATGGGGTGAGTGAGGTGCTCATTGAAGTTTTGGTGTGATTAATTGCTCTGTGCTGTTCCTGGGCTGTGTCATCAGCCAGGATGAGCGCTCTGTGGGGTGTGAGTGAGTCTCTGCACTCTAATTGGGATCAGCTGTGGGGCTTGTTCTGCTGCAGATCTGCATCTTCTGTCAGGATGGCTGCCAGAGACCCCACAGCTAAGCAGGACACGGTTCCTCATGTGTGCAGAGCTCCCTTCAGCCTGGGAGTCTCTGGGCTTTGAGGGCTCCCCCATGAGCAGAGCCAGGGTGGGCATTCAGCCTGTCAGTGTCACAGGTGTCCCCAGGCAGCTGCAAAGGCCACTCCTGCTCCTTGCTTGACAGCTGCAGGGCTGAGCCAGACCCCTGCTCACAGCACAGGGATGTCTCTGGTGCCAGATTTCTGCACCTTCCTGACTACTGGGACAGGAGGGAGGTGAGTGAGAGCAGCAGCTGCTGGGGAGCCAAATGCAGGGTCAGGGTGATGCCTTTTCCTTGATCCTAAAATTAAGAGCCAGGCACAGTTAAGGGATAAAGGGTTTTTTTTTCTTGGTATTTAATAAGGATCCTTATGGTGCAACACTTCATCAAGGTGGAGTATGCTGAAATGTACACCTGAGAGATTGTGTGTACAATTTTATAGATTTTGCAAATTAGTATATCTAATAAAGATGCTTCAATGAGAGGCTTGAATTAACAGTCTGACATTTTCTCATCTCAAAATATTCCCTCTTGGATGGGCTTAATCTTAGTTTATAGGATGTATTTTAGATGGGACCTTGGATTTTCAAGATAGTGTAGGGTTTTCCAGCTTTCATCTGCAAGGCCTTTAGGATGTTTGATCTTCTAGCCTAACAGAATACCAGGACTATATTAAGTTTACCAGGACTATATTAAGCTATCAGACTTAAGGAATTACAAGTATGTGTTCTAAGAGCACTGAGAATACATAAAAGATAGAGAAAAGATCTATAAAAGATATAGAAAAGGCAAAAATTTATCTTGGCATCAAGGGGCTCCAGCCTGTGCTGTGTCTTAGTGAGGCTATGGGTAAGGCAGCATAAGGGCTTCTGAGACCAACTGGTAAAATATATGTAACCATAAAAATAAATCCAAGTACCTTTATTTTTGGAGTAGAGCTCTTAAAAGTATTCTTGCACGGAGATCTGTCTTTGAGGAATGCAATAAAATGCAGTTAGCAGCTGGAGCTACCTTGTTAAAGGAAAATTGTCAGGAAACACAAAGCTCACACTTTGATTTTCAGCTTTACCTCCTGCTAACTCCATTGGAAAACAGTTATTCTTCACTTACAGGAAAAGCACAAACTCAATTCAGCTATTAAATTCAAATGCCCACAAACATTTATAAGAGCACCTGACTCGTGTATGGTTGGGTTTTTTCCTCCTGTAGGGGTGGGCACTGGCTTCTGGTGCAGTGAGGCCTTTGCAGTTCTGCTTAGAAATGGGGACCTGCTCTTGGTAACACCAGATTTCCAAAACAAACCCAAAAGCTTTGCTTCAGCCTAAGCTCATGGATTTGAAGCAGATTTCAAAACTGAGTGTATTACAAGAGCCCACAGTTATGGAAAAGACAAGGGATTTGGCACCTGAATTGAAGTGTAAAGTGGCTCAGAGGCAGAAATATGTGATAAAAAGCTTTGTGATTAATTTAATAAACCAACTATGGGCTTCACAAGTCCCTGTGGTTTTTGAGCTTATTCTTTGAGACTTTCATCTTGGCCTGAAGCAGAACTCCTCTGTGACTGTGCTGAGGGGCAAAGAAAATTGCCCCATACAGAAATACTAAACATCTATTTAATTTCCCAAAAAAGCACCCTGAGATTGAGTTCCCCTCTGTCCCCCAGCATGCCACAGCTGCCTCTTCACTGGGGCTGCCATGGGATGGCTCCCTGTGTCACCATGATATTTTATAAAAAATCCTTTCCTTAGGATTTGTTCTCCTGAGAAACTGAGAGGCCTCAGAAATGAAATGCAAACAATGGTTATCTGCTGCTGTGGAATGCAACAGGTGCATCTGGGATTGGTCTCATGTGGTTGTTTTTAATTAATGGCCAATCACAGCCCAGCTGTCTCAGGCTCTCTGGTCAGTCACAAGATTTTATTATCGTTCCATTCCTTCCTTTGCTAGCCTTCTGATGAAATCCTTTCTTCTCTTCTTTTCGTATAGTTTTAATATATCATTTTCTTTTAATATAATATATATAATAAAATAATAAATCAGCCTTCTGAAACATGGAGTCAAGGTTCTCATCTCTTCCCTCGTCCTGGGACCCCTGCAAGCACCACCACACTCCCTGTTCTCCCTGCTCCTTCTCTCCACAGCCCAGACAGTCTCGAGGCTGCCTGGGGAAAGCAGAATGAAGAACATCAAGCCAGTAAGTCTCCTAACCATTCTGCTATGTGAGGAATGAATCCAAGAGCCTTTGCACACTATTAATCTTTTCCAGTTCCTAAGAAAGCAAACGATCTCCTCCCGCTCCCATAAATCCAACCTCGCTCTCCAGCTTCTCCCCTGGTGTTTGAACTGCTCGCCAAGAGCTTTATTAAAACCTACAAGATGCAGTTTTGTTCCTCACTGAATCCTAAACAACTGTGCTAGATGGAGAAGAAACATTTGGTGCTGTCAGCTTTAGAGCATTTTTGTGTGTAGTCCATGGCCACTTGTCAGCCTCAGCCCCACACTGAGCCCAACAGGACCTTTGCTCTGCTCCCCTGAGGTTGGGAGATAAATTCAAGCTGGCCAAACCTCACGGCCTCATGTCCCAAAGCACCTGGCACTGGTGCATATGGGGGGCAGCAGGAGGGATGTTCCCCTGGCTCCAGAGTGCTCCTGTGCCCTCCTGTGCCAGTATCTGCAGCTTGCCAGTGGCCCTGGGGACACTGTGCTGGGCAGCTGCCCCTCCCTGGCAGCTTTCCTGCCACCTCCTCTCCTGCCCTGAGTGGAGAGGCTTCTGCTACAAACCCTGTGTCTGTCCCCTTGGCATGACCCAGCCAGTGCCACCGTGGGGCTGTGGGGCAGCAGGGGATGGTCTGTTGGAACCCAGGAGATTCCTCTGGCTGCCCTGGGTGACTCCAGACCCTGGCAAGGGGCTCAGAGACCTTGGCACGGAGTCACAGACACCTGTGCCTTCAATTTTAACCCATGGAAAACAATTACCAACTTTGTGTGAAGATTTACAAGCCACAAGAGTTTGCGTAGAATGTTAGTGAATTTGTCACAGGGTGAAAAAGTAGAATTTTGGGGATTTAGAATGGGGGTTCAAGAGGCAAGATGGAGGAATCTGGGCATGTCCTGTCCTCCTTCTTCTTCTTCTTGTCCTCCATCTTCTGCTGTGATGGTGACACTTCTGGATTGGTTTAGAGACAGACAGTCTGACATAGGTGATAGGTATAGGAAAATTATTGTAAATAAAGTACAGGTAGTTTTTAGTGTAAAAAGCCAACACCACCACAAACTGACCTGCTGGACAGACCTCAGCAGGTTGGAAGGACAATGTACTAGATAAGAGCAAATAAACAGCCTTGAGAACGAGAGCCAAGGAATCCTGGCTTCTTCTTTGGTCTCGGGGCTGGGAAAAAGAAACTTTTTAACACTTTGGGGTCCTCTCAGCACCAGAGACCTGGTCAATGGTGCCCAGGTGCTGGGGTGAGCAGAGAGGCTGCAGCTGGTGCTGGGCAGCTGTGGGTGTGCAGGGACAGCCAGGTGAGGCTGGCAGGTCCTGTGGGGGCAGCAAGGGTGAGGTGCACACCAGGGTCCTGCCAGCTGCTGTGCATCACTGCTGGTCCTTGGCACATCCTGCAGTGTGTCACAGCCCTCTCCCTCTGGTTTCCTAACGTTCCCTCAGTCTGAAACTCATCAACCAGTGCTGAGAGAAAACATTCACAGACGAAGCCAAAGCAGAAGTGAGCAAAGCTGTTCCTTTGGCTGGGTTCCTCCAGCTCCTTGTGTGCCACTGCTTGGTTTGAGCAAGAGCCACCTTTGCCTGCCCTGTGCACCTGAGCCATGGGGAGGGACAGAATCTCCCCCTGCTCTGGGGGGGAGCTCCTGTTGTGGCTTTGCCAAGGAGAACTCCCTTTCGTGGTACAGTTCTGGTACCTCAGCCCAAACCCCAGGGAAGGGGTGAGAGCAGGTTGTGTGAGAGGGAAGACAAAGCTGTGGAGCGTGGCTTGCACAAGGAGTGCTTTTAAACTTCAAAAATCTACTTGTGAGGAGCAGGAAAGGGTAGAAGTGAGGGTTGAGAAAGTCAGTATAGCTGTGCCCAGAGGAGGAGCAGCTCTGGAACCAAGAAGCTGCAGCTGCTCTGCTGGAAGCAGGGGCTGGGGGCACCTGGGGCAGTGACAAAATTCGGCTCATGAGGAACCCGAACAGGAGCCCCTGTGCAAGCCCCATCTGGGGAGCCCAGAGCTGGCACAGGGGGGTTTGGGCAGTGCTGCCCATCCTGTCCTCATGGGATGCCACCCCCCCTGCTGCCATGTGGGAGGACAGGGAGCCAAGCATGTGGAAAAGCCCCAGAGGTGAATAATCCAGCCCAGCTTTGGCTGGACACGGCTCCCCCAGCTCTGAAAGGCTTTTTGGTCGGGTTTAATGAGATTAGTCTGTAAGCTCTGGAGATGTCAGCCTGCTGGCAGCTCCCTGTTCAGTAGTTCCTCGTGTGCCAGGGAATGATGTTCATTTCATTGGCCTTGACTCTGCTGGATCAGGCTGTTGCTCTGCTCCTCAATTAGCTGCATCTGCGTGGCAGTAATGAGCTGGAGGTCACACAGCCCAGAGAGGGGTGCTGAAAAGTTCACTTGTGTGCAAGGGAGCTCTCCATGCCCCCAGCCAGGAGATGCTGGGGCTCTGCACCCAACCTGGCCCCTGTTCTCCCCACAGCCCCACTGGGGTCCAGACCCTGCTTATCCCTGCTGTGGTGACCCTGCACAGCTGAGAGGCTGTGCTTGTGAAAGCTCCAGTCTGCGTCTGTGCTGACATTATTGAAGCTACTGGTAATAAAACATGTCACTACAGGGGCCAGGGCCACATCCGAGCCTGTGAAGGGAAAGCAAAAATCCAAACAAAACCCAAAACCTCCAAAAAAGCTCCAACCAAGCACATGCTGAGGGTAGGGCTGGATTTCCAGGCATGCAGACCCCACTGGTGCCACCCTGCCAGGATGACAGGCACCTCCTGGCCCTGCTGGGACACAGGAGTCCCAGCTTCCCATCCTTGTGCATGTGCAGAATCCTCCCTGTAGTGCAGGGAACTCCAAATAAATGCTGTTGATGCTTCTGCCCTCCCGTCAGGGATTAGGACATGCTGGAGCAATTTGCATGGGGATGAAACTTGGAAGAAATGGCAAAGCTGAGGGAATATGATATTATTTATTATTGCCAGTTGCAAGGGAACAGCAGCAGCCTCCAAACTTGTATAACTCTGGAACATGACTATTATTAGAACGCAAAGTTAGCAAGCAATTAGCTAATTGCAATTCACATTGTCTGTTGGCAATTATAAGGAGAACAGTTATAAACCCCAACAGATGGAACTCAAATGGGTCAGCCTCTCTTTTTCTGTTTTATTTTTTCCATCCCCAAAAGGCATTTGCTATGAGCTAAACTCAGGTTCTCTCTAGGGCTTGTGAAAGCAGCCAGCCTGTGAGTCAGAGTGCACCAGGGTCCCTGCAGGTCCCTGTCCTGCACCCCAGCCCTGCACATGGGGCTTGTCCTGTCCAGACCTTCCCAAATGACCCAGTTTTGAGGCCAGAGAGCTCAGCTAAAAGCGCTGTGGTTTCCATCATTTGCTGTCTGTGGTGGTGTTTTTTTTAGTGGCTGTGGAAAAAAGCAGGAGCAGAGAAATCCAGCTGCAATTTGTCTTTGTTCCCATCCAGTTCTTCACAGCTGTACAGCTTCAGGTAATACCTTCCCTTCTCTCTCCAGCAGTGACACAAACTGATGCTGCCTCCCTGAGCAGGATTTCTGAATCTTTTGGGTTATTTGAGGGATTTTCATTCCCTTCTGAGGCTGAGTCAGAACAGGGATCTCTGCGAAGATGAGCAGGCAACAAAGCAGCTCTGCCTCCCCTCTCCTGCAACAAAAGATACCAGCAGAACAGCTCCCACAGGGCAGAGATTATCTCATTGCTTTTGTCAGAAATGCCTGGGTGATGCAGTACCAGGACATGACAGAAGGGCAGAACATGAGCCCTGGGCTCGAGGGATCTCAGGTTCACATCTGTTTAACCAAGCACAGGGGCTCCTCCCTGTGACACTTTGCTCTCCTCTGGGTGGGTTTTGTGCTCTCAGTGTTCAAGGGGTGCTGTGACAGGGTCACGCCTCAGGTTTTAGTTTTTATTTCAGATTCTGAGCTGCTTTAGTGCGTGGGTCTGAGCTTCGTATTATGGGATGGTGAGCTCTGTGCACAGAGCAGGGAGACAAAACAACTCCTGCTCCAGCTGGGCACCAAGGACAAATGATCCAAATCTCAGTCCCAGGAGCAGAAACAACGTGGGCTGAAGAGAGAAAAACAAGAAGGATGGGACTTCATAAGCTAAAGCTATAATCAGACAATTAACTGCAATATGGAAATGGAGCAGAACTGATCAAAGGGAGAGACCCCGTGACTGGTTGTCCATTTTGTGACCATTTTGGCTCATCTTGGGTATGTGCTATTGTACTGCCCAAGGTGGATCCATTGAGGCCTTTTAATAAATCCCTAATTATTCTTTAACTCTGTCCAGCCTCTGTTCTGGGTCAGCCTTCTCCAGGCATCAGGGGGTCAGAAATCATCATTTACCTGTCAAGCATTTCTCTGCTGAAGCATGGCAGGGTCCAAGCTGTGCACACAGATCAGTGTGTTTGACACCAGAGCCAAAGCAGGGGCACACATGATAACCCCAATACCCCAAGTGGTGCAGCCTGGCACGTGCCAGCCTCTTCCTAACGTTTACAGCACCTGCAGGAGAGGGGCAGCAAGGCTGCTCTGACACGTGGAAACTCACCCTGCATTTCAGAATAATGGAAACTCATCCTGCATTTCAGACTCATGGAAACTCATCCTGCATTTCAGAATAATGGAAACTCATCCTGCATTTCAGACCATGGAAACTCATCCTGCATTTCACACTAATGGAACTCATCCTGCATTTCAGACCATGGAAACTCATCCTGCATTTCAGATCCATGGAAACTCATCCTGCATTTCAGACTCATGGAAACTCAATTTGCGTTTTAGACTCATGGAAACTCAACTTGCATTTCAGATTCCTGGAAACTCATCCTGCATTTCAGATCATGGAAACTCAACTTGCGTTTCAGATTAATGGAAACTCATCCTGCATTTCAGATTCATGGAAACTCATCCTGCATTTCAGACCATGGAAACTCATCCTGCATTTCAGATCCATGGAAACTCATCCTGCATTTCAGATTTGTGGAAACTCATCCTGCATTTCAGATTCCTGGAAACTCATCCTGCATTTCAGACCATGGAAATTCATCCTGCACTTCAGACTCATGGAAACTCAACTTGCGTTTCGATTAATGGAAACTCATCCTGCATTTCAGAATAATGGAAACTCATCCTGCATTTCAGATTCCTGGAAACTCATCCTGCATTTCAGATTTGTGGAAACTTATCCTGCATTTCAGACCCATGGAAACTCATCCTGCATTTCAGATTTGTGGAAACTTATCCTGCATTTCAGACCCATGGAAACTCATCCTGCATTTCAGATTCCTGGAAACTCAACCTGCATTTCAGATTAATGGAAATTCATCCTGCATTTCAGATTAATGGAAACTCATCCTGCATTTCAGCTTAATGGAAACTCAACCTGCATTTCAGATACCTTTTTAGAGTAAGGACCAGTACAGGCCTTAAGAGGAAATATCACAGAAAGTATTCTGAGGAAATATTTCACTAAAGGACCTCATATCTGCTTTCAGATGCTTAGTGGCCATGGAAGGAGCTTTGCCCTTTATCCTTCCTGAATGCTGGTGATGTCAGTGACCATGGCAAAAGAACATCCTTGTTTTGGGTCAGGCTGATGCAGACACAGACACAGCTGGGTGATCTGAAACAGATTAGGCCCAGCAATATGACTTTCATAAATAGCAACACAAACCCACTGCACACCTTTGGCTGATATTAAACAGGGGATGGGTTGGAATTCATCTCGGAGCAAAGGCATAATAATGAAATGGAAACATCAGGTTTTACTTAGAGCTCCCAGGTTTCCCATAGGAGGCAGTTTGTGTAGTGCCCATTTATTAAAGACAAATGCTATCATTTGGAACATATCTCATGGACAGCAGGGGACTGGCTGAGGCAGGGGAGCAGTAACTGGAGATGGAGCTTTGCATTTACAAGCAGTTGTTTTCAACAGGCTCTGCACGTCCTGCCAGGTGTGATGAAAGCTGCCAGGTGCCCCAGAGCCTGCCCTGGCCCTGGCCCTGCCTCCCACCATGCACAGCCCCACGAGGGCCCTGACCCAGGTGGAACATGCTGGACTTCAATGAGTGTTTAACAGCAGACAGAAAGATAATCTGGTTATCAGGAGTCAGGCAATCATGGGCTAAAATAAGCAGGTACGGATGGGGGGCCCAGCTCTGGCTCCAGGTGCTGAGCCCTGCTCTGGGCTCCAGGAATCCCTTGAAATGAGAGCCAGCTCCTGCAGAGCATCTGCTGGGGATGCCTCAGGTCTGAGCTTTTGTGTTTTTCAGATTCTGGGTTGCTTTAGTGTGTGGGTCTGAGCTTCATATTAGGGGATGGTGAGACAAAGGGATAGGGAGACAAAACAATTCCTGCTCCAGCTGGGGACCAAGGACAAATGATCCAAATCTCAGCCCCAAGAGCACAATGGTGAAGTGAAGAGAGAAAAACAAACAGGATGGGACTTCATAAGCTAAAGCTGTAATTGGACAATGAACTCCAATATGCAAATGGAGCAGAACTGATCAAAGTGAGAGACCCCATGACCAGGTGTCCATTTTGGGACCATTTTGGTTCATCTTGGGTTCATTTTGTGACCATTTTGGTTCATCTTGGGTTTATTTTGTGACCATTTTGGTTCATCTTTGGTGCAGCCCTGGCTGGGCTCTTGTGCTGCCCAAGGTGCATCCATTGAAGACTTTTAATAAATCCCTGCTCTATTCTTTAGCTCTGCCTAGTCTCTGCTTGAGTTCAGCCTTCTCAAGGCATCACTGGGGCCAGAGGAGACCTTGGCCAAGGAGCAGCAGGGACCAGGATGTCACCTGTGCCCCAGGACACGTGGCAGCCCGCACATGTCACCCCTCACAGCTCCTGAGGCTCTGGGGTCTCTGATTTGGGGTCCTCACTCAAAAAGCTTCAGAGGGCTGTGCCTTTTGGAGGGAGAGCCTCCCTGGCTCAGCTTATTCCTTTTGAGGCCCTTTTGGGTCAGCACCCACTGGGCACCAGGCTGATGTTCCTTCCCTTTCATGAGTGAGTGGTTCTGAACTAAAGGGCAAATGCTGAACAGGAACAATTGCTGTTACAGTCACATCTACAGGCAACTTTGGCTGAATTATTCACCTGGAAAGAAACGATGTCCAGTTAATTAATTGGGAAAAAATTGCCCTTCTGGATGGGTGCTGGCATCCCAGCAAGATTGCTGTTTTGTTCTTTTGAGAGCAGGATCCAGGACAGGCCTGTCCTTCCTGGGCAGTAAAGCTGCATGCTTTGGGGAGTACAAATTCTGCTCTTTGCATGTAGGAGAACTTCCTGCCTCGATGCAGGGTGGCAATTGCCACCATGAATTGGAATAAATTCCATATTTATGCTCCATGCAGATTTCAGTACATCAGCCAGAGCATTCATATGGGACAGAACAGTGAGTGCTGCAGTGTTCATGCAGTCAGTCCTGCCTGTATTCCCCTCCCATGTGATCATCAGGGATCTGACATCTGATGCCACTGCTCCTTTCTCTTACAGAGCTCCCCGAGATCAGTTCATGGAGTCCTACAAGAATTCCTATTGGGAATTCTTGGTTCCCAAAGATTGATTAAGAGATTGATAAAGGAATTCCAAAGATTGATAAAGGAATCTTGATTCAAGATTCCTTTTGGGTAAAAAGCAGCTCTGGAGCAAGAGGGTTTTGGGATCTCTCCCATTCCTCATTCTGGGTACTGGGGGGGAGGCTGATCCCTCTGCAGTGTGCCGGGGAGGAAACATTAAATGACATTAAACATTAAAACATAAATTACATTAAAACCATTAATTACAGCCAGGGAGGGCTGCAAATTAGGGTCAGTTCATGGAGTCCTATAAGAAGCCATGGATTCCTTTTGGGTAAAAGGCAGCTCTGGAGCAAGAGGGGTTTGGGATCTCTGCCCATTTCTCATGCTGGGTACTGAGGGAGGCTGATCCCCCTGCAGTGTGCCAGGCAGGAAACATTAAATAACATTTAAACCATGAATTGCAGCCAGGGAGGGCTGTAAATTAGGGAAGAATATTGACATTGCTGTGATCCCCCCAGTGAGCACTGTAGGCATTGGGGAACCTCCTGTCAAAATACAGGCACAGGAAAGGGTGCTGGACTCAAGAACCATCATTTGGCATCCCTTAATGAGAAAATCAAACCTTGTCCCCACAGAACTGCCTGCTGCAGGTGGCTTGACCCTGGCAATGTAGCTGGGGAAAATCTGCATCTGTGCTGAGCCTGCCTGGCCCCTGAACAGAGTGGAATAACCCCCCAAAAGGCAATTGGTATCAGCCAAGGGATCTCCTGACTGCCTCATCCTGCCAGCTCCACATCTGGGAGGGGAGCAGGAGGGCAGAGAAGTGCACTGCCTGCCTGCCTGCTCCGTGCAGACAGCCTGGTGACAGCTCAGCAATGTAAATGATGCATAATAAGCCCTAAATAAAGTGTGAGGAACATGTTTGGGATCAGCAAATCCATCCTGACAAGAAGAAGCAAAGGAATGAAATCCCTTTTCCCAAACAGACTGCTAAATCATGGAATAGATGTAATCTAATCCCCCTGGAAAATGGCTACTGAAGATTTCTGGCTGATTTCTCCATGGTGCACCAGGGGACAGGGACGAGGAGAGCTGGGCAGGGACTGGGGGCCACATTCTCCTTCTAAAAATGCTCAGGTTCTACTGAAACCACTTTTGTGCACTCAGTTACAGCCAAGTCTGTCCCATTTCCTACATTCCCCCATCAGCCATTTATCACCAGCAAGGCTTGGCTGGAGCCAAATGTTCCCCTGACCCTCCAGAGCCCTGTGAGCCTTCCTGCTCTGCTCAAGTGGGAGACTTAAAATAAGCCCAGAGCAGTCTCCAATAAACACAGGGAGCTGATGGCTCACAGGCTGCCTTGGCCAGATGAGGAGAAGGGGATTCTCTTCTCATTCTGGGGTGCTGTGGAGTTTTTGTCCTCACAGGATGACAGGCAGGCCAAGAGCCACTGCAGCACCTCACAGCAGGACGAGTGGAGGTCACAACCACAGGCAGAGAGCCCAGAGCAGCGTCCTGGGGTGACTTCATGTAGCCCCATTCATCTTTTTAGCCCAGAAATAAATTTTGCACCTTTAGGACTCATTCTGAGAGCGAAGAGGGGGAAAAGAAGCAGAGTTTGTTATCAGAAACTGCACTCAGCCCTCCACATCCCTGCTCCTGTGCTGTCTGCAGCATGGACAGACAGAGCTCTCCTTTGCTTTCAGGTAGTTTTATCCAGCTGAGGCACAGAAGTTCCTTTGACTGTGGTTTTTCTTTTTATTGGACCTGTTTAAACCTGCTCTGGACTGAACACCCAGAAGAACTCCAGCAGCCCCACTTGTGGCTTGAGCACTGATAAGAGACTGATAAGAGATGGATAAGAGACTGATAACAGATTGATAACAGGCTGAGTGAGCAGAGCTACAGTCCACGAGGGGACTTTCTGAGTTTGTCATCTCTTTTGGAGCAGCAAGAATTTTTATTCTTTAAAAATGTTCGGGTTTTTTTGTGCTGGTGAATGCTTTACCTGTTAAATAAACAAATTTTCCCACTTTTCTCCAAGAAAATCTTGTTCCCAAACCAGCTGGAGGAAGGGCTGCTTGAATTGGTTTTCTAGAGGAAATGTCTTTAGAGAGTTTTCTCCCAAAATTGCCCTAAACCAAGACAAGCAGCCACGGTGCCAGGAGGAGCTGTGCCCTGGGAGCAAGAGCAGCCCCATGCTCCATGCAAAGTGTGATCTGACCCAGCTTTGTACTGTTAATTTTCCATGGGTTTCTATGCCCATTCCCTCTGCTGAGCCACCTCCAGGCAGGCACATATTTTCCAGGGAAAATGCATTTTTTTTGTCTCATTTTTGTCTCATTTTTTGCCCACGCTGGGAGGTGCTGAGGCTGCAGGGAATGGTCCTCCCTGGACTTCATTGGGACTGTGAGCCTTCAAGCAGTTGTTTCATGTTCTTTGTTGCCCTTTCACTGAAGCAGGGGCCAGAAAGGTGGGATCCAGATTGCAGGTGTGTTTCTGGTGCCTCTTTGTGTCTGGGAGCTGCTGCTCCTGCCCTTTGTGGGCTGCACTGAGGGTCTCTCACTGTCCCCAGACCTTGGGGACCACAGCCCCCCCAGGCTCTGCAGGTTGACCAGGCAGCTGTCCCAGGACATGGGGCTGCACTGACAGCACGAGATGCAGCCTTGGAGCACAGGAGGCTGCCAGGACACCTCATCAGATGGAGATTGCCTCTTTGTTCCTCTGAAAACCACAAAAAAAAAAAAAAGAAAAAAAAAGTTTCTCTCGTCACAGTTCACTGATGCCCAGACAAAGATGATGTGAAATCTGTGGGAAGAGTTATTTTATTACAATATAGGAATGCACAGAACCAGATGTTGAAGCTTAGCTGTGGCTCCTCCATGTCCTGCTGTCCCTGCTCACTGGGTGCTGTGCAGCACTCAGAATGTGACACAGCACTCTCACATTCTCTGTGGGACTCTCACATTCTCTGGGCAGGTCCCCAAGAGCTGCCTGGAGTCAGGGACACGAAGGAAGGAAGGAAGGAAGGAAGGAAGGAAGGAAGGAAGGAAGGAAGGAAGGAAGGAAGGAAGGAAGGAAGGAAGGATCTGACTCAATGTTCTCAGAAGGCTAATTTATTACTTTATTATACTATTTATATATATTTATATATATACAATATATATTATTTATTTATTACCTATTATTATCTATCACTATCTATTATTATCTATTATTTATATTATTATATATTTATTATATACTATTATATTATTCATATAATATAATATTATATGAAAGAATACTAAACTAAACTATGGTAAAGAATACAGAGAGAATACTTAGAGAAGGCTAAAAGATAATAATGAAAAACTCGTGACTCTTTCCAGAGTCCCAGCACAGCCTAACCCCAAGTGGCC
Source organism: Agelaius tricolor (assembly GCF_023055355.1). Classification (NCBI taxonomy): domain Eukaryota; kingdom Metazoa; phylum Chordata; class Aves; order Passeriformes; family Icteridae; genus Agelaius; species Agelaius tricolor. Next base: position 3,844,518 of record NW_027269296.1, on the reverse strand, counting down.
AAAGAGTGAAAAAATTCACAGAAACCCAATGGAACAATCACCTGTGGGTAAACAATCTCCAAACACATTCCACATGAGCACAACACAGGAGAAGCAAATGAGATAAGAATTGTTTTCCTTTTTAAACAAATTCCAAAGGAGCAAGACCCAGGAGAAGCAAATGAGATAAGAATTGTTTTCCTTTTTAAACAAATTTCAAAGGAGCAAGACCCAGGAGAAGCAAATGAGATAAGAATTGTTTTCCTTTTTAAACAAATTCCAAAGGAGCAAAACCCAGGAGAAGCAAATGAGATAAAAATTGTTTTCCTTTTTCTCTGAGGCTTCTCAGCTTCCCAGGAGAAAAATCCTGGGCAAAGGGATTTTTTTTCAGAAAATAGGAATGTGAGAGGCCATGGCCACTGCAGGTCCCCTCTGTGCCACAGTTCCTGGAGGAGCAGGTGGCCCTTGGTGACCCCAGCAGGGCTCACAGCCCCAGCCCCAGCCCCTGCAGGTGCTGCTCTGCAGGGCCCCAGGCTGTTTTGCCTTTCTGTTGTCCCCTGAGGCCAAACCCTGCTCCTGGTTTTCTGTTTGTCTCTGCTGCTTCTCCACTGAGTTCAACCAATCCAAGTCCAGCCAGGGCTGTGTCCTGGTGGAGCTGGGAGCCTGCAGATGTTTTGCAAGAGCCTGGGATAGCCCAGCCCAGCCCAGGCTCACACGCACCTCCAGCCTGACAGCCTTGTTTGTTTCTCCAGCAGCCAGAATTTCATCTTTTCCACCTCCAGGCTGCCAGGAGAGCCCTTATGCACTGCCCTGACACCTCCAGGGTTTATTTCCAGCTGAGCCACACTGCCTCCATATGTGCTGCTGCTGCCGGTTGTGAAGTTGGTGCTGTTATTGGTCCCCCTGCCTCCATTCAGAAGTTGGCAGTCATTAAAAGCTCATTCATCCTGGGAGCCCAGTGGCAATTACAGCCTCTCCTTTGAGGTGGGTTAACTCCTGCTCTCCCACCAGCCTGAGGGGCAGCAGCCACACCTGGTCCTGATTAACGTGATGCAGAAAATCCAGCTCTGATTAACATGATGCAGAAAGTCCAGGTCCCCACTCTGCTTAGGGAGACACAGAGAGGGAAAGGGGGAAAATGGTGAAAACTGCCTGGAGGAGGAGATAAGCTGGGTTACTGGGTTACTGTGACCTGCACAGAGCTGTGGGCACTGCATCCCCTCACTGGGAAGGGCAGAGTGCTCAGTCTGCAGTGACTGCAGCAATGATGGGAGAGGACGTGGGTATTTCCTCAGCAGGGAAAATTGTCAATCGGATTGTAAAATTAAATTCTAAAATTGTCAATCTGATCACCCCTCATTGCCTTCCCAACCATCAAGGTATTCTTGGCTGTTAGAGGAAGAACTGGCAAATGTTTGTGGGAAAATTTCAGGGACCATTCCCCAGGAGGTTTAAGTAAGGAATTCAATGCCTGGAGAAGTGCAAGGCTCACAGTGATTCCAATTCCAGGGACAGGAGGGGCTGCTCCCTTGGACGTGGTCACTGTTTAACAGAAAACTTCAGCAAATCAAATGCTCTGAATTGCCCCTGGGTACAAAACTCCCAAAGCACGAGGATTATAATGACCAGGAAAGAGCAAGCTGAGGGTTTGTGGCCCCTGAGCAGACTGCTTGCAATTCCTCCTGCTCCAGAGCTTCCCTCCAGGCTGCAAGTCAGAGCTAATGCTAAAAAAATATTTTTTATGCAAGATCAACTCTGAAGTGAAATAGAGAAACATACAAAGGAATCTCAATTGACTATCTGGCTCTGACACTCCTGAAGCTCATGGCTATTTATCTCTGCCCAAAAGTGTGCTTTAAAAACACAACAGGAATCTTCCTTTGGGGAGAGAAAGGAGTGACTGTCCGGCCTTCAAATGTCAAATCCAACACCAAAGATATGGGAAGCACATAAACACCAGAGAACAAACACTCCATACCTGAGATGAAGCTTGATTTTGGATGCAGAAATGTGTTTATTTTCTTGGAAAGAAGCAGGCCCTGGCCTTTCAGCTGTTACAGATTTTCTCAAGGGAAAAATTTTCCTAGCAAACCTTGTTCCTTCTGTAATCCTTCGTAGCAACTCACCAAGTCATGCTGCCCTTGCTTTAAAAATACATTTTCAAGGCCCATTAGCAAATTCACAGGTTTTTTTTTTCTTTTTTTTTATACACTGAGAATTAAAGTGAAAACATAAGACCCAGCAAACCATTTTCTCTTTATATACAGCCTCCCCAGTAAACAAGTGTTGCAAGAGCCTGTGTGCTGCCGGCAGAGCAGAGGGATGGGAAACAGAATGTGGTCACATGTGGTTTTATTCAGAGAGTTATTTATATAATCTGAAGTATAGTAACAATGTCCTTGGATCCAGAGTCTCCCAGCTCTGCAGTCCCTGCTGCTGGTGCCTCTTGGCTTCTCCCCTGAGCTCCCAGAGCTTCACTCCCTCGTGACACTGCTCCAGTCAAGGTCCTGGTTCCTGGGAGCTGGGATCTGCAGGGCTCTGGGACACATTTCCAGAGCTGCATCCTCCCACAGCACCCTGAACCCTGGTACTCACAGGATACATCATCCTGGTACTCACTGGGTACATAATCCTGCATCCTGGAGCTCTACTTGTACATGCTCCTGGTACTCACAGGGTACATCATCCTCCATCCTTGTACTCACTGGGTATGTCATCCTGCATTGTGGTACTCACTGGGTACATCATCCTGGTACTCACTGGGTACATCATCCTCCATCCTGGTACTCACTGGGTACATAATCCTGCATCGTGGAGCTCTACTGGTACATACTCCTGTGTCCTGGTACTCACTGGGAACATCATTCTGCATTCTGGTACTCCCTTGGTACATCATCCTGGTACTCACTGAGTACATCATCCTGGTACTCACTGGGCACATCATCCTGCACAGTGGAGCTCTGCTGGTCCATGCTCCTGTGCCCTGGCACTGCCCTGCTGCATCATTCTGGTGCTCCACATGGATGTTCAGCATCACCTGAGGCTGGGCAGGAGGGTGCTGTGACAATGCCTGAAGGACAGCGTGTCCCAGGAGCCAGCATGGCCTCATCCTCCCTGGTTCTTACCACCCTCTGCCTTCTCAAAGGCCCAGTTTATGCCTAGAGATGTCCAAAAGCACTGGGGCTCCATCTCCTCACTTTGCATCACCTGCCTTGCAGCATTATTGTATTTGCAGGAAGGAAGGAATGATGAATTTGACTCCATGTTCTCAGAAGTCTAATTTATTATTTTATGATACTATATTATATTAAAGAATACTATACTATACTAAAGAATACAGAAAGGATACTTACAGAATGTTAAAAATATAATAATGAAAACTCATTTCCAGAGTCCTGACACAGCTTGGCCCTGATTGGCCAAAGAGTGAAAACAACTCAGAGCAGAATCCAATGGAACAATCACCTGTGGGTAAACAATCCCCAAACACATTCCACATGAGCACAACACAGGAGAAGCAAACGAGATAAGAATTGTTTTCCTTTTTCTGAGGATTTTCAGCTTCCCAGGAGAGAAATCCCGGGCAAGGGGATTTTTCAGAGAATGTGAATGCCCCAGAGCCTCTGTTCCTGTGCCCTCCCAGAGCCCCCACAGCAAGGGATGGTCCCTGCAGTGAGGGGCTGTGCTGCCCCCCGTGTCTGCACGCCCTGGGGTGGGCAGCCAGCCCAGCAGCACCCCCGGGTTCCTGCCAGGGCACAGGAGGGCACCGAGCTTGGAGCATGGGCTCTGCAACACTGCAGACTAGTGGCACTCAGGAGATCAGCTGGGAAGGGCCAGAGCAAACACCTGATCCGTTCCCATCTCTTCAAAATGTCTTTAATCTTGCTGGAATTAGAGGCTATGGTCAGCCCTTCTCCAGGCAAGTGAATGGAATTCCTTATTGTGCCTATTTGGTTATATCTTGGATAGCAATAAGGATTACCCTCGGATTTTTGTGTCTCACTCAGAGCCCCCAGCACGTGTTTATAATTTTCTTCTCCCTTTCAGGCAATGCCAGCAATCTCCTGAAGTTCTTAAACTGAACCTGTGAAATTTAATGGCTGGACAGTGTAGAGGAATATGTATCTGACATATTCCTCTAAAATTCAAATGTGCTTCTCATGCTGATTTATGATCTTTTTTTTTTTTTTTTCCTCCAGCAAAATATCCCCTGTATTTTATCTCTAGCATTTCTCATGTGATTCTGTGTCAGAAAGGAAGGTCAGGCACGCCACTGCTCTGAATTTCCAAGGAGCAGCAGTAGGTGGCTGGCTTGGATTTCTTTAGTCTGGTTTGTGCTTGTTTGTGCAGGCAAAGCCTTTTTCAGGGCAGGGACAGTCAGAGCCTGGGCTGGGCAGGTCCTGGCCCTTGGCCCTGGTGCTGCAGGCACAGCAGGGGCAGGGTGGGGTCTGGGGCAGCATTGCTGGCACTGCCCAGCCCTGCTCCCTGCTCTGGGGCTGTGTCCCAGCCCAGCTCAGCCATCCTGCTCCACTCTTGGCTGCTTTTCTGTTATGAGCCAGGGGTTTAAAACTTGAAATAACCACGGATAATTACCCAAATTGAGGGGGATGATGCTGCTGCTCTTCCCGAGCCAAAAGAAAGACAATTTATCATGGAAATTCCATAGGTTTTCCTACACTCACACACACTCTCTGCCCCTGTGGAGCTGGCTGGGTGACTTGGGACACTCAGGTGTCCCCATACCAGATTTTGGTGAACATTTTGTGTCTTGCTGTCCCCCTGGGGTGCACCTAAGGCTGGTGGGGGCAGCCAGCTTGGCTCTGGGGCTGCAGAAGGGCTCCAGGCAGTGCTTGGTGGCAAGGCTGGATGCTGAGCCCCACGAATCTGTAATTGCAAATGTGGAGCTGTGGTACTGAGGGAATTCAGTGAATCCACAGATTTCATATCTCCACTGATCTTCTGTGGCCCATAAATGGTCTAAATACTGGTTTCTGTTGTCTGTGGCCAAGAGTTAGCTCTTGGGTTTTTGACCAAGAACTGGCATCACTTGGCAGCGGATTTGAGGCCATGTGGAGTCATCAGCTCTGCTTCTCAAAAGCTTTTTTCAAAAGCAATTTCTTCCACTGAACCTTTAAGTGCTGCCCTCATCCCAGCCCTTCCCTGCTCTTGTTGCACCCTCAGCCATCAGATCCATGCCTGGTGTGGGGCTGCCCCTCTGCCTCTCAGCAGTGATGGGCAGAGCTTTAAGGGCTCTGCTTCCCCACCCAGGCTCCTGCACAGGTCCCAGGAGGAGGTGGCACTGCCAAAAGGCAGGAGAAGGTGGCACTGCCAAGACCAGAAGCAGCCCCAGGAGGTTTCACAAGCAGAGGATTTGCAGGAGGGATCCAGTGGCACCACCACGCACCAGCGTGTGCTGGGAGGAGGCTGCCAGAGAATTTTCTTTTCTTTTTCTTTTCTTTTCTTTTCTTTTCTTTTCTTTTCTTTTCTTTTCTTTTCTTTTCTTTTCTTTTCTTTTCTTTTCTTTTCTTTTCTTTTCTTTTCTTTTCTTTTCTTTTCTTTTCTTTTCTTTTCTTTTCTTTTCTTTTCTTTTCTTTTCTTTTCTTTTCTTTTCTTTTCTCGTCCTCCCACCCCAGTCTCTGTGCTGGCCAAGTGTTTCCAGCTTTCAGAAGGAAGGGCACAGGGCAATCTGCTGCTGTGCCCTCCACAGTGCCTGGGGTGAGCTGTGGTGGCACTGGCACTGCCACCAGCCCTGCTCCTGCCATGCCACTCCTGCCCTGAGCCCCTGTGGCCTCTCCTCACCCATGCCCATGGCAGAGGGGTGGCTGCTGCCTCCTCCAGCTGCCCAGCCCAGTGTCCCTGGCACGGCCATGGAGCCCAGGACCCTCATGCAGGGACAGCCAGGCTCTTTTCCAGCCCAGCAGAAACCCACGGTTTGGCTCTCTGCTTCCTCCCATTCTGCCCAAGTTTATTTTCCTTGTTTTCTGTTTATGAGCTAGGGGAGTATTGAATTTCCCAAAGTCACTGCCATCCATTGCCACAGGTCTTGCACACAAAGACTCCCTCCATGCCAGGATCCAAGTTTTGCAATTGGACCGGTTCCCTTTCCCTTCAACCATTGTGGAAACTGCCTTTGTTTTGCTTCTGGATCTTGTTCCTCAGGCCCAAATCAAGGGCCACTGTCCAAGCCTGGCTTGTTTGAAATCCGATTTCACTGCTTTAATGAAAACAGCACATTTCAGGGGCTGGGGCTGAGGTCCTTGAACAGTAGGATTTTTTTTTTTTCTGCAGGACTTGTATATCTGCAAATGCTGCGCTGTCCAGCCCTGCCAGATCCCTGCAAACAGCAGGAACTGGAGGGACAGGGCAAAAATGCTCCTTGGGGACTTGTTAAAAGAGAAAGCTGGCTCAGAATCCCCATTCCAGCTGCAGACTGACAGCCAAGGTTGAACATCCTGTGCCCCCAAAGGGGCTGGGGAGCTTGGCAGGTGCCAGAGTCTCCCCAGTGAGTGTGGGGAGCAGTGGCTGTGGCCAGTGGGAGCCACTGTCATGCTCTGGCTCCTCCAGGGCCTCTCTGTTCCCCAGCAATGTGGCTCCTTTCACTGGAGTCACTCATTGCCTCCAGTGGGAGAAGCCTCTGGCAAAGGGCAGCTGTGCTCCTCTGCTCCATGCATGGAAGTCGCACCAACCTCAGCCTTCCCTGATGAAAACTCCATTTATTCTGGGCCTGTAGGAGAGGAATCCCCTCTAACTGCGTGCTCAGGCATGTGCTGAAGCTGCCCTTGTGTGTGTCAGAGGCAGGGAATGGTTCTGTAATCGCCCATTTTGATTTAATTGTAACGCCTCTGTCCCACGAACTGTTCCAGATGCTCTTATGGTTCCTAGCTCTGGGCTCTAAACATGCTGTTCTCCTCACCCTGGTCCCCACCCTTCGAGCACAAACAATGGTTTTGCTGGTTTTTGAGCCTTTTTCGTGCCAACGGGATGTGGGGAGAGGATCCCCTCCATGCCAAATCCAGTTGATAATACAAAACAGGAAGGGAGCTGGATGCCTCAGAGAGCTGGGCAGTGAGGGCCAGGAGGGTGTCACTGTCACCCAGCAGCATCCTGGGCTGGGGAGGGACAGGGAGGGCAGGGCCATGGGGCAGAGGGGTTTCATGGGGGGATAGGAAGGGAAGGCTGCACCCCTATATTGGAATATTTACCAATATTGGGGTAAATAAATACTAAGGGCTTGTCTGGCCCTTAGTGCTGAACCAAACAGCAACACTGTTGGTGTTTCACCCCACAGACACTTTTGGCTTGGCTGGGTGTGTGGTGTTTCACCCCACAGACACTTTTGCCTGGCTGGGTGCTGCAGCTGGCACTGCAGACAAGTCCAGGCCTGCAGGAGCTCTGGTGGTGCTGGGATGGAGCTTCCCCCCATAACAGGGGCTGCTCCTGGGGTTTCCCTCTGGCAGAGAAGCTTTAAGGGGATGGTGAAGGAAAGGAGTCGGTTCTGATGGAGGCTTTGGATCCAGAGCTTTATTCTGGCCCTCAGGCCTCTGAATGCAGCACCAGCTCCAACAGAACTCCCTGAGCCCGTGGCTGCTGCTCCTTTAACCCCGGGGAGAGGGGCAGGGAAGGGGCAGGGAGGCACCAAGCAGGGACAGGAGGGGAGGGACAAAGGGACAAAGGACACCTGGATGGCCCAATGCCCCCCAGGGGTAGAGGGCATCCTTTGGATCTGCCAATCACTCGAGGCCCTTCTGGAATGCCAGGAGTGCCAGACAGTGCTGGGAGGGGAGAGGAGAGGTGACTGACACACCTGGGAGGGAACTATCAGGGGAGGGACCCGAGGTTCTGGGGTAAACCCTGAAATCACAGCACAACACACCCCCCTGCAGCAATGCTCCCAAAGCCCAGCTGCAGCCCCCAGTGGGTGCTGGCTGCACCTGGGATGTGCAGGGGCAAGGAAGCCTCCAGATTCCACAGCAGCGTGGGCAGAGCACAACCAGTGCCCTGGGGAGGGGCCTGAGGGCTGTGGGGATGCTGCTGGCAGTGCCAGGAGCTCCCTGTGCCATGGCAGTGCCACCATCTGTGTGTCACAGTGCCTGGCAGGTGCTGTGCCCACGCTGGTGGCACCGCTGCCCTTCTCAGGGGCTGTGGGCAGGTGGCCCAGAGGGACCCTGAGCAGCTGCTCCATCCCTCCCCCTGCACAGCTCATCAGCCCACTGCCACCTTTGCTGTTCTTTGGGGGATCAGTTGTCCTTGTCCTCTTGCTGATGGCAGAGGTGGGCAGGCACAGCTCCAGATGCAGCTGGGAAATTGGTGCCATCAGTGCTGGGGCCACATGGAGCCACAGGAAGGGGACCCTTGCTCCCAGGACAGATTGTTGCTCTGGTCTCTGCAGGTTCCCCCATCTCCTCTTTTATCCCTCCTTTATATATATTTCAGAATGATATAAATTCTCTGCTATGGACCCTGCTGGGTGAGCACAAAAGAGAACTCGCAGGCAGGCCCAAGAGAAAGGGAGGATGAAAAAAACCACAGGAGAAAATTAATAAAGCATTTGAGAAAGGGAGAGGATGCCTCGCTGGGAAAGTGTGTAGCACACAGGGCTCCCCAAAGCACATCAAAGCCTGACTCTGAAATTAGCCCAAGTGATGGGAATGTAAAGCAGGGGATTCTCCCACTGAGCTGTGGATTGAGAGTCCCCCCACAGGCTGCGAGGCACTGACATTTGTATTTATCCAGGCTCGAAGCTCCATCATGGAGCTTTTCAAAGGGCACTGCTGGGACCCAGCAGGCCTCCTCCCCAGCATGGCAAACATGGCACTTTTAATTACTGCTCTGTGCCTGCACATGTGCCCGACCCCCACACTAATTCTTGTTGCAATTACAGCGATCTAATTGAGTTTATTCACTCCCTGAAGCCTTTGTGTCTTTCTTCCTCGCACTCCCTGCCGGTGAGAGCCAGGCCCTCCATTGATGGGGTAGGTAGGGACAGGGCCAGTGCCTGGTGCTGGCCCTGGGGCTTCTTTGTGTCCCCTGAGCTGCTGGGAAATGCCAAATCCCCCCCAGGCAACGCCCTGCTGACCCCGGCGCCGAGCCTGGACGAGAAACACTTTTACATTTTTATAGGAAAAATTGCTTCCAATTGACAGGGAAAGGATGGCACCAAAGGGACAAATGGGATGTCCGTGCACAGAGTGTTCAACAGGGGCTTCAGACAGAGACTCGTGGCCGTGGGACATCAGGGAGCTTCTGTCCCCTTGTCCCCACCTCATCCCTCACTCTCTGCAGGTGCTTGAGGCAGGTCTGAGACTTTCCAGGTCCCCAACTGTTGGAACCCAGGAGATTCCTCTGGCTGCCCTGGGTGACTCCAGACCAAGGCAAGGGGCTCAGAGACCTTGGCACAGAGTCACAAACACCTGTGCCTTGGATTTTAACCCATGGAAACAATTTCCAACTTTGTGTGAGGATTTACAAGCCACAAGAGTTTGAGTAGAATGTTAGTGAATTTGTCACAGGGTGAAAAAGTAGAATTTTGGGGATTTAGAATGGGGGTTCAAGAGGCAAGATGGAGGAATCTGGGTGTGTCCTGTCCTTCTCCTTCTTGTCCTCCATCTTCTGCTGTGATGGTGACACTTCTGGATTGGTTTAGAGTAGAGGCAGACTGTCTAAGATAGGTGATAGGTATTGGAAAATTATTGTAAATAAAGTACACGTAGTTCTTAGTATAAAAAGTTAACACCACCCCAAGGGCAGGGACTGTGGCACAACCTGACCTGCTGGACAGATCTCAGCAGGTCAGAGAGAGAGAATGTTATAGATAAGAGGAAATAAACCTTGAAAAGCAGAACCAACAAATCTCGACTCCTTTGGTCACAGAGCTGGGAGAAAAAAGAGACTTTCTGATCCCTCAGGAGCCATTTCAAGCACAGAAAACCTGAGACCCAACATGAAAATGCTCCCACCCACCAGGGAGGAGGCCCTTTTGGAAGGGGGTTCCTGGCTGGGAGGGGTCAGCTCCAGCGAGCCCCAGCCCTGCCAGCAGCAGGTGCCCAGCAAGGGCCATCAGTGTCCAAATAACGTCCTTGTCACAGCCCCCAGCTGTGCCTTGCACCTGTGGCAGGTGCTGCAAGTGGAGCCAGGAGCTGGCAGTGTCAGGGAGTCCCAGGTGAGTCATTGGGAAGAGCCCCTGGGTGCTGCCCCTCCAGCTGTTTTATACAATGGCAAGTATCGATGTCTACTGAAAACAAACAAACCCATTCACAAGTTTCTCTTGGACATAATTTGCCCAGAAAACAAACCAAAATCCACTTCATATATTTTTTTAAATCCCCTTAGCTTTCGCATCTCTTGGGAGTGAATTTTGCCTCCTCTTTTCCAGCACTCAGCTGCTTTTTCTTTTTTTTTTTCCTTTGCTATCTCCCTAGGTTACAGGGCCTGGTGGGACATGACATTCCAGCTCCAGGAGCTGCTGCCACTGCTCATCCCACTGACCCCTTGCTTTTCCAGCTTATTTGATTAACCATAAAGAAAATAAAACTTGCTGGTGCTTGAAATTAAAACTTCCTCATGCAATATCAGCTGAAGAATTGCTGGACCTTCCACAGGGAAAAGAGCAAGGTTCCCACCTGAGGCAGAGCCAGGGTGGGGCCCCCAGGGGCACCCCCATTCCTGCAGGAGAACCTTTTCTTGGAACCTTTCCTCTTGGAGAGCCTGATGGGAACATCTGCCGTGGCTTCTGTGGATGCTCTTGAGGAGGGAGTGAAGCAGACACATGGTGGCTGGCACCCGGCCCAATGAGGGAGGAGGGGGAGGAATTAACTCTCATTTAAGTCCACTTTTGTTGTAAATAAACTATAATCACTTCAAACCTTTTGCTTAATCAGAAAAGGCTGCTGAACATTAAGTAAACCATCGGCAGACTTGTCTTACTGCTGGATTAGAGATATTAAATGCCAGCAATGCTTGATTTTTTTAATCTGTCCTGCAGCTGCATTATTAAAACAAACACATTTGCAGACCTGCAAAAATCCAGAAATGAAAACAAAAGATGAGATTGAAGCTCTCCCAGAGGCAAGATCTGAAATCTGGATAATTTAAAAATCTACGTTTAGTCTTCATCTTTTGAACCAAATAATGGAGGGAAATGACACATAATAAAATTACCACTGGAATTAGCAGCACATTCCCTAACAAAGCCAGGTTAAAACTTAGGAATCCCTCTGTGCAGAGGCAACAGCTCTGGAGACCTCTCAGTGCCCTGCTGGCACAGAGGACTCCTCTGCAGCCCAGGTTTCTGCTGAAGAGAGCAAACAGCTCTGGCTGTAAAAATGATGCTGGTTTTTGGTTGTTTTTTTTTTTTTTTCCAGGAACTGGTGGGATTTCTGAAAACTTCTGGACTCCAGAGGCTCTTGCAGTTCATTAAGTCTCACCTGTATTAAATAATGAAGTTTTCTGGCAGAGAAGAGCTTGGATGCCCAGGAGCCACAGAGCAGCCCATACTCATCATTTACTCAAACTTTGAGCCCTTGTGCTGGCCAGGGAGCAGCTGATGGTGCCAGGAGCTCCAGGAGGCCACAGGGAGAGTGACTCAGTGTCTGCTGGGCTGAAACCCCACTGCTGCCCCCAGAGAGGGGCTGGGGGCCCCTGAACTGGTGGGATTTCTGAAATCTCCAACTTCTGGTCTCCAGAGGCTCTTGCAGTTCATTAAGTCTCACCTGTCTTAAAAAATGAAATTTTCTCGTTACCTTGGTGGCAGAGAAAAGCTTGGAAGTGTGATGCCCAGGAGCCACAGAGCAGCCCATACTCATCATTTACTCAAACTTTGAGCCCTTGTGCTGGCCAGGGGGCAGCTGATGGTGCCAGGAGCTCCAGGAGGCCACAGGGAGAGTGACTCAGTGTCTGCTGGGCTGAAACCCCACTGCTGCCCCCAGAGAGGGGCTGGGGGCCCCTGAGGATGAGGCAGGGCCAGGAGCAGAGTGTGGAGTGCTGCCCTCAGCCAGGGTGTGAGCAGGGTGTGAGCAGGCCCCTCCTTGCCTCGCCACTGCCACCCTGCCCACAGCTCTGGCATCCTTTTGTTCCTCCCTGCAGCCCTGGGCACAATAAAATCCGATTTTAAGGGAAGCAGGGGAAGATGCCAGCTTGGCAGGGCTGGGCACGCTGGGACGTGCTGCTGTCCCAGGGCAGCAGAGTTGCAGAGAGTGTCCGTCACTGACAGGGATGCCAGCCAGCAATTTATTTTCCACATTAATTTTGATTATGAGTTCTTATATGGTTGCAGAGTCCAATTTTCAAAAGGGAAGTTTCCACCCCCCTACACACAGGACAAAAAAAAATCAGATTGACCTAAAGTTGTTCTTTCCTAAATTTCTTGTGGAATCTTGGCTGGATACAAGTTGTCTCAAATGCAATTACTCTGTCATAAATAATTTTCCACCTCTTTTTTCCGTCTCCACCATCCCGCTCCCCTGCGGTCAGTGGAAATTTCCCCCTTTTATTAGGTTAGACTCATTGGCACTGAGAAAAACTCTGCTCATGGCATCATTGTCTGCTTCGAGCCAAATCCTCGGAGATTTCCCTCCCACTAACACAAAAGCTGGGGCCAGGGCTGGATAAGGGAGCCTGCAGCCTTCCACAAGCCTGGGGTGTCCTTGTTCTGATTTAGGAAACTCCCCCAGGAGTGCCTGCAGCACCCACAGTGCCTCGGGGGGCTCAGGAACAGCAGCTCCCCATGGGCTCAGAGCTCATGGTGCTTCCAGACTGTTAAAAACAGGACCAGACTCTTGGTACTAAAGTGATTTCAGCATTTATTATAATTAAATAAAGGCCTAAGGCAAGGGCGCCTGAGCAGGAGCGTTCCCATCGAGGATGGAGCAGCACCAGCACTGGGGCTGCTCAGCAGCGATGGCCCTGATGTTCCAGGGGAGCAGCACAGCTTCCCTGGGTCAGATGCCCCTTTTCATCCTGGTTTTTCTCCCTTTGGATTGGTTTCTGTTTGGATTTTTCATTTGCATGAAGGTTTAGGCCTTGATTGGCCATTACAGCTCTGTCCAGGCCTGCTCATGGTGCACTTTACTGAGGTGTGTTATGGTACATTGAATACCTTATTTCTTATAACTCCCCTTTTAACCCCTTTTACCATAACCAAACTAACAGTACATGTTAAAAACGAGAGCAGGCTCCTGGTACTAAAGTGATTTCAGCAATTATTAGAATAAAAGAAAGGCCCAAAGCAGGGCCCAGGCCGAGCAGGAGCGTTCCCGTCGAGGATGCTGCAGTTGGCACTGAGTCTCCTTGAGCAGTGATGGCCCTGATGCCTTCCCTGGGTCAGATGCCCCTTTTAATCCTGTTTTTTGTCCCTTTGGGTTGGTTTCTGTTTGGATCCTTCATTTGCATAAAGGTTTAAGGCATTTGATTGGCCCATTACAGTTCTGTCCAGGCAGGTTTCACTTGGGCATGATGCACTTAGGTGTGTTATGGTGTTGCCCTGATTTTTAAAGTTTTTCTAAGTCTTCGGATGTTTACATTCTTGTAACGAACTTTCTCACAATAAATTATGTAAATAATTTATTGTTTAGCATTATTTTATGGAGGAGGAGAAATTTGATGGACTTTTGGTTTGTCCAGTGTCATTGGAGAGGTGGCACTGTCACCCTCCAATCCACTATCACTTTTGGAAATCTATACATGTTGGAGTAAGAAATTAAAAAACTCTCTTTTACCTTGAAAGAGCAGTGTGTTGTGTTATTTCGTGTCCCATAGTGACATTATGGTATGTGGAGTACCTTATTTCTAATAACTCCCCTTTTAACCCCTTTTACCATAACCAAACTAACAGTACATGCTTAACAATTGCCAACTATTTTACAACAGTTTCTAACCTTTTTTTAACACAGACAAACACAAAAATCATTTCTAGAAACGCTTCTCTGCAGTGATGTTGGCCAGGGGTTATCACAGGCACAGCTCTCAAGGTTTTTGGCCAAAAAAACCTCACTTGTGCCTGCTCTGCTCCCTGTGCTCTGCTTGCTGAGTCTGGACAGACAGACAGACAAAGGGGATGTGACTAACAGCTGCCACATGTGGCCGTGTCCTCCTGCTGGAGGGACTCAGCTGGGCTCGGATTTCCTGAGCTTTTCCTACAAGCTGCATCCCCAAAGCACTTCCCAGAGCAGGGTGGTTGGAATCGTGGGTGCAGAGCCATGAGGAGAGGAAAAGCTCCTTGAGAGGGGTTGTGCTCCATGCCTTGGCTGCTCTGCAGGGCCAAGACACATCTGTCCCTGGGCTCTGGCACACCGAGGCCATGGCTGAGCAGATCCCATTAATTCAGCCCCTTCAAGGGCTGGTATACAATTTTTAAGGGTCATTAAAAGTATTACTTTATAGGTCCTGAGATTTTATTATTTATTTTATTTTATTTTACATTTTCTATTTTATTTTATTTTATTTTTTTGTATGGTTCCTGGGATGACCATTGGGAGCACAGAGAGGGATGGCCATGGGGGCACAGTAGAGGCTGTGCTGCTCCAGGTTCATCCCTGCCCATCTGCCCAGCCCCTCCTCTCTCCAAACACTGCCTCTCCTGCCAGATTAAGCTGCCAGGACTGGGCACCCCAGCCCTCTCTGCTTGCTCCCTAGCCCTGCTGGCACCCTGCAGAGAACAAGGAGGGTGTCTCAGGCCACAGAGCCCATTTTACAATGCTGCAGCAAGCCTCAAACAGTTGGGTGTATCTTGTGCTGCAAGAAGTTTGTTTCTGGACACTCACTTCAGTGCCTTCCCAGCATCCAGGCTGTCTCACTGCAGCCTGACAGGGCTCTGGTTTCTGTCTGGATGAGGAGTGCTCATCCTTCTCCTGCTCCTGTGGCCGAGTGTTTTGAATTAAATCGTATGGGAGACGTTCAGGAAAGTGTGAAGTGATTTTTATGTAGCAGATGAAAAAGATTCAGGGGAAATAGAATTTGATGAAATTGCACTGTCCAATATTAGCAACTGGTTCACAGGAAAGCAGAGAGGAGTCTGCAGCCCCGAGTCCTGTGAATGCTGCCAGGACTGTGAGCCACATTACTCACTGAGTGGAAAGTCCAGGTAAAGCCCAGCCCCTGGCTCCACATGTGGAAGTGATTTGGGCAGATCCTCTGTCAGAGCTGACATCATGACGAGAGGTATTTACAGCCGACAAGGAGAGCTCTGCACAGACCTTGCCCCCCCCCCCTTCCCTTTTTTTTTTGTTTTATTCTGAGCTGTTATTATAAAGTATTATTTATGAAGTGGTGAGAGCATGAGCAGCACAACCCTGCCAAACTTAAAGCACTTTTCATTTAACAGAATGAAAATTATTTTAACATGAGTATCTGAAGGAAAGATCCACAGATTCTGGACAGCTTTATGGAGGCAGGCTATAAATTCTGAGCTCACAAAACTATTTTTCTCACCAATAGGCTTCTCTTTACCTCTGAAAGTTTACTTTCAGTAAACACAGGCTGACTCCTCGGCAGTCTGCAGAGGAGGATGTTCACAGCCATCACTGTGTGCAGTCCCTGGGATCTGTGGATCATTCCAGAGGCACTTGGGGACGCGTTTCCATGTGTGCCAGCACTGCTCCTGCACGAGGCCTGGGGCTGGGGCTCAGCCCCAGACCTGACCCCAGCCCAGCCCAGGCTGCCCTGCTGGCATCCCTGGACTGTCCCTCAGCTGGAGCAGGAGAAATCTGTCCCTGGGTCATAGCAGAGGTCAAGCTGCAAGCCATGGGAACGGGCCAGACCAGGGGTGAGCAGCACCCATACCCACTCAAGAACCCATTCAAGCTTACAACAGTTAAGGAAAATGTGATGTGTGTATTTATTAAGATACAAGGATTTGGTACATGTACTGTGTATACACACTTATTAATGCATCTATCATGAGATTTCTTACTATATTTATTTTCTGGGATGTCTCAATTTGCATATCAGTGACAACTTGCCTATTCCATTATCCACTGGGGCCTCTGCACTGGCCCCAGTGAGACAGAAACCTGCCCAAAGAGGGGAGGGACAGGCACTCTGTGCCCTCCCTGTGCTGCTGTGCCCCATTGCTGTGTGTGCTGTGCCAGCAGTGATGGGCTGTGTGCCCCTGGATGGAAACACCCAGAGCATCCCCCAGACTCGAGCTGACCTGCTGGGGGCTCTGCTTTGCTGCCTCACCTGGCCACACACAGCCGGAGAGGGGCTGTGTTTCTTCCTCACAGAGCTCAGAAAGCCAGTTGCCATCGTATTATTTTTATTTGTGATCTCATGTCAGCTCAGAATGCTACTGTGTCCTCCCCTCAGCGAGGGCTGTAGGGAAACCACAAGCTTTTTGAAATGCAAAACTGGTAAGCAACAAAATTATGAAACCACAGGAAACAAAATGAGCAATTCCTGCAGTTCATGCTTTCCCCCTTAAGCTCCTCCATTGCTCTTAGAAAAATGTGCATTAAATGTGGTGTTAGCAAATGCTTCCTGTCCTCCAGTAAGATTCCAGCTTCCCCAGTGCTGTGCAGGATGGAGGGCTGAGCTGCAGAGGGTAATGCTGACTCATTGTGCCAAACACCACAAATGAAAAAAGCCCATCAGGAGCACTGGGCAGAGGCTGACAAAGGAGCCCAGGATGACAATAGGCAGTGACATCTGATGGCAGCTGGTGGCATGGAGAGCCACAGCTTGCCTCCTGCCCTGCTCCACGTTTGTGGGGTGGTTTTTGTCTCGTTTTTGGCACCCCAATGTCACGGACGTATTTTATGAAAAGTCCTTTTGCTAGGATCTTTTCTCCTGAGAAGCTGAGAGGCCTCAGAAATGAAATGTAACCAATGATTCTCTGCTGCTGTGGAATGCAACAGGTGCATCTTTGATTGGTCTCATGTGGTTGTTTCTCATTAATGGCCAATCACAGCCCAGCTGTCTCAGACTCTCTGGTCAGTCACAAGATTTTATTATCATTCCTTCCTTTTCCTTTCAAGCTTTTCTGATGAAATCCTTTCTTCTATTCTTCAGTATAGTTTTAATATATAATTTTCTTTTAATATAATGTATATAATAAAATAATAAATCAGCCCTCTGAAACATGAAGCCAAGATTTTCATCCCTTCCCTCATCCTGGGATCCCTATGAACACAACTACACCCCAGCAGTGGGGCAGTTCCACAGCCCCTGGTCTCTGCTCACACCAGTGCAGGACAACTCCATGCCAGGCTCTCTCTGCCTCTGCCAGCCCCAGGCCTGGCTTTGGGCAGGGGGTGTTGGTCCTTTGTAAGAGCTGAAATGAGGGAGCTGTCAGCTCCAGCTGCAGGCAGGCTGGAGACCCTTTGGTTTTGGTTACAATGCATTCTATACTTTTCTTTGCTGAGCATCTCAATACAGTAGAACCAATTTACACCTTAACTTTTATCTATAGCCTATCATAACTACTGTAATTACCATATTCATGTTACTGTTCTCCAATCACTAAAAGTTAGCACATAAATCACTTTTCTTTGCTGAGCATCTCAATACAGTAGAACCAATTTACACCTTAACTTTTATCTATAGCCTATCATAACTACTGTAATTACCATATTCATGTTACTGTTCTCCAATCACTAAAAGTTAGCACATTACAGTTTAAGCTAGAAGTTGGCTTTCAGTTTTCTCGCAGTAGAAAATTCTGAGACCTTTTTTCTTCTAGCAATATTGGCAGGTTGTTTGCCTGTGCTCTCTTTCTGCTTGGTAAAAACATCTTCTTGTTTGGGGTGGGTTTATCCTCTGCTCTAAGCCATAAAAACCCCTCTAACTAACACACCCTTTGCCTCCTTGGTTATCCAGTGAGACTGGCTCAGCAATTCTTTTCTTCTATATCAAAACTTGCTTCCATCTCTATTCCTTCATCAGACTCTACATTTAAAAATCTTTCTGCTAAGCACACACATCTGTGAGACTTTCTTGTCAAACTTTCATCCTTCCCAAGAGTCCTTCCCAGCCTCGTTGGGAGAAAGCTGCACATTTTGGGAGCATTAGCACTGTGAAGTGACAGAGCAGGTACAGCATGGCCCTCAGCACATCCCCCTGCCCTGTCAGCCCTGTCCCACGCTGTGGAGCCCCAGAGTCCTCCATCCTCCATGTAATCCTCACTGCCAGTGCAGTTACAGAGGAAGTGCAAACAGGCTGGTGCTTGTGGTTGACTTCACTGTCATGTGGTTTGTGTTTCACTGATGACACGTTTATGGGGTGCCATGCCAGGGCAATGACCCCTGAGGGGAGTGAGAGCATCAGTGCTCTGCCCTGTTTGCAGAGCACACAGCTGCACGAATGGCCAGAAGCTGGAGAAGCTTCACCATGCTCAGAGGCATAATTCACAATAATAATATCATAAAATCACAATAATCATAATATCAGTGACCAGAGCAGCTTCAGCCCTTCCATCTCCTCAGCAGGTGCAGCTCTGGAGAAGCTTCACAATGCTCAGAGGCATAATTCACACTAATAATATCATAAAATCACAATAATCATAATATCAGTGACCAGAGCACACAGCTGGATGAATGGCCAGAAGCTGGAGGTGCCTGAGCTCTCAAGCCCAGTCTCCACGGTGCTCAGAGGCATAATTCACACTAATAATATCGTAAAATCACAATAATCATAATATCAGTGACCAGAGCAGCTTCAGCCCTTCCATCTCCTCAGCAGGTGCAGCTCTGCTGGCTCCAGAGCAGCAAGGCCACACCTCACAAGTGACAAACAGCAGGGGCTGCTGGCAGGGCTCACCCCATCCATGCTGCTTTTGGACAGTCAGAGGGTGATGGTGCCCTGCAGATCCCTCTGAATCCTTTCTCAGCAGCCCAGCAAGGGCCAGGGGAAGGCTCTGTAGCCTTGGAGGGACTGTCACAGCCCATGGAGAGTGAAGCAGAAGCTCCCGAGCCCTTGGCAGGAGAGCAGCTGCCTGCACATGGCGCTGCTGGCTCCACTGGGGTGTCCTGGTGCCTCCAGTGAGCTACAAGGCTCCAGGATTTCCCCAAGAAACGTCAAGGGACAGTGCAGAAAATGATGCTTTTCAATAACAAGGAAATATTCCATGAATGAAACCAGATCTGTTTATTTTGAGTTCACTGTTGCAAATCATTGCAAAGAGAACCCAGTCCTACAGAGTAGGTCCAGCATGGATGTGAACCACATGAGGTGCAGGTTTGATCCAGCACAGAAACTTTTTGAATTTGCTTTCTTTAAATCTAATTTCTTATTGAAACAATGTGGTTTGCATTAAGGTTTTGATGTTTTGTTTTAAAACCACACATCTAATTTTAAATGTTTAAGAATTATAAATAATACAGTAATTTTGATGCAGCCAAGGAAGATCTCATGCGAGAAACAGATAAATCAGTAAATCAGTACCTCATTTACATGTTTAACATGTGCCACATTTCATTCCCCATCCTCCTTGGATGAGACTCAAAGGGACTTTCCAAAGAATTTGCCCCCACATCCCTGCTTCATCCTGAGACAGAAACAAATTCCAGTTTGGGAAAAAAAAACCCAGCTTTTATCACAGATGTCAGCAATTAAATTGTCCATTAAATAAAACATTCACTCACCTTATTTTTCCCTTTTCTCATTTGCTAAGATGAGAAATATTTCCCTCTGTTGCTGCAATCCTTTGGGAAGGGTTTCCAACACATCCATGGGGCAGCTCCTTAGGAACTGAGCTCTCCTGAGGGAGCCAGAGCTGCTCCATGGGGCCAGCCTGGGGTTCAACACCTCCTCCAGGGCCACCTTTGCCCACCCAGGTGCTCCCTGGACATCAGGCATGGCACACAGAAAGCCTTCAATGAAGTGGAGAACAAGCTGAGTTTGCTCAGAGTGTCCCACATCCCCAGCAGGGCCACCCACAGCACCTTTGTTATCACCTAGGCTTGCACCTGTCCTCAGCCAGGTGACAATCACACCAACCCAGCTCATTTCCTCCTGCTTCCCCTCACCAGAGAGCCTCTGCCTCCTGCAGAAGGATTAATTCCAGTAATTAATTCAGCCACTCTAGGCATGGAGAGAAAATGCCCCAATTACTGTCTCTCCTCCTGTGGTGTCACAGTGAAATCTCATTAGCACTTGTGTGCAGCCAGAGCTGCTCTGACGGGGTGTTAGATGTGTTAATGGAAAACACTTTCCTTTATCCTTTGACAAATCCAGCTGTTTCCACCAAATCAGGCTGGAATTTGATCTGGAAGGGTCTGCATGGCCAGGCTTTGGGGTGGTGAAGTGTTAAAGGGAGCAGAGCTCTCTCAGTGCCCTGACCTCACTCAGAGGTGCCTCCCCAGCACCTCTGCACTTCTCACCTGTGCTCTCAGATTTGTTCAAGGTGCAAGGACCCAAATCCTGAGCCATTTTATCAGCTGATGCGCAGCAATGTGTGGCTCACAGGCTTTCTGGGCAGCTGAAAGGGCTGGCTGGAGCTCCAGGGCCCATGGGACAGGGCTCCCAGGCAGTGCCAGTGCCTGTCCTCAGGGTGCCACGGTGCTGGAGAGCCCAAGCAGCCTCCTCCTGCCCATCCTGCTCCTGGGCTGCTCCATCCAGCCCATCCTGCCCATCCTGCTCCTGCTCCTGGCCTGGCTCCACCAGGCCTGCTGGAAAGGTTAAAAGCATTCTTGATCTGATCCCAGCACAGGTCTGAATTATAAATAAATGAAAAAGAAAAGAAGACAAAACTATCATTTGACTTTTATTAAAGTTTCAGGGGGAATGCAGGCCAATAATTCCTTTTTATTGATAAACCTACCATCAAACAATGCATTCCCCATCCCTTTCCACTTTTGGCTGCAAGGTGTCTGGCACTGAGGGGCAGAGGAATGTGCTGTCCCTCTGAGAGCAGGGACAATTTGGGCCCACATCTGCTGTTAAAAATAGGTTAGAAACTGTTGTAAAATAGCTGATAGATCATTAACATGTACTGTTAGTTTGGTTGTTATATTGTAAAAGGGTTAAAAGGGGAGTTATAAGAAATTACACCTCAGTAAAGTGCACCATGAGCCAGCCTGGACAGAACTGTAATGGGCCAATCAAGGCCTTAAACCTTCATGCAAATGGAGGATACAAAAAGAAACCATTCCAAAGGGACAAAAAACAGGATAAAAAGGGGCATCTGACCCAGGGAAGGCATCGGGGCCATCGCTGCTCAAGGAGACTCAGTGCCAACTGCAGCATCCTCAATGGGAACGCTCCTGCTCGGCCTGGCCCCTGCTTTGGGCCTTTCTTTTATTCTAATAAATGCTGAAATTACTTTAGTACCAGGAGCCTGCTCTCGTTTTTAACATGTGCTGTTAGTTTGGTTATGGTAAAAGGGGTTAAAAGGGCAGTTATAAGAAATAAGGTACTCAATGTACCATAACACACCTCAGTAAAGTGCAGCATGAGCCAGCCTGGACAGAGCTGGAATGGCCAATCAAGGCCTAAACCTTCATGCAAATGAAAGATCCAAACAGAAACCAATCCAAAGGACAAAAACAGGATGAAAAGGGGCATCTGACCCAGGAAAGGCATCGGGGCCATCGCTGCTGAGCAGCCCCAGCACCGGCGCTGCTCCATCCTCGATGGGAACGCTCCTGCTCGGCCTGGGCCCCTGCTTTGGGCCTTTCTTTTATTATAATAAATGCTGAAATCACTTTAGTACCAGGAGCCTGCTCTCGTTTTTAACACCTGCCAAGGGCTGCTGCCCCGTGGCTCTGGGCTCATTGGCAGAGCAGGGAATCACAGTGCCCCTTGCCACCGGTTTCACAGGGGTGCTGCAGCCCTGACCAAGACGATCCTGTTTGTTTTGTTTGGCAGCGAGAAGCGCTTCCCTTGTGCTGTTTATTGACACATGAATCAGCGCTGGCACGGCAGCCAGGGCTCGGCACTTGTGTACAAGCACGAGGGCGCGTGTCAGGCAGAGCAGTGAAAGCTGCACTAATGAGCCCATTCATCTTGTCACTCCCAGGCAGGGACAGCCCACAGTCCCCGGTGCGTGGGACACTCGCCGCTGGCTGGGTGAGGAGAGCCCAACACGCAGGCACCATCACTGCCTGTGGGCTCCTGGCCAGATCCAGACACCCAGCTGTGACTGACTTCATCCCCATCACTCACTTCCAGACACCCAGATGTGACTTCATCCCCATCTCTCACTTCCAGACCCCCAGTTCATGCCCATCTCTCACTTCCAGACACCCAGATATAACCTCATCCCCATCACTCACTTCCAGACACCATGTTGTGACCTCATCCCATCAGTCCCTGGTGCATGGGACACTCGCCACTGGCTGGGTGAGGCGAGCCTGACACACGGCCACTGTCACTGCCCGTGGGTTCCTGGCCACTTCCAGACACCCAGCTGTGAGTTCATGCCAATCACCCACTTCCAGACACCCAGCTGTGAGTTCATGCCAATCACCCACTTCCAGACACCCACCAGTGAGTTCATGCCCATCTCTCACTTCCAGACACCATGTTGTAAGTTCATCCCCATCAGTCCCTGGTGTGTGGGACACTCGTCACTGGCTGGGCAAGGGGAACATGTCCTGTGGCCACCACTGCTGCCCATGGGCTCCCAGCCAGCTCCAGACACCCAGCTGTGACTGACTTCATCCCCATCTCTCACTTCCAGACACCCAGATGTCAGTTCATGCCCATCTCTCACTTCCAGACACCGTGTTGTGACTTCATCCCCATCTCTCACTTCCAGACCCCCAGTTCATGTCCATCACTCACTTCCAGACCCCCAGTTCATCCCCATCTCTCACTTCCAGACACCCAGACATCAGTTCATGCCCATCACTGCCCTGCCACAGCCGTGGGGGTCCCAACAGCCCCCCCCAGCCTGGCGTGGGAGCTGCCTCAGCCCCGCTGTGCTCAGTGTGCTGCATCCTGCAGTGCTCCTCTGACCGTCCCCAAGGGTGCCCCTGATCTCCCTGGTGGGACTGGCAGGATCCTGGTGTCCCTCCATGCCCAGCTTCATCTCACCCAGCTCACTTTGTCCCCATGCACAGCTCTGCCCACACAAGTGACCCATTCTGCTTCCACATGCCCACAGCACACGTGCTCCTTTCTCTGCCTCCACCCCTGCTCTGCCTCTGCAGAGCTAGCAGGACAGCTAGTAAAAAACCCAGCAATTTTTATTCAGCATTAATAGACACTTTTAGTCATTATTTTTCACAACTTGAGAGGGTTTATTTTGTTTGATCCTGGGATATAAAGTCTTCCCCTTCAGGGAAATTTCCACTGAAAGTACTAACCTAAATAATAAGTTTTCTTGTAAAATCTCAGAAGGAGCTTTCTTTTGAAAATGATGACACTTCAGAGAGAGTTTGCAATGAGTTTTACTTTGAGTGCAACACAGCTTGACCTCAATTATGGAGCTGTCCCTGCTGCTTCGTTAAACAGATAAATAACAATAAGAGGCAGATTTGCTTAATGTCACTGCAGAGTTTGTGGGCCAAGTTCAGAACGTTAAGTGCTACACCAGTGTCTGTGCTGACACTTCAAGCAGGATAAATAACAACAGACATGACATGTGGGGGACAGGGTGCTGGTGGAGCATCCTTCCTTCCTTCCTCCATGAGGTCTCCAGGAGCTGCTGCTGCTGGCTCTGCCTCAAGAAGTGGATACAGGTTTTGCTGCATTTCTAGAAGCTGGTCTGTAACCCAAACCTGCAGCATAGGAAAGCCCAGCTCCTTGTGACACAGAGAAATCTTTTTTTGGCTGCCCTGTGCCAGCAGCAAGACTGACCTCTCCTCTGGGCTGCAGCTGCTCTGGTATCAATAAACTACTGGAGGAGGTTGGTGAAATCAGGACAGCACCAGATTGTGAGCACTGCCCTGGGTCACCCATCAGCAGCCTCTTGGCACAGGGAGCAGCCAGCCCAGCGTGGGCTCCATTTGTGAGAGCAGAGCCTTGGCAGGGCTGCCCTGATGTGCTCGGGGTGGATGCACTGAGCTCCTGCTCTGCTGAGCTCCAGGACAGAGCTGTGCTGAGTGCTCAGGGCTCAGCCTCACACAACCCCAGCTCCTGGCCTGTGCTGCCTGCACCTGCTGGGGCTGCTGGAGCTCCTGTGCCTGCCTGGCTGCAGAGCTGCCTGCAGGGGAGGGAGGGTGTGCACCAAGGGTTGGCATCTGCAGCTTCCCAGCAGTGCTGGGGTCTCAGAATCTCTGCTGGTCAGAGTGACTGAGATGTGTACAAGCCTCTTTTTCCCAGCCCAGCAGACAAATGAGGAGTCAGGATTCTTCTGTTCTCATTCTCAAGATTGTTTATTATTTCTTATCTATAACATTCTTTCTGTGACCTGCTGAGGTCTGTCTGGCAGATTGGTTTGAGGCACACTGGTGTTATCTTTTATACTAAAAGCTACCTGTACAATATTTACAGTAACTTCCCAATACCTATCACCTATGTTAGACAGTGAGCTTCTACTCTAAACCAATCCAAAAGTGCCAACATCACAGCAGAAGATGGAGGCCAAGAAGAAGAAGAAGAAGAAGAAGAAGAAGAAGAAGAAGAAGAAGAAGAAGAAGAAGAAAGACAGCACACACTCAGATTCTTCCATCTTGCCCCCTGAACCCCCATTCTAAAAACCCCAAAAATCTATTTTTCACCCTGTGATAAATTCACTATCATTCTACTTAAACTGTTGTGGCTTGCAGATCCTTATCTAAGGTTGGTAATTTTTTCCCATGGGTCATAATCAAAGGCACAGGGGTCTTAGGCTCTGTGCCAGGGTCCCTGAGCCCCCTGGGCAGGGGCTGGAGCCCTCCAGGGCAGCCAGAGGGATTTCCTGGGTTCTGACACTGGAGAGGGAGGACATGGACCAAGGGTTGGCATCTGCAGCTCTGCAGGTTCCCAACACCTGCCCTGCCATACTCAGAGCCAGTGCCAAGAGACAAACAGACAAATGCTGTCACTGCTGCTTGTGCTGTAGATATTCTGATCAGAACAATGAAGCTGATTAATGCAAACCAGAAATGCAATTCAGAGTGAGGAAGGGGAGGATAAAACCCATTACCCCAAGCCTTCTGGGATTCTGGGGAGCTGGCTGCAATAAGCTGCTCCTGCTGGGCACCCCTGAGTGCCAGGTGTGATGCCATGAGGGCAGTGCTGGTGCTGGGGAAGCTTTGAGCACAGACCATGCACAGCATTGTGTGTTTGCTTTTATTGCAGCATGTGCTTCCATGAGGTCTGTGCTCTGAGGGAGTGTAGAATGCATCAGACATGCAGCCAAGAGCATAAAGTGAAGGAGATGTGAGACAGGGAAAACCACCCGTTCCTGATCTCACTCTCTTGGACTCAGTGCAAAATCTCTCCAATCTTAGCATGCGAATTAACTGGTAAATTAAACATGAATTTTAAGTTGATGACATCCCTTTAAATAAACAACAACACTGGTATCTTGCTTGCAATTAGCTCCTGATCAATTATCTGTGTTTTCACCAATGTGCTGTTGCACAGTGCCTGCAGTTCCTTCGTGCACTGCAGCATCCTGAATCAAAGAAACCTCTCACACGAACATCATGGGCTGAAAACAATGGAACCGAGCACCACTTCTTCAACTTAAATTGCTAACAGACGACAAAATTAAATAGATTTTTTTTTCCATCAGAGAGCTCTCGGCAGCAGAGTCAATCATGGGGGACCCAGAGTGCTCAGGAGGTGGAACTTCTCATGAAGCTCTTGCTCAGGCATCGGGAGAGCAGCAAACAAACCCCAGAGCTGCTGTGTGTCCATCTGGGTCAGATGGATGGATGGACAGAGGCCATGGGAAGGTGGTGGGCTGAGGTGAAGTGTGGAACATCATCAGGAGACCCAGGAGACTCTGCAGTGCTGGCAGCATCCACAGCTGGCCCAGCACTGGGTGTGGCTGGGTCCTGAGGACTGGGGGCTCTTCTGTTAATCTTTGGTCCTAAATCTTGAAATAAAAAAGAAGTTGAGCTAAAATTTATCCTTCCCCTCTGAATTACTTTCTTGGCAGAAGTATGAGCTGTGTGACAGCTGCTACTTCAGACACTAAAAGTGCTCATTCATCACAGAAAATACAACCCCTCGTTGCTGTTCAGCTGAGAGCCCATGTAATCACCATGTAACTGAATTAGAAATGAGTGACTTTGCTCAGCTTCAGTTTCACACGATCCAGACAAGACCTGCTCGGCTGACTCCTCTGGGAACTGCGCTTTATTACAGCTTCAAAAATTCAATAATGCCCAGAAAAAAAGCTAACTTTTATGACCTCAGCCAGTGCCCACCATGCCACATAACATTTATATTCTCAATTTCCAACATCAGAGTGAGGCTCTTTGAACTCAGGCTTCGCTGGTTTTCTCACTGCTGGGATTGGCTTTGCTGCTTAATTGGGGGTGCAATGTCCAGGATCTGGGGTGCAACATCCAGGATGCACCCAGGACCTGGTGTACAATGCCTGGGAGCTGTAAGAGTGGTGCCAAAGAACTGGGGGGACAATGCCCAGGATCTGGGGTGCAGCAGCAGCCATGGGGGGGCTGCACTGCTTGGGATTCAGGGCTGGAGGACCAATGGCCATGGGGCCGTGGAGGGCTGCAGTTCCTGGGATCAAGAGGGTGAACCAATGGCCATGAGGCCATTGGGGGGCTGCAGTGCCCAGGATTCAGGACCTGAACTGAGGGATGGCCATGGGGGGCTGCAGTGCCTGTGATTCAGGCCCATGGGGGCTACAGTGCCTGGGATCAGGCCCATGGGGAGCTACAGTGCCTGGGATCAAGGCTGGGGGGCTGCAGTGCCTGGGATCAGGGCTGGGGGGCTGCAGTGCTCGTGATTCAGGCCCATGGGGGGCTGCAGCACCCAGGCTCAGGGCTGGGGGCCGCAGTGCCCATGATTCAGGCCTGTGGGGGGCCGCAGTGCCTGGGATCAGGCCCATGGGGGGCTGCAATGCCCGGGATCAGGCCCATGGGGGGCTGCAGTGCCCATGATTCAGGCCCATGAGGGGCTGCAGTGCCCGGGATCAGGCCCATGGGGGCTGCAGTGCCCATGATTCAGGCCCATGGGGGGCCGCAATGCCCATGCTCAGGGCTGGGGGTCTGCAGTGCCCATGATTCAGGCCCATGGGGGCTGCAGTGCCCATGATTCAGGCCCATGGGGGCTGCAGTGCCCGGGATCAGGCCCATGGGGGGCTGCAGTGCCCATGATTCAGGCCCATGGGGGCTGCAGTGCCCATGATTCAGGCCCATGGGGGATGCAGTGCCCATGATTCAGGCCCATGGGGGGCTGCAGTGCCCGCGCTCAGGCCCATGGGGGCTGCAGTGCCCATGATTCAGGCCCATGGGGGCCGCAGTGCCCGCGCTCAGGGCCGGCCACGCTGCCAGCAGCTGCAGAGGCCCCAGCCCCGCGTGCCCGCAGTGGCTCCGCGCCCCGCAGGGAGCTTTGCGCAAGGCGAGCTGCTGTCAGGATTTGCACATAAGTCACAGGGTTTAACTGAAATCCAATTTGCCGGAGAGAAGTGTTGGTTTAGATTATGGAAGAACAATTCACTTGTGGGTGTGCTGGGAGGGGAGCGGGGAGGGCAGGGGATGGGGGGGCCCTTCCCTCCCCTGCCATGGCCAGGTTTGGTGGAGACTCGTTGAGCCTGAATAAAAACAAATGTAAAACTGATAGGTACATTTGTAACCCATTACCAGGCTGACTTTATGAAACTCTAAACTTGCTGGCAAGTGGAGGGAGGTGGCGGCTTCCAAAATATTTTTTTCCCTAAATGAGAAAGTTGCTTCAGTTTGTGCTGGTTCTCCTGGCTGAGGCCGAGCCCCCACACCTGGAGCCCGGCTGCACCTCACTCTAATCACCTGAGGCAGCACTTCCAAGCCCTGCTGCACGTGTGGGTGTCACGTCCGAGTCCCCCAGCCCCTGATCCCCACCATAAGGAGAAGCTGATCCATTGCCATGGGTGGGAATTAGCCAACAGGCCCCAGGGAAGGTTGAGGCAGGCAAATTGGAGGCCATGGATCCCTGCCCAGGGTTCCTTCACGGGAGGGGCACCACAGCCTTGTGGGGTGGCAGGAGCATCAGTGTCCCATTGGGGACATCTGTGATAGCCCCAGAGCTCCTTCATGGGAGAACCACGGCCATGTGGGGTGGCAGGAGCATCAGTGTCCCTTTGGGGACATCTGTGATAGCCCCAGAGCTCCCCAGGCCCCACCAGCCACCAGCTCAGCTGGGGAATGGAGACATCAAAGGTGTCTCCTTTGTTTGTGAGTCATGTTCTGGTGACTCATTGGGCTCCAAGCACTTGTAGGGTTTCTGTAGCCATTCCTATAATGTATTTGTGCAAAGCTGTTGTATGACACAGCTCCTGCTCTCCCAGGGACAGGGATGGTGTCACTGCAAGGGCACCACAGCCCAGAGCTCTCTCCATGGTGAGAGGTTAGCAGGGGGTCAGTGAGTGTCCAATAAATCCCCATAGGATCATTTCCACCTTTTCCCATCAGGGTGATGACGTGATGGTGGTGGCTGCAGCTCAGGGCTTGAAGGCACTGGCAGCTCCATCCCAACCAGGGGATGGAGTGTGGGTTCCTGAGCATAGCCAGAGACCCAGCTGTAGTCTCACAGTCCTGTTTCCATATTTATGTGGTGACATGTGTAAATATTCCTCAGTGACAATTCTGAAATCCCTTACACCTGTCTTTTCCTTGGTGGGGAGTCAGGAGGGGAGCAGGAGGGAATTTCCCCTGAAGCACCAAGCCTCATGCAAGGTTGCATCTCCCTGCCCTTGGCAGCAACAGCACAGGGTCTCATATCAGGTTCCCATGTACAAAGGAAGTTATGGGCCCAGGCAGGAGCTTTTGTGGATGTGCTCACCCTTGAAAATCTGACCCTCAAATCCTGTGCAACCCACATGAATTTTGAAGGAAGAAATACTGGGCTTCATTTCTTAAAGGAAAATAAATGATTTCAGAATAAATCAATAGAACACAACTTTGCTCAGTGGAATAAACCAAGTGGAGAGAGGGAAAAATAAACTCTTTCTGACAACTCCTGCTGAAAGATCCTCATCTCTGTAGGTCATGGGATCAGCTCTGGAATGGCAGCACTTGAACCCTGGCAGGCAGCCCGCAGGCTCTGGCAGATGTTCCTGGCACTGAGACACGAGGATGCTTTGCTGATTGCTCCTGGGCTGGACAGGGCTGGCTCCTGGGCAGCCTCAGAGCCCCAGGTGCCACTCTGGGGTCAGCCTGAGCCTCCCCCTGCACCCCACCCAGCGTGGAGCTGCTGGGCTGGGGCAGCACTGCTGGCCCAGGGGGCAAGGCAGGGGTCAGGGGCAATGCTGGAAGAGATGGGGCCCCACCAGCAGCCTCTGGAGATGCTGAACCATCAGGAGAGGCACCAGGGATGCATCTGCCTCTGTCTGTCCTGCTCATGGATCCCAATGTCCTGCGAGATGGCAGCTGCCCACCCCTGTGCAGCAGCACCTGGCTCCTGCCCATGCAGCCAGGGCAGAGTTTGGGTGCCCTTTGGCACCCCACACCCTCTGGGGTGGCCCCACTTCTCCATCCTCCTGCACTTATGGGAGCTGACACGATGAGACCATGGAAGAGCAATTTGAGAAGGCTGACAGGACAGAGCCCCACTGCCAGCTCAGGAGGTGATACCTGGAGTCCCAGCAAAGTCACTAAAATGGGGAGAAATTCTCATTTAATTTGGTTCATTTGTTATAATGATTCTTCACCACGGTCCATATTAAACACTTCAGTGATTTTTGCCTCTAAAACCCTCTTGCAGGGATCGTGATGAAAGGTATATTTATTGTACTTCAGCTTGGAAAGTTGTTTCAGATGTTTCCAATTCATCAACCAGTTCAGACATCTGTTCCTGGTTGGGGCAGAAAAGCTTAACTCACACACACACACACAAAAACTGCTCATTTTGGAGGGTTTTATGATGAGCTTTCTAATCCTGACAAGTTGTCAAATAGTGCTAATAGCCACATGAGCCCTGGCCCCAGCACCCTCAGCCCCAGGTAGGAGCCTGTGGTGACCTCAGGGGGCTCAGAGATGTCCCCAAGCCAGGGCTGCCCCTGCTGAGACCCCCAGTCCTGCCCCAGTCCCAGCAGGACGTGCCCAGGGCTGCACAGCCAGACTCAGGCTCTACTCAGGATTGCAAAATCTGGCTCTAAGATGGAACAAAATGATAATATTTAGAAATACTCTGGTACAGCAAATCAAACCTCAAAGAAGGTTTGGGGGAGGAGGTTGAGATGTTTCAGTGAGGCAAAAATCAATGACTTTGTTTGGTTGCAACTTGTCGATAAACACAATCCATTTCTGTACCAAAAAAGGCAGTGAGGTCATTCCAAACAAAATAAAAAAAAATAAAAATCAAAGTGATTCATTCAGAAAATGTCAAAACAGGATGTTTTGATACTGTGGGAGTCTATTTCCAGATTTCTTTCGAAAGATATTTGGGTTGAATGGAGCAGGTTGCAGGAAGTGCTGGGATTTTGGAAGAAGAACCACATGCTCTGACAGGACAGGGCAGACACATCACCCTCCCTGTGGCTGCTCCAGAATTCCCTTCCAGCCCTCACTGATCCAGGCAGGCTGGGCTGGCCAGAGTCCCACAGTGCTGGCCCAGTGGCCAAGCCCTGAGGCCAAGGTGACAGCACAGAAATGAACCCCTCGAGCCTGGACAAGGTGTGCACACCTGGTACACGTGCACACACACCTGTGCTCATTGTGCATACACATGGACACAGGGACACACACACAGATACACACAGATACACACAGACACAGATACACACACAGATACAAACCACAGGTACACAGAGATATACACACAGACACAGATACACACAGATACACACAGATATACACACGGACACACACACACACAGATACACACACAGATACATACCACAGATACACAGAGATATACACACAGACACAGATACACACCAAAGATACACAGAGATAGAGATACACAAATACACAGAGATACACAGATACACACCATAGATACACACTGTACATACTCACAGATACACACAGACACAGATACACACCAAAGATACACAGAGATAGAGATACACAGATACACAGAGATACACAGATACACACCAAAGATACACACAGGCATAGATACACACCACAGATACAGACTGA
The DNA here is from genome assembly GCF_023055355.1 of Agelaius tricolor. NCBI lineage: Eukaryota > Metazoa > Chordata > Aves > Passeriformes > Icteridae > Agelaius > Agelaius tricolor. The sequence continues at coordinate 3,813,424 of NW_027269296.1, read as the reverse complement.
TACAACAGATACACACACAGATACACACAGGCATAGATACACATGCAGATACACAAATACACAGAGATGGACACACAGATACCACAGATACACACAGATACAAACACAGACACACATACAGATACACACTTATGGACACAGATACACACACACAGATACACACACACAGATACACACAGATACACACATAGACACCACAGATACACACATAGACACACATAGACACACCATAGATACACACAGACACACACAGACACACACAGAGATACACACCACAGACTCATACACAGATACACACCACAGACACATACACACACACGGACACACAGACACACACATGGACACAGATACACCCAGATACAAACAGAGATACACACACACAGACACTCACAGATACACATAGATAAACACACACGGACACACAGACACACACATGGATGCAGCTACACACCACAGATACAGAAACACACAGATACACACAGATGGACACAGATACACACACAGATACAGATACACAGATACACACAGAGATACAGACACACAGATACACACAGATGGACACAGATACACACACAGATACAGATACACACACAGATGGACACAGATGCACACACAGATGGACACAGAGACCCAGATATACACAGACTTACACACAGATACACACACATCAACACACACAGTCACAGATACACCCAAATGGACACAAAGACACACACACATGTGTTTTCTCCAGCCATGACAAGGGGTTTGCTGGTGGATGTGACTTTCCAGCACAACAACAGTGAGTGAGGAGTGAGATGTCACCCACTGCTCCCCCCAGGGCAGGCAGGGGAGGCTGGGGACACTCTGGGTACCCTTCTGGCTGCACTGGCAGCTCTGGAAACCAGTGCCTTCCAGCACCAGGATGCTTTCCCAGGAAAGGCTGCAGCTTTTCTGGGAATGTCAGCTCCTTAATTAACCCTGAGCCTTGTTGCCCTCCTGGGGTGTGAACCCCCAGACATGCTGTGCATCTGCCCCAAAGGGAGAGTGAGAAAAGTTAATGAACCACGTTCTTCAGCTCCACACAGAAGTTCCCCTGCTTCCCTGTGCCAAGCAACCTGAGAGATTCCCACAGCCTAATCTCTGCACAGAGACAGGCTGTCTGTGACTCTGCAAGTGCCACAGATCCCAGGGGTGAATCTGCCCTCGGGTGCCACACAGAGATTCTTTCATTAAAGCCAAGGTTGCCATGGTGGGGTCCAGAGAGCTCCTGACAGACTCAGGCTGGGGAACAACAGCCAGCACACAATCTCACAATCTCATTAGCACCTGCAGCTCCAGCTGGTTATTGCATTGGGCTGCTGTGACCGTGTTCACAGGGGTTCTTGGATGAGGGAAGAGATGAAGGATCTGACTCCATGTTTCAGAAGGCTTGATTTATTATTTTAATGTATATATTACATTAAAACTATACTAAAAGAATAGAAGAAAAGGTTTCATCAGAAAGCTAGCTAAGAATAGAATAAGAAAGAATGATAACAAAAGTTTGTAGCCCGAGCTCTGTGTCCAAGCCAGCTGGGCTGTGATTGGCCATTAATTAGAAACAACCACATGAGCCCAATCCCAGATGCACCTGTTGCATTCCACAGCAGCAGATAACCATTGGTTACATTTTGTTCTTGAGGGTTCTCAGCTTCTTAAGAAAAATCCTAAAAAAAAAAAGATTTTTCCATAAAGGATGTCTACAACAGGCTGCTTTGAATTTTCATTGTGTGGCCTCCTGGTTCTCACCCCTCTGGCAGCATGAGGAGCAGGTTTGGGGCACGTTGCAATCAGCCCTGCTCTGCCTGGCACAGGCACATCCCAGCCTGACAGAGCCTCTCTGTGGGTGTTGGAGGAGCAGCTGATTCTGCTCGAGCCTCGGGAGTAAGGCAGGTTCTGGTGAGCTTTGCCAGGCAGGGATATCTGTTATCACAGCAGCTCAGGGGGTAGGAAGGAGCAGATTCTGCCCTCAGCCCAGGGGAGAGCTGCTGGCAGACAGCAGAGCATCTGACTCACCTCTGCAATGGGAGAGGACAGTTCTGTCACAGCTCCCAGCGCTGCTGCCCACACCCCCAGGCAGTGTCTGCCCCCAGGGTGACCATCCCACCTGGGACAGGCACACCTGGGGAGCTGGAGCAGGTCACAGCTGCAGGCCAGAGCATGCTGCAAGCAAAGTGACAGGAGGGAGAGGTGCCACCCATCCCATCCCATATCCCATCCCATCCCATCCCATCCCAGGATGGTCATGCTGGGGTTTCCCCATCCACCAGCACACAGCCCATCTGCTGAAGCACCCATGAGATCTCTGGTTCTGTTCCTTCACCAAATTCCTGGCAGACAGAGCTCACCTTTCTGCAGTAATTCCTGTATTTTCCCATATCCCATCCCATCCCAGGATGGTCATGCTGGGGTTTTCCCTGCCCACCAGCACACAGCCCATCTGCTGAAGCACCCATGAGACGTCTGGGTATTTTCCTTCACCAAATTCCTGGCAGAATTCACCTTTCTGCAGAAACTCCCATATTTTCCAGCTTTATTTCTGAACTGAAAGAAAAGCAGAATGATCCAACCTCCAAGCCAAGCTGGGATGCCAGGAGGATCATCCTGAACTTCAGTACCCACCGAAGAGCAGAGATTTGCTGTCCCACGTCCTGCACCCCACCCTGCCAGGCTCTCCCCACGGCCAGAGCAATTTCCAGAGTGGGTGTGCTGAGCCTCAGAGGCACCCTGGGCCCTGAGGAGCAGGGCAGCACTTGCTGTGGCTGCTGTTGTGCTTCCAATTATCCCACATCTGCTGCTGCTCTCCGAGCGCCCACCCCACCTCGAGCGCCTGCAAGTGATTTGGTGCAGCAATAACAGAAATCACGAAACCTGAAATGAATCTAAACAAAAGGAATCTTTCAAATCACCCTTAACCCGTTGAAGGCCAGGCCCTGGGTGCAAGCAAAGGTTTTGATGTGCTCCATGACACAGAACCAGGCTCTTCACCCAGTTCTGGGTGATCCACAGGAGCCCCCAAAGGCACAGCTGGCCCAGGCTCCCCAGCATGGGGGGTTTTTTATGCTGGATGTGTCTGACACAGATGTGGGGCAGTCCCCCACAGCATCCAGCCCCTGCTGCTCTCCCAGCTGAGCACAGGAGAGTCCCACAGTGAGCCTTGACTGCAGGTTCTAGAGTTTTCCAGGAAAAGGAAGGGAGGAACAGAAGGAAGGAACAGATAGATTTGCACTGGGAAAGTTGCTGGGCATCCTGTTCTGCCCTTTCATCCCTCCTGTGTGATGCAAGATTTAATGCCTCCTTGGCTTATATATGCTGCTCCAGGCTCCACCTTTCAGGCCAGGCTCCTCCTGGGATGCTGAGATAATTTCCACACTGGATTCTGTGGTCCCCAGAGGATCATCTGGATGCACACAACTGCTGTGATTGAGCAGCAGAGAGCAGCAACCATGACCTCAGCCCATTAATGGAGCTGTCCTACTCCACAGCCACTCTGGGGTTCCTGCCCTGGAAGCTCCAGATGTCCACAGCAGTTTTATTACTCTACTCCAGAATTCTCAAAGGCCCAAATACATAAATAATAAAGCTGCCTTTTTTTTTCTTTTTTTTTTTTTTTTTTAATTATGTCAGGAACGCACCAGCTTCTTTCAATATAGCCCAATTCTGAGGCATTTCTGTGGGTTGTTGCAAATGACCTCCAAGCAGGAGGTTAATGCTGGTGGTTGTGGTTAGCAGTCACCCACGAGCTGGAGGCTCCTGACACTGCTAACAAGGCACATGTGTGGGAGCAGAGGATGAGGCGTGTGGCAGCACCAGCATTTCCTGTGCTCAGGGAGGGCTGGAGCTCTCTGGCAGCACCAGAGGCCAGGGCTCAGGTTTCCTGACCTGCTGCAGCAGGATCCAGGCATGTGGCACTGGGCTGGCAGCAGGATGGTGCTGCTACACCAGCCCAGTGCCCGTGCTGGAGTGGAGGAGCCTCCTGCAGCCCAGAGCCTCTGGAAGGGAAGCTCATGGGTGAGCAACACCTTTCTCCCTCTGCCCCACACATCCTCTTCTCCTTTTCTGATGGTCTCCATCACTAAGGGTCACAGAGCTCAGATTTGGGCCAAAGATCCACCTTCAGCTAAGGCTGGTTGTGCTCTGATATTGGTCATTCCATTGCACAAGCCCATGTCCAGGGACCTGCCTGGGTGAGCATGTGCCCACCCTGCCCTTGCAGCCTTTCTGTTCCAGCAGCAGAGAGGACACAGTGACCCACACTCTCTGTTCCCTGCTCTGCTCATTCCCAGGCTCCCAAATTCCCAAATAAACTCAACCCCGACCTGTGTGGCCAACTGGGGGCACCACTGCAGAGCAGAGAACCAAGCATGGATTCCTCACTCCTGGCATAGGGAATGCCAGCAGTCCCACAACTCACATTTCTGTATCCCCCCTTTGAGTGTGGGTGCCATAATATAATTTGAGGGGTAAAAAAAGGAGCATTAGAGATGATTTATGCAATAAATGAATGCCCACCTTTCCAGAGAGGTGTCAGATGAGGAAAGGCTGGGGAAGGATGAAGGGCAGGAAGAAGGTGAGCTCCCCCACAGAAAGGTGCCTTGTCACCTCAAATCTGCATATTTATGAAGCCCATTCTCATCTGTCTCAGTCAGATCAATCACAACAAGCCCAGAATTTTCAGGAATTCTCCTTACAAGCTGGGCACTGCTTTGACAAACTGCACTGCCAAAGCAATGCCTTTTTTACAGCAGCAGTGTCATTTTGCTATCACGCTGTAACAGCTACTTTTGCAGAGGGGAATCTACACTCCTTTTCCTCTGCAGTCATAGTAAATGTGTTTTTCACTTTCTTACCATGCTTAAAAATAGCATTAAGTTTTTGCTGATCACATGATTCAAAAAAAAAAAGACAAACTGAATGATGCAGGGAGTAAAACCATGTGGCACAGTAAAAACAAATTAGGCTCACATATGTTTTGTGTAACCCTCAAGACTTGTCTGTATTAGATATCGGTAATGAAAAGAATATTAAACTCTAACAGCACAGAATGCCATATGCTGAGGAATTCAAAGAGGAACAATGCATTTGCACAGGATGCTCCTGAATGGAAAATGCCCACAAATGAGCATTTTTTTTCCTTAGCTGTGGAAAAAAACCTTCCAACCTATCACTCTTCTACTTTTCCACAGCTTTTTAGCAAGCTTTTAGGCACTGCTGTCATGTCACTGGCAGGTCTCTGTGCAGTCATCCCGTGATGCAGGGAGGCTGGGACACAGGTTGGGAATGGCCACGTGCACAGCACTGGGAGCAGCGCGGTCCAGGGGCTCTCCTCTGACTCCCAGCTCAGTGATGGCCACAGGAAACAGCCTTGGGTTTGCCCTGCACACCAGGGAGAGGCACGGTCCCCATTCCCATTGCTACCCCCACCCCCGAGTCCCCATCCCCTCCCACCATCCCCATCCCTATGTCCCCTTCCCCATTCCCATCATGTCTTCCTCACCATCCCCATCCCCTCCCCACCAACCCCATCCTCATATCTCCATCCCCATGTCCCCCATCCCCATCCCCATCCCATCCCCATGTCTCTATCTCCATCCCCATCATGTCCCCATCTCATCCCCATCTCCATGTCTCCATCCCCATTCCCTCCCCATCCCCATGTCTCTATCTCCATCTCCATCCCCATCATGTCTCCATCCCCATCCTCATCCCCTCCCCACCATCCCCATCCCATGGTCTCCATCCCCATGTCTCCTTCCCCATTCCCATCATGTCTCCATTCCCATCCCATTCCCATGTCTCCATCCCTACCCCATCCTCATGTCCGCACCCCCATCCCCATCATGTCCCCATCTCCATGTCTCCATCCCCATGTCCCCATCCCCATCCCCATGTCTCCACCCCCATCCCCATCCCCACCATGCCCATCCCCGTTCCCATCATGTCCCCATCCCTCTTCCCATCCCCATCCCCATCCTCATCCCCTCCTCACCATCCCCATCCCATCCCCATGTTTCTATCTCCATCCCCATCATGTCCCCATCCCCATCATGTCCCCATCCCCATCCCCTCCCCACCATCCCCTCTCCCCCTGCCCACCCCGCTGTGACCCCCAGCCCAGCCCAGCCCAGCCCAGCCCAGCCTGGAGCTCTCCTCTCGTGTTTCCCCCGCTGTTTACGAGCTGTGAGTGGGGATCCTCCCGTGACTCACCGCCCGCAGCCACGGCTCAACCACAACTGTAACTTTCCAGTTTGCCTCAGAAACAGGGGGGAGGCCGGACTGGAGGGGGGAAGAGCTGGAAAATGTTAGGAAAAGGCAGCAAAGTCTCTAAAGAGGCCAGAGGCAGCTGAGAAAAACAACAAACTGCCTTAGTAGGACACTAACATTTTAACAAGAATTTCTTTAATTTAATCACAATAAGATTCACCAAGAGGAGGAAGAAGCAGAAAGCTTCATCTGAGCATTTAATGAAAAAATCTTCACAGTGAGGGCCAGTGCTGCTGCAATTAATTCCCCTTGGTGGAGTTTCCATGTGCACCTCCGGAGTCAGAGCTTTCACGCCTTGGCATTCGCAGAGCAGCCAAAGGCTTGGCCGAGATTAATTTGCTTTAATCTTCTGTGTCCCCCTCTGATGCTGGTGGCACTGCAGCAATGCCACTCTCTGCATGGCCCAAGCAGAAACACAGGAGGTGCAGGAGGATCTCTGGGTCAGAGAAGCATCCACGAGGGCTCCCTGTCCCGTGGGACCCCCAGTGTCATCATATTTCTCTTTGCAGGGAAAAGCAAGGCACAATTCTTCCCAAGAATATTTCTGGGCTTCACATTCTCTGGACTTCAGAAAAAGGAAAAACAATTCTTATCTCATTTACTGCTCCTGTGTTGTTCACAAGCGGAATGCATTGAGGAAGATTGTTGACCTGAAGGGAATTGATAATTGGATTCTGGTGTGAGTGTTTTTATTTACTGACCAATTGAATCCAGGTGTGTGTGTGTGTTGGGACAGTCACGAGAGAAGTGCAGTGGAGCGCTTGGCAGATTCACTTTAGATGTAACATAGTGTAATATAATATAGAATAATGTAGTATTATTCTGTAATAATATAGTAATTAATTACTATATCATTATTAATGACTGTAATAGTAGTGATTAATTACTAGATTATTAGTGATTATTTAATTATTTAGTTGATAATTATTTGAGTTTAATTATTTAATTATTTAATTATTTAATTGATAATTATTAATCACTAGATTATTAGTAATAATTACTAATAGTAGCATATTAGTAATTAATTAGTAATTAATTATGAATTGTATTAATTACTCTACCATTATTATTAATTACTATAATGGTATAGTAATTAATTAGCCCTCTGATAAAATGGAGTCCTCCTCATCATTCCTCTCCTTCGTCAGGGGCAAAAATACCACGATACCCAGGGTGCTCTCAAGGGAACAGACAATGCCATGCCTGCAGTGGGCACTGGGGTGTCACAGCTGGCAAGAGCTGCCCTTGCCCTGCAAATAAAATAAATTCAATTTGTGTTGGACATGGAGAGCAGATTTTAGTGCCCCCTCTCTCAGCCCTGGTGCAGAGCAGCCCGAGTCAGACAATGCAGTGACACGTCCTAAACAGCGTTTTTAAGGGCTCCAAGCGAGCTTGTAAAGATTTTATTTGCACACGAGGCTGCAGTGAATAAAGGAGCTGGCACTGCTGCCTCTGCCACCCTCAGGGAGCCCTGTCTGCCTTCCTGGGGACAGCACGCTGGGAACAGCGGCTGTGACACCACAGCCTGGGTGGCTGGGCAGCCCTGGCACGGGGACAGGGCATGGGGCACAGGGCATGGGGCACAGGGGACAAAGACATGGACAGGGGACAAGGCATGGGGCACAGGGGACAAAGACATGGACAGGGGACAAGGCATGGGGCACAGGGGACAGGGGACAGGGGCATGGACAGGGGACAGGGCATGGGGCACAGGGGACACGGACAGGGGACAGGACATGGGGCACAGGGGACAGGGGACAGGGCATGGGGCACAGGGGACAGGGGACAGGGCATGGGGCACAGGGGATAGAGGACATGGACAGGGGACAGGGCATAGGGGACAGGGGACACGGACAGGGGACAGGGCATAGGGGACAGGGGACACGGACAGGGCATGGGGCACAGGGGATAGAGGACAGGGTACAGGGCATGGGGCACAGGGGATAGGGGACAGGGCATGGGGCACAGGGGATAGGGGTCAAGGGACAGAGTCACAGACAGGGGCACAGGGGACAGGGCATGGGACACAGGGCATGGGGCACAGGGGTCAGGACACAGGACACAGGGCTCAGGGCACAGGACTCAAGGTTCAGGGCACAGGGCTCAGGGCACAGGGCACAGGCAGATATTCTGATGGGGTCTCTTGCTCCTCCTGCTCCAGGAGCAGGGCACCTCTCCCCATTCCCCTCTCCCCATCACACTGCAGGTGACAAGGTGCCCTGTTTTCAGGCTTGCTGCTTTGGGAACTCTCTTATGCTAAACTTTACATGTAACCATTTTCCTTGAGGGAAAAAAGCAGGGCACAGGGATGCTGAGGGGCCAGGGAGGGCTGTCCTGCAGCTCTGGTCCAGGACGAGCTGGAGCAGCTGCACATTGACCTGCTCTGAGCCTGGCTCTGAGCCCCATCGTGCCACACCCAGCTCCCCAGGCAGCTCCTGACCCCCCCAGCCTCCCCAGCACAAAATCCAGTGCTGCCCTTTCCCAGACGTCCTTCCCAGGCTGATTTCACCAGCTAATCCCGGGCAACTGCTGAACCATTGTCTGCCCAGCGCTGAGCTAGGATATTATGGCTGGGAAAACTTCCTTCCGATCTGCAAGCTGTGTGAACAGAACTTGTTTAAAATAGCTGCTTCGACAAACAAACAGAGCCAGCTCCGTTTTCATCAGCATCTCCCCTCCTCAAACATCAACATTTGCCTTTGGGTAACAGGAGATGGCCTTTGGAGCAGCCACAGCCGAGGCCATGCAGATCCTGGCCAGCACTGCTGGCCAAGGCAGGATTGAGGAGATGCTGAAGGGCCAATTTGGGCAGGGACAGGATCCCTGGTGTCCCAGCAAGGCCCTGCCAGCAGCCACTCTCCCTGCCCAGATCGTGGCCCCACAGGGTGCCCGAGTGGCCAGAGGCACCTCAGGGTTGGGGAAGATGGAACAGGAAAGCCTTATCAATATGATTGCCTGGCAAAAGATTTTGAGAATATGGAAACTCTAAGTGAGATTGAAATGAAAGCAAGCTTTGAGATCCCTCAGTTCCTGAACAACTGGAAAACAATGGCATGGGCAGCTGAAGGTGATCCCCTTTGGATCAAACAATCCCCTCTGCTTGCAGACAGGCCCAAGGCTCAGAGCAGACCCTGCCAGCTTGGCAGAAGGGGCCCAAAGAGGAGTTTGTAGGGTTTAAAATGTAACCCAGTGTGGTAATGGAATGATTCTTATAGGCTGTATGGAAATGCTGTAGGATTTGTATCTTGTACTAGATTGGTTAGTGAGAATCAGAATATTCAGCACAGAAGAAGATTGATGGTATTGTAACGGGAACCTTGGTCTGTTACCCGCTTACTCTCTTACCCTCTCATCCTCTCTCTGTCTCTCTCTCATCCTCTTTACCTCTCTCTTTACTTCTCTCAGGCCTGCTCTGAGCTGTGGCTGGCAGCTCCCAGCAGGGCCCTGCACCCAGGCCCTTTGCAATAAACCCCAAGTTCCCAGCCCTGGCTGCAGAGATCTCTGCTCTCTGTCCATCCTGACCATTCTACCCCCGACACTCCTACAGCTCAGGAAGGGGCTGGTGCTGCTTCCCTGTGATGGAAAGGAGCACTGCTGGCAGGAATGAAAGCCCATGAACCACAAAGCACCCTGAGGACAGACTTTGAAGCTCACGTTGTTTTCATTTGGATGTAATTATTTAAAAAGTCACTTGCGTGTTTTCTGGTAAAACAGTTTGCTGCAATGTTTGCTCTTCTCCTCCTGCTCTGAGAGGAACCTGATGGGAGCACCCATGGGGATGGAGACGTGATGGGGATGGGGAAGGAATGGGGATGGGATGGGAGGGATGGGATGGGATGGGATGGGATGGGATGGGATGGGATGGGATGGGATGGATGGGATGGAGGTAGCTGTCTCATCAAACATCTCTGCAAATGACCAGGGTGGAGATGGGGACAGCACCCTGGCACCACGATCTTGTCAGGCCTAGCTGATGCTGGGTGCCCACCCTGCCATCTCCCAGAGCTGGGGCTGAAGCTGATAAAGGGGCAGGAGCTCTCTGGGCTTCCAGCACGGTGTAGCCTTGCTGCAGGCAGGGCAGAGGTGAAAGGAAGAAGTTGTGTGGAAGAAGGAGAAGGCCAAGTGGGTGGATTGGTCTGCAGCCACTGCCAGGGCTCAGGGCCACCCACCTGGCAGCACACCCTGCACAGCTGGCACAGCTGTGCCCGTGCAGAGCTGTGTGCCATGGTGCTGCAGAGAACCAGGCTGTGTCCAGAGGTGTCTGATAAAGCCAGGCAGTCAGGCTTGTCCAAAAACAAAGCAGCATGGCATTGGGGCAGGCAGGAACCTGGGAGTGCTGCTGCTGCCTCTCCAAACCAGTTCTTGAGAGGAAAGGGTGTCCTGTGCTTTGGAAATCACTTTCGCTGACTTTTAAACCCAGAGGATCCCTGCTTAGCTGGAAACTACCCTTCCAACAGAGACAATTAATTATGTCCCAAAGCCAGTGAGAGAAGCAGTGAGGAGGCCAGCTGGAAGCAGCCTGAGCCCTGGCTCACCCAGGGCCAAGTTCCATTTCACAGAATGACATCAGTGGGTGCTTTGGCTGCCGTGCCAGAGGAGCCAAGGTCTGTCCCGGGTGCAGACAGCTGCCTTCACAGGGAGGAGAAAACCCAGGCCCCTGGATGGAGCTCCCAGAGCAAAGGGATCCCTCCCTGCTGCTTCTTTGTGGGGATTTGGAGGGCACTGCCCCAGGCACAGTGCAGCTGGGCTGTCCCCAGGCTGTTCTGGGGATTTGGAGGGCACTGCCTGTCGCAGACAACTTTTATGAAAAATCCTTTCTTTCCTTAGGATTTTTTCCTCCTGAGAAGCTGAGAGGCCTCAGGAAGAAAATGTAAACATTGATTATCTTCTGCTGTGGAATGCAACAGGTGCATCTGGGATTGGTCTCATGTGGTTGTTTCTAATTAATGGCCAATCACAGCCCAGCTGGCTCAGTCTCTCTGTCCGAGCCACAAACCTTTGTTATCATTCCTTTCTATTCTATTCTTAGCCAGCCTTCTGATGAAATCCTTTCTTCTATTCTTTTAGTATAGTTTTAATATAATATATATCATAAAATAATAAATCAGCCTTCTGAAACATGGAGTCAGATCCTCATCTCTTCCCTCATCCTCAGACCCCTGTGAGCACGGTCACACTGTCCCCAGCCACAGAGCAGCTGGGCTGTCCCCAAGTGGGGAGAGTGGCACCCACCAGGTCTGTGCAGCCCCATGGCCCAGAGAGCCCCAGCAAAGCCCAGGGCATCCCCCTGCCTCTTCTGCCGCTGTGGCAGCCCCAAGGGGTGGGGAAACAAGGAGTCCAGCCTTGAGGGTGGTGGGGGATGTGTGCAAAGTCCCTTTGCCCCTGTGAGAGGGTGAGTGTGGCCATGGGAGGTGCTTTCAGCCCTGGGGCTGGGCATGGGCTGGCAGAGAGCTGTGCCCAGGGGCTCTCATCCACCCAGAGCAGGGACAGGACAGGGGACCCTCTGAGGGACAGCATTTGCCTCCAGGGGCAGCCCTTGGGGACAGCTCCTGCTGGGGTCTGTGCCCTGTGGGTGACACTGTGTGTGTGACACTGTGTGGGTGACACTGTGAGGGTGACACTGTGTGTGGGTGACACTGTGTGTGTGACACTGTGAGTGGGTGACCCTGTGTGTGGGTGACACTGTGGGTAACCCTGTGTGGGTGACACTGTGTGAGGGTGACACTGTGAGTGTGACACTGTGTGTGGGTAACCCTGTGTGTGTGACACTGTGTGTGGGTGACCCTGTGCGGGTGACACTGTGCAGGTGACACTGTGAGTGTGACACTGTGCGGGTGACACTGTGCGGGTGACACTGTGTGGGTGACACTGTGTGTGGGTGACACTGTGTGTGAGTGACACTGTGTGGGTGACACTGTGAGGGTGACAGTGTGAGTGGGTGACCCTGTGCAGGTGACACTGTGTGCGGGTGACACTGTGCGGGTGACACTGTGTGGGTGACCCTGTGAGTGGGTGACACTGTGTGGGTGACACTGTGTGTGTGTGACCCTGTGTGTGGGTGACACTGTGAGGGTGACCCTGTGTGTGCAGCCCGTGTGGCACACAGCAGCCCAGGATGGTTGTGCACACCCTGAGGCAGCAGCACCGTCCCTGCAGATGCTGTGAAGGAGGTGAAGTGACTCAGCAGAGTGAAGAGAGGCCTGGGGACAGCCTGGGGGACACCATAAGGGAAAGAGGGACTGAGCCATGAAATCATGGAAGATGGACTTCAGGCTGGTGATGGGGAAACAAGCCCCAGCTTGCCAGGGTGGGAACAGTGGACAAATGACTGCTCCCTTCCCTCTCCTTTGTCTCCTCATCCTTTCTCCACACTTGGTCAATGGGTGCTGGGCTGTCTCCAGCTTGAAGTGCAGATGTGGGGTTTGAGCACTCACCATGAACCTCCCCAGCTGGAAGGAAGATGTCCTGCTCTCATTTGTCCCCTTCCCTGTCACCTGTGGGGATCACTGGCCCCAGAGTTCCATCTCCCCATGCCAAGGGGATCTGGCAGGTTTCTGTGTCAGGAGGTGCAGGACAAGGCTGGAAGCACGTGGGAGCAGCAGTGCTGAGAGCATCAGCCAAGGCATCCATGCAAACCCATGAGTGCAGGACCACCAGGCTCCCCTGGGGCTGTGTGCCATGGCTGGTCCCTGCCCCGCTCGGTGTCTCAGCTCCCTGTGCCCCTCTCCATCGTCCCTTCCAGCCCAGCTCTCCATGAAGGCCATTCCTCCTGGGGCTGAGCAGGGCAGAAGGGCCACAGCTCAGCTCAGCTCCTGTGTGTCCCTCCTGTGTGTCCCTCCTGTGTGTCCCCTCTCCCAGCCCAGCCTCACCACGAGCCGGGGAGGCCTCGCACCCTGCACTGATTCCCCCGCCAGCAGCGCTCAGGTTACACTTGACAGAGTGAAGTGGCAGCAAAATGAATTTAATTTATTTACTTTTTAAATGCAATGGTGGGAAACAAAACATGTTGTTGCAAAAGTTGTTTGTTTCGGAGCAGCTCTGCACAGAGCCGCTGCAGGAGGAGTGGCTGCTGGCAGCTCAGCTCCTCAGAGACCAGCCATGGCTGGGCTCACAGCTCGTGCCAAGGAGCAGACGCCTGCTGGAGACACCTCCCTCCCTCCCTGGGGGCACAGAGCAGCCCAGCTCCCTGGTCAGGGTGCCCATGGCCATGTGGGACCAGAACTGCAGAACCAGTGCCAGGCTGAGCTGAGCAAATGCTAAAGCAGAGGCACTGTCAGGGTGGGGTGAGCTCCTGCCCACCATCCTGCAGTGCCCTGAGCTGCTCTGCCCCGAGCCTGCTGCCTCCAGAACAGGCAGGGACAGCAGGGAGGGTGCCTGTCCTGCACCTACCAGCACCCAGCAGTGGGGCTGGCAGCTCCCCAGGTGGGACAGGGCATGGGGACAGGGTGGGATCCATGGGCAGGGCTCAGCCACCCCACAAGGAATGCAGCTATCAGCTCCCCAGGTGGGACAGGGCATGGGGACGGGGTGGCAGCCATGGGCAGGGCTCAGCCACCCCAGCAGCAGTGGGGCTGGCAGTTCCTCAGGTGGGACAGGGCATGGGGACGGGGTGAGAGCCATGGGCAGGGCTCAGCCACCCCAGCAGCAGTGGGGGTGGCAGCTGTCCCACGTGGGACAGGGCATGGGGATGGGGTGGCAGCCTTGTCCCCATGCAGGGGCAGGGCTCAGCCACCCCACAAGGAAAGGGGGTGGCTGCTCTGGCAGGGCCTCAGCAGGGCTGGAGTGTCCAGAGAGCCCAGCCCCGTGATGCACCCCCAGGGCACCACCTCCCCTTGGCCCAAACTTTCCCATGGCACCATCAGCGCTCCAAATTTATGAGGGACCACCAAGCCTGGGCATTGTCAAGCACCTAATTGAAAACACTGTGAAGGCAACACGGCGACACGGCCTGAGAGCCCGTGCTGGTGGCCACCCAGGTGCCTCGTGGGGTCCCAGCAGGGCACAGCTGGCATGCAGGGGCACTGCCAGGCCAGGATCCCTCTTGGTGGGCACTGCTTGGCTCCGGGTCCATCCCAGCCAGGGGGTGAAAGGGGAGAGGTCCCAGGGAAAGGGGAGAGGCCCCAGGGAAACCTCCCACAGATGTGCTGCCTCCCACGCAGGAGGGTGCTCTCTCCCAGAACTTTGGTTAGGAGATACTCATGAGTTAATTAATCCTTGAGTTTTTAAGCAGAGACATATTTATGAGCCCTGTAAGAGGCTGGGGCCCAGAGAGACATTTCTTTATTCTTCCTCCAGCTCAGCTGAAGGAAACCATAAGGGGAAAGAGGGACTGAGCCATGAAATCATGGAAGATGGACTTCAGGCTGGTGATGGGGAAACAAGCCCCAGCTTGCCAGGGTGGGAACAGTGGACAAATGACTGCTCCCTTCCCTCTCCTTTGTCTCCTCATCCTTTCTCCACACTTGGTCAATGGGTGCTGGGCTGTCTCCAGTTTGAAGTGCAGATGTGGGGTTTGAGCACTCACCATGAACCTCCCCAGCTGGAAGGAAGATGTCCTGCTCTCATTTGTCCCCTTCCCTGTCACCTGTGGGGATCACTGGCCCCAGAGTTCCATCTCCCCATGCCGAGGGGATCTGGCAGGTTTCTGTGTCAGGAGGTGCAGGACAAGGCTGGAAGCACGTGGGAGCAGCAGTGCTGAGAGCATCAGCCAAGGCACCCATGCAAACCCAGGAGTGCAGGACACATCACTGTGCTGGTGCTGGGCTCTGTTTCATCCCAAGCAGCACAGAAAATGTGTCATGGGGACAACCAGATGCCTTCCTGGGCAGGACACGTTTTTCCAGGCTGAAAGCTTGGAACAGGGGCTCTTTGGCTTCACCCATTTCCTCAGAGTGAGCTGCTCATGGCATTCCCTGTCTCCCTGCAATCACCAGTTTATCTCTCCACCTCAGATGATGCTTCCTCAGCTTTACTGCTCATCTTGGCCAATAGCAGTGGAGAAATGTGGCCACCACATGTTGGCAGCAATTGAATCCTGGGCACATTTTTTCTCTGCGCAGCCTTTAAGCTGTGGGAACCATTTCAAAGGAAACCATTCCCCCTATAACATGCTTGTGATCTGAAGATGTCTATTTAGATGGCAGCCCGGCATTAATTTAGCAATTCACTACAGAGTTTGGCGTGATGTTTAAAGCACTAAAATAAATTGTGGTGAAGCCGTTTCCCTCAAACCAGATTGTGTGGTTTACATTATTTGTCAACCTTAAGTACAACTGGCATGTTTGTATCACTCATGCAAAGCCCCATTGTGCCTCTCTAGAAGGGGGAAGAATCCGCACAGAAATGCATCCAAGTTCCTGCCCCGGCAGTTTCGTGTCCCTGGGAGATCTGCCCCGGAGGCACGCAGCCCAAGCGGCTGGAAGAGAGCCTGGGCTTTCCTCACCATGATGGGTGTTAAGTGCAGGCTCATATAGGTTATATTACAAAGGGCCGATTTAATCAGAGGCAGATTTGAGCTCTCAGTGCCTGAACTGCGCCGAGCCGCGATGGCTCCGACACAGCCACGGAGCGCGCACGGGCACCGTGAGCCACGGGAACCGGGCTGGGGGCACCTGGCGGGCACCGAGGAGGGGGCTCGGGGCTCAGCCCGACCTGCTGCGAGCCCAGCGTGCCCTCCTGCCCTGCCCGGTGTGCCCGGGGTGCGGCAGGAACGGGAGGGAGGGAAGGGACAGGTGAGGGGGGGAAAGGACAGTGAGGGTGGGAAGGGACAGGTGAGGGAGAGAAGGGACAGGTGAGGGAGGGAAGGGACAGGTGAGGGAAGGAAGGGACAGTGAGGGAAGGGACAGTGAGGGAAGGCAGGGACAGGTGAGGGAAGGAAGGGACAGTGAGGGAAGGGACAGGTGAGGGAAGGAAGGGACAGTGAGGGAAGGGAAGGGACAGTGAGGGAAGGGACAGTGAGGGAAGGGACAGGTGAGGGAGGGAAGGGACAGTGAGGGAAGGGACAGTGAGGGTGGTGGGAAGGGACAGGTGAGGGAGAGAAGGGCAAGTGAGGGAAGGGACAGGTGAGGGAAGGGACAGTGAGGGAAGGCAGGGACAGGTGAGGGAGAGAAGGGACAGTGAGGGAGGGAAGGGACAGGTGAAGGAGAGAAGGTACAGTGAGGGAAGGAAGGGACAGTGAGGGTGGGCAGGGACAGGTGAGGGAAGGGACGGTGAGGGAAGGAAGGAACAAGTGAGGGAGGGCAGGGACAGGTGAGGAAAGGCTGCCCCGAGCTGCCCACGGGGATCTGGCTCTGCCTCTCCCGGGGCTGGTTCGGTGACATCCCAGGCGAGGGCAGCCAGGACAGTCTCACGCAGGGACACCTGGCCAGGTGTGCAGGCTCAGGGGATGCCCCAGGCAGCGCTGCGGGGTCCCCGCGGCCCCGGCCGTGCCCGGCTGTCCCCGCTGCCCTCGGCCGCGGCGCTCGGCGGGGTCAGGCGGGGACAGCACGGCGACACTTTCGCCAGCGCCGCCGGGAGCAGGTTGGCGGGGCTGCTGCTGCGGCGCTGCGCTGCCTCTGGGCGAGCAGGCGGGATCTCGTCTGTGATCTCAGCGCTTTATCCCTTCCTTCCCTCGCCCCGGCCGCTGCTGCAGCCAGAGGAATCCCGGCATGGCTGTCACAGCTCTCCGCGCTGGCAGCGCCGAGCGTGTTTCATTCCTGCACCTCCCCGGTGCCAGAAGGAGCGGCCGGGGCTCTGCCCTGACACGATCGCACTCGCACACGGCTCTCGCAGCCCCCGGCAGCTGCCGCAGGCTCCAACCAGAGGGCTCTGCCCACCCCCGGGACACCGGGACCTGCAGGACAGCGGCTCCCTGCCCTCCTCCTGGATGGTGCCATCACCAGCCCTGCCCAGTGACCAAAATTCTGCTGTTCCATCTTCCCCAGCCCCTCCAAGCCCCCCTGCTCTCCCTCCTGCCCCTCCTCTGGGCCCTGCTTGGAGCATGGCAGGCGTGTGCCCTCCACGTTCTCCTCAGCCGCATTTCTCCTGCAGCATTTCTGAATTGTAAGAGACACTCGATTTTCTGGAAATTAAGTTGAGACAACAAAAAGCTCTGTTGCTCCCCAGAGCCGCCTGTGCCGTGGCCATGGACACATTTGTGCTTTCACTCGGTGGTGGCAGAAACTCCCTGGGCTCGAACGGGAATTCCAAGGGACGAGCCGGGCCGGGCACACGTGTGGCAGCACCGGCTGCTGTCCCCTGTTGTCGCAGGTACCCGGGCAAGCCGCTCTGGGCAGCGCCTGTCCATGAGACACTACCCAGAAGGGCTGCACAAAAGCTCCCAGCCACGGCATGAAGTAATTGTCACATTTTTCTTCTGTAAGGATTAACGTTCCTGCTAACCTTGCAAACGTCCATTGAGCCATTGTCACCCCCCGAAAGGCGGCACAATCGCCGAGGGATTAGGGTGTCTGCGGAGCAGCCTGTCCCCCTATTGTGCGCTCCCGGCGGGGCGAGGAAATCCGGCGACATCAGCCGATGTCCCAAATTCACTGCCGGCAGGGCACACGGCAGCCCCGGGGCCCGGCAGCCTGCAGTGGCACCTGGCACTGTCCCTGCAGCAGTGGCACCTGGCACTGTCCCAGCAGTGGCACCTGGGGGCTGTCCCTGCACCTGGCACTGTCCCTGCAGTGGCACCTGGCACTGTCCCTGAGGTAGCACCTGGCACTGTCCCTGCAGCAGTGGCACCTGGCATTGTCCCTGCAGTGGCACCTGGCACTGTCCCTGAGGTAGCACCTGGCACTGTCCCTGCAGCAGTGGCACCTGGCACTGTCCCTGCACCTGGCACTGTCCCTGCAGTAGCACCTGGCACTGTCCCTGCACCTGGCACTGTCCCTGCGGTGTCACTTGGAGCTGTCCCTGAGGTGGCACCTGGGACTGTCCCTGCAGTGGCACCTGGCCCTGTCCCTGCACCTGGCCCTGTCCTGGCACTGTCCCTGAGGTGGCACCTGGCCCTGTCCCTGCAATGGCACCTGGCACTGTCCCTGCGGTGTCACTTGGAGCTGTCCCTGAGGTGGCACCTGGCCCTGTCCCTGCACCTGGCACTGTCCCTGCAGTGACACCTGGCGCTGTCCCTGCACCTGGCCCTGTCCCTGCAGGGGTGGGTGGCCGGGAACCTGGCCGGGCTGATGGCACCTCCAGCCCTGTCCCCTCCTGTAGGAAAGCCATTCTGTGCTGTTCTTGTGAGCCAGCAAAGGCTTCCTGATGGTAAGGAAAGCCCCATATCCCTCCTGAGGAGGACACCGAGGTTGTCACCACGGAGAGGTGATGAAGGAGAGCAAGTTAAGAGATACAGACTCCAGCTGGCTCACAGAATGACTCCTTGATCACCCACTGGCTCCTTGATCACCCACTGAGAACTTTCTTTCTTTCCTATAACCCATGGGCAGTGAATGTGTATGTGAAGTGAATGTAAATATCTCGAAAAAACATAAAAGCAACGTGTTGCTGTAATAAATCTCTCTTGCACCCTTCTGATGGGGTCGTGGTGCTTTGTGCTGTGTCGTGCTCTACAATGACACCCTCCTGGTGCCCTGTCCCCTCCTGTGTCCTGTCCCCTCCTGTGTCCTGTCCCCTCTGGGCAGCAGGTTTTGCCAGTGACCGAGCTCTTGGGTGCTGGGGAAATCCCATAAAAATGTAACAGGAAATACAGAGCCATAAAGGGAATTTCCTGGCGTTTTTGTCAGCTGTGGGCAGTGCCTGCTGTGTGTGCTGTGCTCAGGCACCTGGCAGCCTCAGCAGGAAGGAGCATTAGCAGCTCATTCCCAAGGCTCTCCCTTTGGAGCAGGAGCAGATGAGCATGGCAGCAGCACAGAGCCCAGACCTTCTGGGGAACAGGGCTCCAAATCCTGCAAAAAGCTCGGGCTTGCAGACAGGCAGGACAGGCAGAAGCTGTGTTGCAAGGATGCAAGAGGAAAAAAGGAATGCTAAAGCAAACCCAAGATTTATGTACGTGGGTCCCAGGAGGGTCCTACAGAGCTTATAAATGACAATACATATTGTGGTTCAACCCCCATGCTCAGTAGCAAAGGAAAAGGAGTGGGAAGTGTCTCCAGAGCTGGGGCCATTGCACAACAGCAGAGAATGGAAAACAAACTCATCTGCTTCTCCCCAGCATCAGCATCCCCACTCCCATGGAGCTTTCCCAAGAGACAGAGCCATCCCTTCCAGAGAGCCACGGGGACAGGAGAGTCCTGAGTGTGGTGCCCAGGGAGCAGAGCCTGGCATCCTCCTGTTGTGCCCAGTTTGGACTGCTCATCCAGAAAAACCCAGCTCCATGCAGATAAGGACTCTTCCACGCAAGGCAGAGTGAAGTCTCCATGATGGATGTCTCTGAGTCCTGCAGGTGCTCATTTCTGGAAAAGAGCTGGCTCCTGGGGAGGCTGGGCTGGGGCTGCTCTGCTGCAGATCTGCACCAAGAGGATCTGTGGTGGCAGATGTGGCATCTGGATGCCTCCTCCCAGCAGGATCTGGATTTGCCAGCCCTTTGGCAGGGCACTCCGTGTTTAGGAGCCAGGATTGTTACTGCTGTGCACTGGGATTTCATGGCAGTTTTTCACAAGCTTTGCACGTGTTTGATAGTACAAATAGGAACTGAATCTCCCCACAAGTGACAGCAGCCTGGCTGCCTGGGGCCCGCTGGGGCTTGAGAGGAAAGCTGTCCATTCACAGTCAGAAACTCTCTGTCTTCACTGAGCACATGGGACAATTTGGCTTCTCTTCTCTGGCATCATGGCAGGGCAAGGGCTTCCCACTCTGCCTTGAGGATGTTACAGGTGGCTGTGCACAGAAAAAGAGCCAGACAGCAACCTGCAGCTCCTCTGCTAAATCCTGCAGTGGGAGCTTTCCCTGGACACATCTGCTGAAGGAATAAATGGGGTTTGCATTTTGATCTCTTTTGCTTCATCTGGAGTAACTTTGAGAAACAAGTCCTGCAGTCAGGCTGGCTCTCCTTGGTCTCATCTCCTGAGGCTGAAATGAGTCCCCATGGACAAAGAAGGCACTCAGAGTCGCCCTGTGCCTCTGTGGGGCTTCTTCTCATTGAATCCTCCTCAGACCACACCTTCTGTTCCATCAGGGTGTCCATTTCCAAAAAGCAGGTGGTGACTGTGGTGACCAGGATCCATCCCAAGACATCTGGAGGGAGGCTGATCTTCAGAAAGCAGCAGCAGATGGGCTTGGTGCCTGTTGAAAATTAGGCTCTGACTGTATGCACTGTCCTCAAAACACAAGCAGCTGCAAAATCCTTGGTCTTCCAAAGGTAGGAGGTGATGATGCCTCCACTCTGCTGGCCTGGCTTGTTCTGCCAGGCACACACAGTGGCTGCAGTGAAACTGGGGAAGTTTCAATGATTTCATTTTTCACCAGCAAACGTCAGGAGGTCTGGGATGGGTGTCCCACCCTGGGAGCAAATTTGACTGATGCCAGGGCAGCCACCATGGTGGCAGTCCGAGCTCCCCTGGCTCAGTGTGACCCATGGCTATTGGCTATTCCGGAGATGGTTTCCATGAGGACTTTTATTTATTTTTATTTTTTTGGTAAAAATGTTGAACAATTCTGGTTTCGTCCCCATGTGGAGCGGGAAAAATTTTGAAATCCTGAACATTTTTGAGGGCTTAAAAACAATTTCCCACCCAGTTATAGCCACCAGTCTCATCAGGATGTGTTTGAAAAGGCTCCAGCAGGAGCTGAGCAGAGCTGGTCTCAGCTGGATACCACTCTCAACGAGAAATGCCGTGGCAAAGGGTCATGTTTCTTCAGAAAAAAAGTATCTTCAATAGCTCAGGAAGTTATTAGTGTCTGCTAACAATAAGAGCTTTGGATTGATTCAATAGATGCTCATTTTAATTGTAAAATGCCAGTAATGAGAAATGTGCCATCCAATGACTCATTTTTCCCTTGTAAAAATTATTGGACATTTTTATTAGTTTTACAAATGACAGGACCTCGTATTTCTGAGAACACTTTATACAAGCCTTGCACAAGCCCACTCTCATAAAAGCGTGTCTGTGGTGACATCCAGAGCCACAAGAAGGGGAGCGGTAGAAAGGCCCAAAGTGGTGAGGACAGCCCACAAGTGGAACTGGCAGGACCGAACCCCAAGAGGGTGGGAAGGGGTGGATACAGCACCGGAGACATGAGCCCCGGCACTCCTTCCCAGCAGTGCCTTTCTGGAGAGGCACGGGGCAGGCAGGGGGATGGCTGCCCGCCGGCGCCCGCAGCTCTGCCCGCCACGGAGCCCCGGCTGCTCGGGGCAGCCGCCGCGGCGCTGAGCGGAGCCTGGGCGGGCGATGTGCGGGGCGCAGGGAGGGCAGGAGCCAGCCCCGGCCGAGCAGAGCTGAGCCAGGTAAGCGCCGTGCCACGGCAGCGGGCAGGGCGGCGGCACGGAGCCCGCCCTGCGCTGCCGCGGAGCCGCTCGCCCCGCGCCCCCGGTGCGACCACGCCGGGGTTATCCGTGCTCCCGGTGTGATCTATTCCGGGGTTATCCGTGCTCCCGGTGTGATCTATTCCGGGGTTATCGGTGTCCCCGGTGCGATCCATGCCGGGGTTATCGGTGCCCCCGGTGCGACCATGCCGGGGTTATCGGTGTCCCCGGTGTGATCCATGCCGGGGTTATCGGTGTCCCCGGTGCGATTTATCCGCTGTGCTCCCGGTGTGACCATGCCGGGGTTATCGGTGTCCCCGGTGCGATTTATCCGCTGTGCTCCCGGTGCGACCACGCCGGGGTTATCGGTGCTCCCGGTGTGATCTATTCCGGGGTTATCTGTGTCCCCGGTGCGATCCATGCCGGGGTTATCGGTGCTCCCGGTGCGATCTATCCCGATGTTATCGATGCTCCCCGGTGCGATCTATGCTGGGGTTATCGGTGTCCCCGGTGCGATTTATCTGCTGTGCCCCCGGTGCGATTTATCTGCTGTGCCCCCGGTGCGATCCGTGCCGGGGTTATCGGTGCCCCCGGTGCGACCCTGCCGGGGTTATCCGTGCTCCCGGTATGATCTATTCCGGTGTTATCGGTGTCCCCGGTGCGACCATGCCGGGGTTATCGGTGTCCCCGGTGCGACCATGCCGGGGTTATCTGTGCTCCCGGTGCGATTTATCCGCTGTGCTCCCGGTGTGATCTATCCCGATGTTATCGGTGCTCCTGGTGGGTTCTATCTGCTGTGCCCCCGGTGCGACCGTCCTGGTGTTATCCGTGCTCCCGGTGCGATCTGTCGTGGTGTTATCGGTGCTCCCGGTGCGATCTGCCATCTATGCCGGGGTTATCGGTGCTCCCGGTGCGATCATCCCGGGGTTATCGGTGCCCCCGGTACGATCCATGCCGCCGTTATCTGCGGTCCCCGGTGCGATCCATCCCGCCGTTATCCGTGCTCCCGGTGCGATCATCCCGGTGCTATCGGTGCTCGGACAGCCGGGCCCCGGGCAGCACCGGGCTCGGCTGCCCTGGGTTTGCGAGGAACACGATAAAGGGTCAAGCACGGCCAGGGAGCCGGGGGCAGGGACATCCCGCAGCAGCCCGGAGCAGGAGCTGCAGGAGCTGCAGGAGCTGCAGGAGCTGCAGGAGCTGCGGGACTGCGGCTGGACGGGCTGGAGGGGAGCGCCGGCATCACGTTCCTCCTGCTCCGGAGAACAGCGGAGCTGCTTTGGCCAGTCTGTGCTCTTAAAAAAAAAATCCAAACGATTTCCCTTGGAGAATTGATTTGCACAAGTGGGGGAAAAAAGTAGTTTTAGAGAATTTGTCATTTCAGCGTTTCATTTCTCCTGCCTTGCTGACATTATTTGTATTTTTGTTTACATCTCCTCATGAGAAGTCATCTGTGACTCTGCAAAGTGTACTGCGAGCTGGCATGATATGACATAATGCAAGAGCTGAGATAGCCCAACACTTCTATTTTAAACTTTATGTTATCCAGGAAATTTCTGAAATATTTGTCATCATTCCAAGCCAGAATGAAAACAATTTTTGAGACGTCGGAAGTTCCCGTGGAACAAGTAGCGAGAGCTTCCAGCTCTGCCACCGTGCATGGCAGGGCAGGCAGAGGGGAGGCCCCAGCCCTTGGCAGCGGGCACTGGAGAGCAGGGAATGGCTTTGTGTGTCCCAGCACATCCCAGGAGGGATCTCTGGTGGCTTTACAAACCCTCCCTGCTTGTGGGGCTCCAGCCTAGACAGGGAGAGGCTCGGTGGGGCTGCAGGCAGGAGCCACGGCCCCAAAGCTGAGCTTGGCAAGGCCGAGCTGCTGTGGGATAGGCTGGGCTCTGCAAGGCTGCAGGCAGGAGCCACTGGCCCCAAAGCTGAGCCTGCTAAGGCTGGGCTTGGTGGGGCTGCAGGCAGGAGCCACCGGCCCCAAAGCTGAGCTTGGCAAGGCCGAGCTGCTGTGGGATAGGCTGGGCTCTGCAAGGCTGCAGTCAGGAGCCACCATCCCCAAAGCTGAGCTTGGCAAGGCTGAGCTGCTGTGGGATAGGCTGGGCTCTGCAGAGCTGCAGGAGGCCAGGGTCCACACTCTCCATGTCTGGCTGGAAAGCCCTATCAGGTTCCCAAAATCTCTGCCTTTTCCTCTGTGCTGAGACACTCAACGCTCAGCGCTTTGTTTTGTGTACTCTGGGAGCTGACAATTTGTAAAGACACGCTGCTGGGCTAATCCCCCATCAGCTCCTGGAGCGGGGAGCAGCTGCAGCTGGCAGCTCTCTCCCTTCTCCCACTCCAGCCCGCTGCAGTAGCGAGTGCCTGCAGCCGGGAGCTCGCAGGTTTTGACTTAAACGCAAAACAGAGCCGGGACCACACAGGCACCTTGTGCTCGGCCAGCCGGGCACCGCCAGGTGGCCACGCCGGCCGTGCCAGCCAGCCCTGAGTGCCACAGGGGTCCCAGCCCTGGTGCTGAGCTCAGCCCGGCTCCCCTGAGTGCCACAGGGGTCCCAGCCCTGGTGCTGAGCTCAGCCCGGCTCCCCTGAGTGCCACAGGGGTCCCAGCCCTGGTGCTGAGCTCAGCCCTGTCCTGTGCCCTGGGAATCTCTCAGGGGAGGGAGCTCGCTCTTTCCACAGCCTGGTTTGCTGTTGATGCACTGAGCGAGCTGAGGGGTCAGGGAAGTGATAAAATTGAGATTCTGAAAAAGAATCCTCCTTGTGTGGCCACCATGTCACAGAGGCAAAGGGCCAAGGGTTCCTTGTTGCCCAATGCTCAGAGCTCACCCACAGCCCAGGGGGTTCTGTGTTTGGGGGAGCTGGGTGTCCATCAGACATCCCTGGACATCCCCATCTCAAAGAGGCAAAGGGCCATGGTGGTGGGGAAGATGAAACAGGAAAGCCTCATAAATAGGATTGCCTGGCAAAAGATTTTGAGAATATGGAAACTCTAAGCGAGATTGAAATGAAAGCAAGCTTTGAGATCCCTCAGTTCCTGAACAACTGGAAAACAATGGCATGGCCAGCTGAAGGTGATCCCCTTTTGATCAAACAATCCTCTCTGCTTGCAGACAGGCCCAAGGCTCAGAGCAGACCCTGCCAGCTTGGCAGAAGGGGCCCAAAGAGGAGTTTTTAGGGTTTAAAATGTAACCCAGTGTGGTAATGAAATGATTCTTATAGGCTGTATGGAAATGCTGTAGGATTTGTATCTTGGACTAGATTGGTTAGTGAGAATCAGAATATTCAGCACAGAAGAAGATTGATGGTACTGGAATGGGAACCTCGGTCTGTTACCCTCTTACTCTCTCACCCTCTCATCCTCTCTCTCTCATCCTCTCTCCCCCTCTCTTCTCTCAGGCCTGCTCTGAGCTGTGGCTGGCAGCTCCCAGCAGGGCCCTGCACCCAGGCCCTTTGCAATAAACCCCAAGTTCCAGCCCTGGCTGCAGAGATCTCTGCTCTCCATCTGTTGCTACCATCCCACCCCCGTCACTCCTACACCAAGGGTCCCTTGTTGCCCAATGCACTCACCCACCCACAGCTCGGTGGGGTTCTGTGTTTGGGGGGCCCTGGGAAACTGTGGGAGCTGAGTGTCCATCAGGGAAGGCACCAGGACCATTGCCTGGCATGTGCAAGGCCTCACATCTCAGCAAAACTCATTTTTAAGCTGCCTGGGGTCTGCCAGAGCAAATGAGTTGCAGTTTCAGCAGCCACTTGCTCCTGGTTTAACCCTGGGAAAGCAACTGTGTTACAAATATTTACCTGATGAGGTAAAGCATCAATATCCTTGAAGCTTACATTAAAAAATACTGGACTAGAGCATCTTGTGGGTTTTGCTTTTTTCCCCTGCTGATTTGTTTCACAATATGCCAGAAGCATGGCTTGAGTTAGGGCTTTGGCAGGGGCTTTTATCATGATTGATATAGTGGAGGATAGAAAAGAAATTTGGTTATCAGAGGATGCCAGAACTCAACTTCCTAGCACATACATTCAATAATGCAAAAATTCTCCTTTAAAGGTCTCCTTAGAACAAATCCCAGTCATCACAAAACCCATGGAGATAAATTAAATTACATTTTAATAGTGGAGAATTCATTCCCGGGCCAGGCGCAGCAGTGAAAGTATGTTCTCTCTTAGGCAAAAGCAGCCTCATCTCCCACCAAAATTCTGAATGTTACCAGATGAAAAACTTAATTGGAAATGAAACCCAGGGCAGAGGCACCATGAGAGACTGCCCCACCTCCTGCTCCCCTGCCCCACAGCTGCCCTGGCTCTGTTCTTGCTTGTCCTGCCCTGTTCTGGGATTGCTGTGCCTCCTGAAAAAGCCAGGCTTGACCCATCTCTCCCTCATGCTTTTGTCCTGTAGGTATTTAAACTACATCTCTCCCTCGTGCTGTTGTCCTGTAAATATTTAAAATACATCTCTCCCTTGTGCTGTTGCCTTGTAGATATTTAAAATATGTCTCTCCTTCATGCTGTTGTCCTGTAGGAATTTAAAATACATCTGTCCCTCATGCTGTTGTCCTGTAGATATTTCAAATACATCTCTCCTTCATGGTGTTGTTCATAGATATTTCAAATACATCTCTCCCTCATGCTTTCGTCCTGTAGATATTAAAAATACATCTCTCCTTCATGCTGTTGTCCTGTAAACATTTAAAATCCCTGCAGATGCAGGCAGGGGTGTCTGAAGTGTGTTCTGTGTGCCCTTGGTGCCTGCTGTGGGGTTGTGGGGTGGGGATGATGGGCAGTGAGGAGGGTTGGTGGCACAGGGTGATTGGGGTGAGGGGATTCAGGGGCTGCTGGGGGGGAAATGGATTTGTGGAAAGTTCTTTGGGTCTGGCAGAAGGCCCACACAGCATCTGTGTGCAAACTTTGGGATGAGAAAAGGGCATTGTCTGACACTGCTGTGGGGTGCAGGCTGGGCCAGCCTCACCTCCAGGTCCCCATAATGAACTCATCCAAAAACTGGAAGGGGGAAAAGGCAGAAAGAGACAGGGCAGAGCTGCCCTGGCTGTGCCATGGTCCCTCCCACCAAGGGAGCCTTTCCCTCCTCATCCTCTGGGAGCCTGAGCCTGGCTCCCTGCCCAGCCTCCTCCACCCCAGCCTCAGCCTGCAGTGCCTTTCCCTCCTCATCCTCCCCATCCTGGCCTCCCCTTGCCCAGCTGTGGCTCTCAGCAGCAGCCTGGGGTGAGGATGGGGACAATCCCTGATAGAGAGGACAGGGATGAGGATGGGGACAATCCCCATGGACAGGACAGGGATGAGGATGGGGACAATCCCTGATGGAGAGGACAGGGATGAGGATGGGGACAATCCCTGATGGACAGGACAGGGATGAGGATGGGGACAATCCCCATGGACAGGACAGGGATGAGGATGGGGACAATCCCCATGGACAGGACAGGGATGAGGATGGGGACAATCCCTGATGGACAGGACAGGGATGAGGATGGGGACAATCCCTGATGGACAGGACAGGGATGAGGATGGGGACAATCCCCATGGACAGGACGGGGATGAGGATGGGGAAAATCCCCATGGACAGGACGGGGATGAGGATGGGGACAATCCCTGATGGAGAGGACAGGGATGAGGATGGGGACAATCCCCATGGAGAGGACAGGGATGAGGATGGGGACAATCCCTGATGGAGGGGACAGAGATGAGGATGGGGACAATCCCCATCCTGGCCTCCCCTCTGGGAGCCTGAGCCTTGCTCCCTGCTCAGCCTCCTCCACCCCAGCCTCATCCTGCAGTGCCTCTCTCTCCTCCACGCCTGTACAATGACCAAAACCCCCAGGCAGAATTAGCTCCTTGCTCAGTGCTGCATCCAATTAATGAAATGGTTTAGGACACAACATGTGGACATTTCCCATCCACACCAGCAAAGCCCTTGGCTCTGCTGGAGAGTTCTGCAGCACTGCTGCATGGCAGAAGGTGGCTGGGCATGGCAGATGTGCATCCCTGGGAGAGTGCCAAGCTGTAATTAGAGTAATTACATGTAATTAATACGTTCTGGAAGTGGCTCAGGATAGAGTAGAGCAAGCACATCACTAACTGCCTTTGCTGCACAGGGTTCCAGGTGTTTGCTGCTGACCTGCCCAGCTGCTCTCAGCACAGTGATGCTCCTGGGCCAGCCTGGAGGGCTCCCTGCCCAGGGGACACACGTCCACTGCTGGTGAGGACACACAGACAGGCACTTCCCACCCATTGCTGGTGTGTCAGGACAGCCCAGGGCACCAACACGTATTCTGTGGGTGAGCAGCAACCTCCAGCTCATGCTTGGGGCATTCCCAAACTGCCCCAGCATCCCAAAATCACCCTAGGGTCCCAAAACTGCCTCAGGTCCCTTCTGCTGCATGCTGGGCCAGCAGGGAGCTCTGTGCCAGTGCCAGTGCCAGCTCAGGATGAGGATGAGGATGCAGGAGCTCTGTGCCAGTGCCAGCCCAGGCTGTGTTGGGGTCTCAGCTCCTCAGAGTGACCCCAAGATATTTTAAGAAGTCTCTTTTCTCAGCCTGGTGGTCAAAGAAGGAGTCAGAGCTCTTCAGTTCTCATTCACAAGGTTGTTTATTGTTTCTTAGCTATAAAATTCTTTCTCCTGTCCAGCTGAGGTCCGTTCAGCAGGACAGACAGAGGCACTCTGCCTGTCCCCAGGGCAGTGTTATCTCTTTATACTAAAAACTACCTGTACAATATTTACAATAACTTCCCAATACTTATCACCTATGTTAGACAGTGAGCTTCTACTCTAAACCAATCCAAAAGTGCCACCATCTCAGCAGAAGATGGAGGCCAAGAAGAAGAAGGAGAAAGGCTGGACATGCCCAGATTCCTCCATCTTGCCCCCCTGGACCCCCATTCTAAAAACCTCAAAAATCTATTTTTCACCCTGTGATAAATTCATTATCATTCTACTTGAACTGTTGTGGCTTGCAGATCCTCATCTAAGGTTGGTAATTTGCTCCATGGGTCATATTCAAACCCACAGGGGCATTCTGGGCTCTGTGCCAGGGTCTCTGAGCCCCTGGCAGGGTCTGGGCTGCTCAGGACAGCCAGAGGGATGTGCTGGGTGCTGACAAGGACCCAGGGCTCTGCCCTGGCTGTGCAGGTGACCCACAGGACTCCCCAGGTTGTCCCCACACGGTGATGGGAGCCCCCAGCAATCCCAGGCTTCCTGCATGCCCTGCCCGTGGGGTTTTGTCCCTCATGATGTGCCACATCTGGGACTCCCCACTTGGAGATGGCAGTGCTATTTCCATGTTGAACTGTAACTTTTCTACCCCCAGCCGTTCCGGGGCTTACAACTATTGTGTGGGGTTTTTAATGTTGCAAGAATTTATATTGGGAAAAAAAAGTGATTTTTTTTTTTTCTTTTGGTGCTTTTTTTTTTCTCTCCATGCCTTGTGAAATGTCATCCAGCAGGAATGTTCCCAAGAGCTGATGATGTCTGAGGGAAGGATGGGCTTGAGCAGGGGCCGCACGCCCGGCTCCCAGGCCTGTCCCAGTCTCCCAGGAGTGGCTCCCAGGGCTGTGGCTCCCTTGGGTGCCCCATTTGTGCTCCTCAAGCTCTGTCCCTGCTCCTCGGGGACCTGGCAGAGGCAGCAGGGAGGGAGCAGCTGCCTGCAGAGGGATAAGCTGCTCACAGAGCCACTCCTGCTGCAGAGGCTCTTGGTTTCATGCCCTCCTGGCTGTGCCAGTGGCCTCTTCCCCTTCCAGCTCTGCATGGAGTTTACAAGAAATGCTGCAAGTCCCGGCCCTGTGATGTGTCATCATCATCCAAACTCCTCTTTAACAGTACCCCAAAGTGATTTATTTTCTCCAAACATCAAAGCCCCCTGAGCAATGCTGGGAGAGGCAGGGCTTGCCCCCAAGCCCTCTGCCCTGCCTGGGGGGCTGGACACCCTCCCTGGGACAGAGATGGCTCCAGGTGGGGCCAGGGGAGGCACAGCAGGGACAGGATGAGAGTGCAGATCCTCCCCTGCAAATACCAGCAAGGTGGGCGTGGATTGCCCTGCTGTGAGGGTGCTGAGGCCTTTTCCAGGCTCAGCATCACTTTCAGGAGCAGGTACCAAAGTCTTGGGTTGCTGTTTGTTGATTGCTGCCCTGAGATGTGCAGGATGTCTCTGCTTCAGCCTGTGTGGCTGAAGAACAAGTCTGGACTCTTCACTTTTCGCTCTTGAGGTTGTTTATTAATTCTTATCTATAAAATTTTCTTTCTGCCCAGCCGAGGTCTGCTCAGCAGGGCAGCCACAGGCACTCTGACCGCCCCAAGGGTGGTGTTGTCCTTTTATACTACAAACCACATATAACATATTTACACTTAATTCCCAATACCTATCACCTATGTTAGACAGTGCACTTCTACTCTAAACCAACCCCAAAGTGCCAACATCACTGCAGAAAATGGAGAACAAGAAGAAGAAGGAGAAAGGCTGGACATGCCCAAGTCCCTCCATCTTGTCCTCATAACCCCCATACCAAAAATCCTAAAATCTACATTTCCACCCTGTGATCATTTTGTTATTACACCATTCAAACCTGTGTGACTTTCAGGTCCTCATACAAAGCTGGTAACTTGCTCCAGGGCTCAAAATCAAATCCCCAGGTGCTCTGGGCTGTGTGCCAGGGTCTCTGAGCCCCCTGGGGGGGTCCTTGGCCACTCTGGACACCCAGAGGGATGCACTGAGTTCTGACACCACAGGAAAAAGAATAATAATGAGAAGGAAATAGCGAGGAGATGTGAATCTGCATCTTCCTCTCTTCTGCCAGGATTCAGAGCCAGGCACAGCCTCTCCTCTGTGCCCAGGGGATGCCCGGTGCTGCTGTCCCCCCCAGGAGCTCTGCAGAGGGAATTTCACAGAAACTGCAGCAGCTCCTGCCTCTGCTGTTGGGATCTTTAGCCGGTCAGAGTGACTCTGAGAAAAGTTTGAAAGTCTCTTTTCTCAGCTTGGCGTTTGAAGAAGGAGTTAGGGCTATTTATTTTTTGGTTTTAAGGTTGTTTATTTTATCTTATCTATAAAAAAAATTCTTTTGCCTTGCTGAGGTCAGTTCAGCAAGACAGTTTAAGGCATTTTTCACCATAGAAGATTTCTATCTACATCACATTTGGAATGACATTGATTTGCACTGGTTTCATCTTTTTTCTGTATCTTGGGCAAAAGCCTGGTGCTTTCTCACTTTACACTGATTTTGGACAGCTTCTTTACAAGTCTATCTTTTGCATCTGAAGCCTGATCATCAGGGAAATGCTGTTTCTGTCACTTTTGTGGGACCAGGCTGTTGAGGAGCTCGGTGAACGGCCTCACACCACATCTCCAAACCCAGAGCGGGGCTGTCCCTGCCCGCAGTCCCCCCGCGCTGCTCTGCCCCAAGGAATCCCTGACATCCGTCCTGCTGCGGTCTGGAACAACATTGGGATTAAATTAGCTCCCCTGAGCTGCAGAGAGGTCAGTGGGCAAGGCCCCTGCTTAATCCAGCAGGCCAGAGGGAACAGAAGCCTCCCTGCGCTGGGAAAGGAAAACAAGGGGGTCTGTTTGCAATCCCTGCAGCTAATTCAAACAGCATTCCTCAACCAACAGGGGAAAGGGAGCAAATGGGAAAGGAGCATTTCCCAACATGCTCACAGTGCTGCTCCTTGGGCAGAGGAGAATGCCCAGACTGCAGGGATGGGGAGCCAGGAGATGTGGCAGGGCCTGGAGAGGGGTCTGAACAGCGAGGTGGGCACACAGGAGCTGCCCTGGGCACACAGGAGCTGCCCTGGGCACACAGGAGATACCCTGGGCACACAGGAACTGCCCTGGGCACACAGGAGATACCCTGGGGACACAGGAGATACCCTGGGGACACAGGAACTGCTCTGGGGCACACAGGAGATACCCTGGGGCACACAGGGGCTGCTCTGGGCACACAGGAGATACCCTGGGGCACACAGGAGCTGGGCCAGCCTCACCTCCAGGTCCCCATAATGAACTCATCCAAAAACTGGAAGGGGCAAAAGGCAGAAAGAGACAGGGCAGAGCTGCCATGGCTGTGCCATGGTCCCTCCCACCAAGGGAGCCTTTCCCTCCTCATCCTCTGGGAGCCTGAGCCTGGCTCCCTGCCCAGCCTCCTCCACCCCAGCCTCAGCCTGCAGTGCCTTTCCCTCCTCATCCTCCCCATCCTGGCCTCCCCTTGCCCAGCTGTGGCTCTCAGCAGCAGCCTGGGGTGAGGATGGGGACAATCCCTGATAGAGAGGACAGGGATGAGGATGGGCACAATCCCCATGCCCTCAGAGAACTCTCAGAGACACTCAGAGAACCCTCAGAGAGCCCTTCAGAACTCTCAGAGAACCCTTCAGAACCCTCAGAACCCTTCAGAGAACCCTCAGAGACCCTCAGAGAACCCTCAGAGAACCCTCAGAGACCCTCAGAGAACCCTCAGAGAACCCTCAGAGACCCTCAGAGAACCCTCAGAACCCTCAGAACCCTCAGAGAACCCTCAGAGAGCCCTTCAGAACCCTTCAGAACCCTCAGAGAACCCTCAGAGACCCTCAGAGCATTTCAGCCAGATATGACCTGGTGTCCAGTCTGGCAGTGTCACAGACACTTTCAGGATGCACTCACTTTCCTTCTGCTTTCTCTGTGAGCGCCTTTTCTGCTTTTTGCTTGTGCTGAGATATTCTCAGAGGCTGCTGAGGCACCGGGGATGAGTGAGGCCCCTTCTGTGCCAGCTGGGAGTTTGTGGGCACTGCTGGGTGTGGAAGATGCTGTGGTGCAGAGCTGGGGACAGGCACAGCCCCCCAGCTGCACCAGGGGAGGGACAGGGATCCTGGGGGTCCCTGGGCAGGCTCAGCCTTCCATGGAGACACCTTCGAGAGAGGCAGAGGGTTTTGCAAAGCAGGAGCTGTAGAGGGATGAAATTGGACCAAAATATTGCAGGTTTTTAATGCAGAGTGTCAGGAGCCAGGAGATCCCTCTGTCTGTCCTGGATTGCCCAAACCCCTGCCAGGGGGCTCAGAGACCCAAAAATGCCCCTGTGGGTTTGATTATGACCCATGGAGCAAATTACCAACCTTAGATGAAGATCTGCAAGCCATGACAAATTAAGTAGAATGAAAGTGAATTTAGCACAGGGTGAAAAATAGATTTTGGGGTTTTCAGAATGGGGGTCCAGGGGGGCAAGATGGAGGGAACTGGGTGTGCCCAGCCTTTCTCCTTCTTCTTCTTGGCCTCCATCTTCTGCTGTGATGGTGGCACTTTTGGATTGGTTTAGAGTAGAAGCTCACTGTCTAACATAGGTGATAGGTATTGGAAAGTTATTGTAAATAAAGTACAGGTAGTTCATAGTATAAAAACTAACACCACCCCAAGGGCTGGAAACAATTACCAGCTTTGTGTGAGGAGTTACAAGCCACAAGAGTTTGAATAGAATGATAGTGAATTAATCACTATGACATGGTAAAAAATAGATTTTTGGGGTTTTTAGAATGGGGGTTCGGGGGGCAAGATGGAGGAATCTGGGCATGTCCAGCCTTTCTCCTTCTTCTTCTTCTTGGCCTCCATCTTCTGCTGTGATGGTGGCACTTTTAGATTGGTTTAAGGTAGAAGTTCACTGTCTAACATAGGTGATAGGTATTGGGAAGTTATTGTAAATATTGTGCAGGTAGTTTTTAGTATAAAAAGATAACACCAGAGTGCCTCTGTCTGACCTGCTGAATGGACCACAGCTGGACAGGAGAAAGAATTTTATAGCTAAGAAACAATAAACAACCTTGAGACCGAGAACTGAAGAGCTCTGACTCCTTCTTCAAGCGCCGGGCTGGGAAAAAGAGACTTTTAAAATATCTTGGGGTCACTGTGAGCAGCAGAGACCCCGAGAGTAGAGGAGGAGCAAGTCCTTTAAGGTGGGCTAGGGGATGTGGGGCAATTGGCACTCCCTGTGCAGAAGCAGAGTGGGGTTGTCCCCTCAGAGCCACTGTCCCAGCCAGAGGAGCCCAGGGAACCCCCTGTGGGTGTGAAGGAACCCTCTGCTTTCCATCTGGAGCATCTTGGCCTCTTCTCCTGCCAAAACAGGGAACTTCATGTCCTTTTGTACTGGAGAGAAACAACCTGTTTGGGATTAATTTAGGATCAGCCTCAAGAGCCATTAGCTAAAGAAAACCAAAGCTGCAAATGAGCTCCTGTCAGAGGGGGAGGAAATGCAGGACTTGCTGCTGGGTTTATTGAGCAGGTTTTAGTGTGTGCTTGACACTGAAATTGCAGATGTGTCTGCAATGACACCCATGGCAGCAGGGAGCTGTGAGTGTGTCCCTTTGCCTCCAGCCAGCCCCACTGCTCTGTTGGTTGGTCACTGCTGTGCTCTAGCCCTGCTGCTGCATCTGGAGCTGTTTATTTTACTTTTATATTATAAAATTTGGGTTTATTTCTCACTTGGAAACTTGACCTACAGCTGTCAGCTGAGGCTGCACCACTCCAGTATCAGAGAAGAGGTTTGCCTGCTCAATGTGCATGAAATACACATTGGGTTCATCAGATTTTTTACTCATCATATAGATTTTGGGTTCTGTACTCATCATACAGATTTTGGGTTCTGTACTCATCATGCAGATTTTGGGTTCTGTACTCATCATACAGATTTTGGGTGCATCAGATTTTTTTTTTATACAAAATACAGATTTTGGGTTCATCAGATTTTTTTTTTTTATACAAAACACAGATTTTGGGTTCATCAGATTTTTTTTTTTATACAAAACACAGATTTTGGGTTCATCAGATTTTTTACTCATCCAGTCAATGGAGCGATGTTGTCCCTGACAATGTTTGATGGCACTTGAGAGTTTCCTAGAATAGAAAGTTTAAAAAAAAAAAAGCTCTAAATATAAATAGAAAAAAGGTCTTGGCTATGGAGACTTGCAGCAGGGCCTGCTCAGCAGCTGCCAACAAACAGCACCCGCTCACCACCCTCCTGTGAGACAGCAAAGGTCTCAGGGACATCATTTACAAATAGGAAACCATTTAATGAGGTGCCAAGGAGAGTTCAGGATGAATGAAACATCCCTGCACATGAGCACTAACACACACAGGACAGAGGGAAAGCTGCAGGAAGGGTGAGTTTCCCCTCCTGCCTGAGTTTGGGTCTCTGTTTTGCACCTCTGTGCTCACAGCTGCCCCCACACAAGCTCTGTGTGAGGAATTGATGAGGATCTCTGGGTCCCTGTGTCTGGGGGGTGCTTGGTGCCCTGTTCTGTACCCATACCCCTGCCCTCCTCTTCCTCAGGGCTGCCAGGTCCATTCTGAGGCGCTGAGCACTCCGGGGCTGGTGCCAGCAGCTCCCAGGGACACTCAGGGACCTCCCTCCAGTGGGGGCTCCTGGCCAGCAGAGCATTGAAGGGGAACTGCCCTGGCCGAGCAGGGGACCCAGAGGGGCTCCAGGAGCCACCCCAGGGCTCCTCACACCCTTTGGAAGAGCCTGTGCCCTGTGGCTGCCAGCTCAGAGCCTGCCAGCTTGGGGACACTGCCAGGGTCCCAGGGGCTGCCTGCAGCTGGGCACACACCCCTGGCACAGCTCTGCAGGGCACCAGGGCCCCGAGCAGCCCTGGCAGAACCAGGGGTGAGGGTCCCTCATGGCTGCTGGCCCTCGAGGGGGCTGGTGGCCACCAGCTCCTCTGTGTGGCTTGTACAGGAGCACAGGCCAGGGCTCCTGGGAGCACCTGAGCCCCTGAGCAGGCTCTGCCTACCCCAGCAGCCATGGTGGGGTTCAGGTGCAGGATCTGCCCACCCCAGCAGCCATGGTGGGGCTCAGGGAACACCTGAGCAGGCTCTGCCCACCCCAGCAGCCATGGTGGGGCTCAGGTGCAGGATCTGCTCACCCCAGCAGCCATGGTAGGGCTCAGGTGCAGGATCTGCTCACCCCAGCAGCCATGGTAGGGCTCAGGTGCAGGATCTGCTCACCCCAGCAGGGATGGTGGGGCTCAGGGAAGGTGTCTGAGTCCCTGAGCAGGATCTGCCCACCCCAGCAGCCATGGTGGAGCTCAGGTACAGGATCTGCTCACCCCAGCAGCCATGGTGGGGCTCAGGGAACACCTGAGCAGGCTCTGCCCACCCCAGCAGGGATGGTGGGGCTCAGGTGCAGGCTCTGCTCACCCCAGCAGCCATGGTGGGGCTCTGGGAACATCTGAGCAGGATCTGCTCACCCCAGCAGGGATGGTGGGGCTCAGACACCTTTCCTGAGCCCCTTTTGCAGGATCTGCTCACCCCAGCAGCCATGGTGGGGCTCTGGGAGCACCCGAGCACTGATGTCCCCCATTTCCCTGCCCAGAGCAGGCTCTGCCGTGTGTTCACCCTGCTGGAGGAGGCGCGGGGAGCTGAGAGCACGGGGAGCAGAGCTCCCAGGCTGCTCAGGGGTGCTGCAGGGCAGGTGTCCCAGGCAGTCCCACCACAGCCATGCTGCTCCCCTGAGCAGGAGTGTTTCCTCCTGCTGCACAGCCAGCAGTGGAAAAACAACCAGGCTCTGAGCTCTCTGCCTTCATGCCTTCCCCCCTCCAGAGGATAATAAGCTGCTTTTAATATCTGACATGTTTATTAACAGATGCAGTTGTGACAGCTGATGACTTCATGTGCCACTTACCACTGAAATGTTAGTAATAACTCGGAATTAGCTGTCATAAATTAAAAAAAAAAAAGACTACAAAGACAACTGGATGGTGTGTCACTCTGCAGTAATTTACTGAGACCCTGCTGGCTCTGGATGCGAGGCTGGAAGGTCCTTTGTGGAGCTCCAGTCCGGGTTTTGCAACAGCCACACAATATTTTGGCTGGATATTGTCTTAGGAGGTGGTACCAGTGGGGTGGAATTCCCTCATGCAGGAGTTTGCACTGGATGCCTTTACAAAGCTGCATACTCTGGTAATAATAACAATAATAATAATAACAGCAACAATAATAATAAAAAAGCCCCCTAGAAGGTGGATGGGGACGGAGTCTGCGGACTGAGAGCAGGATTTATGGACGTGCAAATTGCTCTGAGGTGATCACGAACTTTCTGCTTTGCAGCGTGGGCTGATGGAGTAGGAGCCAGCCCGAGCTGCGATCCCGCACATCGCAGGAGGGTTCGTTCCTCTGTGCCAAACCCGGGACCCCCTCAGGAACCTGCCTCAAAAAACGAGCCACCAAAACCTCCAAACGCAGGACCAGGCTTCTCCATGAACTCGCCATGAATCTATTTTTCGTTTTTTTTGACAGAAACGTGCGCGTAACTTTCTCTGGAGGAACTGAGGAATTTTGTAGTTGTTCTTGTAGCGTTTTAAACCCGAGAACCCAGTAGAGTCTTTTCTGCAGGGATGAGGGAGTGACAAGTTGAAGGTAAGGGCTTCAAGCATGCATGTTTGTGTGGATGGAGCTTTTTGCAAGGCGGGCTGCTAATGAAGAACCCGAGAGCCGTGTCAGCATCTGCCCGCGGGCTTGCCTTGTGCAACGTGGATAATGAGCGCAGACAATGAGAGCTGAGCGGGATCACAGCACCATCTGTGGGATCCCCTTCCTCCCTCCCTCTCTCCCTCCCTCCCTTCCTTCCCCCGAGCTGCTGGGGCTTGCAGGGGAGCTGGGCTGATCTCTGTGTGTGCCCTGGCACCGTGTTAGCATCTGGGCTGGGACAGAGGGACAGAGGGACAGAGGGACAGAGGGACAGAGCTGGGCTGCTCTGTGTGTGCCCTGGCACCGTGTTAGCATCTGGGCTGGGACAGAGGGACAGAGGGACAGAGCTGAGCTGATCTCTGTGTGTGCCCTGGCACCGTGTTAGTATCTGGGCTGGGGACACAGGGACAGAGGGACAGAGCTGGGCTGCTCTCTGTGTGCCCTGGCTGCTCTCTGTGTGCCCTGGCACCGTGTTACCACCTCGGGCTGGGTACACAGGGACACAGGGACAGAGCTGGGCTGCTCTGTGTGCCCTGGCTGCTCTCTGTGTATCCCTTGGCACCGTGTTACCATCCTGGGCAGGGGAGAGAGGGACAGAGGGACAGAGCTGGGCTGCTCTCTGTGTGCCCTGGCTGCTCTCTGTGTGTCCCCTGGCACCGTGTTACCACCCTGGGCAGGGACAGAGCTGGGGTGTGGATCAGCTGGCTGGAGCTCCTGGCTGGTTCTGGGCCAGCTGTGGGCTCCAGCTGTGCCCTCTGCCCTCCCCCTGGTGCCAGGCACGGGGGCAATGGGAGGATGAGCAGGTAATTTGCTGCTGGCTCAGTCCTGCTGTGGCTGCACCTAAGGCAAGGCTGCTGCCAGGCACCCATGGAGAGCATGGGGTAAGTGCAGCTCTGTGCAGCTGGAGTGGGGGATCCGTGGGGAGATAATTAATAATTATAATAATTAATAATGGGGACGATGGCAGTAATTAGAGTGGTGTGAGCAGCTGGTGCTGGGTGCAGTGAGGGCTCCTGCAGCCCAGCTGGGACACAGCTCCCCAAGGGTCAGGGTGGCTTCAGCCTCGGTGCTGATGGAGCCAGGTGCTGTGAGATGTGGCTGGGGGGGTCACTGGGCTTGGAGTATTTTAAAGTCTCAGGCATGTGTGGTCCCCTGAATGGCCCTGGGTACCCAGGAAGGGCGTTCAGATGGTGTGGTTTGGGTTTAACGAGGCACTTTACAGTGAAAGGCATTAAAATAGGGTAATACAGGCAATAATCCAGGCAGACAAAGGGGATGGCACGACTCTGGAAACATAAATGATCTTCTTCTGAGGTCCCTTGTTACTCTGAAGTCCGCTAAAACCCCCCAGCTTTCATTTGCCTTTCTTGTTCTAGTTTTTCTAGTCTTTCTTTTCTAGTCCATGTGTGCACGCGTGGAGCCCCCACCCTGCTGCACGGGGGTCAGAAGGTACCCACACACACAAATCTGTCACCTGGAGGTCTGTGAGCTTGGGGCAGCGCTTAGAATGCTGGGGTGGCCAGATCTGTGCTGAGATCTGCCAGGGACTGAACGCAGTGAAGCCTCTTTTTGGAGGGTTCTCCATTCCCAGCGACTTTGTCTGAGCTCTGTTGGTGACCCCAGAGTGGGTGAACCCCTGCCTCCATCCCTCACCCCGCCGTGGGGCCAGGGCTGTGCAGGCTGGGTGGGAGGATGGCAGCAATGCCAGGGCTGCGGCACGCCTGGAAACCACCCTGGAATAAAGGATCAGCTCCCCCGGCCCTGCGCGGCCGCTGCCAGAGCAGCAGCACCACCCTGAGGGACGCGGCAGGGAGGAGCCGGGAGCAGGGACGCGCTCGGGAATGCGGGGCAGGGATGCCCTGAGCATGACCAGAAGCTCCGCAGATGCAGGGATGCCCTGAGCATGGCCAAGAGCTCGGGAAATGCAGGGCAGGGATGCCAAAAGCTGTGGGAATGCAGGGCAGGGATGCCCTGAGCATGGCCAAGAGCTCTGGAATGCAGGGCAGGGATGCTCGGAGCACAGCCAAGAGCTCTGGAGTTGCAGGGCAGGGATGCCCTTGGCACAGCCAAAAGCTCTGCAGATGCAGGGATACCCTGAGCATGGCCAAAAGCTCTGGAAATGCAGGACAATGATGCTCTGAGTGCAGCCAAAAACTCTGCAGATGCCCTGAGCATGGCCAAAATCTCTGCAGATGCAGGGCAGTGATGCCAAAAGCTCTGCAGACACAGGGCAGGGATGCCCTGAGCATGGCCAAAATCTCTGCAGATGCAGGGCAGTGATGCCAAAAGCTCTGGAGATTCAGGGCAGGGATGCCCTGAGCACTGCCAAGCCCAGCTGGCTGTGCCACCGTGTGCAGGTTTGCTGCTCCCAAATCTGCAGTCAGACCCCAAACACAGAGCTGTGCCTGCTGTACCCCACAGACACAGATTTGCTGCTCCTACAGATGCCAAACACAGAGCTGTGCCTGCTGTACCCTACAGACACAGATTTGCTGCTCCCAAATCTGCAGTCAGACCCCAAACACAGAGCTGTGCCTGCTGTACCCTACAGACACAGATTTGCTGCTCCCAAATCTGCAGTCAGACCCCAAACACAGAGCTGTGCCTGCTGTACCCAACACACACAGGTTTGCTGTTCCTTTTACTGCAGTCAGACCCCAAACGCAGAGCTGTGCCTGTTCTACCTTACAGTCACAGGTTTGCTGTTCCTTTTACTGCAGTCAGACCCCAAACACAGAGCTGTGCCTGCCAGGGTGATTCCAGTGCAGCTCCAGCTGCTGCTCTGGTTCTGTGGAGAAGCAGCAGGCACAGATCCTGCAGCCTGCCTGCCTCGGGGCTCTCCTTCTGCAGAGCAGCCTGTGTGCTGGCATGAGGGCCTTGGGAATCCCCCTGTAAAACATTTCCTGATGTTTTACAGGGCTGAAGCTCTCTGCTCCTGGA
Organism: Agelaius tricolor; assembly: GCF_023055355.1. Classification (NCBI taxonomy): domain Eukaryota; kingdom Metazoa; phylum Chordata; class Aves; order Passeriformes; family Icteridae; genus Agelaius; species Agelaius tricolor. The sequence continues at coordinate 3,773,378 of NW_027269296.1, read as the reverse complement.
GGGAGGCCTGTGGCACTGGGGTTGTTTTGGAGCAGCTACTGTGGGGCTCTGAGCTGGAGCTGCAGGGGCTGGAGCAGCTCCCAGTGCCAGGGCAGGGCACGAGCAGCAGCCCCTCCTCAGGGTGTCACAGCACAGGGGATGCACTGCTGGAGCTGCTGGAGGAAGTCAGACCTCAGCAATGCTGTGGAGAGCTCTGCTGCCAGATGGGGCTTTTATTATTTTTATTTTTTTTTTTCAGTGAAGTTTATGGGTTTTTGCATGATAAAAACTTTTTTGATAGTTTTGTTCATCATTTGTCGCACACACACTGAAGTGTGCAAGGTATTACTACTAATATAATTGCTAAAACACTTAACACATATAGACTTACCTTGCAAAGTTTTTTTAGCTAATATGTAAAGTTCTATTTTTGGAACAAATCATTGGGATGGGTTTTTTTGGCACAGCTACTGTGGGGCACTTATTGGGCTTTTATTTTTGGGGCTTGGGGCACTTATTGGGGCACTTTGGGGCACTTACTGGGCTTTTATTTTACTGTTGAGCACTTATTGGGCACTTGGGCTTTTATTATTTTTTTTTTTTACAGTGATGTTTATGGGTTTTTTGTATGATAAAAACTTTTTTGATCATTTTGTTCATCATTTGTCTCACACACACTGAAGTATGAAAGGTTTTACTACTAATATAATTATATAATTATATCTATATAATTATAACACATATAGATTTATCCTGCAAAGTTTTTTTAGCTATGATATAAAGTTCTATTTTTGGAACAAATCATTGGGATGGGATTTTTTTGGGGCACGAGCAGCAGCCCCTCCTCAGGGTGTCACAGCACAGGGAATGCAGTGCAGAAGCTGCTGGAGGAAATCAGACCTCAACAATGCTGTGGAGAGCTCTGCTGCCAGATCGGGCTTTTATTATTTTTATTTTTATTTTTTTTTTCAGCGAAGTTTACGGGTTGGGGATTTTGCAGAACTTGGCGCTGGGATCTGATATCAAATGAGGACCTTCTGGTTCGGAAATGGGACTGAATGCAGCCCTCTTTTATTGCCTCAGGGATTAGGCAGAACAAAGTGGCTCTGCCTGTGCCTGTGCATGTGCAGAGCTGTTTGCCAGAGGCACGTGAGACACCCTGTGGCAGCTGGCATGGCTGAGCCAGGCCTGGTGGGACCTTCCACTGCACAGGGACTCACAGAGCTGCTCCTGGAGCACCAGCCCTGCTGATGGGCTTTCCCTGAGGGACTTTCCCAAAGAGAATGAGGCCCCAAACCTGCTCCTTCAGCCCTTCCCTGCCATGGGGTCACCAGCACAGGGCACAGGGCACAGGCAGAGCAGGCAGGGGGCTCAGGGAGCACCAGGGCACATCCCTGGGTGTGCTGTGGAACAGGGAATAACCACGGATAACCAGGGATAACCAGGGATAGCCAGCTGCCATCTCTGGTGTTTGAGGGGCCTGTTGAAAGCCCCACAAAGGCAGGCTGGGGAGGGAGCAGCATGGAGCTGCTGCTGCTACCCACAACCTTCCAGAGCTGGAGTCTGCCCTGGGGCTGGGAGGCTTTGGGGTGGTGTGTGCTGGGTGTTGGAGCCCTCAGGGTGGTGTGTGCTGGGTTTGGAGCCCTCAGGGTGGTGTGTGCTGGGTTTGGAGCCCTCAGGGTGGTGTGTGCTGGGTGTTGGAGCCCTCAGGATGGTGTGTGCTGGGTTTGGAGCCCTCAGGGTGGTGTGTGCTGGGTTTGGAGCCCTCAGGGTGGTGTGTGCTGGGTGTTGGAGCCCTCAGGGTGGTGTGTGCTGGGTGTAGGAGCCCTCAGGGTGGTGTGTGCTGGGTTTGGAGCCCTCAGGGTGGTGTGTGCTGGGTGTAGGAGCCCTCAGGGTGGTGTGTGCTGGGTGTAGGAGCCCTCAGGGTGGTGTGTGCTGGGTGTAGGAGCCCTCAGGGTGGTGTGTGCTGGGTGTTGGAGCCCTCAGGGTGGTGTGTGCTGGGTGTTGGAGCCCTCAGGGTGGTGTGTGCTGGGTGTTGGAGCCCTCAGGGTGGTGTGTGCTGGGTGTTGGAGCCCTCAGGGTGGTGTGTGCTGGCTGTTGGAGCCCTCAGGGTGGTGTGTGCTGGTGCTGGGAGCCCTCAGGGTGGTGTGTGCTGGGTTTGGAGCCCTCAGGGTGGTGTGTGCTGGGTTTGGAGCCCTCAGGGTGGTGTGTGCTGGCTGTTGGAGCCCTCAGGGTGGTGTGTGCTGGTGCTGGGAGCCCTCAGGGTGGTGTGTGCTGGGTGTTGGAGCCCTCAGGGTGGTGTGTGCTGGTGCTGGGAGCCCTCAGGGTGGTGTGTGCTGGGTTTGGAGCCCTCAGGGTGGTGTGTACTGGGTGTTGGAGCCCTCAGGGTGGTGTGTGCTGTGTTTGGAGCCCTCAGGGTGGTGTGTGCTGGCTGTTGGAGCCCTCAGGGTGGTGTGTGCTGGGTGTTGGAGCCCTCAGGGTGGTGTGTGCTGGGTTTGGAGCCCTCAGGGTGGTGTGTGCTGGGTGTTGGAGGCTTTGGGGTGGTGTGTGCTGGGTTTGGAGCCCTCAGGGTGGTGTGTGCTGGGTTTGGAGCCCTCAGGGTGGTGTGTGCTGGGTGTTGGAGCCCTCAGGGTGGTGTGTGCTGGGTGTTGGAGCCCTCAGGGTGGTGTGTGCTGGGTGTTGGAGCCCTCAGGGTGGTGTGTGCTGGGTTTGGAGCCCTCAGGGTGGTGTGTCCTGGGTGTAGGACTGGGAGATGTGGGACCAAACAAACCCTACAAAACCATGACTCCTCCTGCAGGAAGCCCCTCTGTGCATGTTCACACAGAGGAAATTCAAATTCTCCATGCAGCTCCTGGAAACCCAAATTCCCCAGCTCACAGCTGGGCTGTTGGCAGTTCCCAGGGGTTCATTCCTGCTGTAACCAGGTCTGTCCTGCCTCCAGCATCTGGTCCTTCTCTCCAAGGCTCAGTAAACCTTTGGAGAGCCTGTTTACATTTGGGATCCCTAGTAGGTTCAGCAAGAGGCAATATATCAGCAATTTAGTTATTGTGGATTAGGTCTCAAATGTCCTGGGGATATAATGTTGGTCTTTCTCACCTTGTGTGTAGGAGGACTAATGGCAAATTATCTGGATGGTTTACATTTTCTGGTTTGTATTGCAGCTCCCAAGGACCAATTTATCCTGATTGAATTGCAAACAAGGCTTAGTGCCATCTCAGATCCAGGGGCCAGGTCTCTCCATAAATGAACTCAGAACAATTCAGGTTACCCCAAATTCTTCCTGTAGATTGGATAATGGCATAAATCCTGCGAATGTTTAGACTGGAAATTGTTTGTAGCAACCTGAGCTTGACTGATGGCTGCAGTAACAGAAAGAATCATAACTCGTGTGCTGCAGGGAGGGTGGGGAAGGCAGTCCAGCCAGACAGCTCCCCACAGACCCCCAGGTGCTCATGGGGGGATTGGGGGACCTGTGGCTCATGTGGGACCTGCCAAGACAGCACCTAGAGTGCCTTTCTGTGCTGAGGCAGCAGCTGTGGCCAAGCCCAGGCTCTCTTTGGGCTAGAAAGCAAGGAAACCAGGAGGGAGAAGTGTGTGACGGTGTTCACAGGGGTCTGAGGATGAGGGAAGAGATGAGGATCTGACTCCATGTTTCAGAAGGCTGATTTATTATTTTATGATATATATTATATTAGAGCTATACTAAAAGAATAGAAGAAAGGATTTCATCAGAAGGTTGGCTAAGAATTGAAAAAGAAAGAATGATAACAAAGGCTTGTGGCTCGGACTCTCTGTCTGAGCCAGCTGGGCTGTGATTGGCCATTAATTAGAAACAACCACATGAGCCCAATCCCAGATGCACCTGTTGCATTCCACAGCAGCAGATAACCATTGGTTACATTTTGTTCCTGAGGCCTCTCAGCTTCTCAGGAGGAACAATCCTAAGGAAAGGATTTTCCATAAAAGATGTCTGTGACAGAAGTGTGTGCTCGCTTGGTTTGTGCTGCAATCTCAAGGTTTCCGTGGCACTTCCTGCCCTGGCTGCCCTCAGCATTGGGGTCCATGAGTTCCATGCTGTCTCTTGGCACACCGGGGCTGTGTTTGCCCCATCAGGACACCCATCCCTGCTGCTGTCCCCACGCTGGGGGCTGTGCCAGGCTGGCAGTGTTGTGTAAACACGGCGGAATGAAACACCGGGAGCGGCTCCTTGGGGACAGTCCGGGCTGTGCTGCACTGATGCCATCCCCAGGGTGCTGCGGCCGTGCTGGGCATGGGGACTGTCCCACAGCACCTGTCCAGGGGACCCTGCTGCCCTCCAAGAGCAGAGGAGCTGTGTGGATCCCCCTGTGCTCAGCTCCCTGAATGCTCCACCAGCCCAGCTGGAGCACTTGACAGTGTTTATAAAGCAGCTTGCAGCAAACAGGCTTGGAAGTGCAGAACAAGTCGGTGTTTACACAAGTGACTAATTATTTATTTGAAAATCCTGCAGAGGAGCCGTGGGCTGTAATGACAAGCACATGGAGAGTGCTGGGCTCCTGCCCCAGCAGGAACACAGGAGACACAGGGAAAGGTTCAGAGCCACCAGGACTGGGGACAGGGAAAGGTTCAGAGCCAGCAGGACTGGGGACAGGGAAAGGTTCAGAGCCAGCAGGACAGGGGGACAGTGGTGATGGCACAGGTGAGTGCCAGGAGTGTTCCTGCCATGGGCTGCCAACAAGGCTCAGCAATACCTGGATCACACAGTGAAAAGTTCAGAGCCACCAGGACAGGGGGACAGGGGAAGGTTCAGAGCCACCACAGTGGGGGGATACAGGTGAGCCAGGCACACTGAGTATTTGTGCCCTGGGCTGCCAAAAGGCTCAGCAATTCCCAGGTCACAGCAGCCCAGTGCTGCTGGGGCTGCCCCCTCCCTCCAGGTTGTGGCTGTGTGGCCATTCCCCCTCCGGTGGGCTGGGGCAGGGGGTGTTGTGCCAGTGGCCCTTCAGCAGGTCCCCCAGGCAGGGTGGGGCAGGGAGGGGACAGCCCCGTGGGGACCATCCCAGGCAGGGTCCAGGCTCACTCCCAGCTCTGTCGCCAGCAGTTGTTTGGGGCATCGGTGATTGCGCAGTTATTAGAAAGGGATTAAAACAATTTTCTGTTTCATTTGACTTCACAGAGCAGATGTTGTCGCCTCCATTCCAGCACAATGTCTGCTGTTGGCAGGGCTTGGCTCTGCCAGCTGCAGAGAGGAGTGGGGCTGGCTTGGCAGGGCCAGAGCTCTTGGTGCAGCGTGGAACTTGCCCTTCCTTACACAGGGCACAGGGAAAAACACTTGAAAAGTACAGGGGAAATGCCAGGAGCCAGCTAAGCAAGGGTTTGGGCACACTCAGGAAAGGCTGTGGAGTCCTGGCTGGCAGCTGGGCTTCCCTTCTCTCTCCCCAAGTTCATGCAGAGCTGCTGGTTTGGTGCCAGCCTGTGCTGCTGGTGCTGCCATCTCACCGCTCTGTCCTGCCAGGCACACTGGGCCGCTCTGTGCCATGGCTTGGTGAGGGCAGTGCGGGCTCTCTGCCCCATGTTGGGTTCTCTGCCCCACACTGGGCTTGCTGCTGCACACCAGGCCCTCTCTGCCCCACACCAGGCTGTCCCTGCCCCATCCCGGGCTCTCTGCCCCTCTCCAGGCTGTCTCTGCCCCGTGGCAGACTCACTGCTCCATGCTAGGCTCTCTGTGCCAGGCTCTCTGCCCCACACTGGGCTTGCTGCCCCACACCAGGCTCTCTCTGCCCCACATTGGGCTCTCTGCTCCATGCCAGGCTGCCTCTGTCCCTTGCTGGGCTCTCTCTGCTCCAGGCCAGGCTGTCTCTGCTCCATACCAGGCTCTCTGCCCCACGCCAGGCTCTCTCTCTCTGCCCCACACTGGGCTCTCTCTGCCCCACACCAGGCTCTCTACCCCTCTCCAGCCTCTCTGCCCCACACCAGTCTCTCTCTGCCCCTCACCAGGCTCACACCAGTCTCTCTCTCTGCCCCACACCAGGCTCTCTGTGCTGGTGAGCCCAGGGCAGAGCAGCTCCCGCTCTCAGCCCTGTGCAGGCAGCGCTGACCCTGCCCTGTGCCTCGGGGAATGAACGGGAGATGGGAGGTTTGGAAATTCCCTGCGAGCAGAAGAGCAGCAGTTCTGGGCAGAGGATCCCACCCCGTCCCCAGACACACCAGGCTGGCTCTCTGCTGGGCTCGAGCCCCAGAGGTGCCCCCTTGATGGGAAACATCTTGTGTGCCTGGCACCCACAGCAGCCATCTGCCCCTCAGGGAGGGCAGCCCAGGGCTCTGGCTCTGTTTGAAACAAGTTCCAGCCATAACTACTGTTTGCAGCACTGGCAGATGGCAAAGATGCACTGAGCATTCAAACTGGTTATTAGTCTCAAGCTATGTCAGGGAAAGGATAGGTTGGATATTAGGAAAAAGTTTTTCACTGGAAGGATAATAAAGTACTGGGATGCTCTTCCCGGGGAAGTGGTAGAATCACCATCTCTGGATGTGTTTAAAAAAAGCCTGGACATGGCACTTGGTGCTATAGTCTGGGTGAGGTGTTAGGGCATAGGTTGGACTTGGTGATCTTAGAGGTCTCTTCCAACCTCATCATTCTGGGATTCTGTGATTCTGTGACTCTGTGATTGATTCTGTGACTCTGTGATTGATTCTGGGATTCTGGGATTCTGTGATTCTGGGATTCAATGATTCAGTGATTCTGGGATTCTGTAACAGGGACCCTTGGATGAGGCTGGAGCACACTTCTCCCCACATCACTATCTGCCAGCACCCCCAGTGCACCCCACAACCCCCGTGCTCACCCCCAGCCATTGTGGGAGTGATGCTGTCTGTCAAATTAACCCATTCTCCTCTTCTTTTGCAGTTCCTGCCAGCATCCCTGGAAACTGTGAGCCCCTAACACCCACAGCTGAGCCCTGGACAGCCCTGGGGCCAAGCTCCTGCCCTGCTGACAGGGATGAAGGCAGAGCCATGTTCCCTGCTACCTGAGCTGGCTGGTGCTGCTGCAGCTTGTGGATATGGTGCCAGCCCTGGCTCTGTGCACAGACTCTCAGCTCTGAGGATTTAGGGGCAGCAGAGCCCCCAGCTGTGGAGCACGCTCCCCCAGCCACCCCAGCACGGAGGGGCTGCAGCTCTGGAGAGTTACTATGCAGCTTGGACTGCTTGTGGTGGTGGTTTTTCTGAGCTCCATGGATCCAACCGGCAGCAGCAAAGTGGTGAAGGGCAAGAGGCAAAGACGAAGTATGTATGAAATGCTTTTCTTCTCTGCTTCCTCTGGTGATGCTGTGCTGGTGTGAGTGTGTTTACAGCATCACAGGGGGCTGGGCAGGGCCTGGGGTGCCCCAAGAGCCTGCAGAGATCTCCAAATCCCACCCCCCATGTGCCCTGACCTGTCCTGGATGTAAGAGCTGAAATGAGAGATGTGGGACTCCAGGCTGCTCTCCAAAATGCAGTTTATTGCATCCAAGAGTTACAGAAGACCAGGGTCATGGGTGACAGAGCCTGTGCCCACAGCTGTCAGCTCCAGCTGCAGGCAGGCCTGGAGACCCTGAGTTTTGGTTACATTGCATTCTATACTTTTATTTTGGTTACAATGCATTCTATACTTTTCTTTTGGTCACATTGCATTCTAGACTTTTCTTTGCTCAGCATCTCAATACAGTAGAACCAATCTATACCTGAACTTTTATCTATAGCCTATCATAACTACTATAATTACTGTCTTCATGTTGCTATTCTCCAATCACTCAAAGTTAGTACATTACAGTTTAAGCTAGAAGTTGGTTTTCAGTTTTCTTGCAGTGGAAAATTCTGAGACCTTTTTTCTACTTGCAGCTTTGCTGACTTGTTTGCCTGTGCTCTCTTTCTGCTTGGTAAAAACATCTTCTTGTTTGGGGTGGGTTTATCCTTTGCTCTAAGCCATAAAAACCCCTTCTAACTAACACACCCTTTGCCTCCTTGGTTATCCAGTGAGACTGGCTCAGCAATTCTTTTCTTCTATATCAAAACTTGCTTCCATGTCTATTCCTTCATTAGACTCCACATTTAAAAATCTTTCTGCTAAGCACAGATATCTGTGAGACTTTCTTGTCAAACCTTCATCCTTCCCAGCACCCTGAGGTCATGGAGGGGTCAGTTCTGCCTCCAGCCCAGAGGGTCCCTGGAGGGGCTCATGCAGGGCAGAATTGGCACCAGAGCAGCCAATTGCCCTCCTTTATGTTATGCTCATGTTAGAGCTGTTTTACATTAAAACTGGTTTAAATTAAATTATAGAAAATTGATTTCATATTAAAACTGGGACTGCCGAGCCCTGGGAGAACAAGGAAAACCTGACGTCATGGCTAATGCTGTAAAGGGCAATTTCCAGTGGGAGCCCAGTTTATACCTTTGCCATGGAGACAGAGCTTGGCACCAGAGCCCAGCGCTGCAGGAGGGATGGGGCTGATCCCTGGGGGTCCCAGTCCAGACCAGGGGACCCTGCTGGCAGCTGGGGGCTGAGGAACCCCTGCCTTTGGTGTCTTTTCCCATGGCTGACACAGCCACAGGCCTGGAAATGGGGCTGGGACAGGCAGCAGGGGCTGCCAGGTCATGGGACAGGGACAGAGCAGCTCTTGGGTCATGGCACAGGGACAGGGCAGCTCTTGGGTCATGGTGAGGGGACAGAGCAGCTCTTGGGTCATGGCACAGGGACAGGGCAGCTCTTGGGTCATGGTGATGGGACAGAGCAGCTCTTGGGTCATGGTGAGGGGACAGAGCAGCTCTTGGGTCATGGCACAGGGACAGGGCAGCTCTTGGGTCATGGTGATGGGACAGAGCAGCTCTTGGGTCATGGTGATGGGACAGAGCAGCTCTTGGGTCATGGCACAGGGACAGAGCAGCTCTTTGGTCATGGTGATGGGACAGAGCAGCTCTTGGGTCATGGCACAGGGACAGGGCAGCTCTTGGGTCATGGCACAGGGACAGAGCAGCTCTTGGGTCATGGTGATGGGACAGAGCAGCTCTTGGGTCATGGCACAGGGACAGAGCAGCTCTTGGGTCATGGCACAGGGACAGGGCAGCTCTTGGGTCATGGCACAGGCACAGAGCAGCTCTTGGGTCATGGCACAGGGACAGGGCAGCTCTTGGGTCATGGCACAGGGACAGAGCAGCTCTTGGGTCATGGCACAGGGACAGGGCAGCTCTTGGGTCATGGCACAGGCACAGAGCAGCTCTTGGGTCATGGTGATGGGACAGAGCAGCTCTTGGGTCATGGCACAGGGACAGAGCAGCTCTTGGGTCATGGCACAGGGACAGGGCAGCTCTTGGGTCATGGTGAGGGGACAGAGCAGCTCTTGGGTCATGGCACAGGGACAGAGCAGCTCTTGGGTCATGGCACAGGGACAGGGCAGCTCTTGGGTCATGGCACAGGGACAGAGCAGCTCTTGGGTCATGGCAGGGGGACAGCAGCTCTCTCACCTCTAGTTCTGACACTTGAGCACTGTACTGCTCTGTGCTTGCTTTTGAAGTGTAGTAAACATGGTATTTAAAAGAATACATCTTTTAAATACACAGCTTTTCTATAAACAAGGACATGGCTTGCATAATAAACTAATAAAAATAACCTGCATTCTAGTCTGCAAAGAATGCCATTGGTTTCAAAACAAGCAGCATTTTATATGATAATTGAAAGCAGAAAACTCTCAAGACATGGGATTGAGTATTTTTATTGGACTGAATGTAGGAGCTGAGAACACATCTCTATTTTGGGGGCAGTGACACCTCCTGACTGCTAGAGAGAATTTAACATAGGCAGGGTCAGGGGGAGATCCAGCCTGGGACAGAATTAACGGAACAGTTTTGCTCCAGGGCCATGAACTCTGCTCCTCAGCATGGAGGCACTGCAGGGGAGGCAGCAGGAGGTGCTGAACCCCTTGGAAATACCCATGTTAGTGTGTGCCCCACATGGGCACCAGGGATGGGAGGCAGAGGGGTGGGGTGGGCAGTGCCGGGTCCTGGGCAGAGCTGGTGGCTGTTTCAGGGCTAGGGTGTGTCCCTGGGCACAGCTCTGGCTGTTTCAGGGCTGGGGTGGGTCCCTGGGCACAGCTCTGGCTGTTTCAGGGCTGGGGTGGGTCCCTGGGCACAGCTCTGGCTGTTTCAGGGCTGGGGTGGGTCCTTGGGCACAGCTCTGGCTGTTTCAGGGCTGGGGTGGGTCCCTGGGCACAGCTCTGGCTGTTTCAGAGCTGGGGTGGGCAGTGCCAAGCCCTGGGCACAGCTCTGGCTGTTTCAGGGTCCTGCTCCTCAGCACAGCCACGTTGTGACTCTTGTGCCCATCCTTGGCACAGCTCTGGCTCTGTGGCATCCCTTACCAGTGTGCCAGGGCCGCAGGGCCCTTGCTGTGCCCCCGTTCCTGCCCTTTGTGCCACTGGTGCAGTGGTTTGGGGGCACAGCTGGTGCTGCAGAGCCCAGCACTAACCAGGGCCTCTCTGCTGCTCTTCCAGTCAGCACGGAGCTGAGCCAGGGCTGTGCCAGGGGCTGTGACCTGTGCTCTGAGTTCAACGGGTGCCTGAGGTGCTCCCCCAAACTCTTCATCCTCCTGGAGCGCAACGACATCCGGCAGATCGGGATTTGCCTGCCCTCCTGTCCCCTGGGCTACTTCGGCCTTCGCAACACGGACATGAACAAGTGCATCAGTGAGTGTGGGGCTGGGGGAGGCTGTGGGGAGGGCTCTGCAGGGCAGCAGCTGCTGTGGTACAGGAATATTGCCAATAGAGCTGGACAGGACGTGCCTGAGCTTGTCTGGCCTTGCTGCTGAACCAAACAGTGGCACTGTGGTGTTTCGCCCCAGAAACACTTTTGGCTGGCTGGGTGTTGTCTTATATATCAAGAGTCCTATTATTATTATAGTGCAAGGATTCCATATTGCCAGAGTTTTGTACCTCCTCGATGTTTCATGTAGGCAGCTCCTGTAAGCACTGACTCTTCCTGGTCCTTGCAGCAACCATCAGACTCCAGATCCCCCCAATCCTCTTTTGTACCACTGTTCTTATTGGCTACAGGTGTGGCCTGTTCAGATCAGGCCTGCTCCTATCTTTAGTAATTGGTTGAGCTGCAACCCTTTGGGGGATAAGATTACATTCTGTACCACCTTCATTTACCCATACTGTATCCCCCTACAGCTGGGTGTGTGGTGTTTCACCCTCAGACACTTTTGCCTGCCTGGCTGTGTGGTGTTTCACCCCACAGACACTTTTGCCTGCCTGGGTGTGTGGTGTTTCACCCCACAGACACTTTTGCCTGCCTGGGTGCTGCAGCTGGCACTGCAGACAAGTCCAGGCCTGCAGGAGCTCTGGTGGTGCTGGGATGGAGCTTCCCCCCATAACAGGGGCTGCTCCTGGGGTTTCCCTCTGTGGAGAAGCTTTAAGGGGATGGTGAAGGAAAGGAGTCGATTCTGATGGAGGGTTTGGATCCAGAGCTTTATTCTGGCCCTCAGGCCTCTGAATGCAGCACCAGCTCCAACAGAACTCCCTGAGCCCGTGGCTGCTGCTCCTTTAACCCCGGGGAGAGGGGCAGGGAAGGGGCAGGGAGGCACCAAGCAGGGACAGGAGGGGAGGGACAAAGGGACAAAGGACACCTGGATGGCCCAGTGCCCCCCAGGGGTAGAGGGCATCCTTTGGATCTGCCAATCACTCGAGGCCCTTCTGGAATGCCAGGAGTGACAGACAGTGCTGGGAGGGGAGAGGAGAGGGGACTGACACACCTGGGAGGGAATTATCAGGGGAGGGACCTGAGGTTCTGGGGTAAACCCTGAAATCACAGCACAACACTGTGGCTCTGGGGAAGGGGTGAGGCAGGGCTGAGCATGGCAGCCTGAGAACAGCCCTGCTCAGCACTGCACAGGCTGTGGATGTGGGACCTTGCAGGGCCTCTGGGCAGTTTTGTTACATGGGTTGCCACACTGGCAGCCTTTGGGAGGAGGGAGATCCTTTCAGGCACTTAGTGCCTCTTTTCCTGCTCTACTGCTCACCAGCCTCAGGCAGCTCTGAGTGAAATCCCTGACTTGAATCTTGTAGCCAGAGCACTAGAAAGAGCTGGACATGGGGATCACTGCCCTGGCAGGTCCATGCACAGCACCCTCACAGCCAGCTTTCCATCCAGCTCCCTTCCCATGCAGCCTGTCCTGCAGCTGCAGCTGGAGCCAGGGCTGTGCCCTTTGCACTGTCCCCTTTGGCTGACTGATCTCAGCTGAACCCCAGCCCAAAACCTTCCCACCCTGCCTGATTCTGGCCTGGCAGGGGCTGCTGCTGGCTGGCTGTGAGAGCTGCAGCACAGGGCTGTCCTGAACAGGGGATGGTGCAAAGAAAACTCACTTCTGAGTGGCACAGCCAGGCCTGGCAGGATGCTCAGAGACCTGGCTGCTGCAAGACCCCTGGCTTGGCAGCGTGGAGCTTCTTGAGCCTTCTGTTCACATCAAACTACATGATGGCTTTGGTGATTTTTTTTTTTTTTTTTCCCTCCCTAGAATGCAAAATTGAGAACTGTGAGTCCTGTTTCAGTCGAAACTTTTGCACAAAATGTAAGGAAGGTTTGTATTTGCACAAAGGGAGATGCTACGTCACGTGCCCCGAAGGCTACGCTGCTGCCAACGGCACCATGGAGTGCAGCAGTCCTGGTAAGCAGCCCTGCACTGCCCTGGCTGCCCTGGCTTCTGCTGCAAGGGCGTGGAGGTGATGATCCAAACCCCTCAGGGTGCCCTTTGTGGGGCAGAGCCCTCTGGGAACCAGCCCGGATGGGGAGCAGCCCCTGGTGTTGTGAGCTGTCACCCAGAGGTGGTGTGGTGTGGCAAGGAAGGGGTGCTCAGGGATTGAGGAACCTGCTGGGGAAACACAGACTCGAAGGGGTGCTCAGGGATTTAGGAACCTGCTGGGGAAACACAGACTCGAATGGGGTGCTCAGGGATTTAGGAACCTGCTGGGGAAGCACAGAACGGGTGCTCAGGGATTTAGGAACCTGCTGGGGAAGCACAGACTCGAAGGGATGCTCAGGGATTTAGGAACCTGCTGGGGAAGCACAGACTTGAAGGGGTGCTCAGGGGACTTAGGAACCTGCTGGGGAAGCACAGACTCGAAGGAGTGCTCAGGGACTTGGGAAGCACAAACTTGAAGGGGTGCTCAGGGATTTAGGAACCTGCTGGGGAAGCACAGACTCGAAGGGGTGCTCAGGGATTTAGGAACCTGCTGGGGAAGCACAGACTTGAAGGGGTGCTCAGGGACTTGGGAAGCACAAACTTGAAGGGGTGCTCAGGGATTTAGGAACCTGCTGGGGAAACACAGAGTCGAAGGGGTGTTCAGGGATTTAGGAACCTGCTGGGGAAGCACAGACTCCCTTGCAGCCTAAGGTGGGGGAGAGGTGCAGTGCTGTGCTCTGGGGTGGCCTGGACCAGGAGTTACAGCTGGGCTCTCTTGTTCTCTGCAGCACAATGTGAAATGAGTGAGTGGGGGCCGTGGGGGCCCTGCTCCAAGAAAAGGAAGCTCTGTGGCTTCAAGAAGGGCAATGAGGACCGGACACGGCGGATCCTGCAGGCGCCCTCTGGGGACGTGTCCCTGTGCCCTGCCACCACGGAGGTGCGGCGCTGCACGGTGCAGAAGAGCCAGTGCCCCGAAGGTGAGCAGAGCTGGGGGCTCCCATCCCTCCCCACACCCCAGGGAGCTCAGGGACAGGCAGTCAGACGATTGTCCAGTGTCACAAATGTGCTGGGCAGCTGCTGGCTCCTCTGAAGTGCAGGGGATGGGGATGGGATGGCACCTGGGAGAGCTGCAGGTGGAAGGGCCACAGCTTGTTGTGTGCCACAGGTTTGACCTGTTTTACAGAATTCACAGAATGCAAGGCTGGAAGAGGCCTTCAGGATCGACTCCACCCCATGCCAAAAAAACCCCCATTTTAGTTTCTTCCCTGGCAGAGAGCAGCCAGGGTGCATGTCTGTGTGCTGCTGTGCATGCCTGCACAGCCTCCAGGGGGGTGATCCTTGGCACAGCTTGTTGTGTGCCACAGGTTCCAGCTATTTTACAGAATTCACAGAATGGCAAGGATGGAAGAGACCTTCCAAATCATTGAGTCCAACCTGTGCCAAAAAAACCCATTTTAGTTTCTTCCCTGGCCAGAGAGCAGCCAGGGGTGCATGCCTGTGTGCTGCCATGATGGGAGCTCTCTACCAGAATAGGTCTGTTTTTCCCAAGAATTAGAGCCTTCAGGATGAATGGTGGTTTGGTTATCTTGTTACAGAATGGACAAGGATTGCAGCTGTGCTGATTGTTCTGAGGGGAGAGGGCTCTGAGCAGTGATTAAATTAACAGGAATTAACCAAGGGGACAGGGTGAAGGGGACAGCGCCAATCTGTTCCCCTCACTCCACCTCACGCTGCCCCTTTGCTTTACTGCAGGGAAAAGGAAGAAAAAGGAAGAGCAAGGAAAGCAAGATAATGGGAATAGAAATCGGAAAGACACCAAAGACACTAAGTCTGGCACCAAGAAGAGGAAGAACAAACAGAGAGGGGCCACGGTGCCCGCGACGCCCGCTAGCCCTGCCCAGTAGCTGGCAGTGTGTCATGGATGGCAAGACTCCATTGCTGCTATGTATATGAAAGCTTTATTGAACAGAGCACTGCTACACCATGTAACGTGTCCAGAGACAGACATATACTCCAGACTGACCCACAGACTGACAGAGGCCACACACACACCCTGAAGGAGGCTGCACACACACACCCTGCCCAGGGCTGTGGGACAACGCTGCTGAGGAGTGGGAGCAAAGCCACAGCGTCCCCAGGGCTCTGTGGGGACACTGCAGGGAGGAGAGGTGGAGCATGAGCCACTGAAGGACCCAGACATGGGATTGATTTCATGATCAAAGGCCTCAAATGGAGCCCAAGCACACAGCCCCACTCAGCCAGGGGATGAGACTGAACCCACGTGGCCACTCTCCCTGACCTGGGACCCAGACACACACAGCAGGGGCCTCTTTCTCTTCCTTCACCCCTTATTTTGTGTTTTAAGCTGTATGACTTTATCATTGCAAATACATGTTTGTGGTAAGAGGTCAGTGGCATCTGCCCTGAATCTGCTTCAAAGAATTATTTCAAATTAAAAAAAAAAAAAAAACAAACCCAAAATCAAAATGACAACCAGCTTCCTGAGTGTGTGGTTCATACCTTGGCCCCTATGGAGGCTGGTGTCCCACAGGACAGAGACTCACTTGTGGAAGGGAAACTCACCAAAGCTTTAAGAAAATCCCAGGAAACGCTGCCAGCACAAATCAGCCGTCCTGTGAGAGGGACTCCAGCTGCACCCCGAGGAACTCCCCACTGAAGGACCCACTTAACACACAGCAGATTGAGAAAATGAGAGGTTCCAACAAACCACAGGTTGCTGGAACATTTCTTTAATGCATACAGACTGTGACTGGGGTCTGCTCCAGCAGCCATGTTCTTCTGCCATGGGCAGTGGATCCATACATGTGCATTTTTTTACCTCCTTTTTATCTGCAGTGCAGGTTTCCATTACACATTCTGCACTTGTTTCATACACACACGATTCCTGTAGAAATCAATGGAAGTCCTATGTGCAGAAAAGCACATTGTGCAGAAAAGCACATTGTGACTCTGCTCGGCCAGTCCCAGCTGTGGGACAATCCCAGGTTGGGGACAGCTGGTGCCACCCCATGTGTGGCAGGAGGGAGGTAGGTGGGAGGGGAAGGCACAGCTCAGGTCCTGCAGGAGAGAAACAAATTTATGGATTGGGTAGAAACTACCTGTGTGCATAGCACTGGCTGGAATTCCCTGGATTCTCCTGCTCTGCCAGAGCTGACAGCTGGGCAGAGGAACTGGGACAAGGACAGTGCCAGGCAGTGTCCACACCCTGTGTGGCTTTGCTGCCTGCTCTGCTCAGGGCAGTGTCACAGGGGGGCTCCCCCTCCCTGCCCTGGGGTTTTTAAAAGTGATTTCTCTGGATAAATCCATAGAGACACATTTCATTTCTCTGGAGTTCAGCAGAAGCTCTCTGCTCCCAAGGGATGTGCCATGGCTCTCAGGGTGGATCAGGGACGTGCTGCTGGAGCTCCAACTCCCCTGGCAGGGCAAAGGGCAGGGGAAGCTCACCCAGACTAACCCTGGTGAATCCAATCTTGGCTGTACTGCTTCCATTCCATCTCTGCTCTGAGGTTTGGAGCCAACAGGAGTGCAGGAGAGAGCTCCTGTCCCTCTGAGGGTCACCTGCCCACACCCCCAGCCCTGGTTCTCTCCTGTGGCTCTTGGTGACCACTGAGGACTCAGCTCTGGCCAGGACACCCCAGCTCCCTTCACCCCAGGGCTGGCTTGGCTCGGGCAGGACGTGGAGGCTGCACATTGTTTGGGCTCCAGAGCTGTACCAAGCTCTCCCTGACTGCTCTGCTGGCAGAAAAACCTTTCAGCCTCTGGTCCACTTTGCGTTTAAGTAAACAAGAAGCTGTTCCATCTTTGAAAGGGGATTCCATTTCAGCACAATGATAAACGACCAGCATACCAAGCAGGAGGAGAAAGAGGTTCTTAAAAGTCATCCTTTAAGTTGTTTATGGATCATGTTCATACGATTTCTGAAAGCTTCCCAGCTGAATGATCCAACCTTGCTCTATTTTCTAGCCTGTGAGAGGAATATTTTGCTTGTAAGCAGAACCATTTTCCCTTCCAGTTTTACCAGCACCCACTGGTGAAGCTCAGCTCCCTGTGCCTCCCTCCTGGAGCCACGTCCCCAGCGAGCTCTCAGTGAGGATTAAGGAAAAGAGAATGCATTAGGAAAGTTTCCTACATGAGGCTCTGGTAATGACTTGATTCCCTACAGTAACTCCTGGCACTATTAGCACAACTATTTCAAAACTAAACTGCATGTAATAAATCAACAGAACCTATTTTAGAGAACTCTAGGGATTATTAGAAAATCTGACAAACTTCTTTCTGTTGTAGCCTTTCCCCTACTTTCTTCCTTTTTTTCAGAGCAAAATGGGAAGAAAAAGGGACAAAGGCAACAGGAAGTTTAAGATGCATATTAAGAATATCCAAGATTTTTCAGTAGGGGTGATTTTAAAATTAAATTGTTTTAGAACAATTAGGAGAAAAAATATAAAAAAATAAAATCCAATTTATTTTCTTTCTTTTTATTGAGTCAGCTCAAGAATTGTGCTTATTCCCACTCCCAGAGAGCTGGTTCAGTTATGAATATAGGACTTTGAACAACATGAACTGCACACTGAGCTCCCCAGTCCAAGCTGAGATGTCCTTAGCTGGGTGATGTCACCTCAACTCACACACATGTGAATGCTCTCTTTCCATGCACTAAATTACCCTGTTGTGGCGTTGTCTCCATGGCATCAGTGTAAAATACATGTCTTTAAACAAATAAATCAATAAATGGGTTTGCTGAACCAGCTTCATTTGTTTATTCACCAAAACTGGAGTCAAACCCAACTGATCAAAAATGTCCACACACTCCTCACACAGGAATTCACTGACTTTCCACCCCCAGAGAGGTGGAGGTAATGTATATACTCCTTAGCCCATGTTTATGTTTAAATGATTTCTCACTCAGGAGAAATTTTAGCTTTGATTAAAGGAAACAAAGTAGGATAGTGAGAAAAAGGTTATCTCTAAAACTATGGTTTGGATTACATTGTCTGAGAACACTAAAAGGGATAATTTAAATATATATTTACAAGTTTTATGAAGTCAATAGACTTCACAGACAGACATGATAGGCATCACATTTAAAAAATCTATATTAAAAGTACAGAAATACCAGAGTATTAATCAGTCACCATCAATGAATCACCCTGATGGCATTTA
Source organism: Agelaius tricolor (assembly GCF_023055355.1). Taxonomy (NCBI): domain Eukaryota; kingdom Metazoa; phylum Chordata; class Aves; order Passeriformes; family Icteridae; genus Agelaius; species Agelaius tricolor. The sequence goes on along the minus strand of NW_027269296.1, from coordinate 3,755,533 downwards.
TGTACTCAGTAATACATCACACCCAACTGAATGCCAAACGATAGCTGGATGGAGCTGCTTGCTGGAATTTCCAGGATTTTTGAAGAACAGGAAAAGAGAAGCAGCCAGGTAGGTGGTATATTGTAATTTCCAGCCTGAGGTGAAATGCTGGTTTAGAGCACTGACAGGGCCACAGAGGAGCCCAGAAATTACTTTTCCTGACTGTTCAAATCAAACTATGAGGAAACATTCCTCTTTAAGTGCTTTATCTCCCAGAGCACTGGTGCCTGCTGGATCTGCAGTGCTGGCAGATGATTCCAGGGTGAAGCCCAGGGCTCTGCAGCCCAGCTCTGAGCCTCCCCAACCCTGCCAGGGCTGCACCCTGCTCCACAGCTCAGCCTGAGCTCTCAAAGCCCTCTTACACCTCTCTGTCTTTTTCTTGACTTCAGTTTTTCCTCCTTCAGTCACCATTTTGGGAACTCCATATTCAAAGCAACAATCCAGGATCACTTTGTCTTTCCTGTCCCACCTGGAACCTTTTGCCAAGGAGCCCCCCTGCTCCTGCTCCTGTATCCCTGGGAAGCCAAGGCTGAGGAACTGAGCTGGGAAAGCTGCTGTGGTGATAAACTTCTGAGTCTGATCTTCTGCTGTGATTTTTGAAGATGAGCTACAAAATCCACTTGTGCTCTGCCAGAAACTGCTGCAATAGAGGGAGATGACTGAGGCTGCTTTATCCTGTTAATGAAAGAGAGGAGCTCAATACCACACTGAAAAAGGGCTCTGAGTGCAAGTCTGGTCTTGTTCTGAACTCTTGGAAATCTACTTTTCCTTCATTTAATTGACAAAATCTGTAGATCATACGAGGAAGACAATCCCTGCCAAAAATCCAACATCACTAGTTTTTAATAATACAATGGGAATAACCCCTCAGAACATATGTAATTATGGGAATGAATCATTCTGATGGCATCATGTAACCACATTCACTGGGATTTGACAAAGATGAGGCCACATAAAACTCAGAATTATTTCATTTCAACCCTGGTAAGGCAGAGGAGCTGAGGCCATGTAGCAGAGGAGAGGGACAAGGATCTGTGACCTTGCTGTCCTGGATGGTTGTGGCCAGGACAGAATGAGAAAAAGCTAAAGATTGAAATGGGGGAGGAATCATCAACAGCAAAGGAAAAGTTGTGAGTCATGGAACAACAAAACAACAGTTTAGTGGAGCAAAATATCTGACTTGCACGTTATCAGATACACAGCAAGCAGCTGCAGCCTCAGGGATGCTGCAAGTTCAACACCAGCTGCTGGCCCCAGTGCTGGAATTTGGGTCAGGGGATCTGTGAGAGTGAGGAAAGAGCCACAGCAAGGTGCCAGTTTGAATGCAGGTCCCACACATTATCAGCAGGATCTTTTCTTATGACACCAAATCCAGGCTTGTAGCCCACCCCAATGGCTGGTAAAGGGTCTGAGCCTTCCCACCAACACTTCCAACCTGGGAATTCAGCACCCAACTCCAGGGCATCCCCAAGACAAGCTCTCCCTGCCACAGCCTCCTGCCCAAAGCTGGCTGGGTCTGTTTCCTCACAGAAAGAGACGGCGACTTTCTGGCTGCTCCCCAAGATGTCTTGCTAACAATAAAGAGGGAGTTTTCTTAAGGGAAAGGAAGAAAGAGTTGGGGAGAGCAGAGCAAAAGTATTACTCAACTATTTAGTCTAAAATTTTGAAAATCAAAAGGCTCTTCTGACAGATTGATATCGACTCTAATAGAAAACACACTTGTCCCGGGACAACTCTTCTACATGAGCCTCGAGTCTGATAGCTTAAACAATTATCTACAATTTGGAATTGATTTTTTTATAGCCACATCAATGTGTACTTTTTCAATGCCCAAGGCACAGATAATTCTATTAAAGAGAAAAACCAGAACGTGTAGGCTTAAGCCAAACAGCCTCCAACTCCAGACTCAGTCTTACAAAACATGTCCCAAGGCCTGACTCATCGTGGCTCCCTTGTGCAGCAGGGACTCTGCACCTCACAGCAAAACGCTGAAAATCATTAGGAGAACAAAATCCCAGCAGCTCTGTTATTGTTCTGGGTTTAAAGGAGCATTAGCAGCACCAGAAGGACATTGCTGTGCTGCTAATAAGTGTTTGGGAAGGATGGGCCAGAGCTGTGTTTTGGGCAAGTATTCCCCAAGGTGCTGAGCTTGGCCCCAGCCCAAGCTCTGCTATCAATTAACACAGTTTCAGCTCAGCTTTGTTCATTCCCCCTAGGTGAGGGGCTTTCAGATTGCTGTTACAGTCTGGCAGTAACAGGGATGTGGGTTTTGGACACAGACCTTGCACAGATTTGATCTCTTAATGCACCATCCGTGCAGTTCTTCACCCGCACAGGAAAACACGCAGCGTTGTTATTGCTGATTTCTAAAATTCTTTGTCAGTAACCCAGAAAGAGCAGCCCTGTGTGCCTGTAAACACCCAGCAGCACTGCTTTGTACTCGAGTCCCTGCTGCAGCAGCATCCCTCTGGCTGTCCCAGTGCCCCTTTACCAGTCCCACTGTCACACCAGCAGCCCCAGTGTCCCTTTATCAGCCCCAATGTCCTTCTGACTGCCCCAGGGCCCTTCTGGCTGCTCCAGTGTCCCATCAGCAGCCCCAGTGTCCCTGTGGCTGTCCAAGTGCTCCTCTGGCAGCCCCAGGGTTCCTCTGGCTGTCCCAGTGCCCCACCAGCAGCCCCAGTGTCCCTCTGGCTGTCCCATTGCCCCTCTGGCTGTCCCACTGTCCCTCTGACTGTCCCAGTGTACCTCTGGCTGCTCCAGTGTCCCATCAGCAGTCCCAGTGTCACACCAGCCACCCCAGTATCCCACCAGCCACCCCAGTGTCACCAGCAGTCCCAGTGTCCTATCATCAGCCCCAGTGCCCCTTTAGCATCCTCAGTGTCCCACCAGCCACCCAGTGTCCCACCAGCCACCCCAGTGTCCCACCAGCCACCCCAGTGCCCATTTATCAGCCCCAGTGTCCCACCAGCCACCCCCATCCATCAGCGAGAGGCAGGGAGCGCTCCTGCCGCTCTCCCGAACGATTTCCATAATGTGTCACTGAACAAACTCCATTCCCGAACAATGGGGGCTCCCGTGCCAGCGCCCCCGCCGGGCCTCCCAACACCCCGCGGGCCCGGGCCGGACCCGGCCACACCGCGGCGGTCCGGGCGGGCACCGCCACTCCGGAGACGGGCAGTGACGCGGAGCACAGCGACACAGAGCACGGGGGCACAGGGGCACGGAGGGGACACTGGGGGACACCAAAGGACCCCGGAGCCCCGGGGCCGGGCAGGCCAAGCCGAGGTTGCCGTGGCAACCGGGCCCGGAGGTGCCACTGCGCCTGCGCCGCCGCGCGGTGCTCCCGGAAGTGCGTCAGGCGCTGCAGCGCGCCGGAAGTGCCGCGCGCGTGTCCGCGGCCCGGCCCGAGCGCTCCGGGCCTGTCCCGGCACCGACACCGGAACCCGCACCCACACCGATACCGGCACCGGAACCCGCACCCACACCGACACCGGCACCGGAACCCGCATCCACACCGATACCGGCACCGGAACCTGTTTCGACACCGGTACCGGCACCAGAACCCGCACCCACACTGTCACCGGCACCGACACCAGCACTCACACCGGCACGATGGTGAAACCGCGCTACAAGGGCCGCTGCTCTATCAACCCCTCCCGCGCCAGCACCAACCCCGGTACGGGCAGGGCCACGGGCTGGACCGGACCGAACCGAACCGAAGCGAAGCGGGGCTGATGTTCTTTTGTGTCCGCAGATCGCATCGGGGGCGAGGGAGGGAACAACATGCGGGACCGAGCGACCATCCGGCGGCTGAACATGTACCGGCAGAAGGAGCGCAGGTGAGCGGCCCGGCCTGGCCCAGCCGCGGTCCCGGTACCGGCCTGGCCCAGCCGCGGTCCCGGTACCGGCCTGGCCCAGCCGCGATCCCGGTACCGGCTGGGCAGGGCCGCGCCAGGGACAGGCCACAAAACACCTCGGGACTGGTACTGGGAAGGAAAGATAACATTGTTTAATAAAAATTCTTGTTTTTCAATAGGAAATTGCCACAAAAATTAGTCCCTGTGAGGGCATTGAGGCCCTGGCACAGGGTGCCCAGGGCAGCTGTGGCTGCCCCTGGATCCCTGGCAGTGCCCAAGGCCAGGCTGGAGGGGGCTTGGAGCAATCTGGGATAGTGGAAGGTGTCCCTGCCATGGCAGGGGTGGCACTGGATGGGATTTCAGGTCCCTTCCAGCCCAAAGCCTTCTGTGATAGGCTATGATACTGTCATATTATGATCTGATTCCTGATAGTGTGCCAGCTGAAGTTCTAATGCCTCTAACAGCTTCTGTGCCTTTCCTGAGGCTGCTGCACCCTGCAGACACTCACATGATGAATTTGAACTGAAACACATGTGTTTTATCCTGTACCAGAAATTCTTGTTCATTCAGCCTTCATTTTCTAGTACATTAAGTTCTAGTTCTTGCCATTTTTTTCACTGTGTCCAAACCATTATTTTGGACTATTGGTAGCTGTTTTGTCATATGGAAACTTTGTAAGTTCACTCTGTGGTGAGCTCTGTAACCCCATGAGCTTGGGAGCCTGATCCTGAGCCTGATCCCAGGTCTGATCCTGAGCCTGATCTCAGGCTTGATCCTGAGCCTGATCTCAGGCTTGATCCTGAGCCTGATCCCAGGCTTGGTCCTGAGCCTGATCCCAGGTCTGATCCTGAGCCTGATGCCAAGCTTGATCCTGAGCCTGATTTCAGGCTTGATCCTGAGCCTGATCCCAGGCTTGGTCCTGAGCCTGATCCCAGGTCTGATCCTGAGCCTGATCCCAGGCTTGATCCTGAGCCTGATCCCAGGCTTGGTCCTGAGCCTGATCCCAGGCTTGATCCTGATCCTGAGCCTGATCTGGGCCTGATCCCAAGCCTGATCCCAAGCTCTCAGCAGCCCAGCGATGTACCAGGGATACACCTGGGTAGCCCTTGATGCATCTGCCTGGAGAGACCCAAACCACACAGAATTCTTGAATTTCCCAGAGCAGCACAGCTCAAAATCTCCCCCCAAAGACCTGAAGAGCCTCAGCTCCCCTCAGCATCTCCACAGAGGGTGCCCCTGTTCCCCTCTGTGCCACCCTCAGAGATCCATGGCAGGGGAGCAGCACCCACGTGGCTGTGCCATGGCAGTTCTGTTTCACATCACCTTATTTGGTTTCTTGTGCCAAATTTCCCCCTGTTTGGGGAGCAGGTGGGGAGGGTGGATTTTGGGGTATTGCTGAGTTCAAACCACGTCTCCTCTTGTAAATCCTGTGTGGGTGAGTCCTGCAGTGGTGGTTAAAGGGCTTTGTGAGAGAACTCAGTGGGGTTTGCCAGAAAACAGCACTGGTGCCTTTTGCAGCCCCAGGAGCCCTTCCTGGCTGCCTCAAGCAGCTGCAGGGAGGGTCTGGCCAGGCTGGAGTGACACCAAGGGCTGTGACTGCCATCACTGCCACTCAGGGTTGGGTAACTCACCTCATGGGATGCACAGCAGCATTCAGCACTGCAGGGGAAGGGTCCCTCTGCATTTTGTGCCTCTGCTTCTGGCCTGGCACATACAGGGGCTGGAGGGGTCGGTGCTGCCCTTTGTGCACTGACATATCTTCATTTGTCCCTTAGGAACAAACGTGGCAAAGTCATCAAACCTCTGCAGTATCAGTCAACTGTGGCACCAGGCACTGTTGCAAGAGTGGAACCAAATATCAAATGGTTTGGTGAGTTTTGTCCAACTTCCAGACTCAGCAAGCTTCAAAGCTGTTGAACTTAGTGTGATGCAAGGTGTTTGTTTCAAAATGGTGACCTGAGAGCTGTGTGGGAAGGTGAGGGACCCCTGCTGCTGTTGATGCCTTGTGTGACTACCTAAAAACAGAGGCCAGACAAAATTAAGGCAATAAAAAGCAGTTCTGTTTATTGAAGGGCTTCAGGGACATTTTGGGCAGACAAAGCCCCCCAGGGCCACCCAAAATGGACAATGGGTCACAGCTTTTCACACTTTTATCAGTTTGGGCCATTTGCATATTGGGGGTTCATCTTCCAATTACAGCTTCAGCTAATGAAGTCATTGACCCCAAGTTTGCTGCCCCCAACTCACTTTTGTTTCCATCTCTCAGGGCCTGAGGCAGTGAGGTGTCCCTGACTGCCAGGCCTGGAGAGGAATTGTTGTGTCTGCCCCAAATGGGAAAGCAGCAGCTCCCACTGTGTGTGGAGTTTGGAGTTCTACACTAAAGAACTGCAGGATTACAAATACATGAAAAATAGAAAAGCTGAAATCCTGAGGCATCATTGTCACCCCTTGCCTGTACCTGTGCTTTGGGGCTTTGCTTTCCCTAAGGGGGGTTATTTTGGCTCCTGTTTTGTTCCCCAAGGTTTGCCCATGTGTATGGCTGTTAAATATCCTAGAGATACTTTCAAAATTTCCTATAAATGGTGGGAAAGAAAGGGATTGGCTGCTTCTTTGGGCTTGGTCTCAAGTAAAATCCTTTGGGTTTGTCACTGGTATTTTTGTTCCAGATGCAAAGTTCATGTTTTATTAGTGTCCCCAGTTGGAGCAGTTGAGATCAGGAAAGGCCAGGTGTGATGTTTGTTTTTTATAGGAAATACTCGTGTGATCAAGCAATCATCCCTGCAGAAATTCCAGGAGGAGATGGAGACTGTGATGAAGGATCCTTACAGGGTGATCATGAAGCAGAAGAAGCTGCCCATGTCCCTGTTCCACGACAGGATCAAGCCACACGTGGGTATCCCTGAGTGTGCAGGTGTGTGCACAGCTGTGAGCAGCTCTGCTGTCCTGCTCAGTCTGGAAATACTGGGAAACACTGCCCCCTGCAAGGGGCAGCTGGAGTGGATTCCTTGGGCAAGGGTGGTTCTGATTCCCTGTCACTGTGGCCATCAGGTGTGAGGGCAAAGAAAGATGCATTGTTTCATAAAAATTCTCATTTTCCAATAGGAAATTACCCCAAAAATTCTTGCCTGTGAGGGTGGGAAGGCCCTGGCACAGGGTGCCCAGAGCAGCTGTGGCTGCCCCTGGATCCCTGGCAGTGCCCAAGGCCAGGCTGGAGCCACCTGGGACAGTGGAAGATGTCCCTGCCCATGGCAGGGGTGGCACTGGATGGGCTTTAAGGTCCCTCCAGCCCAAAGCCTTCTGTGATAGGCTATGATACTGTCATCTTATGATTTCTGATTATGATTTCTGATAGGTTAATGTGCCAGCTGATGTTCTAATGCCTCTAACAGCTTCTGTGCCTTTCCTGAGGCTGCTGCACCCTGCAGACACACACATGATGAATTTGAACTCAAACACATGTGCTTTATCCTGTACCAGAAATTCTTGTTCCTTCAGCCTTCATTTTCTAGTACATCAAGTTTTATTTCTTGCCATTTTTTTCACTGTGTCCAAACCATTATTTTGGACTATTGGTAGCTGTTTTGTCATATGGAAACTTTGCAAGTTCATGTCATAAGAACATTATTTAAATTAGGGAAAAGGTTGTGTTAAAACATGCATTACAAAAACAAATTGCTCCTTTCAGCCATGGACTGTTTGCTGTTCCAAGACAAGCTGGCTTTCATTGCAAGCTTAAAATCTAGTTTTGATTGTAATTATCCCTGACAAAAATCTGAGAATTTGGCGAGATTTGTGCTCTTGTTAGAAAAGCAAGCAGTGATCAAAGATAGCAGCTGAATTTTCATCACAGTGCTTGTAATTGCATTTGACACCATTTATGGTGGAAGAACTGAAGCATGGTTCGTTGGCAAGTGCAGAATGTTTTGTTGCTTATTAAGTATCCACTCTTGTGTTTCTCAAAGCTTGAAGTGGAAAACTCAAACATTGTTAAGGAAGTGCCTGTCACTTACAGGCTGCCAGGGCTGTGTTGAACTTGGGGCTCCTTCCCTGTGTGTCACAAGAGATTGGAAAAAAATGGTGCTTGGGGTTTGTTTGTTTTTTTTTTAACCAACCTGTTTTTCCTCAGACCTCCAGAGTTCACATTCTTGACACAGAAACATTTGAAACAACATTTGGCCCCAAAGCACAAAGGAAAAGACCAACTCTGGCTGCAAGTGATGTGCAGTCTCTGGTGGAGAATGCTGAGGCCTCATCAGAGTCTTATGACCAGGGCAAGGACCGAGACCTGGTGACAGAGGACACTGGTGTAAGGTGACTGCAAAGGAAAAATTATTCATTGTATACACATATGAAAAGCCAGCCTTGTTTTTAAATAAGGATCTGGTACCTCCATCAATGCTGTTACTGTGTGAGGAGGAAGGAAAAGGAGATGAGCTGATTGTGGGATTTTGGCTAAAGACCAACTTGGGCTTTGTCCCCTCTTTTGTCTGTAAATGGATTAAGAGAAGATCCTGACTCTGCATCTGTGGTGCTGATGTTTCTGGTGATGTCTTCTAGGGATGAAGCACAAGAGGAAATCTTTAAAAAAGGACAGTCCAAAAGAATCTGGGGTGAGCTCTACAAGGTAAATTGCACTTGGATTTTGCAGCAGTCACATCTGTCAGCCTTTACACAGTTAGGGACTTCAGCACAGCATTGAAATCCTGTACAGCAACAATGAGAAAAACTCAAAAAGAGTGGATTTTAATTTCCAAATCTCTGCCTGATTGAGCTTGATTCTTGAGTTCTTGTCCTAGAGGAACAAACATTCTTAAAATACATGATCTAGAAGAGGACTGGCAGAGTGAAGGTGTCAGTTCCTCTCGGATTCCTGGGTCTTCACCACAAGTAAAAGAGTCATGTTCCCTTATGTTTCTTTAGGCTAAAAACATCTGGCATGTTGATGGGGTCATCTTGGGAGAGCTCTGACCCTCAGTTCTCCATGAGCCACCATGGCTGCCAGAGAAATGGAGACTGAGTGAATTGGGGTGGTATGAGCAGCTTGTGTGCTCTCAGTGACTCTTAGGTGTGAAATTGCTTGACTTTTTGCTCTGAATTTCTGAATGTAGCTTAAAACCTTTTCATTTGGATCTAAAAACACTGGGAATGGTTGAGAAAAACAGATTTCAGTAAGAGGCTGCCAAAACTGCAGGAAAAAGCTGTGAAACAAATTCACTTGGCTTGAAACAAGTCATAAATGACAGCTCCCTGCTGTAGTTGCTTCGTGGACTAACAGCAGGTTCCTGCTTGGTTGTGTGTTTCATATTGGTCCAGGAAACATCCTTTATACCCTGATGCATTATGAAATGGGAGAAGGGAGTTGTTGCTGAATGGAGGATGAACACTGGGGGTTTGTGAGCTGCAGCACTTTAGTTTTCCCATTTGGGTGTAGTGTTTTCTTTCCCTGGTGCATAGGAGCAGGTAAAAGTCGTTCAGTTGTCCAGGCTGAATTTGGAGGGGATTTAGGAGAGGAGAGAGTAGAGCATCAATAGATGTTAGCCTGAACTTCACTGTGGGGAACCAGCAGTTTGTGAAGGATACAAGGTTTTTAAATTAATGAGGTAGTTTCAAATATGACTCGTTTTCATTTGGGAGGTACAGATATCTTGCTTTCTGCAAAATCCATTACTTCTGTGTGGATTTTTTTATTTTTCAGGTGATTGACTCATCAGATGTTGTTGTTCAAGTTCTGGATGCCCGAGATCCAATGGGCACTCGCTCCCCTCATGTGGAATCCTACCTTAAAAAGGAGAAGCCTTGGAAACATCTCATTTTCGTCCTGAACAAATGTGATCTCATTCCTACCTGGGCCACTGTAAGCACAGTCCTGCCTGATATTCTGTGGACCTTCTTTGTTCCTGTTGTGGCTGCAGCTCTGTGCCAGTCCCCATGCTGGTCTGGAAGGGCGTACTGCAGCTGGGGCGCTGGGAGTTCTCTGCTTGCCTGCAGTAAAAGTAACAATTACCATGTAAATCTGTCCAAGTTTGGCCAAGTTGAGCAACACACACCAGCCACAAATTCCCTACTTCCTCTGTCTGGATTTAACAGTTCAGCTGTTGTCTCCAGAGTGTGCTAAATGTTAGTCTGCCTAGGATCCATATCCATCCCAGCTGGTTTGCTTTATGTCATTAAACTAATGAGTTTTAGCTAGCAGTGAAGGCGTTTTTGGGAAATTGTTTGTCTTTAATACAAACAATACTCAGAGCTTTTAGCTGTTGGGCTGGGGAAGTGCTTCAAAGGTTCTTCCCTAGCAATGTTCATGGCCAGTTGCAGTTGTGAGCCCAGTGCAGAGGCTGTGTCCTCCTCTCTGAGCTCAGAGTGTCACTGTCCAGCCCAGGTCTCTAACCCAGTCCTCTTTGCCTCTCCAGAAGCGCTGGGTTGCTGTCCTTTCCCAGGAGTATCCAACACTTGCTTTCCATGCCAGCCTCACAAACCCGTTTGGAAAAGGTGCTTTCATCCAGCTCCTCAGGCAGTTTGGAAAGGTACAAAACAATTTTGGGGATCTGTGGTTGGTTTGAGGAGGTTACTGTATGTGGTCTTTTGCTTTGTTAGCATTTGAGGTTCAGGACTGCAATGGTATTCCTCACTCCAAGATGTAAAAGGATCTGTTATTTCTCATCAGTTACACTCTGACAAGAAGCAGATCAGTGTGGGATTCATTGGTTACCCCAACGTTGGCAAGAGCTCAGTGATCAATACCCTGAGGTCCAAGAAGGTCTGCAGTGTGGCCCCCATTGCAGGGGAAACAAAGGTAGGAGCATCCCAGTGCTAAAGACACAAATGTGCTCACGTGAAACAACCTAATGACCTTGTCAGGTTCTGCACTGACCTGCACAGGTTGTGTAACCCTGAGGAGGGGCTGATGGACAGTCCCTGCTCTGGCAGCATTCCCAAATTCCCACTCTGCTGTACTGCAGGGCTGTGATGGGAATGGTCAGCTGCCCTCACTCCTTGATCCAAATGCTGGGTCAGTGTCTTGGTTTGGAAAGACAGGAGTCTGCTAAGGAAGGCAGGAGCCTCCCCTGAAATGGAGAATGTAAACCCTCCCCACCCCTCCCTATTGCTATAAATTTTAAATTAAGGGGCTCTCAGGCAAAGATATGGGAGCAGGAAATAGCAGTTCTTTAATAGGGAAGAAAAATAAAAGGACAAAATAAAGAATGCAGTGAACTAAAGCAACAGTGCCAGAGTCAGAGCACAGCCTGACACCCTGTGGGTCAGGCTGTTGGCAGCAGAACCATTGGAATTGTGGCTCAGCCCTCCTGCAGTGCCAGGGCTGGTTCTGCTGGAGCAGGGATCCTGGAGAAAGGTGCAGTCTCTGCCTCTGCAGATCCAGGGCAAGAGGCAGCTGCTGTTCCTCTGGGCAATGCAGTGCAGAAGCCGTGCTGGTGTTCCAGAATCTCCAGATTCTATCCGGGTAGGAATGCTTGGCTCCTCCCTCTGGGCTCCCATCTGCCAATGGGATGCTGTAGTTCTTATCAGCCATGCAGGGACATTCCAGAGCTGTTATCAGCAGGTGTGTCCCTGGAGGGAGGAGTGAATGTGGTCACTCAAAGAGAGATAAGGCAAACTGCCCCCTTGACAAAAGACAACTGCCATGCAGATGGCAATAGAACACATCCTGCCTTGCAATCTGGATCAGTCATGCTCTGTTTCTCTGACTCTGATCTTCAAAAATGAAGCAAGGCCTGTGTGGAGGTGCTGATGGGGAGCTGCTGGTCTCTTCCAGGTGTGGCAGTACATCACCTTGATGCGGCGGATCTTCCTCATCGACTGCCCCGGGGTGGTTTATCCATCAGGAGACTCAGAGACAGACATTGTGCTGAAGGGAGTGGTATGTGCCTGCATGGGGGCTGGAAGGCTTTGCTTGTTGGCTCTGTGATGGTCTCAGAGGGTTGATCCTCTACTGATGCTCTGCTGTGCTTTTTCAGGTTCAAGTTGAAAAGATTAAGAGCCCTGAGGACCATATTTGTGCTGTGCTGGAAAGAGCCAAAGAAGAGTACATCAGGAAGACATACAAAATTGAGTCCTGGACAGATACAGAAGACTTCCTTGAGAAACTTGCTGCTAGGACTGGAAAACTGCTAAAGGTGTGCCAGCTTCCTGCATTGTGGGCTGGAAGGGCCTGTGGCCTGTTCTGAACATGGGAAATGGCAATGTTTCTGTTGCTCATGGGGCATGGGAGGGCTGTGTGCCCCACAAACGTGGACATGAACTGTTCTGTTTTTCTCAGGGTGGTGAGCCTGACTTGCAGACTGTGAGCAAGATGGTTCTCAATGACTGGCAGAGGGGCAGAATCCCTTTCTTTGTGATGCCACCAATGGCAGAACCAGTGGCAGGTCAGCCAGATCCCCAGGTAAGAATGTGATGCTTGTGCCTCCTCTTCCCTCATATTTGATTTTCCCAATGGTATTCACTGCTGCTTCTCCTAGAGTGTCATGGATCTTTGGCAGTGCATGTCCTGGGCTCTGCCCAAGCATGATCCTTCATGTGACACCTGAATTTGGTGAGGACCAGGTAGCAGTGCTCTTTACAGAGATGTCTGAGTCATTACTCCCAGAAATGTCAATAATCATGTTGTGCTCTTGGGCTTTTTCTGATGAGAGAAAATGGAAGTTGTTCCTGGAGACGGTGGGACAGACTTTTACATCCTGCTCTTCCTTGCAGCCTCCTGTTTTGGAAGCAGCTGTGACATCCAGCCAAGATATCACAGAGGAGAAAGTCTCTGAGTTGGTGGCACCAGGTGTGGAGGCAGCAGGAGAGGGGAACAGCACAAACAATGAAATCAGGCAGCTCATGTCCCACGTTCGGCAGAACTTCGGCAGGATTAACGTGGCACCTCAGTTCTCAGAAGAAGACCTGGTTCCTGTGGATGTGCCAGGTTTTGATGACACAGACCATGATTCCTCTGGGGAGGAGGAGCAGGAGGAGGAGGAGGAAGAGGAGAATGAGGAACATCAGGATCCAGGAGAGGAGGAATTGCAGGTGGCACCAGGTGTCCAGGAGGGCCCTAAAGCAGCTCTTAAGGCTTTGGAGGACAAGATTGCAAAATACAAAAAATTTTTGGATAAAGCTAAGGCCAAGAGATTCTCAGCAATAAGGTACCTAAATCTGTCCAATACATTGCAGGGGGGGAAAGGGCTGATGAGGCTCTGCTGTAGATTGACTCCATTTCTGACTTGCTTGACACACATAAGTTGCCACAGCTTATCTGGCTTAGCTATAAGGGTTGGGAATTGGGCCAAGTAGCAGTTTGTTTTTGAAAGATTATTCCAAGAGCTGCTATTTACCAGCAAATTAAAAATGTTCTCACTTTTGGAAAGCTGCCTCTCAAACTATGGATAAAGTTAGCATTATCTTGGTTATCTGGGCAGCAATACTGCATCCTTGGATCTCTCCTTGATGTTGGATAATCCCAAGGCTGGATAAGCCTGGGTGTTCATGCATGTGCAATGAATCCTGGCCCATGCAGCAGGCCCAGTTTTAGCAAAGCTCACCCTCCAGCCTTGTGAGGAGGGAGATTTCAAGGTTTAAGTGCTACATTTTCTCTCTCATATAACTCACAATCACAGTAACTCCAGCAACAAGGGTATTGCAATATTCTGGTGCAAAGACTGGCTTTGATGCTGACAGGGGACTGGGATCTGCTGGAGTCTGATGGCTTCTCAGAGGTGGTCACTGTTTGTGTAACAACAATCTTTTATTGCTGGTTTTATCTTCCACAGAATCCCCAAGCGACTGAGTGACCAAGTGTTTGCAAAATCCATGGAGAAGGCTGAAGAACCCAAAGAAACTGGAAACAGAGGTAAAACAAGATTAGTAGATGTTCTTAATTTACATTTGGAAATCCTATGAGCCAGAGAAAAAAAATGGCATTACAGGGAGAAGCATCCACTGGATCCTGTGTGCAAGATCTTTTCCCCTAAAACTACTTAAATCTCCCTTTAGCTGTCCCAAGGGCTGCTGCTGACCTGGTGTAGCCTTCCTGTGGAACAGCTGTGTGTGTGATGGGAGGTGTCCCTCTCAGTGAGGGAAGATGCAGTGGAAGCAAGTTTTGAGTTCCAACAGCCTGGGCTCCAGGCAGGCTGCAGCCAGAGCAGCTCCCCTTCCATGGGGTGTTATAGGAAGGAGTAGTTGGGGTTTGGGATGTTATAAAAGCAAAGATACTTCAAGCTGTAGGTTTTTACTGAGTTGTTGTCAGTTTTAGTAAAGGCACAATCCAGTGTGAGAGCCCTGTCCTGACAGGATTGTGGAATTCTCCTGGACTTGGATGGGGCTGGAGCAACCTGCTGCTCAAGAGCAGTTTTCACAGTAATAGCTGTGATTCTCTTGTGAGGAACATTCATGTTGTTTTGGTAGAAGCTCTTAAATACAGCCAAGGGAATATGTTGCTCAAGGAGTTGAAATGGTGACCTCAGCCTGCAGTTCTTCAAACAAATGAATGTTCTGGAAGATACCAAGGGCATGATCTCTGCTGTTTGCAGGCACAGAGAAGAAAAGAAAGATGAAAGAAGAGGAAAGTGATGATGATGATGACCAGTTGGGTAAACAGCCTTGTAAGAAACTCACATCCAAAGAAGTAAGTTTGCTTTCCTGTAGTACAACTGAGCAGGGAAATAAGCTGGCTTTTTTATCCTTGGCCATATCACTAATGAGCCTGTTGTCACTGAAGAGCTTTGAGACTTTGGGCACGAACAGAAGGGGAATGAAATCTGAATTCTGTTCTGAATGTTCTGTGACAATTTCTATGACCCCCCTCTTACCTGACTATGCACACCAGATTGAATCTTGTGTCTTGCTGCAAAGACTGAAGTGGAGCTTTCTCCCATAAGAGCAGGGCGGGTGGGTTCCGTACAGAGTCACATCAGTACCATTTAGTTTGAAATTATTTATTTTACTTAACGTGTGTGGAATGCAAAGTGAACACCATTGGAGAGTTGCAGACACTGAGGCTCTGGATGCTGGGGATTTGCTAATGTGTTTTGTGTTTGCAGAGGAGACGAGCCGAGAGGCAGCAGCGCTCCAAGAAAGTCGGAGTCCGGTATTATGAAACTCACAACGTGAAAAATAAGAATAAGAACAAGAAAAAAACTGGCTTGGAGGGACAAAGATCAAAGCACAAAAAATACAACCATAAGAAATAGCTGCTTATTCTATTAAATTTTACATAAAACAGCTCTAGTATGTGGTGGCTTTTTTTACTATAAAACTTGCGGTTCCTGTTCAAAGCCCAGTGTGACCGGTCTGTCCTGGCCCCAGGAGCAGCATCTCTGTCTTTGTTTCTGCATCATCTGAAAGTTCTTTGTGCAGTTGGAGCTGGTGGTATTTCCACATCGCTGTCCCAGGCCAGCAAATACTGCAGTAGCCAAGCAGCCATTCCAATGTTGCTCAGTGGTGGGGTTTGGGTGGGTTTAATCTGGAAATTGGCTTTATGGGGTTTTTCACATGACTGCAGGGAATTCTCTCTCCCTTGTTCACCTTCTATGTACCAGCTGCTCACAGAGGTACCTCAAGCAGGGATTTCATTTGCTTCCAGTGCGAAGTGAACTTGTGACTGCCATTGTTCCCCTTCCTTTCACCAGAAACAGTCACACCCAGAGCTCTGTGCTGCCTGTGCTGTTACTGCTGATGGTTCTGACAAGGGATTTCCATGTACAGTTGACACCAGCAGATACTCAAGGAAATGCTCCCAAGACACCTGTCCAAGAGTGAGCTGCCATTTCTTTCTTGGTGCATGTGACTTACTTTGCTTGCAAGCACTTTTATATTTCTGAATCTTCTACAACATTTTCAAATTAATAATGTCAGAGAGATGTTTGCATTTAAAAATGTTTATTAGTTATTGCTTTGAAGGTCATTAGCACATTACCAACAGGCAAGTTCCAGACAAGTTCACTGTTCAAAGAGCTGACTGCTGAGATGGCTCTGAAGGAGGGAGCAGTAATTAATAAAGCTCTTGAATTTCAACTCTTCAAGAGAGAAAGAAAGAACACAGTTACACTGCCTGCTGTTACTGGTAAGTGAAAACTCAAGATCATTTTAGGAAGACAAATCTTTGTCACTAATTGCAAGCTTCTTGCTCTGACAGCTCTTCTGAGCCTGCCTTGAGGACAACAAAACAATTAATTCTTTGCTGCAATGATGCATTCAAGTTGGGCCTGAAAAACAAATGAGACAGTGAGACAAATTAGATTTCCTAACCTAAAAAATAAACCTTCAGTGCTGTGAAGGGCTAAATTTTCTGTTGGATGTTCACAGCAAGGAGCTGAGGGATGCTGTGCTGCTGCCAGGAGAGCCAGGCCAGGTTTGTTCCCCAGCAATTCCGTTCCTACATGTTTTATAAATTAGTTTGTCGTTCCTGGCATGCACACTTGTTGCATTCTGAGGAGAAGAGAGCTGGCCTTGGCTCTGTACGATGAGAGACTCTGTTTAGAATGTGAAGCATTGAGGAGGAAATTAAATAAAAGCTGTTGAAACAGTGGTCTGAATTCTCAGATTTGAAGCTGGACTATGTGAGCTAAATTAAGTATTTGGCTCTCTAGCATTTGGAACATGAACTGACTCCGGGACAAGAGGAGCTGGGAACAGCAAATTCTGTGATTACTGAGAAAATTTGATGCCAGTTAGGGCATGGATGGGAGCAGCCACCACAATAACCCTCAGCAGTGGCACACACAGCTGGTCAAGTACAGGTACTTCAAGGAAGAATCTGACTCAGGGGCAACACACATCTGATCTAAGATTTTGTGTCCTAAGCAGCCTAAAAATATGAGTTTGAAAGTAGGATCTGCAGGAAAAGCAGCTTGCTCTAAGGGAGATGTTTTTAGCTGGAGCCAGAAACATTTGATGCTCTTCAGGGTGACATTCTTTCCTTACTTAAAAGATGTGAGGTTTTTTTTTTTTTCCTTTTAAAAACAAAGTACAGAGCAGAAGCTCTGTTCTCCCCAAAGCCACAAGCACAAATAATTATCTGGTCCCTGCACAGTTGTTCTTGGGTAATATTTAATGTTAAATGGTGTGTTGTGTTCCTAGGGCTTTAATGGTTTTAATGAGAATTTTACCACTAGTATTTGGAATTTTGGAGTTTTACTGACCTTCAGCTGCTGGTTTGTCCGTTTGAGGAACAGAACCTCCTCACTGTGTTTCTTCTCTTCTATTTCTCTCCGTTCTGTTTCTTGCCTTTCAATGGCCTCACATTTCGCTTTCTCTTCACTCACTTGTTTTTCCAGCTCCTCCTTCTCCTCTTCCAGCTCTGCAATCTTGGGAAAGAGCACAGATGTCTCAAGTTTTGTTGGCAAACAGTCAATTTTCAGTTCAGATGGGACTGGTGCCTTGAGAGGCTACCTAGAACAGAGGCTAGGCAGAGTTAAAGGAATGGAGAAGGTTTTATTTAAAGGCCTTCAAAGGATACACCTTGGGCAGTACAAGAGCCTGGCCAAGGCTACACCCAAAATGGACCATGGGTCAAGAGTTTTCACACTTTTGTAAGTCCATTTACATATTGGAGTTAATTGTTGAATTACAGCTTCAGGTTATGAAGTCCCATCCTCCCAGTTTGCTCTCCTCAATTTGCTGTTGTTCATACTTTTTGGGCCTGAAGCTATAATGGTGTTCTCAGGAAAGGAAAAAGGATTGTTTTGGCTAACTAAACTGTGAAGAGAACTTGCTAACACTCTGTATGAAGTTCAGAGTTATATAATAATGCAGTACAGAATCTGAAAAATACAAGAGTTAAAATTTAAGGCATCAGGATAAAGTGGTGTGTGGTGCAGTCTTTAAAGCTGTGCAACAAGCTTCAGAAGGGCAGCTAAGCCCGAGGAGCATGAGCTGAGTATTCTGATGGTCTTTGCTGCCATCCTGTGGAAATGGAAACAATGAGTTTAAGGATATAAAAATCGGCTGTGTTCAGGTGCAGAAAGCTCCATCATGGGGCCCCAAGGCGTCACTCACATTGTCTCACTTTAATTTTCAGTGAAGACTTGAAAAAAGAGAACAGGTTTCAGTGAAATAATTCTATTACATTAATTGGGATACTAGCACTAATTAAACTCTGCTTTTGCATTGTTTTCAACAGTAAAAGAGAAAAAAATTCAGTATCATAGTTCATACATGGTGACCAGAGACAGTGGACTATGTTTTTAATGTAATTATTTAGAATCTGTTGTGCAATGGGAAGCTGTAAAGATTTAAAGAGCAGAAATTTTCTAAACACTATCAAAGAAGGATCTTCCCATAAAATAACCCACCACAACAGACACTTGACATAAGCACTGTAAGGCAAACAGGAAGGTGTCAAGGTGGAGGTTTGGAATTAGCATAGCAGACAAAAATTCCACTGTGCAGACCACAGGAAAGGAAACAACTTTCCCACAGTTCACGCAGTGCCTGCAGAGCACCTTGTGGAACCTGTCAAGGACATATTTTATTAAAAATCCTTTTGCTAGGATTTTTCTGCTGAGAAGCTGAGAGGCCTCAGAAACAAAATGTAACCAATGGTTATCTGCTGCTGTGGAATGCCACAAGTGCATCTGGGATTGGTCTCATGTGGTTGTTTTTAATTAATGGCCAATCACAGTCCAGCTGGCTCGGACTCTCTGGTCAGTCACAAGATTTTATTATCATTCCTTTCCTTCCTTTGCTAGCCTTCTGATGAAATCCTTTCTTCTATTCCTTTAGTGTAGTTCTAATATATAATTTTCTTTTAATATATTATATATCATAAAATAATAAATCAGCCTTATGAAACATGGAGTCAAGATTGTCATCTCTTCCCTCGTCCTGGGGCCCCTATAAACACCACCACAGGAACCCAAGGAGTTTGGCAAGGTGTTGGGAAGGATGAAAGTTTGACAAGAAAGTCTCACAGATATGTGTGCTTAGCAGATTTTTGAATGTAGAGTCTGATGAAGGATAGAAATGAAAGCAAGTTTTGGTATAGAAGAAAAGAATTGCTGAGCCAGTCTCATTGGATAACCAAGGAGGCAAAGGGTGTGTTAGTTAGAAGGGATTTTTATGGCTTAGAGCAGAGGATAAACCCACCCCAAACAAGAAGATGTTTTTACTAAGAAGAAAGATAGCACAGGCAAACAAGTCAGCAAAATTGCAAGTAGAAAAAAGGTCTCAGAATTTTCCACTGCAAGAAAACTGAAAACCAACTTCTAGCTTAAACTGTAATGTACTAACTTTTAGTGATTGGAGAATAGCAACATGAAGATAGTAATTAATGTAGTTATGATAGGCTATAGATAAAAGTTCAGGTATAGATTGGTTCTACTGTATGAAGATGCTCAGGAAAGAAAAGTATAGAATGCATTGTAACCAAAAGAAAAGTATAGAATGCATTTGTAACCAAAACTAAAGGGTCTCCAGGCCTGCCTGCAGCAGGAGCTGACAGCTGTAGGCAGAGGCTCTGTTGCCCATGACCCAGGACTGCTGTAACTCTTGGCTGTACTAAACTGCATTTTGGAGAGCAGCCTGGAGTCCCACATCCCTCATTTCGGCTCTTACAGTGGCACCCAATGTGCAGCACCATTATTAATAGCCTGGATGAGGGATGCAGGAGTCCAGCTGTAGGCACAGGCTCTGTCACCCATGAGCCTGGACTGCTGTAACCTCTTGGATGGAATAAACTGCATTTTGGAGAGCAGCCTGGAGTCCCATATCTCTCATTGAGCTCTGAGAGTGGTTCCCAACATGTGGCACCATTAGTAAGAGCTTGAATGAGGGATGCTGTTCTTCAGGCTTGTCTGCAGCTGGAGCTGACAGCTGTAGACACAGGCTCTGTCACCCACAACCCTGGACTGCTGTAACATCTTGGATGGAACAAACTGCACTTTGGGAGTCCCACATCCCTCATTCAGGCCCTTACAGCAAAGAAATTCCTTACACCCCATGGCTTTTACACCCTTCAGTGCAGGTGGCTCACCCTTTTCTCCAGGTGGGCCTTGCCCTGCTCGGCCTGCAGCGCCTTGCGCACGCCGAAGGCCACGCTGCTCTCGTAGAGCGCCTGGTACGCCGACAGCGTCAGCTGCAGCTCGTCCCGCACGCGCAGCAGCAGCAGCCCCCGCTCCGCACAGCTCACCGTGGTCTGCCGGATCAGCTCGTCTGCAAGGGAGGAGGGACAGGCCCTGCAGTGCCTCTGCCAGGGACTGGCTGCTCGTCGCGCTGGTTTTTGAAGGTTTTCTAAGCGTTCTGATGTTTGTGTTCCTGTAACGAACTTTCTCACGCGCTTTGTGTAAATAATTTACTGTTTTGCAGTCTTTTGTGGAGGAGGAGGAATTTGGTGGGCTGTTGGTTTGGGCAGTGTCATTGGAGAGGTGGCACTTTCACCCTCCAATCCACTGTCACTTTTGGAAATCTATAAATGTTGGAGCCAGGAAAATAAAGGTCCCTTTTCTACCTTGGAAAGAGCAGCGAGTCCACATTGTGTTGCTTCGTGTCCTATATTGACATCTCACCTGCGGCTGCAGCTCTCTGGCCACAAACAGTGAACAGCTCTCTCTGGCCAGCGAGAGAAACAGTGAACAGCCCTCTGGCCACTGAAACAGTGAACAGCCCTCTGGCCACTGAGAGGAGCAGCGAGCAGCTCTCTGGCTGCTGAAACACTAAACATCTCTCTGGGCACTGGGAGAAACAGTGAACAGCTCTCTGGCCAGTGAGGGAAACAGTGAACAGCCCTCTGGCCACTGAAACAGTGAACAGCCCTCTGGTCACTGAGAGGAGCAGCTATAAGTTACTTTAGATAAACTTAGTTGAAGTGAAACTAAGAGGATAACTACGAGGATTCGAGGTTGTTTTCCACTTGCAGGCAACCCCTCACCTTTGGGAGCCCACACTGTAGAGCGTGTAACACACACAGAGCTATAAATAACTTTAAGTAAAGTCGGTTGAAATGCAGCTAAGAGGGTAACCAGGAGGATTTAAGGCTGTTTTTCACGTGCAGGCATCCCCTCACCTTTGGGAGCCCAGCACTGTGTCATAAGAGTGTGTAACCCAAACCCGGCTATAAGTTACTTTAAATAAACTCGGTTGAAGTGCAGCTAAGAGGATAAGATCACTAGGAGGATTCAAGGCTGTTTTTCAGGTGCAGGCTGTCCCCGGGCTGAGAGCTGTGTCGGGCACTGACCGAAGCACTGCGTGTAGAGCTCCCTGCGCACGGGGCACAGCCCGGTCTCCCGCGCCTGCCGCTGCTGCAGCTGCCGGTCCAGCTGTTCCTGCAGCTGCACGACGTCGCGGCGGGTGCTGGGCGCGGTGGACACCTCCTGCACCCACAGCTTCTGCGCCTCCTCCCACTCCCTGCCAGACAAGCACCGGCCGTTACCGGAGGCACCGGGCGCCCCCCGGGCACCGCCGGCCCCGGCCCGGCCCCGCTCACCGCGGCGGCAGGATGAGGTTCAGGAGCTCCTGCGGCTGCTGCGTGGCGGAGAAGCCGGCGGGGGTGCGCGGGGCCTGACCCTGCGGGAACACGACAGCACAGCGCTGTAGGAGCGGGCAGGGCACCGCGGCACGCCCGGCCGCCGGCCCGCTCAGCCCCGGCGGAGCGCGGTGCCCCCCTGCGTGCCCCTGTGGGTGCTCACCGCCGCGGAGGGCCTGTCTCCTCGGCGGGACACCAGCACGGGCGGGCAGTACCGCAGCAGCGACTCCGGCGGCGCCGCCATGGCGGCCGCGGCACTGTCACCATGGCGACCGCGCCGCGCAGCAACGCCCGGGAGGAAGCGCTGGCGGACCGGAAGTGCCGGCGGACCGGAAGTAGCGGCACTTCCGTCGGGACGGGCGCCATGGAGGCCGCGGCGGAGGAGCGGCGGAGAGAGCGGCGGCGGCGGCGGGAGGTGGCGGTGAAGGCCGAGCGGCGCAGCCCCCGGCGCAGTCCGTCGCCGCCGAGCGAGGAGCGGCGGGGCCCGGCAGGACCGCGCGCGGGCAGCAGGTGAGGAGGCCCAGCCGCTCGGCCCCACCACGCTCGGCCCGGCCCCGCCGCTCAACCCCTCCCGTTGTTCCCCAGGTCGCCCCGGCGGAGGAGCAAGTCCGGGCGGAGGAGCCGCTCCCCGCGAGGCAGGAGGAGCCGCAGCCACAGCCCGCACCACGGCGCCGTGAGGGTGAAGCAGGTAAGTGGGGCTGTCGGTACAGCGGGGCCCGGCGGGCGCGGTTCCCGGGACTCGGCCGGGCACAGAAGGCGCCTCTTCACTTGTCAGTTCGGACTGGGCCCTGCTTGGTGTCCCGTGAGCAGAGGGGGGATCTGCGCGAGTCAGGAGCTCCTATCGGAGCCCTGCCGGTGCCACAGCACAGGCGTCCCTGGGAGCTGCGTCCTTTCCCCAGCGCAGGCTGCACTGCCTATTTCTGGTGCTTTATTCCATGCAAATTGCGGGAAGCCAAGTAGTTTGGTAGGGAAATCTGTTCCACGTGGTGTCAGAGCTGTACCCCAGCAAGGTGGCAGTACCCTTTGTGCATCCTCTGTAAAAACTCCCTATATGTTTACATCAATGCCGTTTGCAGTGTCACCAATGGTGGGTTCGGCCATTGCACCCTCATCTCCCCTGTGTGCACAACCACAGGTGTTCCTCCCCATGCCTCAAATCAGAGGGATATCCACCCCAGTATGCGTTTTTCCAGTGTGTGGGATTGGGATTTTCTAAAAGGCCGAAGTAGATGAGCTGCTGTTTAGTTCATGTCTTTACAGTTTAAAAGTTCATGTTTTTACAGGTTAAAAAGTTACAAGACTCTTACTTATAAGCTATCTTCCAGTACCAGTGAGAGCTCAGGGACTGGCAGGAGTTTGGAAGGAATTTAAAGTGATTTTTGAATTGGTTTTAATAATGTAGTTGGATTTTTTACATAAGTAAGAAAAGTGAGTTTAGTTTGTGTTTGTAAGTATAGGTTAAAAAGTTACAAGACTCTTAGTTATAAGCTGTCTTCCAGTACCCGTGAGAGTTTGAGACTGGGAGGAGTTTGGAAGTAATTTAAGATGATTTTTGAATTGTTTTTGATAATGCAGGTTTTTTTTGTTTGTTTTTTTGCATAGGTAAGCGAGTTTAGTTCATATTTTTACAGTATAGGTTAAAAAGTTACAAGTCCTACTTAGTTACAAGCTGCTGATTTTCTAAAAGGCCGAGGTAGACGTGCTGCTCTTTGACTCTGGTTGTCCCTTGCAGGAGCGGGAGGATCACTGTGGCAGGGGGAAGGAGGAGAGGAAGCAGAGGCACCCAGCAGAGCAGGAGCAGCGGCGGGACCGGGACAGGAGCGGGGACAGGGACAGGCACAAGGAGCACTCAGACAGGAAGAAGAACCCCGGTGACCGGCCAGGAGCTCGCAGCCACGACCGGGACGCACAGAACCTGCGGGAGCAGCAGGCGGAGAGGGAGCTGCACAACGAGAGGAGGCGAGAGCACCGGCAGGGCGAGCCCAACGCGGAGCCCTGGCAATCAGAGAGCAAAGCCAAAGAAAAACCCGCCGCCAACAAAGAGAAACCGAGCTTCGAGCTGTCGGGGGCGCTGCTGGAGGACAGCAACACCTTCCGGGGCGTGGTGATCAAGTACAGCGAGCCGCCCGAGGCGCGCATCCCCAAGACGCGCTGGCGCCTGTATCCCTTCAAGAACGACGAGTTCCTGCCCGTGATGTACATCCACAGGCAGAGCGCTTACCTGCTGGGCCGGCACCGCCGCATCGCCGACATCCCCATCGACCACCCCTCCTGCTCCAAGCAGCACGCCGTCTTCCAGTACCGGTGAGGCTCGGCAGGGCGGGGTTTGGAAGGAATTTCAGGGTTTTTAATTGGTTTTGATAATGCAATTGGTTTTTGTTTTTCTTTTTACATAGATAAGAGAGTTTAGTTCATGTTTTTACAGTATACGTTAAAAAGTTACAAGTTAATACTTAGTTATAAGCTGTCATCCAGTACTGGTGAGACTCAGCAATGGCCGGGGTTCAGAAGGAATTTAAGGGTTTTCAATTGGTTTTGATAATGCAGTTTGGTTTTTTGTTCTTCTTTTTACATAGATAAGAGAGTTTAGTTCATGTTTTTACAGTATAAGTTAAAACGTTACAAGTTAATACTTAGTTATAAGCTGTCTTCCAGTAGCGGTGAGAGCTCGGGGACTGGGAGGGGTTTGGAAGGAATTTAAGGTTTTTTAATTGTTTTTGATAATGCAGTTGTTTGGTTTTTTTATGTAAGTAATAAAAGTGAGTTTGGTTCATATTTTTACGGTATAGGTTAAAAAGTTACAAGTTCTACTTAGTTATAAGCTGTCATCCAGTACTGGTGAGACTCAGCAGTGGCCAGGGTTCGGAAGGAATTTAAAGGTTTTTAATTGGTTTTTATAATGCAGTTTGGTTTTTTTGGGTTTTTTACATAGGACAGTGAGTTTAGTTCACATTTTTACAGTATAGGTTAAAAAGTTACAAGTTATGCTTAGTTATAAGCTGTCCTCAAGTACTGATGAGAGTTTGGAAGAGGGAGGGGTTTTTAAGGAATTTAAGACAATTTTTGAATTGGTTTTGATAATGCAATTTTTGGCTTTTTTTTTCTACGTAAGTACTAAAAGTGAGTTTAGTTCGTGTTTGTAAGTACAGGTTAAAAAGTTACAAGTACAGGTTACAAGTTACTTAGTTATAAGCCATCCTCCAGTACCAGTGAGAGCTCGGGAGTGGGAAGAGTTTGGAAGGA
The DNA here is from genome assembly GCF_023055355.1 of Agelaius tricolor. NCBI lineage: Eukaryota > Metazoa > Chordata > Aves > Passeriformes > Icteridae > Agelaius > Agelaius tricolor. The sequence continues at coordinate 3,730,942 of NW_027269296.1, read as the reverse complement.
ATTTAAGTTGAGATTTTTGAATTGGTTTTGATAATGTATGAGGTTTTTTTTCCTACATAAGTAAGAAAAGTGAGTTTAGTTTGTGTTTGTAAGTATAGGTTAAAAAGTTACAAGGCTCTTAGTTATAAGCTGTCTTCCAGTAATGGTGAGAACTCGGGAGTGGGAGGGGTTTGGAAGGAATTTAAAATTATTTTTGAATCGGTTTTCATAATGTAGGTTTGTGGTTTTTTTCCTGCGTAAAAAAAAAGTGAATTTAGTTCATGTTTTTACAGTATAGGCTAAAAAGTTACAAGGCTCTTAGTTATAAGGCTTTTTAAAGATTTATTAATTAATAAAACACATCCCCATCGACCACCCCTCCTGCTCCAAGCAGCACGCCATCTTCCAGTACTGATGAGAGCTCAGGACTGGGAGGAGTTTGGAAGGAATTTAAAGTTATTTTAATTGTTTTTGATAATGCAGTTGTTTGGGTTTTTTAACATAAGTAAGAAAAGTGAGTTTAGCTTGTGTTTGTAAGTGTAGGTTAAAAGTTTCAAGATTCTTAGTTATAAGCTGTCTTCCAATGCTGGTGAGAGCTCAGGAGCGGGAGGGTTTTGTAGGAATTGAAGATGATTTCTAAATTGCTTTTGATAATGCAGGGGGTTTTTCTTGTTTGTTTTCTTACATAGGTAAGTGAGTTTAGGTCATGTTTTTACAGTACAGGTTAAAAGTTACAATTCTCTCAGTTATAAGCTGTCTTCCAGTACCGGTGGAGCCCCACCTCCCCGCAGAGCACAATTTCTGCCTCTGCTGCCTTTGGGACACATTTGCAGTGTCTCTGGTGGCTCAGCAGCGTTGTTGTTGCAGGCTGGTGGAGTACACCCGAGCAGACGGCACCGTGGGCCGCAGGGTGAGACCCTACATCATCGACCTGGGCTCGGGCAACGGCACCTTCCTCAACAACCAGCGCATCGAGCCCCAGCGCTACTACGAACTGAAGGAGAAGGACGTGCTCAAGTTCGGCTTCAGCAGCAGGGAGTACGTGCTGCTCCACGAGTCCTCGGACAAATCTGAGGCCAACACCAAGGACGATGATGAGGATGAGGAGAAGGAGGAGGAGTCTGACAGTTAACGGATGAGGGAGAAGCTGGGGAGAGGCAGAGGAGGGAAACTCCTTGCGGTCGAACGGGACTGGGATGTGAACACGGAGCATTGCAGCACTGATGCCTCTTGTTGCCTTAAAGTCCTTTCTCTGTTGCTGGTCTGTTCCCATAGTTTGTTTTTGGGGGGGCTTTGCTCATTATTCGTGTTTGATAGTTTTGCATATCAGGAAATACAGCTTTATTTTTTATTTTATTTTTCTCCCAAGAAGCCGAAGAGCACCTGGATGTGAAAACTCTTGGTGCTGGAAACCCTCCACAGATGTTGCCAGACTCTTCCAGAAAACCATGTCAAACACAGACAGCATCTGGAAAATTATTTTTATGACTTGATAGCCCTTTGAAAATACTACAGACTGAAAGGTTAGTTAGAGAGTACCTGATGCACGTCCTGTTCCGTAGTTTGCCAAATTCCTCTGCCTGTTGGGAGTTCTGACAGGAGAATTTACCTGGATCACTGCTAAAATGGCAGAAATGTGGCAAAGATTCTCATGTATTTGTATGTTTTTGGTATTTAATTTGTCTCATGGTGACTGAGGGACGGGCATTTCACTGGAATTCCGCCTGGAAATCACAAGGGAATGTGAAACAGAAGTTAAACAGTTCCTGGAATTTCAGGTGATGAGACTGTGACCCCAGTTCCCTGTTCCCACACATGATGCTGAAGCTGTCCTGGATGTGGAGTGTCTGGGTTGTAAGCTAGAACCCTCATTTCTGACCCCACCCCAGGGTTTGTTAGTGTCAGACAGAAACACCTTTGATAGGGTGACATGTTTTAACCAGTTTGCACTATTTAAGTTCTCTTTTTATAAAAACTTACCCAAGTCCATTGTTTAACAGTGAAGAAGTCAGTGTTTAGGGAGAGAAGCACCAGTCCCACTCACTGGGAGTTGCAGAGTTTTTTTGGTGTCTCTCCAACGTTGCTTTATGTTCAATGTGTGTGTCCCACACTTCACTGACTCACCTGGATGTTTGTGGTCTCACCTGTTCATCCCTGCTGTGTACAGACTGTACACAAAGGTGCTTGTTGTACACATGGATAGTGTAAATATGGGGCATTGCTGTGGGGTTTCAGATGGGTAGGATGGGGTTTGAGCAGGAGGAGCTCCTTTATATCTACTCCAAGGGTTTTTAAATAAACAATTTGTAAATTTAGCCTTGATTGCTTTCAGTTGTAATACTTGTCTAGCATCCTTTTTTCTTTTTTCCTCAGAAGACTTGAAGTTTCAGCACTTGTTTCTGTAGTAAAGAAACCAAATAAGTTCAAAACTGCATAATTTGTATGCTGGAGAATCTGTGAGCACAGGAGGTTTGTATTGCTCCCCTCTCTCACCCCAGAGTGGCTCACTCTGTGTCTGGGAAGTGACAGAATTGCTGTACTGCAAAAGAGCAAAGTGGCCCCCAGTGTCACTGCAGAGGACTTGAGTGACACAGTTTAATAGAATCACAGAAGGGTTTGGGTTGGAGGTGTCAGGAAAATTAATCCACTAATACCAGAAGGTTGTGTCCAAAAAGGAGACAGAGGAGTCCTGGAACTTTATTCCAATCAAGGGAGAGGCCATGGAGCGTTCCCCATGGGGTCTCTCAAATTGTTTGAGGATGCAGCCTCCTTTTTATCCCAATTTCCCAGCTGCATTTCCCTCTCTCTTTGCCCACTGACTGAGGTACTTGAGAGGTACAGACTTCCCAAAACACCTAATACAGAACCCCTTCCAATATATACCTCCCCTTTTTTCCCTTGTGTGGAATTCCTGTGGAATTAATGGTTCTTCCCATTATTTCTTTTATCTCTCAGTTTCCAGTTTTATTTATCAGCACACCTACAGTTTGTCTGTAAAGACAAATCCCTCTCAAAAGGGAATCATTTATCAATTAGCGGAATCCTTCCCATTATTTCTTTTATCTCTCAGCGCTGGTTTTATCTACTAGCAGACCCACAGTTTGTAAAGACAAATCCCTTTCATTCCATTTATCAATCAGCAGAATCCTTCCCATTGCTTCTATTATCTCTCAGCACTGCTTTTATCTACCCACAGCTTGTTTGTAAAGACAAACCCCTCCTTCCTTTTAGAGTGACCCTAAAAACCACGGAATTGGGGGATATCTGAATTTTTAGCAGAATTTTTAGCAGCAGAACCACAGAACGCTCCAACCTTTGGGGCTGCCCCGGTGTCGCTGTCACCGAGCCTGGGTCCTGACGACCAGGCTACCCCAGGGTGTTGCGTTTGGTGACAGAATTTTGGTCCATGCAGTTATTAGGGCAGAAAGCTTTAGGGCTTTGATTGTGTTTGGGGTGAGGAAAACAGTTGCAGTTATTATGGTGTATAGGTAGAAGTTGAGGAGGGTAAGTTTAGGGTTGTAGATGATAATGATTGCTCTTCAGCCTAGGTGGGAGATGGAAGAAAAAGCTAGGATTTTTCGGATTAGTATTTGGTTGAGCCCCATTCATCCTCCCAGGGCTAATGAGAGGATAGGCAGGGTAATTAATTAGGAGTGTCGGGTTTATTTAATGAGGCTGAGGTTATCGCCCCGCCCCTCCCGCCTCACCAGCGCCCCTGGCGGCCGCCGCCGGCACCGGCCCGCCCCGCCCGCGCAGGCCGCGCCGCCATGGCCGCGCTGCACGCCAAGGCCGGTGGGCCCCCTCAGATCCCGGACACCCGCCGGGAGCTCGCCGAGCTGGTGAAACGCAAGCAGGAGCTGGCGGTGAGCACCGCGGAAGGGCTCGGTGCGGTGCGGGTGGCGGCGGAGCGGCTGGGGGAGCGGCGGGGCCGGAGCGGCGCGGCCCGGCCTGCTCCATGCGCGGCGGTGTTCCCGGCAGGAGACGCTGGCAAACCTGGAGAGGCAGATCTACGCCTTCGAGGGCAGCTACCTGGAGGACACGCAGATGTACGGCAACATCATCCGCGGCTGGGATCGCTATCTCACCAACCAGAAGTGAGTGAGGGGCGGAGGAGGCGCTGCCCGCCCGCCAGGGCCCCCCGCCCGCCCGGCCCCGCCATCGCGCCTGTCTCTGTTTCAGGAACTCCAACAGCAAAAACGACCGCAGGAACCGCAAGTTCAAGGAGGCCGAGAGGCTCTTCAGCAAGTCGTCGGTCACCTCAGCAGCGGTGAGTGCTGGGACAAGCCCTGACCCCATAACCGTCCCTGTGTCCACCCCTCTCCTCATCCGCGTCCTCATCCTTGTCTCCATTCCCATCCCTTTCCATGTCCCCACTCCTGTTCCTGTTTTATCCCCATTCCTTTCCTTGTTTCCATTCCTGCTCCTGTTTTATCCCCATCCCATCCCATCCCATCCCATCCCATCCCTGTCCCTTGGTGCCTCAGTCCTGCTGTGATCACCTGCAGAATGAATTCCCCATTTGAAATCTCATTCTTGCCCTGGCTCCCTGCCCTAAGCATCCCCATCCCACCCTGCAGCCTCTTCCAGAGCCCCTTTCCGGGAGTTTGGGGGTGGGAGGGTGTCTCTCCCTGGTGTCACTGCTGTCCCCTGGCTTTGTCTGTGCCCCAGACCCCCAGTGCCACATGGGGCACTTCAGAGGGACGTGTCTGTGTGACCTGGTCTCTGTGCTTTGAGCCCTGGGAAGTGAATCCCTGCTTGGCCTGACATGCTGTTTGCTTTTGCAGGCTGTCAGTGCGTTAGCTGGAGTGCAGGACCAGCTCATTGAGAAGCGTAAGTCCCTTTGTCATTTTTCTCTGAATTTGGGAAGAATTACGCTCTCCCCACCGTTCTGCCCTGTCTGGGGTCTGGCTCCCCAGCCCCTGTGTCTGCTGCCCTCAGGCTGCTCCTGGCTTCCCAGGTTCCTTCCAGGCTCAGAGGGCTTTGTTGTGTGTGAAAGGGATTGAAATTGCTTTGGTGCTCTGTGGAGGAAGAGGCTGGAGGAGCTGAAGCCCTGCATCTGCAGATGTGTCAGTCACAGGAGGCCTGGGGAGGGACCACTCACCTCCAGGACACTGAGAAACCTTTTTGTGACCAGCAGCAAATCAGATGTGGTTCCTCAGAGCTGGGGAGCAGCTTCCTGTCCATCCTGCAGAGCTGTTTCCCAGGCTCTATGTTTCACCTGGTGCTGCAGGGCTCAGGTGCCTCTGCTGCTGTTCTGGGGCTGTTTCTCGCCCTCAGGGCTGTGCCAGGAGCTCACTCTGGTGCTCACCTGGCTTTGTCCTGCTCTAGGGGAGCCGGGCAGTGGCACAGAGAGTGACACTTCTCCAGACTTCCACAACCAGGAGAATGAGCCCAACCAGGAGGATGCTGAAGAGCTGGATGGCTCCGTGCAGGGTGTGAAGCCCCAGAAAGCTGCTTCCTCCACTTCCTCTGGGAGCCACCACAGCAGCCACAAAAAGAGAAAGAACAAAAACAGACACAGGTCAGTGGGACCAGCAGCCTGCTCACCACACCTGGACAGCTGGCTGGGGCTGGATTGAATTTATTGCCTGAGGGGAACCAGTAACACCTTGGAATAACCAAGAGGCAGCTGGGGTCAGTTCTTTGGGTGGTTTTCCTGCTTTTGGACGAGGAGGGGAGAGTGCTGAGGAAGTTAAACAAGCAGCACAGGGTGCTCACTCCAGCTGTGGCACAGCTGGGCAGCTTCTCCAGCTCTCCCATCTCTCCAGGATAAAGCTCATTCCTTCCAGCAGGTCCTGACCTCCTGAGCTTGCTGCTTGGTTTCTGCAGAGCCCAGGGATGTTAGTGCTTGCTTTGAGGGAGGGTGGAAAGCCAGTGGGAATGTTTTTGGGGTTTTGGACACTGCCTGTGTCTGGATTTCCAGTCCAGCCCCTTCCAGCTCTCACATCCCACCTGAGTCTCAGTGCTGGCATAGAGGAGTTGCTGTGTCACCTTCACCTCAGAGTGTTTGTTATTAAACTGACCTGAAATTCACGTGGAACAGATTCATTGAACTCTTTTCTGCTTGGATTTACCTGTCCAGCTCTGCCCCTAAGGCATAATGAGGGCAGTGAGCTGGTCCCTGTGCCCTCAGCCAGGCTCTGGCAGTGACAGTGCCTGTGAGTCAGGCCCTGAGGGAGGAAAACCCTGGAGAGGAGACACTGCAGAGCTGTCTGGAAGGATTGCTGAAGCTGGGGCTTAAGGATCTCATAGAAGTAATGGGGCTTTTAAAACTTTCTAGTTTTAAAAGTTCTCTCAGAGCCATTCTGTGCTGGCTCTGAGCTGTTGGCTCTGCCTAGGGACAGGCTCTCCTCTTTAAGGGACCTGCCATGCAATTAGAGAAAGGGTTTAAAGTGGTAAAACTTTACAAGGGGGGCTGGGGACAGTTGGGGTGGGACACGAGGTAGGTACAATGCTTGAAAAATGCTTAACTCCTTTTTTGCCTTCATTAAGTGTTGAGTCATTAGCATGTCTTTAATTCTTAGGTCAGAATTTGCTTCCTACAGCAGCCTGAATTGGGCAAATATCCAAAAGGACTGGATGTCCCTTTGGTTCCCCATGAGCTGGGAATCCAAAGAAGTTCAAATCTCTTTTTTTGCCTGTAGATATTTGGAAGAAGTTCAGGAATAACACAAGAAACTACATCCGTGAACAAGTCCAGAGAAACAACCTGTAAAACAGAAGTACAGCTTAAGGAAACTGCCATTTCAAACAAATTAGAAAATATTCTCCCTGGACAAACCATGGCCAACAACATGGTGGGGTGCAGGGCAGGTGCTGGAACTGACACAAATCTCTTTGCTCTGGTCCATGACCCGGACTTTAGGGACAGGAGCTGAGGCTGTGTGGCTCTGGGTTCCTTCACATCCCCCCTGTGCAGCTTTGGCTGGACAGGAGCCCTGCCCTGCTCACCTGTGGCAGCTTCTGTGTTCCCTTTCAGACACTCCGAGGGGCTCAGCAAGGCAGGAACTGACTGTTTGTAATGCTCAGCAGGGCCAGATAGACAATTAAAAACCATAAAAAGATCATTAAATTTGTCTGTAATAAAAGCTCTGTTAAAATTGTGATTGCTGTTACTGAGTATCCCCTAAATTTTGGCAGACAAGACCAAACAATTCTCGAATATGTTTAGGTTAAAAACACCCCAGCAACAACGTGCAGCGAGGGCATCCCAGGCCCCACAACCCCACAGGTGCTCCAGCCAGACCTGTGGGTCTGTCCCCTGAGGGGTCTGGCATGACAAAAGAGAAAAATAAAAGAAATGTTGCCTTTTCTCTTTATTCAGAAGCTCTTCCTCTTGCCAGCCCGACTCTGGGTTGTGCTGCCCCGTTCTGGGAGGTGCTGGGGAAGGGCCCTGCTGCCTTCCCCTCTGGGATCTTTGGCTCCAGGTGCACCCAGGGCCTCAGGTGTGGCTGCAGGGGCTGTGCTGTCCCTCTGCTCCCTGCCACACCACAGCAAGGCCAGGCTGGAGATGATTTTCTGTGTGCTTGGCTGGGTTTGAGGGAGCCCAGTGCTGTTTGCTGTTAGTGCAGTCCTGGAATGGGATTCCGTGATCAATCCTGCCAGCTGTGGGCACAGCTGGGTCTGGGGGGTGGGACAGTCCCCAAACTGCTCAGCTCTGGCCCAGCATCCCTGGGCCACCAGAGCTGGGGACAGCAGCGTTGTTGGGGTGTGGGGGGAGCAGCCCAGTGCAGGGTTGGGCACCAAGTTCTGTGTCACCTCTGCCTGAAGCAGCTTTGCCTTGCCCTGGCAGCCCAGCCCCCTGCCCAGCTTCCTGACCCCTCACTTTGGTTTTCCAAGCCCTCGGGTTCCTGTCCTGCCCTTGGGTCTGGCAGCTGCCCCTCCTTCAGCTCCTAAAATCCCCTGTGTGAGCCAACCCCACCTCTGTGCTAACACCTCTTGTTCCCAGAAATCCAGTGGGGAGGGGGACTCTGCATTGCCAAGCCAGAGAGCTTTTTGTGTCCAGTCCTGGTTAAGATACCTGAAGAACTCAATGGTGTTTGAACACTGGCTTTATTATTTATTTCATTTCATTTTTTTAGCAATCTCGCTAGGGTGGCTAATCAATTAATTGATTTAATTCATTAGTATATTAATTTCTATTGCTTTCTTCCTTTCAAATGCTGCCCCTCAGCCCGTCTGGCATGTTTGATTATGACTTTGAGTAAGTTTGACTTGAATTAGTACTTGTGCTGTGTTGTTAGTGTGTAGACACGATGTGCCTTTTGAGACCTCGCTAACCCCTAGTTTATCTGTTTAATTGTAGGTATGTATATTAGGTTAGGCTGGGAAGTATTTTTTAAAAACAGAAAAGCGTGATGGAGGTAACATTTTATTTAATAACTTCAGCAAATTATAAATTAACTTCACTCTTCTTTACCTTTCTGTTTCATATTTGAATAGATAAAACTTTTTAACTTTAAAACTTAGTTTAAAAACTGATTCTTTTGGCTTTGCTGCTTAAGGAGATAAGTATAGACTTGGATATTTCCTTTTGGAAAAATGTACTTAACTCAGTAATTTTGGCTCATATAATCCCTGTCATCCTAACTCCTCTCTCTATCCGAGTAAATAACTCTCACGCTATGTCTGGCTAATTACCTGTGGCATAGTTACACCTCTGGCAGATTAAATTAACATAAAGCATGCCTGGTTCCCCTTGTTCACTGCCTAAGTGCCCTGTGATTGACTGTGCCCCTTGATTAACTCTGTCTGGGAGTGGATGGAATCTGCTTTTTGGCAAATAATAGCTCTGCTCTCCTGTGCTGCTCTCGTGCCCAGTAACCCTGGGAACAGCCCCTGGCTCAGCCAGCTGGGAATGGATGGATTAACCATAGTCTCTGTCTAGCTGTGCCCTGTGCAGTAACTCTGGTGTTGGGTCAGGTATTGACATGGACGTTTCTCTTGTCTTTCCAACCACAGGATTGATCTCAAGTTAAACAAAAAGCCAAGAGCCGTAAGTATCCGTGCTCTGTCTGTGTTTTCATTGCTCACTGGAAGGGCTGGCTGACTCACAAGCTTTAAAAACCCTCCTGCTGCTGCTGCTGTCATTTGAGTTCTTATTGTCATGGTTGAGGAGTCGCAGTGTGAGGTCAGCATTGTCCCCTGGCTGTGGCAGCAGCTGAGCCCAGGTCACAGATAACTCCTGTGTGCTTCTCATGGAAAAAGCTGCTTTGCATCCTGTTACCTTGTCATGATCTGGAGCATCAAAAGCATCTGGTTTGAGTTGATACTCAAGGTTGGAAGGGTCCTGCTTTTCAGTGTTTAGCTGCAAGAGAAAGATCTGTTCTGCCTGCAGCTAGTGGTGTGTGAGATGAGAGAGGACTGAGAGCCCCCAGCTCCAAGAGCAGACTCGGAGGTGGGAAGGTGTTAATGTGCATGTGCTGTCCTTTCTCTGCAGGACTACTAGAGCCATCAGTGCTGATGCTCCTGGGATTTAGGTCTGTGACTCCCCTCTGAGAAGCCCTGAAGCAGGATGGCAGCTGCAGCAGGAGTGACTCACTCTAAGGGACTTGGATGGGGGGAGGAAATCCTGGACCATGTACTTTGCATCATTTTTAAATCACCTGAGTTGCAGGAGGACAAAGGTGGTGTAGTAGTTGTAGTAGTTCTGAATTCCTGACTGTTCTGTGCTTCCACCTTGGTCGGGAACTTGCTGAAAAGGCTGCCACTGCTGCCCCCCTGTCACCTGCAGACCCACAGAGAGGCATTTCCTTTTCCACTGGAACTGGGCTAGGATTCAGTGTGTCCCATCCATGTCGTGAGACTTAAATTACTTTTGTTGCTGATATTTAGCTTTGAAGGTTTGGTTTTTTTTGTTTTGTTTTATTTTGTTGGTTTTGTTGTGCCTTTTTTAAAGCTGAAGTGTATAGTTACAAGTTGACTTTGGGTTTCTTTGTTTAGTCCGTGTAGTGGAAGGTTCTTCATTTTGTGGAGCAGCTTTTGATTCTTACTCAAGCAGAGAAGAAGGCAGTTTAACCCTTTTCTCTTTCATTTTAAACACCATCTCCCAATATTCCTCAGTGCATTAGGTGCAGGAAGGGCCAGAGCTCAGAGCCAACTCTTCACTGTCGCTGACTTTGGGTGGGTTCTCTTTTTAATACAAACCTCTGTCATTTGTACATAAACAATAAAAGTTCCATGTTTGTCTCTTCTCATGGTTTATTCAGTCCAAACTTTGACTCCTGCTGCTTTTTAGTGTCCATCTGCTTTATGGGGACTTGCTGGGCTTCTTCCCCTTTGGCACTGGAGCTGTTCCTTGTCCTGTGTCCCATGGGAGGTTCTCTTGGTGCTTTCTCTCCTGAGGCAGCTGTTCCTAAGTTGTGCAGGGAGTGCCAGGCTCTGATCTCCAGCTGTGTTTGGCTGATCCTGCTGCAAGGCATGACTGGAATGTCCATGGTTCTGCTGGTCAGGGAATATTGCTGGCAGGTCAGGGATGAGGCAGCTGGATTGTCCCTCTCCAGGGACAGGAATCACAGCTGGGTGCTTCTCGCAGCAGCCACGTCAGAATCTCGTTGCTGCTGTAGATCTGAGCTGTGGGGAATTGCTTTATCAGTGCTGGGATGTGTTTGTGTAACCCCTGCTGCTATGGGACAGGGCTGTCACTGAGTCCCCAGAGGTGCACAGCCTGTGGAACAGCCACAGGTTTGAGTGTTCTGCTGCACCTCTGCTCCCCTGGGATTTGGGGTCTTCCCAAACTGGGGTCTTCTCCAGGCACTGGGACTGTGAGGGAGCAGAATTCTGCTTTGGGCTGTGTCTGATCTGGGGATCAAGGCAGCTCTGTATTTGTTCCTGGAGGGAGCTGGCTTATCCTGCAGGGAGCTGGGACTGGTGGCTGCTCCTCCACGGAGGGGTCATGACAGAGCAGCTTAAAGGCCAAGCTGCAAAGCCGGCCTACTTCTGTGTTTTAAGCTACAGTTTAAGTACAGGGGGCTTGAGGATCTAAAACAGCATAAACTACAAGGCCTTGCTCCTCTATAGTTCTGGAGAAAAGAATTCTCAGCTGATGGTTTTGGTTCCCCGGCCTCGGTATGAAAACAGTTCTGCTGCTGCTGCTGCTGCTCCAAGCAGGGATGGCTGGAGCACCTGGATTTCAGAGGCTGAAGTCTCTGCTGCACCTCTGCCCTCGAGGAAAGCTGCCAGGCTTTTTTGGGTGGAGCATTTTGGAGAAGCAGCAAAGGGCTGGTGTAGCTCAGAGGCTGTGTGCAGGCAGGGTCAGCTCTGCATTCCCTGTGACACGCTGGGTGCTGCAGGGACAATGTGAAGTGCAGCCATTCCTGCCTCTGGCCGTGTTTGTCACCAAAGGAGGGGACAGCCTGTCCTGCAGCCTGAGGGGGGCACACGGATGGGGCGGAAAGAGAAATGGCACACACCCGATTCAGTCAAAGGATCAGCTGTTCCCTGCTGGGTCCTGACTCCAGCAATTGTGCCTAAAACTTCATTTGACTTCTGAACGCTTCTGTTTTACTTCCTAAAGAGCCTGAGTCACTAAAGACCCGCAGGATGGCCAGTGCCTGAGCACAGGAGTCAGAGGAAGCTGCACAGGCTTTATCTGAAAGCTAATTAAAGCTAAAAGTAGTGGTTAGAAATACATCCTGAGTCCTTTTCTTGTGAAAGATGCATCCTGAGCAAAGGAAAGCACAGGAGAGCAACCCCTGTCCTTCTGGACCGCAAAGGTGGAGCGTTAGGGAAACGCTAATCCCTGCACAGCCTCGTCACCAAGAGGATTAGGCAGGAGTTCATCTGGTGGCCGAGGGGCAGGAGGGGCGCGGTGCGCGGCTGGGTAAGGGGGCAGCGGGGAGGGAGCGGGGGTCCCGCGTGTGCTGCTCACGGCGAGCCGGGACAGAGCCCGACCGCCCTCGGTGTCGCTGCTGGGCGGCCCCGGCCGAGCCCGAGCAGGTCCGTGTCCGGCCCGCAGGTGCCCATCATGGGCCGGCCCCGAGCCCCGGCCGGGCCCTGCTGGACGCGGCTGCTGCGCGCCGGGGGCCGGCGGCTCCTGGAGCTCTGCGGGACGGCGCTGCGGGGGCTGCGGCGGCTCTGGAGCCTGGCCTGGGTCGGTACCGCACAGCCCCTTCCCCAGGGGGCTCCCCAAACCTCGGCCGGCTCCAAACGGGGCGTGCTGGGGTGCAATACCTGCACCGCTGCTGCTGCGGGTGTTGCTCTGGGGTCAGGGTGTAATCCCTGCACCGCTGCCGCTGTGGGGGGACTGGGGTCAGGGTGCAATCCCTGCACCGCTGCTGCTGCGGGTGTTGCAGCTGCCTCACCGCAACACCCGGTGCGGGAGCGGCACCCTCGTCCCTTGGGGGCTGCTCGGCTCAAGGCGCTGGGCGGGTGCGGTTGTGGCCGCTGGGGACGCGGGGACGCCGCTCCAGGGCGGGGGTGAGCCCTCCTCTCGCCCAGGTGCTGCTGATGTGCTACAAGAGCTGCTGGGATGGCGCCTTCCAGGTGACCGAGGAGGTAAAGCCCGGGACACCAGCGCCTGCTGGGTGGCACCAGGGGGGCTCTGGTGCCCACGCACCTGCGAGCCCCCACTGTCCGTGTTGGCTTCCAGCTCGGCACAGCCCTGCAGCTTAGACTGGAGGGCAGCGAGGAGGAGGAGGAGGATGTGGACTCAGATTCTGCGTGGGAGCCTGCACAGACAGGTGGGTCCCTGGCCCAGGGGTGTCCCCGGGGCTGGCAGTGCCCTGGGGGGTGGCAGGAGCTGATCTGTGCTGCCAGGGCAGTGGCGTGGCCAGGGCAGCGAGGCCGTGCTGGGGAGGCTGGAGGCTCTGGAGGCCGATGTGCGATTCCTGTGCACCGAGCTGGGGGCTGAGAAGCTGCTGTGGAGCAGCCGGTTCCTGGAGCTGCTGCGGGAACAGCAGAGCCTGCGCCAGCGGGTGAGTGCTGGGGGTCCCGGGGGGTGCCAGCCCCCACAGCCCCTGTGACCCCCCGGACCCTCACACCCTGCTCCAGCTGCAGGAGCTGCCCTGGAACACTGGGGACAGCCCCGAGCTGCTGGGGGAAGCAGAGGAACAAAGTGCCAGTGGGAGTGAGGGAGAGAGCCCAGAAGGTAGGGAATGGGAATGGTGGGGGGGCACAGGGAGGCAGTGGTGGGGAGGGGGCAATGTGCTGAGCTCTGCTGTGGGCAGTGTGGGTGAGCCACCAGCTCCCACCTGTGTGTGACCGTGCTCACAGGGGTCTGAGGATGAGGGAAGAGATGAGGATCTGACTCCATGTTTCAGAAGGCTTGATTTATTATTTTATGATCTATATTATATTAAAACTATACTAAAAGAATAGAAGAAAGGATTTCATCAGAAGGCTGGCTAAGAATAGAAAAAAAGAAAGAATGATAACAAAAGCTTGTGTCTCAGAGAGTCTGAGCCAGCTGACTGTGAATGGCCATTGATTAAAAACAACCACATGAGCCCAATCCCAGATGCACCTGTTGCATTCCACAGCAGCAGATAACCTTTGTTTACATTTTGTTCCTGAGGTCTCTCAGCTTCTCAGGAGGAAAAATCCTAAGGAAAGGGTTTTTCAGAAAAGATGTGTGTGACACACCTGGGCACTGGGTGGCACTGGGCAGCCCGGGGAGGGCGGTGCTGGGAGAGGCTCCCGGTTCTGTTCCCAGCAGGAGCCTGGCTGGGTGCTCCCACTGGTGTCTCCTCTCTCCTCTGCTTTTTTCCAGGATGCCCCTGGATGGAGGCACCTCAGCAAGCACGTGGCTCCATCCAGCCTGACAGGCAGAAAATGTAAGTGAAGGTGTGAGCAGGACTCAGCAAACCAGGCAGGATCCACACCTCCCTCCCTGCCCGGGCTGCTGCAGTCCCAGCTGCACCCCTGTATGTGCCTCCATCCATCCCTTGGTGCTGGCTGGGCCCAGCCCATCCAGCAGAGCTGCAGCCATTCCCCAGGAGCAGGAGGCAGCTCAGGACAAGCCACTGGCCCTGGGTCTGCCCCAGGACACGGCCCAGCCCTCCCTGCCCAGGGCTGACTGTGCCTGGTGAAGCCCACCGAGGAGCATCCTCCTGCTCTGCTGCTTTTGGGAGTTCCAGAACCAGAGTCTGGTCAGCACCAGCTTCAGTCACCTTGCACTGGGGTGAGGGATTGCAAAACTCACCCACTGACTTCCTGATGTTCCTGCACACGTCACAAACCTGGGTCGGCTCCTTGAGACAGCAACCAAGGGCAGGCAGCTCCCCAGGCATGGCTGAGGGCCCTGTGCTGGCCACACCACCTGGCCCAGAGCCTGCAGGGCTGAGGGGCTGCCCAGTGCCCGGGCCTGGCCCAGCACAGGGGGCTGCACCCTGCCCCAGGCTCACCCTGCTCAATAGAGGCAGCTGCTCCCCATCGCTTGTGTCTGCCTCGTCTTTCCCCAGCAGGGCTGGGACAGCTCCACCAGGCCCTGCAGGCTCTTTGGGGAGGGGGACAGGATGAGCTCTGGCTGAAGCAGAGCAGGGGCCAACACACACCCACAGCAGCAGCAGGACTGGCAGGGATCTGTGCTCCCAACGTGCCCATGCAGCTCCCACATGCAGGGAACTGAGGCAACGCCAGCAGCAGCAGCCCTGACTCACCCTGCACCCAGGGACTGCCCCGAGCTGCTCAGAAATGCCACAGAAAACCAGGTCCTGGCAGGTGCCATGGGGGCCCCAAGCTGGCCTCCCATGTGTCACACACATCTTTTATGGAAAATCCTTTCCTTAGGATTTTTCCTCCTGAGAAGCTGAGAGGCCTCAAAATATAAATATTGATTATCTGCTGCTATGGAATGCAACAGGGGCATCTGGGATTAGCCCATGTTGGTTGTTTCTAATTAATGGCCAATCACAGTCAGCTGGCTCAGACTCTCTGTCCCAGACACAAACCTTTGTTATCATTCTTTCCTATTCTATTCTTAGCCAGCCTTCTGATGAAATCCTTTCTTCTATTCTTTTAGTATAGTTTTAATATAATATATATCATAAAATAATAAGTCAGCCTTCTGAACCATGGAGTCAGATCCTCATCTCTTCCCTCACCCTCAGACCCCTGTGAGCACGGTCACACCCAGTCCTGCAGGAATCACAGCACCCTCCATGCTGGGACCACCAGACAGTGACAAGGTCCTGCTCCTGCTGCAGCCTCCATTCACCTCTCCATGGCAATCCTTGGGCTGGAAATCCCCAGCCAGCCCACAGGGAGCAGGAGGAGGAGGGTGACACCAAGCAGGATGAGCTACAGCCCCCAGCTCTGCATCCCCATGCAGCACCTGCACCTCCCCACAGCACCTGCAGCAAGGCAAGAGCCACAGGAACCTTCCCCAGCCAAAGCTCCTGAACTGTTGCTTAACCCGAGGCTGCATTTCCTCCAGCACACTTGTGCAATGCTGCTCCACTGGCCAGGGCCCTCGGTGGCTTTGGCAGGAGGGCTGAGCAGGCTGCTGCTGCCCCAGACTTTGGCTTCCAGGGGCAGCCCCTGGATTTGGGGGGCTCTGGGGTGTTCAGGGCTCTTAGGAAAGCGTGTGAGACCTGGAAAGCAAGGGCTGACAGCATCCTGACAACACACACAGATACAATGAGCATCAACAAATCAATTGCTTCTGGCCTGCAAGTGCCAGGAACATTTCTGCATCCCTTGCACAGCAAAATTCCAGGGCCAGAACCAATTACTGCAGCAATTGGTTTTGCTGTAGTAATTTAATTTAGGTATTTAAAATCTCTTACAGTACCTACAATAGAAAACATCTTACAGAGTAAGAGGAAAGGAAACAGGTAGCACCACCAACGTGGTGGTGTTCACAGGGGTCCCAGGACAAGGGAAGAGATGAGAGTCTTGGCTTCATGTTTTAGAAGGCTGATTCATTATTTTATGATGTATATTATATTAAAAGAAAATGATCTATTCAAAGAATAGAAGAAAGGATTTCATCAGAAGGCTAGCAAGGAATAGAAAGGAATGATAATAAAATCTTGTGACTGACCAGAGAGTCCGAGACAGCTGGGCTGTGATTGGCCATTAATTAGAAATAACCAACATGGATCAATCCTAGATGCACCTGTTGCATTCCACAGCAGCAGATAACCATTGTTTACATTTTGTTTCTGAGGCCTCTCAGCTTCTCAGGAGAAAAGACCCTAAGGAAAGGATTTTTCATAAAATGTGTCTGTGACACATCCCCACCCCATCCCACCCCAGCCTCCCCCCCTGCCCTGGGGCAGCACCCAGCTCCTCCCCAGCACCTTTCCCTCCTCTTGAACGCAACACTGACTGCAGTTCCTCAGTTCCTGCAGTCCTGTCCCACAGGGAGGCTGTGCTGCAGCCTCTGTGGGGTACAGGGTGCAGAGCTGCTGCCATGCTCAGCCCATCCATTCCCCTCTACAGGGAGAGCAGCAGGCTCAGCCTGGGGGAGCAGGGCGTGGATGCTGACCCTGCTCCCATCACTGCACCCCCGTGATGGTGCACAAACCCCATCCCCTGACCCACAGCCTGCACAGGAACCTTCCCCTTTCCTGCCTCTGGAAATGCTTTAAAATACTGGAACTGAGCTGGCCACATCCTGGAAATCCCCAAGGGGAGGAACCAGCTGAGTTCAAATGCAAGTTCAGGGAGCAAGGGCAGCACAGGACAGTGGAGAGATGAGCAAGTGTGACCGTGTTCACAGGGGTCCCAGGATGAGGGAAGAGACGAGGATCTGACTCCATGTTTCAGAAGGCTTGATTTATTATTTTATGATATATATTATATTAAAACTATACTAAAAGAATAGAAGGATTTCATCAGAAGGCTGGCTAAGAATAGAAAAAGAATGATCACAAAGGTTTGTGACTGACCGAGACAGTCTGGACAGCTGGGCTGTGATTGGCCATTAATTAGAAACAACCACATGAGCCAATCCCAGATGCACCTGTTGCATTCCACAGCAGCAGATAACCATTGGTTACATTTTGTTCCTGAGGCTTCTCAGGAGGAAAAATCCTAAGGAAAGAGTTTTTCATAAAAGATGTGTGTGACAAGCAAGCCCTGGAGAGCAGAACCAACCCAGGGGCTGGTTCCTCCTGGCCTGCCTGGAAGAACCAGCCCCTCCTGAAGCTCAGCACGAGGCTGCAGTGGCACACAGCTGACAGGATGAGGGCTGGGAAGCCCCTGAGCACAGGAAACCTTCAACAGGCCCCTGTGTGACCTCCTTCCCTCCAACAGCCCCGAGAGCTGACACACAGATCTGACCCACAGATCTGACCCAGTTTGGCAAAACACCCAAAACCAAACACCCAGCAGCACAGCAGGCTCTGCCCCTGAGCCCCAGGAAGTGCCAAACCAGAGGATGCACCCCAAAAACCCCCCCTTAACAGCCCCAGCAGGGTTCCAAGGTGTGCACTGAGGAGTGTGCAGGGGAAAAAAATGTGCAGCAGCAACAGTTCCAGTCAGCATTGCCATGTCCCAGATTGTGGCACCACAGTGAGCTTGGGGAATGGGGACACAACACAGAGCTTTGTGTGAATGAAGGAGAAACTCAGAGCACAGCAGTGGGGTTGTGGCTGCCCCAGCAGCACACACAGCAGTCTGGGGGAGCAACTTTGACCAGATCTGTGCTAGGGCCTGACCCTCCCAAACCACTCCATGTGCCCCAGGACTGGCACTGCAGCAGAAACATCACAAGCAAAGTCAGTCAGCTCCAGCTCTTCCTCTCCTGGTTGTGATAATGAACCTCTGCACTGATCTCTTTAATTGTCTCTGAGTGCAGCTTTGAGACACAAAACCAAACCCCTCTACACATCCTGTAAAACTAGAATTACCTATTGTCTTTCACAGGAACGCCAGCCTTAAAATCCTGCAGCATTTTTCAACTCCAGATCCCATTCAGGACAGCAGGAAACTCCTCACCTGGCTAAAGGTGTGCTCAGATCCCTGACACACCCCTCCATCCCCACACAGAGCCACATGGGCTCTGTCACTGCAGTGACAGCCCCAGAGGCTTCCTCTCCCACAGTCAATAAAGACTTCAGACTGGGAGCTGCAGGTTTGTTTTGAAATGCAGCTGCTCCCTGCCTCCCTGGCTTCTCATTAACTACAGTCACTGCCCTGTGGTAAATGAAGAGCACAAGTTTCAATACAGACCATAAAGTTATTTAACCAGTGAGATAAGAACACGCTGTGCTGCAGTGGAGCAGGTGGGAGGGGAAGATCCTTACACCACAAGGTGAGCACTGATATTCCTGCTGCACTTCCAGTCCATAACAAATCTTCAGAGCAAAACCTAGACGTGTAACCATTCACATATTCCACACTCAGTATCTGTCACAAATGTACTGTAACTGGATAAAATATGTATTTATTTCCAGGCTGTACTGTGGAATTGCCCCTTTAAGGCAAACACAGTCCATGCTGATTCCAAAATTGCCAGGAGCGTGGCAATTCTGCTGCTTTCAATGGCAATAAATGCACTGTGGTGCTGAGTGAGAGCCAGTGCTGCTGCTCACCCCACCTGCCCTGGGCACTGAGCAAGCCCAGGGAAGCCAAATCAGCAGCAGACACTGCTCATGCCCTTATCTGCCACAGCACATGGATGTTTTGGTGTCACTGCATCATTAACAGCCTGTCAATAACCAGCCTCAGACTGCACACACAGATCAAAGCCTGTCAGAGGAACCCCCAGGGAGGAAGGATCATTTCTCTGGCTTCCCTGGAAAGCCAACCAAAATGTTGAATGTTCCTCCACAAAGCCACCAGAGACCAAATATGTCGAGTCAGCAGTTTTTATTTATATAACACAGTTTTTCTTTGCCAGGGCTGTCACATGGCTAGTCAGTACATGGCTACACTGCATAGTGATACAGAAAGTTCAGCAAGTGTCAGCTGGGGAGTACAAAATGTTAAATCTTCTCATTGCAAGAGAGGCAGCAGATACCAGCATTCCACCAGAAACCCAAACCCACCTTGCCAAGTAACATATGGCTGAGGTGAGAACAGCATTGATTAAAAACTGCAAGCAGCAAGGTGCTGAACAGTAACATTAAAAACCATTTTATCTGTAATTTACAAATATGCAAAGTATCAGGTTACTTAAAATTAAGAAGCATTTTGCTTACTAACATGAAACATTACTAATTTGTAATGTATCATTATTAACCAGGTATACAGGTTCCTGTGTCCCTGTGGTCTCATGGCACACGGTGCCAGTCTGGGCAGGTCATTCCTTGGACAGCAGAGGGAGAGCAGAACAGACAACCCTGCTCCCAGGAGGGTTTCAGGACCAGCTGCCTTCCACTCTCCCCTTCCTAATTTGCCACTCAATGACCTTGGTTTAACCACAGAAGGGCGTATTGTATTTAGAAAACAACAACACACACAGATACAATGTGTATCAACAAATCAACTGCTTCTGGCCTGCAAGTGCCAGGAACATTTCTGCATCCCTTGCACAGCAAAATTCCAGGACCAGAACCAATTACTACAGCAATTGTTTTTGCATATTTAAAATCTCTTACAGTACCTACAATAGAAAACATCTTACAGAGTAAGAGGAAATGAAACAAAAACAGTCTTGCCAAATAATTCTTATTCTACAATTCTGGATGCTGCTCTAGTAGGGCACAGCCAAAGGGGACAGGAGAATATTGGTGAGGAAGAAGAGGAAGCAACAGCTTTACAACACAAAATACTCAAGACTCCTCGGGAAGGCCCCTGGCAGCAGTCCAGATGTGACTGCAGCTGTTCTATTGCTGTCTGAAAGCAAAAGGCACATAATAAATCCTTGTCAGTGCTGCACAGAGCCATCCTGGGACAGAGACAGTTCCAGAGCAGCACTCACAGCATGCTCAGCTCACCCACCTGCTCTGACACTGCAGCTGTCAGCACGCACCCAACACACAACTCACACCCAGCTCTGGAGCAGTGTCCAGCCACTCCCCAGAGCCAGGACTGTGCTCCTGGGAGCTCAGAGCTCACCAAGCACTTGTGGTCCATGGGGCACAATTACCTCAGGAAGATCAGCTGAGGTGGGAGGGGTGTGGAAAACATCATTCAAGAAGTGCACCAGTAAAGCCAGTCAGATAAATCCAGCTCCAGACTACATTTATAACCCAATATTTGCCACAGATCTGAATGGTGGGATTTAGTAAAGAGGCTTAGTCAGGACCTAACAACAGCATTAGCAAGGCATTTGGGTCCTCAGAAACCAGCCTTAGGCCCCTACAAAGGCAGCACCCACTTCTCTCACATGCAGTTATGGACAACTGCAGGAGCTCAGGGTGTGCCAGACTCTCTTGAACCCCAAAGGAACAGCCCTGCTCCAGAGCTGCAGCCTCCCTTCCTGCTTAGCCCCTGGGGAAGGTGGGATGCTGGAATGTTCTCACCTCTCCCACAGGCACGTGGTGATAGCTGGAGCAGAATTTGCTGTGAGCACATCACCTCTGGCACCCAGCCTCCAGCTGGAACCCAGCCCTTCCAAAGGAATAAGGAGCACTCAGAAGGCACCTGTGGCAGCTGCAGAGGCAAATCCCAGCCCCTCCAGCTCTCCCCACACCTGCCTGCCCTCAGCACCTGCCTCACACACCCGGGTTCTGAGCCTTGTAGGTGAGGATCTCTGCTGCCAGCCTCTGGGGGTCCAGCAGCTGGGGGAAGCGGCTCATGACGGCATCCACCAGGTGCGGGTGGAAGATGCTGCACAGCTTGACGTGCACGCTGGCCCTCTCCTCAGCAAACTGCTCAGGGCCAGCCCAGGGCCCTGAGTCCCCGTAGGGCGGCCCTGGGGCCCCGTGCACAGGGTGGGGGCCGGGCACACCAGGGGATCTCACCTGGGGCAGGGGGTACGGCTCGGACCAGAACTCCCGCGAGCGCGGCAGCGCTGCCCCGAACTCACCAGGCAGGCTGTACTGCCCTGCTGCACCCACGGGCACCCCAAAGCCTGAGAAAGAGTGGGGTGCCCCCGAGCGAGGCATTTCAGGGCTGTACTGCAAGAAGCTGGCACCAGAGGATGAAGATTTGTGGGAGCTGTGGTTGTAAGAGAGCAGCCCGTTCTGCTCTAAGCTGGGGGAATGTGGGTAGATGGGTCTCTGCCTGCTGCAGGTGCACACGGGCACCTGCTCCGTGTGGGAATGGTCACAGTGGCTGGTACATCTGTGAGGCCACATGTCAGACAGCTGGTTCTCCAGAGAGCCAATGCCTGAGTCGAGATGCTCCTGAGAGATGTAAGACAGAGAATCCATGGGAGGCTGCTGGTACCTGTCAGGGGAGACAGTGCCTGACACGCAGCCTTTGGCCTGCAGCACAACGTCGCTGGGCTTGGCTTTGTGGGCCAAGCTCTTCCTCTCTGCAGAGACCTTCTGTACAGAGCTTTTGTCACTCTCTGTGGGCACAGAGCACAAGAGCTCTGCCTGGGAACCCCGCTTCCCCTTTTTCTCCTCCTTGGCACTGGTGCTTCTGGTTGGAGACAGCCTTGCGTTGGCACGGAGCTCATCAGCTAACGAGCGCTGCGGCTGGTTGATCCTTTCAGGATGGTAAAACTTACACTTAATTCCATAAGTGCATTTTTTCCCTGTAAGGAAAGCCAGAGCATGAAATGACCAGCTGGATTTGACTAGATTATGAGTGACACTTGCACAGGCACCTTGGTTCTTCACATTAAGAAGGGAGGTCTTACCATAAGGGCACTGCTGTTTCTTGTGTTCTGGAACTACAGGTTTCTTCCTGAGGAAGTTATCCAGGCTGGGGCCATGACGCCCTAAGGGATCATCTGGAGGCATAAACCTAAAGAAAAACAAATCTCAGTCAGAAGAACTTCACTTGTCTGAGTTGAGGTTGGGTTTCTTCTCAAAGACTCTCATTTCATTAAAGATCAAAAGCCATGTGATCCCCACAAAGCTCTCCCATTTTCTGCAGAGATAATCCTCCTGCCACCCAGTCCACACCAGCACAAAATGCTTCCCTTCAGGCACAGAAGAGGCTCAATGCCTGATTGTCAACCAGAATTACTACCTGCTGCTAACAATTGTCCTGTGAAGAAATCACACCCTGGAGCTCTCCTTGGAGCTCCTAGCTCCAAATTAGGAGCAGCTACTGAGATGCCACCAACTTCTTCTGGCTTTGTATCCTACAGCTTTTCATTATTTCTTCACTAGCATTTTACTCTTCTCATGCATCACTTGCTATTGCTTCATTAGAACAAGGCAGTGTGTTCACACAAATCTTTCTTAAAAGCCCAGGAAAATGATGCCATGGAATGGCTACCTAAAACAGAGGCTAGCCAGAGCTAGAAGAATAAAGGTATTTATTAAAGGCCTTCAACAGGTACACTTTGGGCAGTGCAAAAGCCTCACACAAGCTACACCCAAGATGGACCATGGTCATGAGTTTTTCAGACAGATGTAAGTTTGGTCTATCTGCACATCAGGGGTTAATTGTCCAATTACAGCTTCAGGCAATGAAGTCATATTCCCCAGTTTGCTCCCCTCCCCCCAGTTCAATTTTGTTGATACTTTTAAGGGCCTGAGGCAGAGGCTGCCCTTGGTTCTCAGGCCCAGAAGGATTGTATTGTCTGACTGTCACTGTCATATTTTCTGGAAAAATCCCCTCGCCCAGGATTTCTCTCCTGGGAAGCTGAGAAGCCTCAGAGAAAAAGGAAAACAATATTATCTGATTTGCTTCTCCTTCTGATTTGCTCCTCCTGTGTTTTGCTGCTTTGGAATGTGGTTGGAGATTGTTTCATTGGTTTCATGTGAATTGTTTTGACTTAATGGTCAATTATGGCCAAGCTGTGTCAGACTCTGGAGAGTCATGGGTTTTCATGAGTATCTTTTAGCCTTTTGTCTGTATCCTTTCTCTATCCTTTATTATAATATAATTACATAAAATAATAAATTAGCCTTCCAAGAACATGGAGTCAGATGCATCATTCCTCCTTTTGTCTGGGAACCCCACAAATACAAGACATTATAAATTAACAAAACCATTTATTCTGTCTCTCCACAACCCAGACTGTATCCAGCCCTGCTCATCGCTGTTCCGAGTTATTAAAATCTCAGCTCTCTGCAAGCTCCCCTCAATTTGAATAATTCTGGCTAAATATGCTTCAGTTCAATACAAAGCCTTCCAAGAACATGGAGTCAGATGCATCATTCCTCCCTTTTTCTGGGAACCCCGCAAACACAAGATCTGACCAACACGTGCCGAGCTTCCTAACACTCCATACAGATTTTGGATCACGCACTGACGCTGTCCAAGCAATAAAAAACCTGAAAACGACACAAGCTAACAACAGCAGGCAGAGCCCTACTTGTCATTGACAAAGGAGTACATCAGCAGGCGCTCCTCGATGAACTTCTTCCACTCGGGCCGCTCGCTCTGCAGGTCGCGGTAGGTGTCGTTGGACACCACCACGCCGTCGGACTCGTGCGCCAGTTTGACGATGAAGCGATCGTCGTAGCACACCACGCGCTTGCCGCCCACGCGCCGCGACGGCGTGAACACCAGGATCTTCTTCTTCTCCAGGTCCCGCAGGATGTACTGGTCTGGAGCAAACACAGCTGTCAGCACACCTGGCTGCTACTCGGGGGGTCCCCAGGATGAGGGAAGAGATGAGTGAATCTGACTCCATTGATATCAGAAGGTTACGATATCCCTCCATGATATCCCTCCATGATATCCCTCCATGATATCCCTCCATGATAATTCTATACTATAATTTATATTATTTTTATATTCCAATATTTTTAAATATTATTTAATAATTTGTCTCTTTTTATATCATTTTCATATCATTTTAATGTCTATATTTTTATTATTTTAGTATTTTTATCTTCTAATTTTAATTTTTATTTTTAAATTCTATTTGTTTTTATACTTTTATTTCATTCTTTTATTTTTATTTTATTCTTTTTATTTATATATAAATAAAGTTTATTTATATATATAAATAAATATATTAGACATAAATTTTTAATTATTTTATTTTTAGTATTTTATTTTTATTTTTTATTTTTATTTTTTATTTTTTATTTTTATTTTTTAATTTTTAATTTTTATTTTATTTTTATTTCTTTATACTTATCTATATATATACTTAGATACATAAATGTATATAAATATACATAAATGTAAATATACTTATTTATGTACAAATATTATATTAAAGAATGCTATACTAAAACTATACTAAAGAATAGAGAAAAGATACAGACAGAAGGCTTAACAAGAATGAGAATGAAAATCTCGTGACTGACTCCGAGTCTGACATAGCTGATGGTGATTGGTCATTAAGTAAAAACAATTCACATGTTGGATAAGCAACCTCCAGACCACACTCCAAAGCAGCAAAACAGGAGAAGCTGAGGCTTCTCAACTTCCCAGGAGAAAATCCTGTGAAGGGATTTTTCCAGAAAAATATGACAGTGAGACACCTGCACAGCCCTTCATGCAGATGAAATAGCATTATTGTTGCAGTCATATTTTCTGGAAAAATCCCTTTGCCTAGGATTCTTCTCCTGGGAAGCTGAGAAGCCTCAGAGAAAAAGGAAAACAATATTATCTCATTTGCTTCTCCTGTGTTTTGCTGCTTTGGGATGTGGTTGGAGATTGTTTCGTTGTTTCTGCTGTGAATTATTTTAACTTATTGGCCAATTATAGCCAACCTGTGTCAGACTCTCTTGGAGAGAGAGTCATAAGATTCATTAGCATCTTTCTAGCCATCTGTCTGTATCCTTTCTCTATTCTTTACTATAGTAGTCTTAAATACAATATAGTATCATAAAATAATAAATTAGCCTTCGAGAACATGGAGTCAGATTCATCATTCCTCCCTTTGTCTGGGAACTCTGCAAATACAAGACTTAAATAAACAAAAGCATTTATTCTGTCTCTCCACAACCCAGACTATATTCAATCCTGCTCATCGCTGTTCCAAGTTATTAAAATCTCAGCTCTCTGCAAGCTCCCCTCAATTTGAATAATTCTGGCTAAATATGCTTCAGTTAAATACAAAGCATGTACCTGCAAGAGGAAAAATATCAAGAAATAAAAGACAAGAAGTTAGGAAGTCGAGCAGTATTACATTTCTTGTTTTCTGAATTATTCCAACTGATTCAGGCAAAAGCTGGCTTAGGGGAGAAGTTAATGACTAATACTCCCTGGTCAGTTCAGCTCATTGCAGCTCCTACTACTCAGACTTTCCATTCTGAAGTTAATTACTGACTTAGCCAGAACTCTGCAAGCTCACTAAGTGCCAGAGCAGTCAGCCTGAAAAGCTGCTTTTGATTTTCATATTTTCATACCTGTTATGAGTACATCTGGTCGGGGCTGCTCCTTCCTCCACGATGGCACAAAGACTGTAATATCCTTGTGTCCCCTGTCCCAAAACCACTGGACAGCCAGAAGGATACCTCGGCAGGAGAACACTTCTTTATTCCCATGGCTGCAAAGGAGAAAATTAAGACTTTAATCCCTTCATGATTCAGTGCACAGAGCAAAGGGAGCTGGCAATTAGGACAAGCTTCAGTGAAGGGTTGAGGAGCACAGGCAGCAAACACAGATGCTTGTCTTGTGTAACAACACCCTCACTCAGACCTGCCCAGCACCCCCGTTTGTGTCAGCACCTCAGGACACCAGCAAACACCCAAATACTCACTGGGAGGGAGGCAGCAGCTGGAACTGTTGCAGCTGCTCTGAAACAGTCTCTGCTTCAAGCCTGCTGATGTTATTTTTAGCCCAGAGCACAATGTGACCTAAAAGCCCTTTGTGCTACTCTGACAGCTGATGCCAGTGACTGTTTCCTGCCACTGCACCCTCACTGGGCCTTTGCTTGCAAACTTATTCTGATCACTGCAGGAAAACCAGGTGTTTTATATGCACTCTCATCTCAAGGAAAGATGATTCATTCCATGATGGCTCCAAACCTCATCTACAAATGCACTATTTGCACAAAATGGCATCATCTCCTGTCATCAGTGCTGGATGAGAGAACAGCTCATGGCAGCTGGAGAACAAAGTTTGACAGCCTTGTCAGAAGCCACATACTGATGCAAAAAGCTTCTTAATTATTCATGAAGTCATATCAATAAGTTTCCAGAACTTCTAGGAGGAAACTACCCCTCCTGTTTTACAAGCACTCGTATTTACAGGGCAATCAGCTCTTCTGCTGATAGTGGTTTTGGCAAGCTTCCAACACTTCTCTTCCAGCCTGATATGTCACTGTGGGGATCCAACTGTCCATGCTCTGTCACAGTGCACTACACCAAAAGGGGAACTGCTCCCACAATTCAGGAAGGTTTTCCTCACCTGGTCACTACCTGTCCCAAATCTTCCTCCTTCTATGTGCACCTGAATGGCATTTCAGCCCCCACCAGCCCCTCACCACAGCCATTCCTGCAGTGGCACTGTTGCAGCACCACTACAGAGAAGTTTCAGTTCCCCTCCCAGCCTCACCCTTTCTTTGAAACTACAAAGGAAGTTGAAGAGCTCTACAAAAGTACTTATTCTAGAAGAACTAAACACTTGGCAACAGAACTAACCCCTAAAGAGACACCTAACACACCTTCAATAAGAATCCTAAATTACAGAAGGCTGAAAATCACCATCAGAAGATGCTCTAAAAGCTTTCTCCAATATCAGATGGATTTAGCTATAAATAGCCAGACACAGGTTACTACAATTTTTTAGAGACAAGTGTGAAAAACAAATCCCTTTTTGGTGGATTTTTTTGGTTTGTCTTTGTTTTGGGTTGTTGGTTGTTTTTATTTTTTGAGTCTCTGCTACCAACCTCAAACCTCCAGAAGGCAGCTAATTGGGCTGATCTGATTTGGCAGCAGCCAAGGAAAAATTCCCTTAGAAGGAAGTAAAAGCTAATTTCCACTATGATTTGCATAAGTTTGTCAAGAGCTGTTGAGGGAGGCCACTGTACATACTGCAAATGAATCAGCAGGGAACATCACACCATCAATACAGGAAGTTTCAGAATGGAATTCCCCTTCTAGCGAATTGCTTAAAAAAGCCAGACTGCTTCTCTCATGTCAGACCCTGGGCTCTGGCCTGCCCTGACTCACAGCTGCTGTGATTTCCCCTCTGCATTTTGGGGTAACTTTCACCACTAAGAGGCTCCTCACTAACAAACACAGCCAATCCTGCTATTAAAGCCCAAGCACTTATCCAAGGTAAACTTTGTTGCCAGAGTCACTTATCAGCCTGGGCTCACATTAGGTCATTTTGCACAGTGTTCCCAGGGCTGTGGAGAGGGTAGGAACTGGAGCAGGTTCTCTTCAGGGGTGCCAGGCACGGCTTTCACTCTCCTGCCCTGTCCCACTGCCACCACCACTCCTCATTCACCCTGGGGCTCACCTGTGCCCCATCTTTCTCAGTTCTGTTCTCAGAACTGTCAGCCAGGGCTTGGCAAAAACCACACCTGCAAACAAACCTCCACGCAGCACTTTCACCTCAGACAAACCTACTGCAACCGACACGGCAGCTCCACCCGCACCCAGGGTTATTTTTTATAAAATCTGCATAACACAAACATAAACAACAAAGGAGGCGGCTTCTGAGCTGCAACAGAAAAAAGCTTTCAGGGCCCAGTTCAGAAGCTGGTGTGTTAAATTTCAAGAGTCTGCTATGCAGAGGTGGGGAACACATACTGCTGGGGTGGGGTGAGGGCAAGCAATGCTCACCAAAGTGGGAGCAAAAGTCAGGGTGAAAATGGGGACATCACACCAATAAATGTCCAGCCCTGAGAGTCTGGATGGTTCATGGATACTGGGAGCTCTGGTCACAGTGTCCAACAGAGCCTGCTCCAGCAACACTGGGGCACGTGAAACGGTGAGGATGAGTCACAGCCCTGCCTTGGTGACACCTCTGACATCTCATTACTCTGTACCTTCTACAGAAATTCACCAATATACAAGAGGCACAATTTGGAGACAAGTCTCCAATGGAGCTCCATATTACAAAGCCTTCTCTAATTAACCCTGTAATTATTTATTGAGCAACTTCCTGCTACGGAAACTTAGACAAAGCCACTAGTTGAGAGGACAACGTCTCTTCAGTTATCCCCTCATTGCCAGAGCCCAGGAGGAAGTGTTTGTTTCAAAGGAAGCACTGCTGGCCTCACCATTGCCCCGTGACTGGCGGCTCTGGGCGGGCAGAACAGTGGCAAGACGGGCCCGCAAAGGCAAACGGGATGCTCGTCCTCGTGTGTCAGAGAGGAACTTTGGAAAATATTACCAGCCCCGTTCCCAGCACCCAGAAGCGGCTGCTTTGAGCGTGGCACTCACAGCTTTTCATCTCCGAACCCTGGCAGAGCTTCCAGGCAGAGCTCACGCCCGACAGCCCCGTGCCCACCCCGGACGCACCTCATGGCCACGTTGCTGCCATCGATGACGATGGGCTTCAGGTTGTCGCTCTCCGTTTCCTCGGGGCCGGGCGCGGGGGATTTGTTGCCGGCACCGCCCCGAGGGACCAGCGGGGCCTCGCCGGGCTCGGGCGGGGCCTCGGGGCCGTCCCGCTCGGCCGAGCCGTGCTTCACCAGCTCCCCCAGCACCGTGTTGGTGTCGGCGCCCAGGCCCAGCTTCTGCAGCACGACGCGGATCTCCTCCGAGGAGTAGCCGAGCTTGCGGAAAAAATCCACCTTCAGCTGCAGCTCGGGGCCGTCTCCGGGCCCCTCGGGGCTCTCGCTGCCGCTCATCCCCGCTGCGGGCCGGGCCGCGGCCGGCAGCGCCTCAGGCCAGCCCGGGGCGACGCTGCCCGCGCTCATGGCTCCCGGCGGGGGACTCGCGGCCTCCGCTCGCCGCCGGGACCTGCGAGGCGACAGCGGCGTTAGCAGCGGCCCCGCAGCCCGGCCGAACCCCCGGCCCCGCTCCGCTCCCGGCCGAACCCCTGGCCCCGGCCGAACCCCCGCCCCGGTGCCGCTCCGCTCCCCTCCCGGCCAAACCCCGGCCCCGCTCCGCTCCCGGCCGAACCCTCGCCCCGGTGCCGCTCTGCTCCCCTCCCGGCCAAACCCCGGCCCCCACCCCGGTCCCGCTCGCTCCCAGCCAAACCCCGGCCCCCACCCCGGTCCCGCTCCGCTCCCCTCCCGGCCGAACCCCGGCCTGGTCCCGCTCCGCTCCCGGCCGAACCCCCCCACACTCACCGGGCCGCTGCCACCGCCGAGCTGCCGCTGCCTCTCCATGGGGCCAGAGCAGGGCGGGCGGTAGCCCTTATTTATACCAGAGAACCTCCCGGGGCGGAAGAGGGAACGAGGGGTGGAGCGGCAGCCTCCGCCCGGTCCGGCCGGCCCGCCCTCCGTGCTGCCGGGCTGTCGCCTCGGGGCCGGGCTCCGTGACACGCGTCCCTTGCGCCGCCTGGGTCCGGCGATGCAGGTGGCCGTGATTCTGATTCAGCCACTGTGGTTTATCAACTCGGCCGTGTAGAGGAGGTAGGAGCTGGCAGGAAACATCTGTCACCCCGCGGTGCCTGTGCCTTGCCAAGCGCTAAACCGCACCTGTATGGAACTGCAGGGGTTAAATCTACATTGTGAAACGTGCAAAAACTTCGCATCTCTGACTTCTGATTAATCATGCCTAAACAATTTAATGGAGGTAGTTGCAAATTTGCTTCCCCAAGGCCATGTACCGGAGCCCAGCTCAGGAGCGAGGAACTCTCCCAGTTACAGGAATGCATTTGCATTCATCTTCCTTGTGGTTACCCCGAAACAATCATTTTTCCTTGTCTCTGGCCGTGTCTGAAACCGCACTGTGTGCTCAACAGTAACACACACACAGAGCGAGATTCAGATCAGAGATAATCCTTACTCAGTTCTTAAGTAGGTGCTTTCCCAACACTTCTTTCCCTTGGAATCTACTCCAGTCAGGATGAATTTAGTATTGTTTGTGTGCTTTTGCTTCCAGGCTAAAGTCTATTGCACCAGAAAGTATGGCCACAGACGTACTTCCTATAGGACATACCCCAAGGAAGGGGAACAAAGCTGAATCTCCAGATTTATGCAAAGCAGTGGCAGCAGCCACATGGCTCCAATTTGGTGAATGAGAAGCCAGGAGAGAGGGAGGCTGTTGGCTTCTCCACCCAAAAAGTCAGAGGGAGTCACGTGCCGGGCACACCTCAGAGCTCCTCATGGATGATTTTGACTATTTTTTTTCTTTTCCACAGCTGCAAACTGCTTTGAACAGCACTTCTCTTTTTTTTGGAAGTGCAAGGGCTATGGTGGAAGCTGCAGCTTCTGAGGATATTCACAGAACTTTGCTGGGATTGTGGATGCACTGAGGCTCTCCACCTCCAGGCGATGATGATGATGATGACGATGATGATGATACAGTGCCGTGCCCACAGCCAGGCAGCTGCATCCTGCCCTTTCTGTGGTGGGACAGGCTGTCAGCTGGCCTGACTCTCTGTCTCTCTGTGATACATCCGTGGCCACAGGAAAGAGGTGGAAGTCCCCATCAGAGCACAAGAAAGCACTGGGCTGTTCCGAGGAGGAACCTGTGACACCGAGGGGAGGGCAGGGGCTGGTGAGGCCAGATGTTCTCAGGATGGTCATTAAGAGCAGCCAGCAGCATCTCATCCTGCTGAGCTGGGAGTTCTGGTGTGCAAAAAAGGAACTAGAGCATCCAGGGGCAGTGGGGACCCCAAAATGCTCTATGACAGCAGGAACCCATGGATGGGGTCAGTCCCTGCCTGTCCTCCACCTCCATCCCCTTCTCTGCTGCCTCAGTGTAAGCTTTCCTCCAGCCTGGTTCCTTGTTCACGAACAAATCCTCAAAATCTTGATGTCACATTTTCCTAGGGATTACCACCCCCATGTCCCACATTTTAAAGGAAGAGCTCATCCTCTGGCAGAGCCTTTCATCTTCCACTCATGCATTTAACACAGCCAAAATAGTTGATATTCAAGGCTCCCATTATCTGCTGGTTGGGAAGGAGCTGGCCTTGTGCCAGTTCCTTGAGAGGTGATGCCAGCTCTTTGCAACTCCTGCTAACCAGCCACAACCAGAAGCCCTGTCAGAAAAGTGGCCCTGGACCCGGCTGCTTCCCTATGGAAGCTCAAGGCAGCTAACTCATTTCTAAAAACAGGCTAATTAAATCTCATTTATAAAAGCCTATGTGGGACCATTATGTTAATTAAAGACAACTTAAATGGCCTTATTTAGCAGCATTTGGGAGTAAATTAAACTGAATTAAGGCCACTTTAATTCTGAATGAGAATTTTATGCAGAATTTTAATGTTCTACTTTAGAATGAGTTAATTCAATTTAATTTTCTTAAGAATCCTGTATAGACAAACCCAGAGCAATGAGGTACCTACTAAGGCACCTGCTCCAAGCTGAGCTCATTCCTCAGCTTCTCAGGGAGCTGACAGGGCTGGGACTGGATGCCTTGAGATCTGTGTGTTCCCAGCAGCTTTGGTGTTCTCAATGTCTTGCTCATCTATAGTGACCTGCTGGCTCTTCTCACTGCACTCACCCACAGGTGCTTCTGGTGATGAACTGAATTCTCCCATCCCCTGCAACTCCAGAGGCTCACAGAGCTGCCTCTGGGTTTTCTTTTACAGCAAGCAGTATAATTTATTACAGAGGACTCAGCACATTCTGGAATGAAAGGGAAAACAAATGATGATTTAATCCCTTTCTTTGGAAGAGGGTCATCATGCCTCATGAGGAAAGCTGAGCAACATCATCCCTTTATGGTTGTTTTTACAGCGCAGCCACTCAGGTTCATGGAGATGATGCCACTTGAGGGATCTGCTGCTCTGACTGGCCTTGATGAACAAAGGTCTGGTGGCAGAACCATCACAGGCTGCTGGAGGGGAAGCTGCCAGCTGAGCAAAGCCAGGCTGGACACATGCCCAGTGCCATGAGGCACTGAGGGAAGATTCCTCCCACTCGTGTGTTGGGCAAGAGCTCCTGGCCTCCAGACCCTGGTGCTGTGTGCTGTAGTGATTCCAGAGGAGAAACAAAGCTCAGCTCTGCTCAGAAAAAAGGAAAATGTAGGAAGGGAGGACTAGAGGAAGAGCTTATAAAGAATGTGCAGAACTCGTGTTTGGAGCCTGTATACCTGCAGTCCTTGTCACATTGTTTGTGGTCCTCCCAGTGCTGCCTTCACCCATGAGTATGGGATTCCTGTGCAGCTGCAGACAAGTAGATGGATTTTTTTCTGAAACATTCCATTTTGAACTTATTCCATGGGCTTTAAGGAGATCCTTGTAAGCACTCTGCAGAGTAACTACTCCCTGAGTAGCCCGAGGGCTCCTTGCAGAGCAGGCATGTTTCTGAGCTCTGGAGGAGAGTGCAAGCTCCCCAGGGACCATACCAAGGAAATTTATTTGGCTGTCACTGTGTGCCTGACTAGACACGGCCTTAGGTACTCCTCTGAGTAAGCAGCCTTGATCTCTACCTTTGGTCTTAGTGATTGATGGCATTAAGTTATAGGATGAGCCTATCTCCCCAATGACAGATGGATTGGGCACACCCTCACAATTTTTTCTCATGCACTCAAGTAAAAGAGCTGCCCTTTGACAGCCTCTTGGGCTATAAATCTGTCATAGGGGAGGGCTGGAGTAACAGAGGCAGCAGAAGCCTCATCATCACCTGGGCTTTCAGCTGACAGCAGTTCCTTGACACCCCTGTGCCAAAGCCAGGGGGGAACAGTCCCACTGTCCCTGCCCAGGCTGCATCAGGGGTCCAATATCTGGTGATATTTTCCCTTTGTGATCACCTCATCCCACAGCATTGTGTCCAGCAGCAGCACCCAGAGCACCCACACTCCAGCAGCACCCTCTCCATTCTGAAACAGCACTCCTGGCTCACCAGGCAACCTCAGCTTTCCAGCAGCTAGATCAAGAGCAGAGAGAAGCAACAAGTTCAAGTAATAAATAATTGGGGAAAACCGAGCGATTGCGCAAGGGGCTGTGACAGCAGCATTTACTGTTCTGCTCAGCTCTTCCCAGCTGTGGCCTCTCTGCCGGAAAATGTCAGTGGTCCCCTTGTCCAGAAATATCCCTGCCTGCTGCTCAGCCCCAGGTTAGTTTGGATGCAGTGTCTGCAGCTCTGGATTTGCTGTACTCTGACATGCCTGGGAGCATTCGCGACTTCAGAACTAAAAGAATAATAAAACTTGAACAAACACTTCATGGTATTAATGTAAGATGTTTAAATAGACAGTTACAGAATATTTTATCTCACCCAGACCGATGTGAAGAGCAGAAGATTTATGCCTATTGCTAAGCAAATACCTCCTAAGAAGTCACATCCATCTGGGAAGTGTTTTTTCTAAGGAATGGAAAAGCAGAGCAGCAGTGTCTGCTCTGGGCACCCAGGAATTCAGGGAAGGACATGGCAGCCCCTCTGAAATCCCAAACCCAACAGTTAACTCCTGTACAACTTCGGGACCTTCTCTGCAAAGTTGGCTGGTGAATCACTTGGGGGACAGGCTGAGTTTCCCCAATGCTTTTCTTAGGAATGCGAGGTCCTGGCTCTCACCACATATTGCCTGGCAGGAAATTCATTTTGTCCTTCTGTGGGCCAGCGGGGCCAGTGGGGACCAGCCACGGGGCCGTGGGGTCATGGAGGCTGTGGGGTCATGGGGGACGTGTGATTATGGGGTCCATGTAATTATGGGGGCCATGTGGCCATAGGGGCTGTGGGGTCATGGAGGCAGTGGGGTCATGGGGGCTATGGGGTTATGGGGTCCCTGTGGTCATGGGGGCTATGTGATTATGGGGGCCATGGGATTATGGGATCTGTGTGGTTATGGGGGCTATGTGGTCATGGGGGCTATGGGGTCATAGGGACCGTGGGGTCTTGGGGGCCATGGGGTTTTGGGGTCTGTGTGGTCATGGGGGCCATGTGGCTATAGGAGCAGTGTGTTGTGGGGGCCGTGTGGTTATGGGGTCTGTGTGGTCATGGGGTCCGTGGGGTTATGGGATCTGTGTGGTCATGGGGGCCGTGGGGTCATGGGGTCCGTGTGGTCGTGGGGGCCGTGCCGCTGCCCGCCGTCCTGCGCAATGTGGGGCGGCGGCGGGCGTCCCGCGGGACGGGACGGATGTGTGTCAGCGGGACACACAGACACACAGACAAACAGCCGCAGCCCCCTCGCCGCTGCCGTGATGTCAGCGCCAGCGGCCGGTGCGCTGTGACTCAGGGGGGTCAGGCAGGGGCCGGGAGGTGCTTCCCACCTGTTTCGGCTCTACCTGTGAAGGTGTTAGCCTGCCCAGGGAGCAGGGGAAAGGGGCAGTGCCGGGCAGCGGGGCTGAGCCGTGCCGGGCTGAGCCGTGCCGGGCAGCGGGGCTGAGCCGTGCTGGGCTGAGCCGTGCCGGGCTGAGCCGTGCCGGGCAGCGGGGCTGAGCCGTGCCGGGCTGAGCCGTGCCGGGCTGAGCCGTGCCGGGCAGCGGGGCTGAGCCGTGCTGGGCTGAGCCGTGCCGGGCTGAGCCGTGCTGGGCTGAGCCGTGCCGGGCTGAGCCGTGCCGGGCAGCGAGGATGAGCCGTGCCGGGCTGAGCCGTGCCGGGCTGAGCCGTGCAGGAGAGGACGGAGCATCCCTCGCTGCAGTTGTGCAACGCTCCCCGCGCAGCCCAGCGAGCAGCCCCGGCCTCCCCTGCGCTCGCCCTGCTCTCCGGGAACGCCCAGCGGAGTGAGGCAACGCCGTGCTTTCGCTCCCTTGGCTGGGGATTTCCCCGCTGCGAGGCGTGTGGGGCTCCTGTGGGGCTGCAGCAGAGCCGGGAGCCGTGGGTTTGTTTTTTGTTTGTGCGCCGGCCGGGCCGCGGGAGCTGCCCTGGCACAGCACGGAACTCAGGATGCTGCGGCTGCAGGATTGAGCCACTGCCACCCCCAGCCCAAATCCCGGTCCCCCTCCTGTGCCACGGGAGAGCCCAGCCCGGCCCCAGCCTGTCTTTCCACTTTTACACAACCGTGTGCAGGAGTGATGCATTTATTGCAAAACAGCTTCTGGAGCGGAGGCTCGAGAGACACAATATTCAGTGTGTGGGATCTGAGGTCTGTTTGTCAGACAGTTTCAGTTAAGACCTTGCCAGTCTTAACATCCTCCCAAGCCCACACACCTGATTCACCGCTGACATCAAGAAAAGGGGCAAAGAAGTGATGGCACGTTTGTTTTCCTCTTTGGGACAACTACCCCTTTTCCCAAGAATCAGATTTGCTTTCTCAGCCTTCCACCTAGAGGCCTGAGCGAGGCTTTACAGCTTAGCCTAAATGTCCTGATTTATTGTCTCAGCTTTGTGGAAAGAGCATTTGGGATGAGAATGACGATGAGATGCAGAAAGAAGCAATTAATGATTGGCCAAGGCTGGTTAATGCCTCTTCCAGTTCTGCTGACAAACCCATGTTCTTTGCTGGGCTTGTCTGTCCAACCTGATGTGCAGAAATGAAAACTTGTCCTTAGGTTTATAATCTTAAATTCTCTCTAGAGTAACTACCAGCAAATTCTGATTGCTCAGAGCAGGAGGTGGACCTGGTGTGCCTCACCCCTGTCCCTGTTTGCAGTCCTGCAACCTTTACAAACCGAGAAGAGCAGCACCTCCTTCTCTTCCTCCCTGCTCCGTGCAGTGTTTCTGTGAGGATGGAAAGCTGCTCATTTTGGTAGAAAACAATTGCATTTTGGTAGAAAACATGTTTTCATGAAAACAGGAGGCTGGCTTTTGCTTTTACAGACACATTAATGTGCTGATGAAATCAAGGGACAAACCTGTGCATGCAGTAGCTCCCTAAGAACCATGAACAGCACTGACCCTGTTCTGACTCCTCAGGAGGTGCTGTGCCTCACCAGCAGCCTCAGTTTCTGGGTTTTGCTGTTATCACACGTTCCAGGCTGCTCCAGAATCTCCACAGTCCTGCAGGAGGGTCTGCAGAGCTGCCCAGAGAGGAATGCTGTGGGGATGGGGGGTCTGAAATTTCCAAAGAAATGTCTTTGACTCTTCCTGAAGGGAGAGGTTGAGCACCTCCCATTTCAGTGCTGCTGGGCTGGCTCACTGCTCTGAGCATCACCAGTCCAATGAGAGACTCCTGAGCAGTAAATACTGATCCATTTAACATGACTATAAAAAATCCATGCCAATAACCTGTTGTAGCTTAAGGTATTTAAACAATTCTCTATCTTTTTCTAGTTCTCCGTAATAATAATTAAATGACCTTTAAAATGGCAGTGGGTGGAAAAATTGTGCAAAGCTGAATAGCAATTCAGCAACTGCTAAAGGAGATTGAAAATCAAGTAGAAAAGAACTCACTTTGATGTAAAGGGAAGTGAAGCAATCAAGTCTGAAGCTGGAAGTTTGTTCTTCATTTGTGCTGATTTACAAATCCCATTGGGCAGAATAAATATGGGAACACCGAGCACGCAGGGGATCAGTGAACACCTCCCTGTGCACAGGAGCTTCCAGTGGCCTCAGCTCCCTTTGTGCTCAGTGGTCACATCTGCCCCAGAGCAGGGGACAGCAGAGTGGTGACAACAAATTTGCTTTGCCACGACCAGCAGCTGTTGGAGAGTGCTTAAATCTGCTGAGGGTGATGCCTGGTGAAGGCTGAGCTAGAACAGAGGCTAGGTGGAGTTAAAGAATAAAGTAGGGATATTTTAAAAGGCCTCAATGGATGCACCTTGTGCAGTACAAGAGCCCAGCCAGGGCTGCACCCAAGATGAACCAAAATGGTCACAAAGTGGACACCCAGTCACGGGGTCCCTCATTTTATAAGTTTTGGTCCATTTGCATATTGTAGTTAATTGTCTAATTACAGCTTTAGGTTATGAAGTCCCATCCTTCTTGTTTTTCTCTCTTCTCCAGCCCACGTTGTTTGTGCTCTTGGGCCTGAGATTTGGATCATTTGGCCTTGGTCCCCAGCTAGAGAAGGAATTGTTTTGCCTCCCTGTCTGTGCAGAGAGCTCACCATCCCATAATAGCTCAGAGGTACACACTAAAGCAGCACAGAATCTGAAAAATATAAAAGCTAAAACTTAAAGCATCAAGGGCTTTGGTCCTTCTGAGGATCCCTCAGGAAGAGCTGGTTAAATCCCCTGTGTGTGCTCACACAGCAGGCCTGAAACACGAGCCTGGAGAGGAAGGAGCTGATCCCTCTTCCCCATACCCACCTGCCAGGCAGCAAAAGGCCCCTCTGCCCTTGGTGCTTTGGTGGTTTTACCAGGCCAGCCATCAGCATAGGTGGGGACACACAGGGCTGGGGACACACAGGGCTGGGGACACACACCTGGGGGGCTCCTGTGCACCTCACCGCAGATACCTCGGGACAAACAGAGGGGACAGAAGCACTGGCAGGTGACAGAGGGGGCAGAAACACTGGCAGGTGACAGAGGCCAGGCCAGGCAGAGCCTGCAGCATCCTGGGAGAGGAGCTATTGCTGCACTGCTGCTGGCACAGCCTCCGCCGTGGTATCGCCACTTCGCAGCCTTGCGCTGCATTTGATCCCTACAATACATGGGATTTATCTCTCTCACTTTCATGTGCCTTTAAGGAAACACCACTCTTTATCTCATTTCTGCTGCTTTTTTATCATCACAAAGAGTTTTTAATGAAATGAGAAAGCGTCTGTTTCTGTGGGCCGACGTGGCGTGGGTAATTTCAATATAAAACAAACAAGGCGGCTTTCAAAATTAAAATTTTATGTGTGGCATTTTCTCATTTAACGGAATGCACAAAGACGGGCAAAACCAATTAACGGGAGGTTGAGACTCAGCAACTGGCAAAATTAAACAACAGGACTCTGCAAATGGAATGATTTGTTCAAAGAAAGCTGGAGAAGGGGATGGAGAGGAGGGTGGAAGCAAGGCTGTGATCAAAAATCCACCACCTCTTAAAAATAAATGCAGACAACCTGCTTGTTAACTCCAGAACCCCACAGGCCAGGTGGGAACACTGGGGAATGGCATAGTCTGGGAATGCCAGCTTTTGGGGAGAGCTGGGGATGTCCCAAGTCAGGACTTGGATGCTGTGAGTGGCAGGAGAAGCTGGTTCCCAAAATGTACCTGCCCCAAAGCAGCAGCTTGTGCTGGGTGCATGGCTGCTCTAAGACCCTTCAGGAGAGGGCTGCTTCCATCCCCAGATTTCCCTCTGCTTCTGAATCCCCTGCCACCAAGGAAAACCTCTGTTCCAGGAGGAGTTAATCTGGAGACAAGAAGGAAAGCAGGAAGGGGAGGCTGGAGGTGTCTCTGCCCCCTGTGCTGCTCCTGCACAGGGCTGTGATCAGAGGAACACTGTGGGGACTCCAGGTGAACCATCTTAAAAGAGAGGAAGAGTGGAATTAAGGCTAATCACTTGCTATCAACCATCAGCCGGGGCTGTGCCTGCAGAGTTCAGGATTTACAGTCCCTGGGAGCCAACCTGAGCTGGGCTCTGATTGCTGCAATCACTGCAGAACGGGGCTGGGGCTTATTTGCCTGTTTAGCTCATAATTTGTGGTGTTGAAGTGCTGAATTCTTTTAAGGTGAGAAGGTGTCAGGACCCTATTTAAATGGGAATTTAGGCCTGCTGCACCAGAGCAAGGCTGAGTCCTGCCTCATCATACAAGTGAGTCAAGATTTCTCTCAGGTGTGCTGCCCTTTGCTGGAGCCCGGGGATCACAGAGGGAGAGTCTGTCTGCCTGGTGAATGAAATGTGGAGCAGCATTATTCCCTGTGCTTCCAGCTCTGCTTTCCACAGAGATGTAGAAGGCAAAAGTCACTTGCAAAGGAGGGGCAGCAGCCATCCAGCCTTTGGCTGCTCAGCTACAGGTCTTAAAAGGTGTTTTGGTTTGGAAAGACAGGTGTCTGCTAAGGAAGGCAGGAGCTTCTCTTGAAATGGAAAATGCAAATCCCCTCCTTCCAAATTGCTATAATTTTTAAATTAAGGGGCTCTCAGACAAAAAATATGGGAGCAGGAAATAACAGTTCTTTATTAGGGAAGAAAATAAAAGGATAAAATAAACAATGCAGTGAACTAAAGCAAGAGTGCCAGAGTCAGAACCCAGCCTGACACCCTGTGGGTCAGGCTGGTGGCAGCAGAACCATTGGAATTGTGGCTCAGCCCTCCTGCAGTGCCAGGGCTGGTTCTGCTGGAGCAGGGATCCTGGAGAAAGGTGCAGTCTCTGCCTCTGCAGATCCAGGGCAAGAGGCAGCTGCTGTTCCTCTGGGCAATGCAGTGCAGAAGCCGTGCTGGTGTTCCAGAATCTCCAGATTCTATCCGGGTAGGAATGCTTGGCTCCTCCCTCTGGGCTCCCATCTGCCAATGGGATGCTGTAGTTCTTATCAGCCATGCAGGGACATTCCAGAGCTGTTATCAGCAGGTGTCTCCCCACTTGTGGAAGAGATAAGGAAAACTGCCCAATGAACAGAAGACACTTTGCCCTGCAGATGGCAAATAGAATACATCTTGCCTTGCAATCTGGGACAAAAGAAGATGCAACTCTTGGGGGGAAGAAGTTTGGAAGAGATGTGCTGAACACCCATAGCAGCCTGGGCAGAAAGAGATGGTGCACTTTGCACCCACTGACATAGGAGACAGAGCTAATGTGGCATTATTTCAGCCCAATGCTGTTTGTGGCTGACAGTCTGGAGGTGCCAATGGAAGGAGGGGACCCTAAGCCCAGGTCTGGAGGGTGACACCAGCTTCCAACCAGCAGGAATCACCCAGAGCCTCCCAGCCACAGGTCCAGCCTGGCTGTGGGAGCACCTGGAGAGTGACACAAGGCTCCCTGGGGCATGGGCATGGAGCAGGAAGCTTCTGTGTCTGGGAAATGAAACTTCACTGAGAGGAGAAAAGCAGGGCTGTGGAAAGAGAGGAGCAAGCTGCCAAAGCAGGTAATCCATCTCCAGAGTGGCTGCGTCAGGATGATTCATGCCTTCCAATTTACTCCCAGCTCAAATCTGGAGTAAATCAGCCCAGGCTGCTCCCGCCCCATGCTGGGACACGGTGTCAGTGTGGGGAACATCCCACCCTGTTGGGGAAGATGAAACAGGAAAGCCTTATAAATATGATTGTCTGGCAAAAGATTTTGAGAATATGGAAAATATAAGTGAGATTGAAATGAAAGCAAGCTTTGAGATCCCTCAGTTCCTGAACAACTGGAAAACAATGGCATGGCCAGCTGAAGGTGATCCCCTTTTGATCAAACAATCCCCTCTGCTTGCAGACAGGCCCAAGGCTCAGAGCAGACCCTGCCAGCTTGGCAGAAGGGGCCCAAAGAGGAGTTTGTAGGGTTTAAAATGCAACCCAGTGTGGTAATGGAATGATTCTTATAGGCTGTATGGAAATGCTGTAGGATTTGTATCTTGGACTAGATTGGGTAGTGAGAATTAGAATATTCAGCACAG
This sequence comes from Agelaius tricolor, assembly GCF_023055355.1. Classification (NCBI taxonomy): domain Eukaryota; kingdom Metazoa; phylum Chordata; class Aves; order Passeriformes; family Icteridae; genus Agelaius; species Agelaius tricolor. Next base: position 3,690,687 of record NW_027269296.1, on the reverse strand, counting down.
AAGATTGATTGTATTGTAATGTAAACCTCACTCTCTTATGTTTTTTATGCCCTTATGCTCTTCCCCTCTCATCCTCTCTCCCCCTCTCTTCTCCCAGGCCTGCTCTGAGCTGTGGCTGGCAGCTCCCAGCAGGGCCCTGCACCCAGGCCCTTTGCAATAAACCCCAAGTTCCAGCCCTGGCTGCAGAGATCTCTGCTCTCTGTCCATCCTGACCGTCCCACCCCCGATGCTCCTACACCATCCCAGCCTGCCCATCCATGCCCCTGGGCTCATGGTGTCAGCGTGGGGAACATCCCACCCCACCCATCCATCCTTCTGGGCTCACTGCTCCCAGCCCTAAAGGGTGTCCTTTGCAATTAGAGCCAAACTGTTTGTTTGTTGATAGGTGGCAGGAGGAGAGGAGGTGCCCTGGGAAGCAGGATGGGATGTGAAAAGGGATGATGAGAATGGATTTTTTTTTTTTAATATGTTGCTCAGTTACTTTCCTGCAGCAAGTCCTTCCACAGGAGAATAGCTCAGGAAGAAGGTTATCAATATTAGTTCCCACCTGTAATAAGAAAGTTGTCCAAAGTCTTAATTACCTTTTAAAATCTTAATTACCAGGGCTCCAACACAGCCCCTGGACAGACAGGAGTATTGTAAAAGCAGGGAGGCCCCAACGTCTGGGAAATGATTGGCATCTGACTCCATGGAATGCTGAACACTCACTTTATTAAAACAATTATATTACATTATACTATATTAAAGACAGATATATTCTATACTACATAATACTCACTTCTAGCTTCTAACACTACTGAAAAACTGGTGACTCTCTGCCTGAGAGTCCTGACCCACACGCGTGGATCCAGTTGGTCACCTGGGGTAAACAATCTCCATTAATTAATTAAATTAATACAGTCCACGTGGGCAAACACAGGAGCAGCAAATGAGACAAGAATTGTTTTGATCTCTGTGCTTTTCCAGGAAAAAACCTGAGAGAGAGAGAATGATGTCTCTCTCTGTCCAGAGAATGTGAATGCCGCACAGGAGGAGCTGCAGGAACACGGATCCCGGCTGTTCCCTTGCCCTGGCTCTCCACACCTCATTACAGCTGATTTGGGGTGCTGAGGGAAGGCGGGGTGGGAGGTGCCTCAGCAGGCTGTGTCCCCCCAAGCTGCTCCTGCTGCCCATGGATCCTCTGGAGGCACTGGACAAAGCAGGTTGTGTGGTGGGCTGACCACTGGCCAAAGGCCAGTGCACTCCCAAAAATCATTTACTCATCTTCCTCTGCTACAGCTGGAGCAGAGGAGGAGAAAACTAGTTAAAATAAGGCTCATGGGGTTGAGATAAGCATTAGGAGAAAATGCTTTAGGGGCAGAACAGGCTCAAAACTTCAAAGGGTATAAAGAAAACTTTATTAACAGAATGAAAAGAAGAATGATGAGAACTAAATAAACTTTTGACACCTTTCTCCCCTCAGCCCTTCTTTCCTTTCCACCAACAATGTAAAGAGACAAAACCTTCAGTCAGTTTAAAACCTGACTTCTAAACCTTCTGAAAAAGAATCTTTCTCCAGTTCATTTCATGTCCTGCAGCCTGAGGGGCTCAGCCATGGGGCTGGGGGGGATGTGGGTCATGAGCAGCTCTGCCTGCAGCCCTGGGAGCAGTGACACAGCTCTGAGCCTGCTAATGAGCCAGACACATTTTAGGCACTCATTCACTTTATGATGAGAGTGCTGCTGCTACTCAGATTAAGTATTTATCTTCTTGTTTAATGCAAATCAATAACTGAATAACTGTTTGATGGGGCGGTGGCATTTGTGGAACTCCACAGTCATTAGAAATCGTGTTTTAATGCCTTTCTAATGAGCAACACCAGCTCCTCAGCACTCAGGCTGTGCCCTGAGAGCAGTGAACCCAAACACAGCATCCTCAGGAGCTTTCCTTGGTGTTCAATACATTCCTGCCTTCCAGGCACTCCTTTCCCTGTGTCAGAGCAGCCAAGGGGCTGGGAAGAGCTGGCAGCAAAGCCAAGCCCTCATGGGGTCTCAGCTCAGTATTGACATGGGCTGGGAGCTGCTTTGACTTGTCCTCTACCAGTTCTGCTCTTTGCAGGAGCTGTAAAAGTTATCCCTTAGAATCTAACTTTCATTTTGCTTCAATTAATGTGCCAACGAGTTTGGAAATTCTTGGACAATGGGACCTGGCTGTCTGGGCGAGGCAGGACTCTGCAGAGCTCAGCTGTGTGTTGTAGGCAAGGCCAGCATCTGGGTAGGAAAAGAGTCTGGGAGTTTCAAATTCAGCCAAGGGAAGGACCTCAGGGTGCCATCTCAGCCCTCTCCCTGCTCCAGGCCCTGCCCAGTTGGCTCTGATGGACATTTTTGGGTAGTTCCTAAAAGGATCAGTGAAGGAGATGTTTTAGCAGCTCTCAGGCAGCTCATCCTGCAGGCATGGCTCTGGAGCTGTGCCTCTAAAGTGTCCTAGAAAGGCTCCCCAGAAGAACAAATTTCCAGCTGGGCTGGACTTTATGTACTCCAGCCATGTTTAATTTGCTGAATATTTCATGTTGCTGTTTTTGGTAGCTCTTCAAACTCCTCAAAAGTGAGAAGACAAACTTTCCCATCTATTATCTTGGGCCACTTTGCATCTGTTACCCCATGGCTGCAGTCCCAGTGCTGGAGGCACCATATGGCTCACATTGTTATTAGACACAACACACACAAGGAGCAGCAGGACTGAAAAAACGGTCTGGAATTAAAATTCACCTTGTTGCTAACTGCAGAGTAAATGACTAAGCCAGAGGGACCAGGTATGACTGCAGTGGGCAGAGGGTGTTTGTTTCTCTGCTGAAGGAGCCCTCAAGTATTTTGATCTTGTGTCTGATTTAAAAACAGAGGAGTTGTGCCACTTGTGGTGCAGCACAGTGCTGCCTCACACAGCTAATGAGAGTGGCACAAATACCAGAGTGGTGAAAGAGGCCCTAAATACTACTTACATTTTCCATGATACAGGAAATAAGAGTGTCCCTGAAGTGAGCTCCTTCTGGGAAGCACTGACACAGTGAAAATAATCTGCTCATGCAGCAAACCTGCAATTAGAGAGGCACCTGGGTGAGTTGCCTGTCATCCCCAGCAGAACATGCCAGGTTGAGCTGCTCCTCATCCTCATCAGAACATGCCAGGTTGAGCTGCTCCTCATCCTCAGCAGGATGTATCAGGGTGAGCTGCTCCTCATCCCAACAGAACATTTTGGGGTGAGGTGCTCCTCATCCTCAGCAGGATGTGCTGAGGTGATCTCTCCTCATCCTCAGCAGGATATGCCAGGTTGAGCTGCTCCTCATCCTCATCAGAACAAGCCTCAGCCTGGTGTAATGGAACAGAAACAGAGCCTCCCATGTTCCACCTCTGATTCCACCAGCAGCTGCTCTGCAGTGGGGATGGGTGGGTGCTCCTCCATCTCTGCAGCATGGATGGGTGGGTGCTCCTCCATCTCTGCACTGGGGATGGGTGGGTGCTCCTCCATCTCTGCACTGGGGATGGGTGGGTGCTCCTCCATCTCTGCAGCATGGATGGATGCATGGGTGCTCCTCCATCTCTGCAGCGAGGATGGGTGGGTGCTGCTCCATCTCTGCAGCATGGATGGATGGGTGCTCCTCCATCTCTGCAGTGTGTGTGGATGGGTGGGTGCTCCTCCATCTCTGCACTGGGGATGGATGGGTGCTCCTCCATCTCTGCAGTGAGGGTGGATGGGTGGGTGTTCCTCCATCTCTGCAGCATGGATGGATGAGTGCTCCTCCATCTCTGCAGTGTGTGTGGATGGGTGGGTGCTCCTCCATCTCTGCACTGGGGATGGATGGGTGCTCCTCCATCTCTGCAGTGTGTGTGGATGGGTGGGTGCTCCTCCATCTCTGCAGTGTGTGTGGATGGGTGGGTGCTCCTCCATCTCTGCAGTGTGTGTGGATGGGTGCTCCTCCATCTCTACAGTGGGGATGGATGGGTGCTCCTCCATCTCTGCAGTGGGGATGGATGGGTGCTCCTCCATCTCTGCAGTGTGGATGGGTGCTCCTCCATCTCTGCAGTGGGGATGGATGGGTGCTCCTCCATCTCTGCAGCATGGATGGATGGGTGCTCCTCCATCTCTGCAGCATAGATGGATGGGTGCTCCTCCATCTCTGCAGTGTGTGTGGATGGGTGCTCCTCCATCTCTGCAGTGTGGATGCATGGGTGCTCCTCCATCTCTGCAGTGAGGAGATGGGCAGTGACACAGCTCAGGAACACCCTGCAGCCCAGAGCTCTCTGCTCAGAGGTAACCCAGCCCAGCCCAGCCTGTCCCTGCTCCCTTCTGTCCCCAGGACATGGTTCTGGGGGCTGTGCTGGAGCCCTGAGCAGGCTGGGCTGTGACAGCCATACAGCAGCAGCTGGAGGATGCTTCCCACTAATGAGATCTCTGAGGGTTCTGCCTTCACCCTTCTCTCTCCTCCCTATTTGCAGTAGCAGCAGGGCTGGCACTGCCATCAGCATCTACTGCTACCATGCAGCTCCCAGCTGCTTGTGGGGGGAATGTGCTGTGGAATTTGCTCTGAAAAACAAAATTCAGCATTAAAGGGTCTGCCTCCTTTGAAGTTGAAGCTAAGAGCAGGTCAAAATCATGGCAGTTTGGGTGGGAGCACACGAGAGCAAACTCCTGATGTGTGCTCCCACCCACAGTGGGCCAAATGGATCCCAGGCTCTTGTGGACCTTCTGATAGTCCCCAAGTCCCAGCAGTTCCCTGTGGCACTCAGGGACCTCCTGGTGTCCTTCTCTGCCAGGTTCCAGCGGGACAGGACAGGGCTTGACTTGGATTTCAGCTGTGGTTTCCTGCACTCCATTTCATCCCTCTGCATGGAGCTTTTCTGGAAGACTCACTGCCTTCTTTGATCTCAGACTATTGGTGTAAATATTGCATGATCCTGCCTCAGCCTCCAGGAAACCCAGATGTTCAATTGATCAGATCTTAACATCGTGTTCAGGAACCCTGAAAAGCACATGAAATAATAAACTTGTTCCAGCATGACGTTTCTCTGTTCAGGATCTAATTCAGGCTTTATTCATTCCTCCTGACAGCTATTGCAGGAGGCAGAGCAGGTAAATAAAGAAGCTGTGGGCTGGATCTGCATGAGCTGAATGCAACAGGTCACACACAATTAATATTCAAATCAGCCTGGTACAGAGGAGTAAAACCCCCAGCTGGCCGCTCGCTGGGTGGAAAGCTGAGTAAGGCTGAGCCCAAGTTTTCCTAGAGTTCCTCATGCTGTTGTTTAGATAAGTTTAAATGAGCTGTGATTAAGCTAATTTCAAGCTAATTAACTCAGAAAGATATTCTCCACTTTTTAAAATTCTAAGTGGTTGTTCATTAGGAATGAGGGATCGGGGGGAAGCTGCGTCACTGCAGCCGAGGAGCTGAATGCAGCACGAGCAGAGTCATTACTGAAATATGAATATTTGTCATCTCATTAAATGGCATAATTAACAGATCTTGGGTTTCTGTGGTTGAGATGACCCTGAGGTATTAGAAAGTCTCTTTTTTCCCAGCCCTGTGACTGAAGAAGAAGTTGAGATTTGTCAGTTCTGCTTTTCAAGGTTGTTTATTTTGCCTTATTTATAACATTCCTTCTCTGACCTGCTGAGGTGTAAGAGCTGAAATGAGAGATGTGGGACTCCAGGCTGCTCTCCAAAATGCAGTTTATTGTATCCAAAATGCAGTTTATTGTATCCAAAATGCAGTTTATTCCATCCAAGAGGTTACAGCAGTCCAGGGTCATGGATGACAGAGCTGTGCCCACAGCTGTCAGCTCCAGCTGCAGGCAGGCCTGGAGACCCTTTGGTTTAGGTTACAATGCATTCTATACTTTTCTTTAGGTCACAATGCATTATATTCTTTTCTTTTGGTTGCAATGCATTCTAGACTTTTCTTTGCTGAGCATCTCAATACAGTAGAACCAATCTATACCTTGAGTCTTATCTATAGCCTATCATAACTACTATAATTACCATATTCATGTTGCTATTCTCCAATCACTAAAAGTTAGCACATCACAGTTTAAGCCAGAAGTTGGTTTTCAGTTTTCTTGCAGTGGAAAATTCTGAGACCTTTTTTCTACTTGCAGCTTTGCTGACTTGTTTGCCTGTGCTCTCTTTCTGCTTGGTAAAAACATCTTCTTGTTTGGGGTGGGTTTATCAGAAGGCTGATTTATTATTTTATGATATATATTACATTAAAACTATACTAAAAGAATAGAAGAAAGGATTTCATCAGAAGGCTGGCTAAGAACAGAATCAGAAAGAATGATAACAAAGGTTTGTGGCTCGACTCTCTGTCCGAGTTAGGTCACTGTGATTGGCCATTAATTAGAAACAACCACATGAGCCCAATCCCAGATGCACCTGTTGCATTCCACAGCAGCAGATAACCATTGTTTGCATTTTGTTCCTGAGGCCTCTCAGCTTCTCAGGAGGAACAATCCTAAGGAAAGGATTTTCCATAAAAGATGTGTGTGACACTTGGGGATCCCTTGGTCCCCCCAGGACACAGCCCTGGAGCCTGTTGCTGCTGTTTTGTGCTCAGGGCTCTGGGTCATGCACTCCCCACCCCAGTCTGCTCCAAAATCACGATGGAAAACCCACCCCAGCCCTGCTGCTGGGACACCCCAAAGCAGCTGCAGCCCAGGGTGATGAAAAATGGATGAAAACAAGACTGGGAGAAGAAGTGCTGGGTCAGCCTGGGGGGACAGCTCTGTGTGCCTGTGAGCATGAGCCTGCCTGTGCTGCTGCTGGATCTAATGGCTTTTGCAGCTCAGTTTCTGGCTCACTGGAGCATCACCTGATTGAAGGCACAGAGGAAGGGCTGGGCCATGCCCACACTGCCACAGCCTTTGGTTCAGGCTGAGTGAGCACTCAGCAGTGCTGTGGCTGCCTCCAGGTCTGCAGCAGTGTCAGAAGCCAGGAAATTCCTCTGGCTGCCCTGGAGGACTGGAGCCCCTGCCCAGGGGACTCAGAGACCCTGGCACAGAGCCCCAGACCCCTGTGCCTTTGATTGAGCCCTTGCAAAAAACAATCACCAACTTTTATATGAAGAATTACAAGCCACAAAAGTTTAAGTAGAATGATAGTGAAGTTATCACAGGGTGAAAAAATAGATTTTAGGGGTTTTTGGAATGGGGCTTCAGGGGGCAAGATGGAGGAATCTGGGCATGTCCAGCCTTTCTCCTTCTCCTTCTTGGCCTCCATCTTCTGCTGTGATGGTGGCACTTTTGGATTGGTTTAGAGTAGAAGCTCACTGTCTAACATAGGTGATAGGTATTGGAAAGTTATTGAAAATAAAGTACAGGTAGTTCATAGTATAAAAACTAACACCACCCCAAGGGCTGGAAACAATTACCAGCTTTGTGTGAGGAGTTACAAGCCACAAGAGTTTGAATAGAATGATAGTGAATTAATCACTATGACAGGGTGAAAATGTGGAATTTTGGGGTTTTCAGAATGGGGGTTCAGGGGGGCAAGATGGAGGAATCTGGGTGTGCCCAGCCTTTCTCATTCTTCTTCTTCTTGGCCTCCATCTTCTGCTGTGATGGTGGCACTTTTGGATTGGTTTAGAGTAGAAGCTCAGTGTCTAACATAGGTGATAGGTATTGGGAAGTTATTGTAAATATTCTACATGTAGTTTTTAGTATAAAAAGATAACACCAGTGTGCCTCTGTCTGACCTGCTGAACAGACTTTGGCTGGACAGGAGAAAGAATTTTATAGATAAGAAACAATAAACAACCTTGAAAATGAGAACTGAAGAGCTCTGACTCCTTCTTTGACAACTGGGCTGGGAAAAGAGACTTTCTAACACACCTCAGGGTCACTGTGAGCAGCTAAAGCCCTGAGACAGCACTGCCAGGCAGCTGCTTGGAAGAGCCTTTCAGGGAATGGGGGCTGCAGGGACCCCCTGAACCCTCATGGTGCCCCTCTGGCATTGCCAAATCCCCTTTGGGCTGGCAGAGGAGCTCTGGCTGTGCCTTCCTGCCCTGCTCCCCTGCACAGAGGCTGAGGCACAGCCACGTGCTGGCAGGAGCATTTCATGAGTGGCAGAAGATGCTCAAGTAGGTGGTGAGCCCTGCTTGAAACCCCCACAAAGCCACAACACAGAGCAGCACGGCATGAGCAGTGCATCATCACAGCTCCTGAGTTTTCCTTTCCTGCCCAGGTCATTCTGCATTGAATGGAAAGCAGAGAGCTCTTTATCCTCACGTCCTTCTCTCCACAGCTCTTGTTCTGTCAAGTGAAAAACCTGAAAAATCCTCGAGCAGGGCATGAAATGCAGTTACAATGGAGTGAGAGGAGTTAGATTGAAGGATTGATCCCAGCAGCAAAGCCATTTCCCTCCATTGTGCACATATAAACGAGCCTGGATTGGCTGTTGAGCAATGAGCTGCACCACAGATGGCTCTGGGCACAGGGAGGGGCCCTCTGTGCCATGTTCCCAGGGTGCTCCCAGAAGCCAGACCTGACCTCTGCATGCTCCTCTCCTCTTGGGATCTCTGCTGCTCACAGTGACCCCAAGATGTGTTAGAAAGTCTCTTTTCCCAGCCTGGTGCTTGAAGAAGGAGTCAGAGCTCTTCAGTTCTCATTCTTAAGGTTGTTTATTGTTTCTTAGCTATAAAAATTTTTCTCCTCCTCCTGAGGTCCACTCAGCAGGACAGACAGAGGCACTCTGGCCACCCTCAGGGCAGTGTTGTTATCTTTTTATACTAAAAACTACCTGTACAATGTTTACAGTTACTTTCCAATACCTATCACCTATGTTAGACAGTGAGCTTCTACTCTAAACCAATCCAAAAGTGCCACCATCACAGCAGAAGATGGAGGCCAAAAAGAAGAAGAAGAATGAGAAAGGCTGGACGTGCCCAGTTCCCTCCATCTTGCCCCCTGAATCCCCATTCTGAAAACCCCAAAATTCCACATTTTCACCCTGTCATAGTGATTAATTCACTATCATTCTATTCAAACTCTTGTGGCTTGTAACTCCTCACACAAAGCTGGTAACTGTTTCCAGCCCTTGGGGTGGTGTTAGTTTTTTATACTATGAACTACCTGTACTTTATTTACAATAATTTTCCAATACATATCACCTATGATAGACAGTGAGCTTCTACTCTAAACCAATCCAAAAGTGCCACCATCACAGCAGAAGATGGAGGCCAAGAAGAAGCAGGACAAAGACTGGACATGCCCAAATTCCTCCATCTTGCCCCGTGAACCCCCATTCTAAAAACCCCAAAATCTACTTTTCCGCCCCATGATAAATTCACTGTCATTCTACTTGAACTGTTGTGGCTTGCAGATCCTCATACAAGGTTGGTAACTTGCTCCATGGCTCATAATCCAAACCACAGGGGCATTTTGGGCTCTGTGCCAGGGTCTCTGAGCCCCTGGCAGGGGTCTTGGCCAGGGATGTCCTGGTTCCTGACACTCTCCCACCCCTTGAGAGGGCGACCAAGCTGCTCCTGGCAGGACCAGGGTGTCTCAGCTTTGGCTTTCCCACTGCCCAGGTCCTTCCAGCACCCCTCAGGGATTTATTGGAATTCCACACTCATCGGTTTCAAAAATTATTTCTGAAATTTCCACTGCTCTTGGAGCTGTAATAATTTATCCCCCAGGAGCAGGGGAGCAGATCCACCATCCCCAGCAGCAGCTCCCTCATCTCCTGTCTTCAGATTGGTTTCTTTAAATGGATAAAAATATAAATAACACTCCCCCAGAGCCTGCTGCCCCTTTTCTGTCCCTGCCAGGGAGATGGGAGCTGATCCAACCAGAACTCTAAAGCAGGATTGCTCCTCCCTCACCTCTGGCTCTCACTGCTGCAGGGGCACAGCTCCCATGCCCAGGCTGTCAGGCTCAGCTTAAACACACCAGTGTAGCAAAAGGTGTCTTGAAAGAGATGAGAAATCGATGCTAAAATCTATTTTGCCTGATAACCCAATGATCTTTTCTAGCAAGAGAAGGCCCTGTTTGGAGCACACAGCAACATGAGCTGCTCCTCTCCAGCCTGGCCCTCAAATCTGCTCTGCCTCACCCCACTGGGTTTGTACAGCACAGCCCAGGGCAGGGGCTGTGCCATCAGCTCTGCTTGCAGGGCTCTGGAGCTTGATGCTAATTTGAGGGAATGAATTTAACTTGAAAAAGTCATAATCTGCAGTTCTGCAGCCTCTCGTCTGCGGCTTCGAAGATTTGCAGAAGGTTCAGTGCAAACTAATTCCTTGTGAGAGCTTGTTCTTGTGATTAGTGGTGATGAAGGGAAATGCCACCTGATTATTTCATAACCCTCAGAAATGCAAAGAGATTTTTCCTTCCCCCATTTGTATCCCTGCCCGCTTTAAAGGGAAGCTACAGCAAAGTTGTGGGAATTTTGCTGGAAATTGAATTTCCAGAAAAAAGAGAATTGTGGGGGAAAAAATTCCTTTTTTTTTCCAGGAAAAAAAAAAGAATTGTGGGGGAAGAGCAGGAAAACCATCCCAGTTTTGTGTCTGGCATGGAGTTCCAGCATCCTTTGCTTGAGCAGTTTCGCTCTACACCTCTGCCTTGAGCTGAGGCAATGGCTCTGCTGGGATTATCTGGGAATAATGGGATTATCTGGGAATAATGGCATTACCTTGGACCCTGGTGCCACTAGAATGTCCCTGCTGAGCCCTGCCATGGCCCTTGCAAGTCCAAGGCAAAAAAGTCAAGTTCAAAAGCCACTAACTCAAAAGCTTAAAATGAAGTAAGTGCCTGGTTGGGCAGAGATGAGGTTTGTTTATTAGTGGCATTTCCTGAGGGGCTCTTTGGCACCCTGTGAAGTACAAAGTTCTGGCACTACAGACCTGGGAGAAGTTGCTCTTCATCTGAGTGTAATTCATAATAATCGTGGCAACATATGGCAAGTGACATTTCAAAGCATCTAAATCTCACCAAGGCACAGGTAGGGCTTCCTAATGTAAAATATCCAGCCTGGTGCCATAGAAAATGTGAGAAAGACAGAAAACCCAGCAGTGACAGCGCTGGGAGTTAGAAGACAGTCCCTGGAAAATGACTCAGTTGATGATATCAAAGTTCACAAATTTAAGTGCCTGAGAGTGCACTTTCCTGACAGCTGAACATTTCCTCCAACTCTCATCATCTTGTAACAAATTAAAGGCAAACAGGAATTCATCAAAGGGAACAGTCTCAATTGTTATAGCAAATTGACTTTAGATTATTGCTGGAGATGGAGCGAGCACAGGGCAGCAGCTCCCTGGGCAGGGTGTGAGCAAGGGGACATCGACCCCACGGGAGGGGTGGCTTCAGACACCCATGGCCGAGTCAGAGCCGCTGCTGGGACAGCTCTGTGTGAATTCCCAGCTCCTCTTATCCCCCCTGAGACAGCTGTGACCCTTTTCTGGTCCCTGAGGCACAGAGCAGGGCCAGAGCTGTGCCAGCACATTCCTCCCCACCACACTCCTCCTCACTGAGGAGCACCAGCACCTGTGTGGGCATCACCAGCATCTCCCAGGGTGGCAGAGCTGCTGTGAGCTCCTGGCTCCTGCTCCAGGACACCCTGTGAGGGGAACAGCAGATTTGTCTGTCCAAACCAGCTCTGGGTCTGCTGGGAGGTAAAACCAGCACCGGGAGATAAAAGGAACAATGGGAAGGATTCCACTGATTGGTGAATGGAAAAAGAGATTTGATTTTACAAATAAACTGTAGGTTTGCTGAGAAATGAAATTAGACATTGAGAGATGAAAGAAACAATGGGAAAGAAAAACCCCTAAATTCCATAAGAATTAAAAGTTAAAAGGGAGGGTTGTACATTAGAGGGGAATCTTTGGGATCAGGTGTTCTGGGAAGTCTGAACCTCTCAAATACCTCAGAAATGGGAAAAAAACCCCTTAATTCCCTAAGAATTAAAAATTAAAAGGGAGGGTTGTACATTAGAGGGGAATCCTTGGGATCAGGTGTTCTGGGAAGTCTGAACCTCTCAAGTACCTCAGCAATGGGGAAAGAGAGAAGGGAAATGCAGCTGGGAAATTGGGATAAAAAGGAGGCTGTGTCCTCCAAAAATTGGAGAGACCCCAGGGGATGCCCCATGGCCTCTCCCTGTACTGGAATAAAGCCAGAAAGGGCTGCTCTGTCTCCTTTTTGGACATAAACCTCTGCTGTTTGTGGGTTAATTTTCCTGACACCTGTGAGGTGTCTGTCTGTCTGTCTGCCTGTGCAGCTCTGGGGAGTTCTCCTCATCTCCACTCCAGTTTCTGTTTGGTAACGTGGCTCAGCAAATAAATAGTGACTTGTGGGCTTTCACCATTATAAACCAGCCAAGATAAGAGTGGGTGAAAAATGACAGATGAGCGGAAACAAATCATCCAGAATCATGAAAAGATACCAGAGGGGGGGGAAAAAAAAAGGCTTTTTACTGTGATTGTGCAGAAAATCAATAAAGCCCCACTACAAGGCAGTGCTGCAGATAACAAGCAGATGATATCAGTTTTCATGGAACATATTGTTCAGCAGGCAGAACGCTCTTGGAGGCTGTAATGGTGCATCATAAAGTTTAAGTTAGTGTTGTTGGTGAGGAGATTTAAATAAAACCTAAATGCTGACATTTTGATGGTTATTATTTATTCAACAGCCTGAGATGTCAAACCTTGTTGTGCTCAGTTTTGCAAGGAAGAGAAGCTCCAGAGAGAGCAGGCCTGGAGTGATGGACAGCCATCACATCCCACACCTCAGCACAATCCCAGGCGGATTTTCTCCCAGAAACAGGCTTGAGGGCAGCCACAGACACACTCTGCCCTTGGCAGAGAGAATTCCTAGAGCAGGAATATCTGTGTGTGCCCTCAGACATGCAGTAGCCTGGCCATGAGCTCCCCAGGAGCATCCTGTATTGTTGGAATGCTGGGGGACACAAGGCAGATGATGAACTGAGGGCCTGGTTAACATAAGAGATTTGATAGCAGGATGCCTTGGCAAAGGCAAAGAGAACTTTGAAAATTAGACCTGGATTGCAAGAAGATTAAATCAAACGGGTTACTGGAAAAAGACAATCCCATTAAACTCTGCAAGCAAGAGATGTTGTTACATGCATAAGTTTGTGTATGTGATTTTAACCTAATCATTGTAGTACACATTACTAGTCTCCCTAAAATATTATATATTATATATATATTATATAAGTGCTTGTATCCCACAATTAAATGGAATGTAATATAATATATAATATATAATATATAATATATAATATATAATATATAATATATAATATATAATATATAATATATAATATATAATATATAATATATAATAAATATATAATATGTCATATGTCATATATAACATATAACATATATTATATTATATTATATTATATTATATTATATTATATTATATTATATTATATATATTAATTATTATATATTATATTGTATAAGCATTTGTATCCCACAATAAAATGGAATAGAATAGAATAGAATAGAATAGAATAGAATAGAATAGAATAGAATAATAAATTAGCCTTCTAGGATCACGGAGTCAGATTCTCAATTCCTCCTTCATCCTGGGGACCCCAAAAATACCCCACACCCTGGTCACTGGGTCAACAGGGGAAATGTTATTGGAGTTTAAAGTGAAATGGTTTTGTTCTGCCCATGGAAATGCTGTTGTTCACTCTCCACGGGGTGCTCCTGCCAAGTGCAGCCGTTGCAGAGTGCTCACTCTTCTGCTAATTGCAAAGCTAATTGTTCTTACTGCAGAAGCCATTACAGTGTGTCGTTATGCTGCAGTTAACGAGATGTTTGGATTAAATGGCTCACTAAAAGTCAATAAAAAGAAATTTGCTTGACTATTCCTTTAATTTTTCAGATGCAGTGTTAATTCACTGTTAATTCTCCCCAAAGGCCTGGATTCATTAAACTGCTTAACACAGGACTAATAAATGCATATATATTGTGCAAAGGCATTAAGGCAGAACTCCAGAGCAGGGAGCACAGGATCAGAACCCCAGAACAGGGAGCAGAACCCCAGAACAAGGGATTGGAACCCCACAGCAGGGATCAGAGCACCAGAAAAAGAATCGGAACCCCAGAACAGTGAGCATGGGGATCAGAACCACAGAACAGGGATCAGAACCCCAAAGTAGGGATCAGAACCCCAGAACAAGGATCAGAACCCCCAAGCAGGGATCAGAACCCCAGAACAAGGGATTGGAACCCCAGAGTAGGGATCAGAACCCAGAAAAAGGATCAGAACCCCAGACTAGGGAGCACAGGGAATCAGAACTCTACAACAGGGGATCAGAACCCCAGAACAAGGATCAGAACCCCAGAGCAGGGAGCACAAGGCATCAGGAGGACGTTGCACAGTGCAGATGTCAGATGGACACACAGCCACCCCCAGAATGACCCCAATGACAGCATCAGGCAGCTCCTGTCCCCTGGCAGGGCAGGGCAGTGTCCCACACTGCAGCTGGGAAAGGATGGCCTGGATGAAAACATCCCTAAATGATGGAGGAGAGATTGCAGGGGGAGAGGAGCAGCAGCCCTGCCAGGAATCACTGTGAGGGGCACCTGGGGACAACAGGAGGTCACAGGGCAGTGGGAATCCCCACACCTTGGAGCCACAGGACAGGTCAGTGACTGCTCACCTGGCCTGGGTCTGTGGCAGGTACTGTAATCACCATTTATCTGGCTTTACTTGCATTTTCCTGCAGTTCCTGCCAGCAGGTTTGTCAGCCCTTTGGGACACAACAAAGTGCATCAGGAGCAATGTGAATATATCTCTTCCAAAATGAGATGAAAGAGCTCACAGCACTTTTAGCAAGTATCCCAAGCATCTGAATTCTGAGCAGAAAGATCTCATTTCAGCTGTAATGAACTATAAAGAAGGAATAAATGCCTTTTATGCTGGCTTGTCTTGCAGAAATCCATCCTCCTTCGTTTGTCTCACGGCTGTGTGTGCTCCATGGGGTGCTGCCCTTGGGTTTCCTGCTGCTGGAGCAGAGCTGGAGCCATTCAGAGAACAGCCAGACACTGCTCCAGCCTCGAGGAGGTTCAGGCCAGGTGGACAGGGCAGGGTGAGAGTTTTCTGCACAAGAAGCATTTTCAAGGGCAAACGCAAAACAATCTGGTGAACACTGAGAAAATTTTACATTGAGTGAATGTCTAAAGGAAATCCTTTAGTCTCACTTCTTGCTTTCCCTGGCACAGGTTCCTGACATGCTGCCAAGCAAGATATGACAGGGAATTATGCCTTTACCTAGGCAACAGAGGAGGGAGAAGCTGAAAAGCAGAATAAAGGGGCAGCCACACTCCTATTGCCTGACACTGGGCTGCTCCCAATGGCTGAATCAGCTACCCCAATGCTGGAGATTGCAATGCAAGATGTTTTCAATTACCATCTGTGTGGCAGATTGCCTTTGTCAAGTGGGCAGTTTGCCTTATCTCTCTCTTTGAGTGACCACACCCACTCCTCCCTGGGGAGGGGACACTGCTGATACCAGCTATGGAATGTCCCTGCATGGCTGATAAGAACTACAGCATCCCATTGGCAGATGGGAGCCCAGAGGGAGGAGCCAAGCATTCCTACCCGGATAGAATCTGGAGATTCTGGAACACCAGCACGGCTTCTGCACTGCATTGCCCAGAGGAACAGCAGCTGCCTCTTGCCCTGGATCTGCAGAGGCAGAGACTGCACCTTTCTCCAGGATCCCTGCTCCAGCAGAACCAGCCCTGGCACTGCAGGAGGGCTGAGCCACAATTCCAATGGTTCTGCTGCCACCAGCCTGACCCACAGGGTGTCAGGCTGGGTTCTGACTCTGGCACTGTTGCTTTAGTTCACTGCATTGTTTATTTTATCCTTTTTTTTTTCCTTTCCCTAATAAAGAACTGTTATTTCCTGCTCCCATATTTTTGCCTGAGAGCCCCTTAATTTCAAATTTATAGCAATTCAGAGGGGTGGGGAGGGTTTACATTCTCCATTTCAGGGGAGGCTCCTGCCTTCCTTAGCAGACACCTCCTTAGCTTTCCAAACCAAGACACCCAAGCACACAGAGAGATGGGAGGACCTCTGGTGTCACTGATTCTGTTTCCAAAAAGGTGTTACTGCTGTTTTGAAGCCACTTGAAAACACACCAGCCACACACCAGCCTTCCCACAGCTCAGTCACCAGGGCTGCACTGAGTGTCACACGCTGTGAGTGTCCCCTGTGCTGGCACTGGCACTGTCACTGTCACTGTGGGGTCCCCCCAGCTCCCACCACTGCCCTGACCCTCCTTGGGGTGTTTTTTTGTCCCCTTTTATCCAGGACAGAGCTGCTGTCCTTGTGCAGATGGGCTCCTCAGAAATGATGACCCCACAGCTCAGTGCCAGCCAGGGCCACTGCAAAGCTTCAAAGGGAGTAGGGGAATGGAGAAGATGACAGGAATAATGAAAGGCACAGCACAAAATGGGGTTTAACAGGAGTTCAGAGCCATTATCCAGATGACATGAACTCCTCAGAGCTGGGTGCCAGGTCAGGAATTCCCTTATGGAGAGACCCAAACAAGGCTGGCAGGTGAGGAACCTCCAAAGCCCCAAAGCCCCCTGCCAGAGGGACTCTGCCGTGCCATTCACACTCCCCACATCATCCATCCTTATCACACTGCCAGCAAAAAGGTTCCTGTTCCCTGGGACTCATCCTCAGTCTCATTAAGAGCAGGGCTGGATTACTAAATTTTTAACCAGGGGAAGCTCCCATGTCCATTACTGCTTTCCTCCCATGTTTATTAAAGCAATAACTTTGTTTTTAAAAGGGACATGGTTCCCCTGAGCTCTCTCACGCTTTGGTGTCCTAATTAAAAATATAAATTAGAGATTGAGCAGGTCTCGTGCTTCAAAGGAACATAAATTGGGTGGCTTGAAGTGCTGGGGGAAGTCTGGGCACAAAACACTGAGGTGGCTCTGCAGATGTCTCGGGGCCTCTCCAGCTGCTCAGAGTGACCCCAAGATGTGTTAGAAAGTCTCTTTTCACAGCCTGGTGCTCAAAGAAGGAGTCAGAGCTCTTCAGTTCTCATTTTCAAGGTTGTTTATTGTTTCTTATCTATAAAATTTTTTCTCCTGTCCAGCCAAGGTCTGTTCAGCAGGACAGACAGAGGCACTCTGGCCACCCTCGGGGCAGTGTTGTTATCTTTTATACTAAAACTACATGCACAATATTTACAATAACTTCCCAATACCTATCACCTATGTTAGACAGTGAGCTTCTACTCTAAACCAATCTAAAAGTGCCACCATCACAGCAGAAGATGGAGGCCAAGAAGAAGAAGGAGAAAGGCTGGACACACCCAGATTCCTCCATCTTGTCCCCTGAACCCCCATTCTAAAAACCCCAAAATCTATTTTTCACCCTGTGATAAATTCACTGTCATTCTACTTATACTCTTGTGGCTTGCAGATCCTCATCTAAGGTTGGTAATTTGCTCCATGGGTCATAATCAAACCACAGGGGTGTTGGGCTCTGTGCCAGGGTCTCTGAGCCCCCTGGCAGGGATCCTGGCAGTCCAGGACAGCCAGAGGGATATCCTGAATCCCAACACAGGTGATGGTGCCTGAGCTGAGAGGAGGAGGAAGATGGGGGGGGTGGAGCAGCACTCTGAGGGCCTCATTCACAGCCCTGGGCACTTTGGGAGAGCTCTGATTAAAATTTCATCACCTGTTCCTTCTGCAGAGCAGAGGGGCCCTGCGGGCTCTGTCAGCTGGAAATGTTCCTGCCCCAGAGCCCTGGAGGCGCAGCTGTGGCACCAGCCCCGCATCCTTCCATGCTCCACAGCCCTGCCTTGGAGTTTTTCAGCCCAAATCTGAGGGACAAGGAGGAATCTGGGGTGCAGATGGAGAACGGGTTAACAAGGTGACCTTCCTGCTCTGGGTTTTGCCTGAATCAATCTTGCACCTTCTGCAAGTCCAGAAAAACAAAATTCAATTTGGCCACAAACAGAGAATTCTGGAGGTTTGACACAAAGCTGGATTTCTTCTTAAGTTCCCAGGTACATTTTTATCTGTGCAGTCACACATATCCACACAGACACACGTGCACATGGACCCCTCCACATCTACAGCTGCATTGTGAGGGCCCTGACAAAGGAGGAATGATGAGGAGGACTCCATAGATATCAGAAGGCTAATTAATTATTATTTATAGTATAATTTTTATATTTATAGTAATAATATATTTACATTATATATTTTTATATTCTTTATATTATAATATTATTTATAATATGGTTTCTAGATATATTATATAACATATAACATATTATATATTATATATTATATATTATATTATATAAAATTTATACAATATATATTTATAATATTTTAATTTATATTATTTGTATTATAATATATTTTTTTGGATATTATATATGTTATAGTTATATAAGATATAGTTACATATAATATAATATATATTATATTTTATATATCACATTTTTATATATTATATATTTATATTTTATATTTATAGTATATAATGTATTTATAGTATAATTAAGTATAATTATTTATTATACTATATTATTCTATACATCTAAAACTGAACCTGCCAAGCACTCAACCCTGCACACAACTGCTCACACTGCCCTGAATCTCGTGACTGTCACCCAAAAGTCCTGACACACACACACACACTCTTGGCCCTGATAGCACAAAGAGACAAAACACCATCACTTTGGGTAAACAATCTCCATATTGCATTCTACTTTTGCACAAGCACAGGCACAGCAAATGATAAGAATTTTGTTTTCTTTCTCTCAGAGGTTCTGAGAATGTGAAACCCGGAAATATTCTTGAGAAGAATTGTGCCTTGCTTTTCTCTGTGCAGAGAAAATGTGGGGTCACAGGCTGGCAGAGTCCCTGCACATACCCAAGTGCACATGAACCCTGCACATCCCCGTCCTGGCAGTGGCCCCAGTCCCCCCCAGGCCAGCAGCTCATCCATAACCATCACACACATCCACCTTCAGCTGAGAGATGTGGCCGGACTTTGCTCTGTTATCTTTCCGTTTCCATGGCAATAAAAGTGGCTTCTGATAATGGCTATTTCCTAAGAGCTGTGAGGGTTTGGTAATTTTAGCAGCATTACAGCACGGACTTCAAATGGTCAGAGTCACTCAGGGTCTCTCTGCCTTGGGCTTTGAATTGTGAGGGGATGTGAGCAGGTCCTGAAATCCAGGGGAGGTTTTTCTGCTTATCCTTAGCTTATTCCTTATGTGCCTGTTCCCAAGGGATCCACAGGACTCTGTTCAGCCCCAGGCAGGTTTTGGGACTGGTGCTGTTTGTGGTGATGGTGTGACTGCAGGAAGCTGTCAGCTCACCCATCATCTGAACCTGCCTCACAAACAACAGCTGAATTAATGATTGCCATAAAAAAGAAACAACGCCCCATGTTCCCCAAAGCCTGTGGTGCAGGAGGGTACAAGTAATGCCCAGTTAATGTACCAGAGGATGAATTCCAGCTCTGCATGGATCACCCAAATGACCACGGATTCTGTGGCCACTCCCTGCTCCTCTGAGCCACACCTTTCTCCCCATCAGCTGCTGCCCGGGTGCCTGAGCAGACACCTGACCTGATTTTTGGCTGTGCTGCTGCAGGAGCTCTTTGCCAGCCCCAGGATTCTCAGGAGAAAACAGGACCAACATCCTGCTCCTTCCCTGGGCTGTGCCTCACCCACCCTCATGAGGCTTCACTGCACAGACCCCCAGACCCTGAGGAAACGTTGCTGGCAGGAAGAAAAATTCCATTGTCCCATGTTTCCAGGGCCCAGTTATAAGATTTAGAGGCAGTTCTGTTCCTGGAGTGTGCTCTGGCACTGATGCCTCAGGATTTCAGCTTTTATATTTTTTCATCTATTTGTAATCCTGCAATTCTTTAGTGTGTAACTCCAAACTCCACACACAGTGGGAGCTGCTGCTTTCCCATTTGGGGCAGACACAACAATTCCTCTCCAGGCCTGGCAGTCAGGGACACCTCACTGCCTCAGGCCCTGAGAGATGGAAACAAAAGTGAGTTGGGGGCAGCAAACTTGGGGTCAATGACTTCATTAGCTGAAGCTGTAATTGGAAGATGAACCCCCAATACGCAAATGGACAAAAGCTATAAAAGTGTGAAAAGCTGTGACCCATTGTCCATTTTGGGTGCAGCCCCTGGGGGGCTTTGTCTGCCCTAAATGTCCCTGAAGGCCCTTCAATAAACAGAACTGCTTTTTATTGCCTCAATTTTGTCTGGCCTCTGTTTTTAGGTAGTCACAAAAAGGCACCAGCACAGCCTCACTCTTCCCATGCCATCCCTGGGGACAGCCTGGGGACCTCACCCAGGTGGCACTTCCTGACCCATGTGGCAGTGATTTAATCTCCAGATGTGCTGAGCATCATCCTGACCTCAGAATCACATTCCTCCTGCTCTCGAGAAGCCAAGCTTTAATATGAAGTGTGAAACTTCTAATTTAGTGTCACATCAAATAATAACTGGCGTGTTCAAACTGTTGCTTGTATTAGTCAAACAATCACAGATCAGAGCCAAAGGCTGCTCCTCTCTCTCCTTTACCACTGACTTGCAATTAATATTTATAAAGCAGGAGGGATTTTTCTTTAAAAGGGAATTTGCAGCTGTCCTTTGGACTCTCAGACACAGGCTGTAAAATTTATAGGCTTTCCTTCACCTTCACTCTGAGAGAACAAAGCTTTTCATATTTATAATTTCAGTCTGTAGGGACAGAAGGGAAGCCAAGCATGGTGAGGGATGGGAGAGAGCTGGGATGGGGAGGGGGAAGGCACTGGCAGCAATGGGCAGCTGGTGAATACCAGCAATCATGAGCTCAGCTTCACACAGCCCCATGGAAATGCCCCTGGATTTGAGGAGTGGAAAACTAACTTTTAGAGCTTTTTATTAAAAAAAAAAAAAAACAACCAAAAATTTCCCCCTTTGGTGAAAATGTTCGTAATTTCCCATTGTAAAATCATTCCAATTTATTCACAATATTCCTGAATATCTCATTGTGAAACTGAAATTAAAATATCCCAATAGGCTCTGGCAGAAAACTTTGCGTAAGCGTGATAGGATTTTCCCACAGTAATAAGTCCCCAAGGAAAAATACATCAGAGAAGAAAATGTTTCAAAATAACTGTTCCCAATTAAAACTTCACCAGGATTTACATTCCCCAAGTTTTCTTTTTTCCCAGCATGATAAGCATAAAAATGACACACACCCAGTCCAACACCAATTTCTCCCCAAAATGACAGAGCAGGAGCCACACACCACACTCTGGGTGAGACATTGAGCTGGAATGACCAAACTGCCTCCTCTCATTCCTCCCTTCATTATTCCCTTGCATTTTGAAGTCAATATCAATAAAACATACATTAGAATTGCAGAAATCATGGAAATGTCAAACATCTCTCACTCGCTTTGGTGAGAACTTTGCTAAGTACCAAATGCAAATGTGCAGCTGGTGCCTCTGACATTTTGGTTCCTTTGCTGGCACAGGCTAATCAATTCAGTTTCTAATTTTAATTTTATCAGCAGCAAATCTGTTGGATTTTTCAGGCTCTGATGTAGGCCAAGTCACTTCTAATCAAATTACCTGGGCTCTGATAGGCTTTGCCTGCACTCTGGGCAGGACCAGGATCACAGTCCCAGGTCCTGATTCCACTCCTGGTCCTGCTCCTCTTGATGAGAATGCACAAATTGACCCTTTCCTCACAAAATTACACAGTTTTCACATCCCAGATCAAGGCCAGCTTTGCAGGACTCTGCTGGAGGTGAAGGACCTGATCTCCACCTGCAGATAACCTGGAGAGCAGGGAGGGAGGTGGGAGGGGTGGCAGAATGACCAGGTTGGAAGAGACCTCCAGGGTCAAGTCCAACCTTCAACAAACAGCCCAGTGTCACTAAACCAAGTGCCACATCTGTTTGTCACCCTGCTTTTTTAGGGTTTTCTAAGCCTTCTGATGTTGACATTCTTGTAGTGAACTTTCTCACACACTTTCTGTAAATAACTCATTGTATTGCATTCCTTTATGGAAGAAGAGAAAGTTGATGGACTGGTGGTTTGACCAGTGCCATTGGAGAGGTGGCACTGTCACCCTCCAATCCACTGTCACTCTTGGAAAACTATAAATGTTAGAGTCAGAAAATAAACTTCCCTTTTCCTTCACCTTGAGAACAGCGGTGTGGGCTTGTGTTTTATTGTGTCCTATAGCGATATGTGTTCACCTTTGAACACTTCACAGAATCACAAAATTCCCAGAATTCACAGAATCACAAGGTTGGAAGAGACCTTCAAGACCATAGAGTCCAACCCAGCCCCAGCACCTCAACTCAACCCTGGCACCCAGTGCCACATCCAGGCTTTGTTAAACACCCCCAGGGATGGGGACTCCACCACCTCCCCGGGCAGAACATTCCAGAACTTTATCCCCCTTTCTGTAAAAATCCTTTTCCTAATATCCAACCTGTATTTCCCTTGGGGCAGCTCGAGGCTGTGTGCTCTGGTTCTGTCAGTTCTTGGAGAAAGAGCCCAGCCCCAGCTGAGCACAGGCACCTTTCAGGAGCTGCAGAGAGCGATGAGGGCACCCCTGAGTCTTCTCCAGGCTGAGTACCCCCAGCTTTAGGGGTGGAGAGGGGGCAGAGGAGCTCCCTCCTCACACAGCCAGCCCCTAAAACAGCCCCAGCCTTTGCTGTCACCCATGCTGTCACCTCAGCCCTTTCCCCCACCCTGGGGACAGCCCCCATGCCCCACTGCCCCAGGGAAGGGCCCTGGCCATGTCCTGTCCCTGCTCCCTTCCCACCCTGACCCACAGCACTGAAAATGAAGCCCCATTTTCTGCTGGAAAGGGAAAAGTGGCTCCCACCCTGAGCCACTGAACAGTGTCAGGCACTTACTGCTGGGGAAGTTTCTTTCTGACACAAAATGAATGAGCTTTCAGACCTGCTCAAATGGAGAACAGAACTGCAAACAAGGTTCCTTTTTGTGTCTCCTAATCTCTAATTCAGCTGCTGGTTTCAAAAACCATCCTGTGATGTCCAGACTGAGTTTGCATTTAATGCCATGTTAATTTGTTAAGATTTTTAACATTTTCTCCTGCCTTTCTCTGACACAGGGTGTCATTAGTGAAGCAATTAACCAACCTGGTGACCAAACACATGTGATGAGCAGTCTCTACATCCCAGCATTGACTGATTTCCAGTTCCACCAGCCACAGCCATGGCTGGGTGTGCACACATCTGTACACACACCCCTCTGTGCCTGACTGGCAAGCTGGGGTGAGTCACAGATAAGGCTCCATTTTGCTTAAAGAGCCCTTAAAAAAACCCCACTCTTAAATAGCAATATAAGCACTTAAAATAAGTGTTTCCTTGAAAAATAATATTGTATTTTCAGAGCAGGGATGGCAGCCAGGACAGACAGACAGGGTCAGGGCTCTGGCACAAGGGAAGCAGCACAAGAGAAGCAGCCCAGAGCACATCCTCCCACTGCTCCAAGGTTGTAGCTGCTCCACCATTATCTGCAGCCTGGAGTAATCTCCAATCTTTATACTTTAATCTGTAAAACAGACAAAGAGTTTTTCCAGCCTTTCATGTGCTGAATGACAGGCCTCGCTCTCTCCTCAGCATTTCCTCTGACTCACTCGTTACAGGCTATTTTAGAACGTGCTAATGACAAAAAATACATTTTGAACTTTACTCTTGTGAGTGAATAGAGAAACTCCCCTTTGGGGTATTTGTCAAGGATTTCTTCTCTTCCCACCCCATGTCCAAGGGGTCCCTATGTTCTGCTCTGCAAGAGGCCTTTAAGTTTTTACTCAGAAACAAGCAGGACTCACCCAAGCTGTTCATGCAATGAAGTTTTCACTCCAACTAGGATCAGGGATACAAGCCAAGCAAGAGAACCAAATAACTGATTTTATCACCATGCAAGGAATTTTTTGCCCTGAAGATGTGGTCAGGATTCAGAGGAAGAAGTCGACACTGACCAGACAGAATCCTTTGTTTGAACGGAATTTATGCATCATGTATGAGATGTATGAATATGCAACAGGCTGTTGCTTTTAAGGGTTAATCCTCTGTTAATGTGAGTCCTTTTTTGGGCTTATTTTGCCCAGAAAAGGAACCCAGTCTGTCCATGACTTTTTGTTTTTATTGTCTCATATTGTCCTAAATCCTAATTGTCCAAATTTTTATTACTCTAATTATATTGTTGGAATGTTGGGGAACACAAAACAGATGATGGACTTTGGACCTGGTTAACATAAGAGATTTGATAGCAGGATGCCTTGGCAAAAGCAAATGGAACTTTGAAAATTAGACCTAGATAGCCAGAAGATTAAATCAAATGGGTTTACCAGAAAAAGAAAATCCCATTAAACTCTGTAAGCAAGGGATGCTGTTACATGCATAAGTTTGTGTACGTGATTTTAACCTAATCATTGTAGTATACATTACTAGTCTCCCTGAAATAGGATATAAGTGCTTGTATCCCACAATTAAATGGGATTCTGATCACCAAGTCAGTCTCCCTGGCTCTCTCCATGGCCAAAATTATATTGTTATTTTCATAACCATTGTATTACTA
The DNA here is from genome assembly GCF_023055355.1 of Agelaius tricolor. Taxonomy (NCBI): domain Eukaryota; kingdom Metazoa; phylum Chordata; class Aves; order Passeriformes; family Icteridae; genus Agelaius; species Agelaius tricolor. The sequence goes on along the minus strand of NW_027269296.1, from coordinate 3,666,065 downwards.
TTAAACTTTTAACATTTTAAAAACAACTGATTGGCATTTTTCACACTGTGCAACCAGAGCAGAGCAGGAGCTGCTGCAGGGGCAGCCCTGGGGAGCAGAACCTGCACAGCACAAGTTTCTCTCTCCAGGCTGGTTCCTGCTCCCCACACTGCTCCCTCCAGGACAGCAGCTGCTGCTGCTTTTGCTTCATCCATAGATCCTGCTGGGCCTCCCACACATTCCTTATTATTCTGCCCAACATCTGTTCACAATTTGTTTCTAATTCTTTGCTCTGCTCCTCCTTGCCTGACTCTGGACGTGGAGTTAAATTCTTGTGCAGAGCTGGGGCCTGAGGAACTGGAGAGCACAGGCACTCCATCCCCTGTGCCCAGCAGGTGGGATTTTTGGAAGGTGAATCCTGCAGCATGTGGTGTTTGTGAGGTGAGAGATGAGAATCTGACTCCATGTTCTCTGAAGGCTGATATATTATGTTATTTTAATTATATATGAATATAATATAATATAATATTGTATTATAGTATATTATAATTATATTATATTATGCTATACTAAAACTATACTAAAGAATGAGAAGGATACAGAAAGCTTCAACAATGAAAACTCGTGACTGACTCAGAGAGTCTGACACAGCTGGCTGTGATTGGTCATTACTTAAAAACAATTCACATGCTGGATAAACAATCTCCAGACCACATTTCAGAGCAGCAAAACATGGAGAAGCTGAGGCTTCTCATCTTGCCAGGAGAAGCAATCCTGGTGAAGGGATTTTTCAGAAAATATCACAGTGGCAGCAGCACAGGTGCCCTGTGAGCCACCAGGGCACCTGGATGGGATGGCAGGTTGTCACCATAGGACACGAAATAACACGACATGCACACGCAGCTCTTCCAAGGTGAAAACAGAATTTTTAATTTCTGACTCCAACATTTATAGATTTCCAAAAGTGACAATGGATTGGAGGGTGGCAGTGCGACCTCTCCAATGACACTGGACAAACCAACAGTCCATCAAATTTCTCCTCCTCCATAAAAGAATGCAAAACAATGAGTTATTTACACAAAGTGTGTGAGAATGTTTGTTACAAGAATGTCAACATCAGAAGGCTTAGAAAAACTTAAAAAACCAGGGCGACAGCAGCTCCCTCAGCAGCCCAGCACTAAATGCCTACCCCAGGCCACCAAGGTGGCAGCTGCTGTGTGGCTGGCTCATATCAGTGGGCATTAAACAACCTCAAAATTAACTTCTCAAAGGACAAAGCCAGCGCTGAGCTGTTCTGCACGTGCACAGGTGCAAGTGAGAGCCAAGCACTGCCCCAGGTTTGCAGAATGCTTTGGATCCTCTGGAGCAAAAGGGAGATACAAACTGCTGGGTGGGTGCCAGGTGGTAATGGTAAGCAGATGGCAGCAAGGCTGCTGAGAGAGGATGGGTTTATTTACTTGCTTATTCATTTATAGACCATATTTTGGGGAAAGAACATGAACGTGACTTTGTACATCTGCACTCAGAGAGGAGAGGCAGGGGCACAGGCCGGGCCTAACAGGCCTCTGCCTCCTCCCTCCCTGCTCTCCATGGGAGCTGCAGGTGTAGGAAGGACAGGGATGGGATCCTTCACCTCCAGCACAGTCCTGCAAAGCTGGGCCTGATCTCAGTGCAGAGCTGGGGTATGAAAACTAATAATGAGCACATCAGAACTACAGCAACACGCACTGAGAGGGGCTGCTTGGCTGCAGCTCTGTGTCAGCAGTCCCAAAGATGTTCTGGCCCCTGTGAGGAATCAGGGATCCCTCTCCAGCAGCCTGTTCACCCCTCACTGTCCCTGGCTGACAATCTTTCAGTACAACTGCTCAGAGTGAGGATCCTGCTCTCTGCCAGCCTCACATCCCTCATGAGACCCTTCTATCTCACTCCATAGCTCCTCTCTGTCTCAAAATTGTCCCCAGTGACAGAACATCCTGCCCCACCCCCAAGTGCCTTAAATGTCACCTTCAGTGCTACACAATGCACCTACAATGGAGTAAAAGAGCAGGGAGCCCAGGTGCAGGAGCTCCTGAACTGGGGTGGGGAAGAAGCCTGGTGTAGGAGTGTTGGGGAGGAAGGATGGTCAGGATGGACAGAGAGCAGAAATCTCTGAAGCCAGGGCTGGGAACTTGGGGTTTATTGCAAAGGGCCTGGGTGCAGGGCCCTGCTGGGAGCTGCCAGCCACAGCTCAGAGCAGGCCTGAGAGAAGTAAAGAGAGAGGTAAAAGGATGAGAGAGAGACAGAGAGAGTAAAAGATCATGAGAGAGTGAGGCTCCCCTTACAATACAATAAATCTTCTTCTGTGCTGAATATTCTGATTCTCACTAACCAATCTAGTCCAAGATACAAATCCTACAGCATTTCCATACAGCCTATAAGAATCATTCCATTACCACACTGGGTTACATTTTAAACCCTACAAACTCCTCTTTGGGCCCCTTCTGCCAAGCTGGCAGGGTCTGCTCTGAGCCTTGGGCCTGTCTGCAAGCAGAGGGGATTGTTTGATCAAAAGGGGATCACCTTCAGCTGGCCATGCCATTGTTTTCCAGTTGTTCAGGAACTGAGGGATCTCAAAGCTTGCTTTCATTTCAATCTCACTTATAGTTTCCATATTCTCAGAATCTTTTGCCAGGCAATCATATTCATAAGGCTTTCCTGTTTCATCTTCCCCAACAGCACAGAGCCTGACAAAGCCTCATCACCCCTGGCTGGGGATCCAACCCCACCGTGCTGGGCCAGGCACTGTGCACTGGCTGAGCCACCCTCTCCTCCTGGAGCTGTACCTGGCTCCCACCCTGCTCCCACTGTACGTTTTTCCCCTTCTTGATGAAAAGAAGATCTTTTCTGATTGAACTAATTACGCTGATTGAATTTCCTCCCTCTCTGTGTCTCTGAGTGTGAAAGGTTTCCTTAATTTGATGGGGGTAATTGTTATGCACACACTGTCAGATGTTAATGCAATTCTGTGATTGACAGGTAATCAGTGCATCAGCTGTACAAAAAGAGTGAATAAGTCTGTAATTTTATTTCCCCTGATTCCACTGTGTGGGATGGCAGGAAAATCTAAATTAGCAATCAGGGAAGGCAACCCTGCTGCAGCACAGGCTGCTGCAGCCCAGGAGATGGCTGGGGCTGGCATTGCCAGGGCTCCCCTGGCTCTGAGGGACTCAGCTGCAAACACCTGCGGCTGCTGAGCCTCCTGTGGCTGCTGAGCCTCTCTTGTGTGGCTGCTGAGCCTCCTCTGGCTGCTTCACTCGGGCTCGTTGTGCTCCTTTGAGGGCAACAAGGCTGGTGAGGGGCTTGGAACACAAGGCCCATGAGGAACGTTTGAAGGAATTTGGGTTGTTTAGCCTGGAGAAGAGGAGGCTCAGAGGTGACCTCATTGCTCTCTACAACTTCCTGAAGGGAGGTTGCAGACAGGTGGGGTCGGTCTCTGACAGAACCAAAGGACACAGTGTCCAGCTACAGCAGGGAAGGTACAGGTTGGATATTAGGAAAAAGTTTTTCACAGAAAGAATAATAAAGTACTGGAATGCTCTTCCCAGGGAGGTGGTGGAATCACCATCTCTGGATGTGTTTAAAAAAAGCCTGGACATGGCACTGGGTGCTATAGTCTGCTTGAGGTGTTAGGGCATAGGTTGGACTCGATGATCTTAGAGGTCTCTTCCAACCTCATTATTCTGTGATTTTGTGATTGTGTGATTCTGTGGTTCTGTGATTTGGGCTCCGGAGCTGCTCCCAGGGCAGTGTTTGCACAGAATGCACTTCCAACGTGTGAGAGGCAGAATTCCCTCAGAAACCTCAGTGCTCGAGTTCCTCCGAGGAACCCTGAGCCTTGCAGAGTCCCTGGGCTTTGCTGGGGGAGAATCTCTGGGGCAAGAGCTCTCAGTGCCACAGCTACCTCCAGAGAGAGCAAGGCAGAGGGGAGAGTTCTGTCCAGGTGCTGCCCTGGGCTGAAGGGAAGGGAAGGGAAGGGAAGGGAAGGGAAGGGAAGGGAAGGGAAGGGAAGGGAAGGGAAGGGAAGGGAAGGGAAGGGAAGGGAAGGGAAGGGAAGGGAAGGGAAGGGAAGGGAAGGGAGCAGCTCGGAGATTGTCGCTTTGCAGCTTCCATGGGGCTGGCAGAGCTGAGTGACAGCGGGAGCAGGAGCCCAGCGCTCCTGACAGCGCTGCCCAATCCATTTACTGCTCCTTGTCAGCTGCTGACAAGCCCCAGACAGGCAGGAGGGAGCAACGCCAAGAAATTCCTCCACAACATTTCCAGAAGCCTTCTTACATCCCTTCTTCCCTTCCTGTAGTGAGACCCTGGTGTAATTTGTTGCTCATTTCATGTGGCAGGATATCACTGCACAGCAGCTCTGAGCAGACACGTGTGCACACAGTGATTTGCTCTCTCTCAGCCCTGTCAGTGTCTGCACACTCTGGGCACAGCCCCCAGAGTGCCAGCACAGCACCAGGACCTGGCACAGCCCAGGGAGAGAAACACCATCTAAGGAAACCATTCCCAAAGGGGGTGCTCCTGTTGTGGTGTTGTGAGGGTCCCCAGGGCGAGGTGAGAGATGAGAATTTGACTCCAAGTTCTCAGAAGGCTGATTTATTATGATATGATATTAATTATATTATAAGAAATGCTATACTAAAACTTTACTAAAGAAAGAGAAAGGCTACATCAGAAGGCTCAACAAGAATGAATAATAAAAACCCGTGACAGACTCAGAGAGTCTGACACAGCTGGCTGTGATTGGCCATTAATTAAAAACAATTCACATGCTGGATAAACAATTCTCCAAATCACATTCCAAAGCAGCAAAAAATGGAGAAGTTGAAGCGTCTCATCTTGCCAAGAGAAGAAATCCTGGTGGAGGGATTTTTCAGAAAATATCACAGTGACATGCTCCCTCCCTGCTGTCCCCAAGAGCTGGCATTGATCCCCGAGAGGGGACACAATCTGGGGTTAACCACTTGGGGAAAGTAAGGGGATACAAAGACAAAAATGACAACATAAAAATGAGCATAAAAATGACAACACTGGTGGGTGGCACAAAGCCCCTGCCCCTGCTGCTGGGCTGTCCATCCCCCCCTGGCACTCACCACACCCGGAGCTCCCGGAGGAGAAGGAGAAGGGGCTGCCCCTCCCCAGTATAAAACAGGGCTGGGGGCTTGGGGACCCCCAGCTCGGGGAGGGATGGTTGGTGGCAGACAGCAGGAAAAGGAGAGGCAGCAGGACCCTGAGCAGCAGCGGCATTAACATAAAAAAGGGTCAAATCCCTCGTATGAAGAGCTGGGAGTGAATAGCTACATTTACCATTAGTAAGATTTATCCGAAATACTTAAAATCCCTTTTGGAAGGATTTTAGTCTTTAGGAGGCTGGTTGTCTCCCTCAGAGCGTGCATAAACCAGGCTATTCAAGGGGAAAAAAAAAAAATAAAAAAATCCGTGCTGATTGGGATGCGGAGCGCTGCCCTGCACTTCAATGGGATTGAGCAGGGGATGAGCAGCGAGGAGCTCTGCCCATCACAGAGATGATACGGGAGACTCAAGGAGCTTAGTGGTTCTTAGGGAAAGAAACAGGGTGTGAGAGGAGAAGATTAGAGCAGGACCTCTCTGTAGTCAATAAACCCCAAGGAACAGCAGAGAGAGAGAGCTGGCAGAGCTCCCCATGTGCTGTGGAACATATAAAGCAGCATCTCCAGCTAAAAGGATGTCTGACATCGGAGAAAATTAGGCAGATTTTTTTTTTAATTTTTTTTTTACCCAGCGTAAGTCACATGCAAAATAAATTGCAAAGGGCGGCAGCAGGAGCAGCTGGTAAAGACAGATTAAAAATCAGATTCAGACAAGCATCTCCAGGCAAAAGAGATATTTAGGATTAGGCTGCTAATTTGTAATCACAGATGGGGATGGGGCTGTGCTGTCAGGCTGGAGGAGGAGCACAGGCACCGTGGATGGAGCCAGGAGCGGGGGATTGCGCCGGGAGGAAAATGCCCAATGCATCCAGGAGGAGAATTCCCATGCCCGGGAGAAGGAAAATTCCTGTGCCCTGGGGAAGGAAAATTCCCATGCCTTGGAGAAGGAAAATTCCCATTCCCAGGAGAAGGAAAATTCCCGTGCCCAGGAGAGGGAAAATTCCTATGTCCGGGAGAAGGAGAATTCCCATTCCCAGGAGAAGGAAAATTCCCATGCCTGGGAGAGGGAAAATTCCCTTGTCTGGGAGAAGGAGAATTCCCATGCCTGGGAGAAGGAAAATTCCCATGCCTGGGAGAGGGAAAATTCCCTTGTCTGGGAGAAGGAGAATTCCCATGCCTGGGAGAAGGAAAATTCCCATGCCTGGGAGAGGGAAAATTCCCATTCCCGAGAGAAGGAAAATTCCCATGCCGGGGAGAGGGAAAATTCCCATGCCTGGGAGAAGGGGGTTTTTTGGGAGGAGCTGAGGCAGTGCCCGGGGTGCAGCACTGGAGCAGGAGCGTGTGGCGCTGTCTGTGCCAGCAGAACTGTAGGTGGCAATCGCATCTTGTCACGGGAGGAGGAGAAAGCTCCGTCCGCAGGCTCTGCCCGAGGACTGGGGAAGGGGCTGCACAGAGCCCCTCTTTCCCTTGCTCACATCTGTCAGGAAAATTCATCCACAAACACCTGAGGTTTGTGTCCAAAAAGGAGACAGAGGAGTCCTGGAACTTTATTCCAATAAAGAGAGAGGCCATGGGGCATTCCCCTGAGGTCTCTCCAGTTTTTGGAGGATGCAGCCTCCTTTTTATCCCAATTTCCCAGCTGCATTTCCCTTCTCTCTTTCCCGATTGGCTGAGGTACTTGAGAGGTTCAGACTCCCTGATGCGCCTGATCCCAAAGATTCCCCTCTAATGCACAACCCTCCCTTTTAATTTCTAATTCTTGTGAAATTTAGGGATTTTTCTTCCTCATTGTTTCTTTCACCTTTCAATGTCCAGTTTCATTTATCAGCCAACCTACAGTTTATTTGTAAAAGCAAATACCTTTTTCCATTCACCAATCAGTGGAATCCTTCCCATTATTTAATTTATCTCCCAGTGCTGGTTTTACCCACCAGCAGACCCAGAGCTGGTTTGGAAAGGCACTGATGCAGCCCCGGGGACATCTGCAGGAGGTGACAGCTCCTGCCAGGAGCTGCAGCACCGTTTGGGCTGTGTGACACCCACACTCCATCCGTGGGGACAGTGTGACACCCCCAGCCCTCCTGGGGACAGTGTGACACCCCCAGCCCTCATGGGGCTGTCTGTGCTGGAAGTGGAGACCCCACCCTGGCTGCTACAGCCCTGCCAGCCCAGCCTGAGCAGCTGAGGCAGGTGAGAGCTGCCAGGTGAATCCTTTTGTGGGTTTAAACAGCCTCACAGCTCCCCAGCACACGGACAAGAGCCTGGGGTGAGAGTCAAGAGTCATCCAGATGGTTTTCTCTGCCCTGCAGCACCTCCTGTCCTTTCCCTGCCTCTCCCCAGCCCTCTCTGAGCTGACTGCCTGGGGCTGATGGTTTCACTGCAGGCTGCTGCTCTCTGCTTTCCATTTCCACAGCAGGAATTCCACAGAATCACTGGGTGGGAAGAGACCTTCAAGACCATCAAATCCAACCTCAACTCAACCCTGGTACCCAGTGCCACATCCAGGCTTTGTTAAACACACCCAGGGATGGGGACTCCACCACCTCCCCGGGCAGAACATTCCAGAACTTTATCACTCTTTCCATAAAAATCTTTTTCTTAATATCCACCCTGTATTTCCCTTGGGGCAGCTCGAGGCTGTGTGCTCTGGTTCTGTCAGTTCCTGGAGAAAGAGCCCAGCCCCAGCTGAGCACAGGCACCTTTCAGGAGCTGCAGAGAGCGATGAGGGCACCCCTGAGTCTCCTTTTCTCCAGGCTGAGCACCCCCAGCTCCCTCAGTGGCTCCTCACTCACAGGGTTTGTGTTCCCAGCCCCTCTGGATGAGCTCAGGAGTCCCAAAATCCTTCCCAAACTGAGGGCCCAGAAGCACAGGCACCTTTCAGGAGCTGCAGAGAGCGTTGAGGGCACCCCTGAGTGTCCTTCTGTCCAGGACAAGCATCCCCAGCTCCCTCAGGGGTTCCTCACAGGGTTTGTGATCCCAGCCCCTCTCCAGCCTCATTGCCCACTCTGGATGCACTCCAGCATCTCGACATCTTCCTAAACTGAGGGGCCACAACTGGAATGAATTTGCAGCCCAGACACAGGAATTTTGTCTCCTTTGCCTCCCCCAGACCTCTCCCTCCTGCCCAGGAGTGAGGGGCTGGTGTGGCTGATGCTGGGGGCAGCTCTAAGCATGAGTACAGTTCTGAGCATCCTTCCCAGGCAGGGCATTGCCATACCAATAAAAAACCAGCAAAAGAAGCAGGACTGAAGGCACTCTCTCTTCTCCAATCCCCACCTGACCTCTCCCTTCCTGGGAAGGGTCTGGGGGCAGCAAGGAGCCACCATCATTGAAATCAGGACCTTCTCCCCCATGGTTTCTGTGGGTCAGTGCTGTAGCAGGCACCACTGTGGCTCCCATTGGGGATTTCTGGGTCAGAATCTACAGAATGTGGAGCTGCCGAAAACAGAAATTCCTGGAAGCTGCCCCTTTCTTCAAAATATTTGGAATTTTTGTCAAAAAAAGGCTGACAACACCCAAACTGACTCTCTTGGACTGGCTTCTCATGCTCTTCAGTTTTCAGCCAACATTTTTCAGTGGGTTTTGGCAGAAAATCTTTGGGTTTTGACAGTTGTTCTTTTCTCAATGACAAGCTGACATCTTCCACTACATTTTTTTTTTAGAGTATCTGAGTTTTGGTTGCTGGAATTTGACTCGAGAAAAAAAGAAACTGATTTTCACAAACTCTCTAGTAATAAAAGTGAAATTATCAGTGGTCAGGATGATCTGACGTGATGGGAGCTGCTGGGAGATCTCAGGAAGGAGAATGGGGGACAGAGTGTGACCTTCCAATTCCTCACAGCCAGGAGCACCAGATTTACTCATGGCATTTCAAAGATTTGTGCCACCATTGCCTTCTGCCTCTAGGGTTGCACATTCATTCACTCCTGCCAAGGCCTGTAAAGAAGTGAGCAGCTCACTCAGAGCTCTCAGTTCATGCCCCAGCTTTGGGGTCTCCTCTGGTCCAGACAAAGCATCCCTGAGCTTCTCCTCACACTGACCATAAATTGAGAAGGTATCAGACATCACCTGATAAAAACAGACTTATTCCCCCAGAGCACTCCTGGGAAAAGCCCTAAATGCCTTTGGGAACCCAGGGCACAGGGAATATTTCTCTGTCTGCTCTGGGGTGCCCCACTGACTTTGACCCTCAGTCATGGAGAAAGTTTCCAGACTTCAAGATAGACTGGAATCCACAAAAGTGTGAAATAGATTATAGAGAGCAGTGTAGGTGTTATCACTTGGTGAGAAATTGAAGGTTTGGGATTTTCAGTATGTTGTGGATGGAAGCAAGATGGAGGGCACAGGGTGTTGTCCGGGGTTTCTTCTTCCTTCTTCTCCATGGGTTTGGGTGGCATTTTGTAATTGGGCAGAAAAGTCCTCATTGTGGGCTCTGTGGGATCAGTTATTGGGTTAAAAGGGAAAACAATCCAGGTGTCAGCTCTTCATTGGATAGTTTAGTCTGAAAAGACCTTGTACCAAGAGATTGTGGCCATTTTGTGCCTTCTAATGAAAAGCTGCAGAACTCACAGCAGTGAGGCTGTTTTAGTGATAAGAAATAATAAACACCTGAGTCCAAACATGAACTACTGTAGATACAGAGAAACCCACAGCTGGTACCCCCACAATGTCCCTTCTCTGGACACAACCAAAGTATCCAGCTTGTCCCTGTCACCTGCCAGGACCCCACATTCCCTGAGCTCCAGCTCCTGCCTGACCTGCCATCCTAAGCAGAGGGAGGAGGATGAGCCCAGCTGGGAGGGCCTTGACTGTCACCCTGTGAATCATCAGCATTAATATGGCCCTGACATGGCTCTTTACAATTTACTGCATGTGATGGACTCGGGGAACATCATTGTTTTAATTACAGCCAGGCAAGATTGGTTATGCAAGGCAATAAATCACTTGGCTGCACTGATTAAACAGGAGTAATATTTTGAATAAGTGACTGTCTCAGGAACGATCATCACAGTATTACATTATCATTCTCCCCTGCATGTATATTGCAAACAAAATTAAATGGAGATGTCAAGTTGCACAGAGACTAGACACTAATTAAGGCCAATGCTTTGAGGCCTTTTCCCCTTCCTCCAAAGGTGAGACTCTGGAGCAATGACCACTACAAGTGGCTTTTCCCACCTGTTCTCTGGATTTAACAGTCACTTGCCAGTGAGGCCAGCAGCTCCTGGGCAACACCTGCAAAACAAGTGGGCAGATGGAAGGAGGATTGGAGGAAATGCTCACATCAGGCAGAAAAGAGAGAGATGTCCTTAGAGCAGATGAAAGTTCTGCCAGGGAAGGTGTTGAAGATTGCAATGCAAGATGTTTTCAGTTACCATCTGTATGGCAGATTGCCTTTGTCAAGTGGGCAGTTTGCCTTATCTCTCTCTCTGAGTGACCACACCCACTCCTCCCTTGGGAGGGGACATTGCTGATAACAGCTATGGAATGTCCCTGCATGGCTGATAAGAACTACAGCATCCCATTGGCAGATGGGAGCCCAGAGGGAGGAGCCAAGCATTCCTACCCGGATAGAATCTGGAGATTCTGGAACACCAGCACGGCTTCTGCACTGCATTGCCCAGAGGAACAGCAGCTGCCTCTTGCCCTGGATCTGCAGAGGCAGAGACTGCACCTTTCTCCAGGATCCCTGCTCCAGCAGAACCAGCCCTGGCACTGCAGGAGGGCTGAGCCACAATTCCAATGGTTCTGCTGCCACCAGCCTGACCCACAGGGTGTCAGGCTGGGTTCTGACTCTGGCACTGTTGCTTTAGTTCACTGCATTGTTTATTTTATCCTTTTATTTTTTTCTTTTCCCTATTAAAGAACTGTTATTTCCTGCTCCCATATTTTTGCCTGAGAGCCCCCTTAATTTCAAATTTATAACAATTCAGAGGGGTGGTGAGGGTTTACATTCTCCATTTCAGAGGAGGCTCCTGCCTTCCTTAGCAGGCTCCTGTCCTTCCAAACCAAGACAGGTCCTTCCAAACCAAGACAGAAGGGGAGTGCTCTCCATGGCTGGGAGAGGAGCCCAGCCCAACCCCAAAGCTTGGCTTCAGTCCCCCAGACAAGGGCCACATCCTCACAGACACTGTGTGTGATGGGCCACATTCTAAACGAGGTGAGAGACACGATCCAGTGATCCTCCCCAGTCCTGAGCCCTGGAATGATGAATTGTGCCAGACATTCCAGGCGAGTGTTATTTATTTGATCTGATTTTTACGGAGAATTAATTTTTCTGAAAGTACCTACTGGTACCTTGAAGAAACATTGGCATGTTCATTAGATTTATAGCTTCTTCCTGGGTAATGACTAATACATGAAGAGCCTGAGCCTGGTCCCTGCAAGGCAGGCAGAGTCTCGTGGGAGGGATACACCAAGTGAGAGAAAAGCCTGTGTTAGGCTGACTTCTCTCTCAAAATAACCATAATGGTGTGTCTTAGCTGGTTGCCAGAAGAGAGACAAGAGAATATCATCAAGGTGAAATACTTTCTGATGAGCATCTTTCATGCTGCAGAGCCTCAGCCAGGTGCAGGAAAGCTTCCAGCTGACCTGAGGTTAAATCTCACATCAAACAGCGAGCTCATCAGCCTGCTCCTGCTCCTCCAAAGGAGCTGGAACAAGCTGTGGGGCTGGCCTGACTCCAGCAGTTTGGCAGCTCTGACCTGCCCCCTTGGCAGCCCTGCTGTGCCCCCAGAGCTGGCATTGTCCTGCCCTCCTGGGCCGTGCTGTCCTGGCAGGGCTGAGCCACGAGTGGCGGCTCCTCCAGACTCACATCCCGTCACCACCTGCACGAAATTGATTTTTTAGCACCAGGCAGATGGGTGTTAAAAGTCAGGAGTGCAATTTAGGGGGTTTGCAGCAGCCTGGAATGGTTCCTTTATCTATTTTTTATTGCTCCAGCATTTTGAGTCCCAGCTGACACATGCAGTAGTCAGGGCTGTTATCAGTTCCTGCTGCCTGCTGATGATTCCCATACCCCAAACCTTTATGGGGGATTTAGGAACACATGAGTGGGTCTGCTCTGCCTTGCCTCACCTCTGTTATCCTCAGTGTCATCAACATCCACGGGCACAAATCTCCCAGCATCTCCCTGAGCATCCCAGGGATATCTCCCTGCTGCCCCCATCTCTCCTGCCAGAGCCAGACCCCAGACACTGCACTTTCCTCATGCTGCAAGAATGGGGCTTGGTTTGCATTGAGGGAGCCCTGGCTGAGCTGGAGCAGACCCCTTCTGCTTGGCATCAAATGGCATTATCAATGAAAAGAGAATTTTGACTTCTAATCTGCCCAGAAATTGCTCTCTGGAATGACTGATGCCCCACGGACTGCCAGCAACAGAGCTGAGCTGCTCCTGCAGAGCAGGGCAGCAGTGCCAAACTGCAGGTGAAAAACACTTCTCCTGCATCACAGTGATTAAAATATGGTGAATTTTTAAGGTAATTCCAGTGTCATTCATGCTGTCTTCAGACCATGTCTCATTTTCCTTGCAGCAGCATTCAGACAGATCTCCAGTGTGCTACACACTGAGATTTTAGCATTCATTTCCATCCATTTCTCTTTCTTTTTTTTTGCCTTGAGGGGCTTAGAAAGGGTCAGGAATGTCTGTTCTGTGTCACAGGCTGTACTGCACACCACCACAGCTGCTCCACCCGTGCAAACTCTTGGGTTCCATTTCCCTGGGAAATGTGTACATGGGTCAGGCTGGGGCTGCTGCAGCACAGGGGGAGTCACTGGGGCACTCTTGCACCATAATCTGTGCCCAAATTTAGTCCCTGCCTGCGTGGTGCTGCCACAGGGCCAGCCCAGTGAGGGACATCCTCAGTGAGGAGATGACATGCTGTGCTGACATGGGGGACAGGCAGGTGAAACAGCTGCTGTTGGTCACATCCATCGGGGTGCTGGGGGACACAGGGGACAGAGGGGAGGGTTAAACCAGTCTGACAGCCAGCCCTGGCTCTGCATTTCCTCCTGCCAGAGCCTCATTCAAGCTTAGCTCATGTGGGATGCAGCAGCTTTAAAAACCAAAGTGGGACATTAAATAATTCCCAGAGCACCCAGCAGTGCAGGGAGACCTCTTGGAAGGACACAGGAAACGAGGCCATTCATAAAATGAGCACTCAGAGCCCTCAGCAGGCAGGCAGGGATGCAGCCAGGGGGATACAGGGACAGTGTCCCCACATTGCTGGAGCCAGACATGGCACTGAACCTGATGCCTCAGGATGTTAACTTTTATATTTTTTCATGTATTTGTAATCCTGCAGTTCTTTAGTGTATAACTCCAAACTCCACACACAGTGGGAGCTGCTGCTTTCCCGTTTGGGGCAGACACAACAATTCCTCTCCAGGCCTGGCAATCAAGGACACCTCACTGCCTCAGGCCCTGAGAGATGGAAACAAAAGTGAGTTGGGGGGAACAAACTTGGGGTCAATGACTTCATTAGCTGAAGCTGTAATTGGAAGATGAACCCCCAATGTGCAAATGGCCCAAACTTACAAAAGTGTGAAAACCTGTGACCCATTGTCCATTTTGGGTGTAGCTCTGGGGGGGCTTTGTCTGCCCTAAATGTACCTGAAAGCCCTTCAATAAATAGAACTGCTTTTTATTGCCTCAATTTTGTCTGGCCTCTGTTTTTAGGTAGCCCAAGAAGGCACCAAACCTGCTGAAGTTCTGCCCTGCAGAGACCACCCCAGCAGCCCTTCCCAAGAATTGCTGCCTCCATTCCTTTGGTCCTTCCCCCTCTCTGGCAGGGCTGGCCCTACAGATCCTCATTCTCACCTTAATTGGATTTTAGGGCTTATTCCCAATTATGGGAGGGAGATCAGACCTGGGTACCCCCTTTCCTCCTTCCCCTCCTTTCTCTCTGTCTCCAGCCTCAGCTCTGCAGGGGTTAAAACACAGATATTGCCTTTCTGCTCAGTGAACCAAGTGATAGGATTGCAGTTAATGGTAATTTGAACATGTTTGGTCAACTAGAAATACATAACTAGATTGAAACATGAAAATGCCCTACGAATTTATACAACTGATGCATTTGAATGCGCTCAGCTGTTAACTTCATTGCAAGAAGGATGGGAGAAATAATTTGCAACAACCCACACATTTTTTTATTGAACCTTTGCAAATAGGAATAATGTATCAAACATATCTCTGTGTCTGCCTCACACCTACAGGCAGCAGCACTGTTCAGGTATGAGTCAGCTGCAGCACTCAGGATCTGATGGCAGAGGTTTTCATATACAAAAGATTTCTCTCTCATCTGACCTCGTTCCTTTGATAGCCAGAGCTCTCCCAGCAGTTGTGGGCACACAGACAGCCTCTGCTTCCCCTCCCTCCTGCCTAAGCCAGGCACCTCACTCTCAAGTTTAACTTTGAGCTGCTCGGTGACCACCAGGCCACCCTGCTCTGCCATTCTGTCACTCAGAGAAGGCTCCGCCGGTGTCACGACCACCTGAAGAACAAAGGATCTCAAACCTCCTCCCCACTTGTACCTGCCAGCAATCCCAGCTGGTTGCACTCCCTTTTCTCCTAAGAAATGCATCAAAGAAATGTGAGCCATGGCTGCCTATTCCTCAGCCTCCAAGGAAGGAGGTGGGAGTAGCTCTAGCTGGGATCCCACATGGAAATTCATCCCTGTGCAGAGCTGGAGGCACTGGCTGGGATGTTTCTGCCAGGAGCTGCTCCTGGAATGGTTTTTCAGACCTCCCATCCCATCCCATCCCATCCCATCCCATCCCATCCCATCCCATCCCATCCCATCCCATCCCATCCCATCCCATCCCATCCCATCCCATCCGTGTCTCTTGTTCCCTGCTGGGTCTTTTCCCGGCCTGTTTTCACATGTCCTGGAAGGGAGATGGAGCTTGTGGTCCATCAGAGCAGCCCTCACCAATGGGTCCAAGAAGGAAGGAGAGGATGGAGCTGGGGCATTTGGTGGGGCTGGGGCTTAGCACCCCCCTTGCTCATCAGCTTGAGAGGCTGAAGCTCAATGAGTTGACAATAAATCCTCCATCTTTCCCTATTTCAACTTCACCATTTTCTCCTCTCATCTTGTTAGAGGGTGTAATTTATGTTGTGTGTGTCCATTTACCAGCCATTATAACCTAAATGAAAGAAGAGATGAAACATATTCTCTATTTAAA
The DNA here is from genome assembly GCF_023055355.1 of Agelaius tricolor. Classification (NCBI taxonomy): domain Eukaryota; kingdom Metazoa; phylum Chordata; class Aves; order Passeriformes; family Icteridae; genus Agelaius; species Agelaius tricolor. The sequence goes on along the minus strand of NW_027269296.1, from coordinate 3,650,742 downwards.
GCTTCCAAAATAGGCCTGATTAATATGTCCAATTGATTGTTCAGCTGTTCTACTTGCTAATCTGCAAAAACTAATTAGACAAGTGGGAAACCAAAATACTGGGTCGTTTTCATTGTGTGCTAATGAATGTTCTTCAGTTTAGCAAATGTTTTGTTTCTACCATGGAAAAAGAATAACACTGGAGATGGATCTGGCTGCCATAGTGGGAAAGCTGCACCACCAGTCAGATCCATAATTGATATGTCTGACTAGACTGGCCTACAAAAAAATAGGTATTGCCTCTCTAGGAAGCCTGTGTTTGGGGCCAGGCTGCAGACAAGCTTTCTGGGTTAAATCTATTAAAAAAACATGGCTCTTTAATCAGATTGCCAGGTTCACAGCCCTCCCTGCCCTCTCACATCCTCACCCCAGCAAACAAACCCTTTTTGCCCCAAACATGCCCTGCTGAAGGAGTCCTAGAGGCACTTCAGGTATTCTGGAAAAATCCTCTCCTTTCCTCTAGAATTCTCTCAAAGATTGCTGCTTTCAATTCCCCATGTGCAATTTGCTGCTGAATAAGTGAATTTGCTCTTGGTGTTGCAATTTGGAGTGTCTGCACATTGCATCCCTAATTGTTCCAATTACTAACGAGGCTGCTGGGAGCCATGTGAGCTCAGGTCTTTGCTACCTTAAAATGGGCACCTAAAAGCAGGGACACTAAAAATGGATAATTCAGGTCAGAATGAGAAGCAGAGAAAGCCGCGCAGGATGTGGGGAGGAATCTGTCTGCAACCCAGCAGCCAGGAGAAGCCAGGAGCTCATCTCCAAGTTTCAGCAAGCTGAGGAGAGGTAGTTGAGATGCAAATGTATGCACTTTGTAAATAACCCTTTTACTGCAGGTTAAAAGGCAGTTTCTGGGATTACATACGGAGGAGAGACAATTAGAGCAACTCCCAGTCTGTGGCTCGCCTCAGATCAGCACGTGTGGCTCAGCTGAGCAGAGTAAAGAGCCCTGATCAGCTTGATCCTCTCCTGTTTGATCTGGAACTTACACAATGAATATCTAATGCCTGCCTGCTCAGTACCCAGGACTCCTTAAACTGAATAACTGATTCCATTAAGAGGGCATTAGCTCTGTACGCTCATAATTAATCTCCTCGAGAGAACTAAGAGTTCAAAAGACTCGCATGGAGTAAGGACATTTTACATGGCACAGCTCATTTTTCCCTAATTGATTAATTTAAAGCCATCTCTAGAGCCACGTTCTGTGGCACAGAACCTCTTGTTCTTTGCCCACTGCCAGGCCAGGGAAGGCCCTGGCACACCTGGCAGCCTGCAGGTCCCATCTCCCTGGGGCTGGGGCTGGTGGTGTTCACAGGGGTCCCAGGACCAGGGAAGAGATGAGGATCCGAATCCATGTTTCAGAAGGCTTGATTTATTATTTTATGATATATATATATTATATTAAAACTGTACTAAAAGAATAGAAGAAAGGATTTCATCAGAAGGCTGGTGTCGTATGGAAAATACTTTTATGGAAAATCCGTTCCTTAGGATTTTTTCTCCTGAGAAGCTGAGAGGCCTCAGGAACAAAATGTAACCAATGGTTATCTGCTGCTGTGGAATGCAACAGGTGCATCTGGGATTGGGCTCATGTGGTTGTTTCTAATTAATGGCCAATCACAGCCCAGCTGGCTCGGACAGAGAGTCGAGCCACAAACCTTTGTTATCATTCTTTGCTATTCTATTCTTAGCCAGCCTTCTGGTGAAATCCTTTCTTCTATTCTTTTAGTATAGTTTTAATGTAATATATATCATAAAATAATAAATCAGCCTTCTGAAACACGGAGTCAGATCCTCATCTCTTCCTTCAACCTGAGACCCCTGTGAACACGGTCACAGGCTAGCAAGCAAGAAGAAGAATGGGATGAATAACAAAATCCTGTGTCTGACCAGAGAGAGACACATTTGGACTGTGATTGGCCATTAATTAAAAACAACCACATGAGACCAATCCCAGATGCACCTGTTGCATTCCACAGCAGCAGATAACCATTGGTTACATTTTCTTCCTGAGGCCACTCAGCTTCTCAGGAGGAAAAATCCTAAGGAAAGGATTTTTAAGAAAATATCATGGCTACAGCTGGGGATTGCCAGGGACACTGCAGGGATGCTGATGCTGCTGGAATGCTGCAGGGATGCCCACGCAGGTGCTGCCCTCATGCTCTGCTCTGTTTTGGGTCAGGGAACCCAGCACTGCCACAGTTTGGTCATTTGGCAGCTGTGTAAGGAGTGAAGCACATCAGTCAGGGGCTTTTCCAGGTTTTGATCCCAATATGCTTCGCTGGATCAGTAAATAGAAAGTGTGCTCAGGGAAAAATGGTCTTTTAGAACTGGCAAAATGCTGTGGTTGCTGCTGAGAAACTGCCCAGTGTGTGTGGGGCAGCAGGCACAACACACAGCTAACCACAAGGACCATCAGCTAAACTGAAAACCAGAGTGTTTGCTGCTGGAACCAAACATTCCTGCAGCCCTCAGGAGGGCTCACAGCACTGGGTGTTGCCATCAGGTTATTTGATTAACTTCTTATAATCTGAATTAAGTAAGGAGTTCTTCTTCCAAATAGTGCAGCCACAGAAAAGTTGAAAACAACAAACCCAGGCCTTTGATGCTCAGGACATGCTGACAAGGTGTTGTAGCAGGATCTGCTGGATCCTGCAGGGATCAGATACTGCAAAACAGCCCCAAAACAGCCCCAAAACAGACTGGCTCAAAGCATCAGCTGCACTGGCTCTTGGATCAAGTGGGAATAGTGATGGAGTGCCCTTCACAAGACCCTGTGGACTTGCAGAGTGGCAAAACTCCTGCTGCACCTGCCCAACCTTTCCTGCACCCTCCCAGCCTCCCCAGCACCTGCTCCAATTCCTGCCACCTCTCCCAAGGTTTTACATACTGGCTTACCAAGGTTTTACACATAGGGCACTTGAAGAAAAGTTTGAGCATGGTGGAAAAGAGGGATTTGCCTTGGGAGGCACAGGAGCTGTCTGGCTGCAGTGCTGGTGCTGTTTATGCCTCGCTGGCTGTGTCAGAGCTGGGGTTTAGTTCCAAGCTGAAGCTGTTTTCACTGTGTGCCTTGCTCTGAGGCCCATGCAATCCCCAGTGGGGCTGTTCCCACCCCAGGCAGGACTGGCACTGTCGTTGCCATCAGCCCTGCCTGTGTGCCAAGCCCTGCAGGAAAATCTCCATCACACCTGAGATGGTGCCACAGGGACAGGAGCACCAACACCACAGAGAGGCAGAGGTACAGGAAAACTCTTTTCTCATAAATAAGAAGTGTTTCAGTTGAAACCAAATCATTCATTCTGCTCAGAACCAGGTACCAGCTGACCACCCCAAATTTCCAGTAGTACCCAAAGAAAAGACAGCCTCCAATAGCTGCTGCAAATGCTACATCATGATCTCCTGTTATTTAATTCTCTGAGAGCTTTGATAGCTTTCCATAAGTCAAGGTTTATTTGCCTTCCCTTGAATGTCACGCATAATTCTTGTGGAAATGTTTATTTGCCTAATGCAACTTTTAGTGTCCAGGTTATTTATTCCTTCCATTTGTCAGCTAAAAGAAAGCCTCCCTTAGCCTCCAGCCTGATTACTTACAGTAATGCCGTGGCTCAGGCTCTTTCATCTTCTCACTGTGACTGAAATGCATTTACAGCTGAATGGATTATCACCAAAAAAATCTAATTTTAAAAAGTATACTACATTTTAATACACTTTGCATTGCACATAAGTAATCTGGGAGTTAAAAGCTAATCAGAAACTTCTATTTTGTTAACTGCGAGGATTAACCAATAAAGGGGACGTGGAGGGGGAATTTCAGGATGATGAGGAAACTGCTGGGTTTTCTTCTCTGTTATTTATGTGACAAGTCCCCACGAGGCCTCACTCATCACAGCTCCCTGTGGGTGTGCAGACCAGTGTGGCCCCACGTCCATCCAGGAGCTGACAGCTGCTCCACAGCCCAATGTGTTTCCCAACATCCCAAAATCCCAACATCCCAACATCTTTCCCACTATCCCAAAATGCCAACATTCCAACATCTTTCCCAACATCTTCCCCAACATCTCAACATCTCAGCATCCCAATATCACAACATCCCAATATCCCAACATTCCAACATCTCAACATCCCCAAATCCCAGCATCCCAACGTCCCAAGATCCCAATGTCCCAGCATCCCAACATTCCAAAATTCCCACATCCCAACATCCCAAAATCCCAAAATCCCAACATCTGCCCCAACATCCCAACATCCCAACCCAGCTGCCATTCCCAGGGTTGCCCCTGCCACCTCCTGGGGCTTTCCACCAAAAGTGCAAAGGCCCTTTCAGCCCCAGACTGGTGGGTCCATCCCAGCTGCAGTGTTTTCCCATTCACAGAATCCCAGAATCTCTGAGGCTGGAAAAGCTTTCCAAGACCATCGAGTCCAAGCTTTGACCAAACCCCACCTTGTCACCCAGCCCAGAGCACTCAGTGCCACCTCCAGCTGTTCCTTGGACACCTCCAAGGATGAGGACTCCAAACCTCCCTGAGCAGCCCCCTCCAATGCCTCACCACCATTTCCATGAAAAAATTCCTCCTGATGTCCAACCTGAACATCCCCTGGAGCAGCTTGAGGCTGTTTCCTCACATCCTCCTGCTGTCTGCCTGGGAGGAGACTCAACCCCACCTGGCTACAACATCTTTTCTAAATCTGCAGGGTTAAACCCCTCACCAGAGGTGCCCTTGGGGCCCCACAGGCACTCCCTGTCCCATGGGAACACACAGCCCACCCTGCCCAGGAGCCCCCTCGCTCATCGGCCTCCAGAACACAGAGCTGGTAAGAAAAAAATGAAAAATAATCCTGCGAGAAGAAATTACTGTATGTCAAAAATAATACTTTGCCCCCGGACTTTCTGCTCCCACTGAAAATGAATCATCTTCTGGCATTAAGCAGCCACAGCTTTGTTATTAACAATCAATACCATTACAATACACCTAAAACTTGACTAAATGCAATTATGGCACATCAAAGAATTTTACAGCTTAAGGGGCTTCAAAGACTTCTCAGCAAGGATCCTGAATTCCTGGCTTTGGCTCCCTGCACCCAGATGGAGGGAGAAGTCACCATCAGTGGGCATTAATGCTTGGTGATGCTCAGTGACAGCATCCAGGGGCACCAGGGGGATGGAGGGGGTCACAGGAGCCAAAGAACCATCCCATGGTGTCTCATGGCCTGGGGAGATTAATTTAGAGTCCAACACTGTGAAATTAACTCAGTGCAAAACAACAATTAGCATAACAAGGCCTCCTGGGATTCATTAGAAAGGAGCCTGGCACAAGAAATGATGAAGTCTCGCAGTGCTGGGCTGGTTGTGGCCTCACTGGACACAGAGGGGGTGATTTGGGATTGGGGATGATCTGTCTGTGGGATTGTTTTGATGTGCTGTTTGTGGTGCATTAAAAACTGCAACTTAGTGCTCAGCGTGAGAATGAATTGGGCTCTGCACACAAGCTGTCACCTGTGCTGAGAGGTGTGAAAAAATTATGAGCTGCATTGTGTGGGAACTACAAGTAGTGCTTACTGCCAGGAATAAACACAGACATTTGAGCTGGGAAGTTGAAATTAAGCTGTACACAAAACACAGATTTATTTGGTGGGTTTGCAGGAATTGGCAGCTTGTACAGTTTCACCCATGGAAATCAAGGCTCCTGCCCATCATTCATAAAAATATATATATATCACATCTATTACTTGCCTTGCCTGCAGCTGCAGGTATTTGTACATCCAACCCTGTGTGCCCCTTCCTGAGCTGGATTTAAAAGCCCAGAGGGCAGAGCCAGCACAGTGGTTCAGTGGCCACTGTGCCCTTCATTCCTTTTCTCTCCCAAGTAAGTGAACTCTGAACTCAGTTTGACCATCCATATATATTTACAAAAATTTAGAAGTTATTTTGGAAAAGCAGAAGGATGTTGCTATTACATTTAGCATTTTTTAAATTAAACTTTATATGAAAATGTATGCTGCTGTAGAAATACCATGATGGCTCCATTTTTGAAGGCTGAACATAAGAAATGATGAAGTGTTTGAAATGCATTTCATAACCTTGCTAGGTCTCTGGTGGCTTTTTCAGGTGAAGGGTTCATGCCACTGTTTCAAAGCATAGCCTGTCCTATCAGCATTGGGTTGGATTTTCTGGAATGCTTGGAACTCACCATGTTGTGCACTTTGTTCTGCAGCTTCCTGCTTGTGAAAAATGTGTATTTTATGATTGCCTTTTCACAAATATTAAAATGGATATTATATGTGTTATGTTAGAAAGTTATGCTGTAATAAACCTAAATAAATAATAAATAACATAAATAATAAACCTTTTAAATTTTTTTGGAAGTGAGGATCATTTCTCACAAAAGCAAACCAGTCTGCAGGTCCATGTGCTCCCAAATAGCCACTCCATCCCCTCTGGATGCTGGGCCTCTGTGAAAAATGCCTATTTTATGATTGGCTTTTCTCAAATATGAAAATGAATATTATATGTGTTGTGTTAGGAAGTTATGCTGCATTAATTTTCTTAAGTAGTATGTTAAATATAGTTTTAGGTTATAACATAAGCTTAAAATACAAACTATGCTATGTAAGATACTTTTTAAAGAAAGGACTCGCAGTGAGATAACAGCCACAGGACACCCAAATCTCTCAGAGAAAGAGAATTTATTACTCCATTATCAGGAGAGACGAAATTCTTCCTGCCTTGCTCAGGCCTTAAGAAGCCATCAGGATTCAGAGGAAGAAGCTGACACTGCCCAGACAGAATCCTGTGTTTGAATGGAATTTATGCATCATGTATGGGGTGTTTGAATAAACAACAGGCTGTTGCTTTTAAGGGTTAATCCTCTGTTAACATGGGTCCTTTTTTGGGCTTATTTTGCCCAGAAAAGGTACCTGGACTGTCCATAACTCTTTGTTTCTATTGTCTCATATTGTCCTAATCCAAATTGTCCAAATTATTATTACTCTAATTATATTGCTATTTTTATAACCATTTTATTATCATTAAACTTTTACAATTTTAAAAACAAGCGATTGGTGTTTTTCACACTGCTCAACCTCAGCCCCTCCAGCCCAGCCCAAGGAGCAGCTGGGCTTCTTCCTCTTCCTCCTCCTGTCCCATCACCTGCAGCTGCAAACAGAGCAGTTCATGTCCTGTTTGCTCTCTGTGCTCTTAATGCAACAGCACAGAGGGAGAGATGTTTCCTATTTTTAGCCTTGCAGGGGGTGTTTTCTTCTGGCTGAGCTGTCACAGCACCTCCTGCTCACACCAGGCACACACAGAGGGTGATGAGAGCTCAGCTCGGCCAATGAACCCTCTGGCAGTGAAGGGCCAGCTCACACCAGCTGCAGCTCCTGGCTGTGATGCCATTCCCACTGCTGGGAAGAGCTGATTCTGCAGGGAAAGAAAAGACAGAAGCAACATCTGAAACCTCTGAAGGTTTCTGCTGCTGGTCTTTCTGCAGAAAGACCTTTCTGCAATTCTTCCTTCCAGCTGCCTGCTTTTCCCCAGGAAGAACAGGAACATTTTTCACCTGAACACTGTTATTGCCACATCCAGGCTGACTCTGAGAATCTGTCACCCTCAGCAGAGCTGTGCCTGCACCACCAGGACGCCTCTGTGCCTTGGGGAGACCAAGCAGAGCCTTTGGTGTTGTCATCTTATGGCAGGGGTTCCATTCTGTTGTCTCCTTATCACAAAAGTTTCACACCTTCTTGGTGTTTCTTTGTGGGCAGCTCCTCAGAGCACTGACTCTTTCCTCTTCACAAAGCAGCCACTGACTCCAGTTCCCTTCTCAACCTGCCAGCAATCCCTGCCCCACATCCATCCATCCATCCATCCATCCATCCATCCATCCATCCATCCATCCATCCATCCATCCATCCATCCATCCATCCATCCATCCATCCATCCATCCATCCATCCATCCATCCATCCATCCATCCATCCATCCATCCATCCATCCATCCATCCATCCTCTTTTACAGCACTCTTATTCTCATTGGTCACAGCTGTGGCCTTTTAAAGTCAGGCCTGTTCCTAATCTTTGATAATTGGCCCAGCTGCAGCTCCTTAGGGGTAAGATTACTTTATACCCTATTTTTATTTTCTTATATTCTATTCCCCTACGCTTTGGTACCACAGCCCAATGCCACTGCTCTTGTCACCCTGGGGTGGGTACAGAACAACCCACAGCAACCTGGGGAAATGCAGAGGGGGCCATGGGCACCTCAAGGCTCTGATCACAGAATGGCCAGGTTGGGAGAGACCTTCAAGACCATCGAGTCCAACCCAGCCCCAACATCTCAACTCAATCCTGGCACCCAGTGCCACATCCAGGCTTTGTTAAACACACCCAGGGATGGTGACTCCATCACCTCCCTGGGCAGAACATTCCAGAACTTTCCTGGCAGTGCTGTGTTCCCCGCTCATGCTGGGGTGGTCAGCAGGGTCCTTGGGTGATGGCCATGGCAGCTTCTGGGAGCCCTGGGGCCTGGCTGGGCTTACGATCCCTTGGAACCTGGCAGAAAATTCAGATTTTCCCAGTCAGCTTCAGACCTGAGAACAACTATCTGGTGTGACTCAGCAGCACCAGCAGGGCTCTCCTTGCCTCCCTTGCCAAAGCCTGTGATTATGAGCAGTGAAATGGTCCTTTGGAAGGACCTGCCCCTTCTAACTGACATTTAACTGCTCTTGCAGCTGGGGAGGAAGGTCACAGCGCCGAGGGTTTCCAGGATCTGTTCTTTCTATTAATTCATTACTGTAGGTAGTGTCAGGAAAATTAATCCATAAACAGCAGAGGTTTATGGCCAAAAAGGAGACAGAGGAGCCCTGGAACTTTATTGGAATAAAGGGAGAGGCCATGGGGCATTTCCCTGGGGTGTCTCAAATTTTTGGAGGACACAGCCTCCTTTTTATCTTCCCAGCTGCATTTCCCTCTCTCCTTCCCCATTGGCTGAGGTACTTGAGAGGTTCAGACTACCCAGAATGCCTGATACCAAAGATTCCCCTCTAATATATATATATTTATAACCCTCCCTTTTAATTTTTAATTCCTATGGAATTTAGGATTTTCCCCATTGTTTCTTTCAGCTTTCAATGTCCAATTTCATTTATCAGCAAACCTACAGTTTATTTCTAAAAGCAAATATCTTTTTCCATTTATCAATCAGCAGAATCCTTCCCATTGTTTCTTTTCTCTCTCAGTGCTGGTTTTACCTACCAGCAGACCCACAGCTTGTTTGGAAAGACAAATCCCTCCTTCCTCTCAGTAGCAGGAATCTCAGAGTGCTCCAGAAAATCCCACTCAGGTCCCTGCACCAGAGCTGCCCATGCCCGAGGGGAATCTGCTGGCAACTCACTTCACATTTGCATTCCCTGAAATTCTGGGAGTGAATCCAGCAAGGATGGGCCCAGAGCAGCATGGATTTCTCTGCTGCTTCTCAGTGAAAGTACAGGGAAGAGAACCCACTTGTAAAAATCTCATTATTTTGATTTAAAATATTCCATTGCAGCTGGTCGGTCATAAAGGAATGCGTAGAATCATTTTTTGAAAATCAGAGTTGCTTTTTTTTTCATGCCACAAACATGCAGGGAACACAATGTGAACGTCCCGGGTTTACTGTAATAGGGAAATTGCTGAAATCAATCAACCAGTGGGAAATACAAGATCCAGGAGGGACCTGCAGGTTGCCTAATGGAAAGCATTAGTATTTTAAAAATAACTGTTAAAAAAATGCACCAACTTCAGCATTAAAATTGCTTCTATTAACACAGATTGTGCTGGCACATTTTAACATGGATTGTTTGCCTTGTGAAACCCTCTTGAGCCCAGAGCTTGCACTGCTGGGGGGTTTGCTGTGATTGGGATCAGGGAAGAGCCAGGGAGGGAAGTTTTTGGCATCCAGACAATTTGAAAATTGTTATATTTTTTTGGGCTTACCTAAAAATAGAGGTCAGACAGAATTAAAAGAATAAAAGAGGATATTTTTATTGAAGAGCTTTCAGGCACATTAAGGGCAGATGAAGCCTCCCCAAGGGGCTACACCCAAGATGTAATGGTCATGAGTTTTTCAGACAGATATAAATTTGGTTTATTTACTTATCAGGGGTTAATTCTCCAATTACAGCTTCAGGTAATGAAGCCACATACCCCCAATTTGTTCCCCCCAATTCATTTCTCTTTATACTTATTGGGGCCTGAGGTTCTAGGGCATCCTTGGCTCTCAGGCCTGGAGGAATTGTTTTGTTTGACCAAAATGTGAAGACAGTAACTAACACTTTATATGGAGTTTAGAGCCATACTCTAAAGCAGTAGAATATATATATATAAAATACATATATTTTATATATAATTTTATATTATATATAAATTACTCTAAAATAGAGTATTTTATATATATATTTTTTATATAAATAGAGATATATTTATATATAAATATATACATTTTTAATATTGAAAAATAGAAAAATAAATAAAAGCAGAGAATTTTATATATGTATTATGTATATATATATATAAATATATATATTTATATATATATATATAAAATATATTTTTTAATATTGAAAAATACAAAAGCTAAAATCCTAAGGCATCAAAACCATAAGATAGAGCAGGGCTCTGGGAGCCAGCTGCCCACAGAAGAACCTGTCCACAAACATTGTCCCCTGCTGTCCCCAGGTCACCCAGGTGGGATGAGCCAGCTCACCCCCGCCTCAGCTATTTTAAAGCACAGACCTGCAAACAAGGGGAAGGAGGATTTGCAGAGGGGCTAGTGTGTAATTAAACTTTAAACATTCAAAACTAAAATTATATCTTCCTTCATTGAAAAGAGGCATTTAAGAGCTCACAGTCCTGGAAGCATTGCAAGGCTAATGGCAGCCACTCATTAGAGCAGACAAAGGAAGCGCGGGCTCTAATTTGTCTTTAGGCAACTGTCTTGGGCTTGAAGGCCGTGGGGATGGGGAGGAATGCTTCTGAAGTAATGAAAAAATTAAGGGGCTTCTAAAATAAAGCAAAATTATTTTATCTCTGATGCAGGAGGTTGATCTAAATATAAACAGAAAGAGAGAAAACTCTCTGCTACTTATATAAAGCTTTAGGGAAAAAAAGCTTATGAACTGGTCTTTCCACTGTTTTCTGATTTTTATTAAATAATTCTATCAAAATGACCAAATTGATCAAAATTTTCTTCCTCTTTCTTGGTTTTTATTAATTTGCCATGAGTATTTTATTTCAAACCTGCATTCTCCACCATTTACCTGTTACCTAAACAGCCCAGTGAAATGGCGTCACTTGGCAGTACCTTTAAATAACTCAACCTTCCTAAGAACATTCAGGCTGTAGTTTTCCATTGATTCTAAAGGTAAAACAGAAGCCCACATCCTCATCCCACCTTACCCTACCCCATTCCATTCCTTCCCATCCCATTCCATTCCATTCCATTCCATTCCATCCCATCCCATCCCATCCCAGTTATCATCTCAAAGCATTCACCTTTTAAGACTTTATGTTGGGCTTCAAGAAAGGCCATTGAAATCTAAAGACCATTTAATAGGATTTTGGATTACTGACACCCAACACGTTCAGAGTCTGCAAAATGCTTTGTGGGAGGAGACCCCATCAGATGCTCCAGGAGCATCTCACAGCCCAGAGGAGGAGCAGAACTTTCCAGCACCTTCCCTGCTTGCTCCTGCCATTGCCAGCATGGAGTGGTGTGGGAATGTTCCTCACTCGGGGTCACCAAATGTGGAATTTTTCTTCACTCGGGGTCACCAAATGTGGTAATGTTCACAGGGGTCCCAGGATGAGGGAAGAGATGAGGATCTTGACTCCATGTCTCAGAAGGCTGATTTATTATTTAATGATATAAATTATATTAAAAGACAATGATATGTTAAAACTATACTAAAAGAATAGAAAAAAAGATTTCATCAGAAGACTTGAAAGGAATAGAAAGGAATGATAATAAAATCTTGTGACTGCTCGCAGCCTCGACACAGGTGGCTGCCATTGGTCATCAAGTAAAAACAATTTCACATGCTGGGTGAACAATTCTCCAAATCACATTCCAAAGCAGCAAAACATGGAGAAGCTGAAGCTTCCCAGCTTCTCCGGAGAAAAAATCCTAATGAAAGGATTCTTCATAAAAATCTGTCTGTGGCAGAGTGGCAGTGAGCTTCTTCCTCCCCAAGCCCTCTCCTCCCTGAGCATCCCCCTCCTCGGGCTGTGGGACCCCTGTCTGTGCCCTGTCTGTCACCAGGAGACAGAATTTACTCTGCACCCCCCGAGGAATGGAGCAATCTTCAGGGCTGGAATGGTTTTTACGGATTTTCCCTTTCCTTTGGCGAAGATTACCCGCTCGGTGCTCAGGAGCTGCACACAAAAGCCTTAACAACGCCTATTGTTGGGGAGAAAAACACCCCCATCCAGCTCCCATGGCTTCATCGAGCCCTTTGAAACCCTGATTGTGCTCCAGCACAATGAGAGAACATGATGATGAGAGACTCCGGGGAGGAATCCAGGTGAGCTTTGCGTCAGGATGGAAATGAAGGATTATTTGCCTGACAAAGCAGCAAGCTGCTCTCTCTCTGCGGGCACTTTCCAGGGTGCAAATCCCCAGCTCCAGAAGCAATTTCTCCTCCAGCCAGTTCCCTTTCACTTGAGGTGTGGGTTCGCCCAGGACAAAGACAGCCAATACAGAAATGTGTCTGAAATCACCAAACCTTGGCTTTTGGGGCTCTGGGAAACACCTTGGCCGGAATTTCTGTCAATTGCTCTGAAGGATTTCCCTGTTTCAAATGCATCAATATCCAGCTGCTTCCTTTCAGTACAGCCTCCACACCCATCTCATTCTTTATTTAGTGACTTACTTCTCTCCCCGTGATAATAGCACATTGCATTCCCATTAATGCCGAGTTAATTCCTCACTATTGGTATCCAGAGATTTAATGATTACTTACTTGCTTTAAAATAATTATTTTTATTGTCAATCATGCAAGTGGATAACGAGAGACTCAGTGAAATGATTTCTGTAGCTCACAGGCTGGCTGTGAGATGATCACCTCCCCAGCACCTCCCTGTGAACTCAGCTGATCAAAAATTTTTCAGTTTTTGAAAATTTTCTTTCTTTTCTTTTTTTTTAGGCATTGGAGCTGGGCAAAACCCATGTCTGCCTCCTCTGCCTCAAAAACTTTGTGGTTTCTTTTAAAAAATATCTGTGGTCTTGGTAAATGTGCCCAGAAAAGTGTGACAGATGAGCAGTGCCACCGTTGACTCTCACAATTAAAAGGCAAATATCATATATATATAATATATATATATATATATATATGTTAGGAGAAGTTTTATAGATTTATAGTTATGTTTTACTCCCTTGTGTTGTTATCAGGGGTGCCCTGGGCTTGGGACATTCGGGAGGGTGGGATTGTTAATATGGCAACAGCTGATCTCCAATCAAGATTTTAAAAAAGTGATCTCCAGCACTGGGCAGGGAAGGAGGAGTGGATGGACAGAACTTTGGGAGGGGCCAAAGGGTTAAAAAGTGAAACCTCCACGGTGTGGGTGAGTCCATGGTGGGAAAAATCCTCTGCTCCCAGTGCTGTAATATTTTCTCTATTCACTCTTCTGTTGTATTTTGGATAAGGTTTTAAGAAACCTTTTATATTTTTTTGGAAGTGAGGATCATATCTCACAAAAGCAAACCAGTCTGCAGGTCCCTGTGCTCCCAAATGGCCACTCTAGTTCCTCTGGGTGCTGGGCCTCTGTGAAAAATGCACATTTTATGATTAGCTTTTCGCAAATATTAAAATGAATATTATATGTGTTGTGTTAGAAAGTTACGTTGTACTAATTTTTTTAGTAGTGTGTTAAATATAGTTTTAGATTATAACATAGTGTTAAAACAGAAACTATGCTATGTAAGATACTTTTTTAAAGAAAGGACTTGCAGTGAGATAGCAGCCACAGGACACGCAAATCTTTCAGAGAAAGAGAATTTATTGCTCCATTATCAGGAGAAACAAACTTCTTCCCACCTCAGTCAGCCCTGAAGAGGCATCAGGATTCAGAGGAAGAAGCTGACACTGCCCAGACAGAATCCTGTGTTTGAATGGAATTTATGCATCATGGATGAGGTGTATGAATATGCAACAGGCTGTTGCTTTTAAGGGTTAATCCTCTGTTAATGTGGGTCCTTTTTCAGGTTTATATTGCCCAGAAAAAGGTACCCGGACTGTCCATTCCTCTTTGTTTCTGTTGTCTCATATTGTCCTAATCCAAATTGTCCAAATTATTATTACTCTAATTATATTGCTATTTTTATAACCATTTTATTACTATTAAACTTTTAAAATTTTAAAAACAAGCAATTGATGTTTTTCACAGCCTCCAAGGCCAAAGTTTTCTGCAGTCAGACCACGGCAGGAACAAAGCAGCTGCAGTTGGATCTTAATGAACACCCGGGCTCTGCGTGAGGATTATTCACTGAGTGCTCAGCTCAACCTGCGCTCTGGGAAATTAGCCACAGATTTCATTTTCTCAGGGAATGTCGATTCAAATCTTGTGCCTGTTTCTGAGAAACAGTTTCATCTCCCACAATGCCACTTAGAAGAAGCAGGAGAACATTATTCCTTGAAAGCAGATGACAGGTCTCTCTGTGTGGCTCATGTTAACAGCACGGGAGAGAGCTGCCCTGGGGATCCATCCCAGCCCTGTGGGGAGCTGCTGAACAGCTGCTGCCTGGGATCTGCATGCCTTATCCTGCACCCCTCAGCGTGGGCAGGCACCCCTCTGTGAACTCCACCTCTCTGTGCCCTTCACTCTTTGCACCCCTCTCCTCTCTGTGCGCTTCACCCTCCGTGCCCTTCATTCTCCATGTCCTTCACCTCTCTGTGTTCTTCACCTCTCTGTGTCCTTCACCCTCCGTGTCCTTCATTCTCCATGTCCTTCACCCCTGTGTCCTTCACCTCTCTGTGTCCTTCATTCTCCATGTCCTTCACCTCTCTGTGTCCTTCACCCTCTGTGCCTTTCACCCTCCATGTCCTTCATTCTCCATGTCCTTCACCCCTGTGTCCTTCACCCTCTGTACCCTTCACCTCTCTGTTCCTTTCATTCTCCATGTCCTTCACCCCTTTATGTCCTTCACCCCTCTCTGCCTTTCACCTCTCCATGGCCTTCACCCTCCATGTCCCTCTCCTCTCTGTGCCCTTCACCTCTTTGTGCCCTTCACCTCTTTCTTTGTGCCCTTCACCTCTTTGTGCCCTTCACCTCTTTCTTTGTGCCCTTCACCTCTTTGTGCCCTTCACCTCTTTGTGCCCTTCATCCCTCCATGCCCTTCACCCTCCCTGTCCTGCACCCCCTGTGCCTTTTACCCTCGGTGCCCTTCACTCTCCATGCCCTTCACCCTTTTGTGCTCTTCACCTCTTTGTGCCTTTCACCCCTCCCTGCTCTTCATCCCTCCATGCCCTTCATCCTCCCTGTCCTGCACCCCCTGTGCCTTTCACCCTGCATGCCCTTCACCCTTTTGTGCCCTTCACCCTTTTGGGCCCTTCACCCCTTTGTGCCCTTCACCCTCTGTAACTTTCACCCTCCATGCCCTTCATCCCTCTGTGCCCTTCACCTCTCCATGCCCTTCACCCTTTTGTGCCCTTCACCCCTCTGTGCCCTTCACCCTCCATGCCCTTGACAGGAACAGCAGATTTGTCTTGCCAAACCAGCTGGGGGTCTGCTGGTAGATAAAACCAGCACTGGGAGATAAAAGAAACAATGGGAAGGATTCCACTGATTGATAAATGGAATGAGAGGGATTTGTCTTTACAGATCTACTGTAGGTCTGCTGATAAATAAAACTGGATACTGAGAGATGAAGGAAACAATGGGAAGAGCCATAAATTCCATAGGAATTCCACTGATTGGCACAAGGAAAAGAAAAAGGGGGGTTCACTTTAGAAGGGGGTCTGTATTAGGTGATTTGGGAAGTCTGTACCTCTCCAGTACCTCAGCCAGTGGGGAAAGAGAGAGGGAAATGCAGCTGGGAAATTGGGATAAAAAGGAGGCTGCATCCGCTAACAACCTGAGAGACCCCAGGGAAATGCCCCATGGCCTCTCCCTTTATTGGAATAAAGTTCCAGGGCTCCTCTGTCTCCTTTTTGGACACAAACCTCAGGTGTTTGTGGATGGATTTTCCTGAACAACCCCTCCATGCCCTGCAGCACCATCCCGCACATCCCCAGCTCCTCTGCTAAACACTTCCAACCTGTTCCAACCCCAGCACCCTTCACCCCCCCCTCTTTAACAAAAGAGATTTTTCTGCAGGAAGCCTGGCAGCCCCTTCATCCTAGCCCCAAAAGGGTGAGAAATCACTGACCCTGAGAGTAAAATGGTTAAAATCATTAATGACTGCTCTGGTGGCAGCCGATTACACGCAAATTCCTGCTCAGTGATTAATTTAATCTCAGAAAATGCCTCCACTGCTCACTTTGGGGGAGCTGATGAAATAAGAGAATTAGGTTCTTTTCTGAGTTACGTTCTTGAAAAGCAAATTTTTGGCTCAAAATGAAAGTTTAATTTAATTACAAGATTAAACTCTCTTGTAGTGGAAGATGCAGGGCTTCCTTTAAAGTGTCAGGAGAGCAGCCATGGCAGAGAAACAGCCCTGTGGCTCCTGGGCTGCCAGTCCCAAAACCTAGCCCACAATGGCAAGTGCCAAATGAAATGAAAACCTTGCTCCTGCTCTTTACTCATCAGCTCAATGTGACTGAACAAAGGAGTCAATTATCTGCTCTTTCAGAGAAATCTCTGTGGAGGAAAGCTTTAATTTGCTGGATAAGCTACACCTTGCATATTGCTGATCTTTTAAGTACTGGTTTGGAGGTTCCTTTGGTATTTCTGAGGATGGAGAGCACATCTCAACACAGAGCTTGGGTGAGGACACCAGAATCAGCAGTCATGGGGCCCAGCCTGTGGTTCCTGTCACTCCTGTCCTCTGTGGCTGCTTAGAGATTTGATTTTCTTTAAGGCACCCAGGCTCCTCCTTTTCACATCAACCAGCCAGATAATGTGATGGATTTCACTGCTCCACAGGCCAAGAAAGCTCTGCTCCTTCCCAAAATGCCTCAGAGCCACATAAAACCATCATCAGAAAAGGTAAAAAACAGTCACAAACAGTTATTTATCGACTTACAGTTTAAGAAAATGTTGTTTCCTCTCACTACCAGAATAGTATGAGATGCAGGCTCTAATGCTATTGCTCCCACTCTTCAATCAATAACTTCCACAATAACTCAGCCTCACTCACCCCAGCCCACGTTTCCAGCCTCATTTCTCAGTGCTTTTGACGAGCCCTGGAGAATAAAAGGATGTGGAATTACAGCGACCATATTACACACAAGTGATGTGAAAATGCCTCAGCCCCTGGCACCCAGCTGCTCCCACAGTCGATAAATTCAGCACTTCTGAATTTGAGGGTGAATTTCTGAATCTGAATTTCTGAATCTGGTTTCTGCTTCTTGCCAGGGCCTCATCACACCTGGAAGGCACCATTTCCTTCCTCAGAGCAGGCGTGTGGTGGGAGGGGATGGCCAGGGGTGCCAGGAGAGCCCACGTGGCTGGGCTGGTGATGAGGGTCATCATCTCTGAATGCCAGCCATGCTCCTGATTTCCTTCTCTGTTCCATTTTCAACCTCTTCACTGTCACCCTCATGTTTTCTGAAAAATCCCCTTGCCCGGGATTCTTCTCCTGGGAAGCTGAGAAGCCTCAGAGAAAAAGGGAAACAATAATTATCAGATTTGCTTCTCCCGTGTTTTGCTGCTTTGGAATGTGGTTTGGAGATTGTTTACCAACTGGCCATTGTTTGATTGGTTTCATGTGAATTGTTTTTGCTTAATGACCAATCATGGTCAGGCTGTGTTGGGACTCTGGAAGGAGTCACAAGTTTTCATGATTATCTTTTAACCCTCTGTAAGTATCCATTCTGTATTCTTTAGTATAGCATAGTATAGCATTCTTTTCTATAATATAGACCGTAAAATAATAAATTAGCCTTCTGAGAACATGGAGTCAGATTCATCATTTCCTTCCTTTGATGGGGGTCTCAGAAAATAGCACACTTCAGATTACAGCAGGTCCTTGTCTCTCATTTACAGTTCTGCAGTGTCCCATTCCATCACAGCCTCATTTAATTTGGAATTCTGAGGTGATCAATGCTGGGATTCACTAATCCCTCTCATAACCAAGAGGCTGGCAGGGAGAAATTCCCCTCCTGCTGCACCCCCCATTTTGGAGTTCTGTCAGGGAGCTCGCCAGGGAAAATGTGGAAGCCTGCAATTATGAAGTTATTCCAATAATTTAGATTTTCTAAAACACTTAACTCTGATTCTGGAAGGTCTCAACCATCTCTCAGGCTCAGACCTCATTGTACCCTCTGACCAAAATTCATCATGACCTGAGCATCACTGCCCTGGATTTGGTTTAACAAAAGCCACATCCTCTCCTCTATGAATGTCATTAATTATGGAAAAAAATGCACCTCAGCTTGGGATAAAATAAATATGTGAATAAAAGACAGATCTAATAAACCTGGACAGAATTTATGATTTTTTCAGCCATCGCTTTGCCAGAGATAATGTTGCACAGTAAAGCTGATTTGCTGGATGAGAACCATATAATTTATCCTGTCAGGGAACATAAGAAATCTTGTCTATGAAGGGGATGACTGATGGGCTCATGGAAACTGGCAGGGAAGCAAATAAAATAATTTTGTCTGTTAAAAATATCTAATTATCATGTCCTTGTTTATGACAACGCACGCAGGTGAGGACTGTGTCAATACCTATAACAGAGATTTCTGCTTTATGCTGAAACTTTCTTTTCATTTCAAACTTTGAGCATTTCTAAAGCTAATAATTACAGCTGTTAGCTCTTTGCACTGATGTAAGAGCTTATCCCCAAGAAAAAGCTCTGGTACCTGAGCTGACACCACTTCCCTCTGCCAGGTCTGCTGGGAATTTTCTGTGTGAAAAAAAGCACAAGTTCAGGTCAGCTAAAACCAATCAAACCCCTAGGAAACAGCCTGGGGCTGTGCTGGGTGCTTCTGTCACAGACAGACAGGGCTGTTGGGGGCTGTTTGGGGGTGTTTGGGGCTGTTTGGCCATTCCCATCCCACACCTCAGCATCTCCCCAAAGGCTTTGCCATTTTGGCTGCTGGTTCTGCTCCCCTGGTGGGAGCCACAGCACTGCCAGGAATCCGAGGTCCCTCGGGAGGGTGAGGATGTGACCTCTGCCAAGGCCACAGGGTCCCTGAGCTCCAGGGTGTCCCTGCTCCTCTCCCCACTGCTCTCCCTCCAGGCTGTGCCTGAAGAGCTGTGAGCAAGAGGGAGAGGAGAAAGAAATTGAAACAGAGAGATGGAAAAAGGATGACCTGATGAGAAGAGCTGTAAAAATCACGGTTTTTTGGAATTCTGTGAAGAGAAATAGAAAATATGTCTTAAAAGCCACTGGAGCTGAGAGCTGGAAAGGTCAGAGGTTTGCCTTTGCCTGTGCTGGAAGCTCTGATAATTGCTGTTTAACAGGGTTCACTGGTGAGGAATGGTTTCAGTGGCAGGGCTCGTTCCTCCTTTGGAAGTGCAGGCCTGGCTTAATAACACCTTATTCTGCAAAAAATTCCACTTCACTGGAGCATGTGTGGAAGGGGCTTTGGTTTGAATGAGGATTGATGCCAGTCCTGCAGAGCAGGGCACCTAACCAGCCACAAACCAAGGCCTTTGTACCCAAACTGTCCCCAGCTGTGCTAAACAGCAGTGTCTGACCAGGCTGACTATTCTGCAATAATCTCAGGGAAAGGGCTGAGCCCCTCTGCCCAGCAGAGATTCACTGCCAGGTCATAAAGCCTGCCTGAAGCTGGAGCCTGGTGTGGGGGCTAATTGCCATAATAATGTCTGATAATAATAAATAATAAACAGGGATGACAGAACCTGTAAATGATATAACCTATAAATAATAAAAAATAATAAACAGGGACAACAGAACCTGTACAAAAGTCTGACAGCTCAGCAGGAGCCACCTCTGTGCTCCAGGGGGAGAATCCAGAACAATCTCCTGGCTGGAGAAGGGGTGCCTGGATGGGTCCCCAATCTCCCTGAGACCAGAACTCCTGGCTGGCCTGGTCTGGGGCTGCACTGGGACACCCTGGGCAGCTCTTTACAGCCCCCCCTCCCCATTGCAGGGTGCTGGGTGCTGCTGGGGCTGGAGCAGAGTGGGACCACCCTGGGGGGAGCCAGGTCAGGCTGGGGGGCAGATGCTGATGCCTTGGAGTGGCTCCCTAGAACAGGGGCTAGACAGAGTTAAGAGAATGAACTGGGTATTTACTAAATATAACCTTCAGTAGATTGGTATTTATTCAATAGTGGGTATTTATTAAAGGCCTTCAATAGATGGGTATTTATTAAACAATGGGTATTTATTAAGGCCTTCAATAGATGAGTATTTATTCAATAGTGGGTATTTATTAAAGGCCTTCAATAGATGAGTATTTATTCAATAGTGGGTATTTATTAAAGGCCTTCAATAGATGGGTATTTATTCAATAGTGGGTATTTATTAAAGGCCTTCTGACACCTTGAAGCCTCTGAGAGGGGCTGCACCCAAGCTGGACAATGGTCATGAGTTTTTCAGACAATTATAAGTTTGGTCCATTTACATATCAGGGGTTAACCCTCCAATTACAGCTTCAGGTAATAAAGTCAATTACCCCCAGTTTGCTCCCCCCAGTTCACTTTTGTTTATACTTTTTGGGGCCTGAGGCACAGGGTGTCCTTGGATCTCAGGCCTGGAAGGATTGTTCTGGCTGACCAACATGTGAAGACAGTAACTAACACTCTACATGGAGTTTAGTTACACACTAATGCAGTACAGGACCTGAAAAATATAAAATCTAAAATATTAAGGCATCACAGCCCTGGGCTGGGACCACAGGCACACCCAGGCAGGGAGAGGGAGCCCACACTGGCTCTGACCCAGAGCAGGTGCTCTGCTGCACAGGGCAGGGCTGGTGGCTGCCCCAGAGTCCTCCCTGCCAGCACTGTGAGGAGCTGTGGCACTATTTTTGGAAGGTACAGTTATTTTGGCATCTATTTTCTCTGCATTCCCTCTGTTACTCTCACATCCAGGCAGAGAATGACACGGATGAGCTGTGCTGCCCTCACCCAGGTGTCCTGATGCAGGGTGAAAGACCACAGGTGCTGTGAGGTAAAATGCCAGAAGAGAAACTGGAAATAATAAACATGGACAACAGAACCTGTGCAAAAACAGGTACAACAGAACAGTGCAAAATAATAAATGGGTGCAATAAATAAAGGGAATTAAATCCAAGCAAAATCAGGTGGCATTTATGTCGAGCATCTTCTTTGCAGATTACTCATGTAGAAAATGTGCCCACATCAGCACAGACCTCAGTCTGGCTCCAAGATTAGATAATACTCAGGCAAACAACTCTCATAATTCTGTGTTATGTGCTATCCTGTTGGCTTCCAGAGACACTTCTGAACACAGCTGCATGCTAGGACACAGAAATAATTGTGTCCCCTCACCTCAGGTGGAGTCTGGGGCGGGCAGGAGCAGAGCAGGCACAGCAACAGGTGTGGACATGACCCAGCCCCAGGAGGGAAGGTGATCTCAATAAAACAATAACCTGAGGTTATTTTATTCTGGAGAGCACTCATCAGGGTTCAGCTTGTGCTAATTAGAGGAGCATCAATCACTTTCTAGTTTGGTAATGTCACCTCCCATGGCATCAGCACCCATCCTGTCAGTTCTGCCCACTGGGCTCAGAGCCACCCTGCTCAGCTCAGGGGATGGACATTCCCAAGAGAGCAGCCTTTCCTCACATGGCTGCAGAGTTTAACAAGGCCAGGGCCTCATCAATGTCCTCAAGCACCACCAAGATGCTGAAAATCTGGACACTCTAAGAGCAGAATCATCCTCATGCCATCGCTGTCTGGCTCGCAGCAAGACAGTCCAGGCTATTCTTCTTGGGAATCTCTTTGGAAAGCCTACTTTGTGGTGATAAGGGCTGAAACTGCTTTATTTCCCCCTCTCCCTGCTGGCTTTGGCTCACGCCCTGTGTGGCTCTTTGTGTCATTTTTATAGTGATTTCTAACAGCCTCAGTGGAGGGAGTGTGATTTACTGCCAGAGACAGGCTGGCTTTTGTCAGAGCTGAAGTGGAAATGTTCCCATTGTTGAGACTTGATGGCACTTAGCTAAATAAAATCATGTGGGAAACGAGGAAAACACAGATATTCTCTTTATATTAAACAATTATTTCTTCCTCAGAACACCGTTGGTAGTCAGCATTTCCATCCTCCTGCGGCGGCTGCTGTGTGAGGACTCCAAAGGCTGCTGTGTGCTCAGAGCCTCTGCTGAGGAGCTAAACCACAGACACACCCTGGCTGGACATCCCTGGGTGATTCCAGACAAATTCTGGTGCCCAGCCCCTGCCTGCTGTGGGGGTCCCACCCTGCCTGGCCCTCCAGGAGCTCGGCAGGGCAGCAGGGCCATGACCAGGCCCCAGCCTGGCCTTCACATCCACAGGGTCAGGGCAGGAGGAACTCTGTGGGTGATGGTGTTGATGCCTTAAGATTTCAGCTTTTATGTTTTTCATCTATTTCTAATCCTGCAGTTCTTTAGGGTATAACTCCAAACTCCACACACAGTGGGAGCTGCTGCTTTCCCATTTTGGGCAGACACAACAATTCCCCTCCAGGCCTGGCAGTCAGGGACACCTCACTGCCTCAGGCCCTGAGAGATGGAAACAAAAGTGAGTTGGGGGCAGCAAACTTGGGGTCAGTGACTTCATTATTTGAAGCTGTAAATGGAAGATGAACCCCAATATGCAAATGGACCAAAGCTATTAAAGTGTGAAAAGCTGTGACCCATTGTCCATTTTGGGTGGTAGCCTCTTTGTGGGGGGCTTTTTCTGCCCAAAATGTTCCTGAAGGCTCTTCAATAAATATAACCTTTTTTTTTTTTTCCTTTTTTTCCTTAATTTTGTCTTGTCTCTGTTTTCAGGCAGAGACACAGGCACAAGTGTCCCCCTTTTTGCACAGCCTGGGATGCTCCAGCTGAGCCAGGCACTCCCCCAGGACCCAGCAGCCCATCCCCTCTGGAACACAGCACTGGCTGGAGCCAGGGACTCAGGACAAGAAAAAAGAAAATCCAATTAAAACTCCACTTGCAGATGGACACTGACTCAGAGTTTCATAAATAAAAGCTCCATTTCCTCCTCCTGACCTGGCCACGGGCCCCAGCTTAGCCATGACCCCCCGAGGCAGAGGCAAAGACTCTTCTTCCTTTTACCTGTGCTGGGCTGTCAATCTCCTCCTTATTAAAGCTGGAGCTGTATGTCAAAGGTGGCAGCTCCCTGCTACTAAATTCCACCCCTCAGAGCACACCTTCCCCACTCTGGTGCTCTGTGTTCGTTAAGGTTCATTTTCAAAGTGGCTGCAGCCCATGCTCCCAGCGAGTGCAAATGCCAAACTTTGCAAGAGATGAGGAGAAGATGGGGGAGATACCACCATCATACCCTCTTTAAAAATTGATAAAAATAAGATTAACAGATGCCTCTGGCTGTGAGGCTCCATCGCTGGAGCATCGTGCCTGTGCTCAGCACATCTCCATGGCAACTCGCATATGTGGCCTGAATAGGAGTGTCAGGAAATTCGGGGTTCTCCTGGACTTTCAGGATGGTTTGGTTTGCTCAGAGCTTGCCTCCATAGCTGTGGGGGTAGGGAAGGTGGGCAGGGGAGCAGTGTGGAGCCTGTGGGTTTCCAGCTCCACTGTTTCTGTTGGAATTACCCAGGTAAATCAGGTTTGCAGGCTGGGAAGCAGGGGGGTGTGTCGGGGACAAGACTGGCTTCGTGGATGGGATGGGGCAGGCATGAGCAGCATCCTGTCAAATCCCAGGCAGAGACTCCAGTTCAGGGCTGGGTAAATGGGAGGATGGTCTGAAGGAGCCAGGGAGTCCCATCCCTGCAGTGCCAGGAGTCAGGGAAGATACAGGTTGGATATTAGGGTACAGGTTGGATATTAGGAAAAAGTTTTTCACAGAAAGAATAACAAAGTACTGGGATGCTCTCCCCAGGGAGGTGGTAGAATCACCATCTCTGGATGTGTTGAAAAAAAGCCTGGACATGGCACTTGGTGCTATAGTCTAGTTGAGATCTTAGGGCATAGGTTGGACTTGGTGATCTTAGAGGTCTCTTCCAACCTCATCATTCTGTGATTCTGTAATTCTGTGAGTTTACAGGGGTGTAGGTGCACCAAGGGCCCTCTTCCCTCCCACCTTCATCCCCCAACACACCCCACAGAACCTGGCTGAATGCTGCTCTTCACCTGCACGCAGCACAGCATGGGCCCAGCTGGGTGGAAATATTCCATTTGATGCTCCACATCCCCTTTTCAACGTTTCATCTCCCTCCCTCCCTCCTGCTGCTCCCTGCAACTGGAACAGTCCCCCACTATTGTATTTGGGGGTGCTCCATGGCAGGAAGGAAGGAATGATGAATCTGACTCCATGTTCTCAGAAGGCTCATTTATTACTTTATGATACTATATTATATTAAAGAATACGAGATTACACTGTACTAAAGAATACAGAAAGGATACTTACAGAAGGCTAAAAAGATAAAAATGGAAACTCCTGACTCTTTCCAGAGTCCTGACACAGTTTGGCCCTGATTGGCCAAAGAGTGAAGACAACTCCCAGCAGAATCCAATGAAACAATCACCTGTGGGTGAACAATCTCCAAACACATTCCAGATGAGCACAACACAGGAGAAGCAAATGAGATAAGAATTGTTTTCCTTTTTCTGAGGCTTCTCAGCTTCCCAGGAGAAAAATCCTGGGTGAAGGGATTTTTTCAGAGAATGTGAACGCCACATTTACCTTCCTCCTGAGGAAGACTCTGGTTCAGCTCAGCAGGTGCTAAGGAGCTCAGAGCCCTCCTTTCACCCCTGAGAGCTCAGACACTGACAGAGACCAAAGCTGAGCGAGTCAAGCTAATTCTGTTACAGAGAACAGCATTGATTTGTTGTCACAAAACATTTGTTACCTGAACAGCATTTCCAGCTGAAAAGGGAGGAGGGAAAAACCCTGCTGAAGTTGAGAGTTTTTGCTAATTTAGCCAAACTTTGGTTTACAGCTGAGAACATGCTCTCCAGCAGGGAGAGACAGAATCTGCTGATGTTGCTGCATATTCCCCTGATAATGAGGCATCTTTTGGGGAGGATGAGCGCAGCAAACCCAGAGTTCTCACACCAGGGGGGTGTTTTCTCTTCCCTCTTTGCACAGCCCATCAACCAGCCTGTCCCCCCAGGCTCTGCTGATGCCCCTGTGCTGGCCCTGGCCATCCCAGCAGCACTGGGAATGATTCTCTGGATGCCTTCTCCCCTTCCTACAGTGTCCACAGGCACTGACAGCAGAGCAAACTCCTTTTTTCAAGCTAAGGAGGCTGTCCCAGGGGCTGGGGAGGGTGCAGGGCCTCCCTGGGAGAGGGGGAAGTGCTTCCCCCTCCCAGCCCTGTGGTCCCCTATGTGCTGCAGAGAAGTTACTTTTGATTTGAAGTTACATTTATTTGAATGGAAAATCCTCAGCTTAAATTGCAGCAGGTTTTGTGATATTTAATATCCAAAGCTGGGAAAGGTCATGTCTGTCTGAAAATAAAATGAGGTTTAATCTGGAGATTGTGTGTGGCAGGTTTTTTATGAAAATTTGGTTTAGAAATAGATCTTAAATCCATAAGGTCACTGAGAGGAAGGTTTTTCTTTCTCAAAGACTTATCACTCCCATATCTCAGAGGAGCAAAGGATAATTCAAAGAGGAAAACAAAATCCTGTGACTTCCCTTCTCTTTATTTCTGCACCTGCACCCAGAACGCTTCCTTCTGCATCCATTTGTCATACTCCTCCTCTTCTGTTTATTTGAATATCTGTGTTTAGGGTGTGCAAAATATGATACTGTGGTTGCATTCCTCCTGACTATTTGTCAGTACCTTCACGTTGAGTTCATGACAGCACATACACAAAGCAACCTTAAGAGGACCCAAAGAGTTTTTTTCCAAAACCCCAAATGCTAAACTGCATTTTTTATCCTCACTACTACCCTCAATCCTCCTGTCCCTCTCCAGAGGATCCATGTCCATGCTCTGGACATGGCCATGGGATGGACATCCCTGTGCAGCTCTGCTGCCAGCTCCAGGCTCCTCTGCCTGCATGTGAGCTGAATTCTTCTCAAATTCCCCTTTCCTCACAGACTAATGGAGAAGTCCCTGTATTTAACCACTGATGTTCTCAGCAGCAGAACCAGGATCACAGAGAACATGAGGTTACATCACAGGGCAGCATGAGGGCTCCCTGATGCCTTAGGATTTTAGCTTTTATATTTTTCAAATCCTCTACTGCATTAGTGCATAACTCTAAACCCCACATAAAGTGTTAGTTACTGTCTTCACATTTTGGTCAGACAAAACAATCCCTCCAGGCCCGACGTCCGAGGACACTCTACAGCCCCAGGCCCCAAAAATATAAACAAAAATGAATTGGAGGGAGCAAACTGGGGGTGTGTGACTTCTTTACCTGAAGCTGTAATTGGAGGATTAACCCCTGCTATATAAATGGACCAAACTTCTATCTGCCTGAAAAACTCATGACCATCTTCCACTTTGGGTGTAGCTCTTGGGAGGCTTAACATACCTGAAGGCCCTTCAATAAATATGTCTGCTTTTTGTCTTTTTACTTTGTCAGGCCTCTGTTTTTGGATAAGCCCCAAAAAGGCACTACAGCACCCAGAGCAGCAGACAGAGCACAGCCAGAGGGTGGGACCACCACTGTGGCCAGCATCCCCCAAAAGACAGGTGGTGTCCCCAGGCCACCCCTGGAGGTCATCTCCCTGGACTCTGCTGAGCCTTTGGTTGTCCCAACTTTTCTGTGCTTGTGCAGTCCCCAACCCATAAACAGCATTGGGAGGGAAGCCTTGTGTCACAGTTATATTTCCCTTTGCCCAGGATTCTTCTCCTGGGAAGCTGAGAAGCCTCAGAGAAAAAGGAAAACAATTCTTATCTCATTTGATTCTCCTGTGTTTTGCTGCTTTGGAATGTGTTTGGAGATTGTTTACCCACAGGTGATTGTTTCATTGGATTCTGCTGTGGGTTTTTTTCACTCTTTGGCCAATTGGGGCCAAGCTGTGTCAGGACTCTGGAAAGAGTCACAAGTTTTTCATTATCATCTTCTTAGCATTGAGTAAGTATCCTTTCTGTATTCTTTAGTATAGATAGTATAGTCTTCTTTAATATAATATAATATCATAAAATAATAAATTACCCTTCTGAGAACATGGAGTCAGATTCATCATTCCTGGGAACCCCACATATACAATAGCCCTACTCTGCCCAAATTTGTGTTTAAGCAGCACAAATTTGGGGCTGCAGCCTCTCCTTCCCAGCAGAGCATCCCCCGAGGAGCCCCAGCCCTTCAGCTGCTCCCAAAGCTGAGCAGTTTACCAAACCTTTTACTGGTGTTCCTGTCGCTCTGTTTGATCTCGTTAAGAATCAAAGAAGGCAATTACATCCCTAATCTTGTTCTGTGAAACTGTAGCTACAGATAAAAACCACCACGAGTAACACATAGCAGAGCACGAACACAAACAAGAGAGGAAAAAATGACAACTGATCTTTGATGCTTGACTTAAGGCTCCAAGAAAGGAGCTTCAGAACTCCCAGGAACTTCAGATCCCTCTAAGACAGCTCGAGTGCAAGCTGCAAACTCAGGGACTTTTTTCTGGCACTTGTGTACCAAGAACAGAAAATATCAGCGAGGCCTGAAGATAAGGTTTTCTTCTAATTCTGGATACACTTACTAAGACAAGCAGAGATCTGTGAGATTTCAGGGCCCAAAGGGAAAGGAAAACAGGAGAAAAGGAAAGGAATTCCAGCTTCATCAGTACAGGGATGAACCTCAAGGAGTTATGTCATTTGGTTTGCTGAAAAAACATTGTTCTCACCTTGGGAGAAATCCTGCACACTGGAAGCTCTGTCTGGGACTTAAAAATCTCAGTTTAGAATTACAAGGTCTATCCCAATCCCACAGCAGAACTTGTTTAGAATGAGTGTTGCTCCTCTGGGGCTTGTGTGCAGTCGCTCCTGACACAGCCCTGTAGGAACCCAGGTGAGCAGCCCCAGTGATATTTACTTTTCACTAAGTACCTGAATCCTTGCAAAAATATCTGCTGTAAAACAAGAATTACTGCAACATAGGGATTGATGTTCCAGGTGATTGCAGAGTCCTGGAGCTCTGATGGGAAGGGCAGCACTGCATGGGGGGATATTGTAAATGCAGATCCACCAACGAGGGGAGAGAATGATGCATCTGACTCCATCTCATCAGAAGGCTAATTTATTAGTTTATTATACTATATTCTCTTAAAGAATACTATACTATCTATACTAAAGAATACAGCAAAGATACTGAATGCTAAAAAGATAATAATGAAAACTCGTGACTCTTTCCAGGATTTTAGCTTTTCTATTTTTCATATGTTTGTAATCCTGTAGTTCTTTAGTGTGTAACTCCAGGCTCCATATGCTGCTTTCCCATTTTGGTCAGACATAACAGCTTGGCCCTAATTGGCCAAAGAGCCAAAACAACTCACAGCAGAATCCAATGGAACAATCACCTGTGGGTAAACAATCTCCAAACACATTCCATGTGAGCAAAACACATGAGAAGCAAATGAGATCAGAATTGTTTTCCTTTTCTCTGAGGCCTCTCTTGCTGCCTTTCAGCTTCCCAGGAGAAAACCCTGAGCAAAGGGATTTTTTCAGAGAATGTGAATGCCACAGGGGGACACCAAGCCAGCCCCATGCACCCCTCTGGGTGGCCTCAGCTGCCATATCCCTGTCCCTGCTGGGCTGACAGAGCAGGCAGAAAGCCACAGTTTGTCTGCTACAGTGGGGAAAGGTGGGAACACGTGTCCTCCTTGAAAACAACAAATGCAGATAACTTAAACTGCATTCCTGTTCCCAAGGGATCATGCATAATTCAGTGCTAACGGAGGCTACAGAGACACTTCAAACCACATGTGCTCAGCCCTCAGATCTCAGAAATCACCCAAGGGATGCTCCCTTGCAAGGAAGCCTTTGCCATGGGGAGCTGAGGCCATCAGCACATGGACCAGAACCAGGGAAAGCCTTGGAAACCTGTGAGGCTTCAGAACCTCCCCCATCAGCTCCCTGGGGCTGTCGGGACTCAGGTCTGGCAGCTTCACATCCAGCTCAGCTACTGAACACCATCCCCAGCTCTGGAGCACCCACCCAAGCACCCTCTTGACCCACAGAGCCCTTTGCCACCCCCAGGGCCCTTCTCCTCCTGCCACTGCTGCATCCTGGGGCAGAAGAAGGACAGGGGGAGGACCCCGTCACAGGGCTGAGCCCAGCAGGCCAGGGAAGCATTAAAATCGGCATTTGGAGAGGAAATGTGACACCTGGTTATTACACGACCTAATGGAATCAGCCAAGTGGTAAATGTAGCTTTTAAATAGGTTTTGTGCTCCCCATTAGCTGCCGTGATGCTGATTAGTTCTGACGGGGAAAGGGCTGGGCTGCAGCTTTCCCACCGAGGCTGCTCCCCTGCCTGGGGCTGTGGGACCACCAAGGAGGTGAGCAGGAGCCACCTGCAGCATCCTGCACCCATCCAGGTGTGGGAAATGATTCCCACTGTCAAAAATGTAAAATGTTCATGAAAACCTTATCAAAAATACAACAGAAGACTGAATGGAGAAAATATTACAGCAGAGGATTTTGCCCACTATGTGCTCATCCACGCAATGGAGGTTTCATCTTTTAACCCTTTATCCCCTCCCAAAGTTCTGTCCATCAACTCCTCCTTCTCTGCCCAATGGGGGAGATAACTTTTAAAAATCTTGATTGGAGGCCAACTGTTGCTATAGTAATCAGTGACCCCCCCCAAATGTCCCAAACCCAGGGCACCCCTGATAACAACACAAGGGGGTAAAACGTAACTATAGATCTATAAAACTTCTCTTAACATTATATTTGTGATATATATATATATATATACACACATTATATTTGTCTTTTAATTGTGAGAGTCAGCCATGGCATTTCTCATCTGTCACAGTAAAACATAACTACAGATCTATAAACCTTCTCTTAACATAATATTTGTGAGATATATATATATACACACATTATATTTGTCTTTTAATTCTGAGAGTCAGCCATGGCGTTGCTCATCTGTCAAATTCAGGGGGAACTTCTGGGCTTGTGTCATTTCTGTTAAGGGAAGGCACCTGCCAGGGAGCAGCAAACACCCAGCACCAGCTCTGGAGGCTCCAGCCACCCACTACAAGTGATTAGTCTCAAATCAGGAGTCTGTTTCATGAAAAGAGCTAAATATTATTTCTTAGTGTTTACAAAACACAAACAGGTGGGAAGGAACACATGGCAGAAAGCTCTGGGTAGCCTGGGAGAGCCTGTCTGTCCCCACAGCCCTCCTGGGCAGTCCTGCTCCTCACTCCCATCCTGGGAATGATCTCTCAGGATTTCAGCTTTTATGTTTTTCATGTATTCGTAATCCTGCAATTCTTTAGGGTATAACTGTAAACTCCATGTGCAGTGTGAGCTGCTGCTTTCCCATTTGGGGCAGACACAACAATTCCTCTCCAGGCCTGGCAGTCAGGGACACCTCACTGCCTCAGGCCCCAGAGATGGAAACAAAAGTGAGTGGGGGCAGCAAACTTGGGGTCAATGACTTCATTAGCTGAAGCTGTAATTGGAAGATGAACCCCCAATATGCAAATGGCCCAAACTGATAAAAGTGTGAAAAGCTGTGACCCATTGTTCATTTTGGGTGCAGCCCCTGGGGTGCTTTGACTGCCCTAAATGTACCTGAAGCCCTTCAATAAATAGAACTGCTTTTTATTGCCTTAATTTTGTCCTGTCTCTGTTTTTAGGCAGCCCAACAAGGCATCAAACAGGGGCTCACCCCTCACCACATCTCCTGGGCTCCAGCCCAGTGATGCCCATGGATGCACAGCCTGGTGGGTGTTGTGTTTGCAGGGAATGTCTCAACAAATGCAGGAATGATGAATCTGACTCCACGTTCTCAGAAGGTTAATTTATTACTTTATGATACTATATTATATTAAAGAATGCTGTACTAAACTATACTAAAGAATACAGAAAGGATACTTATAGAATGTTAAAAAGATAATAATGAAAACTTGTGACTTTTTCCAGAGTATCAACACAGCCTGGCCCCAATTGGCCAAAGAGCCAAAACAACTCGCAGCAGAATCCAATGAAACAATCACCTGTGGGTGAACAATCTCCAAACACATTCCAAAGGAGCACAACACAGGAGAAGCAAATCAGATAAGAATTGTTTTCCTTTTTCTCTGAGGCTTCTCAGCTTTCCAGGAGACAAATCCTGGGTGAAGGGATTTTTTCAGAGAATGTGAATGCCAGAGGTGGGAAGGGGAGGGATGGGCTCATCCCCCAGGAGCCACCTCTGCTCTGCTCCCAGTGATTCCCTGCCCAGCAGCCCCCAGAACACAGACTGCAGACAAACCCCTCTGCTGGGCACCCTGGGCCCACCTATTCTCCTGAAAGGAAAACAGAAATGGAAATGATGCATTCTGGAAGGATCATCTCTATCACTGCTTAAAGATCTGGGTTTGGGAGGGATTCCTCCTCTGTGTGTTTCACACTGACCTGGGGCATCCTCCCCTCCTCCTCACGGAGGGATCAGCCAGTCCCAAACTCAGAGCTCTGAGATTTTGGGAGAGAAAAAGGACAGGGAGGTCTCCTGCCATTGATTCTGCTATCAGCACACCTGTGAGCCCTGCCACAGGTTTATCTGCTGCTGTTATGCTCCTTTTTTTTTTTTCTTTCAGCTAAACAGGGTTTGTGAAAGGTTTTTATCTCCATTCACAGTTTCTAATAAAACCAGAGCTCAGATTTCCTCATTGCTTTACTTTGCTCTCCAAGCTTGCCAGCACTCCTCAGATTTTCAGAGTGATCCAACAACTGCTTTTATTCTTTTCACTTGCAGTCAGCGCCCTCATGTTTTCCCAGGATAAAGCTTATTAAAAATGCATAAAGAATAGAGGCTTATGGAGAAAAAAGGCAAAGAAAAATAATCTAGTTAATTGGAATTTGGAAAGGGTTTTACTATCATGGGTTTAAAATCCAAACCAGATTTCCAGTCCCAAGCTGGTTCCATTTGCTTTGGCCCAAACCTTGTTTTCATGAAAAGTGTTTAACGAAAGTGTTAAAGGAAACATCAAGTTTGAGTATCTTAAAATTCTGCAGTAAAGATGTTCAAAATGAAAAAGCCATTTTGATTCAACTTGTCTGACTTCCAGGCTCAGGATAAATCTTTACTTTCCATTTCCAGTGCAGGGGAAGGTTTGTTCCTTCCCTGGAAAGGAGAATCCTCAAAGAGAAGAGCAGCAAGCTTGTTATTTCATTTAGTCCATAAACAATCCTTTGTTTCCCAGTAAGATTATACCAACCCCAGTATTTTAATTGTGCTATAAGATCATTGAAAATGACAATAAAAATTCATGGATTTATTTCCTTTTAAAATGAGAACATTTATTCAGAGTGAGTAAAAGCCCCCTTTGCCTAGCAGGGGGCTGAGCACAGAAATTGCTTTTTTAGGAGAGTAACTCCTGCTCTTTATGCAAACGCTGATGTATGGCTGAGGCTCTGGGTATTTCCATTGTCTGTTTATGAACTTAGAAGCTTAAAATCTTCCTGCTCAACCCAGTCCAAGGCATTGCCCTACAGCTGGGAACAGGATGGTTACTAAACCAGCAGCTCAGAGAAGCAATTCCAGCAACGGCCCGAGAGAGCCCAGCCTGCGGGGCCAGATGTGCACACACCCCCTCAGAGCCAGATGTGCACACATCCCACAGTCCCAGATGTGCACACACCCCCTCAGAGCCAGATGTGCACACACTCCCTCAGTGCCAGCTGTGCCCACATCCCTCAGTGCCAGCTGTGTGCAGACCCCCTCAGTGCCAGATGTGCACAGACACCTCAGTGCCAGATGTGCACACACTGCCCTCAGTGCCAGCTGTGCACACACCAGCTCTCAGTGCCAGATGTGCCCAAACACCCCCACCCACCCCGTGCCAGATGTGCACACCCCCCCCCCTTAGTTCCAGCTGTGCACACACTGCCCTCAGTGCCAGCTGTGCACACACACCCACCGCCATCCCATGCCAGATGTGCACACCCCAGGCACCTCAACCAACAGCCCCAAGTTCCCTGTGAACCTCTGGCTGGACTGCAGGAAATATCAAACAGCCCGTGGGTTTCATTTTATATTCATTTTTATATTCCACTGTCTCTATAAACCACCTCTAGCAAAGCTCTGCAAGCAACAACCCCCAAATTCAACAGATGTGCTGCACTTTTTAACCCTTATTATACAGAACAGAAAATAACCCATGGTATTTCTTCCAAATTCATTTATTCCATATTTTTTATTTCCAAAGTTATTTATTTCTTTCCAAATTTATTCCTGAGCATCAAGACTCACTGTGCTGACACACAGGACCCTCTTCACTTCTACTTTAAATGTCACTTAGCTGCTGTGCTGGAGTTTCAAGTGTTCCCTCTAATTTATGTTATTTGTGCACAATAATTGTTATTCCTACTGCACTTAGCAACACCCTTTGAGAATGAAGAAGCACAAGTCACTGTGTACTCACCAGAATAAGTTTTTACACAGGAATATTTGAGTGCCAGTTGCTAAAACCCAGCCTAAATATGCCAACACAGCAAACTTTGAGCAGAGCTTAAAGAATCTGGAAATGCAACACTGCTGAAGGAAGCCTGGCTTCAGCTGAACAGCTCTGTTCCTTCTAGCTGCTTCTAGAAATGTGAATTTTAAAGTGATTATTCCAGCAGCTTGTAGCACAAAAGAAATCAGAAGGACTATTCCAGCCAGGAAACAACAGCATCCTGGGGAACAAACCCAAATCTCCTCCGCAGGTGCGAGCAGAATTGCCTGAAGGGCTTCACACAATCAATAAAATTTCACTGCAGATGGATCCAAGCTGGAGCCTCCTCTCCTCCACTCTGAGTTCAGGTGATATTTCCTGTGGAGGTTCTCACCAGGGCCTCGTTACTGGGGGTTCCAGCTGCTGCCCAGCCTCCCCTGCTCCATCCTCCTGCGTTCACTCTGCCTTGGTGAGGTTTTCAAACTGTCCCTTGAAAATCAAACGCTGCCAGGGCTGTGACACTGGAGGCAGAGGTGCATTTGTGATGGTTTGTTGGAGTCCAAAATGCAGGGAACTCTCAGAACTTTGGGGCTGGAAGCCAAAGCTTAGAATTAAACCCAGGATTTGATCTGAGACCTCGGAAAAGGTCCCCAAACTTAGGTGGTAGAAGTGAGAACGTGGATTTATAGTTGAAAGCAGAGACACGTTAAGTTATGAAGAAGAAGGTTTAGAATTTTGGTTTGGGATGTAGAAAAAATAAAAGTAGTTACAGAGGTAAACAAGAAAATTAGAATGCAGCACTGTAGGTTTGTGTGTTATAATGTGATTGGCTAAGAACATTTACACTGTAGCATGGGTCCATCAGACAGAATATTTAAGAATTGGGTCAAAACCATAAATATCCTTGTTGGCAGTATTTTATTGGTCAATAACTCCTTAAAAGGTCTCGTAACTAAGGGTCTTGTGACTTTCTGAAGCATGCATCCCACAGGCTGGTTCTGCTCTTCTGGAGGCATCTGCTCCTCCACTGTGTTGCCCCTGGCTCCTCTCCCTCCTTCCAGGACAAAAAAGGCAATTTGGGGTCAAACAGCTCTGCCTTAGAACAAAGCCTGTGGGTCCATCCAGCTGCCAAACCCCAGGTTTTCTCCAGATAAAAACACCAGCCAAGTCTCTACTCTGACAAAATCCTCTTTTCCCAATATGTTTGTGTTTACCACAAACTGCCCAATTTTCTTTAATGTGGCAGCAGTCACCCTGACAGGGCACATTTTGGCTGAGACTTCATGCTCATAAAATCTGGAATCAGAAAGTTCTGGTTCCCACAGCAACCACAGGTAGCAATTATCCTGGTTCTGGAAATTTCTAGAATAGAAAGAAGATTTGCTTTCTGCAGCCCTCTGTTAAGTGCACAGCAAAGGATATGTCTGTGTGCATCAAAATGAATTTATTTTTCTTTTTGCTCTGTTTGTAGCTCTGTTTACACCTTAGAAATCTTTTCTATATCAACATTTTTGGACAGTTTTTTATACCTGTTACAGAGCACAGAACCTCCTAAAACACATCACGCTTAATTTATTTCCACTTAGCTCTAGTCATTGCAACAAATGCAATTCATTGCACTTTCTGCAGCACGTTTTCCCTCTGTACATCACGTATAATGAATATCACCACAATAAAATTCATAGTTTGTGACACTCCTGATTAATACCAGCTTCTCACGAGGAAGAAAGATTACTGCAGCCATTATGAATTTATACAGATCTTGCTTTTTCTATTAGAAGACACGCAGTGATGCAGGCTGCTTCCAGAAAGGGAAAACCCTTTCCTGCCTCTGATGGAACAAAGACAGAAACCCAGAGCACAAGTGTGGTGTTGTGAGGTCCCCAGGGTGAGGTGAGAGATGAGGATTTGACTCCATGTTTTCAGAAGGCTGATATTATATGATATTATATGATATTATATGATATTATATGATATTATATGATATTATATGATATTATATGATATTATATGATATGATATGATATGATATTATATTATATTATATTATATTATGTGACATTACATTATATTATGTTATGTTATATCATATCATATTCTAAAACTATACTAAAGAATAGAGAAAAGATACATCAGAAGGCTAGAAAAGAATGATAATAAAAACCCCTGACGGACTCAGAGAGTCCAACACAGCTGGCTGTGATTGGTCATTCATTAAAAACAATTCACATGTTTGGATGAACAATTTCCAGACCACATTCCAGAGGAGCAAAGCATGGAGAAGCTGAGGCTTCTCATCTTGCCAGGAGAAGAAATCCTGGTGAAGGGATTTTTCAGAAAATATCACAGTGACACACAGTGCCACATTTGCCCCTACCCATGCAGCTGGACAAATGGCCCTGGGTATTCTCAGCAGGTTAACACACTTTAAATGTCATCATCTCCACAAAGAAAGAAAAGAGGAGCAGTGTAGTGTTTCTGTCAGGATTTTTAAGGAGTTGCACATCTCCCTGAATTCCCCCCAGAACATTACTATGATTAACAGGCCACTGGCTTGCTGCGGGTTTAGTGGTTTATTTTTTTCTTTAATTGGCCAACCACACCTAATGAATCAGTCATTCTTTATCTCCAGCACCTGATCTCCTGAGTGCAGAGCAGGAAGTGCTGAGCAGACCCCAGGCTGCTCCCTGGCTCCTTCAGGGAGATGCTCTTGCCCCTGGAGCAGTTCAGTGATGCCCAGAGAGCTCCTGTCACCTCCATTCCTGCAGTCACACACTCCTCTGGGCTGCAAATTGCTTTTGGTTCCTCCCTCCCTGACCTGCAGCACTGTTCAAATTCCAAGGAAAGATGACAAAGATCAAAGCCCGATTTCCAATCTACTTTTGCTTTATGTTTGCTGCCAGCCCTGTGTCAGCAGCCCCTGCTACAGCTGCGCTGTCCATTGGGGTCTGAACATCCCTGGCTCTGCCTTCCCAACCCCAGAGCTGCTCCTCCCTGAAGCCTGGTGGGAGAAAAGGGATAATTTCTGCCTCCCACACAGCAGGCAGCCTACATCTAATGAGTATCAGTGTTGCAAACTGTCCTGATCTCTTCAGTGCCTTCATATGTACTCGGCCCTCTCAGAGCCAAGATGCAGCACTTGATTTAAATTTTTGCTGTCAGATCTGATTAAAAATTAAGTTGAACACAGTTGTAGGGAAACTAAATTAGCATTCTTTTTGAGTAGCACCGTGTAATTTAATGCAACAACTCATACAATTGAGTCATGCAACTACTAATATATGTCTAGAGGATCCAAAGGTTGGGAGCAGGCAGGGACACGGTGCTGGTTGAAGGAGCTCAGGCAGAGGTACAGGCAGGAGCAAAGGAGCATTTCACCACTCCAAAGAGAAGAAAATAAACACAATATTGAAATCCATAGGGTGGAGTTTCAAGAAGGCAGCTCTAACTGGGCACTCCCTCCTTGCAAGACAGATGGAAATTTCCATCCTTACTTTCTGTTTAGGATTTTTGGAGAACGCTCTCGGAATCTGTGTTGGAAAGGAGCTCTGGACTTCTCTGTTTGGTTTCAGCACAGCCAGCCCTCAACCCTCCCAGAGCCAGGAGAACCTGCTGCACACCTCATTTAACAACCCATTACCGAGGTCCTGCTGGAATCTCAGCTCCCATAGCCAAGAAACAGCCAAAAGGAGCCATGATCCAGGTGAAGAGAGGGGAGGAACAGCCCATTTTCTGCCCAGGCCATCCAGCTGCAGGGGCTGCACTGACCCCCCTAAGGGCAGGTCCCCATTCTGCACCAGGACCCTGCAGGGGTGACCCTACACTGATCCCACAGCTGTTAGAGGTTACACAGAGTACCCAAAGCCACACAGGGAGGTGATGCAGCCAGAGGACGAGCTCAATACCCTTTGTCCCAACATCATAAACATAAAATCCCTGCAGTTTCACAGAAAGACATAGTTACAGACATCCATTGAGAAGCACATCCCCTCTCCAGAGGCTGAGCAGCTCGGGACAGTTTTCATTTCTTTGCAGCTTTCCCACTGAATGGAGACAGCTCTGACACTGGGATTTCAATTCAAGGGCCATTTAGGATTGAAAAATAGAGACAGGATTATATACAAAATGGGAGCATTTCACAAAAACTCTGTCTCCTGCTCACTCTCTGAGAATTATTGTCCCTTATTATCCAGCAACAAAGGGAGGATTCGCTGCTTTGCCAAGGTGAGCACAATCAGTCCTCCTGTCATTCTGCAAAATGGAAAAGGAAAATAACATTGACCTGAAACCTGAGCTGTGGGGCTGAGCATGCCATGAAGCTCTGGAACCCTTTGGTGTGTTGCTCCCTTTCCCTTCTTGGGCAGAATTGAGCAGGGAGTGCACAGTGAGCTCGGGGTGTGAGGCTCGCACAGGCAGGACAGGATGAGTCACTCTGTGACAGGGACTCTGCTCTATGTGGCAGCAATTTTTTGCCATTAGCAGAGTTCTGTGAGTGCCATTCAAGCTGCCCATCATTCCTGCAGGTATTTTTGGCTCTGAGAGTGCTGAGGTTCATTGTGTAACCCACTCATCCCCTCAGCTCCATGGCTATTTATACCCCTGTCCTCACAGGCAGGGGCAGGGCTGGCTCTGCAGCCAGCTGAGGGCTCAGCAGCTGCTGGTCAGCAGGATGCCCCTTCTTGCTGCCTTCTGCTCACCTTCACAGACTTGCTATAAAGCAGCTCAACATCAGAAATTCAGAGCCAAGGTCTGGGCCAGGCAGCCTTGCTTTGATCCAGCTGGAGGAGAGAGGCAGAGGTGCAGGAATGGATTTGGGAGTGATTGATCTCCCTGTCCTGTTCCCTCCTGGCAGGAGCTGTCAGTCCAGCCTGCCTCCTTCCCCCTGCCAGATGCAGAAGGGAAGGAAATGTTTCCCTTGGGGAAGTTTCAGGTCGTGCCCTGCTGCCCCATCCATTTCTGCCCCCCAGAAGGAGCCAGGTCCTGCCCCAGCAGCCTCGTGGGGCTGTGGCAGTGAGTCTGAAATGCTCCTGGGTGTCACATTTACATTTTCTGGAAAAATCCCTTTGCCCAGGATTTTTCTCCTGGGAAGCTGAGAAGCCTCAGAGAAAAGGAAAACAATTCTTATCTCATTTGCTTCTCATGTGTTGTGCTCAAATGTGGAATGTGTTTGGAGATTGTTTACCCATAGGTGATTGTTCCACTGGATTCTGCTGGGAGTTGTTTTCACTCTTTGGCCAATTGGGGCCAAGCTGTGTCAGGACTCTGGAAAGGGTCAGGAGTTTTGATTTTTATCTTTTTAACCTTCTGTAAGTATCCTTGCTGTATTCTTTGTATAGTTTAGTATAGTATTCTTTAATATAACATAGTATCCCAAAATAATAAATTACCCTTCTGAGAACATGGAGTCAGATTCCTCATTCCTTCCTTCATCTGGGGGGCAACATAAATACAACACCTGGGCATGGACACACCTCAGGGGGGTGAACACAAGGGTTCCACCTGCACAGCTGGAGACTCTGCTCTGAGCACTGGGGATGTCACTGATGCCTTAGGGTTTTAGCCTTTGTATTTTTCAAATCCTTTATACTTTTCCAATTTATATTTTCAATCCTGCATTAGTGCATAACTCTAAAGTGCATATAGAGTGTTAGCTACTGTCTTCACATTGTGGTCAGACAATACAATCCTTCTAGGCCTGAGATCCAAGGACACCTCACAGCCTCAGGTCCCAAAAAGTACAAACAAAAGTGAACTGGGGGGAGAGGAGCAAACTGGGGGTAAATTACTTCATTACCTGAAGCTATAATTAAGGATTAACCCCTGATATATAAATGGACCAAACTTATAATGGTCTGAAAAGCTCATGACCATTTTCCATCTCTGGGAGGCTTTGACTGCCCAGGGTGTATCTATTGAAGGCCTTTAATAAATCCCCACTTTATTCTCCTCACTCTGGCTAGCCCCTGCTCTAGGGAGCCACTCCAAGGCATCGTCCCCAGTTCCTCTGCAGCCACAGGGCTGAACGAGGATCACTCTGATGGGACTGAGGGCTGAGCACAGCCCCTCTCCCTGCCTGTGCACAGAGCTCCAGGGAGGAAACAGCCACAGGCAGAGCCTGGGAGCAGCTGTTTGGTGCTCAAGCACCCATCTCACACATTAGAGATGGTGATTTCTGTGCAGGTGAGTTTTTACAGGCATCACAAACATCCTCCTGCCTCTGCTGAAGGGCACTGTGAGTTCCTGTGCACTAATGCACCAAACAGAAATGAACCAGATTTGGAATCATCACCCAAAGCTCAGCACAACATCCTGCACTGTCTCAGGACCACTCAACAGCAGAACAGGCACAGAGATGCCAAAACTGCAAATTCCTCCGTATGAAGCAGCCACACAGGGCTCTTAGGTCTATTTTCCATCCAAGTGGATCTAACAAACACACCTGGAGCTCACTGGCAAACCCTGCTGTGGGCCAGCCCTGCAGCAGCTGCTCCCAGGGCAGCTCCAGGGGTGCCATGGCCAGAGGAGCAGCTCAGGGAGGCCCCAGCAGCCCTGGGAGGAGCAGACACTCGATATCCTGCTGCAAACAGGCAGCCAGCAGAGCTGCAAGACTCTCTAAGTGCCTTATTAGGGTTTATTAATTCTTCTCTAGGAAGTGCTGCCAAGATAGGTGTTGGGCAATTATCTGCAGACAGAGCTGCCACCAGGAATCAGCATCTGCAGAGAGCCCTGTGGAAGGAGCCCTGGTCCCTCTGGAAACGTTCAGTCAGGAGAATTTACAGTGAGTGAAGGGAAACTGGAGAGGACTGCAGCACGAAGCAGCCGGGGCTCTGTGCCCCCAGGGGGGGATTACCTGACCCCCACTCCACCAACAGCCCCCAGCCCCAGGGACTGCACCCCCGTGTGCTGGAGCTGAGCACAAAGTGGGAATTATGAGTGCTTCACCCCTAAGCCTGTAAAAACAAAGAAATTCTGTCTCTTCCTGCCCTACAGCTGAGGTTTCAATGGGCATTTCTGTCAAACGAGGCTGAGGTGGGACACAGACCTGCTAGCTGGTCACCTGCTAAAGAAAACAGCTCCCCTGAATGCCTTCTACCTGTCAGCTCCAATTCTGACCCAGCTTCTCCCCTCATGCAAGGCTGCAGGGTTTTAGGATGAGAGGTGGCAGGTTCTGTCTCCTGAAGCCTGGAGGATAATTTGGCTGGACTGGCCCCTCAAGATCTGTCTCTGTCTGGACCCAAAAAGCAGCACATGAGCAGGACTGGCCCCTTCAATGCTACAGGCACAGCCAGCAGCTCCCTGCCAGCCTTTCCAACACTGAAATTGCCTCCAGTGGCTCACACAGGCTGTGAGGAG
Organism: Agelaius tricolor; assembly: GCF_023055355.1. Taxonomy (NCBI): domain Eukaryota; kingdom Metazoa; phylum Chordata; class Aves; order Passeriformes; family Icteridae; genus Agelaius; species Agelaius tricolor. The sequence goes on along the minus strand of NW_027269296.1, from coordinate 3,609,520 downwards.
GAGCAGGGATGCTCAGGGGCCATGAGCTGCACAACCTCGTGCCAGGGGCTACAGCCCAGCCCAGCCCTCACCTCACCCAGAGAATTCCCTTTGTGTGAACCTGAGGAGCAGAACAGCTCATCCCACTGTGACAGGCATTATTCATTCATTGCTCAGCAGAGATATTCAAATCCTTCACCCCTAAAATTAAAGCCTGGCTCTTTGAATCCTGCTCAAGGTGTCTCACCCCGTCTCCCTTCCCTCCCTGTGGTTCTCAGCTCCAGAATTCACACACTCTGCACAGTTTTGCCTTAGGTCTTTAACAAGAGGAGTTTTGCCACTGCTTATTATCACTAAAATTATGTGTCACCTTGGGTTTTCCTCGCTCCCTTTAGCGCATTCCGCTGCTGTCTCCTCCATCTATAAAAGGAAACTTTATGGCTCTTTGCTCTCTGCTTCTTAAAAATTGCATGCAAAAAAGAAAAATCTCTCTCTCTTTTTTTTTTTTTTTTTGTTGTTAATATGCAGAAATAGTTTGGGTTGCACATTCACTGCACAGTGACCTTCTGGCAGGACTGCACAACTGTTCGTGGCTGATGTGAACAAGGTTTTACAGTGGCAAGAGAAATGTTGGGGAAAATGTAGATTCTACACTGGCTTTTCTCACCTCTGGGGTTTTTCTCCACTGCCTCATAAACAAAGGTTTTGTTGACCTGTAACACTCTCCATCCTGACCTCTTTTTAATGCCTTAACCCCAAAATTAGACACGTTTGTCTGCAGCTGGTGCAGGAGAGGGATCCCAGAGGTACCTGCTGAGCTCTGTAAGGATACAGGAATGTTACTAGATGAGGAAATTTAAGCCCAAATTCCTTAACAGTTTTTCAGTGAAGAGTCTCATCCCACAGGACTGTTGAATTAACCTGTCTGACATTCCTTTTCTCTACTGGGACAAGAAAAGCCACTAAATAACAGCCCTGCTATTCCTTAAATCCAAGGGACAATCCAGGAAGAAAACCAAGCATAAATCCCAAAGCAAGGAGGGAATGCAGAGAATCCCAGCCCCCATAACTGATACAAAATTAATTTTTTTGTTCTACTTGTTGGCTGCTCTGTCAAACCCTGAGGCACATAGCTTTGAATGATGTAACAAGGACTCTCCATAGACTCCTCCAGCATTTCCTTGTCTCTCATCATTAGTAACATTTTCACAACTTTACTTTAACTAAATAAAAATAATAATTCAAGATTGAGGTAAACTGAGTCCTGTCATTCCTGCTTGCAACAACAGCAGAAGTGGATGTATGGAGAAAAACTAAAAGTATGTATGTGCAGAGTGACATTTTCCACTCTGTGTACTTCCAGCTCTGGTAAAGTGTCAGGAATTTCCTGATTTCTGCCACCCAAGGACATCTCCCATGCCCTCCCTTCCCATCCATGGTCCTCCATAGCATCCAGTATCAAAGCCCTCCATGCTCTGAAAACAAACATTTCCCTCTGTTTCACAGCTCCACATGGGTGAACACCAAATGCAAATCCTCTGCACAGAATATTGCTGCTCCCCCTCTCCTTCCCAGGTCTGTGTGACCTCAGGGGGTACCCCCACCCCTTACAGGGGTAAAATCCACCCTCAGATTCCAGGGCTGGTTCCAGGCAGGATCCCTTTAAACTATTCTCCTGTGGATCCTTTCATCCTGAGAGAACACAGTTGCCTTCCCCCTGGAGTAACTGGGATACTTTTGAAGTTGTTTTGCCAGCATCCAGCTCGAGCTGGGCTGGGTTTTAACGACATCGCCACGCTCCTCTTCCACATCTACAAAGATTGTTTTGATACTTCAAGAATATTTGACTTGCTAGTCAAAATAAAGTACTAGAAATTGAATAAAAACTACCCTTGAATACAGAAATCACTTATTAACATGAACTTGGTCTGTAGGATAGGATCTGGCCTGACTTCCCAATTAGCTCCGACACCGGAGTCTGCTGTTGGAGCCAACTGTGCGAGACACAGGGCTATTAATTAACTGCTGCAGTTTCCCTCGGCTTTTGTCAGCTCCTAAATTGATTTTTCCCTAAGTGACAGGGTGCATGTCTAGAGCAAGGGCACAAGGAACTCCCCCTCACTCCAGAGCTGAGCACATCCCCAGGGAGCAGAGTTGTCCCAGAGCAGGGCTGGGAACCCCTGCCCAAGCTCAGCTCCAGCTCAGAGCTCTTGGGAGTTACCTGAGTACAGAGCCCACAGAGCTGCTATCAGACTCATTTGCCAAATAAAAGGAGGCACAGAGGTGCAGCACCTTGATCCCACAGACTTGCAGCTCTTTCAACAAGCACCCAAAAATTGGAGAACAGACAACACCCCATCCCTACTGCAGCTCCACACTGCCAAGCCAGCCTGTCTCATGCTATTTTTTATTGTTATTATTATTATTGCTGAGATGCAGATGAATTAGTTCTCTCGGGGCTTTGCACAATTTTTTATTTTGCTAAGCTGCATTTTCTTTTCCAGAAACCTTATTTTGATGTAAATCTTGTAAACAGGGGACTGGTTCGTTCAAATGCTGAGCACAAAAGCTCTTCCAAAGGAGTAGATCAAAAGTCTGCAGTTGGCTTAATGAAAGACAGACTGACAATTAGGCTGGGCAGAACTGCATGGATGGGGGGGAAAGGCAGATTTAAGGGTTTAGTAATTGCCTGAGAGCACATGGAAGGAGAGATGCAGAGCAGTGAGAAGGGGTGGGGAGGATGAGGATACCTTTCTGCATTTTTGCTGCTCTGAATGCCCTCGATGTAAAATGTCCATTGTTAAGGCTCATACAAAACAGTTGTGCACATGCTAAGTGCTGAGGCAGATAGAAAATTGAACAAAACTGGGAATATTGAACCATTTAGAAAAAATGGTTCAATATTTAAAGTGTTTTCTTTCAATCAGGTGTACCCATTGTGCTTTCTTTTCAAGCTGTTGCCATTCCCGAAATGACTACCAGGGGATAATTGTGGTACTTTTCACAAATGAAGCAGAGACAACACAAGAAAAGCAGCAGAGCTGTCAATATCATGGCCAGAACACACAGCTATTGTCATGCCCTGACACCAAAGGCATCGATCCTCCCTCTGCTGCCACTAACAACAGGGAAGAGAAAGAGTGGAAGGATGAGAAGGGCTCACTCTGGGAGAGGCTGGGCTGCCTGCATGGCTGAGGGGCAAGAGAATGCTCTTGGCTGGGGTTTGATTGGTCCTGAAAGTTCTTTTTGCTTTGTTTTGAAGAATTCTGCCATAAAAATGGGATAAAACAAAATTGGTGGATAAAACCAGAGTGCAGGTAGAGCCCAGTTCATCATCACTGGAGCCCATCCTGGAGAAACTTGAAATTAATTAGTGCTGTCCCAGTGTTGCACAGTTACTGTGGCCTGGAGGAGGTTTCTGATGTGGGAACAGACTCACCAGTGTGTTCCAGGAGCTCCTGAAACAAGAAAGAGGGCCATGATATTAGAACCAAAAGTAGATTAAGTGCAGGAAAAGAGACGCCAGATCACGTCAGTTTTACAGAAGCGTTCACTCCCTTTTGAGCCTGGGTAATTTGCAAAGAATTAAAAGCCTGATGAAACAAAATGGACTTTTAAAGATGCCTGGCACACTGCAAGTGAGCTCTGCTGATGGTTGTGTGGAAGGCTCACTTGCACCCAGTGTGAGTAAATAAAAAGTTTTGGATGAAAACAGCCAGGAAGGGTGAAGCTGGATGTGGCCAGCAGGGATGTGACCACACACCCCACTTGCCACAGACATGGCAGGGGCCTGTTGTTGCCTTAAGAGATTTGCCTTTATATTTTTTAAATCCTTACTGCATTGGTGCATAACTCTAAAGCCCACATGAAGTGTTAGCTACTGTCTTCACGTTTTGTCAAACAGAGCAATTCCTCCAGGCCTCAGATCCAAGGACACCCTACAGACTCAGGCCCCAAAAAGGATAAAGAAAAGTGAATTGGGGGGTGGGGGGGAACTGGGGGTATGTGACATCATTACCTGAGGCTGTAATTGGAGGATTAACCCCTGATGTGTAACCAAACTTATTTCTGTCTGAAAACCTCATGACCTGTTGTTTGTAGCATTCACATTCTCTGGAAAAACCCCTTCGCCTGGGATTTTTCTCCTGGGAAGCTGAGAAGCCTCGGAGAAAAAGGAAAACAATTCTTCTCTCATTTGCTTCTCCTGTGCTGTGCTCATGTGGAATGTGTTTGGAGATTGTTTACCCACAGGTGATTGTTCCATTGCATTCTGCTGTGAGTTGTTTTCACTCTTTGGCCAATCAGGGCCAAGCTGTGTCAGGACTCTGGAGAGAGTCACAAGTTTTTATTGTTATCTTAGCATTGAGTAAGTATCCTTTCTGCATTCTTTAGTATAGATAGTATAGTTTTCTTTAGTATAATATAGTATCCTAAAATAATAAATTAACCTTCTGAGAACACGAAGTCAGATTCATCATTCCTGCCTTCATCCAGGGGCACCCCAAATACAACAGTCTGGGTCCTTTTGGGTGCAGCCTCTGGGAAGCTTTGGCTGCCCAAGGTGTATCTATTGAAGGCCTTTAAGAAAATACCCACTTTATTCTCCTGACTCTGTTCTAGGGAGCCACTCCAGGGCATCATCACTGTGACTGGATGATCCCTCCAGTCCCTTCCAACCCAAACCATCCTGTGCCTCTCCCAACCCACAGAGCTCACACAGGGAAAGCCATGAGCATCACAGGCAGGAAAAAAACCAAACAACAAAAAACTAAAGAATAAAAACCCTCAAAAGTTTTATCTGCCAGCAGGGCCCAGAACAACCTGCATGTGAAGCTCTGCAAGCTCGTCTCTGGATAAAATCAAAGAGTTAATGTGGAAGGGAAAAAAGATCCTGCGTTGACTTTTATCTAATCTTAGCTGGACACAGCAGATTATGCAGAACACTACAGAAAGCAGCATAAGCATTTCCTTTGGTACTTGAAATTATTCACATTATCTTAAAAATAAATCATGCCTATTGCCCCTTTGAAGTTCTGTCACTATTTTTAATCGTGGAGCTGGGGCTTGGCTTTTGAGGTGAATTTGTCAGTAATTTATGCTAATAGATTTCTGTGCTGATGCTGTGTGCATCTCTGGATCTGTGGAGATGCCAGAGCCACGATAACCACGGGAACATCAGCACATCTGCACCAGCCTGAGATGGTGAGCAGAGCCTTGCTGCTGCCATGGTCTCAGTCCTGTCCCCCACACAGGCTGCTCCAGCTCACACATGCCCTTCCTAGAGCCAAAAACATTGCACAAATGCACAAAAATATGAGATTTGTATTTTTCCTGATATGTCTTTTCTTCCTGGGCTCTTGATAAGAGCCTTACATCTTTAATTTTTTGGTTTTTAGCGTCTGTAAATGCAACAGCTTTCATTGTCACTTGAATGTCACTGGCAGCAAACACGGATTTTCCACCTCTCATAATGCCCTGGCACGAGGCCGTGGCACATTCAGGGATCATTTCATCAGATGCATAACACACTAATCTGCTCAACTCCAATTATTTAGCCATATGATCTGTGTAAATCTGACCAGCTTGCAGCAGCTTCAGGCCTTGATGTGTTTGTGAGTAATGTTGATCCTGTGATTAATTTTGGCAGTTTTAAATCTTCACCATTAACAGGAGGGTGTGAATAACCAGCCCCTACAAACCAGCTCTTGCAGAAGCTGATGCTCCAAGGGCTGAGCTGAAGCACATCTGGTATTCCAGGAAATCAGAAACACACAGATGTTATTTTAGATCTGGAATTTGACACCCCAACCAGACCCTGCCAAGGACTGGCTGTGGACATGGCACCAGGTGATGACCATCCTGGCCCAAAAAAATGCTTTTGATAGCCAGCACAATGGCAGATGCAAGTGGCTGCCCTCAAACAGAGCCACATCACCCTCCATGTGATGCCAGCAGAAGAAAAATAATATCTGGTTTCACATCATATTGCCATTGGCAGCAGGGAAGTATTTTAAAGGAAAAACAGAAACACTTTCAGCGTGACTCTAAGCTAACTGGTTGCTTTGGTTTATCTCAAACACCAGTGCTGTGCGTGGCTCCCCAGCCTCACTGCAGGAAGCTCACAAAGGGAAAATGCTCAGCCACAGGTACCTGGCTCAGCCCACCTGGCCAGACCCCACCCAGCCTCCCCCTCCTCACAGCCAGCACAAAACATCCTCACTGAGCCAGCTTAATGCAGAATTATGTGGAATGAATCCCCTCAGAATACCTCACCTGTGAAGGGTGATTACATCTCATTTTCATGTAAGGAGGACCTTAAATAACATTAGGTCTTGCAGGCTTTGCCTGTGCCTCCGAGGAGGAAGGATGGATGTGTAACCTTCATGGATGAGGGGCTGTGTATTTATTGTGGGGGAATGGAAGAGCAAATGGATCTGTTTGGAAGAAAGCAGGGGAGCTTAATCCCACACACACTGTGGATGCAGTGACAGAATTTTTTGGTTCTGGGGAGGGAATGCCTCTGTCTGCCTTGGGAAGGAGCCCTGGTCTGCTGAGGACTCACAAACCCCCATGAAACCAACACCTAAGAGTCACAGAAAGGGCATTTTCACCTTAAAGCCTAACAGTCATTTAGGAACCAGACATCTGAACTGTCTGTTTGCAAATACAGGCCTAATAGTTCATAAATAAATGGTTTAATGGCAGCACCTTTGCAGCAGAGGAAGGGCAGTGAGGAGGAACCGGTGATAATCCCAATATTTGGCAGAGAAGCAGAAATGAACTGCAGAGCTGGCAGCAGCCCCTCCTGCCTACCTGCCAGGATTCAGTAGTCTCTGGCCTGGAAGCTTTCTATTGGACTCTGGATTTAATTTTTCACCCTTCTCTACAAGATCAGTGAAATATCCACTTTCAAGGCACTTTGTGTCCTATGGCACCAATTTTCCCCAAGTTCTAGTGCAGGTCCTGTTCCTTCAAATCTCTCCTACAGCAACAGAGATGTGAAAGAGAGAGGAAAAGCATTCATAAATCCTCCATTAATAACCAATTTAAAATTCTACCAGAATTTGCTCAAAAGGAAAGAGAATCAATTGCTGTCTGTTCTCAGTTCTTTAAGGCAGCCTTATATTGTTTCTAACGAAACAAAAATCAATATGAAATTCTTCTTATGGTTCATTTTTTAAAGCTCAATACCAGCTGGGTAATTTGGCTGACAATTATGAATGATCTGTTGTGTCACCAGCCCGGGCTCTGCAGCCCAGCCTGCAATCATGTGTTATTGCTTGCAGGTACATCTCTCACTATTGGTTTGCTCTCCACTTTTCTGCAATGATCATTCAGAAATAAAGGGAATTTGCTAATCAATCCCATTGACTTGAAAGCAACAGTTATTAATGCCTTCAGTTTGTTGCTGGCTTCTAAACTTTTCGAATCCATTAGCTACCAGCCCCCATTGATTACAAACACACCCCCACACAGCATTGGCTTTCCAAGAAAAAAAAACAAAACAAAACCAAACAAAACAGAGCTTTTTGAGTCCCTTTCCACTGGAGGCACAGCGTGGTGGGAAGCCAGCACGAGATGAGCAGGTAATTTCACCACAATGACTTCCCTTTGTGAGTAAAAGTGACAAAGCTATTTTTGAAGTGCCTCATTAAAGATGACTTCATTTCATTTCCAAACAATGCATTGTTCTCTCTCCCCTCCTGCCTGCGCTTCACCAGACCCACAGCTCCTTTCTCCTCAAGGTTTCCAGAACCACCTGTTGGGTTCTTGTTGCTGATTCCCCAACTTCTGCAATTCTGGCTGGGCCCTCCCCTGTTGGGGGAGACCCTCCTGGAGTGGTTTTGTGTCAGGAAAGAGAGACACACTGCATCTTTTTGCTCTTTAGGTTCTGGTTTGTCAGAAGCCAAAACGTCCCTCTCGCTGTCTTGGATGGCTCAAGCCCCGACCTTGGCACACAGCCCAAGACCCCTGTGACTTTGATTTGGACCCATGGAACAAATTACCACCTTTATATGAAGAATTACAAGTCAAGAAAGTTTAAGTAGAATGATAGTGAATTTATCACAGGGTGAAAATGTAGAATTTTGGGGTTTTTAGAATGGGGCTTCAGGGGGCAAGATGGAGGAATCTGGGCGTGTCCAGCCTTTCTCCTTCTTCTTCTTGGCCTCCATCTTCTGCTGTGATGTTGGCACTTTTGGATTGGTTTAGAGTAGAAGCTCACTGTCTAACATAGGTGATAGGTATTGGAAAATTATTGTAAATATTGTACACATAGTTTTTAGTATAAAAAGATAACACCAGTGTGCCTCAACCCGACCTACAGTGGGTCAGAGAAAGAATGTTATTGATAAGGAAAAATAAACAACCTTGAAAAGCAGAACAGAGGAATCCTGACTCCTTCTTTGACTTCTGGGCTAGGGAAAAGAGTCTTGTACGTATCTCAGAGTTACTCTGACCAACAGAGATTCTGAGACTGGTTCGTTGTTATCTTGTCTAGAGTTTTGCACGCTGTCCACACCAGGTTCAGCGTGCTGGAAAAGCACCACAAAATGGCCAACAATCTCTTGGTGCAAGGTCTTTGAAGACTAAACTATCCAATGAAGAACTGACACCTGGATTATTTCCCTTTTAACCCAATAACTGATCCCAAAGAGCCCCCAGTGGGGACTTTTCTGCCCAATTACAAAATGCCACCCAAACCCATGGAGAAGGAGGAAGAAGAAGCATGAAGAAGAAACCCAGGACAGCACCCTGTGCCCTCCATCTTGCTTCCATCCACAGCATACTGAAAATCCCAAACCCTCAATTTCTCACCAGGTGATAACACCTGCACTGCTCTCTATAATCTATTTCACACTTTTGTGGACTCCAGTCTATCTTGAAATCTGGGAAACTTTCTCCATGAATGAGGGCCAAAGTCAGAGCTGCCTTGGGGGTCAGGGCACCCCAGAGCAGACACAGAAATATTCCCTGTGTGCCCTGGGTTTCCAGAACCACCAGAGGTTCTCCTGGCCCTGTGTCCTGGCAGAGCCACTGAGGCTCCAGTGCTGGCCAGGTTGGATCAGGCTCTGCCTTGGGCCCCATCCCAGCACCCCAGACACCACAAATTAGGGGCTGCACAGGGCACCACCCACAGCCTCAGAGCACCCACAACCCAGCTCAAAAAACTCCTTTTCCCCTTCCTGGGGAGCCCAGTGTGCCCAGAACCATCCCAGCCCCAGTGGGAGCTGTGTGGCCTCTCCCACACTGGCATTGCTGCATCTTCCACTGAGACTCTCTCTGAAAAATGCATCATGGCCATTTTCACTTTCAGCACAGACACAGCTTTGCTTGGAAGAAAATAAATTAGAGTTGTTTTCCCCAGCAGGAGCATCCTCCAACCCCCAGTCCACCTCAGCCAGCCCTTCTGGACCAACAGGAAATTTGGAATAATTATTTTGGAACAGCATGCAATCAAATGCTATGTGTCACCACTGAGATGCTTGGTCAGCACAGTCCTTGCTCTGTCCCTGGTCAGGCAGATTTGTCCACATAAGATGAGGAGGGAGGGAGAGGGAAAATCCTCCTTCTTCAGGGTAAAATATGTCCTGAAGAAGGTTTGAAGCCTGCCACTCTTAAAAGATGCTTTTCCTGTGATTTTGCCCCATTTACACCCTGATTACTTTTTTCTCCCCTAACAGGAAAATTACATTTAAATGGCCAGGTCAGAATTTAGAGAGAACACTGTCAGTCAGCACAGAGCTATGGGATAGACTCACCAGCCTCTGCTCTGAAGTAGGTCACAGCAACTGTCACAGAATCCCTTCAAACCCATTTAAAATCCAATAAGTCTAAGGAAAAAGACCCGTGGAAACGTATCTAATTTGCAAATCACATTGGCTGGGCTCAATTCTGCAAATCATTTAAACATGTTCTTAACTTGACACTAATGAATCAGCTTAGAGAAGTCAAAGATACTTGAAGATCAGATCTGAAGTGCTCAGCATTTTGCACCATCACATCCCACAAGAGGCAACGTTACTCCAGCAGACTGTGGTGGCACCAGTCACACCAGTCACACCAGTCACACCAGTCACACTGTGCAGGGGAGCCCCACACTCCCCCAGCTATTTCAGCCTTGAGAAATCTCAAGGTTTACCAGGAGATAATTAAAAAATAAAAAACTTAAGTCTCCAAACAGGAAACTTTGCCATTTTTCGAGTGCAATTCACAAGATGCTGAAAGGGATCACTGTGTTTCATTTTGTGAGGAGGAAAAAAAAACCCAAAAGCACTTCATAATTCTCTGGCATTCAGATGCCCTAAATATATCCAGCCCTGCCAGGGAAATCTCATGCTTAGAGCAAGTCTAACATTAGCTGCTTCTCCTCTCAACTGAAAATATTCCTAAAAACATCTGATGGATCCTAAGAGGATCATTCATTGTGCCCCAGAGACTGGACTGAAGCAGCCCAGAGAGGGGATGGGATGGGATGGGATCAGCACTGAGGGAATTTGAACCTGCATCCAGCTCCCACAGCACCATGCCCAAAGGCAGGAGAATGCATCCCTTCCATTGCCTCTGATTTGCAGCACAGCACCCCAGGGATGTGCCTCCCATGGGCTGGGTTTCCTCCTTTTTTTGGGGTGCACAAAAAGAGATGAGATTTGGAGAACAAGAGGTGGTGGCTTGGACAAGATAGAGGGGAACTTTGACAGAGGGGGCTTTGCTTAAGTGCTTTGTAATTTCCAATAATTGCCAAAAAGTGGGAGGTGGTGCCTTGGCCTCTGTGCTTTGCCAGGTGGAAAAAATAAATTCTTGATGTGGATAAGGGAGGATGAGCAGAGCCCTGGGGGCCGCCTGCAGGCACCTGTGCACTGAGAGGAGCCTCAGCCAGCAGCAGCATGAACAAGGAGATTTCTGCAAGTTCCAGGGAGCCTGAAGGATTCCTCACCAAGGAGGACATGGAAAACCATGGCCCTAAGGAGAGGAAGAGCAGGGATGGTGGGGGAGAAAGCTCCTGCACCAGAACCCAAGGAATGCACTTTTTGTCACCCTGGCACCCACAAAGACCCACGGGTGTGCAGTGAGTCCTGCCCTGAGCCTGCTCTGACAGCAGAGAGGATGAACTGCTTAGGAAAGTAACTCAGCCCTTCTTTTGGGAGAGGGGAAATGGGCATCAGTGCTTTTCCTTATTAATGGCTTGTGATCTGGAGCATGTGATGTGTGCATGCAGTGGTGGGCTGGAGAAGGAACGAGAGAGAGAAATTCCCTGAAGCCATTTCTGCTTATCCTCGTTCTTGCTTTTGGAGCATCCTCAGGGATTGCCCTTCTCACTGGCACTGAGGAGTGGCTTTGGAGGAGAAAGAGGGTGACACAGTCTCAAGGAGCTTATTTACAAGTGCTCTCTTCTAAAGATCAATGTGTTGAGCCTGGTGAAGAACGATTTCAATTTTGCCTTGAAAACTTGGATCAAACCCTGCTGACGATGCAAACTTCCCTGCCATCCAGAGATTAAACTTGTTCTGCTGTTTTTAATGGGGGCCTGAGTGCTTTGCTTGCCAGAGGCTCTCAGCACCGTGCTCCCTCTTGGAGCAGATTCTGAGAGCACCCTGCAGAAATAATCCAGTTGTGGCTGCTCAGGAGGAGCCTGATGCATCAGCACTGAGCTGGACCTGGGAGCTCCCCACAGGACACAACTGCAGAGCCTTCAGAAAACTGGGAAAGCTCCAATTCCAATAAAGGACTCCTCTTTCTCCTTTTTGGACATAAACCTCTGAAGTTTGTGGATTAATTTTCCTGACAGGGGTAAGATGTGCTTCCCAAACCTGTCCCCAGTGCAGACCAGCCTGTTTGGCATTGCACAGGGCTCTTACCTGGGAACAGGAATATGTGCAAACTGTGTGCAAAGACAAGACAAAAAAAAAAAATACAGCAGACAAACAAATTTGATTTAATTCTGGATCACTACAGGCTCTTATGACCTTGAATAACAGGCAGTGATTGAGAGTGTGATGGCAGAGCGAGGACACAAGTGTCCTGTGCAGTGCCTGGGTTTACAAGAGGTCTATATTCAAACATCCAAAGCAATTTATAGCCAGAGGTCCCCTTGGCACACAGCATCTCCTGGGAGCTGACTGTCTGGCTGAGGCTGATCACCCTTGACTTCACCTCGAGCTGCTCACTGCCTGAGCCAGCAATCAATCCTGCAGGCTGCTGGCCCCTGAGGCTGCCTGGTTGGGAGTGAGCACTCAGGGAAAGCAAGGGGATGCTGCTGGAGTGAGTTCCTGCCTCACCTTGGGCCATTGAACCTGCCTGGTTGGGAGTGAGCACTCAGGGAAAGCAAGGGGGTGCTGCTGGAGTGGATTCCTGCCTCACCTCGGGCCACTGCACCTGCCTTGTTAGGAGTGAGCACTCAGGGAAAGCAAGGGGATGCTGCTGGAGTGGATTCCTGCCTCACCTCGTGCCATTGAACCTGCCTGGTTGGGAGTGAGCACTCAGGGAAAGCAAGGGGATGCTGCTGGAGTGAATTCCTGCCTCACCTCGTGCCATTGAACCTGCCTTGTTAGGAGTGAGCACTCAGGGAAAGCAAGGGGCTGCTGCTGGAGTGAATTCCTGCCTTACTTCAGGCCTTTGAACCTGCCTGGTTGGGAGTGAGCACTCAGGGAAAGCAAGGGGCTGCTGCTGGAGTGAATTCCTGCCTCACCTCAGGCCATTGCACCTGCCTGGTTGGGAGTGAGCACTCAGGGAAAGCAAGGGGCTGCTGCTGGAGTGGATTCCTGCCTCACCTCGGGCCACTGCACCTGCCCTGTGAGGTCCCTCTCCCACCAGGGTGAGAGGAACGAGGGATTTGTCTTTACAAACCAGCTCTGGGTCTGCTGGTAGAGAAAAACAGCACTGAGAGATAAAAGGAACAATGGGAAGGGCTGAGCCTACATGATGGTGGTGCCTTTTTGGGACAACCTAAAAAAGAGGCCAGACAAAATTAAAGGCAATAAAAAGCAGTTCTATTTATTGAAGGGATTTCAGGGACATTTAGGGCAGTCAAAACCCCCCAGGGGCTGCACCCAAAATGGACAATGGGTCACAGCTTTTCACACTTTTATAAGTTTGGGCCATTTGCATATTGGGGGTTCATCTTCCAATTACAGCTTCAGGTAATGAAGTCATTGACCCCAAGTTTGCTGCCCCCAACTCACTTTTGTTTCCATCTCTCAGGGCCTGAGGCAGTGAGCTCTGCTCATTTTTAAAAACCTGATTTGTTTTCCATCTCTTGAAATTCATTTTCTGTGTTTTCCTACCACCATTAAAATGCCAAATAAAAAACATATTTAAAAAAAAATTTAAAAGCAGCATTTCTTTCTTCCTCTGAATAGTAATACACACTCTCCAGGCCTGGAGAGGAATTGTTGTGTCTGCCCAAAATGGGAAAGCAGCAGCTCCCACTGTGTGTGGAGTTTAGAGTTATACACTAAAGAATTACAGGATTACAGATATATGGAAAATATAAAAGCTAAAATCCTGAGGTATCATGGAGAGCCCTGGGGCCCCCCAGCCAAGACCCCTGCCCCTTCTGGGTCCCTCTCCACCACCCTGAGCCATTGGGTGTGCTGCTCTCCCTCTGCCTGCTCTGCATTTAGCCTCTGAAGTGCAAAGCCTTATTAAACTCATCCTCAGTCACTTCAGAGTGGCAGCTGAGGCTGCCACGCTCCGCCAGCCGCTGACTTATTAGTCAGTCCTGCAAGACTTTAATCTACTCGCAGGGTTTTTCCTTCTCTTTTCCCAATTCATAAACGGGTATCTTTATATTTAATCTCTAGTCCAACTACTCTGTACTTGACCTTTAAACTGCTACACGAGGGTGTGTAATTGCCTCTCTCCAGGCCACATCTGCCCGCTGGAAGTGGCTCAGCCCCAGGAGGGCAGAGCTGGGATATTTTGCTCGCCCCCACTTTCAGGCTGGGGCTCACTGAAATATTACATGAGGATTGTGATGGCTTTCCTGGAAAGAGATGTATTTGCTTCCAGTCAGTGCAGAAAGGCATCTGACTCCCCTGGTGGGATGCAGAAATAAGTGCTAACGGATCTATTACGTGTGGTTTTGCCTTTCATTTATTAGAAAACAGCCACTCAGCCCAGTCCAGCATCAGCCTTCCCCCCATCCTGGGCAGAGTGGGCATCACACCCCCAGCTGAGCCTTGGATACAATTAAAGGCTTTGGGGATGAAAAATATAAAATTAAAATTGTGCAGAACACATAATTTTGCCAAGACCTTACTCTCCCTTCCCCCCAGGGAATGTTTATAAACCAAAAATAGTTATGCAAAATTATGCATTTTTTTGTTTTGTTTTATACTGTAAAAAGCCAACACAGAGTGCTTCTCTGTGTACAAATACTTTAAATATCAGATGCTTACTGGACACAGTTCTGGCTTTTCCTTTACATTTGGAAAAAGCAAACGCTTCCCATGGAAAAATTATGGAAATAAACAAGGAAGGGAGGCTCGTTATTTTTCCAAGGGATTTTCACACCAAGTTTCAATATGCAAGTCACGCTCCCACCATGGAGGACTGTGCACAGATACAATCTAGTGAAGATTTTGTGTACACTGTGTAAAATAAAGCCACTTCAGCTTCATTTTGCTCATGCTAAGAGCTGCTTAAATGTATTATTCTCCTGCCTCATCACCGAGCAGAAACAACACACAGAAACAGCAGCAAAATTAAATTAAGGGATTTAGCTCCAATTTACAGCCACGAGAAGAAAATGTCCTGTATGAGGCACCTCCAGAGCTTCTGCAGGGGGATCTTGGAGCCCTGCATCTGCTGCACTGCCATAAGGAACCGTCTGGAAATGGTTTCCAAAAAAAAGCCACCCACAGCTTGGCCTGGGGCACATCATCTTCCATCCTCCTCCACGGGGACGGCAGCAGCTGCCCAAGGTGCTCAGTGGCACCAGCCAGTGCTGGAGGGAAAGGTGTCTCCCAGCAGCAGCAGCCATGCCCAACATCACTGCTGGGATTTGGAAAACCAGAGTGCAGCACATTTTTAAAAACCCGGTTTGTTTTCCCATCTCTTGAAATTAAATTTTCTCTGTTTTCTTACCACCGTTAAAATGCCAAATAAACATCAGATTAAAAAAAAATATATAAAAAGCAGTATTTCTTTCTTCCTGTGAATGGTAATACACACTGGAAGCCTCCCACACTCCCCTTTCAATCTACAAATCCCCACATGCTGCACAATCTCCTTCCCAAAGGAAAGAACCTGAACCCGTTCATTGCTTGCTAAGCTGAAAAGTGCCAAAATTAACCCAGACACTGGCAACTGGGAATAAAAGGGATTGAACTGATACAATGGTCTGCTTTAGGAGGTGTCTCACAGCAGCTTTAAACAAGGCCACTGGAAATCCCTGCTCCAGAGGGTCTTCTCTTGGTTTGGAAAGCCAAGTGGCTGCTAAGGAAGGCAGGAGCTTCTCTTGAAATGGAAAATGCAAACCCCCTCCCTCCAAATTGCTATAAATTTTAAATTAAGGGGCTCTCAGGCAAAAATATGGGAGCAGGAAATAACAGTTCTTTATTAGGGAAAGGAAAAAAAAAAGATAAAATATACAATGCAGTGAACTAAAGCAAGAGTGCCAGAGTCAGAACCCAGCCTGACACCCTGTGGGTCAGGCTGGTGGCAGCAGAACCATTGGAATTGTGGCTCAGCCCTCCTGCAGTGCCAGGGCTGGTTCTGCTGGAGCAGGGATCCTGGAGAAAGGTGCAGTCTCTGCCTCTGCAGATCCAGGGCAAGAGGCAGCTGCTGTTCCTCTGGGCAATGCAGTGCAGAAGCCGTGCTGGGGTTCCAGAATCTCCAGATTCTATCTGGGTAGGAATGCTTGGCTCCTCCCTCTGGGCTCCCATCTGCCAATGGGATGCTGTAGTTCTTATCAGCCATGCAGGGACATTCCAGAGCTGTTATCAGCAGGTGTCCCCTCCTGAGGGAGGAGTGGGTGTGGAAGAGATCAGGCCCAATGAACAGAAGACAACTGCCATACAGATGGCAAACAGAATACAATTGACTTGGCAATCCAGGACAGCTCCTCAGATCCCGTGATCCGAGCTGGGAGGGAGGAGCTGGTGGTGGTGGCTGATGGAGAGGTTCTCCCTCCCTGCTTTCACTGGACACAAACAAGCCTTGAAAAACTAAACATTTGTATCTGAGGGTGGTTTTTGCCAGATACTGCCCCCAGCCCTACAGCCCATCAGAGCTCTGGGTGCTGGGCTTGGCACTGCCCACTGCAGCAGGAAGCAGGGACACAGCCAGGAACAGGCAGGACACTGGGAATTGCTGTTTAATTATCCAGGCAGGACATGGGGAAAAGTGAGCTCTGCAATTCCTACAGAGACTGGGGTTTGAGGATGAAACTGGGGGAGATGCTTGGGGTGGTTGCAGGTAAACACAAGGAGTTTGGCTGAGAGGTGAACACAAGGACCATCCCAGCCCCTGAGCCACCTCAGGGCAGGATGGCATCCCCTGTGCCCTCTCACAGCCCTGCCCAAAGGTGGGATCCCTCCATAGCTTTCACTGGACACAAACAAGACTTAAAAAACCAAACAGAGATGTATTTGAGGGTGGTTTTCTGCACTATCCCCAGCCCCACTGCCCATCAGATCTCTGGATGCTGGGCTTGGCACTGCCCACTCCAGCAGGAAGCAGGGACAGACCCAGGAACAGGCAGGACACTGGGAATTGCTGTTTAATTATCCAGGCAGGACATGGGGAAAAGTGAGCTCTGCAATTCCTACAGAGACTGGGGTTTGAGGATGAAACTGGGGGAGATGCTTGGGGTGGTTGCAGGCAGCAATTTGGCTGAGAGGTGCCAGGTGAGCACAAGGATCATCCCAGCCCCTGAGCCACCTCATGGGCTGGACATGGCACCCCCTGTGCCCTCTCACAGCCCTGCCCAAAGGTGGGATCCCTCCGTAGCTCAGGGTCAGCTCATTTTCCTCTGGCAGGCAGATAATTTTTGCCTGCACACATTTAACACTCCTCATTTAACATTCCACAGCATCTCCTGTGGGCAGCACCCCCTGCTCCCTCCAGCCCCCCTCTCCCTTCCCAGGGCAGGGATCCCCTTGTCCCCACACATCAGGCCAGATTTTGTTCCCAGTGGGTACAGCCAGATCCACCCACAGCTTCTCACCCAACATTTAAACTTCCCCTGGACATGCTGGAACAACCAAGAAATTTGCTGTGAATTGGAAATGGGCCGGAATTTGCAGGGATTGGGCAAAACAACTGGCTGCAGCTGGCCAAATTAATTCCCAGCCTAATTCCACTGAAGTGGAATTTATCAGGCATTTGAAATAACATGATCTTTTCTTGCCCTTTGCATGTGTAGAAGGAAAAGGAAAAAAAAAAGAGGTATTAACAACTCATTCCCAATCTTTGCATGGGTAATTAGCCATGTGGGGAGCAAAGAGCCCTGTGCACTCCCAGGCTGGCAGGTGCCCAACCTTCTGCTGTGCCAGTTGGTACCTTTGTTCAGGAGGAAAAAGGAGCTGGGTCTGTACAATGGGCACGTGCTGGGGCTGGCAGGTCACAAACAGGTCACGTGAGAGTGGAGCAGAATGCCATGGAGCATACCAAGTCTCTTTGTAAACTGGTTCCATGCAAAGATAATAGTGAGCAGAGGCTAATGCTGCAGTCTCTAATTTTCTTGTCTGACTAAGCAGGCATAATTTACACCCATCAGTTGCAAATGGCTTCTCCCACCAATCCTAAAGATAGAGGACTTTTTTTTTTTTTTAAGGGAAAAAAAAAAAAGGAAAAAAAGATGATTTCCTACCTCTGCAGAAAGAGGATGAAAAACACATGCAAAGGCTGTCTGACACAAATATATATTTTCACTCAGCTAGTTCAAAGAGATCATCTTGCAGCCCAGAAACAGGAGACCTTGATGGAACCAACTGGCCAAAACAGCTTCTTCTGTCAGATATGAGCACAGGGGGTGATAAAGACAATAATTTGAACTGGTCTTACTTAGTCATTTGCTCCCTGTTGCCCTTTTCAGCCCGTTTGACACGCTGCAATTGCACAAATTCAGCTGCTGCTGCACGGGGCTGCCAATCAGCCGGGCAGCACGTGGCTCCATTCCACAAGCCCCAGGGATCTGTCACCTCTCAGGTGCCAGGACAGCTCTGTCCCTGCTCACAGCCTCCACATCACATCCAGAAAGGCCAGGCAGGTCTCTGCATCCTCCCTTGTTCACCTTCCTGGGCTGGCTCTGTCCATTGGGAAGTGTCTGGTCCAGACTCCCAGGGCACCAGGATGCCCTCAAAGGCTGAGCAAAGGGGCCCTGCCAGGGGTGCCCAGGGAGTGTTGGGCTGCACAGGGTCCATGCAAGAGCTGGCAGGGGTGCAGCTGCCCCAGTGGCAGAGCCAGGGTGGCTGAACCATCTGCAAAACTCCCAGCTCCCCATGCCACCCAAGGGTGCCACAGCCCCACTGTGCCCGGCCAGGTCTGGCATCCCTGGTGGAGAGACCCTGCAGGGCACCCTGGGACAGGGCAAACTGCAGCAAAACTGATTCAAAATAACAACAAGATTCACACCCTTTGTGTGGTGCCACAGCCCCTCTGTCTCTGCCAGGTGGGAGCAGCCAGATCATCAGGGTCTGGCATCCCTGGTGCAGAGACCCCGCTGGGTCGGTTCCAGGTGTGTGTGTGACACTCTGAGCCTGTAGGGCACCCTGGGACAGGGCAAACTGCAGCAAAATTGATTCAAAATAACAAGATTCACTCCTTTTGTGTGGTGCCACAGCCCCACTGTGCCCTGCCAGGTCTGGCATCCCTGGTGCAGAGACCCCACTGTGTCTGTGC
This sequence comes from Agelaius tricolor, assembly GCF_023055355.1. Lineage (NCBI taxonomy): Eukaryota > Metazoa > Chordata > Aves > Passeriformes > Icteridae > Agelaius > Agelaius tricolor. Next base: position 3,590,695 of record NW_027269296.1, on the reverse strand, counting down.
CAGGTGTGTGTGTGTGTGTTTGACACTCTGAGCCTGCAGGGCATCCTCAGACAGGGCAAACTGCAGCAAAACTGATTCAAAATAACAACAAGATTCACTCCCTTTGTTACTGTCTCATCCAAAGAGGCTCCATTAGCCTCAGCTACGCCAGCTCCAGGCAGGAAGGTCTGGGAAACCTCTGTGGTCATTGTTGGAAGGGTCAGTGTGCACCCCCAGCACAGCCCTTGTCTCACCCCCAGTGCTGCTTGGCTGGGAAGGGGCAGGGGCAGAAATTGGTGCTGCAAATAGCACGGCAGGAAGGGAGGGAGGAAAGAAGGAAAGAAAGAAGGAAGGAAGGAAGGAAGGAAGGAAGGAAGGAAGGAAGGAAGGAAGGAAGGAAGGAAGGAAGGAAGGAAGGAAGGAAGGAAGGAAGGAAGGAAGGAAGGAAGGAAGGAAGGAAGGAAGGAAGGAAGGAAGGAAGGAAGGAAGGAAGGAAGGAAGGAAGGAAGGAAGGAAGGAAGGAAGGAAGGAAGGAAGGAAGGAAGGAAGGAAGGCTGTTCCTGCTCCTGCAGGGTGGGTTTGCCGGCGGGGGTGATGCCACCCGCATCAGAGAGCACCGAGAGCCTTTGATCTGCTCGGGCAGCACGCAGGGCTCTGATCCCAGCCCAGCCAGGGAGGGCAGCGCTTGCTCCCAGCCCCTTCCCACCCTCCCGGCTCCTGCGGGGCGTCGCTGCTCCGGGTCTGACAGGAGCTCGCGTTCTCCCAGCGCGTTCTCCTGACTTTCACAATAATGTATTCAGCAGAGCTGGATACATTTCAAACCAGCTATTATACCGCGGCGTGTTCCAACACAAATATATGCAGTGTAGCGAAGCAACAATTCTGTGAGCACCGCACAGGCTGAGGAACCCCGCACTGCCTGCCCCGGGCAGAGCAGCCACACCTTCACCTTCACCGCGGGAATTGATTGAGAATAAACCTGATAAAAACCTAAATGGGAAACTGTAGCGTTTGCAGGGAACCCCAGCGAGGGGACAGAATGATGAGGAGGACTCCATTGATATAGATATATCTATATAACTATATATATAGATAGATATATATAGAGAGAGAAGGTGAATTAATTACTTTATTTTATTACGTTACATCTAAACTGAATCTGCCAAGCACTCAACCCTGCACACAACTGCACAGAACTGAACCCCAACTCATGACTTTGGGTAAACAATCTCCATATTGCATTCTACTTCTGCACAAACATGGGCACAGCAAATGATGAGAAATGTTTTTCCTTTCTCTGAGGTTCAGAGAATGCGAAACCCAGAAATATTCTTGGGAAGAATTGTGCCTTGCTTTTCTCTGTGGAGAGAAATGATGAGGAGGACTCCATTGATGTCGAGATATATATAGATATATATATAGAGATATATATAAATGGCAAATTAATTACTTTATTATACTATATTACATTACATCTAAACTGAATCTGCCAAGCACTCAACCCTGCACACAACTGCACAGAACTACACCCCAACTCATGACTTTGGGTAAACAATCTCCATATTGCATTCTACTTCTGCACAAGCAAATGATCAGAACTGTGTTTTCTTCCTCTGAGGTTCAGAGAATGTGAAACCCAGAAATATTCTTGGGAAGAATTGTGCCTTGCTTTTCTCTGTGGAGAGAAATGATGAGGAGGACTCCATTGATGTCGAGATATATATAGATAGATAGATATAGATAGATAGATAGATAGATAGATAGATGGCAAATTAATTACTTTCTTATACTATATTACATTACATCTAAACTGAATCTGCCAAGCACTCAACCCTGCACACAACTGCACCGAACTACACCCCAACTCATGACTTTGGGTAAACAATCTCCATATTGCCTTCTACTTCTGCACAAACAAATGATGAGAATTGTTTTTCCTTTCTCTGAGGTTCAGAGAATGCAAAACCCAGAAATGTTCTTGGGAAGAATTGTGCATTGCTTTTCTCTGTGGAGGGAAATGTGGGGCTACAGAAAACCACCCCAGCAGCACAACACAGGAGCTGGCAGCACTTCCCTCTGCCCCAGCCCCACCTGCCTCCATCCCAAGCACACAAACCCTGCTCAGAAACAAACACAATGCCTCTCCCTTCCAGATGGAACGCCGAGTAGGAAGTGGGAATTTTCCCTCTTCCCTCCGCCCCACAACAAGCCAAATGTAACACAAATCGCAGTGAGTTTGGGGTGGGGGGAAAGGCAGATGAGCTGGGGTTTGCTTTTTGCAGGAGCTGCTGGAGAGTGGGTGGCAGCATCACCTCATCCTGGCTGCTGGCACGGAGTTAAAACCTCTCCTAAAAGAGGCACCGAGGCATAGAGTTAAAGCCTGGACCAGAAGAGGCATTGAGGCACGGTGTTGAAGCCTCTCCTAAAAGAGGCACAGAGTAAAAGCCTCTCCTAAAAGAGACACTGAGGCACGGAGTTAAAACCTCTCCCAAAAGAGGCACAGAGTTAAAACCTCTCCCAGAAGAGGCAGAGAGTTAAAGCCTCTCCTAAAAGAGGCAGAGAATTAAAACCTCTCCTAAAAGAGGCACCGAGGCAGAGTTGAAGCCTCTCCCAGAAGAGGCACCAAGGTACGGAGTTAAAACCTCTCTTAAAAGAGGCACAGAGTTAAAGCCTCTCCCAAAAGAGGCACAGAGTTAAAACCTCTCTTAAAAGAGGCACAGAGGCACAGAGTTAAAACCTCTCTTAAAAGAGGCACAGAGTGAAAGCCTCTCCCAAAAGAGGCACAGAGTTAAAACCTCTCTTAAAAGAGGCACCGAGGCACAGAGTTAAAACCTGTCCCAGAAGAGGCACAGAGTTAAAGCCTCTCCCAAAAGAGGCACCAAGGCACAGAGTTGAAGCCTCTCCCAAAAGAGGCACAGAGGCACAGAGTTAAAACCTCTCTTAAAAGAGGAACAGAGTTAAAACCTCTCTTAAAAGGGGCACCGAGGCACAGAGTTAAATCCTCTCTTAAAAGAGGCACCAAGGTACAGAGTTAAAAGCTCTCTTAAAAGAGGCACAGAGTTAAAGCCTCTCCCAGAAGAGGCAGAGAGTTAAAACCTCTCCTAAAAGAGGCACCGAGGCAGACTTAAAGCCTCTCCCAAAAGAGGCACAGAGTTAAAGCCTCTCTTAAAAGAGGCACAGAGGCACAGAGTTAAAACCTCTCCTAAAAGAGGCACAGAGTGAAAGCCTCTCCCAAAAGAGGCACAGAGTTAAAGCCTCTCTTAAAAGAGGCACAGAGGCACAGAGTTAAAACCTCTCCCAAAAGAGGCACAGAGTTAAAGCCTCTCCCAAAAGAGGCACCGAGGCACAGAGTTAAATCTCTCCCAGAAGAGGCACCGAGCAGACCCAAACTCCTCCTGCAGCACTGCCGTGCCCAGCTCAGCATTCCTCAGTGCCAGCACAGCTCCTGGATGGTTACATCCGAGAGCAATGAGGGATTTGTCTTTCCAAACCAGCTCTGGGTCTGCTGGTAGGTAAAACCAGCACTGGGAGATAAAAGGAACCATGGAAAGGATTCCACTGATTGGTGAATGGTGAAAGAGATTTGCTTTTACAAATAAACTGTAGGTTTGGTGATAAATGAAATTGGGCATTGAAAGGTGAAAGAAACAATGGGGAAGGAAAACCCCTAAATTCCATAAGAATTAAAAATTAAAAGGGAGGGTTGTACATTAGAGGGGAGTCTTTGGGATCAGGTGTTCTGGGAAGTCTGAACCTCTCAAGTACTTCAGCAATGGGGAAAGAGAGAAGGGAAATGCAGCTGGGAAATTGGGATAAAAGGGGAGGCTGTGTCTTCTAAAAATCTGAGAGACCCCAGGGGATGCCCCATGGCCTCTGTCTTGATTGGAATAAAGTTCCAGGACTCCTCTGTCACCTTTTTGGCCATAAGCCTCTGGTGTTTGTGGGTGCATTTTCCTAACACACCCAAAGGGATCCTCCTTTCAGGATCTAAACTTGCCATCAAAACCAGGAAATCTGCTGTGGCACAGCTGCAGGAGCCAGGATTAACCAGAGCGTGGGGTGAGACCGGGGAGGGAGGGAGGGAGGAAAGGAGGGATGCTTCATCGTGGATCTGCGATCCGCAGGCTTCAATTCCATTTAGCAAGCCGTCAATCGAGCTGCGGGTGTCACAGCGAAGGGCCGGAGCCGGGACGGTTTCAGTAGAGGGCACTCAAGTCCCAGAAATCCGCATTTCCCAGGTATTTTCCCTCTCTGATGTTTTAGGAGCCGACTTCGGCACATGAATCTCGGTAATGCGAGCACTGAGCCTCATAACTCAGATTGATTGTGGTTCTATTAGACCTGATGCATATAAATCTAAACAAAACGCATGTGGATGGAGCTAATTCCAACGAACCAGTTTAGATACCATTACAGAAATAAAGAGAAGCCTCTTTTTCTTCATTAGAATTGAAAAATGCTGTAGCTATAGAAATGCTTATGTCTCTTTCTGCCAGGTTCACAGTTCTGCCGCTGCTCTAAAGCATTAGTCTGATTTGAAAATGTCTTTCTTCAATCAGCATTTTCCTCTAGATATTAATAGTCTCAACACTATTTCCCACTTTTGCAAGTGGTTCCCTTTCATACTCAAAAATAAGAGATCTTAAATCAGTGTCTTGAGAACACCCATAAAACCACAAAGCTTTATTTGTAGGTGAGAGGGCTGAATTTTTTACGTATATAAAAACCCCCATAAAATGTACACAATTTCAAATCTGACCTGTGTAATACCTGGAGCTCTAAATACCACACATATTCATAGTAAAAACAGCAGCACGAAAAAATAACATCCAAATATCTTCTCAACAAACTCAAAATAACGAATCGACTTCTCCTCACTGGTACACTATGTTCACAAGTTATAAATACACCAGAGTTTGCATTAATTGATACACTCTTAAATGATGAATTACCACATTAAAGCTATTTTCACAGCACTTATGAACTGGGCAAATATCTTGTATTTTTAGCATTGCTGTAACAAGCCATCCAAAGCCAAAGCCCTCCTGCTACCTTTGATTGTCCTCAAGGCACAGCCAAAGATTCCTGAAGAAAATCCTGACTCAGCTTGGAGTAAATCCTGCTCCCCAGGCCAGCATCCCAGCCAGAGCTCTGGGTCCATGAGGAGCTCTACCAACCTTCCAGGTTCCTCCTTCTTTTGTCCAGCCACGCTGCCTGTGCTGTGATTGTCCTTCACAGCCTGGCTCTGGCTCCAGGGGAAATCTGGCCTGGCTGCTGGAGGTCACTGCTCACAGGTCTGGGTCCAGACAGCCCCTCCATGGGCACCAGAGAAATTGAGTCTTTGTATGGGGAAAAAAAAAACAAACCCAAGCAGTGATGGAGCAACACTTGAGAGAAGTTTCCAAAATGCCCTCTTTGTAATCCTGCCACAGAACAGACCTGGATGCTGCCCAGAGAGGGGAGAATTGCCAAGCCACACAAGAGGGATGGGATGGGGACAGTGTGGGAGCAAAAAGGGAGTGAGACACAGCCATGGTGGGCTGGGGACAGTGTGGGGATGTGGGGACACAAAGGGAGGGTGGCACAGCCATGGTGGGCTGGGGACAGTGTGGGGATGTGGGGACACAAAGGGAGGGTGGCACAGTGGTGTGGGCTGGGGACAGTGTGGGGATGTGGGGACACAAAGGGAGGGTGGCACAGCCATGGTGGGCTGGGACAGTGTGGGGATGTGGGGACACAAAGGGAGGGTGGCACAGCCGTGTGGGCTGGGGACAGTGTGGGGATGTGGGGACACAAAGGGAGGGTGGCACAGCCGTGTGGGCTGCTCTGCTGAATGCCCTCGGGTTGCTTTGGGAAGGAGAAGCCATGGAAGCAGCCCTGGAGTGCTCCTCTGCCCGTGCCCAAGCTCATGCTGTGGTAATTTCTGGTACAGGGCTGCTCCTGTCCTGCCCTCTCTGACCCACACGCAGGAGATGAGGACTGTCTGTGACCTCGACACACCCATCTGCCACTAATCAAATAATTTAATACAAAATAAGCTGTTTGTGCTGGCTCTGCAGTAGAATCCAGAGCCTTATCAGTGCCTGGTACTGACAGAAAGGCAGGAAGCAGCATCCCAAACTAACAGAATATTTCCTCCCAGCTACAGTTTAATTTAAACTCTCCACAAAATCAAACCTCTGCTCCATGTGCTGGAGTCTGCAAAGAGCAAAGAACAGCCACAGCCGAAACAGCCCTTTTTACCTGCTCCCTCCCAACAGCTTTGTGGGGCTTTTTTATCTGCAGGTGCAAAGAGTCACCAGGTTGTGACATTTAATTTTATACCAAGTTCACAGAAACAGCTGTCCTTCACTTAAGCAGTATTTAAAGAAGTTTTCTTCCGTGCCCTTTTGCTAAATCTTATCCACGCTGGATGTCAGGAGGGATAAAAATATCCTTAACACGAGCCACTCTTTTCTGTAACCAATTTGGCACAGGCAGGAAGGTTCGGGCTGGGAGCTGGAGCCTCGGCCCTGCCCACAATCAACACCAACACCCCCTCCTCCGGGCCTGGAGGGGGCTGAGCAGCCCCTCTGCCTCTCTGCTCGGGGCTGAGGAAGGAGTGAGGCGTTCCCTCCACCACGATGCAGGGATGAGACCCCAGCTGCACCTTCCCATCGCACCGGGGAGGCACCGCAGCGTCTCCGCCAGGGGCTGGTCCTGCCCTGGCCGCGTAGCCAGAGGTTTTCCCAGATTTTCCTTAGGATTCCGTGCTGATGACGGCTCCCTGGCAAGTGCCCCACTGCTGGTGTCCCATCAGTCAGAGCCCAGACACCGCTGCAATGGGGAATCCACTGCGTGTCCACCTCCCCGCAGCGGTCCCGCAGAGGCGACAGCCAGCAACTTCTCTTTGAGTTGTAGATCAATGACGCCTTGCATTATTGCAGTGTTCCTCCTCCAGTCCACACACCCCGGCTCCCAAAACCTCCTCCGGGATGGGGCTCTGGAGATCAGCGTTTCAGCATGCCGGGCTTGCTGCTGGGGAAAGAGACGGGCGAGGAAAATTAAAAAGATGAGCAGATACAGAGTAATAGTATGTTTGTAAGAAAATTAAAGATTTGCTCTTCAGCTGTTCCAGGCTGGAGTGAGCAGACAGCTGGCAAATGGGAACGATTGGAAATGATGGAATAGATCAAATTATTTAAATAAGAAAAAAAAAAAAAAAAAATTCACCCTAGCCTGGCCCAGCACGTTGACAAAGCAGCTCCCGGTCCGCGGCACGGGCAGTCCTTTGTCTCTGTCACCGAGGTCATTAAACTCCGGCTGCGGAGCGCGGCCCGGGCGCTCCGACCGCTGCTGCAGCGGCCCCGGCCCCGGCCGCCCCCGGGATGCCGCCCCCAGCCCCAAACCCCCCTGCCCGGCCTCTCCCGGCGCCCGACGGCGGCGACACCGGGACCCCGGAGTCATAAGGGACCCCCGAGCCTTTGGGGGACACCGGGACCCCGGGGTCATAAGGGACCCCCGAGCGTTTGGGGGACACCGGGACTCCAGGGTCATAAGGGACCCCCGAGCGCCTGGGGTCGGGAGCAGAGGGAGCAGAGGCGCTGCCGGGACCCCCGGGACCCCTTGGCCATCGCCCCCCGCCCCGCGGTGCTCGCCGAGGGTCCCCTTGGCATCCCGGCCCGGGGGAGCGGGCGGGTGACAGCAGTGTGTCAGTGTCGGGGTGTGAGTGTGTCGGGGGGTGTGAGTGTGTCAATGTGAGTGTTGGTGTGAGTGTGTCGGGGGTGTGAGTGTATCGGGGGGTGTGAGTGTGTCAATGTGAGTGTTGGTGTGAGTGTGTCGGGGGTGTGAGTGTGTCGGGGGGTGTGAGTGTGTCAATGTGAGTGTTGGTGTGAGTGTGTCGGGGGGTGTGAGTGTGTCGGGGGGTGTGAGTGTGTCGGTGTGTGCACGCTCCACTCCGGGGCTTTGCGCGAGCCGCGCATCAGCGGTAGGAGGGGACAGAGCCGCTCCTGGGGCGCACCGGCAGCCCCGGCTCCGCAGGTGCCGCCCGACCGGCACCGGCACCGCACGGCTCGGTCCGGAACAGCCCTGCCCGGCTCGGCTCGGCTCGGCTCGGCTCGGCTCGGCTCGGCTCGGCTCGGCTCGGCTCGGCTCGGCTCGGCTCGGCAGGACGCGGAGGGGAGCGGCCGGAGCTGTGGCTGCCGCGGGACGGGCCGGCGCGGCCGCTCTAAGATGTGCCATGAGCCGCCCGGCCCCGGCGCCGAGCGGCCGCTCCTGAGCCCCGGGCAGCAGCCGCCCCCGTCCCCGCTGCCCCTGGGGCCGTAGGGCCGCGCCGGCCCGCGCCCTCCCCAACGATGCCCCATCTCTGGCCGGCGCTCCGCCGCGTCCTCTGGGAATACTGGGCAGCGCTCCTGGTCGGCGGCTTCTGGGGACAGAGCTCGCACGGGATGCCGCATGTCATCCGGATCGGTAAGCACCGGCGGCGGCCGCGGGAGAACTTCGGGGCCGGGCGGAGAGCGCGCTGCCCGGGGGATGCGGTACCCGGGGCTGCGGGATGCGCTGTCCGGGGCCGGGGCGGAGGTCCCCGGGTGAAGGATGCGCTGTCCGGGGCTGGGGCGGAGGTTCCCCGGGTGAAGGATGCGCTGTCCGGGGCCGGGGCGGAGGTTCCCCCGGCCAAGGATGCGCTGCCCGGTGCCGGGGCGGAAGGTGCCGGCGGCGCGGTGAGGCGGGGGCTGTGTCCCGGAACGGAGCGGGCAGCGCTCCCGGTGCGAGCAGCCGCCCCGGGCGAGGTGCGATGGGGGTGCCGGGCACCTTGCGAAGAGGAGAGGAGAGTGCTGTCCCTCTGTCCCTTTCCCCGGGGAAAGGGAACGCTTTGCTCCGGAGAGGAGAAATGCTTTGCCTCTGGAGAGGGAGGATGCTGAGCCCCCAAAGACGGGGGATGCCGAGCACCCCGAGAGGGGGGATGCTGATTCCCTGGAGAAGGAGGATTTTTGCTGACAGAGGTGGGGGATGCCGAGCCCCCGGAGAGGGGGATGCGGCTGCTTGCGGTACCCGGTGCGAGGAGAGCTGTTGAGCCTGCGGCAAGAGGGTGCTGTGCAGGGGTGCTTTGACCCAGGGCTGGATGTGCCCAGAACAAGGGACAGACAGCCCGAGGGGGCCCGCGGCACCGAGTCCCGCTGCCTGGAGGATGCCAGTGGGCTGGCTCCGCTGCAGCTGCTGCTGAGGACCAGGCGTGTTTCATTAAATTGCTGAGGTTCTGGGGAAAATTAATTTTTAATAATGTTACATAAAGTAATTGCACAGATAACATCCTGGGAATGAGTCTGCGATCTTTCTTTTTCTAATTAAACGAGATACTTGTTTTAATCATGTCATGTAAAGAACGGTGCTGATTTCTGTTGCATCCCATGCACTTTGCCATTGGTACACATTCGCGGGGATTTGCTGTCTGCCCACTAAAAATTACAAGGACAGGTTTACCTGTCTTTTGACAGTTCAGATTTTATCCTAGAGAAACCAGTGAAAACTGAATAGATTTGTGAATAATATTAACTGGAAAAAAAAAAAATTGGGTCTTAAGCCAGTGCAACTGCACAGCAGCAATGTGAAAACCAGAAAGAGAAGAATGCTGCTCCTGAGGGACAGGTGCTTTTTGAAGTGAAACACTGTCACCTCCAGCATGGCTTGAAGTGGCTGCATGGCCCAGATTGTCTCGTGGACAAGGGCTTGATTCCTGCAGCTTGAGCATCTGGTATCCCCCAGACTTCCGTGGCTGGGGTGCTCCAGGCAGATGTTACCCCGTGCACATTGTAGTGGCAGAAATCTTGGTGGAAAAGGTTAATGGATCTGCCTCCGGGCCTGGGGCCGTGGCGGCTGCTGAACTTTCACCAGAGCCAAGCTGTTTAGTATGCTCAGCCTCCTCCTGGAACAGCTGGAAATGTTTTGTGCCGCACAAACCCACTCCCAGGAAGGCTCCGTGGCTGCTGACAGTCCCACTGCAGGAGCGGGGAGGAGGCGTCCTGCTGTGAGACCCCCGCTCTGCGTGCCACCAGCCTGTCCCCAGCGCCAGCTCCGCAGTGCTGGGGTGGCAGAGTTTCCCTCCCCGGCAGGTCCCAGGGCTCTGATGGCCTTTGGGACCGACAGCCGTGTGCGGGGGGGCTGTGGCAGCTGGGCTGCCGGGCTGGCAGCTCCTCCTGCTTTGGGCTTGGCAGCGGCGGGGCCGATTCTTGGTGGCCAGAGCCGGCTGCTGCCAGGCTGGAGCCCCGAGGAGGCGGCCAGGGGCGGCTGCAGATGTGGCAGATGCTCGTGGGGAAATGGGCTGAGGCCGCTGGGGCTGGCGGCTGCTGAGACTCCAGGGAACACTCGCCTGGCTCATGGGGGACATTCAGGATACTCAGGAGTATCCCTGGGGGCTCTGTGGAGAGGTTTAGTCTCGACTCTCAGTGCCTCAGTTGTCCTGCAAATGGATTTTCCAGGCTCAAAGCAATTGCACAAAAGGACAGAGGAGATTTCAATGCAGACGCTGCTGCCAGCCCTCCACGAAAACACTCGGGTCTGCTGCAGCTCTGCTCCCCTTCACCGGGCAGGCAGGGAGGGATGGAGGCAGGGAGGGAGGGATGGAGGCAAGGAGAGAGAGATGGAGGCAGGGAGGGATGGATGGAGGCAGGGAGGGAGGGATGGAGGAGTCAGGGATGGAGGCAAGCAGGGAGGGATGGAGGCAGGGAGAGAGAGATGGAGGCAGGGAGGAAGGGATGGAGGCAGGGAGGGATGGATAGAGGTAGGAAGGGAGAGATGGAGGAGTCAGGGATGGAGGCAAGGAGGGATGGAGGCAGGCAGGCAGGAAGGGAGGAAGCGTTGCCCACTGCAGGAGCACAGCTGTGCCACTGCCAGCACTGCCGTGCCTTCCACAGGAACGCTCGGGCTTTACCTGCTGAGAAATCCCACAACAGCCAGCCCCTCATCGAGCCACCTTCTTGATCACTAAAGTAAGAAACTTAAAAGATCAGGAGAAGGCTTTAATCGGGGCTGCAGGGAGATCTGTGTTTACCTTCTCTTTCAGCTAAAACTGGCATCATTTTGTGACCTCTTTTTCAGCCCACTGGAAAACTGCAGCTTCTTGCCCTGCATTAATTTGTGCAAAGATGCCCTGGCTTTCAAGTAATTATTTTAATTATTAGGTTATGACAAGACGTGCAGAGCACTTAAGTAACTATTGGTTTAGCACTGAAAATCAAACCAGAGAGAAAGCAGGTAACTTCTCAAAGCTCTCTTTTTTCCTTGTGAAGCTGACTATTAAAATAAATACAGGGAGAGATATCTAAGAAAGGGAAGAAAAAGCCAAAAGCGCTCTTTCTCTCACCAGTAAAATATAAATATTTAATCTACACATCTAAACATAATCTATACATGCACATGTACAAAGAAAATCTGTGCCTTGTTGCAGGATGGGTTTTTAAAGCAGGAGTTTATATCTGAAGCTTCTTCAACAGCTGCTCGGTTATTACGCAATCTGTTAAATATTTGAAAAAGCCGTATCAGAAAACACCACCCGAGTGCTCAATTCAGCTCCGAGGTGCCCTGGAGCAGAGGCAGAGGAGGGTGGTGGTGAGAGGAGCTGCCCGTGCCCACCCCGCTGAGGGATCCTGCGCTGCTGCCCGCCCTCGCTGCGGCTGAGCCGGGCACTTCACACCTGGCAGCAGGAGCAGCTGAGCCTCTGCACTCTCGCAGCCAAAGGAGTGCCAGGAGGAGCTCATGGGACCGTGCAGAGCCCGTTTGTCCAACCCTGCACTCGGATTAAAAAGCAGTTGTAGCACCCTTGAGCACACAGACAGAGCCTGATGCCATTTTGCAGCGCTGATGGCACCGTCCCTAACAAAGCAGGGCGGGATGGCTGGGATAGGTGGAGCAGGACTGGCGGCTCCAGACCCATTTTGTTGCTGAAGCATCATCGGGAATTCCTCCGAGTGCTGCTTTTGGGGGATGGTGTGTTAGTGAGACACAGTGCGGATCGGCTGCCAATGGGCTGAGATCAGTAAAGGGTAAAGAACAGACCCCGGGCACTGGGCAGGCAGCAGGAGCTGGGTTTGGGGGGTCCTGAGTGGGTTTGCACCCAGGAGCTGGGTTTGGGGTGTGCTGCACTCAGGAGCTGGGTTTGGGGGGTTCTGAGTGGGTTTGCATTCAGGAGCTGGATCTGGAGGAGGGGTCCTGAGTGGGTTTGCACCCAGGAGCTGGGTTTGGGGTGTGCTGCATTCAGCAGCTGGATCTGGGGGGTCCTGAGTGGGTTTGCATTTAGGAGCTGGATTTGGGGGGTCCTGAATGGGTTTGCACTCAGGAGCTGGGTTTGGGGGGTCCTGAATGGGTTTGCACTCAGGAGCTGGGTTTGGGGTGTGCTGCACTCAGGAGCTGGGTTTGGGGGGTTCTGAGTGGGTTTGCATTCAGGAGCTGGATCTGGAGGAGGGGTCCTGAGTGGGTTTGCACTCAGGAGCTGGGTTTGGGGTGTGCTGCACTCAGCAGCTGGGTTCCGGGGGTCCTGAGTGGGTTTGCACTCGGGAGCTGCTGAGGAAGTGACTCCACTTGGCCCTGCTGCCATCATTGCCCTTGGCCACCCCACTCCTGCCAGGAGTGCCCCTGCTGTGTCCCCTGTGTGGGCAAGGGGACAGGCAGGTCCCACCCTGCCCCTGGGTCACCCCAAGCCCAGCTGTGTGCCCCTCTGCAGGAGGAGTGTGCCAGGCCAGGGAATGGGTTCATTTTCCTTGCTGCATCACCTCCACGTCTGGATCTTCACTTTTGTGCCGGGATTTTACTGAGCTTCTACTCCTGCTGATATTTGTGGCAATAATCCCACCTCAAGCATGTCTGACAGTCCCACTCCTGTATCTCTGAAGTCACTGTGAGCAGGATCAGTCTCCAGCAAAGCTTTTAAACAAACAACCCTGCGTGAGGAATTTATCAGATTTTATTTCTTGTAGTGTCTTTCGGAGCTGTGTTTGCATAGAGAAGGGGTCAGAGCATCGATTGTTTGTATGATTTGCAAGTAACACAGAAAATACAATCAAATTGGAAATCCTGTGAGAAAAATATCATTGATTATTTTACACAAATACATAGAAAACAAATTCTGGGGATAATTATCCTGCTCTGTGTGATTGGCTTTTCTGAGGCTTATTATGCCTGTCAAGAATTTTATTTTGAAACCACCTTCCCACACTCTGCAAATGAAGTTGTATTTTTAAAAATAAAGCAGAAACAGGCTTTTCCAGGCTGAAAAGGCAGCACCCAAGGGCTGGGAGCTGCACATCCACAGGGGACATGAATGGGAATCCTCAGCAAGGCAGCTCCAGGGTTTTTCTGCCCAGCTCCTGCCTGGTGACCAGAGTGGCCAGCGTTCTTTGGGGAGGCTGGCAGGGGATGGCACCAGGCTGGTTTTAAATCACTTATTGCCTTTGTAGCTTCTGCTGCATTCCCCTGGGCATTTCTGTGACCGTGCACCCACTGCTCAAGCATTTCATGGTTGATAAAGTTATTTCAGGTCACGAGACACTTTGTGTGTCAGATAACACATTCTGGTAATTTCAGCAGGATAGGAGGGCGGCAGTGTAAATTGTTTGGTGGTAAATGAATTCTGAATACATTTGAATAACAATGTTAACTCTTTATCGCAGAATAGTCTAATTATTTGATCTTGGCATTCTCTCGAGAACTTCATACAGGAAATTAAGATCAAACTACACAGCAGAAAAGAATAGACTCTCATTTATCACGAGGCAGGAGAGACACCAGAGCAGACAGCTCCGTGCTGGGCTCCTGCCTTGGGGCACTTGGGCACCCTCGGGCTGGGGGCAGCAGGGGCTGGGCACAGCTTAAGGGGTGGGGGAGCCTTGGGGGGCTGGTTGTGAGTGGAGAGAGGTGGGTGCACATCTCCTGACACTGGGACACTGTGAGACACTTACTGGGACACAGTGACACTCACCAGGACACACTGACACACTCTGGGACACACTGACACACTCTGGGACACAGTGATGCACACTGGGACACACTGACACACACCAGGACACAGTGACACTCACCAGGACACACTGACACACTCTGAGACACAGTGACACTCACCAGGACACAGTGACACACACCAGGACACAGTGACACACTCTGGGACACAGTGATGCACACTGGGACACCCTGACACTCACCAGGACACAGTGACACTCTGGGACACACTGACACTTACCAGGACACACTGACACACACCAGGACACACTGACACACTCTGGGAAACCCTGACACTTACCAGGACACACTGACACACTCTGGGACACAGCTACACACTCTGAGACACACTGACACACTCTGAGACACACTGACACACACCAGGACACACTGACACACTCTGAGACACACTGACACACTCTGGGACACACTGACACATGCCAGGACACAGTGACACACAGTGGGACACTGTGACACCAGGACACAGTGACACACCTCGGACACTGTGACTGACACACACCAGGACACCCTGACACACACCAGGACGCTGGGACACACCCTAGGACACACTGACACACACTGGGACACTGGGTCACACGTGCCTGTGGCACCTCCTCTCGTGCTGCAGTGTCACATCTGGTTTTACCACCAGCAGGTGCAAATCCCCCTCTCTGACCCCAATCTCTGCCTCTCGGGTGTTTTTATTAACGAAACCAAGCAGAGGCTGATGTTGGGAGAAGGTTCCTGTAAAGCCCACCCGGAGCGACACTGAGCTCACTCTGTCCCCGGCAGAGCTGGCTCCCTTTTCCTGGGCAAGGAGGCGCTCCTTGGGTACAGAGCAGCGCTTGCAGGGAATTAGCGCTGCCGAGGGAATCCCAGCCTCCCCGCCTGTCGCGATATGCGCTGGCGCCCAGCCGGGCCCCGCATCGGCAGAGGGCAGTGCCCCGCCGCGGCTCCCGCACCGTCCTGCGGGGCAGCGCGGATCCACAGCGCTCACACCGAGCTGTGCCGGCACAGATGCGGTGCTGGAGTCTCCTCCCAGAGCAGAGGGGATCCACAGCGCTCACACCGAGCTGTGCCGGCACAGATGCGGTGCTGGAGTCTCCTCCCGGAGCAGAGGGGATCCACAGCGTTCACACCGAGCTGTGCCGGCACAGATGAGGTGCTGGAGTCTCCTCCAAAGAGCAGAGCGGATCCACAGCGCTCACACCGAGCTGTGCCGGCACAGATGCGGTGCTGGAGTCTCCTGCTGGGGCAGAGCGGATCCACAGCGCTCACACCGAGCTGTGCCGGCACAGATGCTGGAGATGCTGGAGATGCCGGAGATGCTGGGGATGCTGGAGTCTCTCCACCCAAACCAGCACGAATCTCCAATGCTCAAACAGAGCTGTGCCAGCAGAGATGCTGGAGATGCTGGAGATGCTGGAGTCTCCTCCCGGAGCAGCGGGGATCTCCAGCGCTCGAACCGAGCTGCGCCGGCACAGATGCGATGCTGGAGTCCCTCCTCCCAGAGCAGAGCAGATCTCCAGCGCTCGCACAGAGCTGTGCCAGCAGAGATGCTGGAAATGCTGGAGTCTCCTGCCGGGGCAGAGCAGATCCCCAGTGCTCGCACAGAGCTGTACCAGCAAAGCTGCGGTGCTGGAGTCTCTCCTCCCAAACCAGCACGGATCTCCAGCTCTCGCACAGATCTGTGCCAGCACAGATGCGGTGCTGGAGTCTCCTGCCGGGCAGAGCAGATCTCCAGCTCTCGCACAGAGCTGTGCCAGCAGAGCTGCTGGAGATGCTGGGGGTGCTGGAGTCTCTCCTCCCAAAACAGCACGGATCTCCAGCTCTCACTCGGAGTTTGCCAGCAGAGATGCTGGAGTCTCTCCGCCCGGAGCAGCACAGATCTCCAGCGCTCGCACCGAGCTGTGCCCAGCCGAGCTGTGGAGATGCTGGAGTCTCTCCTCCCGGGGCAGAGCGGATCTCCAGCGCTCGCACCGAGCTGTGCCAGCAGAGCTGCCGTGCTGGAGTCTCTCGTGGAGGAGACACAATGGCAAATCCGCCCGGCGCGGCGCTTGTAGCCAGCATTAAGCCTCCTAATCCGGTGTAATGTGTGTCTCCACCAGTTTCGCAATCTCCTTCGCCTCCTCTCGGCTGCAGCTTTACCGCGATGCTGTCTGGGCTGTTCCCTGTGCACAGCAGAGTCTCTGGGAATGGCAGATAGCGAGTGGAAAGCACGGAGGGGGGATAGAGGGGAGCATTGAGGGCTGAACGAGAGGATAAGAACGGCTCTACGGCAGGAACAGGAGTGCTGTGCCCCTTGGGGAATCCAGCTCGGTTTGCCAGGCAGGGATTGTCGCAGTGTGGGCCGGTGCAGAGGGGATTTCAGTGGGATGGGGGGTCATGCATTGATACATCGATTCGTGTTATTGACAGTGAAAACAGGGACGATGCGCTGCTGTTTACCACTTGTAATAAAGACTAAAACAGATGCGGGTCCTTAGCACAAACGAGAGCTCTTAAAGCAGGTGGAGGGCTCAGCTCATTGCTTTGTCATTGCTCCTGCACCAGCTTTGCTTTGTGGTTGCATTTGTTAACCCCTTCTGCCTCCTCTCACCCCCCTTTGCTGTGCTGCCCCCGGGGAAGCCACAGCTCCAGTGCTCGGGTTTGCACTGTGAGACTCCCACCTAGCCAGCATTACCTGGCTCCTTGTGCTTTAAATCTGCAGCGAGACTCTGAGCATGAACACACAAATACGGATGTGACTGCTCTGTTATTTCTGGCAGGGAAGATCATCAGCAAAACGTGGTTCAGCTGCAAACGGCTGAGGAGAGCGTGGGGTACCCCTGCGTCAGAGGCAACCCCAGAGCTGCTCTGAGCTTCCCCCACGCTGCTCAGCTCTGCAGCACTGGCAGGAAGAGAGGAGAGCAGACACCAGCCTTGGGCACCACACAGTATCTCTATTATTCAATACTTCAGTCCAGGGACCTCGTTAGGCTTCGGCTTTTTTGCTGCGCCCCAGCCAACAAGCTGCACTCCCCTGTGTGGGGTCAGATTCAGAGAATAAAAATAAGTATTGGGAAGTAATAAGGGAACAACTGGCACATTCTGTGTCAGCTCGTTGTGCCTGGGACATTCAGCACAGCAGTGTGACCTGGAAAGCAGCAGGAACAACTGGGCTTCCAAAGGCACAGACCCTGTGGGGACGTTTGGAGAAGTTTTTAAGCAGACAGATAAACCAAAGGCACAAAACAAAGACTTAAAATTACATAAGTGTTCAGACAAATTGGTGAATTTGAGCCTTGCACTTTGCTCATTGCTCTGGAAATTGGGCACTGGGGATCTCCTCTAAAGGGTACCCATCTCCCCTGGACTGGAGCACTCAGTGTTACACAGGCTTTTGTGACAAAGCCCAATTTCTCCTTGGCACCTGCAAGCAGCAGCTTGGGTGGAAATGGTGGTTCCTGCCTCCAGTAAGGACTGGGATGAGGCCACTGACTGCCCTGGCCCTCATTAGCAGGTAGTGACATCTGATGGCTGCAGCATGGCCTTTGCTCCCACTGGGGACTTGGGGGTGAGCAGAACAGATCTCTGAACTCACCAGCTCCCAGGTGAGTAGGAAGGTACATCATTCCTAAAATAACAGAGCTGGCTCTGCAGAGCCCAAACTCCATTAGAGCCGTGGAAGTGAACGGGGAGAGAGCCGGCGGCGCCGTGGGCGGCTCCCCCCACTCTAATGAATAGACGGCTGTCAGCTCGCACTCTTCTCCCAGGATGAAGCAGTAAATAAAATCTGGTGTAACCCACAAATTTAGCTGAGTTACGGCTGTCTGTGGGGACTGAGGTGTTAGACTTGTTGGTTAGTTTTGCAGTGAATTCAAAGCGCTCTGAGGGAAGTCACCGCAGTGATTTTAAATTCCGCCCTCTGCGAGACACCGTGCCTGCCTGGGCTGAGGGGGATTTTTCCTGCCTGCAGCAGAAGTTTTGTGCTGGGAACAGGGTGGATTCTGTTCTGAATGGAACAAAAAGCCACAACACCTGCTCAGCAGAGGAGACAAGGCTGGATGTCACAGAACCTCAGAATGCTTTGGGTTGGAAGGGACGTGAAAACTCAGCTCATTCCACAATCTCAGAATGCTTTGGGTTGGAAGGGACATCAAAGATCATCTCATTCCACCCCTCCACATGGGCAGGGCACCTTTCACTGTCCCAGGTTGCTCCAAGCCCTGTCCAACCTGGCCCTGGACACTTCCAGGGATGGGGCTGATGTACCCCTGGGGCTCTGTCACTATAGGACACGAAATAAAACGATGCACACACACTGTTGTTCTTAAGGTAAAAAGGGGGAGTTTATTTTCTGACTCTAATTTATAGTTTTCTAAAAGTGACAGTGGATTGGAGGGTGACAGTGCCACCTCTCCAATGACACTGGACAAACCAACAGTCCATCAAATTTCCTCTATAAAATAATGAAAAACAATAAGTTATTTACAGAAAGGGTGTGAGAAAGCTCGTTACAAGAACGTAAACATCAGAAGGCTTAGAAAATCTTCAAAAATCAGGGCAACAGGGCTCTGTCAGATCACCCTGCCCACTGCTGGCACCAAGAGCAGCCCCTCAGCCATGCCAGGGAGGTTCCCTCCCTGCAGAGCCTTGGGACAGACACCAGTCCTTTAGCACTGCAGAACTCTGAGCTGATATTCTTTTATCAGATGTGCAGCAAAAGGTACATCATGATTAGCCTTAAAAGCTTAAGCTTTTTCTTTGCCTGTGCGAGACAGATTTATAATATTTCCCCTTCCTTTTTTAACACAGGATTCTTAGTGCGGACAGTGATTTATGGAACAATCAATTTCCTTATCTACGTAACACATTCAGGTGATCCATCAACGCCAGATAATCAATCCAGCTCGGGATTTTAAGTGTATATATGTATACTTGTATATATATTTTCCTCCTGTACTGTTGTCAGGCCAAGTAATGTCTCCCTTTCTTTGCTCCTTTCCTTTCCCAGTGACTTCTGTTTATGGTGTGTAAAAGAAACCCCCCGACGTTATATTACACCTTGTAAGTTTTACAGTACTTGAGAGGTTTATGTGCTATGAATGTAAAGGGCAATGCAATAACGCAAAGGGCAGTGAGACATTTTTAAGCACAGAAGGATATACACAGAGCTGAGGAGATAAATCTGGGTGGATAATCGTCCCACTGTGTCTCTCCTATTTATGAGAGGAAAAGACATTCGCTGCAAATCATGCTTCAGGTCACTCGTGCTCTGGGCTCTGCTCTGCTCTGCATTATTGGCTGCTTTAACTGCTCTTAATCTGCTTTGAGGTCTCTGCCCTGGTTTGGAGCAGTGTCCTGGCCCAGCAGAGGGGGCTCAGTACAGGTGGGGAGTGATTCCCCATGGCTGGGGGGGTATATTGGTGCTGTGCAGCTCAAGGACTGGTGTGAAAAACTCCAATCACTTGTTTTAAAATTTTTGAAAGTTTAATAGTAATAAAATGGTTATAAAAATACTAATATACACACACACACACACATATATATAAATATATAAAATAAATTTATACCTAAAATTTATATTGTATAAATATAAATATATAATATATATAATATAAATATAAATAAATAATATATATTCTAGAAATATATAATATATAATATATAATATATAATATATAATATATAATATAAATGTATAAATAAAATCATATTATATATATAAAAATTAGAGCAATAAGAATTTGGACAATCACAGTTAGGACAATAAAAAAGCAAAGAATTTCGAACCTTTGGATGCTCTCTTCAAAAAAGCATGCCAGCTAACAAAGGATTAACCCTTAAAAGCAACAGCCTGTTGCATATTCATACATCTCATACATGATGCAAACATTCCTTTCAAACTAGGGATTTTTCTGTTTATTGCCAACTTCTCCCCCTTCATCTTGTAAATCATGGTTTGGCTCCATGGAGCCTGAAAGGAGGCAGAAGGAGCCTGGTTCTTCCTGCAATATTTCTTCTCTTTGGGATTTTAATGTAGTTGTTATCTCTGCACAAAGAATTTCTTGATAATCTTTATCCATTCCTTGAGCTAGTTAGAAAAGTATCTTACATCGCATAGTTTCTATTTTAATATTATGTTGTAGCCTAAAACTATATTTAACACACTGCTTGAAAGGATTAATACAGCAGAACTTTCTAACATAACACATATAATATTCATTTTGATATTTGTGAAAAGCCAATCACATAATAGGCATTTTTCACAACTGGGGTATGTGGAATTTGATGTGTCTGTCCTCTCCGAGTTGGGAAAGGGCTGAGCTAGGGAAGGAACTGTAGGAGGGAGTAAGAGGAGTCACAGCTGCCAAATCTGGAGCTTATGGGTGGTTGAGCTGGGAAAGAGGAGCCTGGGTTCAGCCTCCCACAGTCTGGGTGTTCGCTCCTGGGGTTTGGGCTGGGCAGGAAACTGTTCTGAGAATAGGTCTGGGAACTTCAGCTGACACTGTTCCGGCAGGAGAGGAACTTCTCCTGGGGGCATTCAGATTTCTGAAACATTCAAGCTATGAATCCCTCTCAAATGTGAATATTCAGAAGTCAGCATTTGCAATTAGCAGTAGAATTGGAGACAAAATGCCGTTTGTTTCAGAGGTCAAGAGAAGTTGTACACAAAGGTCACTGTTCCATTCAAAATCCAATTTGTTTTTTGGGCTTACTATGGCAGAAATGCTGATGATTTTGTTATTGCCACATGATAAGTACTTTCTGTGCAGGAAAAGATTTTGCCTTAATTACTTTCAGTTTTAACTGTCTGGGGCAGAGATGGGATTTTCCTGATTTGAACCATCTCTTCAAAAGAGACCGCGACCAAAAACCTCGTGGTGTGGCAGAGCCCCATGGAGCTCCCAGGGGCAGGAGCTGGTGGCTGCTGCCCTGTTTGCCATGGTGGCAGCAGCACTCCAGAATGTCCCTGGGATGGGAGGAGAGGAGAAGAACCTGCAAGAGAATCCTCTGAATCCATGTCCCTCCCATCCAAGCAGTTCTGCAGAGCCCAGTGCCTCCTGCAGCTCCAGGTGCTGTTTGTTTCAGCAGCAATGCCATCACCATTTTAAGCTGAACCAGGGACCTGTAAAAAGGGTGTTCTTGGTTTAAATCTCTGGTCTATAAAATCTTAAGGACCTGCTCTTTCTTTATAGGGAAAGAAACCCATTTTCTTCCTCATTTTATGCACTTTTCTTCTTGCGAGTTTTTATTTCTGCAAAAGCAGTTTTTGTCATCTTTGCTTTGACGAAATTCAAAGTAAGACCCTGGATGTTTTGCTTCAGGGTGGCATCTCAGCTTGGCTCATAATATTTGAATGGAAATAGGATCTTCAGTTTTCTTTCCTATTCATCTACATCACGGCAAAAGGGTTGTCTGGAATGGGTGTTGCAAAATCTTAGATGAAGCAGATAATATTTTTTATATGGAGGGCTTGTCCCTGCACAGTTTATCAAATTTCCTTTAGGTTAAAGTTACAAATGAGGTGTTGAATACAAAAAATGCTCAGTTCTTTGAGCAGCTACCTTCTACCCTGTGGTGTATTCCAATAGCCAGGACTGACTTTGGACGTGTGCCTATCTATTTATAAATGATCAGTAAATAAAATGCTTAGAACCATCTTTACTGAATTTTCTTAGATGTTAATGCAGTGGTTTCTATTTGGTTTTCTTTTCTGCAGTGCAACTTCATCTATGAAATGTGGCAATTTCCTCCTGCTGAAGGGAGAGCAATGGCTCAGAACAGCCAAAATCCAGCCTGGGCTGCAGATCCCTCTCTTTACACTTAGGATTTGCATTTACTTTAGAATTTTTCTGAGGCAATTCTCACTTAATTGACTGTCACTCCCTTTCCTTCTGTCTCCTGCTCCAAGGATCACACACACACTTGGTGCCCCTGGCACAGCCACTCCCTCTGTGACTTTCATCTCAGCTGCTGAACTCCCCTCCTCATCCCCAGGCCTCAAAAGTGGAGGGAAGAGATGAGCACAGCTGAAATCCTGAACAAGCTGTACTTCCTGGTATTTTAAGAAAATGCTGAATTTTAAGAAAATCCAGAGTTTCCTCAGCAGCTGGATGAGATTTTTCACTTGGGAACAGAACCCCCAGAATGTTCCTGGCTTCCTAAAGATGCTGTGAGGTGCCACCAGCCTGGGTGACAGCACTGGTGACACTCTCAGCACCCACACTGACCCCACCACCATGTGCACATGATTTAAAGGGAAGTTTCCCCCCAGCCTGGTGACCATGGATATTTAATGCTGGCCCAGGCACCTCTATATTTTGTGTTATAGGCCTCTATATTCAGTGTTATTAAGGTCACTCTATGTGGTTACACGACTCTTTGTGCTCTTTGAGGGTTTGTGGGGAAACCAATTTCCATATGAATTATGGAAGTTGATACCAACAGGGCTGTAATTCGTAAATTGTTCTGACAGCAACATTTTGTAACAGAACACAGGGAAACCAGGGTAATAAAACTTGCCATTAAGGGAGTGGACTTGTGAGTCCTAGAAAGAAATCTTGTCCAAGGATTATTTATGATCATTGCACACCAAAATGTGTTTTTGCATTTTTATTGCTGGCAAATTACTTGTAAACCCACCAGGGAGCTAATGATTTTTCCTCTGAGGCCATGCAACTTCATTTTGGTTTATATATATATATATCCATTTCTGCCACCAGTTAAGCTGTCACTTTTGATTTAGATTAACCATAATTATTTCGAAATAGCTCAGGTGTTAAAGGGTTAACTGTCCTTTGACTCCAGCTGACAAAATCCACAGGACAGTGATTCCAAAGGAGAATGGTGGTGCCTGGGCAGCTTTTCCCTGGATCACTGGAAAGGTGCTAACCACCTCTAATGGGGAGCACGGATTATTTATGTTCTTCTGCTGCTTCTCATTAATTTTTCAGAGCACTTGCTTGAAGAGTTCCGACTTCTCTGCTCCTTCATTAGTGTTGCCTGCTCAGCAGCGTGCAGCAGGGGAGGTGACACTTCTGAAAGGAGATTTCTGCTTTGCAGGGGGAGAACAGCAGCAGGAAGCTCTGGACAAGGAGCTGGGAGCAGGGACAAGGTTTTAGAGAGGTTTTTGCCTCCCCAGCAGGGCTGGCTGGTGCAGGGGCTCAGTGGCCTGAGCCTGCCCGGTGGCTCCTGTGAAAAATGCCAATCACTTGTTTTTAGAATTTTAAAAGTTTGATAGCAATAAAATGGTTATGAAAATAGTAATAGAATTAGAGTAATAATAATTTGGACAATTTGGATTAGGACAATATGAGACAATAGAAACAAAGAGTTACAGACAGTCTGGGTACCTTTTCTGGGCAAAATAAGCCTGAAAAAGGACCCAGGTTAACAGAGGATTAACCCTTAAAAGCAATACCTGTTGCATATTCATACATCTCATACATGATGCATAAATTCCATTCAAACACAGGATTCTGTCTGGGCAGTGTCAGCTTCTTCCTCATAATCCTGATGCCTCTTCAGGGCTGAGCAAGGTGGGAAGAACTCGATTGGAGAGCAATAAATTCATTTTGTCTGAAAGATTCAGGTGTCCTGTGGCTGCTATCTGGTGCGAGTCCTTTCTTAAAAAAAGTATCTTACACAGCATAGTTTCAATTTTAACATCATGTTATAACCTAAAACTATATTTAACACACTACTTAAGAGAATTAATACAGCGTAACTTTCTAACACAACACATATAATATTCATTTGAATATTTGCAAAAAGCCAATCATAAAATACTCATTTTTCACACTCCCATCACCCAGGGCTGGTTGCCTGTGCTGAGCCACCCTGGAGCCCTCCAGGGCAGTGCAGCTGTCCCAGCCCCAGCACACGGTGGCTTTTCAGCATCACTGATGTCAGAATTCAACACATCCCTCTGGCTGTCCTGGACTGCCAGGACCTCTGCCAGGGGGCTCAGGGACCCTGGCACAGAGCCCAAGACACCTGTGGGTTTGATTATGACCCATGGAGCAAATTACCAACCTTATATGAGGATCTGCAAGCCACAAGAGTATAAGTAGAATGATAGTGAATTTATCACAGGGTGAAAAAGAGTTTTGGGGTTTTCAGAATGGGGGTTCAGGGGGCAAGATGGAAGAATCTGGGTGTGTCCAGCCTTTCTCCTTCTTCTTCTTCTTGGCCTCCATCTTCTGCTGTGATGGTGACACTTTTGGATTGGTTTAGAGTAGAAGCTCACTGTCTAACATAGGTGATAGGTATTGGGGAGTAATTGTAAATATTGTACAGGCAGTTTTAGTATAAAAAGATAACAACACTGCCCTGGGGGCAGGCAGAGTGCCTCTGTCTGTCCTGCTGAGTGGACCTTGGCTGGACAGGAGAAAGAATTTTATAGCTAAGAAACAATAAACAACCTTGAGACCAAGAACTGAAGAGCTCTGACTCCTTCTTTGAGCACCAGGCTGGGAAAAAGAGACTTTCTAACACATCTCGGGGTCACTGTGAGCAGCAGAGATCCCGAGACACTGAGGGGTCCCTGTGTAGCCATCACTGCTCCTGCTCCCTCCCTGACAGCCAGGCTGAGCTCAGCTGCACCCCTCGTTGTGTCCTGTCCCCCAATGTCACCAGGGCCTCTGTGTCACTTCACAGGACAGCAGCTTTTACCCTTTTCCTCCTTGGGATGCTCCAGTCACTCACAGCAGGAACACTCCGGCTGCAGGGAGCTGCAGGGAGCTCAAGATCAGCCTTACAAAGGTTAAGGCAGCACTAAATTATTCCTGGCTGTGGCTCCCAGGGTGATGACACCTCCTCTTTTGTGATGTGCAACCTTGGACAGATTTTCCTGGTGCAAAAGAGGCAAGAGGTGCCCCCAGGGATCACTCAGTGGTGCCACCCACTCTTGTCAGTCCAGATGGCATCCCCTGGGCACAGGTAGCAAATGGATGGAGATGTTTGTTAGACTTTGGGGGTCATGGGACATTTGTACATTCATTACCACAGTCACCAATGACTAATTGCATTTTTGATCGTAACAGAGCGTTTCGTTAGAGCCACATTTCCTTTATGGATTTTCAAAGCCTTATTTTTAGAGAAATAGTTTTTGATCTGTTGTTGGCTCTTCTTCTGCTCTATTACAGACTCCCTGCATGGCTTTGAACAAATGGCTTTGCTCTTCTTTTCCTTAATTCTGTACTTGTAAAATAGGGCTGAGCACGCTACCAGCTCCTCTGGGCTGTGGGGATGGGAAGGGTTTAGAGCCTGCAGATGTCAGTAGCTGAGCTTGCCACACCCAGCAGGATCTTTGAGGCACAACAAACAGATATGAGCAGGCACAGCCCTATTACCAGTGAAATACTGAGATTATAACCCAGGACTCTCTGACTGGAGCAATTCTGGGGAATAAAAAAAAAAAAAAAAGAGTATCCTAAATACACTTAACTGCTTATTTAATGTAGATTTTAAAAGTTATTTATCGAAATTTAGCAACTGTTTACTCAATCCAGTACTGGAAAGCCTTTAAAACATACTCTTAATAATCCCTTTGTATTTAACTAATGTACAATAGTGTGTGCTATTACATTGCAATTACATCCTATTTGAGACACTTAATTAAAAGGGAGGCTGTAATGAGCTCCCAATTGTTTGGCTCCTCAGCCAGACCCACACGATGGAGGATTCTGCCTGTCAGTGGTGCCAGGCTCATCCTGGAATGACACAGTGGCAGCATGGAGCTGCTACATGTGAGCCTGGGGCTGTGTGGGGCTGGTTCTGTGTGGGGCTGCTCCATTTGGGGCTGGTTCTGTGTGGGGCTGGGTCCATTTGGGGCTGGGTTTGTGTGGGGCTGGGTCCATTTGGGGCTGGGTCTATTGTGGGCTGGTTCTGTGTGGGGCTGGTCTGTGTGAGGCTGGATCTGTTTGGGACTGGTCTATTTGGGGCTGGTTCTGTGTGGGGCTGGTCTGTGTGAGGCTGGATCTGTTTGGGACTGGTCTATTTGGGGCTGGGTCTGTGTGGGGCTGGTCTATTTGGGGCTGGTTCTGTGTGGGTCTGATCCATTTGGGGTTGGTCCATTTGGGGCTGGATCTGTGTGGGTCTGATCCATTTGGGGCTGGGGCTGTGTAGGGCTGGTTCATGTGGGGCTGCTCCATTTGGGGCTGGGTCTGCGTTGGGCTGGGTCTATTTGGGGCTGGGTTTGTGTGGGGCTGCTCCATTTGAGGCTGGGTTTGTGTGAGGCTGGGTCCATTTGGGGCTGCTCCATTTGGGCCTGGGTTTGTGTGGGGCTGGGTCCATTTGGGGCTGCTTCATTTGGGCCTGGGTTTGTGTGGGGCTGGGTCTATTTGGGGCTGGTCCTGTGTGGGGCTGGTCCATTTGGGGCTGCTCCATTTGGGCCTGGGTTTGTGTGGGGCTGGGTCTATTTGGGGCTCGTCCATTTGGGACCTGTGTGGGGCTGATTCCATGTGGAGCTGTGTCCATATGGGGCTGCTCCATGTGAGGCTGGGTTTTTGTGGGGCTGGATCAGCAGGGTCACAACCCCACAGGTCTCTCAGGCCCTGGAGATCACTCCCACTCCATCTGGGATGGCTCCAGTCTTCTCCTCCTCTCTGGGAGAGAGTTTGGACCATGGACACTTTGTGATTCTGGGCTCCAGAGCTCCCCAGGGCTGGAATGTCCCAGCTCAAGGGTGCTCTTCAGAGGCAGCTGCCCATCCCAGCAGCTCTGGCTTCATTACTGACATGGGAACCAGCAGCAGGCCCTGCCCTGCAGGAGCCACCTCCAGCTTTGAGCTGTGATGTGGAAGGGCAGCAAATTCTGATGTGGAAGGGCAGCCTTGGAAGGTGCACCAAGGCCAGAAAGCTGTGTGGTGTTCATGGGAACCTTGGGAACCCTGCTGTGTGCCTGAGCATCACACGGTCTGCCCTGCTCTGCCCTGGCCTCTCCACAGCTGGGAATCACAAATCTGGCACACAGGGCCCTGCTGGGAATCATAAATCACAGTGCCATGCTGGGAATCACAAATCTGGCACACAGTGCCATGCTGGGAATCATAAATGTGGCACACAGTGCCATGCTGGGAATCATAAATGTGGCACACAGTGCCATGCTGGTGTGGTCACCCTGCCCCGTGCCAGGCTGGCTCTGTGCACGAGCTCTCAGACATCTGTCTGCAGCCAGCTGCTTGCCATCCCACCAAGTGGCTGCTCTGCTTCTCTCAAGTAAAAAATAAATAATAATAATCCAAGCCCCCTTTAAT
The DNA here is from genome assembly GCF_023055355.1 of Agelaius tricolor. NCBI lineage: Eukaryota > Metazoa > Chordata > Aves > Passeriformes > Icteridae > Agelaius > Agelaius tricolor. The sequence goes on along the minus strand of NW_027269296.1, from coordinate 3,563,508 downwards.
TCAAGGCTGTTTGAAACCAGAAGTGACAGCAGCTTTGTGCTCGCTCCGTGGCGGGATGTGAAGTTAATTTGTAGAAGTGATTCTTTTGCTTTTAATTTATCAGCCCAACTGAGGAGCACAGGGACCCCACGAGGCATGCCTGAATCTTTCAGGAGTGGAGCTTGTTTACTCAAGTGCTTAAATATAGCTCTTCATTGTGTGGCTGATCCTGCAGTGCAGTGCAAGGAAGGCAGGATAGGAGATCCCTCTGCTCCCTGGGTCACTGTGGTGCCTGTGCAGCCCCCAGAGTGAACCAAACCCTTCTCCACAGAGAACTGAGAGAACAAGGGCAGGGGGATCTGTGTGCAGCAGCTCTTTGGGTTTTGCAGGGGATTTTTAGGCCAGCCCAGGTTTATGAGCTGCCCATGAACCCAGTGCACAGCATCTCATTAAAATCCTGCTTCCTCCTCTTGTTGGATTAAGGTTATTTTTTGATTCAGAGATGAGGTAATTGAGAGGTGTTTTTCACTTCTCTACATTCTCTTCAAATCCATTTCCCACACCCTCTCAGCTCTGCAGTTTTATTTTGTTTGCAGTCTGAATCTAATAAGAGGATGAAGGGAGGTTTTGGCAGGGAATGGTCCCAGTCCTGGGCGTGGTGACTGATGCAGCCACATGTCAGAAATCCAGGATAGCAGCCCTTCCCTCCCAGAGAAGGGCCAGAGAAGGCTGTTCCCTGGCATTTTGGTTAGGAAAGGAAGGATGCTTCAAAGTGAAAGGGAAACAGAAACCTCCAGGTGTTTTTTGTTGTTCCAACTGCTTTAAAATGATGTTTAGATTTCACGTATCAGTAATTACATCCACTTGGGTGGTATTTAATGCCAGCCACTGATGGATGCTCTGTAATCCTATAGAGAGAGAACACGTTTGTTTTCTGAGGCTAACTGCACACAATCTGTTATTGTGTGATGTTGAATACTTTGAGGGTTGGTGCCTTTCAGTGTTGAGCATAAAAGCCAGGCCTCCCTGACAATAACCTCCATTAATCAGGCCTCCCCAGTCCACAAGCCTTGGAGACTGCCACGTCCTCTTTGTACACCAAAGCTTGCCAGAATTCCAGAGTGAAAAACCTCCTACCGATCTCCCTCTCTTTCATTTCTTCTTCTTTTTTTGGTTTAAACAGGAAAATAGCCTCCCAGTACAGCTCCCACTGCTTTAGCTGCATCTCCACACGTTTCTTTTAAACTAACTGACAGCTTATGGTGGGAAGGAGAAGCAGCTGCAACTTGTTGGGAGCGGGGGAACTTCACTTCCAGAGGATTCAGCTCCTTTTGTTTTCCACAAGAGCTGTTGAGTGCTCAGAGCTTTAAAAAAAATAAGGCCACTCATTCAGACTCCTGCAACATGGATTCAGGGCAGAGGTGCCCTGCAGGCTCTCCAGAGAGCTGGGAGCAGGAATGAAGATCCCCCAGAGCCCCACTGGCTGCTGTGCTTGGCTACACTTCCACAAACTCCCATGGGAAATGAAATTCTGGTGCTTCAGCTCAACTTTTCATCCCTGTCGGAGTCCTCAGCTGTGCTGTTTGATATGTCCCAAACTCCCCAGCTGCTCTGAGTGCATGGGAATGACAGAAGGAGAGGACACAGCCTTAAGCTGCACCAAGGGAAGTTTAGGTGAGATGTTAGAAAGAAATTCCTCACTGAAAGAGTGATGGGAAATGGGATTGGCTGCCCAGGGAGGGGGTGGATTCACCACCCCTGGAGGAGTTTAAAAACAGATGGAGGTGGCACTCAGTGCCAGGGTTTAGCTGATAGGAGGTGTTAGGGCAGGGGTTGGGCTGGGTGATATTAAAGGTATTTTCTAACCTGAGTCATTCTGTGATTCAGGACCACTCCAAAATGAGCCTGTTAGAAAGAAATTCTTCACTGAAAGAGTGGCTGGGAAATGGGATTTTCTGCTCAGGGAAGGGTGGAGTCACCACCCCTGGAGGAGTTTAAAAACAGAGTGGAGGTGGCACTCAGTGCCAGGGTTTAGCTGATGAGGGTATGGGTTGGGCTGGGTGATATTAAAGGCATTTTCTAACCTGGGTCATTCTGTGATTCTATTATTCTGTGATTCAGGACCACCCCACAGTCAGCCTGCTTTTCCTGAGGTGCTGAAGCATGCCAGGGCTTCCAGAGTGGAATCACTGCAGGGCAGGGCCAGGCTGGGCTGGGGCAGCACTGCAGGGAATGGGAATTCTGGGCAAGAAAAGCATGGCCACGGGGCTGGGGAGGTGTGGGTCACCTGGCTGAGGGAGGGAGTTTGAGGAGAGCAGAGGGTGCTCCAAACACCATCCTCTTCCTCTTGGGCAGCTCCAGTGGGGATGTGCAGGGTCCCAGCTTGGCCAGCCCAGCACAGCTGAGCCACTGTTGTAAGCCAGTGGCCAAATTCCCTCAGGGCAGGGAGGCCACGGGTTTGTGGTGCTCATTGGGAAGAGGGACCCTCCACAATGGCCATGGGTTTGTGGTGCTCATTGGGAAGAAGGACCCTCCACAATGGCCATGGGTCTGTGGTGCTCATTGGGGAGAGGGACCCTCCACAATGGCCAAGGATTTGTGGTGCTCCATTGTGGCCCTCCACAATGGCCAAAGGTTTGTGGTGCTCATTGGGGAGAAGGAACCCTCCACAATGGCCATGGGTTTGTGGTGCTCCATTGTGACCCTCCACAATGGGCAAGGATTTGTGGTGCTCCATTGTGACCCTCCACAATGGCCAAGGGTTTGTGGTGCTCCATTGTGACCCTCCACAATGGCCAAGGGTTTGTGGTGCTCCATTGTGACCCTCCACAATGGCCATGGGTTTTTGGTGCTCCATTGTGGCCCTCCACAATGGCCATGGGTTTGTGGTGCTTATTGGGGAGAGGGACCCTCCACAATGGCCAAGGGTTTGTGGTGCTCCATTGTTGGCCTCCACAATGGCCATGGGTTTGTGGTGCTCCATTGTGGCCCTCCACAATGGCCATGGGTTTTTGGTGCTCCATTGTTGGCCTCCACAATGGTTTAAAGCACATTGGAAAAAGGCAGGACATGAAAGAAAAGCCATACAAACCTAGACTGCAGCTGGACACTTTGGTGTTGAGCAGTGTGTAACCTTCACCTCACCCAAGCTGTATTTTCCTCCTGAAGTCAGTCCCTGCCTGTCCTTGAGGGGCAGTTTCTCAATGGAGAAAAGACTCCTCGGAGCTGCCAGCCAAAATAAACCTAATTGTTGCATTGTGTCTGAGCAAGTCTGAAAGTTGCCAGTAACAGCTATCTCAGACCATCACAATCAACATAATTTTGGTCTTAATTGCTAAGTATTGCTATAGAAAGACGGGTTGTCTTTCTGCTCCAAGTCCTCACAGTTACTCTCCCAGGTTTCAAGATGCAGTGAAAGTTTTTGGGCTGGTTTTTCTTTTTTTTTTTTTTTTTTTCCACACTACGTTTCAAATGCTTCATTGTCAAACTGGTTAAAAGCCCTTATTTATAAAACGTGTGCGTCTCTTTCAGCTTAACTGAAAAGGCATTAAAATAACTGCAGCTGTGGAAAGAATAATTACAGCGAGATTTTGTCAAGGACTCTCTTGTCTGATGTTGCCATCTGTGACATGGTGAATGCAAAGATCATTTGAAACATAGGCAGTTAATGTAGAGAATAATTTCGGAGCTTTCGATATTTATGGTAAATTATTTAAGTTTATTGTTTGGGTTTATGGCCTCATTATTCTGTGTGGTAAGGATCTCTGCTTTTTGTGTTGTTCTGCACTTTGATTTCCACTTTGTGAAGGAAAAGAACCCTGCAGTAAAAGTAACACTTCACACATTTCAGGAATGTTTCAAGGAGACATCATACTAATCAGATTATTTTCATGCACCTCAATATCATCCCTGATGCCTTTTAAAAAAAAATCTGCAGATAAAGATCTTCTTCTTGACCAGGTGTTAATAGCCAGTCCTTCAGGCATGGGCAGTGACAGGGGCTGGTAAACATTACAGACTTGCATTAATTTTCTTTTGTCTCTTAGAATATTGTTTCTGAGACTCCCTCTGCGAGGACATTGCTGCATTATTTCCTTCAACAACCCCTGACTGGCCAAATTAGGAACAGACTGTCGCACTGGAAATGAGTAATTGGCTGCCAGAGACACAGAAAAGGGGACTTGGCTTCCCCCAGCCTGGCTGCTCTGTACAGGGGCTGGTGCTGGAGCCAAATTCGTGTGCTAATTAATCAAATGAGGGCATGGCCAGGCTGTGGGCAGCTCCTGTGTGGGCACTGCCAGGCTCCCCATGCTCCTCCTGTGTGGTGGTGTTTGAGGGTACCCAGGACAAGGGAAGAGATGAGAACCTTGACTTCGTGTTTCAGAAGGAGTTATTATTATTATTTTTTATTTTTTATGATTTATTATTTTATGATGTATATTATGTTAAAAGAATTTATTATTTATGATTTATTATTTTATGATGTATATCATATTAAAAGAAAATTATATACTAAACCTACACTAAAGAAAGAGAAAGGAGACATCAGAAAGCTAGAAAGGAATGATAATAAAATCTTGTGACTGACCAGAGAGTCTGACACAGCTGGACTGGGATTGGTCATCAAGTAAAAAACAACCACATGAGTCCAATCAAAGATGCACTTGCCACATTCTACAGCAGCAGATAATTATTGTTCACATTTCATTTCTGAGGCTTCTCAGGAGAAAAATCCTAGTAAAGGTATTTTTCAGAAAATGTGTCAGTGACACTCCTGCTCCGGCTGGGTGTGTCCCACGTCACCTGCACGTCCTGCCCCCCAGCAGATGGGGACAGCACCCCTGAGAGTGTTTCCCTCCTGTGCCCAGGGTGCAGCTCCTGCACTCTGAGCAAGGTGTGGGCAGCTGTGTCCAGGGAGGGACCCCAGGAGGAGACTGTGAGGGGGTGAGGGTTGAGGCCTTTTTGGGACTACCTAAAAACAGAGGGCAGGCAAAATTAAAGGAATAAAAAGCAGTTCTATTTATTGAAGGGCTTCAGGTACCTTCAACATTTAGGGCAGACAAAGCACCCCAGGGGCTACACCCAAAATGGACAATGGGTCACAGGTTTTCACACTTTATTAAGTTTGGTCCATTTGCATATTGGGGTTCATCTTCCAATTAAAGCTTCAGCTAATGAAGTCATTGACCCCAAGTTTGCTGCCCTCCCAACTCACTTTTGTTTCCATCTCTCAGGGCCTGAGGCAGTGAGGTGTCCTTGATTGCCAGGCCTGGAGAGGAATTGTTGTGTCTGCCCAAAAAGGGGAAAGGAGCAGCTCCTACTGTGTGTGGAGTTTGGAGTTCTACACTAAAGAACTACAGGATTATAAATATATGAAAATTATAAAAGCTGAAATCTTGAGGCATCAGGGTCACCCTGGGTACAGCACCCTGTTCCTTGCTGTGGCTCCTTACTGCAACCCCCCCCCAGGCTTTCTGTGTAGTGCAGGGGATGGTGCTGCTCACAGAAAATGAGGTTTGCTCCTTCTGGGGAACTTCACGTGGCTCCATCTGAAAAGCATCCGTCAGCACTTTCCTGGAGGTTCTGCACAGCACATCCTCAGCAGCACTGTGAAGCACAGCAAGTGCCTCCTCCAGCAGCTTTCCCTGCTCCTGCAGCACTTCCACAAGCCCAGGGATAGCTGAGGCAGCCCAGCAGAATTATTTTGTTTGATTTGAACTCTGACCGTGTTCACAGGGGTCTGAGGATGAGGGAAGAGACGAGGATCTGACTCCATGTTCCAGAATGCTTGATTTATTATTTTATGATATATATTACATTAAAACTATACTAAAAGAATAGAAGAAAGGATTTCATCAGAAGGCTGGCTAAGTATAGAAAAAGAAGGAATGATAACAAAGGTTTGTGGCTCACACTCTCTGTCTGAGCCAGCTGGGCTGTGATTGGCCATTAATTAGAAACAACCACATGAGCCCAATCCCAGATCCCCCTGTTGCATTCCACAGCAGCAGATAACCATTGGTTACATTTTGTTCCTGAGGCCTCTCAGCTTCTCAGGAGGAACAATCCCAAGGAAAGGATTTTCCATAAAAGATGTCTGTGACAATGAACTTTTCAGTGGAATTGGGATTGTCTTTCCACCAGCTGAGGGCTGCAGCTCTGCTGTGTGCTGGCAGTCCTGGGCAGCTGCTTTGGAGAACTTGGGAGGGATCAGGAGCCACCTGTGTGCCCCTGCAGAAGAGTCTCTTCCCACCAGCCAGCCTTCTGTGCGTGCCCTCTGCAGCTGCTCAACATCTGGATCTCTGCCTGGCTCTGTCCGTGCTAGGGAGGTGGTGGCAGCACAGCCTGAGCACCCAGAACTGCTCCAGCTTCTCCTCCACGGGTCACTGGGCAGGGCACAGCTGCTCCAGCCAGGAGCTCTGCCCTATAAATGTGTGTTTGTCCCCAGGAGAGGGTTGTGGGAGGCTCTGGAAAACTGAAATGCTGCAGGAGGTGGGAGGGGAAGGTCAGGAGCCTGCAGTGAGCAGATGTGCAGCAAGCTGGGCTTAGTGCGGCCAGCAGGGCAGCAGCACATGGTCACAAGGGCCAAGTTGGCTCTGTGCAACTCCTGCACAGAGGAGACAAGGTCAGAACCTTTCTTACACCCTCGTTTTGCACCCTGAGCTGTGTTTACAGCCACAGCAGAGCCTCTCTCCAGGAGCCCAGAGCCCCCTGGTCTGTGCCAACAGCACCCACTCCCTTTGTCCATACATTTCTTTTCCCTGTGCATAAAGGCACAGAGGGCAGAGGTGGCAAATCCAGCCCAAATGCTGTGGCCTTACTACAAGGGGAACTAAACTGGGAACAAATGTGAGGGTCAGGGATTAGTAGAGAAGAAACCAGGTAACATTTATTTTCCTATCTATAATCCAGCCCTGGGGCAGTTCCCTGTTTGCCCTCAGCCATCCAGGGGCACAGGAATCCCTCAGGAGCTTCTCCTGAGCCTCACTTCCCACCTCAGGCTGTAAAGGAGGCTTTGCCACATTTAGCTCAATCTTTCACATTTCTGTACCTAAAATTAGACCCTGTGCTCCATCCCTGCAGTCCCGGAGTTCCCAGCTCCAGGGAGGTCGATGTGCAAACGTCTGCAAGCACATGAAGAAATATTGAAAGAACAACATTTGCAGACCCCTGGAAGCCAGACAGTGCCAGGTGTTCCTTTATTTAGAGGAAAAGTAAGTTTGTGTACGCAGGTGGTTTATGCTAGTTAGTAAATTTTGGTAATTTGTCTATCCCTGGTAAACTTGCTTTGCAAAACAATGCAGCTCATTTTGGGAACAAATGAAGCAAATGGATTCAGAGCTGTGCAGCTGATGAAACACAGGCAGGACAAAGGAGTTCCCCACTAGGGACTTTTCCTTCCCTCTGAGCAGTGATGGTTTCTAAGCAGTAGCATGTCAGAGAGTGTGAGCTCCCTGTCCAGCTCAGCCCCAGGTGGAGCAGGAACCTGGTCCTGCAGGGCTCTCTCCAGGCTGGGGGCTGCCAAAAAACACCAGTGGGAGCCAACAACCTCAGTGGGGACAGGAAAACACTGGAGCTCCAAGACAGCCTCAGGTACTGACAGCAGGAGCATCATCTTTGGTGTAGGACAGTCAGGATGGACAGAGAGCAGCGATCTCTGCAGCCAGGGCTGGGAACTTGGGGTTTATTGCAAAGGGCCTGGGTGCAGGGCCCTTTAATAATAACAGCACAGAGCAGGACTGAGAGAGAGAGACAGAGAGAGGATGAGAGGGTGAGAGAGCAAAAGGGTAACAGAGCGAGGTTCCCATTCCAATACCATAAATCTTCTATGTTGAATATTCTGATTCTCACTAACCAATCTAGTCCAAGATACAAATCCTACAGCATTTACATGCAGCCTATAAGAATCATTCCATTACCACACTGGGTTACATTTTAAACCCTACAAACTCCTCTTTGGGCCCCTTCTGCCAAGCTGGCAGGGTCTGCTCTGAGCCTTGGGCCTGTCTGCAAGCAGAGGGTGTTGTTCCATCAAAAGGGGATCACCTTCAGCTGGCCATGCCATTGTTTTCCAGTTGTTCAGGAACTGAGGAATCTCAAAGCTTGCTTTCATTTCAATCTCACTTAGAGTTTCCATATTCTCAAAATCTTTTTCCAGGCAATCATATTTATAAGGCTTTCCTGTTTCATCTTCCCCAACACCCTGGGATTCCTGATTCCTCAGAGACTGACTGTTTCAGTGGTGGGAATGCAAAGGCCCCAGAAATCTCTGGGGCTGCTGGCCCAGTTACCACCAAAATCAGGCAGGAGAAACCCTGCACTTGCTTGTAAGCAAAGAGTCCTCGTGCTCTTTGGTTTCTTTTCCTCTGGCTCTCATACTTGTTAACTCAAATTAACATTCATAATGCAGAAGCCATTGGAACATGCCTTCCAGACTCCCAGATATTCCTGTTATGGTCAGGATTAATCACAAGGGATAATTAGAGTATTAAATGAAATAATTATAACATTATGACTCTAATAACCAAATTCATGGATATTAGCTTCCGAGAAAAGACAAATAGAGGAACCAGAGAAGTTTTGATGGATGCCTCTAGCTGCATTTTTTTTTTTACTTTGCATTTTTGATTTAAAACTCCCAAACATCTTCCACGCTGAGGCAACTTCCCATAATCTGAGAGGGGGAGGTAGGGTTGGAGCCATGGGGCTGGTGGCAAGAGGGGCTCCTGCAGAATATCCACAATACACTCCTGCAGAATATCCACAACACACTCCTGCAGAATATCCACAATATACTCCTGCAGAATATCCATAATATATTCCTGCAGAATATCCACATTATACTCCTGCAGAATATCCACATTACACTCCTGCAGAATATCCACTATATACTCCTGCAGAATATCCACAATATACTCCTGCAGAATATCCACAATATATACTCCTGCAGAATATCTACAATATACTCCTGCGGAATATCCACAATATACTCCTGCAGAATATCCACAATATATACTCCTGCAGAATATCCACAATATATACTCCTGCAGAATATCCACAATATACTCCTGCAGAATATCCACAATATATACTCCTGCAGAATATCCACAATATATACTCCTGCAGAATATCCACAATATACTCCTGCAGAATATCCACAATATATACTCCTGCAGAATATCCACAATATATACTCCTGCAGAATATCCACAATATACTCCTGCAGAATATCCACAATATATACTCCTGCAGAATATCCACAATATATACTCCTGCAGAATATCCACAATATACCCCTGCAGAATATCCTCCTTTGCAGCTGCAGAAGGCTGAGCACCCCAGGACTGAGAAGGGGGGAGCACCCTGACTGTCCCTGCACCAAAAAGCCCAAAATTCTACTTTTTCACCCTGTGACAAATTAGCTATCGTTCCACTCAAACTCTTGTGGCTTGTAAATCTTCACACAAAGCTGGCAATTGTTTCCATGGGTTAAAATTGAAGGCACAGGTGTTTTTGACCCCGTGCCAAGGTCTCTGAGCCCCTTGCCAGGGCTGGGTGTCCTGCAGGGGAGACAGAGCTGCTGGAATGCTGGGGCAGGTACCTACAGAGGGATTTGTTTGTGTGGCAGTGCCAATGCTCCTGCTCTGCCCTCTGGGTCCCCCATCTCCTGCCAGCTCAGAGATGCCTGGCAGGTCTGGCTGCAGCCAGGGCTGAGCCCAGCCAGCTCAGCTCTGTGGGACACCAGGCTCTGGCAGCACCTCCTGGCCCCAAGCATCACCTCCTCTGAGAAAATGGAGATTTTTCTCTGCCTCAAGGATGTGATTATTGTATCTGACAGAGCCCTGAGTGCAGCCAGGCTTAGCTTGTCCTACAGGACAGCTGCTGCTCTCCAGGGATATAAACCCTGGTGGTCAGGGCTCCTTGGAGCCCAGGAGCTTTCTGGGGCACTAATGTATGCTCAGTCTCTCTCCTATATTCTGTGTCGTGCTACGGAGGAATAAATGAATTCATTAAAGAATTATGCAATTGCAAATGTTTAAAAATACCAAGTACGTACATTTCTGGGAGCCTACACAGCCCTGTGAGGGGCTGGATGGGGATTGGCACATGTTCCCAGGGAATGGAACAGGGAGAGTGCTGCTGGGAGTGCAAGCTCTGCTGCTCAGTGCTCTGCACACACTCAGCACAGGCAGGGCACTAAAAATGCAATGAAATCTAAAATACACAGACTAAGCAATTTCATCTTTCCAACAAGCAATGTTAATTCTAGATAATAAATTGGGATTTTTATCATGTGATCCCTGGATGATTTAGAGTACAGCCAGATTTATATTAATATTGAATATTTCCTCTCTCAGGCAACAAAAGAGAGAGTTCTTTTTGGTACCTGGAAGCACTTCCCACGATCTGGGGAAGAAATCTCAGTGTGAACTACTAATATGCCATGCTCCATATATAACCTTGTATCTGCACTTGCAGTCTAGATATTCTAGTCAAAGTTTTAGTGTCACTCAGTTCCAAAAAGAGACAAGAGTTGGGGAGCAGTTACACATCTGAGCATGCTGTAAATGCCATGGGCCACACACCCCATGTCCTGCACACTGTGGCTCAGTGCACACCCCTGCAACAGCCTCAGCTTTGGAGTGAGTCCCTGCCTGAAGAATGCAGTGCACCACTTTAATTCCAGAATTTCTTCATAATATTAAATTATAAGAATTTTTTTCTTTTTCTTTTTTTTTTTTTTTTTTTTTGCAGAGTTCTGACAAAGCAGTCAAAATCCAGTTGCAAATGCTCTGCTGTTTATTGATAGCTCCATAATACAGGCGAGGTAGGATGCCAGACAGCTGCATTTCCTGGCATTTAAAAAGAATTCACTGTAATGTATTGTAATGCATTAGCATAATAATTGGTAAGCATTCGCAGATGAATAGTTTACTGACTGATAGATTTTGTACAGAAACTGTGAAGGTTACATGGAGGGTGAAAACATTTCACTGTGTCAATGAACATACTTAATTTTTCTGGAAGTGCTATTTAAATTGTGCGGCGCTGGGACATTAGCATAACAAAGACACAACGCGAGCTTGTGCCGTGATAGGGAACAGTGCCCTGCCGGGCTCCGGCAGGTGACCCGGGAAAGGTGGGGCTGGGAGCGCTCCCAAACCGGCCACGGGACGGGCACAGCCCCGCCTGGAGCTGCGGCTCCTCCTGGTCCTGCTCTTCTGCCTCCCCATCCCTGCGCGGCTCCTCTCCTGTCCCTGTCCTTGTCCCTCCTTCCCTGCCCTTGTCCCTTCTGTCCCTGCCCTTTTCCCTCCCTTCCCTGTCCTTGTCCTTCCTGTCCCTGCCCTTGTCCCTTCTGTCCCTGCCCTTTTCCCTCCCTTCCCTGTCCTTGTCCCTCCTTCCCTGCCCTTCTCCCTCCAGTCCCTGCCCTTCTCCCTCCTGTCCCAGTATTTCTCTCTCCTTTCCCATCCCTTCTCCCTCCAGTCCCTGCCCTTGTCCCTCCTGTCCCTGCCCTTCTCTCTCCCTTCCCTGCCCTTTTTCCTCCTGGCCTTGCTCTTCTGCCTCCCATCCCTGTGCAGCTCCTCTCCTGTTCCTGCCTTGTCCTTCCTGTCCCTGCCCTTCTTCCTCCTTCCCGGCCTTTGTCCCTCCCGTCCCAGCCTTTCTCTCTCCTGTCCCAGCCCTTGTGCCTCTTGTCCCTACCCTTCTCCCTCCTGTCCCAGCCTTTATTTCTCCTTTCCCATCCCTTGTCCCTCCTGTCCCTTCTCTTCTCCCTCCTCTCCATGCTCTTCTCCCTCCCTTCCCATCCCTTCTCCCTCCTGTCCCTGCCCTTTTCCCCCCTGTCCCAGCCCTTGTCCCTCCCTCCCCTCCTTTGTCCCTCCCTTCCCTTGTCTCTCCCTTCCCTGCACTTCTCTCCTGTCCCTGCCCTTGTCCCTCCTGTCCCAGCTCCCCCTGCCTGCTCTGCCCTCCCAGGTGACAGAGTTTGGATCCTCTGGCTCACTCCAAGTCTGATGAGCAGCAGCTGAAGGAGCTGGGGGGCTCAGCCTGGAGAAAGGAGGCTCAGGGGGAACCTTGTGGTTCTCTAAGCCTCCCTGGCAGGAGGGTGGGGCTGGGTGGGATCAGCCTCTTCTCCAGGGGACAATGGACAGGACGAGTGGAAACGGCCTCAAGCTGCTCCAGGGGAGAGTCAGGTTGGGCATCAGGAAGAATTTCTTCATGGAAAGGGTGACAAAGCATTGGAAGGGGCTGCCCAGGGAGGTTTGGAGTCCCCATCCCTGGAGGTGTCCAAGGAATGACTGGAGGTGGCACTGAGTGCTCTGGGCTGGCTGACACGGTGGGGAGTGCTCACAGGTTGGACTTGGTGCTCTTGGAGAGCTTTTCCAAGCTCAGTGATTCTGGGATTCTGTACTGGTATGTGCCAGTGGGCTGGGCACTGTTCTGGGCTTGGTGACAACCCATGGTCCTGACCCTGGGGGTCACCACAGCTCCTGTCCCATGTCCCCAGAGCCACCAACACTGTGTCCTCCAGAGCTGAGCTGTGGAGCCTGAGAGCAGCTGCAGCACCAAGCTGAGCAGGGGAAGGGGGCAGCACCAGCAGGGTTTGGGCTCAGGGCAAGAGGAAAGATGCAGAGAAGCAGCTTTTAAATGTAATGAACTGCAGGGTGTGTGTGTCTGGGATGTTCCTGTCAGGGCACAGGGACAGGGACCTGCTAATGGACAAAACCTCATCTCTGACTGGGACATCTTGAAAGGCTTGCACCAACTCCCAAGTTTCCTCTGGGTGTTCTGAGGTCTTGGGCATGAACACACATCACCTGGGTCCCCTGGAGAAATGCACATTTCTGAATAATTCACAGCCTTTGGCTGCTGCCTCAGTCTCCTCCCTGTTGTACCACAGGCTATCACAGTGACAACTCTGCAATTACCTCAGAGAAAACCAAAAAGCCGCTTGGAAGGGACACAGCTGATTTTTTTTTTTGGACATAAAATTCATGGAAAGCATTTTAAATCAGATTTTCCCTTGCCATTATATATGTTAATCCCAGTGTCATCTGGAATAAACTGGGGAAAACAGATGTGAGGACGAATGAGATATTTCAGCATGGGAGAAGACAAAGATTTCATCTCCACTGGCACCAGGTGGTGGGAAACCAGACACAAAGACAGACCTTGCCTGCTGGGGATCCCAAACTCTTTTACCACACAGTTAATGGTCATCTCCAGAGCAGGAATATGGGATTTCCTTAAAATCAAAAATCACCATTTGTCCAGGTGATAAACCCAAAAAATTTTCTTCATCATATCCATCTGACCTGTAGTTTCTACCAGAAACAAACTGATTTTAAGTGGTTTTAGGATTTCATCTGAAAGCCTGGTGGACAGGTACAGTTGCACCGGTACCACATTTAATTTCTTCCAGAAATGATGGAAGGATGAATCAAACCTTATTTACAGGGATCTTTTATCTTAACATTTGTGGCTTTCATTTTTCCTCCCTGGGAAGTTCCTGTGGCATAAGGGGGGAAGCTGCAAACAGGATTTGTACTTCAACATTTGTCATCAACAAGACGCCCTTCTGTAGATTTTTAAAACCACCCTAAAACATGAAACACATGGGATATAAATAATGGATTAAGAAAATCTTGCTAGAGGTAAGAATATGTAATTGCTGGAAGAGGTTCCTCATTTAAGAGCAGGAATATTTAGGATTTTGGGGAAAGAAAATCCGTAATGAGGAGTCCACAGACAGACAGCTGCATTCCAACCAGACCCTTCCATGCCTTCCCTCAAAAATGTCACATTAAACAATTAAACAACTCTTCCTCCTGGTATTTTAACTGTGAATCTTCTTCTTGATGAGCTGTACACAAACATGACCCGCTCGACTCCCTGAGTCTGACTGGAAACAAGGAAATGGAAATGCAGTTTATAGTAACAGATTTCTTCTGACTTTACAGCTGCAATGTGTTTCATTAACACTTCTGCAGCAATTTGCACTATTAGGAACACATTTGCTTCCAGTAAAAGGAGAGAAAATGCACCAGTGTGGAGTGTAAGGATGGTGTCAGCAGGCAGTGCCTCCCACGGGCTGCAGCGGGCCTGGGGATGGAGATCTCTGGGCAGACACCTCATCACTGGGTCCCTCTATGCCTTTAGCTTTAATAGTTTCCATATATTTGTGATTCTTTAGGGTATAACTCCAAACTCCACACACAGTGGGAGCTGCTGCTTTCCCATTTGGGGCAGACACAACAATTCCTCTCCAGGCCTGGCAGTCAGGGACACCTCACTGCCTCAGGCCTTGAAAAAATGTAAAACAAAAGTGACCTGGGGGAGCAAACTTGGGGTCAATGACTTCATTACCTGAAGCTGTAATTGGAATTAATTAACCCCCAATATGCAAATGACCTGAACATATAAAAGTGTAAAAAACTGTGGCCCATTGTCCATTTTGGGTGCAGCCCCTGGGGGGCTTTGTCTGCCCTAAATGTACCTGAAGGCCCTTCAATAAACAGAACTGCTTTTTATTCCTTTAATTTTGCCTTTTCATTCCTTTAATTTTGGCCTCTGTTTTTAGGTAGCCCAATAAATCATCACCAAACAGGCCAAGAACCCCACAAAACAGGCTGGACACATCCAGGCCTGGTGTGGGATGGAGGTGGCAGTGGCTCCCTCAGCACAGAGTTATTTTCAGGCAGCATTTCTAGAGGCTTGTCAATAATTACTCTGAGGGGAAATAAAATATTTCTCATTCTTTCTCCCACATTTCCTGTGTCTGTAGTACAACACTGTCATTCCTTCATGTTTGTTAGTAATTCCACTACATTTTTGATGTGAGGGAAGAAGAGAAAACACCTTCCCCGGAACACTCCAGAGGAGCCTTGCTCTGAATCACATCTCTCACAAGACCCAACACTGTTGTGCTCTACCAAGGCAGCACCAGAGGAACTTCAGGCTCCTTGTGCTCAGGAAAGATTTCCCAGGAGTTCAAAAATCAGTGGAAACAGTCCCAGGAATTTTGGACTGTTTGGGCTTTTTGGGTTTTGATGTTGCTGCCTCGGCCCTGGCCCTGCCTGCAGCATTAAGTGATGCAATATAAATAATTATACCTAATGCTGCCCATCACATTTTAAAAGAAAGGGCACACTATTGTGAGATGATTTGTAACAGAAACAATCCCTTATTCCTGGATAAAACATCCAGTGAAGGCAGGAAATTCACTCACCAGGAAGGGAAATGATGGAGGCAACTGGAGCTCTTCCAGTCTGGGTTTGCTGGGGACAATGGGGGCAGGAGGTCTTGCAGTTTGCTTGAGAACAAAAAATGGCATTTTTTAGCTGAGGACTGGCTTTGGAAAAGGGCTGGATGGCAAATGGAAAAAGAACAAAATCAAGTGGCCAAAGGGAGTCTGGGTGTGCTGTCCCAGGGTGGCTCAGGACGTGTTAAGGGACTGCAGCTTCAGAGGGAAAAACACATCCTGACACCAAAACGCTCATTAAATTTTACTTCTGGTTCTTTAAAGGAAATCTATTATTTATTTCTGTTCAGATATATTTAATAATTAGCTGAAGAGAAAGCTAGCAGCAGATGGAGACATTCCTGGGGACAATTTGAGTGCTGAATGTTTCATGATGTACAAATGGAACTCGCAGCCCTTTGCTTCAGACAGAAGGGGATTTGCAGAAAATGTGGGAGGTGGCAATATTTTTTTTTTTAAATGCTGTTTGTTTAGCAAATAAATTTTTACTTTATTAAAAACACAAATTTTTAAGTCGTCCTGGGGAGTGTGTTAAAATCCATGTTAACATCTTCATGTTTTACACCAGATGAAAGCAGATCATTCCCATGAATGGAAATGATGCTAATCCCTGGGTAATGCAGACAAAATCCTGAGTGCAGCTGTGAGTGGGCTTGCCTATGACAGCAGCACTTCCTCCTCGCAGGAAATCCCTGCAATTTCAGGAGAGTTGGCACTTCTGCTAATTTTAAACATGAATATTTTGCATTCAGATGAAGACCCCTGGAGGGGTGGCCTTTGCTCCAGGCTGGACTCATCATTCCTGAACAGAAAATATGATTTCAAGGATTTTTTTTTTATTAGAGGGTGGACCTTGCACAATCAAATCTCAATAAAGATGCATGAAATGTCCCCTAACCTAGAAAAAAAACACTATTTTCAGTCCATTCCTTCAGAGTTACTGGGGAATGATGTGAAGAGGGAGCTCAGCCTCCTGCAAACTCCCATCTGCACTTTTTCATGAAAATACAAGCTTTCTTCCTCAAAATTTAAACTTTCCTCCCTCCCCTGTAGCATCAAAAATCCCCTCAAATGTGAATTTTTAAAGTTTGAATTTCAAACATACTTTGCCAAAGCCACTGATGGTCTGTAACTGCAGAGGGCACAAACGCTCCAGGGGCTCTGAGCCCTCCCAGAAGTGCCACAGCTGGGAGAGGAGAGCAGGTCTGGGGGTCCTGGGGCTCCAGCTGGAACTTCTCGTGCTGGGAGCACCAATGCCTTAAGATTTTGTCCTTTCTGTTTTTCAAATCCTGTTCTGCATTTAGTGCATAACTCTAAACTCCATATAGAGTGTAGTTAATTGTCTCCGCATTTTGGTCAGACAAAAAAATTCCTCCAGGCCTGAGATCCAAGGGCACCCTACAGCCTCAGGCCCTGAAAATTATAAACAAAAGTGAATTGGGGGAAGCAAACTGGGGGTATTTGACTTCATCACCTGAAGACCTAACTGGAGAATTAACCCCTGATATCAATAGAACAAACTTATAATTGTCTGAAAAACACATGATCACTGTCCATCTTGGGTGTAGCCTCTTGGGGAGGCTTTGTCTGCTTTTCATATACCTGACAGCCCTTCAATAAATATATAAATATATTCAATATTTATAAATATTGAATATATCTATATAATATATAAAATATATAATATATAAATATAAAATTAAAAAAAATATATTAATATATAAGTATATAAATATATTAAAAATAATATATGTATATGCACAAATATGCAAATATAAAAATGTATACCTTTATAAATACACAAGCATAAATATATAAAATTATAAAATGTAAATACACAAGTATACAAAAATATAAAAATATAAAATTGCATAAATATATAAATAAATAAACATAAAATATGTTATATATAAATATATAAAATATAAATCTATAAAATATAAATATATATGAAATTAATATATAAATATGTCTGCTTTTACCCTTTTACTTTGTCTGGGCTCTGTTTCCAGGTAAGCCCCAAAAAGGCATCAGCACCATCCTTTCCCCAGCATGTGGCAGCCCTGCCCAGGGCACAGCAGTGCCACGTGCCACCCTGGCAGGGGATGAGTCGGTGCCCTCAGCCCTGAGAACACCCTGGAATGTGGACTCTGGGCAGTGCTATGGATGCTGGATGCTCTGCACAGCACACTTGGCTGCCCCCATATATACTGGGTAATAAATGCCCCCTTGGTAGGAGGAGATGGTATTTCATTGCAAAAGTAAAAAAATAATAACGAGGGAAAGTGCTATCTCAGCTCACTGCATAAACAGCTCAAATAAGCAATATGCAGGCATATCATTTGGAACCCAGATTAATAATTTCTGTTCTGAGTGGTGGTAGCTGCCCTGATTTATTGTGGTGATGGTGTTACGGCCTCAGACTTTATTGTCCTTTAAATTATACTGCAGTCTATACAGGAGGCAGACAGGGATCTAAATCAAGTGTTATTGCCTGTAAATTTGGAAACAAATAGTAGTTTTCCCCCCTTTAAATCACTGAGTTTGTGTGTTTTATAAGGTGAACGTTACGACTTTTTATGGGACTGAAGCTTTTGTTTCCTCACCTCTCTCTCCCAGAGCACAGAGCCCATCCCAGCCCTGGGGGATTCACAGCCACTGTGGCTCTGCCTCCTCTCCATTTCCTACAGAGCTCTGAGAGGGGCTCAGATCTGCACTGTCAGGGCACCAGTTATTGATGTTTGTTTTCTGGGGGGCTCCCTGGATGGGGGAAACCCTCCTGTAGCAGTTGTGTGCCTGGAAAAAGGGATTTTTTGGACTTTTTCAGTCTTCAGGTTCTTGTTTATTGTTATCTTATCTAAAGTCCTGCACACTGCCCACACCAGGCTCAGTGTGCTGGAAAAGCACCACAAAATGGCCAATAATTTCTTGTTACAAGGCTTTTTAAGACTAAACCATCCAATTAAGAACTGACACCCATGGCAGAGCCACCACAGAGATGTCCTCTTGGGTTTCTGTGGTTGAGATGACCCCAAGGTATCAGAAAGTCGCTTTTTTCCCAGCCTCGTGACCAAAGAAGAAGTTGAGATTTGTTGGTTCTGCTTTTCAAAGTTGTTTATTTTCTCTTATCTATAACATTCTCTCTCTCTGACCTGCTGAGGTCTGTCCAGCAGGTTGGGTTGTGGCACAGTCCCTGCTCTTGGGGTGGTGTTGGCTTTATATACTAAGAACTACTTGTACTTTATTTACAATAATTTTCCAATACCTATCACCTATGTTAGACAGTCTGTCTCTATCCTAAACCAATCAAACAGTGCCACCATCCCAGCAGAAGATGGAGGACAAGAAGAAGAAGGAGAAAGGCTGGACACACCCTCCATCTTGCCTCTTGAACCCCCATTCTAAATCCCCAAAATTCTACATTTTCACCCTGTGACAAATTCACTATCATTCTACTCAAACTCTTGTGGCTTGTAAACCTTCACACAAAGTTGGTAACTGTTTCCATGGGTCAAAATCCAAGGCACAGGTGTTTCTGATTCTGTGCCAAGGTCTCTGAGCCCCTTGCCAGGGTCTGGAGTCACCCAGGGCAGCCAGAGCAATGTCCTGGGTGCTGACAATGTCCCTGCCTCCAGCACAGGGACAGGGACAGGGACAGTGAGAGGCTCTGACAGCAAAAGGATCGTGTCCCAGAGGGCCTCTACAAACCCATGGCTGTGAAGAGCTTCTGGGGCTGTAAATAGCTGAGAGAGAGAAAGGAGAGACAGGGAAGGGGAGGGAGGGTGGGAGCCTTGTGATGCAGATGGAGGGGAGAGTGGCTGGAGCGTGGTTACCAAGGGACAGCATATGGCACGTTACAAACCCCTCCTTCTCTCCCAAAGCACAGCATTCCAGCTCTCAGCTGAGCACTGAGGGAGCTGGGCAGACCCCTCCTTACTCACACAGGGGCTGAGGGGCTTCTGCTCTGTCCTGTGTGGCAGGAACCTTGGACAGATACAGGGACAGGCAGGGCGGGGACACTCAGTGTCCCCAGCCTGTGGCTGGAGCCATGGACAGAGGATTCGGGGAATTTTCGCACATCAGTTCTGGCTGTGATGCTGCTTGCAGACCTGGTGATGATGTATTTGCCTGCCCTCCTCTCAGGCAAGAAGAAAAACGGTGTAGGCAAAATGTTTCTGTATCTGTAGGCTGGGAACAAATCACGTTTATGTTAGCAGAGCAGCTGTAACCATTAGGGAACCCTGGTGGCCTGAAAGAGCTGCTAAAGAAAACCCTCCTGAGCTCCTGTGACACCTCAGTGGAGATGCTGTGACCATGGGCTGGCCCCAGTGCTGGGCACCCGGTGGGGTCCTGTAAGGTCACAGCTGGGGCAGGAGATGAGGGGAGAATCCTCCCTTTCTGCTCTGGTTTCATTAACAAACAGATTTGCAGTAATGCCTCTCCTCTTCAGCATAGCACAAGCAAAAGCTCTGCGTGTAAATAAACATGAGAAAAGCCTTTGCTATCACATCTGCATATTTTAGTTGAGCAAATGTTGGAGTTATACAGGGAATGAAATGGCCTTAAACTGCACTCAGTGACCATTCCTGATCTCTTCAGTGCTCAGTGCCCTCATGGAGGAGAAACTGTACCTTAACCTGGAAAGTTCCTGAGATTTCTGGTATTAATTCCTGCTGCCATGCTTTCAGGCAATTCAGCAGCTTCTCACCCATGCTGTGCTTCAGCTGAGAGGCAACTCCAGAGAGCTGAGCAGCCCCCATGAGCTGAGCACAGGCAGCTGGCCTACAGTTCTCTGTGCTCTGAAGTGGAAATCTGCACTCAAGAGCTGCAAAAAAGGTGTAAGATGCCACCTTTCCAAGGTGTCAGTGTCCTAAAAACAACGCTAAGAGGCCTCAGCCTTGGATGTGGCAGCCTGTGCCTCACCTCCCCTGTCTGCCTCTTTGTTCAGGCTCTCAGAACAATGACACAGACGCTATCAAGGCTGAACTTGAGATGACAGCCAAGTTTGGAGCCCCTGCTTTTTGAGTGGGTTCATAAATTCAGCATCACATGGTTCACTTTTTCCTTTAGAGATCTATAAAAAGCAGAGTGCATCGTGCCCCAGCGGGGCTTTGGCACCAGAACGGTGCCATTGTGAGAGCAATCTCCCCTGGCTCCTGCTTTAAACACCCTCCTGGAGTCCCTCTGCCCACGTTCTGCTGAAAGCACTCCACAGCTTAACAGGTTTGACATTTTCATTTCTGTTTTCCTTGAAACCCTTAACATCATCTGATTGAGCATTACAGCCTGTTTGCATCCTGTTGCCTGCGAATTTCTATCACAAGCCCTCACACTGGAAGCACGAGGCGTGAGGCTGTGACAGAGATGTCCCGATGAAGTGAAGGATGGCAGATGAGCTGCTGCAGCCCCTCTCCGAGCTGTGCTCTCCTCACAGACCATTCTGTAGATCATTTGCTCTCTGGCTAATGGCTCCTGGCAGGTAGCACAAGAGCCTGTTTTTATTTCATGAGCGCTCTGAGGCTGCTGCCAGGGCTCCGGGGCTCTGCTCTGCCAGGAACACAACTTTGCACTTTTCTCCCATCAGCTGCTGCTGCAAGGGCATCACAGACCCTGTGCTGCTCTGTGCTACCCCTCAGCATCATATTTGGGGGTACAGGCAGTTGGGGAGTATTGTATTGTATTCACAGGGTACCCCCATGGCAGGAATGATGCATCTGATTCCATGTTGTCATTGTCAGAAGGCTAATTTATTACTTTATAACACTATATGATATTAAAGAATATATTATATACTACATTATACTATATTATGTACTATAATTATATAGTATAATTATACTATACTATTACTAATTATTAGTCTATAATTATATGGTATAATTATACTATACTACTACTAATTATTAGTAATTACATTATAATATATAATTAAAATTATATATATAATAATATAATATATATAATTATAATATACTAATATTATTAGTAGTTATTATACTATACTATACTGTTACTATACTATACTATATTATATTAAATATACTATATTATACTATGATACCATATTATATTAAAGAATACTATATTATATTAAAGAATACTATATTATATTAAAGAATATATTATACAATAATACTATATAATATTACCATATTATATTAAAGAATGCTACACTATACTATACTAAAGAATACATAAAGGACACTTATAGAATGCTAAAATATAAAAATTAAAACTCGTGACTCTTTCCAAAGTCCTGACACAGCTTGGCCCCAATTGGTCAAAAAGTCAAAACAACCCAGAGCAAATCCAATGAAACAATCACCTGTGGGTAAACAATCTCCAAACACATTCCACATGAGCACAACACAGGAGAAGCAAATGAGATCAGAATTGTTTTCCTTTTTCTCTGAGGCTTCTCAGCTTCCCAGGAGAAAAATCCTGGGCGAAGGGATTTTTCCAGAGAATGTGAATGCCACAGGGGAGTGAAATGCAGCCTCACCAGGAGCTGTCAGGAGATGGAGCCCATGCCAGGCAGCCTCTCTGCTGGGAGCTCCTGACTAAGGAGCTGCAGTTCTGTTATTAATACTCCACACATTTACATATTCAGGCATTAGCAAGCTGCTCCTCACAGCTCTTCCCAGGTCTTGTCCCACAGCTCTGGAACACGCTGTTCCACAGGAGCCTGTGGCTGTGAAGGACCCAGCTCTGGGCTGTGGGCAGCTCAGTGCCTCGTGCCACTGGAGGTGGCAGCCCCAGCACTGCACCTCCCCAACCCAACACCTGCCCAGGGACTGCCAGGGTGGGGGCCAAAACAGCGCCCAGGTGGGTGCCCCAGAGCTGCACCTTTGTGATTTCAGGACCCAGAACCCCGGGTCCCTCCCCTGATAATTCCCTCCCAGGTGTGTCAGTCCCCTCTCCTCTCCCCTCCCAGCACTGTCTGGCACTCCTGGCATTCCAGAAGGGCCTCGAGTGATTGGCAGATCCAAAGGATGCCCTCTACCCCTGGGGGGCATTGGGCCATCCAGGTGTCCTTTGTCCCTTTGTCCCTCCCCTCCTGTCCCTGCTTGGTGCCTCCCTGCCCCTTCCCTGCCCCTCTCCCCGGGGTTAAAGGAGCAGCAACCACGGGCTCAGGGAGTTCTGTGGGAGCTGGTGCTGCATTCAGAGGCCTGAGGGCCAGAATAAAGCTCTGGATCCAAAGCCTCCCTCAGAACCGACTCCTTTCCTTCACCATCCCCTTAAAGCTTCTCTGCCAGAGGGAAACCCCAGGAGCAGCCCCTGTTATGGGGGGAAGCTCCATCCCAGCACCACCAGAGCTCCTGCAGGCCTGGACTTGTCTGCAGTGCCAACTGCAGCACCCAGGCAGGCAAAAGTGTCTGTGGGGTGAAACACCACACACCCAGGCAGCCAAAAGTGTCTGTGGGGTGAAACACCACACACCCAGCCAGGCAAAAGTGTCTGTGGGGTGAAACACCACAGTGCTGCTGTTTGGCTCAGTAGCAAGGGCCAGACAAGCTCAGGCACGTCCCATTGGCCATATTGGTAATATTCCAATACTCCTTGTACCCCAGACTTCATCCCCCCCACAAATCCTGTTCTGCTCCCCCTCTGCCTTCAGCTTCAGCAAATCCATCCCAGACAAAGCCAAGGCTACAGAGTGCCTGGCAAGCAAGGAGCTTTTCCAAGCCCCATTATGTGTTCAAAGGTGCTGGACATCAGAAGGACTGCATGTCCCTTTCATTGCATAGCAACTAATCCTGCCAAAATGATGATGATGATGATGATGATGATTGCCACAATTTCAGAGCTCTGGGTGTTCCCCCTGGAACAACAGACCACACCAGGGACAGGTCAGTGCTCCCTTCATGGGATGTCAGGTCTGTGTGCCAACACATCTGAGGGGTCCATTCACCTTTGATCTCTCTTTTACCTTCTCACCCTGTGAGCAGAGGCAGACCTGGGTGTTCTGCCAGCCTTTGCCCTGCTGGCAGGCTCTGCTGGTTTGTACACAGGCAGCCCCAGCAGGGATGGCACCTCAATGGCTGCACTCCCTTTCCCTTCCATTTACTTGGGGGTCCAAAGCATGGCAGGGTTCAAAGGACCCCCAGTGTCACAGCAGCACGCTATCATCTCTGGGAGCATGATTATAGCCAGGACTGAAAATTGCACAAAATACCTCCCCAATGATGAAGATTGCAGGGAGGCTGGAAAATTACCTTTTTCATTATGTCTTAAAAACACTGCAATCTCAGGCTGTGTCTGAGATTCCAGGAACTGGTGTGTTGTTCAGAACAGCACTGCTGGAGTGGGCTTGCAGAGAGCAAAGCAAATGGAACCTTCTCTCAGCCAGGTACATCGGGACCCCTGTGACCACTGGTTTTAAATCCCAGTACTCTGAATTTTCCATGGTTGTTGAAAGCTTTCTGCAGCTCCCACTAAACGGCAGGAAATGTTGGAGGAGGTTTAAAAGAGAAATTGGAGCCCAACAGATGCTTTTGCAGGCTCTCAGAGGTGTTCCACTGCCCTGGGCTAACCCGGGACCAGGGCTGGAGAGGGCCCAGGAGAAGGGAAAAGCACAGGGCAGAGTCTCACAGCCGGGTCTGTGTCCCCTCCAGGCTGCACTGGGGATCCTGCAGAGTGGTGGGGTCGTGCAGCAGCTCCTGCAGCAGTGCAGGTGAAGGAACCCCGAATTCCTCTCAGCAAAAACCATCCTGTGCCAGGTGGCAGAGGACACACACTGGGGTGGGAGCACTGAGCCCAGGGTGCTCCATGCCCTGTCCCTGTCCCCTGAGCCAGGGTCTGGCAGCAGCTCTGCCAGCTGCCTTCTCCCCATCCACAGGGTGATGCCCCAGGATTTCAGCTTTTATGTTTTCCATGTGTTTGTAATCCTGCAGTTCTTTAGGGTGTAACTTCCATGTGCAGTGTGAGCTGCTGCTTTCCCTTTTTGGGCAGACACAACAATTCCTCTCCAGGCCTGGCAATCAAGGACACCTCACTGCCTCAGGCCCCAGAGAGGGAAACAAAAGTGACTTGGGGGCAGCAAACTTGGGTTAAATTACCTAATTACCTGAAGCTTTAATTGGAAGATGAACCCCCAATGTGCAAATGGCCCAAATTCATAAAAGTGTGAAAACCTGTGACGCATTGTCCATTTTGGGTGTAACCCCTGTGGGGTTTTTTCTGCCCTAAATGTACCTGGAGGCCCTTCAATAAATATAACAGCTTTTTATTGCCTTAATTTTGCCTGGCCTCTGTTTTTAGGTAGCCCCAGAAAGGCATCAAGGGCTGCCTGCTCCATGGGCACGGGGCAAATTTGTTCTGTGGGCTCCATCCAGGCACAGGCAGAGCACGCAGGTGGGTTGGTCAGACACCTGTGAGCATGGACAGGGCTCAATCCCTGCCTGCCTAAAGGAAGAACCTGCTCCAAACTGTCTGGATAAGGTGCTGCAGAGCCACAGAGACAACTGTGCCAGCCAAAGAGCATCTCTCTACTGCCCTGAGCTGAGTTTGCGCTCTGGAGTGAGGGATGGGCACACCAGGAAAAGACTTTGCCCTCAGGGAATTGGGAACCTTTTTCCTCACATATAGAATAGAATAGAATAGAATAGAATAAAATAGAATAGAATAGAATAGAATAGAATAGAATAATACATCAGCCTTCTGAGAACTTGGAGTGCAGCACCCAGATTCTCTCATTTAAACATCACAGAGGCTCCAGGGGCTGAGGTGCAGCTCCTCAAGCTGGGGAACCTTTCTAAGCAACTTTCTGGTCCTGCACAGCTGCTCACAGAGCATTGGCACCACAGCCCTGGCCAGCAGCTCCCAGCCACTGCACCCCCAGCCTCGGGGAATGTACCAGAATATGGAGATAAATTTTATCCAGCAAATCACAGAGGAAGAGAGCTTTGGCTGGGAGCCCACCCTGAATGGGAGCCAGCAATGAAATTAAAAGGCAGAAACAAACCACAAAAAAAGCATTGTCGAGGAAAAGGAAAAGTGGCAAATTGGTAACAATAAGGATAAATGTGAAGCAAAAAATTGATAAGAAAATCTAAGGGCATTCTGGTAGAATATCCATGGTCAGCAAGGCAGAGGAGAACAGGTGGAACCCTATGGAATATTGAACTGATTGTTAGAGGAATATGATGTAATTGTTGTTACCAGTGCAGAAGCAACCAGGAGAATATTCAAACAGATTTCCTGATCTAGACATGGAAAGAAAAGTGGCATCTAGTGCCAATGAGGGAATGAAGTGCTTTTTTTCTCCTGTGGGTATCAGAGATAGAGCCCAAACTGCAGTTTTAAGGAGAAACTAAAAACCCAACAGCTGCCCCCAGGCCTGGGTGATGGCCTGGAGCAGCTCTGGGTGCAAGGGGTGATTCCAACAAAATGTGTGAGATCTGGAGAGCTCAAGCAGTTGGGAGAGAGTGGTTGGTGTGAGGGAGGGGAGAGCAGGACGAGCCCATTAATGCAGGCTTGGCAGAGCTGACAGGAAAGCCCAATGCTGGAGCATTTAGCAGTGCTGTGATGCTGCTGCACACATTTCCATGGAAAACAGTCATCAAATAAATCTGACTCTGCTCTCTGAGGAGGTTTGGGATTTGGGTGATACAGCCTCTCTTATCCAGGGCTGGAGTTCAGTATTGAATGAGCCTGGTGGCATAAATTGGTGTGAGGAGCAGTTTGGGAGGATGGGGAAAGGAACAGAAGCTGGTGAGGTGCCTCTGGAAGGGTCTGAAGGGGCAGATTGCCATTTCTTGTTTTCCTGTCTAATTTTAGGGGGAAAAAAAAATAAATCACTGTACCACTATCTCTGAACCCTTCTTAGAAACAGCATCACCTTGGAGCAGTCCAGGTGGAGAGCTCACACAATTCTGGGAGCAAGGGGTGATGTCTCTGGTTTTTAGAGCAGGAAGAAAGCACCAGTACCACCCATGGCTTTGTATCCTAGAACAAGAAATTGTATTCTGTCACTGTGATATTTTCTGAAAAATCCCTTTGCAAGGATTTCTTCTATGGCAAGCTTCTCCATGTTTTGCTCCTCTGGAATGTGGTCTGGAAATTGTTTATCCAAACATGTGAATTGTTTTTAATTAATGGCCAATCACAGCCAGCTGTGTTGGACTGTGAGTCAGTCATGGGTTTTTATGATTCATTCTTTTCTAACCTTCTGATGTATCCTTTATTTTTCTTTAGTATAGTTTCAGTATATATAGAATAGAATAGAATAGAATAGAATAGAATAGAATAGAATAGAATAGAATAGAATAGAATAATAAATCAGCCTTCTGAGAACTTGGAATCAAATTCTCACCTCTCACCTCATCCTGGGGACCTCACAACACCACAGCATTCTGGCAGAAAAGGCACTCAAGGGCTATTTCTTCTCTGCTTTATGTGGTTTAATCCTTCTTTCCCCCACCCCAACTGTTCCCACTGCTGGGAAGTAACACATCCCATGTGTCCCTGCACCAAGAACTCCAAACAATGTGCTGTGTTTGGAGGGCTGTGAACAAAACACAGCCCATTTGTGAGGCACTTACTGGTGCTGCTATAAAAAGCACTTCCCATGAAGTGTGCCAGTGTGGCACAGCTGCTCAGGTCACCACTGGTGCTCCAGACACTCTTCCTCTGCCTGAATCAATTTTTGGTGTCATTTTTAGCATGCAGTGAATCTTATTCCTTGCAACAGTATAACAGTAGGGCACTAAATAATCGCATTAGGGGAGGTGAGAACAGATGCATCTTGTTTTTTGAAAACATTATTTCCAATTGAATCAGCCTGGTGAATTCATGCTCAGATATTCTGTGCTGTAGGGACACTTAATAATAAAAGTTCCTTTCACTTGCTTTTCCAGGGGCTCAAATCTAATACACGACTGTCAAACTCCGGTCACTATTGAATTTACACTGGCTTTTTTTCTGGCTATCAAGAGCAACAGAGTGGCCCAACTTGAGCAAATTGTGGCTGTTTGGAGGAGCTGCAGTTTCCCCTCTCAGCCAACACAGCCATGCACGTCTCCACATCATTTAGAAGGCTTCAATCTGGTTTATAGCAGTCAAACTCAGACCAAAGGCAAGAACAAGGAGATGCTGCCAGACCTCCCAAGGGATGATGATGATGATGACCAGGGGTGGCTCTGGGCTGGGCAGCACCAAGCAGGACCTGGCTCTGCTCAGCCCTGGGCTGCTGCTGGCTGGGACCAATCTGGTCACTGTTGAATTTACACTCGATTTTTCCCTATCAAAAGGAACCAAGTGGCCCAACTTGAGCAATTTATGGCTGCTCAGAGGGGCTGGAGTTTCCCCTCTCAGCCAACACAGCCATGCACGTCTGCACATCATTTGGAAGGCTTCAGTTTGGTTTATAAAAGTCAAACTCTTTCAGGCCAAGGGCAAGAACCCAGGTTCAAGGCTTCAATTTGGTTTATAGAAGTCAAACTCTTTCAGCCCAAAGGTAGGAACCCAGGAGATGCTGCCAGACCTCCCAAGGGGTGGTGATGATGACCAGGGGTGGCTCTGGGCTGGGCAGCACCAAGCAGGACCTGGCTCTGCTCAGCACTGGGCTGCTGCTGGCTGGGACCAGCCTGAGCACTATTGAATTTACACTGGCTTTTTCCCTGGCTATCAAAAGCAACCAAGTGGCCCAACTTGAGCAATTTGTGGCTGTTTGGAGGAGCTGCAGTTCTCCTCTCAGCCAACACAGCCATGCACGTCTCCACATCATTTAGAAGGCTTCAATCTGGGTTAATAGAAGTAAAACTTTTTCAGGCCAAGGGCAGGAACCCAGGAGATGCTTCCAAACCCCCCAAGGGATGATGTCCTGGTTGGAGGCAGAATGACCAGGGGTGGCTCTGGGCTGGGCAGCATCAAGCAGGACCTGGCACTGCTCAGCCCTGGGCTGCTGCTGGCTGGGTCCAGTCTGAGCCCCTGCAGGGCAAAGTGGTTTTTCCTTCTGTCAGAATGAAGTAAATACCACCCCACTGGCTGAAGGCACAAGTCTCAGGCTAACAGGCATAAAAAGCCTTTTTTAGCAGAGTTTCTGAAGACGAGGCATTTGAAGTCGGCGTCTCCGATGGGTCCCGTGGCAGCTGAGCACCTGTGATTACGTGCTTTCATTAGATTTTTGTGTTAATTGAAAATGCTTTTGAAAGCCATGGAGTGCTGTTGTGCTGCAGCCTCAGTGACCTCAGCCAGGGCTGAAAAAAGGAGCTCTTTCCTTTGAAGCACCCAGGGAAGAGGAGTCTGGCGCCAAGATGCTCAGAAAATTGGTTCTATTATTATTTTAGAAGCAGAACAAACAGATTTGGCACCAGCAGCAGAGAGCCTGGCCCAGGTCAATGTTTCTTGCCTGGGCTTTTTCCATTCCCACAGGAATCCACAGGCCTCTCCCAGCTCTGCCAAATGCTGAGGGGCTCCAGGTACCCGGAGAGGAACTCACTCCAGGACAAGTTCTCACTGGAGCTGAAAGAACTTTAGAAAGGAGATTTCCTCCCCCATTTTCCCTGGCTGGAGAGCTGCAGTGAGTCAGGCTTGCTGAGAGTGATTCAAGACTGGGTTTTATCCATTCAAACACCTGCATTTCTTTCTTATTTAGCTGGATCCATCCAAAAAGAACTCAACAAAGACACGGGGTTTCATGCAGAAATCGAGTAAAAGCTATCATACAATTTTGCTCTGATGGGAGGCAAATACAGAGTAATTTGGGCTGAATTTTCCTTTAAGTTTCTTTGGAAATGAAACCTGAAATGGCAAGGAGGATGAGGGAAATTGCTCCTCTGTATCCCTGGGAGCTGAAATTGCTGAGTACTGCAGAGCTCCACCAAATCCCCTTATTCAGGACACACTCTTGCAGCATAGGTAGATGGGACAGGGCTGAGATTTGAGAATGTCACAAGCAGCACCATGAGCAGGCAGGGGCTCTTTTCTATCCACCATGTGCATAACAACCCTGGTAGGCAGAACATTTTCAAATATCCTCAATGTAAAACTCCTTTTCTTTTAAATGAATCTGCTTACCATGTATATGCCATGCAGATAGATAAGGGATAATGTGTTCAACACAAGGTAATAATTCTTCATCATGCGAGCGCCTATATTCACAGACAACCTGCAGCTGAGAAAATTAAGTGTAGGCAGGCCCCAGAAATACCTGTTTGGTCATCCAGTAGAGCAGAGAACAAGCACTGAAGAGTTCAGCCTTCTGTGTGTCATGAGATGACAGAACCAGGGGTCAGTGACCACTCCTTCTGCACATTCCCACACTGTCCAGCAGAAAACTGACTCTGAGCCAGCACAACAAAGTTTCTCCTTCCTTCAGATGAGCCTTGTCTTGGTTTGGAAAGCCAGGAGTCTGCTAAGGAAGGCAGGAGCCTCCCCTGAAATGGAGAATGTAAACCCTCCCCACCCCTCCCTATTGCTATAAATTTTAAATTAAGGGGCTCTCAAGCAAAAATATGGGAGCAGGAAATAACAGTTCTTTAATAGAGAAGAAAAATAAAAGGATAAAATAAACAATGCAGTGAACTAAAGCAACAGTGGCAGAGTCAGAACCCAGCTGGACACCCTGTGGGTCAGGCTGGTGGCAGCAGAACCATTGGAATTGTGGCTCAGCCCTCCTGCAGTGCCAGGGCTGGTTCTGCTGGAGCAGGGATCCTGGAGAAAGGTGCAGTCTCTGCCTCTGCAGATCCAGGGCAAGAGGCAGCTGCTGTTCCTCTGGGCAATGCAGTGCAGAAGCCGTGCTGGTGTTCCAGAATCTCCAGATTCTATCCGGGTAGGAATGCTTGGCTCCTCCCTCTGGGCTCCCATCTGCCAATGGGATGCTGTAGTTCTTATCAGCCATGCAGGGACATTCCAGAGCTGGTATCAGCAGGTGTCCCCTCCCAGAGAGGTGTGAATGTGGTCACTCAAAGAGAGATAAGGCAAACTGCCCACTTGACAAAGGCAATCTGCCTTACAGATGGTAATAGAACACATTTTGCATTGCAATCTGGAACAGCCTGTGGTGGATACCCACATGCTTTCTCCAGGTCAAGGCTGTGGTGGGATCTACATCTCTGATAGGGCTGGGAAGCAAAGCTCCTGTGGCCTTTGGTCACTGCTGACTGCACTGTCCTGGGGCACAGGGTCACTCAAACACACCACACTCAATGTGCATCTGCAGGGCATTTTAAGGAAGGCACTTTAAAAATGAAGACATGAAAGTGCCTGCAAATCTAAGACACCCCACACCACAAACGTGTCAGTGGAGTTTGAGAACAGGCTTGACAAATAATGGAGCATCTGTTCTGCAAAAAGCAGACAAAGGGAATAATCAGGCCTGGGCTTCTTTTTAGATCATAATTCACTGCTGGAGTGTGAGTGTCTGTGGCTGGACTCCTGATAAGCAGCAGGCAGGCAGGATGTGGTGACCAGCTGGTGCTGCTGGCAGGGCTGCCTGCACTGCAGCAGGGCTGGAGCAGGACAGGAGGGGAAGCCACAGCAATTCTGTGGGAGAGGAGGGGAGAGGCAGGCACTGAGCCCCAGAGCACAACTAGTGTCACTGTGGATGGTTCTGGACCCCACACTGCTGAACCACACAATGCCATGAGGATTTTTTGCCTTTTCTTTTATATACTTTTGATGAATTCTCAGTAACATGCCCTTAACATGCATATTTGTGATTCCTTAAATCTAAAAACTTAACATAGTCATAATATTCTGTTAGGTCAGGAAAGCAAACATCCTAAATGCCTTGCAGTTGGAGACTGGAAAGCCCTGTGCTATCTTGAAAAACCAAGGTCCCCTCTAAAATACATCCTATAAACCAGGATTGGGCCCATCCGGGGAGGAATACTTTGAAACAGGAGGATGTCACACTATTCATTCAAGCCTCTAATTGGGGGATATTCATTAGATATGCTAATTTGCAAGGTCAATTAAATTACGTACGTCATCGTGTGTGCATTTCAGCACGCTCCACCTTGGCAAAGTGGTGCACTGTCACACACATCTTTTATGGAAAATCCTTTCCTGTGGATTTTTCCTCCTGAGAAGCTGAGAGGCCTCAGGAACAAAATGTAACCAATGGTTATCTGCTGCTGTGGAATGCAACAGGTGCATCTGGGATTGGCCCATGTTGGATGTTTCTAATTAATGGCCAATCACAGCCCAGCTGGCTCGGACAGAGAGCCCCAAACCACAAGCCTTTGTTATCATTCTTTCCTATTCTATTCTTAGCCAGCCTT
Organism: Agelaius tricolor; assembly: GCF_023055355.1. NCBI lineage: Eukaryota > Metazoa > Chordata > Aves > Passeriformes > Icteridae > Agelaius > Agelaius tricolor. Next base: position 3,532,047 of record NW_027269296.1, on the reverse strand, counting down.
CTGATGAAATCCTTTCTTCTATTCTTTTAGTATAGTTTTTAATGTAATATATATCATAAAATAATAAATCAAGCCTTCTGAAACATGGAGTCAAATCTTCATCTCTTCCCTCATCCTAAGACCCCTGTGAACGCCGTCACAGCGCACCATAAAGATCCTTATTAAATACCAAGATAAAAACCCTTTATCCCTTAACTGTGCTTGGTGCTGAGGGAAAGGCACCACCCACACTGCTGTACCCCACACTGGGGCTGCTGTGCCCTGCCCTGAGCCCTGCCAAGGCTCCCAGCCCCTCCACACTGAGGGCACGGCAGGAAACTAAAGAGCCAGAAAAGCAAAGAACTGCCAGAGAGAAGAAAAACGACCCAAATGTAAGTGACAAGTGTTGTTTGAATAGGAAACAGTGTCTCGCTGAACTCTGCACATAAAATGAGTGGAGAGAGTGGGAAATGTCTGAAGCAATTTGCAGGAGTTTATTGAATCCCCACGGGGAGCTCCAGATGGTTTGTGTGGCCAGTGTGGCTTTTGTTGCTCGTGCAAAAGCTGCCCTGAGTTTTCAGGAGCGTTCGTGCTGGCAGCAGGGTTTGCTTTCCTCTCTCTCTACCTGCACTGACAGGGGGATTTTCTCCCCACAGGGACCCCTCTGTCCTCCCCAGTGCCACCACCAGCCCTGGACAGGAGGGCCCTGCTGTCCCTGTGCAGCACCTTGGTGTTCCTCCCCCTTTCCTGTGTCGTTTGGGAGTCACAGGCTCATCCTCAAACCTGCACTTCTGTTTTTTATGACGCTTAAAGATGTTTTTGTGGGCTCTATAATGAGACAATCTGTTGTCATCAGGCTGTTCCAGCGGGTTTGTAGGCAGGATAATGCTCTGGCACAGCATTTCCCTGAGGGATGAGATCCACAGGGCTGCTCCTGGCTCCTGTTACAGCTTCCTGTGACAGCACCAGGTACGAGCCTCCACCCTGTGCCCCACGAGTGTAAAGACATCAGGTTTGAACCTACAAGATCCCCACACAGCTGTGGAAACCCAAGGCACTGGGAATATTTCTCTGTCTGCTCTGAGGGGTGCTGATCCCCAGGGGAGCTCTGACTTTGACCCTCAGTCATGGAGAAAGTTTTCTGAACTCCAGAACAGACTGGAATCCACAAAAGTGTGAAATAGATTATAGAGAGTAGTGTAGGTGTTATCACCTGGTGAGAAATTGAGGTTTTGGGATTTTCAGTATGTTGTGGATGGAAGCAAGATGGAGGGCACAGGGTGTCATCCTGGGTTTCTTCTTCATGCTTCTTCTTCCTCCTTCTCCATGGGTTTGGGTGGCATTTTGTAATTGGGCAGAAAAGTCCCCATTGGGGGCTCTTTGTGATCAGTTATTGGGTTAAAAGGGAAAATAATCCAGGTGTCAGTTCTTCATTGGATAGTTTAGTCTTAAAAGACCTTGTAACCAGAGATTGTTGGCCATTTTGTGCCTTCTAATGAAAAGCTGCTGAACTCACAGCAGTGAGGCTGTTTTAGTGATCAGAAATAATGAACACCTGAGTCTGAACATGAACTGCTGCCTCAAGTGCCTTCAATGCAGACCCAGAGAAACCCAAAACTGGGACCCCCACACTCAGTCCTGTCATAAACAGTACAGCCATCCCCTGCAAACCCTCCCCAAACTCCTCTTGGAGCACCAGAGCCAGACTTTCAGCCTGTGCAGAGCAAATGACTCCCAGGACCGGGGGAGGCAGCAGCTCTGGGGTAGTCTGTGACTTTGCAAACCACCTCCAAGGCAGAGAGAAGCCCTGAGTCAATTTTACATCCCAGCTATTCTTTCCTTGCAGTTTCTGATCAGCCCCCACCATCTGCTGTGTTTTCACTGTGTTCTACCTAAAGTAGGAAAAAAAGTATTTGAGGTTTGGGGGTTTTTTTTCAGTTGTGCATTTTTAATTGGACTATAAATTCCACTTTGTTGTGTTCTAGAATGTTATTTTTATTTTCCAATAGAACTGTCTCTTCTTTGATGAGGGCAGAGATTTATTACCCAATTTCCAGCTTTACGCCTCCCTTTTGGTCTGTTGTTTTAGCTGTTTCCTGGTTATACAGACAATCCCTATTCCCCATCTTTTTATAGTTGAATTTCCTCAAGTCCTTGTGTCTGCACTACTCATTAATGCCCACTTCTTTCACTCAGTCTCTTCAGGATTCATCCTGGATCCATCCACAGGCCTACATTTCCATTTTATATCTTCTTGAGGATGTCTCTGAGCTTTCCATAATTAGACAAGACATTGTCATTGGGCAGTGTGATGTTACAGTGATTTTATGGCCGTGTTTATGCTCTGTCCCCATGCCCAAACCCTGCTCAGAATTACTGAAAGGCCATTGCATGTGTTTATTTTTATACACCCATGGAGAATGTCACATCACAACTTTCAGTCCAGCCTCTGGTTGCTGGTAGGCGAAGCCACAGCCTCTTGCCCAGAACCCTGAACCAGTAACTTCTATTTCAACTGAGTCTGTGCAATGGAAGGAAAATGGAGCCAAAGTTAATTTAAGCACAAATACCCTGTAACCTGCTAATTAAACCAACTCCCCTGTGCTCTGCCCTAAAATACCTCCTCATTAATAGGCAGGGCAGCAGGGACACAAGTAGGACACAGCTGTGCCCTGGCAGAGGGCTCTCCTGGCTTGGGCACTGCCAGCCCAGCATGGGGTGGGCATGGAGACCTTGAGGGCCTGCCCTGGGCACCTGGAGGGCTGAACTGCCCTGGGCACTGCCCTGGGTACCTGAGAGCTGAGCTGCTCTGCACACCTGGAGAACTGAGCTGCTCTGCACACCTGAGAACTAAATTGCTCTGCAAACCTGGAAATTTTGAGTACCTGCCCTCCACACCTGGAGAGCTGAACTGCCCTGGGCACCTGGAGACCTTGAGTACCTGCCCTGCACACCTGGGCACCTGAGAGCTGAGCTATTCTGCACACCTGAGACCTTGAGTGCCTGCCCTGCACACCTGGAGGGTTGAACTGCCCTGGGCACTGCCCTGGGTACCTGAGAGCTGAGCTGCTCTGCACACCTGAGAACTTGAGTACCTGCCCTGCACACCTGGGCACCTGAGAGCTGAGCTGCTCTGCACACCTGAGAACTTGAATACCTGCCCTGCACACCTGGAAGGCTGAACTGCCCTGCAGACCTGGAGACCTTGAATACCTGCCCTGCATTGCTGGAGAACTGAACTGCCCTGGGCACTGCCCTGCCTGGCCCTCAAGAGCCACAGCAAACCCCAACCAGGCTGTTCCAAAGGATGATTTGTAGGCAGGATAATGCTCTGGCACAGCATTTCCCTGAGGGATGAGATCCATGGGGCTGCTCCTGGCTCCTGTTACAGCTCCCTGTGACAGCACCAGGTACGAGCCTCCACCCTGTGCCCCACGAGTGTAAAGGCATCAGGTTTGAACCTACAAGATGTTGGGTGCTGGCCCTGCTGCAGCCAAAATGCAGCCCAGGGCTGCTCTGGTGTGTGGAGGTGACTCCAAGGGACAATTCAGGTTTTAATTCCAAGCCCTGCACTGCCCACGGGGCTCAGTTTCTGACCTTTCTGCACAGGATTGCCGTGTTTATCTAAGCAAAGCCTTTTTTGCTTCTAAACTAAAGAACCAACCCACATCCTTCACTATTATTTCAGTCTATTTATACAAAGTGTAGCTCTGTGCAGACTTGAAAGGTCACAGGAAAACCCAGGGAGTGAATTGGCCCCTTCGGTTCTAATACTGCCTTGACATTGGGAAGATTCCTTGTATTAATCCAGGAAAAGGCACAGGTATTACTATCTGATTCCACTTAAAAAAATCAAAATTTGCAGAAAGATTCAGAAGAGAGAAAAGTCTCCCGCCATCCTTTGGAAAAGTGTTTCCAGTGGGGGTGGGTGAGCAGCAGGAGGAGGAGGAGGAGGAAAGTTCAGAAAGGCATTTGTGTTTATCCCTGTAGCTCCTCAGACAACCCCCATGTTCCTCTGTGACCTTTCACTTGCACTCGTCCTGCAGAGCCAGACCTTTGTGTGTCTTTGTTTCAGCATTTCAAAGCAGGGATTATTTGAAGAACACCCAAGGAAAAAATAAGTTTCTAATATCCACGCAATATACCCTGTAAGAATATGCTTCAAAACACACTTGAGCAAGATGAACAACCCCTGCTTGGATGAGCTCTGGGAGGAAAAGCGAAAAATAACATTATTAACAGTAAAATCTGTGAAGGACAAAGCAACACACATGGCTGCACTGATGACCATGGCCCATGGCCCATCACTGTGACTGAGCAGAGCCACCAGCCCATGGGGACATATCCTGGTGTCCCCAGGAGAGCCACAATATCCTCAGCAGCTGTCTTGGTTTGGAAAGACAGGAGTCTGCTAAGGAAGGCAGGAGCTTCTTTTGAAATGGAGAATGTAAACTTTCTCCACCCCTATGAATTGCTGTAAATTTAAATTAAGGGGCTCTCAGGTAAAAATATGGGAGCAGAAAATAACAGTTCTTTAATAGGGAAAAAAATAAAAGGACAAAATAAACAATGCAGTGAACTAAAGCAACAGTGGCAGAGTCAGAACCCAGCCTGACACCCTGTGGGTCAGGCTGCTGGCAGCAGAACCATTGGAATTGTGGCTCAGCCCTCCTGCAGTGCCAGGGCTGGTTCTGCTGGAGCAGGGATCCTGGAGAAAGGTGCAGTCTCTGCCTCTGCAGATCCAGGGCAAGAGGCAGCTGCTGTTCCTCTGGGCAATGCAGTGCAGAAGCCGTGCTGGTGTTCCAGAATCTCCAGATTCTATCCGGGTAGGAATGCTTGGCTCCTCCCCCTGGGCTCCCATCTGCCAATGGGATGCTGTAGTTCTTATCAGCCATGCAGGGACATTCCATAGCTGGTATCAGCAGTGTCCCCTCCCCAGGGAGGAGTGATTGTGGTCACTCAGAGAGAGATAAGGCAAATTGCCCACTTGACAAAGGTAATCTGCCATACAGATGGCAATTGAAAACATCCTGCATTGCAATCTTCCACAGCAGCCAAAGCCAGGTGTGTGACACAGGAGCTGTGGCACCCTTGGCAGCCAAAGCCACCTGTCCCCAAACCCCTGTGCTGCCAGGGTGAGCTGTGAGTGCTGCCAGCCATCCCTCCCTGAGGGACAAGGGGATGAGGGTGGGGTTCTCTCTGACCAGCTCCAATATTCACACTGCCAGGGGATTCTATTGACCAGCCGCAGCTGCCAAAGAGATTAACTTGGGACACCCTTGTGTCTGGATTACTCTGCTGGAGGAAATGAGGAGCTGGAGGTTTCCTTAAGTGAGGGGAGAAAGGAAAGAAATGTCATGAAACTCGTGTCTGGAACCCATTCAGTTGTTTTAGCAGCACATCAGTGAATGAAGTTCAGAGCAGCTCCTGCTGCAAAAGCAAAAGAAACCCAGTTGGAATAAACATTCTAATCCAGTCAGGGTTTCTGTCTTCATCTCCAAGGGGACTGCAGGATCATTACTGCATTAAGGCTCAGCTAAACAAAGCAGGAGGAACAGAAGTTGTAGCTGTAGGATTTTTGGTTTCATCAAGCCTGACATCTCTGAGATAACACATAATTTTCATCTCCATTTGAAAGCATTAATAAAAATTTGTTAGTTCAGCATGAATGCTTTGGGAAGAACCTCCCAAATCCACAAAACTGAACAAAGAGCTCGAATGCACTGAAATGAACTCCTGTTTATTGGGGTAGAAGCATTTTATTACTGAAAATGGGAAAGGATCACACCTGGAGCTCCAGGCAGCACTGGCTGCCTCATACCTGCCAGGAGGGAGAGGATCCACACTGAGCCAGGGTCACTGCTGATCCTGAGCAGAGAATCACCTTCCTGGGCCTTAATCCTACCATCTGCAGGCTCCAAAAGTCACATCCCTCCTCCCCTTGCCTTCTAGCTGGTGTCTGTTTTTTTCTCTTTGCACTATAAAGCTGGAGGATTCTCTTTCTACTACAAAGCTGAGCAAAGCACTAAGCTGGGTTATCCCACTCATTGTCTGGTGAGACCTGACTTAGGTCAGGCCTTGCAGCATTTCCATAAACACTGCTTAGGAAGTGAAATAATTCACACCACGTTTCCTGGGAGTATTTTCCCAAGAGGGACCTGAGCAAAGCCTGGAGAAGCACAGAGCTCCAAGGAAGGCAAGGTCACCTCCATGGCTGGGGCACCCCTAGGGCAGCAGGGAGGGGGGCAAGGACAGACCCCACCTCACTTCTTGGCTCAATTTCAGATTTTTTCTGCCCTGTTGCTGCATTTCAGCAGCAAGGCCCACCACAGGAGCTGGAACACAACCACTGATTCCCAGTGCTGCCTCATAAATCCTCATCATTATTGCTGCCTTTTTTGGGCTTTCCTAGAAACAGAGGCCAGACAGAATGAAGAGACTAAAAGCAGATATATCTAATGAAGGGCCTTCAGGTACATTTTGTGCAGACAAAGCTCCCTCCAGGGGCTACACCCAAGTTGGAAGATGGTCACAAGTTTTTCAGACAGATGTAAGTTTGGTCCATTTACATATCAGGGGTTAATTCTTCAATTACAGCTACAGGTAATGAGGTCAGATACCCCCCTAAATTTCTCCCCCCACAATTCACTTTTGTTTATACTTTTTGGGGCCTGAGGCAGAGGGTATCCCTGGATCAGGCCTAGAAGGATTGTATTGTCTGACCCCAATATGAAGAGAGTAGTTAACACTCTATATGGAGTGTAGAGTTCCACACTAGTGCAGTGCAGGATTTGAAAAACATAAAAGCTAAAATCCTAAAGCATCATTAGAGCCCAAGATGCTACTGGTAGATTTTAGCTAAGGGAATCCCACAAAGCAGGGGAAGTGCACAGACTCACCCTGGCAGAGAAGCCAAGGCCAACAGCAGCTGTAGGAGAGCACAGACCAGGGCAAGAGGATGCAACCTGAATGCCCTCAGCCCCCTGTCCAGCCCCTTGCTGGGATTGTACTGGGACTCACATGTTTGCAGTCCTGGAGTCTCTGTGCTGCTGGCTGACCCCAAGATGTGTCAGAGTCTCTTTTCCCAGCCCAGCAACTGAAGAAGGAGTCGGGATTTTTCTGTTCTGCTTCTCAAGGTTGTTTATTTTTTGTAATCTATAACATTCATTCTCTGACCTGCTGAGGTCTGTCCAGCAGGTCGGGTTGTGGCACACTGACCACCCTTGGGGTGGTGTTAGCTTTTTATACTAAGAACTACATGTACATTATTTACAATAAGTTCCCAATACCTATCAACTATGTTAGATAGTCTGTCTCTACTCTAAACCAATCCCAAAAGTGCCACCATCACAGCAGAAGATGCAGGCCAAGAGGAAGAAGGAGAAAGGCTGAACACACCCAGATTCCTCCATCTTACCTCCTGAACCCCCATTCTAAACCCCCTAAAATTCTACATTTTCACCCTGTGATAAATTCACTATCATTCTACTTAAACTTTCATGGCTTGTAATTCCTCATATAAGGTTGGTAATTTTTTCCATGAGTCAAAGACAAAGGCACAGGGGTCTTGGGCTCTGTGGCAGGGTCTCTGAGCCCCCTGGCAGGGGCTTGAGCCCTCCAGGACAGTCAGAGAGATGTCCTGGGTTCTGACATGCAGCAGCTTAATTCTGAATATTGCAGAGGACAAGTGGCAGTGACCCGACACTTCATCTAATCAGATTCACGTGCTGCTGCCCAGCACAGTCCTACTTACTGCTGGGCCAGAAGATGCTAGAAGCATCTTTTCCAAATAGCTTTTAAATATATTACACGCCTCAAGAAGAAAGTGCTGCAGGAACTGGCTGGGCTCTGCAGTGGGGGGGGTGTCTGCTGCATCCTCCCTGCATTTGCTTTCACATGGGCAGCTCTACTTATTAATCTTGCTTTTTGTCACTTAACTCTGAAACTGAGGATATCACTCAAGTTCTGCAGCAGTTACTTGTAAAGGAGAGGAAATTCAGGGATGCTGTCCCCAATTCATTCCATGGTCCAGGCACGGAGCAGTGACCCCCATGGGGCTGTTCCCTGCTGCTCATCCCACACACAGGAGGAAGAAGAGGAGGATTGTTTTGCCCAGCTTGATGTGGTTTCCCCCCAGACAATCTGCTTTCTGCACAGCCCCTGTGAGAGGAGGACGCCAGCTCGTGTTCACTGATTTATAAATAGGGTGGGAAATAGGAACCCTTCACTCCTCAGCTTTCCTGTCAGAAATCTCTTCCTTCAATATGCTTTTAAATTAAAGTCAAATTCAGCTCAACTGCATGCTCAGCTCCTTTTGCAGCTCCCACTCACCAGTATCCCTTTTTCTCAAGCTTCTTCAAACCACTTTTCCATTGAATTCATGCTACTCCCAGTTTACAGCTCCCAGTTTACAGCTCCCAGTTTACACCATTACAAAGGAGACGCACCTAAAATGTAAAAAATGGCAGAAAAAAACCTATTCCAGAAAAAGAAAAGAAGTTTCCCTTCAATCAGTAGATCCATTAACCCTTCCAGAGACCTGCCTGCTCCCTGGAGCAGTTTGCTCATTGGTGCTAACGAGGCATGAGTTATTGCTCATGTTTATGATAGGTTGATGTATCCCATTAATTAGCTCTGCATGAATCAATGGAAGCCACTGAACACATAATCCTTGGTAATTCATAACTCTGGAGCAGAGGAAACAGTGTCCTCAGCACTAAATAAACAGTCATGATGATGATGAATCTCAGAATTCCACAAAACATCAGGGCTCCAGGGCTGGTGTGAGCAGTTCCAGGGTCAGGTCAGTGCTGAGCTGCCAGGGGCACAGTGACATCCTCTGTCTCGAGTGACAAAGGGCTGTGTGAAGCACTGCACAGTGACTAACACTCAGTTTTAACTGGATTTGGATCTCTTAATAAAGCTTTCCTCTTCCACCTCCTCTAGAATTGGAATGCTTTTCTAATTCCCCCCTTTTCTGATCTACCAACTAATAATTTACCCATTTTAATTTGTGATTCACTGTGTTTAGTCATAATAATGAATATTCAGCTTCATTAGCAGATACTTGGTTCAGTTCCTACTGAGACACTCAGCTCTGCCAGGGTGGCAGCTGGATCATTGGCAGCAGATCCCTCTGGCACTGGGGTCACTGAAAGTGAATCCTTTTGGCACTGGGGCCACTGGCAATGGATCCATCTGGCTGTGGGGTCACTGACACTGAATTCCTCTGGCAGTGGGGTCATTGGCAGTGAATCTTTTTGGCAGTGGAGTCACTGGCAGTGGATCCTTTTGGCAGTGGAGTCACTGGCAGTGGATCCCTCTGGCAGTGGGATCATTGGCAGTGGGGTCATTGGCAGCAGATCCCTCTGGCAGTGGGGTCATTGGCAGTGAATCTTTTTGGCAGGGGGGTCACTGGCAGTGGATCCTTTTGGCAGTGGATCCCTGTGACAGTGGATCACTGGCAGTGGATCCTGTGACAGCAGGATCTCCCTTTGGGGCAATAGTCCCCAGTTCTGTAGGAACACAGTGCTGATGGCACTGACATGGTGCCCATGGCACTGAAACAGTGCTGATGGCACTGATGTGGTGCCCATGGCACTGATACAGTGCTGATGGCATTGAAGTGGTGCCCATGGCAGTGACATGGTGCCCATGGCGCTGATGCTGTACCCATGGCAGTGACATGGTTCTGATGGCACTGAAGCTGTTCCCATGGCAGTGACAGTGTACCTATGGCACTGACATGGTGCTGATGGCACTGACACAGTGCCTATGACAGTGACACGGTGCCCACAGCACTGACGTGGCACTGATGGCACTGACAAGGTGCCCATGACAGTGACACGGTGCCCACAGCACTGACGTGGTGCTGATGGCACTGACACGGTGCCCAGGACAGTGACACGGTGCCCAGGACAGTGACACGGTGCCCACAGCACTGACGTGGCACTGGTGGCACTTGGTGCCCATTACCTCTCTGGAGCAGGGTGCCCACAGCAGGTGCTGCCCTCCCCCGAGCTCAGTCCCGGGCTGTGTTTGGGTGCAGTTCCCTCCCCTGGCACAATCAGAGCCCTTTTGCCAGGGGAAAAGCTCAGCCCAGACAGGACCAGGACCCTGCTCTGCTGTGAGCACCCAGCTCTGCACGGGCATGTGCCAAGCCCTGACCCCGGGCAGAGGGGCAGGGGCAGGATAAACCCACTGCCAGGGCAGGCTGGGAGCTGGCAGGGCACCCACCATGGTGACAGGGACACCCAGCCACCCTCCATGAGGTTTTTAAAAGCTGGTTTTGTGAAGGAGTGATGGGGGTAGGATGGTCAGGATGGATGGAGAGCAGAGATCTCTGCAGCCAGGGCTGGGAACTTGGGGTTTATTGCAAAGGGCCTGGGTGCAGGGCCCTGCTGGGAGCTGCCAGCCACAGCTCAGAGCAGGCCTGAGAGAAGTAAAGAGAGGGGTAAAGAGAGAGAAGGCAAGAGCGTGGAAAAGAGGATGAAACAATAAAAGAGAGGATGAGACAGCGAGGTTCCGGTTACAATACCATAAATCTTCTTCTGTGCTGAATATTCTGATTCTCACTAACCAATCTAGTACAAGATACAAATCCTACAGCATTTCCATACAGCCTATAAGAATCATTCCATTACCACACTGGGTTACATTTTAAACCCTACAAACTCCTCTTTGGGCCCCTTCTGCCAAGCTGGCAGGGTCTGCTCTGAGCCTTGGGCCTGTCTGCAAGCAGAGGGGATTGTTTGATCAAAAGGGGATCACCTTCAGCTGGCCATGCCATTGTTTTCCAGTTGTTCAGGAACTGAGGGATCTCAAAGCTTGCTTTCATTTCAATCTCACTTATAGTTTCCATATTCTCAAAATCTTTTGCCAGGCAACCATATTTATAAGGCTTTCCTGTTTCATCTTCCCCAACGGTTTTGATCATTTAGGGGATGTGGAATCCCTTTGGAGCTCTGCTGCCAGGCAGGTCCAGCACGTCCCCTCACATCCCCTGGTCTGTGTGTGGTTGTTTGTAAACCGAGAGTACAGATGACAGGAAAATAATGAAAGCATTTTTCACAGCAGATCCTTTTGTCATTCCCCCTTTTTTTTTTTTCTTTCATTCCCTGGAATAAAGTGCTGCTGTTAAGCCAGCAAATCTTTCAGCTGTAATTAGCCTGGGCATTCAGAATTGAAAATTAAGAAATGGTTAAAAGAAAGAGAGGGAAAATAGCCATTCATAAAATATATTGAAGATTGTAGGTTTTATAAATGCCGTCCCAAGGCAGATCTTTCCCACCATAAAAGATTTCAGTCAAGACAGATTGGGAAGGAATTTGTATAAAATTGTGAGCTTTTATTCTCACAGGTCCCAGTGTGGGCCCCTGTGCTGCCCCCATCTCCCGTGCCCAGCAAGTGCCACATCCTGGCAAAATCTGTTTTTTCCCACTGCTTAACAACACTTGAACATTAAAATAGCAAGAGGAAAAGGCAAAATCAGTCTCTGAATCTCCCAATTACACCTTTGGCTGCCCCAAGCACCAGCAGCAGGGGCAGGTCAGTCCTGCAGAGCTCCACACTCCCTCTGCATCCCACACTTCCTGGAGACCTGTTGAAATCTATTACAGACCTTTGATCTCTTCCTGCAAAAAGGATTTTTCTGAGGAGAGGAGATGGGATTAAGCAGGAACAATTTTCCCAGGGCATTCTGTGGGGTTTTTTTTCCCCCCCTCCCTTCTCTGCTTTCTTTTAAACAGAAGATGCCAACAGCAAAGATCCTCACAAGGTTTTGGGACTGTCAGCTCCTGAATGGAATCCATTCCATCAGTCAAATTTAGCATCTATCAGGAGCAAATACTCAGCATGTGGCAAAAAAATCTTGCAAAACGGAACTGTTAAATATTTAGGGCAGATGACAAACAATGTGTCATAATATTTGCAGAACTGCATTTGCCTTTCAATGCCTTGTCTCAGTCAAGGCCCCAGTTTTTGGAAGCATCAATGCAAGAGTGAGAAGCAAGTTGACTGTTGGTGTTTGGCTACACTGTGAATGGAAAACAGGATTTAATGCAGGTTTCTTATGTCTAATACATGCTACATACCAGGTGGGTATTAACATTTATTAGCTGCGTCTTAGCAATGAATATTGGAGAAAAATTTAATTAACATGCAATAATTGGCATTTAAATTTAGCTTGGCAGGTCTGTGTGCAGCCAGTGGTGTCTCCCAGTGCAGAGCTCAAAGATTTGCAAAATCCAGTTTACCTGGGAAGACAATTTTTTTCCCCAAAGAAGAGGGTTTTGGTTTCCAACACCCTGTATTCAGTTTACAGTGAATTTTCACAAATGAACCTCTTGGACCCAGTTTGCACTGGGATAAATGGGAAGAGCAGCCACCTGCTTGGCAGAAGCTCTGCTCCCCAAACTGGGGAGTGTGTGCAGGGGGACACGGGGCCAGCCCTCAGCTCTCCAGCACATAGCAAAGAGAAATCCAGAGTATTTTATCACCCTGCAGGCTTTGTTAGAAGCCTGGCACGAGGTGGGGTTTGTGTTTCAGTGTGGCCTCACTCCCTGCTCTGCACCTCATCCCAATGGACACCCCAGACCCCTCCACAGGGCAATAAAACCCCACAGAAAATACTCCCAGCCATGCCACCTCAACCCTGGATTGCACATCTACAATAATTTGAAGCTTTCACCCCCTTTTTTCCCCCCATATATTGCAGTGTAACACATGCTGTCAGCTCAAAGCACTGCCATAAAGGTGACATTTGAGTGTGCCTGATTTATCCAGCCTCAGTGATTGCCAGGACACCTCTGCTGAGTTCAGGCTGTTCCAGTGAGGTTTTGAAAGTTAAGAAATGGGAGGAGAGGGTTGGGCATGGGGGGACTGGTGGCACAGTCCAGTCCAGTCCAGCTGCCCCTCCTTGGCAGGGAGGTGGCAGAGAGTGGAGGCTGGAATTAACACCATGGCTGAATTCTAGGGAGCTCACACACAAATCTGAGCAGGTAAATAATGCCAGGGAGCCCAGATACCTGGTGAGGTGTCCCATAGTGGGAACAAAACAAGCACAAGTAGCCAAAGCTGCCAGAGAAATAATTTTACAGAGAAATAAACCACTCAGAGCCTGTGGGAGCCTTTCCCAGCCAGGAGGGCAAGGGTGGGACGTGGTGTCACTGGGACATCAGCCCCTAGGGGAGTTCTGAGGCTGCAACCCCACAGCCACTTTGGGAGCTTTGCATTTCCTGTGAGCTGAATATTGTGTAAATTAAAAGATCCGTGGCATTTTCCTTGCCTTTATCTTGCTGGGAATCTGTTCCTCTGAGATTATGATGCCGCTTTCTTTTTTTTTTTTTTTTTCAATTAATTGAACCGCTTTAAAAAAAAAAAAAAAAAAAAAAAGCAAGCAAGCAAGCCCATTTCATTTTAATCATGTGTTATGCAAATTAGAAATTTAAATATCATTAAGAAATCTGTTGCTAACTTAATTTATTTCTGCTGTAGCAGCACGGAAAGCTTTTGATCTGAGATTAGCGCTTTGATCTGCTCCCTTGGCCGGGGTTACGCTGCAGCGAGCGCGAACGCTCGGATGTCAAACGTGCAACACCAGAACAGCTTGTTCAGAGCAAGGCAGAGGAAACGCTGCCAATTAGGCCAAACGAGGAGGCTTTGCAAGGAGAATTTGTTTCCAGGAGCCACAGTGTGGTGTTTGTGAGGGGACCCTCGGAAACAGCACCCACCACCCACAGGGTGGGGTTGGGGAGGGTGAGGGAGGAGATGAATCTGGCTCTGTGCTCTTGGAAGGCTGATTTATTATATCATGAGAGATATGATATGATATGATATTACATTATATCATATCATATCATATTGTATAATATCACAGCATATGTATAATATCATATCATATAGTATTATGTAATACATATAATATCATATTACTATATAATATAATATAATATAATATAATATAATATAATATAATATAATATAATATAATATAATATAATGTTATATTATATGTTATTATATTATATGTTGTTATATTAGTTATTATATTGTTATTATATTATGTTACTAATCTCAGATCAAAAGCTTTCCATGCTGCTATAGCAGAAATAAATTTAGCAACAGATTTCTTAATGATTACATTACATGACATGATATAATATCATATAGTATTATATAATACCATATCATATTATATTACATAATATTATATTACATTATATTGTATTCTATTACATTCTAATATATTATATTACATCACATCATCATATCATATCATATCATATCATATCATATCATATCAGAAATTATACACTAAAACTATACTAAAGAAATAGAAAGGATGTATCTGAAGGCTAGAAAAGAATGAAGAATGAAAACTCGTGACTCCTCAGAGAGTCACTTACAGCTTGCTTTGATTGGTCGGTCATTAAGTAAAAACAATTTATATAGAACCAATCAAAGATGCACCTGTTGGTAAACGACTGCTAGACCACATTCTAAAGCAGCAAACACAGGAGAAGAGGATCAGATAATTATTATTTATATTTTTCTCTGAGGCTTCTCAACTTCCCAGGAAAAGAAATCCTGGTGAAGGGATTTTTTCAGAAAATATCAGGGTGACACCACAGCCTGTTCTGTTCTGTGCTGGCCATGCCCCGGTGTCACTAGAGGACATGAAACAACACAATGTGCACACACTTCTGTTCTCAAGGTGAAAAAAGGGAAGTTTATTTTCTACTCCAACATTTATAGGTTTCCAAAAGTGACAGTGGATTGGAGGGTGACAGTGCCACCTCTCAATGACACTGGACAAACCAACAGTCTATGAAATTTCTCCTCCTCCATAAAAGAATGCAAAGCAATAAGTTATTCACATAAAGTGTGTGAGAAAGTTCCTTACAAGAATGCAAACATCAGAAGGCTTAGAAAATCTTAAAAAATCAGGGTGACACCCTGGCCCGTGGGGACAAGCAGTGCCACATCCAGCTGAGGATGCAACAGGTCATCCCCAGGAGCAGTGACAAACCTTTCCAGACCTTCCCTATCTACTGTTCATTAAAAACACAACCTGCCATGTTCCATTAATTCCTCATTTAGTGAGAGTAAAGTGCTGATACATACATTTTAGCTCCAGTGGTTTTAATCAGTTAATTTAACCAGAAGCATTAATAATGTATTGCTTTGCCACTTGACTGCTCATCTGTTAAGCAGCTTATACATAGAAGAATGTCACCCCCTGTGACATGAAGTGCCTAATTCAGAGCAAATGAAATAGGATTTTGCATATTCAATACAAAAATGAGAAAAGAAGGAGACACCGTCTCCTGGGAATGGCTCAGCCTGCTGTGATGGGATTTCTGTCCTGGCAGGTGGGAAATCCCTCCTCGTGGGACACACTCACACTTTGTGGATCTGATTTTCTGGTTGAATTCATTTCCTTGGCATTACTCAGCAAGTACCTGGCTCTGCCTCCTGCTGCACCGTGTGGTGGAATCAGAGGCACTGGGAATGCATCTCCGTCCATCAGCTCCTCCAGCAGCCACCCTGGGGTCCCAGGGACACCCCCAGAATGACCAGACTGGGGGCCTGGGGCAGGGAGGTGACAGCAGGACTGCTCCCACTCGGGTTTGGCTGCAGGATGCGGGGTCACAGCAGCTGAAATAGAAATGTTCCTGGTCACATTTGGGGACAGCAAGCTCCTGGGCACTGGGGCAGTGTCCTGCCCACCCCACTGTGCCTGTCTCTCCTCTGAGCTCACGGGGGACTCAAGCTCCATGTCCTGCCTCTTCCCAAGGATATCCAGCAGCAAATCCAGCCAGGTGTGCTGGGGAGCTCAGGAACACCCAGACCCGAGCCCAGGGGAGCTGTGCTCAGTCCCTGCTTGGCTCCATTGCTCTGTAGAGCATCGTGGGCACAGGGAAAGCTCCTGGGTGGGCAGGTTCATCATGGGCTCCATCAGCCCCATGAAACTCAGCAAAAGCAGGTGGAAATGCCTTGGACCTGAGAGCCAGGGAAGCTGCCAGGGTGGGAGCAGCTCAGGGACAGGCTGGTGCCTTTTTAATTCACACAAAAGAGACGCAGAGCGAAGGCAGCAGCGTGTGAGCGATGCAGACACACCGGCTCTGAGGTTAATCCCTCCCCACATTCCAGGCAGCTCCTGCTCCTGGGTTTTTAGCAATCAGCATCCAGAGCGAGGAGCTCCCGTGGGCAGGGCCGGCTCAGCCCCGGGCCGGGGCTCTCTTGCGTGATGTGCGTTGATGAAGCCTGAAATTGCTTTGGATCCGTGGCTGTGCTGCATCACATTAAGCAGTGCCACGCTGAAGTGACAGGGCCAGTGCATGATCAGCAGCAGTTGAAGGGGACAGGGACTCACATCCTGCCGCTCTGTCAAAACCCAGAACCCACTGACAGGCCACGGGAATTATTTTCAGCTCCTTCCCAGAAGGTTTGTCTCAATCAGTTCACAAGTTGTGCTCGCTGCCTTGGCGTGGAGCAGCTCCGTGGTCCTGCTGCAGGGCACATCCCAGGACGCTGCCTCTGACACACAGGGCTGGGGCAGGGATCCACTGCACCTCTCTGGCAGCAAGGGCTGCCCAGGAGTAATGAGGGTTCTGGAAGGGTGGGAGCCCCCAGAGCTCCTGGCACTGCTTCCCTCACTCATCAGTTTATAGGGTGGGGTTGTTTCTGTCTGGGGACCAGCTGGCATCAACACCAGACCTGGGGGCTCTGCTCTGTGCTGGGCTGAGCACAGGACCAGCTCCTTAGGGCACACTCGTGGAGCATTTCACTGCCACAGCTCCTTGGGACACACTCCTGGAGCATTTCACTGCAGGAGCTCCTTGGGGCACACTCCTGGAGCATTTCACTGCCACAGCTCCCTGGGACACATTCCTGGAGCATTTCACTGCAGCAGCTCCTCGGGGGAAGGTGCAAGGAGAGATTTCTTGTGAATAAATCTGTCGTTGCTTTCTGTAGGAGCACCGAGGGGTAGGACGATAGCAACAGACGGAGAGCAGAGATCTCTGCAGCCAGGGCTGGAACTTGGGGTTTATTGCAAAGGGCCTGGGTGCAGGGCCCTGCTGGGAGCTGCCAGCCACAGCTCAGAGCAGGCCCCAGAGAAGAGAGGGGGAGAGAGGATGAGAGGGTGAAGTATAAGCGAGTTTAAAAGGTAAGAGAGCGAGGTTCCTGTTACAATACCATAAATCTTCTTCTGTGCTGAATATTCTGATTCTCACTAACCAATCTAGTCCAAGATACAAATCCTACAGCATTTCCATACAGCCTATAAGAATCATTCCATTACCACACTGTGGTACATTTTAAACCCTACAAACTCCTCTTTGGGCCCCTTCTGCCAAGCTGGCAGGGTCTGCTCTGAGCCTTGGGCCTGTCTGCAAGCAGAGGGGATTGTTTGATCCAAAGGGGATCACCTTCAGCTGGCCATGCCATTGTTTTCCAGTTGTTCAGGAACTGAGGGATCTCAGAGCTTGCTTTCATTTCAGTCTCACTTATAGTTTCTATATTCTCAAAATCTTTTGCCAGACAATCATATTTATAAGGTTTTCCTGTTTCATCTTCCCCAACAGCTTTCCCTTTTTGTTTTGCTGATGTTTATTGCCCTCTAGATTTCCCTGCTCTCTCTGCATCCTTATTATTGCACCTGAGACTGCCACAGTCCCCCAGCCTGGGCAGGCTCTGGGAGCTGAAGCTCCATTCCCAGGCACAACCTCGTGCTCCAGGGAACTTCCTTTCACTTCCCAGCAGTGTTATCTCATTTTCTATATAATGCTGCTGTATAAACAGCAGCTCTCAGGGGACCTGGGCCATGACAGTGAGATTCTCCCCACTGGATTTCTCAGCCAAGCAGCAGTGTCAGGTTCCCCAAGCCTTCCCAAAGAGGCAGCTCTGTGAGGAAGACTCTCCATAGATTCTCCACTCTCTGCCTCAGGGAAATTTAGTACACACTTAATTCTGTGTACCTGTCCTCATTGGCCCATTTGTTAATACTGTCCCCAAAATAGAGCGATTTGTCCTCAGAAGAGGGCAAATCCCATACCTCAGAAGGCAACAGCAAAAACATTTTATAACCTCAGAGAAAAAAAAAAACACAAAAAACACAGCTCTGGGCATGGAAGGGCTGTGAGAGGGAAGGGGAGCTCCTGTGTCCCTGAGGAGCTCTGCCAGCTCCATCCTGGGTAAGAGCTGTCTCAAACCAGGTATTTCTTCCTGGATGTCACATGGAAAGAGGCTGTCAGAGCTGTCTAAATGTGTGAACAACACTGTCAGCGGGGGAGAGAAAAGTGTTATCAGAAATAGTTGTTCTTCAAAGCTAAATAACTCCGTGATTTATAAGGAGTAGAAGATAAGAGATCACACCGCACGCTGAGGGCTGCTGGAATTTTCTTTCTGAGAATGAAAGCTGTTTGTTTTGGTAAAAAAGCAAAAGAGGGGAGAAATAAAAACCTAAAATACTTTGACTTTCTTGACTTAGCTCTTGACAAAGATAAAAATAACTGCACTGGCACTGAGCCTATGCAGCCATGTCCTGGGATCACCGGGGCAGTGAAGGAGGGTTCCCAGCACATTGTCCAGGTCTCTTTCTGGCTCATTCCTGGAACCATTCCCAAGGTTTTCCAGCACCATCCCTGGGGACAGAAGAATGCAGGGCAGTTTTGCTGGACGCAGACACAGCTGGGCCTGTTCTGATTGCCATCAATGGGATTTTAGGTGTTCTGTGGGATCCAGGGTTTATCCTGGAGAGGCTCAGGTTCTGCTGCTCTGAGGGAGAGCCTCTGTGGTTTTCAGCCAAACTTCTCCTTGTGCCAGGCCAGGCTCCTTCTGCCTGCCCAGCCCCACTGCTGCTCCTCTGGTCTAGACCCAAAGGGAGTTTCAGGCACTTGCTCTGGGATCTCATTTCAGATTTTGAAAGCTCCTCACCTTAGCAGTGATGTCGAGGTCATCAAATAAAATAACCTAAAACAGTCAGACACGAAGCTGATTGTAATTAGTGTGTTTTCCCATACGCTGGCTGACATACTCCAGGGAGCAATTAGTCTGCTTTAAGAGTAAAAGACAACTGAATAATTATTTAACCTGCCTGGGATTGATTTTAAAATCCAAGAAGTCAGATATAATAATGGATTACTTCATCAAAAAATATGTAAAATAAGTGATAAGGGTTGAAAGCTTTCATCAACAGCTTGTGTGAGGCATCTCCTACAAGGCTGACTCCCAGTCCCAGATCCCACTGCACCCAAGGCCCCCCAAGCATGGCATAAAAAGGTTTCCAGAGAAAAATATCTATGCAAACAAAGTCAACCTGAATTGATAAACTTCAGTTTGTGTGGTGCTGCAGTGGGGAGACCTCGGGCTCTATTGACTGGTCAAGGAGCAGCACACACAAATCAGGCAGCAAATCCTCTCAGGAACCTCAGGAGGGTGTCACAAAGCATGACAGACCTTGTCACAGCCATCTTTTATCTCTCTGCCAAGCTGAGGAGCTGAGACCTGCACAGACAGGAAAGAGTGGGAAAGGCCACGAGCACCACAGAGCATCCAGCGATCTCCAAGACTGGGATGGAGCTTCCAAAATAGATTTAGAGAGGGACAGCAGCACTAAAGGTGCTCCAGTTCAACTCTCTTGGGTGGGATTTGTTGATATGAGGAGTATAAAAGTGGAGACTTTTGTTGTGAGCTTTTCACACCCATTGACTCTCATCTCTGAGAGTGAAGCCAGGTGAGGTTTCTGCCCAAGGTCCCTGTGGGATCAGCTCGAGCTGCCCACAGCTGTCCAGCCCTCAGCAGCAGATTGCCCAGCCCTGCTCCTTCATCTGTCCTGCTGAGGCTTTCAGGGGTCCCCTGGGGTGCCCCAGCCTGGCCATCAGCCAGCTGATGTCACACCCCTCGTGCTCTCAACGCCACGAGCTGAGCGTCCCCATTTTGCTCAAATGGAAGAACTGCAACAATTATTTTCATAATTAGCTGGCTTTGCAAATTAATGCCAGTTATGCTGTGTAATCATGATGAAGATTATGCATTAATCAGCTGTTTCAAGCCAGTTATTAGGCTCTTTAAATAATGATGGGAGTGAACATCTCTGAAGGAGCGGCGCGCAGCCAAGAGGGATGTGAGGATCCAGAGGGGTGTGCCAGGCACAGATCTGACCTCAGGGGCTCCCAGTCTCCCCAGTTTCTGAGCAAACACCAGGCTGGGCATGCCATGGCTGCCCTCAGCAGCTCAGGGAGATTCCCAGTGTCCCAGAGTACCCCCAGTATTCCCAGTATTCCCAGAGTACTCCCAGTATTCCCAGAATACTCTCAGCACCATCAGGTGCTCCCAGTTTCCCCAGTTTCTGAGCAAATACCAGGCTGGGCATGCCATGGCTGCCCTCAGCACTTCAGGGAGATTCCCAATGTGCCAGAGTACTCCCAGTATTCCCAGAGTGTGGTTTTTGTGAGGTTTCTAGGATGAGGGAAGAGATGAATTTGACTCTATGTTCTCAGAAGGTTGATTTATTATTTTATGATAGATATTATATTAAAAGAATGCTATACTAAATCTGTACTAAATAATAGAGAAAAGGATACATCAGAAGGTTTAACAAGAATGAATAATAAAAACCTGTGACTCTTTCTAGAGCCCTGACACAGCTAGATGGTGATTGGTCATTAAGTAAAAACAGTTCATGTGTTTAGATAAGCAATCTCCAAATCACATTCTAAAGCAACAAAACAGGGAGAAGCTGAGGCTTCTCAGCTTCCCAAGAGAAAAATCTTGGCGAAGGGATTTTTCAGAAAACATCACAGTGTCACCAAAGCATTCCCAGAGTACTCCCAGCACCATCAGGGGCTCCCAGTTTCCCCAGTTTCTGAGCAAACACCAGGCTGGGCATGCCATGGCTGCCCTCAGCACCACAGGGAGATTCCCAATGTCCCAGAGTATTCCTGCTGTGCTCCCAGCAGTGGGAAATGCACAGAAACACATCCCTGCTGCCTGTCAGCTCTCTCATTGCCTGGCCCTGAGCTCAAGGTGCTGGGTGGCTGCACAGAAAATTCTTTCCTGCCAAAAAGCCCATTATATCCAGCTGGATGTCTGGAACAGGAATTTCTTTAGGATCAAACACCAATAATCCACATTCCCAGCCCTTCTGTATTATCTCATAATAAGACATGCTCCAAAGCAACTTTGAAAGTGCTGGGCTGGGAGAAAGGCTAATGCCAGCTAGTGGATAATCAATGTAACATTTATCAGTTATCACTTCAGGACAATGCTAGAAAACAAAAAAAAACCCCTGGCTTAGCAGTCTGGACAGTGAAGCTTTGAACAGAGAGATGTGGTGAATCTCACACTCACTTCAGTTTTGTTTATTGTGTCTGATTTAATATCGTAGATGAACTTTCTTCTGCCCTAAGAAACTTAAGTTGAGCTGCCAGCATATGCAAACTTTGATGTGGATGAATAATTTTCTTTGCACCAGTCAAAACCCAAATGTTTTGGCACAATCCAGTGAGAATGAGGCACGTGGACAATTCTGCTACACTCCTTCCTACGCTGCTCAGCACTCTGGATTGAAAACCTGCCCGTGAGTGACTGGCTGAAAATCACGTGAGACTGAAATGACACTCCAGAATGAGCATTCAGCCTCTTTTTTCTTTATTCTTCTGCCTATTACCAAAATTAGCACTGAGTTCAGTGTTTTTTTGGGTTTTTTTCTAGCAGAGACACGCAGGAAACAGCTCAAACTTATTTTATGTCTATGAATGTAAATTAATTCCCACACTCGCTTCACAACTGGGGACAGGATGCACAAAGGCTGCAGAGGAAGAGGAGGAAAGGGACTTGTCACGATCAAGGGGAGCAGAAAGTCTTTTTGCAAATCCTTCTGCTTCCTTGCTGAGAACATCTCCAACCATCACTCCAGTCCATGGCTCTGGTCACGTTTCCATGAGGACACCCAGAGCATGGCCATCAGCCAAGCTGTCAGCTTGGCTCTGGCCAAACTGGAACTCCTGGCCAGCACCAAACTGCCACAAAACTATAGAAAATGTGCTCAGGCTGCTGGAGGAGGATTCATGGCATTGCCTGAAAGCCAGCAGGGCTTAGCAGACATCTGTTGTCTACAAGAAAACATTTGAGGACTATCTTAAATTGAAGAGGAAGGTTTTTCCTTCTGCTAATGAACCCTGAGACCATCTGTTACCAATTGTACTTGCTTCTTTCACTCATCCATTTATTATTTTGGTTTACTTTTGAATAAAATACGAGCAAGGTTTGTGTCTTCCTGTGGTTCTGTGAGGGGCTCAGGGTGGCTCCTGCATCTCAGAGACAAGGAGGCATCATTACATAACCCATGCCTGCACCAAGTCACTCCAATTAGAGTGGCTGTCAGTGGGAACTGAGGACAAGACTCACAGACACAGAGCCAAGAAACCCAGCCACGTTGTGACATGAGCTTGTTGCCCTTGGGGAGGTGTAATGGCATTAGCAACTTTTGAACACAGGAAAGCTGCATCTGAGATGTGCATTACTGAGCAGAGGAGCTGTAGGGCAGGCAAATCCAGAAGTCTCTGCTGGTCTGAATTAAAAACTTGGGGAACTAAACATGAAGTACAATAAAAAAGGAGAAGGGGACTGAAAATGGCACTGAAAATAGCCATCAGCAGCACTGCCCTGCCTGTCTCCCGTGCAAGGACCAGATGGGTGATGAGGCAGGAGGATTTCAAGAGGAGGGCAGTGCCAGTTTTGTACCCAGTAACTCCTCAGAGCATGGACCATGGCAATAAGCCTGTCCACTTCCCATGGTCTGGTCCTAAAGTTTTATGGGAAGCCACTTATCTAGCTCATAAAAATATTCCAAGACTTTAAACCACCCGTTACTGCCCCACAAAGCTGCCACCCTGAACATTCTCATAGACCAGAATATAAGAGAAACCCAAATTTTCCTATCTTCATTTCAGTACAGGACAGGTCCTCGAGCAAGCCCTGCTCCACCTGCAAACATTCCAAGAGTTTTCTCATCCTTGCTGCATAAGTTTGTGAAACAAATTGTGGCTCAAATGTGGATTTTTTTTTTTGTCTTGCAGGAGGAATCTTTGAGTACGCAGATGGCCCCAACACACAGGTGATGAGTGCTGAGGAGCAAGCCTTCAGATTCTCTGCCAACATCATTAACAGGAACAGAACTTTGCTGCCCAACACAACCCTCACCTATGACATCCAGAGGATACACTTCCACGACAGCTTTGAAGCAACTAAGAAAGGTAAGAGCAGAGCAAACTTCTGAGCAGCTTTGTGGCCGTTTATTCAGCAGAAGAAAGGTCTGGTTTCCAGACCAGCAGCTTGTTCTGTCCTGCTCTCACCAGTGATCTGGATGAGAGCTCCTGCTGGAGCTGACCTTCCAGAGGCATTTTAATACAAGGGGAACAACTACCTTTTTTTTGCCTCTGAAACCTCAGAAAACTCCTTTCAGGTCTGCTCTAATCCTGAGCAAAGGTCTGGAGGCCATGGCTGTGTTTGTGTCGCTGCATCCCTGGCAGTGCTCACATCCATCGCGTGGATGTTCTGTTCTCTTCACAACAGTCACTTTTGATTACTGGATAACAGCAGCACACTTGAATTGCTGAAGGGGAGGGACTGCGCAGCAAAGGCTGCGAGCTGGTGACCTGAGGGCTCGTGGAGTTTGATTCTGGCTGGGGAGAAAGGAAACCTGCTGCCCGAGCTGGCAGCTATTGGAGGGATGTCAGCAGGAGGGAGCTGTCTGCTCCCAGCCAGCCCAGCGACCCCCTGTCCCTTTTCAGATGGTTTTGTGGAGGGGGCTCTCTCAGAGGAGTTTGGCACTCCTCTGTGCCCCCACCCAGCCCCTTTTCAGATGGTTTTGTGGAGGGGGCTCTCTCAGAGGAGCTTGGCACTCCTCTGCACCTCTACCCACTGGTCTACACCCACCTGGCATAACTCATCCTCTCTCTGTGCCCAACCACTGCTGTAATTACCCAATATCAGTGCTGGGTCAGTGCCCACAAGTGTCTGGGCCGTGCCCATGGCTGCCCCCATGGCTGCCCCATGCTTAGCCCCCCCAGGCTTTGCTGACATCCCTGCCTTCCCCCTCCAGCCTGTGACCAGCTCGCTCTGGGGGTTGTTGCAATATTTGGACCTTCCCAAGGCTCCTGCACCAACGCTGTCCAGTCCATCTGCAACGCCCTGGAAGTGCCCCACATCCAGCTCCGATGGAAGCATCACCCTTTGGATAACAAGGACACTTTCTATGTCAACCTGTATCCTGACTATGCTTCCCTGAGCCACGCCATCCTGGACCTGGTGCAGTACCTGAAGTGGAGGTCAGCCACTGTGGTGTACGACGACAGCACAGGTGGGTAAAGAGGGGCTCAGAGAAGGAATCCTGGAGATTTTCTGTCTCCTGGGTCTCTTTGGGAGCTTTTCCTATGCACCCTCTCAAGAGCCAAATGATGCCCCGTGCATTGATGGGTCCCCAGGAGTTCCACACAGTGCTGTGGGAGGCCCTGGGAGCTTTCTAAGCATTTCATTCACAAAGCTCTCAGCAAGTGGGGCCGTGAGCTGGCACAGGGTCATGGAGGGGTTTATTGGCATGGGGTGACCATCTCAGCCTGGCTCTTTTGGCACTGTGGTGCCCCTCTACAACAGAAAAGCTGCCTTGGAGAGAGCAGTTCCCAGCTAAAACCAAAAGCAGTTCTGGAAAGTTTTTTTTTGTTTTCTGGATAATTCTGTAACACAGAGCTGGCAAAGTTCTTCATGTAAGGAAAGCTGTTGACGGCTAAACAAAGCAAAGTGCTGCACAGCTCTAGATATAGACCCCCCCAAAAAACAAAAGCCACATTGGATAGCCTGTCCAACCTAATTTCGCTAAACCAAATGGTTTCTTTAGGGGAGGGCTGATGAGAACACAGTTTGACATTCCTGTTTTGCAAATGTGGGTCACAGTATGTTCCCTTCGTGGCATATTCTAATGCATTTCTTCTGTGCAGGGGGACACGCTTCTCTCTTCCCCCTTGCAATAGGCATCTGCTGAAATTCTCCTTGCAACCTCAGATTCCAATAATTCCTGCTCAGCTGAGTCCACCATGGCTCTTTGCCTTGTGCAGGAAACAGAAATGAATTCTGAGGGTAGTAGGAAGTTACGGGTTGTGATTAAGTGACCGTTACGATCTACGCGACTCATAAATCCAAGCCCATATTCATTTTTGCCTTTTGCTACTGTGCATGGTAAATATGCAGATTTTAATTTGTTGTGCAGCTGATTATATCACACCCTGCCCTTTCTCAAGGGCACATCTGCTTAAGAAAACTTTTTGTGATCCCAGAGGTTGTGAGGTTAGGACCAACCTGCTGTTCTCCCCTTCCTACCCAGTGCAGGGACCCCATCCAGCTCTACCGGCTGCAGTGGTGGCAGGGGAGCACCAGGAAAAGCCATTCTGTCCTAGAACAGCTCCTCTGGGGTCAATGGTTGATGTGTGGCACCTTGGCTTTGATTTGGCAATGGCCATTTGAAGGAGGGATGGATGGATGGATGGATGGATGGATGGATGGATGGATGGATGATGGATGGATGGATGGATGGATGGGGGATGGATGGATGGATGGATGATGGATGGATGGATGGATGGATGGATGGATGGATGGATGGGGGATGGATGGATGGATGGGGGATGGATGGATGATGGATGATGGATGGATGGATGGATGGATGGATGGATGGATGGATGATGGATGGATGGATGGATGGATGGATGGATGGATGGATGGATGGGGGATGGATGGATGGGGGATGGATGGATGATGGATGATGGATGGATGGATGGATGGATGGATGGATGGATGGATGGATGATGGATGGATGGATGATGGATGGATGGATGATGGATGGATGGATGGATGGATGGATGATGGATGATGGATGATGGATGGATGGATGGATGGATGGATGGATGGATGGATGATGGATGGATGGATGGATGATGGATGGATGATGGATGATGGATGGATGGATGTCAGCCCTGATCCCATTCTGTGGAGAACAGGGGAAGCACTGAGCTGCTGTGGCCCAGCAGTGGGGAAGGCAGCCCTGTAACACTGTGGGTTTGTCTCTGTGTGACACCTGAAGGCCTGATACGGCTGCAGGAGCTCATCATGGCCCCGTCCCGCTACAACATCCGCCTGAAGATCCGCCAGCTCCCGCTGGACACCGACGACGCCCGGCCTCTGCTCAAGGAGATGAAGCGGGGCCGGGAATTCCGCATCATCTTCGACTGCAGCCACCTGATGGCAGCTCAGATCCTCAAGCAGGTGAGCAGGGGGCCAGCGGGACAGCAAAGGGGCTGCCCAGGAGTCCTTGGGTGTGGGGTGGCCATGGCGAAGAGTGGCACCATCCTGGGTGCAGCTTTCCCTTGGGCTGCAATCCACAGCCACACTAAAAGCTACAGCATGTCCATCCTCCAAGGACACTGCTGGATTTATACAGAAAATGGTGTTTTCACTGAAAAATTTGAAGTACCAAGAAGTGGCTGTGGGTGAGAACAAAAAAATGTTACAGGAAGAGAAGGGGCTGTGCTGAATGCAGCACCCAGTCCAGGCTGGTGCTGGACAATTCTGTGGCTCTCCCTGCAGCTGCACAGCCCCAGCCTTCTTCCCTCTTCCCCCTTCTCCCTTCATTCAAGCTGGCTCTCCCAGCCAGGAGGGACTGCATCCTCTGTCCCTTCCCCAGCAGCGTCTGCAATTCTTGGACTTTAAGCCAGATGTCAGTGATTTTCCATTCTTTTGGGCTCCCTCCTTTCTTCCTCCACAAGTTCCTCCACTGGAATTCTTGCTGCTCGCCCCAGCTCCTCCTCATTCCCAAGTGCCTTTGGGTTTCAGGGTTAATATGAGGCAGAGGAAAAGGCTCTCACAGAGATGCTAAAAACCAGCTGGTGGAAGTGTTGCTCCTATCAGCCCAGCACAACACCACCACACAGATTAAATAAATCCCTGAAGGGATGAGAAAGCAAGCACAAGGCAAGAGCCTTCCCCTGCAGCCTGCTTGATGCAAAATGAAGGGAAGTGCTCAGAGAACTTGGAAAGCCTGGGAGGGATTATTATGGGAAGCAATAGAAGGGGCTCATTGTCTCCTGCCAGTTATTTTCCCGTTCTGGTTGTGTTTGGTGCTGCTCACTTATTATGCAGTTTATTATAGTTTATTGTGCCATCTGCTCAGCTCATCACCGCTGGTGCAGAGTGAGGAAGATGGAGGAGAGGGGGGACTAGGGGAGACAAGTCTCTCTAAGTCCTTCTGGCTGGGTTTGTGTGTGTGTTGGGGTTTTGTCAGGACCTGAAGCCATGGATTTCAGCTTAGCAATAAAAGACAGTGTATTTTTACTCAGGGAAATACTAGTGTATTTTCAGAATCTGGGAAGTTGCATGAACCCAAACCACAGCCTGACTGCTCTCTGCATTCCTGGCCACTCTGGTGTGTAACATCAGGCAGGTTCAGAGCAGTGCACCATGATCTGCAGGTCACCTGCATCTGCTGAAGACTAAGAGGTGTAAAAACCTTGTATTTTCCTCACTTGTCTACCTGTAGCAAGAAATGTATGCCTAGAGGTGCCACTTTCATTTCTTTACCACTGAAAGTACGAGCTAGGCAAAACCATCTCCTAGAGGAGGGGAGTCTGCTTCTCTTCACAGCAGCAGAAGAACAATGCACAGAACAAATAATTGACTGGAAAAAAAAAACAGGGAGGAAGGCCCAGCATTCTGTTTATGGCAGAATCAGTAATATTAATATTTTATTGCCATTATGTGCCTTTTGTAACATTTTGGTCCCTACACCAGTCAGCTCTGCAGACATTTGGCTGGACATCTCTGGAGTCTCTTGGCCCTGCTGCCACCCCCATGGATGGCAACAAGGTTGTCACAAGACTTGTGCTAAAATTTCCACTCCTTGACTCTGATTTTCATTGCACATCTTCAGAAAACACAGAAGGTTTGAGCACCTACAGCCTGTGCTGGCTGAGCAGCTCTAATGAGCAGTGCACACACCATCATGCCAGTCAGGATCTTGCTCCCCAGGGATTCAAGGTTCCATGATCAGCACAGCACTGATCATCTGGGCAGTTTTTGAAATTGGAGTAGTAAAAAATGCATGGATTAGTAATCCATGAGTAACACCACATGAGCCAGCACAACACCACATGAGCCAGACTGTCACCTACTGCTCCAGCCTGGGTCCCTTGGTGTGACCACATCAAACCATCCATTAGTTTGTCCTCTTGGAAAACAAATAATTGTAGAAACCTATCACAGAGTGAGTCCTGCTTGTGAGACTCTCCTGTCCCACCCCAGATTCTCCAGCCTTCCTCAGTTTTGGTCCCTTGTTGTCACTCCAGGTCTGTTCCCGGGCTGTCCTGAGCAGCCTCTGTGCTCCACAGGGCACAGCTGTGCCTGTCAGCTCTGACAGAGCTCCTGCTCTCATCCCAGCCACTGCCTGTGGCTTATCCACCAGGATGATCATTTATTCATTTCCCCACAAACCTAGATGCATCCTGCCCCAGGCTGCCAGGGCTGGGAAGCTGGAGCTTCCTTCTGACAGCAGCTCTGGGCTCCTCAGCTATGGCCAGAGTGATCCAGATGTAGAACATGAACTGGGATCTCATTATTTGCTCCAGACTGGCTCCCCATCACTAACTGGTGCCATTCCCTGCTTCAGCTCTTTGAACCAGGGTGTGCAGGAGGGAGGGAGCTTCACTGCAGCCCCCTTGATGCACTGACCAGACTGGGGGACAGGATGGTGAACGGCCACAGGGACAGCCCCCAGATTCTCCAAAAGCTACTTCCAGAGCAGGAAACCTGGGGTGAAATCACACTTTGGAGTCACAATATCTCGGCTTGCAATCCCAATCCTTTTCTTTTCCCTTGTTTTTTGACATCTCACTTCTTTTCAGACTGTCACTTCCTTCCTCGGAGGTAAATTCCGCCCTAGTAATTTTAGCAAAAAAAACCAATGGAAGCAAACATTTCCTGGGGGGACTTGAAGTCACTTTCCCATCAGTGGGGATTTTAAAGTGCTCTTGCATGTGTTTTCTCCAGAAAACATGCTCACACAGTCAGCATCCCAGCCAAACCCACAGGAATCTTCCTGTCACCAGCCACCACTTTCAAGGTCACCTTTCTCATAGACTGAAACGTGCTCCCCCCACGTTGTGAAGGGTCTGGACATGGTCATCCAGCCAAGGCCCCCTTCAGCCCATGGTTGTCCTCTGAAAGAGCTTCCAGACAGTCTGTTCTCTCCAGTGCTCAGTTATGCAAATCCCAGCAATCTGCAGGAGCCATCCTGTGTGTAGGGCTGGCAGGGAATCTCAAGCTGTGCTGGCCAAGGGCCCTCAGGACCCTGATCCCCTAAAGCTGAGGGACAGGGGATGTTCCCACTCCCCATCCTTGTGCCTGCACCTTCACTGACCCATATTGTATTTGTGGGGTGCCCCAATGAAGGAAGGAACGATGAATCTCACTCCATGTTCTCAGAAGGCTCATTTATTATTTATTGAAGGCTAATTTATTATTTTATGATACTATATTATAATAAAGAATACTATACTAAAGAATACTAAGCTAAACTATACTAAATAATACAGAAGGGATACTTACAGGTGCCTAAAAAGATAATAATGAAAAACTTGTGACTCTTTCCAGAGCCCTGACACAGCTTGGCACTGATTGATCATTAAGTCAAAACAATTCACATGAAACCAATCAAACAACCACCTGTTGGATAAACAATCTCCAACCACATTCCAAAGCAGCAAAACACAGGAGAAGCAAATCAGATAGTTATTGTTTTCCTTTTTCTCTGAGGCCTCTCAGCCTCCCAGGGGAAAAATCCTGGGTGAAGGGATTTTTCAGAAAATATGAATGTGACAGACCCACTTCTAAACCAGGCCCTAAGTCAGGATCTGACTGTTGTGTTCAGGAAGGAGGGACAGAGGCAGGAGCTCCATGAACTCAGTGCACAGATGGGACTGAAGGTGGGCATGCAGAGCCCCACAATTACTCATGTCAGGAATCAAAACCCTTTCAGCTGCCTTCTTAGACACTACATGGATGTATGACCACAGAACAGGCTGTTTATGGTAAATCTGCACAGGTTTCTGGGAGGTTGCTCATGGTTTGGTGCTGGAGGAGGAAAGGTGACCTCCTTTCCCAGCTGTGCCAACAGAGCCTGTGGCCCTGGAGGGTCCTGCACCCATGAGTGAAGTGTCACCATGCCCTGGTCTCCTTGAGCCAGGTCTTATAAGCTCTTGAAGATCTATCTCACACCCAAGATAGCTCAGCTACCTTAGAAGGCATAAAATCAGCAGGATGGCTTCTGTGGTAGCGTTGGAAACAAAAAGGTTTTAATGAAACAAAACTCTTTACAGAGCAAAACCGAGCCAGGTGCAAGAGGTTCTTGCTCCTGATAAAACAGCTCACAAAAGCAATTAGTTTCTTTGTTCTCTTCTTTTTCTAGTAAATTGCTCAGGTGGGACTTTTAGGCTCCTGTCCAATTGGTTGTCCTTAAGTTTGAGGTGAAGTCCTCCAAGTCCTATGAGATTTTTCACCTAATTGAGGAGAGAAACTTCTGGGCTTTTTTCCTTTTTAAGGGGACAAAGGACAGTTTTGTCACTCCATCAACAGAGGGCACATTCCTATACCCTGGCACAGCCAGGGACGCCCAGTGTCACCCAGAAATGCCACCAGCCCTCATGGCAGCTGCACACTGAGGCTTTGCCATGGTTTCACGATGGTTTGAGGACTACAGCTCTGCTCAGCTCAACACTTGAGCATGTGCCTGTTGCTGATGAGCCTGGCTTAACTGCTCCATGGCCTTAGTCCTGAATCCAAACCTGGTGTTTCCAGTTTCTTCACTGCTCCATGGCCTTAGTCCTGAACCCAAACCTGGTGTTTCCAGTTTCTTCACTGCTCCATGGCCTTAGTCCTGAACCAAACCTGGTGTTTCCAGTTTTTTCACTGCTCTATGGCCTCAGTCCTGAACCCAAACCTGGTGTTTCCAGTTTCTTCACTGCTCCATGGCCTTAGTCTTGAATCCAAACTTGGTGTTTCCAGTTTCTTCACTGCTCCATGGCCTCAGTCCTGAATCCAAACCTGGTGTTTCCAGTTTCTTCACTGCTCCATGGCCTTAGTCCTGAATCCAAACCTGGTGTTTCCAGTTTCTTCACTGCTCCATGGCCTCAGTCCTGAATCCAAACCTGGTGTTTCTGGGTCTCTCCTGCCACATTTACCTACAAGATCTGTTTTATGTTGCATGGCTGCTGTAATGTTCTTGTACCCCTTTACTAACCCCTTTCCCCTCCTCTTCTTAAGGCTATGGCAATGGGGATGATGACAGAATATTACCACTTCATCTTCACCACTCTGGTAAAGTATCTGGCTGTGCACACACCTTGTACACACTGATGGGGATTGGGATGTGAGCACAGAAAGCAACCTGTGCACACTGAGAGGGCTGGGATGTGGGGGGCAGCTGGAGGTGGAGGGTGGGATGGGTGCCTGATCCTGGTCTGCACTGCACTGCCATGGGGAGGGAAATGCAAGAAAAGGGGAGACCTGGGACCCTGCCAGGAGGAGAGGACAGGGCTGGAGCTGCTGCAGCTCAGGGTCAGACCCCAGTGGCCTGGCTGTAACTCCTCTGCTCTGCAGCACTGCCTGAGAGCTGTCAGTCCCACCTTTTCCTGCAGGATGGCTCCTCTCTCTTGCATGAGGAATCTGGGGGATTTTGGGGTATTAATTTCAGGAATTTTGGGACTGAATTTCATGGATGCTGGGAATTTTTGGGAATTAATTCTGGAGATTCAGGGAATTTTGGGAATTCCCACCTTTTTCTGCAGGATGCCTCCCCATTCCTGTATCATGAGTTTTGGGACAGAATTTTGGGAATTTTGGGACTGAATTTCAGGAATTTTGGGGCAGTCCCTCCTTTGGAGTGCACAGATGAGGGTTCTGGCTTTATTTCCCCTCCCAGTCACTTTGATTTCAGTGTAGCCCCCCACAAACTGACAGTGAGCACAGGGAGAGTGCAAGGCTGCAGCCCCCACCCAGGATCTGGTGGGACCCTGATGCAGCAGGAGCTGGGGATGGGCACCCAGGACCCCTCTGGAGCCAGGAGCAGCCCTGCTGTGGTCCAAGCCTCAGCCCTGCAGGTTTATTTTGCAGGAGGGGAGCTCAGCCTGACATTAACTCCACTCTGTTAAACGTGGGCCAGTCCTCTCTGACTCTGGGAGGCATTTGGCTTTCCTGGCAGGGTCACTTTTGTCTCCATTTAAGATGCTATTGTCTAGTCTGCTGTTGAATTTGGTGTGATTTTGAAAATCCAATTTATCTTTTTTGCCTTTGGGAAAGAAACAGACGAAACTAACCCTTAAAAACGACAAAATTTATTTTTCAAATGCAAAAGACATTTTAATTACCCCAACTGCCATTATCTATTCCAGGCAGCTTTAAGCATTTCCCAGATAACCTCCTATTAATCAGCCCCAGCTGAGCCTGGAGTACATTTCATGTGTAGGTACAGCCTGGAGGTGGGAAAAGAGGAATTATAATAAATTAATAGATAAGCAATCACAATTAATGCCACTTTCCTGAAATAACAGTTATATCATGGGAAAGATATTTTAATCTGTCATTCCTTAAGGCAATGTTTTCCTAGCTTGCAATGCCTGTGCTTCAGCTTCCCCAGTACGAGACCCATGGGGTGCTAATGAATTAGTCTATTATGTTATACTGAATGTTTCTAAAAGGTCCCCAGTCAATACTGAGCACAGTGTATCAACACTTGGCATGAAATGCTTCAACATTTCGCTAGGCAGCACGACTACAGTTCACTGACTCCAGCAAGAAGAGCCCCATCAGCCTTTTCCACCACAGGAGGAGGAGGAGGAGGATGGCTGATGAGCACTGGTCCCTGTCACATGCAGATTTTACACCCAAAGCCCTTCAGGGAACACCCCAGATCTCCACCCTTGTGGGGGCTTTGGGTGAGCTATGCAGGTGTAAAAGCTGCATTGCAGGTTTAGTCTCAGAACGCGTGGAAAATGCTGGTCCAAATGCGACGTTCTGGTGAAGTAGAAAGGGTCTTTCCTTTTGCACTCAACACAGAACATGGGAAACCAGGTGTTATAATCTTATTGGGGAGCAAAAAGTAACCTTTTTTTAAAAAAATTATGTTTGGTATCATCTCTGTCCCTCTTCTTTCAGGAAGAAAGTATTTTGTTTTATTTATTCTTTTAATACTCCATGTTTTAAGCCAATATTACAGAAAGTATTTTTGCAATTTCTATATTTTTCATTTTTTTGGTAGAAAATGAAGCCTTTTTCTGGAGATGGAACTATACCTCTTTCAGCACTTTTCAAAACCCTGGTGAAACTCTTGTACCCTGACATTCCTACGCATAGACTCAGTTATACCTTAACACTTTTCCCTGTTTTGTTCAATATTTGAGTCTGCTAATTCTTCGACATTTATGAAGTGAGATAATGCAAAATTGCAACGAGAAAAACAAACAAAGACTCAGCAGTGTGTAAAATGGGGCTTTGGAGCCACAGCCAAGCCCTGCTAGATCCCAGGGCAGAGCTGTGGGGACACCTCACCCACAGGATGCCCTTCCTGGACCACTTTTCCAGCCTCCCTCTGAGGATGTGGCATCACTGAGGATCAGTCCCAGCACTGCTGCCACCACCAAAGAGCCCAAACTGGGCAAACTGGGGAAGGGGGAGAACACCACAGGAGCACCGAGAGCAAAATTAAGGGTGCAGGGGAGAATTAATCTGCAGTACAGAAAATAATGAGTGAAAGGGAATGTAGATGAGGTGGAAAATAGAACCAGATGTTTCAATTTGTGGCTGTGCAGGAGCAGAAAATCCAGAAGAAACTGATCTGATGACTCCCATCCACACCTCCCCACGTCCTGACACTCAGCTGGTGTTCTGGATTATCCTCTGATTCCAGGAGGTGATAAATCAGGCTGCAGCTGAGATTTAAACCGGAACCAAAGAGGGATCTGATGGGAGGTTGGTTTCTATAGGAACTTGGTGAAAGGACGGGTCAGTGGGGAGCAGCAGGGCAGGGACAGCACCCAAAATACCAGTGGGATCTGAGAGGTGGCCAGGGCTGCTGGTTTGGCAGATGGGCAGCAGAGACCATGAGGGCTGGAGCTCAGGGATCTGATTTGTCTCACCCAGTCACATTCTGAGGGGAAAATCATCGGATTTTGCAACCAAAAATTATTTCCTCACAACAATTTCTGGAATACAAACTGAAGTGTTTGATTAAAAACGAATCCTGAAAAAACAGACCCATTCCAGCAGGTCAGGCACAGAACTGCTGTCCCCACTCCCAGCCAGAGACATGAGCACCTGTCTGAGGTCAAACCACTGTATTTGCCCTTAGCTCCCTTAAGTCATTTAAAAGTCAACATTATGGCCTGTTCTTCACAGTGCCCTTTAACAGAACGTGCAGGTTTGCACTTGCAATTTTTCAGGGTTAAAAAACAGCCCAAAAACCCAAGTCCCAACTGCCATTGCAGGGTGATTAATGATTTGGTCCCTGCTGCACCTGCAGCTTTGAGCACTGCATCCATCAGCAGTGAGCCCTGGGGCTGCAGAGGCTGGGGCCAGGCTTACAGAAAAGATCAAACCCCCAAAGCTTATTAAAGCAAAACAGCCATAAGAACCCTCACTCCCCCACAGAGAATGATGCCTCAGTTGCTGGCAAGTGGTGCTGCTGTCCTGCTTTGCTTAGGGCAGCACATATGGGACTTTGCCAGCCCCCTGTGGGCAGATGGGGGCTGCAGATGGGAGGCCCCAGAGTGTGGCTGTGTCCCACCAGCACAGTGTGGCTGTGTCCCACCAGCACAGCCCCAGCACAGAGCACAGAACAGGCACAGCCACATAGCACAGAACAGGCACAGCCACAGCACAGAATAGTTCCAGCCACAGCACAGAACAGGCACAGCACACAGCACAGAGCACAGAACAGGCACAGCACAGAGCACAGAGCACAGAACAGGCACAGCACACAGCACAGAGCACAGAACAGGCACAGCACAGAGCACAGAACAGGCACAGCACACAGCACAGAACACAGAACAGCCCCAGCACAGAACAGCCACAGCACAGAACAGCCCCATCACATAGCACAGAACAGCCCCATCACAATAGCACAGAACAGCCCCAGCACACAGCACAGAACAGGCACAGCCAAAGAGCACAGAACAGCCCCAGCACACAGCACAGAACAGCCCCAGCACAGCCCCAGCATCTCCTCCCATACTGAAGCTCATTTTTGAGAAGCCCCTGTGAGAGCAGGGAGTGTCACATATTCACCCCCACGCTCCATTGCAGACTCGTGGTGTTGCCTTTCCGCCTCCCCGCCTTTAAACTGCCGTGAAACCCTTGCAGAAGTTGTTCAGGATAAATGCTGATGAAATATATCCCATCCAACAAATGGTTCACCCCTGACTGCCATCTCACCACACTCCCTCACTCCCCCCTTGGGTGAGCTGGCTTTGGGGAGCAGATCAGCTGCCACCTGCTCCTGATGTGCTGTCTAACCCAAAACTCCTTCCTCAGCACTGAAGCTGATATTCAGACACGTGGAGAGCCAAGAGCTGCCCCACAGCAGTGCTTCCCCAGTGCCCCCAGTATCCCCAGTGCCCCTTGCCAAGCCATGCTGGCAGGCTGGCAGCCAGCAGAGCTGAGCACTGCCTGGCTCTGCTTTTCACATCCTATAAAGGGCACCCTCATTCATCTGCAGACTGTGTAGGCTGGCCAGAATGTCAAGAAATGCGTCTTAGTTCCTCTTTGATAGTCTGCAAATTGGTGTTTTGCATTCAGAATGACTCTGTCATCCCCAGCACCCTGTGGGCCTCAGCACTGCCAGCAAATCCTCTGTGGAGAGGCCCATGGGAGCTCCAGACACAGAAACCCTGCCTTGTCCCCCCTCCCTGGGTCACAAGTCTCTTTTTCTAGGGTCACAGGCAGGTTTTCTCCCCACAATCCGCTCTCTTTCATGCTGAGAGCAGGTTCTTTGGCTCTTTGGTAGGAGCTCCCTTCTGCTGTGTGTGGGGGAATCTGCACATACGGTGCCCAAATTGCACCAACACCTCCAGGCCTCTGCAAGCAGCCACTGACGGCAGCAGGCAGCACAATCCTCTGAGAATCCCCTGAATTCCTAAGGGATCTGTGCTGTGACTGTGCTCACAGGGGTCTTAGGATGAGGGAAGAGATGAGGATCTGACTCCATGTTTCAGAAGGCTTGATTTATTATTTTATGATATATATTATATTAAAACTATACTAAAAGAATAGAAGAAAGGATTTCATCAGAAGGCTGGCTAAGAATAGAAAAAGAAAGAATAATAACAAAGGCTTGTGGCTTGACTCTCTGTCTGAGCCAGCTGGGCTGTGATTGGCCATTAATTAGAAACAACCACATGAGCCCAATCCCAGATGCACCTGTTGCATTCCACAGCAGCAGATAACCATTGGTTACATTTTGTTCCTGAGGCCTCTCAGCTTCTCAGGAGGAAAAATCTTAAGGAAAGGATTTTCCATAAAAGATGTCTGTGACACTGTACTCCCTCCCACCTCCTGTGGGCTCCGCTGTCTCGCTCCAAACACAGACACGCCGACCGACGCAGAAAACTCAAACAAAACAAAGCTAAGCAAAATGTTTAAAACCGGTTTCTCTCTTTTAAGGATCTTTATGCATTAGACCTAGAACCATATCGCTACTCTGGGGTGAACCTGACCGGATTCCGGATCCTCAACGTGGAGAACCCCCACGTGTCCTCCATCATTGAGAAGTGGTCCATGGAGAGGCTGCAGTCGGCGCCCAAGGCCGAGCTGGGGCTCCTGGATGGTGTGATGATGGTACGGGCAGTTCAAACAGGGCACGAGGGTCTGGGAAGCAGGGCAGGAAGGCAGGAACAGTCATTGAGGCCTAAATGTTACTTTTATTGGTTTTTGTACCAGTAACAACTCATCCCAGGTATCTGCTCTGAGGTGCTTTCTTGCATTCTTTAACAGCTGTTCCTCAAAGTCTGGGGTGAAACATTCACCCCACTGCTGTGGGGCCAGCTGCCAACAGATTGTCACCAGACAAGCCAGGACATGTCCCAAAGGGGCCCAGCTGTCCCTGAGAGCAAAGGGACATGAATTCTTTAACAACTGTCCCTCAAAGTCTGGGGTGAGGCCCACACCCCACTGCTGTGGTAATGCTCCTGCTCAGCCCAGCTACCAAGAGATTGCCACCAGACTAGGTAGGTAGCCAGGACGTGTCCCAAAGAGCTCCAGCTGCCCCCAAGAGCAGAGGGACATGAATTCTTTAACAATTGTCCCTCAAAGTCTGGGGTGAAGCCCACACCCCACTGCTGTGGTAAAGCTCCTGCTTGGGCCCAGCTGCCAAGAGACTGCTACCAGACAGGTAGCCAGATTGTCACCAGACAGGTAGCCAGGATGTGTCCCAAAGGACTCCAGCTTTGAGCCCTCAAAGCCCCTTTGGCTTTGCTCTCAGCCCCAAGAGCAAAGGGACACCAGCACCCAGGGCTGGCAGCACAGCATACAGCCAGGCTGGACCAGGCACTCTGCTGAGATTGAGACGGAGGAAAGAGCCAAAGCAATGGGCAGAGATGGGCTGAGCTGCAGCTTTGATGACTCCTTTTAGGGCCTGATGGCAGCTCTGCTCTGCTGAGTTACTGCTGGGAAGGTACAGCACCTGCTCGCCCATCTGTCTTCCCTGCCAGGCTGTCTCCGACCCCCAGAACTGTTGACTGCCTCCCTCCTCCCTTCCCTTTAGATCTGCCAGAAAGTGGCAAAGCCTCCCAGACTTTCACCTTGAAGTGGCTCCTCAGATGCCTGCTGCTGTGTTTGTTGTTAGGGGAGAGACCCCCACTCTCCTGCAGGCTCCTACCTCGCCCCAGGCTGAGCCCCACTGTGCCTGCAGCACAGCTCGGTCCCCATCCCCTCTTTGCTCTCTCAGAGGGATCCTGCCTTTGATTCCTCTTTGCCAGGTGTCTGTCCACTGGGGCCCTGGACTCAGCTGGGCATTACAGTCTGTAATTCACCATGAAATTGCATGGACATATCCTTGCCCCCCTTTCCTCCAGCCCCAAATTCCCAAAGCTGTCCCTGCTGTGGTCCATACTCGCCCACGGATGCAGGTGGGGCTCCTGCTCTTCATGCTTGGTTGCTGAGGGAAGGGAAGGTCACAGGGATGGCTGCCAAGGCTGGGGGATTTTCTCCATGGCTACGTCCTGTGAGATGTTTGCTCAGTTATTTGCTGTATTATTTTGTTTTATTGTGGTTTATTACGCTGCTGCTACACTCACATCTGTTTCGTGGCTCCGTGAAGCCAGCAAATAATGTATTTTCACTAGGAGGTCTTACCACATCAGAGTGAGAAATAAATCCAATTCTCTTGATCAGTGTTTGGATGTAAGATGGGGCATCTCAAATTGAATCTAAAATCATCACATTATATGGGGGAAAAAAGTTCTCCCTAGTTCAGATCACTGAAATGCTAGAATATGTTACAAAGCCATGAGGTCCTGATTTTGGTGACAGCTTGTGTCATTTTTGGAAAACTGTGTGCCCACAAACATCTCTGTTTCTTATTTTCCCATGTATAAAATAGTGTAGAAAATATGTTCTCATATAGTTTTTTTTACACTCAGACAAAACAGACTCGATATTAAGAAAACTCTGTTACTACCTTCCACATTTAGAAGCCGTTGCCTCCCTCTTTGACACCACAGCAGGAAATGTGCAAGAAACAACCCGAACAGACAAACGGCACTTCCAGAATTGCTGATTTTAGACAAAACCGTGAGCTTTTGATCTAAACAACCAAGGAACCATCAGGGAGCACAGGCAGAGAAACCCTGGGGCTGGCAGGGGTAACTCAGAGCAGGTTCTACCTCTTCTTACTGTGAAAAACGCCAATAATTTGTTTTTAAAATTTTAGAAGTTTAATGGTTATAAAAATAGTAATACAATTAGAGTAATAATAATTTGGACAATTTGAATTAGGACAATATGAGACAATAAAAACAAAGAGTTATGGACAGTCCGGGTACCTTTTTCTGGGCAAAATAAGACTGAAAAAGGAGCCACGTTAACAGAGGATTGACCCTTAAAAGCAACAGCCTGTTGCATATTCCTACATCTCATACATGATGCATAAATTCCATTCAAACAAAGGATTCTGTCTGGTCATCATCAGCTTCTTCCTCATAATCCTAACAGTGTCGTCCTGCCCGAGCGAGGCGGGAAGAAGTTCATTTCTCCTGATAATGGAGCAATAAATTCTCTTTCTCTGAAAGATTTAGGTGTCCTGTGACTGCCGTCACAGTACGAGTCCTTTTTTTAAAAAGAAAAGTATCCTGCATTGCACAGTTCCTATTTTAACATTTTGTCATAACCCAAAACTACATTTAACTCACCGCTTAAGAGAATTACTACAGCACCACTTCCTAACACAACACATACGATATTCACTTGAATATTTGCCAAAAGCCAATCACAAAAATTGGCGTTTTTCACACGGCGAGCCACCGACGCTGTCCCCCTTCCCTTTAGACAGACGCTGCCCTGCTGTACGACGCGGTGCACGTGGTGTCCGTGTGCTACCAGCGCGCGCCGCAGATGACCGTCAACTCCCTGCAGTGCCACCGCCACAAGGCCTGGAGGT
The DNA here is from genome assembly GCF_023055355.1 of Agelaius tricolor. Lineage (NCBI taxonomy): Eukaryota > Metazoa > Chordata > Aves > Passeriformes > Icteridae > Agelaius > Agelaius tricolor. Next base: position 3,492,320 of record NW_027269296.1, on the reverse strand, counting down.
TCGGAGGCCGCTTCATGAACTTCATAAAAGAGGTAAAAACGTGGGTTCTGTTTGACTATAAGCATTATTTCCCCCCCGCCATGAGGAGCAGGTTCCCAGGGGTCGGTAGTGGAGGATTGGTAGGTGCGGCGTTAGAAAACTCCCTGGACCGGGAGTTGGGCAGTCCCTCAGTGCTCCCACTGATGCCTTAGGATTGTAGCTTTTATATCTATTTTATAGCTTTTTTTTTTTAATAGCTTTTTTTTTTTATAGCTTTTTTTATTTGTAGTCCTGCAGTTCTTTAGTGTAGAACTCCAAACTCCATATGCACTGTGAGCTGCTGTGGTGGTCCCAGGACCAGGGAAGAGATGAGAATCCTGACTCCGTGTTTCAGAAGGCTGATTTATTATTTTATGATACATATTATATTAAAAGAAAATGATATATTAAAACTATACTAAAAGAATAGAAGAAAGGATTTTATCAGAAGGCTAGCAAGGAATAGAAAAGGAATGATAATAAAATCTTGTGACTGCCTCGACACAGGTGGCTGTCATTGGTCATCAAGTAAAAACAATTTCACATGCTGGGTGAACAATTCTCCAAATCACATTCCAAAGTAGCAAAACATGGAGAAGCTGAAGCTTCTCAGCTTCTCAGGAGAAAAGATCCTAATGAAAGGATTTTTCATAAAGTATGTCTGTGACATATTTCCCATTTTGGGCAGACACAACAATTCCTCTGCAGGCCTGGCAATCAAGGACACCTCACTGCCTCAGGCCTTGAAAAAATGTAAAACAAAAGTGAGTTGGGGGGGAAGAAAACTTGGGGTAAATGACTTCATTAGCTGAAGCTGTAGTTGGGAGATGAACCCCCAGCAGGCAAATGGACCAAACTTATAAAATGTGAAAACCTGTCATCATCCATTTTTTGGGTGTAGCCCCTTGTGGGGGGGTTTCATCTGCCCAAAATGTACCTGAAGACCCTTCAAAAAACATAACTGCATTTTATTGCCTTAATTTTGTCTGGCCTCTGTTTTTAGGTAGCCCAGAAAGGCATCAGCCCCGCGGGAGCTGCAGGGCTCAGCACTGCAGCTGTGTCTGCTCCAGCTGGGCTCGTCAAACATTCCGCGTTTTCCCCGGCTCCCGGGGGGCTCCGAGGGCTGCACATCCCACAGGCAAACCACCTGCACGCCCAAATGAGCAAACACCAGCCTCCCCAGGAGTCCAGGGTGGCAAGGCTGGGAGCAGGCTGTCACTGCTCCTCAGGAATTAATGAGGGAGAGCCAGAGGAGCGTGTTTACTGGGAGAAACGCCAGTTACTCCCCCTGAGAATGCATCGTGCCACCTTGATCACACTGGAATATTTCAAGCTTCCCCACCCATAAAATAAACACATTTCTCAGTGAGCAGCCTGCACGGGGCTGCTCAGGGGAGAGATCCCCAGGCTCAGCTCCCCACTGCTGGGATGTGATGCTGAGCAGCAGCCTGGCATTCCTGCAGGAGCATCCTCCTCAGGACAATGTCACAGCACACCCAGCTCTGTACCCAGGCATTGGGCACCTCACTGTCCCCCAGCTCCTGCTCTGCTGGCACACAGCACCAGAGAGATTCATTCTAGGGTGCTGCAGTGGGAAAGAAATCAAATTACATGGGGGTTTTTTGTGGAATTGAATTGAGACATCTTCACCCCAAGCTCCTGCTCCTGGTCCCAGTCAGACCAGGCTGTTCAGGACCTCAGTCAGCCAAGCACTGAAAAATCTCTGGGAATGGGATGTCCCCAGTCCCAGTGAGCACCTTCCCATCCTTACGCTGCCAAAAACTGAAGCAGGGCACCAGCAGCACATGGCCCCAGACTCCTGTGCCTGTTTCCAAACCTCAGATCTTGCTTGCATGAACACATTCTTGGCCTCTTGTGCTCCACTCTCCCTCTGGAAGGACAGAGGGAAGCATCCCCAACATTTAAGCTTCCACACACCTTGGAAGCAGCAGCGAGTTGGTGCACAAAGGGATTTCTCCTGGCTGGAGCTGCCCCAGAGCCGGTGTTTATCAGCACCACAAGGATGAAGGCAGCTCACAAGGATGCTGTGATAAATGCAAGTCGTTTTCTACTGAGTCATCACGTCCTGCAACAGCTGGTGAGCACAAAAGGTGCGAACAGAAATTGTAGCAAGGACTGCAAGAGAGGGAAGGAAATCTCCAGCTCCGTCTGCAGTCTGAGCAGCAGCAGAGGGATTATTAATTAATCAGGCTCTTTAGGGAGAAAGAACCAGCATAAGGACTAATTAAAAGAACATACAGCGGAGGGCAAAAGATTATTTATGATACTGAGTAACAGCCCTGCTACTTTTTCTCCCTTCCACAGGCCCAATGGGAAGGATTAACGGGACGCATTGTCTTTAATAAAACCAGTGGTTTACGGACAGATTTTGATTTGGATATCATCAGTCTCAAAGAAGACGGCCTTGAAAAGGTAGGCAGGGTTTGTTTTATCTGCATGTGGCTGAGGATAACGCTGGTGCTCAGCAACAGAGAGATGGTTGGTGCTGTATTGATTCCAGGTTTCTGGGGTTTATATAAAAGGATATTCACTTTGTGGGATTTCTCAGATCCTTTTCCATGCTCAACCATGACTCACTCGCCCTGAAGCCAGTGCGTGGGATTACAGATTGCAGAAGTGCTTGTGGCACTTTTCCTGGGATAGTGGAGGCAAAAGAAACTTTCTGAGCATCCATTAACCCCTCCCTGCCCTAAGCAGGCAGGAATGATGCCTGTCCCATTCCCTCTTGCTGGCCTGGCTCACAAACCCTCAGTTCTTCTCTGAGGAGACCACAGCCCTGGAGATCATCATCTGCAGTCATTTCCCACTATGAAATTGCCCAAGGCTGGGAACAGCCCCAGTTTATTACAACCTGGAATCTGCAGGATGATACACTGGGTATTTTGTTTATTACCTAAGGGACAATAAGGAAAAAAGAGAAGTGTGGCCTTGCCTGTCTGGCTGGGGGGTGTCATGAGGGTCGAGAGCATGAAAGCTGCAGCCTTAGGTCCTCCAAATTAGTGCAGATCTCCTCTGGGCACAGTAAAACCATGCTGATGTGCAAATCTGATCCCAGGTGTGCCTGGGGACTTAATTTCCTTCCCTTCAATTACTTAAAAAAAGCAAACTTAAAATAAAAAGGCAACACACAGAGCCTCAAAGCCCTTAGAATGCAGGTTTCAAGGTGAGATCAGCTGATGACAAACAGAGCAGCGAGCGGCCAGAGCACAGGGAGCTGTGATTTCCAGGAAATTCCATGATTCTGACTACTCTGTGGGCAGCTCTGTGTCCCTGTCCTGCTACAGGTGTCTATCACCTGTACAGGAGGAATTTGGCAGGGCAGCAAGGCCCTTTCTAGAGCAGAGTCTGCTTCGAGACAGGTACCAGGTGCCTGTGGCAGCCGGGCACGGTGCTGGCTCTGTCCCTCTGGGCAGGGGGACAGGTTCTGAACCCACAGGACACCTGGCTGGGGTAGCAGGGAGGGATTTCAATTACCTGTGCATGGCCTGAGAGCACAGGGGACTTGTCCAGGGAATTAATCACTCAGCACAGGGAGGCAGCCCCCGGGCTGGAGGCAGCCGTGGATCCATCCTCTGTTTGGAGGGGAGGCCCCCGTGCCACGTCCCCCTTTCCTCACCATTTGGCTTTCCTGGGATTTGAGATGAATGGCAGCCACATTTCCCCACCACAGCAGCAGCTCTGTGCCTCAGGTAACACAGCTCAAGGTCACCACAGCCCTCTCCTGCTGGGGAGATTTTGGTGTCAAATAAGGAATAAAGGAAACGTTTCAAATCAACACAGTGACCTTCAGTCTGGCTGGTTAAGAAAGGAGGCAGGACAGAGCTGGGGAAGGTGCCTTGCAAGAACTGAGCAGCAGCTGACCTTTGCAGCCTTATTTCCTTACAAAATATTTTGTTTATAGAGCATAACCCAAAAATAACAAGACATCTTTTTTTGAAGTTTAGCAGCACCGAGGCGCTGCTGGAGAGCTGTGTTGGGCGGATAATAGAAAACATTCCAGCTTTTTGTACCACATGAATCCAAATGTTTAAGCACAGCCACAGAATCACCTGTCAAACCAACACCTCTCAGGTGGGCTGAGCAGAGCTGGCACCAGCTGGAGTTATTGCAGTTCTCTGTCACATCAAGCCCACTGGAAGCTGCCAAACCTCGACGTGTCCCCTGCACACCCCATCAACTTTTGTCTCCAATAATTCAGAGATTTCACAGTTCCCACCATTATTCTTCTGAAAGCTTCGTGTCAGCTCCAGAGGGGTTTTAAAGTATCGATGTCAAATCTCTGTTGAAGCCAGAATTCTGTCAATAGTTAATCTGAACTAACAAAACACCAAACTACAAACAAATCCCAGCTGGATTGTGCTTTATGTATCACAGCTTATGTTTGTTGAGCTTTAGGATTGAACCCCCTGATCCTCATACCTCCTGGATGTTCCAGGGATTACAGGAGTATTACCAAATCCTAATTACATATAGTTTGACTATCTGACTCACACAGTTCTCTTAAAGCACTTTTTCCTTTTTCTTCCTTTTTTAATATTTTAAACTGATTAATTCGGTCTTAAGTGCCGTGCATTTAATTTTCTTAAAGAAAACGTAGCAAGGCAGAAGTAATTGGGGCTGCAGTGCAGCAAACTGGGGCCTCTCAGGCTTGCTTTTTTCCCATCCACAATAATAACAATTTTTGACATTGCAGCTGTTGTGTGATCCAAGGCAGAGATGGGGGATCGCTTCGGTTTTACCTGAAATATTTAAAACCTTTCACAAAGTTCACGGAAACTCTTCCAGAATTTATGACAATTTTTTTTTGCCAGGCAGCATTGCTCATTACAAAGTCTCTTTTTGGGGATGCAGTAAAACCAAGTTCTCCCCTTGGACTGCTGGAGAGGCTGAAGAATCTTAAAAACAGCAATAAATAAAAGATGGGAAGCCGCTGGCTCCCTCGTGGATTGAGCTGCCTGCCTTTGGCTTCTCTCCGAGTCCCACCTTGCAGTTTGACCCTACAGATGGATCGTTCTGCTCCCATTTCCAGGTGGGGTTTGTTTTTTTCTCACTGCTAGGCTGGCTCCGTGGCCACCCTGCTCCATTTGCTGGCAGCACTCCCACATCCCTGCAGCTTTCCTGACATTTTATCTCTCTGTCACAGTCCTTTAGCCACTCCTGCCTTCAAAGTTTGTCCCAAAGCCTCCCCTGCGCCGTGGAGATCAGGTTAACAGGCTTAGCCTCGCCCAGATGACTTCCTTAAACAGAGACATGCTTTGCCATTTCTGGATCAATAGACTTCATTGAAGTCTAATAATTTATTACATTTGACAGCTTGAGAAAACAGAGCACCTGAAATAGAGCTGATGTGCCTGTGCCACCCCCTCCTCCGGGTTTGCAGCCAGGATTGAGGCCCCTCTATTGCAGGGATTTCCCAAAGGGGGGCCCAGGGCCTTGCCTAGACAGGTGTTGGAAACCTCCAGCTGATTTGCCACGGCACAGAGAGCAGGAATGGGCCCTATCAGGGATCTGCAGACCTGCTCGAGCCCTTTTTAATCCTCCCCACCAAAGCAAATTGGTGGGGAAATGGAAAAGAAAGGAAATGGACTCCGATTTGTGGTTATTTTTCTTTTGTTGTGCTTTATCCTTGCCCAGATTTGACTCTTTAGTGTGGTTTGATTGTTGCTCTGGGCGGTGCCTTTGCAAATTGTTCATTCATTCAGCCCCTAAATTCCAGCTCCCACAGCCTCCATCCACTGCAGCAGCACAGGGACTGTGGAACATGTGTCACATGTGGAACATGGACTGACCTGCAGCTGAAGGGTTAATTCATGGTAATTCCAGTTTTGTTGCTGTTTGCTGAAGAAGGAAGCAAACAAAAAAAAAAAGAAATTCTCTTTTCCAGGCCAGTAGGATGCTGGGAGCAAGTGAGTAATGCAAGGCAGGGATTAAGGAATGCAGTAGAGATTGAGGAATTGGAGATGGGGGGTTCACTGTGTTGCTTTGCTTCCTCTCAGGTTGGAGCATGGAGCCCTTCAGATGGTTTGAACATCACAGAAATCTCCAAAGGACGAGGGCCCAACGTCACGGACTCGCTGAGCAACAGATCTCTGATTGTCACCACGGTGCTGGTAGGGCACTGCCAGCCTGCCACTGTCCCTCCCCACATCCCCAGGGCTATCCCAGGGATCCCCAATGGCTCTGAAAGCTCCCCAGTGCCTTTTAAAAGGATGGGACTCGATACAGCGTGGATTTGTATCATAAAAGGAACGGGACCACAGTGCCCAGAGGGGAACAGAGACTGGGGACACCTGGTCTGGGGCAGAAGGGCTGGAACCAAAGGTCTTGTATCCCTCAGCAAGGGGTTAGCAGGGTGGGAGCTGAACGTAAGCCAAAGACAGATGCTGCAGCAGCTTTCCTTGCAAATCAGCCGCTCCTCCTAACGAACTTCCCATCCACCACATGACATTTTTTCCCGTTAAACATTTCCAGGGCTGTGGAATTGTCTGGGTCCAGGCCATGGTTCCCACCACACCTCAAAGGCCATGGCATAATGCAAAATGATGGAGCCAGGAGGGGACTGTCAGCCATCTGCCTTTCACAGGCTTTTTTCAGGCAACATTTCCATCTCAAGCTCTGCAAGCACGTAGGAATTACATAAGGCATGGGGTGAGATCAGTTCCCATTAATTGTGCCACTCCATGGGCCTGCACACGTGCCATGGGGCTTCCACCATGGAACCAGGGCTGTCCTGGATCCCTGTGCCCAGGGGAGGAGGGAATGTGCTCAGACCTGAGTTCTGCAGTGATTGCGCTGCGTGTGCTGGAGTCTGGAACATAAAATAGAGCCCTGGATGTTATTTGCATTTGCAACACCCCTTTGTAGTTCTGCACTGCTGTAAATGACGAGAGAAGAGCCATAGGAGGAGCCTTTAAAAGAAAAGGCATGAAAGGCTATTTTTTCCCCTTTTGCTCATATTGCAGTGACTTGTTGGAAGAGAAATATTACCCCAGCAGCCAGTGCCGCTCTCCCCAAGCAATATGGGAACTGTGAAGTTATGAAATTGAGGGCACCTTCACTGAGAAATCGATTAGCAAACTGAGAGAGCTTGTGAATTGGATGTCTGGCTATTTTCAGTAATAAATTGTGAAATAGTCCGTGAATAAGTGGTTCACAGAGTTCAGAATTACCCCCTAGGAAATGTTTGAGACCTGGAGATACATTACTGAAGCGAGCGGCGTCCTAATGTTCAGTGCTTCAGCTGTTAAATATGTATGTAATCCCTGCAGCACTTCCCAAAATTAATAGTGCTTTATGGCTGCTCTGGAGCCATGGATTTATATCGAGATCCATAGATTCAGCTGATTCACAAACAAAGCACTAATTCCAGAGCAGAAAGCTGAGGAGGCGGCGGGGGAGCGCAGGATTGAGCCGAGCTGCGCGTGCCAAGCTAAACTCCATGGGCGTGATGTGATCAGCCGGGCTTCAGAACTCTGCAAATGGGGCTCTGTGTGCTGCCACGTCCCCTCCTGACCCTGCTGCTGGGGCAAAGGAGCACCCTCTGCCCCTCCGTGGGAGCACAGAGCCCCAGGGCAGAGCTGGAGGCTGGCAGGTGGGCAGAGACAAGCACCAGCAGCCTCCACAGCCCCACCTGAGCCCTCTCCTCGGAGCACCCCACCCCAAACCAGGCACTGTAACAGGGCTGTAATGAGTGCTCCAGACCTGCCCTCCCACCTCTTCACGCCCCCCCATGCCTGGGCAAAATCACAGGAGGCGTTTTCCAGCACAAAGCGCAGCCCTCCCTCACCCTCCCTCTCTGGCCACCCCACAGCAAGGACAGGAGCCCTGCAGACACCCCCAGTTTGAGCCAGGGACTGGCTGGAGGTACCTCACCTCCTCTTGCCTTGCAGCTCTTGCCTGCTGCCCACCACCTTTTCCATTTCCATCTGTCCTCCACACGTTTTATCCTCAGGCTCCCCAGTGTTGCTCGTCCTCGGTGGCTGCCCAAGCCTGAGAGGCACCAAAGGATGCTGGAGTTCTCTGTGTGTCCATTTCAACTCCACCTGCCAGCCCCTGCTCGAGGGGAGGGATCCACAGGTGCTTTAGCTCCTGTCCCCTGTGCTGGAGCTCTGCTGTGGCTCACACACCCCCAGCTCTCTCAGACAGCCAGAAGTGCAGCACACAGCACAAAGTTTCCCTGGCCAGAGGCAGGGCAGTGTCCATCAGGCAGTGCCAGCACAGAGTGAGCTCACTGGGGAGGTTTTGGGGTGGCCCCAGCCATGCACAGCCCCCTCACCCTGCATTTCCCCCACCAGCCTGTGGTGAATGGCAGGTGCCGTGTGCAGGGCGCGGGGGTGAGTTTGTCCTCCCCCTCTTTTGCTGTTTCTAACACTTCATTTTCAGAGCATGAAATGGTTATTTTTCTCCCTGAAATCCTACCAAATGGAAAACAGTTGGCTGCTCAGAAGAGACAAAATTAAATTTTGTGGGGTAAACAAGGTTGCTAATTAGCTGATGCGCTGTGCAAAGTTAATTTATTCCCAACATGTCACAGTGCCAGCCCTGCCTGGAGAGCCGCTGCCTGGCGGCTCGGGCTGACCTGCAGAGGTGGCCTTGCCTCCAGCTGACCCTGAACTGGGAATTTTTCCTCTCCCTGTGCAGGAGGAGCCCTTTGTGATGTTCCGTAAATCTGACACGGCGCTGTTCGGCAACGACCGCTTTGAGGGCTACTGCATCGACCTCCTGAAGGAGCTGGCCATCATCCTGGGCTTCTCCTACGAGATCCGCCTGGTGGAGGACGGCAAATACGGGGCCCAGGATGAGAAGGGCCAGTGGAATGGCATGATCAAGGAGCTCATCGACCACGTGAGTGAGCCCCTGCGTGGCTGGTGAGGGTTGGCTGTGCCAGGCTGTGCCCACCACTGTAAGAGCCTGAATGAGAGATGCAGGACTGCTCTCCAAAATGCAGTTTGTTACATCCAAGATGTTACAGCAGTCCAGGGGTGTGGGTGGCAGAGCCTGTGCCTACAGCTGTCAGCTCCTGCTGCAGGCAGGCCTGGAGACCCACATCCCTCATTCAGACTCTTACTAATGGTGCCTCACGTTGGGCGCCACTGTAAGAGCTGAAATGAGGGATGTGGGACTCCAGGCTGCTCTCCAAAATGCAGTTTATTGCATCCAAGAGTTTCAGCAATCCAGGGTTGTGGGTGACAGAGCTGTGCCTACAGCTGTCAGCTCCAGCTGCAGGCAGGCCTGGAGACCCTTTGGTTTAGGTTACAATGCATTATTTACTTTTCTTTTGGTTACAATGCATTCTATACTTTTCTTTGCTGGGCATCTTAATACAGTAGAACCAATCTATACCTGAACTTTTATCTATAGCCTATCATAACTACTATAATTACCATATTTATGTCACTATTCTCCAATCACTAAAAGTTAGTACATTACAGTTTAAGCTAGAAGTTGTTTTTCAGTTTTTTTTGCAGTGGAAAATTCTGAGACTTTTTTTACTTGCAACATCTGTTGACTTGTTTGCCTGTGCTATCTTTCTGTTTGGTAAAAACATCTTCTTGTTTGGGGTGGGTTTATCCTTTGTTCTAAGCCATAAAAACCCCTTCTAACTAACACACCCTTTGCCTCCTTGCTTATCCAGTAAGACTGGCTCAGCAATTCTTTTCTTCTATATCAAAACTTGCTTTCATTTCTATCCTTCAGATTCTACATTCAAAAATCTTTCTGCCAAGCATACATAACTGTGAGACTTTCTTGTCAAACTTTCATCCTTCCCAACATCCCTGGGCTGGCTCTCTGGGGTGGGAAAGGTGAATTTCTCCCTGGCCCAGAATACCCACAGCAAGCTCCTGACCCTGCTTGGCTCCTTGTCACACTGCTTGCCAGAATATCCCTGTGTCTGGCTCTTCCAAATATTAATTTGCAATTCCTGAAAAGGATTGTTTTCCCAGCACAGAAATGGGCCCAGTGGCTCTAGGCCTGTCCCACAGTGGGACACAGGCTGGGTGTGTGGAGAGGGCAGAGGCTTCCCCTGGGTCCAGGGCACATGGGCTGTCCTGGGCTGGCAGCATGAGCTGCTCTCACCCCCAAGGACAAGCACAGGCAAGGGCACAGCGCCAATGCAGCCTGGGGAGCCCAGGCATGTCCCAGACACAGCCCAGCCCAGAGGAGACATCCAGACTGAGGGAGCACGTGTGCCCTGGACAGTTTCATTTTTTATTTTCCATAAGAGCAACTTATTTACTAAAATCTCCTGGGACACAGAGCTCCCTCTGCCACACAGCAGCTGTGCTTCTCCTTCCATGGCCATTTCCAGGAGCCCTTTAAGCCCCAGGGAACCTGTTGGAGCAGCAGCTTTGCTCCCACAGCCGCCAAAGCGTCGCCGCCTCTGAAACCGCCACTCGCGGCCAGAGCTTGCTCAGTTTGCTAATTAGATATCTTGCCTCCAGCACATCCTGTGATCCCAAGGGCCCAGTTATGGAGGTGAGGAAAGCTGGTGTTTTTATGAATATCTGATTCCCAGAGAAGAGCTCTGGAAGTAAAGCTAAGGACAAAAAGAATGCTGCTCCCTGCAGCACAGGCAGCAGTGCAGGCAGCGCAGAGAGCTCTCCTCCTGAGAATCCTTCTCAAGTGGGGCAGCCCTTGACCACCTCCAGGTCCTGGCTACATTCTGAACCCAGAGCCCAAGCAGCAAAGACACAAAAATAATCCCCTGTAGAGCTGTGATGTTCTTACCATTCATGGGAGAAGAATGAGTTTGCTGGGTGAGTCACTGTGGTGTGTGGAGAGTCAAGCACTGGCTGGGACTGATGAGTGGCTCAGGAGCTGGGCTGGGCTTCCAGATCTGCTCTCTCTGCCCTAAATGACATTGGACAAGTTGCTTCTGTGCCCTGCTTCCTCCATCTGTAAAATGCAGATGATCATGATTATGTCCCTTTATAGGGACAGAGTGATGCTTAATCAGTTTGTGACAAGCGCTGCAGCCCCAGGCTGGCCTGGCCCAGGGAGCAGGAGAGCAGCAAGGGCAGGCAAGGACAGCCCTGGGGAGCAGGACTCCATCTCATGGGGGAGCTCTGCAAACCTGCTCTGGTGCTTTTCCTTCTGGAAAACTCCGTGCAGCTCAAAGCACAGATTTTAGAGCCTCTTACACAACAGCCCCGCCGAGTTCGATGAGTGGCAGTGTCCCAGTGGAAGCTCTGCTGCTCCGAGTGATGTGAGTGACACAGATCAGAGCTGACACCGAGTGGCAGCTGTGCCCCTTGGCAGAGCCCCCCGAGACACAGCTCCTCTGCCTGGCCCTGCTGCTGGGAGCAGCCTCTGGAGCTCATTCACTGCTGGGAGCAGCCCCTGGAGCTCTCTCAGTGCTGAGAGCAGCCCCTGGAGCTCACTCACTGCTGGGAGCAGCCTCTGGAGCTCTCTCAGTGCTGGGAGCAGCCTCTGGAGCTCACTCACTGCTGGGAGCAGCCCCTGGAGCTCTCTCAGTGCTGAGAATGGGCTCTGGAGCTCTCTCACTGCTGGGAGCAGCCTCTGGAGCTCATTCACTGCTGGGAGCAGCCTCCAGAGCTCTCTCAGTGCTGGGAGCAGCCCCTGGAGCTCTCTCACTGCTGGGAGCAACCTCTGGAGCTCTCTCACTGCTGGGAGCAGCCTCTGGAGCTCTCTCAGTGCTGGGAGCAGCCTCTGGAGCTCTCTCACTGCTGGGAGCAGCCTCTGGAGCTCTCTCAGTGCTGGGAGCAGCCCCTGGAGCTCACTCACTGCTGGGAGCAGCCCCTGGAGCTCTCTCAGTGCTGAGAGCAGCCTCTGGAGCTCATTCACTGCTGGGAGCAGCCCCTGGAGCTCTCTCAGTGCTGAGAGCAGCCCCTGGAGCTCACTCACTGCTGGGAGCAGCCCCTGGAGCTCTCTCAGTGCTGAGAATGGGCTCTGGAGCTCTCTCACTGCTGGGAGCAGCCTCTGGAGCTCTCTCAGTGCTGGGAGCAGCCCCTGGAGCTCTCTCAGTGCTGGGAGCAGCCCCTGGAGCTCTCTCAGTGCTGAGAATGGGCTCTGGAGCTCTCCCACTGCTGGGAGCAGCCTCTGGAGCTCTCCCACTGCTGGGAGCAGCCTCTGGAGCTCTCTCAGTGCTGGGAGCAGCCTCTGGAGCTCTCCCACTGCTGGGAGCAGCCTCTGGAGCCCATTCACTGCTGGGAGCAGCCTCCAGAGCTCTCTCACTGCTGGGAGCAGCCTCTGGAGCTCTCTCACTGCTGGGATTGAGCTCAGGAGCTCAATTGCCACTGGAAGCAGCCCCTGGAGCTCTCTCTGCACTGCAGGGCTCACAAGGAACAAACCCCTCCCAAGGGAACAGAAGCCAATCATTCAGGCCATGTCACTTCCAGTGTCCTGCAAGACACCACAGGGCTCTCAGGAGGTTTCAGCCATTCCCAAAGCTGTGGTCAACTAACTATGGTCATTCAGGTCAAACCATGCCACTTCCAGTGTCCTGCAAGACACCACAGGACTTTCAGGAGGCTTCAGCCATTCCCAAAGCTATGGTCAGCTACCTGAGATAGACAAGAAGGAGGTTTGAGGAGCAATCTCATTAAATAACCCAAAATTCGTGGTCAAACCTGCATTATAGCATTTCTTGGGTAACTATCTAAAAAAAAGCCAATCAACACACAGCAGAAGGAAAGGGCCAAACCTCCTCTTCTTGCAAGCTGTGTTGTTAACTCTGAGATGCAGCTCTGTGCTCTGTCCTGCATGGCTGAGCTTGTGCCTGCAGGGACACTGCCCAGGCCCCACATGAAGCCATTAGCTCCTTTATCTGCATGCCATTGCTTTTTATAGCAGTGTTTATGTAAAGCCTTCAGAAGTGGAACTGCAGCCAGATGGGCCCTTCCTCAGCAGCATCTTCCCCTGGTGTGGGGAAAGGCACAACCCATGGGCACTGCAACAGGCCAGAGAGAGCCTATTTCACACCCAGGAGGAAAAGTGTTAGAGACAGCATTCAAAGCAAGTGGTGGTGATGAAAACAGGGCTGCCCACATCCAGAGTTTGATATCTGAGCTGCCTTTCCTCTGTGTTCAGCTGGTTTTCCTCTGTGTTCAGCCCTGAAAGCAGGGCTGCCCACATCCAGAGTGTGATATCTGTGCTGGTGTTCCTCTGTGCCTCCTTCTCATAAACAAATTGGAATCATTCAGGTGGGAGCATAAAGCAGGCAGGATTTTGTGAGGTCCAAATAGCCAGGTCAGGATTGATTCAGGGCAGAAAGCCTTTGCATTGCTGAAGACCCACTTAGCCCCCTGGACTGCTGTGACACAGGTGGGCTGAGCTGGTGTGGGCTCCCTGAATGACCTGGGCAGAGCAGGGGGTGCTCCTGGGGTGAGGTGAGAGGCTAAAATGGTGATTATTGTTCCTGAGAGGGCCTGGGGGATGTGGAAGCAGCAGATTCTGAGTAGCAGGAAGCAGCAGATTCTGCATGCCAGGAATCAGCCAACTCAGCTGAGGCTGAAATTTGGAGAGGAGGAGATGGGCAAAGCAAGGGGCACCTGTCCCCTGGGCTGGAGATGGCATCAGAGGAGCTGGGCGAGGGTGGCCTTGGTAGGTGCATGACAGCAGTGTCTGGGGGACAAAGGTGCTGCCACCAAAGGGGTGAATGCCCAAAAGCTGGCACCCCAAGGGTGAATCACATGCTGGGACAGGTGTTTACACAGTGAGCACTCTGGGCTTGCTGCAGTCACGAATCCTCCCCCTCCTCTCCCTCTGATCCAGACGTGCCTGGCCACAGGCAGGGATGCCTCAGGCTATGATCCTTTGTAAAATCCCTGTGTTTCTAGTCTGGCCTTAAGCATAAACAGGAAAAGCAACAGCAATCAGAGCAGCCACAGCACGACCCTGTCTCTGACAGGTCCCCAGTAGCAGATCCAGAGACAACAGCCCCATGCAGCCTCATGCAACAGCCCTGCCCTGCTGCCTTTCATCTGCTGCTCATCCTCAGCACAAAAAGCCCCTGTTTTGAGGAGTTCAGTTCATTCCCTGGAGAAGTAACCTCAGCCTACTGCTTATTGTCACCCCTCTGGCCATTCCCGCAGAGCAGCCTTGATCAGAAGGGCCAAGAGAGCTGAACTCAGGTATTCAGGGAGGTCTGGGGAACCCAGGTGATGCAGAGAAGCTCCTGAGCCCTTTATTCATAACAAACAGGGAGCCTGACAACTGCCAAACCTCCTCCTTTCAGCAACAGTGAACTGCTATTGATGTTTATTCATAGAAATTATTACTGATACAAGCAAAGCTCCACTGCACACCGTGGCCCATCCGTTCTGATTTATAAATTCCAGTTGTCTGGCAAAGCAATGCCTGCAAATCTTCCCTATTGTTTGTGGGCAGAATCCCATAAAACCAGCAGAATGAGTTGTTCTGGACATTTTGCACAAACTTGTTCACAAATAAAACTTGTCTTCTGCCACGACAGTGCACATCGCATTGCCATTCAATCTGAAACTTCAGGTGGGAATAAAAGAGATGTGGCAAATACTGGGGTTTCTGATGGAAATCCCTGCCAATGGCAACTGTGGAAGACTTGTAATATCCATCCTTAGGGACTATTCCTGACAGCTGATTTAACAATTCCACAATAAGTGGGCATTTTCTGACAGTAAATTCTGGCAGAAATACATGTGGCACCACACTGCCAGCTCCCCATTAACTCTCCTGCACTGGTGGATGTTTTACCTCACTTGTCATGAACTGGGGCTTCATTTGATGTCACTGGGACAAGGATAGGGAGAAAACAATTTAATTGGATGTGTCTTCCACCTTTTGTTTAGACAATGCAGGATCTCAGTGTTAGGGACAGGATGGTGTCACAGACATCTTTTATGAAAAATCCTTTCCTTAGGAGTTTTCCTCCTGAGAAGCTGAGAGGCCTCAGGAACAAAATGTAACCAATGGTTATCTGCTGCTGTGGAATGCAACAGGTGCATCTGGGATTGGGCTCATGTGGTTGTTTCTAATTAATGGCCAATCACAGCCCAGCTGGCTCAGACAGAGCTGAGCCACAAACCTTTGTTATCATTCTTTCTTTTTCTACTCTTAGCCAGCCTTCTGAGGGAATCCTTTCTTCTATTCTTTTAGTATAGTTTTAATGTCATATATATCATAAAATAATAAATCAAGAGACTTTCTGATACCTCAGGGTCATCTCAACCACAGCAACCTGAGAATGGAGCAGGAGCAGGGCACAGCAACCAAGCAAGGAGAGCAGGGAGCAGAGACAGGGCCCAAGGCAGAAGCCCCAGTGCTGGCAGTGGCAAGAGACAACGAGGGATGACAGTGCCAGACCTGGGTAACAATTAAATCAGTAAAACACACACACACACTATTTCTGTCTCTCAGGCAACGCACACATGATTAGTTTATGTAAATACCTAACGCAGATTGGCAAAATAAGCACAGAGGCAGCTTCTTTTCCTGAATAAATATTTATCTTGGTGCTTATGCTGTTGGTGGGCTCCTCCATGACCAGCCACTGCCTGCAGCTTGGCTCTGGCTGAGGGCAGGCACTGCAGGATCCCCACAGTGACCACGGCTGCACAAGAGCTGTCCTGACCCACAGGCCACATCTCCCTGATAAGTGAGAACTTGGAGATAAGAATTGGCATTTTCTAATGAAAACCAAATATCCCTGCAGCAAATACGATCATCCCTGTGCTGAACACCCAGTGCTGAACTCACAGCTGTTCCAGCCAAGTGAAATGCTGGAACTGGGTGAATGAGGAGATCCAAACCCTTGGAGGTGTGTTAGAGAAGTGTCTGTGTTTGATGTGCCTTGGCAGAATTCATCTTTTTGGCCTCAATTCAGCAGAACACTTAAGCAGAACAGGCACAAGACTTGGAAGACGTGTGAGCTCCAGTAAAACAGAGGTGTAGGCTTAAGTGGTTTTGCTGGACAAGGGTCTCTAAGCCACTGGCACTTGCTCTAATTCCTCATCTTTAATAAAACCCACCTGACTGTGCAACAGCACAAGAGCCAGGGCTGAGTAAGGGAAGCAGCCAGAGTCTAGTAATTGACTGCCCAGTTTGGAATGTCAGAGCACGACAAATCAAAGCTTCACCCTTGGTGGGTTTGATTTAGATCCTCTCTGTCAGCAAAGCCTTAATTAGAGGCCACCTTCAGAAAAATCTGCATTGATAAAAAGGATGTGGAAGTGCAGCCCTGTGCTGCCTCTAATTGCTCAGAACATACCCCAGCCCAGGCTCCAGAATCCCTGCTCTGTCCTGCCTGAATGTGACATTCCCTGCAAGGACACAGGGCTGGGAGCACATCACAGGAGCTGCTGGAGCCACACAGTAAAATTTTATTTCTGTGCTAAAAGCAGTTGGATCCCTGGGCATCCATGCAGAGCTCTCTCTCTTCATTTTCTGTGGCAAAGCACAAACTCCAGGCTGTTCTTTAGCTCACTGTATTGTTCTGACAAATTTGGCTGAGGATCCCTCAGCCTGGCCATTGCCAGTGAGCTCTGACCACAGAACATTTGCTGCCTCCTTCAGAAAAAACCCATAGCCAAATCTTTCAACATCTTCCTTGCCTTTCCCTGGTGAGTCAGGACACCCACACAGAAGTGATGGAGGAGGGAAAATGCTGCACTTCTTTTGCCATTTCTGCCTTGTGACTGTGTGGAGCACTAAGCCAAAATTTCCAGGTGTGCTGTGAGGTGGTGGGAGCAGCCAAGCTCCAAAGCTGCCAGGATGGTCCCTAGGGTGCAGAACATCCCCAGCTCAGGCTGGGCAGCCACCAGTGCCACCTCCAACCCCCTTCAGCTTCTGCCCATGTCACCACAACTGGCACAATGGGCTCGGTGGGAAAATATTGTCCCCATTTTCCACAGGTTTTGACAAATGCCAGTGACTGAAATGAGCTCTGATGTAAAAATGAATTTCCATCTGGAAAGTGAGAAGGAAGGGAAACCAGGGAGCAGCTGGAGAGCCATGTTAGAACAAAACCACATCATTTTTACCCTTGTTACATAATTCCTGAAGGCCTCTGTTCAGGAGCTCTAAGGCTGCACTCTTTGGAGGGGGTCCCTTACACATACACACACACACACACACACACTTGTAAATGGAAAAAAAGCTCATTTAGAGACCCTTCCTTCAGTAAAAGACCTAGATTCTTCTATTTATAAATATTGCACTGACTTGATCACAGATTGGCAAGGTCAAATGAAAACTTTAGCACAACCTTTACCCCCAGCACAGGCCAGGGATCTGCTCTGGTTCCTCCAGTTCCTGCTGAAGCAAAGTATGTTCCAGCCAGTATTGATTTAAAGTCCATGAATAATGACAAATCTACTGTATCTCAAGGTAATTATCACTCATGGGTAATTTAGAATTTTAATTTTCAGAACCAGATGTTAAATAAATCTCGCCCAGGCTCCTGGCATGGGGGGAGGTTCTGCTCAACTTCAGAGCTGTAATTTATGTGTCTGTGTTTCCTTGGAAGTTCACAATCCCAAAGAATGATTTGCAAAGCTCAGGCAAGGAGGGTGATATTGAGGAAACCTTGGATGTGTTTACTTGTGGCTTTTAAGAACCTGGATGAATGTTTAGTGAGAGGAATGAGTGCAGCTCTTAACCAACAGAAAGAGGGTGAATGTGGGCTGCTCGTTGAATTAACACAGAAATTAGTAAATAATTAGAAATAATGGAAACAAGCACACTTCGTACAAGCTGTCAGGATTAGGAATATGCTCAGCTGAAATTCTCCATGGAGCTCAGAGCACTCCAGCAGGATGGGCTGAGGAGTCCTTCATCAAACAGAGTTTGCTCAGAGGGTCTCACCTGCACACCTCCCTCCCACCCACAGGCACTGAGCATTCCTGCCTGAGTCTGAGCCCCTCAGGCTGCACCATGAAATGACTGAGGAAAAAGAAATTGAACCTTTTAGCTCAGGCTGCCACAGCATGGCTCCCTGCAGCTCCATCCACACCCTCCTCTCCTCTTGCATCAGTGTGAAAGGCAGAACAACAACAAATGAAAGGAAGGACAACAACGACAGCAACAAACCACTGCTGCCAGCAGCAGGCTCTGCACACAGCCTACTTGCTGGTGTAGAGTCTTGTGGCAAGGAGCAAGCAAGACAAGGGCCACTGACACTTTAGAACTCTGCAAAATCTGATTTTTCTGACCGTTTCAGGAGAGTTCATCACATCGGGGCAGAAGCTGCAGAGGCTGTAATGCCTCCATTTGGTTGTGCTGTATTTTATAGTGAATATTGTACCCCCAACATCTGTACTCCACAGCAAACAGTGTACCCACAACATCTGTATTTCACAGAAAACACTGTTACCCCAACATCTGTACTTCACAGCAAATACTGAACCCCAACATCTGTATTTCACAGCACTGTACCCACAACATCTGTATTTCACAGCAAACACTGAACCCCAACATCTGTATTTCACAGCAAACACTCTACCCCCAACATCTGTATTTTACAGTGAACACTGTTACTCCAACATCTGTACTTCACAGCAAACACTCTACCCCCAACATCTGTATTTCACAGCACTCTACCCCCAACATCTGTATTTCACAGCAAACACTCTACCCCCAACACCTGTATTTTACAGTGAACACTGTTACCCCAACATCTGTATTTCACTGCAAACACTCTACCCCCAACACCTGTATTTTACAGTGAACACTGTTACCCCAACATCTGTATTTCACTGCAAACACTGTACCCACATCTGTATTTCACTGCAAACACTGTATCCCAACATCTGTATTTCACAGCACTGTGCCCCAACATCTGTTCTTCACAGCAAATACTGAACCCCAACATCTGTACTTCCCACCAAATGTGTACCACACGTGCAACAGCAGGGGGGAAGCCCAGGGCTGCACTTTGGGGATCCTTGGCCCGTTTCTGCCGTGTGAGAGCTGTGGTGTCTCCAAGGGGATGGAAACACCCTGGTTTGTGACTCCTCCTTTCTCCCTGCCTGTGTTCCTCCCCTCTCTGCAGAAAGCTGACCTGGCTGTGGCTCCTCTGACCATCACTCACGTCCGGGAGAAAGCCATTGACTTCTCCAAGCCCTTCATGACCCTGGGCGTCAGCATCCTCTACAGGAAGCCCAACGGGACCAACCCCAGCGTGTTCTCCTTCCTCAACCCTCTCTCTCCTGACATCTGGATGTACATCCTGCTGGCCTACCTGGGGGTCAGCTGTGTGCTCTTTGTCATAGCCAGGTAAGGGGTCCCTGCTGGCAGCTGCAGCATCAAGCCCTTGTCACCCCTGAGATCCCCCCCTGGTCCATCCCCATGGGCTGGATGGTTTCACTTTCACACTCTCACGGCATGGAAGAATTGTAAGATTTCAGGAGTTTTGCAGCCTTTCTGTCAGCACCTCCTGGTGTATGAAGAGATGTATTTCTGTGTCATTGTCCGTTCATGCTCTCTGCTCACACCTTTCCCAGCCTCTGCTGGGACCTGAGCTCCCATCTCCCCCACCATTTCCCACTTCTGTCTCTGTAAAGCTCACACAAACCCTTCCCTATATCAAAAGAATGGAGATGCCTTTGCTACGGATCAGACATTGTGTCTGTTGACAAAATTAATATGCATCTAATTAGCATGTTTAAATCCTCTATGTTTAAAGGCAGAATTTGCATACATTTGCATGTCTTGTTAATTCCACAGGGCCTTTGATGAGACACAGTCCAGGGCTGCTCTCAATCCATGATCCCACCTTTTCAAATCAAAACAAAGCACTTTCCCCCTCCTGCAGGCAGGTGCCCTCCATGACCACACACAGCCCTCAATGGAATATTTTGCATAAACACCTCATCCAGGAAACATTCCTCAGCCCACTCTGCAGTTTGATGCTCATTTCTCATTATTTCCAGTTGAATTTATAGCAGTGGGGACTTCAGAACCCTCCCTGTTTTGGTCTCAAGGCCTGCTGTTCTGCACCTCCCTGGGAGCATCCATCAGGAGCGTTCCCCCCTCATCCACTGGCATTAGAGAGTCAAAGGAGAAATCAGATACAGAGCTGGAGCAAACAGACTCCATTAACCCTGATGGTACAGCAAATCTACAATTTTCATCATCCCTCAGTCCAGGGGGGCATTTAGAGCAGATTTCCTGCATTCACTCTGTCATATCCAAATTACACAGAGCAGCAGAGTGAGCTGGGCACGAGTGCTGTGAGCACCTGCAGTGCTCACATTAGGAGCTTGTTTATTCCAGCTCATAATGGCCAGATCCAGCCCACATTGTCCAGACCCCACTTCCAAAGCATGTTAAACATGCATGGTGAGGCAGGTACATCCTCTGGTTCCTCCTCTGCACGGGGACAGAGCTGGACATTTGTTTTCTGTCACTGTTGTATCAGGGACAGATGAATGAAGCAACACAGACTCCAAGGTCTCCTCAGAAGTGAAGTTTATTAAATATCACATTCTTTTATGGACTGTTCCAAGAAAGCTGGACCTGATTGGTCCTCAATCAACACCCCTCACCTCCCTGGCTAATGAGGAGCACCCTTCTTGTACACATCTTACAAGTAAACAACAAGTTCAAAACACCAGCTGCAAAGATTAAAGATTATTTTAATTCTTTCTCTGAGCTTTCTCAAAGCTCCCTCAGAGCAATGCCTGGGAAAGTTTATCTGACTTTCTCCCTGACCAGACTGTCAGCATCCAGTTTTCCTCTCAGAGGATATGGAGGGCCCTCCCTGATCCAGATCCTGCAATCACCCTCCTGCCTTGTCCTTGCCTTCCCTCCCCACCCAGCCTGTCAGGGGTAACCTGGTGCTCTCAGCAGCACAGGACTCTCCTCTGGGCATGTGCACCCAAGGTAACCATGAGAAGGAAAATCCTCTGGTGGCTGACAGACAGCCCTTGTCTGTCTGTCCCTGTCATCCAGGCAGGGCACAGCTGAGTGGGTTTCGATGGCACAACCTGCTCTTGTGGCCTGCAGGGACAATCCAAATACAATTTTACATTTTGGAGCTTATTTTTCCCAGCTCATAATGACCAAATCCAGCCCAAATTGTCCAGATCCCAGTTTCAAAGCATGTTAAATGTGCAAATTGCATCTGCATGGGAAATGCTGCAGAAAGGCTGAAGGAAATGCTGGGGCAAGCCCTGATGTGAAGCCCCTCAGTCACCACATTGCACAAACAGGGATGTCTGTCCAAGCATGGCAGCATTGCCTGGCTTTTGGCTGATGTTGAGGGATGAAAACCTGAAGAACTGTTGCTTTGTCTCTGGTTTTATTCTGATATGAACCTCAGCACCTCACTCCATCACATCAATTATGATGTTGTAGAACAATTTTTCCCTATCAGGCTATTTTTTTTTGGACTAAATTCAACACATAAAATATTGCAATTACAGTTCCTTTTTCACATTTTGCTCCTGACATTTCTTCTGTCATCCTATTTTTCAAATAACACCAAGTATTCGGGGTAATTAAAATTCTGCTGGAATGGTCTTTTTAACACATAGAGATGGAAGGCAAGAGATTTCACAGGGAAAATATTTATTGCATTCTGGAGTAATGGAAACAATATCTGCTTTTGACCCCAGCAAGGCCTCTGAAATCCAATTCTCAGCAGAAAACCACAATCAAAATAGAAAAGCCTTAATTCAGAAACATGACTCTTCTGAACTAGGCACCAGAGCCCTCTGCTCATGCCATAACCATAGGTCAATGCCACTTAAAACAGACTCAGGAACTATTTAGAGGCAGGCAAAGGATGGATTTGGTTCATCTGTCATTTTAATCAGCCTTTCTTCACTATTGATGGAGCTCCCGGCCCCCAGGGAGCCACCAACACTGGCTGGCCTCACAGCTCCCTGGGCTGCTGTGTCTGGAGCTTCTGGTGCCAGTCCTTGGGCTCAAACAGCCTCCAAATTACACCAAACCCCTTTGGCTGCGTGGCAGGGTGGATGGGTGGGTGGATTTAATCTTCATTCTAATTGCAGCAAGATCTGGTGTGGCGTTCACATTCTCTGAAAAAATCCTTTCACCTTTTTTCTCCTGGGAAGCTGAGAAACCTCGGAGAAAAGGAAAACAATTCTGATCTCATTTGCTTCTCCTGTGTTTTGCTGCTTTGGAATGTGTTTGGGGATTGTTTACCCACAGGTGATTGTTTCATTGGGTTCTGCTGTGAGTTGTTTTCTCTCTTTGGCCAAACAGGGCCAAGCTGTGTTGGGACTCTGGAGAGAGTCACGAGTTTTCATTATTATCTTTTTAACATTCAGTAAGTATCCTTTCTGTATTCTTTAGTATAGTTTAGTACAGTATTCTCTAATATAATATAGTATTATAAAGTAATAAATTAGCCTTCTGGAGTCAAAAACTAAAATTAGCTCTTCATGGAGTTAGATGCATCATTCCTGCCTTCATCAGGACATTCCCTGCAAATACAATGGAAGTAGTCCATTGAAAATTTCTCTGGAGACACAATTTAGACCCAAAAGTATTTTCTGTTAGATCTTTCAAATTTCTTCCAAATGCTTCAACTTCCCGCCCAAAGAGCTGAAAGAGGCAGGAGAATGATGCTAGGTTTTGATGAAATATTTCTCAGAGCCCAGAGTGCATGTGAGGATGAGGGAAGCCAGCCACAGAGGATCCTGAATTCCCCAATTGATTTGAGCTCTGGGGTCAATGAGCTCCTCTCCCTCCTTCCTTCGTTACCTCTTGCTTCCACTAATGGTTTCTCTGCTCTGGAGGCCGTGGCTGCTTTGCAGATTTCTGAATATTTCTCTGTCATTTGAGCTGCACCAGTAGGTTTTTGCTCAGACCTTGAAGTTCTCCAGCGTGTCATCTTGCCAGGCTCATTGATCTCACCCATTCCCTTTCTTTTTTTCATAGTCTTTCATTGGCAGCCCAAGAAAGTTTTAATCTAATTCCTGAACTCTGGCTTTATCTGACAGAAAGGACCAAGACACCATCCTTTATCCATCTCTGGTGTGAATCTATAGCAAGTTCCAAGGAATAAGCAGCATGTAAAGCCAGGTCTGAGTTCAGCCTGGTTCTTGTTTCCTTGCTGATTTCCTCTGATTTAGAGAGCAGAGGAGGGTGAGCAGCAAGGAGAGCCCAACCTGGATGAACAAGCAGCAATGCCAGGGTGCAGCCTGAGCAGGACCTGGGCTTCCACATCCCAAACCCAGCACAGGGAACAGTCCCTGCTGCAGGAAGGTGAGATAAACCAGGGAGGAAAGGAGAGCTCATTGCACTGTAACTTGAAGGTGGGAGACAGAAGCAAAAAGTGGCACAGCTGTGCCCCTCCAGGGTAACCTTCTCTAAAGCCACAGGAGCTGTGGGCTGTGCCCTGTCCATCCTCAGGGATGGTTTTCCCCCAGACCCCTCCCATTCTTGGCACTGCCAGGACCACAGCTCGGCACTCCCACGTGCCCAGGGCAGGTTTCAGTGCCAGGAGGTTCCTGGCAGGGATCTGGGGCCCTTCTCCAAACAAATCCAGCTGTCTGAGCCAGGCCACCCTGGAATGGAGCCACAAACCCTCTCCTTGGGTGGTGGCACATCTGGTGGGGAATTACAGAGGGAAGCATCTCCTGATAGAGGCTGTGGGCTGGGCTTTGAGAAGGGGCTGTTGTGAATCTCCAGGGATTCCAGAAGGAAGCAGAGATGATAATTAATGCCTGGTTCAAAAGCAATTATACCAATTATGTTTTTAATTTAATCTCTGCAAAATTTGGGACTCTCAGAAAATGTAAATAAACAGCTCTAAAAATATTAACATCTCTCCTGTTTAGCATCCTCCCCAGATCCTGGCTAAATGAGCTCATTCCCAGCAGTGCTTGCCTGCCAATCTTGGGCAGAATTTGCAGAGATGTTCCTTGGAAATTCCCTCAGTCTTGCTCAAGAACTGCAGGGCTATCCATGGAAATTCATCCCCACAGGGATTAAGTTTGTCCACAGCAAACTGCCACCACATCCCAGTGTTCTGCCAGTGCCCTGACTGGGCCAAACTCCTGCTTGTCAGGATGATGGAAGGTTCTGCTTCTCAGTGACCTAAATCCCACCCTGATTCCCATGTGCATTGGTGGGGGAATCTCCTAAAATACCAAATTTGTCCCTGCTAATACTGCAGAATGACCAAGGCTCCTCCTTAGTCAACCAAAAATGCCATTTTTTCCCACATTTTTGAACTGGTACATACAAGAGGTTATGTGTCTGGACCCCATCCCATCCCACCATCACATGCTCTGGGTGCTGTTGTAGGACACAGTAGTGAAAAGATGATCCAAAGTGACCAAAGGCTCTGGGGAAGCCATCTGAGACACCTCAGGAGGACTTGGCTTCCCAGGTCTCTGCTCTCCAGAATGCAGGACACAGATTTACAGCTGTTGGGTGGCTTGGGCTGAATTTGCCTTTTTCTCCATAAAGCACCAGAGGGTCAGCAGCCCCTGCACAGCAGCACCAGAGGCACTGAGACTCTTTTTTTTCCAGTTCTTTTAGGGTCTTGTCCTGCCACATCCCAACTAAGTGATGCCTCAAGATTGTAGCCTTTATATTTTTCAAATCCTGTGCTGCCTTAGTGCATAGCTCCATATAGAAGTGTTGGTTAACTATCTTCACACTTTGGTCAGACAAAACAATCACTTTAGGCCTGAGACCCAAGGACACCCTACAGCCTCAGGCCCTGAAAAGTATAAACAAAAGTGAAATGTGGGGAGCAAACTGGGGGTAATTGACTTCATTACCTGAAGCTGTAATTAAGGATTAACCCCTGATATGCAAATGGACCAAACTCATAACTGTATGAAAAACTCGTGACCATTTTGGGTGTAGCCTCGGAAGGCTTTGGCTGGCCAGGGTGTATCTATTGAAGGCTTTTAATAAATCCCCACTTTATTCTCTTAATCCTGGCTAGTCTCTGTCCTAGGAGCCCCCCAAGGCCTCATCAGGAGCTCTGTTTCCCTGTGTGCTGCAGGTTCAGCCCATATGAGTGGTATGATGCCCACCCCTGTAACCCGGGCTCAGACATCGTGGAGAACAACTTCACCCTCCTGAACAGCTTCTGGTTTGGGATGGGAGCGCTGATGCAGCAAGGTAAGGGCCACCCCCCTGCTCTTAGGGCTTTTTAAATTCAAAATTTGGTTTGGATGCAACCTCACAGCACCTCCTGGCCCCTGCAGCTCCGAGGAGGAGCACTGCCTTCATCTCCCTCAGCTGCTTCATTCCCCCACATCCCACGGGCTCTGCAAATTCCTATTTCTGTTAATTCCAACCATTTCTTCCCAAACTGGTTGAGGGGAGGGGCCATGTGGGTTTGCTTTCTGGAGGGGCCCCCCCTTTGGAGATTCTCTCCCAAATTTGCCCTAAACCAGGACAAAATTTGGCGCCCAACGTGTGCCACTAGAAAAGGGTGAGGCTCCAGAACACCTACAGTGTATTGATGATATCATTGTGTGGGGGAACACAGCTGTGGAAGTGTTGTTCCGTTTCAGGATCTCAGACCTGGCTCTCTCTCTGCTCTAAATCAACTTTTCCAGCAGAGAGGGTGCCTTGCCCTCTGCTCCATCCCCATTTTTCCCCTTCCCTGGTCACTCTGAGCAGTGTGAGATGCCCTGAAGCTCCCCCAACCTGGAGGAGCTGCCCCGGAGCCTGTGCCCAGCAGCCCCTCAGGAGAGCTGCCAGAGCCACCAGGGTCACAGGGACCCCAGAAATGGGACAGGGATGGGATTACACCCCTGTGTGTGTGAATGGAATAGAGAGATGCAACGAACAGAATAAATCTGTTCAGAAGGCAGCAGGGAGCAGTTCTGAATAAGGAACGAAATTCAGCTGCGATCTAATTGCAGAAAATCCAGGAATAGAAATAAGTGGAAAATGTCAAACATTTGTCACACTTTAATTTACCATGTATCAGTGGTTACATCCAGAGAGCAAAAGAAGCACACCCTTGGCTCAGTGGCAGGCACAGAGCTGCTCTGAGCTCCACTGCTGCCTGTAATAGAGATTCCTCCTGGATCTCAGCTGCCCTCGTGGACAGTGACAGTTCCCAGCAAGGCGGTTTAGCAGCATGAATCATCCCTCTTATCAGATGCTGATAAATGAAAAGAGCTATATTCTTTTTAACTCAATTCTGCATCTGAGAAGAAAAATATTTCAAAGCCAGGCTGATGTCACAGCATCCAATGCATCAAAGGGCCGGAGATGGAAGAGGGAAGAAGAAGGATCTTGAGGAGAACCAAAGCACCCTCAATATCCAGGACTCCTCCTCTTCCTGGTGTCTCCTTGCTGCACTCTGAAGGGAGGAAAACAACACCCCATGCTCTGCTTTGATGCCACACTGCCTAAAATTGCTTTGCAAAGCCCAATCTTTGTTGCACTTTCCAGGCTGATAAATCCTCTGAGCACAGCTGTTTCAAACCCAAAGCTCTTGCCTGGCTTTAAAAGGTGTTTTGGGTGATTACAAAAATAGCACAACCCATTTAGCCCTTCATGTCTGCTCAATAAAAGTCATTCCAGACCCACTACACCTTTTATGCTGTAACATCTCCTGCTTCCCCATTTCTGACTGGCATTCAAAGCCCTGGACCCTGATAGTGCCTTTCTCTTGGTGTTTGATTTTTTTTAAAACCTTGTGTATTTGAACACACTCCCCAGAGTGAGTCTTTTGAAAATAATCTGTATAAAAGCAAAGCCCTTTTTAAATGGCAGAACAAAACACTCATAAAAGTTCATAAATAGCTTGCTATTTAAATCTCATAAAAGCAGCCCAGTTAATTACTTCAGTTTGGATGTTTCCTGTAAATTGGGCACTGTACCCAAGGTCAGTAATCAAGGAAGAGGGTTTTTCTGCAAATGCTACAAAACCCTCACTGATGTCCTCGCATTCAAGATATCTGGATAATTTGCCTTAAAACCAGTTGGCTTTAATTGCGTGGCTGTGACTGTTTTGACAGTGAAATCTGATCTCATATATATATATATATATTTATGTACATAAAATGTACATATGGATATAAAAACTGGGGGTTTTCCCTCTATTTCCTCTGCCCTCGTTCCCCTGTCCTAGGCTCAGAGCTGATGCCCAAAGCCCTGTCTACTGATGTCCTCCATGCTGGATAATCTGCCTCTAAACCAGTTGGCTTTAATTGTGTGGCTATAACAGTTTTGACAGTGAAACCTGATCAAATAGAAATAGAAATAGAAATATAAAATGTACACATAGATACATTAGATGGGTTTTTCCATCTATTTCCTCTGCCCTCCTTCCTCTGTCCCAGGCTCAGAGCTGATGCCCAAAGCCCTGTCTGCTTATGTCCTTGCATGCAAAATGTCTGGATAATTTGCCTCAAAACCAGTTGGCTTTAATTGCATGGCTGTAACAGTTCTGACAGTGAAACCTGATCACATATATGTATAAATATGTATATAAAATGTACGTATGGATACAAAGAATTGGTTTTTTCCCTCTATTTCCTCTGGCCTCCTTCCCCTGTCCCCCCCAGGCTCGGAGCTGATGCCCAAAGCCCTGTCTACACGGATCATTGGTGGCATATGGTGGTTCTTCACCCTCATTATCATCTCGTCCTACACGGCCAACCTCGCAGCCTTCCTGACCGTGGAGAGGATGGAGTCCCCCATCGACTCGGCAGATGACTTGGCAAAGCAGACAAAAATAGAGTATGGAGCAGTGAAGGATGGAGCTACCATGACCTTCTTCAAGGTGAGACCGGGCAGAGGCTTTCTGCCTTCCAGGCAGAGATGCCAACGGGAGCCAGGACAAAGATCCAAAGACAGAAAATCCTCCCAAGCCGCCCCTGCTGCTCCTTCTTGCAGCTTCTTGCAGTCTCACATCTTGCCCAGACTGAGACTGTCGCTCACCTGAGTCCCACCAAGGCTAAATCCCCCTCGCTGTTGTTAACTGAAGTCACAGGTACAAAATTAAATTGATTTTACACTTTTGCAGGCTCTACCCATTATTGGCTCGGACACCCTAAAATGTAGCATGTGCCAAAGTGCAGCTTGTATTAAAGCCCTGCAGAAACATCTTACATTCCTTAAAGCATCATCCCAATTTCCACATCTGACCCATCCAGCTCCTTCCCTGCCCCATGGAGCCCCCAGGCTGACCCAGCCAGCCTTCAGGGACAGAGGAGAGCCCAAATGAAACCCACAGCTGGACAGATGTGCCCTCCCTGACCTGTATTTTTTACAGCTGAAATATCTTTCTTGTCCTTCAGGTATTCCTATCAATGTAATCCAGTTTTATTAACCTCTGAGATCCAGGGCAAGGTAACACTACCAGTGCATCACAATCCAATTGCATTAATTTCGTCTATTTAAAGCATAATTAAATTCAGAAGTCAGTCAGATTCCACCACAGCCTCAAAAATAGAAAGAAACTGAGAGATGTAAAATGACCTTTAAAACCACTGCTGGCCTGTAAAAACCCAGTTTGAAAAGAGAGAGAATAAAAGGATAAAAATGAAGGATGATTAAGGAATTATCACCTTGGCAAGGAAAGAGGCCCAAAGGAAGATCCCAGGCTTTGGCTCAGCAATGGGAGCTGGCTCCCCCTCACCTCTGGCTCCTTTCCCCTCCACCACCCTCATGCAGAAGGAAATCCATGTGACTAGCACAGTTCAGGCTTTACCAAGCAGTTTGTGCCTGGTGCTGCAAGATCTGAGCAGGCACAGGGCGATGGCAGCTTGACGAGGACTCAGCAGTTTAATTGGCAAGACTCATTAAAGGAAGGCAATATGCTGGATTTTAATGACAGAGGGAGCATTGTTCCCATGTCTCCTGGCTCTGATCTGGCTGAGAAGCCCCTGTCCTCCCTGGATGTGTGTCCTGACTCTGACAGGCAGCAGCAGAGCTTGATGAAGAGCCACAGAGGGGCTGGTTTGATCTTTAGTGATTCTGGGAATGCCCAGTTTGCCTCCTGCCATGGAGCTGCTCTGCCCATGGCACAGGCAGATGTGTGGTGATGTTTTCCAGAGCCAAATAACCCTGGAAGAGCCAGCTGGGAAAGGCAGGCTGTAACTGTGTGCTTTAACTGTGCCTTCCAATACGAGTTTTATATGGGAATAAAAGGAAACTGTCTCTTTTAACAATCATCAGGACACAGCATATTTATTGCTTCATATCATTATCCATCAGAATCATACTTCAGGCTTCTAACTGCCTTGGCATGGTTTATTGATGCAGAGTATTTTCCTTTCCCTTTTTATTATCACTGTTGTATGGAGATGAATTCTCAGGAATGTCCTTTCTGACAAGCAGTTCCATTACTGGAGCAGTGGGAGCTCCCACGTGGGGAGCTCTGCTCACTTGTCCTTCCTGTACAGGGGGATTTGGGGCAGACAGGATTTTAGTATATTTAGTGCATTTTTTACCCATATATTTTAGTATATTTAGCTATACTTGGCCCAAATTGCTGCCTGGCTCTTTGTGTGGCTGTTCCCCAAATTCATTCCTGTCCCACCAGCTCCTTCCTTTCTCCCTGTGAAATCAGCTGCAAGCTGCACACACCAGCCCTGAGCACCCCTGGGCCCTGCAGCCCCCCTGCCAGAGCCCATCCTGCCCATGCTGGATCCCCCCAGGAGTGCAGGAGGAGAGCAGCACCCTGATCCTGGGGAGAATGGACAATGGGAGGAAGAGGAAGAGGAAGAAGAAGAGGAAGGCAGACACCTTGCATGCTGTTCCATGAGATGGATCCCAAAGCACTGACCTGTGAGTCACCAGGGACACTGCAGAGGGTCCCAGTGGAACCAGGACCCCTCTGGAACAGCCCCACACCGAGGGATTCTGCTCCCACAAAATTTGGCCCCGTGCAGCCAAGCAAACCAAGAGAGGGAAGAAGAGAGAGCTTTGTTGGCACATTCTGACTTCATGGAAAGAACTTTTGAGAAGCTCTTTACTCCCTGGCAATGCAGATTGAGTTACAGGAATAAACATGGATCAATTAATTTAGGAACAGCATCTAGAGTTCATTATAACTCATAAATCCTTCCCACCCTGCAGAGGATGCTGCCTCTCTGAATGGAAGGCCAGATCTCATGTGCAGTTTGGAGTCTGGCTGTGAGTGTGTGTACACAGATACTCATACAGAAATGTTAAATCCTCAAGACTAAGTATCTTCAGTTGGTGGAAATCAATTTATTTTTTTCATACGGGCTGGAATTGAAAATCTTAAGCCTGCAAGTTCCTTTCTTGCCAATTTGGCTGATAAAAAAGCGTATATGTCTTGGCAAGATGCCTCGTAGGGGCTCCTCTAAACGATTCCATTAATTGATTTGGGTGGCTGGCCCTGCAGAACTGCTTATTAAAGGTGGCTCCTGAGCTGTGACTCTGAAGAATGAACTCGGAGGCGTCGTCGGCGTCGCTGCCTTCGCAGGGGCTGGCACTCTGCTTTCACACACACATCTCATTTAGCACTAACACGGGCTGATTAAGATGCAGAGCACAACAGAGCAGATTCTGGTGTTATTTATCCTGAATAAATCAAGGAGAAGCTCCACTCGTGTGAGCAGGAGTGAGACTCGAGCCTGCTGTGTGAGCCACTGTGACGGCGTTCACAGGGGTTCTTGGAGGAGGGAAGAGATGAGGATGTTTCAGAAGGCTTGATTTATTGTTTTATGATAGATATTACATTAAAACTATACTAAAAGAATAGAAGAAAGGATTTCATCAGAAGGCTGGCTAAGAATAGAATAAGAAGGGATGATAACAAAGGTTTGTGGCTCGGGCTCTGTGTCCAAGACAGTTGGGCTGTGATTGGCCATTAATTAGAAACATCCACATGAGACCAATCCCAGGTGCACCTGTTGCATTCCACAGCAGCAGATAACCATTGGTTCCATTTTGTTCCTGAGGCCTCTCAGCTTCTCAGGAGGAAAAATCTTAAGGAAAGGATTTTCCATAAAAGATGGCTGTGACAAGCCACGGCTGCAGCAGCAGCCCTTGATAATCAGCAATATCTCCATCATTCCCAACATCTCGGGGCTCCTGACACAGGAACTTCTCTGCCAGTGTCAGATCATTTGTCTTAATGCTTCAGAGCACCCAAGCAGCTCCTCCTCATCTCCCTTTGGCAGCAAAGTTGTCACTGAGGGGGACCTGGGGACATTCCAGAGGATATGGGGGCACAGGAGGGTCACTTTACCCACAGCCAACCAAAATATGCTTCTTTTATGAAGCCCCTAAAAGTAAATGGTGAATCTCTTGAGAAGAAATTAGCACCCAGCCACAGCACAGCAAATACCAGATCAGACCAGGAACTAACCCCAGTTTTTAAAGTTTAACTATGGTAAAATCAGGGGTCCAGCAAAATAAAATGTACGCACAAATAAAGAACACAGGAAAAACCATCAGCAAAATAAACACAATTTAAGGCATTTCTTATTGCTAAATTACTATTAAGATGGTTTTGCTTATTTCTGTGCTGCAGTCCTGGCTGACAACATCTGAATTCCCATCAATAAGCAATACCTTTGCACTGTGGCCCAAGTATTTGAGAGGAGGAAGGGGAGAAATGAACTTTTCCTTCAGCTTCAAAACATGTTCTGTGGCTTAATTATGTGTGAGCTGGAGCAGGGCCACTCCTGCCCTCACTGCTCCTGTGATTGGGGATTGATGACCAACATCACTCCCACAGCTGCTTCTGGGTTTGGAGAAAACCATCACCCTGTGAGGGCTGTGCTGGGAATTACAGCTGGGCAATTTTCCCTTGGAAAAGCAGTTTTCTCATCAGGTTTTAGAGCCTGAAGCTGCCCTGAGCAGGGCTGGGTGTGAGCTGGCCTGGCAGCACCAATGGCCTCCTGGAGGGACCCCCAGCTCCTCTGCCCTGCTGGGTCTCTGTCGCAGACAACTTTTATGGAAAATCCTTTCCTTAGGATTGTTCCTCCTGAGGAGCTGAGAGGCCTCAGGAACAAAATGTAAACATTTATTATCTGCTGCTGTGGAATGCAACAGGTGCATCTGGGATTGGTCTCATGTGGATGTTTCTAATTAATGGCCAATCACAGCCCAGCTGGCTCAGACTCTCTGTTCGAGACAGAAGCTTTTGTTATCATTCCTTTCTATTCTTAGCCAGCCTTCTGATGAAATCCTTTCTTCTATTCTTTTAGTATAGTTTTAATGTAATATATATCATAAAATAATAAGTCAAGCCTTCTGAAACATGGAGTCAGATCCTCGTCTCTTCCCTCATCCACGAACCCCTGTGAACACGGGCACAGGTCTCAGCCCTGAGCCCAGATCTCTGTCCCAGCTCTCTTTAGGCACAAGTGAGCAGTGACAGCAGTGACAGCAGTGACAGCAGTGACAGCAGTGACAGCAGTGACAGCAGCTCCACCCTCCCTGCCAGCCCTTCCCAGGTGTGCCCCAGCTGCAGGAATGCTCCACCCCTGGCATTCCGAGCTGGGCTCAGGGCAGCACAGCCAGAAGTGACAAATCTGGGCTCTTCCTGGCATCCCAAACACAATTAAGTCCTTTCAAGCTGGTCAGGAGTAGTGATTTAAGAGAAGAAGAGAAAAGTGGTTTTTCTCTTCCAGGGAGCCCTGTCTCGTGTAATTTCAGTTGCCTGAAGAGGTCCAGTGCCTCATGCAAGTCCCATTTGCTTCACTAAATGCAGCCTATTGATTTTTTGCCAGTTTATTTTGCTCTGTGCTCTAAACTGGGAGAACACTGATGTTAAAAGCTCTGTGTCAACACTCAAGGAGCATTAAATGCAGAAAGAGAAGAAGAGAGAGGGAGAGCCAAGGAACCCAGAGGCCTCTGATGTGAACTATATAAATGTTAAACAAGTCCTTATCAGCCAGCTGAGCACACGATTCATTTCAATTACCCATTGTAATGTACAGATATTTAATAATCCTTTTGGAGGCTACATTTCTTGCTGCTCTTTGAGGTTTGATAGATGCCACAAATCTACCTTACAGGCACTGGTCCAGATTTTCAAGCGAGGGAGATTATCCTGCCTCTTGAATGAAGTTTGCTCCAGCACATCCACTGCTGAGCATTCATCAAGTGGATTATAACGAGCACAAGCTTTAATGGAGAAGAAATGAATCCCTGGGTATTTCAGTCAGGAGAAGGGGCCCACAGGGTTAGAGGCAGAGGAACAGCCTTTGTTTGAACAGCACTGCACTACCCAGCTTCGGGGTGATGAGCTTTTGTTTAACTTTGGCTAAACATGCTGGAATAAAGGAGGTGGATGGGCAAAGCATTTGGAAAACGAAGCATTACAAGGGACTTTCAGCCACCTCACCATTATTTATTGTGGTTTTATCAGAAGAACCTGTGCTGGCACATTTTGGGTGATACTGACAAAATGATGGGGAGCTGTGGCAGCAGCAGTTGGGCTGGGCTTGGGCTCCATCTCCTGCTTTCTCATGGAAGGACAGAGACCTGTGGAGAGATAAATGAGGCTGAAATCACAGCTCTGCAGCAGCCACTCCTCGTGCAGCAGCTGCTGAGAGGCCACCCTGATTCCAGACACAGCACAGGCACTTATCTGCCCCCTGACTTATCAGCCAGCTCCAGGCTCACCAAGCAGCACAGGGGAGGAACAGTTTGGCTGCCTAAGCTGCCTCTTATGAAATAAGAAGGCAAAAACAGATCCAGGAAAAACAAGGAATGGGGCAGGAAAGAAGAACAGGGCACAAAGGAGCTGGCAGCAGTGGGAACACAAGTGTGAATATCCAAGTGTTGTCCCAGGGCTGGTCTGAGGGAGAAGCACTGACCCACAGGAGCACACTGGGACCAGCAAAGGGGCAAGAGGACACTGCTCTGCCTGTCTGGGAAATCCTCCTGAGCTAAAGCCAGTTCTGGCCAGCCAGTCTGGTCTAGAGGAAGGTGTCCCTGCTCATGGCAGGGGGGGAACAGGATGAGCTTTAAGGTCTTTCCCAGCTCAAACCATTCTGGGATTCTGAGATTCTGTGCCTTTCGTGATGACTGACAGGGACAACTCAGAAGGTGCTCGTAGATAAATGGTACTTTTCAAATGTTATGGCAAGACATAAAATAACCACATTTCTTCTCTCTCAACACATTTTCTGTAAGGAAAAAAAAACATTCACATGAATAGCAAGCTAGAAAACATATTCCATCCTTTGCAACAGAATGTCTGCTGATAGTGAAAGAATATCCATGTTTATTTTTAGCCGTAAGACAATCTTCTTGAATATCTCTGTGCTTCTGTTTACGTGGGTACGTTAAATCTGTTTGGCAGTTGCACATATCTCAGAGGAGACTCGTTTCCTTGCCATGCTTGAGGAAAGACAAAAATATCAGAGTGTGTGTAGAGAAAACCACGTCCTCCAAAACTCTCTGTTCTTTCTGCATGCAGAAACATTACAGGGTAAACAAATGCTGGTTGGGAAGTGAACACATTTAAGCAGATCTGCCAATGGACTGGGAGTGGAGGGGGCTGCAGGGCTTTGGGCAGGTTCAGTTCCACCTCAGGACCTGAAGCACATGCACAGTGGGGTGTTTGCTGCAACCCTTGTGTCTCTTTAAGGCAGCATAAATCTAAACAATGCTGGGCAGTGAAGGCATTTAAGGCAAAGTCAAATTCATGGTTGCTCCATTGTGTGATCTGCTCTCAACTATTATCATTATTATTATTATTATTATTATTATTATTATTATTAACTGAAAAGTTACCAGCTCTCAGCAAATGGAGAATTCATTCTTATTTTGGGGTTGGGGGGGGTATTGTTTTTCCAGAAATCCAAAATCTCCACTTTTGAAAAAATGTGGGCGTTCATGAGCAGCAAACCCACGGCACTGGTCAAGAACAATGAGGAGGGGATCCAGCGAACCCTGACAGCTGATTATGCTCTGCTGATGGAGTCCACCACCATCGAGTACATCACCCAGAGGAACTGCAACCTCACCCAGATCGGGGGGCTCATCGACACCAAAGGCTATGGCATTGGGACACCCATGGGTAAGTGACAATTCTGCAGTGCCCCCGAGGGGAGCTGGTCACCACAGACACAACACAGGTGATTGTTGAGTTGTGATTTCAGCGTTTACCTCAGAAATCCTGTCCCTCCCCTGATAATTCCCTCCCAGGTGTGTCAGTCCCCTCTCCTTTCCTCTCCCAGCACTGTCTGGCACTCCTGGCATTCCAGAAGGGCCTCGAGTGATTGGCAGATCCAAAGGATGCCCTCTACCCCTGGGGGGCCCTGGGCCATCCAGGTGTCCTTTGTCCCTTTGTCCCTCCCCTCCTGTCCCTGCTTGGTGCCTCCCTGCCCCTTCCCTGCCCCTCTCCCCGGGGTTAAAGGAGCAGCAGCCATGGGCTCAGGGAGTTCTGTTGGAGCTGGTGCTGCATTCAGAGGCCTGAGGGCCAGAATAAAGCTCTGGATCCAAAGCCTCCATCAGAACCGACTCCTTTCCTTCACCATCCCCTTAAAGCTTCTCTGCCAGAGGGAAACCCCAGGAGCAGCCCCTGTTATGGGGGGAAGCTCCATCCCAGCACCACCAGAGCTCCTGCAGGCCTGGACTTGTCTGCAGGGCCCAGCTGCAGCACCCAGCCAGGCAAAAGTGTCTGTGGGGTGAAACACCACACACCCAGGCAGGCAAAAGTGTCTGTGGGTGAAACACCACACACCCAGGCAGCCAAAAGTGTCTGTGGGGTGAAACACCACACACCCAGGCAGCCAAAAGTGTCTGTGGGGTGAAACATCACAGTGCCACTATTTGATCAAGCAGCAAGGGCCAGACAAGCTCAGGCACATTCCATCCAGCTATATTGGTAAATATTCCAATCGGTGATTAAGATAATCCACTCCCAGTAGCAAATTTCCAAATACCACTGTCTGCCCGTTGAAGAGAGGTCTGAACTGCACTGCTTAACACAGACACCTTCCCTGCTGGGTGGGATTTGTGTCCCCCTTTCCCTCTGTGTATAACGGTCTCCCCACCCCCAGGGTCACCGTACAGGGACAAGATCACCATCGCCATCCTGCAGCTCCAGGAGGAGGACAAGCTCCACGTCATGAAGGAGAAGTGGTGGCGGGGGAATGGCTGCCCTGAGGATGAGAACAAGGAGGCCAGTGCTCTGGGTGTTCAGAACATCGGGGGGATCTTCATTGTCCTGGCAGCAGGCCTGGTGCTGTCTGTCTTCGTGGCCATGGTGGAGTTCATCTACAAGCTGCGCAAAACGGCGGAGCGCGAGCAGGTACTGACTGATTCCCCCTGGTTCTCTGTGTCCCCTTAGCCCAGCTTTGCATGCTGACCCCAGAGACAGGCAGGGAGAGGGCAGAGGGATCCAGCCTGGCACCCTAAAATGCCATCCCCAGAGGCTCACTGGGCTGTCCCTATGACAGCCTCCACTCAGGGGAAAGTCACGTCTGCTCTGATCAGAGTCTGCTGCTGCTGCAGCCAGAGCAGGACACATTGGTAGGGTGGTTTAGAGCAAGCTGACAAATAAATCATTAAAATATAGGCAGAAGTCCCTAGGAGGGGCCTTTCTCAGCTGTTACACCCTTTTGAAATCACCTCCCATGCCTTCTCCCCAGTCCCATTCAAAGAGGAGCAAGTCAGGGCTCACCAGGAAGCCTCACACTGTCCCACAGCTCAGCCACACTCACAGACACAGCCCATCATTGCTGACCAGTGTCCAGGAAACAGCAGAACTGCTTTTATGTCCTTCTCCTGCCCTGGCTGTCCCAGTGCAGTAAGTGGAACGTGCACTTGTGTGCATGACCAGAAATCAAAGCAAGCTGCCCTCATGATGGACTAGACAGAGAAAGGAAAGCTGCCCAGTAGAAGGAGCTCCTCTAAAATCTCTAAATTCCTTAAAGTTTATGTCTCAGCATCATCCCTACTGTCCCCAATAAAATGGGAGAACAGTGGCTGACAGGCTATGGAGCTTTACAGTTCCACACTAACAAACTGCAGGCTTACAAATACCTGGAAATTATAACAGCTAAAATGCTAAGGCATCACCCCCACTATCCTCAGTAAAATGGGAGAACAGTGGCTGACAGGCTATGGAGCTTTATAGTTACACATGAACAAATTGCTGAAAATTATAAGAGCTAAAATGCTAAGGCATCACCTCCACTGTCCCAAATAAAATGGGAGAAGAGTGGCTGACAGGTGCTGTACAGTTCTACACTAACAAAGTGCAGGATTACAAATATCTGAAAATTATAAAAGCTGAAATGCCAAGGCATCACCCCAACTGTCCCCAATAAAATGGGAGAACAGTGGCTGATGGGCTATGGACCTTTACAGTTACACACTAAAAATTTTCAGGATTACAAAAAAAAATATATAAGAGATGAAATGCTAAGGCATCACTCCCACTGTCCCAAATAAAATGGGAGAAGAGTGGCTGAGAGGCGCTTTACAGTTCCACACTAACAAATTGCAGGATGACAAATATCTGAAAAATGTAAGAGCTAAAATGCTAAGGCATCACCCTCACTGTCCCCAATAAAATGGGAGAACAGTGGCTGATGAGCTTTACAGTTCCACGCTAACGAGTGGCAGGATTACAAAAAAAAACCCCAAATTATAAAAGCTGCAATGCTAAGGCATCACCCCCACTGTCCCCAGCGCTCCTTCTGCAGCGCCATGGCCGACGAGATCCGGCTGTCTCTCACCTGCCAGCGCCGGGTCAAGCACAAGCCCCAGCCCCCCGTGATGGTGAAGACGGACGCCGTGATCAACATGCACACCTTCAACGACCGCCGGCTGCCCGGCAAGGACAGCATGACCTGCAACACCGGACTGTCACCTGTGTTCCCCTAGGGAATGGCACTTGGGGGGGGTGGGAGGGAAGGAATGGCGGCAGACACGGCTGGATGCACCCTGAACTAGGGAAGAATGGATTAAAAAACAAGAGAAAAAAAAAAAAAAAAGAAAAAAAAAAAAAAAAAGCCTGGTTTGTTCATTTCGAGAACAAGGCCTTTGCAAGCCAGCTGCATCCATCACCGCAGAGGAGCCAGAACTTCCAAGCACGGACAGTAACGTGGGTCTTGGGGCTTTTTGCGTTTGTTTTGTTACTTTTCATTCCTTTTTTTTTTTTTTTAATGCTTCGATCCTCCAGGCCTCATGGAGTCCAACCACCACCCAGGAGTCTGATGTTTACACACTGCAAACAGGCGGAGGTGAAGCAGAATTGAGCCAACCCCGAGCGGGTGAGGAGGAGCCGCGAGCGTGGCTCCATCAGCACGGCAATAAACAGGAACACTCGGTCAGGTGTGAGCACCTGATCCACACCGACACACACAGCACATTTTTGGAATGGGAGAGGCCCCCGGGAAGCCCCAGGATGGGGGAGGCTGTGCTTGCCCCAGAGCAGCTGGCGGTGGCCCTCAGCTCGCGGCTGTGCTGGCCGCAGCCCCCCGGAGCGGGACAGCCACGTGGCAGCGCGGTGGCACAAGGTGACACAAGTTCCTCAGCAGATCCAGGGCAGCTGACTGGGAAGGGGAAGGTGAGCCTGAAGTGTACCCAAGCTCTGGGCCAGGGAGGGCACGGCGTGGCATGCACAGGACCTCCTGCACCTCCGAGTGACAGCACCCACGCTCCCCAAGCCAAGCTCCAGCCCAGGGTGACACTGTGATCTCCAGGTCCTCAGCTCTGTCTCTGCTCTTCCTGCAAAGCTCAGTCTCTCCTGCAGAGAAGCATGGGAAGCGACCATGTCAACAGGCTCCAGCAGCAGCAGCAGGAGCAGAGCTGCTTCCAAGAGCCAAAAGTACCGATTTCCATGAAATTCAGCAGTGCTGAACTGCAGCTCCACACTGGGAGGGACTGTGGGCCTGGTTTAGGACTAAGTGCTCTCCATGGCATCAAGGACCTGAAAGATGAATCTCAGCCAGAGCTGACCTGGGAGAGGCAGAGCCAAGCCTGGGATCCCTCCTGCTCTGACCAGGAGCTGCCACCCCTCAGGCAGCCTCTCCATGGGATTTAAGCAAACACACACTAAAATGATTTTAGGAAATCTTCCATGAATTGTCTTCTTATTTTCAGGTTGCTTAACCCAGAAGGTTGGTCCTGCAGATGAATTTAGGCAGAATTACCAAAGACCCCTCTGCTGACCTAAGGTAACCCTTGAGTTACTTCCCTTAGCTCCATCCCTGCCAGGGAGCCTGGCAGCCAGTGGGATTCATCCACAAAATTAAACAAATGGAAATTCCTCTGCCCACCATAACCCAGGATGTCACACATGTGATGCAAAGGTGCTTAAAAGCTCTGGTTTAACCACTGGTGGTGGAGAAAACAGCAACAGCCTTCCCCTGCAGGGGAAAGAGGGACAGAGACCCTGCAGGACCCCACCCGTGTGGAGGGCAGGGATGGAGCAGTGCCCAAGCCCTGGGCCATGGGTCAGAGGGTGCTGAGGCCACCACAGCCCTCCTGAGCTGCACAGCCATTCTGGAAAGTTTATCCTCGCCCAAAGGAACAAACCTGACTGATTTTGGATTTTTCCCCACCTCTTCCTCTCCATGCTCAGTTGGGAAGGCTGTCTCCAGCTGAGCAGAATTAGCAGATTAACTCAAGGGGGAAGAGCTGCTCCCCCGCCCTACCATGGAACACAGTTTGTCCTTATTTTGCTTTTTCCATGATGTAAAGAAACAATAGAGTGACCCCAAGCAAAGCCAGGTGATGTGTCATATTTTGACTCAAGTAAAGATATGCAAAGAATTTACATTCATTTTCACCTTTTCACAAAAACCATGAAAAATTAGGGATGAAAGTTGCCAATGCAATGGGCATAGCAGATTCTTACTAGTTTGCTGCACAAATACCTTGAGCAGAGGACAAGCTGAAGTGTGGGGCAGCTTCCCAAAGCTAATGACATGCTTTCTGTATTCCTTTGCAAATCCTTAGGCTTGTCAGAGTAGTAGATTTTATGTTTTCCTTGAGGATTTCTAAGCTCTAAAAAAAAAAAAAGCAGAGATGCAAACAAAGCCTGAAACTGGCTTTAAATGTCCAGAGAGTAAAATACCACAGAAATCAGCATTCATTTTGCTTCTTGGCAGATTTTTTTTAAAAAATAAATAAATATTGCTAATACCACAAACCCCATTTATTTATTGACACCAGCCTGATTTGATTTTACTCACAAATGTAACAGGTGAGCATCTGGAATGACTGGTGTACAAACCCTTTTCCTTCCACCCCTACACCCCTAAACCAGCCACGAACTGCAGCCAAATTCCTGCATCTACCCCATGGCTTTGTGTTGATCGCTCGGAACGCTTGACATCCAACAAGGGAATGTTCTGCAGCACCCAAAAAATGCAGAGGGACCCCAGCTGGTGCAGACCTTTGGCCCTGGCCCCGCTCACTGTGACCTGAGGGGACGTGCAGGATGTCAGCCCCAGCCTTCCTGCGGGACCGGGGGCAGCTCGGCCAGGAGAGCTCCCGGAGCCTCCCCGTGTGCTCCAAAGCCATGTGTGCTCATGCCAGAGGAGGAGCAGCCAGCCCCGTGCCTCACAGCCACGGCCCTGGGGGCTTGGGAAGGGACAGAGCCGATGACAAAGCCTCAAAGCCTTGCCTGAGCACGTCCGTGACCTGGCTGGGACTGGCGACAGCTCAGTCTGAAATCGTCTGACTTCCAACGCTGTTCCTTCCTTCACTTGGAAAACTGAGCAGAAGTACAGAAAAAGCAGGTTTGGGTTATGAAACTGTATCTAAACTGTTGTCACCTCGGCTCACCATCCCCTTACCACTTGCTTTTTCCCTCTAACTCTCCCGTGAGACAGAGCAGGGACAGCCAGCAGCTTCCCCGGGGTGGAATTTCTGTTTGGAGTCGACCAACAGCACGTGTCAGGTGTGGTGTGCAGGGGACAGACCCACAGAGAGATGGAATATGCAAAGGGGAGCCAGCTCTGGGCACCCACTGCTCCGCCTGGGACTGGGCTGGGTGCCAGCACAGAGGCTCTCCAGGAAGGTGACAGCAAAGGGACATTGTGGGTCCTGGTGGCTTCACCCAGTGCTCACCCCAGCACCCAGAGTGCTCGGGGCTGGCAGGGCAGGGGCACCCCCAGGCATTGGCATCACGAGCCCTCTGCTCTGTACCTTACTTTGACATGTTTCTCAAAAAAAAAGAAAATTTAAAAATTTAAAAAAAAAATAAATAAATAAATAAACAGAAAAGAGTGGGAAAAAGGAAAAAATAGTCTCCGTGACATTCAGGGGATTTTCCTTTGTGGACATGCAGAATTTCTATGAATATAGTTTTTTGTAAACATTTTGTAACAATTTTGGTTTCATAGTAACTGTGTTACTTGCTGATCATTCTAGACTGATGTAAATACAATTTCCAAAAAATAAAAAAAAAAAGAAAAAATTCTGATTATTTTCCTTTTTAAGACACTGTGATATATCAAAGTGCACAGTTTGCTGTATGAAGTAATATGGTTTTAAATTTTAAATAAATAATTTCTAGAAAATAATGAAGTTTCTGCCTGTTTATACTCAACATCTCCCTTCCTTCTGGCTCAGATTCTGTCCCAGACTCCCACTGCTTAACAACATCCCAACTTTATCAGCCATAAAGCCAGTGATGATAAAACCAGTTCCCAACTGGACCCAAACACCTGGGAAATGCTGCTGCTCACCAAGGGGGTTGTGGCACATGTGGGGCAGTAGTGATGGTCTCAGGAGAAGAAGGGAAGGTCCCAATTTTGGTGAGAGGGAGGGAAGAGACAATGAGGCTCAGACAGGGCAGTTCTCCCTGCTCTCACAGCATGATATCAGACAGGTAATTAAACCTGGATATTCCATTAAGAGCCATCCACAGGAGCTCTCTCTGCCGTGGTTTGCCTGCAGGCTGCCTCAGCTTTTCATCACAGAGAGGTGCAGGAGCCCCAACAAGGCCTCCAGGTTCATAAAGGCTCTGTTTGCCTCTTCCCTCCCATGTAAGTCAAAAATCTTATTAGCCCCATAAAAGCTGAGAGCACCCTAAAGGCCAGTGTTTATTACTCTAAATCTTTATGGCTCTGCTTTGTTATATCCAGGCAGGGAGGAAAACTCTGTGGTTCCTGGGATGGGAGCGGTGAGTGCAGCTGGAGCTGTGCCCTTTCTACAGAGATAAAACAAACCCCAAAAGTAGAGGCACAGCCCCAGGGGTGGCTCTGGGCTTCAGTGGCACAGCCCACTTTGCACACTGAGAAATGAAGACAACTCCTTCTCATTTTTAAAGCGTTTTTAAGGGTCACCCTCAAAAATCTTTCACATCTCTATTCGCTTGAGCCCCCAGAAAAGCAAAGCTTTGAGGCTGGTGCTGAGGGGGATCAGCAGAGCCAAGCCCAGCCTCACTTTTATGCTCTGAACCCTGATCAATATGCTAAGAACACAGCAAAAAAAAAAAGAAGAAGGGAAAAAGGTAAAAGCAACGGCTGCCTTTGCAAAGCTGCTTCTGCATCACTTAGCATGAGAGACCCTCTGAGGGAATGAAATCCCTTCCCTCGTGCGGGGGGAATGGGAGCTCCCAGCTGCGGGGACAGCAGGGGACAGCAGGGCCAGGAGGGGCTGACCCCGCACGCCAAACCCCCGGCTGCGCCGGGAACACCAGGAATTGTCAACATAAATCGTTATCAGCATTAACGGCAGGCAGCAATTAACCTTGTCAGTCAGCAGCTCACCCTTTAGTGCCCGTGACCCACCGCCTGCAAGCTGCCAATCACCTCCCGATGAATAATGAATGAGACAACAGATTTCACTCATAAAACAGCAGTTCCCTTTCCCTTTAAGCATCAATTAATCCCTCTGGGCAAAATATGGAGAAAATCAGGTAATGGTGAAAGGTGTCTGCCCACCCTCCCACTTCCCAGTCCCAGCCATGCACCTTCAGATATTTTAGATTGTCAGCTCAGCAGAGAATAATTTTTAACCTGGATTTCTTCCAGCAAAATCCCATTTCAAAGCAGTAATTGTACATCTGTGAGCAGGTGTTTTGCTGACCCTGGGTGTCAGTGCTCTGATACATCCCTGTGCCCTCTCACAGGCAGCTGACATGGGCCACCACGACCCCTCTGCGCCCTCTCGCTCTCTATGAGCACCAACTCCTTCCTTCTCCCCAAGCCAAACCACGCAAAATCTCTGCCACTCACTGAGGACTCAGGCAAGTTTGGACCTGAATGTTTTCAGAGGTAAATTACACTCGATCTCCTAAATGGAAATTTGGGGGTGGAACAGAGGGAATGATGGCAGCAGGAAATCCATTGCCTCCTCTAGCGCCTGCCAGAGTGGGTTGGGCAGGACAGTCCCTGCATGTTATAAAAACTGTGTTTGCATCACTATTACAGAGCCCAAACAACCATGGAAATGGGGAGCAGCACCTGCATATAATAACTTTCCATTTAATAACACTCTTGGCTGTCCAGCACCAGGATCTTCCTGAGATTTTCACCAGTGGCATTATCTCATCCCAGCCCAGCTTACTGAGCATGACAGGTTGATCCCAGCTCATGCCACCTCCATCTCTGGCTCCACAGATGAGAAATTGAAGTGACTTGCAGCACAACCATGTTAGGAAAATTAATCCACAAGCACCAGAGGTTTGTGTCCAAAAAGGAGACAGAGGAGTCCTGGAACTTTATTCCAATCAAGGCAGAGGCCATGGGGCATTCCCCTGGGATCTCTCAGATTTTTGAAGGACACAGCCTCCTTTTTATCCCAATTTCCCAGCTGCATTTCCCTTCTCTCTTTCCCCATTTCTGAGGTACTTGAGAGGTTCAGACTTCCCAGAACACCTGATCCCAAAGATTCCCCTCTAATGTACAACCCTCCCTTTTAATTTTTAATTCTTACAGAATTTAGGGGTTTTTATTCCCCAATATTTCTTTCATCTCTCAATGTCTAATTTCATTTCTCAGCAAACCTACCGTTTATTTGTAAAAGCAAATCTCTTTTTCCATTCATCAATCAGTGGAATCCTTCCCATTGTTCCTTTTATCTCCTAGTGCTGGTTTTATCTCCCAGCAGACCCAGAGCTGCTTTGGAAAGACAAATCCACTGTTCCTCTCAGGACTGTGCTGGGAACATCCCGGGGATGCAGCTGC
This sequence comes from Agelaius tricolor, assembly GCF_023055355.1. NCBI lineage: Eukaryota > Metazoa > Chordata > Aves > Passeriformes > Icteridae > Agelaius > Agelaius tricolor. The sequence continues at coordinate 3,448,302 of NW_027269296.1, read as the reverse complement.
ACTGGGGGACAGGGACAGGAACAGGAACAGGGACAGGGACAGGGACGGGGACAAGGACGGGGACAGGGACAGGGGCAGGGACATGGACAGGGACAGGGACAGGGATGGGGACAGGGACAGGGACAGGGATGGGGACAGGGACAGGGACAGGGACAGGGACAGGGACTGGGACAGGGATGGGGATGGGGACAGGGACAGGGACGGGGACAGGGACAGGGACAGGGACAGGGACAGGGACGGGGACGGGGACAGGGACAGGGATGGGGACAGGGACAGGCTCCGCACACCCCAGGGCTGCTCCTCTGCCAGAGCTGGACAGCACCAGCAGCTCCACACATGTGGCCCTGTCTTTCCTTGGGAACCCCAGACATTAAAAACACTAAAAGTGTGTGATCCTGCCCCAAACCAAGAGCTGCCTTCCTGCCACAGCCCCAGGAGCTGCTGGTGGGGAGATGGGGCAGGGCAGAGCTGCAGGGATGGGGCAGGAGCAGAGCAGGAGCAGCGCAGCCTCGGGGACATTTCAGAGCTGAGAGCTCTGAGCAATCTGCAGGGGCAGACAAGGTGCTGACACCTTTTATTTTAAGCAGTATCGATGGTGCTATTTAGCACACTCTAAAGCACGCTGAAAGCATCAGCTTAGTAAATAAGAACTCTTTTGGCAGCGCTGAGGTGACATATGGGCTCTGGATATAACGTGCCTTGAAATGGTTGTCGTAAATTAGCAAAGTGATGTGACACAGGTAACACCTCGGAGCCTGCTCGGGCTCAGGGGAGGAGCAGGTCTGAAGAGGTTCCTTTTCATGGGCTTGAAAGGGAGGCGGGAGGAAGCAGAGCACAGCCCCCAGCAGAAGGGAAAAGGGCACCATTAGAGGAGGGAAGGGGGCACACAACAGAGAACAGGGTCGGAGAATCACTGCAGAAAGCACAAAAACCTGCTGCAGAAAGATTTCAGGCACAGGCCATTCCTGTCTCTCAGGCTTTTTACCCTTCAGCACTGGCTGTCTGATTTTCATCATCCTCCCCTGCTGCCCAGAATCTCTCTCCCTGTTCTCCATGCACGCTGCGTGCTCCCATAATGGCTTTTTTTCCATTAATGTGTTTATCTTGCTCCCTGTGCTTTGTTGGATGCACCATTTGCTGCTTCTTTATGGCAAAGTGTCTGCAGCACCTCGGGAGCCAGTTTTGCTGGGGGAAGTTGAGGCTGGTGCTGACACTGTGTCACTGAAGGGTCGTGAACCATGAAAATTGGCACCATTTTTACAATTCCCATAAGGACAGCACAAGGAAATGTAATTCCCAGCACCCCAGGGCCTACAGCCCACACCACCCCACACTGGGGAGGGTGACCTGCCTGGCATCACTCACCTGTCCCCTCTCAGGACCTGAAACAGGCAAGCCCTGAGCCAGGAAAAAGCCAAATGCTTTCATTTGAACAAAGGGGGAAAGTTTCCACTCGGAGATGTTGTGGAAAGGGAATGAGATTTATTCCAAGTATTTCGGGAATACTGCTCTCCCTTTCTGTGGCCTTGCTAAAACAATTCAGGGAGACATAATTGAAGTGTTTAAGAAGCATCTGTCATTATTAAAACAAAGTTGCTTTGCAATTTTACTATTTCACTGCAGTTTCATTATCTCATGCAAATGAGGCTGCTCTTCCCCTCTGTGGCGGGGCTGGAGGGAGAGGAGCCCCAGTGAGGGAATTTATTACCAGTTCTCACTCTTGAGATTATCAATTGCAAATGAAGGAGCATAAATACATCTCCTTTAGCTGCTTATGCCACATTAAGGAATGTGCTCCAAGCTAATGGCTTTGCCACTCTTGTCTCCTCACAGGAGCAGAGCAGGGGGACACACTCAGCTCCTGTGGCTCACAGCAGTGGTGGAGAGGCTGGAGGAGCCAGGGGCTGCTCAGCAGGTTGTTGCTACAACACTAATCCAAATCCATCCTGCAGATCATGCAGCTACCATAGCTCATACAGGTGGGATAGTTTGTCTTTCAGCAGGAATTCTGGACCCTGATGATCAGCAACACAACCACCCCTCCAGCCCTGCTCACACTCCAGGCTATGTCTGTCCATGCACACCTGTCTAATTTCCAGTTTCCCTTGCTGAACCAGAGCTTCCAGGGCACAGAACTCTGCCCCCAAACCTCCCTGAAGCTGTCCTTGGATGGGGAGGGACCCCCAAGCCATGGAGCAGAAAGAGGCCCTGCTCCCCTCCTGGCTGGACATCAGTGGCAGAGTCCAGCAGCTGCTCAGACCCCGAGCCCCAGGGATCATCACCCAGCAGCCCTGGGGAGGCTGGAGCAAAGAGGGGTGCCTGCAGGAGCACCATCACCCACTCATGGATGCTTCACCAGTGCAGCACAGCTCAGCCAGCACCCACACTCACACCCACAAACCACTGCCCAGCCTCCCCCTGGAGAAGCAGGTGGGGAACTGAGGGTTTTGGGGAAGCTGCCAAAGGCAGGCCCCAGAGACAGCAGAACTGTGATTAGAGCTAAGCAGGAGCCATGAGATTGGTCAGCAGAAAAATTATTTAAAAAGTAGAAAAGTAAGGACAAATAGAACAATGGTCTGCGTATTAACGCTTGGCTAGAATAACTCCCTAAGCTGCAGAAAAGTTCATCTAGTGAGATATTAGGAAGTTCTAAGCTTAATAATGGAGCTCTGTGCATTGTGTTTTAAGGCTTACAAGCAGGTGCTGTATTTGAAATAAGCAAGCATTGTTTAACCAAAGGTACCTGTGCTTATAGTGGTTGGATAGAACTACTGTCAATGTGCTTTTGCTTTGTGGGATTGGTCAAAAAACTCTTACAGGGAGTTGTAACATTGAGTTCTTGGTCTGCTGCCTGGGATGTGAGCTGGTGGCATCTTCCCATTGTCATCACCATGGAATGAGACTGATGGAAAATAAAACAGCTCAAGAGGTGTTCCACAGCAGCCCCATCCTGTTTGTGATTTGTGCAGAGCCCCTGGCTGGTGATAGGGAACAGCCTCTGAGTGCTCCACAGGCCATTCCAGGTGCTCCTGTTGCTGTCACCACAGCTCTGGCAGGGCCTGACTCCTGCAATCCCCGGGGAACACCAGCAAAGGGACAATGACTGAGTGGCCTGGCACAGAGTGCAGCAGGACACTGCCACCAGTGTCACCAGCGTGGGTTTGGCCAGGCTGCCACTGCCCGGGGCCCACTAAGGGGATGCCAGGCTGTCCTTGTTCCGAATCAAGACAACCCCCATGGCAGGCAGGAAATTATGAGGAGGACTCCATTGATATCAGAAGGCTAATTAATTACTTTATTATACTGTATTTTTCTATACTATATTGTACTATATTAATATAATGTAGCAGACATCTTTTATGGAAAATCCTTTCCTTAGGATTGTTCCTCCTGAGAAGCTGAGAGGCCTCAGGAACAAAATGTAACCAATGGTTATCTGCTGCTGTGGAATGCAACAGGTGCATCTGGGATTGGGCTCATGTGGTTGTTTCTAATTAATGGCCAATCACAGTCCAGCTGGCTCGGACAGAGAGCCCGAGCCACAAACCTTTGTTATCATTCCTTTCTATTCTATTCTTAGCCAGCCTTCTGATGAAATCCTTTCTTCTATTCTTTTAGTGTAGTTTTAATATAATATATATCATAAAATAATAAATCAGCCTTCTGAAGCATGGAGTCAGATCCTCATCTCTTCCCTCATCCAAGACCCCTGTGAACGCCATCACACTATATTACACTATTATTACTATATTATATTATATTACATTACATCCAAACTGAATCTGCCAAGCACTCAACTCCACTCACCCTGCACAGAATCTCGTGACTGTCACCAACAGTCCTGACACAGACACACACACCTGGCCCTGACAGGCCAAGGAACCCAAACCCCATCACTGTGGGGGAACAATCTCCACATTGCATTCTGCTTTGGCACAAACACAGGCACAGCAAATGAGATGAGAATTGTTTTTCCTTTCTCTGAGGTTCAGAGAATGTGAAACCCAGAAATGTTCTTGGGAAGAATTGTGCCTTGCTTTTCTCTGTGGAGAGAAATGTGGCAGCAGTCCTTGTCCCCAGCATGGCTGTGGGGTCCCCCCATGTGGTCTCCACCAATGCTGCAATTGCATTTTTTTTCAGAGCATTTCCATCAGAGAGAAACGTGGCTGATCCTGTGCAATCCAAAGCTGGCAGCCTGCACTCAGCCATCCATCAAGAGTGGGTAATTGATGCTATCAAGGGCCAGTTTATTCCAATCCAGCATTCACCACATCCCCCTCCCCTGCCAGAGGGGGAGAAAAACCTTATTATCTACACAAACCCCTAATTCCAACAAATTCGATTACCCAGGCAAATGGAAATAGCACAAACAGAACTGTCTGAGGTTCTGAGGGCTCAATCACCTCTTTGTGGGCTCAGTTATTTATTTCCAACAGGATTTACAGCACGTGGTGGTCTGGGTTAGGGGAAATTTGGACAGAGCAGCCTTTGGCACCTGCTCACCCAAACACAAGCCCTAATTATCCTAAAGCCTTGCTCCAAATGTCCCTTCCAGACTGGCTGCTTGAGGCTTCTCCTCTCGCTCTGATCTCCCAGCTCAGCCACAAAGATGGGGCTGTTCTGTAGGTCTAAAAAACCTAAAGAACAATTAAAATGATCATGAATGTTAAATACAAGATTTGGAAAACTTTTGGGTTAATTCTTACTCCTCTGAGGCTTTTTTTCCCAGGAGGTGCTGGTCACTAGAAAGACCCTGTAAACAAATGCAGTCCTGAATGTTTTCTACCACAGCATGATTGAGGTGGATGCTGCAGAAGTCTCAGAAAATAAAGCTGGAATTTTATTCCCATAAAAATAAAATAAAATAAAGCTGGAATTTTTATTCCAATGAAAGTTGAGGTCTGATGAGACAGTCTGGACCAGCTCACAGATGGACACAGGCCAGGTGACTTCTCTGTAGACAAGGACAAGAACTGAAATTTCAATTTTCACACCCAGGCAAGCAGTCAGGGCACTCCTATGAATTGAGCTCCCAAGCAAGGATGATGGATGAAGTAAACAGCAGAGCTGTGTGGAAAAGGCAATGTTCTTGCTTGGGGAGGAATCACTTTCATTACAAACCCTCCAAAGAAAATTTAAAAACAATCTCAAATTGTTTAGATTTTCTCCAAATGTCGTAGTGAGAGAAGTGCCACTTTCCCTGGCAGGGCTGTGGGGACCCACAGCTCAGTCTCTCAATGCAATCTCCTACCCTAAAAAGACACAAATCCCACAGAAGACTGTGGAAAAGCATCCTGCCAGCCAGCCAGGGCTCAGCACACTGCCTCTGCCCTCTGGCTTCCCCTGCACTCACATTTCCACCTCCCCAGGCTCCCTGCCTGAGCTCCTGCAGTCCCAGCCATCAATCCCAGCCCTCCCAGCCCTTCAGCAGCATCATCTGGAAATGCCCAGCTTATGTTCCACACTGGGATATGCACAAAGCCCCTCCTGGGCCAGTGGCAGTGCTCTAATGAGCCCATCAATAAACCAGAGCAGCTGCTCTGAGAGAATTCAGCTGTTCCAAGATGGAAAAGTTCATTAAGTTTATTGCATGAAATGCTGGACAGGGTTTAGACAGAGGATCACTGCCAGATTATATAAACTCCCAAAGACATGCCAAATGAAGGAAGGGGAGGCAGGACAGGGAGTTTCAAACCATCATTACCCCCAGAGGGAGGGGAATATCCATTTACCTCCAGTTGCTACCAAGAAGCAACAAGTTTGATGAGATTTGTGGAGCCAGTGCTGCTGTTCTTTGGCTGGGTTAGAAGAATAGAGCTTTGAGGGGAGAAGGGCTGGAGTAAAGACTTCTTAAAAGGTCACTTGTGTGGGCAAAGGGACCTCAGAGAGCAGCCTCACAGGGACCATGGCTCTGAAAGTGTTCAGGGAACAATTTAGAGGCTGGAGTTAATTTGCCATAGACATGAAAATACACAAAGTAAAGCAGGACTAGAAAACCAACATAAAGTTACCTCATACCACGGGGATATCAATTAATTACTGACTGCTTTGGGAACTGGGAAGTTTGAAATGTGATGATTTAACAAGCCACACAAAAAGCTTAAATGTTCTCAAGGCGTCGATGAGGGAAGGTTCTACTTCATCTGCTCATAAACACGAGAAACCATACAGAGGATTAATTAGCAGCAATTAGGAATTAATGAGTTCCTCTGCTAATGCTTCAGGAAAGGAATATGTGCATTTAAAGGATCTCAGCCCATAGCTGGGCTGGAGTGGAACAGCCCAAACCACTGTCCCAGGAATAATTCCCATGATCTGCATCAATGCCTCGCTCCTTCAGGAGCCCAGTGAAGCAGGACACACAGTGAGAGATGCTCAATTAAATAAAAAACAAGTGGAAAACTCAGTGGGGAAAGTTGATGCACATTCCAAGCTTCAAGACAGAGCCCAGCATGGAGCTGACCCAGCAGTGGGGAGCAGCCAGACACCCCAAAATGGATCTGGGCTGGAGCAGGAGCTCAGCATGTACAGGACAGTGTCTGTCACACCTCCAGCCTCCTCCAAAATGGATCTGGCCTGGAGCAGGAGCTCAGCAAGCACTGGACTGATATTTGGTCTTTTTGAGCCAGGTCTCATAAGCTTTTGGAGGTCTATATCACACTTAAGATAGCTTAGCTACTTTAGAAGGTATAAAATCAGCAGGATGGCTTCTGTGGTAGTGTTGGAAACAAAAAAGTTTTAATAAAAGGCAAAATAACCAAAGTCTTTACAGAGAAAAACTGAGCTAGGTGCAAAAGGTTTTTGCTCTTGGTAAAACACCTCAAAAAAACCATTAGGTTTTTTTGTTCTCCTCTTTTTCTAGTAAATTGCTTAGGAAAGACTTTTAGCTTCTGTCCAATTGGCTAAACTTAAGTTTGAGGTAAAGTCCCCCAAGTCCTATAAGGTGTCTTTTTACCTAATTGAGGAGAGAAGCTTCTGGGCTTTTTTCCTTTTTAAAGAGACAAAGAATAGTTTTGTCACTCTATCAACAGGGGACACATTCCTACACTGGACAGTGTCTGTGACACCTCCAGCCTCCCCCAGAATAGATCTGGGCTGGATCAGGAGCCCAGCATGCACAGGACAGTGACTGTGACACCTCCTGTCCCCAGAATGGATCTGGGCTGGATCAGGAGCCCAGCATGCACAGGACAGTGTCTGTCACACCCCCAGCCTCACTGGAGGTGGCAATTCCTAGAGCCCACCTGCTCCCTGAAATCTGGCATGGCAGGGAATAGGGAGCAGGGAGGCAGGAGAGCACTTGGGGTGAGGAAGAGGAGGAGGAAGAGGAAGAGAGTGAAAAGGAGGAGAGTGAAGAGGAGATTGCTCCAGCAATCTGCAGGAGCAGAGAAGCAGGAGGGGCTGCAGGGATCCGAGCAGCTGCAGGGAGGTACCCAAGCACACAACTCAGCTGCCCCAGTAGCTGCTCAGTGATGGCATAAAGGCAAGAAAAAAGGAAAAAGACTTAAAACACTTCAAAGAAGTCCTATTTTTGGGAAAAGCTGAGCACTCACCCTTGGAGCTGCCTGCCTGGTGATGCTGGTGGCTGGGCACTCAGACCACCAAGGTGTTTCAGCTCTAGAACAGCCCTTCCTGCACTGGCACTGCAGGAAGGAGCTGGGCATTTTCAGCAACTGCTTTTTATAACTAGCAAGATTCATCCATGGGGTGAAGATTCCCATCAAAAGTAATAAATAAAAATCAAGCCTACATCTTATCAAAAAATCCTTTTCTTTCTGCTCTGGGCCTGTAAATTCCCACAAAGCCAAGAAAAGAGAGAGCAATTTTTAAATGCTGCTCTGGCAATAAAATCCTGATCTCTCACAAATGGAATTCGGAACACACAACATGGGGCTATACATTATCCTGCCCAAAAACTCCCTCAGGGGAAATGAGGTTATCAAAATTTGGAGAACCTAATGCAAAAGCTGATCCTTCTCCAGTGCAAATGAACACACCAGGGCAGGTATTGGAATGGTATTTTCCTCTGCTGAAAGGAGGTTGGTTGGAATTTGAACTTGCTGAAATAGCCCCATCGCCTCTGATTTTTCATTCCTGCTGCAGGTGCTCCCCAGCACTCAGCATTTATTTATGGAAAGGTTCTTTCCATGCTGTGCTGCCCTTCCCATTACAATACAAATTACTGCAGAGTTCACGGGCAGGGTTCACGGAAACACTCGAGTTAAATTCGAAAATAATTCATAAAATACTGCAGGGAATTGGGAAGGATAATCCAAAACCTGGAGACTTGCAAATGCAATTCCCTCTCAAGGAGGATGTGATTTCAGGAGCGTGGCAGGGAGGGCGAGCGGCAGCGTGGGGATGCCCTGGATCCATCCATGGAGGATGAGCTGGCCCTGCATGGGCAGGATGTTCTCAGGAGCCACAGCCAGTCCAGGCAACCCTGCAAAGTGACTGATGGCTTGAGAAGGCTGAGCTAGAACAGAGACTAGGCAGAGTTAAAGAATAAAGTAGGGATTTATTAGAAGGCCTCAATGGATGCACCTTGGGCACCAAAAGAGCCCAGCCAGGGCTGCACCCAAAATGGTCACAAAAATGGACACCTGGGGTCTCTCACTTTGATCAGTTCTGCTCCATTTGCATATTGGAGTTAATTGTCTAATTACAGCTTTAGGTTATGAAGTCCCATCCTGTTTGTTTTTCTCTCTTCAGTTCACATATTTATGCTCTTGGGCTGAGATTTGGATCATTTGTCCTTGGTCCCCAGCTGGAGCAGGAATTGTTTTGTCTCCCTGCTCTGTGCACAGAGCTCACCATCCCCTCATATGAAGCCCAGACCCACACACTAAAGCAGCACAGAACCTGAAAAATAGAAAAGCTAAAACTTAAGGTATCATGACAACTTAATAAATTTTAGAATTAGAATAGAGAATTATGCTTCTTCTGCAGGTTTTTATCTGGTTTCCCACTGGAGGCTGACCTTGGTGTGACCAGAGTCTCTCCAGAGAACACCCAAGCCCTGTCATTACCGTCACTGCTGCCTCTGCTCATGCAGGGGCTGACCCTCCTCATTTCCACATCTCCAGTGGCTGCCAGGAGCACATCAGGGCTGTCCTTATCCAGCTGCAGTTTCACTTGGGGTCTGTTTTGCTTCTCTCCCTGCTCAGATGCCTGCTGGAAATGCCACGTCCCTCTCGGGGTGCCACAGCAGACTGGCACAGCGCTGGAGTGTTTATTTCCATCAGCTGAGACACGATTTCACCACATTCAGCAGGAAGAAACTGGGAAAAAACACCACTGAATGAGCAGAACCCGAGCTGTGATTCGAGAAGGAGATTTCACCTCACTTCCCAGCCGGGTGCACTGTCAGGGCTGCTGGGTTTGTGCTAAATCACTCAGAACCTCCCTGAGCTCTGCCTTGTGCAAAGGGAAAGACCCAGCCATCAATCAGAGGTGCTTATTCTCAGATAATTGTCATGGAAATCATCAGTTATAAGACACTCAAAGGATTTTTCTTTTTCCACTAAAAAATGCTGAGGAGGAAATTTGAGAATGCTGGAAACACTAGAAAAATGAGAAAGAATTGAAAATACTTATCAAAGGAAATTATTCAATCCTTGTGTTCTGTAGCAAAACGAGACCCAAGAATTGTCTGATATGATATTTCTAGACTGAAGCATTATCAGGATGTTTCCCAGGCTCAAAGACTGATTTCAGCATTAAGCCTGTCTGGATTTAATCAGAAAAAAACTGAGAATCCCCCATAAACAAGTTCCTATAAGCAAAGGGGTTCAGTAACTCCTCCACCCCCAGGAATGACTTATTTTGTAGATTGGCTTGTCAACAGTTTGTAACTCAAACAAAAACCTGCAGAGTATTTCCCTTCCCTTCCCCAGCAGCTCGTGAAAGAGATTTTATAGACATACTAAATATCTGCTTTAAATTATTATGAAGTGCAGTAAAGCACCATAAAACCATCAGTCACCAGTGGGAATGAATGAAATTAAAGCTGGTTACGATTTACAGTCCCAGTTCCTGTCCAGCTGTTTAGGGTTTGTTGTATCCCTAAATAAACTGTGGAGGAATGCCAAATTTCAGGTGGAAGAGAAGGAATACCAGCAGCAGTGATTTCTTGAGCAACAAAAACAGCACAAGGGAGTCCCCATGATAGTGCCAGGGGGCAAAAATGCAGATGAGGGAGGGTTTTAAGAATGCTGGTTAAAATCCAGTCCATTCTTAAACCTTTCATGAATTTATTTTAGCCAGGAAATGTACACAGATTTTTTTAGGATCCCATGAAAACACTCATGAAAATCTGTGTTTCAGAGGAAATTAATAGCAAATTACATTTGTCAGGTTTTTACTTCTTCTTGTTCACAATTAGCGAGGCCTCATGTTAGCCCTAAAATGTGGAACGATTTCTTCTGAGATCTCATGAGACATGTGAAACTTTTGGAATATCAATCCAATTCCTGCCTTCCTAAGACTTTAAATTAATCACACTGATTACAGCTTTATTTACTCACCAAGGCCTGCTTAGTCCCTCCTTTGTTGCTGTAAAAAGCTTGTTACTCTCTTTAATTGAGCTGCTTTAGTAAACCACAAGCATTCACACTAATTATTTTCCTTGATGAGAGTGGAGTTCCTAATTACTAAAGCTCCCCGAAATCTGTCATCTGACAAGGAACATTACAGTGGCACGTGGGACAGTTCTGGGGTAGGAGACACGGAGCAGATGGTGGAGAAGGGAATGAGGAGCCAGCCCAGAGCTGCACGGAACCAGGAACAGGAACTCCACCAAACCCTGCGTGTTCAGCATACACAAATGTGAATGTTAATGTATTTATAGTCTTCAAATGAAAGATTAATTTGATAAAGTGTTTCATGTACATCAAAATTATTTAATCGTTCACGTTGCTTTGTTGAAGACATTTGCCTTTTAAATTTAAATGTAGAGTAAAAACTTTTTCAATTAACATTTTTTATTTCAATGAGGTACTTTTGAGCTAATTTATCTCGATCCAATTCTAATGTAGCATTTAAAGAAAAATCAGAAACATTTGTTTTAACTAGCAGAAAGTAAAGTGACATTTGGTCAAAAAGTCTGGGTTGTCATTTGGGCTAGAAATAAGTGGTTTCAGTGGAACGTTCCAAGAGGATACACATAGTTTTGAGTTCAACCAGTAAAATAGAAACTTTTATTTGCATGAAAATTATTGCATTAAAACAGATTTGACAGGAATCTCTTTCCTGTTGGACATCTCACAGCCCAAAAAAGACAGACAGAAGGACATCAGGAAGAAGCTTGGGCATGGAATTTTCATCAGTCTGGAGGCACAAAAAAATTCCTTGGTTGTTTGCAAATCAAACTGGTAACAACTAAACCCAGGGAGCAGAGGGAAGGGGCCTGAAATGACAGTGACATAGGCAGGGCAAGATCAGGAGCTCTGGGAGCTCCTGGATTTCCCATCCAGGTACAGACTCAGCCCAGCCTTGTTTAACTCAGAACAGGCAAGTTCGAGTTTGCAGCGACTGCGAGGTACTGTCAGGAGCTGTAAATACATTGTACTTGCTTGTTCCCATTATTGGTGTGTTTATTCTTCTCCCTGGCAGTTACACGGGTTTTGGGTCAGTCAGAGTGCTCTAAGTGCTTGGTGAATGGGATAAAACAGCCTCTGTGCTAGTCACATGCATAAAATACCAATATCTCATCTTTAGTTGAACACATTAGCCAGGTCTCTTGCAGAATGGATCTGCTAACCAGATTAGATGCCATTTGAAATCTCTGGAGAGCACTCCTAAATACATTACGGGATTTGCATAACAACAGCCAGTTTAAGTAGCACACAGAAGGAACAGATGATGATCCACAAAACAAATCTGCATGTCTGAAAACTCCCTGCTCTGCTGGCATTCATCCTGCACAGCATCACCCTCGGTGTGTGCTCATCCTGCACGAAGCCATCCCACATGCCGGCAAGCCAACAGCATCCTCTGACTTCATCTCAGTGGTGCAACAATAATCTTAAATAATGTCTCTTCCGGATTAATCAGCAGGGCTGGGAGCCCACACCTCCTCTGCACAGCCCAGGCTGACACCACGAGCGTGTGCAGGGTTTGGTGGTGGACAAGGAGGTGAGACAGCAGCATGACACACTGCCCCGTGTTGATGGAGAGGGCCGGGATGCAGGCAGCAGAACAGAACAGCTGGTGGGTGACTGAAGGGCTTTTGGAGGATCCCAGGACATTTGAGATGATCAGTGTTAAAAATAGGTTAGAAACTGTTGTTAAATAGATAATAGATCGTTAAGCATTTACTGTTAGTTTGGTTGTTATATTTTAAAAGGGGTTAAAAGGGGAGTTATAGGAAATAAGGTACTCAACTGTGCCATAACACACCTGAGTAAAGTGCACCACGAGCCAGCCTGGACAGAGCTGGAATGGCCAATCAAGCGCGTTAAACCTTCATGCAAATGGAGGATCTAAACAAAAACCAATCCAAAGGGAGAAAAACCAGGATGAAAAGGGGCATCTGACCCAGGGAAGCTGTGCTGCTGCCCTGGAGCATCGGGGCCATCGCTGCTGAGCAGCCCCAGCGCCGGCGCTGCTCCATCCTCGACGGGAACGCTCCTGCTCAGCCCAGGCCCCTGCTTTGGGCCTTTCTTTTATTATAATAAATGCTGAAATCACTTTTAGTACCTCTTGCTTTAGGCCTTTCTTTTATAATAATAAATGCTGAAATGACTTTAGTACCGGGAGTGTGCTCTTGTTTTTATCAATCAGACTCTGGAGGAGCTCATCACGCCCTGTGCAAGAGATGCAGAGATGTGCCAGGTCCATTCTGCATCTTCTTTCAGTGTTGAATAAGAGACTTATGGAAGGTTCATTTTGTTGGTCCAGACAATGCTGTGATCCCCTGACAGTCACTTAAATAAACTTTATGTTGGTTCTGGAGGCACACCCTGAGTATTGTGCCATGGATAAGGGCTGAGGTGCAGAAGGTCCCGAGCCAGCAGCAGGTCCCAGCAGAGCTGGAAAATGCGTGGGGAAACAAGGCTCAGACATGAGACAGTGCCAAGGGGCCCAAAGCAGCAGCACCGGTGTGCCAGGCTGAGAATGAGCAGAATTTGAACAGAGCCGGGGAAAGTGGCCCAGATTTTATGTGACTGTCACTCAGTTCCATAAACACTACAATTATCTCCTCATCCTAAGGTACAGCCTTCTTTTCAAAGATAATCCTACTAGAAAAGACAGTTTCACTGTGACAAATGACCATTTGCATGCAATTACACATCTGCCCCTTTCCAGATGTGGCTGGAAAATTACACATTCGGCTCAGGGACACAGCTGGGCGCCATCTCCAGCCCCACGTCCTCCAGAGCTGTGAAGAGTGAGGCTTTGATAGCTCAGCACATCCCACAAAGAGGCTCAGGTCGTGCCTGCAGCCGGGAACATTTAAATGAGACGACTCCTGTTTCACACACGGCTGCCTAAGTGGAGAGTTGCTATTTTGGGTAGACCCAGAGGAGTCCCTGGTGTATTGAGAGCTTTAAGAGGACTGTGGTGACGGGCAGTTCTAACGAAGCCTCAGCTGCAGAGCTCTTTACACAGATGTTTCACCAGCACAGAGAGCTGCAGGCTCCACATCAGGACCTTCTGATGGATCCAGGCCCAATTATCTGCCAAATGTTCTTCAGCTTTCCTCTGACCGGCGCTAATGGACCCACTTACAGCTACACATAAAAATTGGTCAGCGTTAAATTGGAAAAAATACTTCTGGCTGCATTCATGGCTGGGGGCAGGGCTGGGCTGGAATAGCAGAGGGACAAAAGGAGCAGCAGGACTCGGATTGGCAGAGCATAAAGGAATGAGATGTGAGAGCACTGCAAAAGCCACACTTGAAGTGACTATCAAACCGTGTTTACCAGGAAAACTGTGCAAGGGCTCTGGAACGCCCTTCCCCAACAAGCACCCACGCAGCGCTGCAGGCGAACAAAGCAGAGACACAAAACAGATGGAGAAATCAGCAATGAAAGGCAACGTTTCCATCTCCCCTCCCAGCCTGAATGAGCACGTACAGGGACACGGTGCTTTGTGCCAAACAGCCCAAACCGGAGCTAGTGCTCTCTGTGGTTATTCTAACACTGCCTGGGGCTAGAACAGCGAGCAGAGGTGTGGGATGACGTGGGATGCATTCACAGCCCTCTGCATGAAGGTTCCTGCTGGCAGCTTGGATCTCATGCTCACAGGTATCTGCACTCACGTCCAGGGCTGGCGTGGAAAACACCACATCCACCCACACATCGGGGCTGAGAGGAACAGTGGATTTGTCTTTCCAAACCAGCTCTGGGTCTGCTGGTTGGTAAAACCAGCACTGGGAGATAAAAGAAACAATGGGAAGGATTCCACTGATTGATGAATGGAAAAAGATATTTGCTCTTACAAATAAACTTTAGGTTTGCTGAGAAATGAAATTAGACATTGAAAGATGAAAGAAACGATGGAGAAGAAAAATCCCCAAATTCCATAAGAATTAAAAATTAAAAGGGAGGGTTGTACATTAGAGGGGAATCTTCGGGATCAGGTGTCCTGGGAAGACTGAACCTCTCAAGTACCTCAGAAATGGGGAAAGAGAGAAGGGAAATGCAGCTGGGAAATTGGGATAAAAAGGAGGCTGCATCCTCCAAAAATCTGAGAGATCCCAGGGGAATGCCCCATGGCCTCTCCCTTTATTGGAATGAAGTTCCAGGACTCCTCTGTCTCCTTTTTGGACGTAAACCTCTGGTGTTTGTGGATTAATTTTCCTGACACAGTCCAGAGTGCAGGCCCCTGGCTGAGGCTTTGTTTTCATTTCTTGGAATTTTTTGCTTGGGATCTTCTTTGTGTGTTGAATTTTCTGGGTCCCCAGGACAAAGGAGGAATTGATAAATCTGACTCCATGTTCTTAGAAGGCTAATTTATTATTTTATGTTATTATATTATAAATAAGAATACTATACTAAAACTATACTAAAGAATAGAGAAAGGATACAGACAGAAGGCTTAACAAGAGTGATAATGAAAACTTGTGGCTCTCTCTTCCAGAGTCCCGACACAGCTGGCTGTGATTGGTCATTAAGTCAAAACAATTCACATGAAACCAATCAAACAATGACAAGCTGGTAAACAATCTCTAGACCACATTCCAAAGCAGCAAAACACAGGAGAAGCAATCAGATAATTATAGTTTTCATTTTCCTGCGAGGCTTCTCATCTTCCCAGGAGAAGAAATCCTGGCAAAGGGATTTTTCAGAAAATATGACAGCGGCATTTGTGAACATTTTGTTCAGTTCTGATTTTACATAAACTGGTTCACTGTTTTCTGTTCCACCTCTGTTTCTCCCCTCGCCTGGGCGCAGGGGCTCTGCCCATTCCTTTTCTGGTGCTGCACTCCTTTGCATCCAACGCTTTGCTCTTGCACAGTGTTCTGAAGTTTCAGATTTCCCTGTTTGCCTCCTCATTCACATGACTGGAACAGTTCCACGACAGTATGTCAAACTCCACAAAATCATCAGGATTTTGTGCACGTTGTTCCTCTAGGCCCAAAGGGGCTGAGTCTGTAGCAGCCCCTGCAGGAGCTGTAATGGTGAGGAAAGAGGCTGCTAAAGAGAAAGTGCTTGTTCTGACAGTGCTTTAGACAACTGCCTCCTGCCAAATAATCCCACGTTGTTTTCCTGAAGTGCTTTTAAAACTGAAATAGCATTGAGTTAGAAAGCTCACAAATGGTATTTGAGACGTAAAGGGATGGAAATTAGCAGCTGATATGAATTTCCTGTGAGCAGTTCACAGAATCAGGTTTGACAGAAGTTTTAATTCATAAGTGTGTTCATGAACATTTCAGCTGCCAGGTCATGTCACAGCAGAGAAATAGGAATGCAGCAGGATTTGAGACGAGCCAACTTCTGCTCAGGAGTTGGGGCAAGTGCAATAAGCAGCCAGAGCTGAGTGAATAATGAATCATTTACTTGGGAACTGTCAGTTCGCTTTCTTCTCCAAATTGTCCTGGCTTCCTCCAGTTTGTTCCTTACAGAATAATGTGTGTGATGGAGTATCAGCTGTAATTCACTGCAGAGCAGTCCCCTGACATCACAAACAGCTGCAGTTGGGTCCAGAGGACATGAGATCCATCATGTCTGTGGCTGAATGAGCACAGTCTCATGGCCCTTGGTTTCAAGCCCAGGAGTTGTCTTCTGCTCTGGGTGGGAGGAGGATCTCACTCACTGGACCCCTCATCACATCTCTGGAGCCCAAACCCCAGGGGCAGGAGGAGCAGCGGAGCCCAAAGAGCCACCTCCTCAAAAAGCCAGTTCACTGCCACTGTTCCCTTCATGGGAATCACAGAACCCCAGAATCCCCGAGGTCAGAAAACACCTCCAGGACCATTGAGTCCAAGCTGTGCCCCATGCCCACCTTGTCACTCAGACCACAGCACTGAGTGCCATGAGATGCAGTCATTCCTTGGGCACCTCCAGGGATGGGGACTCCAAACCTCCCTGGGCAGCCCATTCCAATGCCTGACCTCTGTTGCAATAGGACACAAAATGAATGACACACACATGCTGAGATTTTTAAGGTAAAAGGAGGAAAGTTTATATTTTACTTCGATATATATAGAATTTCAAAAGTGACCCTGGATCGGAGGATGAAATTGTTACTTTTTTTAGTTACACTGGTTAAACTAACAGTTTATCAATTTTTTCCTCCTCTAGAAAGGAATGCAAAACACTCATTATTTACATGAAAAGTGCGTGAGAACTCTATTACAAAAATGTAAACATTAGAAGGCTTAGAAGAACTGAGAAGAACAGGGCAACAGACCTCCCTTTCTGTGAGGAAATGCTGGTGCTCCCAGTGGAAGTGATCCACCAGCACTCTCAGGTTTTGGTTGTTAATTGCTGCCCTGAGATGTGCAGGGTGTCTCTGCTTCAGCCCACACAACTGAAGAATGAGTCTGGACTCTTCACTTTTCGCACTTGAGGTTGTTTATTAATTCTTATCTATAAAATTTTCTTTCTGCCCAGCCAAGGTCTGCTCAGCAGGGCAGCCACAGGCACTCTGACCACCCCAAGGGTGGTGTTGTCCTTTTATACTACAAACTACATATAACATATTTACACTTAATTCCCAATACCTATCACCCGTGTTAGACAGTGCACTTCTACTCTAAACCAATCCCAAAGTGCCAACATCACTGCAGAAAATGGAGAACAAGAAGAAGAAGGAGAAAGGCTGGACACGCCCAAGTTCCTCCATCTTGTCCTCATAACCCCCATACCAAAAATCCTAAAATCTACATTTTCACCCTGTGAATATTTAATTATTACACTATTCAAACCTGTGTGGCTTTCAGGTCCTCATACAAAGCTGGTAACTTGCTCCAGGGGTCACAATCAAATCCCCAGGTGCTCTGGGCTGTGTGCCAGGGTCTCTGAGCCCCCTGGCGGGGTCCTTGGCCACTCTGGACACCCAGAGGGATGCACTGAGTTCCAACAGGAGCCAGCCTTGGTCCAGCACTCAGCCACAGCTCAGAGCCCAGAGGAGCTGAGCCATGGCAGCTGACCTGCATTAACAGCAAAAGTTTCCTCCCAGCACTGCTGCTGTACCTGAGGTGCTCACTGATCTGATCACTTTATTAGCATCTCCGGGTGCCCTACGAGTGCAATGCAGAATTCCACCCCATGTATTTATAGCTGGCTAATCACAGCTTAATTACCAAGGCTCAGCAGGCTCCTGTAGGAACACCAAGGCTGAGGCAGTTCCACCAGGAAACTTTTTATGAGATAAGCAGAAGCATCGAATTATTCAAGATGTGTGAGAAAAACCTATTTAGTCTTAATTGGGACAATTACCTTTTTCCCTCATTTGCATGTGGCATGAATATTAAAACCATGATAAAAAGAAACCCCTGGCACTGGCTAAGTGCTGCCCAAAGATGTGGGGAGGAGGGGACAGTGCCAGGCTGAGGGGAGGGCAGAGGGGCAGCCTGGCCTTACTGCAGCTGCCTGCAGCCTGCAGCAGCCTCAGAGCATCACTGCCAGGCAGGTCAATGGAAAAACTCATGAGAACAAAAAATCCAGGGAGAAACAGCAGCACTCACAACACGTTGGGGATGTTGATGGGACCAGAAGGTCCCTAGTGGAGGAACTGGTCTAGTGGAAGGGGGTTAGAACAAGATGGACTTTAGGGTCCATTCCAATCCAAACCAATGATTCTCTCCTGTGCATCTTCTGTGCCAGATGGAGCTCCATGAGCCCCAGCAGCTCACACAGAAAGGGACAGATGCCTTGAGAAGCTGCTGCTCCTTGAGCTGCAGCCCTGCCTGGTGATTGCCCCATGCACCAGTGAGAGGCTCATTCCCTGGAATTCAGCTTCCCATTCCCTGCACAGCCCAGTAACCCATCCTGGCCTAGCAGCCCTGTCTGTTGGGGTGGAGAGGAGCAGGAGCCACTCCAGCCCTCACCTGTGAGCAGAGCTGGGCTCCTTCCTCACCACTCCTCAGCCAGGAACCCCTTCCCCACAGAACCAGGCAGCTCCTGCACTTGCAAGAACTTGGCTGACATTCAGCAGATATTAAGTTCTGTTAAGCCAAACATCAAGCTGTATTGACCCAGAGTTAAATATTGACAGAGGTGATGCCTGCACGATCCCACTGGCTGCGGCAGGACTTCAGGGAAAACTCTTTATCAGCTTCTGGGAGCCCTCAGATGCTGGAGTTTGCACATGTGATTGGACTGAGCAATGCCTGCCTGACCTTCAAGGAGCGGTGCAGAGCAGGATTTCCTAATTCTTTCTAACTTTCAAGCAAAGAACTCTGCAATATTATTTTCTTCTCACTGGTAGTGATTACTATTGCTGCTGGAAACACAGCTGGGTTACTCCAGAAATCCCAACCCAGACCTCAGGCCTTTCCAGAAAAGGGGGAAAATACCAGCGTTTTCCAAATTACCTGAATATATTCTAGAAAGAACTTCTCCAGGAGATAATTGCATGCAATGACATGGAAACAAACCATAAATAACAGGTATTTAAACAGTTTTAAAAGCTTCATTTATAAGCCTCAGTGATGTTTCTAAAAACAGGTCTTACAAAAGGAGAAGGGGGGAGGACACATGTGAAACACTGCCACAGGTTGTCCAGAAAAGTTATGGATGTCACCCCCCTTGGGTAACCCTGTTCCCCATCCCTGTTCCAGGGCAGGTTGGAGAGGCTTGGAACAGCCTGGCCTAGTGGAAAGTGTCCCTGCATGTGGCATCTGTGATTCTGCTAAATTCAATCCCATGAACCCATGAACTGAGATATCACAGAGTGGCTTGGGTTGGAAGACACCTTGGTGTGACCGTGCTCACAGGGGCCTGAGGATGAGGGAGGAGATGAGGATCTGACTCCATGTTTCAGAAGGCTTGATTTATTATTTTATGATATATATTACATTAAAACTATACTAAAAGAATAGAAGAAAGGATTTCATCAGAAGGCTGGCTAAGAATAGAATAGGAAAGAATGATAACAAAGGTTTGTGGCTCAGCTCTTTGTCCGAGCCAGCTGGGCTGTGATTGGCCATTAATTAGAAACAACCACATGAGCCCAATCCCAGATGCACCTGTTGCATTCCACAGCAGCGGATAACCATTGCTTACATTTTGTTCCTGAGGCCTCTCAGCTTCTCAGGAGGAAAAATCCACAGGAAAGGATTTTCCATAAAAGATGTCTGTGACACCTTAGAGCCTGTCTTGTTCCATCCCTAGGGCAGGGACACCTTCCACTGTCCCAGGCTGCTCCAAGCCCCATCCAGCCTGGCCTTGGGCCCTTCCAGGGATCCAGGGGCAGCCACAGCTTCTCTGGGCACCTGTGCCAGGGCCTGCCCATCCTCACAGGGAACAATTCCTGCCCAATGTCCCATCCATCCCTGCCCTCTGGCCATGTGAAGCCTTTCCCCCTGTTCTGTCACAGCCTCTGTCAGCTCCCCCCAGGGCCAGGTGGGGCTTGTGGAGCTCTGAGCTGCAGACCCCACTGCCCCCCACCCCTGCCATAACTCAGTGCTACTAAAGAATCAGAACAGAGCTATTTACAGCGGCCATTAAATAAGACAATATTTCAGCATTGATTTTGTGTCCTTCTCACTAGTGCACACAGCTTTTGATAACTCAAACCTTATGGATTTTTCTATAAACAAAAAATTATCCCCTGCAGCAGGTGGGAGCATTGGCTGGTTACAGCAGGGCCAGGCCCTGGCCCTGGGGCAGCACAGGCACAACTCCTGCACTTGTGGCTTCTCTGTCTGGGGGTGAACAAGAAGCCAAAAAAGGATGGCTGAGAATCAGTAATGATCTGGTGTGACCTCTGCCAACCTTTCATCTGCCCATAAAACATTCTTTGTTTATTTATTTCTATTATTTTTGGGGTTTTTGCAAGAGAATGCAGGGACAGGACAAGGGGGAATGGCTTCACACTGACAGAGGGCAGGGTTAGATGGGATATTAGGAGTAAATTCCTCCCTGTGAGGGTGGGGAGGCCCTGGCAAAGGTTACCCAGAGAAGCTGTGGCTGCCTCATCCCTGCAAATGTTCCAGGCCAGGTTGGACAGGGCTTGGAGCAACCTGGGGTAGTGGAAGGTGTCCCTGCCATGAAGAAAACGAGCTGTAAGGTTCTTCCAACCCAAGCCTTTCCCTGATTCTGTGGTTCTGTGGAGTTCTGACTCTACACAGGAGGCAGCAGCTCAGTTTCCAAGGGCCCAGACGTTCTGAGGGGCTCTATTTGGGCAGGAGGAGCCCGTGGATGAAGAGGGAAGAAAAATTTCCTTTAATGGGAAATATCCTACCTACCTCCCTCCATCCCTGCCCTGCTGTGAGCCACAATGTGCCAGCACCTCTTTCCACAGCATGCAAGGGTTGCAGGGGCCTTGTCCTGACTTCCTGCACAAAACACCCCGGGAGTCCCCACAAATACACAACCAGAGCATGAAAAAGGGCTTGCAAAATCAAAAACTCAAGTACAGCCAAGATGGGGGGAAGGCTGTGGTTTTGTAGGGGTGTCTCTGGGGCTCAGCTTTGCCACGACTCCATGTGGTGACAGACCAAAAGAGTGGTGGCACCTGAGGGCACCACACCACCCCACAATCCCTCAGCTTTTTGCTGCATTACACCAAGAGCACACATGAGAAAATGCCCTTTTCTGCGCCTAGCTGGAGTCTGCCTGTTTTAATCACCTGAGCTCCTGAACAGCATCATTCACTTCAGGGGGGGCAGAAAGCAGCTCCCAGTCCATGGGCACTGGTGCAGGAAATTAAGATGAATTCAGTGGCTGCACACAGGGAGTGGGAAGAAAATTATACAGCTTGGTCTCATCTCATGTGTCCATGGAATATGAAATAAATAAAGAAATTTGAACACACACACCCTCCAGCCAGAAATGTTAGAGAAACCCTTGATGCACAGAGAGAGGGTTGGTTGGCAGGAGGGGCAGCAATTTTGTTATGCTGGCAGTGGGCTCCTTCCCTCTCTCCCCAAAGGCAGCATTTCCTAACCTCATGGGACCTTTTATGTCTCACTCACAGTAAATCAGAGGCTCTGAGGGGTGACTGAAGCATGTCCAGCCCTGCAGGACCCTGGGCAGCCAAGGATGTCCCCCCACCATGGGGCTGGCAGCAGAGTTGAGATACCAACAATGCATGTACAGCATTGGCCTGTTAGTGCTCCTGTTTGGGTGTTTGCAAACTGGTTTGGGTTTTTGGCTGGCTGGCTTGGATCACAAATCCCTGACTGTGACAGGAATGATTGCTGAAAGAACAGTGAGATAAAATTAATAAAACAATAGTAAATTATAAAGCAGCCTTGCTGGGTGATTTTATAAAGATAAAGGGGTCAGGGAATTGATTGTGCTGGTCACAGTAAATATTTTTCTGGGTGATTACATTTGTGTACTGAATTTATTCCAAAACAAAAATGATGGGGTTTTTTTAGCAAAGAAACCAGCTCATGAACGAACACACATTTAAACCCACTCAGACTTCCTGTTCCTTAACAAGGCCAAGTACAGGCAATACAGGCTTCCACAGCCCCCTAAATTCAGTGTCAGTTTGTCTGATTCTTTGTCACTTTGTGTTAGTCCAATTCCCTCAGAAGGAGTTCCAGGAGAAGCAGGACTCAGTTGCAGCCACCCCCTGTTTCAGGCAGCTGGGAAGGAAGGTTTCACACCAGCTCACTCCCAGGAAACCTCTCCAGAGAAGCAAAAGCCACCCCCAATTTCAGCTGCGCTCTTGATATCCCAATAATACAAATTTCCTTTTCAACATGGAGAGGAGAATCCCAAACTGCTCAGAGATCTGCAAGACCTGTGCAGCACTTGGATTAGTAGTTCATGCCTTTGTGAAAGGATTAGCAGGATTGCACTGAGCTGAGGGTTAAGATGAAAATAAATTTGCATTTCTAAGATGCATAATGCAAAGTGCATGATGCACATCCCGCAGCTTCCCAGCTCCTTCCATCGGACCTGTGCTTCAAGCACTGCAAAGCATCAGGGATTACCTCCATCAGGGCCTTGTTCCAACAATACAGAGCTCTCAAAATTACAGATTTCAATCTTCACAGCACTGTGGGCTTCAGGAAACAAAGGGATCCAGCCCAGACAGCATCAGCTGGAAAAGCTCTTCTCTGATCTCTCTCTGTGGAGCCCAGTCCTTGCCTGCTGTGACCACACAGTGAAAACCTCCCAAAGCTCACCCTTGTTACTCTTGTGCCAAGAATGACACAGGAACAGGCAGGAGGCAGGATTGTAGAAAGAGCAAAGGAGGTTTTATTTAAGAGAACTGCATGGTTTTTTATAGAGTGATATGATAGATTTTATTTGATTGGCTAACCAACAAAACCATTTTTCTCACATACAGCTCTTGAGAAGAGCAGAAAGACGAAGTAGAAAAACACCAATTGTAGATTGTTTATACTTAACAAGTTATCACATCCTTACAGCTCCCTAAAAATTCTCACAAGCCACTGTGAGAAATGCTTGCTGTTTCTCTCTCTCTGTCCCATGGCATCCACCAACCCTGACCAAAGCCCTTTGCAGCAGCAGTGGCACATGTGCCACCGTGCTGCTCCTCCTGCTCACACCCATATGCAAAGCCAGCAAAGTGTATAAATAAATAGCTGGTGTAGCACCATTTATCTCCATTTGTCAGGAGTGACAGGATAACTCACTCGTGACTCCCCTGCCCCATCCTCTCCTCATTCACGAAGATTGATGCTCCTGCAGATATTTCCCATCATGGGTTTTTATAGCCTGCAGGATGAGGGAGTTCCGTGTTTGCTGGGGCTGTGGCAGCTGCTGGGGACTCAGGGCAGCCACAGGAGCAGCATCCACAGGGCCCCATGCACCTCTCAGGGCTTGGTTTATTTTCCCTCTGCATTACAGTGGTTTTGTCCTACATATCAGCACGTGTTCCCCATCCTGCTGTCCAGTCTGCCTGATCAGGGGCTGGGATAGAACTGTCAGGATGTTGAGGGCACGACAGAACTCCCAAGGATGCCAAAAGTAGGGCAGAACTGGCAGGGATAGCTCAGGGTAGGGCAGGCAGGTTCCACACAGAGCTCCCTGCCTCCTGTCCCAGCCAAGGGCACAAACTCTGCCCCAGACCCCATTTAACACCCACAGCTTCCCTGGATCAAGGCCAGGAAGAACTAGCATTCCCAATGTGTTCCCAATGTGCCCCCAATGTGTTCCCAATGTGTTCCTCAGCTGTCCTGGCTCTGCAGGCTGCAGGGTCTCACCCTGTGCCTGCTTGGTCCAGTGGGTTTGGAAATTACTCACCAAAGTTCCTCATTTCAAACACAGCCAGTGGTAAGGAAGCACATTTATGGCCTGACCGTATCCTGGGGGGCTTTCTGTGCCCAGAGTTGTGATTTTCAGGAATGGAATTAACAAATTAACAACCAGCCTGATCTAACACACACCTGTGGAGCAACACAGGGTGGCACAAGGGGCACAGCACCTTCCCCAGCCCCACACCAGGCACCCCTGATTTCCCCCAGGGCTCAGTGCCAGCTGGAACATGGGGTTCCAGCACTGCTACCTGGCAAGAAACATTTGAAACTCCCTGGAGAACTGAATGATCTTAAGGCTGGCATAAAGGATAATGACAAGATTACAACTCACATAGTGAAAATAATAATGAATGAAGGTGATGGTATTTCCCAATCTTATTTCCAGCCTGAATAAATTGAATTGGTGCCAATTTCTTTCCCTGCTGCTGGGCTGGTAGATGGGATTCTGCTAGGGATGGAGAGTGCTGCCTGCAGCTCTGAAATGGGACAAGGTGACAATCTTTATATTACTAAGTTGGATACGGGATCCTTGGAATTATAAATAAACCAAGACTTCAAATGTCAGTGTTGTAAATACCACCAGGAAACTCACTGAAATATTGATTTATTCACTATGTTAAAAAAACTAACAAACAGAACTTTATTCCTCTCCCCTGTAAATTTTCTCTGAGCTTCAACTTCAAAACATAACATGATCCTTTATTGGGGGGTTTTTTGGTTTTTTTTGTTTCTTTCGGTTTTTTGGCTTTTTTTTTCTTGTTGTTTTTTGGGGTTTTTTGGGGTTTTTTTTTGTTTGTTTTTTTGTTTTTGGGGGTCTTTTGGGTTTTTTTTAAAGGAGATAAATATATTTTTTGCCATATAATTAGGGGCTGTGACAGTCATCTGGCTCTTGCCAGGCCTGGTTCATGAGCTGCTCCCACCACTCAATCTGGAATTTTACCCAGTCTCTGTTTCACCTTTACCCTCCTCCTCAATATTTTAGATTCAGGTTTTCTCTATTGCTAGATCTGTACACACAGCACACTCACTCTTTTTTGCAAATTATGGATTTGGATGACAGTGATGGGTACAAAGTCAGGACAACCCCCTCCAAGGGAAAACCAGGATTGGGAAAATTCCCATTTCCAACAAGACTGCTGGAACTTAGGTAATAAAGATCCCAACTGCAAATGTTGGGTGTTAATTTGGCAGTGAGGATTGATGGGCATTAACCCAGGCTGAGGAAGGGCTGTGAGCAGCTGGAGCTGCTGCCCTGAGCTGGCTCCCCTAGGCCTGGCTTCACACTCCTGCTAACAGCAGCAAAATGTCCTATAGCTAGTTTTATTAAAAACCACTGTGGAGTAATTCAGAATCAACCCTGAACCCATGTAACAGAACAGATTATAATTATTGATTTATCTTTACTGCAAACTTGTAGACACCCATCTCAACCCAAAAAATAACATCCCAGTGATGCCTTTTTGGGCTTACTTAAAACAGAGGCCTAACAAAATTAAGGGAATGAAAAGCAGTTCTGTTTATTGAAGGGCCTTCAGGTACATTTTGGGCAGACAAAGCCCCTCAGGGGTTACACCCAAAATGGACAATGGGTCACAGCTTTTCACACTTTTATCAGTTTGGGCCATTTGCATATTGGGGGTTCATCTTCCAATTACAGCTTCAGCTAATGAAGTCATTGACCCCAAGTTTGCTCCCCCCAACTCACTTTTGTTTCCATCTCTCAGGCCTGAGGCAGTGAGGTGTCCCTGACTGCCAGGCCTGGAGAGGAATTGTTGTGTCTGCCCCAAAGGGGAAAGCAGCAGCTCCCACTGTGTGTGGAGTTTGGAGTTATACACTAAATTACAGGATTATAAATATATGAGCAATAGAAAAGCTGAAATCCTGAGGCATCACCAGAACACAGGATCATGTGTAGCTAAATTTCACTGTGAACCCTCAGTAACTGTGGGCATGATGAGCTATCAGATCTCCCTCAGTGCCACAGAAAACTGTCTCAAATTTTGTATTTTCCCCAGCTCCTGGGCCAGGGATCCAAGCCAAGCCTCCAAGCCTGTGATGTCAAGGAGGACACGCTGCTCCCCCGAGCCCCCACACAGCTCCCCTCACACGGTCTGAGCTGTGATTCTTTTGCAAATGACATAATTCTCTGAACAACGGTATAATAACATTCTTCTTTATTGCCAACAGCCACCCACAAATGGAAAAGACCTTGAGCTGTGAGAGGTGGGAGGCAGCAAGAGCTCCCTCCTAAAGAAAATAAGGCATTTAGCTTATAAATATAAAATGATCAAATAAAGCAATTAGTGCAGAATTGCACATATAGAGAGTGATTCACCTCTAATTGGGTTGTTCTCAAAGCAAATTAACTTTGAAATGAGGAATGTTAAAAAGATTTTTAAAAAAATATGGAATCCTAATTACTGCAGGGGAAGGAGCTGGGGGAAGTTGAGCCCAAGAGCAGCACAAAAGAGCAAGGAAACGGTGCCACAAGGCCCCCACCTTCACTGCTTTATGGTTAAACACAAGGGGATCAGAGGCTGGGGCATCTCTGCCATGAGGAAAGGCCCAGAGAGTTGGGATTGTTCAGCCTGGAGAGGAGAAGCTTTGGAGTGGCCTCACTGTGGCCTTGTGGGCTCCTTGTGGCTGAAGGGAGCTGCAGGAAAGATGGAGAGAGAGGGTTTACAAGGCCTGGAGTGCCAGGACAAGGGGCAATGGCTTCACAGTGCCACAGGGCAGGGTTAGGTGAAAGAATTTGAATATCCTGGGTTAGAAAAACCAGGGTGAAGTTCCTGGGTGTGTGAAGGTGGTGAGGCCCTGGCCCAGGGTGCCCAGAGCAGCTGTGGCTGCCCCTGGATCCCTGGCAGTGCCCAAGGCCAGGCTGGACAGGGCCTGGAGAACCCTGGGACAGTGGAGGATGTTCTACCTTCCTCTTCCTACCTTCCTCTTCCTACCTTCTACTTCCACCCAGTTCTACCCCTTCCAGGGAGGAGAATAGGTGATCTTTAGGGTGCTTTCCAACCCAAACCATTCCATGGTGCTACAGCTCTGTGAAGGACTCAAAACCAGCAGTTATTCCTTCCTCCATGTGCCTCACTCCCAGCCCTGGTCTCAAGCAATTTCTGGCACACAGTTTTCAGTTTTAAGCTGGACACCCCTGGTGCCCTTTGTGATGTGCCAACCCCAGCAGTGCCCCCACAGCAGCCCCTAGCCCTGGGTGACCCAGGACAGCCCCTCAGTGGGCACCAGGAGGGGGACACAGCACAGAGCAGGGCTGAGGCCCCCAGCCCCACATCCATTCACATTCCCCAGCACCAGTGCCAGGTATTGGATGTGATCCAATCCACACCTGCAGCAATTCTGCTCCTTGACTGTTCCCATTGCAGTTTATACCTCTGCTCGCTGCTGAAATTGCGTTGCCTACGGCCCTCTATTGATGGACTGGTGAGGTAATTAAAAAGGAGGCTTTTCAGAAAAATCCTGTCTAAACATTGGGAGAAAAATCCATATGAATACTCTTTCAACTCAGAGAAGGACAGAGGAGAACATCCTCACAGTTACAATGATGTTCTAAAAAAAATCTATTAAACAGCGTAGTGCCACATATCTGATGTATTATGAATGTATTAATATGGAATTGGTTTTTTATAAATATTAATAACAGCTAACATCTAAAGAAGGAACCTGGGACTTACATTCTTAATTAATCCAAAATTCATATCACCTCTAAAAATACATGTGCATTTCATTATGTTAGACCAATGCCTAGGAGCAGACAGTTGTAAAAACACCCACCAGAAACGAAGGCACCGAGACTCCCCCCCTGATTCCTTCAGGCCTTATCTTAACCTTTGCCACGGTCCAAAGGAGCATCATTGCTCCAAGGAGAGAGACAGGCAGGTTTGGCTCTGTGGGAAAATAATTCTCAGGTGAGAAGAAGACAATTACTCTGATTTTGTTTTAATCATTGTCCCAATTCCTGTTTCATTCCTTCCACTGAACTTTTCTTCAGGTAGCTCATCCCCTAATGAAGCTTGGGGAAGGTTCAAATCTCTTTTTTCAAATATTTTCCAGACATAAAACATTCTTCTGCCAGCTGAATGCTGGCCATTGTCTAGAATTTGTGCTCATTTCTCAAGGATACTTTTAAATACCTCGTGATGATGAGTTGCTCTGGAAAATGCAGAAGCCCAAGCACAATGGTAAAAATTCAACCTTTAGTCACCAGCTACAATTTAGAATTCTGCAGCTCACAGGAGCTGTTCCCATTAAATTGGGGCATGGCTTCATGTGGATATTTTATACTGTCTTTAAAATGGGATGATGTGGGCTTAACTCGGCTCAGTTAGGACCAAAAAATAAAAAGTCACTTGGTGTGTGACCAAAAGTGGAGCATCCTGCCTTCAGTGCACACTGTTTTGGAACAGATCACCCTGACAAGGGCTCTGGGCATTCTCCAGGACCTTCCCTTACACCCTCTGCTAAGCAGCAAAAACAGCAATTAAAAATAACACTCTCGAAAAAATTTGCTCTGCGGAAAATGTATGGGCATGGACCAGGATATTTTTCCACTAACACAAAATTGTAGCAGATGAAAGAAGACAGAAGGGTTAAATATTATAGATTAGTGGTTTATCAGCATTTATTAAACTCTCTGAGCCTTGGCTGCACGCAGCTCAGCTGCTCAGGTCTGGCACTCCAAAACTGCAGCCTGTGACCACACTGACCCACAAGGAATTTCCCTCCCATTGACATAAATCCAGTGTGGACACCTGAGAAGAAATAATAACTTCTTTGTGTCATTATTAAAGGGATTACAGAGACACTATTATTGCACAGTGTTTTACTGCTAAATGATTTTAAGACTGGCCTTATAGATCTTTCTCTATTAATCAATAAGATAAAACACTAATTACAACAGGAAGGGGTTTGAGTGAATGTGGAGCTGCTCTTGGAGGAACAGCAATGTGTTAAATTATGGACTGTTCATGGAGAGCAAGTATGCTGGGAAAGCCTTAATCTGAATTATGTCACTTTACTCACACTTTATACTACCCTGGAATTACATAAACGATACTCCAACAGCAGCTGGTTTCTCAAAGGTTTGGGTACCTCATGCTTTTCATACCCACACATAGATTTTTATGTTATTTCTGAGAACAGACAGCGCACAAAGAACTTGAATTTATCAACTTCCCATAGCATAAGTGCAAGAAATGCACAGCTATATCCCTGCACCACCATCGTTCAACAGCTCCTGGTTCATGGGAATCCTTAGCAGCAACACAAAGGAGTCACATCTAATAAGGTTTAAAAGTTATTAAACCACTATACAAGTAAATTTAATAAAAACCAAACACAGCAGAATGAAACTTTTTTTTTTTTCTTTTCTTATTTGGCCAGCTGTTAAATTTCTAGATAGGTTTTATTTCAGGCAAATGCAGGATCTGGTGTTTAAAAATTAAATTCTCCCTCTGCGTGAGGCAGTGCCTCGTTAACGGGTGACCTACTTCGCCGGCAGCCCCGCATTGTTTCGCTCTCGCTCCCCATTGATCACATTTTTGCTGCAAGCACAATCTTCAAGACCTTCCTCCTGGGTTCACATTTAACTCATCTCCTGCATTTTTCACGGGTTATTCTAAAAGGCACTTTCACACTCTCACCCCACACAGAAACTGATGCCTTTTAGATGCCAATTGAAACGTTCTCCCCGTGCTGTCCCTGTCCTATTATGCCTAATCCAGTCCCTTGTTAGAAGTGCATTCAAAGCCATTTATGAGGCAGGAATACATAAAGATCAGTTCATCAAACAGGATGCTTGGAATTTACAGACACTTAAACATTGTACTTTCTATCAAAACCTGTCACATAATTAAACATGCACATCTGAGGTGGAACGAGCTCCATGGCAGCGTTTTAATTCATTATCTCCACAGATCCCGGCACTTCCTGAACACTTGAAGGTGTGTTTGCCTTCATATCAGATTGCCCACATCAAACAAGGCAACGAGGAGAGCTGGAGGAACTGGGGGAAAATCTTCTCAACAAGTTTTCCTCCCAGCCAGTCAGAACATCAGCACCAGGGAATAATCCTGGATGGGAATATTCCCCCCTGGATAGAGAACGTGGACTCTATATGGGGTGGGGGATGTTCATGCTAAAATGCTAATTTAAAAAAAAAAGAAAAGAAAAGAAAAGAAACAAAACCAGACAAAAAAAAAAAAAAGAAACTAAATTCCTTTTAGTACCTGTTTGGCTTCTTCATGAAAAATTCAGCAGTGAGATTATTCTGAAAGCAAATAAACACAACCCAGGAACCACCAAACCTCCACCAGTTCTTCCAGGAACTGCCCCATTCCTAGGAGTGTTCAAGGCCGGGTTGGAGGGGACTCTCAGCAACCTGTTCTAGTGGAAGGTGTCCCTGCCCATATCAGGAGGGTGGAATTACCTGATCTTTAGTTTCCTTCCAACCCAGGCCATGCCACAATTCAGTGATTCCACTGAATGTCCACATTTTCACTCTTCCAGGAGGTGAGGAGCAGGGTAGGACTCCACATCCCCGCTGAGGCTGCCCGAAACTGAGCTGGGAGATAGAACCTGTTGGTGTTTGCAATTCCTACTGCAATTTCAAAGAGATCACTTCCTCCAGCCCCTGCAGTGAAGAGGGATGTGTTGCTTTCTGCTTTACCCCATCAACAGTCCCTCAGTAAAGCCTATTGACAAAAGAGACTTGGAACATTTCTCTGAGATTCCTCTGAAACCGTTCCTGCTGATCTTTCTGAGCCACAATTAGGGTGAAGGCTGCCACTGCAGCCATCACAGGGCCATTCCATCTGCTAAATGCCACTTTCTTAAATTTTTCTAATGACCTTTTTATGTCTTTCTACCTTTCTCTCCTTGGTATTTCAACAAGATGCCCGGAGTCTTTTAGGAGAAAAGAGAACTGAATACTTATTCCATAGCACTTCAGAGATGTGGTCTCCAGAACCCCTCACCTCTACCCCTCTGGAGACAGAGCTAAATGTCACCAAGGAATCTCTCATCTCTTGAGGCAAACCAAACAGAGGTTGCACATTTGACAGCTGCCATTCAGACTTCCAAGGGTTCTTTTCTCCCCAGCTTCATCTGACAGTTTGTATTCTGCTGAGCTCCCCACAGGTAAATGCCACCCATTGCTGTGGCACCAGCAGGCTTGGAGAGGAAAGGTCCCAAATCCTAAAGGAATGTCACAGTCATAGCAGAGGCAGAACTGAGGGAAGAACACCCAGGACCTGCTGCTCCCCAGTTCACCAGGTCACAGGTGCTGATTCTTGTACAAAATTCCATTTCCATTACCACACAATAAGTTTTGCTTTTCTTAAATGTTCATTTCCAAAAAAAATCACTTTCCAAAGCCATTGTAAAACCCATCCTTTTTAATTGCTATTTACAGTTTCCTGACTTTGCAGGCTTTAGAACAGTTGTTTAACTCTTACTGAGCTCTTTTTCCTTATTTTTTGCATGGAGTGACTGCAAGGCAGAACAAGAAACACTCTCTCCCCCACTGAATGTGTCCTGTTCACTCTGAACTGTGCCTGCTCTCACCAAAAGAAATTAATTCACACTTAAAGCCCTTGAAATTCAGGAAGCTCAGCCCCAAGGGGTGACACCGTGGGCTTTTTCCTGCTTGACTTTTGTGCAAGACAGCACTGAGAACGTGCAGCTCCTCCAACAGCTCCTCCAGCAAAAGGAAGGAGCTTCATCTCCTGCCCACATTTACTCTGGAACAGAAGTGACACTTAGCACCTGATTGGCACTAATTGATAGGGCCTTGCTGTCCTGCCTACTGTCATTAGGAATTATCCGTGTCCTGAATAAAGTGATTGAATTTGCCATGCTCTGTCCCACTTCTGCAATGCATCTTCATCTTTTTTGCATTCACTTCCAAAAATTAATTTAAAGAAAAATTGTGAATCAGAGCTCATACCACATTCCTCGTGTCCTTCCTGTATGTCCTTACAGATCTGTTGAAATAATACCAGCAGAGGTTTTTAACCAGCTGGTTGGCAGCACCTCTGAAAAGTTAAGATGTTAAGTGGTGTGACTGAGGCTGGAAGCTGCAGGAGAATTTTCTCTGGGCTCTGTGCTTGTCCTTGAAAACAATTTCTGTTAGGGACATCCTGTGCCTGCTAGTATACAAACCAAATTCATATATTTGCAAATGATGCAAAGGTTTCTTCTGGTGATTACTCCATCCTAGGAGTGTCCTTGGCAAGCTCCCCTTGCAGAATATATAGCTCAGCCTGCAAGTGCCAGGGTGACAAAGCTGGAGCTCACACTAATGTGGCAGATCAATCACTTGACTGAAAGATACACAGACACAGAAAAGGTGGTTTATATCTGTCATATTCAAGGGTAAACTTGCAGCACTTGAGAAGACTGCTCAGATAACTCTGCACAGCAGACAGTGTTGCTGGCCTCGGTGTCTAATCAAAAGAAAAATATGTTGTCTGTTTAACAATACCAACAGTTTTGAGACTCCTCGGAGCAGTTAACCCACGGGCAGTGATCAAAGGCTTTTGAGAACTAACTCAGATGATTGAAACCCCATGATGTAAATTTTAGTCATTGAAAAGTCAAGCTGAGCCATCAAACAAAAAATAGTGTCTCTATCCTGACATATCAGGGAATAGACATTGTACTTTCCAGGTGATAAACTACTGGAGAGCACAAGCTTCCAAGCAGGAGGAACCTTCAGGCTTTATCCTACAGCCTGCATACATCAATGGGAAAGTTCAGACAAACTTTATTTTAGGGTGTTGGGAGTTGAAGGTCATGCTGCATATCACCAGGATGAAAAATTCTTATTTCTCCTGGAAAGTTACCAAATCGCATCTTGTGAGTGATGCCGCAATTGTCTGCCCTGAAATAAAGACACAACACAGGGTGGGAAATTGCTGATATGAGCACCCATCTCTACCAGCAAGGACTAAGAACCTGTTGAACAGAAACCAATGGAAATGGCTCCATCAGCATCTTTCTTTCAAACAAAACACGTTTTAAATGGTAGCATTAACAGAAATTCTCTTTGTAGGGATATTTCTTTTTTTTCTTTTTTTTTCAAACTTCAGGCCATTTGCAGTGTCAGCAGCAGAGACACTAGAGCCAGGGCTGGGTGGGTCCTTGCAGGGTCCTCTGTACTATTTTTTTCTGCTAAGGGAAAAAGGGAACAAGGGAACACTGCCTCAGGGGAGTCTGTTTTCATTCCCTCTTCCTGCAGTAACCCCTTCATTTCCTGGCCTGTTTCTGCCACATCTGGCAGAGTGCAGGTGTCAACCTCTTGTTGCAACCAATTCCTTGAGAAGATTCGGGAGAGAGAGGAGAGAGAGCAGCAGTACAACAAGGTAGAAGCCTTTAGCTTGTGCTCTGAGCTTCCAGCAAACACCAGAGAACCTCCAGGGGACAGGAGGGATGGGGGACAAGGCAAGGAGGGATCTGGGATGGAGTAAGGAAGGATGCAGGATGGAATAAAGAGAAATTACTGCTCCTGTGTTGTCAAAGGTCTTTTTGACCACTCTGCAGTTTAGAGAAGCATTAGAGAAACAATAATGAGAGTATTGAGTCCTTTCTTGGTTTGGTGTATATCACAAAAATAAGACAATTAGCAGCTGTTAAATTCCACTGCAGTTTGCCACCTTTGTTATTCATTATTTAATAAAGATTTTTGCTTTATTAAGAAGGAGCAGCTGATACCCCAGTGGTGGAACATGACCTACTGGACGTGGCATTAGGTGTTACTTGAGTTAATTTGCCTTAAAACTATTCCCATTTAAGAATATGTCTCTTAAGAACCCCATGTTGCAGTTCTGGCATCAGTGTAAAAAACATTAAATTATATCAAACCTTCCTCACACCTCAGATTTTTGGGGGGTCTGCACAGATTGGCAGGATGTGGAGTGCCAGGTTAGATTTCCCAGTTCTGACCAGTGGGAAAGTCTTCAAACTGGGAAGGCACAGCAGGCATTGACTGCTGTAGGTAAAAAGGACAGACAAATCAAAATCATGCAGGATCAAGAACTTTCCACAGAGAAATTAATTAAAACAGCCACATTAACTGATCAGGTTACACACATGCACATGCTATAACACAAAAAATAACTTCGAGAGCAAATAGTCAAATAAAAAACCTTAAAACCCTCTTCCAGTATCTGTATTTTTCTTTGTTATAGTGACCTCCAGAGGTACCAGGTAACAACTGAACTTCCCAAGTCGGAAACAAGAGTTCACCCCCCCAATTTCATCACGGCAGCTCTGGGCTGTAGGAGATAATGGGTTTTATATGCCAAGTTCAGGATGGAAATTCCTCTTGGGAGTGGGCAGAGAGAACCATCTGCCTGCAATGCCTGAAATTCGTGCTGGCTTTAATCAATACCTGAGGGTTTGTCCCTGAGGGCTCACAGAGCAGCGCTCATCCTGCCCACGGCCAGTGACCCTGCTCCCCACCCCTGTGAGCCATTTCCTCTGCTCCTCACATAAATCTGGGTAATGCCACAATCCCAGTTCTGTCGTTCAATTTTGGAAGCCTTCTCCACGGCCTCAGGTGAAATGTAGTGTTCTCTTGAGGGTCTGTGCCTAAAAAACACAGAAAGTCTCAAATTCTCAGCATCCAGGGTTCCAACATCTGGGCTGTGCCATCACCTTTCCCTCCAGCCTGGGTCCTCACCAGCTTCACAGGCAGGTTCTGAGCAGGCTGCCAGCCCAAGCTGTGAGTGTGATGGACAGATTTGTACAAGACAACAACAGCAGAGCAGGCTCTACCTCTGCCTCACCTTCCCAGCCAAGACCTGTTTCTGACAGCCCTGCACAAAACACTGCAGTGTTTTAGGACAAACCTCCCAGAGCCCACAAGGGGTGAAGTTATCTGTGAGACTTCCCTCCTGTCAAGGAGCTGATCCCATCAGTGCCTTCACCACGGTCACTTCCAGCCAGAGGAACGATGCTCCAGTGGATGCACAGACAGGATAACAACACCAGGGATCCTCAGCCCAGCTCCTCCCACAGGCACACAGTTCCATCCATGTTAGCTGAATGGCATTAACAGCCTCTGTGGGCAGGAGAATGTGGCAGGCTGGATTTGGGTGCACTTACTAACCCAGTTTTATTTCCTAATCTAATTCCCCATCCAGGATGGTGTTTACGCAACAACTCATTAAATCCTCCATAACTGCATTACTTTATTCCAGTTTAAATTGCAGACATAGCCTGGTTTTATGCAAACAAATACTTTCTGAGTTACTTCGAGCTCCCAAGTACACTAATTAAATCTGTCACATGCACAGTGGAACTTTAAATTATATTTGCTCGATCCTTTAGCAGTAAATGGTGCCTTGAACTGAGTATACAATGAATGAAATCACATTCCTTGGTCTGTTCAGGGGAAAGGAAGTGGGAATTCTGAATCATCTTCAATTCAATTCTCTGCTGGGTTTTTTTTTGAATCAAAGTCAACGTGCTGGATGAGTGTTTGCAGAGAATGTTCTACTTTGTGTGGGCATTCCAGAGCATGCTGGGAACAGGTTGAGGCTGGAAATGACAGAAATTGTGCAGGACATGCTTTGTCTTCTCCTGCTCAAGGTGGGCAGAGGGCTCAGCAAGTGTTCCTTCAGCAATCCCACCAATTCTATTTCCAAGATGCCACTTCTCCAAAATCCATGCAGATCTGTTCCACATGCTTCAGCTGACTGCAAAGCTACATCGTGGTGGATTTTTTCTCAGAGGCTACAAAATCAGGGAATCACAGAACCATTTAGGTTGGAAAAGACCTCCAAGATCACCAAGTCCAAACTTTATTGGACTTTGTTTAACATGGTCAAAAACAAGAGGAGTGGAACAGAGGCAGAGAGGGGTGATGAGCTCACCCCACCAGGCTGTGGCACCTGCCCCTGCAGCACCAGCACCTGGAACACTCACAGATCCTCCTCTTGGATTGACCCCATTCCCTGCCAGACTGGCTGAGCATGGGGGACTCAGGGGATGATCAGAAATGATCCCAGGACTGGCAGTTCCTTGGTTGTAGGGTTAAATTGCTCTGTGAATGAACCCTCAGGGGAGGAGCTCACCAGGGAACCCCACCAGGTACCTGTCCTGGCTCCAAACCCTGCAGCCACAGGAAGAACCATCCTACAGCAGCCTTTGCTCTGCATGCAGAAGCTCTCACTCACTCTACACACTTTATTGCTGTTTGGGGAATAGCAGAGCATTGGAGTTCAAGTGGTGGCTGAGTGGGAAAACACTGCACATTTCTTAGCTTTAACAGTAAGAGTGGCTGGGAATGGTCTTTAGCTCTATTACAGCGACATGCATTGTGTTTATCACGGGCAGGCATATTCCTGATTACCCCGTGTTTCTGGGAGGCCAGCATGCATAATTCATAGGGGAGACTGACTCAGGACAGAAATATCCCTTCAGATTTTCACTGAGCTGCAAAAGACTTTTCCCTCCTGGTGCTTGTGCTGCTCTTTAAACCAAACCCCTCACACGCTTCGCTGTGTGTTCCCTGCAAAGCACTTGGCAAGGCTTGCTCAAAATAAATAATAAATACCAGCACTCATGTTGGACAGGACCTCCCTCCCTCCTCTTTTGTCTTCCCCACTGTGTGTTATCTCCTCCTGCCAGGGAGTAGCTGAGGCCACGCTCAGACTTTCTCCCTTCTTCCTCCTCCTCCTTCCCAGCCTAAGCTCAAGGGCCATCCCCACCCTGGAGATGGGGCAGTAGGAGAGATATGAAACAGCAACACTGAGTTTGCTTCAAGGTCCTCAGAGAGGGTGCAACAGGAACAACCAGGCCTTAACTTCTAATTTTTTTGGTGTTTCCTCCCTCGGAATCCCATTCCTGCACTCAGTGGAAGCACAGCAAGACAGAGCTGGGTCAGGTGTGAACTGCTTGGCTCTTCCTGCACCAGCAGGGTCCCAGTGATGCCTTGAGAAGGCTGACCTGGAACAGAGACTAGGCAGAGTTAAAGAATAAAGCAGGGATTTATTAGAAGGCCTCAATGGATGCACCTTGGGCAGCACAAGAGCCCAGCCAGGGCTGCACCCAAGATGAACCAAAATGGTCACAAAATGCACGACCGCTCATGGGGTCTTCTGAGTTAATTGTTCAATTACAGCTTTAGCCCATGCAGTCCCATCCTTCTTGTTTTTCTCTCTTCAGTTCACATATTTATGCTCTTGGGCCTGAGATTTGGATCATTTGTCCTTGGTCCCCAGCTGGAGAAGGAATTGTTTTGTCTCCCTACTCTGTGCAGAGAGCTCACCATCCCTTAATACGAAGCTTAGAACTACACACTAAAACAGCACAGAATCTGAAAAATATAAAAGTTAAAACTTAAGGCATCACCAGGGCACCCACAGCTCCTGATTCTCCTCCAGGTGAGCAGAGGGAAAACCTATCTCCTTGCTGAGGAGCTTATCAATCTCTGGCAGGACTGGTTTCCTTTAATGCATTATTGAAGCAACTGAAGGATCACAGAATCCCAGACAGGTTTGGGTTGAAAGGACCTTAAACCCATCCCATTCCACCCCTGCCATGGGCAGGGACACCTTCCACTGTCCCAGGCTGCTCCAAGCCCTGTCCAACCCTGGAACATTCCCAGGGATCCAGGGGGACCCTGTGCCAGGGCCTCCCCACCCTCCCAGGGAAGGATTTCTCCCAGACCCCATTCCTGCTGGAGAGGACACAGCCAGAGCTGCCTCATCACACAGCAATCCCAAGGAACTGGTGATGCTCAAACACAGCTTTCCCCTCTAGGCCTTAGAACGCCGCAATCCCGTATCCAAATAATCCTTTCAGCTCATAACATATTTTTAGACATCCCATTAATATTTAACAAGACAGCCCACAGCAAGTTAGATAGCACGGCAATTAATTTTTAAATGCTGACATTTATTACAGCATGTAAGCGCTACCTAACTTGCTGTGGGCTATCTGGATAAATGTCAGTTAAATATCTAATAATTCCTTACAATTTAATATGAACATAAAAAAAAAAAAAAGCCCTGTAATTATCCATTATTTTTAAAGTTTGATCGAGATTTTAATTTGGGTATTTAGGTTTCTCTCTCTCACCCATCCCTGCTTCAGCCTTTGAGGCGAAGTCATTTTTGGTAATTAATTTATACATTGATTAATTTAGTTTCATCTAATGTTTAAATCCATGCTTGGAAGGCCAGAGATACAGCAGGAAAAAACTGATTAATGTTGCAACAGGCTTGCAGGACACCCAGCAGCCTGAGAGATGGACATGGCATACCCAAAGGGAAGGGAAGACCAATTAAGAATATGCAGGAATTAGCTTTGGGAACCACCCAGGTATGGACAGGCTGAGCCTGCCCCACATCCCACCAGCTGCCATTCCAGAAAAATTCCTCACACCTGGATCACAACAGAGGCGTGGAGAATTCCTTAAGAGCTTTGGCATTCAAAGGAATTCTAAACAAAAGATTTTTGCTTTGACAGAATAATTTAAAGTTATTTTAAATAGAGGGAAGAAAAACTTCAAATTTGTAGCTCTGAAAACCTCCCTTCACAGTAGTTCAGGCAGCCTCTTCTAACCCTGTACAAAGGGGTATCCCTGTCACAATATGGGAGCAGAAAAGATCATTTCTGCCCAGAAATTGCAGCTCAGAAGCAGCATCTTTTCCTCCCTGAATGGTTCCCTGATTCCATGAGCAGCAGGTGCAGCCACTTGCCCCATCCCACTGCTCCCAGAGCCTGATCCTGCCCAGCGCCTTGTCCCACCACAGCCTGGGGTGTAAGGAGCCACTGAGGCTCCGTGGGAAACACACTGCTCTGGAAACAGCTCTGCTTGTACCTCATACATTTTCCTGTCATTTTTATTCCCTGGGTATTTTATTACTGAGGGATATTTGCATGAAAATAGAATCTTTGTTTCATATAAGAATTCATCTGCTCCTGTAATGCGGTCCTGGAGGAACTGACAGTGAATGAACAAGCTGCATTTCTCATGTTCTCAGATACACACAAAAAATTGCCAATTATTTAAATTATTGTATCTTTTGGAGGCTTAATTTTCCTCCATGAATTTCCTGTTCAATCAATGCCACAGTAATCCTGGGCTCTGAATGGGAGGAAGGTGCCAAGCAGTGGCTGCATGAACCTGACAGGAGATTTTCCAGGGGGCTCTGGGGTTGGGAAATATCTGTGTTTACATTCTGCACAGCAGCTGTGACAGGACAGGGGTGACAGCAACAGCAGGAGCTTCAAGATGGGACATAAAGAAGAGAAATTCAAGGGGTTGAGTTTTCTCTTTGTATCAAAAACCTCTGGAAACATCCTTCCCCCCTCCCAAGAGAGTTCTGTGCCCTTAGGGCAATGGGTGTAAATGAGCACATTCCAGTTTTTCATAAAAATAGATTACTTTGGGGAGGCTGCCCGTAACAACACACTTCTCACATGCTTCACTTCGCAGGGTTTTAATCAAAATTTTCTTTGAGATGCTTCCCAAAACCTTCACAGAAATATTGTGTTTTCCAAAGGCTGCAGGAAGAACACTTGTAATTGGAAAAAAAGCAATACCAGCTTAGGAAATGAACCTGGTAAAATTCCCAATTAAAATTTGTTTTAAAACCAAACAAAACTTTACAGAGAAGAAACCAAGCCTCATAGCAAAGGGGAAGGTTCAGATTCACTAAAACCAGCTTATCAGAAGGGGTTTCCATGTCACCTTGGTTTGCCATCCCTTCCCTTCTCAAGGACATGTGAGGGAGGCTTTAACCAGCACCATGGGGCTTTCCAGCCACAGGACCATTCCCATTAATTGTTCTTCCAGGAATCAGAGTAAATAAGATGAAAACCTCAGTCTGTGATGCTTCTGAGCAGGCATTCTGCTCTCTTACCCTTATTTAATTGGAACAAATGTACCCATTTAGATCTACATATCTTCCAAATTTCCAGTGTCTCCTGCAATTCACACCAATCTTTCATCACCTGATAAACAATCAGGTTCTTTACCTGCCTAATTCTGCCTGGCTTGCTCCCAGGCTCTCCAGCTCCTGAGCCGTCCAGTTTGTGCACATGTTCATTAGCTCCATCCATTTCAGCTGTGCCACCTAATGGAGCTGAAAAAGCTGCAGAACATTCCCTCCCAGGGCAGGCTATGAGGAAGGAACCTGCAGGATTCCCACTGCAGGCACAGCTCACCAGGGACAGGGGGTAGTGACAGAGCCCAGCTCACCTCCCTGGGTGAGGCTTCAGATTCTGGGATTTTCTGTTCAGATTTCCCCTTCTCCTTGTGTTGGCTGCTGGGAGGTTTCAGTTCTCCTGATTTGAAAGAAAAACCAAGTAGATGGAAACAGGAGCAAACAGAATTAATCCAAAAACACAGACTAAAACCAGTTTTGCAATTGTGGTGTAATGGAGGCTTGGGGGCAGCAATAATGAAGTTATTAAGTATACAATGCTGGAGTATAAAATTTCAATAGCTAAATATCAGCTCCCGTTCTCCTTCCTTCCAGTTACCCAAAATATGTCTGTGGCTTGTTTCACCTGCAAATGTACAATTATGCATATCCAGGAAGAACTTCTCCATGGAAAGGGTGGTGAGACAGTGGAATGGGCTGCTCAGGGTGGAATCCCCACTCCTGGAGGTGTCCAAGGAAGGGCTGAACGAGACACTCAGTGCTCTGGGCTGGGGACAAGGTGAGAATCAGCCACAGGTTGGACTTGATGACCTTGGAGGCCTTTTCCAACCTCAACAATTCTGTGATTTTTTGCATAAAAAAAAAATAAAAATTGAACCAAGCACAGCCACTGCATGGACAGAGCATTTGGCTGTTGGTTACCAACAGGGCAGAGCCAAAATCAGCAGCACCCCATTGAAGCTGGGGGGCTGCAGAAGCTGCTGCCACAATGACATTGCATCCCCTCACCAGGACACTGCTGAGGGGCTAAAATGCAGCATGGGCAGTGGCAGGGTTCATCTGATCCCACTCATCAAAATTAAGGGAATAAAAAGCAGTTTTATTTACTGAAGGGCTTTCAGGTACATTTAGGG
This sequence comes from Agelaius tricolor, assembly GCF_023055355.1. NCBI lineage: Eukaryota > Metazoa > Chordata > Aves > Passeriformes > Icteridae > Agelaius > Agelaius tricolor. Next base: position 3,407,398 of record NW_027269296.1, on the reverse strand, counting down.
CAGACAAAGCCCCTCAGGGGTTACACCCAAAATGGACAATGGGTCACAGCTTTTCACACTTTTATCAGTTTGGGCCATTTGCATATTGGGGGTTCATCTTCCAATTACAGCTTCAGCTAATGAAGTCATTGACCCCAAGTTTGCTCCCCCAACTCACTTTTGTTTCCATCTCTGGGGCCTGAGGCAGTGAGGTGTCCTTGATTGCCAGGCCTGGAGAGGAATTGTTGTGTCTGCCCCAAATGGGAAAGCAGCAGCTCACACTGTGTGTGGAGTTTGGAGTTATACACTAAGGAATTATAGGATTATGAATATATGAAAGATATAAAAGCTCAAATCCTAAGGCATCCCACCCAGATACACTTGGCACCAGGACTGGCCCAGTGGAGCATCAGAGAGTGCAAAGACCTGGTGACATCAGTGAATTTCTGCTCATCTTCCTAAAAACCACTGGGCTTTCTGGATTTCCACCATTTTGGTTTTCTTCTTTCCCTTGCATGTGGAGTTTGGAGTTGGACACTAAAGAATTCCAGGATTACACGTTTATGAAGAGTAGAAAAGCTGAAATCCCAAGGCATCCCTCTGAATTCCACCCTCACCCCTGGGCCCGGGCTCACTCCCGGCCTCCTCCCTCTGATCTCCCTGATTTCCCTCCGGCCTCCCCCTGCTCCAGGGCCGTGATCAGCCAGCAGCAGGCTTAACCTTTTCCAAAGGGCATCCCCCTCATCATGCACCATTTCCAGCACTTCACAGAGCACGTCCCAGAGGGCTGGGAGACGAGGCAGTGCGAGCAATAACCTTTGAAAGCCTCTGAGTCTGTCGGGCCCACAAATTACTAAATTAATGGTCGGCCTTACCTTTGGAAAAGGCAAACAGAGGCAGCAAGGAATGTGAGCAGTCAGCTTAAAGGGAATGAGAGCCATTTCATGCATCTCTCCTGTCACTGGACTGTTTAATTTAAGCAAAGGATTCACTGAACTCTGATGAAGAGCAGCGGCTGCCCTGGGATTTGTAAGATGGATCTGACACAGGAAAACATGTTTCCTGCCATAATCCAGATTAATCACCCTGTCCATGTTTCAGATCCCCTCTGCCACTTGCTGACAAAGGCTCCACAGCTCTGCAGCTGCTGCTGCCTCCTCCTGGGAGAGCCTCCCTCTTACTCCAGAAGGGACCAGTAACAATGGGGAGATGTTGGTATGCACTGAAAGCCTTAATAATGAAACTCCAGCCTAACAGAAATTACTGCATGTGCTGCCACATCCTGCACCTGCTCATCCACTGCCTTTGGGAAACATGGAACGTGTGGAGTAGGAAGAGGAAACAGTCTGGACTGTCTGTATCTTACTTGTTTCAAGGTCCTCAAAGAGGATGCAACAGGAACAACCAGGCCTGGTTCTAATTCTAATTCTAATTCTAATTCTAATTCTAATTCTAATTCTAATTCTAATTTTTTTGTATTTCCTCCCTCAGAATTGCATTCCTGCACTCAGTGGAACCACAGCAAGGCAGAACTGGGTCAGATGTGAACTGATCCTTGGAGCAGGCAGGGCATGACCAGGAAAAACTTCCTCCTACCTCAGCCACCCAGAGAGGAAAACCCCTGGTTAGGTATCAAGGAATCCCAAGGGAAAGCACCATCACCCTCAGCCAGCAATGCTTCAGCAGAGCGTGGGCTGCAGGCACGAGAGGAAATGGCCCTAAGCTGTGCCAGGAGAGGTTTAGATGAGATATTAGAAAACATTTTTTCACAGAAAGGGTCATAAAACTTTGGCACAGACTGCCCAGGGCAGTGGTAGAGTCTCCATCCCTGGAAATGTTCAAAAAACATGTGGATGTGGCACTTGAGGACATGGTTTTGTGGTGAATATGGGTTGATAGTTGGATTTGATGTCTCAAAGGTCTTTTCCAGGATTCTATGATTCCACCTCTGGATGTTCAGTGACAGACCCCTCTGCTGCCAGCCCAGCTTTGGGAACATGTAAAAAAGCTTCATGGTGGCACAGGGTAAGAGAATAAGCACAGATGAAGGTATTTCTCGTTGTTTTCAAGCTGTTCTGTTATTTTCAGTGATTCTGAAGGCTGCCCACATCACCTGGCTCAAAGGAAACCTGTCCCTCTCCACTGCCTGTGATGGTAATTCATCAGCATGTCTCTCCAAAGGCAACACAGCACCATGGGAATGGATAAACACACGAACATCTGAAAAATGTATGTTGTAATTCACCAACAGATTCAAATCGTTGCCGGGAGCCTCTTGGCTCTGACAGTGGTTCCCTAAGGTTGTTCAATTCCACAACCCTAAAACCCTGAGCCTGAGTCTCTGCGGGGCACAGGAAGGGGCCAGAGCTGCAATTTAAACCCTGCAAGTGCACGCTGTGGCTCCAGGATGAATTCAGAAGGTGAGGACAGGACAGGAGCTGTGGCACTGATGGCAGAGCTACATGGGAGGGACTGTCACATCACCTGGCACCGCAGTGACGGCTACAAGCGGCTCCTTCAGGGCTCTCCAGAGCAGCTGCTGGCAACTGAGCCACATGAAATATTCACCAGCCTGTGAGAGTCTTACAGTCAAAGAGCAGGCAGTGGAAAGCTGATATAAACAGCAAAAAGAGGAAAAGCGTCTTTAAAGGATGTATTTTTAGGAGGTGTTTTGGGACTTGTGGAAGTTTCGGAGTTTTTCCCAGGGGAATGTGCAAACATGGGTACTTGTGAGCAGCTCATGTCAGTCACTTGGCCATCCCAGATTCCTTGAGTGATGGACCTGGTGCCATATTTGGGGTATTTTTTCCCAGATGCACTTTATTCTGCCCTTGCCCCCAGTCTGGGGGACAACTGAGCGCCACGGCTCTTCTCACACCACACACAGGAAACTCTTTGGTTTCAAACGAAACTTTCTCTGCCCAAATCCAATGCCAGTCCTTCCCTGCACCTGATTAATTGTGCTGATCACTTCACCTGGTGCTAATCAGAGCAGTGAAATGTTCCTCATTGTTAAACAGAGTGATTAATTACCAGGATTGCCAGGGAAGTCTGCCACCAAGCAGCATAAATTCACAGAGCGTGTTTGGAAGTGTTTGCCAGTGGCAGAGCCTGAGGAGTAAAATATTGCCTGGTTATTTGTCTTCCCCCATCACATGGCAAGAGCAGCAGCCACTGGAGAGGGAGCTCAGGCCTTTGTTGATTTAAATTATTGTGAAAACAGCAGTATAACACAAAGATTTATTTTTATAGATTTGATTCAATGAGAACATGCCAAAAGCTGTCGCCGAGGCTGCTGTGACCTGTGGTGACTCCTCAGGACCAGCACTGTGTGATGGGCCCTTCCAGCACACTCAGCCTCCAGCACTCTCACTCAGAGCACCCAAATGTGCAAAAGATTTGAAACTCAAGTAAGGCTCAAAGTTCAACTCAGAGGGCAGCTACAACACAGTCCCCATAGAGGAAAACCACTGTAAAAGCTGATGTTTAAGTACTTTTTTTTTCTTTTTTTTTTTTGCCGTGGTTTGGGAATCAAGTAAAGAAATTACTGAGGAAATTATCTTTCTAAATCTCTACCTAACAGAAACATTCCCTTAAATTTGAATTTTGTAATTTCATTTGAAGTGGCAGATTTGCCTTTGCTCATCCTTGGTTACTTTTTGCATATATATGCACACAACGGGGTAAAATCCTCGTTCCAAGAGCAGACACCCTAAGAGGAGGAGGAGGAGGAGGTGTCTGCTGGCAGCTGTTGGAGCATCTGGTCCTTTTTAACCAACGGGTGCCTTCTCATTCCATGAGATGGTGGAGGCAACAACACGTGTCTGGTTGCTGCCTCTAAATTTCTGCATAAAACCATCAAAGCAATTTTCTCATCTACACCTGGATCAGGTGTGTGAGATCTTCCAGCCATGCTCCCATCCTGACCTGACCCACAGCATCCTCAGAGGTGACTTTGTCCTTCACAATCCCTCAGGCCTGAGCACAGACTGACAGACAGAGAATCCCAGAATGGTTTGGGTTGGAAAAAACATTAAAGCCCATCCAGTTCCACCCCATGCCATGGGCAGGGACATCTTCCACTATCTCAGGTTTCTCCAAGCCCCATTCAGTCTGGCCTTGGGATCCAGGGGCAGCCACAGCTTCTCTGGGCAACCTGTGCCAGGGCATCACCACCCTCACAGGGAGGAATTTCTTCCTAATATTCAATTTGAATATTCAGGTTGAAATTCCTTCCTTTCCCTGGAGCCCAAAACCCTGCCACCAGCAGTGCCCACCATGGCAGTCCTTGGGCACAGCAGTGCAGCTGAGCCCCCACAGTGACAGTCTCAGAACTAGGGAAGCACTAGATGGTATTTCCACTAAAAACCAGTGTCAGGAAAGACTAACCCTGCCTGTAAGAGCAGGCTCACAGCTCCCTAAGAAAAGCTCAATTCCAGCATTCTCCCTGGGGGAACAGTGTCCAGCAAACATATTTCTGAGCCTGAGTGTGCTCTGAGCAAACAGGCTCTGCCTCCTGCCCAGCTGTCTCTGCCTGCCGAGATGATGCACTGCTGCTTGCACACTTGAGGGAACACTGCTCATCCATCACCTGCCTGTCCCCACCAGAGCTGTAGCTGGCAAAAAAAAAAAAAAAAAAAAAAAAAAAAAAAAAAAAAAAAAGCCAGCAGGCTCTGAGAGCCTTCTTGGGGGAATGACAGGTCCCACAGGCTGGGAGAAACCAGCCAAGGTTGTTTTGCTGCCTGTGTCAGGAAAATTATGGAAGGCGCTGCAGTGTGAGCAGCTGGAGCCCAGCAGAGCTGCCAAGCATCCAGCTAGGCAGCAGTAACAGGTTTATTAAAACCCAGGCAGAAAAGCTGAAGTCCAGAGACCCAGCAAGATCCTCAGAAACTTCCTGGGACACTGCCAGGAAGGCATCTTCAGGAGCAGCTGGAAACAGAAGATGACATGGTGTGAGATGAGCCCTTTGGGAAGCCCTGCACACCCGAGGATGCTGTGCCCACTGTGCAGAGCTGGTGTGGCTGCTGGACAACTGCCCCAATCCCCCAGAGCAGCCCAGCATCCAGCCCTGCATCTTGGGCAGGAAGGAGCAGGCTGGGATTCACTGTGAAGCTTTAGGATTTCAAGAATTCACACATTACGTGGCTGTGACTACAAATAAACAAAGTATTGCTTTGTTCTGCAGTTATCTGGGAATTTGCTTGTATACCAATGCCAGGAGACTGTGGTAATTAGGTGGTTGTTTGGGCTGGAGCTCACCCAAGCCATGAGCAGGGTTTTTGGACAGAACCTGTATATTTTCCCAAAGCACCATCAGGATGTGAATAGGCCTTGATTACAGCCCGAGCCATAGAGGAAACCCCAGATTCTTCACAGGCTCCAGAGCTGCCCCACTGGGATGGGTCCAAAGGGCAGCAGGAACAGATGACACTGATGGCCTTGGTCACATCCCCACAGCACAGGAGGATCTGGATTATTCAGGTGTTGGATGGCAGGGCTCCTACTAATGACTGAGTGAGAGCCATTGAAATATTGCCATGCTTCAACAGTACAATGCACAGTTCAAGCCATCTAAGTATTTTCCAGAACATTCATTTTTACCTCATCTCAGAAAGCTGAGGAGCAGAGATATGCTACAGGGGCAGGGACAGAAGGAGGGACATCCCCAAGCAGACTTTTAAAGCACATCCCTTCCTGCCAGCTCCTCCTGACTGCTCTTCAGAGGCTCAGCTCACCATTTGCACCACACAATTCACAGCTGGACTCGATGATCCTGAATGGTCTTTGGTTCCATGAGAACTTCAGGCTGGGCTCTTAGAGTGGGGCTATGCCCTCAACAAGTGTCACAGTAAAAAGGAGGGTGGTTTCATAGATTACCAAGAAACAGTTAATTCAGGTTTGTCCAAATCAGGCTTGTCAAATCTCCTGGGGTCAGAAAAATCAGGATATGTTTTCTACATCTCTCATCACCAGGAATGCTGCTCTGGCTGAGCCAAATCTGTTTCAGCAGACTGGGACACCCCTCGCTCATCCCAGGATCCACCAAGTCCCGTGTAAGAAGGATCAAAGCTTTCAGAGGTGGTCAGTCCCTCCCGTGGGACACGGCCTGATCTGACACAGATGGAACAAGTTTTAGATGACATTCGTATTCTTTCTTTCTTTTGCTTGTGACAGCAAAAGGACTTCCTGCTGTCAAAAACAATTTCAAGTCATTTAAATCCACAGAAGAATTGAGGATTAAAAGATAGAAGATGTCAGCCTGGTGTTTTAAGCTCATCCTGCCTCCCCCCTCCAGAACCTCCTGTGCAGTGCTGAAATGCCTCCAGTGATTATGTTTGTAAGCACGGAAGACACAGCAAAAAAAAATTGATTACACAGTGATAATAGGAATATGCTAGATGTTTAGGTGTCAAATGAAACATAATTCTGAAGAATATTTTTGCCTTTAGAATAATACATCATCCTCCCAAACCGCCACAAGCTCCCCTGTTATTAATACTCTTCGGAACGACTACAATTGAAATGATAATGCGTTTCTAAATTAATATTGCATCTTCCCATTTCAGTATCTGATGAGCTGTATCAAAACTTCATTAAATCACTCCCTGTTTTGCCAGCTCCAGCTCATACTCAGGCCTGTGAAACACATCTGCCTCCACACCAGCCTGTGCTCCGAGGCACGCGCCGCCAACGCCAACGTGTGATCAACTGCACTAATGGGACAAATAACAGAGCTAATGAGGTGGCTTCCAGGACGTGACAAAAACATTTTAGGCTGCTAAATAAATATCAGATGCAAAATTAGGAGGTGTATCAACAAATGACTTCATGATTAGCTAAGAGTTCTCTTTGGGAAGCTCCGTGGTGTTCCCCCAACAATTTCACGTCGGGAGTAATGAAATTGTTCTTGTAGCTTTGGGCATTTGGGGTATAATCTTCCCTTTCTTTAAAAACATTTCCAATATTCCAATGTACTTATTTTTATGCTGACTCCCACTATCCCGGTCGCTCCACCCTGCCCCATCACAAAGAATTAAAATCCATGTGGATGTGGCCATTCCCAGATCCCACCCAGCCATCCTGCTCAAGGCTGCTGCCATCCCAGGCCTCCTGCCACCTCTCCCCGGGGGAAATGCCAACTCTTACACCCCAAAAACAGCACCAGGACAGCCTCCCCCACAGCAATGAGTTTTGTAACCTCTCAGAATCAGCCAGGTTGGAAAAGACCTCCGAGATCATTGAGTCCAACCTGTGACAAGCCCCACCACATCAACAAGACCAGCAGGAGCTCCCTCAGCCCTGCCTTGATGGTTCAGATTTGAGTGGTAAATGAGAATTCAGCTGTGGATCAAGTGAACATCCTTCAACAGGCAAACCATTAGGTCAGGGTTAATTAATTAGAGAGCAATTTCAATAGTTGTAAAAAACTTCAAACCCCAGCACAGCCTCAGCCAGGCTTTGCTCTCCCCTTGTTTTTCTTTGTTAGAAGTGGCTGCAGTTAAGCTCTGTGTGCCAAGCCAGGACTATACCTGGAGTTTAAATTAAACCAGTGCCTGCCAAGAGATGCAGCTAATTCATTTAAATTCTCATTTCAAGGAGGACATTTCATTTCAAGTTTGAAACGTAATTACTTGGTCAGAGCCCAGGAGACGACACCACTTTCAAGTGAAGTGATTGTGATTTCCAACCTCCAGCTGAGGATTCTTGTCACCAAGATAACCACGAGGCATCAGCAGGGATGTAACCAAACAAGTCACTAATCTGAACATTTTTACTCTAACATTTTTACTCTAACATTTCAAGGAAAAGATTGCAGGGTTCTCAAACATGACCACCACAAATCCTTTCCTTCTTTTTGCACATCCAGATATTTGGAAACTTTTCTTCATCCAAAGGGCTGCCCAGGGCAGTGGTGGAGTGGGGAGAATTAAAATCCATGTGGATGTGGCACTTGGGAACGTGGGTCAATGGTGGCCTTGGCAGTGCTGGGGGAACAGTTGGACTTGATGGCCTTAGAGGGCTTTTCCAACCCTGTGACTCTTTGTAAGATTTACACACCCTTTCAGAAAGAACTCTCAAGGCTGATTTTTCTTCTAGAGACTCTTCCCCCATGCCAGTGTTCCCCCTCTGCCCCACGGGGGCACACAGGGGAACGTGCAGCCTGGTTGATCAGGGCTCAAGGTCCCAGCAGCTCCAAGCAGAAAAAGCCATAAATCAATTTGTAGTAAGGACTAAAAATTGATTTTTCTAAAGTTGCTGTGTAGTGCAAGTTCAAGTGATGGGACTGAGACTCTGCAAAAATAGATCATCTGGTAATTTGCATTAATGAGGCTTAACAGTGTTTGTCAGAGAGTGATTAAGAAACTGTGCACCAGTGCCCACCCCCAGCAGCAGCACAGACAAGTTATTGGGGTGCTCGAAGGCAGCAGAGCACCCACGCAGCAGCCACTCCCCCTCCAGCCTTTTAGGGACCAGAACACAGTCATTCCAGGCTGGGGTAATCGTGCCTTTCAAAATGCCACCCAAAGACCCACAGCCATCGGTTTTCCATCCAAAATCCCTGCAGAGCATGCACAGCCTTCGATTTCCCATTCAAAATCTCTGGTCCCAAAGAGCCATGGCCACCACTTCCTCATGCAACAGTGCAAAGCTAAACCCATTCCTTTCAATAAACAGGCTGTGGCAATTTTCATAGGCTTGCTGGAGAATGCTGTGCTGAATGTTTTCTTTTTGACAGTTTTCTTATTGCTCAGCTTCTCAGGGCTGGCAACAAATACTGCTTTTTATTTTCTAGGGTGGAATTGCTCTGCTAAAACCTGAAACACCAGAATTTGCCTTCAAAAGAAATGAGACATTTCATTTGCCCCTTATTAAGTTGTTGAACTGTGATTTTCCCTTTTTTAAATTGAAAGGACAAAAAGAAGAATTATTAAAATCCGTGAAACCATCGAGCAAAATGCACAATGAGGAAATCTTCAGCAACGTGTGGCTGCAGCAATGTTACATAAAGAGGTTTAATGGGCTCTGTGGGAACAACATCAGAACATCAGCAATTCCACTGTAGTGTATTTCAGCTCAGTTCCTCATTAAATGGGTTGCTCTGGGACTTTAACTTATTTTGGAAGTTATTATGAATTGTAGCCCTACATTCTCTGGGTTTTTTCCCTCTCCATTTCATACACAGTCCATGACTGCAGGGTCAGGGTTTGTGGTGGGTGATGAGACCTATCAGTGCAGATGTCAGACAGTGTCAGAGCATCATCCCAAGAAGTTCCAGGTTGGTTGGTCTTTAAGCATTTTTAAGTGTTGATTACACTTTTGCTGAAGCACCCCAGAGAGCTCCAGCATTTTTTAAACTGAGCAATCTAATGTTCAGCAACTGATACCAGTTCAAACCACTGCATGCTCTGGAGAATGGAGATAAACAACTCAGAAAACAAGTGGAAAGATATTAAGCAGAACTGTATTTTTTTAAAAACATTAATTTTTAAATGCCACTGAAATTAAAAGCACCTCTGTGGCACCTCTGGGCACCCAAAAGATTCATGGTGAGGTTCCACGCAGGGCCTGTGACACCAGAGCTGGGGTGTGGGCAGGAATTCCAAATTCAGTTCATGAGCAGTAGAACTACAGGAATCCTTAAAAGATCACAAGAATGGCAATACTTACATAGAGTAAAATATTCTGAAAACATGGGCAGAGCTCGAGGGGCTCAGCCTGGAGAAAAGGAGGCTCAGGGGGGACCTTGTGGCTCTGCACAGCTCCTGCCAGGAGGGGACAGCCAGGGGGATGTTGGGCTCTGCTGGCAGGGGACAAGGGCAGGATCTGAGCAGATGGCCTCAAGCTGCACCATCAGAAGTTCAGGTTGGCTACTGGGGATAATTTCTTCACCAAAAGGATTGGTAAACCCTGGCACAGATTGCCCAGGGCAGTGATGGAGCCGAATCCCTTGAGGGATTTAGGACATGTGGATGTGGCACTAGGGGATGTGTGTTAGTGGTGGCCTTGGCAGTGCAGGGGGAATGGTTGGGCTCAGTCTTGGATGGTTTTTCCAACCAAACAACCTTCCAGCAAATCTACATGGCAGAGAGGAGCAGCCTGAGCCAGAGCTGCTCCTCTGAGCTTGCCTGGGCAGCCAGCTGGAAGGTGCTGCTCTAGCAGCCACAAGCAATGGCCCAAAAAAAAATGGAATCCCAGTTTTTCCCTGGAATCACAGCTCCAGCAGAGTGCCACCCTGATCTGCAGTGCTCCCACCCAGGAGCACTGGCCAGGATTGCTGCACCAGGCAGCCCAAGGCCTGTGGAGCTGCACAGGCAGGCTTTGTTGGGTGATTCATTATTCCAAAGCGCTGAATAATTCAGCACACAGGATTAAGGGCATATGGCACTGAAACATTCCATATGGAGCACGGCTCCCTCGGGAGCTGCTCTCTCCAAAGGCACCAGCACAGCTCCCCATGCCCTGTGCTGAGGGCAGGGGCTCCTTGGCAGTGTCACAGCCCTGACACCCTGGGCTCTCTGGGCTCCTTTGCCATCCCAGGCTGTGTTGGAATCCAAAGCGCAGGGAACTCTCAGAACTTTGGGGCTGGAAGCCAAAGCTTAGAATTAAACACAGGATTTGATCTGAGACCTTGGAAAAGGCTTCCAACCTTAGGTGCTAGAATCAAGAATGTGGATTTGTAGTTTAAAGTAGAGACATGTTAAGCTAAGTAAAGTTCAGAGATTTAGAGTTTAAGATATAGAAAAGATAAAAGTAGTTACAGAGGTAAACAAGAAAATTAGAATGCAGTACTGTGGGTTTGTGTGTCATAACATGATTGGCTAAGAAAGCTGACACTGTAGTATGGGTCCATAAGACAGAATATTTAAGGATTGGGTCAAAAGCACAAATATCCTTGTTAGCAGTGTTTCATTGGTCAATAACTCCTTAAAAGGTCTTGTAATTAAGGGTCTTGTGACCTTCTAAACCTTGCAGTAAAGATGTGAGCTGAACTCACCCTTCCTGCTTAAGTAGAAGATAAGAAAATAAACCACATCATCAAAAACAATTCAGAGGTGCTGTCTTGAATTCCTTCCAAAATTCCCCACAAATTAATTATAACAGGGTGGAGTGACAGGGCAGGCTCTAGAAACGTGGGAATGCAAAGGGATGGAGGGAAAGAAGTGTCCTCTCCTGCCCAAAACACCAGAGGGACACGTGTCAGCCAGCAAAGCTCCATCCTCACCACCCTGAAACTCTGGCCAGGGCAGCACAGCCTTGCACAAGACACACTCAGACAAATTCATCTCCTCATGACTAAAGTTCCCTGCAGCCTTTTTGTGGAGGCGACTTTGTTCTCTTCCCTCCCTTGTGCAGACAGATCCCTGCCCACCAGCCAGGAAAGTTGTGTGAGCAGAGGCAGCTCGGGCCAGGCTGTTCTCACAGCTGTCCAAAGGCAGCAGCACATCAGTGACACACTCACCAACCACAGCCCAAAAACGTCTGCGTGGGCAGCTCCTGTGAGAATCTGAACATTGCATCAGCCCTTCCTTGTCCTGGAGGGATTTTTTGAGAGAAAAAGGATTTCTCCTGGAACACACAGCCCCTGCTCCTAGGCATGCTGAGCAGCCAGGGCTGACCAGTGACCCATCAGCTCAGACAGAACCAGTCCTGGCATCCTCCATATTTCAATCAATAACAGAACAGAAGGTGATACCCAATCCAGAAGATGAAAATCTCACGAAATTAAATTAACTTGTACAGTGTAATCAACATTCATTAAGCCAATTTAGTCAAGCAATGACCTCAGCAGCTTTCACTTAATCATATCCTTAAATGTCAACTCCACATGCAGATCTTGTAGAAGTCCTTTCCAATTACATCTTATTAAAAACTTGCAATAAATGAACATAGCTGGAATGGTCTGTGTGCAGTGAGCACAAACACTCACAGCTGTGAGGGGCAGTGCCACACCCCACCTGCACAGGGTAATTACAGGTACCCTTGTACCCAGCTCACAGACACACAACAAGGCTCATTTCTCCCTCAGCAATCACACAGAAGCGCTTGCAAGGATTCCCCATGACCTGCTGCCTGTGGAGTGGAGTGTGTACCCAGTAAATAGGGGGAATCAGTGGGTAAAACCTGCCAGGATTGCAAATACTGCCCCTACAGACAGTACGTAGTGGAAGTGGGCTACCACATAATAGGTGTCATGTAGGGCAGTGTCTAGTGAGGAGTTTGCTAGGGCAATCCCTGTTAGTCCTCTGATGGTGAATAGGAAGATGAATCCTATAAGTTTTGCCCCATAACTTTTCCATGGTCGCACGCCTGCCAGCTCTCTCCAGTGACACTGGTCACTGTGGTCAATACTGCACCACCCTGTTTCCTTCTGCATTTACTGCCACCCCAGCTGGGAATCTCACCCCGAGGGCTGTGAGAACCCCTCACAGAAACAGAATTTCTAGCTATTCTTTGTTAGAAACGTGCTTTTCAGCTGCATGAAGCCCAGTGCAGCTGGAGATTCCTGCTCAGTTCCCTCTGCATGGAACAATTCCACACCAAAGCTCCGCCAGTGCCTCAGGACAGCCACCCTCCTGCAAGTCTTATGGCAGCACAGAGAGCACAAAACAGCCACTTTCTTCTTCCTGACCCTTCATTTCAGGTGGTTGCAGGGCCAAACAGGCTGACAGGTAAACACTGGAATGTCTCCATGGTGTCAGAGATCAGCAGCACCACAGCTGAGATGGGCTTGGCCTGACCCCGGCTGTTGGACACTGAACCTCCCTGATCCCATCTGTGCCACGGCTGAGAAACCTGGCAAAGGGCACAAGGGCCCAGGAAGGCTAAGAGAGAGAGAGAAATAGTATTAAGAAGAAAATTTGTAATAACAGCAAGGGAAAGAAGAAAACCAAAATGGTGGAAATCCAGAAAGCCCAGTGGTTTTTAGGAAGATGAGCAGAAATTCACTGATGTCACTGGGCCTTTGCACACTCTGGTGCCCCACTGGGCCAGCCCTGGTGTCAAGTGTATCTGGCTGTGAGGCCTCAGGATTTCAGCTTTTCTATTTTTCATATATTTATAATCCTGCAGTTCTTTAGGGTATAACTCCAAACTCCACACACAGTGGGAGCTGCTGCTTTCCCATTTGGGGCAGACACAACAATTCCTCTCCAGGCCTGGCAATCAAGGACACCTCACTGCCTCAGGCCCCAGAGATGGAAACAAAAGTGAGTTGGGGGAAGCAAACTTGGGGTCAATGACTTCATTAGCTGAAGCTGTAATTAGAAGATGAACCCCCAATATGCAAATGGCCCAAACTGATAAAAATGTGAAAAGATGTGACCCATTGTCCATTTTGGGTGTGGTCCTTGGGGAGCTTTGTCTGCCCTAATATACCTGAAAGCCCTTCAGTAAAAATAACTGCTTTTTATTCCTTTAATTTTGTCTGGCCTCTGTTTTTAGGTAGCCAGAAAGGCACCAGCTGTCCCCAGAGGAGCAGCAGGACGGGGCTGGCAGTGTGGACTCACCCACACAGGGGCTGGCACTGCCCCAGGACACCCAGGGCAGCATCAGGGCAAGGCCACACCTGCTCCTTGCACCATAGCTCACAGTCCTGGCACACCTGGCCCCTCTCCTGCCTCCTGGGAAGCAGGGGCAGGGCTGTGGAAGCACCAGGGATCCAGAATGAATTGCTCTAGCACTGCCAAGCAGCCTCGGCAGATGTTCCTGATGTCAGCAGGATGCTCCAGACCCCCATTTTTATTCCTGGAATGAACAATCCTTGCAGTTTCACCTTCTTACAGTCTCACATATCTTCAAGAATAAATTCCCTGGCCTTGCCACTGCAGAAAAGTATCAGTAATGTTATGGCTAATTTTATTTGTGGAGAACTCCCTCAAATACAGCCAGCAGATGAAAAAGCCAAACGAGGGTAGTGGGTCAGCAGGTGAGCTGTGCTCTGTACCAGAAATCTCTGTGCTTAATTTATCAGATTTCTCATAAAAATCTCCCTCACCTGGGGAGTAAATCTGCTTTAATGTATCACACCTATTGCTAACGCACAGGACTGAAAATCTCATTTCATGGGCCCCAGGTTTACCCGATTACAATTCCACTGTGGAGAGTTTCTTAAAGCAATACAAGCTGATAATGAAATACTTGCTGGTAGAGCAGCAGTCCTGTACCTGCCCCTGGCCCTGGGTAAGGGGGACAAGGCCCATGGGCCTGCCTGGCTGGCACAGCAGAGCCCAGGGAAGGGGCAGACACAGCCACTCTCCTGCAGCTCAGGCTGGGGAGATTTCCACTGGCCTGCTTATCTAAAGGGAAAAGCATTTCCTTCAACGATAGCTCTGAATTTATGATCAAGTCGAGATGTCAAGATTGCTGAGACACCCTTTTAAGGCAGCTGTAAATTGTTTAGACAATAAGAAATGACAGCTTCTGCTGGAGCTTACAGGGGGAATCCAGGCTGGAGTGCAGATTTATGAGTTTGCAGGTAGGAGACCACTGAATGCATATTCTTCACGGGGAAGTGAGCATCTTCAAAGCCACACATTTGGTTGTTCTTTGTACTCATACTTCAATTTGCTTAAATGCAGGAATTTAGGTCTCCTCTGTAGCAGAAATTTAAGTCTCTTCTGTGCTGCTCTTGCTTCAGGGCTGCTCAGAGGCACTGATGGCCAAGTTGGAGAGGGACCCAGCACATCCATGGAATTCACAGCCCCTCGTGTTCCCCCCTCTGCTTGCACCCACTGCTCTCCTTCACTGCACAAGCCACCTCTGGGCATTGGCACAAAGGCAGAAATTCTGCCCAGAAGTAGCTCTGGATGAGAGCCCTGGTTCCTCCCTGTGGGACTGAACAGGGGCTCGGGTGTATTTTACAAGGGGAGGGTGTTGGCTTGAGTAGGGAAGCTTTGCCCACTTGGAAACACAGGATCTGACCTTTCACAGGTAAATTCACCCAAAGTGAGAAATAATGAAATAAATGGAGCAAACCCAATCACAGAATAGCTGGGGTTGGAAGGAACCCCTGGAGATGATCCAGTCCAATCCCCTGCCAAGACACAACCACAGGAACCCAGAGCAAGTGTCCAGGTGGGGTTGGAATGTCTCTGGAAAGGGAGATTCCATGTCTTCCCTGGACACCTGTTCCAGTGCTCAGCCTCACACCATGCAGAGAAGCTCTTCCTCCTGTTGAGATGAAATGTTGTATTTTTGTTTATGGCCATTGCTCCTCATCCTGTCACTGGAACCACTGAAAAGAGTCTGGCACCATCCTCTTGGCACCCTGTGGAGATATTTGTATGGATTGATGGGATTCCCCCTCTCCAGCATCAGCTCAGCATTTCTGAAAACACAACCCCGAGTGCACTTTCTGAAATCCAACTGGGTTGTCTGAAAGCCTCCCTGTGGAATGTTGCTCGCAGCCCAATTCTTCAATTTTTACTCACACACAAAACCTGAAACCTCTGGCTTGCCTGTACCCAAACTCACTTTATTTAGAGCCAGGCAACCAAAACAGAATCAAATTTATCAACCAGATCTCATTATGTGGAAAGCAGAGTGATAAAGCCTCAATTGCAATCGACTGAATTTTGAATTAAGCAATCAACTGATTAATTACTTGACTTTTGTCTAATAAAGCAAAATGTAAATGACACTGGCACAAGAGTCACATTCCATCACTGGAATGAAGGAAAGCTCCTGCTTTCCTTTGTTGCATGATATGGGAATTCACTGGAATTACAGATGACCGAAGAGATGTGTGTGTGTCTGTCAGAAAATGCCCAGTTATCCCAGACTGACATTAGTTTTTCTTGCCATACAATGTGTTGCAAAAGAAGGAAGAGATGTTTATGTATACAGTACAAGTATTCTGCATCCCTATGCAATAAATAGCAAGTGCCAAGTTATTCTGTCAGCTCTGGCATCCTCTATCAACAGTTAAGTAGATACAATCCATTGTACCTTTCAGATTGATTTCACACTGATGAATGTGAGATTGTCAGGTTGATCAGTCCTCCCAAATACATTAATCCACTCTGAGGTCATCCTGAGCTCATTTAAAATATTCTTTCTCTGTCCTGTGATACTTCTGATAAATGGCCAGTGGAAGACAGAGTCTCCTCTGCAGGATGTCAGGGCCAAACGTGAAGGCTGTCAAAAAATCAGCATTAAAACCTGCTCAATGTGCTGTTTTCCAAAAATCCTTTAAAAGGCACAGCGCGTTTGCTGACATTAATCACGGGTGACATTCTAGGGAGGGCTGAGTGTGCATGTCAAGAGAAACTTCTCCAGATCCCAAAGACATGAATCACCTGGAAAGCAACTGTGTTTTTATCTCTAGCTGCTAAAAACCCATCACTTGTGTGCCTTTTACTGCCTCAAAGCCCCTCAATCCTTCACTTCCCTGCAGTGACCTGCGAGGGGTGAGCACCAGCAGCACATTCCCAAGGATCCAGTAATTCCCACTGCCAGGAAATGCCCCAAGAGCAACCCCTCAGCCACAGCCAGAGAGGAAACACATCCCAACAATCACATAAGAAAAAGGAGTTCTAATTTTAGAAATCAGAAAAATAAATGGCTGCAGGCCTCTATAATCTCCACATCAGCACAACAAGATGCTTAGTCAATAAAATAGTTCAGCTAAGTGATCGCAGCATGTAATTCCATACGGATTTTTTTTCGGGGGGAAATGCTATCATTTTCCATTTCAGTTTAATGAATCATGTGAATTATAGTAACATTACAAATGGTTCTCTCTGCAGCCTATTAGTTTGTTTCTGTATGGTTCTAATGGAAGACATGCTTCATTTCCATCCTAGCTTGCCCTCAAGCCATTACGAATAAATTGTATTATCATAAGCAGTTACCTTTTAAAATGATCTTATCAAAAGAAAGTCTTTTGCATTGTTGAGGAGTGTTTATTACCATTTTGGGCAAAGTGCTGCAGGCACTTCACTCTTTTTATAAACATAAATAATTGTAGCAAAGAGACCAAGGGGCTGGAACCGCCTGGGCGCCCTCCAGGCACAGGGATGAACAATCCCTGCTCCCACCAGCAGCAAACCGAATCCCTCACAGGTTCACAGGGCTTAAGGCCATGAGACATTTCAATTGTTTACTCTGAACCCCTGCACACCCCAGGCTGCTGCAGCTCACCCACCTGCCCCTCCAGTGAAACCAGCCAGCAGTGCCCCACAGGGGCTCCCTGAGGATCATCAGCCCCATCAGGAGAAGTGGGACCGACCCTTCCAGATGGTGCCCACCCAACTCAGGGATCACACTCGTGGCTTCCCAGACTTTTTCCTTGACGCAGCCCTGAAGCATCACAAGTTGTTTTTTTTTTTTCTATTTTTACTGATTCCTGTCACAATTTCACAGGAGGACAGACATTCTGGCTATAAATAACTACATAGCTATACATATCCATGGAGGAAAGAGTAGCTACCCTCACAGGCAAGAATTTCAAGCAAATCCCTGCTCAGCTTTCTTAAAGAACCCCCAGTGTCAGGCACCCTGTGCTCCCCAGCCATGACAAGCCCATGCTTCACTTGGTTCATCATGGAAAGCTTTTGCAGAAGATTAATTAAACCTCTATTCTTTGCTATTTAACACCATTTCTCCTAGCCCAGTCTAGAACACACAAGAGAATTTCCTCCCTCTATAGTTTGTGGAGTTTTTTGGGTTTGTTTGGGGGTTTTTTTTACACATTTGAAGAACATTCCAGCCAATCTTTTATAGATTGAGTAACAGCAATATCATTGACCTTTATTTATAAATCAGCATTATGTCCCTCTGTAGGAAGGGGGTCAGAGGGCATCAGATACCCTAGTAACTTTTAATGTAAGCTAAATTTAACAAGGAAAAGTAAAATCCCTGAGTTTTCTGAAGCCTACCAGCACTCTTGGCTGGAGAATGCCAGAAAAACACCAAAATCTTGGTGGTTTTCAATGCAGCATCTTCGATTTCAATAACCCACATCAAACGCTGCCTAAACAGTGCTCCAAATCAGCAAATAATGGTCTGGGCAAGAATGTCAACAAGAGAAGAAGCACTTCTAGGTAAAAATGAATGCCTTGATGGAGTGTTCCACTTCAGAACACTTCATTTTGCCCTCTGCTCTCCAGGTCATTAACTGCAGGAAGCCTCCATCTATTCAGCATCCTGTACCAAAAGTTTGTCATATGAATAAATGATACATATTCATAGTCCAGCTGCTACTTGGATGGTCAGAGCCTGCCTAGATGAGCAGCACTGACAAAACCACCAGGTAGCTCAGTCACCGTGCTCCTCAGTAATAAAAATGCAAATAAAATAGGAAGTAAGGATTCTTGCTACTACCATGAAAAATTAAAGTGCTGTCAATTTAATGCAGTTTTGCTTTTCCAGTAAAATAGCATCTGTTCTCCCACACTGAACAGTAATAACAGCCTGCAAGGCACAAGGTCTAAAGCTTCTAATGACACGTTATAAGCCCACCTTTTGCTGTGCCCACCTTGGGAATGAGAGTCTTTTATAAAAAGGGAAAGAAAAGAAATACAGCTGGGAAAGAAATACATTAATTACAGAGCTCTCTCTCATAAGCTCTGACACTGGATAGGGATGACAGAATTTACACTGTTATTTCTCTCCAAGGTGCAGAAAATCACAGAATCATTAAGGCTGGAAAAGCCCTCCAAGAGCATCGAGTCCAAGCCGTGCCTGATCTCCAGCCCAGAGCACCGAGTGCCACTTCCAGGTGTTCCTTGGGCACCTCCAGGGATGGGGACTCCAAAGCTCCATGTCTGACCCCCCCGTTTCCATGGGGAAATTCCTGCTGGTCTCCAGCCTGACCCTCCCCTGGCACAGCTTGAGGCTGTTTCCTCCTCTCCTGTCCCTGTTCCCTGGTGATTCCTTTCTGGGCTACCTAAAAACAGAGGCCAGACAAAATTGAGGCAATAAAAAGCAGTTCTGTTTATTGAAGGGCCTTCAGGTACATTTAGGGCAGACAAAGCCCCCCAAGGGCCACACCCAAAATGGACAATGGGTCACAGCTTTTCACATTTTAATCAGTTTGGGCCATTTGCATATTGGGGAGTGAATCTTCCAATTACAGCTTCAGCTAATGAAGTCATTGACCCCAAGTTTGCTCCCCCAACTCACTTTTGTTTCCATCTCTGGGCCCTGAGGCAGTGAGGTGTCCTTGATTGCCAGGCCTGGAGAGGAATTGTTGTGTCTGCCCCAAATGGGAAAGCAGCAGCTCCCACTGTGTGTGGAGTTTGGAGTTATACCCTAAAGAACTGCAGGATTATAAATACATGAAAAATAGAAAAGCTGAAATCCTGGGGCATCAATGAGAGCAGAGCCTGAGCCCCTGCCTTGGCTGTCCCCTCCTGTCAGGAAGTGTTGCAGAACCAGAAGGTCCCACCTGAGCTTCCTTTTCTCAGGCCTGAACCCCTTTCCCAGCTCCCTCAGCAGCTCCCCATGGCACAGGCTTTTGATATTGATGATGTATAAATGTGTCCCTGATCAGACACTAACTGTAATTATTTGCAGCTTAAAGGTTTAACAATTGTGTCAACCTGAAGTTTCAGAGGGTGGGAACAGACACTGGGGCACTGCAAATTAAACCATGCTGGCAAGCACTTAAAAGTGCTCCTAATAGGTTTGGCTGCAGGAGCTTATTAACTGACAGGAAGAAGCCCTGCCATGGGGAAAGGAGCTTCCTTTTATGAGCTACAGAAAAATAAATTAGATTTTTCTTTCCTCTACTCTGTGTAGGTAGAAAAAGCTCTTTGATATCCAGAAACACGAAACAATAAATTGTTATAACATCCAGACAATAATTTAATTTTGAAAATGGAACCTGTTCTGTTTTTTCAAGTTTCTGGCTCCCATCAGCAAGGTGAGGTCAAATATACATATATATGTGTGTATATAAACATATATATATATAAAGAGAGAGAGAGAACTAATGACAAGTTGTTCCCTGTGAGGATGGTGAGGCCCTGACACATTTCCCAGAGCAGCTGTGGCTGCTCCATCCCTGGAAGTGCCCAAGGCCAGGTTGGATGGGGCTTGGAGCCACCTGGGATAGTGGAAGGTGTCCCTGCCCATGGCAAAGGGTGGAACTGGGTGGGCTCTGAAGTCCCTTCCAACTCAAACCATTCTGGGATTCTATATACACAAATATTTTGGGGTGGTTTTGGTTTGGTTTTTTGGGTTTTTGTAGTTTTTTTGAGCTTTTTTTTTTTGGTGGTTTTTTGGTGGTTTTTTGGGGGTTTTGGGGGGTTTTTTTGGTTTTGTGTGTTTTTTGGGGTTTGTGGGTTTTTTTGTTGTTGGTTGGTTGGGGGTTTTTTGTTTTGTATTTGGTTTTGGGGTTTTTTTGTTTTCTGTTTTTGTGGAATTTTTTTTTTTTTTGTGGTTCTACTCAAGGTTTGTTTCTTTGATATAATAGTTGGAGAGAGACAAGACAAGAATTCCAAGTGCACCATTCAGGCACTCACAGCCTGACTCTCCTCCCTTCCCTGCAAGCCCAAAGGCCCAGAGTTCAGCCTTTGGGATGAGGCTCTGCTGGGCCAATGGGCACACCTGGGGCTGCACCTGCAGCTCAGGGGAGCAGCTCACCCTCCTTGGACTCCTAAAGGAAAGAGTTTCCAGATCTGGGCTGTAATTTCTCTGCAGATAAAAGCCAGGATTCGCCACCAGCCCTGCCCTCTGCAGAGCACACCTGGTCAGAGAGGCAGCTCTGACCTGTCCCACTCCTCACTCCCCCGGCCAAAAGCCACTCCAGGATGTGCAAAGCAGACAACAAGATAAATTAAGTGATACTAAATAAACAAACAGCAACTCCAAGTTTGCATTCAGACCGCAATCAAGGAAAAAAAAAAAATTCCTGCGCTTATCTCTGCACACAGCTCCCATCCAGTAATGCCGGAGGCACAAGTCTTTCCAGGACCAAACCATGATCAGTTCATAATTGCAAAAATCTCCCAAGCACCAGGCTTTTAATTGTTTCTCTAAGATTTGCCTAAGAGCTGTTTTAATTCCAAGCAGCTGTCTTAAAGAACAACAAGAAAACAACTTAATATGTAGGGCTTGACTGGGATAGCTCATTATTGATTGAGTAGAGGAGAAATAATTAAGTTCCTGAAAAATACATTTTGAGACTACTTTGAGGAGAGTTTTGGAGACCAAATGAAGGACTTAGGGGGGAGTCTGTGTATTTTGGCACAGCAAGAGAATTGCACAAGCCCTGCTAGAGCTGCAGGAGCTGAGGTTGGTTCTGTGGTGGTCTGTGGCACTGGGTGGTGTCCGTGCAGACCCTGGGACAGACTTGCTGCTCCTGTTTGTTATTTACCCTTTTCAGCTGTGTCCAGCCCTCCACCACCCTGGAGAGGAGCCTTCTCCATGGGCACAGCCTGGGACAAGCCAGCCTGAGTGCCCACCTGCCCTGTGGGGCTGCCCAGGTGTGGTCAGCGCTCCCTGGACCAGCTCTGACTACCAGGACTACACAGCTATCTGCTGTCCTTAAAAAAAAAACCAAAAAAACCAAAACCAAAACATTTCTCCCCCTCCCTGTAAGTTATGTAGAACCTCTGCTACTTAAAGGCACTTTTCATCAATTATCTCAGCCCATCTGGCTTTGTCTCCAAGTGGCATTGATTATGAGCATCCTGTGCCCTAGAGATAAACACACCAGCCCCATTTCCCCCCTGTGCCTTCTCCATATTGGCTCCTAACGTGATCAGCCTGGTGATGATCAGCCTGCTGGGAAATCAATAAGAGCACAGACATGTCACAGCCCCAAGATTAATGGAAGTGACTTGGCACAGAAAACTTCCCTGCATTCACACAGCCAGCCCACAGTGCTTGTCAGTTCAAGTTTCCTGAACCACAGGCATGGATCCAACTCCGTGGCCATCCTCAGAGCTGGAGCTCACCCACTCCCAGAGCCACCACTGAGGCAGCCCACGCCAAGATCCATCAGGAGAGGATGCAAAGACTGAAAAAAGTACCTTTATCCCAAGCAGCCATGAGCAGAATAAAAAACCAGCCTAACAAAAAGCCCCAAACCCTGTCTACACAGATTGGTTCTGGCAGGTTAGCAGCTGCATTTTGTTAATGATAATCATTCTGGGGAAGGCCAATTAACTTTTCTATTAATCCATCAAATCAGCCCCTCGTCTTGCTTTGATTTTACATTTAATATAGCTCAGAATCACTCCTCTCCAGTGTGACTGCTGGATCATCTTTTCCACAGCCCTCAGTTTGCACAGCCCTGGCACAGGGGTCTCCCCCTGCAGAGATCCCTCTGCAGTCTCTAATGGAAACGTGGGGATGGACTTCTCCATGGTACTGGTGGGTGAACCCAGGAGCAGGTGCTGCAGAGATCAAGAAAAGAAGCAGGAAGGCAGAGACAAGAGGGTACTCCACATCTTACGACTTATAGAATCTATAATATGCACCCAAGAGGTGGATAATTTAAAGTGCTTTGATGAGCTATTAGCAGTAAGTAATAGCTGCCATTAACTCCAGCAGAGCAAGGTCATGCAAGCTCCCAGAATCTGTTCTGCTGAGCATTTTCAGCTCAGCATTTTCTCTGCACATGCCATGAAGCAGTGCAGGCTGAGATTGCCATTCCCATTTCCTTGCAGCCAAGTCAAACGCACCACACATCGATTCCCCAGAGCTGGATCCTTCACCCACAGCTCAGGAAAGGACCTCTGGAGACATTTCAGGACAAACAGCCCATTGCAGGCAGAGCTTCACTCTTCACGCTACCAATTACAAAGCACAGGAATTAAGTAATTTAATTTTCAACCTGGATCTATAGGGCTGAGGATGAAAGGATACAAAGCTGTCCCATTGTTTGCAAACTAACAGCAGCTCCAAGAGCCAGCCTGGATCCTGGAACAGAGGGAGAGAGAGGGAAATGAAAGAGCATGTGTGTAAAATATAGATAAGAAAGCAAATCCCAGCTGTCGTCCCTATCAGCCCTTCCTATTTCTCTGGCAAGAACATGTAATTTTGTGCCGTAATAGCAAAGGTTGGAGTGACTGCTGTCACATTTGAATGATACTGCTATAGCTCCCCTCTTTATATGTATCTGAAATGGGAATCTTGGAATCTGGTCGCTGGGTACTGGTGGTTTTTTCCAACACTTGTCTCAGTCCCTCCTTTTTCTATATAAAATGCCCCGTTCTGAAGCACAGATCAAAGATAAACAACAATATGTGCCTTGCATGTTCAGAGACTTTCTGAAACATCCTACCATTTCTCCTTTCACAGAGCTGTAATTTGTGCTCCCACAAACCTACGAAGAATCAAATTTGCCCATGCCCAAAGCAAATCCCTTTTGAGATGAATGTTTAATTCCTGCCTTGAGGACAGGACCAAAGAATAAGCTCCCTTAGAACAAAGAGAACAGCCCAATTTTAGTACATCAATGGAAGAAGCACAAATGACTTCAAGAAGCAGCTCCAGGTGTAAATGGGTGGGTGAGTGGGAGTAGGAACATTCAGGGAGGCACCAGATTCTGGGGACGCTGCCTAAAACACGAGCTGAGAGCCAGCACCTCACGTATGCAGCCTGTCACAGCTCCAGCCCACAAGTTTCCTCTCAAAACTTTGAGAAGAATCTGTTCAACACTTCCATGTCGCAGCCTCAAAACACACACTTCATTCCCATTCAGCTCAAGAGTTTTACTTCTCTGATCATAAGTGTTAGCACTATACATAGAATGAATTACACATGGTCAGATTCACATGAACAAGAAACATGAGTTTCTAGATAATCAACAATTTTGCAATGGAACTGTAAGCGAGAGTTGAATTAATCTTATATTTAAGATCTTAAATCTTTATTTAATGTGTACCTGAGGACAGAGCTTAAATTCTGCATGTGCACACTTGTCAGGTTTTTTGCTAAATTAATGTGGTAAATAGCTGTAGAAAAAAAGATTAGGTGAAATAAATTCAGAGAGTCATGAAATTAGAGGTGCTTGGTTTTTACCTCCCCAGAATTATGGAATGAAACAATAGCTTCCCATTCCAAGCCCCTGGAGCAGACTTTAAAATTCAGATCCAGTTCCCTTGTTCCGCAGGGAGAAACATTACAAGGGGAGAAACATTACAGAGATTTTTTTTTTTTTTTTTTTTTTTTTTAATGCACTGATATTTCATTAGAAGTGGACCCAAGCCATGGGCCCCTCTCACCTGCCCTGGCAGTGCTGCCTCCTCCTCTCTGCACGCTCCATTTCCCACCTGAAAAACACCCCCAGCCCCCCTTCTCAAGCACTGCCACTTCTGACTGATAGCACAAAATTGAACTGCACTAAGCACACATCCGAAAATCTGATAAATATTGTTTGGAAATATAATTGAGGTTTAACTGGAGCATGAATTTTTCACTTTGAAGCAAAGATTTCTGCACTTATTTATGAGGAAGATTTAGTGTTGCAAATAGCGATGGCAGTTGAGATAAATGTTAACCCGGGTTCTGCTTTTCCTCATAACCTGCAGAGCTCTCCCGGTGTCAGCAGGACACACATCACCGGGCAGAGCTGCAGAAACCCCCAGACACTCCCAGCCCTGCTCTTCCCGGGCTCAGCACCGGCTGCAAAAGAGATCAGAAGCATCCAACACATTTGGGGTGCAAAATACGAGCTACACATCGAGACTGAGCCTTGGCTTACCCTTGGATCAGGTTTTGTGTCAACACGGCTCTTGGCACATCAGTTGATGGCTTGGTCATGAATATTTAAGAGCAAAGTGCTCCCCAAAGTTGTTTTACAACACCAGAACTCATCTCCCACAGCAGTTATTCCGCTTTCAGCCCCCACAGAGGAATCAGTACCAATTTGTACCAATAGTTTGGCCATTACCGAGGCACTTGGAGATAACAGAAAAGGGCTATCAGGCTTTAATCTAAAGCTCTGTGTTTTAATATCCTAGGAAATCTCTTACCCCGGTGCTGAGAAGTGCAGGAGCTGTTGTTTGTCAGAGCATTCAGCCACATCCTGCACGTTGTGCAAACACCCAAAACAAACCTTACACCCCCAAAACCTTACAAGGCTGGTACATTAGACAGAACACCTTCTGATAGAAGGAGCAAAAGCTAATTCCATTTTCATATTATCAGAGTAGTTGATATTAAACTATATCCCTCCACTTTCATCTGTGTTTTCATAGGTTTATCTCTGAATTTGAATGCAGCAAGTGCTCAAACTGCCGGAACGTGCTGCTCTAATCAGAGCTTCACTAACAAGGAGCCACTGGTATCAAACAATGTTATATTAAATCAAGGATGAGCATTTAAAATTCCTGCATAGCACCAGGTCACAGCCGGTGCTGGACTCGAATTTTAAAGCTCCATCCTCCCATTAACACTCGTTTTCAACTGTGCAAACAAGATAGTAACAACACTCCAAACGCAGCAAACGCTAAATTCAGATCCCGGCTCCGTGCCTCATAAATTTTCATCCTGGCATCACTTCTTGTTCTTTTTACAGCATTTTAAAAATGTAGGTTAGCCTTTGCATTTTAAGCAGCCACGATTGTATCAAATGCCTGGATTTTACAGCAGCCAAGATGTTCCCAAGTTTGATGAACTGATCTCAAGTGAGATAAATTATGTCAGTTGTCGGCTTTGTCAGTAAATCACGAGTTGACATTTCCCTGATTTGTAAAGGTATAATGTAGCAGTGGAAAGAAGTGAGCTCTTGAAAACCTGCACGGAAGGTGAGATTAATAAGCAGTTCAAAGAAAATGTCCCAATGTAATGGGCTTGGAACATCCACACTCAATTCCAGTTCATTTGCTATTTCTCAGGTTTTCTCTTTTAGGAATTCAAAAAATGCTGTATAAAATATTTTATGGAATATTCCATCTATGTGCTTCTTTGCTTTACAATAATTGACAACATTTACATACATTTCCATGTTATATTATGCCATAAATTTGCATAGATCCAGGTAAAATCGTTCAGCTTTGGACCTGCTGCTTCAATGAATTTCAGGAGCTGAATCACAGCTCCAATCTGAATTACATTGCTCCCAGAATTCCCTCTCCTGTGCAGCACTGGAGAATGCATCCCTGGTGAATAACCCTGGTGGCATCTGTGCTGTGGAGCTGCACTGCTGTCTGTCTGTCTGTCTGTCTGTCTGTCCCACACCAGGGCAGCTCTTGGGGGAGACACTGCTAAGGTGGAACCACCCATTGTGGCTCAGTCCCACAAACCTGCCTTTCTCCTCCCTCCGTGCTCACCTGAAGGGAGCAGGGTTTGGATGACCCAGCCCTGAGCAAGGTGGCAACACATTTCTCTCTCAGGCAGCGCTGAAGAGAGGAATTCTACCAGTTTTTATATTGAAGCTAATTTAACCCGATTTAGCCCACTTTGTATGTTCACTCTGCTTTCTGGAGTTATTTTTATTGCACTGGAGCTGTGCTTGCAGGCACAGATGGTTCCCGAAATGAACAAAAGCAAACCCCACTCCAGCCGGCCTGGGAGCAGTTACATTAAAGTGTTACAATTTGGTTAAGAAGTAATTTGGGGCTGTGTTTTGATTTACACTAACTAAAATGTACTGGTTCGCCACGGAGATGCCATGAATTTCTATGTGGCATTTGGCACACGCACCAACCATCTGGCCCCTGTAAAGAGCACACAGGGCATCACAGCCTCGGGGGCAATGTCTGAGCTGTGCTTTGATCACCATCAGGAATTTTTTTTATACGACCAGTCCATCAGCAAATCTCATTGAGCAGAGGCTTTTGCATTGGTGGATAAAGCATAAAGTAAAAAACACGGGTAGTAAAGCAACGGGAGGTTACACATGCTATTGCTAATATCCACTTGAACACAGCCAAGAGGCTGATGAACCATAACTGGCATGTTTTAGACAAGATAGTCTTTCCATATATGCACTTTTTGACCTCATTTAGATGCTGCTTTAAAGGTAGAATTCTTCTGAAAGCAGAACTTCACAGTGGGGAGAAAGAGGATGGAAATAATTACATGAATGGAAGAAGTCAAAGATTAAAAGCAAGAATTTAAGGATGCTAAAGGCCAACCCCTCACAGTAATACTGCATAAAAAAAGAAATTGAGAAATAGTGACAGGGTATCACAGCCCTGCAGGATTATCTGGTGGAAACAAAATGCACCCGAGCTTGCCAGCTGGTGCCAACAGCTCTTTACCTTCTCGTTCCCTCGTGTTATTGGTATTTGCATCACAATAGCGCTGAGACCGAACAGCAGCCAGCAGGGCTCAGCATCCAGCCAGCAGCAGAGGCAGGATTCCTGCCCTGAAAGCCTGGGAGTTCACACTCACAAAAAGAGGGAAGATAATTAACTGTTCGCTAGAGAAACGCTGAGGTGTGTCTGGAGAGTGAACCCCAGCCCGCAGCACCCAGCTCAGTGCTGGCACCAGCTTTCCTCTCCAGGCTGGGTGTTCTCCCCAGGCTCCTGCAGCTGGGAGTAAAGGTTGGGCTCTCTGCATCCCTGTGCAAGGCAGGGCTGGCCCCAAACCAGGCTCAGTGTGGCTGCAAACTTTCACTTCCATCTCAAGAACCCAAATTCCATTTGGTCCCATGGACGCCACGGGCCAGGGCCAAGCAGCAGCAGCAGGACATTGTCCCCCTCCAGCCCAGGGGCTGTCCCAAAGCTCACCTCGATCCAGGGAGCAGCAGCACTCACCTGACACTTTTAATCTCCCCTCCCAGAACCAAGACCCCTCTGCAGAGCAGCAAAGCTGCCACCAAAGCCCCCCTCGCTCAGGGATGAGGCCAAGAGGAGCCTTGAGAAGGCTGAGCTGGAGCAGAGGCTGGACAGAGCTGAAGAATAAAGCAGGGATTCATTAAAGGCCTCAATGGATCCACCTTGGGCTACACCCAACATGAACCAAAATGGTCACAAAAATGGACAAATAATCACAAGGTCTCTCACTTTTATAAGTTCTGCTCCATTTGCATATTGGAGTTAATTGTCCAATTGCAGCTTTAGGTTATGAAGCCCCATCCTTCTTGTTTTTCTCTCTTCAATTCACTGTTTATTTGTAATATTATTTATTATATATTTATACTTTTTGGGCCTGGAGCTTGCAATTGTTGCCCTTGGTCATGCTGGAAAAGGATTATTTTTGTCTACCTACCCTGTGAAGGGAACTTGCTAACACTTAATATGAAGCTCAGGACTACACACTGAAGCAGCACAGAATCTGAAAAACATGAAGCTAAAAATTAAGGCATCACTTTGGGCACCAAAGAGCAGTGAGAGGCTGGAGGGGTGGGTGGCACCAAAGACCCAACAGTGTCAGCACCCAGGAGAGCAGGACAGGCAGCTTCATGTAACAGCTCCTGGATCCCTGTGCATCCCATTTCCTGGCCTGGAACACAGACCCAGGGAAGGAGGGACTGGGGATCTCTTTTGGATCAGCTGCCTCCAGAGGTAACAGGGAATGTCACTGCTTGTCTTGTGGGCTGGATTGGAGACCGAGCTGAACTCTGCTGGCTTAATTAGCTAACCATAAATAAACATCATTTACAAGACCTAAACATTTTAAAACACCCTGTTAAGCATCTGAAACATAAATGCTTTAATTATAGACTAGCTCAAGACTGAAGTAACACTGGGATAAATGCTATAGAGCAGCTGCCTATGAATATTTTACAATGAGATTGCTCTTCATTCTCCAGGTCCACAGGGACTATCGGGCAGGAAAGAACACATTCATTCTCTAAAATGCCTGTTCTCCTTTCCCTGGGGGTGCCACTGCCCCCCAGTCACTCCCAGTTTGCCAAAAGCTTTGTCCTCAGTTAAGTGCCCACAGTGAGCCCAGATATTTGGGGGTTCTCTGCTGCTGTGCCAATTTTTGTTCTTCTGTGGCTCTACTCCACTGCCCAGCTCAGTCTCCTGAAGGAATCCCTTGCCTGCAGCATGCTCTGGACCAGACCCCAAAATTCACATGGTCATCTTTAAAGTCTGCAGAGAAATTCTGGTTTTCATTTTCTCTCTAAAACCCAGTTTCATTAATAGTTGTATGAAGGGAACAACACCCTTGAAAATAAGGCCACAAGTGCCCAAGGGAGAAAAATTACAAATTTTTTTTTGTAAAAATCACAAAAATTTTGTAATTAAAAAAAAAATAATTACAAAATACCACCAGTCACTGGTATAAATCATTTATCCATGTGCCCCAGCCCAGCATCACTCTGGTCACAACATTTCACTCCAGCTGGGACCATTTCTGCTGAGCAAATGCAGCCCCAAGGCAGGGGAGGATCAGCAGTTTCCTGGCTTTGTCCAGCTGATTCCAAGCCTGGATTCTTATGAGCTTTGTGCTGGTGTAAGAGGAGCTCAGGAAAGCCCAGCCAGGAGCACTCCTGCAGCTCATGCTGTACCAAAGCAATATAAAAAATATATATTATTCCAAAGATGGAACAGAGCAGCCATTGGTGCTTTGTCCATCTCCTGAGCTCCAACCTGGTGCTGGATGTCAGGCTTTGATATCAAGAAAACGGCAAAAGAGATTTACATATTCCTTCTGCTGACATCCCTATTTCATCAGGAAAATTCCAAATGTCTCTTAATTCGAGTCAGTATAATTCACTCTAAAGATAAAAGCACTCAAAGGCTTTTGTTCTGAGTATTAATATGATGGTCACAGGTCTCTAATTTACTGTAAAATATGAGCAAACAGACAAACTGGATCAGCCCCCAGAGAGCAGAAGGCAGGCAGCCAATTCCAGCTTCAGACAAGGAGAGCTCCATGCCCGGGATCTGTCGAACACCTGCAATACATTGATTGCACTTAAGCAGCCACCATTGGAATGTTAATGCCATCCCTGCCTCCAAAACACGGGATTTTTCACACACAAAGCACGGGCTCTTCGGCGTTCTGGGGTTGGTTTTTTTTTTGCTGTATGAAGTAAATGGAGCAAGTGATTTTTTTTTCCCTTTAACTACAGGCTGGAAACTCCGTTCCTGTTACACTGACAGCAATCTATTCGTTAAGGAAATCAAGTTTTTATTCACTACAGGAGGGGAAAGAGATACTTAAGGCTTTTATGTCAGTTCATTCTCTATTAATGATAAACATTGGAAGCCTGGCTAGGATAGATCATCTTGCACTTATTGCTGGGAGTATATTAAGAATTAACGGCAGCAGAACAGTAATTAAACACCAGATGCCTGAGCCCACTCTGCACACCTGGGCTGGGCAGGAGCAGGGGGACCCAGTGCCCCCAGAAGGTGCCAACAGAGTCTGGGAACCCCTCAGCCTCCCTAATGCAATATATGGTGGGGATAATTCATGCTATTAATGTACGGTATGAAAGATCATTTCTAACACCTAATCCTGGTGGGAAGAGCAGCAGAACCCCCGGGGATCAGCTCCATGGAAAACAATCGTTGTTGCAGCACTGCTTCTCGTGCTGGAATGAAATTTTAGCTTGTCCATTCTGCCATTACTGCGTGGTTTTTTTCCTACTGGTTTCTTTTACCAGTTATTGCCTCAAATTCAGGCTCCAACATTCCAAACATTTATTTGTGCTGCCACAAGAAATGTTCAGTGTATTCTGTTTGCATCATGTTTTCCTTTTCCTCCCTTATTCAATGCTTCCAGAGTTATTTAATATAAGTCCCCTAAAGCATACCAGGCTTGTTTTCCCTTTGGAAAACCTCAGGACATATTTGGTTTATTAACCATCTTAGATCAAAGCAGTTAATTTATATTAGTGTAAATAAAATACACAGATTACCTTAATGAAAATCTAAAATTTAATTTGATTTTGTGTAATACATAATCTGAAAACATCTAAATTCAGCCTGGATTTTCTACTCAAGCCCAACCATGCCCACGAATTCCCTTATCATCAAAAATACTTAGAAGACCACAAAGAATTTTTTAAAATAAAATGCATATTTCCATTCTGTCTTTTAAGATTACTCTTCCTCCCAAAAGAGCTTTTCTAAGCAACTTTCCACAGCTTAAAAAAGTTCTGTTCAGTTTAAATAAGTGTCCACACATTCTGATGATTATCTGAAGTTCCTCCAAACTGCTGTGGGGAAAAAAAAAAATAAATCAGATTGAGCCCAGTGTGCATTGTGTCTCTTAAAAGATCCAGCTCCCAGGCCCTGGGAGAAAAGCTTAAAAAGAGATTTTCAAAATTCCAATCCTTCTGCCAAAATGCAGCCAACACACTGGGCTTTGATCCCTGTTAGTGCCCAGCAGCCTCCTCTGGAGCTCCAGCCTGACTGTTCACATCACACCAAAACCTCCAGCAACCCAGCCAAAAATCCTGCTTAGTCTGATGCCAAAGCCAGTTTAGAATTTTATTATATCACACACTCAGTCAAGGAGGACTTAAATGCCATTTTTCTGCTTTGCTTACAGAAATCAGTCGTTTCCAGAAGATTTTTTTTTTGTTGAGGAGCCTCTCCAGCACTTGGGTCCTCCCAGAGAGGTGACAGCAGCACCTGGGGGAAGGTGCCACATGCTGACACACATGGGGACAACCTGATAAAACAGGACTGGAAACCTCTGTGACACAAGATAAGGCTGCTCCAGTTGCACCCTGGTATTTTCTGAAAAATCCCTTCACCACGATTTCTTCTCCTGGGAAGCTTCAGCTTCTCCCTGTTTTGCTGCTCTGGAATGTGATTTGGAGATTGTTTATCCAGCATGTGAATTGTTTTTAATGAATGACCAATCACAGCCAGCTGTGTCAGACTCTCTGGTCAGTCATAGGTTTTTGTTATTCATTCTTGTCAAACCTTCTGTCTGTATCCTTTCTCTTTCTTTAGTATAGTTTTAGAATATAATATAATATAATATAATATAATATAATATAATATAATATAATATAATATATATTATATATATTACAATATATAATATATAATATAATATAATGCAATATAATATAATATCATGTAATACAATATAATATAATGTAATATGATGTAATACAATGTAATATAATGTAATACAATGTGATGTTATATAATACAATGTAATGCTATGTAATACAATACAATATAATACAATATAACATAACAAAACATAACATAATATCAGCCTTCTGAAAACATGGAGTCAAATTCTCATCTCTCACCTCGTCCTGGGGACCCTCACAACCCCCACACTCCAGCAGCCAGGTAGCCCAGCCCCAGCCCTGCCTGCCAGGTTTCCTCTTGTGGATGTGCCACAAACACATCCCTGCTCCCTCCCTCCCTCCCAGGGAGCACTGCCAGCTCAGCCTGGGGGCTGCAGGGCTTCTCCCCACTGCTGCTCACTCTGGCACTGAGCACATTGATGCTTTGTTTGTTCCCTTTTTCTTTGAGCAAAGATGATGAGGGTTTTCTCTAAGTGAACTACAAGAACTCCAAGAAGAGGACTCCATTCCAGCTCTGCTGGGTGCACCCTGCAGGACACACCCCAGGAACCAGCCCTGGGAGGAGCAGCATCTGCCAAATTATGGTCATTTCAAACAGCAAACTGTTCTAAGAAAAGATAATCACCTTATTGATGCTCTTGCAGGACTCCAGCCTGCAGCAGTTTCACCTGTCTCTCATGAGATCTGGATTCAGCGCATGTCTGGGGGTGAACAGAACTCTGGCACTGAGCACATTGGTGCTTTGTTTGTTCCCTTTTTCGTTGAACAAAGATGATGGGGATTTCATCTAAGTGAAGAGAACTCCAGGAATTCCAGCTCTGCTGGGTGAACCAGCTCTGCAGGAGACACCCCAGTAACCACAAACACATCCCTGCTCCTGCCCTCCTTGGGGGCTGCAGGGCTTCTCCCCACTGCTACTCACTCTGGCACTGAGCACATTGATGCTTTGTTTGTTCCCTTTTTCTTTGAACAAAGATGATGAGGGTTTTCTCTAAGTGAAGAGGATTCCAAGAGTTCCAAGAAGAGGACTCCAGGAATTCCAGCTCTGCTGGGTGCACCCTGCAGGACACACCCCAGGAACCAACCCTGGGAGAAGCAGCACCTGCCAAATGGTCATTTCAAAAAGCAAATTATGGTCATTTCAAACAGCAAGCTGTCTTAAGAGAAGATAATCTCGTTATTGATGCTCTTGCAGGACTCCAGCCTGCAGCAGTTTCACCTGTCTCTCATGAGATCTGAATTCAGAGCATGTCTGGGGGTGAACAGAAGCAGAGTTCATCTGGTTCCCACTCTCAGGCAGGTATTCTTGAAAACTCCAGCCTAATCTTCACGTTATTTGCTTTATGAAACACTCTGAAAGAAATCAACTTTGCAAGGACTTCTATCAAATGTACATATTAGCAGTTTTCCTTGTGACCTATTTCTCAGGCATTCTCATGTCAGAGTATTTATAGCAGCTCTGCAGAAAGGACTGAAATTAGAAAAACTCCCTGAATAGAGCACCAGGCACATTGTGGTTCTTTTTATTATTTAAATGCGTTCCTTTCACTCCAAACAGCAAAATTAAATAAGGAGGGAAAAGAAATATTCTAGCAGTGAGAACATTCCGAGGGACTTGCATTGCTATCAGTGTCCACATCTCTATATTCATGCACAGAGGCAATGGCAATGCAGCAATTCTATCTGGCAAACCCAGTTAACTCTCATCCATAAAATGTGCCATTTAAATTCCAGAAGGGCTAATGAACAGCACAGGAGAAGAGACCACAAGAAAAAAAAAAAAACACAATAAGCAATTGGAAGCAGCTTTCAATGACTACAATGTACTTCTCTTCCCAAACCTGCTCTGTGGGTTTGCATTTGCTGGAGGTGTGGACACCTGCCAGTTTGCTGGAGCAGGTAAGGCAGGGGAAGCCATCAGCCATCTGTTCTCATCCCACACACAGCCCAAAAAACATCATAAATATGCAAAGAACCACAGACCCCCCCCAGGGAACGGCTGGATAACAATAGCTTTAATTTTTCATTTGTTTATTTGATTTGCTGTAATGAAGGAGCTACTGGAGCAACATCTGAAACAAGTGAAATGCAGCAAATGAAACTTTAGGGCAAAATACATCTCTTAGAAGCAAATCTGCTTCTGTTTGATTTGGTGCTGGTTTGGGTTGTTTGAGTTCACACTCTTTGCTCAGGCATCAGCCCCACAGTGTCATGGACAGGGCTCTGGCTTTGTTTAACTCCTGGATTTGAGGGACTCAGTCAGTCTGCAAGGAGACATTTCCATCAAAACATCTGATTTAATGCTCAGAGCAAGCTGGAGGAGCCACTGCCCCAGCCCCACTGCGTGATGTATCACATTTTGTTATCAAAGATGTTGAAAGCATTTTCCCCAGATCTTTGCAATTCAATGGCATCAAAAAGCATAATTACAACTGGAGGGCAGGGATGGATGGATTGATGCAAAATCACTCCAGCAAAACCATCATAATTATTATAAATGACAGGAAGCCTGGGGTAGCCAGCACTGCCACGGAGAAGAGAAGCAACCACAGAAAAAGGCCTTCAGAACAACTTCAAAAACTCCATTTTTTCATAGAAACAAGGGAGAGAAAAGAGCCTCCAGACTCCTCACCCACCCTTGGGAGCTTCTCACTGTTACAACCAACCAGCAAACACTTACTAAAGGTATTTGCCCAGAAATGACCATCAACGTGATCTTCTTGGACAATTGCTGCAGGACACCAAAGATGATGGGACTGTTTTAATGTTGCCTGGATTTTGCAGGAATAAAAATTGTGTGACTTTTGGGGAATCTGCCTTTGAGGAGCAGAGCAATGACAGCATCCCCCTGCTGGCAGGGGGACTCTGAGAGATGAGACAAAAACTCCCTCTGAGCCCCAGCACTCCCAGTGTTTCCAAGGGAGCTTTAATGCATCTTACTTCAAGCAGCAATTCTGAAGAGGAAACAGCAATCTTCATTAAGGATTAGGCAAACAATTAACTTATTATGTTCAATCTTTTTAATGTGTGTCTGGGTACACAGGAACAAAAACAAACACAGTTTAAGCACAATACAAGGGGAACACCTATGTTTGTTTCCTCCTTCCAAATGAGCTCCTGGCTTTGCCTTTGTCTCCAACTTAAAACTCTGAAGCAGGTTGATTAATTGGGAAATTATAGAAGAAATAAGTCTTCCCAGTAAGTTTAAGGGGGCCAGGATTTCATCCTGCATCACCATCCTTTGGTCTACACATGCTCAGAGTACTCAGCACCCTCACCCTGAGGCCAGATGGGCCTGGCCAGGCTGTAACAGCTGCTTTAATTGTTCTTAGGTCATTAACATGTTAATCTGTTCAGTATCTGGTTTCCAAGGAGCAGGTACCACACTGCAATGCTGAATATGAAGCATCAATTTCAGCATAAAACACAGGAGCCACCTTCAATCACCCCCCTCCTCCTCGTTCCTTGCTTCTCTGTGTAAAAAAAGGCACTAAAGCAGCAGCAAATGCCTGGTGTTTTCAACAAAACTTTGTCACACTCTAAGATTCTGCTCTAAGCTTTTCTGTCTGTTTTATTTTATGGCACTTTTAATGAGAGGTTTCAACAACACCATCATTAAATGAAAAGGAAAGAAATAGGAAAAAGAAAAAAGAATAATTAAATTTTTTAAGATTCTTTCTGAAGGAAAATGGCACTATATCATTTTAAATGTTTAAAATCCAGCTGACTCCAGCATTTCTGCTGATGACTTCAGCAACTCACAGAGCAATTTAAAGAAATTAAGGCAGCTGGGAAATACAGTCTATAGTAAAACTACATAGATTATCCTATTTCAGGGGAGAAACAGCACAACAGATGTTTTTAAGTACTGAGGATCTTCCATAAGTCACACATTTGTGTGGAGTTTGACACCAATCCCCACCATTGTGGGTCCCAGAGGACAGAGACACCAACACCTGGGACTCCTTCACCTGTGGAAACCAGGCACAGAGAGGGGGAAGAGTCTCACTGCAGCAAATGCATCCAAGGAAGCTGCAGCTCATGCTGAAAAGTGCAGCTGCTGCAAACACCAAAGCCCCAAAGTGCTTTGTTCTCACCTTGCTGCCAGGGCCACAGAACCACTCCCCTCTCCAGGTGCTGCTCCTGTGAGCCAGGGCAGAGAGGGACACCTTCAGCCACTGGAAATACACATTTATAAGGCCTGGGGGTGTCACTGTCTGTCTGTCCATCTCTGGAGGGCATGGGAAGCACCAGCCCCACGTGAACTCAAGCCATGGATCCCTGCCTCTGACTCCAAATCCATGACTGACCCCATGGAGGACACAGCCCTCAGCTGCACCAAGGGAAGTTCAGGTGAGATGTTAGAAAGAAATTCTTCACTGAAAGAGTGATGGAAAAATGAAATGGTCTGCCCAGGGAGGGGTCAGTCACCATCCCTGGAGGAGTTTAAAACCAGACTGGAGGTGGCACTCAGTGCCAGGGTGTAGCTGATGAGGAGGTGTTAGGGCATGGGTTGGACTTG
Organism: Agelaius tricolor; assembly: GCF_023055355.1. NCBI lineage: Eukaryota > Metazoa > Chordata > Aves > Passeriformes > Icteridae > Agelaius > Agelaius tricolor. The sequence goes on along the minus strand of NW_027269296.1, from coordinate 3,371,039 downwards.
ATGATCTCAAAGGTCTTTTCCAGCCTAGTTCATTCTGTGATTCTGTACTGTAAATGCACAGTGAGCCTCATGGCAGGAATGATGCATCTGACTCATATTGTCAGAAGGCCAATTTATAACTTTATTATATTATACTATATTAAAGGATACTATACTATACTAAAGAATACAGAAAAGATACTGAATGCTGAAAAGATAATAATGAAAACTCCTGACTCTTTCCAGAGTCCCAGCACAGCTTGGCCCTGATTGGCCAAAGAGTGAAAACAACTCACAGCAGAATGCAATGAAACAATCACCTGTGGGTAAACAATCCCCAAACACATTCCACATGTGAGCACAACACAGGAGAAGCAAATGAGATAAGAATTGTTTTCCTTTTTAAACACATTCCACATGAGCACAACACAGGAGAAGCAAATGAGATAAGAATTGTTTTCCTTTTAAACACATTCCACATGAGCACAACACAGGAGAAGCAAATGAGAGAAGAATTGTTTTCCTTTTTCTCTGAGGCCTCTCAGCTTCCCAGGAGAAAAACCAGGGTGAAGGAATCATGTTCAGAGAATGTGAATGCCACAATTCTGTGTCACAGGGGCTGCACCTGGGACCCCAGAACCACCAGTTTACAGCTCCCAGGCTTATCCTGCCCGTGCCAGTCCTTTGTGGCTTTTTAAAATCCCCAGTCTGAAGTTGTCCAGGTCTGGAGAGGAGCCCCAGGAGCAAGAGAAGGATGCAGCAGACCTGTTTTAGCGGCTAACTGCACTGGCTGTGGCTGCCAAACAAAACTGGCATGCTAAACTGTGAGCTCCTGGAAAGTATTGAGGTACATCACTGCCCAAGGAATGCTCCCTATCCTAATGTACCCCTCCTTTCTGGAAGGATTTTCTGCAGAAAGATGCATGCAAGGTTGTCCAAGGTAAGAATGAATTATGAATGTGATGCTTTGCCAAGGAGGGTGATAAAACCTTATGGTTTTATCCCAAAGGGGATTCTGGGAAGAGACCCCAGGGTTGAAGGGATGCAGGCACTCACTCATGCTCCAGAGTGAGCATTTAGTTTATTTAATTCCCACTGAATACCCCAGTACTGCTGCTTTCCAAGGAGAAAAGCCCAATAAGAATTTGTAGGATTTTGGGGCAGGTGCTCAGCTGTGGACAGGCTGAGCTCACCTGAACTGCAGCTGCTCCCTGAGAGCTTTGTCCAATTCTCTAAAACTGAGATTTGCTACCTGTAAGTGCAATGAAGCTTTGGAAGTCACTGTGGAAGGAACTCCCAGACCCCAAATCTCATGGAAGCCACAGGCAGGATCAAGAGCAGGTGATGGGATTAAACCTGTTTGGGTTTCTCCCACCTGGCTGGGTTGGAGGGTGCCCTGATGGGACTCTGCTGGCATTTATTCCCCTTAACCCTGCAGAAATGTTGTGGAAAGTTCTGGCAAACTTTAACAACACAAAGCACTTTTCCCTTTTCTTCCCTCTGAGCTTTTTAGGCACTCATCCACACTTTATTTACGGTTGTGAGGCTAATAAAGCAGAAATACTGCCAGTTGCTGGTGATGGAAATGGAGATCCTCACACAACAAGGTTCCCTGGTGTTTTGAGCAAACATGAAACACAAGTGAAGGGTCTGATGATAAAGCTGAGTGTTGGCACAGGGCAGCCCTGGTTCCACCTGCCGGGAGAGAGGGGAGGGGGAAGAGGGGCAGCTTCCTTAGCAGAGGAGATTAAGCAATTAAACCATGCTAGGCTGCAGCTATGAGAGCTGAAGCAAGGTGCTCAGCCTTGATGCTTTTTGGGCTTTGATGCTTTTAAGTTCAAGAAAGAAGTCTGGGCTGGGGGAGAGAGGAGGGAGGAGCAGAGAGAAGGGAAAATAAAAGAAATGTGGAAGCTAATCCCAAGCACAGTGAAAAGGTCATGTGCTTCGATATGAGTAATTAATTTTCTTAGAGCAATGTTGAAAAGGTTAACCTGATTTATGGAATGCAATTTAATTTAAAATGTGTTGTGTACCTTGTTAAAAGGGTCCAATTATGGCTCCTAATTCTGTGGACTGACACAAGTGACGTGGTCTGATAATACCCTGGTGTGAGTAAGGGGAACACGTGTCAGTCAATAATTAGACATGGCCTATCGAAATTTGAGGGGGAAGGAAAACTGGTAGAAATGCTGAGAGAATATCTGTTCTCTATGCCCAGGGCCCACAGTGTCCCCTTGCAATTTCCTGCTCTGTGGAGCACTTGGTGATTCATTTTGAGGCAGGTTTGTGCTCAGAGTGGTTTATCATGGTGCTTGGAGACAGGAGTAAAAATGCCAGATTTGTACAGGTCAGCCCACGCTGCTCCTTGACCTTCATTCTGGTAAATCTTCTTGCAAAAACCAAACTAAACACCACCCTCCTTCCCTGGTGACTTGCTTCAGCAAGAGGCTGGAAAAACTCCCAGTGATGCTTGTACACAGAATTTAGTAATAATCTCAATAGCACAGGCTGCAGGGACCCTGGGTGAGAAGGGCTTGACTGCAAGGGAGAGGAGGATGGAAAAAACTCCTCTCTGTCCTCTATAACCCCAACAATTCTTGTGTTCCCTCCTGCAAACAAAGCTCTTCCCCACCTTTACCCAGAGCTGGTTTATTTTGCCATCACCAAATTAGCTCAGGAAGCTGCATCTTGTGATAACTTCATTATGTTCTATTGACTTCTCTGGGAGCTGAAAGGAATATAATGGCAATTTCCCATAATGGATAACTGGCCAGGGAAATGGCCATTCCCTCCTCGACCCTTATGCAGTCAAATCACTGACAGACATTTCATTTTCTGATGTGCATGTTGGCCTCTTATCAAGCTTTTTTCACCCAAAGAGGATTCCTCCTCAGAGGAACATGAGGATTAGGATCAGATGGGGAAAATGCAGTTAGAATTACCAGAATATTAAAGGGGCAACTGTAATTTCTCAGCTGCAAGGGGACACTTCAAGCAAATTACCTCAATTAAGAGAATAAGAATCAGGGAACTGCTTTAAATTGAAAAAACATTCAGATGGGATGTGTGTGTCTGTTTGTCATCAGGGGCTTAATATTTACTTCTGCTGATGAGACTTTGTCATGCTCTATTACAATTCATAGACTCGTGTTCCCAAATTATGTGCACCAAAATGCTTTGATTTATAGGGTATAAGTCCCTTTTCTCTGTGAATTCCTTTAATATTGTCATAAATGTGGTCAGTGATGCTTATCTCACGGTATTAATGTGCCTCATTTAATTATATTGTCTTGCTCAAAAAGTGCCCTGAGTTTGAAGGAAACTACAAATTGTTAACTTTTGGTAAATGCGCATTTTTCACTGGAGAATGGTGAGAGCTGGTGCCTCGTGCAGCCAGCAGTGGGATGGATGTTTGGGAAGGGTCACAAATACACAGAAGGCTCTTGGGTCAGCAATAACTCGTGTCCTTTCAGCCTCTGCTCCTTGTGGGAGCCCCAGTTCTGTGCTTTGTCACACATTCCCTGCCCTGAGGCTGCTCCTGGGCTCTCATTCCCATATTTTAGGCTCAGGAAGGTGTGATTCTCTATTGATTACTTGATCTGTGTAATTACAATCAAAACCACGGGGATTTCAAGCCTGATTGACTGCAAAATAGAAATCTATTGGCTTGGCTGGACTCCTAATGACCAGGATTAGGAGAGAACATGGTTTGGGGCTGCTCTTTCTCTGCTGGATTGGTTTTGGAGATTGACAAGGTTTGTGAGGGAAGGCACTGATCCCAGCAGAGCAGGCTGGGGGGGTTTGTCTCCCTCATCCCTGCTTGTGGCATCCTGATTTTGTGACCCTTCTGCAGGACCTGCTGCCTACAGGAGTCAGGAACAGAGCCTGGGGTAACTGCAGGCCAGGCCAAGGGAGAAATCCCCTTGAAACCCCCTCTCCCAGATGTTCTTGGCATCCTTCTCCAGCTGGGTGTCCTCTTGGCCAGCGTGTGAGCTCCCAAAATAATAAGCCCAGACCCTGGAGTTTTGTCTGTCCCCACCCTCAGAAGCTGAAGGAAGGAGCAGCAGCAGGCAGGGAAAGGACCTTTTTCTTTTTTAAAATAGGTTTTCATTTAAAAGATGCCAGAGCCAGCAGATTAGTGTCTTGACTATATAGGTTTCCTACAGATAAGGCAGAGAAATTGATTTCAATTACCAAAGTGGATAGACAGGCTGCTCTGCTCTCCCCAGGATTGTTAACCCTCCAGAGGCAAGAAGTGAAAACCAGGAGGGGGTTTGGAACCTCAAGCCATTTCCTCAGGAGCAGCTGTGCCTCTTGCAGCATAAATCCTCACAAAGGGAGAGAGCTAAAGAAAGGAGGTTTATTTAAGGATGTACAATGATCCTTGTGATACTCTGGGATTTCAGCAAGCTTTCAGATCCTTCAGCGAGGCTCTGGAGGCCAAGGGTTAAAGTGGCTGCAGGGATTAAAGGATTCAGTGCCTTTCAAACACCAGGTTCACCTTTTCCAAGAGCAGCCTGGCTGCTGGGAAGTTTTCCTGGGAGGTTCCAGGGCTGGGGTAGGGTAAGGCTGTGCAGTGGATCCAGGAGGAATTTCTGCATGGAAAGGGTGGTCAGACATCAGAACTGCCCAGGGAGGTTTGGGGTCTCATCCCTGGAGGTGTCCCAGGAGGCCTGGATGTGACACTCAGTGCTCTGGGCTGGGGACAAGGTGGGGATTGGGCACAGCTTGGACTCTGTCACCTGGGAGGGCTTTTCCAGCCTCAGTGATCCCGGGATTTTGGGTGTTTCCACCTCAGGTAATGACACTGCTGGTAATTCACACACCAACACCAGGGCTTGCATGGCTGTTTCTGCACCCTGCTCCACTTCCTGTACCCTGCTCCACCTCCTGCAACCCTCTGCAAACCTTCGCCCCACAAATACAGGCCAGGGGTTCATTTCCCAGCAGATTTTTGCAGTCAGCAACGGGGCAGGATTTGATTTTTTTTTTTTTAATTTACTCCCTTATCCCACACCTCTCTGGCAGCCACAGTTACAAGATCCTCCTCCAGTGGAACTCACAGCATCACATCTCCTTACTGCATCCCAGCTGGGTGGGGAGCAGAATCCCAGAGTGTTGGTGAGGTCCTGCCCTGCTGCTGGGCACCTCCTGTGCTTGGGGCACAGCCCCAGGGGACTTTGGCACCTGGGGAAAAGAGAGGATGGAGCTGCCAGGGGGTGCATGGTATTTGCTGGGTCTCCAGAATGAAGGAGGAAATGATGAATCTGACTCCATGTTCTTAGAAGGATAATTTATTATTCTATTCTATTCTGCTATACTAAAACTATACTAAAGAATAGAAAAAGGATACAGACAGAAAGCTACAAAGAATGATAATGAATCTCCTGACTCTTTCCAGAGTCCTGGCACAGCCTGACCATGATTGGTCATTAAAACAATTCACATGAAACCAATCAAGCAGTGACCTGTTGGTAAACAATGTCCAGACCACATTCCAAAGCAGCAAAACACAGGAGAAGCAAATCAGATAATCTTGGTTTCAGTTTTCTCTGAGGCTTCTCAGCTTTCCCAGGAGCAGAATCCTGGGCAAAGAGGATTTTTCAGAAAATGTGATGGTGACAGGTGTGGACAGAGGCACAGGGAGGAGCTGGTGGGACTGGGCAGTGCTGAGGGACAGGAGCAGGAGCTGACATTTCCTTGGCACGTGTGAGGAGAGGGCCTCCAGTGCACGCTCAGACCTGTCCCGTCAGCTGCTCCTGCATTTACACACCCTGCAATTCCTTAGCTGGCTCTGTAATTGTGTCTGCAGGGTGCCTGTTTCCCTTCCCTCCTCAAATCCAATTTGCTCCTTTTTGCAGCTTGGCTGCTGCCTGATAATGGGCACCTTGCAAGAGATTTTTCTGCTATTCACTCGCTGGGTCTCTTTTGTCCTAACACAGGGAAGTTTGCCCCTGTGGGTCTCACAGTTGGCTTCTCAGCTGGGTTTCACACAGGCTTTTATTGCCAGCAGCATCTGCTCTCCCCTCCAATTACTCCAGCACATTTCTTTGGTTCTTTGCCTTGCTGGGTTCACCAGCAGCTCCTGCCCTGGCTGAAGTCCCCAGCAGACTCCCCCCAGTGCCTCCAGGTATTTGGGGGGTCTGGCTGTGGTTAGAAATCAGATGTTGCACATTGTTACATCAGAACAGAAGCAATTCAGTGGCCTTGCATGGCAGCAAGACCAGTGTGATAAGCATATTTAAGCAATCACAGGAAAACACGGCATATAAATAAGATTTTGTTTCAGGCCACGGGATACATTTGTTGCTGGAAGCAGCTCAGCAACTGCAGCTTTTGTGTCCTTTCAAACACAATTGCACAATTTCACAGGAACACCCTGTGGTTGGTACTTTGCATTTGTGTTAATGTGGACAGCCCTGTCCTGTGTGCACACAGCGTCCTCTTCTCTTCCCTTTTGCTTTCCCCAGAGCTTGGGATGCTCCTGCCATGTCCCTGTGGCACAGCTGCACCCAGGTGTGGCCCCAGGCAGGTTCCCAGGGAAGCTGCAGCACAGCAAACAACATTTCTGGAGGTGTCTGGGTAGGTTTTTTTCCTCCCCTAACAAAATTATTTCTGACGTACTGGAAATGTGAATGTACATCTAGATAGAGAAATGTTTAGTTTATATCATGTCTTAAGCTCAAAATAAATGTTTTCCATTCCCAGCAGTGTTTTCTGCAAGGAAAACCCAATCATTCTCTTCACAGCAGCTCAGTTATTTTCCATCTCACTCCGCGGACAGCTCCTGGATTTCAGATTAGGATCTCCTGCTTGAATGCTGAGGGAGGAGGTGGCAAAGAATATGTCAGTGGCAAATACCCTCAGCTTCCTCCCCTGTAGCTGTGGGGAACATGATGGGACCTCAGTGATATTGCAATGAACTTTCTGGAAGAGCCAGAAGTAAATTTTACTGAGGTCAAGGTCCTTTGAGAAGGCAATTGGTTAAAACTGGGTTTAATGCCCAACCCAGGATTTCCAATGCACTTGCAGATTTTTTCCCCCTTTCCTCTTGGCTGCTGGCATCATTAATGCCAGGATTTAATATGACAGAACTTTAATTGTACAGGACAAAGGTGTCTGGTTCCCTGCTCCACTGATCAATTCCAGCTCATAAATCGTAGCAGGAACAAAACTCTTTAGCAATGCTGACAATTAAGTAACATCCTGATAAACATCCCCTTTTGTTTTATTTAAATGAAAATGCTTTTATTTCCACAGAGTGGTATCTTGTAACAATAAGATTCACTGTCCCTGAAGCTTGGTTAATTAAACACAGTATTTGCAATCTACCAAAACAAGCTGTTTTATGCAAGCTGATAACAGGGTTTCCGTTTCATAATGTGAACAATTGGGTTATGCAAATGCCAGGATTTTAAGCCCCTGTGATCTGTTTTTGTTGCCTTATTATCTGTTTCTGTCTACAAACACCAAATATAGACATCCCAATTAAAGCAGCTAAATGCCATTAAGTCCAACTAAAGATGTTTTTATCAGTTAAGAACTTCCCCCAATTTAATTAAAAATAAGGTTTGAGATTGGCCTTTCTTAACCTAAACTCCACTCCCACACTTCCATCTATTTGACTGATTCTCCCTCGAACTCCCCTGTGGGTTTTATTCCTTGGTGAACCCCTCAGAGGCCTGGTGGGAGGCAGTTCCTGAGCCCAGGTGGTGCTCACCTGTTGGCAGGTGCCCTGACCCCTCCAGCAGCTCTGGTGGGCTGTGCTGGGGGCTTGGGGAAGGACCAGGAGCTGGGTGTGAGCATTAAACCTGCCCAGGTGATGTCCCTGGTGGGAGGCCATCCTGCAGGGCTGCTCTGATGCATTTCACATCCCTGCTCTGTGGGGCCCATCCCACAGCCCCAGGTAGGCAGCAGGAAGGGAATATTACCATGGAATAGAAGGGAATAAACAGAGCAGAGTCATTGGTGTTGGTTCCTGTGAGCCCTCAGATGTTTGTGCTCAGACCATGGCTCACTTGGAGTTTGCACATCCTGAACCTCACTGGGGAGGTTCACATCCCTGGGAGCTCAGCTGGGCTGTGCAGTGCCATAATATCACCATGGAAGAGAAGGGAAGAAACAGAGCAGAGGCATCCTGGTGCAAGTGTTGGCTCCTGGTGAGCCCTCAGCTTGTGTTCAACACCCCCCAAGCCCAGCTCCCTTGGAGTTTGCACATCCTGAACCTCACTGGGAATGTTCACATCCCTGGGAGCTCATCTGGGCTGTGCTGTGCCATAATATCACCATGGAATAGAAGGGAATAAACAGAGCAGAGGCATCCTGGTGCAGGTGTTGGTTCCTGTGAGCCCTCAAATGTTTGTGCTCAGACCCTGGCTCGCTCAGATTTTGCACATCCCTGGGAGCCCACCAGGGCCAGGTGTGGATGTTAAGATGAACGTTTGATAAGAAAGTTTCAGCAGATATTCATGCTTGGCAGAAAGCTCTCTGAATGTAGAACCTGAGAACAGAATAGAGATGGAAGCAAGTTTTGATAGAGAAGAAAATAGATGTCTAAATTGACAATTGCTGAGCCAGTCATTACTGGACAACCTAAAAAGCGAATGTTGAGCTGGAAGAGGGTTTTATGACTAGAGCAATGGATATGTTGACCACAAACAAAAAAGATGTTTTTACCAAGCAGAAATAGTTCTTAGGAAAAGCAGAAAGATACCACAGGAACACAAACATCCCAATGTGGCGAGAGAAAAAAGGTCTAAGAATTTTTCACTGCAAGAAAACTGAAAAACAACTTTAAGCTTAAACTGTAGCATACTAACTCATGTGATTGGACAGTAATGACCATAATGTGGTAATAATAGCAGTAATGATAGGCTGTAGGTGACAGTAAAGGTATTGATGGGTTTTTTATGTATTAAGATGCTCAGCAAAGAAAAATATATAATGCAATGTAACCAGAACTAAAGGGTCTTCATGCTTGCCTACAGCTGTAGGTGTGGCTGTGCTACCAAAGACCTGAGACTGCTGCAACACCTTCCATACAATAAAGAGCATTTTGAAGAGCTGCCTGGAGCCCCACATCTCTGGTCTCAGTCTCTTACTCGTGGGAGTCTTTTTGTTCCTCCAGGGCCCAGCTGTTGCTAACAGAGACCTCCCTTCCCCTCTGGCTGCTCCTGCTGTGCAGCCCCCACTCCCTGCCCGGGGGATGAGATCAGATATCTCTGACTGGAGACAGGGGTGTGCAAGGCTTTTTTGTGATGGGGAAAGCTCTGAGCTCTCAGCTTTCCCCAGGAGGGTGTTACAGATCCCCCGGCGGCGTTCAAAGCTTTGTGCTGCTTCCAAAGTGCAGTAATTTAACTTTATATCAGCCATGTTTGCAGCAGCTGTCAGTCACCATGACAACAATATTAACACTCGTGATGGCTTTGTTGTGAGCACCAGAGAATGTAATATTCTGCAGGGAAGAAGCAGCAATTGCTTGAGCAGTTGCTCACAGCCCAAGTGACTCTGTTGAACTGGGAGAGGTTCAAACTGGATTTTAAACATACAAGAAAAGGCTTGCTTTTGGAGTATAAAATGACTTGAATTAACTTCAGTCTGACAAGAGGAAGCAAAGGGAATCACTGGAATAAATATGTGTGAGACTGGAAGATTAGAAAGACACATTCCAAAATCTCACAGAAATGCAAACTCCCTCTTTTTAAAGGCACTGCCTCTGGAATGGCAATTTACATTTCTTTAAACTTGGGGAGGGGGAAGGAGGGTGATCTAAAGGGAGTTTGCCAGCCTTGTGGTTCTTGTCTTATACATTAAACAGTTACTTATGGAATAGTAAGGGTAGCTCTTAGTCTGTATCTTCTCTAAGAATTAAAACAGGGAAAAAGTGTCCTGGGTTTCAAACACTGGAGTTTGTCTCTTAATCAATTTTCTTTTATGGGGAAAAGCAAATCATTCTCTCTCTCAATATTTAGTATCTTTACTGTTTCTAACCTCCCTCCTTCCCCTCCAGAGATACCCAGCATTAAGATAAGGCATTGATTGTCTACACTGGGAAATGCATTCTAGTTAATTAGTTCATTATTCCTTTTTTAACATAAGATTGATGACTTATTAAGCTATGGTTAATTACAGAGTTTATTACTTTGAAAATAAGGACAACTTCACAGCTTCAGCTGATTCTGCTCTTGGCTGATCTGGATTTCTGGCAATGCTGTGTCCTGGAGACCTGTGGCTTCCCTTTGCACCCTATTCATAGAAACCAAATTTTGGGGTCTGCAGCTTCACACTTTGGGGCCTGGTTGAGAAAACATGCCTGTGGCCTTGCAGCTGCTGGTTTTCCCTGCAGGTCCAGAGCTGGGATCCCCCAAACTTTAGCAGTGTGTTTCAGGAGCCTCTGCAGCTCCAGGGCCCCAGTGAGGAGCAGAGCTGGAGCATCCCCACAGGCCAGCAGCACTGGGAGCTCCACCAGGAGCCCCAGCCTGATCCATCAGACAAAGAGAGAGCACCAAGCACCAGCTAAGTGAGGGAAGGAGTTTTGTGTGTCCCCAGTGCACACCCTACCTCCAGCTCCCAAAGATGTGTGACCGTGTTCACAGGGGTTTTCAGATGAGGGAAGAGACGAGGATTTGACTCCATACTTCAGAATTGATCTATTATTTTGATATATTGTTTTATTAATTTGTTATAAATTGTAAATATATAATATTGTTATTATTATTTTGATTTATTATTTTATGATATATATTACATTAAAACTATACTAAAAGAATAGAAGAAAAGGTTTCATCTCAGAAGGCTGGCTAAGCTGAGAATAGAAAAACATGAATGATAACAAAGGTTTGTGGCTCAGACACTGTGTCCAAGCCAGCTGAACTGTGATTGGCCATTAATTAGAAACATCCACATGAGACCAATCCCAGACCCACCTGTTGCATTCCACAGCAGCAGATAATCATTGTTTACATTTTGTCCCTGAGGCCTCTCAGCTTCTCAGGAGGAAAAAAACCCCAAAGAAAGATTTTCATGAAAAGATGTCTGTGACAAAAATGCGCCCTGCCAGCAGAGTGTCCTGGTGACAGCCAGGGCAGAGATGGGCGATGGAGGCTCAGGGAGTGCCTGCAGACCCCTCCAGCACACAAAAGCTGACATTGCCAGGGGCAGAAATACCCTAAATTTTGTCAAACAACCCAGCCAGACTAGCAGGGAGTGCAGGTCCGAGGTGCCCATGGCTTCAGCAGCACCTGCTACGATTTTGGGAGGAGCTGTGAGCCCAGCCTGGCAGTGCAGCAGCAGCACACACAGGGATGCTGCTGCCTCCTGCCGAGGCAGGGCACAGCAACAGCTGGTAACCACGTTATCAGCTCCAAAACAGGAACTTTTCAATCTAAAATTAACTCCAAGCAGGCTGAAATGCAGGGAAGTGCAACGTGGATCTGGTGGGTCTGGGCTGTGGGGGCATGGGCAGTGTTATTGCTCTGGGCTTTCAGCTCAGCCATTCCTGCTGCTGTGTGTGGGGTGTCTGTGTGAGAGCAGCACCAGTTTAAGGGAAAATTAAAATGTGATCAAACATCTGTAACACCAAGTGTGGCACGGGAGGGTCTGCAGAGCAGCAGGGCTGTCGTCAGAGGAGAGAGGCAGAGGGACAAGCCAGGAGTGAGGGTGGATTTCTCTCCCTGCACATTTCTGGAGCAGTGGTGCTCCCTCCAGGCTGTCTGTTGGCTGAGACAAGGGACAGGCTGCAAAGCCATCGCTTTCTGAGCTATGTGTGGAAGAAGCCAAGAGGACAAAGTTGCAGCAAGCCCATATTTCCTCACTGTCAGTACTCCAGGTGGTGGAGGAGCTGTGAAGGAGATGCTGCAGCCTCCAGCTCTCTCCTTTGCATCCTCTGCTGTTTCACTATCAGGACCACAATTAGCCATGAGCCCCACTCCTGCCTTGTGAAAATGTCAGCTTCCCAACATCCCTGAGAGAACAGATTTTCAAGAAAAACACAGATGTTAAATCAATTCCTCCATCTTTCCGCCCTCCCATTTTTTCAGGCTGCTAACATTGTCCTTTTGGGAATGTACTCATGAACCATAAACATCTGTTGGTTTGCTGCAAACAATTCCCAGCCTTTAGCTGAGCATCTCCTCTCTCTCTTTACTCCCTCCCAGCAGCCAGGCTGGCCACACTGGGATGCTGTGACATGGGGGACAGGCAGAGGCTGACTGACATTTTGCCTTTAGACATGAAAGAAGTGTTTGTGGTTTGTTTTCCCCCTCCAGAAGCAGCAGTTTAGAGAAAAAGAAATTAAAGGAGCAGAAATAGCTCCAGTGGCAGCTGATGAGAGTGGATTACAGGATGCAGAAGTTATGGAAATGCCAGTAAGTGAGCAATGGGGTGACAGTTTTAGTGCCACCTGCCTGTGTCCTGCTCAGCACAGGGGGGTTGTGGCCATTGCCACCACATGTCCCATGTCACTGCAAGAGAAGATTCCACCCCTGGTTTGTGCCAGCAGAGATGCAGAGAAGTGATACCACTAAAACAGGCACAGGTTTTGTGGTGCCAGCCCAGCTGAGGGGGCCCCATGCTCCAATAACCTCCTGGGCACCTTGGAACATCCCAGTGCCCTTTGATCTTCACGCTTAAATAAACAAAATTTGCAATTTCCGCCCCCGAGCTCTAAAATCAATTTAAATTTTCATTTTTTTGGGGGGGCCAGGAACCACCATTTCTACATCTCAGATCTTGGTGCATCCTTCAGGCAGGCAGGAGGAAGAGCAGGGAGAGAGCTTCCCTCCAGCTTGGGAATTCAAAGGAATGTGTTCAAGCAGGGGGTATCAGGTCTTGGTTTCCAGCTGTAAAAATCAGAAGCCTCTGGGGGTTTCTGGATGTTTTCCAGCTGCCACCTGCTTTCCTCTATTGTGCATCCTTTGTCCCTGCCAAAAAAATAACTCAGCTGTGTGTCTTTTCTTGGGTTTATGAAGAGTATTGTTATTGGTTTATTTTCTCTTATTTTCCAGAAACATTCAGGTTCAAGGATAAACTGCCATTCACGTAGGAAGATTTAGTCCTTCTTCATAAAGTTATATATTACAAGTGAAAGGGAAACAAGCATGGGCTGGCAGCAGAAAATTGAATTAGCTCAGCAGTACACTACACAAAATAAGACAAATTTTGTACAGAAATATAATTGAAGCTGCATTATTTATCCTCCCTTTTTGGGTTATTTGTCAAAGTGAGCTGCAAGTTGCAAATTAAAAGAGCTATTGATTTTAAAGTTGTTTTTAAAGTATTTTCTGCATTCAGATCCTTGGAAACAATTATCTCAAAGTGGTGCCAAACAGCCAAATCCTTATTGGTGTTGGGTTCACAGAGATGATGTTCCAGCCTCTCTCCATCATTTGTGGACATTCAAATTACTCCTTTTTGGTAGAATCATAGAAAAATAAATCATTAAAGTTAGAAAAGACTTCCAAGAGCATCCAGTCCAAGCTGTGCCCAATCCCCACCTTGTCACCGAGTGCCACCTCCAGGAATTCCTTGGACACCCCCAGGGATGGGCACCCCAAACCCTCCTGGGCAGTTCCAGGCACCTTTTCCATGGGGAAAATTCCTGCTGGTGCAATTTGAAGCCATTTCCTCTCCTCCTGTCCCTGTTCCCTGGGAGCAGAGCCCAGCCTGGGGCTGTCCCCTCCTGTCAGGAGCTGTGCAGAGCCACAAGGTCCCCCCTGAGCCTCCTTTTCTCCAGGCTGAACAACAGAAATTTAGAAATTTCTTTTTCTGGGAAGAAATGGGTGCAAGGCGGGATCAGAAGGGTTTGTGCAGGTGTGTTGCTGAGTACAGCAGCAGCACCTGCAGGAAGAGCTCTGTCTGTCCTGGAGTGTCCTGGAATGTCACCCAATGTCACCCAGAGGGAGCATCTGCTCCTGCCACAGCACCAACAGCACAGCCCTGGCAGAGCTCAGCCCAGGGTCGAGGTTTTACCACTTTTACATTGCTGTTAAACTTCCCTGCTGCATTGAGAGGGCAAATGTCCCATCAAATCACATCAATCATTCTTTTCACAGATCCCCACAGAGGACAAGGACCAGGAAATGTAGCCCAGCTGTTTTCCCTTCCCAGTCTGGATGGATAACAAGGTGCTGGCACACCATTCCTGCCTTGCCTGTGCTTGTGGCATGAGAGATTTGGGGACAGTTTGGGGAGGGGGCATTGCTTTTGTTTTGCAAAATAAACAGAAAACAGCCCTTGTGACTACAAAAGAAAAAACCAAAACGCATTAAAAAATCCATCCCAAGCAGCATTTGAGCCATTCTCCATAGGCCCTAGGAGCCTCTTACTGTTTGAGTTAAGGCTCCTTATATAAAGTTTATGGGTCCCAGCGGGGTGTTTTGAGTAGATTACATTCACACCAGCTCATGCAACGCGGGCGTGAGCAGTCAGTAAATCAGGCAGCTTAGCTTGGGAGCTGCTGCTCGTGCTGGCAGTGGTCTCAGGGCTGGGATAACACCTCCTGTTATTAGCTGACAGCTGGTAAACAAAGATCCTGCTCTGGTACACATTGTCAGGGCTTTTACAGCCTCAGCACATGCACAGAGCTGGGGAAATGCTGCTTCTGTAAGGACATGTGTCCCTGCAATGGGCAGAGTGTGCCTGATTGTGGGAATGCTGGGCTGGTTTCACTGGTTAAATCCTAACCCTAAACCTTACCCCAACCATAACCTTAACCCTAATCCTAACCCTAACACTAATCCTAACCCTAACCCTAACCCCAATGCCAACCCTAACCCTTACTCTAACCCTAACATTAATCCTAACCCTAACACTAATCCTAATCCTTAACATAACCCCAACTCTAACCCTAACCCTAACACTAATCCTAATCCTTACCCTAAACCCTAACTCTAACCCTAACTCTAACCCCAACTCCAACCCTAAACCTTACTCTAACCCTAACATTAATCCTAACCCTAACACTAATCCTAATCCTTAACATAACCCCAACTCTAACCCTAACCCTAACACTAATCCTAATCCTTACCCTAAACCTTACTCTAACCCTAACTCTAACCCTAACCCTAACCCCAATGCCAACCCTAACCCTTACTCTAACCCTAACATTAATCCTAACCCTAACACTAATCCTAATCCTTAACATAACCCCACCTCTAACCCTAACCCTAACACTAATCCTAATCCTTACCCTAAACCTTACTCTAACCCTAACTCTAACCCTAACCCTAACCCCAATGCCAACCCTAACCCTTACTCTAACCCTAACATTAATCCTAACCCTAACACTAATCCTAATCCTTAACATAACCCCAACTCTAACCCTAACCCTAACACTAATCCTAATCCTTACCCTAAACCCTAACCCTAACCCTAACTCTAACCCCAACGCCAACCCTAAACCTTACTCTAACCCTAACATTAATCCTAACCCTAACACTAATCCTAACCCTTATCCTAACCCTAACCCCAACCCTAACCCAGACACCAGGATCTTTCTGCCCTCTGAGGTTTAGAGAGGTCAAACTGGCAGGGAGGTGAGTCAGGAGAGCTCAGATCTACTGCAGTTCTTGCCACCACATGGCAGAGATCCTGGTCAGTGAAATTGATGCTTCCAGATTCAGCTTTTTAGTGCTGTGTACTGCACCAGCCTGGAGCCCCTGGTTCAGAGGGATGACAGGCTGGTGTGCATCCCATAAATTCCAGACTGGGACAGCTGATGGGTGCCACAGGGCCCTGAGGAGGATCTGGTTTTGCTGGCCAGAAATCAGGCAGAGGTTTCACTTCCTGGAGACCTCTCTCTCTCTCTCTGTCAGTCGCTTAAACACCAATATCTTGCTTTCAAATCCATGCCCCCATGTCGCAGACATCTTTTATGGAAAATCTTTTCCTTAGGATTTTTCCTCCTGAGAAGCTGAGAGGCCTCAGGAACAAAATGTAACCAATGGTTATCTGCTGCTGTGGAATGCAACAGGTGCAGCTGGGATTGGGCTCATGTGGTTGTTTCTAATTAATGGCCAATCACAGCCCAGCTGGCTCGGACTCTCTGGCTGAGCCACAAGCTTTTGTTATCATTCTTTCTTTTTCTGTTCTTAGCCAGCCTTCTGATGAAATCCTTTATTCTATTCTTTTAGTATAATTTTAATGTAATGTATATCATAAAATAATAAATCAAACCTTCTGAAACATGGAGTCAGATCCTCGTCTCTTCCCTCATCCTGGGACCCCTGTGAACACGGTCACACCCCCACTCTGAATTTAGGCATTTATGGCTCTCAGGTTTGAACATCAGGACTCTGAGCATCTCCTGTCTTACACCTCCCTCCAGCACTGTTCCTGTCCTATCCAGGAGCAGGAAAATGGGAGCTTGCCAGCTGGAAGAAATGCCTTTAATATGAAGGCACAAAAACAATTTCTTTGACATGTGGCAGCAGTAGGGATGTGATTGGCCAGGGAAGTCATCAGCAAGCAATTCTTCCAGTGGCGGATTGTTTAAGTCAACTGCACACTGATTTATTTGCTGTGTTCTAATTACTGAGGGAAATTGAGGGGAAGTCTGGTATTAGCAAAATCCCTCAGCTTATAATTACCCCATTCACAGGGTTTGGGTTTCACCACAACACAATCCCACCACTACTCACGAGCACTTCAGCATTTAATTAAGGGCAGATAAAACTGGAGTCGTTGCCGTTTTCCATTCCAGCTCTTGCACAAAGCGGCTTAGGAGAGGCAGGAGAGGCTGAACGCTGAGTGTCTCCTCTGAAAAGCCAAGGAAACCTAACACAAAGCAGTTCTCTGTCTCTTTCACCCACTTTCTATGGCCAGAACTGTGTGAAAAAGGCGTATTTTATGATTGGCTTTTCGCAAATATTAAAATGAATATTATATGTGTTATGTTAGAAAGCGATGCTGTATTAATTTTCTTAAGTAGTTGTGTTAAATATAGTTTTAGTTTATAACATAATGTTAAAATAGAAATTATGTATGTGGGATATTTTTTTTTAATAAAGGAATGAGGTACTCACACCAGAGAGCAGCCACAGGACACCTGAATCTTTCAGAGAAAAAGAATTTATTGCCCCATTATCAGAAGAAACAAAATTCTTCCCGCCTCCTCAGCCCTGAAGAGGATTCAGAGGAAGAAGTTGACACTGACCAGACAGAATCCTTTGTTTGAATGGAATTTATGCATCATGTATGAGGTGTATGAATATGCAACAGGTTATTGTTTTTAAGGGTTAATCCTCTATTAACGTGGGTCCTTTTTCAGGCTTATTTTGCCCAGAAAGAGGTACCTGGACTGTCTGTAACTCTTTGTTTCTATTGTCTCATATTGTCCTAAATTCTAATAGTCCAAATTTTTATTACTCTAATTATATTACTATTTTTATAACCATTTTATTACTATTAAACTTCTAAAATTTTTAAAACCAAGTGATTGGCGTTTTTCACAGCTGGGTAAATCTGGTGTGTCGGATGAAGAGAGCAGCAGCTCTCAGAGGCAGCAGCAGGAGCATCCCTGGGGCAGGGGTACCCACGGGGCTCCTGCCCTGCAGCACCCCGAGGAAAACAAAATGTTCTGTGCTGTTCTGGAGCCTGAAACATCTTTCCTTTTTTAAGAAGTCGGGAATTTGAAAGATGCAGCCTGGGCAGAAAAAAAAAAAAACAAACCGAACATTTCTACATTTAAAAATGGTTTTGAAGTTCTGAATTTTTAGAAGCAAAGCCCTGAAATGCTCTGTAAAGCCTTTTCTGTGGGGAAAATCTGCCAGAACAGGCAGTTCCGAGCAACCCTGTAATTGCCATGAAATAAATAAACAGGCCTTGCTTATCAGTACCTGAAATAAATTTTGAGAAAAATAACATTTTAAGATACAGAAGCATATCTCTGTTTTGATAAACACCTCTACAAGTGGCACATTCCTCCTCCCTCAGGGTCTGTCCTTCCCCACTCGTCGTGTTCTGCATTCATCACCTGGGAGTGAATCTCCTCATAATTTAGATCCTGCAGCCGATAGTTTATGTGCAGCAGCGTCGCAAATGGAAGCTCCACTTTGATTTCCATTATGCATTACCTTGTCTGACTCCCTTTCATTGTACAGTGGAGTAAATGACCTCCCAGATATTCAGGTTCAGATGTGGATGTGATGGTAAATTTAAGTCCTGAAATTCCCATCCACTGATAAAATTGTATAATAAAAAAAAATCACTTTCTTCTGCTAATATCTGCTTTTGGCTGTCACATCAGCGTTATGGCTGGATTGTATTTTGTAATATATCAGCATGGAATCCAATTGTTGTGTGCTGCTTTCTCTTTTGAAAATAATACAGCACAGGCTGAAAAATCAGTATATGAGTCGTCCTGCTTTTATTTCTATCAGCTTTACATGAACTTGAGACATGATTGTTGGTATCAAATTTTGCCAAGTATAACACTTAATTAACTATCTTTCCTCTTAGTATTGAACACCACCTTGAATAAAATCACCCACTGTTGTTCTGCTCTTCTAAGTTCTTCTAAGCCTTCTGATGTTTACATTCTTGTAATGAACTTTCTCACGCCGTTTTATGTAAATAATTATTGTTTTGTATTCTTTTCTGGAGGAAGAGACATTTGATGAACTGTTGGTTTGTCCAGTGTCATTGGAGAGGTGACACTGTCATCCTCCAATCCACTGTCACTTTTGAAAATCTATAAATGTTAGAATCAGAGATTAAACTTCCCTTCTTTTTACCTTGGAGGTTCCAGTGTCTGCATGGTTTTATTTTGTGTCCTATAGCAGCAACCCACCTTGGATCCAGGCTTGGGAAGGTGTTTTGGGAGAGGATGTGCAGTCACACACCCCTGGAGGTGTCCAAGGAACTGCTGGATGTGGCACTCAGTGCTCTGGGCTGGCTCATTGCAGGTTGGACTCGAGTTCCTTTCCAGCCTAAATAATTCTGGGGTTCTGATCCAGCCCCACTGGAGCCGGGGCTGCTCCTGCTCCCACCCAAACCCTGAGCCCACAGGCAGTGTCATCCCACACAGTGTGTTTGTTAGAGCACACACACACCCCTATGCAGCATTTCCCAGTGGCTTTAGAGGGTTAATTTAATGAATGGCCCTGATTGCTGAGCTTTGTATTTGTGTATGAACAGCGTGGGAGCTGCTCAGTGGGGCTGCCCAGGAGCCCTGGCTGCTGCATTAGAGAGCCCAGAGCTCTGTTATTACATGGATAAATGTTATCACGTTCATCTCGTGTAGAAATTTATCCAGTTTATGCTGCAACTGAGAAACATTAGTCCTGTAAACTCAAGTAATCTTTCTTCAGAGAACAACTACCCAATTACTAACATTACTTATTGAATTGGTTGCTTTCTCTATTAAAGGGGACACGGTGCCAATCAAATCAGATAATTCAGCCACAAAATCAATGGCACCACATTTACTCAATCAAATGCATTGCTCAGTATCTTATATCCATATGAAATTAAAGAGATGGATGTGCCAGCTGCACACTAGAATTGGGCTTCAGGACTTTGGCA
This sequence comes from Agelaius tricolor, assembly GCF_023055355.1. Taxonomy (NCBI): domain Eukaryota; kingdom Metazoa; phylum Chordata; class Aves; order Passeriformes; family Icteridae; genus Agelaius; species Agelaius tricolor. Next base: position 3,351,539 of record NW_027269296.1, on the reverse strand, counting down.
CATGCAGGTTAAAAAGAAGGAAATCGATGAGCAAGAGAGAATGTATTTGACATCAGTCACTGCTTTTAATACATTAATTTCTTCACTAGATTAATCAACTATTGATCATCCTTCAGCTTTCCCAGAAGCCAAGCATGTGATCTCTGCTGAGCAATCCCTGTCCAAAGCCTCTGGACACAGGGATGGAGCATCCTGCCCAGGATCTCAGGGTGCTGTGGGTTACAGATGTGACCCAGGAGCAGCACAGTCAAACCCCAGCTGTCCATGTCCTGAGCTGGGTCTGGCTTGTGTTACTGTCATATTTTCTGAAAAATCCCTTTGCCAGGATTTTTCTCCTGAGAAGCCTCAGAAAAGAAATGTAAACAATAATTATCTGATTGCTTGGAATGTGGTTTGGAGGTTGCTCACCAACAGGTGCATCTTTGATTGGTTCCATGGGAATTGTTTTTAATTAATGACCAATCCCAGTCCAGCTGTGTCAGACTCTCTGGTCAGTCACGAGTTTTTTATTATTCATTCTTGTCTAGCCTACTGATGTCTCCTTTCTCTTTCTTTAGTGTAGTTTTAGTACGCCATTGTGATAATAATATTATATTATATTATATTATATTATATTATATTATATTATATTATATTATATTATATTATATTATATTATATTATATTATATTATATTATATTATATTATATATCAGCTTTCTAAGAACTTGGAGTCAATTCTCATCTCTCACCTCGTCCTGGGACCCACAACAACACTGCAACAATTAATAACCACAGGCTTGAGCCTGGTTTATTGGACCAGGAGGTTTTTTGGGCCCTTCAGTGGCCCTGGCAGCCTGTGCAGAGCTCTCTGAAGCTGAGTGTGGTGGGTCCTGGTGGGTTTGCCATCTCTAGGTTTGGCCCAGCACCCACCTGGAGACTTTTGGTGGCCAGCATTGGGTGAGTGGGCCACCAAAAGTCACCAAAAGTGGGCCAGGTTTGCTGCTTCAGCCTTGCTTTAGTGATGGAATCACTGCAGGGTTTGTGTGTGCTGTGCCTGCACTGGGAACAGAACTGGGCTCTGTCCTTCTGCAGACGAGTGGAGACTTGATCCTTGCCTTTCCCACTCCAAAATGAAGTGCTCAGAAACCATCTGAATGGGAAATCAAAGTGCCTGCACATACGGGGAGGGCAAGAAATCATCACTTATTTGTAGGCAAGCGACAATTTTTAATCTCAGCTTTGTGAAGGATCTGATTTACACCAGAACCGCTTATCTCTGTGCCCTTGCTGCCCTTCTGCTTCCCTTTCTCAGCACTGTGCCAACAACACAGCTGCTGTTTGTCTCTGAGAAAAGAAAAGAGACGGGAGGGGAAGGAAAAAGACATTATAAAAATACATTGTAAGTTACCAGAATAGAAACAGTCCAAGCACTGTGTCCTACTTTAGAACATGCTGATGCAAATAACAAGGAGCAAGTGCTTGGGATTTGTAACTGGAGTGGCTTGGGTAAGACACAAATATCCCTCCTCTGCCCTGAAATCAATTCTACAAGGCTGAGGATTGCCTGGGTTTGAGTAGAGATAAAATTAATTAGCAAAGCAAGAGGCAGAGCTCGAGCTGGTCTGACTGGCCCAGTGTGTTTCACATCAACAGCAGCCCCAGGGGCCCTGGGGGGGTTATCAAAGGGGATGTGACAGCCACAATTGCTGCCATGTGGAGATTCTGCACCACAGAGCCAGGCAGGTTGTTGAAACTGTGATTTTGCTGGGAACACCTGCTGCCAGCCAAGGGAATTAAGAAATTCCCAGAAAATAGAAAAAAAACGTGACCAGGCCGTGGTCACACTCTGGACTTGTACTGATACCCCAGGTGAAGTAGAGCAGCCTCCTTGCTCTATGTCCTGGCTCCTCATCCATCCTGGGGCAAAAAATTGGGTCCAGGAAGGAGTTACCCACACAAAGGCAGCCCAAAACCAGTTCAGGGAAGCTCCTGAACAAAGGGGACAGGCCCTGAACTTCCTACAGACCTCACTCACCATGATCTCACCCCCTGCTCTGCCTTGTAGGACACCAGCAGGCAAAGACTTTCCTTCCCTGGCCTTTCAGAAAGGTTTGGGCTCGGTGGGGATTCTGCAGGTGCTGGGGCCCTGCCCGTTCATTAATGTCAGAGCCCTGATCGATCGCTGAGCTCTCATCGACAGCAGCACCAGCACACCAGGCCCCGGTGAGGAGAGCAGGAAAATGAACACAGACACATCTCTAATAATCACAGCTCCTCTTGGAGGAAACAAAGCTGCTTTTTTTCTTCTTCTTCTTTTTTTTTTTTCTTTTTTGCTTTTCCAAAAACAGAGGCAATAAACCCAAAGAATCACTTTCCTGATTTCAGTTTTCCGATGGGTTTCCTGATTCGGTTTTCAGAATCGGTTTCCTGATTTTCAGTTTTAGATGGGTTTGACTGGGAGAAAAGGTTCCCTTGCAGAGCTCTTGCAGGATGGGGAGGTTCTGAGTAAGTGAGCCCTTTTCTTGGACCTCCAGCTGGGATTTTGGAAGGTGAGGTGACTCTGTAAACTAATATTTCATGGTATAAAGGTGAGGTTGCAATTCCACACTGAAGACAAACTGAGATACAAATCTAGTGGGAACTTCTCTACAAAATATAATCCTCACTTGCCTGGGTAAATCACCTTTTGTTCTCTCAATATGTGTAAATATCACCAGAAATACTCGGATGGGAGGTCAGAGCACAGAGCTGGGACAGGCTTTGGGAGCAGGAGGGGGTGGGCACAGGGATGAGCATGGACATCCCCACTCATGCAATCTCGTTTGTAAATAGGAATGGAGCTTAAGGATTGTAATTCTGCAGGGAGAGCTTCTCTGCTAATTGCCACAGTTTTGTTCAATTGACTGTTTGGCAAAGTGCCCTGTGCTTATCAAAACAATTAAATCCCAAATATCCGCTGCTGATATGTGGATTTTTTACAGGAATTGAGGTAACGATGTCACCAGGCAGCTCTGGTGGCTTTCACTGAGTGTCCCCCCTATTTTCCCTGGGCTGGAGCCTAACACAGAGGCTGTAAGACAACCTCTGGAGCAACTTTCATTGTTGGAAATCTGGAAAAAAAACCAACATGCTCGTATGGAATGTTCCTGAAGGGTCACAGACACAGGTGACTGAGTAGTTTAACCCTCCCTGCTGCCAACGTGCAAATTCTGCTTTGGGTAACACCTCCCAAATTATTCAAGTTCAATAATTTAAAATAAAACTTCTTCCTGCAATTTCAGCGACTCAGTGGAAGTGTCTTGGTTTGCAGAGTTGAGGATCACACCAGCTCCCGAGGGAATTGAGCTGTTTGAGTTACATCAGTTAAGCAAGGACCCATCTCTGGATGCAAACTCTGTCCTCAGGCAGTGCTTACTAAATGTGAGATTTATCTTTTGGTCAAATTTAACTACTCACTAGAAATTGCAAGTACTGGCAGAAGACAAGAGGAAGAGCATCAGGACAGATCCAGGATTGCTGGAAGGGATAAGAGCCTCTTACATGCAGAACAGAGGTTGTTCTCTTAAAATGCAGCTCCAATCTCATGCTGATATTGGGCTGCTATTACACAGGATTTGGTAAAACCCAGCTATTTCTCTTCTGCTGCTTTTATTTGTGCTGTGCAGAGCACATTGCTTCCTTCTGCTTCTCTGGTTATCCAAGTGCCAGGCTTTAAAATAAGGAAAATGCAAGCGATGCCTCAGGATTTCAGCTTTTCTATTTTTTATGTATTTGTAATCCTGCAGTTCTTTAGTGTAGAACTCCAAACTCCACACACAGTGGGAGCTGCTGCTTTCCCATTTGGGGCAGACACAACAATTCCTCTCCAGGCCTGGCAGTCAGGGACACCTCACTGCCTCAGGCCCTGAGAGATGGAAACAAAAGTGAGTGGGGGCAGCAAACTTGGGGTCAATGACTTCATTAGCTGAAGCTGTAATTGGAAGATGAACCCCCAATATGCAAATGGCCCAAACTGATAAAAGTGTGAAAAGCTGTGACCCATTGTCCATTTTGGGTGTAGCCCTTGGGGGGCTTTGTCTGCCCTAAATGTACCTGAAAGCCCTTCAATAAATAGAACTGCATTTTATTTATAATTTTGTCTGGTCTCTGTTTTTAGGTAGCCAGAAAAGGCAGCACAAGGAGCAGCGGCCACTCTGGCCCTGGGGCTGATGTTCAAGGGCTCAGCAGAGGAGCTGCAGCCCTGACCCCACACCTGCTGGTGGCCCTTGGTGGCTGGGGCAGGTGCCAGGGGCTGCAGGTGCCACACGTGGATTTGGTGCTGTCAGGAAAATCCATCCACAAACACCAGAGGTTTGTGTCCAAAAAGGAGACAGAGGAGTCCTGGAACTTTATTCCAATCAAGGCAGAGGCCATGGGGCATTCCCCTGGAGTCTCTCAGATTTTTAGAGGACACAAGCTCCCCTTTTATCCCAATTTCCCAGCTGCATTTCCCTTCTCTCTTTCCCCATTTCTGAGGTACTTGAGAGGTTCAGACTTCCCAGAACACCCGATCCCAAAGATTCCCCTCTAATGTACAACCCTCCCTTTTATTTTTTAATTCTTATGGAATTTAGGGTTTTTCTTCCTCATTGCTTCTTTCATCTTTCAATGTCCAATTTCATTTCTCAGCAAACCTAAAGTTTATTTGTAAAAGCAAATATCTTTTTCCATTCATCAATCAGCAGAATCTTTCCCATTGTTTCTTTTATCTCCCAGTGCTGGCTTTATCTCCCAGCAGACCCAGAGCTGCTTTGGAAAGACAAATCCCTCCTTGCTCTCAGTGCTGTCCCCGGTGCTGTCACCCCCTTGTTCAGGGCTCTCTGAGCCCCGGGTCCCCCGGGAGGCTCCTGCTGTGCAGAGCCAGGGCAGCAGCAGCAGCAATAAGGGTGATAGATAACCTCCAAGGTGCTTCCCGACAGCTTTTACAATGCTTAATGAGGTAAACTAATTGTAAATTGTGGCAAAATGGGGGACTTAACGACACTTCAGCTCTTGAAAGGAGTTTAAATACTGAGGATTTGGCTAGTACTTGTAGGGGTTGGGAAGCAGTGGGGAAGCCCTGGAATTCACCCAGACAGGATCCCAGTCTCCCGTGAACCCCACATCCCATCACCTCACATGAATTCCCTTCCTGCTGCACACCAGATGCAAAAATATTTGCTTTTCGTTTTGGGGATTCCAAAATCCCTGTGGTGTCACAGACATCTTTTCTGAAAAATCCTTTCTTTAAGATTTTTCCTCCTGAGAAGCTGAGAGGTCTCAGGAACAAAATGTAACCAATGGTTATCTGCTGCTGTGGAATGCAACAGGTGCATCTGGGATTGGGCTCATGTGGATGTTTCTAATTAATGGCCAATCACAGCCCAGCTGGCTCGGACAGAGAGCCCGAGCCACAAACCTTTGTTATCATTCTTTCCTATTCTATTCTTAGCCAGCCTTCTGATGCAATCCTTTCTTCTATTCTTTTAGTATCGTTTTAATGTAATATATATCATAAAATAACAAATCAAGCCTTCTGAAACATGGAGTCAGATCCTCATCTCCCTCCTCATCCTCAGGCCCCTGTGAGCACGGTCACACTGTGGCTGCAGAGCAGGAGGAGTGAAGAGCTGCCTGTGCCAGAGCCAGCATCCCATGCCCAGCCCTGCCTGGAGGGTTTGGAATCTCCCTGTCCTGGGGTCCTGACCTGGGACCAGGAGTGCCACCAAAAATGGGAAGCATCTTCTTCTCTGAATGATCCCAAGGAATAGGAGCCTTTTCTCACTTTCTCTCTTCTGTTGAAATTTAACTGGCTGCCTGACAAATCACTGAACGAGAATAAAATCACAACTAAGAATCCTGAAATCTGGAGCAAATTCATGTCATATGTTCCTGCTGAACCAGTGCTACCCCTCGGTTACACATCACCACCCAGCCCCATCTGGGAGACATGAGCAAACTTTTGATATTGTGTGATATGAAATATTCACACTGGCTTTGCAGCAGATGTCAGTGGCTGCAGCAGCTCCTCTGCTCTGGGTTCATTCTTCTGCTTCGGTGAAATTTGCTTCTTTTCCCACAAAATCTGTGAAAGCTGCAGCTGCTGTGGACCTGCAAACAAGGAATAACATTCCCTGGCATTGCAATTCAGAGCTGAGTTTGCTTTGCAGCTTTGCTTTCCATATCTGCAGCTTGGGAGAGGAAGTTCTGAGATGTCACCTGCCCAGTACAAGAGGTCAGCACTGGCAAAGTGTCCCCAGCCTGGACATGTTAGTGTTCAGGAGCACATAATCACAGAATGATTCTACCCAGGTGCTTTTATTGAAGAGCTCTGGGTGTCAGGGGTACAGACCCAAATCTGACTCTGACATGGGGTCAGGATGAACATGTTTTTACACCCTTATCATTATATAACTACATATTAATTATTAAACTTATATGATTCTATTGTAAGCATTGATCTCATCCAAGCATGGATTTTGTAATTTCCATCAAAGCCCCCAAACATCGTTTCTCATGATTCTTGTTACAATTAAACAATAATTACATCCAATTACCAAACAATCATTGCATATAACAATCATATCACATCATATAACAATCATATAACAATCACATAACTATCATATAACAATTATATCATTTATCATATCATTAAATGATTATACAGGTGCAATTTCACATGATCCAGTAAAGCCTAACATTTCCCAGGGCCTACCAGGCCCAACCTTTCTTTCCAACTGCCCTGAACACCCCATGATTTTAGAAACATTTTATCCCAATATTTGATCCCTATATTATCAGACAGACTGGGAATGCTCCTCCCCGCCCACTGGGAATGCCCTGGTTCTGCAGCAGCTCACATCAGCTCCTGCTAGGAGCTTGCCCTGTAGAACAACAGCCTCTGAGAGAAGGAATCTCAGGGGTTTTGGACACACTGGGGCAGACTCTGTTCCTTCTGTCCTTCCCTGCAGCACGTTGAGACCTCGTTGTGCCAGCAGAGAACAGGAATTCACGGAGCTGCTGCTGCACAGCTGACCACAGCCAGCACCAAAGGAGCCATGTAGAGTTTTTCCAGCTGCTGTCCTCCTTGAGTGGGAATTTAGGCTGATTTTCAGTGAGCTGATGCAGAATCTCTCCCCGCGCTCTGATAGACTTAGTAAGTTTTGCACATTCAAATATTGACCTTTCATAAATCCTTCTCAGCCTCCCACTGGGGCTGCTGTGAGGGGAAGCAGGAGCTGGCAGGGCCTGAGCAAGCTGAATATCATTCTCCTTAAACAGCTCGGAGGTGTTCAGGGGCATAAAACCTTTAAGAGCTGCAAATGGCATTTTTCAACACGATGCCTCCTTCTGGAAAGGTCAGGTGGGAGTTAAACCTGGGGCTCCTCTTCTCTCCATCTTAATCAGCCATCGCAGGCGCTTATCAAATTTCCCTCCTGTCTCCCGACTGAGATGGAATTGATAACCTGATGTGAATTCTCCCAGAGCTTGGCTGAGGGCAGCTCAGCTGTGACAGAGCCGCTCACTGCAAGAGCCACGTGAGATTTGGATGCCTCAGCTGCTTCAGCACCCAGGAGTTTCTGCTTTTGTTTTGCTTCCTGTGCCTGCTGTGATCCTGTCCTGTTCCATCCAGGAGTTTTCTGTCACAGTGACCCCACTGCCCTTCCCTGCAGTGCCACAGGTGCTGGGCACAGGGGTGACCAGGCAAGCCACCATGAGCTGCCTCTGCCCCTGCTGAGAGCTTCATTAACATCCTGCTAATGAGTCACTTCCCAAGCTTCATCCTTGCCTCCCTCCTCCTTTCCCCTCATTACCCACAGACTGCATCACCAGTGACAATGATGAACCAGATATTTCGATCATCTTTCTAGGAGGGACTTTTCCTGCCACCACTTTCCTAAGTGAACTGAAGAAAGGCTATTCTAGAGGTGGTAAACTGACTGAAATTTTAGTTTTTGTTTCTTTACATTATCATTGGGAAAGAAAAGATTGTAGGGGAAGGAGAAGTGTCCTGAAGGTTTTGTTCTGATTCTTATTACTCTTTCTTTTAGTTGCTTTAATAAACTTTTCTTTATAACCTTTTAAAGTTTTGAGCCTGCTTTGCCTTTCTCCTAATCCTATATCACAACAGAAAATGAGTAAGTACATTCTAATTACCAGTGCACTGCTAATTAGCCAGCACTGAACCCACCACCCTCATTGGCTGAGAAATCTCAAACTGGCAAACCAAAACCACCCAGGCACCCCAGGGATGTGTTAGAGACCCCCAGGGATGTGTTAGAGGCACCCCAGGGATGTGTTAGAGGCACCCCCAGGGATGTGTTAGAGGCACCCCAGGGATGTGTTAGAGGCACCCCAGGGATGTGTTAGAGACCCCCAGGGATGTGTTAGAGGCACCCCAGGGATGTGTTAGAGGCACCCCCAGGGATGTGTTAGGGGCACCCCCAGGGATGTGTTAGAGACCCCCAGGGATGTGTTAGGGGCATCCCCAGGGATGTGTTAGGGGCATCCCCAGGGATGTGTTAGAGGCACCCCCAGGGATGTGTTAGAGGCACCCCATGGATGTGTTAGAGGCATCCCCAGAGAAATCCTTGGGGATCTCCCACAGGAGGCCTCCTGGGGCTCGTAGGAGGAAGGAGGCAGTGAGAACACTGATGTGGATCTTTGTGCTGTCTGGAAGAAGCTGACTTGAGGGAAAAACAGATTTTTTCCCAAGAGGAGAATCACTGCTGTCCTCTCTGCTGAGCTTTCATGGGGTTGAACTCACGTGTCCCACTGCAGATCCTCATCACCAGGGCCACAAACCCTCCCTGGGTCCTGTCCCCACCACCAGGACAGTCCTGGCACTGCCAATGGAGACTGAAACCCCCCAAACCCAGGTCACCACCCACCAGCTGTGCTGTCCCCATCCTTGCAGATGGAGATGCCAAGGCTCAGAAGCTTTGGGCAAAGCTGGGGCAGGCTTCTGAGAAATGCTGCCCCGATTTTTAGAGGAATTTTAAAAACTATCCCACTTGAGGTCAACATCTGGCAAAGACATTTCACATAGCTAGTTCACCAGCCACAAATATCCTGAACTACAGAACTTGTTTCATAGCAGCAAGCATTAGCTGGGAAAGTGTCTGTTAAACCAAACAACTCACATTCCAGCAAGAAATGTTTTATCCAGCCCAAATCCCCAGCTTCTGCAGAGGACAGTGGGACAGCAGCAGCTGGGAACAGGCTGGGTGACCCTGCCTGGCCATCTGTGCACCATCATCAAGGACACAGCACCAAGGACAGATTCCCCTGGTTATCCACGTGTGCCTGCCCTTGCCAGGTGGGGAAAGCATTTGTTATGCCTCCTGAAGCTCCCACCTTTGCAGTAAAAGTCGTTGCAATCCGTGGACACGCTGGCTGCGTTCCTGGGGCAGGATCTGTCGTGCTGCTCCCCCCGGTCGGTGCCAATCTGCTCCGTTCCTGGGCTGCAGCTCCACTTGCTGAAAGCAGATGCCATGCCCAGATTTCTTCTGCTGCTGAATCTCAGCTGTAGTTTGGCAGTTCCAGGGTGATGTAGTGTTTTCCTCTCTCTCCCTGTCATGCCATCCCTCCTCTGAGGTGAGCTGGCCGCGTTTCCCATCAGCTGTTAATTCACCCTGATGTTTGCATTCCTCTCTCCTTCCAAGGCATCACAAATCACGCTGCTTCTCCCTCCTGCACACACCCCAGGGGAGAAGGAGGCTTGCAGGGAAACATCCTGGAAAAGGAGCTTTAGTTCTCTGCCTGCTCCAAACAGAAATGATCTTAAAATGGGAAAATCTCACATGATGTTAATCAGTTCTTTCAATATTTGCTGTGCTTGAAGCACTGACTTACTTGCTTTTCAGATTTTGGAGGGCAGGAAATATCACAGGGATTTTGAATGAGGAAATTACACACAAACACACACTCACACACCCCAGACTCCCCACACCCCTCAAACCCCCCAGCTTCTGGGGTGTCCCTGTGCTGCTGCTGGCAGTGCCCTGAGCATCCTGCACCCAGGATCCTGCATCCTTCCAGAGGAATCCTTACCCTGGCGCATGGCTGCAGTATTTTAAAAGTCAGGGGGTAACATTATGTGTCAGAAGTGGTCAAATTAAGTTAATTTGACCTTTAAACTCCATTTTTAATCCCTTTCTTTGGCATCCAGCATGATTTGCATTCCACTATACTGACACTCGGCCTAACAAATGACTTTCTTTCCAAACTGCCTTTGAAGTATCTGAACTTAATGGACTATAACATTTATGAACATCTGAGTTCTTCTCTCAGCAGCTGCACTGGGTTATTGATGATCTAATTGAAATGCTGGCAAATATATCCCAGCAGTATATGGGGAGCAGCAGCCGACTCGGCACGACCCCAGAGCCTTGCAAGCGTATGGTTTCTGTGCTATTCATTAGCAGCAGACAGTATATTTTCAGCTATGTTAAAACAACAACAAAGAGCAGAGTAAAGACACCAGAAGAGACCAAAATTTTTTTTTTCTAAAAAATAAAAATAAAAATGTAAAATCCATATGCAGGAAAAAGGCTGATTTGTTTTTCCTCTGTGGATCCCCAGACAGCTCCACTGCAGGGATCACTGAGGGCAGCTGCTGCAAATTGGGCACCTCTTGGAAGCTGGGATTTATTTACAGAAATAGCCAAGGGCAAGGCAGGTTACCCAGGGCATGCTCATCTTCCTGACTGAACAGGTAAAAATACATGGACCAGCTGAAAACTGGGTACCAAAATATGGGGCGTTCGTTATTGGATCCAAAAATCAACACACTCTCTTCTAAGCCCTGTGGGGGATGATCCAAGCTGGAAATGTCCAATTTTTCCATGAGCTGCTCCCAGTGCTCCCCAGGAACACAGCTGGCACACACTTCCACCAGGACTTCACTAATGTGAGGTTTGGAAATGCCCATTTCCGTAGTAATGGCTGGAATCACGTTGCACTCAATATTTATCCAGCAACCAGCTGAGAGCACACTCTGCTCTCCACTGATTGGCACGTAATTAAGCAAAGAAAAGGAAGTCATAATGTTTAGCAGCAGCACCACTTGAGTATTCAACAGTAACAGGAAAGATAGGGATGGTATGCTGCTAAAAATAAATAGGGAATGGGTTATTAGGAGGTGTAGTGAGTTCCCGTGCCGTGAATAGCTTCAGGCAGTCCATTCCCTTCCATTTCATTTCATTTGATAGTCAGGATTTACACCAGGGATAAAAGAGGAAGTAAAAGGATATTGAAAAAGTGCAGAAAATTTTTGACATGAAAATAAAGATGAGGGGGAAATCAAATTTGTATCTTTGAGCAGATGGAAGCTGAGCTGTTTCTGGCATCCTCCACACAGCTGGATTCACTCTCCTGGTCCGGGCTGGCTAAAAGACGCCGATAAAAATGAAAAATGCAAATGAATTCTCTACACCTTACTGGACACACCGGAATGGAGGGTGCCACTCAAAAGGCAATCTCTCCAAAACATTTAAAAACATTGTGCAATTTATATCTTGTGCTTGACAGAGCATCCAAAAGTAATTTCAGCAGCGTGTCCCGGTGCCACCGCGCTCCACCGAGGGTGCCAGTCACCGTGCCGTGCCTGAGGCCCTGCTGGATCATTTCCCTTCCCTCTCCAAGCTGCAGAGCTTTAAAATGCAATGCAAGTTGGCTGCTGGCCTCTCATTTCTGCTGGAAAATCTGGCTGTGCCAGCATGTGTAAGGTCAACAGCACAAAGCCTGCTTATTAACTGGAAATTTGGGGGATCTGGTGCCAGGAAATAGCTTTCAGCCTTTGTGAGAAGGAATAAAGAGGTTTCAGGGCAGTGGTTTGCTACAGAGGAAAATCAGGTTTGAGCATATTTCATGGTGCAGATTTGCCTCTGTTCCAGGGCACCAAGAGCTGTGTCTTATCCTACCAGGACACTCAATTAGGCCTTTTTAATCCAAGCATAAAGCTCTCCCGAATCACATTACACCACCCATGGCATCTCTGTCCCCCAGAGCACAGGGGACAGCATCCCATGACCCCTGGCACACTGGGGGTGCAGCATGCCCCTCTCTGCCTCACTCCTGGCTGTCCCAACTCCAGATGTTTTGTTATCGAGGGATAAAAAACCACTTTGGGCTGAGCTGCACAAGAGACATTCCCAGCTGCCTTCATGAAAATCCTGTTTCCAGCTGTGCTGGGTGGACACTCAGGATTTCCCACTGGCACTTCCTGCTCCTGCTTGGCCCAGCAGGGATTTGCTGCTGAGAAGAAGCAGTCTAAGCAGGGAGTACTTGGGGGTCTTTTCCCTTTTTTTTTTTTTCCATTAAGTGGAAATTCACAGCGAGATTTTTGAGCATGAGAAATCTCAGCACCTGGGCTGCAATGCAGGAAGGGATTTTGGGTTATCTGGGAGCTCTTTTCCAGCCTCAGCGGCTCCTTGGTTCCAAGGGCACCCCAAACACAGGAACATCCTTAGCTCCACTGAATTCCATGCTGACACTCAGATTTACATGTGCCTCATGGTAGTTTTGCTTTTGGGCCAACAGAGTTAAAAGCAACGAGGTTTGCAATAAGAGAGACGGGAGAAAATCTTTCCCTTACCATTTAACTTTGTTTCAGAAAAAGCTCTGCAGGTGCTGACGGCCTGATGGGTTCTGATGAACCAAACCCACCTTGGTTTGTCCATCCCCTGCCCTGTTTCCAGGGAGAAGCAGAGCCAGTGGCAAGCCTCAGGTTGTTCTGCCCTCACGTTCCAGATCCAGATGGAGCAGCAGCAGGACAGAACCACGGTTGTTTCTCTGGCACTCGCTGTGTGAGCAGTTCTTAAAGGCTAAAAATGCCTCCCTTTTTTTCTGCAACTTTCATCATTTTTAACCTTGAAGCCTCTGCTCCTGTTGCAGTGTGATTTGGGGAATGGACAGCAGTTCACAAATTTAATTTCTCTGGTTCCCACAAAGAGGGGGAGATTTACACTGTTGGTAACAAGAAAAAGGCATTAAAGCAACAGTATTCCACTAATTTTGCAAGCAGATTTTGGATAGAAAGATTCCTACTCCTGGCTAATGCAACATGTAAATTCTGCTGATAACACAGCTCCCCTCTCACTGGAGCTGATTTCCTGAGGCTCCTCACAGAATATCTGCTTCATTTAAATCCCCTCTCTTCTCTCTTGCAAACAATGAATACCAGATTCATCCCATGGATTTGTCACTTATAATTTCTATTAAGAAAGGGAATTCTGATTTAAAAGCAGAGTTTGGGACCAGTTAGCACAAGCTGTGACAGTGCTCCAGTGGTTCTGTTGTCACACTAAACAGATAGGGAGACTCCAGGCATAATGAGCTTTCCTTTGTAGAGCAGACAGAGCCTGGAAACAATGGAACCTCTGAACTGGGATTTGGATGCATTTGGGCTGGGAAATGAGCACGCTGGAGAGATAAGGCAGATGAATCATCCAGAAGGGATTGCTGCAGACCAGGCTGCCAGTCTTTGCACGGTTTTGTGGACTCAAATTTTATCCTGATTTGAAATTACGCAAAAAAAAAAAACCCCACACATTATAAATCAAAGGATAAATCAAGGCTGGAGCAGTGTCCGGGTCAAAGGCAGAGGGAACCTGGGAGCCTGGTCCCTTTCCAAACATATAAATCATCCTAAAGTGATTCCAAACTCGCTGGAATGCTTCATGAACCTTGGGAATGTTTCCAGAAGACCTGGCGTTAGTCCCAGTGCAGAATAAAAGCGCCTTGAAAATTAGATGAATTTCACCTGAAATTGCACCCATTTTCAAGGGTTTAGCTTCAAACTTCTTGGCTGTTTTTGATGCAGTATTCTCACAGAAAAGGCAGAAATATTCAAGTTTTGCAGGATTCACTTTAGGAGAATGTGTCCTAGTGCCACTGGTTCGTACTGGGATGCCAGCAGACCTCCATGCAACAGGAGCTCAGGGAAATGTTCAACAGCAGTCAGTCATGCTAAAAACAATGTTAAATTCTACTGATTTGGACAGCTGGCCATCCAATGGCAGCTGAAGGCCTGGTCAAAGGGGGCTCTGCATCAGTCATACAGAATTTTTTACTTTTTTGCATGAATCTTGGAGGAGTAGATCAAGCTCAGAGGGCCAGAGTGAGGTGGATGCCACGTCTGGGCTGGAAAAGGGAAGATGTGGGAATAGAGATGTGGAATGTCTATTAATGCATCATCCAAGCAGTGCAAGGAGTGGAAAGGTCTGGATTAGAGAAAAATAAGAAGTGATGACGTGATTATGAGGAGTTTGGGGGTGGGCTGGAGCAGCCTCTACCTACAGCTCCCTGTTGCTGTCACCATGGGGATGTGAGGAGCTGGTGCTGGTGGGGATGGGTGCTCAGGGGATGGTGTGGTACTTGCTGGATCCCCAGGGTGAAGGAGGAATTGAGAATCTGACTCCATGCTCTTAGAAGGATAATTTATTCTTTTATGTTACTATATTATATTAAAGAATGCCATACTAAAACTATACTAAAGAATAGAGAAAGGATACAGACAGAAGGTTAAAAAGATAATAATGAAAAACTCATGACTCTCCAGAGTCCTGATACAGCTGGACCATGATTGGTCACTAAGATAAAACAATTCACATGAAACCAATCAAACAATGATCAGTTGTATAAACAACCTCCAAACCACATTCCAAAGCAGCAAAACGCAGGAGAAGCGAATCAGATAATTATTGCTTTCATTTTTCTCTGAGGCTTCTCAGCTTCCAAGGAGAAGAAACCCTGGCAAAGAGGATTTTTCAGAAAATATGAAAAAGTGACAGGATGGATCACCCCAGGGCACTGTCCTAAGGGCCATCCCCACCAAGGAACTTTATCCAAACATCAACAGCATCTCCAAACCCAGCAGCAGCTGCTGCCGAGTCCCCCCTCGCTGCTGGGGGCCTGGTAGTCTCATGTACCACAATATCAGACAATTTTTTTTGTTTTTTTACACCATTTCTCGTTCCTAAGCGAACACAGCGCGTCTTCTGATCTGCATTTCCCTGCTTTGATCATCTGTTCTGCAGATCAGTTTTCCTGTTTAGAGGTACAGCAGGACACGTAATGAATGCAAATGAGATGCGGTCGCAGATAAATGTCTAGACTTCAGAGCCTAATCCTCCCAAATCTTACACCCTGATACAATGTTTTCATATTTAATACATTCTGAGGGATTTTGCTTTTATAAATAATGAACTAATCTCATCTTCAAGGCATCACTTTGCAGTTTAGGTGTTAAAAAAAAAATAATAAAAAAGCAATATTCTGTCCTCAGAAAAAGCTCTTTTAACCAATATTAACTGAGACCTCCCCTCAGATAAAGGTTTTGGCAGGCTTGTTGGGTGATGATTTTAGGAATAAAAACACTGGAAAACGACATTGTGTGAGGCAGGGCAAAAACTGGGATGAGGAGACATGGAAGGGAACTATTTGTCCAAAATTCCAGGTGTGAGGCTCTGTGGAGCAGCGTGTGTTGGTGCCAGGACAGGGGGGAAGCAGAGAAGTGCACAGATTCCTAAATAAATCCATATTCCCACAGCTGCCCTGTGGTGTGTCCTGCCAGCTGAGCAAATGGGAGGAACTGTCCTGAACGAGTACAAACTAATGAATGATTACAAAGGAATGTGCTGCCTGCCCTGTGAGAGGGATGAGCAGCAGCAGCTCCCAGCTCCTGAGCTGGAATCACCCTGCAGGTTGGAAAGGAAATGAGGCAGAAAGCATCCACATGACTCCTCATGCTCCAGCTTCACAGAGCAAGGAGAAGGTGCAAAATCAGGATGGATGTGGGGGGAATCCACCTGCAGCTCCCTGAGCTCCAGGGATGTAGGGAACAACACTGAAATAACAACAGGAATAACGGCACAGAGTTTACATGGGAGCACCGCCCCAAAAAAAGTTTTAATCCTTCTTGTTTACCCAGGAAAGAACATCAATACTGTTCAGAAACTTCTTTGCATCACTAATATTTTAAATTTTTTAATACCTTATAGTTAGCTTTGGAATGCCATAGTTAGCTTTGGAATGCCATGGCTGAGGTTTTTGTCTCCAGCAAAGGAAAGTGGCAGAGACAATTTGCTCTGAGCACATTATTGGTGTAATTCTGCTTCTCTGGCACCAACAGAGGGGTTTGCATTTCCTCCCAGATTAATGGCATTTCAAAATAAGTGGAATTGAGCCAGCATGAAAAGGGTTGGAACAGACTGCCCAGGGAGATGGGGGAGTCCCCGTGCCTGGAGGTGTCCAAGGAGTACCTGGATGTGGCACCCAGTGCTCTGGGCTGGGTAACAAGGTGGGGATCAATCACAGGTTGGACTTGGTGGTCTTGGAGGGCTTTTCCAACCTCAGTGACTCTGATTCTGTGAGAATTCCTGGGATTTTGAGATGTGGGTGCTCAAGGCTGGGTAAGGGCACAGCAGAGCCTGGATGTGATGCAGGGAGATGTGGCTCGGGCATCTTTTGGAACAAGAATGTCTCTTTTGCTATTTGTCATCTAAGTGGCACAATTAAAGCCTCCCTTTAGCACAGCAAGCCCCAAAATCCACCCAGAGGAGTGGAGAGGAGCGTGGCTGTGGAGAAAACTGCTGACAGCAGAGCTGCTGCTTTTCCATCCTGCACACAAATCCCACCTAATGGCATCCCCAGAGAGGAGCCAGAGCCTGTCCCTCCCTGTTTCCCTGTGCAGACACACACACACAGCTTCAGCAGCTCCTCGAGCACAGCACAGTCCAGGGAGAGGATTTTAAATGATTGACCGTGGCAAGAGAATAGTTTTAAATTGGGAGCAGAAGCAAAGCTGGAGCCTTTCCAGGTCAGAGAGAAAAATAAGTTTCTCCCAAGGATGAGTCTGTCTCTCTGGCAAGATTTTCTCTTGCTGCCTCACATGGGGACCAGCTTCAACATCCCACCCCAGTGATGGGATTGGGGAAATCTCAGAAGAAAAGGCCCCTCGTCCTGGCCTTGCTGCAAAACCCTTGGGCAGCAAAGCAGCAGAAGGCATCAAGCCCCCCCAAAATTGTGTCTCTTGCAGGGGGCTTTTGGCAACCAGCCACAACCCCCTGGAGTGGGAACCCCCCAGCATCCACCTGTCCTCAGAAATCCCCTAATTCCCTTTGCTGGGCTTCAAGATGCTCTTAACCAGCATTCAACAAATTGAGTTCAAAGGGACCAAGGCTCCTATTTAAGCGATTTTCCTGGGTGGAAGTGTTTTAACTCATACTTTACTCCTGTGAGGAGCCCCTGCACACTGCCAGGCTGCTCCCAGGAGTCCCTGTTTGCACAGTTTAGCCATAATTACTTTCTGCTCTTTCTCCAGCCAGCCTCCAAGCACTTCTTTGCAAGGGGAATTGCTATTCCCTTGTCAGGAGATGGGATGCTGGTGTAATTGAGAGAGAACACCAGCCTGGTTTTGACTGAGGCTCTTTTCTCCCTCCCTCCCACTCACTACTTATTGTATGGGAAGGAGAAGCCCTCAAGACATGCTGGACAGACTCTTGGAAATAACCTTTTTCATCTCAAAGATCCTGCTGAATTTTAGATTAAAAAGGAAGCTTTTCTTTCAATAATGTATTTCCCCCTTGGCTCTGTGGCTATCAAGTAACTTTCCCTGAACAGAAAGCTCAAAAGATGAAGCTTCCCCAAATTCAGATTCATGAACTGAATCTCTTTCCTCCCAGAAGCCTGGCTGGAGAGAGGAAAGGCAATCAGGGCATGAATTTCATATTAAGAAGAATAAATAAAGCAGAACCTCTTTTATTTCATTCCTTCTGGCTGGGCAGGTGAGCAGGGGTTATTAAGCACTGCTTAAATCAGCACATCTGGAAGGAGAGGGTCACCCAGCCCACAGACCCTGAGCAGCTGCAGCCACCAACAATGGGAGACCTGAGCCCCTGGAATGGGGGTGCTGGGCCTTGGGGGGAAGCTTAAACACAGCACTGCAGTGTGGGCAGTGCTCTGAGGGCCAAAGAACACCACATAAGCTGTGCAATCCTCCCCTGTGGCTCTGCCCTCTCCACATCTTTAAATCTCTGCAGAGCATCAGCAGGAGCAATGGCCTGGCCAAGGGAACCTGTGCCAGATCTGTGTCTGATCTGACACCTGGGTGTGGAGGGGACACAGCACTGGCAGCACACTGAGGACAGGGCACAGGCTGGTCCTCAGAACCCCTGGAATCTCAGGAAACACAAACCTGCAGCTTCCCCAACACTGCTCTTCACAGGCGCGATTTCAGCGGAGAACCTGAAGGGGAAATTTTGTAGTGAAGAAATTTTTGGGGAACCCCAGGCATTGACCCCCACCCCCACTCCCCTGCGAGAGCTGAGCTCTCAGGAAAGGCAGGAGTGAAACAGATCACCTTGATAAAGGCAAAAATGCCACCTGAATGCATTGGGGCCCTGTGTGAGCACTGCAGGTGTGTGTGTAACCCCTGCTAGGCTGAGCCCTGCAGGAACACATCCCCAGTGCCCCACAGCAGCACATCCCCAGTGCCCTGCAGGAACAAATCCCCACAGCAACACATCCCCAGTGCCCTGCAGGAGCACATCCCCAGAGCAGCACATCCCCAGTGCCCTGCAGGATCACATCCCCACAGCAGCACATCCCCAGTGCCCTGCAGGAACACATCCCCTCAGCAGCACATCCCCACAGAAGCACATCCCCATAGCAGCACACAGTGCCCCACAGCAGTGTCCCCCAGTGCCCCACAGCAGCACATCCCCAGTGCCCTGCAGCTCCTGCACCACTGCAGTCAGTGCTTGTGGGGGGCTCAGGAGTGGGGGTTCCCTGCCAGGCTGCTGGGGGGACACGTCAGTGGCATGGAAGAGGGAACAAAATGCAGCCACTTAGAAAAAGGAAACATTCCCAACAGGAGCTGCAGGTTTGGGGCTGGGCTCTGCCGGGGGCTGCACCAGGTGCTCCAGAAGAGGAGGAGGAGGAAGGCAGAGGCTGGCTGAGCTCATGGCTCCCAGATGGGCTTCACCTGGGATTGGCTCACCTGCTTCTGGTTTTGATGTTCCTGGAAATCCCACCCAGCCTGAAGCCTCAGCCCAGCTGCACATCAGTGAGCCTTGTCAGGGTTAATGATGCCAATATTTGGCTGAACTGATTCCTGCTGCAATTCCCCCCAGACCAATTGTTTTCCTGCCACTGGAGCTGTATAATAATCACCTGGGAAGCCCAGGTAACCCCCAGAACCTCTCATTTCCCTGTTAGCAGCACACAGGTAGCAGTGGCTGTGTCAGGCAGTGTTCTCTCCTCTTGGGCTGAGAAATAATGGGAAGCTCCTCGGGAGGTGATCTGACCTGCAATAAGGAGCCCAGCAGCAGGTGCACCTGGGGAGAATATTGATGGCTGGATTTCATTTCAGGGGCTGCATTCCCACACGTGGGCACAGATAGCACAGAGCTGTGATCAATAGATGGACTGGGTTGGTTTTCAGGGCACCAGCAGAGGATTCATTCTGCAGCTGCAGACCCTGTTACCATGCAAACACGCTGATTGCTTTGTTTATACAAGCAGCACAAAAAAAACAGGCACTGATCTCTGCTCTCTGTGACAGGGATGGGTCCCAAGGGAACGGCTGTGCTGGTGAGGGGGGGGTTAGATTAAATATTAGGAAAAGGTTCTTTCCCCAGAGTGTGTTTGGGCACTGCCCAGGTTCCCCAGGGATTGGTCATTACCCCAAGGCTCCCAGAGCTCCAGCAGCATCTGGAGAACGCTCTCAGGGATAAGGTGGGGATTGCTGGAGTGTCTGGGCAGGGCCAGGGGTTGAACTCTATGATCCTTGTGGGTCCCTTCCCACTCAGGACGTTCCATGATTCTATATAATTCTATGAAATTAAACAAAGGGCTTGAATTCCTTCTGCTTTTCATTCTGCCTAACCCTAAACTGCAGAGGGCAGGCAGTCCAGACAACAACCATGATTCATTCCTGGCACAGCCTATTTTTGACACAACAGCAGCAGCCAACAATTTGCAACTCCATAAACCGGATGCCTGATTCTAATTTATGTGTGAGCTAATGGATCGTTGCTCCTGTAATAAACTGCTCAGAGTGGGCTGGATTTATCAGCAAGTGGAATGCCCTTTACACATTTTTATTTAATTTTGCTTTATTTCGTGAGGTGCCAAGTCAACAAATGATTAAATATGAGCAAATATTTTTCCACTGGAGTTTTATCAAGGTACCAAATCCTGTTAAGGGTTGGGATGTAATTGATTCTGGAAGCAAAGCTTGTTTTCCATCAGGGTTCTCAATTAAAATAAATAAAGAAATAAATAAAGGGGGTTTCCCTTCTGAGTAAAACAGGAGGTTACAGAGTGCGTTGTGCCTGGAAAATAAATAGAGAACTTGCTGAGATAACAGAGGTTTTGGATGGGATTTTGCACAACCCTGTTCTCACTGTCAGTGCCCTCAGGAGACATTGGCCTCCCTTATCCATTTGGGAAGCTGTCCCTGCCTGTTGCTGCTCAGCAGCCTTCCCCTGTGGGGCACAAATCAGAGTCCCTGCTCCCCAAAGAGTCACTGGTCTCTCTGTGCCCCCTTTTCCCCTCCAGGGGAAGGGAGGAACTGGCACATCCCAGCTCGCACCCAGGGAAGTGCCGCCTTCAGGAGCCCATCCCCTCCCCAGCTGCTCCTTCTGCCTCACAGAAGGGCAGCAATTGCAGGAGAAGGTTTTAGGCAGCTTGGGGAAGGGGTAGGAGACGTGCAGAGGGGGGGCAGAGAGCATTAAGGAGGCTGCTGGACACGGAGCATTAAGGAGGCTCTGGCAGTTCATTAAACGCTCCCAGGAGCCACAGCCGGGCGCGGTTTATGGTGGCCAGGGCAGAGGCTAAAGTGCTTCCTTTGGCAGATCCGTGTGATTTAAGGCCCCAGGTCCATCAGGTCGAACCACAAACTGTGCTGGAGTTACTGTCAGTCACTGTTATAAACACTGGAGTCACCAGGGCTTGGGAAAACCCCGCTCCCCATCCTCCCTGCAGCATTCCCAAAGCACCCATGGCAGTATCCCTTCACCCAGGAAAGGATTTGGGGTGAGAAAACCTCAAACCTGCCTGAAGAAGGTGACAGTGTCCCAAACCACAGAGGAGCTGGAGGCTCCTGAGGGAGCTGGGGTTGTTTAGCCTGGAGAAAAGGAGGCTCAGAGGTGACCTTATCACTCTACAACTTCCTGAAGGGTGGCTGTGCTCAGGTGGGGTTGGTCTCTTTCTCCAGGAACTGACAGAACCAGAGGACACAGTCTCAAGCTGTGCCAAGGGAAATATACACTGGATATTAGGAATTTTTTTTTTTTACAGAAAGAGTGATAAAGTTCTGGAATGTTCTGCCTGGGGAGGTGGTGGAGTCACCATCCCTGGGTGTGTTTAAAACAAGCCTGGATGTGGCACCAGGTGCCAGGGTTTAGTTGAGGTGTTGGGGCTGGGTTGGACTCTATGATCTTGAAGGTTTCTTCCAACCTTGTGATTCTTTCTCAGCTGCTCCTGCCCAGCCTTGAGGGCAGCTCAGCTCGGGGGTTGCAGCTCAGCAAGGAAAGGGTTCGTGCTCGGGATTACCTGAGTCATATTTGCTGCTGTTCTGTGCCTGAATTTTCCCTCTGGCTCGCCAATGCTGCCACCTATAGTGACTGTGCAGCAGCGAGCAGCTCCGGGAGCTCCTGAAGCCGCACCTGGGCTCGGCAGTTGGGAAGGAGCCTCTGGAGATGTCCAGAGAGCACAGAACAGACCGGGGTATAGAGCCCAGCCTGCCCCCTAACAACCCCTGCAGCACACACAGAAACAAGGGAAATGTTTGCTTTTTTGAAGTGGCTGCACTGCATTCCATCTTCAATGCCATTGCAGTGTCCCCCCAGCAGCCAGGCAGACACCCCCCACTCCTAACCCCCCTACAAGCACTGACCCAGGACTATAACAAGAGCAGAATCCTCCTTTACCATTTTTCTACTCAAAGAAATGAAAGGAAATACAACCAGATTAGCTCAGAAATAACAACGGGTTAACTCATTCTAAATCAGGACAGACTTTCAATAAACAAACACCTGAAATACCAGAGTCTTATAGGGAGCCTTGGAATTCTGTCAGAGCTATGAGAGGGTAAAGGACAGAACCTGGGCAGGTGAGTTTTGTTTGCCAGGGTAAAGGGCTGGTGTTGCTGTTCAGGGGCCTGTGGCCAGGAGTGGCCAGCTGGCTCCTGAAATTCCTCATTGCTCAGGATGCCTCCCAGACCCAAGCTGGCACTGTTGTCTTATATATCACAACAGTTCTATTATCATTATATGTTGTCTTATATATCAAGAGATCTTTTATCATTACGGTACAAGGATTCCATAGCCTCAGAGTTTCATACCTCCTTGATGTTTTCTCACAGGCATCACCTCTAAGCACTGACTCTTCTTGGTCCTTGCAGCAGCCATCTGACTCCTCTGATTCCCACCAATCCACTCTTTTGTACCACTAGTTCTTATTTGCTACAGGTATTGCCTGTTGTCATCCGGCCTGCTCCTAATCTTTAGTAATAGGGCCCAGCTGCATACTCATTGGGGGATAAGATTACATTCTACTTTACCCTCATTTTACCCATACTATGTCCCCCTACATGGCACCACTTGCCATGGGCTGGTTTGACAGTGCCAAGTGGCTCCTGCAATCTGCCATCAGGAACCTGGCCTGGTGAGTTTTGTTTCCCTGGGAAAAGGGCCACTGTTGGTGTTCGGGGGCCTGTGGCCCGGAGTGGCCGGCTGGCTCCTGAAATTCCACATTGCACAGGATGCCTCTCAGACCCAAGGTGGAACCACTGCCAGCTCGGGCTGCTGTGACAGTGCCAAGTGGCTCCTGCAATCTGCCATCAGGAACCTGGTCTGGTGAGTTTTGTTTACCAGGAGAAAAGGCTGGCATTGTTGTTCAGGGGCCTGTGGCCTGGAGTGGCTGCCTGGCTCCTGAAATTCCGCAATACGCAGGATGCCTCGCAGAGAGGCTTCCACTACAGCTTTTTCCTTGGATCCAACCTTAGCATAAAGCACTGTTTACTGCCTAGGGTTAGGATAAGGGTTAGAGCAAGGGTTAGGGTTTTTAAATGAGAAAGCCCAGAGCTCCAGGCACCCTGCAGTTGCAAAAGGGGAACACAAAACTGCCAAAATCCACCATCCTCCACAGCTTTTTCCTTGGAATCAGCCTTAGCCCTAGGCTGCATTTACTGCCAAGGGTTAGGGTGAGGGTTTGGCCTAGGGTTAGGGTTTTGAAACCACAAAGCCCAGAACTCCAGGCACACTGCAGCTGCAAAAGGCATCCCAAGGGGAACACAAAGAACACAAGACCTGCCATCCTCCACAGCTTTTTCCTTGGAATCAGCCTTAGCCCTAGTCTGTATTTACTGCCTAGGGTAAGGGTTGGGTTTGTCCTAGGGTTAGGGGCTTAAAACCACAAAGCCCAGAGGTCCAGGCACACTGCAGCTGCAAAAGTCATCCCAAGGGAAACACAAAACGGCCAAGACCCGCTGTGCTCCACAGCTTTTTCCTTGGATCCAAACTTAGCCTAAGGCACTGTTTACTGGCTAGGGTTAGGGTTTTTAAACCATAAAGCCCAGAGCTCCAGGCACACAGCAGCTGCAAAAGGCATCCCAAGGGGAACACAAAACTGCCAAGACCCGCTGTCTTCCATGGCTTTTTCCTTGGAACCAGCCTTAGCCCTAGGCTGCTTTTACGGCCCACCCAAGCTGGTGTTCAAGCTGTTTGCAGCTGCAGTGTGCTTGGTGGTCTGGGCTTTGTGGTTTTCAAAACTCTAACCAGGTTGCTGGTGTCCATGTGCAGGAGTGAGTTTGCACTGTCAAACCAGCCTGAGTTGGCAGTGGTTCCAGCCTTCCTGGAGTGGGCACCAGCACAACCCCAGCCTTACTGGAGCCCCAACAGCCACTGAGGAAGGGCCAGCAGCACAGACAGCCCCCACCTGCCCTTCCCTCCATGGCTGAGTCAATCCAAGCCTCAGGGAAGCAGCTGATGCTGCCCTTCTGTACCTCAGCCTTCCTCACCCACGCCTGCTCCTCTTCCTTGTGCTTCCCTTTTAATCTGCTGCCTTCAGAGCTGCCCTCTCCTTCCTTGGATGAATTTTTCTGTTCTGCTGGGCACAGGCAGCCTGTGCACAGTCGGGGTCTGGGCTGCCAAGGAGAAGGAGAAAGACAAAGACACATCTCTAACAATCTGGCTCTCTGGGCAGCCCCAGCTCTGCCATCCTGGCAGGGCCAGGCCAGGACTGCTGCAGGTGCAGACACAGACAAAGCTGCTGATCACTGTCCAGATAAATGAAATCACAGAATGTGTTGGGTTGAAGCTCATCCAGTGCCACCCCCTGCCATGGCAGGGACACCTTCCACTGTTCCAGGTGGCTCCAAGCCCCATCCAGCCTGGCCTTGGACACTTCCAGGGATCCAGGGGCAGCCACGGCTTCTCTAGACAACCTGTGCAAGGGCTTCTCCACCGTCACAGTGAAGAATTGTGTAAATTACTGTAAATATTCAAGATATGCTAATTCAGCCATCCCTGCACCAGCCTCCATTGCTGCTGCTCTGCCTTTGAAGCCAAACTCTGGATGTTTTCAGGTACATTTCTGGTTGTCCCTTCCCTACCAGACACGGTGTGTTCCTCTAGGATTTCCAGCCCATGCAGAGCAGCCCATAAATATTGCATATTTTTTTGTTTTAATTTGAAGCTGTCTTGCACACTGAGCTGTCTAATCCATGGAACATCTGCTCCAAGCAGGCAGCAATCTCTTAAATGCCACTGTGCACTTAAGGCAGCTCTGCAGGAGCCCCTGGAAGAATTTAACTGATATAACGCACCTCCCACAGCTCGAGCTAATGATCACAATACAAATGACATTTGCATGCTATGATATTCCTTTTGTGCAGGAGGCAACCTGCACCCCAGCATCCATTCACTGCTGGCAGCTTGTTTGCTCTCTGGCTGAACATTTTATCCCAGCCCAGGTGATGCTGCCCACTGCCCCAGCAGGTGCTCCTGCTGCCCCTCAGGGTTCTCTTCTGGGTGTTGTGGCTCCTTCCATGCTTGGGGGGGACTGGAGGGTTTTGGGGACCCCTGGAAAGGGGATGTGGAACAACACCACAGCCCCCATGGTGGGGAGTGGGTGCTCTCTGCTGGTTTTGTGCTGTGGTGTGGCAGGGCTGCTTCCCATGGTGTCAGAACTCAGTGCATCCCTCTGGGTGTCCAGAGTGGCCAAGGACCCCACCAGGGACCTCAGAGACCCTGGCACACAGCCCAGAACACCTGGGGATTTGATTTTGACCCCTGGAGCAAGTTACCAGCTTTGTATGAGGGCCTGAAAGTCACAGAAGTTTGAATAGTATAATAATAAAATGATCACAGGGTGAAAATGTAGATTTTAGGATTTTTGGTATGGGGGTTATGGGGACAAGATGGAGGAACTTGGGCGTGTCCAGCCTTTCTCCTTCTTCTTCTTCTTGTTCTCCATTTTCTGCAGTGATGTTGGCACTTTGGGGTTGGTTTAGAGTAGAAGTGCACTGTCTAACACAGGTGATGGGTATTGGGAATTAAGTGTAAATATGTTCTATGTAGTTTGTAGTATAAAAGGACAACACCACCCTTGGGGTGGTCAGAGTGCCTGTGGCTGCCCTGCTGAGCAGACCTTGGCTGGGCAGAAAGAAAATTTTATAGATAAGAATTAATAAACAACCTCAAGAGCGAAAAGTGAAGAGCCCAGACTCGTTCTTCAGTTGTGTGGGCTGAAGCAGAGACATCCTGCACATCTCAGGGCAGCAATTAACAACAGCAACCTGAGACCATGGGATGCTTTTGGGATGCCCAAAATCTATCCTGACCCTTAAGGCAGCTGCTAATCCTCCTTTGCAGGGCTGAGACATCAAAATCTGGGAAAGGGAGAAGTGCCAGTGCTGCTCCAGAGCTCCCCACCATGACCCTCAGCAGCACCAGCAAATCCCTTCAGTTCGTGTCTTTCTGCCTGATATTTTTCCACTCTTAATTTGCTTTGTTTTAATTGATTGGGGTCTCCTGTGGCGTAGCAGCTTATTGGAAAGGAAGGCAGTAAGGTACAAAAAGAAAAACCAGCCCTAATATTTACTCTCTTGCCTCAGGGATTTGCACAGCTCCCCTGCCCCAGTCCTTAATGACACAAACCTATAATGGTTCAACTACTGCAGCCCAAGGGACTCAAAATCAATGGCATGATGTTGAAATTACAGAAGATTTGTTGAAAAATGTTGTTTCCTATTGTTTGCTCACTGCAAATCCCGGCAGTCTCGCCAGAGCCAGTTCATGCACTGAAAGCTCCCAGCTGGCAGCAGTTTAACAGTGGCATCAGGGCTGTAAAATGCACTTTTAGGTCAGTGTCTGCCAGCAGCATGAGCCATGGGGAGGGACAGAGAGGCAGGAACTGGGGGTCCTGCTTAGAACCAGGCTTAGGGGAAATGTTTCCTTTTTCTAAGTGGCTGCATTGTGTTCCCTCTTCCATGCCACTGGCAAGGGTCCCCCACTCCTGAGCCCCCTGACTGACTCAGGACTGTCACAGAGCAGAATCTTCCTTTGCCTTTTGTTTACTCAAAAAAAAAAAAAAAAAAAAGAAAAAAGAAAGAAAGAAATTACAACAGGATTAGCTCAGAAATAGCAACGGGTTAACTCACTCTGAGTCAGGACAGACCTTCAGAAGAGAAATACCTGAAATCCCTCTCCCCTGCCTGCCATCCCCGGGCTCCACAAAGCAGCCAACAAGACAGATTCTAATGGGACTTACATTCAGGAAGACAAAAAGAGGGGAAAATGGAGAAACTGAATTAAAAATGCTTCCAGAGCTGAGGTGCCAGACAAGATAAATAGGGATCATCATTCCTCCACTCGGGGAGGTGCTGCCACAGCGCTGCTCACCTGGGCAAGGCAGAGGTAAAATTAATGCCACCACAGGCACATTAATGCCACCACAGGCACATTAATGCCACTCACCCCCCAGCCCATTTGTCTCCTGCTGCTGCGTTCCAGGCCAGCCCAAACACCTTCCCTGTGCTGCAGGCAGCCAAGGCAGGCAGGAGTTTGGTTTTTCACTGGTGACCACCACCAGCTGCCCCCAGATGTGGGGCTGGAGCTGGGCAAGCCCTGTCCCAGAGCCCAAAGGCAGCACAGGAGGGGAGAGAGCAGCAGAGTGGTGGCAGAGGGATGTACATCCATCCAGGAAGGGGACATGGGGACCTGGGGGATGCCTCCAGCCAGGCAGTGGAGGTGGGGACCAAAATTGGCTGCTCTGTGTTGGCCCAAAAGTGGTGCTGGAGAGGAGCTGAGCTCCCTGTGTGAGCCCCAGGCTGTGTCTTGGGAACAAGCCCCCATCTCTCCCTTCCAGTGCCAGAATTCAGGGCTGTCCCACTGTCAGAGCTCGCCAAAGGCCAAAGGGGCTCTCTCCTGTGCCCTTGTCCTTCTGCAGAGTCCTCCAGGTGACATTTCAGGAGAACTGGAAGCTGTGAAATTAAGCATCGGGAGCTCAATCCATTAGCGTCCTGACAAGCCTTTCAGAGATTTACAACGGGTTTTACCACCTGCTGAAGGTGCAGCAATGAATTTCCATCTCTAACTCATTCTTGGGCCAAGATTTACAGCTGCCATCAGCCCCGTGCTGTCACTCAGTCCCCTCCGACCAGGTGGGGAAAGGTCACTTTTTAGGGACACAAATGACGAGGCTGTGACCAAGCCACCTGCCAGGCTCCACCTGTCCTGAGCCTGTCCCCAAAGCAGAGACCAAGAGCCTCAGCAGGGGGAGGATTAACTTCCCTGTGACCCCTGAGAGACCCTCAGGAGCTCAGGGGATTCGTGTCACTGCTCACCTCTTGCAGGGATTTCCTAAATCCATGGAGTTTGGAGCCAAAAAGAAAAGGGATGTGAAGGAGACAGGGCTCTGCTTGCTCCCAATATTTATTGCCAATGAAACCTCCTGCAATTTGGGATCCAAAATCCCTGCCAGCTTCCCATACTCCACAATATTTTCCCAAATATTGCGATCCCAGCATGGCAGCCCTTGTCTTTGGAAGCTCTTCTGTGCCTGAGGGCCCTCCCTGCTCACACATTTCCCTGCTGTTTAGTGTAAATCTCATCTCTTAATTTCACTCCCTTCCTCTTTCAGATAAATCTCTCCCCATCCTTATGCCCAGGATCTGCCAGGAGGAATTTTATCCTCGCTTTACACACTGCTCTTTTTTTTGGGTGCTACAACATAACGCGCTTACTGAAAAATAAACCTTTTCATAACTCACAAGAACAGCAATAGAACACAAGTAGGAGCTTATAAAGGGAGAGAAATAAAAGATGAATCTCCTCCTATTTTACACTGCAGCATTTAATACATGGCAGTGGCTGTTCCTGTTGCCTCTGGAGTTTATCAGCAGCTGTAAAGAGCCCTCCATGTACACTCACAGCAACCTGCCCTGTACAGGGAGACAGAGCAACTGGTAAACTCAGGGGCCAGTGAAATTAGCTCTAAACAAACCTAAAATCACAGCCCTTGGGAAGAGAAGGAGAGAGACAAGACAGGCACAGACAGTTTTTCCTCGGCTTGCACCAAGCGGAGCTGCCGCGTGTGAATGACAGCAGGAGAAATTTCAACATAAAAATAAAATTTAAAAGCCCAGATTAGTGGCCTCTGGGAGCTCCCCCTGAGAAAAACCAGGCTGGGATATCCCAGGCTGCTGCACACGTCTGAGGCTCATTTCCAAAGGGGACCTGGAGCCGCACAGCTGGATATTAAATGGATATATCCATCTCTGCGGGCGGGCAGCCATTAGCGTGGAGCCTTTGTGTTACAGCAATTCCCAGGTGAGGGAAGCCCGAGGGATGGGGGACAGGAGGCAGCAGGGAGGGTCCTCCCCGCACTGGGGCATCCCATCCTCGGCCAGGATCCCCCAGCTGCGGGATCAGGGCAGCTCCGAGGGGAATCCTGCAGGAGCCTGGGAGCCTCTGCACGCTCCAGGTGTGCTCACAGGAACGGGGACTCCGGCTCCAGGGCACACCCCAGGTGACTGTCAGGAAAATGAATCCACAAACACATGAGGTTTGTGTCCAAAGAGGAGACAGAGGAGTCCTGGAACTTTATTCCAATAAAGGGAGAGGCCATGGGGCATTTCCCATGGGGTCTCTCAAAATTTTGGAGGACGCAGCCTCCTTTTTATCCCAATTTCCCAGCTGCATTTCCTTTCTCTCTTTCCCCATTGGCTGAGGTACTTGAGAGGTACAAACTTCCCAAAACACCTATTACAGGCCCCCTTCCAATGCATAACCCCCTTTTCCTTTTCCTTGTGTCAATCAGTGGAATTCCTATGGAATGTATGGTTCTTCCCATTGTTTCTTTCATCTCTCAGTATCCAGTTTTATTTATCAGCAGACCTACAGTTTGTTTGCAAAGACAAATCCCTCTCATTCCATTTATCAATCAGTGGAATCCTTCCCATTGTTTCTTTTATCTCTCAGTGCCGGTTTTATCTACCCACAGTTTGTTTGTAAAGACAAATCCCTCATTCCTTTCATCATGAACCACCTCACGAGGAGGTGGCAGCCCCTGCGTGTCCCACGCCCCCCATGCCGTGGCTTTGCTGTTGATTTCCATCTTCAAACCCCTCCTTGAAGCCACACACCCCTGGTGCAGGTGCAGTGTCCCTGCAGCAGTGACACAGAGCTGTGACAGCCCCTGGACATGGGCAGGACATGGCCCTGCCTCTTGGGAGAGCCCCCGGCACAGGATCTGTCTAAATGCCCCAATCTGGCTGGACAAAGCCCCAGTCTGGCTGGATCTCCCTTCTCTCCCCTCATTTCTCCCACTGCCCTTGGGTTTTTCCTGCTGCTCTTTTGCCAGATTCTTTGCACAACGCGTTTGGCCCTGGGTTGCTGTGGGAGCTTCTCTCCCTTCCCCGACGCTTGGCTGCACCTTGGGGACACCCAGGGTAGGACAGGCCCCGTGGGGTTCAGGCCTGCTTGGTGTCATGACACCTTCCCATGGGATTTTTGGGGCTCTTTTCTCTCTAACCACAACCACCCCAGAGTTACCTGGAGCAATGGGAGGTGGAAAACGCTGGGGGAAGGGAGATTTGTTCCTTGGCACCGTCCTTATAATGCACATGGGGAAATTAACTTAAAGCCTGGGTTATGAAGAGAGCTAATTAGTTAATCCATGTAAAGTGCTTTAAGACTCTGGAATGAGGGGGAAGAATAGCTAATGAGGGAGCTCAGACAGGGCTCTCCTGATGCAAAGTGAATTTCTGACAAGAAATCCTTACTGTACAGAACGGAATTAAATTCAAGGGCTCGTCTAAAAGAAAAAACCTCAGAATTGATCACATCCCAGTGAATAAAGACAGTCCATCAGTTCAAGGGCATCTTACATGGATATCCATGCCCACTAATTATTCTGCTTGAAACCAGCCTTCCTGGCAGATTCCCAGAGTCGATGCATCGAGGACCTCTGTGTCAACATTAGCTTTATACCAGACGGATAATTGGTGGTAAGTACCCAGAGCTGGACTGTGCTGGACAACATAATGGCAAAAAATTAAATTCTTCCAACAAAATAGCTCTTTGCAAGCATGTCCAAGCAAACCAGGCTCGGGAGAGAGTTCCTCTGTGAGGCAGCACAATTACAGAGCAATTAGAGGGGTGAACTTCAGCAGCTCACCTGCACAACACCTATTTTTCTCCTCTACAATCATCTGTCAAGGCTTCAAACAGTTCCTTTGTTCCAAACAACAGTCACTGGCTGAATTACCACCAGCAAGAGCACTGTACAGCCATACAGCCAGCAGGAATCTGGGAATGGTGTCTCACAGCATTTGCCAAAGGCAAATATTCATTTCTGGCCGAACCCTGCACTTTTTAGAAAAATTGTTCTCTCCATGGGCTCTCCCAGGAGAAATGATTTGCACCTCTGAGCACTGGCCATGTTGGTACCCAGGAGATGATATTAATGTCTCCATTGGGCTCTGCAAGCACCAGTGTGGGGAGAGCATCCAAACTGGGCAGTGCTCGCTGGGGAGTGGGGCTGGGTGTCACCTGCTGGAGCAGCCCTGTCCCCACCCTCAGTGGCAGCTCCAGGGGTACCAGTGCTTGGCAACAGGAACAGGAAACCTTTGTTCCCCTCCATGGGTGCTCAGGGCCCTGCAGCCCTGAGACAAACCCTGTGCATGTTTGTTTTAACCCCCTCCTTCCCTCCCTTTGGCTCTCATGTGAGCAGTCTCTGGGTGCTGGTAACCGGCAGGGAATGGCTGAGCTGTCCCTCCCTGGGGAGTTCCATGGCAGGGGAAGATCAGGCCAGACCTTAGGAAAAGGTTCTTCACCCACAGGGTGAACAGGCTCCCAGGAAAGTGGTCAAGGAGCAGCTGAACAACACTCTCAGGGACTGTTGGGGTGCCCTGTTCAGACCAGGAGATGGCTGTGATGATCCTCACATGTCCCTCCCAGCCTGGGATTTGCCATGACTCTGTGATTCTAAGATGCCATGGCTGTGCCCTGGGAAGCCTGACAGTACTGCCCTTCTCCCTCCCACCCTGCACTGCTGCTGGACTGATCCTTGGGATGCTGGGACAGGGGGATCCATCCCTGGAGGTGTCCAAGGTACACCTGGATGTGGCACTCTGAGCTGTGTGACAAGGTGGACACCAGTCACAGGTCGGACTCAGCCATCTTAGAGATTTCTCCCCACCTAAATGCTTCTGTGGTTCTGTGACCCCAGGATGCTGGAATCTGGAGAACCCCAGGATTCTGCAATGTGGAGAGCAGCCAGACCCACCACCCTGGGGTTCACTTGCTGTCACAGCCACTTGGCCACATGGAAAGGCCGAGCTGTACCGGGCTGTGCAGAGCTGCAGCGAGCTCCCACTCCCCTGAGTGGCACAAGAGGGAAGCAGAGGTGACAGTGATGCAGCAGACTTGAATCAGTTTGGCTGCTCTGTCTAGTGAACGGCACAAATTGGATTATGTTGTGAAGTTTCCAATGAGGACAGCTCTGCTGTTTGAGTGGCATTTCCATATTCTGTCAAGCAACCCACATGCCCATAAAATCTGATAAGTTTTCTCGGTCATCACTTTGTGTATTTTTATGAGTCTATTAAAATGTGATTTACATTTTTCCAATTTCCCCCCCCCCCCCTTTCCCCTTCAATATGCCCAAGGGATGGGTGAATTAGATTGGAGGGAGCCCAGGACCATATGGCCAATTGGATTAGGCTCTCCTAAGTGCTCGGCAGAAAGTAATAGGGGTTTTAAACCTGGATCCCAAATTCTGGATGCCTGTCTTGTCTGAATTGCCAAACAGCTCTGTTTGATAAGGCTGTTGTGGAGTGCTGGGGCCAGTGGTGTGGTGACAAGGATGCCCAAGGTGTGTCCTGGCAGCTGACTGGTGACAAGGACCTCAGGGCTGGTGCTGGGATGGCACCTGAGGCACGTGGCCACCTCCACCCCCTTCCTCACACTCTGGAATTAATCACCAGTAAATCGTTGTTCAAAGCCAGTATTTTTAGTCAGAACAACACTTTCTGTTTGAGTCGACAGAAGTGGGAGTTGTGCTTCCTGTGTTTCTGCTTGCTCAGGGCAAACGCTCCGGGTTCCCGGGACAAGACCACAAAGGAGATGCTTGTGCTGCTGGATGGAAATTTCCTTTCAAATTTGAGAGAATATTTGTAGGAATTCCTTTCTCTGCTATTTGCTCAGCTCTGCTAACAACGGGCTGCCAGCCGGGTTCAAGGACAGACGAGCAATGGGCTCTGAGCAGCCGCTGTAATTCTCTTTGCTCTGAAGAGACAGAGGGAGATTAATAGAAAAAGCAGCAGCAGGAGGATTTGTCAAGAAAAATAATCATTTTCAGGCCAAGAAGGCTTTGCTATCTTGATAGTGAGCAAATGGCAAGAGCAAAAGGCCTCCTGAGCCTGCCCCTTGTTACTGAAAGAAGAAAATTAAGGCAATTGCAGTTGAGCAGAAAACTAACATTTGGCTTTTTGCCCCCTCAGCTGCTTTCCTTGTCCCCAAGACCCTCCCAGCCCCCTGCCCAGGGCCAGGAGCTGTTTTCCAGCCCATGCTTTTATCCACAGAGCCATGGGCAGCTTTGGCTCTGATTGTCCCCAAGCAGCACTGAGGCACCACAGGTGGCTCCTGCCACCCTACAGGGAGAGCCCGGGGACCAGGGAGGGACAGCAGGGACCAAGGAGGGACAGTGGGGACCAGGGAGGGACAGCAGGGACAAGGGAGGGACAGTGGGGAGCAGGGACAGGCAGTGCTGGCCGTGCTCTCCGTGCAGGGGGGGTGGCAGGGAGCAGGCAGGGCAGTGGGTGGTGAGGGCAGGGACGGTGTTTCAGCACCTTCCAGCCCCAAATGTTGGCTGGAGCACCCAGGACCCCCTGGGCACCGTCCCCAGGGGATGCAGGTGTGACACAGCTCATCCTGCAAAAGGGCAGCAGAGGGAGGAAGGCACAGTGCAGGTTTTGCTGCCCCATTCCCCTTCTCTCCATAGACAAGGGAGCAATTTACACTGATTAACAGCCAAAAATGATCCAGGTTCACTCTGCACCTCCAGTGGCAGCACATGTGTTTTGTTTGTTTTCATTCTCCAGCAGCCTCTGTATCCCCTGACACTTTTCTGCTTGTAAACAGTCGAGTATCACATTCCCCCTGTGGAAACTGTGGAAACCAGGGTCGACAAAAACCTGAAATCCACCTTATTCCTTCCCCCCCGCCCCCTTTTTGCAGCTGTGCTGCAATTTCAATTACCATATGCCTTGTTTTGCCCCCAGGGAATGGTGGTGAGCGAGGAGCAGGGGAAGTGTGGCAGGTAATGAAAGACACGTTCTCATTTCTGCTCCAGCAGATAGTGCAAGTGCCCATTAAAGGCTGAAATTAATTGTTTAAATTGTTCTGAGCAGCATTTACGGCGATCTCCTTGTCGGTGCAGCTGGGCACTGCCTTTCAAAAGCTTTCCCTGCACTATCTGCAGCCCAACATTCCAGCAGCGAGTGTCTCGCCACAGACTAATTTGTTCAACACGCATTTATTGCACAACACTTACAAAAATACGTGGCAAAAATGCAGATTTTTTTTTCTTTTTCTTTTTCCCCTCCTTCTTGTGTTCGTGCTGTTCCAGGGACAAAACACTGCAGCACCCAAAGGTGGCACTTTGTGACATGGTGTCGTGGGCACGGGGGTGTTTGGCTGGGGGTTGAGTCTGATGATTTTGGAGAGCTTTTCCAACATTAATGATTCCATGATTGGAGCATTCCAATGCACACAGCCAGAGCGGCTGCATCTGGAAAACCCAAAAACCCCACTGGAGCTGTCTGAGGGCACTGCCAGCACCTGCAGAGGGCACAGGGAGCCCTGAGAGCTGGGAGGGTGAGTGAGGATGGAAGTGCTCCCAGTGCTCCCAGTGCTCCCAATGCTCCCAGTGCTCCCAGTCCCCCCAGTGCTCCCAGTCCTCCCAGTGCTCCCAATGCTCCCAGTGCTCCCAGTGTTCCCAGTCCTCCCAGTGTTCCCAGTGTTCACAGTGTTCCCAGTGCTCAAAGTGTTCCCAGTGCTCCCAGTGCTCCCAGTGCTCCCAGTGCTCCCAGTGTTCCCAATGCTCCCAGTGCTCCCAGTCCTCTCAGTGCTCCCAGTCCTCTCAGTGCTCCAGTGCTCCCAGTCCTCTCAGTGTTTCCAGTCCTCCCAGTGTTCCCAGTGCTCCCAATGCTCCCAGTGCTCCCAGTGCTCCCAGTGCTCCCAATGCTCCCAATGCTCCCAGTTCTCCCAATGCTCCCAGTGCTCCCAGTGTTCCCAGTGCTCCCAGTCCCCCCAGTGCTCCCAGTGCTCCCAGTGCTCCCAGTGCTCCCAGCCTGCCCAGCCAAGCTCCTCTCCATCCTGCTCCAGCTGCAGAGGGAAACACCCAGTCTGCCAGCAGGATAAATCCCCTGCTCCAGCCCATTTCAGAGGCTGGGCAGTGATACAAACCTTTGGCTGAGTGCTGGAAGATGAAATAGCCCCAGGGGCTGTCTCCACCAGGGGACACTCCTGTCCCCTGAGTCTGAGGCCACCATGACCAACTCCAGGGGCAGGCACTGGAACCCCCACAGGCAGGAAAAGGTCCTGGCAGGGCAAGGCACAGCTCCCTGCAAGTACTGAGGGAGGCAACAGCTGTCAAGTGATGTAAAACTCCAGCATCCAGTAATTCCTTCTGTTTTTCCAAAGCCTCAGTGCCTGGGTGCCAGCAGGGATGACAGGGACTGTAACAGGCACCAGCTCAGGGCAGGGTTTAACAGACATGGATGTGGCACTTGGGGACATGGGATGGATGGGCAGTGCTGAGGGAATGGTTGGACTGGATTTTAATGTCTTTTTCCAGCTCAAGTGATTCTGGGATTTATCCTGTCAGATGAAAGCTCCATCCAGGAGGGGCTGTGCAGCCTTTCCCCCATCCAGGTGGGTTTCAGCCTTGCCCCCATCCAGGTGGATTTCAGCCTTTCCCCATCCAGGTGGATTTCAGGAGCTGGTTACCCATGGTGCCAACACAGTAATCTCAGGGGTGAGACAAGGAATCCCTTCTGTGCCTGTGAATATTGTATAGCTGCTTAGAAATTAAAATGAATTTGGAGTTGTGTAGCATTTATCTGCACTCCTAATTTATGTTTGAACAGGAGAGGAACTATTTTCTGTCTTGAAATCCAAGCTTAATTTTTATCTTTATTATCTTAAGAGCTTAGTGAATAATTAATTCTTTTTCTTGCAAGTATTTTTTTTTTCGATTTGAAGCAAAATTAATTCAGACAAGGCCCCAGTTTTGTTGTCATTGATTTCACAGGAGGC
This sequence comes from Agelaius tricolor, assembly GCF_023055355.1. Taxonomy (NCBI): domain Eukaryota; kingdom Metazoa; phylum Chordata; class Aves; order Passeriformes; family Icteridae; genus Agelaius; species Agelaius tricolor. Next base: position 3,315,702 of record NW_027269296.1, on the reverse strand, counting down.
TCTGGAGTAGCTGGGGCCACAAAATCAGGCAGTTTTGGGGATAAAGAGCCCCTTCATCCAAGCAGAAGAGCCAGGGGAGCAGGGCTGGGATGGAAATCATGACAAGGAGTGGGATGGACAGAGACCAGGACAGAAGGGAGAGGGTGTCAGGGAGTGGGTTGGACACGTGGTTCCTAGGATTTGGCACCTCTGCAAGGATGGATACTTGTTTCTGATGAGATTTTTATTACTTTTTGTCACTGCCAAATTTGATTTATCTTTAATTAGATGTGAAAACCAGGTATAAACTATCCTGGAGCAAACAAGGATGGGGAAAACACCAACCTTGGGGTGAACCACATCAAAAGGGGCAATAATTTCCTTTTACAGACAAAAAGTCATCACAATTGAGGGTCCCTCATCCTCAGAGAAAGGGCAGGGGAGCTTTGCCTGGCTTTTCCCAGCACAAATTGCCCTTGCAGTCCCCACAGCCCCCTGGGCACTCCCGGCACAGCCAATTCCCATTTACAACCCAATTTTTGCTGACAGCTTAAGGTGCAAATGCACAGAGAAACTCATTCCAAACTTCCTGAATATGGATTTTATTATTAGTGGGAGGAAGAGCCTGTTATTCTGGCAGCATCCCTTTATGTAGGAAAATTAATAAACTCAGTATAAATGCTCTGTTTCCATCAGCTCTGGGCTGTCAGTGCTGGCAGCAGGGAGCCACTGCAGGTTTGGTGTGAGTGGGTCCCTCACTCTCCACATTTAACCCTTCCTGTGCTGCCTCAATATCAATTCTCTCCTAATCAATTGCTGTTTCCAGGTTGTTTTCCAGCCCTATACATCCCCCTGCTGTTATCAGCACCCTGGGCCCGACTGACCCCAGCTCATGGAGCCCCTGGGCCCCCCGGTTCCTCTCAAGGTCCCGCCTGTCTGGAGGTGTTTTGAGGGAGAGGAACCAAGGGAGGGCTTGGGGAGCTTCGTGTGGCACAGACATTGCTGTTGAAGGGGTTTCATTTGCACTGGCAGGAGCTGGTACCCTGCTGTGATTGGCATCTTAATCAATCAAAACACTCAGCTGAGGGCTCCTCCTCCTCCTCCTGCAGAGCCCCATTTCACTCCTACCTGGATGTAGCTATGAAGCAATGCCTGTGTTTTTATAAGATTATTGCTTCTACCCAGCTGATGGTTTTGCTCCTATGAACACAGGCCAAAATGTCGCCACCAGCACTGCCATCTCCCTTGGGTTTACTCCAAGTGGTGCAGATTTTTGTGGATTCTTGCACATCTCAGAGCCTGGAGAGAAGGAAAGCTCTGGGTTCTCCTGCATTTAGGATGAGCTAGTACACGGGTCAGACAAATGCCAGGGAGGAGTCCCTGTTATTGGGGCAAAACTGCTCAAACAGGGAGTTTTCAGCAGTATTACACTGTGTAGTTAACTTTCAGCAGTATTACATGGTGTAGTTAATTTTCAGCACTATTGTGCTGTGTACTTGACCTCGCTAACCTTAAATAATTGCATCTTAAAACAGTCTTAAAGGAGCTAGTTAAGGGAGGGAGTACAGCTGGCCATATTTCAGCATTGATTTTCTGCCAGCTCGCTGTACTTTGGATAACTTGAGCTCCACAGATCCCTCACTGAGCTCCCCTCCCTGGGATGGGGCTGTCCCCAGTGTGGCAGGACAGAGGGACAGGATGGGATGGGCAGTTTGTGTTTCACCTGCTGAGACCCCCCCCAGATGATGCTTAAACCCAGATTATGCATAAACAGGAAGAATTTCCAAGTTTTTCTAAAAGGTTTGTAATGTTTTGAAACAACTTCATCTCTTAATTCAAAAGTCTGTTTGAATAACCCAAAATGAGATCAGTGTGGAAGGGCTGGAAGATCATCTAACAAAGAGCAGCAATTCCTTCCCATTCAACTCAATTATCCCTGGCTCAGTCTTGGGGAAACAGCCCGATTGCTTTCCTGCCAGCTCCTCGCTGCTGAGTTAATAACATCGCAGGCTGCGTGTGATGCACCAGAGCGTTCTGCAATTACTCCTGCAGAATTTCCCGGGAAGGGCTGGGAGGGCTGCAGGGGATGGGGGCACGTCAGGAGGTGCCTCGTGCCCTTGAATGTCACCCTGACCTTGCTCCTGTTGAGTGTCACCCTGTCTTTGCTCCAGCTGTCACCCTGTCCTGGCTCTGGTTTTGTCACCCTGTCCTGGCTCTGGTTGTGTCACCCTGTCCTGGCTCTGGTTGTGTCACCCTGTCTTTGATCCTGTTGAATGTGTCACCCTGCCCTGGCTCCTGTTGAATGTCCCACTCTCCTGGCTCCAATTGTATGTCCCCCTGTCCTTGCTCTGGTTGTGTCACCCTGTCCTGGTTCCTGTTAGTGTCCCCCTGTCCTGGCTCTAGCCACGTCCTCCTGTCCTGGCTCCTCCTTTCAGGGCACTCCAGCACTGACAGACCCCGCTGGCCCCGGGCTGTGCCGGGCAGGATGAGGCACCCGGAGTGATCTCTGTGCTCCCCTCGGATGAGGCACATCGGGATCTCTGGGCTCCCCTCGGATGAGGGACACCGGGATCTCTGTGCTCCCCTCGGATCAGGCACATCGGGATCTCTGTGCTCCCCTCGGATGAGGCACACCGGGATCTCTGTGCTCCTCTTGGATCAGGCACGCCGGGATCTCTGTGCTCCTCTTGGAACAGGCACACCGGGATCTCTGTGCTCCCCTCGGATGAGGCACGCCGGGATCTCTGTGCTCCTCTAGAATGAGGCACACTGACCGATCCCCGTAGCCCCTCTCGGATGAGGCACATCGGAGCGATTCCCTGTGCTCCTCTCGGGTGAGGCACACCGGATCCATCGCCGGGCTCCCCTCAGATGAGGCACACCGACCGATCCCCGGTGCTCCCCTCAGATCAGGCACACCAGGCCAATCCCCAGTGCTCCCCTCGGATCAGGCGCACCAGGATCTCTGTGCTCCCCTCAGATCAGGCACACCGGGCCGGTCTCCCGTGCTCCCTTTGGATGAGGCACACCGGGATCTCTGTGCTCCTCTCGGATCAGGCACACCGGATCCATCCCCGCTGCTCCTCTCGGATGAGGCACACCGGAGCGATTCCCAGTGCTCCCCTCGGATGGGGCACACCGGGCCGATCCCCGGAGCCCCTCTCGGATGCGGCACACCGGAGCGATTCCCTGTGCTCCCCTCGGATCAGGCACACCGGATCCATCCCCGGTGCTCCCCTCGGATCAGACACACCGGATCCATCCCCGGTGCTCCTCTCGGATCAGACACACCGGATCCATCCCCGGTGGAGCCGGCCGTGAGCAGCAGCAGCAGCAGCAGCAGCAGATGCAGCAATTGTGCTCCCTGGCTGCCGCACCGAGCCCTGCAGCCCCGCGGCCCCGGAGCTCGGCACCGCACCGGCGGCAGCACACAGGGGCTGCGAGGGGCTGAGACAGGCTAAAAACGGCCGGGGCTGCCCATTTGGCGTTTTACCAGCTGGATCAGCCCTGTCTCCTGCTGTAAAAGCCAGCACAGCGGTGAGAATGATGGAGGGCAGCACACGGGGAACCCCTGAGCGCAGGGAACCCTCCCTGTGACAACTCCCCGGCCGCTGCCACACTGCCAGGAACCACGAACCCAAGGCTGTAATCCCTCCTTAAGCACCTCGGCAATGAGAGGATTAACCAGGGATCTGCCATGGCCGTGTGCCATGGCTGAGCCTGAGAAATCCCGACGGGAATTCCCGTGCACTCCCAATCTCCCTCCCGTCCTCCTCTCCCACGCAAGGATGCTCCCGTGTTGCAATTAATATTGCTTGAAATTAATATTGTGGGAAATAATGTTGTGGGAATTAATACTGCTTGGAAAATGGGTTTCAAACCTCCTGCAACCACCAGGTTTTTCAGGCTGGCAGCTGAACTGACAGAATCCTTGACGTCTCTCTAATTCACTGTCCCTTCCCTTAGAGGGAAACCGAAGCAAGGTTTTTGTCCCGTGCCCTCCCGATCTCCCTCCCTCCCTCCTCTCCCACACAAGAATGCTCCTCCAGTCCCTGCTGTGCTCCAGCCCCGGGCTGGGCAAAAAAATAAAATGGGATTTAGGCAAAGAAGGTTGAGTAAATAAACTGATAAACTCAAATAAAGTAAATAAAGGGAAAAACAAAAAAAAGTAAAAACCCAACAACAAACAAACAACCACAACAGAGAATGTGCAAACAAACTGTTAAATGAACACAAACTGTAAATTTCCAGTTACAGAGTGTTTCCAGCCCCTGTTGATGGGCAGCGCCCCATTTTCCAGCCCTCACCCAGACCCATGGGGCAGCCCCTGCGGGCAGGACACCTGTGCTCAGCGCTTCTGGAGGACACCTGCCAACACCTGGAGGCTCCAAAATCTATCCCCAAACTAACCCTTCCTGCTACAGACCACCAGAAGGGCCCTGGTCCCCCGCGGGATGTCCCTGGGGGCTCCCTCGGGGATCCAGGCACGGTCACGCCACTTGCAGCATCCCCGTTCTGCCTCTCTCTGCTCCATCTCCCCGACCTGCAGGGGCACAGCGTCCTCTCAGAGCCCCAGCTCCCCACACCCAGCACAGACATTACTTTTAATGATGGGCAAATTGGCTCAGGGCACAGCGACCAACGCCGGGCTCATCACATCGGTGAGGGGACCTGGTGGCGCTTTGTTCGGGGGCAGCAGCTGAGGAGGAGGAGGAGGAGGAGGAGGAGGGAGGGAAGGCTGCTCTGCCCGGCGCTCCAGACACGCAGGAATTGATTTGGGATTGTTTCTGAGCAGCAGGCGATCCAACAATCAGATATATTTCTCTTGCAGGTCTGAGTGCTGAGCTCTATTATTCATACTCTGGCTTTAAGTTATGGCCAGTGTCGTGTCAAATGTACCAATTCCAGCAGCTTTAATGGAGTTGGCCTCTGCACCCCTCGCCAAGTGGCAGCTGATATTTTCTGCCCACATCCCTCGTATCTGCAAGGGGAAAATATCGAATTCTCCCTGTGGCTCTTGTTCCAGTGCCTGGGAAAGGGAGGGGAGGGTTCCCGGCCATGGTGACACCACGTGTGCCACCGTGCACATGGCCAGGCACGTGTGGCACCCTGGCACTGCCACACCAGGGCACCCCAGGGCCACCTTGTGTGTCCTGACCAACTGGGCTTTGCTCCACCTGTTATGAGTAAAAAAAAAATCTGCCGTTTTTTTGGGGAAAAAAATGGTTGCAGAACCAGTTAAACCAATTGCTGCCAAGGTGGAAGTTCTACCTGTCTGTTATTGTAATCACCTGTCCGTTGTACCGGGAAGGCCCTGCCTGGGGCTAAGTTGTCCTTCTCCCCACAGTGAGAGGAGGGGACATGGGGGGGCATTAGAGGCATGCAAAATATCCCCGAGACCAGCATGCCATGGGAAGATACCCCACCAAACTTACTGAAAGCACCCCAAAAACAACGAGCCAACACAGAATTAAGAGATCAGAGTGATGTCTGGACGTGAGGAACAAGGTACTGAGCCTGCAGAGGCGCTGAGAACCTTTCCTGCCCCTCTCCCTGAGCAAAGACCTCAGCTGGAACCAGAATCCCTGAGCCTGGAGAAAACAAAAGTCACAACACGGTTCTTGTGAGGATGGGCTCCCCAGCTGTGCCCTTTAGTGGACAAAGCTGCACATTTCTCCTCTTCTGAGTGACCCTGGTGACAGCAGCAGCAGAACATGGACCCATCGAGCCTCCCAACCTTGAGCCAATCATTTTTAATAAAGGCATTAAAAGGAGAAAAAGTCTCCTGGCCTGTTTATTTCACACTGGTATCACCCAGGGATCTCAGAGAGGAGAAAAGCCCAGCTCCACGTGCTCACAGCTTTTGTGGCCCCTTGGCCACCGCTGTGCCAGCCCATGGCCAGTGCCAGCTGCTGTGCTGGGGCTGGTGTGACCTGACTGGGAGCCTGGGCTCAGCAGGGTGCAGGATGCTCACTTCAAGCCAGCCCTCACTCATCAGCCTCCCTCAGCTCACACCAGTGAAATACCTGACTGGGTAGGAGGAAAAAACTTGAAATCCTGCCTCTGGGAGGTTGAAGGTTTCCCCTGAGCTGCTCCTGCTGCCTTCTCCTCGTGTCCCAGCCATGAGGAGGCTGCAGTGCCAGTGAGTGCTGTGTGCTGGGCACGGGGATGTGGGGAGGAAATGCTTCCTGCAGGGGGGATCATCCTCCTGAGAGCTGGAGGAGCAGGGCTGCCCCTTGGGAGGAGGGCAGGAGGGCGGGTGGTGCCTGGGGTGCTGTGGGAGGCCCCCACTGTGCCACCACATCTTCCTTCCCGTGCATCCATTCCTGACCTCGGTGTCTGGGAATGCTCCAGGCAGGCCCTGAGCAGCTGTGAGGGGCTGGGAGGGCGCAGGGCATGTTCCCAAATTCCCTGGTGGCTACACATCCCATCCATGCTCCAACACTCCCACTGCAGCTGGGGCAGAGACCCTGCAGACGTTGGTTCCTGTTCTGCTGCTGCTCAGAGTTCAGCCTTTGGTCCATAATTGAACCAAATGTTTTAAAACAAGCTTTGATCCCTTGGAAAAGGCAATTCTCCTGGCTGCCCCCATCACCATGGCACCTGTAAACAACTGGCAACCTGCCCACCTCCTAATTTTAGTAACTAATTACCTCTCGTTATCTCGCATCAGGCCAGTAGCCAGCATGTCACCCAGTGATTAATACAGTTCACACAGCAACGTGAAGCTGCATCCCTCACTCACCAGCAGAATCATCCTGTTTGCCCTCTTGTTGTTTACCTTCATAAAGCAGTGGAAAAGGCAGGAAATACAAGGAATAAGTATTTACTGCTGGATGAGCAGCTGGGAAGGCAAGGGAGCAATAGGGCTGGGCCAGGACCTTCTGGAGGCAGGAGAAGTGGCTTTGAGGAATTTCTAATTAAGATTTAACCCAGGAGCCTCTAATGGGCTTGTAAATCCTCTGCCCCTCTGCATGACCAGCACAGCCTGTGGGATGCTGACACCCTGCAGAAGGATTTTAAACCGAAAGGTCTTGACCACAACAAGACAGAAGGAGGATTTCTCTTAAATTGTTTTCCAGGTTTTTTTTTTTCCCCCGTAGGTTCTCCCACAAGGCTGGGAAGGACCCACTTTCATCCCATCCCATCCCATCCCATCCCATCCCATCCCATCCCATCCCATCCCATGCCTCAGCTCCTGCACGTGGCTGGTCACAGGATTGTGCACTGAGCCAATAAATTCAATTGTGGTGGTTCCATCAATACCAATTTTGATGACACTAAAAAGAGCCTGACCAGAGGCACCAACCCTGCTCTCCAAATTAAAGCAGACCATTTTTTCACCCCTGAAATTGTCCCATTCCATCAGCCCATGATAGGAGCATGGCTCAGTCACCTTGGGATAATGGGTGTGGGGGAGTTGGGTGGGCTTGGTAGGAGGAAACAGTGGGTGAGGGTCTGGGGCAGGAGGGCAGCTGAGGGGGGCAGTGTCTCGCCTTGGAAAGACAGGAGCCTGCTAAGGAAGGCAGGAGCCTCCTCTGAAATGGAGAATGTGAACCCTCTCCACCCCTCTGAATTGCTATAAATTTCAAATTAAGGGGCTCTCAGGCAACAAATATGGGAGCAGGAAATAACAGTTCTTGAATAGGGAAAAAAAAAAGGATAAAATAAACAATGCAGTGAACTAAAGCAACAGTGCCAGAGTCAGAACCCAGCCTGACACCCTGTGGGTCAGGCTGGTGGCAGCAGAACCATTGGAATTGTGGCTCAGCCCTCCTGCAGTGCCAGGGCTGGTTCTGCTGGAGCAGGGATCCTGGAGAAAGGTGCAGTCTCTGCCTCTGCAGATCCAGGGCAAGAGGCAGCTGCTGTTCCTCTGGGCAATGCAGTGCAGAAGCCGTGCTGGTGTTCCAGAATCTCCAGATTCTATCCGGGTAGGAATGCTTGGCTCCTCCCTCTGGGCTCCCATCTGCCAATGGGATGCTGTAGTTCTTATCAGCCATGCAGGGACATTCCATAGCTGTTATCAGCAATGTCCCCTCCCGAGGGAGGAGTGATTGTGGTCACTCTGAGAGAGAGATAAGGCAAACTGCCCACTTGACAAAGGCAATCTGCCACACAGATGGTAACTGAAAACATCTTGCATTGCAATCTGGAACAGGCAGGAAAGCAGGTTTGGGGTGTTTGGGGCTCAAAGGGCTCAGTCCCATCCTCACCCAGGCTCCTCCAGCAGCAAGGGCAGGCGAGCACTTGCAATAATGAGGTATTCAGCACTGACACCTTTTAATTCCCCAAATGATTAACTTGCAGCAGATTAGAGCTGGGATGGCTATTTAATTAACAGACACGTCAAGCTTGCTTATGAGTCATTAAAAAAACCCACCCTAATGATTGACTTGTTAATACGGAAGAAATCAATTAGATTTTTTTTTTCATTCCTCCTCTGAAGTTTTTGGATCCAGCTGAAAGGAGGGAGGAAGAAAGGATGCTGGGATTCAGCAGAGCTTTATTCTCTACCGAGGAGGTTGCAGGATCAGCTGGAGGCAGGGATTTGGAGGAGTTTTGGGAGGCAGGGACTGAGCCCCGTCCCAGGATGCAGAGGAGGATGCGAGCAACCCCTCAGCACCAGGTTGGTTGTGTGGCAGAAAAGTTGCCCTGCCCTCCCTCAATCCCCTCATTCTCTCCTCCAGGACAGAGTTCCAGAAGTGAACTGGACTGAACTGCCTGGCTCCCCTTGTGGCCTTCCCAAGGGCCTGGAAGAGTGGATGGGAATGGCTGGAGTGGGAAGGGGGATGCAGGGGGGCATCCCAAAGCTGGGGGTGACCCTGGTGCTGCCCGGGGTTATTGCGGTGGTTACAGAGGGGTCCTGCAGCTGCTGAGTTCACGATGCATGCAGGGAAAACACAGGAAAGGCTGGACCTGAGCAGGAGTTGTCTGCTCAGGGAAGTTCAAGGGCAAAGAGGATTTGGGAGCTGCAGCCAGAGTGGCCCAGAGAGCCCCGAGCTCAGCAGGGTCAGGGAGGTCTGAAGTTCTTCTGAGCACCACACGAGTGTCAGGACAGGGGAGAGCCGGCCCGACCCTCCCACTCCCTGGGGAAAGCCCACGAGGGGTTAAATGCCTTTCTCACACACAATTATGTATTGCTGTCTTCGGAGTCAGACTTAATGCACAGGAACCCTGATTGCTCAAGTCGTAGATTGCCTCTTGACATTAATTACTATGTAAATCCGGCAGATTAACATTGTCAGATGATGAGTGGCAAGTCTCACTCGCAGTCAGTCTCCCAGGAGCGCCGCGGTTGCAGAAGTTGCCATAGCGATTTTTTTCCTCTTGGAAAAAAAACCAAAAAAAAACAGATACTCAAAACAAGCCAGCATATCCCTGTGCTCCCACCAGGCGCTGCTGCTCTCCCTGCTGATCCCAGAGCTTCAGCTGGACCCTGCTGGGGGAAGAGCTCAAGTTGCATTTTGACCCATCAGTGGGTTTAATGCTCTTCAAGTGCCTGTCTGGCTCCTCTCAGTGCTTCCTGCCTTAGTGGCCGTGATGGGGGGGCTCATTCCCACTCCCCAGGAGCTGCCTGGCTCCTGCTCCCCCAGCTTTGGTCACTCTGTGTCCCCCTCATGCTGCTGGGCACAGTCCTGGCAGGCAATGTGGTGCTTTTTGGGGAACAGAAAGCCCCTCTGGGTCTGCTTGAGGAGGAGGTTTGATGTTGTTATCCCAGTCTCTGAAGCCAAACAGTGCAAAGAAAAGGGAAAAAAACTCCTCGTTTTTCACTCAGGATTAAAGATGCATGAGCAGAACGAGCAGGGCTGCTCACCGAGGAGTCAGGGGCTTTGAAGGTGAGCTGAAAGCTCCCCACATAAATTGATAAACTGCCTCAGATCTCTGGTCAGGGGAGCACAGGCAGCCAGCTGCAGGCCTCGCTGTGCCTGGGGGTGCTTTGGCCTGGCCCCCCAGCCCTGTGCCCTGGCTCATGTCAGCCCTGAGCTGCCAGGTGAGGGCCTGAGGTGCCCCTGGGGCTGCTCTGGTCCAAGATGTCCTTGCCAGTGCTCTCACACAGATCACCCAGCTCCAAGGCACTGAAACAGGGTGTGGGAATCCATAAAATCAGAGGGTTTGGGGAAAGCTGCAAAAGGCAGGCCCCAGAGACGGCAGAACTGTGATTAGAGCTGAGCAGCAGCCATGAGATTGGTCAGCAGAAAAAGTATTTAAACTGTAGAAAAGCAAGGACAAATAGAACAATGGTCTGCGTATTAACGCTTGTCAGAACAGCTCTCTAAGCTACAGAAAGTTTATCTAGAGAGATATTAGGAAGGCTGAAGCTTAATAATGGAGCTCTGTGCGTTGTGTTTTAAAGCTTACAAGTAGGTATCCTATTCGAAATAAGCAAGCATTTTTTTAACCAAAGGTACCTGTGCTTATAGTGATTAGATGGAACTACTGTCACTGTGCTTTTGTTTTGTGTGATTGGCCAAAAAACTCTTAAAGGGACATTAAGTAACATTAAGTTCTTAGTCTGCTGCCTGGGATGTGAGCTGGTGGCATCTTCCCATTGTCATCACCATGGAATGAGGCTGATGCTGGACAATAAAACAGCTCAAGGTGCCTTCCCCAGCAGTCCCGTCCCATTTGTGATTTGTACAGAGACCCCAGCCGGCGACACAGGGGTCCCCCAGGACCCCCCCAGTCCCACTCCTCCCCAGGCTGAGCCTGGCACCAGCCTCTGCTCCCCCGGCACAGACCTCGGGGCTGGGTGGGCTCTGCAGCACCACCACCTCTGCGTGCTGCCCTGCGGGAAGCTGCGCGACAGAGGTTGTTTATTGCCTTTGAAAGGCAAGAATATGTTCCTCATCCGTGTCATACTTCTAAATATACCAGACGTGTTGCCCCGACTCCCCTCTCGTGCGCTAATGACAGCTGAGGAGCGACGTCTGTATCATAATGGATGAGAAACAAGTGCCTCTGTACCCGGGAGAAGGCTGATTATTTTACTGGCAAGATACATTAAAAAATGCCTTGTGACACAAAGTAACATTAATGTCAGCAAGCGGCAGCGCGGCGCCTCCGGGGAGCCCCGCTCCTGTCACCCTGATTAAATTAGCGCGTTCCCCACATCAAGCCGCCATCAATATTCATCTCGGGGTGTGCCCGAGCCGGGCTGCCGCTGCCTGACGGCCCCGAGGAGGCGAAACAGCCTCAGCCGCGGGATGCAGGAGAGGATCCGGGGGTGATTGCCCTCCAGGCAGTGCCGGAGCATCCCCCTCTCCATCCCCCGAGCATCCCCCTCTCCATATCCCAAGGATCCCCCTCTCCATCCCCGGAGCATCCCCCTCTCCATCCCTCGAGCATCCCCCTCTCCATTCCTTGAGCATCCCCCTCTCCATCCCCCAAGCATCCCCTTCTCCATCCCCCAAGCATCCCCCTCTCCATCCCCCAAACACCCCCCTCTCCATCCACTGAGCATCCCCCTCTCCATCCCCCAAACACCCCCCTCTCCATCCATTGAGCATCCCCCTCTCCATCCCCCAAGGATCCCCCTCTCCATTCCCTGAGTATCCCTCTCTCCATCCCTCAAGGATCCCCCTCTCCATCCCCCTCTCCATCCCTCGAGCATCCCCCTCTCCATCCCCCAAACACCCCTCTCTCCATCCCCTGAGAATCCCCCTCTCCATCCTCTGAGCATCCCCCTCTCCATATCCCAAGCATCCCCCTCTCCAGATCCCAAGGATCCCCCTCTCCATCCCCCAAACACCCCTCTCTCCATCCCCTGAGAATCCCCCTCTCCATCCTCTGAGCATCCCCCTCTCCATATCCCAAGCATCCCCCTCTCCAGATCCCAAGGATCCCCCTCTCCATCCCCCAAACACCCCTCTCTCCATCCCCTGAGAATCCCCCTCTCCATCCCCCTCTCCATCCCCCAAGGATCCCCCTCTCTATCCCCCTCTCCATCCCCAGGCCTGAAGAAGGGCAGGGATGTGGCCAGACAGGCACCCTAGAGCGATGCTCCACAGGGAATTCCTGCTTGGTCTATGGGATATTCCCTCAGCAAAGAGAATGTTCACAGTGAAATGAATTTTGGAGTGAGAACATGCCAGGCCCCCTGGGTTTGGCTCGGTGTTTCCCGCTTTCAGAAGCCCCAGCCTGTGGGAATTCACAGAGGCTCCTGGCTGGAATGCCCATGCCTGGATCTCCTGCCCCCCCTCAGGATGTAATTATGCCCTACTGGGCTCTGCAAAATTCATGGCTATAAATGTCTCCACGCGAGGAAGGTGCTGTAACTCATGAGGAATCAAATGCCAAAATGCTGCTGAGGAAAGGCCAGAAAGAGCTTTAATTGCCCCAATGAATCAGTGTCATCCCAGGCTTCCAAGGCATCACTGCTGCACACCAGCCCTGCTGGCAGCCTGGGCTGGGGATGTGTTTCCAGAAGTGCTGCCAAACAGGCAGCTGTGGATCCTCCTGCCAGCTCCCACCCCTGAGAGTGCAGCCTTATCCTGTGCAGGGCCAGCCCTGGCTCCCAGGTTGCCCCTATAATCTCTCCTGGACCCAAGAGCAGGATGTCCACGTCTCCAGGAAGGAAAGCAGAGGATGAGCAGGGCCTGGGGAGCTGCAGGGACACCTCAGCACTGCCAGCTGCCAACCTGGATTGGCTATTCCATAACTCTGCAGCAGCTGCTGCTGCTGCAGGGGGGTGGTGGTGAGTGAGAACAGGCTCAGGGCAGTTTAAGGAGCTGTGCAGGGGCTGCCCTGAGCTGAACTCTCTGGAAGGTGCCAATCTGCTGGGTAAGGGAGCCTGGACTCGCTTCGTTCACATGGGAGCTGCCACCCACCTGAAGCATTGCCTGTAGGACCTCAGACTGGTTTGGGTTGGAAAAGGCCTTAAAAAAAATCCCATTCCACCCCCTGCCATGGGCAGGGCCACCTCCCACCATCCCAGGGTGCTCCAAGCTCTGTCCAGCTTGGCCTTGAGCAATGGGGCAGCCACAGCTTCTCTGGGCAGCCTGTTCCAGAGCCACACCACCCTTCCAGGAAAGAATTTTTTCCCCAATATCTTGTCTAAACCTGTTGTCCTCCGATTTAAAACCATATTTCTGGTGACCCAAGCTCTATCCTCAGTTCAGGGCTGACTTGCCAAGGGTTCCAAGCACAGCAGCTGGCACTGGCACTGCTCCTGCTGCCATTGCCACACCTGTGGGCTCCCACTGGTCAGTGTGGTTAACAGCCTGTTTAAAACTGAACTCCCTGGGAACTTGTTATTCCAGGATTGCAGCCATTAAGGGCTTGTTAATATTTATGAAATAATTAATAGATTGCACCTCTGTTCTTTAATAACTCATGTAAAGTTGTGCTGGGGAGGGCGGTACTGGGTGTTCTGCTCAGAGCAGCTCAGAGCAGGAGGAGCCCTTAATTATGTATTAAACACACACAGATTTATTGCACAAAGTTATGAAAAACAAAGGCATTTAATTCAAGAAATAACGAGGCAAGTTCTGCTACCTGGAGAGCCGTGTTAATGAGGCAACTGGCTGTGGAGCTCTGCTCCAAGGAAAAACCTTTACAGGGGCCCGGCCCCGTTGTGGTCAGCTCGCTCTTCATGTGGGAGATTCAGTGCTCAGCAGGGCAGGTGTTGGGAAAGGCAGGCAGAGCCACCCCAGAGCACACAGAAGATGATTTCTGGGAGCTTTCCCAGTGCCAGCTCCTCTCCATGAGCACAGGAGGCTCCTCTGCTCCAGGGACCCCCGTGCAGGTGCCCCCTGTGAAAAACGCCAATCGCTTGTTTTTAAAATTTTAAAAGTTTAATAATAATAAAATGGTTATAAAAATAGCAATATAATTAGAGTAATAATAATTTGGGCAATTTGGATTAGGACAATATGAGACAATAGAAACAAAGAGTTGCAGACAGTCTGGGTACCTTTTCTGGGCAGAATAAGCCCAAAAAAGGACCCACGTTAACAGAGGATTAACCCTTAAAAGCAACAGCCTGTTGCATATTCATACACCTCATACATGATGCATAAATTCCATTCAAACACAGGATTCTGTCTGGGCAGTGTCAGCTTCTTCCTCTGAATCCTGACAGCTCTTCAGGGCTGAGCAAGGTGGGAAGAAGTTTGTTTCTTCTCTTAATGGGGCAATAAATTCTTTTTCTCTGAAAGATTTAGGTGTCCTGTGGCTGCTATCTCGGTTGGAGTCCTTTCTTTCAAAAAATTATCTTACATAGCATAGCTTCTATTTTAACATTTTGTTATAACCTAAAACTATATTTAACACCCTACTTAAGAAAATTAATACAGCATAACTTTCCAACATAACACATACAATATTAATTTTAATATTTGTGAAAAGACAATGATAAAATAGGCGTTTTTCACACCCCCCATGCAGGCTTAGGGTCTCTGGAGTGGCACTGGAGGCCCTGGTGGCAGCACACCCCCAGACTGCTGCCCAAACCACGATCTGTATTTTCAATTTTCCAAAAGATTATGTTTTCATCTTAAAAGATGTTGTCTGCTGCTTTTTGACCTGAATCAAGTGAAAGACAATAGAGTCCAGATGAACTGTATGTCCACATTAATCTTACACAGCCTGGCGCTGCTTCCAGGTGCTGCAGCGGGAGCGGATCCAGTTGCAATCAGGTGCCCACCTGGCTCTGAGTGATTCCCACTCTGATTTAACAGGATTAAATGCTGCTGTGAAATGCAGCTGGTGCCAGTGCAGGGAGCACAGCTTCTCCCCGGGAGGGGGCTGGAAAAGCTCAGGAGGATGTTTTCCCCAAGAAGCATCCATGGCAAGGGAGGGGTGTGACCCTGTCACCTCCAGACATCCAAAGGTGACAGTGGGGTTGTCGTGGCAGCTCTGCTCCAGGCTGGAGCTCCACACAGCTGCTGCCAGCTGGGCAGAATGGTGCTGTGCCCTCTGGGATGATGCTGTGCCCAGCAGGATTCTGTTCTGCCCAGTGGGGACACAGCCTCAAGCTGTGCCAAGGGAAATTTAGGTTGGATATTAGGAAAAAGTTCTTTACAGAAAGGGTGATAAAGTTCTGGATTTCACATATCTGGGGATAATGTTAAACATTCCTGGTTGTGTTTAACAAAGCCTGGATGTGGCACTGGGTGCCAGGGTTGAGGTGCTGGGGCTGGGTTGGACTCGATGATCCTGAAGGTCTCTCCCAACCCAGTAACTCTGAATTCTGTGAATGATGCTGTGACGAGGGGATGATGCTCTGCCCAGCAGGACGATGCTGTGTGAGCAGGATTATGCCACCTCAGCATTTGGACAGCCACTTCCAGCCCACGGCAGGGGCCAACCCGCCCACCTCGGCCAGCAGAGAGCATCCACTTTGCTTTGTATCTCCTCAGCTTCCTCCTGCAATTTGCATTTCAAAGCCTCTCGTGTGCTGCCTGCGTCCCCAGACAGCCCTTGTGCAGCCCCAGGAGCTCCAGGCCAAGGTGAGGGGCACTCACGCCCCTCACAGGCACAAATCCCTGCCAGGACAGGCTGGATCCCCCCAGCCAGATCCCAGAGCCAGGCATGGTGGGGCTCCAGCTGTGGCAGGAGAATACTGGGAGAAGGAGAGAGAGAGAAATTGGATTCAGAGGCAGCAAATGCAGCTCCCAGAATGGATGTACATTTTCATTATACACTGAGTAATTGGTGGTAATACAAGAGATATGGGCAGTATCATTATAGACCAGGCTGTGCTGGAGATGGATTATCATCATCTGTCATTATCTGGGCTTCCTTGTGGCTGCTAAAATTGTAGAACATGATTTTAATAACCCTGGAAGGCAAGAATCATTTTTCTTTTGTCACTTAACAACTTGGCCTCATTCACTGATACCTTTAAATAAGAAGGGGGGATTAATTTCTAGTGGGATAAATGCAGACCTGGTTGTTTCCTCCTCTCTTCATTTGCAAAGGGGCCCCCTTCCATGCCTGACAGCTTTCAAGGAAATTGCAGATAATGGGGACAGGATGTCAGCGTGGAGCAGGGGGCACAGGATCACCCAGAGACAGGTGGTGGTGCTGACACAGTGCTCACCCTGTGCCCCCCAGGAGGGCACTGATGGCACTGGGAGCCACAGCCTGAGGCTCAGGGAGTCTTGGCCAGGAGGTTTGGGCAGTGTCAGAGCCATGAGGGTGGTGCAGGCACCCCAAGCTTCAGTCCCACCTGGCAGGGCACAGACACAGAGCCAGGGGAGCTGTGTCACTCCTGACCCCCCTGGACACTGTCAGGCTCATTTGGGGGTGCTTCATCTCTCACTCCTCTTGGCCATGGAAAAAGCCAGCAGCAGGAGAGGGACAAATCAAATTACAAGGCAGCTAATGAAAATAATGGGGAATAAAGCACTTCTGGAGGCTGCTTGGTTGGATTCTTATTTCCCTGTGTCACTGTGTTCAAGCAGGGATGTTTATAACCTCACGAGGACATTTCATTGCCTTTGTGATTAGCTCAATTGACCGTGGATTTTTGCTCTCCCAGATCTCAGCCCCTGGAAGAGGAGCAGTGCCAGCTCCAAGTCACTCCTGCCCCACAGCTCCAGCACCCAGAGCCCCCCTGTGCCCTCCAGGGGCCTGGCACTGGCAGCATGTCCCAGACTGACATGGATGGGGAATGAAGGGGGTCTCCACAGCCCAGATGGGGGGCTCATACAGCAGCAGCAAGGGGGGACCTCTTGGGAGAGCTTTGCCCCTTTTCCATGCAATGCTTCAGCCACGAGCAGCTGTCAGTGCCTGCCTGGGCTGGCGGCCCCTACCTGCAACTATTGACTCTGAGTAAATAATCCCCAGGTATCCTTTTCTCCTGATAAAAGCTGGGGGTTTTTTTCCTATTATTCTCAGAGGTGTTTATTAGAGCAGAAAAATAACAGTGCTTTGCTTGCAGCCTGATTGCTGGGAAGTGACGGGAGTGGCCAGGCAGCCCCGAGAGCTGGGATCAGAGTCAGAGCTGCTGCCTGGCACACCAGGGGCACAGCCAGGCGAGGGGCTGTGCTGGGGGGGTGAGAAGCCCCTGCCCAGGTGGTTTGATGGGAGGCAGCATCAAAGGGAAATTTCTTTTCAGCAATGGCAGGAGGAGGAGACGCTTCACGAGTCTGAGCTCTGGAGTGACTCAGCAGAAAAGAGCAGGAATTTCCAGGAATATGAGGGGTGAGAGGCCAAAGCTCATGGGCAGGTTCCTCTGCCACAGACACCTGTGCAACAGAGGCAGGAATTTAGGGACAGGCAAGTTCTAGGTGGTGCCATGGAGGATGTCCCCCTCTTGTCCATCCACCCTGTCAAACCACTCTGCCGAGCTGGAGCTGCAGCCCCCTGGCACCACTTTGGCATCTCGCAGAGCAGAGATGAATAATGGCAGCACATCCCACCCCTCCTCCCCTCCCCATGCCCATCAGGGCCTCCCCGGATCTGCCACGCAGAAATTAATCCTCCTGCCTCATTAATTGCAGGAATGTGTCGGGAGCTGTTCAAGGTCAGCCTGGAGGAGCCCTGCCATCAATCCTCTCCAAACTGCAGCTGCCTCGCTGGGGAGGAGCTGGCAGGGGCACAGCAGGGACAGGCACTGGGGACCTCTCTGGTGTTTGGGTGACCAGAGCCTGCAGACACAGGAGGGTCCTGCATGGGTGTCCCAGGAGTGGCTCCATGCAGGGGCTTCTGTCCCAGGAGTGGCTCCAGGCTGGCTGCCCATGTCCCCCTGTCCCCTAGTGATGCCATCCAGAGCCAAGAGTCCTCTCCTGACCACCTCTCCCCACTTGATGGGGAGCCCTCTGCTCCCTCCTCATTGCTGGTGGCTGAGCAAGGGGGTAGTCTGAACTAATTGCATTGGGCACCAATTAACCAGCCCTCCTCACCCATTAGAGACTGCAGAAGCTTTTGCACTTGGATCTTGCATCTTACGTGACTGGCAATATTCTATTTTTTTAGGGAATGAAAAGAAGAAAGGGAAAATCCCTTTAGGGGAGCTGGGCTTTGCTGCCTGCGGAGCTGCTACGCACCAGGAATGTACTTTATTCTGTTTAAGAGCAATGATCCACCCAGCAGGGATGGAATCAGAGGCACTGGGAACAGAGAGATGTCTGAGAGCTCCTGAGCACCGAATGTGGGGCTTCTGCCTTTGCACTGCAACCAGAGCCACCCACAAGGTCTGGACAGGCCCAAGGGCTGCTGTCCAGTGCCTTCAGTCCCCATCCCACACACTGCAACCAGGAAAAGCCCCGCAGCTGCTTCCCCTTTCCACCTTCCCCCTTGCCTGATGGCCTCAGCCTGGGGAGGTTCTCATGTCACGAACTGGGAGCCACTGCCTCACCACTCACCCCAAAACAGCTTCGTGAGCATCCACCCTCCCTCCAAACTGTGCTCCCCTTGCTGTCCTGCCCCATGGCCAGTGTCACCTGCACCGTGGGACCCTCTGGCACCCAGCTGGCTCTCGCACCCCAGCAGCTCCCTCTCCACACATCCTCCTGCCCCAGCCCCTCTGTCAGGCTGGGACACACGGCTTGGGACCCCTGCAGGACCCTGCACCCTGCCTCGTGTTCCTGTGTCGCACACATCTTTTATGAAAAATCCTTTCTTTAAGATTTTTCCTCCTGAGAAGCTGAGAGGCCTCAGGAACAAAATGTAAACAATGGTTATCTGCTGCTGTAGAATGCAACAGGTGGATCTGTGATTGGTCTCATGTGGATGTTTCTAATTAATGGCCAATCACAGTCCAGCTGGCTCGGACAGAGAGTCCAAGCCACAAACCTTTGTTATCATTCTTTCTGATTCTATTCTTAGCCAGCCTTCTGATGAAAATCCTTTCTTCTATTCTTTTAGTATAGTTTTAATATAATATATATCATTAAATAATAAATCAGCCTTCTGAAACATGGAGTCAGATCCTCATCTCTTCCCTCAACCTGAGACCCCTGTGAGCACCGTCCCATTCCTGTCCCATGGCAGGGACGGGATCTGGGAGCTTGTGAGCGTGACTCAGAGCCGAAGGGGAACCGAGAGCGCTGACAGAGGGCACGTCTGCTCCATCCCCGCTCCCGGCGGCTCTCCCGGAGCATTGGCACGCTCGGAGCCGCCTGGAACGAGCCTTTCCCCGCCGAGCAGAGCGAGGCGAGCCCCAGGACGGGCGTGCGGTGGTGAGGGATGCAAAATCCCCTCCCCAGCCCGGATCCCAGCCTGCGGCGGGGCCCCAGCGGCGGCGGGCCCTTGCCGGTGTCCAGCTGGGTGTTTGCAGCGCTACGCCCTCGGTTCCCACGGAGATGCCCGGGTCGCCATGGCTACCCCACGGATATTCCTGCTCGGCTGGTAAACAGCCCGCACGGCACCGGCTTCCGTCCCGAAGTGCTGGAGGTTGCTACACCCCAGGGAAATGTTGCGAGGGCAGCTCCCCCCAGCCCGGGCAGGCAGTGGGCATCGGCCCCGTGCCCCAGCCCAGGGTGCTGAGCCCCCACCCCACCCCTACCAGCAGCCTGACCCCTTACAAGCAGGGCAGGTTTGGGGGAAAGTGCCTTTGCTTGGACCGTCGGGCTTGTGAGGTCGGTGCTGAGAGCCCCCGGCCGTCCCCTCCGGTTCTGCAGGAGGCAAAGCCAGATCTGCCCAGGTTGGTCTCCCACCCCACTGACACACTCTGCCCCCAGGGCGCTGCTCTGGCCCCCCAGATTTTGGCAGCGTGGGGCTATGTGAGCCCTGTAACATGGAAATGAAACACCGCCCCTGGCCAGAGTAAACAGCTCTTTGCACAACAGCCGCCGTGGTTGCGAAGGCTGTGAGTGTGGGAGGGTTGAGCAAATCTCTGTTTACCCCCATGCCATCCCACCAGACACGGGATTCCCCACTGGGGCTGTGCTCCAGCCTGGCACGGGTGGGCACAGCAGCTCGGCACGGCCCCAGACAAGGAGCTGTGAAATAACACGGGTTAATGGTCAGAACTGGGTTGCCCTTGTGGGCTGCTCACCCTGGGGCAAGCTGGACTATGTGGACATGGACACAGACACGGCTTGGGGATGTGAGCTGCTCCCAGGTGGCGTCACACAGCTGGGTTTGCCTCCTGCCCCTTGAGTCGCTCATTCCCTGGCCCATGGCCTCCTGCCGCTTCCCCCAGCGTCCCTCTGCCGCGTCCCCCAGCCCAGCCGGGTGGCCCCAGGGCAGTTGCAGTGAGGAAGTGTCCGTGCCCCATCCCGGCTGCGCCAATCCCAGCCCTGGAGCGGGCAGGGTGGAGGCCGGGCGCTGCTCGGGGTGCCCGCGCCCCCTGGGCTTTCCTGCCTGCGGCGAGCGAGGAGGGGGTCGCAGGCTTCAGGGAAGTGTTTTGCAATCACCTTCTTCAGAGCGTCACAGCAACTAACGGCCCTGGTTTTGAGGAACTAACGGGGAAAGCAGCATGTTAGCAAACACTCCGGGCACGGCCAGCCGCCGGCTGCCGGAGCCCCGCGCTCGGAGCGGGCGGTGAGCGGCTCCCGGGCACGCCGGACACGGAGGACGGGCAGGGATGGAGGAGAGGTAGGGATGGAGGTGGGGTAGGGGTGGTGCCACTCAGGTCACACAGAGCAGCATCTGGTCCGTGGCTGCTCTGCCCGTCCCCTGCCTGGGACAGCCACACGTGCCGAGTGCCCAGGGCTGGCCGCTGTCCCACTCCCACGCTCGAGTGCTTCACCTCCCTCTGGATGTTGGCTTGGGGGTGAGGAGCTGTGGGCACCTGGGCACAGTGTGGGCAGCCCCTCCTGGGCCACGAACGTGTCTGGGACCCATCCGGGGCAGAGGCGGCCGCCCCTCCAGGGCCATTCCCAGCAGCAGGCAGGGGACAGCCGGGAGGGGCGTGGGCAGGACCCCGCAGCCCCGGCCTGTCCCGCTCTGCTGCTGTCCGTCATTCGCTTCCCTCTCCTTATAGCTTATCGCCCTCCGCCGCCCTCACCCGCCCTCAAACCGCAAATCTCTGCCCGGCAGCGGCTGGAGATAATGGAGATAAAAATCAGCCCGTGCCTGCGGCCGGGCTCAGGGTGCTGTGGTGCCCGGGACGGTGCCGGGTGCGGGGGGACGGACCCGCGTTCCGGGCTCTCTCCGCTGCGCTTCCCACTCCAGCGGCTGTGGCGGCGCGGGCGGCGAGCCGGGGGCGGAGGTGTCAGAAGGGCTGCGGGAAGGGCTGACGCTGCCAGCGAAAGGACATTCTGCTCCAGGAAGAGCCGGTGACAATGGAGCCCGGCTCCTTCAGCCCACCTCGTCCCCAGCCCTTGCCGACCCCCAGGACAAGCCGCTTTCTCCGTTCCAGGTGATGCCAAAGCCACGGAGGAGACCATGGCCAGGCGCGGTGCTGGGACACCCTTCCTGCCGCAGCTCTCCCTGCTCCTGCTGCTCCACCTGGGCGGTGAGTGCGGGGTCCATCCTGTCCTGTGCCACAGGCACAGCATCCCCAGCAGCCTGTGCCCTGGCCGGGGCCCCGGGGCAGGCAGGAACGGCAGGCACGGGCAGGATGGGGCCTGGCACGTGCCCGTGCCTTGCCCAACGCTCGGCTCTTCCTCTCCAGAGTGGGGGGCCCATCTAAGGGAAGAGGCTCGTCCCTATGTCCTGCCCGGGCGCTGAGGAGCTGAGGTGGCTTTGGCACAGCTGTGCCCAGGATGTGACAGGTTTTTCCTGCCTGCAGGGACACTGGGCTGTGCCTCGGTGACTGTGAGCCCCCCCATTGTGCCCCTGGGCTCGGCTGTCACGGCATCCTGCACCATCCAGAGAGAGCTCTGCCGAGGCTTGGAGCAGGGGAGGCTCCAGATCAGCTGGATGCTGGACAGCAAGCCTGTGGCTGGGAGCCAGCGCCAGGGTCCAGGGGGCACAGAGGTGTCCAACCTCACCCTGCCCCGCTTCAACCGCACCCAGGCCAGGCTGTTCTGCTGTGTGGAGTGGAATGGGACCAAGCAGCGCGTTGGCATGGCCGAGATCAGGGCGGGCTGTAAGTCTGCTGCCACTACGGGTCACCCTCCTTCCCAGCAGGGACGGGCACTTGCTCAGCCTCTTTCTCCCCCAGACCCTCCTGCAAAGCCCCTCAACCTCAGCTGTGTCCTGAACCTCGATGACTACGGGCTGACGTGCCAATGGCAGCAGGGAACCAACAGCCACCTCCCCACCAGCTTCGTGCTGAAATGCATGGGGTAAGTGCCAGGACCATTATCCCCTGCCAAACCCCACAGCAAGGAGCCCGAGCTCACTGCCCTGTCTGCTGCAGGAGCAGAACCCAGGCAGTGACAGGGTGCACCCCACGAGGAGGGCACAGCCACTGCACGGTGCCACGCCGGCTGCTGCAGCTGTACCGGCAAATGGAGATCTGGGTGTCTGCCACCAACGCCCTGGGCACGGCCGAGTCCCAGCACCTCCACATCGACCCCATGGACGTGGGTGAGTGACAGCACACAGATCAGGGGCCAGGGAAGCTCGTCAGGGGTATTAAAGTGACATTAAAGCACGTGGGGCCCATTTTATGGGCAGGTTCTGTGATGAATGTCCTGCCGGGATGAATCGGTGCCAGCGCCACGCTGCAGAGCGAGCAGCACGCACGGCAGGTTATGAGCTGCCAGTTGACCTGCTGCACTCCACAGCTCCTGCAGCAATTGATTACCCATTTATTCAGCAGCTCTATTAATAATGGATCCTGTGCCTATAAACTATTTATAAAAGGAGCCTTCCCAGATGGAGAGATTTATCCGCCCTGATCTGGGGCTGGGGAAGGGCTGCCCAGGAACCAGCTGAGCTCTCCCATGGCTGTGCCACACTCTGACCCCTGAGCAGACTCAAATGTGGGGTGTTCCAGGCACCAGGCCCCATGGAATCTGTTTTCTCTGCATAGGCATTAATGCAGAGCTGTGCCAGTGTTGCATTACTGCATCCCAAGCAGGGGCATACACCAGCTCCTGTCCCTTGCCACCAGCCATTCTCCTAAATGTTTTGGGGTGGTTTCCCACATTTCTTGCCGCAGCACCCTGGCTGCAGCTCCTGGCACTAACAAAGGCACATGTGAGGTCATGGCTCTGGGCACTGCCCACCACACACCTCTCCACACCTCTCCAACTCTCCCCTGCCCTTCCTGCAGCCAAGCTGGACCCCCCAACCCTGCAGAGCATCCAGTCCATCCCCTTCCAGACCGACTGCATTGCCCTGGCCTGGGATGTGGCGCGGGGCACAAAGCACATGGAGCTGCAGTGTGAGCTGCGCTACCGGGCACCCGAGGACCCTGCCTGGGCCCTGGTGAGTGCTGCTGGGACAGGGGGCCTGGGCAGGAGCCAGAACCCTCCCTCTGCTCCAAGCAGTGGGAGTGGAGGAGTCCCCATGTGAGTGGGACAGCAAAGAGTCCCCTGAGCCCACAGCAGGGCCCGAGGCAGGAGCCAGCACAGCCCTCGTTTGGCCGCCCCCAGGTCAGCGGCATCATCGGCCAGGCGGGCACGGCGCAGCGCTGCGGTTTCCTCTTTGGCACTCAGTACCACTTCCAGATGCGCTGCCGGCGCAGCTCAGCCTCGGCACTGGGCTCCTGGAGCGAGTGGAGCCCGGGCAGGAACTACACCACCCACGAGAAGGGTGAGTGTGAGTCACCCGGAGGGTGCCCTGTGCCCGAGCAGGTGGCACAGCACTGGGGACACACAGCACAGTGCTGGGGACATAGGGCACAGTGCTGGGGACACATGGGACAGCACTGGGGACACATGGCACAGTGCTGGGGACGCATTGCAGAGCGCTGGGGACACACGGCACAGTGCTGGGGACACAGTACTGGGGACACAGTGCTGGGGACACAGGACATAATCCTGGGGGCAAAGCCACATGGGTCCCTCTCAGCTTCTCCTGTTCCCCTCCCATTGCAGCCCCCACAGGGAAGCTGGATGCGTGGTGGGAGGCTCAGCCAGCCGGGGGGCAGCTGGAGGTGCAGCTGCGCTGGAAGGTGAGCAGGGGGGTGGGCAGGGGGCACTGTCTGAGGGGCATTGCCTGGGGGGCATTGCCTGAGGGGCATTGCCTATGGGGCACTGCCTGAGGGGCATTGCCTGGGGGGCATTGCCTGAGGGGCATTGCCTATGGGGCATTGCCTATGGGGCATTGCTGGGGGACATTGCCTATGGGGCATTGCCTATGGGGCATTGCCTGAGGGCCATTGCCTGAGGGGCATTGCCTATGGGGCATTGCCTATGGGGCATTGCCTGAGGTCCCCGCAGGGACTGCCACCCACACGCCCTGCCCGCACCCAGGCCCCGCGGCAGCGGGAGGCCAACGGGCGAGTGCTGGGCTACCGTGTGACCCTGAGCCCCCGGAGGAGGGGCAGGGACCCCCCCACCGTCTGCAACACCACCCACACCCAGTGCAACTTCTCGGTGCCCGCGGCCGCCAGGAGGGTTTATCTCTCAGCCTACAACGCCGCCGGCGAGTCGGCACCGACCGAGGTGATGCTGCTGGAGAGGACAGGTGAGGGCAGCGCCCGAAACCTCCGCGGGTGCCCCGGGGCTCTGCTCGGCCCGAGCGAGCTGCACAGCCAGGGCAAGGAGAGGGCAGGCTCCAAACCTGGGCGCACAGGGGACATGAGGGAGAGGTGCTCTCCTCTCCCACCATCCCGGCTGCTTGTCCCACGCAGGTCAGCCCCTGGCCGGGCTCCGGGCTGTGCCCGGGGGTGAGCGCAGCCTCTGGGTGCACTGGGAGGCACCGCTGGCCCCAGTGACCGCCTACATCCTGGAGTGGCAGCGGGTGGCAGCAGAGCCTGGGCACTGCAGGGCGTGCTGGCAGATGGAGCGTGATGGGGCAGCCACCACAGCCCTTATCCAGGGTAAGGGGGGGCTCCTGATCCCCAGGTCAGCTGGCCCAGGGGGCTGGCACCCATCCTGACCAAACCAGGACCCAACCTACTCCCCACCCTGCCTCCTCCCTGTGGATCCACCCCAGGGTGGTTGGGCTGGTGCCGTGGTGCTGGGGCGTCTCAGCAGTGCCCCCTCTGCTCTCCATTGCAGACGGTATTGAGCCTTTCCAGCGCTACAACATCTCACTGTACCCTCTCTACGAGGGCACTGTCGGGGTGCCCGTCCACACCACAGCCTACTCCCAGCAGAAGGGTACGTGGGAAGGGAGCCCCACCACCAGGACTTTGACCTTCCAAAAGAATGAACCATCTCTGCCCCGTGTACCCCAAATCCAGGGGCTGTAGCAAAGACCTCAGCCTGGGGGGCTGCATTTGTCTCATCTCTGAGTCAGCTCAGCCCCCTACACCATGGGCACCCACACCTTGGGAGTGGGACCCCCCCATCAGTTCCCACCCGAGGCAATGGCTCTGCTCAGCACTTGGTCCCCCCTTCTCCTGCTCTTTCCAGCACCGTCCCATGCCCCCAAGCTTCACCTGAAGAGGATCAGCAAGTCAGAGGCCGAGCTGTGCTGGGAGCCACTGCCAGTGGAGGTGCAGAACGGCTTCATCACCAGCTACACCATCTTCTGGGCCAGCAGCATCACCAGCACGGCCAGTGAGTCCTGCCTGCAGCACCACTGACCTGGCCCTCTGTCCCACCTCAATATCAGGAGCCCCTGTGTCCTGCTCTGGGAGGATCAGGGAGTTTTGTGGGTCCCTCACTGGGCTCCCTGCCAGCAGAGCCTGAGGGCTGTGCAGGTGGGGGCACTCCGCCACACCAACAGCCCCGTGTGTCCCCAGGTGCCACCGTGAATCCTTCCCTCAGCTCCTTTGCCATCCGGGGGCTGAAGCCATCGACCCTGTACAAGGTGCACATCATGGCATCCACAGCTGCTGGCAGCACCAACGGCACCAGCCTGATCCTGGTGACCACAGTGCTGGGTGAGGGCTGCGGCCAGCCGGGGCAGGGGACACGGGAGGGGACCTGGTCCTGCCCTGGCTTCATGGCACAGCACAGCTGGCAGTGCCCACTGCAGCTCCCTGTGACCCTGAACCTCTTCCCAGATGACACCGAGCTCCAATTCCTCTTCCTGAGCCTGGGGCTGGTCTTTGTCGGGCTCATGGTGTTGCTCATCTGCTTCCAGAAGAACGAGCGGTGAGTGGCAGAGCCCTGCCCCGGGCTGGGCTGCTGCTGGGACAGGGTGGCCTTGGAGAGCTGGGAACCAGTCCAGCACTGAGGCCACCCATTCCAGCCCGCCTCGCTGAGTCCCCTCACCCCCGTGGTCCCCAGGATGAAGGAGCAGCTCTGGCCCAGCGTCCCCGACCCTGCCAACAGCAGCCTGGGCAAGTGGGTGCCAGCAGCGCTGCCACAGGTGAGACCGTTCGCCGCTTCCCCAGTGCCCACCCGGCTCATGGCCCTGGGAGGGACAGCAGGGACGGGTGGCACCGCCCGTGACCTCCCGCTGCTCCCCAGGAGCCGCTCCAGAGCCTCGCCGCGAGGGAGCCCGGCCCGGCCGCCATCTCCACGGTCACCGTGCTGGAAGGGGAGCCGGGCAAGCAGCCGGGGAAGGAGCACCCCGCCCTGGCCGCCGTCCCCCCGGCGCTGTCGCGGCCCTACGTGCGGCAGGAGGGTCCCGGGGAGCCGGTGCAGTACGCGCGGGTGGGCGGCGCGGGGTACCGGGGCCAGCGGCTGCTCCCCGAGCCCGCTCCCCGCTTCTACGAGAACCTGCGGGGCCGCGGCGACGGCAGCGGCGGCGGGGACTGGGCGTTCCTGGAGGAGCCCCCCGCCACCTTCCCGCTGCTGCAGGGGCTCCGCATCGGCGGGGCCGAGGAGCTGCACGAGTGCCGGGCGGACTAGCGCGGGATGGAGCCGGGCAGCGACACCGGGTCCGCCACCGGGATGGAGCCCCGGGGTGCGGGACACCGGGTCCGCCCGCGGGGCTCCAGCCGCACCCCGGGGCGCTGCCCGGCTCCATCCCGCTCTGTGTCCGTATCCCCTCCCGACCGCCTCCCTCCGAAATAAACGGGGTCGTGCTGAGAACAACCCGGGCGTCTCTGCGGGAAGGGGATGGGGACGGGGAGGGGTACAGGATGGCAAACAGGGCCGGGACCGGGACCAGACCAGGAAGAGGACGGGACCGAGACGGGGATGGGGATGGGGATGGGGATGGGGATGGGGATGGGGATGGGGATGGGATGGGATAGGACCGAGACAGGGACAGGACGGGGATCGGGACCGAGACGAGGACGGATAGGGGACGAAACCGAAACGGGGACGGAGATGGAGATAGGGACGGGGTCTGAATGGGCACGAGTACCAGGACGAGGATGGGGACAGTTAGGGCACCGGGAAGGGTCCGGGACCGGAACGAAGACGGGGAGGGGACCAGGATCCTGGACGGCCATCGACGCGCTCGGCGTTCGGTTTCTCCTCCCCGTCTCGGCGCTCGACAGTCGCGCCTGGGCAAGATGGCGGCGCCCATGGCGGCGTGTCGGTGAGCGCGGGCCATGCTGGCACTGCTGGGCCGCGGCCTGGCCGGGCCCGCCCGTGCCGGGGCCGCCGTGCTGGGCAGGGCACAGCCCGGTGAGGGGCACGGGGGGCTCGGGAGGCCGCTGGGAGGGAGGGTGGAAAGGGAAGCGGATCCCGCTGGAGGAATTGGGAGCGGCCGGGGCCGCGGTGGGAGCTGAGGGTGCGGGGAAAGGACAATCTTGGGGGTGGCCGGGGGCCCTCAGGGGGTCGCACACCGGGCTCGTGGTCTGTCCCCGTGAAACGAGACGGGGCACCGGGTGACCTTGGGGGTAGCCGGGGTGCAGGGGTGCCTCGGAACAGCGTGGGCGAGCGGGGTTGGCCGAGCCGGGCACAGGCGAGCGGCCTGAAGCGGGTTCTGGTCCCAGCAGCAGGGCCTTGAAGGAGCAGCTGGAAGAGTTTGTTCTTGAAAGGTCAAAGAGTGACCGAGTCCCGGCTGGTGATGAATATTCACATCTGTGTCAGGCAAATGTTGTCGCCGCGTTGTCCCCAGGTGTCACTGCCCCTGAGCTCAGGCACCGCGGTGGCCCAGAGCAGCCCATCCATGTCGCTAATGAGATTAACTAATCAGTTAATTCATCAGTTTGAACCCTCTAAATGATCACGTTTGCCCAGGGGAGCTCTCACTCTACTCAGTGTGTGCAGTCAGCCCTGCTGCTCCAGCCCTGGCATTTGCTCACTCTCCAGCACCACAGCTTGGTTTGTGTTAGCACCATGTGAGAGCCACCTTGAGCCACCCCACACCTCTGGGACTAAAGATCTCCCTGGTCACTGACCACACAGAGTTTGTGTTAGCACAGTGTGAGAGCCACCCTGAGCTATCCCACACCTCTGGGACTAAAGATCTGCCTGGGCACTGATCACCCAGAGGCTCAGTGCTCTGACCCCACACACCCAGCAGTGTTTGACTGTACAGAGAAGCACACAGTACAGAGCATTGACTGGACTGTACAGAGTATTTGACTGGAGAAGTGCACTCCTCTCTGAATCCTTTCTGTCTCTCCCACCCAGGCTGCAGTCCTGTGCTCCAGGCAGCCAGGGGCTATGCCAGACCTGTGACAAAGAAGAGGAAAGGTATGTCAGCATCCACAGGAGCAGTGTTTTGCTGTTGGCATGCTCAGAGCTGTGCCCTCATGGCACAGAAATCATTCCAGAAATAGTTCATTGCAAGCTCAGGAGTTAGTCAGAAGATTCTCTTTCTTCTGAGTGTGGGGAAATGAACAATTGTCAGTAGCAGGAGATCTGTGAGGGTGGGCAGGCCCTGGCACAGGCTGCCCTGAGAAGCTGTGGCTGCCCCTGGGTCCCTGGAAGTGCCCAAGGCCAGGCTGAACAGGGCTTGGAGCATCTTGGCATAGTGCAGTGTCCCTGCCATGGTAGGGGGTAGAATCAGATGAGCTTTAAGGTCTCTTCCAGCACAAACTATTTTGGTATTCTGTGACCTCTGAGCTCAGTGTATTGTTGTGAATACATGTACACCATATTGTAAACCCAGGGTGCTGAATGGAAGGGACTGAACCTATTTTTGTGACTCAGTTCTGCCCTCTTGGCTGGATCTGCTCAGTTCTTCTTGTTTGGAGCACACAGCCAGTTTCCTTCAGAGCATGCCAGAGCTCTGACTTTGTCCTGCCCTTCCTCCAATGTACCTCTCTCTGTAGACATCCCCAGCCATCTGGATGACCTTCCTCCCACCATGCTGAAGAAGGATTATGCCAATCTCCCAATCATGAACAGGTATGGACAGGGAGAGGGAGTGGCTGCTCTCTCCAGGGGTTTGTACCTCACAAATAAGGTATGTGGAAGCTGTCACCTGCTCACTAATTAGTTATTAATGCTCTGTGGGCACAAAAATGGCAAAGTCAGTTTGAAATCAAATTTACAGACACAGACAGTGGTCAGGGCTTGATTGTTCACTCCATGTGAGATCAAGTGCTGGTTGCCAACATCCTCTGTGGGCTTTGTAGCACATAAGGCAAAAAAAAAGGAAAGAATCTTGAAATGCTAGAAACAGTCATCTTGGAAATAATCTATGCCTGTCCTGAACTCAGGTGATGGAGAGAGTCATTAAACAACTCCACATGAATTCAGCTGCTGCCAGCTTTGGGCTCTGGGGCTCAGCACTGTTGTGCTCTGATGCAGAGCTGCTCATGTGTGGTGCAGGGAGGGCCCCCAGTGGCCCAACTGTGACTTTCACTGCTCTTTGAAGGAACCAACCTTAAAATTAAATATTTTTGCTGCAAAACTACTTTATACTCCTGTAATCTGAGCCATGATTTTGCTTAGGAAAGTGAGCACCAGTTTATGGCTGCCAGGTTTGGGAGGGGGAGAGTCCCTGTAAATTTTTAGAGTTAATTAAAGCTGAGAAAAGGGAGTATGTTCTGAGAAGCTGAGTTAATTTCTGTTGCTAAATAGAATTGTTTCTGGTTTATAAGCTGATTTGCCATCTCCTTGCAGCGTGGATGATGTGGTGAAACGCCTGCTGTCCCTGGAAATGGCAAGTCAGGTCAGTGTCATTCTGCTTGCTTAAAAATCAAACAGATTTAATGAACACCTTCATGTGAAACTTGTCTATGTTGTTAAATATCTTTCACTTACTGTATCTCTAAGTGACTGTAAACATGGGGTGATGAAAAACCAGAGTTTGCTCTTAAAATTTATCACACTAAAGTGGTAACAATTGCATATTAAATTGGGAGAAGAAAGTATTCAGGGGTGACAGGGCAATGAGCTGTTCTGCTGCTGCTCATGGCTGACCCCCTGTGTTCTGGAAACCATTGCACTGGACAGCAGATGTCCTTCAAGTTATTTTTACTTTCCATATGCCCAAAAAACAAACAGGTAGGAAAGGGTCACAAAGATCTCCATGCCATTCCTCTACGCTTGCCACTTCACCTTAAAAGGATGAGTAAAGGTCTGAATTGCAAAGCCTTTATCTGGGTGTTTGGGAAGAGAGCTGAGTGTTCTGGGACAGTGACAACCTCTTTTCTGTGCCCCACAGAGGGAGAAGTTGAAGGTAAAGACCCAGCAGCTGGTGGAGAAGGTCAGGAGGTCTCCCCATGACAATGGCTCCTTTGAGGTGCAAGGCAAGTTAAAAAAGGGAAGGGTATTGTTGGCAGATGAAACATCTCTGCTTCTATTCAGCTGTTCCCACCCCAGCACTTCCAGTTTGCTGTAGAATTCAGGAGAATCTCCTCCAGGAGAGCTGCTGAGGGGCAGGTAGCCTGCAGGATGCCCTGCAGGGCTGCTCCAGGTCTGCAAGTGTTGCAGAGGTTGCTGGGGTGCTTCCAAATCCTGCTCCACATCCACCCTCCAGAGGCACTGTGTGCTTTATTCTGCTTGGAGTGCTTCTGTGACTTGAAGCACTGAGCTGCAGCTGTTACCAAAATGAACCAAATTCAGCCACAGAACCTAAATTTTTCTCTGCATCAGAGAGCTGTGGCTGAGGCACAGTGGGGACAGTGCAGGGACAAAGGTCATGCTGCACTGACCAACACTGACAGCTCCTTTGTCATCAGCAAAGCCCTTCAGTGCCTCAGGATGCCACCAGCCCCTCCCTCTAGCACCTGAAATCCCAAAGACCTGGTGCTGCCCTTGGAAAAAAAACCCTTTTATTGCTGTCTGCTCCCCCAGAGCTTAAACCCCATGAGGTGAAACAAATGTCAAATCACTGGTAACTGAATGAATGCAAGAGGAATAAATTCAAAGACAAATTTATATGATGTGTTGCTAAAACCTTACCCTCTAATTAAGCAGCCTCATAGCAATCACAGCCTTGCAGGTTTTGTGTTCTTGTTTGTTGTGCAGTGGGCTGTGGGCAGGGGCTGCTTTGGGCAGTGTTTGCTGTGGGCAGTGCTTGTTGTAGATGGTGTTTTGCTGTAGGCAGTGGTTTTTGTGCTGCTGTTTTGGTTTGGGTGCTGTTTTGTTTTGGGCAGTGTTTGGCCATGGGCAGTGTTTGCTGTGGGCAGTGGTTTTTGTGCTGCTGTGGGCAGTGTTTTGCTGTGGGCACTGTTTTATTTTGGACACTGTTTTATTTTGGGCACTGTTTTATTTTGGGCACTGTTTTGCCATGGGCAGCCCCTGCTGTGCTGCTGTGGGTCCCTGCAGGAGCAGCAGTGCTCAGCTGGCAGCTTGAGGCAAGGCAGATGATCCTAAACCACCTGGGAAAGCTGCTGCTCTCACACAGCTTCTCTCTCTGTCCTTTGCAGTTGCTATTTTGACTGCCAAGATTCGCACGCTCGAGGAGCACCTCCAGAGGCACCCCAAGGTAACTCAGGGATCTCAGCCCACAGCTGCTCAGGTGGTTTTCTCAGTTTATAACAAAAGGAGTTTAATCTTGGGGATTATGGCTTTCCTAAGGAGGTTTATGAAATAGCTACAGCTGCTCCTTGGTGCCAGTGTGGGGAGCTGCTGGCTCAGGCACAGCTGGATTCTCGCCCACTCTGCTCTGTGTTCAGGTTTGTTACTGTAGTGGAGGAAACAGCTGAGCAAATTCCTTTGGGCAGACTTGAGCTCCATTTCTCCTCACTGCAGATGTGGCTTCACCCCTTAGTTTTGACTAATTGATGATTGCAGCTGCAGTAATAAACAAAGAGCAAAATCTGTGCTTGTTCTGCTCATGGAAACGTTTGGTGGACAGCACTGTGTGAATGTCCCACTCCCCTGCCTGCAGCTACCTGGGTTCAGGCCCAAATTTGAGACAACTTGCCTGAATTTATGTTCATAAAAGAGACATCAAGGATTCTTTATGCAGGGCAAAAGGTGGGAAATGGATTGATAACTGCATTTGAAAGAAGTGCATAATTGTTACTCATGAAAACTTGAAGGATACAAGAGAACAGAACTGAGCTTTTTACTACAAGCCACCAGAAGCTGTACCAAGTGTTGAAGTTGGACCTTTTGGAATTCCTTGGCCGAATTTTTTACATAAATCACTTGTATAGGGCAGGGAGATGTCTCCTGTGAGGGATTGCCCTGACTGGTGTGGCTCAGGCTGTGCTTGTGCCCTTCCAAAGAACAGCCAGACAGTCAGAGCCAAGTCACAGATTATTTTCATATTTAATTTCTGGCAAAACAAAGGTAAATGCTTCTGTTATTCTGAAGCAGCACACTTAAAGAGAAGCAGGTTTTACCCAGAAGACCTTCCCTGCAGCTTTGGCACAGCCTGAAACTGTGCACAAGCTGGAAACAGTCTTCAGGGAAGGTGAAGGTGCAACCATGGAAGGGAGAAAGCAATTGCAGTGCAAAGTAAATTACATCTCCTTGGATCAGCTTGTGCTGACCTGATGTACTCCCAGCATCTGCCAACAGAAATTGTTCTAAGACTCTGTCCTTAACCTTATCATTGCATTTCAGCCAAAAGCTGCTCTGTTCTCAGTAATTTACTAGACAGGCAGGACGATCTGCTGTGGCAGTCACATTTTCTGGAAAAATCCCTTCAGCCCAGGATTTTTCTCCTGGGAAGCTGAGAGGCCTCAGAGAAAAAGGAAAACAATAACTATCTGATTTGTTTCTCCTGTGTTTTGCTCATTTGGAATGTGTTTGGAGATTGTTTCACTGGCTTCTGCTGTTGTTTTCACTCATTGGCCAATCAGTGCCAAGCTGTGTCAGGAACTCTGGAGAGAGTCACAAGTTTTCATTATTATCTTTTTAACCTGTAAGTATCCTTTCTGTATTCTTTAGTATAGTACTCTTTAATATAGTATCACAAAATAATAAATTAGCCTTCTGAGATCATGGACTCAGATTCATTATTGTGGGATTTGCTGGGTCCCCAGGATGAAGGAGGAATTGAGAATCTGACTTTATGTTTTTAGAAGGCTAATATTATATTATATTATATTATATTATATTATATTATATTATATTATATTATATTATATTATATTATATTATATTACATTATATTACACTATATTACACTATATTACATCTATACTTAAGAATAGAGAAAGGATACAGACAGAAGGCTTAACAAGAATGATAATGAAAACTCCTGACTCCTTCCAAAGTCCCATCACAGCTGGACAGTGATTGGTTATTAAGTAAAAACAATTCACATGAAACTAAGCAAATATACACCTGATAGTAAACAATCTCTAGACCACATTCCAAAGCAGCAAAACAGGCAGAAGCAAATGAGATAATACTGTTTTTCTTTTCTCTGAGGCTTCTCAGCTTCCCAGGAGAAAAAACCTTGGCGAAGGGATTTTTCAGAAAATATGACAGTAACACATCATTCCTTCCTGCATCTGGGGGGAATGAAATACAATAATCTGCCTGTAGTGGAGTGAACCTTGGGTGCTTTGCAGGACAAAAGCAACCGCAGGCTCATGCTGATGGGTCTGGACAGGAGGAGGAAGATGCTGGGCTACCTGCGCCGGGTCAACTACAGCACCTTTGAGAACACCTGCAAGGAGCTGGGCATCCAGTACAGCCCCCCCCAGCCCTACACCCGCCGCATCACCAAGCGCTGGATGGTCAAGAAGGCTTTGTGCATCAAGGTATGGAGCAGGGAAAAACCCCTCTGTGAAATGTGGGAAATGGGTTTTGTGGCATTCATGTTTGCTGGAGAAATCCCTTTGGTCAAGAAGGCTTTGTGCATCAAGGTATGGAGCAGGCTGCACAGGGAAAAAACCCTCTGTAAAGATGTGGTCTCAGAAGTCTTTTCCAGCCTGAAAGATTCAGTGATTGACTGGGTGGCTGTAACAGAATAATCTCAGATGATTTCCTGGAGCAAGGAAGGCACAGAAGGAGGATTTGATCTGGCTCCTGCTGGAGCCACTTTGCCTGCAGCAGACACCCTGGGCAGCAGCTCTGCAGGCAGCTTTATTTCTCTCCCTTCTGCTTCCACAGGTGTTCCAGGAGAAGCAGAAGCTGCAAGCAGCTGAGAGACTGAAGAAGAGGAGAGAGTGGCAGGCGAGAGCAAGAGCTGCACGGGAACAGCAGGAGAAGCAGGTGCAGGAGAAGCAGGCACAGGAGGGGACGCCTGTGTAGTGGCACAGCCAGGCTGACAATAAACTCCTGCCCAAAGACCTGAAACCTCTTTGCTCATGTGGTGTGGGCACCTGGGAAGGGCAGCTGGTGGTTTGAGTGGTTTAGAAGTTTAATTTCAGGCCGAGTGCTGGGCAGGTTGGTCTGTGAGAGGACCTTGGGGCTCCAGCATTACCCTGCAGGTCTGTCAGTGGGAACAGCTCAAGGGCTGCCTGTGCCCTGTCAGCACAGCCAGTCCAGAGGTTTGCACTGCCACATCTTCTTAGATATTTATAAACTGAAACTTAAGACATTTAAATTGGACATTATGAATAAATTCTTCCCTGTGAGGGTGGGGAGACCCTGGATCCCTGGGAAGTGTCCAAGGCCAGGTTGGACAGGGCTTGGAGCAACCTGGGGTAGTGGAAGGTGTCCCTGCCATGGCAGGGGTGGCACTGAGTGGGCTTTAAGGTCCTTTCCAACCCAAACCATTCCTCAGTGTGCTGGGGCTGTGCTTGTGCACTGGGATGATCCACACAGGGACTGGGATGATGGCACAGGGACAGGGACAATGCACACACGGACTGGGGATGATGCACACACGGATCAGGATGATGCACACACAGATTGGGATGATGCACACATAGATTGGGATGATGCACACATGGATCACGTTGATGTGCGTGCTCACACTGGGGCGATGCACACTCAGATGGGTACGATGTGCACACTCAGATCACGAGGATGCACACTCAGATCGGGATGATGCACACACAGAGCGGGATGAAGCACACAGATCAGGATGAAGCACACTCAGATCGGGATGATGCACACTCAGATCAGGATGAAGCACACTCAGATCACGATGATGCACACTCAGATCGGGATGATGCACACTCAGACCGGACGATGCTCACTCACTCCGGGGCGATGCGCAGGCGCGCCCCGCCCGGCCAAGACGGCGCTCCCCGATTGGCCCCGCGGCTGCCCGGCAACGGCGGCGGCGGCGGTGCGGGGAGCGGGGCCGGGCCGGGCCGGGCTGTGCCGGGGCCATGTCGGCGCGGACGCTGCCGCTGCTGTTCCTGAACCTGGGCGGGGAGATGCTCTACATCCTGGACCAGCGGCTGCGCGCCCAGAGCATCCCCGGAGAGAAGGCGCGCAAAGGTGAGCGGTGCGCGGCTCCCTCCGCTCCCGATGTGGCGGAGCCGCTGCCGGTGTCCCCGGGCACGGCCCTGCCCCCGCTGCCGGTGTCCCGGTGCCAGCGGAGCCGCTGCCGGTGTCCCCGGGCACGGCCCTGCCCCCGCTGCCGGTGTCCCGGTGCCAGCGGAGCCGCTGCCGGTGTCCCCGGGCACGGCTCTGCCCCCGCTCCCGCCTCCCCCAGGGCGGCTCGGGCTGCTCCGCCCGGCGGTGCCGCTTCCCGGGATGCCACAGAATCACAGGGTGAACTAGGTTGGAAAATACCTTTAATATCACCCAGCCCAACCCATGCCCTAACACCTCCATCAGCTAAACCCCGGCACCGAGTGCCACCTCGAGTCTGTTTTTAAACTCCTCCAGGGATGGTGATTCCACCTCCTCCCTGGGCAGACAATTCCATTCCCCAATCGCTTTTTCAGCAAATAATTTTTTTTTCTAATTTCTAACCTAAACTTCCCTTGGCGAGCTTGAGGCTGTGTCCTCTCCTTCTGTCAGCTGTGGCACAGGGACACACACAGGGACACGCTGTGCTGTCACCAGAGGATGCTGCGGGCGCCAGTTTCCCTGCCCCGATTTCAGTAATTACCGCAGTAATTATCACAGAAATCAGCCCTCAGCGCTTTGTGCTCTGCGCTGGGCAGCACAGCCCGTTGGGTTGAGCTCGGTGAAGTTCCTCAAGTTCCTTCCCAGCCCCGAGGGTGTTGCTGAGGTTGGTTTGGGAGGTTCTCACCCAAAAGGAGAAAGTGGAGTTTGTGTTGGTGTTTCTGTGCTCAATTCGGGGGTTAAAGCTTCAGAAATGAACTTTTGGACTCAAAATAACCCAGGATAACAGCTCCTGGACTGTTTGGGGCAGAGCAGGATGCTTTGCAATGGGAAGGAGTTTCCGGGAATAAAATTATAAATCTCATGCAGAGACAGCACATGCAATTGTGTGAAATTCAAATACCAGTACAGCTCCTGAAATCCTGGCTTTTATACAATCTCATTTGTACAAACAGAGCCTCGTGTCTTCACGTGGGCCATGAAACTCCAGCTCCCAGCCAAGCATCTTTGCATTTACCACTTCAGTTTAAATCTCTGCTTTACAAGTCCTTGCACCTCTCTGTCAGGGCATGGGGAATGTGCCTTGGGAAGCTCTGTGATGTTTTAATAAAAAATCAACTTGGTATGAGCTTGGTATTGTTATCCCTTCTGCCTGTCCTTTATGAAGTGCTAAACTACAAAGGGTTCACTGTGTAATTGTTGTGTTGTTTGTGAGGGGGGAAATTTGTAATTATTCATGTGTGTCCTGATGAGGGGATGATGTGACAGAAGCTTACTGCTGTTCATGCAGGGACAAGTTTAGGATTTTAGCTAAATTAAATCTTGGTGGAGTATCTCAGCAGGAGAATTGGGCTGTTTTAGTTTGTCCGCACACGAATTTTTTTTTTCCTTCCAAAAAATTGTGTGTTAATTTCACTGAGATGTGGTTCATCCACACTGAGGTGTTTGTTGATGCTTAAAGCTGTTCACTCAAATGTTGGTTACTTCTAAGTGCAAAATACAGCTGAAAACTACCCAAGCTCATGCAAGGGGTAAAATTTGATGTGCACTGAAGCAGCAGAATTTTATCCAAGGGGAGGGTGAGGTTCTCATTCACTGCTGAATGCTGATGAGAAGAGGCAAAATCCATTAGTTAGCTTCTTTTTTTTTATTTGAGTTTATTTCTTTCTATTTTCTTTTCTTCTCCTTGCAACTCTTGTTCTTACATCTTGAACTGCTGTTTTGTTTTGTATGCTTCGTGTAGATGAATGGACAGATGTGGACAGGAAACGAGGTACAGTAACTGCTGGCTGCATGCACACCTGGGGCTCATCGTGCCTGAACACCTGAGGCTGTTCCTGCAGCCTTCAGTCAGTGTCACAAATGAACAAATAATGCTCACCTGCTCCTTAAATTACTGTAAATCAGTGACAAAAATACCCCCAGACCGTACCTTAAAATCATATGGCCTCAAAAATCAGCTGTTCATTTAACCAAGAATGTAAATGGATCAAAGCTTTTTATCCTGGTGGTCTTGCCTGCAAAAATGGTGTTTGTGTTTCTTTACCACCGTTTTCATGCAAGCATGTAATTGTGTGAGCATTGTGCAGGTCGTTTTTCTGCTTAATTGCAGGAATATTGGGTATATTCCATTTTTTTAAGGTTTTATCTCATGCATTGCTCAGGGTTTGGACAGGTGAACTCCAGGGATGATCGAAGGCATTCCCATCCCAGCTGCTTTACCCACCTGTGCTGGTGGTCACACCTGGCAGAGCCATCCCAAAGGAGCAGAAGCCCTCAGCTCATCCTGGCTGGAGGATCCTGAGGGTGGGATTGAGCCCTTGGGTGTTTCCCTCTGGAATCTGCCCTGGAACAGGAGCCTGCAGCAGGGGAATGAGGAAATGAATCTCTTGAATCTCAGGTTTTTGTTCAAGTGAGCACGAGCAGAACTTACAGGGTCCTTCTGAGCAGCCCTTTTTTTTTTAGGAGGGATCAAGGCTGTGATTATCAAAGTTGTGATTGGTGTTTTGCAAAACAAGCATCATTTTGGTAGGTTTTCATACTTACTGAAGGTAAATGCTGATGTCCTGGGGTCTGCCCCAGCTTTTTTCTTACCATTACATCCTGTTTCCAAGCACACATCCAGGGACAGATTCCATCCCATCCCAAACCAGGAGGAGCTGCCCAGAGCTGCGAGGCAGGGGACGGGGCTGGCTCAGGGGCAGGTGCCAGGCTGACCCTTCCCTTCTCCTGTGGGAGAGAGCACTGTGCTCAGTGCTCCAGGGGATCTCAGGGGGGTTCTGGTGTCAGCCCCTGTCAGTGACAAGGTCCCTGAGGAGCCTGTGGCACTCAGGGTGACTGTCCAGAGCACAGAATGTTCCTTCTGCTGCGCCAAACATCCTCCAGTGAGGCAGAGTGAAAATTTTCCAGGGTAGAAATCCATTTTAAATTAAGGTGAAATGTACATTTTTGAGCTGAGTCTGTGGTTAGAAAGCATAGCTCTGTAGCCTGACTGCAAAAGCCTAGGCTCAGAGAAACTGCTTCAGTGAAGGACAGAGATAAGGGGCAGGAGACAGAGGGTGATAGAGAGAGGCTGCTGTGAGAGCTGCTCAACCTGACCTAAGAATTCTTTCTGATAAAGAAGAACTAGCGGCAAATATCACGCAAAATTCGTAAAAATGAATATGCATGAACCTACTGTGAAATTATATGCATATGTATTTGAG
The DNA here is from genome assembly GCF_023055355.1 of Agelaius tricolor. Classification (NCBI taxonomy): domain Eukaryota; kingdom Metazoa; phylum Chordata; class Aves; order Passeriformes; family Icteridae; genus Agelaius; species Agelaius tricolor. The sequence continues at coordinate 3,276,944 of NW_027269296.1, read as the reverse complement.
AAAGAGATAAAAAGAGACCTGAAGTTCCCAGAGGTACACATGTCATTTTAGAAGAGCAATTCCCACATGCATCCAGCACTGCAATAAACATAAACCAGCTTTACAACTTTCACAAAAGTTGTAGAGTTTTGATTATCTCTGCAAAACACCAGGAAGCACCAGCATCACCCAGGCCTAGCTCCAGCCTCCTGTCATACATCCCAGCCATGCCAGTGACACCAATCTGTCACCAGAGACTTGGTGTGAGGAGGCCAAAGCCACCATCACCCCCAGCTTCAGTCCTGTCCATCACACTGGCTGCACTGGTTCCCCTCCTCTCATCCCAGGGATGACCTCCCCTCTCTGCTCAGTTGCTTTTTCTGTGTTGCTTGTGCCATGTCCCTGGGCCAATGCTCCTGTGTCACCTGCCATGGCCACTCCAGGGCCCCCCCTGAGACCTTTGCTGTGTCATTATCAAACATGCAAGAGATTTATTATCGATTTGCCCTTTACCATGATTGATTTTTTTTTTTTTAATGTCTTTCTCAGTTCTTTTTATAGCCCACACAAGAGGTTTTAATTTCAGAATATAATTTATGACTCTGGTTTTTCTGTTGAAAAATCAGTGTACTGGGAGGTGTCTGTCTCCTGCTGGTTTGGGTTGTTTGTGGCTCTCCAAAGACAGGAGAAGTCTTTCTCTGGGCAGCACACACAAGCAGCTTAAAAAATATTTTCCTTAAAATAGAATAAAGCAAAAGTTCTTATTTTTGTCATAATTGATTCCCTGCAAAATTAACTAGATACTAATATCTACTACTACTGATATATTTTATTTTCTCCATGAAAAATAGGGGATTTCTGCCTGAGATTGCAAGTAGGGATTGTTTTATGGCCAGTTTGTTTAAAAGGAAGGAGGGACTTTTTTTCCCCATTTGTAATTAGGTGTATTCTTAATCCAGACTGCTCAGGAGCTGAGGATCTGTCTGTGGTTTTGGGGTGTTTAAGCCAGGACTAGGGAGCCCTGTCAGGTTCAGCAGAGGGGCTGCTGAGCTGTGTGTGAGGAGCCTGGAACCCGCAGGGTTTAGGGAGAGGTTTGGGGCCACTTCAGGAGGCCTCTGCCCTTGGGAGCACAGCTCTCCCTGCCCTGGCTCCCAGAAGTCCCCAGGGAGTTTATCCTCTGGGGAGAGATGAAGTGACAGGGAAATTAGGAAATTACCTTTGTTTTGTCTGCTGGGGTAGGACAGGTGTAAAAAGCCAGGTGTCTGACCCCCCCAGGGAATCATTAAGGCAATAACTCAAACCATTGGTCACTACCACTCTCTGTATGTTCACTTTTTCTTCTTTTCTTTTTTTTTTTTAATTTTTTTTATTATTTGCTCTGAGATTTTTCTAGTCCACAAGAATTGTCTGGCATTATGAGCTTTGTAACAGTTATCTGCTTAGGAAAATCCACACTTGTACAGTAATCTGTGACCTGATGTATTCATTTACCCTTTTTTTTTTTTTTTTTTTGATAGAGGAATAAATGTTTATTGATGATAACTCTTTAGAGTGTATCAGGGAGATAATAAAAGTGGCAGATCCAGCACAAAAGCTCAGGTGCTGCATCTGCTGGAAGCACTGCACAATGTTTTCCATCTTGTTTGCATTAGAAGCTCAATCACCAGAGCACAGCCCTCACACTCAGCACTCCTGAGCTCTAAGAACTCCTCAGTAATAAAACAGTTCCATGGCTAAATTTACACATCAAAAATTAACCACAAGTAAGGAAGTTTGGAGTCCTGCATTTGAAACTCTAGGGCCTGCAGATGTTTCATCTGTGAGAGCCCTGAGTGGGTTGATGTAGATCCCAGGGACATAAATGCTTTATTAAATACCTGCCAGTGTTAATCTGATTGGAATAAAGATTACAGAGAGCCCTGCAGGAGCTTCTGTTGAGAAGTTAAAAAATAGACTGGTGGTGTCAGAGGGTGTGGAGGAACAGGCACAGCAAAGATCTACCACAGTGCAAAACTCTCCTTAGGAAGCAGAACTGCAACTTTTTAAGATAATAACACATCAGAGCAGCCTACGAACAACATTATTTAAAAATTAAAACTGCCAACCATAGCTGTAAAACCAGGGCAGCAAAGCCAGCCTTATTCCCACTGGCAAACAGGGCCTGCTGCCTTCAGCTCAGGTGACATTTGTGCCCTGGGGGACATCAGGTGGCTGAGGCCAGGTGGGGCTGAGACAGAGCTGGAGGCAGAGGGGCTGCTCAGGTGAGGCAGAGCTGGAGGCAGAGGGGCTGCTCAGGTGGGGCTGGATGCAGAGGTGCTGCTCAGGTGAGGCAGAGCTGGAGGCAGAGGGGCTGATCAGGTGAGGCAGAGCAGGATGCAGAGGGGCTGATCAGGTGGGGCTGAGGCAGAGCAGGATGCAGAGGGGCTGATCAGGTGAGGCAGAGCAGGATGCAGAGGTGCTGCTCAGGCTAAGGCAGAGCAGGATGCAGAGGTGCTGCTCAGGTGAGACAGAGCTGGATGCAGAGGTGCTGCTCAGGCTAAGGCAGAGCAGGATGCAGAGGTGCTGCTCAGGTGAGACAGAGCTGGATGCAGAGGGGCTGCTCAGGTGGGGCTGAGGCAGAGCAGGATGCAGAGGGGCTGATCAGGTGAGGCAGAGCTGGAAGCAGAGGGGCTGCTCAGGTGAGGCAGAGCTGGAGGCAGAGGGGCTGCTCAGGCTAAGGCAGAGCTGGATGCAGAGGTGCTGCTCAGGCTAAGGCAGAGCAGGATGCAGAGGTGCTGCTCAGGTGGGGCTGGATGCAGAGCAGGATGCAGAGGTGCTGCTCAGGCTAAGGCAGAGCTGGATGCAGAGGGGCTGCTCAGGTGAGGCTGAGGCAGAGCTGGATGCAGAGGTGCTGCTCAGGTGAGGCAGAGCAGGATGCAGAGGGGCTGATCAGGTGAGGCAGAGCTGGATGCAGAGGTGCTGCTCAGGTGAGGCTGAGGCAGAGCTGGATGCAGAGGTGCTGCTCAGGTGAGGCAGAGCAGGATGCAGAGGGGCTGCTCAGGTGAGGCAGAGCTGGAGGCAGAGGGGCTGCTCAGGCTAAGGCAGAGCAGGATGCAGAGCAGGATGCAGAGGGGCTGCTCAGGTGAGGCAGAGCTGGAGGCAGAGGGGCTGCTCAGGCTAAGGCAGAGCTGGATGCAGAGGTGCTGCTCAGGCTAAGGCAGAGCAGGATGCAGAGGTGCTGCTCCCCCTCTCCCGTTGTGCTCTGTCCCTGGTGTGCCCCTGGCATGGAGCAGGACCAGGCTGTTCTGGAGCAAACCACAGAGCCTAACTTTGTCTTTGCAGTTATGAACGACATCATCAGCACCATGTTCAACAGGAAATTCATGGAGGAGCTGTTCAAGCCCCAGGATCTGTACTCCAAGAAAGCGCTGCGCACCGTGTACGACCGCCTGGCCCACGCCTCCATCATGAGACTGAACCAGGCCAGCATGGACAAGGTAACACTCCTGCTCCCCAGCTGCCCTTCACCAGGTTCTGTCGCAATATTTAACCCGTGGCTTTTCCATTTTGAAGCATTTTGGAGCAGCTTTCCTTGTGAAAATGGTTCTCTGTCACTGTCATATTTTCTGAAAATCCCTTTGCCCAGGATTTTTCTCCTGGGAAGCTGAGAAGTGTCAGAGAAAAAGGAAAACAATTTCTCATCTCATTTGCTTCTCCTGTGTTGTGCTCACATGTGGAATGTGTTTGGAGATTGTTTACCCACAGGTGATTGTTTCATTGGTTTCTATTGTGAGTTGTTTTCACTCTTTGGCCAATCAGGGCCAAGCTGTGCATAGACTCTGGAAAGTCATGAGTTTTTATTATTATCTTTTTAACCTGTAAGTATCCATTCTGTATTCTTTAGTATAGCTTAGTATAGTCTTCATTAAGATAATATAGTATCATAAAATAATAAATTAGCCTTCTGAGAACATGGCCCAGATTCATCATTCATCAGGGCACCTTGCAAATACAACAGTATTGCTCACTGAGCACTGGTGCCATTGGAGACCCAGCAGGAAGGCTGGGGATGGGACTGCAGTGCTCTTGTTTTTTAAGAAATGAAGCTAAAATGGTTCCTTGTGTCACAGGCAGGCGCTGGCCAGACTGAATCTCTCTCTCCATGCCCAGGAGGTTTCCAACCAACATTCCTGTGTTTCTTTGCAGCTCTACGACCTCATGACCATGGCCTTCAAATACCAAGTGCTGCTGTGCCCTCGGCCCAGGGACATTCTGCTGGTCACCTTCAACCACCTGGATGCCATCAAGGATTTCATCTCTGACTCCCCTGGCATTCTGAACCAGGTGGATGAGACCTTCCGGAGGCTGATTGAGGTAAGAATCCTCAGGAAAAGGGTGGGACACACTGTGGTTTGACTTTATGGGGTTTTTTACCTCTCAAGAGATTAATTACTGCATTGGAGAGGGCTGTGAGTCAAGTGGTATTCTTTTACTGGCCCAGTTTAAATCAATATGTTGCTTATTCAGCCTGATTTAAGTCTCCACTGATTTCAGTAGAAATTAAATCAGAATTTTAGTGGCAGACAATAATTATTGATAAAAACAGCAGCCCCCTTAGAGCATCTCTGCTCCCCCTGCAAGTGGATCAGAATATTCAGCTTGTTCCCTCTTTCCCTTGATGGGTCATGGCACCCCTGTAAACCCTTGCATGATGATTTTCCTTTTCCAGACCTACAACCCTCTCTCTGATGGTGAATTCCAGCTCATCAGGCAAACACTTCTCATTTTCTTCCAGGACATGCACATCAGGGTAAGAGCCCAAACCAACTAGGCAGGGAGAATGATGGAGTTTGGGGCTGGAATAGAAAGGGATCTGCTTATAAACACTGCAGGTTTGGGTTTGTTGTTTGTGCTTTTCAATGATCTTGATGTGCTTGTAATTGCACTCAAATTTCACAAATTGAGCACATATTCTGTAATAATGCTGAATAATTCTACAATATTATGAAAAAAGGAATCTCTACTAGTGTGATTTGCTGATTGATAAATCTGTTTTTCCTTTTAGAAGAAACTTGATAGGAAACCTGAGCATGAACTCTTGATGTTCTCTAAACAAGCTGGTCACACTCACGTGCATGAACAGGATGTAGTTTTTAATGTAATTTATTTAATGTTAGATCAGTGTGCCCATCTTCTGCACCACAATTCCACATCACTGGCTTTGTAAATACATCCCTCCACACAGATCAAGAGCTCTGGGAAACCTTCCCCAGCACAGGCAGAGAGGCTCAGGCTCAGATTTCAGGGAATTCGGACGGGAAGGTCTGCAAGGGATTTCCCCAGGCTGTGATGTTTGTGATGTCCTTTTGCAGGTCTCCATCTTCCTGAAGGATAAAGTGCAAAACTCCAACGGTCGCTTCGTGCTGCCAATCTCAGGGCCCGTCCCGTGGGGCACAGAGGTGCCAGGGCTCATCAGGTGAGATGGCGCCATGTGTGGGGCACAGGGAGGAGCATCCCATGCCAGAGGGCTCAGAAATCTAGCTCAGACTGACAATCCTGATGCATGGATAGCTGAAACTCCAGAAAATACTATTTAAAGGGTCTTTTAAAATTATTATTTATTATTATTATATTATTATTTGAAACTCCAATAAATACTATTTAAGGGGCCTGAAAATTATTATTTATTATTATTATATTATATACATATTATATTATATTATATTATATTATATTATATTATATTATTTCTATATGTTTATATATTCTTTATATTTAATACAATTTAAAGGGGAAGATTTCGGACTAAATCGCCCAGCAATGAAATGCTGAGCTGCTTTTGGGAGTTTTCTATTATAATAAATTAGCTATTATTAATTTATCCCATAAAAGAGGCATTTAGCAATGTACAGAATTATTATTATTACACAGATTATTATTATACATAATATAATGTTATTATTATTATTATTATTATTATTATTATTATTATTATTATTATTATTATTATTATTATTATTATTATTATACAAAATAGAGTTTTATTCCCCTCGTGCAGAAAGCAGAGGAATTAGGTACTAAAATCAGGACTGAAGCTACTAAATGTTTCAATAATGCCTCGTTTTTAAGGATATTCAATCACAAAGGAGTGGAAGTTAAAAGGGCTGAGTTCACCACTGCTGGGAATTATGTTACTCCACAGAGGGAAGGATCTTTTGAGCTTTATGGAGACAGAGTCCTCAAACTTGGGACAAATATGTAAGTAATTTTTGTTCTGTGTAGAAACCTGAACCAAATGCTGATGGATTGGTCAGAAGCACATCTTCAGCCTGGTGTGGTTTTGGCCTCTTTTGCTATTAATTATCAGATTGACTTTGTTACAAGGTGCTGTCCTGTGTGGACAGTGTATAAAGAGCTGCAAAAAAACGGGCAAAACTTTGATTTATGTCAGTGGAGCTGAGGAAAGAGTGTTATCACCTGGTGCTGCATCTCATGTGAAATGTGATTTAATGTTACCACAATCAAGAAATCCTCTCTGTTCTCCATGCTGGCCTTAATTTTCCATCCAAAGAGATCTGTGCTCCTTCTCACAGCTTTGTCCCTCACACACCTCACTGCCTCACCATTGCACCACACTGAGCTGCAACTTCTCATTGCAGTTGTTCAGTCTTCAGGGAAATATCCTAAAATTCTGCAGCCTGTGCTGCTCCCTCTGGTTCTGTACCTGGTCCCAGAACAAGCTGTTCTTGACAAGTGTTTTCCCTGCAGGTACAGTGTGACCCGGCCAGTGGAGACACACATGGCAGGATCTTCCAAAAACCTGGCATCCCAGGCAAAGGTCAGTGCTGTCCTCCTCCTGTCCCTGCCTAAACTGGCCAAATTCTGAGTCTATAGATACAGGATAAGGTCAGGGAAGCTTTTCTGGTGTTCTCAGAGCCTCATCCAATCCTCCCCTATCCTTTGAAGCCAGGGGAAGGGCACATTTTCCCAAAGAATCCACACACTGCTGTAAGGATATTCTTGCTTCCATTTTAATCTCCTCAGAAAACAGAAAGTTGGCTTTACAGATTTCTCATCTGTCCAGTTTAGCTGGAAAAGTATCTTGTGCTGAGTCTATAAATTCAAGCAACCATTTCCAGCCTGGAGCTGGTGATTACTGTGGTTATCTGCACAATCTGTCCCAGGAAAAACAGGGAAATAAATGTGTTTATATCCCTCTGAAGGACATGTATGGAATATCAGGAATATATGAAGGACATGTATGGAATATCAGGAATATATGAAGGACATGTATGGAATATCAAAACTTCTTGCAGCCCAAATCTCCCAGGTAATTGCCCAACAAGCCCATTGCTGTTTCCTGCAGGAGAACATAGCCCCCAACCCTCTTGCTAAAGAAGAGCTGAACTTTTTGGCCAGGCTGCTGGGAGGTTTGGACATCCAGAAACCTGCTGGTGGCGAGTCGGGATTTCGGCTGAACTTGTTCACCACTGACGAGGAGGAAGAGTATGCTGGAGTCCTTTTGGGTTTGGGGTGCCCTGTGGGGAGCCCTGGAGAGCAAAGCTGGCCCTCGAGAGCTTTGGGGTCAGAGCAGTGTGCTGTTATCCTGCTCCACATGCCTCCTGTGATGCAGCTTTTCTCCCAGTGCCACTGGACAGAAATATCCCCCCAGGCATTTTAGCAGGACGTTTCTATCTGCTTGTTTCTGCTGCAGAAATATTCCTGCTGTTTCTGCACTTAGTAAAATATCTAGGACAGGGAGAATCCTCCAAACTGGGGTGAATACCTTATTTTGCCAAGTAGGAACAGAGGCATTGCCAAACTTCATGGAATTCCAGAATGGTTTGGGTTGGAAGGGACCTCTAATTCTACTCTGCCATGGGAAGGGATGCCTTCCAGTAGACCAGGCTGCTTCAAGCCCCATCCAGTCTGGCCCTGTGAGCATCCTCTGAGCATCATTTGTGCCTACAGAAGCCTGATGAAGCCTGATTTTTATAATTTCCTTATACATCTTCATGGGATTAACCACTCTTTTCATGTTTTTAACCAAGACACGCTGCACAGACCAGACCAGAGGAGCTGTCCTACAAGGTTATCAACATTGAAGCCACACAGGTATGTAACATGTTTCACATCACTGGTTCTCACCATCCCTGCCTCACTAAGGACTGTGTTTCACCCAGAGTAGAGACTTAAAAATACATTTTTCCATTTCACTTAAGCTTGTAACAAAGTAATGCCCAATTTTCTGCCGAGACAGTGGAATTGGTGAATATTTACTAAGAAAATTTGAATCCTGACAAACACCAGAGCAAGTTTTTAGCCGAGTTGGGGTTGTAGAAGGGGCACGTCCCAGCCCAGCCCGGGCTGCGGGGGCAGCGCTGGGGGCTGAGCGCGGTGTGTGTGTGTCTGTGCCGCAGGAGCCGGCGCGGCGGGCGGAGCTGTCCCGCATCCTGGGCGAGCTGGACGTGGCCGAGCCGCGCCCGGGCAGCGCCGAGAAGGGCGAGGACCTGCTGGCACTGATGGACGGGCTCTGAGCGGGACATGGGGACAGCGGGGCAAGCGGGCACCGGCTCTTGGGGACATCGAGACACGCGGACAGCGGGACGCGCGGACAGCGGGACATTGTGACAAGCGGACACCGGGACACCCGGACATTGTGACAAGCGGACACCGGGACACGGGGACAACGGGACTTGGGGACATTGGGACACACGGGCAGCGCGCGTGGCCGCCCCGCCCCTTCCCGCCGTGGGCGGGGCGAGGGGCGGGGCCGCGCGTGCGCGAGGGGCGGGGCAGCGCGGGCGAGCGCGCGGGAAGGCGGCGGCGCGTGAGTGCGGGGGGGGGCCCGGTGTGCGGGAGAGGGGGATGGGGACAGGGACAGCGGGGGGACCCGGGAGGGGGGGGTGAGGGCAGGGACAGGGCGGGAGGGACACGGAGCAGCCCAGCGGGCGGGGAGAGGGGAGGAACGTGTGCCAGGGGGGTGGGCGAGGAGAATGGGAGTGACTGGGGCGAGGGGTGCTGTGGGAGCAGGGGAGTGTGCGGGTAAGTGTGAAAGGGGCCGTGTGTGAGCGGTGATGCGTGTGCAGGTGAGAGTGCGAGGGGCGATGTGTGCAAGTGCAGGTGAGCACACGGTGTGTGTGCGTGCAGGTGAGCGTTTGAGGGATGGTACAGTGGGCAGGTGTGTGTGCAGGGACTGGTCCATGGGCAGGAGTTAGTCAATTTACAGGTGTGTGTGCAGGGTTTGGTCCATGTTCAGGTGTTTGTCCATGTTCGGTTGTGCGTGCGGGGGTTGGACTGTGAGCAGGTGCGTGTGCAAGGACTGGTCCGTGAGCAGGTGCGTGTGCAAGGACTGGTCCGTGTTCAGGTGTGTGTGCAGGGGATGTCCCATGTTCAGGTGTGTGTGCAGGATTTGGTCCGTGGGCAGGGGTTGGTCCATAGGCAGGTGTGTGTTCAGGGCCTGGTCCATATTCAGGTGTGTGTGCAGGGCTTGGCCCCTGGCAGGGGACTGCTTCATGTGAGGCACAGCGGGCGTGTGTCCCCAGCCCCTGTCCCCAGCCCCTGTCCCGCCGCAGCCGCCATGGAGGTGAGCCACTCGGTGAAGGAGCGCACCATCGCCGAGAACAGCCTGGTGATCCTGCTGCAGGGCCTGCGCGGCCGCGTCACCACCGTGGAGCTGCGCGACGAGAGCGCGGCCGCGGGGCGCGTCACCAGCGTGGACGCCTTCATGAACGTGCGCCTGGCCGAGGTGACCTTCACGGACAGGCAGGGCGCCGTGTCCCGCCTGGACGAGCTCTTTGTGACCGGCAGGAACATCCGCTACGTGCACATCCCCGACGAGGTGGACATCCGGGCCACCATCGAGGAGCAGCTGCAGGCCATCCACAGGGTGCGCTACTTCGGGGGCCGCGACAAGGGACGCAGAGAGTTCCTCCCTGCCAAGCACAAGTGAGGGCCTGGTGCTGCCCACAGCAGCCAGGATGGACCTGGGTGGATGTGCCCCTCTGATGGACTGCCAGCTCTCGCTGTCCCACCCAGTGACATCCCCCAAGGAACGTTTTCCCCCAAGGACTTGGGGCTCTGCTGTTCCCCCCACCTGCAGAGGAGCAGGACTGGTTTTTGTAGTGAATAACACCATTTAAAGGCTCTGTGGTCTCTCTGCTGATTTCCTGTTCCATTGGCAACTACTCACGTCCCTCCTCCAATGGCCAAAGGACTCTTGGCCGGAGCTGCCATCCCACTGCCCCTGGCTCAGCCTTTCCGTGCCCACTGAGTAAAGGACTTGCTGTCACCAGCATGGCCACCCTGGGAGCTGGAGCCGCTGGTGTTGAGCTGGGCAGGGGCTGGTTCTGGTCTGTGCTCATCATTCTGCTGAGCCACCATTCTGGAAGTGTTCAGCGAGATGAACGGAGTGAACATGCAGGGGAAGGGGCAGCACAGTCTGCCTCAAAAAGCAGGAACATGCTTCACCCAGGACACAGAATGCTGGCACTGCCAGCTCCTCTGCTTCCTCCATTACCAAAGTCTGCAGTCCACCATAGCCGGTTCCCACAGGGACCCCACAGGACAGCCGGGGGCTGTGCCCTGGGGGTGCTCGTTTGCACAGGCCTGGGGCTGGGCAGCAGCGCAGGGCAGACCGGTGGGCCCAGCCTGGGGGGTTCCAACCCCGCCAGTCTCAGCCTGGGGCTCAGAGCGCGGGGGTTCTGTGGTTCCAGTCCGGGGGTCCCAACCCAGGGTGCCCCAGTCCAGGAGACCCAACCCAGGGTGTCGCAGTCCAGGATGTCGCAGTCCGGGGGTCCAAACCCAGGGTGTTCCAACCCAGGGTGCCCCAATCCGGGGGTCCCAATCCGGGGGTCCCGCTGCCGCCAGGCGGGGCTCTGTGGGCGTGGCCCGCGGAATCTGTGGGTGCGGCCGTGTCGACAGGCCCCGCCCCTTGGCCAATCACGGCTCGTTCGAATCTCCCGCGTGCTCACCAACCCTGCAGGCTCCTGGTCCCGGCCTGAACCAATCAGCGACAGGTTCATCGCACCACAGCCAATCAGCGTCCGCTGCTTGCTTCCCTCTCTGCTGCACGCTCCAACCAATCAGAGCCCGCCGCAAAACCCGGTCCGGCCCCCGGGCTCTCCTCCAATCACCGCTCGCGTTGTCGCTATCGCCCAATCAGCGCCGCCGTTTCCCCGTTCCGGCGGCGGCCGGCAGAGGGCGGGCTGGTCGCGGGGGGCGGTGGCGGTGCGTCACTTCCGGTGCCAGGCGGCCGCCGGAGCGGAGCGAGGCCGGGCCGGGCCGGGCCCGGGGCCATGGGTGAGTGAGGGATGGGAGAGAACGGGGGGAACCGGGCCGGGGCTGTGGGTGAGTGAGGGGCGAGAGAGAGCGGGAGAACCGGGCCGGGGTGAGTGAGAGGTGGGAGAGAACGGGAGAACCGGACCGGGGTGAGTGAGGGGCGGGAGAGAGCGGGGGAACCGGGACCGGGCCACGGGTGAGTGAGGGGTGAGACAGAGCGGGAGTAACCCGAACCGGGACTGGGCCGTGACTGAGTGAGGAGGATGAGAAAGAGCGGAGGGAACCGGGACCGGGCCCATGGATATACGTGAGAGACGAGGGAGCTGGGGCTGTCGGTGAATGAGGGCGAAGCGTGGGTAGAGTGTGGGGAACATGGCCCCGGACCCGTCCCCATCCCGGTCCCACCGTGCGCTGGGCCGGGCCGGGCGCTGCGGGCAGACGCGCCGGTGGTACCGATCGTCCGCCGGGCCGGGGGAGCCCCCCAGGTGCCTTGGCCGCCCGGCTCGGCTCGGTGCTGCCGGTGCTCTCCAGGCTGGGGGCTCGGTTTGAGCCCCGCAGCAGCTCGGGGGCATGACCGGGGGGCTGAAGAAGGCACAGCCCGTGACTGGGCTGGCTTTGCCTCCAGTCTGGGCAGGAACGTTTGAATTTAGACTTCTGGGACCTCTGTGCCGAGGAGGAGCCTCGTGTGCCTCAGCAGTGAGTAGGTGAGGGCTGTGCCTCTGAGTGAGGATGAGTAACACCAGCAGGTGTTACTCGGAGCAGGGACGGACCCTGCCCTGCACTCCCTGCAGCTCACCCGGGGCGCTGGGGAACCTCCCACCCCCAGAGCTGGGTGCTGTCCCTCTCTGGTTGTGGCCTTGGGAGCCCTGCTGCTTGTGCAGTACTGAGGGTGTGAAAGGTCTCACTGCTGGGGGGACCTCATTGGGACATCATCTCCACTGCTTGCACAAGGGGTTTGGGGTTGTGCTCCCTCCTGCCCAGGCTGTGCTGAAATGTGCTGCAGCAGAGCTGGGGATTCAGTTCTTTGCTAGTTCAGAGCCTTAATGTGTGGGCTTAACATCTGCCGGTATGAACAGGTGGGGGTGTGGGGCTGCAATCCCATGTCCAGAGGGAGCTGGAGAAGTCAGAGCAGAGGCCATTGCCTGATGTGGCAAGGCTGAGCCACCACCCCTCTGCCATGTGCTGTGGGACAGCTGGCTCCTCTGAGGCAGCAGGGGAGGCACCTGGCACCCAGGTGAGGTTGGACCTGGCACCCAGGTGAGGCGTGGCCCGAGGGACAGCAGGGGAGCACTCACCTGCTGGCATGGAGCCCTGGGCTGGCAGTACTCAGGATTCAGGACATATTTCCCCGTTGCTGGAGGGCTTGTGCTGCATCCATTGATTGTTTCTCTGTGCTATCCATGCTGAGGGTTTGATCTCATAATTGTGCTCCTTAAAAGCAAAGTTCAGCTGGGCTGTGACCCTCAGGATGTTTCAGAGCCTGGGATAGGCAAGGGAAGGCTGACAGGCACTGAGTTGGGCTGTGATTCAGCACAGAAAGGATATGGACCTGTTGGAGTGAGTCCAGAGGAGGCACCAACCTGATCAGAGGGCTGGAGCACTTCTGCTGTGAGGGACTTGGGGTTGTTCAGCCTGGAGAAGAGAACCTTCAGGGTGACATAGAGAGAGCCTTCCAGTACCTGAATGGGCTACAGGGAAGATGGACAGAGACTATTCACAAGAGCCTCAAGTGACAGGAAAAGGGGGAATGGCTTCACACTGAGAGAGGGCAGGGATGGATGGGGTATTGGGGAGAAATTCTTCCCTGTGAGGGTGGGGAGGCCCTGGCACAGGTTACCCAGAAAAGCTGTGGCTGCCTCATCCCTGGAAATGTTCCAGGCCAAGTTGGACAGGGCTTGGAGCAACCTGGGGTAGTGAAAAGTCTCTTTGCCCATGGCTGGAGGGTGGAAGGGTCTTTAAGGTCCCTCCCAACCCAATCTGTTCTGTGACTATGACTAGAGACAGCCCTGGGGATTTTGCCTGAGCTGCCCAGTGAGCTTGGGGGGTGTTACCTGTGCAGGGGCTCCAGGCAGGTGCAGCGTGTGTCTCCTTCCTGCCTGGGAGCTCTTGCTGGACAGAGTAGGCTCTGTCTGGCCATTTTCTGTGTGAAACAGGCTGGTTTGGGTAATATTTTTTTTGCAAGTGTGCAGTTCCTGTCAGTGTGTTGTCACACTGCAAACCCCAGTAGCGTAGGCCTGGCAGTGTGTGCAGGTAACTTCAACACGTTTGTCTCCAGGTAGGGCCAGGTGAGTCACTGCTGAAAGAAACTGCAGCCACACCTCGCTGGGAAGTGTCAGCACGTGTGTGGGTCACACTCTGTGCACACAGAGGTCCTGCTGCAGGGGCTTATGGCATATTGGTAGTATCAGAAGCAATCAATGAGAAATAAAACCTTGTCATACAACCCAGCCCTCACCCCTGGTGGGGTCTGGGAGGTGAGCACAGCCTGACTGCAGGCACAGACCGGGTCAGGGATTTGTGCTGGGGCAGCAGTGCAGCCTCAAGTGCTGCAGCTGCATTTCCAGGCTCCTGCTGTCAGGGTGCTGGGCTGCAACGGGGATTTTTCCTGGTGGATGTGGCCTGTGCTGCAGCACGAAAGGGTTAAGCTGAGGTTGGTGTTTATGTAACCAAAGAGGGAACTCCCAGAGATGAGTCCTTGGCTATCTCATGTGTTGATGCATCAGAAGGGCTTGAAGAAAGCCTGGCTTGTTGCTTGCGCCGTAGTTACGCACTGGAATCCTGTGCTTCAGAGTTTCCCTGGCTGCCAGGGGGGGCAGCCAGGATGGAATTTGCTTTCCCTACTATGTGACTTGGCCTGTGGAAGCCTTTTTGGTCCCTGAGGAGCTGGAGACTGACCACAGCTGCATGTGGGTGGAGGTAAGGTGTGCTGGGCTCCTGTAGGGACTCCCAGGCGCTGGCTGTGCCTTGTTCACATGCCTGGGGTTCAGCTGATCCTCAGGCTGGGCTGAGGCAGGAGGATCTCCAGTGGGGCAGTTCAGAGGTGTTCCTGTCTCCCAGCTTGTGGAGCTCAGCGGTTCCAGACTCCCCTGGGTGCCTTCCAACAGCACAGGGCTGTCCCAGCCCCTCGTGCTGCCCCAGCGCCCCAGGATTCCTCCTATTCCCGTGGGCAGAGAAACTCTGTGCCTGGTTTTGAGCGAACTTCTCGCTTAGGGAAGAAGTTGAATGAGTCTCCTCTGGGTTCCAAGAACCGTGTGAGTCAGGGCTCTGTTTCGGGAGCAGGCTTCCCTTCCTGGAAGGGCAGCGCAGCGGAACACAGGCTGCACTGAGTCATCCAATGGGCTTTTTATAAATATATATATAAATATATATACATAGATCTATTATTGCTTCTCCTGGAGAACCGTTCAACCCCCAGAGCCTTCAGTAACTAACAGTTAACATTCCTGCAGAGGGGATCTCCTCTGTGCTGTGCAGAGGGAGAGGAGTGGAGCCCACCCTGATACCCCCACTCTTCCTCCCATGTGAGCAAGGAGCCAGGGAAGGGCTGAGGCTTCCCCTGTGCACTCCACATTATCTTTAGGGATGAAATTGTTCCTGGCTGATGTCAGGAAGGCTGAGCTGGCTGTAGGAGGAGGGACAGACAGGTTTGGCACTGAAGAACAAAACAAAAGTCCTGTGACTGAAACTTTGAAGGACACTATGTCCAGAAAGTAATTTTTGCCTGACTAAGAGTCATTTAAATATTAAAATGCACATCAGCTTAATGAAGTCCATGCTACCACACATAACTCTTTCTCAATTTCCCCCTAGATCATGCTGTGTGCACTGTGGGAGGAAGAGGATAAGGGTGGGCTGTGGATGGGGGGGGCAGAAATTTCACCTTTTGAGGAGGAAGAAAAGCTAAAAAACCCTTGGATACACTTGGCGGGTGACTCTCCTCTCCCTGCTCCCAGGGTGGGATGATGTCTTCTTGGTCTTCGGGGTCTCTGGATGTGCTCCTGGTCTCTGAGGACCAGCTGGGACACAAGGGGTGTGTTTCTGCCCATATTTCATACACTTAATGCAACAGCCTGCTTTCCTTGGGATCTGCCCCGCAAACATTCCCTTTAATCCCCCAGCCAGTGACTCCTCCGCAGGCCTGCCCGATCCAAGCTCCGCCTGTTCTCAGGGAAGCTTTTCCAATGAGAGCCGAGCTTTGTCCCTGGGCGTGCTGATGACTCGGCTCTGAGCTGTTCTGGCCGGGTTTGCCCGGGAAGGAGTGAGGCAACACTGGGATCGTTGCTCCTTGCAGTGACACCGACCTGCTGGTGTTCCATGTGGGAAGCTGGGCCGTGCTCCAGCTTTTTCCCATTTAATGTTTTGTTCGTGGAGCTTTTTAGGTCATGTTCAACACAGCTTCCCATGAGCCAGGCTTAAATGTGACCTTGGGTTAACCATCACTGATAAATACTGCCCACTGTGGTATTTGGGTGAGAAAAGGTGCAGCCTGATGCTGCTCATGTGATTCTGTTTTTTTAACTCTATTTTTGCAAACCTGAAGGCTGCACAGAGAGGGACAAAAACCTGTGGAGCAGCTCTGCAGCTTCATCCCAAATGCTCCAGCTTTTGGCTTCAGGAGGGAATGCTGGGCAGGAATGCTGCTGCAGTGGGTGATGGAATGTCTCCATCTGTGGCCTCCAGAGGCAGGTCCCTGGAATGGTGTGAGCTCCTTGAAGGAACTTCTCAGCAGTCCTGAACTTCCAGCAGGAGCTCTTGGGCTCTGTCACCTGCTGCTGGTTCCCAGCCCAGCCACTGCCTTATTCACCACAATCAGCTCATCACAGCAGCAGGGTCAAGCACTTTGGGGTTCCTAGTCCTCACACCAGAAGTGTAACCACCACTGAGTTCATGCTGTGCCCTTGGGGCAAGACAAGCCCCCCAAAAGTGCAGTGGGGGCTGGAGCAACTGCTCTGAAGCCAAGAGTGGTTCCTGTGCTGCTGAGTAATTCTGCTCATGCCCCAAAGGTACCTTTTCCATTCCAGCTCTGAGCTGTGGCTGCTGGACTGCAGGACCTGCTTGTTCCTCATTCTGGGATGAAAAGGGCTTTCCTCAGCTCATGTTTTCCATTGTTGTTGCACCGGGCACTGGGACATGCAGTAATTCAGGAATTAAACAATTCCCTTAAGCTACATAATTAAAAGGCATTACATTTAGGTCCCCAAATTAATTGATTCATAATTCTATTAATGCCCTAGCTAGCACACTGAAAGGCTTTAGACTGGCTTCTCCAGTGAGATGTTTGATACATCCTGTGTGTCACATCAAAATTAGGTATAAATTTCTGTACTGGACTTGTAACTTTGTCTGTGTGAGGAACCATTTTTGTTCCAATGGCAGGACAAGGGAGGAGGGTGGTTTGATTCAGCTTGGATTTAGGGGGAAGGGATCCATCTGTCCACAAACAGGTGAGACTTTCCAGTTCTTAAGACTGAAAAGAAAAAATCATTTTAACATCAGCAGGATCAGTCTTGAGAGAGAGCCTCTTACATTGCTGCAAGGAACCAGGACAAACCCGTGTTTAAAACTCCATCCCAGCCAAAGTGATATCAGATACTGATCTGACCTGAACTCTGTTAACTCCCTAGCATGATAAAAAGCTGCTGGTGGTGGCAGGGAGTCTCTTGGTGCTCAGTCAGGTGTGTTTGAGATGTTATTAGACCCAGGCAGGTTCTGCATGGTGGGGGTTCAAGTGGAACCTGTGTTTGTCCCTGCTCCAAAGGCCTGCCCTGCATCACTTTGGAGACGGGTGACATGGGAGTTTGTCCAGCAGTGCAGGAACTGAACTTCCAGAGCCTTTTATTCTCTCACCAGGAGCTTCAATCCTTTTTTCCAAGCCCAGAGAAACAGCCCAAATAAAGGTTCAGTGCATCCTGTGTTATCATAATCAGAATAATCCAGAACCACGGCATCAAGTGAATCTCATTTCACATTACAGAGTCCTCGACCTTTTGCCCATCCAGCCTTCTCCAAGGTGACAACTCCTGCCTCCTGAGACGTTGGAAAACCTAGTTTGGAAGAAGAGTAACGATACAGTTGATGCTGAACTACGTGAGTCCTCAGGTTGTTTTGATTACAGTAGCACCATTTACAGCAGCAAGCCAAATTGCACAATGGGATTATCTCAGAGCTCCTGTGCACGGGGTTTCTCCAGGGGAAGTGTTACTCACATTTCCAGCTGAGACAATGATGTGCAAGGAGAGGAGGAGCTCATCAGGATGTTGGGTCAGGGATGCAGAATGAACAGCAAGGAGCACATGGGGGTCAGAGCTGGGTCCTGTTCAGCTCACTGGCATGGTGACACTGCTCTGTGGAGGTGTGAAGGTGCTGGAGTCAGGAGTGCAGGGATGCAAAGTCTGCTGCAAGGCTCCTCCCTTTATTTCCTGGCTGTTGCTGGTCCTGGGCAGGTGCTGCTGGATGAATCAATGCAGTGAGATCAGCCTGTGTCCACAGAAAGGGCGGGACTGCCAGAGGGTGAACTTCACTCACAGGGAGGTGATTTATCAATCTCTTATGTGGTGAAACACCTGGGATCTTCTCAAACAAATATGTACAACCCAGAAAATGTTTTCCCCTGTCTGCTGTAGTAACCTCTTAGGGCAGAACTCTTGGGATTGGGTTTGAGTAAGAAAATGGAGCTGTGCTTGGTTCCTCTTCTCACCTACCCCCCAAAGTGTCTTTAAAAAGTGAGAGCACAGACGTTGAATGTGTGTTTGCAAAAGTCTTTGAAGCTATTTTCTAAAATCTAAAGATGAAGAGGAGCTGTACTGGGAGCAGAGCTTCCGTTGGCTGGAGCTGATGGATGTGGGGAGCTCACACCACACCCAGAAGCTCACCTGAGAGATGCTTTTCCAGCTAAACTGAAACAAGACTTTTCTTTAGTTTTAGTCATAAGCCTTAAATTTATTTGGCTCTTTAGATCTTGGCTGTGCAAATTCTCTTTAGATTTCTCAACAGCAGAAAATGGATGTTGGAAATCAGACTTTCTGCACTATCTGAATAAGGAGGAGGTAGTTGAGTTTTTAGTAGTGCTAAATAGTGATGATGTGTGGACCTTGAATGAATTCCTAGATGCAAACCACGAGATTCACATTTAATAGATCAAATGGGGTTTTGCCCATAGTCGTTGTGCAGGAAAACACACGTTGTCACCAGTGTTGCCTTTCACTGGAATGTCCATTGGAGCATTTAATAACGTGTTAGTTCTAAACACAGCATTGATTCCTGCACATGGAGGCTGAGGTGACAGGGTTTTATGTGCTGGAGTCCAAATTCCAGCTGCACTGGATGTAGGTAGATGGAAACGTAATAAGGTCAGAGTCTAATGAGGTACAGAGAGAGGGGACTTTTTTCAAGGCTAAAAATACATTTTTGAAAAAACACTGTGAACTGAACTGAATGTCACAATAACTATTGTGCTTGTTTTCTATGCCCTTGTTGGGAAAGGTGAAAGACACTGATTTTTGTGGTCAGTTTTGTGCATTCTTGGCTGTTTGAGGAACAGACTCAAACCTCTGAGGGACTCAGTGGGTGGCTGTGATGCCTCATGTGGATCCTCTGTGGAGAAACCCCCAAAAGGCTGCAGCAGCAGCAGACACCCATACACAGGGCTAACTTGGGCATCTTCTTTCAGAGCTTTTAGAATATGTTAATTTGCAAACTTGTTTTTGCTGTAAAACAAGCTTTAATTATCTTGACTTGTTCCCACTATGTCTCTCAAACAACTGTTGTAGGAAATGTTGCCCTGAATAAGAAGGCTGATTTATGCCTTGAGAGCTGCTCTGAGCCTGCAGCCCACCCCTGGTCTGTCAGCAGGGAGCCAGGGCTGTGTGTAGACACACAAGTAGGCAGAGCCACCAGTGCATCTGTAGGTGACAGCCTTCCAGGAGAAATCAGGAATAACAAGAGAAAATAACTCAGAGATGCGATCTCTGTTCTCTTTCAAGAGCCAAGGATGAAGCGGCGAGCATCGGACAGAGGAGCTGGGGAAACATCCGCTAAGGCAAAGGCTCTGTGCGCGGGGATTTCCGGGAATAACGCCAAGAGAGCAGGTCCTTTCATCCTGGGTAAGCAGGGAGGGGGCTCTGCACTGGGCAGGGTGGCTGCTGGTGCCAACACTGAAAACAGAAGGCACTGTGGAGTGAGGGCAAGCAGGGGTGTAACTCAGTGTCTTACCTGAGAGCGCAGGTCACTGGATGGGCAGAGCAGCAGCCTGGGAGCTCCTGCAGCTGGCCAAGCTCAGGAGATGTGGGATGCCAGTGCAGCAAGGCAGGTGGGGCTTGGGAGAGAAATGGATCCTGATTTTACCCCCTTTGGAGCTTTTTTTTGGGGGGGTTTGTTTTGTTTCAAATTCATTGAGGGTTTTTTTGATATGAGCTGTGTTCGACCCTGCTGACCTGGAATGTGTTGTCACATCAGCATGGGGGCAACTTAACAGTTCACTAGTGCTACTCAAAGTGCTATGTACCAAGGCAAGGCCACTCTGCCAGCTCTGGACAGTTCTAGAATAGTTGTTAGTTCAGAACTGTCATCATAGACTTCACAATGGAAAATCAGTTGGAGCTGACTGATTTAAAGTGAGGAGTGGAGACTGTATGTTTACTTGAAATCTGGGCTAATTTGGACACCCCTGAGCCATCCCTGCAGAGGTGGCAGCTGTGTTCCCAGGTGTGGCAGTAACAGTTGCCATGGGTGTTGCTGTGAATGTAAGAGCTGTGTGGTTCAGGCATGCAGAAATTAGGATTTCTGCAAACAGCTGGGCCATGTGTGGGCTTTGATAAATGTTGCTCCAGAAGACAAATGAAACATTATCCCAAAAGGTTTCAGAGTTCAAGACCTTTTTTTTTTTTTTTTTTTTTTGGCTTTTGATCTGTGAAAATGCACTCAAGCCTCCTGCAGAAAAGGGAACTTGGTGCAAGCAAACATAACTAGTGACAGCTGATGTAACCCGGGTTAGTCACTGCTGCTGGAGGGAAAACAAGTCTGTTTCTGCTTTGTGCTGTAGGTCCACGTTTAGGTAACTCCCCTGTGCCAAGTATTGTTCAGTGTTTGGCAAGAAAGGACGGGACAGATGACTTTTATCAGCTGAAGGTAAGCAAACTGCAGGCTCCCAGACCTTCAGGGCTCTCCAGCTCCTGTGCAGAAGCACCTGGGCAGTGAGTGAGTGGCGTGGGCTGAAGCAGTGCAGTGGGACATGGCTGCTGCAGCTCCCCCTTGGCAGGGCCAGATCCATGTCCAGATCAGCCCTGACATGAGGCCTCTGCTGCTCTCCCAGAGCCCTTGGATCTGTACCTGAATGGGGCAGCTCCAGGAGGGGAAACCCACTTGGGATATTTGCAAACAGCCACCTTTGCATGTTAATGAAGCTGCTGCTGTGCATTCTGCACAGATGGTGCTGAGTTCAGACAGGCCTGTGGCAAGGACACAACCATCAGAGCACTTCCACCAGCTGTAAACACATGGGAATGCCAAAAAGGAGAGAGGGCTGGGGGCATTTGTGTGCCTCTGGGAACTGTAAAGGCATTTTCCTTTTTCCTGAAGATTCTCACCTTAGAAGAAAGAGGTGATAAAGGAATAGAAACCCAGGAGGAGCGACAGGGCAAGATGCTGCTGCACACGGAGTATTCTCTTCTTTCCCTGCTCCACAACCAGGAAGGAGTGGTCCATCATCACGGGCTCTTCCAGGTACACTTGGTCACCATCCAGGCTGGGGCAATGCCAGGGATTGCTGATGGATTGAGCTGCTTTTGTTTAATGTACAGTTCGTGCTGACCCTGCTCTTGTGTGTCCAAGTTGCAGCACTCTGGGGTTAACCACCTCAGAGCTGCTTCAAACAGGAGCTCTGGAGAGTACAGTAGGATTTTGAGAAATGTGAGAACATTCACAGGTGGGACAGGCACTCAGCACCCCCCTCTTCAGACAGAACAACAGCTATTTCATTGGCAAATTAATTAGCATATTTTAGAACTGAATTTGTGCTTTCTGGTCCCTCTGCTGTTTATAACTTGTAAGAGGGGACAAATAGCCAAGAAACTGTTTCAGCAAGTTAAACCAGTCACTGTGCTGATCAGTTTTGTGTGACTGGATTGTGTTGCTGTTGGTGCCTTTAGGGCTCTTCACTGATGTGAGGGGCTGATAGCAATTACTGGTTTGGGTGTTGGTATTGCCTGACTTGCTGGTTACATTTTGCCAACATGCTTTTCACTTGAGACCATCTGTACTAAATCTTAAATAAGCCAAATGTCCAGCTCTGCTGTGTGTTGTTTACTGTCATGGAAGAACTGCTAATTGTGCCTTGAGATTTCTGTTCTTCTTATGAACAGTGTGTTGGATCCCTCTGTTCCCAGAGGCTGCTCCACTGCAGAGCTGTCCTGGGTTCAGCTCAAGGTGTCTGTGTGCATAAAGAGCATTAGTGCTGATGTGCACACAGAGCAGAGACTTCCTCTGCCTTCTGTACTTCTCCTCCTAGGAAAAGTTCTTCCCAGTGAGGGGGGGAGGCCCTGGCTGTGGCTGCACCATCCCTGGAAGTGTCCAAGGCCAGATTGGACAGGGCTTGGAGCAATCTGAAATCGTGGAAGGTGTCCCTGACCATGGCAGGGGATGGAATGAGATGAAACTTAAGGTTCCCTTCAACCCAAACCAGCCTGAGACTCTGTGATTCATTAAGTGAGCTCCTGTATCTTTTTGAAATCCTGCTTCAGGACAAAGACCAAGCACTGTGATTGCATTTGCTTATTTTGAGATCACCCCCCAGATACTGAGTTATTTGCTCTGCCAGGCTCTGTGCATGTGTCCTGAAGCTGCCCTCAGGGGTTGCTTCTGTGTTTGCCTCCCCCAGGACCGAGCTTGTGAAATCATAGAAGATCTGGAAGCCAACAGGATGGTCAGGAAGATGAAGAAGCGCATTTGCCTGGTGTTGGACTGTCTCTGTGCTCATGATTTCAGTGACAAAACAGCAGATCTGATCAATCTGCAGCATTATGTCATTAAAGAGAAGAGACTCAGCGAGCGGGAAACCGTGGTGATATTTTATGACGTGGTACGAGTGGTAGAAGCATTACACAAGGTGAGAGCTTGGAAAGAGAGCTCCCTTCCAGTGCTGGGAGGCAAAATTTTCCCATGTTAGAATAGCAGATGCTTCAGAACTTCCTGGGGCTGGCAGTGGCCAGGTTACAAGGCAGGGATGTTAACAGTGGTCTGCATAAGACCTCGTGCCCCAAGCCCTTCTAACCCTGCTCCTCATGTTTGCATTCCCTTCCCTCCCTGCTCCTCATGTTTCTGAATGATAATGTGGTGTTTGTGGGCTGTGGAGAGGGACCAGCTGGGCTGAGGGCAGGTCAGGTGAACCACAGTGTGGTAAGCTCAGACAGGGGCAGTCAAAGAGGAGAGCAGAGCCTGATCAAACACAGGAAACAGAAACTGTTTCCCTGCAAAGCAAAATAAATCACAGTGCAAGAATTGATTGGAGATCAGAACCTCAAGCTACAGATTTTGAGATCAATGAACTAGAAACTACTGTAATAAAAATGGATTCTGCTGATGTTTGACTCGTTCCCCTGTGACACAGGGCAGTGCAGTGTGGGTCTGGTAAAGGAATGCTCATCAGATTGCTCTAACCAAGCCTGGACACTTCAGTTCCAGGTCTCTTGGATACACTAAGTCTGTCTTTGTGTTCAGAGTAGCAAATTTGCTTGTTCTGTCCTGATCACAATCAAAAGTGAAGGGCACAAAGTACTCAGGGTGAAACCTGATCTGAAACCTTGACCTGGGTTATTTCAGAGTGTGCAGATGCCATGATTTCTTTTTAGTGCTCTTGTGCAAGTATGAAATTTATACTTCTACAACAAATAGGCTTTTGCTCATGTAATACTCCTATATTTTTTACAGAAAAACATTGTGCACAGAGACTTGAAACTAGGAAACATGGTGCTAAACAAAAGGTAAGTGTGCTGGAGAGCTGCTGGCTTGGCAGTAGTCTTGTTTCTTCCTTGAAGCAGATTTCTAATGCAAACACTGCCAAAGGCAGCACTTGTTGAGTACTCTTGTGCAGGAGAGTGAGGAAAAGGGAAGCAGGCTGTGCAAAACCACAAATCCAGCTCAAAGTTATATAAATTAATCTCCAAAACTGAATTTAGCCCCACCTGGGTAGTTCACTTTTCCCACCCAGCTTAGTGGCCCCTTGTCAGGACTTCTTTTTGGATTCTAACTGCTGAAAACTCAATTTTATAGTAATTTAGTAACCTGCAAGAAAAGTATTGATTTTATATATATTAAAAAGAACCAAAAAAAACCATGGTGGCTGGTTCTGTTCCCATCATTCACCCTCCATCATGCTAAAGGCATTCCCAGCCCTGCTGGCTGTTCTACAATCACAGCAGTGTTAGATCTGACTGCTGCCCTGCTGTGTTTTTGCTAGCAGTGAAATATTGACTTATCAAAACAAAAGCACTTCTGTCCAGTGTGGATTTGTGTATGAAATGGCTCCCTTGTTCCCTTGCTGGTTTGACAGGAGCCTCTGGAGCCTGGCAGGTGCTGGATGCTGGTGCAGACCCAGAGGGACCAGCCCAGAGAGGGGCAGGAGCTCAGCAGGACCCCAGGGCAGGGGGAGGTGGCCTGGCTCTGCTTGGGGGCTCTGAGGAGCTGCTCAGTGCCTTGGGGTCTGTGTTCCTTAGCTGGCAGCCTAGTGCAGCTCAGATCCTCTGCTCTCTCCTCCAGGATTACATTACTGACTAAATATTTTGCACTTACTTGAAGAATGAGCGGAATTCATCCTTTTCACACTGTCTGGGTTTCTGTGGAATGAATAAAAAGAGGGAAGGCTGGAGTTCTGCAGGCTTTGAGTCTACAAAGCTTGCAGGTTTGCTGAGCTCACAGCTTGCTGCTTTCTCCTCCCTAGCACTGAGAGGAAACAGCTTTTATCTATAGAACTTGAACTTCTTGGTTCCCCACACACACACACACAGCTGCTGCTGCTTCTCAGGGCCACCTCTAAGTTGGTTCAAGTTGTTTCTGTAGAGCTGCTTTAAGATAAATCTCTTGTGCTTGCTGCTTTGATTCTCCTCCTTGCTGGAAGAGGCAGACAAAGGTTGGTGCTTTAAAGGATCCATGCAGAACTTCCCTTCTTTTCTGGGCACTGAGTGCAGGGGAGCACCCCACCAGTGGAGCTACACCCAGGGCCCCACTAGCAGGGGGAGGTGTTTGAAGCTTTGAACACACTTGCCAGAGTCTCTCTTTGTGTTACATCTCTGCCTTTGCTTTTTTCTCAGCGTTGCTGAGGGAGAGCTGCAGCCTGTGCAGCAGTGAGTCACAGGGAAGGGTGGGAGAGGCGTAAGCGCCATCTCCATGGAGAGGAGCAGCCCGTGGGGCTGAGCTGAGCCCTTTGTTCTGCTCCAGCCCTGCTCACAAAGAGCCAGGGCCCTTCTCAGGGCCGGGAAGGAAGGTAACAACGTGGCACTGCAAGGTCCTGCAGGCACATCCCACCTGGGGCACTTCCCTCAGATTCCCTTCCCCACAAACATTAAAGCCTCTCAGGTTTCCTCATAAGCCAGTGCAGGAGGAGTTGAGTGATTACAGATTAGATCAAATTTCAGGGACTAAATAGAATCAAGCAACCCTGAACATTTTAGTGTCCTATAGAACACTTAGTCTTTTAAATCCTTAACAAATCCTGCAGCTTGTTATTCAGCCAGGGAAGTCTCCTGACAGTTGAAGCTAACACTTCTTAAACACAAGTCTGTCTGTTTTAATAACCAGCTCTCCATGGCCAACCCACACTTGCTTCTATTTCATTTGTCTGTGAGACTGGCTGGAAATGTTTCTTTGTTACTGTGACTGACTTAATCCATTCTCTCAGGTTCTAGTTGTGAAATACTTTTCAAGAAATCTTCCAGACAGTGTTTTTGTACTCACACCTTTACATTGTAAATTAAAATCCAAATTATCTGAATGACAGGGAAGATTAATGGAACAATAGTTTTGTAATTAGCTCACTTGCACTGGAAAAAATTGTTAATGGGAGCTGGCAGTACCATAGAGAAGTAGGGGTGAACTAATAAAGAAATTCTGTGTACTTGCAGCTCTCCCTTTTCTGTGTAAGGTTTTTGGGTGTTGCTCAGGCCTTGTGTTGTGCACACCTGTGTGTGGAGAGCAGTCCTGTAGATCAGATGGAACTGCCACCTGAAGGCTCCTGTGTGGGATTCTTGAGTGACACAGGCGTGGTTGTGCTGAGTCTGATCACAACTCCTGCAGCTCCTCTGGTGACTGTAAACACCCAGTGCTCAGGGCCCAGGCATGGGGCAGCTTCCACAGGGTGTTTTCCCTCAGCTCCCAGAAGATGCTGTGTGGAGAAGATGGCAGCTGGGAAGTGCAGGGCACAATATCAGCAGCTAAAATAAACCTCAGCTTTGTTCACACTCCTGCCCTCCAGTGCTCAGGCAGCACCTGGGGCAGATCCTGCAACTCTGGTGCTGCAGGCTGGGATGTTCCTAGGAGATCAGCCAAGGCTGCAAGATGAGCCAGGTACAGCCTGTGCTTGCAGCCACGCTGACACAGGCCACCCAGACATTGTCACAGAGCCTTTTACTGCCCCTGTGAGTGCCTTGCAAGCCTTTCTGGCAGGCATGGAATCCCTCCCCTTTGGGATAGAGTTCATTTTACACCTCTGTGTGTCTTCTCCCAGCAGTTCAAGCCCCCTAGAAAGCCCCACAGGCACAGTCCCTGTTCTGGAGTCACCTTGCTGTCTGTGCAGGATGGCCTGAGTCCCCTGACACCCTTCCCTGTGCTTCTCCCCAGGACTCACAGGATCACCATCACCAACTTCTGCCTGGGCAAGCACCTGGTGAGCGAGGATGACCTGCTGAAGGACCAGCGTGGCAGCCCTGCCTACATCAGCCCAGACGTGCTCAGTGGTAGGAATTCCCCTCAGCACTCATTTCACTTATTTGTGCCTCCTGACAGTAAATAAAACCACCTGTTGTGTTCCCATATGCACCTTCATGAGAGCCTCTTAATTAAGGTCCAGTTAGGAGACTTGGTCTGGTTTTCCAGCTGGGAAAGTTGGAGGGGAGGAGTGAGGCTGACTTTTTTCTTAGAGCTTGTCTGAACTTCAAAGCTGCTTCAAATTTGGCTGTTCCCAAATGAATCTGACTGCAGACAACATGTTCTGTTTCCAGTGTCAGAATTCAGTTCTTGAGGCTTTCCTTAAGCTGCAGGTAAAAACCCTGGGCCCAAGGGGCAGCCAGTCCAGATCCCACCAGGATGTCAGTGCATTCCAGCTGTGCCCTAAGAGCACCAGTTCCTCCAGCTGCTGCTCACTGCCAGTGACCCTCTGGGCAGCTTCTGGACCAACTGAGAGGAGTTACTTAAAATTAAAGGAATGATGACAGCAGGCCAAAGCAGTCTGGGCTGGATCCCCCCCTCCAGCAGCCTGGCCTGTGCCTTGTCTCCAGCAGAGGCTCTGAGCAGAGTCTGGCTCCACCACAGAGCAGCTTTCCCTGGTGTCCTCCTGCCTTTAACTGTTCCCAGTGCATGGGACCATCAGGAACAGCTGTACTTTCTGTCCAGTTGGTTCAGGAGGTTTCTCTCCATGAGCTCTCATCTCTGCTCTGCTCATAAATCTTTGGGACCAGATGGGATCCACCCCAGGGTGATGAGGGAGCTGGCAGAGGAACTTGTGAAGCCTCTCTCCATCATTTACCAGCAGTCCTGGCTCACTGGGGGAGTTCCAGATGACTGGAAGCTGGCCAGTGTGACACCCATTCACAGAAAGGGTGGGAAGGAGGATCCTGGTAATTATAGGTCAGTTAGCCTGACCTCAGTACCTGATAAGATAATGGAACAGTTTTTATTGATTTCATCATGCAGCATTACAGGATGGCCAGGGTATCTGACCCAGCCAGCAGGGGTTTAGGAGGGGTAGGTTGTGTTTGAACAACCTGGTCTCCTTTTATGACCAGGTTTGATATTAGGAAAAAGTTTTTTCAGAAAGGGTGGTAAAGTCCTGGAGTGGTCTCCCCAGGGAGGTGGTGGAGTCCCCATCCCTGGGTGTGTTTAAAACAAGCCTGGATGTGGCACTGGGTGCCAGGGTTTAGTTGAGGTGTTGCAGCTGGGTTGGACTCAATCTTGAAGGTCTCTTCCAACCCAGTAACTCTGTGATTCTGTGCTCCTGTACCAGCCTTTGAGCAGGCAGGGCTGGTCCTGGTTGTCAGTGTAGTGACCCAGGCATCATTTTGGGGGGTTTTTCCTCTCATGCAGGTGAGCCAGATTAGTAGCTGCACATACAGGTGGGACTGTGCACACAAAGCCTCTCCCTCTTGTAGATCCAGATATCAGGCATTAACACGAGTTACTTGTTCCTGCTATCCCAAGCAACTGTATTGCAGAAATGGCCTCAGAGGGAGCCAGTCCTGGAGGATCCCACCCCAGTGGACTCCCCTCAGGAGGTTTTTTGTCAGGTTTGCAGGCAGCAGCAGTAAATGTAGCCGAGCTCTTCCATCCTGATCTGCCAGGCAGGTTTGAGGCACTTCCCTCCCGGCAAGGAAGGGAGCAAAGGCAGGCGAGGAGGTGGATCCTGGGGCTCTTGCAAGCCTTTCCTGTTCTGCAGGATATCCTGAGGCCCTTGTGACCAGATGGATGATAGAAGCCAACTGCTCTGCAGGAGCTTGGAGCATTTGTGGCTCAAGTAGCTGAAGGAGGCTACGAGGAGCTGCTCCTTCTGCTCCTGGGTGCTGATCTGTTCAGGCCTCCAGCTACCTTCTCAGGGCACTCTTGTGGTATAACTGGCCACAGGGCACTGAACAGGCTGTCTTGGCTGATACCTGACAGCTGAGGCTGCTTGAGACCCTGCAAGGCACAGCCTTAGCTCAGGACTCATCCTGCTCTCACTGCCATTGTGCTGCACCCCAGTTCTGGTGTGTGCCAACAGCCCATGGGGCCCATCCTGTGCTCTCCAAAATGCCCTCCCAAAACTGCTCAGTCTGCAGCTCCCCTCCAAGTATCAAGGGGGAAGTTACTTGAGGACATTCCACCTTCAGGCTTGGCACATCCCTCCCTCTGTATTGCCGGTGCTCCTGGGCAGGGGGAAGCTGGAGCGCCTGAGGAATTAATCATTGTTGTGGGTCTCCAGGAGAAGCTGTCTCTGCTGAGGGATGGCTGCTGAAATGTCACAGCAGGAAAAGTTGGAGGAGGAGGGAGAGGTGCCTTTTTCTGAGCATATAAAGCAAAGAATAATTAGTACAAATACCAAATGCTGCAGCAGTGACTCACTGTGTGAGTCAGAGGAAGTCTCTCCCGAGTCCTGTGCTCTGCTGTAGCACTGGGGTTTGATTTTGTGACCCTGTCCATGCTGCTGTGTGCTGATTGTTGTGACCAAAGGGATTTAGAAGCAGCGTTTGCATCAGGTGAATCCTGGGGCTGCAGCAGCCTTGGGTTAGGGTTTCTCTGGTGTCTTTGTCTAAATGTCTTTGTGCAGGAAAGCACCTTCTGTGCTTTTACATCTGGCTTCAGTGGCTGTGTGCTAGATTCATCCCACAGTCAGAGTCCCTTCTCCATGGGCTCAGCTTTATCCTGCCTGGTCTTCTTTCCTGCATCCTCCTGCCCTGTGCTCCCTGCTCCTTGAATTCCCTCCACCTTGCAAGCTGGGTGGTTCTGTGTGAGGGACACTGACCTGGGAACTCCAGCACAGCAGTTCCAACTGCCTGATGCCCTTGGTTCACAGCAGGGATATTCCTGCTCCATAGGAAACAGGAGGACACTTGTGTGGAAATGGACAATTTGCTTATTCACAGAGGATGCACCTTGGAAAGAGTTTTGGTGTCATGTTATGGGAAGCCTTAATTCTTTTGGTTAATGCTTAGAAAAAGGGTCCCATGTGAGGGTTACTCAGCACCCCTGCTGTGGGAGGTGAGGGGGTTGCCAGGGCTGTGCTTTCCAGGATTTTCAGGCTGTGTGTGCCCTCTCCTGCAGGCCGGCCATACCGCGGGAAGCCCAGTGACATGTGGGCGCTGGGGGTGGTGCTGTTCACCATGCTCTACGGCCAGTTCCCCTTCTACGACAGCATACCTCAGGAGCTCTTCCGCAAAATCAAGGCTGCCGAGTACACCATCCCCGAGTGAGTACAGCCTGCCCTTCCTGCCTGCCCATGAGGGGCTGACTGGGCCAGCTGCACCCCTCAGCACCCCAAGGGTCACAGCAGGACTGACAACAGGCGGTGTGCAGGAAGCAGGAGCAGGGGGTGGGACAGTCTGTGGGAAGGTGAGGCAGGCTCAGAGCAGTGGTTGCTCCTGTAGCTCCTGGCCTGTGACCGTGTTCACAGGGGTTCTTGGATGAGGGAAGAGATGAAGGATCTGACTCCATGTTTCAGAAGGCTTGATTTAGTATTTTATTATATATATTACATTAAAACTATACTAAAAGAATAGAAGAAAATGTTTCATCAGAAGGCTGGCTAAGAATAGAATAGAAAGGAATGATAACAAAGGTTTGTGGCTCGGGCTCTGTGTCTGAGCTAGCTGGGCTGTGATTGGCCATTAATTAGAAACAACCACATGAGACCAATCCCAGATCCACCTGTTGCATTCCACAGCAGCAGATAACCATTGGTTACATTTTGTTCCTGAGGCCTCTCAGCTTCTCAGGAGGAAAAGTCCTAAGGAAAGGATTTTTCATAAAAGTTGCCTGCGACACTGGGCTGTGCTCCCAGCATGTCCATCCTGCCACACTGAGCCCACCCCAGGCTCACCCCATGTTGTCTGTCCCAGGGATGGCCGGGTCTCAGAAAACACTGTGTGCTTGATCCGGAAACTGCTGGTCCTGGACCCGCAGCAGCGGCTGACGGCTTCTGAAGTGCTGGATTCCCTCAGCTCCATCATAGCGTCCTGGTATGTGCAAGGAGAGACAGGACACGCTGTCTCTGGCCACAGGCTGTGTTGTTCCAGCTGTGGCTGGCTCACCTCACCAGAGGAGAGTCTGGGAACTGCAGTAAGTCTTTAAATCCCATGTGTCCACCACTGTGTGCTGATGGATACAGCTGGGGAGGCCTGTGCAAATGCTTATGGCAGGCGTGACCATCCCGGTGGGATCACCCTGGGGCTGGGTGAGAGTGGCTGAGCCAGTGCCATGCTCTGGATCCCAATGCTGTGCTCTCCTCCAGGCAGTCCATGTCCTCACTGAGTGGCCCTTTGCAAGTGGTGCCGGACATAGATGACCAAGTGGCTAATCCCGAAAACCCCCAGGAGGTAGGTTTCCCTGCTTTCCACAGAACTGTCTGTGGTGGCACCCATTGTGTCCCCCAGCTGGGAAGGGGAGGGTGGGGAGGACAGAGCTGAGTCCCTCACGTTGTGCAGCGGAAGGAAAGGCCGATGCTGCTGGGAGCAAGAGGCACATCCAGCTGGCTGAGCTGCCAGGAAGTGAGCTCGGCCCCGGAGCTGATGAGAGCAGCTCACTCCGCTCCCAGCAGCGCTCACTCCCTCTCACACAGCTGGGAATGCTGGGAGGAGGCAGCAGTGTTGGCTCTGGCTCCCAGTGAGCTCTGCCATGGGAGCAAACATCCTGTTTTCCTGCCGGTTTGTTTCATGCTAGAAGTGTTGGCCACGGCCTGGCTGCCCAGGGACAGCCATGCAGGACCTGTGACGGTGCCGCAGGGACAGGGGTCAGGCAGCTGCAGCCTCAGTGCTGCCAGGGCTGGGATGAGCCGTGTCAGGACAGAGCTGCTGTGTCCTGGTGGCACTGCAAGCTCACGAGGAATCCTCTGTGTCCCCAGCAGCAGGTCCCTTCCCTGCATTGGGACCCCAGTTATCCCGTGGTAGCTCAGGCCCATCAGAGGAGCCGTGGGGCTGCCAGGTGTGGCTCTGACAGGTCGGTCTCTGCAGGTGAAGGTGACGGAGGAGTGCTCCCAGTACGAGTTTGAGAACTACATGAGGCAGCAGCTGCTCTTGGCTGAGGAGAAGAACACCTTGCATGAGGCCAAGAGCTTCCTGCAGAAGCGGCAGTTCGGGAACATCCCGCCCGTGCGGCGCCTGGGCCACGACGCGCAGCCCATGAACCCTTTGGACGCGGCCATCCTGGCCCAGAGGTACCTCCGGAAGTAGCTTCCCCTGCCCCAAGAGCACGAGCACCACCCTGCAGTCTGCCCTCACCTCGCCTGCTCCAGCCTACAGCAATACCGGTGTCCCACGACGGGGAATAATGTAGCAATCCCAAGCTCTGTCCAGGGACACGCACTCACACCCGCCCCGGACGGAGAAGACTTTTGGAAAAGCTAGTTTTGGAAGCAGCAACCTCTTGGCATCTTCTGGAATCTGTTTTTTTAAAATCGAAGCCTAGATGACTAATCTGCTTTTGATCATGACTGTAATCTACCTCTCTTGTCTTTTTAACCATGCTGTTCTCTGGATCGAGCAAAGCCCGTGGGAAAGGAGGAGACTTCCAAGGGTGAAGCTGCTGGCACAGAGCCGTGGCCGTGCAGCGCGGGGCCGGCCCGTGGCGCCCGCTCCGTGTGGTTTGAATAAGCTTGGATTTATCAGGGTTTCTCGAAAGGCAGAATTTCTTGAAACCTCCCACTTCCCTTCATCTGCATCAAATCTGTTTTTGTCCTTAGGTGCCACCTGGTCTGGCCATGCTGGCCAGTCCTGTGTGGCCACCGCTGTGACCGGAGAGCCTGGCCACCGCCTCAGGCAGGAGCTGAGGAGTCGTCTGGGCAGGGATCAGATCCTGTCCCCAGTTCAAAGGTTTTGCAGGACTTGGCCTGCCAGGGCCCCTGCCCCCTCTCCCACCTCTCACTGATTCCTTTAGTTTATAAGGATTTATGATTTTATCTTATTTTTCAGTAGCATATCCCAGGTGCAGTTACAGTTGCATTAATTCTGATTTAGCGTTTCCCCCCTCAGTTGTGGTACAGATGTAATATATGAGTTATAATGTGAAAAGCTTCCCAAAATAATTCGCCTAGAGATAGGAGGGGCTGGCTGAAGTCTCTACTGTATTTGTTCCCAGCTTTTCTTGCCATGCCAGCCCAAACCTGGGGCTGCTTCTGCCCTCATGCCAAGGCAGGGGAAAGACATCCTGGTTTGTCACCTGGTGCCACTGGAAGAGCTTTGGCCTGTGCTGAGAGCAGGAACGATTGTTTCTGAGCCTCATTTATGAACTGGATGCCTGTCTTGCCCGATGAACTGTTCTCACACAGAGCTCCCAAGGCTCCCAGTGCCCTGCCCCAGGCTCCTGCTCAAGGCAGCACCTTCTTCAGCTGCCTCCTTCCCTGCTCCTGGCTGCTCCCAGCCCTGGCATCACCCTCCTGCCAGCCCTGTGAGCAGGGAGGCTTGGAGCTGGGGCGGCTGCCCTGCTTTTTGGGGCTGCAGTGCTCTCTGGGCGTGGGCAGGGAGCGAGTTGCAGATGTTTGTAGCGTTTTGTTGCCTTTTCTTGCCCCGGGCTAGGGAAGGGGACGGGGTCTAAGCTGGGCCACCCCAGCAGTGGCTTTGTGGGGACAGGGGGCTGGACCTGAACCTCCCTGGCCGTGTTGGGCATTACGTCCTGCCTGCGCCTCGCCAAGGCCCTGTGGCCAGGCAGGGCCTTGTGAACACTAACACAGACCAGCTCCCTGCACCACCCCAGCTGAGCCAGTAGCCCCAACTCTTTCGCCTTATTTATTTTATTTTGAAATGGTGGGTCTGTCCTGTGGGCCCATCACCCCCTGTGCCACCAGCAGCAGGGCAGGGATCCCCTGAGCACCCCAGCAGGGCCCTGCTCTCTCCTTCTGGTTCTCTCCTGCCTCATTCCCTGTTTATTTTTACTGGTTTTCCCCAATGTTAAAGCAAAAAGCAATATTCTGGGACTCCCTGAGGCTGTATCACACCAGGATCCTGCAGTGGCAGCACCGGTCAATTCACTTGTGCTAAGGCAAACTGGAAGGGGGTGGTGCAGGGGGCATGGGGGCCACAGGGCCACGGCGGGACAGAGCCTGTTGTAAGGAAAAAAAAAAGAAAAAGAAAAAAAAAAAAGGAAAAAAATTTGTATAAAGACGTTATTTTTGTACTACATCGGAACTACTCCTGCATGTCGGCAATAAAACTTCATACGACAGCCCGGTGACCCCACAGGGAAGGGGTGGGAGGGATGGGTGGGATGGGGGATTTTGGGGTACTGATGTGCTCTGGGAGGGGGGCAGGCTCACAGACCAACGGGCCTGAGTGCCCCATGGGACCCCCAGCCCTGTCCTGCCCCAGGGCCCCGAGTCCCGCCGAGCCTGTCCCTCCCAGGCCAGCCTGGAGTGGCCGCTGGGGACAGCGCTGGCATGCGGAGCCTCGTGGCCCCGAGGTGCGGCCCCACCAGCCCTGGCGTGTCCCGCACCTCGGCCCGTGGGGCTGAGGGCACCACCCTGCGTGGCCGCCACCGCCGTGGGGCTGGCACCGGCCCCGGCAGCTCCTCAAACCCACGCTGGCCGCTGGGGCTGAACCCCCCAGCCCAGAGCGCTCGCCTTGGCTCCGGCACCGCCCGCCCAGCCTAGGCTGGGCACAGCCAAGCCCGGCCTGGCCGGATGGGCGCTGGACAAGGCTGGGCCGGGGCCTGGAGCCGCCTGTGGCCCCGCTCCGGGGCGGTTCCAGCGCAGGGCCGAGCGTGGCGTCCCGGGGGAGCGGGACGAGCCCCGGCCCCGCGCCCCGCTCAGCACCGGCCGGGGCTGCCATTGGCTCCGGCGGGAGCGCTGACCGCCAGCCGCCTCCGAACTATTTCCTGTTGCTGCAGCGTTAATGCTAAACAGACCTTGCTCTCTCTTCCCTCGCTCCAGCCAAAGTGCAGCGGCTCTGCCGCCGCCGCCTTCCCGCCCCGGTGAGTACCAGCCCCGGGCGCCCCGGGGCACCTCAGCACGGCCCCGGCGGGTGTCGAGGCTCGGTCCCATCCCGCTCAGGTGCTCTGGCGTCGGGGAATTGCAGGGCCGGTGGATGCGGGGCTGGTGCGGGGACACGGGGGCTGAGGGCACAGGGCTCAGTGACACAGCTCGGGCTGCGGGCACGTAGCGGTGGAAGATGCGGAGCAGGCGGCTTGGGGACACGGTGTAATGCTCGGGGACACAGCACTGAGCACCTCGGGGCTTGGATCTTGGGGACCCACGGGCCCTACAGCCAGCCCAGCCCTCATCAATGCCCCGCCACCGGCAGGGGATCCCTGGGTTCCATGGGGGGCTGTGCCCCTCCAGCCCCACCGCAGCCCCTTGCCGGGCCAGGGCTGCCCGTGCAGCTGCTCCATGGGGAGGGCACCCCCCGCTCCTTGTTTTGGGGTGTCCCACTAGAGGGGCTGCCCAGCCCCAGAATGTGCCGCGGCCCCTCAGCTCTGGACCGTCCGGGATGGTTTTGCTGATGTGTCACATTTTCTGCATTTCTTTCCTCATTCCTCCCTCTCTGGAGCCGTTTCTGGGAATGAGCTCGTCCCCTGCCAGGGCCAAATTTTCTCCCGCCCTGCCCTGCCCTGCCCGCTGTCCTGCCTCCCATCCTTCCCACCGCCCTGCTGCCCATCCTTCCTGCTGTCCTGCCTTTCATCCTGACCGCTGGCCTGTCCCGGTGGCCTTTGCACCGTGCCTGGCCTTGTCCCTGCCCCGCAGGGTCCCACGGCAAAGGGCCAAGGCTGGAGCTGGGCCGGAACAGTGTGGGGGACAGGGACACCGCCCCAGGAGCGTGTGGAGCACACGTGTGTGCCCATGAGCACCGGCAGCCTGGTGCTGGGGCCCTGCTCTGCCCCGTGACCCATCCCATGGCCGGGCAGGGCACACAAGCCCTGGCCCGGTGCCTCAGACCCGCCTGATGCCGTGGCCAGGAGGGGCCGCATCCGTCCCGCTCCCTCAGGAAGGACGGAGGGCGGCGGGAGTGGGACGGCTCCAGCTCGGCATCTCTGGGGCTCCAGCCCTGGATGGAGCAGCGCAGCGCAGGCACGAAGCCCTGCTCAGCTGGAGCTCATCAAGGGCATGCCCAGGCACGGCCTTGAAAGGGACGGGGCACTTGGGGGGGATCCCAGCCCCTGCAGAGCCTTGCTCAGCCCGTGTCCCGCAGATGCCCAGCATGTGCCGGCCCTGGAACCGCTGAGAACCGCCAGGCACAGGATGGAGAGTCGCCGGAGGGACATGGAGCTGCTCAGCAACAGCATGGCCGCATACGCCCACATCCGAGGTGAGCCGGGACGGGGCTGGGAGGCACCGCGGGCCCCCTGCGGGCACGGGCAGGTCCCTGACCCCCTCCGTTCCCCTGCAGCCAACCCCGAGAGCTTCGGGCTCTACTTCGTGCTGGGCGTGTGCTTCGGGCTGGTGCTCACGCTGTGCCTGCTGGTGCTGCGCTTGTCCTGCCGGCCCTCCCCGCGGCCCCCGGCGCGCCCCGGCGACATCAGCGAGGACGACGAGGACGACGAGGAGGACGAGGACGAAGAGGACACCGTCGACCGCGCAGCGTCTGAGTCGCTGCTGCCGGTGACCGAGATCCCGCTGGAGAGCCACGGCCCCGGGGACGGGGCGCTGGCCGTGAACGTGTTCGCGTCGGCCGAGGAGCTGGAGCGGGCGCAGCGGCTGGAGGAGCGGGAGCGCATCATCCGCGAGATCTGGCGCAACGGGCAGCCCGACATCCTGGGATCCGGCACCATCGGCACCCTGGGCCGCGTCCACTACTACTGAGCCCGGCAGCTGCCCTGGCACGGTGTCTGCTCCCCCGCGGCTGATCCCACACCGTGCCAGGAGGGACCAGACGGACGGGGGAGCTGCCTTGGACTGTCCCTGCACCACGGAGAGCCAGACCCGGCGTCACGGACACCCCCAGGGCTGGACTCGCCCCCGCCACTGCGGGACACGATGCACTTTGAGCCATTGGTACGACGGCTGGCACCAGCCGAGCAGCCCCGGGACACACGGGGATAGGGACAAGGACAGGGCAGCCCTTGCCGGATTCACCCGTGGGGCAGGGCCGGGCTGTGCGTCCGTGTGAGCCGTGGGCTCCTGCCCCACAAACATGGTGCTGTTGTACAGGAACTAGAGCCCAGCGTGCCGGGTCCAGCGTTCTGGGGGCCCTGGACCCCTCCCCGAGCCAATTCCCTTCCCGGCCCCACTAAAATTAGCCGGGTCTTTTCCGGCGCCGCCCGCCGTGACCCCGCGCCCTGCGGCCGGAGCAGGGCGGATGTTCCCGCTGGACTCTGGGCCGGCCGCTGCTCCCCAG
Organism: Agelaius tricolor; assembly: GCF_023055355.1. NCBI lineage: Eukaryota > Metazoa > Chordata > Aves > Passeriformes > Icteridae > Agelaius > Agelaius tricolor. The sequence goes on along the minus strand of NW_027269296.1, from coordinate 3,240,495 downwards.
GGATGCGGCAGCTCCCGCCGGGCCCAGCCGCATCCTGCCCCATCCCAGCCCAGCCCCGCGGGGTGCCGGGCCCCGCTGCCCCCTCCCCGGCAGATTTATAAAAATAGCTCCTTCCCAGGCTGGTTCCCCCCTGCCGCCAGCGCCAGCAGGATCCAGATGTTTTCCAGATGTTCTCCAGTGGCTGGAGGCCAGGATGGGCTGGGGCTGGGACTGGAGCTGGCCTGGGAAACTGTGCGGGGGTGGAGGAGGAGGGGGGGGAGGAGGAGGCCCTGCCCCAACCCTGCCACGGGCCCTGGAGGGACCCCTTGGGCCATGGTGGGACCCTTTGTGCCTGGCAGGACCAGCCCAACCCTTCAGGGGCATGGCAGCCCTGAGCAACCCCCACACAGCACTTTGTACCCAAAATAGTTTATTTTAAACGATTTCTATAGGTCATGGGGCTGTTGTGCTTCAGGGAGCAGTGCCTGGGTGTGGGGGTGGCCTTTGGTATCCGATGGGTACAGAACCAGGCTGGGGGGGCACACAGAGCCGTGTGCCACCCACCTGCCCTCCATGCTAACAGGGCAGCCCCTTCCTCACCCGCTCGATCTCCGCCTGTGGGGAGAGGCTGTGATTGTTGGGGGGCACAGGGGACCCCAGGACAAGGCAACCCCTGGCAGGGACTCACCTGCAGTGCCTGGCGCTGAGCCTGCTCCTGGCACAGCTCCTGCCGCAGCTCCTGCAGGTCCCGCCTGCAACACACCAGGGTGGCTCAGCTGGGGCCAGGACAAGCAGCCAGGAGCCACTGGGGACCCCCTGACACCCCCATCCCCACTCACAGGTGCTGGACTCGCATCAGGTCCACAAGGATGTGCAGAGTCCGGACCTCAGCCTTCAGGTCCTCCAGGGCCAGTGGCCTCCCCTCCTGCACCTCCTGCCCCTCTGTGCTCCATGGTGGGACAGGCGCCTGCCCCGTGCTGGGGACAGGGGCACAGAGGGCAGCACGGGGCAGCCCCTGGGGCTGCTCCCCGCCATGGGGACCCTCTGTGCTCCCCAGGGCCATGCTGGGTGGCCGCTGGCCGGGGACTCGTGGCCGTGTGGCTGTGGGGTGGCTCAGCCTGGCTGTGGTCACTGACACCATGTTGAAGCCATTGGGATCTGCCAAAGAAAGAACAAGAATCAGCCCCTGGTGCTGGGCAGGGCCCGGCCACCCCTGCATGGCCCCTGCATCCTACCTGGGTCACCAGCTCTGCCCCACTCCATGTCAGCTGAGGTGCTGGGCTGGGGGTCACTGGGCCTGGGGACAGCAGAGGTGTGAGTGGCACAGCCAGGGAGGTGCCAGCCCCTCACCAAGGCCAGCCATGAGCATGGTGCTGTCACTGGGACACCGCAGGGGCCCTGGACAGCCCAGCACAGCCACACGTGTCTTACTTGGTGGCCAGCACGGGGGCTGGTTTGGTCTTGGCAGGAATGGGGGGAGCAGGAGCCATCCTCTTGGTGAGTGGGAACTTGGTTGGCTCCATCCTCACTGGTGCTGGGAGCTCTGGGGAGAGGAGGCAGAAGCAAGGCTGGGGCTGGGACCAGCACTGACGAGAGGGGCAGGAAGCGCTTCCTGCTCGTGACATGCGCTGGCCCAGGCACATCCCTGTGCTTCCCTCTCCCCCAGCCGGGGGGACTCACCCGGGGGGATCCCTGTCCTCGCCCTCCTTGTTCTTCTCTCTGATTGCAGCTGCTGAGGAGCAAAGGGGATCATCGGGTGCTGAGGAGGGCCCTTGTTCCAGCCTCTCCCAGCCCTGCACCAGCCCTGCTGTGGTCGGTGCTTCCTCTGCGTGAGGCAGAGCAGGCAGCTGCAGAGCTGCCATGAGCGCTGCAGCACGGGCAGGGTGTCATCCCCACCACCATCCATGGCACAGCACAGCAGCATCCCTGAACTGCTGAACCCTGGGGTCACAGCAGGACAAACCCACTGACGAGGGACAAACCCACTGACAGGACATCAGGCCATGACGGACACCCTGTCCCCATGGCAGGCCCCCCTGTCACCACAGTTGGCCGCCATGTCCCCGTGGTGGGCCACCATGTCCCCGTGGTGGGCCATTGACCCCATGGTGGGCCAGCAGCCCTGATGCTGCCTGGTCCCTGCTGCTGCCACCAGCACAGCCCTTGTCACAGAGGCCTCGCAGACACCAAAAATGGTGCTGGGATTACCCACCCAAAGATACGGCTGAAGCACCGAGGGCTGTGGGGTGAGGATGCCCCTATCCAAGGTCCCGGTGCTCCTTGGCTCCGGTGGCAGAGGGAGATGGTGCCCAGCGGTGCCCAGCACCCTGCCCGCCCCTCTCTAGCAGCTCTCCCGGGCCCCAGGGCACAGCCCAGCCCTGGAGCAGTGCGATCACACACGGGCACTGCCCTGGGCATGATCCCCGTGCAGGGACCCACGCCTGTTCCCTCCTACCTGCCGCTGCGGGGCTGCCCCGAGGCCGAGCCGTGCCGTGCCGTGCCAGGCTGCCCCAGCCCCACACCGTGCACGTGATGCCGGAGGAAATCGGCTCCACGCTGGGAAGGAAGTTGAAGCAGACGCACCTCAGTGCTGGTCCACGCCGCATCCCTGTGCCCCGTGGGGGACTCCGGCTCCCCGAACCCACCTCGTGCCCTTCCCGGGCTGCCCGGCCATCCCGGCGGGACACCAGGGCCAGATGGACACCAGGGCCGGATGGACACCAGGGCCAGGCTCAGGGGAGTCTCTGTACTGGGTTTGGGCTGTGGGAGAGGCTTTGGATGAGGGTGGGACTGGAGGGTGCTGGGACCACGGGCAGGGAGCGCTGGCACAACAGAGCCCCCCAGAGCTGTGTCTCCCCTGGGCATCCCCAGCCTGGAGCCCTCACGCACCTTCTCCGGCCCCGGGCAGGGCTGGGCCATCTGTGCCACGGCCGGGGCTCGGTGCCGGCACTGGGGCTCCTTCCCTGCATGACGGATCTGAGGCCGCGGGGGGAGCCGGGGCCAGGACCGCAGCCGGCCCGGGGTGGGAGCTCACGCTCAGCCGGGTCTCACAGCGGTTCTGACACCTCGGCTGGAGGGGAAGTGAAACCCAAACCGCAGAGGGGCCAAAACCCACAGGCCGTGAGTGCAGGGGGTGGTCACGCTGCAGCTGTCCCTCTGCAGGGCCTGAAGGGTCAGAGTGACACCAGGAATCCCGGCTGGTCATGGCCACTGCCTGCTCCAGGAGACAGCGTGGATATTCCTTTTGGCCAAACGCACCTGACCCAGAATACCAAGCTGGGGGCAGGGAATCAGCCGCAGGGCAGAGAAGGATGGCAGAACAGAGATTCCATTGCACTCCCCAGCTGTGGCCACTCAGGCCAAGGAGCTGGGAACACTGGGCACCCATTTCCTCCGGCTGGCTCAAGGCTGAGTGTGAAGGGAAGCACCAGCCGTTAACCCAGCACTGCCCCAACAGCTCTTGGCCAACAGCGTTACCCACAGCAGCCAGGAAAGCTGAACTCCTGCAGAGGCTGCACAGCCAGCAGCACCCCCAGCAGCCTCCCTTGGGCTGGCAGCAGTGGAGAAGCAGCTGCTGCTGGGCTCCAGGCAGGGCAGCACCCAGGGCTGTACCTGCCCAGCACCGGGACCAGCCCGTGGGAGCTCCTGGTGGGAAGGATGGAGCTGCTCCTGTGCATGGGTGACACAATCCCTGCTGGCAGCAGGCAGGGCCTGTGGCTGTATCACCACTGTCCCCAGGCTGCCAAAACAGCAGCTCAATTATCTATTAGTGCATAAAACCCAACAGGGAGTTGCTCCCCTGTTGCTCCTTGATACTTTCAGGCTCCCACCCAGCAACTCAGGACACAAACCAAGCAGAGTTACACCTACGACTTATTTTATTGTATTTTATTTGCATAAACAAACTTCGGGGCTTTGCTAAACAGGAACTGTTCAAGTCAAAACAAACCAAACTCTAGCTGGTGTGTGGGGAACAGCACAGCAATCCTGGGGAGAGGGACAGGGGGAGCACGGGCACGGCTGTGCCTCCCCGCCCAGGCTCAGACCTGGCCGGGAACCCTCACAAACTGCTCCAGAATAAAGTAGAAGATAAAAAGAAATGCATCCTAAGGGCCGTCCTCAACCAGCTCAGGAGGAATCTGCTTTTTTGGTTTTATAAAAAGATTAATAAAAAATACTGAAAAATTCTCATCTCCATTTATATTTTTTCCCCAAGAAGAATTCGGAAGTTCCTTAGAAAACTGTGTCACCTTGGAAAGGGCACTCGGGTCACAACCAGCTGCAGGGAGGAGACACAAATGCTACAAGCAGTTTGGGGTCCAGCACACACCAGGCCTAATAGTGAACACAAACAGTGGCCAGAAGTAGGGTATCATTTTTTTTCTCTTTTAAACCATGCTAATTTTGTTAACTTCCAACATAAAAGGAAAACAATAATTTTTAAAAGGCCCTAAACTCAACTGTTACATTAAAAAAAGTTAAAAAAAAAAAAAAAAAGGTCATAGCAGTTTGGTCCCAACAAATGAACATTTAGATGTTTACTCACATGCTTCATTATTTTCTTATTTATAAGAACCAAAAATAGTTTCCAAAATTATCTCTGAATTGATGCTACTACGTATGTAAAGGCCTAAAATAAGCAGAATTTAGAAAATTGAATACACAATAGGGGAGGAAAATTTGAGCGGGCGAGTGAACCCCGACTATCACTGGGTCAAATTATAAAAGAGAAACAAAATGTCAGGACAGGTGAGGTCAGGTGGGCACAAACTAAAACCACATCGTCCTCAAAGCCTGTTACCAAAAAATAACCGACCATCCATAAGGTCACAGAGAAGGGAAAATCTGGGGTCTCACCCAGCGCTTGACCGTATCCAGTCCAGAAGGGAAGAGAAGTCTTTGGGAAGAGAAACTCCAGGAGCGGATCCGAGCGTAAATGATGGATCAGTCCCAGTCCGTGCTTGGGGAGGCTGAACTCTGGAAATGCAGTTAAACAACGTCGGGATGGTTTCCGAGCTGCTCTCCAGGGCTCTGCTCAGCACGTGGGGATCACCCTGACACCCCAGCACCAGCCTGACCCCTCCCCTCCTGCCAGAGCTCCCAGCACCGCGCGGGCCCCGCGGCTACTCGGCCGTCGTCTGCAGGGCGTCCTTTTCCTCCCGGTTTTCCGTTCCGCTTTCGTCGTCTTCGATTTCTCCCTCTTCCCCACTGAACTTGTCATGAGCCCACTTGGGGCTGGTGCTGGACTTGCGGAACATGAAGCGGCCTCTTCCCCGGGGGAAGGCGCCACGGCCGCGGCCCCTGTTCACCCACTTGTCCGTGCCCTCGCCCTCGCGGTCGTCGTGCTGCACGGGAAGCCAAGGACAGCAGGTGAGACAGGCTGGCACCGCCCTGCACCGCGCCTCTGCGACTGCCCTTGGGGGTCCACTTAATGGGAACCACTCTACAGGGAGCAGGAACGAGCTCTCTTTAGGCAGGAGCCGGCAGCTGCCCGTCAAGCGTCACCCGAAGCCTTACCTGGTGTGTCAGTGACAGCGGGTGCCTTCGCCTCTAAAGCACCTGAGACCGGACACACCGGGAGCACGCGGGTGTCTCAGCACCCAGGTACGTACCAAGTAGTATTTCTTGCTCTTAGGTGTGTACTCAGGGTCCCACTCCTCCTCTCTGCTGCGCTTCTGGAAGTCATTGTTGCCGCCACTGTTGCTGTTGTTGTTGCCTGAAAAGTTGCCTCTGCCCCATCCTCTCCCTCGAGCTCTGAACTGCTGCAACAGCAACACAGAGGAGAAAAATAGAACAGCTGCAGAGGCAGAATCCTCCCACCCCAGCCAGCTTCCAGGGCTCCCAAGATTCCCACCATCCCATCCAAAACACCTCTAAAACCCATCACTAAAGCAAGAGGACGGCTTTAACGTGGCCACACCACCTCCTGCACTCTTGGTTTTTCAATTTTTAGTTCATCTGATCACATAGCACATCACAGCTCCTGTAAAGCTGATGAAAATCACCCAGGGGCATTTCCAGGACTGTACATGGACTGCACACATGAGCATGGCCAAACCCCAGTGGAAGCACAGCGTGTGCCCATTGGGCTGCTCAGCATCACTAATGCACAGAAGCTTCCAGGCTTTGTTCTGCTGGAGTTTGCTGCCCACAGCACAGCCCCAGCAGCCTGGTTTATGCTCTAAACCTGGAGTGATTACACTGGGGCTCATCACCCTGAGGGCTTCTCCTCTAGGGTAGCTTGAACTGACAGAGCAACACACAACAGCCACTTCCTGCCCCCTCTGGGAATCAACCCTCAGGGCACAGGTGGAGACCATTTGGAGCAGGGGTGGAGAACACTTACAAAGGTTCCTCTCGCTCTTCCTCTCTCATTTGGACCAGAGAATTCCTTAGTCCCAAGCCGGGATTTGTCAAAGCCTGTGGAGCTCTCCTCCCTCTCCTCAGTCTCCTCAGGATACTCCTCTGCTTTGACGGAGTGAGAGGACCACGACGACGACGAGCTGGACCTGGATCTCTCACGCACCCGTCGGTGTTTCCTGTTCCAGTGGTGGGGATGGAGGGGAGTGGGACACAACAGCATTAGGCACTCAGCTGTGACCCATCAGATACAAAACCACTTCTTTATCACTGTCTTATTAATGCCATGCTCTCCTTTTCCTACTACAAGAGGAAAAGCCATGGTAAGAGCTCAGGCTTTAACACAGGGCCCAAGACCTCTCCTGAAGGAACTTGTTGCTCCTTCCTAAGGTGTTTACACCATCTGCTCTCAGCTTAGCATGCATCCATGGAGTTTTAGTCAAATGGAAAATTAAGCTAATAGAAAAGGATTAAATGAACATCAAAGCCAAGTCATTTTAACATGGCTGTTTCTCTCTTGACACAACAGGAACAAGAAGGAAAAGTGACTCACCCATCCTGACACATGGAGCTTTCCCATCTACCTTTTACAATTATTTAGTGTTTCTGAGAGATACAATGATAGCGAGACGACACGCAGAGGGGTAGCTCAGGCCACTGGAGGAGTTATGTCACAGGTGCACAACTGTGTGCACAACTGTTGTACACGGTGCCGTCTCCAACCTGAGCAGCAGAGACACGAGAGGCACAAGGAAATGGCTACTGGGTTTCCTACATACTTTTTCTTTGAGCCTTTGTGACTTTTCTCCGTTTTCTCAGTTGATCTTTCCCTTGAGTGACTTGAATCTCTCGAGTCCACCGACTCCCTGGATTTATCGCGTTTAAGATCTCTTTCCTTATGTTTTTTACGGCGTTCAATATCAAGGCGCAGATCAACAGGGTCGTCCTTATATTTCCCTTCAGCCTACAAATGCAGAGGAGAGGGAGGGCAGAGTTGAACACAAGGTCTGCAGTGCCCCAGCTCAGCACCATTTACTTTGCTTTACTGACTGCACAGACTTCTGGAGAACTGGAGTTTAACTGAGCACTAATGAATATTCCACTTTAAGATGTCAAATAATGCACTATTAAAATAAGTCTGTCAGAATTCAATTTTCCTACACTTAAAAATAACTGATTTTTAAAATTTTAATCTCCTCTTTAAACAGCATTAAAATAAACAGTCTGGTAGAGGGGAGGGAGACATGGAAGCTGACATTTATTGTACACCACAGCCAGCAAGGATGTGAACAACTTGGGAATCCCATGCAGCTCATTATGGACCACAAGGACAGTGTGGCAGAGCCCTCTGACAGCCCATGGGTGCACCTGAGGTCCTGCTGACAGTCTCACCTGGGCAGGGGCCAGAGGGATTTGAACCCCAGATCTAAAAGTGACACTCTGGGAGAAGCAAAAGCTCTTTGCTGCTTGGAGCTACCCAAGATTAGTGATCCAAGGGGCAGGAGGAGGCCAGTGAAATGCAGCATCCAAGGGGTCTGGGAGAAGGCCAATATCCCATGGATAGGAAGGCATTACTACATCTGTCAGGAAGATTTACTGGGTGCAGATGCCACCTACAGCTCCTTCCCTTGGGCTGGAGGGCACCGTGTGACAGGTGCCACAAAGCCCCACCGACACACTGCGTGTCTCCCACAGTCCTGCCAAGTCTGCTAAGGCAAGCTGGTGTCTCACAGAGCAAAAACCCACCAGCTGCATGAAAAATTAAAACTAAATTTACATTGCTAATTAAAAACAAACATAAAAGACACCTGGCAATGCTTGCTTTGAGCTGTATTTAAATTGGTACTTCAAGAAGGGATTAGGAGTTTCTTTGGGAAAGGAGCAGTTGTTGTCCCTGCTCCTCCTTTGAGCCCTGTGGCACCTGGGTGAGATTCTGCTGCCTGCCCTAAGTGACAGTGGCTGTGGTTTGACAAACAGGTAATTGGGCAGCAGGAAGCCTTACACCATGTTGGTACCAACACCCAGCCTCAGTCATTGCTACTGCATTTACACAACACTCATCCTGGGAACTGTACAACTTGATATGCAACATACATCAAATTAATTGCCTTCAATTAAATACAAAAGGATTAGTAATTCTCTAGCTGTTAAATTTTTACTTACATGAGTTTCTAACCACTTTTTTGTTTAAATAAATATGTCAAATAACGCAGGAGTGAAAGCAGGCATTTTGTTTTGATATTTTGCTCTTCTACTTTCCCCAGGCAAAGAGCTTTAATTTCTACTCTGAGAATAAAACTGCTCCCAACACGATGGATGTCAGATAAGTGACAAAATCAGCAGCAGCTCCCTTATGTGGCACAGCAAACACCTATTTGGGTTTGGGAGGGCACGTCTGTTTCACGGAAGGCTGGCGAGCTGTTTGGAAACCACGTTTATAACACACTCTGCCAAGCTGATGCTCAGAGTTCAGGCCCATCAAATCCATCTCACCATCGTCCATGTCAAGCCACAAGTGTGTTTGGAAAAAATCGAAAACAAATATGAAACAAGTAAGGTTTCAGCAGGACTGGTTAAAATCTCTTCAATGTAAATATGTATGAAGGTGAATAAACAAAGGTTAAAATCTCAAACATTTTACGTTAAGCCTTTTTTATAATTGTTTACAGTGAGTGCAATGGCTTAACATTCATCTACTCAGCAAAGCTAAAACACTCAATCCCAAATGCTCTGGATCTAAGACAAGTGCTGAATGTTAAAGTAACAGCAATCAACAGAAATGGCACAGTCAGTTGTTAGAACAAAATTTATCAACTGCTTAATAGTGTATCTGCTTTAGCTCAGCATTTAGTTTTACTTTCCTCTTTTTGACATGCATGTCTTTGAAAACATGGTTGGCAAAATTGCACGTAACAATGGAGTTAATCATACTTACAAGCAGAAAAATATCACAAAAAGTCTCTTCTCTCATCATGGGCACTTGTTCCAAAAATCCTCTCTTTTTTCTCAAGCTCACCTCAATTGATTTGGGGTCATTTACCATAGTCTAACCACTTCACAAAGGTTGTTGATACATTTTTAATAAAAATTAACCCTTTGTAGTTCATTTTTAGAATTATGCCCATCCTTAAAAGAAAAACACAAACTTAAGTAGAGAGTAATTTAAACAAAAACATCACTGTTAAGTTCATGCCCAATGCACTCATTTTGTTGAATTAAACTAATCAGAGTAACAGTTCACCTTGAAGCCAGGATCTCTGGAGCTTTTCGATTCCTCTTGAGAGAATCCATGTTTTCTAAAAGTACTGGGAGATATATCTATCCTCCTAAAGGAAAAAAACAAAACAACACAGATATAACCTTGCTCATAAGAAGAAGATTTTAGATCAAATGTCCTTTAAAGCAGACCAGTATTTCCAAAGGTATTTAAAATTTCCCATATTTTTCCTTTTTTTTTGCTGAAGCTAGTTATATACTTGAATTATTCTGGAATTATTCCAGAGCTTAAGAAATGAAATCTGGAATACTTCTGCAATGTTAAGGCAGTGTCTAATGGCACCAACCTGTGGATTTCAGGGCTCTTTTTGTTTTTAGCTGCATCTTGTTCCATTCCTTTCTTTAGATATTTGGTAAAGCGTTCGTTCAGCGTCATAGCTGAAGACCCAAAGTGATGCTCTGTCAGGGGTTTGAACAAACAATACCAAAATATTAGTGCCAGTTTTGTAAAAAGACAAAGCCCACCCATCCCACAGCCTGTTAAAACCCAGGTGCAGGTCAGTGAAGCAGCGTGGGATGAGCTCTAATGCTGCTGACAAACTGCAGTTTCAGTTTTTGGTGTTTCAGTGAAATGAACACAATTTCTTCAAGCGAGTCACAAACTCATCAGAACACAACATTCTAAGTCCCAGACTCTGAATATTGCTCAGGTAAAAACAAGAACACCTTCTGTCTGTGCAGAGGAGTATTTATGTAAATAAAGATCATCGTGATCATGCTGCTGCTCTCATCTCTGGAATATCTGCTGGAAAACAACTGCAGGCATTTTGAGTGCACAAACCCCACTGATCTGGGCAAGGCAGGAGTGAACCTTCCCCGAGGACACACGGACTCCTGACCCACCTCTTACATGATGGACTATAGTCACTATGTGCTGAGCAAACAGTTCAGAAGGGCTGCGCTGCGACTGAGCCGACTGGATGTGATGGAAAATGGAGCGGAATTCCTGCTCTTTCTTGTTGCTGTGCACAAGATCCCGGCACAGCTTCCTCTCCTGAGCCAATATGCCACTGGGACTGGAAAAAGAAGAGCCCATGAAACAGAAGAATGGGGTGAAGGAGAGCAATTGAAGGTGTTTAATTCTGCAGGAGCTGGGAGCTCACTGATGGTTTATGTTGCTATTAGGGAGGCACCCATGAGTACTCAAAAGCATGAGCAAGGAGCTCCTTTAAACATCCCTAAACACACTGCTCCAGGTTACTGTGATAATTCAGGTCACTATTCTAATGCTGCATGGAGAATAAGAGTAGTAAAACACACAGCAGAGGATCAAAGGGATTTAAGCAGCACAATAGCTCCCCTGAACAACTCAGCTTCCCTCAGCCAGAAGCCACTGAGTACCTGACTCCATCTGGGGTCCTTCTCAGAGCCTGGTACATCCTAAACTAATCTTACATAGCAAAGGTTAGGAAAAAGTTAATCTCTAGCTCCCCAAACCACAAATTGTGATGCAATATTGCTTAGCCTTCCTCACACTTGGCAAGCACATGGGGATCTCAGGAAGAGAAACAGGAAAAAACATCACAACTGAGACTGCTCAAAAGCTGGAGATCCTTACCGTGCAAGATCCTCATCGAAGGAATCCATTCGAATATTGACCTGGGCCTCACGAGTAATGGAAAAGGAGGATTTGCCAGGAGTTAGCCCCTCTACTTTGGTGCCTGGCTTCTCCTTCACCTCAGAAGCCTTCCTTGGTGGAGGGGAAGAGCTTTTTTCCTGGCTTGACTTGTAAGTGGTCACTCTAAAATTCTTTTCAGGTACAAAACCCCTGTGACCAGGTTCATTTCTCTTGGATCCTGATCTCTCTTCTTTTTTGGATCTTTCAGAATAGCTTTCCTCCTCCATTTCATCAGACTTCCTTTGCTTCTCTTTTCCAGGTGGCAGGAACACCACACCTTCCCATTTTCCTGACCTATCCTCTTCTTGACTTTTACCCGAAGTCGCTACGACTTTAGACATAAATTTGGGCTCATCATCAAATTCCGAATCTTTCCGGCCCTTTGCCTTGTCTTTCTTGTCCTGCTCATCTGTTTCATCTTTCCCATAATGACCTTCCTTGTGGAACTCTGGGACCTTGAGCTTGTCAAAGTCATCCCTAAACTTGTAGCGCTTGGGCGACTGGCTGCCGCGGTATCCCTTCTCCGAGTCAGCTTTCGATCCGTACGAGTCAGATTTTGCCTTTCCATCTGTTGATCCCAACTCAGAGAAATTCCCTTTTTCTTTACTTTTTTCTTTCTCAGCATTTGTTACTTTCTGGTCTTTGTCTTTCCCGTTCTCAGTCTTCTGCTCTTCCAGATACCTGATCATAAAGAGACATTACAGGAGGTTTCTTATTAGAGCTCAACGAGGTCAATTCTTCAGTTCAAAGAGTCAAAACTTCAGAGAACCAAGCTATGCATGTACTGAAAGCTGCCTCTAGGCCCTAAAATAATTAAAATGTCAAGCAGATTACTCAGCCTGAATTCAGACTTTTGTTCTCACTAAATTCAGCAAATGTACAAGGAGATGGATATGCAGAACTGATGGAATGAGGCTCAAGGACAAATCAAACCCAGCTGACCCACAGATGTATTGGAAGGAAAAGAGGAACATCTTACCCACTCTGTTTATTTACTTACAAACCTGGTTCAGGAGAACAACACATCAAACCTTTGAAATTGGACTGTTCTGCTTTTAACAACATACTGGAAATAAAAGCCTCAAAAGCTACTTCAAATTTGGGATGCAAGTTTCATAGGTAAGCTAAATATTTCATGACAGACTGCAAACACAAATAAAAGCAAACAGGTTAACAGAGGAGAATATGCTGCTGGGAGAGATAAAACACTTCTGTTGAGAACAATTCAGCTGGTTTATAGCATCTGAACAGTTTTAAAGCATTCACAAATCAAAACCCTGGCTCTGTGGGACAGCAGGAAAGCCCACGGACACCAGCTCTAGCCTTTGGAAAGTCCAAATAAAGAGTCACAGGAGTTTTTTCCCCTTTTTAAATTTCAGACATCCTTAATATAGAATCAGCTCAAACCATCTTTAAAAACAATAAAAGACTTGAAAGCACTTGTGAATGGTGCTGTATCTTTTAAAACAAAGTGTCACCTTTGGGCACAATCTGCAGTGGATTAATCTAGAGAATGATGGAAGCAGATGCCTCCTGCATGGAAGGCTGTCTTCATTTTAGAGATGTATTTGGTGCTTTAGTTTCTCATCCTACCCACACACACAGGCACAAGCACTGCAGCTGCACCTGCCCCACGCTGTTTGCAGCAGGATATGCAGTAGGATTTAATTAATTTCTTCTAATTTACAGTACCTAACAATTCCAGAAGGCAACACTAAAAATGTCTATAACCAACACGTATGTAACTGGGAAATGTGAGCTTCCAGCTGCCAAGAAACCTCCTTGGGCAATCTCCACTTCAAATGTTCATGGGCTATGAACATTTTTGCAGGGAATATATACAATCTTTAGAACCATCCAAGTTGGAAAACCAATTCCAACTTCCTACAACTCTGGGCTGGTTTTTTTCCATAATTCAGAAAGGGCCAGGCCCAGAGCTGGCAGTATGCTGGCAGAGCTTCCTAGCTAGAGCCTGCCCCAGCCCCTTGCCACGCTCATGGAGCACCCACACGTGCATCTGGCTCCTCAAAAGCAACCCAAAAAATAACCCAACACCACAAAACACATCACTTGCCTCTTGGAGAAGGCTCCTCCCCCGGGAGCCGTGCCCTCCTCCTTCGGAGCGGCACCATACAGCGAACTGACGGGTGTGGGGCTTTTGCACACCGGGCTCTTTCTGGTGGGGCTCATTCCTGCCGAGCCGTGCTCGAAGGGGCTCTGGTGGGAGCCCCCCTGGAAGGAGGTGGAGCCGCTCTGGGCAGCAGAGCCCATCGGGGACGGGCTGGAGCGTGGCGGGCTCGGCTTCTGCACGGGGCTGGGCCGGGGCGAGCGCCGCCGCACCACGACCGACTGCAGCGGGCTCTTGAGGGCAGGGCTGCGCTCCCGGGGGCTCAGCTCCGACACCGACCCTCTGGACGTGGAGCCCGTGCCATAGCTGCTGACATCTTGCCACGCTTTTGATCCCTCGGATGCCTTGGCATCTTGAGCCCCGGCTCCTGAAAACTGCTGCTCCTTAGACTCGTCTCCTTGGTTGTCTCCTGCAGCCTGGGATGCACGGGCATCCTTGGAGGATGATTTCTTCTCCTTGCCAGATTTACGCTTGGAAGATTCAACCCGACTGTGATTCGAGGACGAGCGGGAAGAGGACGACCTCCTTGAGCGGTCGGAAGATGATTTATCCGAATTCCTGGAATGGCTTCTGGACCTTGGGGAAGGAGATCTCCTCTTGGGCGAGCGGGAGCGCGACCTCCCCCTGCGAGGGCTGTAGGCCTGGCGGTAGTTTTGCCAGTTGGATCTGTAATTCCCATATCCTCCTCGGTTGTACTGGCCCCAGGGGTAAAACCCTCGGTTCCGGCCACGGAAATAATACGGTCTCCGGTATCCTCTGTTATGGCCTCTGAAATCACGGTTCTGATAGACCCGTGGGTGGTTTCTTTCTCTGTTGTGAGATGGAGAATAGGATCTTGAACGAGACCTAGAACTGATTAAAAAAAAAGAATTACACAATTTTTTTTGTTATAGTTTTTTTTTTTTTTCATAATTTATTTTTGGAGTTTATTCTTCTGCCACAACTTTTTATTTGAAGACATATTTTTAAAAGACTTTGAAAAACTCATTTCTAAGCTTTTAAAAGAAAATCCTTTCGTTTACCCTTATCTGATTGAGGTATTACACTTTGCCATGAACAAATTGCAGTGGAAATAACTTGTACCTGTGATACTGTCAAGTATTTGATTTCAGGATCATTGCAGAGACCAAGATAAGCACACTTTGCTCTCTACTTTGCTGGGATGAAAATGGCTGTTATCCAGCTTCAGAAAAAGTGACAGATCTCAAGCATCCAGCCCTTAACAATTCAAGGTCATGGTTATACCTCACCCACAAAGAAGTAATTTTTACACAAATCAGACTACTGTTATTGCAACAGACCCCAAATCTCCCTCTCTTGTCCCTACTTCAGATGCACTTTAAAATTCTGATAATCCAGATGAAACTTCACTTTTTATTCAGGCAAGTTCAATAAATGGCTACACTCCAACAGCAGCAGGGCAAAGGGCACGCTGCCCTGTGGGTTTAAGCTCCCAAAGGTGCATCCTGTGGCACCATCCCATGGCACCATCCTGTGGCACCATTCCACCATCCCATGGCTCCATCCCATGGCTCTATCCCTTGGCTCCATCCCATGGCACCATTCCATGGCACCTTTCCACCATCCCATGGCTCTATCCCATGCTCCATCCCGTGGCTCCAACCCGTGGCTCCATCCCACGGAATTCCCGGGCAGGGACAGCTCTGGGACACCTCTGCCAGGCACCACCAGGTGCCGCTGTGGACGTCCCTGCCCACATCCACAAAACCCAAATCCCGGAACACACAAACCCTGGAAAAATGCAGATTCCAGTGACTAACTGTCCCAGCAGCTTCTCCCATTAAATTGCTGCGGTTGTGTAACTGTTTAAAGGTCCCGTTGTAGCTCAGATGCCAGAGCTACAGGAAGCGCTGGCCAAACTAGGAAGTTGAAATAGAAAAGAGATTTTTTTCCGAATGGAATTTTAGTAAATAACATTCATTGGAATGGTTTCCACAGCCCTTTCTTGCACTCCACAGCCCTTTCTGGCTCTGACACACACGTTGGTCGTACTCCAATGGACATGAACTTCCTCACACAGATCTCACTGCTGCTCCTCACCTCTCACACCCCAAACCCCCAGAAGCAAACGAGAACAACCTGCTGTTGGAATTCCTACATGGTTAGCACACATGTGCAGTCAGAGATGAACTTTAGTTCTGTTTTCATTTCTTCCTCCTACCAAACAGGTCACAGTTTAGCAGGAAACTCTTATTCATACTCCAATCATTGCTAACAAACAGCTTAATGACCATTTTAACAGATTTTTCCATCCTTCAAACAAGTAAAAAACTTATCTGAGGCACTTCTTCATTCAAACAACAGTGACCAGAAGGAAAAGCAGAGAGGCAGGAGGCAAGGACCAGTTATAAGAAGCTCTAGTCCAAGGCATGAGGAGCAGAGACGCTCAATTTTCAGACAACTGCTGCATCTGTGATCAATTATCAACAAGGACCTGTCGTACGACGCTTCCAAAATCTGTTCTAGTGATTTAGAGAGGCTGCAGCAGGAAGATTTCACTCCAAAAGTTGCAGACTATTTACCAGAAATCTTTTTAGAAAAATACAGTAAAAGTTATGCAGTAAAAGAAGCACCAAAAGTGATAATTCCCCCAACTCTGCTAGCCCCCAGAACTGTAGGCACTGCACTGCTCCAGGGCTAAATCCCCAGCATTTACAAGAAGTGAGAAATAAAGTCATAAAGAAAGCAGAAGATACTAGGCAGACTCCAACACAGCAATGTAACTCAGGATAAACAGAAACCTACCAAAAGAAGAATAAAATAATTTGTGGTGCATCCTGAAGTACACAGCAATGGCCTTTTATGCTGAGATCCCACCAGACCTACCTTGGAGCACATCCCAAGGCCAGGCAGAGGGGCTGGGCTGGGCCGACCCCCTCCATTCAGACTCCTTTTTTTTAAAAAAAAGGAATTATTTATAAAGCAGAAGTAGCTTCAGCAGCAGCAGCACAGAGGAAACAATCAGGTTTACACAGGGTGCCTTTTTCTCAACTGCCAAAGCTCCTTCACTGCTAGGAGATATTCCCAAATGAGCATGGATCTTCCAGCATTCCAACTTCTTTCTGCAAAGGGCTCGGTTGGACTCAAGTCTCCGCCTCTAATTTAGTTTTGTCATGTCCTTCTTTCTCCAACTGTACATTCATCAGAGCTTCTGTACTTTTAAAATCTCTAACTGGTAACACTTGCATGTGTTCACAGCCCAGAGGTTTTCAGAATACGTGTGAAAAGGCAGGAGAACACCATTACACCCCCTCCAACTGGAATGGCTTTGCCAGATGCAGAATGCTTAGTCAAAAGAAAAGGAAAAAAACAACATCCAGGGAAGACACAAGCCTGTAATGGCCTGCTCAGAAGCAATTCAGGGAGACAGGAACAACTATTACAGATATTAATAATTTCTTAACATTAACTGCAGCAAAATTATTTTTTATTCACTTTATTCCTCCAGGAGGATCTTCCCTGTTACCTGGCTTCTGTATGCCAAGGGGAGGAGCAAGGGAAGAACTGGAAAGGGAAGAATATTATCAGAAATATATCAAGAATTGTTCCCACCTTTCACAGCAGTGTCTAAAACTGATATTAAAACTTGCTTGAATTCACTTCTCAAGAGGGGAAAAGCACACAATGACATCTACCAAGACCCTTGAGTCTGGGATCCATTACATTAAAGCCTCCATAAAAAAGCCAAAGTCTCAAAATAAAGATCTTGACTGTGCTGACAAACATCATACTCTCCTATTTATTTATTTGTTCTCCTAAGTGACTGAAACACCCAAAGAGCACAGGTTGGCAGGAAGCAGCCTGACCCACAGGACGTTATCTGTCCTGGGATCTAATCGAAATCTTTCCCTGGAAAGGAGCTAAGTGACAAACCACCTGCAAGGGAGGAAAAGCCCTGCCCCACCCTCTGGCTGCACACTCACCTCAGTCTGCGTTTCCTGGAGCGGGAGATGGAGCGGGACCGGGAGCGGGATTTGGAGAAGGAACGGGAGCGGGACCTCGAGCCCGACCTCGAGCGCGAGGAACGCGAGCCAGACTTGGATTTGTTTGTTTTAGACATCTCTGCAAGCACCTGTCAGTGCACCTGAGGGAAACAGGGACACAGAAGTATTTGAGAAATGAAGCATGTGGTTGATAGGAGAGGACAGGCAGCACCTGGCAGGCTGACAGACTCCAGGGACGTGGAGCTTGATAAGGCTGGAAATAGGAATGTTTGAAGTGCTGCTAGGAACAGATGAATGGTGCTGGGCTCAGAATAGAAGGTTTATTTCAGTCTAAAAAGGAAAACTGCAAAAAGAATAAAAGGCTCTAAACTCAGAGTAATCACAAATGAGAGTGTGACAGTTGAAAGCACCAAGTTAATGCAAACCTGGGAAGGGGCAGAGCCACGGTGCTGGCTGAGGCAAGGACACCTCTAGAGGCAAACTAGTCCATGGAAGTGAAAATTCCATGTAATTGCAGCCACATCCCTGTCTGTGCAGCCAGCTGCCACTGCTTTAAACGACAGGGAAGAAATAAAAAAGCTCAGCATCAAAAAACCCACCCCATAAACTTTTATCTAAACTTTCAGAGGCAATCAAAAAAGAGTTGATACTCCAAGACACAGGAATGTGACCCTATTTGCACAGCTCTGCTCAGGTTCAGTCCTGTCCTCTCTACTTGTGCAGTTCCTGCAGTTGCTGTGATCAGTCACCAGTGTGGATCACCCAGCCAGGAGTTCTGTTGCAGCCAAAATAAATCAGATGTCCTTCCAAATATTCAGAGACAGAAGAGATTACACTGTAGCACTAAATGACTCAAAATAGCTGTAATTATGAGTTACCTGGGCTATTTTCAGGCATGTATCCAGGTAAAGGTTAGAAAGTCCCTTGGAAGATGATTCAGGGAATAGTCTGACCACACAAATCTTTCAGCTACACCCTCCCTGATCTGTTCTCCTTTACCAAAGAGCAAAATTTGCATTAATTGCATATTCAATAAGTTACCAACAAACTTTCCACCTACAATGACTAATGAAAAAGAGCCAGAAATAAAAAGGAACTATGTTAGCACAAACTTCATCTTTTTTTTTTACCCACTGTTTAAAAATAGAGACATTCAGGTACATAAACACAACTGATCAAGTGTGGCTGCTGCTGTTATACCCATTTTAAGGAAATTCCAGAGGACTGACTTGCAATGCCTTCACTTCCAGAGGCTCTCCAAAATTACATATATGGTTACTAAAGGCTTCAACTTCTGCCAGGGCACTTCTAGGAAAAACACAATGTCTGGGACAGGAGCAGCTGCTGGGAGAGTGGATGGTGGTTCATCACCAGAGCTGGGACTTTCTAGAAATGGGAAGCTGGCTTTCATTTTAAAAAATCATGTTACATGCTCCTGTTCTTCCCTTTAACTACACTAAAGATGTTAGATCAATTCAACTGAAGTATTTGAATATATTCCACATCAGAAAGCATGCAGGAAAAATAATAAAATTGATGTTCCTGTTCTGTTAGGAAACAATAGATGTTGTTTTATTCCCCATTACCCCAGGAATGAAAATCGAAAGATACTGCTACTGAGAACCAAAGTTTGTTCCTGTGCTTGGAGATTTTTCAGAGAAAGAATGTGTGAAAGGAAAATTTTTAAGTATTTCCTTTTAATTCACTGAATATGTCTGTTGAACCACTTCCTGCAACACTTCCTACTCTGTTGCTCACAACAATCCAACGCTGAGCATTGGAAACCAAAACATGGAAGAGGAGAAGAAAGAAATGGTAACAGGAACTACTGCAAGATACAGAAGATGTGGCACCAACTCTCAGGAAATCCCAAGAAGACCCCAAAATAGATTTTTAAATTACCACTTTGATCTGCTTAATAGCTTTTGCCTTTCACTTTGATCTACAGCACTTCCCAGCCAAACCACCCTGGTGTGTGCAATGTGTGCCAAACACTCACGTCCTGGATTCTTTATCTCTGCCAACATTTTAAAGTTGATTCATTCCTAACATATGAAGTAACTCCTACTAGGATAGAAACAGAGTTGCTATGCTCCACCAGCACTTAAAAGGTTAAACAAATTGCACACTGGAGTCACGTCAGTTCCCCTGAGCTAACTGCAGTTGTAAACTTACTGTGATACACATTTAGTTTTAAGAATGACTGACTCAGATAAAATATGTTCAGCAAAATACCCTGCTCTGAAAGCATCTGTTCTTATAAAAAGGATTTTGTATGTTTTAAATAAAGAGGTGCCTGTAAGTGAAGCAAAGACAAACTCTGAGCACAGCAGTGGCTGCTGACCTCCCATTCCCATTCTTCCCTGCCATTCCTGTTTTTCCCCTGCCCACGGAGCTCCTGGAGATGCTCTGGCCCTGAGCAGGGACTGCAAGCAGAAACATTTGCACAGTGCTATGGGGACTCATCTTTAATCTGCCCTGCCAGAGTCCCACCTCCTTCCTACAGCTACAGAACCCCCCGAGAGCAGCTCCTCCTGCACCTGGGAAGGGACAAGGCTGATGCTGCTGCCTGCTGCAGATCTCCTCTCCCAGCAGGCGAGCGTGGCTACACTCATCTGGAAGGCATGTCCTGCTGGGAAGCACTGCCAGGGATTTGCAACTTTTGTTTTTTGGTTTGTTTCCTCTGCAGGCCCAGTTCTAAGCTGCCCAGCAGATCTTCCCAAGGAGTGTAGTCTCCCATCCAAAAACATCCTGGTTTTGGATGTCATCTGTGTGCTGTTTAGAAGCTGTGGTAAAGGCACCACCCCCTGGGAAACAGACACCTGACAGCTTTGTTCATCTGTCATAAAACCACACTGCATAGAGCAAACTTTGCTTTCTGCATTCCCAAACCCTCAGGGCAATCCAGCAGACCACTGACGGAAACAATAGAGGAGCAAATGCTCCCACTAAAGTACCAGGATGGACTTTGCCCAGAAGGCAAACTATTGTCAGGAAACAGTGGCAGGGAAGTTAATGTTTTACCTCCTGACAGAGCCCAAAAGGGAGGCACAACTCTGCTCCACTCTGCAGCAATGAAAAAAGGTCACCACTGAGACTCTCTCACAGCTGGGCTCTTCCAAGAGCTTCCACAGCTTTGGAATTTAAATGTTCACAATAGTTAAGGAAAACTTCTACGCCACTGACTGAAATCACTACAATGCTCAAGCTAAGAGCAAAGCTGGAGGAGGGCACATGGCACAATATGGGATTTAACACTTAGATCAGTGTGACATTTAATAATCTGGCCAGTTATGGTATATGGGAGAAGCAGTGCTCTTCTCCCAAAAATCACCAGGGCATAAATCAAGAGATTAATCAATATAGCATTAAAAAACCAAAAATAGGTACTACTTCTTCCAGGACATCCAGGATTTTTTCACTAAATTGTTCTACTTTACTCTTATATTTTGCAGTTACTTAGGAGGACAAGTCCAAACATTCCAAGACACAAGGCTGATAATTTTCTTCTAAACCTGCTCCGTATTTTTTGCACAACAACAATGAAAGCAGAATTTTACCATCAGTCTAACTTGTAGCATGCCCAGAAGAGAAGATAAAAGAAGTCTATTAGAAATCCCAAGACAGGCAGTTTTACCTCTTGTGAATATTTTATTTGCTGTGCTTACCTGCTTGAGCAGGCTCACACCTTGCACCCTTCTGTCAGATTTCACCGTCTCAGCTTTGTCAATTAGGAAATCAGGAAGAAAACCTGAAATGAGAAGAAAGCACACCTTTGTACATGCATTGCTGTGCTGCCACCAGAGGTGAACTGGCTGCCCTAAGCTCCTGCTGCACCCAAAAGATTCATCAGATCCTCAGTGTTTCAGGGAACACACACACCACAGCTGACCAGGAATTTTTTTCACGGACTTTTATGGAAAATGTAGGTTTCAAAATGATCCTTTCATGCTTCCAAAATTTTAAATCTTCTTCCTTCCTTGCTCCACCTCCCCTGCCCCATCCCACCTGCTGTGACACACATCTGTCAGTGCACCTGTACAGCCGTGCTGGAGCCATTCCTCTCAGCCCATTTGAATGCTCTTACTGGGCTCAGGACTAAGGATTTTCCCATATTGTTAAAGGAATCCACAAGTCAACAGAAACAATTCTTTTCCTGACAATTCATCCATCAGTATATGGCCGTCATCCAAGGGAGCCACCAGTCCACTGGGAGCTTTTCTGACAGGTCTACAGTTACATTTCAGAATCCTTCCATGCACTGCTGGAGGGGCAGAGGTTTTAGGAGAGAAAACAACAGTAAACACAACCTCAGAAATTACTCCATGTTATTAAACCTCTGAGCTAACAGCAAGAATGTCACTTACTCTGTGTTCAGCCATAAAATAGACTTGTTAAAAGGTATTCATTTCTTGTCCTTACTTCACTGAAAAAGTGCAGTTCTCAAGTAGCCTTGAAACCTTTCTCTGAACTGGTGATTAAGGTTTGTTCTCACCCAAGGGAAAGGTGGAGTTGCAAAGTTTAGTGATTTTTAAATCCTGCTTACCAATCTTGGGAAAAAAGCCACAAAGAACACACCACAGAACTGTTTTTATTATTTTTCTGTTGTCTTGTCCATCAGTCTAAATGTCCACAAAAAGAAATCTCAGCTTGTATCATACAAAAATCTTTGACTTTCAGCCTTTCACAGTGGCAGAAAGAGTTTGCCATATCCATTATTTCTTGCTTTGTGACCCTGGGGCTCTGGGTTTTTTTTGCCTATTTCCCAAACACCACTGTTACCACCACAATCCCCCACACAGAGGTGTCATCCAGAGCAAAACCTGGATTCTCCTTTGGAGAAAAATACTATTCTTGTGTTTAGAGCACTATTACAGAAAAAGTAATCAAGTCAAGACACAACAGGCAGGAGTAGCAAACCTTTCTTTCAGATAGTGAAAGGAAATTGGGAAATGTGCTCAACGCTCTGTGCTGAAGTGGAAATCATAGTCCAGGAGTTTCTTATTCCAGAACACTGTAAAGAACATTTCCATGTGCCAAGTCATGGGTCAAATCGAAAACATTGCTGGTTGTCAAAAAGCCTTTTTCCAGGAATCTGTTCCCTTCTTCCAACTGGCCTGTGTTACTTTGTGACTCTTTCCATCTTGCACTCCGTTGTTCGAGGTCCTTCAGGCAGCAGGAGTTGGGATCTCAGCCCTTCCCCAGCTGCTGCAGAGCAGCCCAGCCCAGAGCAGCCAGCTGGCACATTCCAGCTGAGCCCACTCCATGCCCAGGTGCCAGTGAGGATCCTGCACCACAGCTGGCCAGCTTGGACAGGGAATGCAGCATGCACCTCCCTGCCGAGGCAGCTGTTTGTGTTCCTATCTGAGCAGAAACCCCAAAACACCTGGAAACAAGGGACACGGCTCGTGCACACGCCTCAGACACAAGCAGTGTGGTGAAATTCATTACAGTGGTTTCTGTTTATCACACAGTGCTTGCAAACACTCAGCTTATAAATGTTAAATGTTTTGTAAAGGCATTTGTAAGAAGCTCTCTGGAAGTGCTGTAGGAAAACAAAAATTTGCTTTTTACTGGCCAGCATTTGAGTGAAGCTGTTGTGATTTATTTTGCTGTGAGGCCCAAAGCAAATGAGGTGGCACCTCATTAGAGAGCACATTTTTGCCCGAGCCTCTTGGCATCCATTTGGTGTCACCAGCACAGACATTCAGCTCAGGAGGAACAGCTGAACTGCTCCTTCATTTGCTCAACACCCCTCATTATCAGGAAAGAAAAAAAAAAAAAGTAATTCTCCTTCTGCCAGCTCTACAATTCCTAATCCCAAGCCCCAAAACCCAAACAAGATTAGTTCATTCTGAAAAAAACTAATAATCCCACAAAATACCTTACAAAGTGTGCTCTGTATAATGAGGCAACAACAATCCCTGCAAAAATAAGCTTATAAAGAGTTGCAGCTCTCTCCATGTCCCTGAAGTGCAGCAGCAAGTGCAGAGAGCAGGCTCATCTTTGTTAGCTCAGAACCCAACTCTTAACACCTCACTTTCTACTGGATTCTTCTTTTTCAAGCTAATTTTTGGTGCAAGATGCTTAAAGTATGTTCTTGATATCAGTGGAAAACTTGAGAGGAAAGGTAAAGCCACCTGCACAGTTCCTACAGCCAGCCAGGGAGGAGCAAATTAAAATGTTAATTCTAATCAAATTTCATTGAGGGAACAAAAAGCAGAATGATTTCTCTTCCCAGATCCAATACCAGTGTGTTTTCAGAAGATTTATGACACACATTAACCAAAGGTACAACTACACCTACCGACCTCCTCAGCAAAAAATGTCCCAGAAAACACTGCTAAAAAAAATTACCAAAAACCTAACCACAAAACAGAGTGTTCTACCCTAACAAGAGCTAAACATCCAAAATTATTCTGCCACAGCAAGAGAAACACAAATTTGTCAGCAGCAGTTTCAATTTCTCTCTAGTCTGTGTGCTTTCAAAATGAAGATCTTCCTTCAAGCACATTTGGGTTCTCACATCATTAAACAAATCCCTAAAGAAGTTTAACCCTGAGCTCCAGCCCTGGGTTCAGATAATTAGAAGCAGTTTCTGTGGAATGGTTGGAAGAGTATTTACAGGTTCTTGTGGAAAGAACTGATTCTGCAGACTGTAGTGCTGAACAATCCCTTTCCAATTAATGTGACCAACTACAAACCCCAATCAGTGACTTTTTGAAACTGGCTTTTTGAGAGACACTATTTTACAAATGTCTGAGCTTAAAAAGTCATATGTTGTTATTCAGACAGTTTAGTGACAGGGAGCTCAAGGAAACAATCCAAGAAAAAGCTGATTAGAAATCTGGGTGCTTTTGTTACAGAAGTTGGGCAGCTGGAATTTCTGTTAAACACAGAAGAAAACAGCCATAATTTTTAAAAAAGGGAAAAACCTATTTCATCAGCTTTTTCTGTCCAAATTTACAGAGCTTAGGAAAAGCAGAAAGATCAGGTCTTTCCCCAAATTGATGGCTTCCTCACAGGCCAGCCCTGCTGTTCTGAGCAGTTTTGGATGCTGGGGGGGGCTGGGAATCCATGTCTGGAGTTCTGCAACCCCCACAAGAAGCAAGAAATGGTCCAATTTACTCCCCTTAAGAAAACTGTCCACAAATTAGTTAACTCAAGGAATTCAAACTTGTGTGCAAGTGAAGTTCTCAGCAAAGGGAGGATGAACTGCACCCTCCAGGACATTTCCATCCTCTCAGGTGTCTGCCAGCTGGAGCCCAGCAGGCGCCACGCACGCTTAAAAACGTGGAAGTTCTGCTTCCAAATAAACAGCAAGTAACAGCAAAATAGTTTGACTGGGGGTTCTTTGGAATTTCTTCTGCAATACACAGTATAGTGTCAGCCAAAAAATCTCCTGAGGGATTACAACTCTCCACACATTTAACCTATGAAAATACAAACTCCAGCAAATGTCATTTATAAGCTGAAAAGAGCAAAACTACTCACATATTCTCAAGCCAGCACTTCATTTATCTCTACCTTAATGGGAATCCCACTACCTCAGGGATTTCCATGACCTGGTATAACATTTAAAGTTCTTTATTTATTTTTTCTAATTGTGGCATTATTGTAAGGACAATGCACCAGACCAGGCCATCCCTACACTCTGACAAACTTCAAAACAGAGAGAAATGCCCATCCACAGGAATCCTGTACATATGGAATAAGTTTATTTGAACAATTATTTGAACACTTATTTGAACAATTTTCCATGCTGTATTCACGTACCTTGTACAAGTGTCCCATCAAATCTGCTTCTAAACACTGCTTCTTTAGAAGCGATTGACCTAAGTAAAAAAAGGAAAATCAAATTTAAACCAAACCAAACACTGGTAAATCATTTTATTTTAGCAGCACAGGAAAGGATTCTGATTGCAGCCATTCATCTCAGCACTGTTTCCCAATAAAAGAAGGCCACGAAAATAACCTCATCTGATCAGACAGTGCATACACAGGTCTTAACTCGGGAAACCAACCTCACCCACAGCCCCACAGGAGCAATTACTGTAATTATTTCAGGTGTAAAATACAATGTATACCATGGCACCTGGTATCACATGTCCAGCCCCGTGTTAAGGCACAGGTTAGTTAACATCATTAATGAATGAATTCCAGCCTGACACCCCACAGCCCCATCACCTCCAGTGCTCCCAGAGCAGCCATTCCTGGGGGGCTCCTTGCCCCGCTTTCCTCTGCTGCTTTCACTCAGCCAAAGGCAGGAGCGACCCCAGGCAGCAGCAGGAGCAGTGCCCAGCTGAGCCAGCTCCTCACCCTGCAGTCCCAGCAGGGGCTCTCTGGGGTTTGCACACCCACCTTACCCTGTAAATCATGGCAGGCTAAAAATGGCCGGGTGACAACTGTGGAGGTGAAATTGTGAGCAGGGCACTTGCTGTGGGATCACTGGAGCTGGGAGCAGGGCTGTGCACAGGCCGCACTCTCAGACACCAGAGAGGCACCAGCGGTGCTCAGGTGCGACAGGAGCAAGGGCATGGACAGAAAACTCCTCCTGGGGTGGGAAACAACCCCCAGAGCAGCCAGCTGCCATCTCTGTGTGCCATTAGCTTCACTTTTTTTTTTTTTAAGGCCCGGCAGCTTCCGGTTACCATGGAGTGAGGCAGCGCAAACACCATTCCCAGCTGGCATGAAATGTGATCCCGTGATTTCACTATTCATAGCTCTGACATGATAAAGCTAAATTAAGCAGGAACTCTTCACTTCTCCAAGCTCCCAGCAGTGACTCCCTCAATGCTCAGGCTCTCCTAACACAGTTTCTCTGTGAGGAGGGGGAGGATGTTTCCTTTAGGGTAGGAGACTCCAGACCCACACACCCAGCCTGTCACCCGGAAACAAAATGGCACCAGCTCCTTCCCAGGCACCCATCTGTCCTGGCACCAGCAGGAACAAAGACCTGATGAGCTGCTGGGGCCAAACTTAACAACTTCCTCATCTTGGGACTCACTACAGACTCCCTCAGAGCAGTTTAAGCCTTGCTCCCAGGCCTGCCCAGCACATGCACCACTGTGTCCAGGAACGGGGGCAGCTCAAGGGGCACTGGCACAGCCCCACTGCCAGCAGCAGCTGTCACACAGCCTGGCACCATCAAGCTCCCCAGGGAGCCAGAACAGCTTCTGTAACTGCCACCACCACTCCTTTCTCTTCCAATGCCCATGGCTTGAACGATGTGGCTAAATATCCTGCAATTCCTGCCTCACCAAAGAACTCCCTGTACCGCCATAATTCTGAGGAAACCACACGACCCAAACCCCACATCCCTGCCCTGGCACGTGCAGCCATTAAACACAGCTCAGGATACTGTAAACTTTTCCAGAAATGGAGAAAAAGTTCAAGGGCTCCGTGGCTGCTCAAACAATTAACGAGTTCCGACATGACAAACTGCCCTTTCACAAAGACAAAGCCAAGTGAGCTGAAAAATACTCAAACTTCTGCAAAACCACTCGATTCCTCCAGGGATACAACCAGGGAACATCACGGCCTTACAATGAAAAGCATCCTCAGCCTTATCCAGCCCAGCTCAGCACTCCCTAGGCCTCCCAAAGCAACATTTCTTTGACAACAGAGAAAGTGGGAACAGGTAAACTAAATTTAGATCTGCTGATGTGCATGGATTGTCACTTACTCTATGTGCTGGTGTTTTATAACCATAACATTTTTGTTTTCTAATAGCAACACCAATGTCAGGAAGTGTTCACCAGCTTTCCTGCACCTCACTGTGAGCCCACATGCCTGGCCTGACCCAAATGATCATTTTCTTTAATACTTTACACACTTCCTGACTTAAATCAGCTGGAGAAAGCAGCAGACAGCTAAATTATATTATCATAACCCCATCAGCAGAATATCCATTTTTTTTACAATACACATGACAAAGCCTTACTTCCATGAAAAAGAACTGGAAGTGAAGGTCAGGGCACATGGCTGGGCCAAAGCCCAGTGTCCAGGGAAGCCTCTTCCCAGACAGCATTGCTGAAGCACTGACAGCAGAACTGTCTTCCAGAGACACACAGCTCACAGAGAGGCAGGGAATTAGGAAGGATGGAAACCAGCAGGAAGTCAGCAGGGTATAACTCAGCAGAGACACAGGCAGACAAAGAACAGGGGCAGGGATCCATGGCTGCTCCAGCTGCTGCTGCCAACAAGTCTGGGTGAACACGTGGCTGCAGCCAGAGCACCACTGCTCGTTACAGCACCTTGGGAAGGCACTTCCTCCCCAGGGCCAGTTCATCTCTTCACAGATTCATTTAGGTTGGAAAGGACCTCAAAGATCATCAAGTCCAGCCTGTGACTGATCCCCACCTTGTCACCCTGCCCAGAGCACTGAGTGTCACATCCAGGTGTTCCTTGGACACTTCCAGGGATGGGGACTCCAAACCTCCCTGGGCAGTCCCTCCCTTCCAATGCCTGACCTCCCCTTACCTGACAGGTAAAAGGTTTTCTTTCTGGATCTCTGGACAAAAAGGATGTGAAAATGAGATAAGGGGCAGCCCTGCACCTCCCTCACCCCATGGACCAGACCCCCAGCTGGAGGGGAAGGGTTCAGACCCCAGAACTCTGCAACCCCCTGTGACCAGACTGCAGCATTTCCAAATCACACTCATGTGGAGCAGACACCAAGGCCCATCCACTGGAGCACTGCCTCAGGAGCAGCATTCCCAGCCTTCAGCTGCCTAAGGACATTGGAGGAAACTGTTCAAATCAAGTCCTTACTTGCCCTCCCTGTTCCTGCTGAAGTAGGGACAATAATTCCTAGAAGGAATGATGCAATTCAGAAATATGTAGCAGCACCCAAAGAAATGTTAGACAAAAATCACAAGGCCCTAGACCCTCCAGAGGATCCTATGACACGAAAATGTACATTTGCAAAAGCTCTCTACACTAACTGTCCTGTTTTGTCCTTTCATCTGCTGTGAGATTGTGCAACCCATCAGAAAGGTCACAAAGCCAGCCATTTCCTCACTCCATGCTGGGCACCTGTGAAGTTCCAGAGCAGGACACAAAGCAACCACAGAAGACTCCAGGAGAAGACACTGCTGTATCCTAGCATTTGCTTTCCTATGCCTACACTGACTCTCTTTTGGGAGGCAAAGCTTTGAAACACCTTTTGAGTGAGCGGAGCCAAGGCTGTGACACCCAATCCCTGCGAGCTGCTCTCCCAGCCCAGCACCCACCAAGGGCACAGTAAAGCCCACCCGAAATGTCACACACCATCAGCACTGACACAGCATCTGCCCTCGCTCCCCATGAGAGGGAATTCTCAGGAGTCCTTCCAGAGAGGAACTGGATGATTTAATTGTGCTCTCAGGAAAAGCAGCCTGAAAATGTCCGTTTGCTGATGTGACCCTGCTGCTGCAACAATAAAGGCTCTTCTCTTCCAGCACCAGCTCCCAGACAACCCAGACCATCTTCCAAATGGTTTTACATTGTTCATTTAAAGCAGCAAATCTGTTCTCGTGCCACAGCATCTGGCACATCACTGTACACATAAAAATCAAGGAGTCCCCCACCTCTGACGGGTCCTGAGATGATGGTGTTGCATACAAACACACACACAAGTTCACCTGCTCCTCCCAAGGCAGGGCACAGGGAATGGCTTCACATTGAAAGTGGGTTTGGATTGAAGATCAGGGAGAAATTCCTCTCTGTGATCCTGGCACAGATCACCCAGGATCCCTGGAAGTGTCCAGGCTGGGGTAGGGGAAGGTGTCCCTGCACATGGCAGAGGGTGGGATGGGATGAGCTTTACGGTCCATTCCCACCCAAACCATGCCATGATTTGCTGATGCCATGGAGCGCTGCTTACTCCACACTTACCACGTCACTTTCCACAGAAACACCCAGAACCCCATCCAGGACGAAATACAGTGACAATCACCTTGGGCAGGCTTCAAAACGCATATTTAGAAACCTCAACTACGTTCATTTCCCCAAAACACCACGAACTAGCAGAAAAAACCCTTTATCAGTACATGGAAAACGAAGACTCAGGCTTCACACGTGTGTCTGAGCCACTGCAACGCCTCTTCTGCCACATCGCCTGAAGTTCAGCCAAACTTCACGAGCAAGCGGACGCAAAGCGGGCAGTGAGAGAGCACCGATCCTGATCCTTCCCGCCGCACCGGGAACCGGGCGGCGCTGAGCGCCGCGGCGGGAGCCGCACACCCGCGGGGCTTGGGACGCGGGGGTGATGGCCGCGGCTCCCTCCAGCTGCCGGGCCCCGGCAGCGCCTCCCGCGCCGCGGGACACTGGGACAGGACCTCCGGGACAGACCGACGAAGAGGAGAACCTAAAGGGCGCGGCCCAGAGGCGCGGGCGGAAGACGGGGATCTCCGGGAATGGGGCAGCGGAACAGGCTGCGAAAACCACATCGGACCACGAGCGGCTCTGGGAAAGGGCCGGGCAGGCCCAACCGGCCCCGGGGCCGCGAGGAGGCGCCAAGGCCTGCCCGGGCCCAGGCCTACCACGAGGCGCCGCTGGGGCCGGGCCAGAGCGGTCCCGAGAGCCGCGAACGAGCCTCGCCCGGGGATGTGCGGGGCCAGGACACCGGGAACGGGGGGGAGCAGCGCCGCGGTGAGGCCCAGCAGGGGCGGGAGGGGGGAGTGGGCAGAGCCGGGGCGAGGCGGCTGCGGAGGGCGCGGGGAGGAGGGAGGGGTAAGGAGAGCTCCCGGTGGCGGCGGGCAGGGCGGAGCCGGACCCGCAGACCCCCCCCGGTGCCCCTACACTCACCGGCGCCGCTTCGCCGCGGCCCCTCCGCACCAGGCGCCCCCTCCGCCTCCGCCTCACGCACTTCCGGCCCGCGCGCGCGCTCTGCCCGCCCGCGGGAGCCGCCGGGAGCCGTAGTCCGGCCCGCACAGCGCGCCCCCAACCCGGCGGCTCCGCCGCACTACAGCTCCCGGCGGACGTCGCGCGTGCCATTCCGCCACTTCCTCCTCCGCCCGTGGCGCGGCAGTGCGCGCAGCCCTTCCGGCGGGGAGCGGCACCGCGGGCGGGAAATGGCGGCGGGGGCGGTGACGGGGAGCGGCCTCCCTCGCCGTGCGGGCGGCCAGGGCGCGGCACGGCCCTTGCCAAAGGGGCCTTGCGGGCCCTCTCCCGTCCAGCCCTAATGTAACCCTCCCAGGCTGTCCCACGTGCGGCTCCTGAGGGCCTGGGAGGGAAGGGGCAGCCACGGAACAGGGCCCTGCTTGCGGGTGGGGCCGCTGGGATGAGGTTTCCCCCGATCGCCGGGACGGAGCTGATGGAGCGGGCACCGCTGGGAGCTCCGGGGGCGACCCCGGGCACGGGGGCAAACCTGCCCTGCTGCTGTGGGGGCCGGGAGAGCGCCCTGCCCTGCCCTGCCCAGCCCAGCCCAGCCCAGCCCAGCCCAGCCCAGTCCCGTCCCGTCCCCTCCCCGGACACAGAGACGCACGCCGAGGGCATTGTCCACTTTTAATTGTTGTCAAAGGTTGTCTGGATGCATAACACTGTCACAAGGGCACAGAGCAGCGTGGTGCCGGCCGGGCCCGGGGACACTGGACACACGGACATGCGGGGGAACGTGGGGACCGGGAGCTGTGACACGGCTTCCCCCTGCCCCGAGCCCCCCAGAGCATCCCCACGCCCGGCCGGCTCTATTTACAGTATTCACAGACGTTGTACCCAGCGAGTTAAATAACTACATCATTACACCACACGTCTGGGGCGGCTCCGGCGGGCTGCGAGGGTGGGCTGTCAGTCTGATAAGGTGCATATTTAAAATAAAAAAAAAAACCAACAAAACGAAATAAAAACGAGAACAAAGAGAGGAGCCAGGCGTCCTCGCCGGGGCCCTGCAGCCCCCGGGTGCCCGGGAGGAGCAGCGAGGGTCGTGTTGTGACGACAGCTACGGGTCTGCGTGGGCCGCTGGGGTCAGGGCGCGGGCACTGGCCCCTGGGGACATCAGCCAGGCCCTCACAGCACCTCTGCGGGTGGGGAGAGCAGTGTGAGCTTGGGCTGCTCACAGCAGTGTCCCCCCACACCCCTCCTGCTGCTCACCTGTCACCTGCGGGGGCTTCACCACGGCCTGCTTGAGGAAGGGCTCCTTGTCGCCAAAGGGGATGATGCTGCCGGGGCTGCCACCGTGGTGGGAGAGATCCCGCAGCTCCTTGGAGCCCTCGCTGCCCGAGAAGCCGTTCTCGTGCTTGCCGGGCTGCACGCCGTTCACCAGGGCTGCCGCCTCCTTGGAGCTGTGGGATGGGAGGGCTGGGCTCAGCCCCTGCCCCGCTGCCCCTGGCCCCTGCCCGGTGTCCCCACGGTGTCTCACCTTGGCTGCAGCCCCTCGCCCACCAAGCCCTTCGTTCCCCCCGGCGTCCCTGCGCTTGGGGTCTCTGTCTCCGGGAGCTCCTCTGCCTTGGGGATTGGCCCCAGGTGCTTCTCGCGGCCTGAGGACACGGCAGAACCTGGCTCAGCCATGGCCTGGGCCAGAGCATGGCTGGGGGAAGCAGCCCGGGGTGCCCACACACCTGGGGCATCTTCCTGCTCGGCTGCTTTCCCGTTCACCACCTTCTTGTCGTCCTTCTTCTGCAGGGAGAGGAGAGCTGTGAGGGGCTGCAGGCAGGGGCAGGAGGGCTCTGTCGAGTGCCCAAGTCACCTGTGCCCCAGGACAGAGGACAGACTCCCACCTTGGTGTCTGCTGCGTCCGACTTGCGCGTCCTCTTCATGATCTCCTCCAGGCGCTGCAGTCACACAGGGACTCACACACGGCCCTGACCACCCAGACCTGCCCCTGGTGCCAGGCAGGATCCCTTCCAGGGAAAAACCTGCCAAGCCCCATGCCTGGAGATGCCCCCCAGCCTCACCTTCTTCCTCTCCAGCCGCTCCTGCTCCTCACGCTGGAAGTGCTTCTCCCGCTCCAGGCGCTGCCGCTCAGCCTCTTCGCGCGCCCGCGCCTCGGCCTCTTCCTTCTGTGCCACAGCAGGGCAGGAAGGGATGAGATGTGATGGGGGGAAAGGGATGGGGCAGGGACTGTGGGGATGTGCTGCGTGGACAGCTCAGCACAGCCCTGCCCCATGTTCCCTCCTGCCACCCTGGGCCTTGAGGGGCTGGGCTGGTTCTCATGAGAGTGAATCACCGGAGAACGTCCCCACCTTCCTCCTCCATCCCTGCCTTTGCCCCCCACCTCCTGCAGGGCCTTTCCCCCACACTCTGTCACCCCCACCTGTCTCTGCAGCCGCTCCACCTCCTCTCGCTCAGCCCGGGCTCTCTCCTGGGCCTCTCGTTCCTCCTGCAGCCGCCGCTCCTCCTCCCGCTGCCGTGCCAGGGCCTCCCTCCGGCTCTGCTCCTCGGCCGCCCGCTGTGCCCGCTCCTCCTGCGCCCGCCTGCAGGGAGGGGGCCCTGAGCACGGCAGGAGCCTGGGGCTGGGGGCCAAGGGGACAACACCCACCTCTCCTGCTCCTCCTGCTCCCGGCGCTCCCGCTCCTCCCGCTCCCGCTGCTCCCGGGCCTGGCGTCGTTTCTCCGCCAACAGCCGGGCAGCCTCCTCGCGGTCCGTGGTGCCAGCAGGGGGTCTGGCTGGGGGGCTGGCCGGCACAGGGCCGGGGGCTGCAGGGACTGGGGGGCCTGGGGGAGGCAGGCAGTGTCAGGGCTGCTCTGGCTTCTCCCAGCCCTGTGGCTTCCCCTGTGACACTGTACCCACCTGCTGTCGGCTCTGTGGGCACCTTGGGGGGCTCGGGAAGGGCTGGGGGTGCCGGACCCCGCTCCTCCTCCTTCCTCTCCCGTGCCTTTGCCTGGCCCTCCTGCTCCCCCCGCTCCTCCCGAGCCCTGGCCCGCACCTTGGGGGAGGAATGGACGCTTCGAGGCAGGGGTGGCTTGTGGGGAGAGCTGAGGGCCGGGCTGGGGGACGCCGGGCGGGCCTTGGGAGTGGCAGGGGACGAGGGACGGTTCTTGGGGGTGGCAGGGGATGAGGGACGGTTCTTGGGGGTGGCAGGGGATGAAGGACGGTTCTTGGGGGCAGCAGGGGATGAGGGACGGTTCTTGGGGCCGGGGCTGCAAACAGAGCAAGAGACAGTGTTAGTCGGGCTGGGGCAGCCCTCGGCTGGGGTCAGGGGCTGGGAAGCCTCAGGGTGGGGGTCCCGACCTGCTGTCAGCCGCAGGCAGGAGCCGGGGCTGTGCCGCCGGCAGCGACTGCCGCTTCCTGAGGCTGCGCTCACGGGACAGGGCGCTGCGCTCCTTGGCATTCTCCCGATCCTTCTCCTTCTTCTCCTTCTTCTTCTGCTCCGGCCAAGGACAGACAGAGATGGTGTCAGCACTGGGTGCTGGGCTTGGCCAGAAGCCACGCCGTGCCTCACAGCTGCCCTGGCACCCCTGGGAGGTGGCACTCACAGGCGAGGGCTCGGTCCTGCGGCGTGGCGTCACATCAGGGCTGGCGGCGGCCGCCTTCCGGCGCTCCCAGCAGCGGTGCGGCAGGCGGTGGTTGTGGCAGGGGCTGAGGGGGCTGGCGGAGGCTGAGCGGGGGCACACGGGCACTGGGGGAGGAGTGAGCAGGGTCAGGATGGAGCCGGCACCAATGGCAGATGCCCACTGACTCCAGGCTCACTCATCCTGGCTGCCTGTGCCAGGACTTGCGTGTCCCTGAGCCCTGGGGGCTCACCCTGCTCCTTGCCATTCCCAGCCAGCGTCACAGCGCTCCGGCTGCGCGCGAGAAAGGACAGGGTGGGCGTCATCAGCCGGTCCACGATGCTGCTCTCCCATGGGCTCAGCTGCAAGCTCCGGTCTGGGGAGGGAGAGGGGCCATTAGTGCACCACAAACCTCCAGACTCCAGTCCTGCTCTCACAGCCGCTGGAGGGAGGAGCCGTGTGTCTGCAGCAATACCACGGCGCAGGCACAGTTCCAGGAGTGCCCAGAGCTTGGCCGTGCTGAGGAGGGCTCCCCACGGCCCCACAGAGCTGAGCAGGATGAAGGGCCATGCCCATGGGTGGGCGTGGGTGCTATGGACGGCGCTGTGGCATGACGACAACGGCGCCCTTGTGTCCTGTGGAAACTGCAGTCACCGTGTGCCAGTGGTGCCAGGTGCCACCCTGGTGACAGCAGCCCCCCTGCTCTGCCCTCTCCTTCTGCCCAGCAATGGCACCCTTCTGTGCCCCTGCCCTGTGTGACCAAGGCCCTGGCACATACCAGCTGCCCGGGGGACAGCACAGTGTGCCCTCATCCCACGGGAGCTGTGCTAAATCACCAGGCCAGGATTACAGCACCCACGGAACGGCGATGCCTGGCCACACAGCTGGCTCAGCTGGGCACCAAGCTGCCACTGGCTGCCCTGCAGCACGTCACCAAACACCCTGCGGCGCATGGGAACCACCCGTGGAGACAGGGCCCCTCTGCCCCTCTCCACTGGGCACCAGGCCAGGGGCAGCACCAGCTGCTGGGAGGGGAGAGCACAGAGCCATGGATGCTGCAGGGGGACAGGGTGGCAAGTCTGGCACAGGCCCAGGGAGATGCTGCTCCCAGTGGGGCAGTGCTGACAGCCCCCAGGTGCCTGTCCCTGGGCTGAGCCCCAGCACAGGGTGCTGGGAGCTGCCTGCGTCACCACAGCCACCGGCGTCAGCTGCTCTGGCTATTTATACCCGTCCGGGAAGGAGCCCATCGCCAGGCAACCCCGAAACACAACAGCAGCCCCGGCACTGGACACATCTCTCTGTTGGACACATCCCTCTGGCATGGCTGCAGCCCTGGGCAGCGCTCCCAGGGCCAGGATGACCTTGCAGCACCACCACGGCCACAGAGCTCTGTGGCACTCAGGAGCCTGTGGGGGCACTGGCACCGTGCCCAGCCCCAGGAGGGCAGGTGACAGGCAGCCCCTCTGTGGCTGCACCAGCACCCACCAGAGCCGCCCTGGGGCAGGGAGCCAAGCTCCCATCCTCATCCTGGCGCCCCATGGGGCTGCCACCACACAGCCATTCCTCCTCCTCCTCCTCTTCCTTCTCCTCCCAGCCCACACAGCCTCAAGGAGCCACCGGCCGGTTCCAGCCTCCTCCCCCAAACAGCAAACGGCTTCTCCTCTCTCCGCGGGCACCTGGGGATGGGGGACCCTGGCATCGGGGGTCCCCAGCACTGGGCGGGGGCCTGGCTGTGCCCCCTGCGCTGGGGCAAACGCAAAGGGCTCTTACTTCTACTGGGAGAGTTCCAGAGGGTGGCGGAGGATTTGGAGAGCCGCTTGTTGATTATAGAGTCGACGTGTTTGGGGAGGTTTACAGCGGACACCGAGCACCGGCTCGCACCTGGAGGAGGGAAAAGACACAAGGGCATTAAGGTCCCGGGGCCGGGGCTGGGCCCCCCACATGCAGCATGCACGGACGTGCCAGGGCACTGGGGCAGAAGTGGAACGACCAGGGGAGATGCTGGAGTCCAGGGACACAGCACAGAATGGGGTAGGAGATGCTGGAATCCAGGGACATGGTACAGAGTGGGGCAGGAGATGCTGGAATCCAGGGACACAACACAGAATGTGACAGGAGATGCTGGAGTCTGGGGACACGGCACAGAGTGGGACAGGAGATGCTGGAATCCAGGGACACGGCACAGAGTGGGGCCAGAGGGGACACTGGTGTCTGGGGACACAACACACAGCACTGGCATTCAGTATGGCAGTGTCTGAACCCTGCAGGGTCATGCTGGGTCATGCAGGGATCTCATCCTCAGAGAGCCAGGGAGGCTCCCAGGCCCTGCTACAACAGTTTTCCCAAACACAGTCCTGGGAATTGGGAGTGGGTGGCCGGGGACCTCGGCAGCACCAGATGAACATTCACCCTGGGGGAGCAGAGTGAGGGCAGCAGGTCCAGACAGACATGAGACAACATCACACCGGTGCTGGGTCACTGTGGCACTCCCAGGACAGTGCTGGTGGCTGGCAGCACCTCCACAGGTAGCTGGGATCTTCCCACCCTGCCTGGCTGCTCTGGACAAACAGCCAGGGGAGCTCAGGTGGAGACAGGAGATTGGTGAGTGACAGCTGGCAGCAGCTCCAGCAGCACATCCCGATGGGAAGTGGCAGGGGAAGGTGTCCCCTTGCCAGACCCTGCAAGGTGCTGCACCACAGACACCCCGAGCGTGCCACGAGCCACAGTGGCACACATGGCACCGAGACAGGATAACCCAGAATGTGGAGCCTGTACACACAGCCCAGCCAGGTACAGCCGGGCACGCAACACCTGAACACACGGCACTGGGCACACGGTGCCAGTGCACACAGCCTGGCACACAACACCTGTACACACAGCACTGGTGCCAGTATGCACAACTTGGCACACAACACCTGTACACAGCCTGGCCACGTACAGCCAGGAACCTCTACACAGTCTGGTCAGGTACAGCCAATAACACAACACCTGCCCCATGGCACGGGAAGGCCAGACAGTTCCTAGGGACACAGCGCTCTCCCCTATGTCACCATCCATGCCAGACAGTGCTGGCACCTACCAGCACAGCACAGCAGTCAGGGGACAGTGGAGACCTCCACTTGTCCAAGTGCTGACTCGTGCAGGGTGTCCCCAAGAAGCCCTCACAGAGCAGGACCAGCTTCTGCAGCCACACATACAGCCATGGTCACCTCCATACTGGACCTGGAGGGGCCAAGCACTGCCCCTACCCAGCTGGGGGACAAGGGGACACGCCGCAGCACAGACCCCAACCAGAGCTTGCAGAGGCCTCGTGCAGCCCCACAGCCCCTGGGGCCAGGGGCTCTTCACAGCTGTTGGACACCTGGCAGCGTGGCCATGGCATGCTGAGGCAGCCAGGGCTGCCCCCAGGCAGGTCTCTGACTGGAACAGGGACTGTGACACACAGCCTCCAGCTTACACCCAGCCCCACAGGAGCAGGGAACAGCCACGGGACCCCATCAGTCCCCAGCACAGCCCAGAGTGACGGCAGCATGCCCCACCAAGTGGGGCTGATCTGGATTTGAGGGCTGGCAGAGAGATGCCCAGCTGCCCCCACGGCTGTCAGAGCCACAGGGTCCCCAGGTGCCTGTGCCCAGCCCAGCACTCACCATCCTTGTGTGCAGGGGAGCCGTGGTGCAGGGCCCCAGCCCAGGACCACCGCTGCTGCCGGATCTCTGCCCACGTCTTCTTGACCGACCGCTGGATTGCTGCCTCATAGCGCTCCTGCCCGAGGGAGAGGGACAGGCTGAGCCCAGCAGCTGAGGGAGCAGGGCTGGGGCCAGCCAGAGCCTCCCAGCTTGAGGCCATGACAGCGATAGGGGTGCTTGGAGGGGCACAGGACAGTGATGCCTGCCCTGGCCAGGGCACACGTGCCGAGAAGCTGGGCACAGCGCAGGCTCTGCACCAGGAAGGAGGGGCAGCAGAGGATGGGTACAGTGGGCAGCTCCTGAAGGGCTCATGAAGCATCTCCTGAAGGGCTGCTGGAGCCACGAGAACTCCTCAGGGATTGCATCCCACGTGCCACCCCAGCCCCCTGATACCCATCCCCATCCCCACCTTATTCTTCTCCAGCTTCTGCCTCTGCCGCTCCTCCAGCACCGCCCGGCGCTTCTCCGCCCGCAGCCGCTGCTCCTCCAGCCGCTTGCGCCGCTCCTCCAGCTGCTTCTCCCGCAGCAGCCGCGCCTTCTCCTCCTTCTCCAGCCACAGCACCCGCTTGGCAGCTGTGGGGAGCAGCGGGGTGGCACCGGAGGCACAGCCCCGGGCAGCGCCGTGCTGGGACCGCGTGCCCATGCGGGTGGCGTGGGGCCACGGGCCGGCTGCGGCCGGGGCAGGCAGGGCAGGCAGGGCAGGCAGGGCAGGCAGCATCAGGGCCGGCCGGCGAGGGAGGGGTTTGGGCCAGGACAAAAGGAAGGCCGGGAGCCCGCCGGGAGCCCGCCGAGCCGCGCGGTGAACAATGGGGGAATGAGGGTGGAAAGAGCGCGGGGACAAGGAGGCCCCATGCTCAGCGCAGGGGCCCTGCTCACCCGCTGCCCCGAGCCACTCTGGGGCTGCTGGGGCTGCCTGCACATGGCAGAGCCAGGTACCAGGGCTGTGGCACCTGCACAGACCCGGGGAGTATCCAAAGCAGGGAGCAACAGTGTGTGCTGGGGGGTCAGCAGCATGCCTGGGGTCAGCAGTGTGCCCAGGGGTCAGTGGTGTGCTTGGGGGTCAGTGGTGTGCTGGGGGGTCAGTGGTGTGTGTAGGGGTCAGTGGTGTGCTGGGGGGTCAGTGGGGTGCCCGGGGGTCAGTGGTGTGTGTAGGGGTCAGTGGTGTGCCCAGGGGTCAGCAATGTGCCAGGGAATCAGTGGTGTGTGTAGGGGTCAGTGGGGCGCCCGGGGGTCAGTGGTGTGTGTAGGGGTCAGTGGTGTGCCCAAGGGTCAGCAATGTGCCAGGGAATCAGTGGTGTGCCTGGTGGGCAGAGCTGCCAGCACTGCAGTTCACACCCAGGCTCAGCTCACCACAGCTAATGGGATTGCCCATGACCCAGCAAAGCTCCTTAGCCCCTGCCTCCCCCCCATCCACTTTCCCTCCCAGCTCCATACCCAGGTACTTGGCTCGCTCCTCGCGCCGCTCCTTCGCCTGCTTGTGCCTTGCCTGGGCTTTCTGGGCATCTGCAGAGGGGAAACACCGTCAGGGTAGTGCCCAGCCCCACCAGGCATCGATTGTGCCCACGGGGTGCAGCATCACTGGAGCACCACAACCTCTTGGCACCCACCTTGCTTGGGCCGGGGGCTGGCAGCAGGAGATGCTGAGGGGCGGCTGCTCCGGGGGCTCACATCCTTTGAGGGCCCGGCTGTGGCACCCAGGGAGCTCTTGGCATCAGGAGGGGCCCCCTCGATGGCAGCTGGGGCTGGGGGCTGGCTCCCAGGGGGCAGCGTCTCCGCGGAGCACGGGGCAGCAGCGTGGACGGGGACAGGCTGGCCAGTGGGGTGAGACAGTGCCTCTTCTTTGGGGTGCTCCATCCCAGGCGGCTTGGGGGGTCCAGGGGGGGATTGGTCACCCCAGGGGGGAACACTCTGTGCTGAGGGGACCACAGTGGCAGGGCTGGGGGACACGGGCTGTCCTGGCAGTGCCACGGCTGGAGGGCTGGGTCGGTCATGCTGCAGGGGGCTGCTGCTCTCAGAGGGGGGCAGCACGGCCGGGGGGCACACGGGCTGCTGGGAGGGGGGCATGGCTGCAGGGATGGGCGAGATGATCTTCTCAGAGGGGCTGATGGC
The DNA here is from genome assembly GCF_023055355.1 of Agelaius tricolor. NCBI lineage: Eukaryota > Metazoa > Chordata > Aves > Passeriformes > Icteridae > Agelaius > Agelaius tricolor. The sequence goes on along the minus strand of NW_027269296.1, from coordinate 3,200,962 downwards.
TGCAGGGACGGGTGGGACGGGCTTCTCAGAGGGGATGACATCCGGAGGGCCGGGTCGGTCATGCTGGGGGAAGCTGCGCTCTCCCTGCAGGGCACCCCCAGGCGTAGGGGGTGGCACCGAGGGCGGAGGGACGCTGTCTCCCATCGGGGATGGTGGCTTCCCTGCAAGAGGGACAGAGCAGAACACAAGGTCACTCAAGTGGGGAAGCCTGTGGAAGACCCATCCTCCCCAAACACAGCTCTCAGGGGACACAGCCCTGTCCCCCCAAACACAGCCCTCAGGAGCAAGGCCAGGGAGGGCAGTGGGACCCCACCTCAGCCCTGCTGCTGCTGCCCCAATCCTGGGGGCACCCACAGCGGGTGCCAGGCGCTGGGCGCACAATGCACAGAGGGACAGCCGGGCTCCGCCAGGCACTGCCACCACAAAGCTGCCCTTCATCCCCTGGCAGCTGCCACCCGGCCCTGCCGTGGGGGGACACGGGGCCAGAGACCCCCCAGGGGCACAGGGACCCCCACACTCCCCTGCCGCTCTCCCCAGGGGACGAGGACGTCGAGCGCTTCCGCGGCGCGGCCGGAGGCAGGATGGGCGCGGGCCTGGCCTGACGTCACCGTGACAGCCCGTGGCCCCCACGGACCTGCAGCCATGAACTCATGGCCCAGGAATGCACACCAGGCTGCCAGACAGAGCCCCCTCCCCGCGTGAGGCCGGCCCTGGGGCAGCCTGGGGGATGTCCCCCGTTCTGGATGACCCCTGGGCACCCTGAGCACAGCCCAACGCGGTGCCAGCGCCTGGCAATGCCATGGCACGTGCCCTCTGTAGAAGTGGTGTCAGAAGAGTCCACAGTGACAACAGTGGTGGTGACCCCCCCGGCCCCCATTATCAGCCCTCTGCAAACAAACCCTTCAGTACTTGCCAGGATCCCAACTCCAACCCCTATGCAGCAGCAGCACTGTCACTCCCGGCAAGAATGATGCCAGACCCACCCCAGGACACACAGTTCCAGCCCCATGGACATCACTGCAGTGAGCCCCTGGCTCCAGGGGAGGATGGCAGAACCCCAGTGACCAGCAGCCACCACCAGCTGATGTCACACACGGCTCAGCCGTGTTTGCAGAGCTCTCCACAACCCTCAGCAAGGGGCAAAGTGTGGGCTCTGCAAACACAGCCGGCGCCGCTCCTCACCCACTCCACGGCTGCTCACCCACCCCACAGCTCCTCACCCACCCCATGCTGGAGTGCTCCAAGCCAGGGTCAGCCCAGGCTTCCCAAACAGGCACTGGGCACTGCCAGCCCCCTGCACTGACAGCATGGCCACACCCCAGCTCCCCTGGTCCCCAGAGAGGGGCTGGGGGTGCTGCTGCAGCCCCCCAGGCCAGGGCTGTGCCACAGGGTTCCCCCACCCTGGAGTCCGTGGGACACAGGCAGCCCCGGCCCCCCCGCAGACTTTCCGGGCATTTTGTGCTGCAGGAAGCCAGCCCATCCCCTGGCCCCGATCCTGCACATCCCACGGCCCCAGAGCTGCGCCCTGCGAGGCAGCCGTCGGTCTGATGAGGGGCTGGGACTGGGGCTGCCCTGCTGCGTTCCCCCAGGGCTGCCTCAGATGGGCAACCACAGGCAGCAGGGCTTGGCAGCCCCCAGGTGCCAGGTCCCAGGATGGCACCTGCAGTGTCACTGCGTGTGTACCAGCTGGGAGGGGTGACCCTGGGACCACTGTGGCGGCACAGCCAAGTGCTGCCCACAGGGTGTGAAAGCATCAAGGCCAGGCTGATCCCCTGAGCAGATGGAAATACCTCAGAGAGCCCTGGACGTGTGGGGAGCACTGGCAGGGGACAGTGGGTGCTCCTGCCACTCCACACAGCCAGGCACAGAGCCCTGGGCAGGATCTGCCCTGCCCCATGGCCAGAGAGAAAACAGCACCTGTGGCCAGGGCAGGGCTGTGGGCACGGCCAAGACTTCCAGGCCCAGCCAAGACCCCAAGGTGGGGCAGGGCCAGCCCTGCCGCCATCTGTCCCTGTCGCTGCTCCAGCACGGCAGCTGCCCTGAAACCCAACGCTGCCTGCGCCCAGGCGGCGCGGGCGTCCCCTCTCCCCCGGCCGGGGCATTCCACACGGATTAGCTCCCGTCCCCCCAGACACGCAGGCACGGCTGCCCTGCAGCACCCAGCCCCATGGTGCTGCCACCGGGACGCAGGGCGCGGTGCTGCCCTCGGTGCTGCAGCACCCAGCCCGTCCTGCTCCTCCCATGAGTCCCTTTGGCACTGGTGCCCGTGCCACCGAGCACCAGCGGCACCTCCAGCCCGGCAGTGCCCGGTGCAGCGCGGTTCCTTGGCCGGCACATGGCCAGGGATGCTCAGCCAGGCGCAGGCAGATCCCGGTGCCGTGAAGCGAGAGCACATCGAGGCCCGCGGGCGCTGCTCGGACCAGCGGCCCTCGTTAACTGTCCCTGCAGGGCACTGCCCAAAAGGACGGGGGGGCACCCGCCCAATGTCACCTCAGCTCCCCTCAGCTCCGTATCCTTGTGTTCCTGCTCTGCAGCACAGCCAGGGCAGCCACAGGCAGCTCTGCATGCCCAGCAGGGCAGGGGGCATCAGCAGGGCTGATGGTGCACTGGAGGTCATTGCTGAGCGGTGCAAAGCCACCTAAAGGTGCTGGTGTCACAGTGCGCAGCCACCCTGGCCATGGCAGCAGTCCCTGCTGTGCCAAGGACATGACCCTGAGGCCAGCCCAAAGAGCCACTGCTGGCCCTGCAGAGCTGCTCCCCACAGCCCTGGGGACATCCATGTGTGCAATACACCCTCAGGCCCTCCCTGGTGCAGCTGTTCCCAGCTGCCTCCCCTGCCTTGATAGCAGCCCCATGGGGATGGGTTCCTGGGTCTCTCCTTGCCAGCAGGTCCTGGTGCAGAGCAGGAAGGCAGCCGTGGCCACAGAGCAGGGATGGCTCTGTTGGTGCTGGTGTCCACTCTGCCTGAGGCCACCAGAGCACTGTGGCATGCACCAGGATGCTCCAAGCCCTGGAGGTGCTCCAAGACCCAATGCTGCCCCTGATCCCACCCCAGGCTCAGCACTCAGATGGGCCTTGGGGCTGAGCCCTGCCCTGTCCCACCCAGCTCCTGGGATTCCAGTGTGCTGCAGCAACCCTCACACCTGGATGACAGGGACAGTGAGCAAGTGCTCCTGACACATCCCTGGAACGTCCACAGCACATTCCCAACACGTCCCCACTATGTCCTGCCTGCAGGCACAGCACTGACACGCACCCTCAGTGCTGGCTCACATGCCTGGGCAGGGAGATATGGGCAATGCCAGCAGCCCCTGCCTCAGGGGTGGCCAGTGCCACCCTGGCAGCCGCCATCAGCAATGACACCCTGTCCTCAGCAGGGACAGCCACTTGCAGCCTGTCCCCAGGCACACGGGCACTGTCACCCATGGCTGGCTCCTCTCCCCGCCACCTTGGAGCCAGTGAAACACAGCTGGCAGCTGGCTGGGCTTCAGCCACAGTGCCCCACCACTGCCCAGAGCCCTGCTCTGGGGGACAGGCTGGAGCAGGGCAGGAGGGGACAGGCAGCAGGGCCCCTGCCAGGGCACAACCAAGTGCCAGGCCGGAGAAAGAGGCATATCCAGCCTCCCTTCCCAGGGCTCGTGTGCTGCCAAGGCTCTGGGATAGGGGTATGGGGGCAGCCATGGGGGAACTGCACCAGCCCCTGGGCCAGGGCAGGGGTCACTGAGCTCCCGTGAACCAGCAGCGATGTGCTGAGCTGGAGAGCAGCAAGGGGAACTTGGGATCTCGTGGCGAGAGCAAGGCCAGAGCCAGGGGGTTTCCAGGGTTTAAAACACACATGAAGGAAAGAGCTGGAGCTGCTGCTGCTGCCCCAACACCCCCACAGCAAACCGTGGCTGTGGTCACCGTGCAAGCCCAACCAGCCCGAGGGCAGAGGCAGGAACACCTGCCCACCATCCATCTGGCACACTGGCAGTGGCGACAGGAGGTGCCCTCGTCCTTGGGGCGACCCATGCGGCGCCACCAGTGCCCAGGGCAGCCAGCCCAGGCGCGCTCCCGAAAACCTGTCTGCTAGCATCATGCTGGGAAACAGAAACCTGGCTGGAAGGCAGGGCATGGGGCTCCGAGCCTGCCAGCATCCAGCCCCTTGGGGAGCAGGTCAGTACCCCCAAAAAACAGGTCCTGTGCCTCACAACACGGATGTGGCACCTACCAGGGCTGGGGCCATGCAGGATCCGGCTCTTTTCCCAGCAGGCTGCCTGTGGGGCTGCCCGACCCTGCTCAGAGCCCTCCAAGGAGCGAGAGCTGTGCTAACTATTTTGGACATGGCACCACGGGACTGTCACATCACCACTCTGCACGTCGCATCACGTTGCTCTGACGGTTTCGCAGCAGCGGCTCCCGCGCTGGGAGAACTCTCGAGCTGCTGCTCCCAAACACAGGCACTGGCGGGCAACCAGCTCGCCCTCCCTCTCCTCCGTGCCAAGGGAGAAGGGCTGGAGAAGCTGAGGGAAACCTGGATAAGGACAAACCTCTGCCTGCTCCCTGCCTCGGTCCTTGTCCCTTGGTACACCGCATCCCTCTGCCCACCTGGGCAGCTCTGCAGGTCACACCCTGCCCTGGCTGCCCTTCAGGAGTTGCTGGCCTCCAGTGCCACTGGCTGCCCCACACATGGTGGCTCCCGACCCCTTGAGTGAAATCCCATCCCTGCTGGTGGCTCCGAGCCGCTCTAGGCAGCAGGACAGGAAGCAGCCCGGGCTGCCCAGTCATGCAGGTCACCCACACGGGACAGGGCAGGGATGGTCCCTGAAGGAGGACATGGTGCAAAACCGTCCGTGCTCCTTCAGCACCATTCTGTGCTCACGGGAGAGCAGCCAGTGACCCACAGGGCGGCCGGGAGCAGCCAGCCCCGGTCCCCGGGCCGCCACAGCATCGAGTGGGCAGGCCACGGCGAGCGGGAAGGCGGCGGGGGCAGACAGCGGGACTCAGACAACATGTCTGGCGCAGGACGCGTCCTTCGGGCAGCGATGGCAGGACCCGCGGCCGGTTGGTGCGGGAGCCGCCGGTTTTCAGCATCGCCGGGAGCCGCAGCGATCCCTCCCTGTCCGCGGGCCCGGGCGATGGAGCACTGGGGCCGAGGGGGAGGGGAGCCGCCTCTCCTCTTCCTCCCGCGGTGGGAAGCGGCTCCGCGGAGCTCTGCTTAGTCACAGCGAGCGCTGCGCTGGAGCCCCGAGAGGCAGCGCCAACCCCGGCCCCGGCCCCGAGCGCGGCCCCGCCGCCGCCGCCCTCCCCGGTTCATCCCGGGGCAGCGGGACCGGCCCTGCCGGGACCAGCCGCGAGTCCACGCGGCGGGGAGGGGGCGGCCCCGGCGGGCTGGGGGCAGCGGGTGCCTCCCACCGGGGGCATCGCCCACCGCCCGGCGGGGACGAGCCGGGGCGGCGCCGGCGCCGCCGCCCCCGGGGCTTCCCAAGGGCAGCCCCGCTGCACCCCCCCGGCGGCGGGGCCGGGGCCGCTCCGGCCCTCCCCAAGATGGAAGGGCCGTGCCCGGGCTTTGTCCCTCCCGGGAAGCCGCCCCGGCCCCGGCAGTGCGTTCCCCCCCTCGCCCCCCCCGGCTCCTCCACCGCCTCCCCGGGCCGCCGCCCCGCTCCGCTCCGCCGCATTCCGCGGACCCGGCCGCCGCATCTCCGCCGGCACGGCGGGCCGCATCCCGCACCCCCCGGCAGACCCCGCAGCCCCGGGCCGCATCCCGCACCCCGACTCCCTTCGGCCCCGCGGTGCGGGAGGGGGCCCGAGCACTCCCCGGAGCCGGTACCGGCGCCGCCGCCGCCGCCGCGGATCCTTACCGAGGGGCTGGGGCTGGGGCCGGGGCTGCGGCTCCCGCCCGGCGCAGCTCCGCTCCATGGCGCGGCAGGCGCAGGGGCTGGCCCAGCCCCGCTCCCCCCGGCCCGCGGGGGAGGACGCTCGGCGCTCCCCGCCCCGGCCCCGCGGCCCCGGCCGGGGGGAGCGGCCGGGGGATGCTCCGCCTCGCCCCGGCTCCAGACGCGGCCCCGCAGCCCCGAGCCGGCGCCGCTCCTCCCGCAGCCGCGGCTGGGACCCCGCGCCCGTCACTCCCGCCTCGGGCCTGTCCCCGCAGCGCTCAGCATCCCCCAGCTCTGTTCGGCCACTCGCCCGCCTCCAGCCCCTGCTCTCCCAGATTTTGGGGCTCGCACACACATTTTACGATGCTCCGGTCACGCGCAAAGCGCTGGCCCCGCAGCAAACCCGCCCCGCCCCGAGCAGCACCGCGATGCACAGCCAGCATCACCCGGACCGGCTGCCCCAGCCTCAGGCGCCCCAAAAAGACACCGATTTCCCGTTTCCGAGCCCCACCTCAGCTGTTCGAGAGGCCTTGGAGCTGCTGCTCCCCCGCTCCCCGTCACACGTGAGCCTTAGTCACCGCCAGCAGCCGCCTCCGCTGGCGGGGCTTCCCCCCGCCCGCATCCCACCCTGCCCCGGTAACCGGCAGACAACAGAGGCCTCTCCCGCTCCCCGGGCAGGAGCAGCGGCCCCCGCTCAGCGCTGAAACCCCTTTGGGCCCTGCTTGGACGGGAATGCAGCAGCACGGCCAGGGTAGGGGACGGGTGGGCAGCACCAGCAGTGGAAGGAACACGGCTCCAGGCTCTGCAGGGGCACCGGGAGGCAGGGACGTGTCCTTGTCCACCTCGTGGCCAGCCTGCTCCAGGCATCCCGCACAGTGCCCGGCTCTGAGTGTGTGGATGAACCAAGTTAGTTTTCTGCGGGCAGCACCCATCAGAGATGCCTGTTTTGGGCATGATGTCACCGCAGGCCAGGAGATCCCCTGCCACTCATCCTCCCTCACCTACCAGGCAAACAGGTTTACCGAAATCCCAGCCCTTTTCCTTGGAAGTGCATTCCCCTGAGTCAGGGATGAGGAGCTCCTCAGCAGACGGGGCGGCCCCACTCTGTGATGCTGCAGGGGTAGCCCTACGCCCCAAATCACCCTAAAGTCATCACCCTCCTACAGCCTGTAGCCCTGCACCCTCCCACCTCGCTCAGACAGAGCAGAGGCTTCCTGAAACTCCCAGAGCCTCGCCTGCCAGCTGACTCCCCACCAGGGAATGCTGCACGGCCAAGCCTCAGCTCTGGGAGCTGGGCACCCCAGGAGGATGGCAGGGAGAGCAATGTCCCAAAGAACTCACAAAGCCAGGATATGCCCTGGCACAGGAAAGGGGAACAGCCCCACTCACATTGTTGCATGGCTGAGCCTCCAAGGGGCTGCAGCAGCCCCACAGCTCTGTATTTCCATGGCACACAAGGGATCTGGCAGAACGGGACTGGAGCCACTCCATGACATGCTCCAAGGGTGACTATGGGTGGCTTCCAAAGCCTCTTTGCCTGTGGGTCCCACAGCATCACCTGGAGCAGATGAGCACCTCAAGGCCCTGGGACAGCCTGGCACTGGATCCAGCCACATCCATGGCCCTTCTCCCCACAGAGGGGTCAGTCTGGAGCAGGGGCATGGTGAGGAAGGGGCAACCATGGGTGTACAGGGCCTGTGGCCGTGCTCCAACAGTGCAACATGAGAGGGCTCATGAATGCCATGCCAGCCCAAGTCGATGGGCTTATACAAGCAGGGATTGATCAATGACTCTGCTGCAGGCAGAGCCCTGCTGTGTTGGGGTTCCTGGGTCCAGCCCCACCGTTCCCGTGGTGCTGGGAACAGCTGCCCCCCCTGAGCTGATGGAAAATCCGATGAGCTCATGATGAGCACGGCACCCAGCCCTGGCTGCAGCATGCCCCAGCACTCCCTGTGCTCCTCAGCCCTGCAGCGTGGGGTGCAACACTGCCATGGCTCTGTCGGGCCAGTCTGGGCAGGGGGCTGCACCCTCAGGCCCAATACCTGGCCCTGATACCAACTGTAGGGACCCAAAGGGATCAGCACCCCAAAGTCAAAGGATAACTACAGCCACAGCTCAGCCCTGCCAGTGGGAGCTGACACTGTGCAAGTCTGGGAGCAAACAGGGATAAGGATGGCAAATAAACTCTGCCAGCACCTCTGAGCAAAGTACTGTGTGGGACGCCCCATCCCACCCATTTCCACCTGCTCCCTATCCCTCTGCTCCCACCTCTCTCCTCAGCCCCAGGACTTTGCCCTGGCCCCAGGCTGCTCCCACCCTGCTGCTCTGACACGGTGCTCACAAGGGCTGCTCTGAATCCCTGTCCCCAAAGCACTCCAGCTGATTCCCTCTAGCCATGGGGCAGTGACCCAACAGGACCCTGGGAACGAGTGTCTGTCCCTGTGTCCTGTCCTGGGGTGGATGGATGGATGCAATAGGAACCCATCTCCAGAAGCATATCAGGGCAACAACCAGACACCCAGCATGCTGCCATGGGGCTACACCACAGCCCATGGCAAATCTCAGCTGCTGCAGAACAATCCCCTGTGGCTGTCAGTGACAAATGGGCCAGCAATGGGCTGAGCCACAGCGGGCTGCGCCCTGCCCTGCCGCAGCTCGCGCCTGCTCTGTAATTATCCCAAGCCGCATCTGTAATTAGTGTCCTGATGTCATGGGGTCAGGCCTGGGCAGCCCCACGCGCTCCCCGCCGCCCCCACCTTGGCCTCCGGCCTCGGGGCTGGAGGAGATCACAGTCTTCCAACACCATCCGGAGGAGTTCCTGCCCAGCTCCGGCTCCCCGCCAGCATTGCTGCCAGAATCACATCCCAGCGCTGTTCCACAGCCCCCGAGCTGCTGCAGGGTTGGATCTGTCCCTCGGGCCAGCGCAGGGCTTGCTTGCTCCAAACACTGCCCCCTTCCCTGCAGCATCCCGGCCTGGGAAGGAGAAGGGCCAGCCCCTGCCCTGCCGAGCCTCGCAGGGCTGCCAGTCACCGCTCCCTCGGCGCAGGGAATGCGCTGGGGCTGCCCTGCGGTTATAAATAGAGCGGGAGGAGCAGGCACGTGTGGCCGCAGCACACGCGGCTCCGGCGGCCGCTGCCCCGAGGCCGGTGTGGGGCACGGGCAGGGTGTGGGGCTGCAGCAGCGGCGCCTCGGGGTGGGACAGCCAGGGCAGGAGGGTGAAAGCACCGAGCAGGGCAGCGCGGTCCTGCTCCGGGGAGATGCCAGCGCTGCGCCGGGAAGGATGGAGGGGAGGCCCCACACAGCTGCCACGGAGCACCAGCACTTTATTGCAGGGCAGAGAAGCACCACACTGCCCGCGGCACACGGAGTACCTTCCATCCCTTCCTCTGCCAGCACCCTGTGCCCACCCCCGCCGCTAACACGTGCGTAAGGGCCGGGCCGTGCCGGTGACACTGAACCGTGCGCTCAGCACCTCCGAGGGCGCCCGTGTCTTCTGGCCCGGCTGCTGCCCTCCAGCGAACAGGGTGAAGGTGCCGGGCTCCAGGCGCCAGTCCTGCGCCCAGACAGCGCGCTGCTCGGCCAGCACCTGGAAGAACAGCTTCACCTCCCGGCCGGCCAGCACGGCCACACGGCGGAAAGCCACCAGCTGCCAGCGGGGCACCGGCACGGATGACTGCTCCCAGCGCAGGTACAGCTGCACCACCTGCACGGAGGGATGGGACTCAGCACAGTGGGACTCTCCCTTGCAGGGGGAGCTCGGGCACATTTGTACCCCACACAGCCGGATCAGTGCAGAGCAGCTGTGCCCACCTCCTCACTGTCCCGCAGCCCTGTGTTCTCCAGCACCACAGACACAGAGAGGTTGGCACAGAGGGGCAGCACTGGGGGGCTCAGCACCAGGTCCCGATAGCGGAAGGTGGTGTAGGACAGCCCGTACCCAAAAGGGTAGAGCGGGGCCTCCTGCCCATAGTAGCGGTATGTCCGTCCCTCCATGGTGTAGTTCTCCATTGGTGGCACCTGTGGGACAAGGGCCAGTGGACCAGGGCAGGGCTGGGCGGGCACAGGCAAGAACCACAGCCCTGCACCCTGCAGCTGCTCCAGCCAGCAAGGCAGGGAAAGGCTAAGGGTGCAACCAGCAACCCTGGCCTTACCTGGTGCATGCCTGCAGGCCAAGTGGCTGGCAGCCGGCCAGCCGGGCTGGCCCCTGCCTCACCCAGCAGGACCCTGGCAATGGCCAAACCCGTGGCCTGGGCAGGGAAGAAGCAGGCCAGGATGGCCCCCACGCCGTCGTGTGCATGAGCCCAGCTCACGTCCAGGGGCCCCGCGTTGAACAGCAGCAGAATGACGGGGCGCCCAGCGGCTGCAGGGAGGTGGCTGTCACTGAGAGGCCGGTAGTGGCACTGCTGGGATGGCCCCAGGGTGTGCCATGGATGGGGAAAACCTGGGTGGGTTGAGGTGCCACAGAGCCCCTACCCGCCTGCACAGCATCCTGCAGCAGCTCCAGCTGGTGCCCCGGCAGGGACAGGTCACTCCGGTCTTTGGCCTCTGTCTCCACATCTACCCCTGGGTGGGGACAGCCAAGGGAGAGCCCCTTACACCCCTGTGGGTAGACAGGGCAGAGGGGCACCGACCGCCTCAGAGGTGGCTCATGGGCAACCCCTCTCTCCCAGAGCATTCCCCTTCCTCTGGCAGTGCCCACCCAGTGCCCTCCCACTCCCACCTACCTGTGCCCAGGCAGACCAGCACCACATCAGCTGCCCCGACCACCCTCACCAGCTCTGCCCGTGAGTACCGCTTGCACCATGGCTCGCTGCAGCCTGCTGTGAAGCTGACATTGGCCCCCAGCATCTCCAGCCCCCTCCTGCACCAGGGAAGAGCAGAGGACACAGGGGCAGCTGTGCCCCAGGGTCGGGGCACAATGGGGACAGCTCCCTTGCCTGGCCACCAGCCAAGGGCCGAGCAGCTCCAGCAGCAGCCCTGGACAGTGCCCAGAAGAGGGGAATAGTGACCAGGAGAGGGGGACATGAGGTGGGACCACGCTGTCTCACCGGGGAGTGTAGATGTACTGAGGCTCTGGCACTGGTGCATAGTCCCCAAACAGTACCCGGGGATTGTCAGCAAAGGGACCCACGACCTGCAGAGGGCAGAGGGGTGAGGGTGGGCACCAGCAGCCCTGTGACACCTGTGTGCCCTGCGTTGGACCCAGCATGTGCCCCTGCCCACCCCCTTGCAGGGGCTCACCGCGAGGCGCTGGCTGGACAGGGCCTGGGCCCGCAGGGGCAGTGTCCCCCGCACATTCTTCAGCAGCACAAAGCTCTTGACAGCAGCTTCCAGCGAGAGGTTGCGGTGCTCGGGGCTCTGCACCACACTCAGGTCCAGGGAGCTGTAGGGGTTCATGGCTGGGGGGTCAAACTCCCCCAGCCGCATCCGTGTGTAGAAGAGGGGCCGGACCCGGTCACGCAGCATCTGTGGAGACCCCGATGACCCCAACACCTCAGTTGTGCCTGGCAGAGACAGCCCAGGCTCTCTGCCCACACCCCGGTCCCACTCCCCTCAGCTCACCTGCAGCGTGATATTGCCCATGGCCAGAGCCTGAGGGATGCGCATGAACACGTTGTTCCTCATGCCATAGGAGAGCTCCAGGTTGCAGCCAGCGTTCACCGAGGCTGCCGTGCCAGGGAGAAGGGAGAACTCCCATCATGGCTGTGTCATGCCTGGGGACTGACCCCATGCCCAGCCCCTGAGCTCACCAACTGCTGTCTCCAGGAAGCTCTGTGTGTAGTGGTGCCCTAGCATGATGAGCTCCACAGCCCCCTCGTCGCTCACCACGTAGCCATCAAAGCCCCACTCGCCACGCAGGATGTCCGTCAGCAGCTTCTTGTTGGCACAAGCGGGGACGCCGTTGATCCTGTTGGAGAGGGGATGGGGCAGCCAGGAGAGCGGGGCACTGGCCATGCCAAGGGCAGCCCAGCCCACGTGGCCCCTGCCATGCTCCACACCTGTTATAGCTGCACATGAAGCTGTAGGAGCCAGCCCGCACACATGCCTGGAACTGGGGCAGGAAGGTCATGCGCCAGTCCCGCTCCAGCACCTGCAAGCACCATGGCAGAGTGGGGTCAGCACCTGGAGTGTCCCCTGCCCTATTAACACCCCCTGCCCCGCTGTGCTCACCTTGGCATCGAAGCTTAGCCTGGAGACGGGGATGTTCTCAGGGCCTCCGTGCACGCTGAAGTGTTTGCAGCCAGCGCTGGCCTTAACGTAACGGGGGTGCTGGCCCTGCAGCCCCTGCACAAAGCTGCGGGCAAGCTCCCCACTCAGGAACGGGTCCTCCCCATAGGTCTCCTGTCCGAGGCACAGGTGGGTCACCTCTGGGAGCCCCGTCCCCACATCCCCACAGCCTGGCAAGCCATGGCCACATCCAGCTGGTCAGCCACGGTCCCTTGTGGTCTGATCCCAGCCAGGGATCACCCGCCCAAGCTGGCACCTGGTTCCTTCCCCACAGCGGGTGCCTCATGATGTTCAGGACAGGGCTGAAGCAGCTGAGCCCCGTGTGGTCAGTGTAGCGTCCAGCAGCAGCAAAGCTGTTGTGTTTGGCTCTCACCTCGGTGGCCGTGGCGTTGGCCACACGGTAGATGAGTTCGGGACTGTGGGAACAGCACAGGGGTGTCAGGGCGACGTAGGCAAGGGGGGACCTGTCTCACCAGGTCCCATCCCACACCCCCGGTCCCCGGTGCTGGTACCTGAAGGCGGCGGCGAGCCCCAACGCCTGCGGGAAAGCCGTGGCCCATCCAGGTGCCTCGCCGTCGCCCCGCAGACACTCGGTGTTCCAGTTGTAGGGCGCGATGCCCAGCCGCGGGATGGGGGGCGCGGGGCCGTTCCCCATCGCTCCCCCCCTCGCCACCTGCGGGGCAGCGGCGCTGAGCGGGGAGTCCCGCGGGGGCCCCGGTGGGGTCCCGCCGCCCCCTCACCTGCAGCACCAGCTCGGCGGGGCTCAGCCGGCCCAGCAGGTCGTCGAGACGGCGCTGCCAGGGCAGAGAGGGGTCCCAGAAAGGGAAGGGGGGCGGCTGAGCCCGGGCTGCCCCCGCGCCCAGCGCCGCGCTCAGCACCAGCACCCGCAGCCCCAGCGCCGCTGCTGGGAGAGCCCCGCACGGCATGGCCCGGCCCGGCTCCCGGGATTTGCACGGCATGGCTCGGCCTGGCTCCTGGAATTTGCACGGCACGGCACGGCTCGGGCCCCGCGATCCGCACGGCATGGCTCGGCCTGGCTCCCGGGATTTGCACGGCATGGCCCGGCCCGGCTCCCGGGATCTGCACGGCACGGTTCGGCCCGGCCCCGGTGCACCAAGCCCCCGCGATGGGCGCGGCGGGGCGGAGCGCGCTGCAGGCGGTCCTGCGCCCACCGGACGGGGCGGAGCGCGGTAGAACGGGACAGGTCAGGGGGCCCGGGGGGCTTTGCCAGGTCCCGGCCGCCCCCCGGGCCGGTTTGCGAGATTCACCCCGTGCACCGGGGTCTGTATGCGGGGGCCGGCGAGCCCCGAGCCCCGCGCAGCCCGGCCCCGCCGCGGGGACAAGTGGCGGCGTTTCGGTTCCGCCCGTCTCCCGGAGCATCTCCCGTGTGCGGGCGGGAACCGGCAGAGCCGCCCGGCGCCGTCAGACCGGCTCTCGGTGCCCTCGGCTGCAGCGGGGCTGGCTCGGCCCCTGCCCGGGGCCGGGGAGCAGTAACGGCTCCGCCTGGGAGGGATCTCCCGTGCTCACTGGGCGTTGTGGCACGACACGGACTGAGATGCCACCGCGGGTGCCCTGTGCCCCTCGTGCCCCCCAGCTCAGCACGGAGGGACACTGCCAGGGACCTCTGTGGTGACCAGGGACACGGTGCCTTCTTACGTTGGATATTAGGAAAATGTTCTCCCCCCCGAGGGTGCTGGGCACTGCCCAGGCTTCCCAGGGAATGGGCATGGCCCCAAGGCTGCCAGAGCTCCAGGAGCGTTTGGACAACGCTCTCAGGCACAGAGTGGGATTGTTGGGGTGTCTGGGCAGGGCCAGGAGCTGGACTCCATGGTCCTTGTGGGTTTGTTACAACTCAGGGTGTTCTAGGATTCAATGATCTCCATCAGCCACCTGGGGAGTGGTGGGCACTGTGGCAGGAGAGCACAAGGTGGCACTTGGGACTGGGAGCAGGAGGGGACGTGGCTCTGCAGAGCCTGGGACAACCAAAGCACGCCCCAGTGCCAGCCCAGTGCCCTGCAGCTGGCCGTGTCCTGGGGATGCAGCCATGTAAGGCAATGCCAGCAGGTCACCACAGCCCGGCCGGTCCCCAGGCTCCTGCTCGGCGGTGACAGCGAGCCAGCTCCCAGCTGCTGGATTCCTGAGCAGCCAGCAGGAGTGGGGCGGTCCCCCTGTGCCCAGAGCACGTCCTGCCCCCAGCACACCACCCCAGCACTCACTCAGTGACAGGTCTGGGACGGGGACATAATGGGATAAACAAATAAACAACAGGAGATTAAATAAAAAGTAAACAATGCCAGGCACACTCTGTCTGGGAGCAGAACCTGGTGCACCCGGGGCCATGCTGGCTTGGGGAGGGTCAGGGGAAGCTGAGCTGTTCAGGGAATATTTCCCGCAGTTCCTGCAGCCCCAAGCCAGGCTGGTTTCTGTGACAGCCTGTCCTTTGCCCTGCTCTTGTGGGGTCATTTGTGGGCCTCACGGGGTGGAAACCTGCTTGTGTTCCATATTGAGCCGCAGCCTAAGGATCCGAGCTTGCCCAATCCTGCCAGCACAGGGCTTGCTTCATCCGCCCAGCTGCCCTTTCCCCAGAAATCAGCCCCTGTCGAGCCCCTGGAGCCGGGCAAGGAAGGCACAGGAACAGGGCCTGGCCCTGGCAGAGCTCAAGGAGCGTTTGCACAATGCTCTCAGGAACACGGTGGGATTGCTGGGGTGTCCTGTGCAGGGCCAGGAGTTGGCCTCGATCCTTGTGGGTCCCTCCCAGCTGGGGATATTCCACGATTCTACTCCGACTCCAAGGTGGCAGTGTGGGACCAAGGTGGGAGCAGGAGCGCAGCCGAAGCCCCCTTTCCCATGGGGCTGGGGGCCGCGGGGAGGCCTGCAGGGAGCCAGCAGCACCGGGACCAGCCGTAGGGAGCAGCACCGGGGTCACCATTGCGCCACCGGCCGGGCAGGGGCCACAGGCTGGCGTTCGGGGGCAGCGGGAGCGGCGGGGCCGGGCCGGGCCCAGCACGGCCCCGATGGCGGCGGCGCCACAGTTGAGGCGGGCGGTAGCGCCCTCTGGCGGCGACCGCGGCCGTCACCTCCCGCCGGGATTGGGCGGTGCCTCACGGTCACGTTGGCGCGCGATGCCCTCTGGGATTTGTAGTCCAGCCGGGCGGGCGGGGCGCGGACGGCGGCGCGGCGGGGACTGCGTGTCCCGTGGTGCCCCGCGGCGTTCCGGGGATCCCTTGGTGCCCGCGGCGGACAGAGCGGCCGGGCCGGGCCGGGCCGGGCCGGGCGGACACGATGTCGCGGCAGGGCGGGCGCGGCACCGAGAGCAAGAAAATGGTAACGGCGGGGCCGGCGTGGCGAGCGCATGGCGTGGGGCACCCGGGGAACCGGCCCGCGGCGCGGGTGACCGGGCCCGGGCCGCAGCGCCCGGTGCGGCGGGGCCGGGCAGCCAACAGCGGCACCGGGCGCTCCCGTTTGTGGGAAGTTCTCACCCAAAACGCTTCCCTGGCGTGTTTCGCTTCCCCTCTCCAGCTCATTCCGCGTTATCAGCCCGGCTGAGGCAGGAACTGAAAGATGGAGCCCAAAGCTCCAGAGCTGAGCTCCAATTCTGGGTCAAACCAGGTCGAATTCATGAATTTTTAATGCAAAATAAGTAATAAAAAAATAAAACCTGGGGTCTTCTTCCTCTTTGGCCGTGAGGAGGGGTTGGTTCGGGCTTACCTGCCCTCTCCTGCCTCACCAAACCCCAGAGGATTCTTTTCTAGGGATTCAGCTCCTTAAATACAACGATTGTGTAAAGAATTGTGTTAATTCACTGGAGTTCTGGCACTTCCGTAGCCATAAAACAGATGCATTGTGTGGATTGTCAAATAATAGAAATACTGGGAAAGCTTTGGGCACCTTAATTACATCAAATGGATTGAAAATGAAAAAATTGTTCCAAATCTGTCTTATTGTAACAGCTCAAGTTGCCTTTAATAACAGCATCTCAGCCATAAGTGAGATCAGCTCTGGGAGTGCTGGGGCTGATGGTGGCAGGTGACACCGCCATGGCCTCACACGGTGACAGCACCTCAGGCTGGGGACAGCTGGATTCCCTCCATCCATCCCCATCCCCTCTCCACCTCTGTCTTTACTAAAACAACTGAAACCCGTAAAACCAACGCTCCCTGTTCTGCATGTCTGTTAAATTCTCTGCCAAGTCTCTGATTCCAGCAGAGCCAAAGGAACTTCCCCCTTGTCCTTCCAGTGATGGGAATTGCCCAGCCTTTAGTTTTCCAAGAGGAAAGCAAATTTTTAAGCAAAACCCCCAAAGAACATATCAGTTCTTTAGATCCAAAGTGTGGCAACAGCTCCGAGCAGCCCCTCTGGTTGTTTTCATACCTAAAGCCTTTTTGTCCTTGTGAATGGCAATCCCAGAATCCCAGACTGGTTTGGGTTGGAAGGGGCCTTAAAGTTCATCTCATTCCACCCCTGCCATGGGCAGAGACACCTCCCACTGTCCCAGGGTGCTCCAAGCCCTGTCCAGCCTGGACTGGGGCACTCCAAGGGATCCAGGAGCAGCCACAGCTGCTCTGGGCACCCTGTGCCAGGGCCTCACCACCCTCACAGGGAAGAATTTTTTCCTAATCCAGGAACGAGACAAGGTGGAATTCCCTGTGTCCTCTACAAACCCAATTTCTATTTGTTTGGGGGTATTTCCTCTGTGTGTTTGTTGTGGCTTTGTGTGAACTTATGGTGATCTGTGTTGTCACTTAACTCTGATCTTGTCTCTTTTCCCTCCCTGCCTGCTGCTGCTTTCATTCTCTAGTATTGGTATTTGCCATTCATTTCACCTTCTGCCTCTCTGCAGCTCATGGTAGGTGACAGATCCCAGGTCAGCCCCTGTGATCCCTCTGCATGCCAAAACTGACAGCAGAAACCAGTGCTGGGGGTTTGTTTGTTCCCCAAAACTTCCTTTTGCAGAGTTTTGCTTTGCAGCCTGTAATGACCTCGTTAATCACTGGTCTGGCTTAATGGCTCCCAAAAAACGCTCTTTGACATAATTTGAGGGTGAGGATTAAAGGTGGTGGCTGGGAGAGGAGAATTTTTCCCTTTTTTTGCAATTTTTCTGCAAATCTGACAATTGTGCAAAGAAAACATGAGTGACTTTGGTCCTGGCCAGTCCCAGAACGTGCACAGCATGAGAGCTGAGCTGGCCTGGGCTTGGCCACCCTGAGCCTGTTCTGGATCTGTGGAGCAAATTCTGTGCCTGGACAACTTTCTAGGGCCAGATGAGTCCTTTTACTTGGTACAGAATTTCATAAATCCCTCAGTGGAGGAGCATTTTGGGCCTGTTGAAAGGACCAGAGCTGGAGCCTGATGGGCACTGCCCACTTGTAACATGTTCATGAAACAGAGGGAAGAGTTTGAGTCAGATCTCAGCTCTAGGCCAGTGCATCAGGTTAATTCAGGGCCCTGGCATGGCACCTCCAGCTATCCAGGAGGTGTTGGTGTCTTTACCAAAATCCCAGAATAGTTTGGGTTGAAAGGGATCTTAAAACTCATCCAGTTCCACCCCCTTCCAAGGGCAGGGGCACCTTCTAGTAGTTTGCCCCTTCCTCCAAGCCTCATTCCAAGGAGAATGAAGTTGTTGCCAGAACTGGAGCTGGGATCTCTCCTTATTAAACTGGAGCTGAGATTTCTCCTTATTAAACTGGAGCTGGGATCTCTCCTTGTTAAACTGGAGCTGGGATCTCATTAAACTGGAACTAGGATCTCTCCTTTTTAAACTGGAACTGAGATCTTTCCTTGTTAATCTGGAACTGAGATCTTTCCTTATTTAACTGGAGCTGGGATCTCTCCTTATTAAACTGGAGCTGGGATCACTCCTTGTTAATCTGGAGCTGGGATCTCTCCTTGTTAATCTGGAGCTGGGATCTCTCCTTGTTGAGCACAGATTCCTTTGAGACAGCAGGTCCCCGTTCCCCTCTCCGTGCCGAGGTGGCGGCGCTGGACTCGGAGGCAGCGGAGCCCGGGCGGGTTCTGTTGGGTGAATTTTCTTTTCCTGTGCACAGAACTCGGAGCTGTTCACGCTGACCTACGGCGCCCTGGTGACCCAGCTCTGCAAGGACTACGAGAATGATGATGATGTCAACAAGCAGCTGGACAAAATGTGAGTGCATGCACAGGTGGGAGTGGATCTGCCATGCTGGAGCTGTAGGGGAGCTGGGATCACAGCAAGGATCACAGCAGGGATCACAGCAGGGATTGGTGCCTCAGGTTTTGGCTTTTATGTTTTTCAGATTCTGTGCTGCTTTAGTGTGTGGTTCTGAGCTTCATATTAGGGAATAGTAAACTCTCTGCACAGAGTAGGGAGACAAAACAATTCCTCCTCTTGCTGGGGACCAAGGACAAATGATCCAAATTTCAGGCCCAAGAGCACAAACAACATGGGCTGAAGAGAGAAAAACAAGAAGGAAGAAGAATGGGACTTCATGGGCTAAAGCTGTAATTGGACAATTAACTCCAATATGCAAATGGACCAGAACTTATAAAAGTGAGAGACCCTGTGACCAGTCGTTCATTTTTTTGTGACCATTTTGGGTTTATCTTGGGTATAGCCCTGGCTTTGCTCTTGTGCTGCCCAAGGTGGATCCATTGAGGCCTTTTAATAAATCCCTGCTTTATTCTTTAGCTCTGTCCAGCCTCTGCTCTAGCTCAGCCTTCACCAGGTATCAGGATCACAGCAGGGATCACAGCCACATCCCTGTGTGCTGCTCCAGGAGCAGAACCCTGGCAGGCTGAAGTTATTTAACACTGACATTTCTCAGATTAGACTTTGCTTCTTCACTCTCTTATTTTATAAATATTTGTTGTCTTTCTGAAGCTGTTGCTCTGGTCCCTTCACAGGGGTTACAACATCGGTGTCCGGCTCATCGAGGACTTCCTGGCCCGCTCCAATGTTGGGAGGTGCCACGATTTCCGTGAAACTGCAGATGTTATAGCAAAGGTAAATGTCCAAGCACAGCTTTGTCAGGGTTTTTGGGGGGGGGTTTGCATGTGAGGATGGAATATTTGCTACTCACAGGACTGTTTTGGGAGTTTGATGAAGATTGTGGGGAGGGAAAAAAAATGCTTTAGCCCAAGTACTGCTGGCTGGTGGGAACTGGAAGAAAGGAGAAATGTTTGCAAACCCCTTGAGTAATTTTACAAAATCAAAGCTGTGCTGTTGCCTCAGCTGTTCTTGTTCCTCCTGTTTGCCACAACAGATTGCATTTAAAATGTACCTGGGCATCACTCCGAGCATCACCAACTGGAGTCCTGGGGGCGACGAGTTCTCCCTGATCTTGGAAAACAACCCCTTGGTGGACTTTGTGGAGCTCCCTGACAACCACTCAACCCTCATCTACTCCAACCTGCTCTGTGGGGTGCTGCGAGGTGCCCTGGAAATGGTGAGCCACATCTCCCTTCCCTTGGGATGGGTGTATGGACAGCCAGGTGTCAGCAGATACTTGAGTTCTGTGTTTGTGATTTCTGGGTTTGCTTTGGGCTTGAACTGCATTCCCAGGAGAAGGGCAGAGCTGCAGGAGCACTTGGCTGCTGTCATGTGTGGCAGCTGAGGCCTAGAGGTAGTGCCTGAGCCCTTCAGCTCACGACCCAAGTTTAAGCACATCTCCCTGAGTTTGTATGAAGCTCCAAAATCCTCACTCTGCAGCTGCTGTGAGCCCTAGCTGGGAATTGGCTGGAACAGCTGTGTCTCAAATTTAGGACTTTGTAGAGCTCTGTATGTCATGTCATGCCTGTAGAGCCCTTAAGCTGGTGCTCCAGGATCATTCAGTCCCTGGAGAAGCTGCTGTTAACAGGGAGTTACCAGCTCCTCTCTGCTCTTCCCTCACTTAGGTGCAGATGGCTGTTGATGTGAAGTTTGTCCAGGACACCCTGAAGGGCGACAGCGTCACAGAAATAAGGATGAAATTTATCAGGAGGATTGAAGACAACCTTCCAGCTGGGGAAGAGTGAACCACAGCCTCATCTCCCTGGGGACTGGAGGGACCAGCTGGGTTTGGCCATTAGCTTTCCTCACAGATCCATAGGGATCTCCTGCCCCTGCACACTCAGACTGACTCACTGACTGTCTCAGATGTTGTTTTCTTCTACTCTCACTTCCATCCTTTGTAGAAGATGATTGTCTGGTTGCTGTTTATTTCCCAGGTTCATTCTGAAGCTTTTTCATCAGGTGATGTCCTTTTCCTTCCCCCTGGGGGCTTCCTAAGCTCAGTTTCCAGTTGTGACCTGGGCTGTGTGAGAACAACTGCTCAGACTCCAGGAGAGCTCTGGTCTCTTCACATTGGTGTTGGAGGGCCAGAATTGGAGACCAAGCTACAAGAGCCCACTGATTCCCTGCTAAACCCTGTCCTTCCTTAAATGAGGTGTTTAAAATCCATTTTGACATGTGTGTAGTGTTTCTGTAGATCAAACTGACTTCCTGCACTTGATTCTGAAGTCACTGGCAAATGCAAGCTTGATCCAAAGGGGTGGCTGGGGAGAGCTGCTGGCACCAGGGCTGGGGCTGCTCTGCTCAGGGGGCTGTGGCACCTCAGAAATCTGAGAGTCCCATGGCCTTTCCATTGTCCCTTCCCTCAAGGTGAGAAGCCTCACCTCTGGAGGGGAGGAGATCAAACTCCAGTGGAGCAGGAGGAACTATTTTACATGTGGAGCATTGGTGCTCCACAGTGGGCACAGCCCGGGGCTGCATGGGGTGTCATGGAGTGAGGAGCAAACTCAGGCTGAGGCCTGGGAGGTGTTAAAAACATTTCAGGCTCTGTTCTGATGGTGGAGGATGTAAAGGCTGCATGGTGTGAAGGCAGTGCCAGGGTTTGTTCTCTCTCACTGGTGTTCAATAGAATTTCCCAGTTACTTGACCTGTGGCACTTGCCGCTCTCAAAAATAAATACATAAAGAGGTATTAGATAACAAAAAGCAAGAGATTGGAACATCAGCTTCTGCCACCCAGAGCTAGAGAGCACAGTCAAGCATTGGGTTCCCAAATCACTTTACATAGCATGAAGGCACAGCCCCTCAAGGTCTTTGTGAACTCCAGAATTTGTGTTGGTTGATGCCTGAATGTGAGGTGAGAGGGAGCAACCTACTGCTTGTGCTGCTCTTTTTTTGCTTTTCTGGAGGAATGTAGGGTCATCTGGCACTGGATGGCTGGCCCTGTCCCTTTTTGGCCCCCTTTGGATGCCCTGTGTGACACGTGCCCTGTGGAGGGACAGCAAGTGGCTGTAAGAGGAGTCAGAGGCATGGCAGTGGCCCAGCAGTGCCAGGTGGCTGTTGGTGGCAGAGGTGCCACTTGGTCACGTTGCAGAGCTCAAAACCATCCCTTATTTCTCATTGTTGACCATTCCAAGTCACTTTAGAGCTGCATTTTAGGAGCAATTGCATTAAAAGAATCGCGGTGTCAATTCTTTGGTTTCCTCTTGCCTGTGTTCTGGTGGTGGGTGCTGGCAGGGTGATAGTGGTGACAGGGTGTCCAGGGCTGGCAGGGTGACAGCAGCACTGCCCCAAGAATTCCTGGAAGCTGCTGCCTGCAGGAACCTGCCCAGCATTGCACCACGGAGGGACTGGGGGCAGACACTCAGTGTGGCCAGCCTGGGGTCTGTGAATGCACTGTGTGCCCAGTGCCTGGGACTGTGCCACCAGCCTGAGGCAGCTGCTGCAGAGCCAAAACTCTCTGTGGGCATTCACAGTGGCAAAAAATCACCTGGAGGGGCATCTGAGCCTCCTCTGCTGCCAGCTCAGTGCTGCTCCATGGCTGGCATTGGCTGTGTAGTGCTGCTGCCAGGAGTGTGGAGACAAGGAGCAGCAAGGGCTGCCCTCCAGGAGCAGTTTGTGCTTCCCTTTCTTGTGTGAGTGCTCCCCAGGAGCCCTGCTCTGGTGGGATCTCTGCTCTGTGCTCCTGGGCATTCCCTGCTCCAGGGTCACCCTGCAGTCACGCTCCATCCCAGGCACTGAGTGCCAGGGCTCTGCCAGCCCCAGGGATGGGGAAGTGGCAGCTTTTCCAATAAAGTGGTTTTTTTTTTTTTCTCTGGAGCTGGTGAGCACCACGTGCTGCCAGCCTGGCCAGGAGTGGGAGCCAGCCAGGGCAGCCCCAAACAGCCCCAACATGCACCCAGATCCTGAGGCTGTGCCCCAGAGGGTCTGGGGGGAGTGAGATCCCTTGTCCTCACCCCTGCAGAGAGTGGATCCTGGACTCCTGCTCCCAGCCCCTTGGGAATTCAAGTAATTTGCTGGGGCGACAGGGTCAAAACCAGCCCAGACCTTCTGGAAGAACAAAAAGCAGAAATTGCATTAAGTAAATTAAAACTGTCTACTACTGAGCAGCTCGCTGCAGACAAGGGAGAATATGCAAAAAGCTCTGTTTGAAACCTACTAAATATTACCATGTGCTGTTTATAGGAAACAAATGGGGAAAGGCATCTGCATCAATAAACCCCAACGTGGCTGGGCTTGGACTGAAGCCTTTCCACGGCTCTGGGTTATTGAATACCCGTGGCTTTCATGTGGTGCCAGCCCTGACCCCTGACACATACCGCGGAGGGGAAAGTTGACTTGTGGGAATAATAGACATTCCTAGGGAGCCATTTAACCTGGCAGGAAAAGAGGCAACTTCCAGCCTCTCACATCCCTGCGTGATATTGGAGATGACAATAGCAACAAGTCAAGGGGGAAACAGGGGATGTGGGCTGGGAGTGGTGCTGGGGAGCGATGCTGCAGGACCCCGGTGCCTGGGGTGAGCCCCCATCCAGCCCCGTGTGCCCTCACCAGCCTGGGCACCCCACAATGGCATCAGCCACAGCACCGTGTCCCAAAACACGTCCCAGGCTCCCACAGCAGCAGGATGCAGGAGCTTTGGTTGCTGCAGTGCCTGTGGAGGTGGAAGGAGCTTTCCAGCCCTTGTCCCCCTCCTGCAGGAAAGTGGGACATTGGCTGGTGTCCTGATGGAGCACACTGGCAGGAGCTGAAGGTCAGTGTGTGACTCACAGGGCCCAGGGTGAGGGTTTAAACCAGTTCATGTCCCCAGCGTGGGGACAACCTGGCCAGTGTTGGCAAACCTGGACAACCTGGCTGGTGGCAGCCCCAGCCCCACTCCCCACTCTTGCACCAGCCATGAGCAGGTGATCCCTTCTTTGCTCTCCAGTGGGAAGCAGAGCTCCCAGCCCCCCTCATGTCACCCAAAACAGGGTGGGTGCCATCCCTGGGCACTGCCCACACCCCACAAAGCAGCACTTGCTGAGGGGACAGGGATGGTGCCAGGAGAGGATCCTGGAGGGGACAAGAGAATCTCTCTGGGAAAGGAGCATTTCCGGGCTGGTGTCCTCACTGCCAGGGCAGCTCCCACAGCTTTCAGCCAGATGTGCTTGGCCAGGGTGCTGGGCACTCGCTGGGGATGCAGAGGATGTTTCACCCACCCTTGTGCACCAGGATGGGGCCTGTTGGCAGGGCTGGCACAGTGCCCGTGGCCTCAGGCAGCCAAGGTGAGGGTGGAGCCAGCAGGGACAGGCAGGTACCATCCCCTCAGGGGGCTCTGTCCCTGTGTCCTAAGCACCTGCAGCTGTGGGATACTCGGGGTGTGGGTTCCACTCAGGTGTGGATCCAGCTCCCCCCAGATGCCCAGCCTGGCCGAGTATCTCCCCGTGCCTGCCTGGCACCACATGGGCACCAAACCCATGAGAACCTGTTCTCTGGCTGGTAACGATCTGTGAGTTTGGGTACCTGGATGTTTTTATAACCCCTCCTGGGCCCCTGGGCCGGCTGCAGCACGTGCTTGGCTACCCTGGCAGCGCAGGCAGCTGACAAAATCCTCTCTCAAGGCACGGCCACGCTGCACGCCCCTGCCCTGGCCCAAACGCTGTTTCCAAAGCTGGGAATGCCTCTGGCAGCAGCGCCGGGTCAGGGCAGCCCTTTGGCGATGCTCCTTGGCGTCCTCCCTCCCGCAGCATCCCTTGCCAGGGCGAGGAAGAGGAGGAGGCGTCTGCAGTTCCTCCCTCGGGTCAGAGGACACAGGAGCAGCCCCGGCAGCGCTGCTCGGAGCCGAGCCACATTCTGGTGGCGTTTGGTATTTGGGGGGACGGGAAGGAAGCTCCATTGTTCCTCTTTTATTGTTTCGCGTTTCCTAAGCGGGATCGGCACCCTCCTCCCACGCTCTGCCCGGCTGCGGGGCGGATCCAGCCCTGCGAAAGCCAACCCTGCTGAGTGCCAAGGGAAACGCGGCGACAAAATCGTCCCTGCTGCAGCACAGACACGTGCAGGGACGGCCAGCGGCTGTGGCAGGGACAGGACCCATCTCAGTGCCCTCCTGCCCTGCTCAGGTCCGTGCTCCCGGGTCTCCGTTGGTGCTTCTTGTGCTGAATGTGGCCATGCAGCTCACAACAGCCCCTTATTTTCTGCTCTTCACCCTGATTTGTGCCCATGTCCTGGGAGTTCCTGCAGTGCAGCTCCCAGACCCTCTGGTGCAGCAATTTCCTGGCTGTGAGCTTGGATTTTTATCTCAGGGAGGAGCTGGGAACCATCCTTTGGTGCGTTTTGGATCTGCGCCCACATAAAACCCCCATCCTTGTCCTGGGGAGGATTCCCAGAACCTTCCAGCCTTTTCCATGTCAAACACTCCGGAGGCACCACACTGAAGGCTTTAATTAGTTGTTAACATCCATTTTTTGCCTGTTTTTTGGGTTCAGTTCTGTGCAGTTTGTAGAACACTTCAGTCAGATTTTTACTCCAAGGCTCTCAAAATATTTTAAGCATTGGGCTCACTCAGCACCCCAAAATCTCTGTCCCATGGGGTGGGTTCTGCTCCAGCATCCCAGGGCTGGCTTTGTGGAGTGTCCCAGGGCAGGTGATGGGGACCAGGGTGTGAAGCAGGGAGGGCTTTGGGACAGGACCAGTGAGGAACCACAGGAGTGGAGAAAACCTGGGGAAAACTGTGAAAAACTGTGGAAAACTATGAAGGGGTGACCCAGTTGCAAGGAAGAAGGGTGACACTGGCCACGCCACCATTCCCAGCCCCATGGCATGACCCAGTGAGCACACTGCTGCTCTCCCTGTGTGGGACAGTCCATACCTCATTCACCCCACACCCCCAAACCCCAATAATTCCAACCACCAGCAGCACCTCCATTCCCTTCTGGAAGCCACCCCCAGCTGCTGGTGGTGCAGGATGTGGCACAGGGACACGGTGTCCACCCAAAACTGCTGCAGTGCCCGTGGGATGGGAACAGCTCAGGCACCAGCTCTGCACCATAAACCCCAAAACCATGATCTCACTGAGCCCCAGGAACCCCAGGGCAGCAGGGCAGTGCTGCTCCAGCCTTCCTGCATTTCCACAGGAGAATTCCCATTTTTCAGGACGCAGAGCCCAGCACGGTGGGTTTGCCCAGAGGAAGCTGCTGGTGCTGAGCAGTCTTGGCCCACAACGAGAGCCAGGCAGGAATTTCGATGAGAAATGTTTGTTTTCTTTTAAAATAGTTTTAATTGTGGCTTCCTAGGAAGGGAGCCTCTGGAATGATTGCTCTTTCCCTGAGCCTGTGGTGAATGAGGGGTTTGGGGCTGAATTGCTGGCAAATGCAGGTTTGATATAATTTTGTCTCTCTATTTCTTATGGTGTAGATAAATTGCACCAAGAAAAATAGGATTAAAAACAATCTACAATGAATTATGTGGAAATGGGGAGAGAAAAAGGAAGGGAGGAAAAAGTCAGGAATGCAAGGGGGTAAGGGACACTCCCAAGCTGAGTCACCAGGCACAGAGAGGATCCCCTTACTAAATTTAGCCTCAGATTGGATCAATGGATTAAGTCTAAAGGATTTACCAACACTTAATCATAACAATACCTCATTAACACAGCAATTACAGCACTTGATCAATTGAATAATTTAACTCGTACAGAATGGCTCAAATGAGATTTTCTATAACCATCAGTCCAACTGAATTATAAATCTAAAGTAGCAACATCAGTAACGTGCACACACATGGACATAAAGAGCCTGCACAAAGGAACAGACCTGGGAGAAATTCCCCTCCAGTTCAGCAAAATACTCACATTGATTGATGCATCTTCTCAAGGGTGGAAGGGAGAGCCCCGTGGGGTGGGGGTGTCAGCCCAGGCTCCATCATCATCATCATCATCATCATCATTGGTCCTCTGGGTGTCACAGGATGGGCTCCAAGAGGAATTCTGCTCTGAGGGAGATCCTGGCACAGCTGCTGCAGCCCAGGAGAGCTCAAAGTGGTCACTCAGGACCACTGGCTGCAGGGTTGTGAGATGACTGATTTCAGGCATCAGTGGATTCCCACCCTAGGCACAATCCTAATTGGTAGCTACGGAAATTTTCCTCCAAGTGTCCGATAGCTAAAATATGATTCCACTCAGGCTGTTTTTCAGCAGAAAAATGAAGTCTTGAGGCTGTTTGTGAGAGAAAACAGGAGCTCCTGAGAGATCAGGAATTCTGGTAGCAGAGTGGGTTTTTCATATGCTCAAGGGGAGCCACCTGCCCAGAAAACATTAATTAAAATGGACACCTAATGAGCCAGGCTGTCCCTGATCCCATCCTGCCCCCAACCCTGATCCCATCCCCAACCCCATCCTGTCCCTGCCATGGCAAGTGGCTCACCACAAGCAGGGCTGAACCAGATGCCTGGATGACCAGAGATGGCTGCAGACAAGACTTCCAAACAGTCCAGTTAATAGAGAAATGAGAAAACAATTTGAAAATTTAAAACCAATCCCCTCCCAGGATGGAGCAAAGCCCCAGACGTTCCTTGCAGCCCCAGGATCCCGTTGGCTTCTCCCTGCCCATCCCACAGACACACAGGAGCTGACTCGGGGAAAGTGCTCGCCAGAACAATGTCTCTTTTTACAGCAAAAAAATATTGATTTTATTTTAATTACTGCTAGCGCTGACATCCAAGAGCTCAGGGAGAAGTTGCCAGGCACTGGGCTGGCTGTGCCCTGGGCTGTGGCTCCTTGTCCCTGTCCCATGGCAGGCACAGAGCCCCCCACAGCTGCCCGCGTGCCCCGGCTGGAGCCAGAGCCTGCCCGGGGCTGGGAGCAGCACTGTGGCCTCTTGCCCAAGCTCTGGGCCAGGGCTGTCACTGCTCCCCAGGCTGGAGCCATTGCTGGGAAGGCTCTTGAGCAAGATGCCACCGAGGAGCTGGAGGGTGTTCCCTGCCAAGGGGAGAAATCCAGCGGCTTCCTCGAGCATGGAACACTGGAGTGACCTGGTGGGACCTCTGCTCACCTCGTGCTGAGGAGCCTGGAGGGGACACAAAGGCAATGGGGCTGTCCTGGCCTCCTGCAGCCCCCCAGACGCCCCCAGAGCTCCCACATCCCTTCACTCCAGGGTTCAGCATCCCCCTGTCCCACACTCCTGCACCCTCCAGGGTTCAGCATCCCTCTGTCCCACACTCCTGCATCCCCCAGGGTCCAGCATCCCTCTGTCCCACACTCCTGCATCCCACAGGGTCCAGCATCCCTCTGTCCCACACTCCTGCATCCCACAGGGTCCAGCATCCCTCTGTCCCACACTCCTGCATCCCACAGGGTTCAGCATCCCCCTGTCCCACACTCCTGCACCCCTCAGGCTCTGCATCCCCCTGTCCCACACTCCTGCATCCCCCAGGGTTCAGCATCCCCCTGTCCCACACTCCTGCATCCCCCAGGGTTCAGCATCCCTCTGTCCCACACTCCTGCATCCCCCAGGGTTCAGCATCCCTCTGTCCCACACTCCTGCATCCCCCAGGGTTCAGCATCCCTCTGTCCCACACTCCTGCACCCCTCAGGCTCTGCATCCCGCCTGGGCAGGGCACAGAGCCCGTGCTGTGGGTGCTGCTGGCTGGGAGCTGGGGAACCGAGCGTTAACCGGGGCATTCCGGGGAGCAGAGCCCCAGGAATGAGGAAGTCGGAGCGGGTACCGGAGTGGAAAGGGCTTGGCAGGGGCTGTGGAAAATGGAGGCCCAGAGAAATGTGACAGCAGGCTGGCCTGGCCGGCAGTACCACACAGGCGTAGTTAAGCCTTCAAGCCTGCCATTGTTCTCCCCTAATTATTCCCACTCCCTGAGTATTACACCCCATAATTCAGGAAAGCTGAGTAATGGAAGAAACAACAGCAATTTTAATCTCTCAGTACCGGTGGTCTCCACCAAAAAAATGCTTTCAAGAGCTCTGCGGTTGCGACTTCCTCGGTTTGGTGGGCAGTGCAGGGGAGGGGGAGCACCGGCCTGAGGTGCTCAGCTGAGCCCAGGGCCGAGGAGGCCAGCGGGGATGGCACCAGGACTTGCTCCAGGTGATGGGAGGCGATGGGACAGGAACGTGCTGGATGCTGGGAGCTTCCCCACCAGGTGCCACCTGAGCCCCGTGCTGGCAGCTGGGGCGGCTCCAGCTGGGGACAGCCCCTTGTCCCCTGACCAAGGTCACCTGGTGTCCCTGGGCACCTTGGAGGAGCAGAGCTGGGCAAAGCACTCTCACTGCTGACACTGTGTCTTCTGTTCTCAGTTAAACACACAGAACTGGGCATCAGTTTTTGGTCAAAACATGTTTTCCTCCCTGGGAACTGGCTTTCAGGAAAGGAAATTCTGAACTCTCTAGAAATGCTTTTTGACAAAAGCCACTGCGGGTTTGTTCCCTAAGGAGCCAGCTCTGTGTAAACACATTCCCTCTCCTGAAAGGAATGAGACCAGGAGTCAGCACCAGGGTGCTCTGGGGGCCCCAATATGGGCAGGAGGGACCCCCAGCCCTGTCTGTGCCCTTCTGCCCACTCCAGCACCCCTGGCCAAGGCCAAGCACCTGCACTGTCTCGCCAGCCCTGTTCCCACTGTGCCTCTGAATAATGTGATTGGTGGGTCAAAATGAGCCTTTGTCTGATTTAGCATCACCTGCTCGCCAGATCTTGGGGAGCAGGAGGAGGAGGATGGGCAGCAATGCCCTCAATGTGGCCAGAACAGATGCACTGAGCTGGGACCAGGCATCTCTGGGGAGCAACTCGAGGCCAGGGTGTCTGCCAGCCTTCATCTATCTTTCCATCCCTCTATCCCTCACTCCTCAGCTCTGAGATGCAGTAAAAACACCAAAATAAGCACAGATCTGCCCTGCCCCAGCCGCTGTAGGCACAGCACTCACCTGCTGTAAACCACCACGACCGTCTTCCCTGCTCTTGGAAGTTTTGGCAATAGCAATGCTCACTGGAACAGTGAGGTGACAGAGCCAGGCAAGGACCTGGCACGCTGGGGAGCCCTTCAGGGCCATGCAGGGACTGTGCTGGAGCCAAGGGGACAGAGCCAGTGGTTTTGGGCCACAGCTCAGCATCACCTCCAGCAGCTGCTCTGCTGCCTGCAGCGTGCTCAGGTCTCTGACATTCAGCACAACAACGGGAGGTTCTCGGGTTGCTGTTGTTAATTGCTGCCCTGAGATGTGCAGGATGTCTCTGCCTCAGCCCACACAACTGAAGAACGAGTCTGGGCTCTTCACTTTTTGCTCTTGAGGTTGTTTATTAATTCTTATCTATAAAATTTTCTTTCTTCCCAGCCGAGGTCTGCTCAGCAGGGCAGCCACAGGCACTGTGACCGCCCCAAGGGTGGTGTTGTCCTTTTATAATACAAACCTCATATAACATATTTACACTTAATTCCCAATACCCATCACCTGTGTTAGACAGTGCACTTCTACTCTAAACCAATCCCAAAGTGCCAACATCACTGCAGAAAATGGAGAACAAGAAGAAGAAGGAGAAAGGCTGGACACGCCCAGGTCCCTCCATCTTGTCCCCATAACCCCCATACCAAAAATCCTAAAATCTACATTTTCACCCTGTGATCATTTTGTTATTACACTATTCAAACCTGTGTGGCTTTCAGGCCCTCATACAAAGCTGGTAACTTGCTCCAGGGGTCAAAATCAAATCCCCAGGTGCTCTGGGCTGTGTGCCAGGGTCTCTGAGCCCCCTGGTGGGGTCCTTGGACACTCTGGACACCCAGAGGGATGCACTGAGTTCCGACAGGAGGTCACATCCCTCACCCCAGGTACAAACTGGGGCGATGTCACTGCCACCCTGGTGGCCACATGGCCACCAGCCCTAGGGGACAGATCCCCCCACTGCCACCCCTTAGGGCTGACCCTAACAATGTGCAGCTCAAGCTGCCCCATGTCCCCAAACTGTTTTGGGGCAGTGTTTGAGAGCTGCTGTGGGGCAACATCGACTGCTGGACAAGGGACGGTGCAGGGGAGCAGGTGACAAAACATAACAAAGGGAAATGGAGTGATAAAGTAATATTATGCTGTGATGTCATCCTCATCGACATAAATTAAATAGAGAATAGTGTGTATTATAACGGGGACATTATTATATAGAGAATAGAGATGATATAGATAATTTATATGTTCTATATATTATATAGAGAAATTATATCGAGAATAATTTATATATTATAACCTATAATTATATAGAGAATAGAGAATTATAATATATATTATACAGAGAATAGTGTGTATTATAATGCATAACAAAAGAAAGAAAAAATAACCAAAATTGGATTTATACTTAATGAGGAGATACTATAAAAATATCTTGTCCTAGCTCCCATTTGCAAAAGTATTTTTCAGCTGGAGGGATATCTATTAATTTTTTCTCTTTTCTTTCTTTCTTAAAAAAATAATAATCTTCATACATACAAAGGCTCAGACTGTTACTATTGTTAACCTCTGGAATCAAAACGCTCCAACCTGTTTTGTTTGGTGTTCGGAGGGTTTATTTGGATGCATTTCCCGAAGTGTCCCCGAGCGCTGCCCTTGGTCACATCCCGCCAGCCCCGGAGGTGACCGAGGGGACAGGCGGGGTGGGGCGGGGTGGCCCAAGGTGACGGTGGCGGTGGGAGCCGCGCCTGTGTGGTCTGAGCCATCTGGATGCACTTACAGCAACGCCGCAGCAATTGCGGGGAGATCAAAACTCTTCAGGCCAACCTTGATTCCCGGTGCATTTTTTGCATTTTTGAGGACTCGAGTCTATAACCTGACAGCGGGAGGGGTGCTGCCTGCGCAGCCCTGGAGCTCTCCACGCCAGACTCTGGGAGTGATGCCTGGGGCCAGGCTCTGGGAGCGATGCCTGGGCTGCCCCAGCATCACTTCAAGACCCCTGGGAATGACCCTGGCCAAAGGGTTTTGTGTTCTTTGTCCACACCCAGCGCTCAGAGCAGGCACTGCCTCTGCTGGGGGCTCAAATCCCTGAGCAGGGCCCTGCTGAGCCCCTGCTGCACCCCAGGGCTGCTGCTCACAGGGGCAGGAGGGGCCATTCCAGGTGTCCCCATCCCTGGGGAGATGCCAAGAAGCAAATGACACCCCTGGCTTAGAGAACAACACAGTCCCATCCATCCCCACCTCCCTCCTGGGGCTTCCCATCCCCTCTGGAGCTCAGATGGGGAAACTTGTGCCAGCACCCAACACGAGGCGTGAAAGGTTTGAGATTGTGACAGCTTTGGTTGGCTTAAGCTGTGCTGCTGTCACCTCATTGCTGTGCCTGGGGACGTCCTGGTGACAGCCACGGGGAGTGGCTCGGGCACTGGTGCTGTGCTGGAGTCCACTGTCACCTCTGAAACAGAGCATGCCCTGCACCTGGCATGAAATCCATGGGGAGGGAGGCTCTGTCCCTGCAGCCTGTGTCCCTGCAGCACTGTGACAGCGTGGCCCTGAGAGGTGGCAGCCCTGGTAATTAATCATTAGCTCAGCCCTTATGCCCTTCCAGGACAATGGAGAGGGCACAGGGGTGTCACAGGGGACACAGGGGTCTCATAGGGGGCACAGGGGTGTCAGAGGCAGCATGAGGGTGTCAGAGGAAACACAGGAGTGTCACAGAGGGCACAGGGATGTCAGAAGGGACACAGGGGTCTCACAGGGGGCCCAGGGCAGGCAGGTCCTGCTCCCATGCCAGTCCTGACTGACTGCTTCACTCATTAGCAGGAGTGGGGCCGTTTGGCTTTTCCCTTCTCCTCCTGGAAAGGGGCCACTTACTGTTTTACAACTAAAATAACAAATTATTTCATAGAGGCTGGAGCTGCTGGGAGCTCTTGGGCCATGGTGCTGCACTGGGGCAGGCACAGACCCCAGGCCCCCTCCCTGGTGCTGTCACAAGCCACATCCCAGGGTCCCCAAGATGGGCCCATGTGGAGCTCACAGCTCACCCCAGCATGGACAAAGGGGGCACAAGGGATGGAGAATGAGAAAAAGGAGCAGCAGGGCAGCATGTGGCAAGTCCCCATGGTTGTCTGTCCCTGGTGATGCTCATCCCTCCATGGGGACACCAACCCAGGGGCCCTCAGCCCTGCATTCAGCTCTCCAGGGGGAGCAGGAGGCTCTGTGCTGCAGCAGCCCCAGCCCCCCAGGATGGCACCTGCATCCTGTGGCAGTTCCACATCCCAGCACTTGGCTTCCTCTGGGAAAGGGATGCTGAGCTGTGCCCCAGCTTCCTCTCCCGGGGAAGGCCATGGGAACCAGCCCTGGTGCCCGCTCCCTGCCCTGCCCTGGCACTGCTCACACTCTCCTGGCCCTGCAGATGGATCTGAGGCTGCCTCAGGATGCAGCACCACCAAACAGGGCCCCCAGACCCCCTCCCCAGGGTGACTTGCTGACAGCCCCAACAATAGAGCAGCTGATAAAGCCCTGCAGCCACGCGTGCCCTTCCCTGCCCCAGTGCCCACTGTGGCCCCGGTGCCAGCCGGGTGCTGGGGGCTGGATGGGGGCTGGAGGAGCTGGGCTGGGGGTGTCAGGAGCCTGGAGCCCACCAAGACCTGAGCTGATGCCTCTGCTCTGCCAGCCTGACCTCCTCAGAGAATGACCCCCATAAAATGAAGCAGCAGCTGTTTGGTGGATAATAAAATGTTTTGGGGTTTTGTTCTTTTTCTGTTTTACAACTGGTTTACTGCCTGGACGTTTCAGAAGGGCAGCAAACCTCCTTTGTGTGCTCTGGGCAGCTCCCAGACAGGCTGCAGGACCCTCATGCCATGGGATGGGTCCCCAGTAGCCAGGGGAGCACCCACCCCAGCCACCAGTGCAGGAATGGCACAGGGAGGGGGGACACAGACTGGGAGGGTGACAGCAGCTGGGCGAGCCTGCTCCTGCCAGCTCCTTTCTTGAAGCAGCTCCTTTCAGAGACAGCTGGGTGCTGTGGGGTCAGCCCAGCTCCACACTGGAGCAGCCCCCAGGACCCAGGGACTCCATTCATCCCCCAGCTCTGGAGGCAGATTTACTAGCTCATAGCCAGGGGTGTTTATGGTGGGCTGGAATGTGCGTCCCCAGCACGTGATGAATTTACAACGTGCCAACGAGTGGATTTATTCCAACCCCACTGTCAGTGAATTAATCACAGCAGCCACGGGGAGGCTGGAGGTGCAGGTGGGGAGAGATGCCCAGGGAGGGGGGTGTTGGGGGCACGTGGGGGCATCACAGGGACGGTCCTGCCTCTGGTTGTGTTGAGCTGTGATGAGCTCCGGGGCTGCTGCATCCCCTCCAGCGCTCCTGGGAAGTGCCAGCAGCCTCCAGGGCTGCCCTGGGGAGAGATTTAAACTTCAGCTTCCAATTCCACGTGCCATTTCCAAACAGAGGTCCAGGGGCCGCCAGCTACCACCTGGGCTGGTGCTCTGCAGACAAGGGAGCCCTGGAAACCGTAGGTGAGTGCAGTTTTTCCATGCATATGTATATAGAAGCAGAGTCAGCTGCCAAAGTAAATACAACCCTTCCCTTTCCAAAAATGTCCTCCAGGAATTGTAAAGGATCCTGGAGCAAGAATTCTGTCTCAGATCTTTTTTTTTTTTTTTTTTTTTTTTTGCTTTCTGCTGGGGGAAGTGTGTAAACTTGCTCGGATTCAGCCCCAGCAAAGGCAACGTGAGAGTGTTTTTTTATGGTGTGCACCAAAGGTGCTGGGAGCCGGAGCCACCATGTGTACCCGGGGCAGGGCTCACGCAGGAAAACAATCCCAGTAAAGAGCTTTACAGCCACCGAGGAATGTGGAACCTCCACCAGCCCCGGCCGAGCCTTGCAAAGCTAATTGCTTTGGGATTTGCTCTTTGGGGGGGTTGAGTCTCCATGGTTGCTGCCTCAAAGGGTCCCAGCTGCCCTTGCGGTTCATTAGGATGCTGAGCGGGGAACTGGAGATGCTTTTAGGAGGCTGCAGCGGTTGTGGGGTAAGGGAAGGAGCCCTGCGGTTCCCAGCTGCAGCCCTGCCTTCTCCCGTTACAGCCGGGGACCCTTCCTGTCCCGGCGGGGTCGGCGGTGGCAGCCGGAGGTGGCACTGATGTCCCCAGAGCGGCTGAGCCGGGCGCCGTCCCTATCCCCAGCGGGACAATTCCCTTCAATCGGACCCATCCCGGGCTGATTCCTCGGGAAGACACACAGGGATGTTTTCTGAGGCTGATGCATCCTCGTGTGTCCCCACTGAGGGCCGCAGTGGCTGATGGTGGCGTGGTGCTGCCCCCGCGGCCACCGCAGCCCGTCCAGGCCCCGTCTGCTCGCGTGTTTTCTTAACTGATCTTTTCTTGCTCATTTAAGTGACTTTGGAAAATGGGATTTTGGCTCTTAAATCGTTCAGGGGCTTTTGAAAATTTGACTCTAAATACTTTCCGAAGTGCATTTGTATGAAGTAATTCTCTCCAACCTCCCACAGTGGTAGTCAGATTGCATTTAATCCATCACTGAATGTTCCCGAAGGCTGGGATCTGGCACCATGCTCCACACGGAGCCGTGGCTCACCCTGCTCTGTGCTGACACTGCCACTCCCTGCCTGGTGTCCTCCTGCCCGGGCCACCTCTCACCTGCACGTCACTGCTGGCACAGCAGGGTGATGTCCCCAACCCCTTGTCTGTCCTTGTCACTCCATGGCAGCACCCCGAGTGGGCACAGCAGCACAGCCCAGCTCTGCTCGGCACTGCCAGCCCAGCTCCTGGCCCCCTCCCACCCACCCCCATGGCACATTTTCCCACTGAGCACCAAGGGCTCGTTTTCTGAGCACAATTATCCATCTTTGTGGAAACGTGGAAACGATATTCCAGCGCACGGGGCTGATTCGATTATGTCCGTGACCCACCGAAATTGAGTTAAGGCATTTTTCAGCCCCAGATTGAATTATGTCTCCTCCCCCTCTCTTGTTCCTCCTGTGCAGAGCAGCTGCATGGCTGGGATGGGGATTTTGGGAGGCACCCTGATGTGCAGCAATGCCCAGGGGTGCTGTGGCACCGGAGCTCTCAGTGGTTCAGTGTGGCCCTGGCAGGGCCAGCACAAGGCTGGGGACACCGTGGAGCCCTGGCACAGCAGTGGCTGCAGAGCTGCCAGGAGATACAGGCAGCAGAGCCACTAAATCCCACTCTAAGCCTGGCTTCCCTCTCCTGCTGGGAAGGAGAGCCATCAGCAGTGGCTCAGCACAGTGCTGAGAGGCATCAGTTGTTTAGCTCAAATAAATAAATACATTTTAAGTTGGATGAGTTACTCAGAGTTATGGCACTGGGTGAGTTGTTCTCTTTCCTCGCTCGGCTTGGGATTGCTGCAGCATCAGGCTGTGAGATGTGAGCTCACACCTGGATATCTTTTGGGCTGGAATAGAGTTAATTTCACAGACTTTTCCCCAACAGCTGGTACAGAGCTGGGTTTTACCTTTAGTATAAGAATATTGAGGGTCGGGTGTTGCTTGGTAATGTTTATTCAAGTCCTACGTATTTTTCAGTTCCTTGTTCTCTTCAGTTCCTTGTTCTCTGCCAGTCAGCAGGTGCACCAGCACCCAAACCAGAGCATCAGGGGTCTGCAGTCAGAAGCAGCTGTAACTCCACAAGATCTAAAAGAAAAGAAAGAACCCAGTGAGGGATTAGAAGACCCCAGAGCAAAAATGACCATTGCTGGGCAGCAGGAAGAAGGCTGTGCATGGCCAGGAGCAGCCAGAGTGGCACAGCACAGCCAAGGTGGCATGGCCAGGGTGCAGCCCAGGCTCCATCCTGGGGAGGGGACAGGCCTGGGGAGGAAGGAGCCAGCACCGGAGCGATGACAGGCAGCAGGGGCCGGCACCGAGCGAGGCTGCAGCCCATGGTTTGCTCTGTGGGACAGAGGAATGTCTGTGCTGGCAAATGAGCCTCTGAGCAGAGGAAATGCTTTGCCAGTGAGAGCTCTGGTTAAACAAGGCTGGTTCATTTCTGCGGGAGCTGCCGTGCCAACGGAGGCCCCTGCGTGCTCTGCCCCGTGCCCGGGTGCTGCAGGTGGGACAAGGACGTGGGCAGGAGAGCCAGAACACTGTGGTCGAGGAGCTGAGGTGGTGGCACAGCAGCTGCTGCCAGCAGCCACCCCGCTGGGGCTGCGGTCCCCGAGCAGTCACCGTGTGCTCAGCCGGGCTCAGCCCTGGGGCTGCCCTGAGCTGCTTACCCTGCCGTGGGGACTGCGGTGAAGGATGGACCCCCAGCCCTGCCTGCTCAGGGCACGGAGGGGACCCCAGCCCCATCCAGGGCACAGCACATCAGCATTCCTGGGAGCAGGGTCCGGCCCCACGGCGGCTGCTCTCCGGGGGAAGGCATTGAGGGGGGATTAGCTGTCTGATGCCCCCCTTGCTCAGGCGCTTAATACAGAAAACAAACACCCTTGTGCACCCAGCGGCCTCCATCCCGACGGGCTTTCTCCGTGCCCGTTGCCTGAGCAACCCTAATCTGCCTCCCGGGGCACACCGGGGCCCTGCACCCCCGCACCCCGGAGCTGCGGCAGCGCCGGCGGTGTCCCCGCGGTGTCCCCGCGGTGTCCCGGCTGTGTCCCCGCGGTGTCCCCGCGGTGTCCCGGCGCTGTCCCGGCTGTGCCTGGCACGCGGCTGCCAGCG
Organism: Agelaius tricolor; assembly: GCF_023055355.1. Lineage (NCBI taxonomy): Eukaryota > Metazoa > Chordata > Aves > Passeriformes > Icteridae > Agelaius > Agelaius tricolor. The sequence continues at coordinate 3,164,028 of NW_027269296.1, read as the reverse complement.
GGATGCCCACGGCTCCTCCGCCCCAGGCATGGGCAGCGCACGGTGCCCGGGACAGGCAGGTGCCGGCACCCCGTTCTCCTGGGGCTGGGGCACCTCTATCCTGGTGTGTGATTTAGAACTGTGCCAAGACACGAGGCAGCAGCAGCACCCGGCTGCACTGGCACCACATTTCCAAACTGTTGTGCCCAGGGTAAGGGGATTTTCAGGGTGGCAGAGCTGCCCCACCACAGAAGTGGGGATCATGTCCTGCTGAGGCCCTGTGTCCACAAAGGACATGGGGTGGGCATGGGGGCAACGCTGCTCCAGCCCTGGGCTGCCAAGAAGGGGAAAGAAGGTTGGAGCCCACTGCACCCCATCCCAGGGGCAGGCAGCACCCAGTCCTGGGGGCTCTGCACATGGAGGGGGCTCTTTTCCCACCCTGTGGCTGCTCGTGCTGGCATCAGCATCCCCGGGGCACAGGGCATCCCTGCTCGGGGGAAGGCAGGCGGGTCTGGGGGCCGTGCCACGGGCCCCCTGTCCCGGGTGGGGTGGCGAGGAGGGGCCGCTGGGGCGGGGGCAGGGGCCGCGCTCTCGGGGTGCGGTGCGCGCAGTCTCCCTCCTGCCCGAGGAACGAGCAGCACGGCCGGGCTGGGACCGCCGAGGGGAGAGAGGAAAAAAAGAGGGAAAAGAGAGAAATCGCAGCACCCGCTCCGGCGCGGCCCCGCTCCGCACCCCCCGCACCTTTGGTCCCGCTCTGCATCCCCCGCACCCCTGATCCCGCTCCGCATCCCTCTCTCCGCATCCCCCGTCCCGCTCCGCATCCCCCCGCGCCCCCGGCCCCGCTCCGCCCTCCCGCCCGCCCCGCTCCGCCCCGCGGGGTGCCCGGCCCGGCCCGGCCCGGCCCGCCGCTCCCGCCAGCGGCCGCCCGTGCCCGCCGCTCCGCTCCGCTCCGCCGCGCCGACGGGAGCTGAGGTAAGGTCCGCGCCGCTCCGCCGGGATGGGCTCAGGGCCCCGCCGCTCCCGGTCCCGCTCCTGGTCCCGCTCGCCTGCGCATCCCGCGGGTTGCGCCGGGCTCGGGCAGGAGTTGATCCCGTGGGTTTCCCAGTCACGAGTCCCGCTGTTCTGGTGCCTTTTCCCCGAGGAACGCTCCAGCCATCCCTCTTCGGGCAGGTCTGAGCCCGCTTTCCTCTACTTTACCTTTTCTCATCCTTTCTCCCTCCTCTGACCCTTCTCGGTCACGTCCCGTTCCCAGCGAATCCTCCCCAGAGCCTCTGCCGTCTCCCAGTGCCCAGCCCTTTCTTTCTGCTGTTAGGAAATGTTTGTGAGAACAAAAGTGTTTTTGGGGAAAGTGCCGTGGCCTTTGGGACAGCCACTGCTGGCACTCACTGCTCCAGCCCTGCCTGGAGTCTCTTCCCCTCCCGCAGCTCCAACATCTGCACCCGGGTACCAGCACCATTCCCGGGTACTGGCACTGTGGTGCCTTCCACAAAAACCTTGGGAAACACCAGGTGCTTATTTTTTTAAGAGTGTTGCTGTTAATTGGCTCCTGAGCTACCAGGTTCTCCAGCTTTGAACATTCCCAATAAGCCAGGAAAGATCCCCCCTGTACGGTAGCCCCAGGCCAGGCAATAACCTACCGGAGATATTTCTCATCTATGGGCAGCTTTGCTATAAGGAACATGTTTAATAAATCATAAGGCCGGTGAATTCCTGGGATTTTTATTGCTTCTGTAAAAATGCAGTTTTGATCCGTCTGCGAGGGATATTGGGAAACAAAGCGGCTCCTTTCAGAGCCGGATCCTACGAATTTAGGACACAGACCTGGCAGCAGGGCTGGTGGCTGGGAGCCCCCTGGGCAGGGGCAGTGCTGTGGTGGGGCTGTCCTGTCCCTGCTCTTTTAGGAACCAACGTAACCTAGGTGCCTGAAGCCCCATCTTGGCTTTCCTCGCCCCTCTGGGGCTCTGGACACAACCGCGTGTGTGGAGCCGAGGCAGCGATGCCAGGGGAAACATCACAGCTGGAAACGCAGCGCGGCTGCACCAGGCTTCCAGTTACATTTTTCCTCCTTGCCCTGTTGCCCAAAGGGAAAAGAAGCAGCAAAACCCAAAGTGCTAAAAAATGGGAGAGGTTCTTGCAGGAAGACTCGCCTGGATTCCGTCAGCCCAGCTGACCCCATCTCCCAGCAGCGGGGCAGTGGATTGTCCCAGCTCCCAGACTGGGCAGAGGAATGGCAATAAAGCAATTTTCTTTGCCTGTTCCAATCTGAAGACTGGGGTTTAGAAGCAGGAGCAGAGCCAAAACGCAAACAGCACACAGAGATGTGAATCCAGCAGCTGTCAGGCGCTCATTGGGATTTTGGAAACCACGAGTGCTGTGGCCAGGGCAGTTGGTTGTGGGTTGAAATAGGTGGTGGAGGTTCTGCCCCACTGCACTGGGCCAAACTGAGAGGCCAGGCTGCCCTTGTCCAAGGAGGCAGCAGTTTGGTGATCGGGATTTGTCCCGTCTCCTGCCATGCCTTTGTTTTAGGCTGTGCAGAGCCCGGCCACAGAGGGGAGGGAGCATTTCTTTGTACAGGGAAGCATTTAAATTCTTTGCAGTGATTCATATATTCCATTCATATGAAACACAGTCCTGCCGAGTGTGAATGGGGACTGAGGGGGGATTTTTTTAAGGCAATAAGCCCTAGAAGTGTCAAAAGTTATTCACACCTTGGTGAAATCAAGGATATTTCTGTCCGTCGCTCTTGGCAGGGGCTCAGCACAGCTCGCCTTGCGTTGGGTTTTTGGTTTCCCACTTGGATACAGAGCAGGGGGAGCACAGGGGAAGTGCTCCCATTCCTTGTGCCCAGTGCTGGAAGATCTCCTGGTGCCAGAGGGGCCTGGCATGGGCTGTGCCCAGGGGTTGTGGCTCAGATTCCCTGGGGTCACACGCCCAGAAAGCCCCAGGGCTGGTGAGCAGCCACCTCTTGGTGAGCCCATGGCTGGGCTGTCCCTCAAGTGACGGTCACCAAGGCTGTGGCCATAGCTACAGACCAGCTGTCCCCATCGGGGCAGAGCCTGCCCTGCTTGCCCTCAGCACAGGGCACAGGAACAGCCCACAGAGGGGCCTTTTTGAGGGGTGCTGGGATCTTGGTGAGGGGCTCCTGGGGTCAGGCATGACCCTGGAGTCACTGTGCTGCTCTGGGGGGCTGCCAAGTCCCTGCTGAGGTGAGTTAGTGTGGGGGGAATCAAATGGAGTGGCTGGGGGCCAAGATGAGGGGGCATCACCCCGATGCCACAAGGTGCCCCAGGTGTGGGGGCAGCAACTGCGGGGAGCTCCTGCCTCTGCTGGCCGCTCCAGGATGCTTTGAACCACTGTAAATCCTCCTCGAAGGAACTGGGAAGACAGTTTTATGGCTGCTGGGGAGGCAGATTAGCAGGGTGTTGTTTTCAGAGCTGATCCATCATGGGATGCCGGCGCTGCGTGGTGCATCCAAGGCTCGGCTGCCGGCGGGAGGTGCAGCCTCTGCTGGGGAGGTGGAGGTGAAACCGCCCGGTTTTAATGCTCTGTCTGCTCCTGGGTCTGTGATGTGAGGGGCAAAACCTCCTCCACGGGCCCTGGGTGCCATGGCCGGGCTCCTCACACTCTGTTACAACAGAGGATCAAGGGGATTTGGGCAGTGGCACCTGCAAAAGGCATTAACCCGGTGGGGAGGGCGTGGGGCTGGTCCCGTCTGTCCCCACACACCCCTCTGTCATTGTCTCCCATTTCATCTTGTCCACAGCCCAGGAAGGAGCAGAGTTTCCATTCCTCTGCACTGAAGAAAATATCTGTGACAATAAAATCTTATAGTTCAGAAGAGGGAGGCATAAAAAGACACCAAATTGAATTTGTCTTCCCTCAGTTTCTCAATCCCACGTTTTTCCTTCTGTGAGAGGGTGCAGGCCATCGACTCTGTTGGGCATGGGCTAGACTCCGAGCATCCCCAGTCCCCCATGCACTTTGTCACAGCTAATTAGAGAGAGTAATTAACTGACTTAACAAAGATGGGGTGGCATTGACACATGCCCATTCCCTCTTTTGCACACGGGGGTTCCCTGTGCAAAAGACACATTGGAGACATTTGGGGAGCAGGGCAGGGTGCTGCTGGAACCTGGCTGTGTCCTGCAGTAATCCAGTGGGATTGGGACCCTCAGGGTGGCTGTGAGGCAGGGCTGACACCCCACACCACTGTCCCCCCAGCTCTCCCCTCCTGCTCAGGGCTCAGCTGCTTCCCTGCGTTGGCGACTTGGACGCCGGCACAGACATAATAAACCGCTTTTCCTTTTCCCCCTGTCACCGGAGCCGCTCCTGAGTCACATCCCTGGCTGCCTGGCTCTTCCCCAGGGCTGTCTGCTCTGGCTGCATAACCCTGCACATCGGCTGCAGACTTCAAAGCAATGGGATCCATCCCGGCCGGGAAGGGCTGCGGGGATGGCAGCGCTCCGGGAAACATCTGCACGGGGCCGGGGGGGCAGGGCTGGCCTGGCTGGTGGGATGTGATTGTGATGCTCTGCTCCCCGAAAGCCTGGCTCACCCCTGGGCATTGCTTGGCCGCCCCAAAGAGATGCAGGAGCTGGACTCTTCACCAAAGTCACGTCCTGCTCTGTTATCCCCTGTTCTTGCAGGAGCATCCCAGGAGCAGGGACCCCACAGCTCCTGATGGCTGCGGCTCTCCTGCAGTGCTCCCAAGCTTGGCTGGGGGCTGCAGGTGGGAGATGGGTCCCAAAAAGGACCAAAGGTGGCAGTGTGAGGGTGTCTGCTGTCCCCTCAGCCCAGTGCTCCCATGGCCTCTGGCCCCAGTGTCAGCTGAGTTCACAGAGTGAAGCTCCAGCTCACAGGCAGAAACAGCAGCCAAAATCTGCAGAGCAGCCAGGTCTGGGCTCTGTGACCTTCCCTGGGGCCGAGCCCGTCCTGCTGGCCCATCTGGAGATGTTTGTCCTCAGAGGCTCTTCCAGGCTCCTCCATCCAGGACAGGGCTTGGCAGGGAGCAGTCAGGGAGGAGGACAACGACTTCAGTGTCCACCTGCTGTGGATGCAGCGGCCGATGCAATGCCTTGCCCAGCTTGGCTGTTTTGCACCAAAAACCTGAGTCCTTATTTCTTTCAGCACTCCCAGCCCAAGTTCTGCCTTCCCCAGGCAGGATGTGGCCCCAGAAACTGCCCCAAACCAGCAGATTTCTGCAGACCTGCTGCACACTGGAGCAGCCTGGCAATGCTGGACCCCTGGGACCTTGCAGTGCTCCTGTGCCTGCCCCACAGAGCTCTGGCTGTCGCTGAGAGCCTCTTTATTGTTCTGGTGGAGGGTTTTGTTTCACTGCTGCCTTCCAAGTTCCCAGGGATCTAAATTCTAAAGCAGGGTCTTGTTAAGAGCCCTGTCCAGATGGGCGAGATGATATTGCCATATCAGATGAGAACTATCCCTGGCTTTATCCACAGACAATGCAGCAGTGGGAGCAAACAAGGATAGAGCCTTTCTTCCGAGGCACATTAGCCAAATAAGAGCCTTCACTTTGTTTTGTGCCGAAACCTAAGGCCTTGAGGCCAGACCACCTCAGGGAACTGCCCCCATCCCTGCAGCCACGTGAGGATTTGCACTTTTCCCCATTTTCCTGGCAGGGCAGGGCAGCAGGTCCTGCCCATCTCGTTGCTGGGGTGTTCCCTGTGCTGTCAGAGTGGTGTCCATGCCCCCAGGGCTGGGAAGGTCTCAGCAGTGCTGCAGGGATTGGGCAGCACTCAGGCCTCTCCTGTCCTTGGATACCACAGGAGGTGGAAGATGCTTTGGTTGTGCCCCATCATTTGTGGGATGGTTGAACCCTCTCAGAGAAGTCAGGGCATCTGAGGCTGCTCCATGCACTCACTTGTGGTGATGCACAAACCCTGTGGCCAATTCACCTGCTTTCAGATTTCATTACAAGACCCAGAATTCAGCCCAGGTTTGTTTTAAGAAGTTACCGGAGGCTGAGAGAGCCTGGGACTGATTTATGGCTTCCCATCAAAATCATGTGGTTTCACCACGAAACTTGGAAGCTCTGGCTGCATTTTTCCTTTGGAGATTTTGGCTTTGCTCCAGGGCTGGGAGTGTGAATCCAGGGTGTGCATCAGGGCTGGAGCATTCGGGTGCTGTGACTGAAATGGAGGAGATATGGATCACCAAGGAGAATATTTAATGTCAGGACAACACAGCCATGTTCTCAGGGAAGCACTGATAAGGCAGTGGGAGGCTTGGCACAGCACAGAGTGCAGCAGGTCCTTTGCTCTCACTGTAGCTTTCATTTCAACACTCAACACTTATCACCCTCGCATCCTGCTCCGTGTCAGCAGCCAGAGCAGCATCTCCTGAGCTGCTGTGCCCGGGCAGGCTGGGAAGTTCCGCTGCCCTCCCTGATGCCCTGCTCTGGACTCACAGGGTGAGCTGCCAGTGCCCACCGGGGTTAAATATGTGGGCTTTTGCCAGAGAAGCATATTTCCACCCTCAAACATGCATTGTCAATGACTGCAGAAAGGTATTTCTCACTGCTGCCTGTACTGTGAGCCAGCGGACAAGAACAAGACGACTTTTATTGCTATTTCTTCATATTTCCTGATATTGCCAGTCTGGCACTCACAACCCACAGGCAGATCCTGACCTGGGCCTGGGTTTGGATTACAGTGGCGATACCTTTGTCTTTGCTTTGCCTTTAATTTCAGATTCTTTGGGCTCTGTAGGGCTGAGCTGATAACCCTGGAGGGCAGAGCCTACAGCCCCAGGGTGGCCAGCTTGGGTCAAGGGCAGACCCCAAACCAGGCACACAGAATCATTAAGGTTGGAAAAACCCTTCAAGATCATCAAGCCCACCCTTCAACCAAATACCCCATACCCACTAAACCTTGCTGTGAAGCGCCACGTCTGTGTTTTGAACACTTCCAAGGATTCTGACTCCATCACATCCCTGGGGAGCCTGTTCCCCAGTTGCACCCCAGCCAACCCCTGCCCCTCACAGCTGCTCAAAGACCCCAAAGCCCAGTGATTGCCATGGGCCCACAGACCCCTGCGGGTCACATTGTGGGGGTCTCAGCCTCTGGCTCATGGCAGTGCAGGAACAGAGGAAAAGAGCTTTGTGTTACATAAATAACAAGGTCAAACCCTGCGAGCTGCTCCTGCTGCGCGCGTCCTGCCGAGCATCCCCCGGCGCGGGGGCCAGCGGGACAGCGGAGTCGCTGCAGGGCTTGGGTGCCTTTATGGTTTCAATTTAATGGCTTTTTAAAGTCGAGATGAAAGGGAGAGCCGGGCAGGGCCGCAGCAGTTCCCCTGTCTGCATCCGAAGGAAGCTGGTGGGGCTGTGCCGAGCTCCAGTGGCTCCGTGCCCGCTTCCCAATCCTCCAATTGCTCCTTCCCACCGCCGGCACAGACACGTCCACACCTCGAGCAGACTCTGTCCCTGCCAACTCTGTGCTGTGCTGGCAAGTGCCAGCTCATGTGGCAGCGTGAGGTGACCCCTCAAGGCCTGGTGTGGGACACTCAGGTGTCCGGCACTGCCCCGACAGCCTGGCACAGTTGGTGCTGATGGTTTGTTCCATCACACCTCCCATAGCCACTCATTAAAGACCACACGTGATGTGGTCATTGCCAAGCATCAGCTACGGGCCAGGACAAGACCCCAGCGCTCCACGAGCAGCCATAAATTGAGCTGTACGAGGAGTCTGTAATTATTTTATGCCAAGCCTGGTATTTTCCTCCCCCCAGGGAAGCACTGGAGCGAACAAGAGCAGGCCTGTGCCAAACCATGCCCGGGCAGTGCTTTTATGAAATCTTGGGTTCGTCAGAATTAATTTCATTTAAAACATTCTTCTCGTTTTTCATAAAGCACAGCAAATCCGCGGTACTTAGGGCAGGAATGCAGCCAGAGCGCTGCCGGGCAGGCGGGAATTACCCGCGGCAGATGGGCCGTGACGGCGGCGGCAGGGTCGCCCACGGCCCGGCCTCCTGGGGGCATCCAGCTGGGAAGAGATGCTGGAGTGACCGTCTGGAAAGAGCCAGGCATGGAGCTGCAGCAGTGCCATCCCGTCCTGAGCTCCCAGGGGACGTGGGAGTCCAGGTGTTTTGTCCCCAAAGCTCTGTGAAGGTTGTGGTCATTCCCATTCCCATCCCAGTGCTGTCCCTGCATTACAGACCATCTGCTTGAGTCCCCTGGCTGGTCCAGGGGTGGAACCTGGTCCTAAATCTGACCAAACTGCTCAGATTGTCAATAATTCAAGTGATTTTTTGGGGCTGGGGATACCTGACTGTGGCTGGGGGCTGAAGCAGTGTGGGGACAATGGTTGGGAGCTGGTGGTCCTGCCCTGCACGAGAAGGTGTGAAGATCAGAGCTGTGGGAGAAACAAACCTCTGTGCACTACTGCTGGGACATGGCAGGGGCACCTTGCCAAAGGCAGGACCTCTGCAGGGCTGCTGCTGGAGGGCTCTTGGCTTGGGAGGCAGGTTAGTCCCTGGTGTCCAATCCCAACAGGAGAAATAGCTCAAAAATCCCATTATTCTGGAGACCTGACCCACTGGAAGGGGTGTAACTCCCCTCCCTTCAACCTTCCCCCTCTTGCAGCCTCCCAGGACAGGACCCAGGCGAGCATCTCAGCTACTGTGTCCTCTGAGGATGCAAACCCGAGCTTGTGACCTTGGGTGACCCTGGGGCAATGAGAGGAGACACAGGACATCCCTGTGGGAGCTGGAAACCAGGAGCCAGTGGGTCCCTCCAGCTGATCCTGCTGCAGGCTGGGGTCATGCCTGCCATGCTGGGAGCCTTGTTTGCTCCTCCTGCCAGGTCAGTGGGCTCCAGCCTGCCAGGAAGCTGGCAGGGGTGAGTAGGGGGATTAGAGGGTTTGGCAGGTGTCAATCCTCATCTTTTATCCTGCTGCAGGGAACTCATGGCTTTGTCTTCCCTGTTCCTGCAGGAGCCCTGCCCTCTCCCTCCATGAGAGAGAGGGTAACTGGGATGGACGGGGAGATGGAGCAGCACTGGGGTCTGCCCCATGGCCAGAGACCCTCTGAGCTCAGTTTTGGCTGGATGGATTCCAGAGGAGTGGCCAGCAGCTCCAGCACTGCCTGGCACAGCCAGGTGCCCAACTGGTGGCATTTGCCAGCTGCAGGGTCAGGTTGATCCCCAGTTTTTGTGGAGTGTGAGAGCCCAGGGCTGGGTGTGCTGTTTATTTTGGTTAAATTGAGTTTTCTCTGGGAGATTGGGGGGCGCAGGGGGCCTCCAGACAAGGGGCTTTTGTGAGCTGAGCTGCAAGCCGATCCCCTTTTGTGGTTTTGCTTTTTTGGATGATACAATTTGTTATTCCAAGAACTACCCAGCAAATGGACCCCATTAGCTGAGTCCCCAGAGCAGCTGGAGCTGGAGCTGGCGCTTGCTGTGCCTTTGTCTGCATCCACCTTGGGCCCACTGGGAGCACTGGGGCACTGCTTTGCCCCTGGATGGTGCTTGGGGGAGATGAGGGGGCAGAAGCTGCTGTCTCTCCTTGCTGGCTGTGCTGACAGAGCATCTTATGGGATTAGCCTGGGCTGGGACCAGCAGAAGGCACTGGGTTTGTTGAATTCCCCGTCACACTCGTGTTCCTGGCACACACTGACAATAACCCAGTTGTTGCCACACTGCTGGGGGCTGCAGCCAGTGCTGGGGCAGTCCATCCAGGGGCAGCCCTTTTGGCCACTTGCACAGGGCTGGACCTCACCCTGACGCTTGTGAGAATTCACATCCCTCTCTGCCTTTGGCCACGAGCAGCATCCCCTGCACCGGGGGCAGCATTTGGGATCCCCTGCACAGCCAGCACACCGAGGGCAGCAGTGTGGATGCCCTGGCAGCCTGTGCTGCTGGAGCCCGGCTCCGGGGCCGTGCTGCCGGGGCACGGCCACCTCCGGCCGCCGGGGCCGGGCGCTGCAGCATCCGGAGCATCCTTGGCCCTCTCGGCGCTGCCTCCCGCAGGGATGCTGCTGGCTGTGTTTGTCTTGGCTCCGACGGGCTTTTTCCTGCATGTGAGAGGCTGGAGCTGCGCAGGAGCCAGTGGGTTCATAAATAAAAGCGTCGGACACCTCTCTGGGTGGTGCTGAAAGCTCCTGAATTATCCCCACCGCCCTGACACAGAGCATGTGGCTGCTGCGTTCGGGACACACCCGGGGCTCTCCCGGCTTCCCGACCCCGTCCTGGCCGCTCCTGCACAACGATCCCTGTGTCCCCTCCCAGCCCCACGGTGCCCACCCCTCCTGCAGTGCTGGACACCCCGCTCTGGCCAGCTGGGATGTACCCCTGCTCCCACCAACCTCCTAAAAGGACATGTGCCCCAGACCTGGCTGGGCTCTGCTCCCTCGCCGGCCCCATAGCGAGGAGGAGCAGACACAGCCGTGCCTGGAGATGAGTTTGGCTCAGGGGCTGGGTGCGGGAGCATCCCTGGGGCATGCACAGAGGGGGCATTGGCTGCCACCAAGTAGCCCCTAGGCCATCTCTGGTTGTTGAAGAACCAGGAGGAGAGTGAACCTCACCACTTCGTGCTGGCACCGCGGCGCTGGGCTGGTGCGGGCAGCAGGGGCCCGAGGCCGGCCTGGCACGGAATTTCCTTTCCATTGGCTCATCAGGGCCATGGTCCGGCCCTGGCAGAGCCCAGCGGGGGCCGTGGGAAGGGGCAGCCCTGACTTCCCAACAAAAGGAGCCCGGCAGTGGGCAGGAGACAGCGCCGGGAGCCAAGAGCAGGGGCAGGACCCGCGCAGGGCTCCCCGAGCCGCCGCCTCCGCTCGCCGCTCACCGGGGATGGAGCCCCCGGTGCCCCCCTTTGGGGCAAAGGCCGGCACAGATGGGGGTTCCTGGCACCCAGCCCCGACCACAGCCCTCCTCCCACCACGCCCCCGCCATTCCACCCAGGGCCTGACATTTCAGCGTGCCGAGCCTTCGGAAAACAGCATTTTAATGCTCTTGCTGTAAAAGCGGTGGAAAATGTCCGTGGGCTTGTGCAGGGAGGCTCCCGGGAGCTGCCGCGGGCGTGCCGGGCGCTGGCTGAGCCCGGCCAGGGCAGCTGGGCTGGGGGGGATCCTGTGGAGCCCCAGGGCTCTCTGAGACACCCCTGCAGTCACAGCCAGCTCTGCTCATCCCCGGTTTCTGCAGCAGGGCTGAGGCTGGCGCTGCCTGTCCCGTCCCAGGTGGGTTCTGCAGCCACTCGAGGCACGGAGGGGGCTGTCACCTCACCCTCCCCTGGCATCGTCTCCTGCCATCCCTGCCTCCAGAGCTTTTCCTGTGCTCTTCCCACACCAACTCCAGGCTGAAGGGTTCCTTAGGCTTCTTTTCTCTTTTGTTTTTTGGGTTGTTTTTTTTTATGATTGTCCGCTAGAAAAATGGGCTGAATGCAATAATTTAATTTTCTTTCCATATTTAATTGCTCAGAAATGCCAGGGCAGTATGGCACCTGCAGCAGATGCCCAGTGCCTGCCCAAACTGGGGCTGCCACATGCCTGCCACTTCCTAGAAGGCAGCAGCATGCCCCAGGTTGGGTCTGATCCCTGCATCAGGTCTGATACCCAGTTTTGGATCTTTTCCCAGCTCTGGGTCTGCCCCCAGGATCTGGGCCTGCAACTAACATGGGGAGATGATTGGGGTCCTTGGGGTGCAGTAACTGTGCCAGCCCCCTCCTGAGCACCTTGGCAGCCTCCTGGCACCTGTGCCCAAACAAGGGGGTGCCCCCTTGACAAGGCAGGGGGTCCTGGCAGGAGGAGATGCTGTGGGCAGTGGGTCCCGAGCGGGGACTGAGGGAGGTTCCCACATGACACAGCCTGGGGCAGAACTCGCAGGGAGCCGAGTGCTTTTCCTGCTCCAAGCCCAAACAAAAGGTTTTGTAATAAGCATCTCCCTGTCCCCGGGTTCAGGGTCCGGCTTTGTGCCCCGGTGCTTCCGAATGGGAACATTTGAATGGAGCAGATGGGAGCACAGGGGTGCAAAATCAGGGAGTGACCCTGAGGGACTGGACTCCATCCCATTCTCAGTCCCCTGGGACACTGCAGGGACACAGAGACAGCCACTGGTTGTGTGTCCATCCAGGGCCAGCGTCTCTAACAGAAACAAATGAGTCCTACTAAGAAAATATTCCAGATATTCTGCACTGCTTTCCACTGATGCTGGAGCTCCAAGGCCCCAGTTTTGCTTGGCAAAGGGTCAATGGTAACAGCGACGCCCAGGGCAGATGCTCTGGAGCTGTGAAGGTCACTGGCTCCTCTGGGCCTTTCTTAGCCAGCTCCCAGCACTGTCCCAGCTTCTCCTTTCTCCATCCTGCATCCAGAGGTGGTTTTTCCTCTGGGATGATCTGGGACACATGAAATCCATACCACCTCCCTCTGGGCTGCCCTGTCCAGGGCTGGTTGCTCTGCAGGTGCTGTGTGCCCTGGGCAGGGCAGAGCTGTCTGATGGTGTCACATTGGGAGGAGAAGAGCAGAGGGAGATGAACACAATTTTGGGTGTGGGGGTCCAGGTAAGGGGGGTGGTCTGGAACCCTTTGGAGCAAATTCAATGGGATACTTGATTGAACTGGAAATTTGGAGCCTGGGGAGTGTGGCTTTGGGTTGTGGCACGTTGGCACTAAGTGAAAGAGGGTTAATGACAAGGATGGTGAATGTGGGGACACTGAGTGGCACCTCATGGTCCCCAGGACATGTCCCCAGCTGTCCAGGAGTGGTGCTGTCCTGTGGGACTCTGCTGCCCCTGCACAGGCTCCTGTGGCATGGGGGTTTGGTGTAATCCTCAGGAAAGCAGGGCCACTGGAATTCCCTGTGAGACTGTCAATTCCGAGACAAAGGAAATGTGGAAACTTTAAAAAAAAAAAAAAAAAAAAAAAAAGTAGAAATTTCAAATTGAAAAATCAAAGCAGCTGATTCAGCAATGGTGAAACATCTTGTGACAGCGTCAGGCAAATTATTTCCAAACAAAATTCTGGGAAAAAATCAGCTTGATTTTGCACAACCCACAGCTGTCCCAATGGAAAGGCACGTGGGGGTTGTCCATTGGGATGGGGGCATGGAGCCCCATGGTGCTGTGGGACTCCAGGAGCACAGCCTGGCAGAGAGGATACCCCCAAAAATGGGGATTACAGGGCACAGGGGAAATCTGAAATCCAGGCAGGAGCACAAGGCTGTGCCAGACAGGAGCGTGGGATACAGGAGTGTCTTGTCAGAGTTTCCACTGAACACCTCGGGCTGGCTGGGGTCTCGCATCAGCTCACAGAAATTAAATTAAATTAAATAACATAAATACTGCCTGAAACGTGCACTCCATCCCCTTCCCTGGGTGTGGAAATGGGGAAGCAGCTGCACATGGCTGCCGTGCCAGGAGTGCTCCTTTATGGTGCATGGCCTTGGGGGCAGCAGGGGATGGGGATAGGATGGGAATAGGGGTGGGGATGGGATGGGATGGGGATGGGGATGGGGATAGGGATGGGGATGGGGATGGGGATGGGGATGGGTACAGAAATGGTGAAGAGAGGGGCATGGTGAAGGGATGTTGAGGGGATGGGGAAGCCGATGGTGGCGCGGGGCCGCGATTTGCCGAGGGGAAGGCAGGCAGGACCGAGGCACCGCCCCGGCAGGTAACCCCATCCCCCAGCGCCGCCCGCCAGGGAGGGACGCAGCCGAGGCTCCCGCTCCTGAAATTTATTTTAATGTAAACCTAGCTGTAAGGCAGCTTTTTCTCATTTTTAAACTATTTCATATCAATCCTTGGCCTGACATTTGTTTTCTTTGAGTGCGGTGGGGAGCGCGGTCGGCATTGCTGAGGATATCTCCTCTGGAATCTTGGCAGAGGCGGCTCCCTATCTTTGAAGAAACGGCAAATGCAAAACAGAAGGCCGATATTAGAGAAGCATAAACAATATTTTTTTTCCCCCGTTAACCCCAGGAGAGGCGCAGGGGCCGGCTCGGTGACGCGGCGGCGGGGGGACAGGGGGGGACATCGACCATCCTCGGCCACAGGGCACCTGCCTGGGCTGACCCCAGGCTGGGACACCCCAGCATCGCTTCGGGCAGGTCCTGTCACCTGCGGCCACGCCGCTGTCCCCAAGGACCGACCCAGTGGGACAGGGAGCGGTGGCAGCCCCGGAATGGCCACACCGGGAGGGTTTGCAGTGCTTGGGGACGGGCAGGTGCAGCCAGGGGTGCCCCAAGCAGGGTCTTGCCCTGTTGGGGCTCAGTAGCCGAGCTCTGGAGTCTCCCCCAAGGAGATGCAGCTCCGAGGTGAAGCGGGTGCCGCCGGGTGATTTGTCACAGGGGTTTTGTGGAGGATAACCGCGGGGAGGACGTGCGGGAGCGCTGATGGGCGGGCAGGCACAGGCAGCAGGGCTGGCAGCAGCCAGGCTCACCTGGGGGTGGCTAAAATGCTGGAAAAGGAGAGGAAATGGAGATCAAAGGACCCAGCAAAACCAAGGAGACAGTATTCCAAACTCTGACGTTAAAATAAAATTGCTGTTAGGCTAAACACTGCGAGGCAGGTTCCTGTCTGAGCAGCTGGGCAGGGATGGGGGATGTTCCTGGTGTTTCAGACAGGAGGAGATGTTTTCACAGCAATTCACACATCTGCTGTCCTACCTGGGCAGGTGCTGAGGGAGGAGTGGAGAGCTCAGGTGGGAAAACCACAGGGTGGGGACACTGTGGTGGGGATGCTGTGCCAGGGACTGACCGGTAGCACCAGCTGTCCTGGGGCACTGGGAGCTGCTGGCTCCATGCTGTCCCACTGCTCTGGAGCTCGGATTTACCATGGTGCAAGGCCAGCACCTCTTTTCCTTGGGAGAACAGGTGCTGCTGCTGAGGCTCCTCGTTGCATCCAGAGCCACTGAGGGCTCCCCAAGTGCTCTTATGGGCTCCCACTGCATTCCCTGAGCAGGGTCCCCTTCCATGGGATAGGTGGGCAGGGCTGGAACAGCCACAGCGCTGCTGCCCCACATGTCCAAGCCTGCAGCCCCCCAAGGGAGCTGCCCTGAGCACCCTGCCCCAGAAGGCTCATTACAATGAATCCAGTGACCCCAGCACGAGGCTGGAAGTTTAAATGTCTGTGGTTGATGGCCACTTGCCTGCAAATTCCCTGGGATGGGAATTGCTCCCTGCGGGTCCCTCCAGGCTTAGCAGATTTCTTTGCAAAACACCCCTTGCCTTAGGAAATGTTATTTCTGCACAGGAGCAAGGTGGGTCTGACCTGCAGACCTCGGGAAAACTCCAACTGCTTCCCACTGCTCCCACCAGGACCTACCTGTCCCTGGAGCAAGGCTGGCCCAGCCAGCACAGGGTCCTTGGAGAGCGATGCCCAAAGCTCCAGCAGCTCCCTGGGGCTCTCAGCCCCTGTCCTTCAGGTGGTGTCTGGGCAAATGCTCCACATCCCACACCAGGAGCCAGGCACAAGTGTCTGTGCTTGGTCATGGCATGGCCTGGGCTCACAGAGCAGTTTGGACCCTGCACAGCCCCCTGGAAAGGGGTTCCAGCCAGGGGGATGGAACCCTCCAACACCCTCAGCACCCTCATCCCTCCTGCAGCCCAGCTCTGGCACTTGGCTCCTGCTCTGCTCCTCCAGCCCTCAGGGACAGCGTCACAGCTGCCCCTGGGCAGGCCACCATCCCACTGGGAAGAGGAGGAGGAGGAGGAGAGGGGAAGAAGAAAGGAGGAAAAAAATGAATCCCCACAAAAATGTCTTCATAACAGGAAACGTCTCATAAAATACCTGTGGTTTGGCATGTGTGATTCGACTGGTCAAACTATGCACCTGGCAGGGAACCCTGCTATTAATGCTGCAGCTCTGGTATTTCAGTGGAGGGGAGGCTGGCGGGGGGGTGGGACTGGGGATTTGGGGTGCAGAAACTCCTCTGGGGCCAGAGCAAGGGGGGACACGTCCCTTGGGTCTCACCCACCTCTGTGGGTGACTTCCCAGCTGTAATCAGTGAGGGAACTGCAGCACCCCAGTGTGACCGTGCTCACAGGGGCCTGAGGATGAGGGAAGAGACGAGGATCTGACTCCATGTTTCAGAAGGCTGATTTATTATTTTATGATATATATTATATTAAAACTATACTAAAAGAATAGAAGAAAGGATTTCAACAGAAGGCTGGCTAAGAATAGAATAGGAAGGAATGATAACAAAGGCTTGTGGCTCGGACTCTCTGTCTGAGCCAGCTGGGCTGTGATTGGCCATTAATTAGAAACAACCACATGAGACCAATCCCAGCTGCACCTGTTGCATTCCACAGCAGCAGATAACCATTGGTTACATTTTGTTCCTGAGGCCTCTCAGCTTCTCAGGAGGAACAATCCTAAAGCGAAGATTTTTCATAAAAGATGTCTGCGACACCCCAGGGATGCCGTGAGCCAGGCTGAGCCTTGCCCCAGGCAGGACCTGGTGTTGCTGCAGCTCCGAGCCAGGGGCTTCCACCCAGACCCGGGGGTGCCCGCCTGGCTCTCGGGTGCCCGCCCATCCGCAGGGATGCCCTCAGCCCCACGCACACCCTCCAGGGCTGCTGCAGAGGAGTTTTGACAGCTGGAGGTGAGGGATTAAGCCCTGAGCCGTGACCTGCGGCTGCGCTCCCGGCACACACGCCCGGGGTCACTAATCCGCTCGAGCTGAGCCCTGACCCGGCGGCCGCGGGATCAAGCGGTGCCACCGCCCCTGGTGCTGGCATCGCTGCAGGACCCGGGCAGAGTGAGCCATGGGCAGGGGGCACCACGGCCATGCTGTGCTGTGCCATGCCATGCCATGATCTGCTAAGCTGTGCCGTGCCATACCATGCCATACTGTGCCGTACCATGCCGTACCATGCTGTACCATGCTGTACACACCATGCCATGCCATGCCATGCCATGCCATGCCATGCCATGCCATGCCATGCCATGCCATGCCATGCCATGCCTATCCCGCTCCGTCCAGGGCCAGGCTTGGGCACTGTGTGCAGGAGCAGGTCCCTGCAGATGGGGTGGGGTGTTTTTTCTTCATCAAGGAAAATGTTTTCTTGTTCCCTGGGCTGCTGGCGGGCGAGGCTCCGGCTCGGGCTCCGGGTCCGGCAGCGCGTACAGCAGCCTTGGATGGGATCAGGTGTCATGCAGTCAAGGACAGGCTGGTGCCAAGTCTCCCCCACGCTCCGGCGCTGCTCAGCCGAGCTGCTCCCTGATGCCTTTGGCTTTCGCAGCCCAGCCTGCGGAAACAACGTGCTGTTCTCCCTCTTCATAGCTCACTTTTCGTTTTTGACTGGGTTTATTATTATTTTTAAAGCATGTGTAGCGCAAAGCAAATCATCGACCTCCCGCTGGAGCCGGGCCAGCCCCGTGTTGGGCTTGGAAATCCTCCCTGCTTTATTTTTTATTGTAAATGACCGGAGGATGGAGCGGCTCGATGGGACACGGCGGCGGCCAAGCCGTGCTCCAGCCCACCCACACGCGCCGGCTGCTCCCGGTGCTTCCCTTTCCCTGCATCCCCCCAGCCCTGGACGAGGGCAAGGAGCTTCCCACGGCTCCCCCCCAGCCTGGGGACAGCTTCTGCCACAGCTTCCAGAGGTGGTGGCTGTGCCTTGTGATCCCAGAGCACAGAATGGGGACAGTTTGGGCATGAGGAAGAGGATGCAGACAGCAATGGGCATGGGGATGGGATGGAGCCTCACCTGGGCATGCAGTTGAAGTGCATCAAATTCGCCATCCTGCCTCATCCCTGAGCCCCTCTGTGGGGCTGGCGTGGCCCTGGGATGGATGTGGGGCTGGAGCTGGGGGGAGTGCCAGAGAGCACATGCTGTGCCCCAAACTGACCACGCTTTGACTGCCGGCTATAAACAAGTTCCCCGTTGTGCCGACCTTCAGTCACAATGGCAGATCCCCCGTGGATCACATATATTGACTTAAAAAATAATTAGCCTCAAAGGGAGCAGGCGCGGGGCCGGCCAGGCCCTTCATTAATATTTAAGTAACAGGGGCCATAAATCAGCTGCAGCTCAGCCAACAGCCCTGGCCGTGTCCGTGGGGAAGCGGGGCCATGGTGTTCACAGGAACATTGCCCAGTGCACAGGCATGGGAGTGCTGACATGGGCTCTGTGGGGAGAGTGGGACAGTGTGGGGGCCAGCAGCCCCCTTCCACTGGCAATGGCCAGGAGCACTCCAGGAACACGCTGGGAGCTCACCGGGCTGCCCAGCACAAGCCACGAGCAGTTGCGGAGCGACGGAGGCAGCACAGGCTGGTTGTTTTCCTGCAAGAACAAGGTGACATTTCTTGTCTTTTCTCATGGTTTAAGTGTGAGATTTTTTCCCCGTTCCCAGCGCTTTCATGGCGTGCCAAAGGTTTTTAACACGTCTGCTCGCCGCCTGCCAGGGGAGCCGACACTCGCACCGTCAGCGTGGCGGCCGCGGCTCTGAAGTCGTGCCAGGGGTCTCGGTGCTGGGTCGGGGCCCTGCTCCCCCCAGAGCTGAGCAGTGTGGAGGATTGCTGGGCCCCATCCTGCTCCAGCATCCCCAGAGAACAGCAGGGACCCCTCAAGTGCTGCCCCTGTATGAACCCTCCTGGCTCAGCAGCTCCTGCTGGGCTTGGCTTTGCGTCAAGGGATGGTTTTGGTTGTACTGGAGTGTGCTGGGGGGCTGGAGCTGCCTCTGGAGGACAGCAGCCTGGCTGGACAGTGCCCAGTATGGTGGCTGCAGTGCTCAGGCAGAGTGGAGTGAGCCGGGAGCACAGGACCCCCAAAGCATCTCCCCTGCTCCAAGTGGGAAAAAAAATGAATCTCATGGGATTTCTGTTGACCATACAAGAGCAGGTTCTTGACCCCAGACCCCAGGAGGACAGGCAGGGGACCCCCAGGAGGATGGGCAGGTGACCCTTGTCTGTCTGTCTGTCTGTCTGTAGCCACCCCATACACATGATGGATCTGCCACCATTCACGACCTGCCAGGCGAGATGGGAGCATCGTGTGGCTGCTCCGTGTGATTAATTATCAGTTCATAACACAGGAGATTTCAAGCATGAAAGAGCCTCTCCACAAGCACGTTGTGCACACTTTATCCATCATATGAGACTCCAGATGTTTCCATTTTATTGTTATTAAATCACTGCCTGGAGAGCGCGGGTAGCAGGAGGCCTCCTGCCCCAGTGCCGGGCACGGCCTGGGGGGGACAGCTCAGCACCAGAGACCCCTTTTGTTGAGGGACACGTACCTGGGGGCTCAGGCCAGGCTTCCCCTGCTGCTCTGCAGAGACTGGGGCAGTTGGAATGACCTGGCTGAATCAAGAGGGTGACAGAGGACACAGAGCAGGGAACTCAGTTTCATGTCCAATATACAATGAAACTGTGTCAGATTCCCTTGTCCTCCCTCTCCCTTCCCTCTGGCTCCATTTTCCCTGCATCCCACATCTCTCCAAAGGCTGAGGTCTCACAGCAGGAGGATGCAATGCCCAGGAGCAAGAGGCTGAACCACCCCAGGGTGCTGCTCCCATGGCAGCATCCTGAGAAAACGGGAGGAGCAGGGGTGAATCCAGGTGGGAGAGGAGAGAGCTAGGAAGGGAGGGAGGTGAGATGGAGGCACAGGGGTCATACCAGGTAAGGAAAACAAGTAAATAGCTGATTCAGGGGTTTGTTCTCCTCTTTTATTTAACAGAAACTGTATTTTTACAGCTGCAATCCCTTAGAATGGGATTCTTTTCCCCTTAAACAAATCCTTGTAAAATAATGCTTCATAAAAAGAAGCGTTCCTCTCCTCGACCCTGAAGACAGAAAAACAATAATGCCGGCGAGGCCCTGGCCGTGCTGCCAAGGAGGCTGGGGGTGGCTGTCACCCCTGTCCCTGCAGTGCCACCCAACCCACAGCCACAGCTTTGGTGTCTCAGTGGGAATGGCATCGCTCCGGGCCTGTGGTTCTGGTGGGATGGGCAGAGCAGAGTTCCCCTTCCAGCATCTGCCACAGCCACCTGCATCCTCACAGGGTCCATCGTGCTGCTAATGGCAGGGCCATCCCTGTCCCCTCCAGCCCTCAGCTGACTCCCACACCATTTTCCAGGCACAAGAGCAGCTGTCAAGGCTGCCTCGTCCCTGGAGACTCCAAAAACCTGCCAAGCCCTTGTGGCATCAGGAACAATCCCATGCCAGGGCTCCCTGCTCCCTTGACTTAATTTGCTTTAATTTTGTTTTAATTTGGGTTGTTTTTTCTCTAGGCTGCAGCGTTTTTTTTTTTTTTCCACTGCTGCTTCAGCAAAAGCGATTCAGGAAATTCCGATGAAATCCCAGCATGCAGCAGCCCTGCCCCTGCTCCCTGGCAGGACAGGCCAGGAGCTTAATTCTCATTAATAACCACCACAGGTCAATTATTGCGAGAAGGAGGAAAAGCAGCAAAAAGCTCTTTGGAGTCACGTGTTGT
This sequence comes from Agelaius tricolor, assembly GCF_023055355.1. NCBI lineage: Eukaryota > Metazoa > Chordata > Aves > Passeriformes > Icteridae > Agelaius > Agelaius tricolor. The sequence continues at coordinate 3,143,670 of NW_027269296.1, read as the reverse complement.
TTAAGCTTCCGAAAATAAATGTTCTTTGCAAATCAATATGTTTGCAGCTCCACACGTGGAGCTGACAGGGAGAGTTGCTGGAGGAAGAGAATATTTATAAAGAGGGTTTATTTTAAATAAACAGGCACTTAAGGCTGAGGCTGCTGCTCCCATCCCTCGTCCTCTGTGCGAGTTCCTGGTGCTGCCCGCGAAGCGCCGCAGTTGAGCCACAAACACGGCAAATTTCTGGTTCCCATGTTGTGGGTTTGGCCCAGCACCCATTTGGGACGCTCAGCACCCACTCAGGAGGATCAGCACCCATTTGAGAGGTTCAGTACCCACTCGGGAGGCTCAGCACCCTTCCCTGCCCCCAGGGAAGGCAGGGCTTGGCAGTGGCAGCTTGGGCTTCCCACAGGGTCCCAAGTGAGAGGAGCCCCTGCTCACCTGAGGGATGTGACAGCAATGCTGGGCTCAGTGGGCTTGCAGGTCTCATCTGCCTTTTCCCAGCCTCTTATATTTGCTAGATATGCATAAGGGATGTGAGAGTTACCACAGAAACTCAGGGCAGCCTCTGTAAGACTCCACTGGGCACCCCTATGGCTGGTTACAGTGCAAGATGAGGGAAGAGCCTCCAGCTGTGCCAGGGGAGGTTCAGGTTGGACATCAGAAAGAATTTCTCTGTGGAACGGGCTGTCAGGCATTGGAAGGGGCTGCCCAGGGAAGTGGTGGAGTCCTGGAGGTGTCTGAGGAACAACTGGATGTGGCACTCAGTGCTCTGGGCTAGTGACAAGTGGGGATCAGTCACAGGTTGGGCTCAATGGTTTTGGAGGTCCTTTCCAACCTCAGTGATTCTGGGATTCTATTCTATAAACTGTATTTACCGTGCATCTCCCAGCTCTGCTGTGTCAGGAGGGGCAACGTGTTCAGGATACCTGCCCCACAAAAAGGCAGATTCAAGGGAGTCCTGTTCCCATGGGGATCATTCCCAGACTCCCAGCTGGTCCTGGTGAGGGGTGTGTGTACCCAATGTCACTGTTGCTTTGTCTGCAGGAGCCGTGGGAGCAGGATGCTGCCGGACGTCGTGGCGCTGCCGGTGATGCTGGGCACGCTGGTGATGGTGATGGGCCCCGGCTCGGCGGTGGGAGGCGGCGTGGGGGGCTACGCTCAAGTCAAGTACATGCAGCCCATGGTGAAGGGACCCCTGGGACCCCCGTTCCGTGAAGGCAAAGGGCAGTACCTGGGTAAGGGATGCACTCTGTGGCACTGTGTAAGGACACGGGGCAGTGGGAAGGGGATGTGGCACCTCACAGCCACGGGGCACTTGTCACCCTCCACCCTTCAGGCTCCTGGAAGCTGCCTGGCACAGCCAAGGGTGCTGCTGTCCAAAACACTTGGCCAAGCATGGCCGGATCATTTGGGTCTTTAACCCAGTGGCAGGGTGGACACAGCTCAGCAGGGAAGTGAAGCCCTTTGCTGGGGCTGGGAGGGCACCTTGGTCTGGGAGCCAGGGGACACAGGGGACCCTCCAGCCTCTGGCTCCTGCCCTCCTGCCCATCCCCAGCAGCAGGAGGCACAGAAGCCCCAGCACTCGCTGTCTCTGCCTTTCCCTGCTGTTAAACCTGAGCTGTTCTGGCAAGGCTTTTTCCACTCCTCCACCTATTCCGTTTCCCTGTCTGCATTTTGCACCAGCTGGGAAAGGAAAGAGTGCCAAGGCTGGAGCTGAGACCCAGCCTGGCAAGGGAAGAGCAGAAGAGAGACATTTCCTCTCTCAGAGAGCAGCAACCAGAAACTCCAGACGTGTTGAATCACTCCCCACTGAGTGATGTGCACCCAGAGGGGCAGAGGCACCAGGGTCATTGCTCTGCACAGCTGGGGCTCCAGCACCCCCAGCCTTCCATAATCCTCTGTCCCCAGCTGCCCTTCCTGCACCCAGCCCAGTGCTAGCACCCCCACGGGATGGGGCCCTGCTGGGCTCAGGTATCCAGGCCTGCCAGGTCAGTGCTTGGCCCTTGGGGAGAGCCACTGGAGCCTCCCTAGGGGTTGTCATGGACCTGGACCCTCCCAGGAGCTGAAGTCTTGGCTCTGGGAGGAGAAACCAGAGAAGGCTGGGCCACCGGTGGCTGATTTACTGGAGGGCTGAATGGCTTATCAGGAGTTCAGCCCAGCACATGTGTCAGAAAACACACAGCAAAACCTGGAGCTGAAATGTGCTACAAGGCCCCCCTCCTTGCCCCCTTCCCAGCTGTTGTAAAGCTGCTCCCTGAATCCCAGCCAGAGCCAAAACCTTCCAGCGTAGCACAGGAACACTTCAGCTGCTGGTGGGACTGGATTCAAATCTCTCCCTGCTGTTCTCCCTTCTTTTTTTCCCTTCTTCCTATGCACGGGAGTGACTTGCATTGCCTCTGAGCAACGCTGCCTATGGTGGGGAGAGCAGAGTGCGCCAGGCTGGGGCAAGGAGAGGTATGGACAAGCTCTGCCAGGTTAGACCAGGCAGAGGGGACGCTGAGGCAGGACCGAGCACAGAAGTCCCTTGGACATTACTCCTCTAAAACCCTTGGGAAGGAGAGGACAGGTGGGGGACAGGAGAGAGGGACGCAGGGACAGCTGCAGCCCGAGCCACCGGCTGTGGGGCCGCACAGAGGCAGCTGGGGAAGCCGGTGCCTCCTGGATCCCACCGAGCTCCCATCTCTGCTTAACCTCTAATTTGGCAAGGAAAATCCCTGCTGGCCTTCTGCCCTGCTTGGGGAGCTCAGCTGACTGGCCGCGACGGCGCAGGGCTGTGCCGTGCCCCTGCGGGTTACCCCGGCCCGGGGGGAGCTCTGCAGGGCCCCCCCAGCCTGGCCCCGGGGCTGGGGGGTTCCCTCCTGCCTCCAGGTGCCATCTGGTGAGTGACAGGTTTCTTCAGGGTGCCAGACACCTTTTCTCACCCAAAAATAGCTGCCCCAGAGCACAGAGGGAGCTCAGGGGAGGAGATGCTGCTAAATGCTGAAACGCTCAGAACATTGAAGCAGAGATTTGCACATTGGGGGTTTATTTTGGCTTAATTTCAACCATGTCGATGGCCCTGCAGCCAGGTAAACCCACGAACGAGTGCTGTGCTGGGGCACCCACTGCTGGAAGACAGCATGAGAGGTGCTAAAACACTGATCCCACACAACATCCCTGTGAGCCTGTGAAACTCTCTCACGAGACAGAGCTTGGCAGCAGCTCTGGAACAAGCTCGGCCGGGCTCCGCCACAGAGCAGCCAACCTCTCCTTCCTGCAGTGTCATCTGGCCGTGCTGGCCAGACCCACTGCTGGCTGCTCATGGCTGGGAACCACTTCCCATCCTGCTGGATTGTTCCTCTGCTGGCCAGGCTGTGCTGTTGGTTCCCCTCTCCAGGCAGGACGGGTCCTTAACGGGATGAACACAGCTCCAGAGGGGCTGCAGCAGCCACCTGGCCACGTCCATGCTCCTCAGGAGCTGGGATGTTCTGTGGTGGGAGCTCCCAGGGGTCATTCCTGCCCTGTCCCCCTCCTGCTGCCCCAGCTGGCTGTTAGCATTCACAGCAGCTCAGTTCATGCATTGAGGGGAGCACAGAACCCCTCGCTGGTGCTGTGAAGTGCAGAGCTCCGAGACATGTGTCTGTGGTAAGACATGGGCTTTTGAAATCGGACACCAGTGGGGCTGCAGTGTCCCAGTTTCTCTGCACTGACGGCCCCGGTTTGGTTTTCCCGTCTGCTTTTTTGGCCGCCTGCAAGCTGGCAGCTCCCGCCTGGCGTTTCTCTCCACTGCCTTGTGTGAGAGAGTGTGTGTGTGCTTTTTCCTTCCTTCGTGGGCTCAGCTGTAGATCCTTGTTCTGATTCCATGCAAAATGACCTAGAAAACGAATTCATTTCAAACCATTGCAGGAAAATAAAAAATTAAAAAGAAAAAGTAGGGGGAGAAAACACATTGAAATAATTTACTGGAGAATTTTTTTCCAGAATTCAAACCCCAGAAATAGTGCAGCACTGCACAGCTCCCTTGCCCTCTTTTCCACACCGTTTTCCTGGGTGAGGAGCAGAAGTTTGCAGAAATCCAGTGGCAATGTCATGACAGACAAGTATTTCCTTCATCAAGAGAGCCAAGTGACCACAGCTACAGCTGGGGACGTGGGCCAGGCTTTGATTTATAGATAAGCTCTAAAAGTGTTTCTATTACCCAAGGAAAACACAGCAGCACCAGGCTGGGAAGGGCCAGAGCTAATTGCTGTGTTCAGGGCAGGCAAAGCCACCTCTGATGCTCCGGGAGCTGTGCCTGCTGCTGCCACAGTTATTCTTTTCACGTGTCTCAAATCTCCCATAAGCTTTTCCCGTTGACTGAGGAAATCTCCGTGCTGGCAGATCCCAGCACCACGTGTGTCCGTGCTCCCAAAGCCCAGCTTGGCTCACCGAGGGGGCCAGACTGGCAGACCTTGTATCCTGCTCCCACCCCAGGCAGGATCCATCCCTATCCCAGGAACTTGTCCATATAGATCTCTTCCCAACTGGAATGATCTCCCTCGGGCAGATTTGATTTAAATTCACCCAAAATGTCATAGCCCTTTCCTCTGCCTTTTGCATTTCTCACCATCATCACGTGTACATGTGACTGTCGAGTATTTCCTTCATTTCAAACTGCCCAAAAAAAGAGTTTGTCAGATTTATTCTTTCTCACCCTTTCCTGGTGTCACGTGGGAGGTGACACCCTGCCTGGGCCAGCCTCGAGGAGTTATTTATGCTCACGTCTGTGCTTTCCATGCTGAGCTGTGGTGGGCATGTCATCTGCCTCTCCTTGCCTTTGGAGTCTCTCAGCCCATTAGTTTCTTTCTTATATCCGTTTGCAAAAGACCTCAATAAATTCTTGAAATGTCAAGTGGTTGCGGCCTATTCCCAGCTGGGCTGACTCATTTGGACGGAGCTGAGGCTGCATTTCCCTCCCAGCTCTTGGCTTCTGCTCCATCCCCAGAGCTTTTTTGCTTTTTGGTTTTTCTCTGCCTTGCTGGACTCGGGAGCTGTGCCAGCAAGCACTGTAGGCATGGCCTAACCCATACATCCATCACCTCCTCAGGCTCTGGAGTACATGTCCAAGAGTTTTCTTTTTAATCCAAAAGGATTAAAGGTCTCCCAAGGCCCTGGACTTGCAGGACGGGGTGAGGGATTATCCCCAGTCTTGGCTCGCTCTGTCGCCATCCTCTCAGCTGAACCCAGGCAGGAACAACTGAATCCCACGGTGCTTTCGAGGCCGCTGGGAAGCAAGGCAGCAGGAGGTTTGAATCCAGCTCCAAAACCACCCTGCAGTAACTCATCACAAAATAGCCCTGCCAGAGCTGACACAAGCACTGGCACCTTCCATGGTGGCACCTGACATCATGGAGGGATGTGAAGCTGGAATGAGAGAACTCTGGGCTTTGGCCTCCCCTCAGGACAGCCCTGCTGATGATGTGGGGGCCCAGGAAGCTGCTGTGGCCATGTTTCAGTGGAAGGGTCCCCGTTCAAGCCCAGCCCAGGCCACTCAGAGACCCCGGTTCCAACATCCCAAGGACACTCCTTGCCCAGGCCAGCTCTAGTGACACTCTGTGTCTCCTCTCTCCACAGACATGCCGCCTCTGCTGCCCATGGACCTCAAAGGCGAGCCAGGACCGCCAGGGAAGCCTGGCCCTCGTGGACCTCCCGGGCCCCCCGGCTACCCAGGAAAACCGGGCACTGGGAAGCCGGGAATGCACGGCCAGCCTGGGCCTGCTGGGCCGCCGGGCTTCTCGGGCATTGGGAAACCGGGCATCCCAGGACTCCCCGGGAAGGCGGGTATGAAAGGGATGCCCGGAGCCAAGGGCGAGCCCGGCATGCGTGGGGAGCAAGGGCCGAGGGGACTGCCCGGCCCGCCGGGGCTGCCCGGGCCAGCCGGCCTCTCTGTCAATGGGAAGCCGGGTCCCCAGGGCGGCCCTGGCCTGCCCGGGTTTCGGGGAGAGCCTGGCCCGAAAGGAGAGCCAGGTCCCCGCGGAGAACGAGGGATGAAAGGTGAAAACGGCGTGGGGAAGCCAGGCTTACCGGGGCCCCGGGGCAACGGGGGCCCTCCCGGCCCTGCGGGGCCCCCTGGGCCCGCCGGCATTGGGAAGCCTGGCCTCGATGGGCTGCCGGGAGCGCCCGGGGACAAGGGCGACATGGGTCCCCCGGGCGGGCCGGGTGTCACCGGGGAGCCCGGCCCTGTGGGGCCGCGGGGACCCCCGGGGATCGATGGGATCGGTGTCCCAGGCGTCGCGGGGGTGCCAGGGATACAGGGCCCCATGGGACCGAAGGGAGAGCCCGGGATCCGCGGCCTCCCTGGCCTGCCAGGCCCCACGGGCTATGGGAAGCCGGGCATGCCCGGCCTGAAAGGAGACCGCGGGCAGCCCGGGGCACAGGGAGCCATCGGCGATAAGGGGGAGCCCGGCGTTGATGGCGAGCCGGGCGAGCCAGGCCCTGCCGGCATCATCGGCCCGCCGGGCCCGCCGGGGTCCATGGGGCTGCCGGGCAAGCACGGGCTGCCCGGCCCCAAGGGGGACGTGGGGCCGAGCGGGCCCCCGGGAATGCCGGGGATACGCGGCGACCAGGGCCCGAACGGCTTCGCGGGGAAGCCGGGGGTGCCGGGAGAAAGGGGCCTGCCCGGGTCACTGGGACCTCCCGGCCCAACGGGCCCCAAAGGTGAACCGGGGTTCATCGGCCTTCCGGGGGTGCCTGGATTAACGGGCGGCCCCGGGCCCAAAGGGGACGGTGGGATCCCAGGGCAGCCGGGGCTGAGGGGCCCCTCCGGCATCCCGGGATTGCAAGGACCTGCTGGCCCCATGGGGCCTCAGGGGCTACCAGGCCTGAAAGGGGAGCCTGGGCTCCCTGGCATTCCCGGCGAGGGGAAGACCGGCGAGCCTGGCCTGGCCGGACCCATTGGCCCACCCGGAATGCCAGGAACACCGGGGTTGAACGGGCCACCAGGGCCACCGGGGCCACCTGGGCCACCAGGAGCGCCAGGAGTGCTGGACGAGACGGGCATCGCGGGGCTGCACCTGCCGGACGGTGGCGTGGAGGGGGCTGTGCTGGGCAACGGGAAGCCGGGCAAGCCACAGTACGGCCGAGGAGAGCTCGCTGCCCGCATCGCGCCGGCCTTCACTGCCATCCTCACCTCCCCCTTCCCCGCATCCGGCATGCCCGTCAAGTTTGACCGGACCTTGTACAACGGGCACAACGGCTACAACCCGGTCACCGGGATCTTCACCTGCCCCGTATCCGGAATCTACTACTTTGCCTACCACGTGCACGTCAAAGGGACCAACGTTTGGGTGGCTCTGTATAAGAACAACGTGCCGGCCACCTACACCTACGATGAGTACAAAAAGGGGTACCTGGACCAGGCCTCGGGCAGTGCCGTGCTTGAACTCAAGGAGAACGACCAGGTCTGGGTACAGATGCCCTCGGACCAGGCCAATGGGCTGTACTCCACGGAATACATCCACTCCTCCTTCTCCGGGTTCCTGCTCTGCCCCACATAACAGCTGTTGGGCACGTTTCCTTTTCACCCACTTTAGCCATAAACTTCTTTTTTTTTTTGATAAAAAAGTGTTTTAAAATTAATACAAAAAAGAAAAATCACTGGGAAGAACGCGCAAGACATTGTCATGGGACCTTGCTTCACACTGTTTGATCCATGAGTCAAGAGGGTAATCGGGAAGGAGACATCTATCCATCTATCTTTCTTTTTTTGGGGGAGGGAGAAGGGAGGGAGGGGAGTGACTTCTTCAACAAAGCATATTTGGAATAAGTACCCCAGTGACTGGACATCAAACACAGGAACACACTTGGGATGGCAAGGATCTGGCCATCCAGAGAGGAAGACCAGACCCCCATGGTCTGTATCAAGTGCCCTCATTTCCCATTTGGAATGCTAGATAAATAAATCCAGCTGTGTCATGGCTAATGTGTTGGTAACCAACGCAGGGTCCCAGGCACTTACACAAACCCATAGAGCAGCAGGGATCCACGCTGGATTGAGAAATTTCCTTCCAAACCATCAGATGCCCAAGTTCCAGGCTTGCTGACGCCTGTTTTTCCAGACTGTGCTTTGGGGCAGTCTCTCCGATTCACTCCAGATTCAGTGTGGTTGGATTTATAATCCTAAAGAGTGGAACACTTTGCATAAGCACCTTCTTCTAAGAAGTAAATATTATTTTTAACCCTCCCCCCCAGCACCTTTAGGAATAAAATCATCCAGGCACTGGTACCTGGGAGGATGCCATGACCGGTTCCAAAGGCAGTGAGGGAAGCTGGGACCCCGTGATGAACAACGATCTGCTCTCTCCTTTCACCTGCTGGGAAGTCCAAGGGCTGGTCCTGTCCCGTCTGTCTCTGCAGCCCAAAGACTTGCTTGGCCTCAGGAGCATCTCTGCCCACACAAGGATGGCAGTGCAAGCCTAGCTCACGGTGCTGCCAGCTGGTGTGACATAAGGAAGTGCCACTGATGGACAACTTGCTTTTCCTGTCTCACTATTTTGGGATGTGTGAACTCTTGCATTGGTGTCCCCCCTTCCTCTGGGGATCTTGGAATTAAGAAAAAACAGTGCTGGTTCTAACTTTCCACACAGTGATTTCACCACGGTGCTATGACCCATTGAAGAACATCACTTACAAGTGTAGTGCAATACCTGTGACAGGGCACCAGCCCAGGGGCCACTCTGTGACTTAGGTTAAAGAAATCAACATTTGCCTGTTGTTACCACTTTGTCTCTCTAATGCTTGGAGCATTTCTGACCTGAGCATGAGCTGCAGGGCTCTGGGCCAGGCATGATGGCACTGCCCCACACAGATCCTGTGGCTTTGCAGGTTTTCTCACAGTAGAACAGTCACTGCCACTTCCAGGACAGGGATGCTGCTCATCCCAGGCCAGGAGCATGCTGCTGAAGTCAATCCATGTGCATATCCCACTGCATGTCCTTCTGCAAAGGCACATCCCTGAGAAACAGCAACAATTTGGTCACCAGCTCTGACCTTTGCATTTTCCCAAAGCCTGTTTGATGGCCAAAGAAACGTAGCAAGACTGGGACTGGGCTTGTTTTCCAGATGGACTCGATGAGATATTTAAACAACTTTTCTTTTCCTATTTCTGTTTTGCTTGTTTGTTTTCTCCTCAAGCCTGTCCTGTGTTTCTGCCTCTTGCCATTCAGGCCTTTCTTTTAAAAACTCACCTACCCTGAAATTAAGAAACACAAGAAGGAAATTTGCAGTTGGAAGGCCAGTGCTGTGGGCACTGCCTGTTGGGGCTGTGTGTCCCCTCCCTGGGATCTTTTCCCTGTGAATTTCTCTCCTTAAAGCTGCAAGTTTCATGCAGAGATGAACCTCCAAGCTGGAAGCTGTCTGATCCCACTGGACGTTTTTAACTCCTGAGGGCATGGTCAGGACCATTTGGGTTGTGATCCCAACAGGTTATATCCCAGCAGGAACAGTCCCTTAAATAAAAAGTGGAAGCTCAGATGATTTTTCCAGACCCAGGTTTGGTAGGAGAGGATGCTGGGAGGGGATTTGGCTCCTTTTCTCTGGAGAATAGAGGGATTTGAGCTGGTCCAGCCTCGTGCAGGGCCAGGAGCTGCCACGCCTGGTGGGAGCTTCATCCTGCTCCTCAAAGCAACTTATTTATACTGTGCCTAATCTACAGCCCATCTCTTCTTGTTCTGTTCTGCTTCATTCCAAACTTCTCGTTCGAGCTGGCAAAAAGCAATGACCAAACTCCTCACCGTAGCCACCCCCAGATTAAGTTTGTGCTGTAGATACAGTTTTGTAATTCCACTTTCCTATCACGTGCAGAGCAAACCCATAATCACCCCTAGCAGCTATTTAACCTCTTACATTTACACACTAATGGAAAGCAAAGATATTACACGCACATAGTTAGGCTAAAAAAAAAAAAAACGATGCACAGGATGAGGGAGGCTGTTCACTCTCCAGAAGGATTTTTTTTTTCTGGAATATTGAGTACATATTAGCCAGCAGAAAGGATTATTTTCTGTCGTGTGTGTGAGCGCGTGGGATTTTGGTTTCAATCACAAGAATAAAAAAGGTTGGGTTGGATGAGGTATGTCTATTTTTAATGCTGAAAACTGCATTACAATGTGCATTTTTATATACAAATTCTTACTATTTTTTTTTAAATTTGCCTCTAGTATCTTCATTTCTAACCTAGTATATAGAGGTTTTTAGTTTTGTAAATACTTACTACATGCACTGTCCTAGTAAAAGTTGGTTTAAAATGCACTCTTTGTGACCCAAAACTGACCTGCTCTTCACAACTAAAACTGCAGTACTTGATTGTATTGACAAACATCAATAAAACTTATTGTATAGAGGTGGGCTCACCTGTGCTTTGTCCTGGGTCTTGCTCTGCCTCATACAGTTCTCTTACACTCTATTTCCACCTCAAATGATCTTGCTCATTCCCAGCACATTCCCTGATATCCTTATGCAAAAAGTTACTGCATGTTTCTTGTGATTAAGGAAAAGACTCCTGTCTCCAGAAATTCAGTTTTAGAAAAGGTTGAAACCCAGATCCTTCCAGCCTGGTGATGATTAATTTCAGGGATTCAAGATGAAGTCTTAGGGATTCCCTTTCCCTTCTGTGTGGTTTTTTTTCCATTATTTTTTTATTCTACATCACACACCTTGTGCACAGCCAGCCTCAATCCTGAGAGAGTCAGGAACACTCAGGACTGGTGAATCACTTGCACCTTCACAGGTTCACAGTCCAAAGAGAAGAAAATGTGTTTTCCCACCTGATCTCACCTTAAGGGGTGAAACATTTCCAGGGAAGCCTGGCTGCCACCCAGCCCATTCCAAGGAGAAGCCATCCTCCTGCTGCCATGCACGAGGCTCCCAGTGAATTCCCTGCTCTCTGCACCATCCTCACGTGCTGGATTCCAGCACCTGAACTCCTTCCACAGGCTGAGAAGGAAAAGGGGCCTTTCCAAAGGCCCTCCCTGCAATGCCCAGTGTCAACTCACCCTTGTGCCAAGAACCACTCCTGGTCCTCTTGGCACTAAGGATGCACAACTTCATGACTTGAGTGAAAACACAGGAGCACTGGCTACTTAACAAAGATAACTGAGGGATTTTACTTCTTTCCAAGGAAAGTGAAGGGTTTAGTACACATCTAAATTCAGGCTCAAAGAGCTCCAGTCTTTAAACAGGAGCTCTTTGCTTGTCAGGAGTTCCAAACATTTAAAATTATAAAGCTGCTTTAAAAGAAAAATATCTTCTTTTAAATAATTAAATGAATCTGGTTGTTCCTCTGGCAGAATAATGTGGAAAACCTGGTATTTTACAGCTCAGATCTGCAGCACAATACAAAAATATACAACAGACCAAAATTCCACACGTTCCCAGGACAAGAATCCATTTATACAAGGAAAACCCATTATAGCATCACACAAAAGACTGGCACTTGAAGGAAGCAGACAACGGGGAAAACTGGAAGGACCTGTGGCAGCCAGATTCCCACATGTGCATGCAGCCTGACACAGCCACCACGTGCTGACACCACTGGGGAGCACCACAGCCACTTCCCAGTGTCACAAGACATGCTGGAGAAATAACAAGAGTTACACTGTCACATTTAAGCTTATAAACATTTCCATGTGATGACTTTTTGTTTTCAATTATTAAAAAGCTTCCAACCCTTTCTAGATGTGCCATTCCCAAGCTGTTTTTCCCTTTTTGACCAGCTCCACTAGGAAAAGGTTTTAAATGTGAAGTTCTGGAACACAGCTGTGCTAGAATGTTCTTGGCCACCAGCACCAGCTTCTTTTCAATACTGATGTCCCCAATTAACCCACCTTTCCCTTTAATTCTGGGGCAAATTTTACCAAGTACAAAGGCTGAGACTGTGATAAATTAACTCCTGCATCCTGCTCAAGTCACTTTTGTGACTGACTGCAGCAGAACCAGGCATTCTACCCCTGTACTACTTCCACTCCCAGATCTGCACTCCACAGGAGCTGGACTCTCATGATCCTTGTGGGTCCCTTTCAATTTGGGGTATTCTGTGATTTAAACAGGAATCTCACTTGGTGCTCTGGGCATATACAGAATACATAGATTAGGAACACAGGAGCAGCCAGAGTGGCTGCAGCAGTGTGACAGCAGCTGTGCAAGGGGCACAAAGTGCAGCAGGTGCCTGTTGGATCACAGGGCCAAGGACACAGGAGGAGCAGCAATTAGTGACACCCTCTCCCAGCAGGGACAATGAGCCAGCTGGGATTGTCTGCAGGCATCAAAGGTCTCTCACAGAGCCATCAGCAATGCAAAGAAATCCCTTCTCTGGCCCTTCTCATTCTGCCTTTAAGGCAACAAATGTCCCCAGAAATCTGCACTCCATTATCCTAACTCAGCACAGGTGACACTCTGGTGACTCCTATGACATCCCTAATCTGGCCAGCTGACAATGACCTGCTGCTGTACCAGAGGTGTGAAGACTGGACAAGCCACTGACCACCAAAACACAGCCCATGGACACAGGAGCAGATGAAAACAGGGAGAAAGTCCATGGATTCAGACACCCGCCAGTAACTGCAATGACAAATGGCACAATGGTGGACAAAGCAAGCAGCAGAAATCCATGGAAAATGAGACACTTGTGTACACTCAGGGAGCTGCAGCCACTGTCCAAGTGCAGCCACTTCCCAGCTGACCCTTGACTGGAGGGGATGTCCCCTCTTCTCCAGGCTGGCTCCTGCTCCCAGCTCCCAGCTGACAGCAGCAGGCTCCCCCTTCCCAGGTGAGGCTCGCTGGCGTCGGCCGATGGCGCGGATCCACGGCTGGGTCTGACCGGGGAAGCAGAGCTGACCATCCCTTTGCCTTCAGGAAAGCCCTGGGGCTGTCCTGGAGCTCAGAGCCGCTGGCAGTAGAGTTCATAGAGGCTCTTGGCCATCCTCTGGGTCTCCTGGAAAGCCTCACAGCTCTGCTCCCAGCTCGGGGGCACCTGCTCCTCCCCGTAGTAGGCGCCGGCGATGGCCCCCGCCATGGTGGCGATGGTGTCCGTGTCCCCCCCCAGGGAGATGCAGTAGATGATGGTTCTCTGCAGGGCGTTGTAGTGCTCAGGAATGTCAGGATCAGCGTCCATGCAGCGCAGGAAGGAGTAAATGGCAGTGGGGACGGAGCGCAGCGCAGCGATGCCATTGCCTGGAACACACCCCGTCAGCACCCTCTGGCCTCCCTTCCTTTTCCCTTCCTACCGGTGACTTTTTCCATAACAGTATCATGGATTTTACCAGGAAAGGGTGCAAAAGTTTGTCCCTCAGAAACCCCCCAGTTCCCCAGTGCCACTCACATCCTGCAGAGCAATTCCCAGTTACCCCAGTATAGCCTGGCCATACACATCTACTCATTCCCACTCAACATGATCACCCAACAGCCCTTAAGAGTCTTGGAATATTAAGAAATATTATGCAAGGTAAATTTATCTTAGCAAGAATTTTTTTTCCTATCAATACACAGAGGAAATCACTGGGTTGAGACTCAGAATTCCTGACTGGTGAGCACAGGCTGCTTTTCCAGCATAGTCTGTGCCTGACAGGCTGAAGAGGAATCTAGAGGGACATACATCTACCAGGCTTGCTAAGTTAGTCTTGCTTCCAGCTTTCCTAATGCTTGTACTAAGAAAGGTACTCACCCAACTCAAACAATACATCTGCTTTGGGAACACTGCTGAGCTCCAAAAATTCCTTGATTTTCTTGAGACGCCTGGAAAATGGTAAATCCTCAAATCCCAGCCTGCAAACGGAGAGAGCAGTGAAGAGGAGAGATTGTGAAGAGCCAGAACAAACCACCAAAGCAGGGTTGGGGCTTTCCCCAAGCTACTCACGCTCGGGCATCACTGAGAGACTTGTCATCTGCCTCCACGTGCTCCATGTGGCTGATGAGCTGCTCCAGGAAGGTTTCCCTGCTGAGCCCTTCCTGCAGTGCCAGGTGCACAGCCAGGGCCTGCAGGATGGCCCCGTTGTAGCCCAGGGAGTTGGCGTGGGTCAGCTCCGCGCTCAGCTTCGCAAACTGCCACAGAAACGCCGGTGTCAGCAAAGCTTCCTGGGACGCTCCCCTGGCAGCAGGGACACCCAGAGAAGCCCAGAATGTTCCGTTACCTTCTTGACATCCTGGATGTCGGAGTAGACAAGGGGGATGCCGGCCACCCTCATGGCGCCGCCGTTCCCGTAGGAGCCCTTCCCGTTGAACTGAGCTCTCGCAGGCTCAAACACGTCGCTGCACTTGGGGCTCAGTAGCTTCTTGAAGACGTTGACCACGGCCATCCCATAGCCCCTGTTGGGTTCCTTCTTGTACTCCTCAGCAAACCTGGTGTGGGCAGGGGGGAAAACACCCCGGGGGTTTGGTCTGTTACTGGGGTTTGTGATTGGATGAAGGCTCTTGCTAAAGTGAATTAATAACACACACCTAAATCAAGGACAGTCAGGGCTCAGAGATACAGTTCTGCAGGAAACAATTCCCAAAGAACAGTGTGAAAGAAGGATGTATAAACATCACCTTCCATAACCCACTAGTTTCCCTCTCAGCTCTGCCTCAAAATAGAAGCAAACTAGAAACATTTCCGTGGGTCACAACCACAAGGAAAGTCTTTTGTTCAAGTTCAATGGAAGAGTTTTCTAAACAAAGAAATGCTTTCCCTTAAGTGGAACCAAATGCTCTCAGGGCCAGGGATTCAACAGGGAAACGGATCATAAACAGAGTCAAGCTGAGCTCACTCCTATTCCCTCACTAAATTAAGGACAGTGCAAACATAAATAGCAACAAATAAACATGAAACAAAATGTTTCTGGAGTCTCCAAGCATTCTTCTCCCCAAAGGTGAACACACACAAGGCTGACACACAGCAGTGCTGCCCTGTCAAGGCAGCTTCAGACTCCACACTGCAGCTGATCCTGCTGCATGGTCCAAGATATGGCAAAGCAAAAGGATTAACAAACTAAAGGATTAACCACCTATTTCCTAACTTTTTCCCCTCCAAAAATTAGTAATTAGCATTAGTCTGCCTCGGCCCCTGTCCCCCCTTCCACAGACAGTCACAGTGATGGTTACCCCTTCAGGAAGCCTCATGCTCACCTCTTGGCCATGTCAACCTCATCAAACTCCTGCTTGGCCAGCAGTGACTGCACCACCGACCTGCTCATGGCCGTGTCGTCCGTGTAGGGCAGCGACTCTGCAACGGGAGGGCAAAGAGTCACACCAGCAGCCAGGGACAAACTGCTCCTGCCCTCTGCCAGCACCACCCTCATCTCCAGGGCCTGACTGCCACAAGTTGCCAGGGACAGCTGTGGCTTCCCATGGATCCCCAGAAGTGTCCCAGGCCAGGTTGGACAGGGCTTGGAGCAACCTGGGATAGTGAAAGGTGTCCCTGCCATGGCAGAGGGTAGCACTGGGTGATTTTTAAGGGCCTTCCAACCCAAACCTGTCTGGAATTTAAGTTCCCTGGCACTCTGAGGTTGACACTGCTGTGGTTGTCAGAGTCAGGAGACACAGCCAGGGAGCTGCATCCACAGCTATAATGACAAAGAATATACTGCAAGATTAGTAAGAGCCAGGAGAAGATGTATGACATCCAGAGGTATATATGGACAAGAGTCAGGCCAACACACAATCACAGATTTCCAGGATAGTTTAGGTTTGAAGGGACCTTAAAACCCATCCTGTTCCACTCCCTGCTGTGGGCAGGGACATCTTCCACTATCCCAGGTTGCTCCAAGCCCTGTCCAACCTGGCCTTGGACACTTCCAGGGATGGAGCAGCCACAGCTCCTCTGGGCAACCTGTGCCAGGGCCTCCCCACCCTCATGGGGAACAATTCCTTCCCAACATCCCATCTATCCCTGCTCTCTGGCAATGGGTGGCCATTCCCCGTGTCACTCCAAGGTTTGTCAATAGCATCCATCTTTCCTGCAGACTCCCCTCAGGCACTGTAAGGCTGCAATAATTTTCTACGAGTTAAATAAAAATTCTGTGCTTCTCTCACTCTTCTCCTCAAGTTTTGGTACCTCTGCTCCCTGCTGACAGCCCAGCACTGCCACACCCATTCACACTGCCACCCCAGCACACTCCACCTCAGCTCCCTGGAACAGGAGCAGCTCGGGCCGAGCAGAGCAAACCACGGGGCCTTCTGCATCAGCGGTGTCCCTAAGGAATCCCTAGGGAATCAGGAATGGGCACAGGACAGAGCAGGGCAGGGAACAGCCAAGGCAGTCACAGCAGAGATGCCCCACACCAGGTGAGGGGTAAGCACTGGGGGCACCCACGTTTCGGGGGAGCTGAGGGGTTGGGGATTCTGCAGGTTGGGCACCTCAAAGCCCAGTCCTGGGGGTGCTGAGGGAGTGGAACATAAACTGGACCCCAAAGGCCAGTCCTGGGGAGTGCTGGGGTCTAACCCGAATCTCTGGGGTGCGGAGTGCCGTGCACAGCGGGGTGTGTGAAGGGGGCACCGGGGGACATCCCCCGCTCCCCGCCGCGCTCCCCCCCACGCACCTCCACGTGCGCTCCCCGCCGCCTCCCCTCCCTCCTCAGGCGGCGCCGGTTCCAGCCCTTTGAGGAAACTCAGCAGCTCCGGCAGCTTCACGACGCTCCTGCCTTCGAAAACAGCTCCCAGGCAATCCCCTAACAACGCCCCGGCCAAGCAGCCCCGGAACCGAGCGAGGCCGGGCCGGGGACGAGCCGGGAGCCGCCCGGCGCCTGAGGCCGGACCCGCGGCCGCCATCTTGCTGCGCGCGGCGCCCTCTTCCCCCGGGCAGCCAGGGGGCAGCGTGGGCCGAAGGCGCTGCCGCGCACAGTGGCGCCCCCTGGCGGCCCGGAGGACCGAGGTGCCGACAGCACACCCGCCTGCTCCCTCAAATCCCTCCTGGAATCCAGCTGGATTTAATCGCCGCGGATGACAACTGGGGACAGGCCCTTTATTGTTTATAAATCTCCTCGGAGCGCGGGAGGCTGTAAACATCATCCAAGGGCCAGACAGTTATAAAACAAACTAGGAGAAGAATTCCATTCTCCCCAAACACGACGCAGATGTCGCTTTTCCTCGCTGCGGAACTGAATCACCGGGAGTTTTCCATTCCCCCCGCGCTTGCACAATTCCCGGCGCGCTAAGCCAGCTCCAGCTGACTTTCCCTCGGCAGGTTCCTGGTGCGGCTGACAGCGTCGACCTCTGGGTCAAACTTCTCCACAGGGACCACGAGTTTTCTCCGGGTGTCCATGCACTTGTTGTCTAGCTGCAGAGAATTGGTTTTGTAGCCAATATCGGTCTGAATGCGGTGGAGTTGTCTGTAAAGAGCGTCCAAGGCATCCCTGGGAATGAGCAGAAGGGACAGGAGTTGAGATCAAATGGGAACAGACTCCCCAGGGAATGGTCCCAGCCCTAACCCTGCCACAGCTCAAGGAACATTTGGAAAATGCTCTCAAGCACAGGGGGGGATTGTTGGGTGTCCCATGCAGGGCCAGGAGTTGGTCTCAGTGACTCTTTCATGTCTCTCCCAACTCAGGATATTCCATGATTTTAAACTGGACAGGAAGCACCCAACTTCCCACTTTGTGGCAGCATTTGGCCCTGTACAAGGAGTGAACTCATCAGATACCCATTGTTTGGGGCAGTGAATAGCCAGCCCACACACTGCTCTGGGAGGGCAGCAAGAGATGTGCACCCGGGGAGCTGCCAGCCCACAGCAGCACTTCTGTTCCTTCCTTGTCACTCTTCTTTTGTCCCTTTTGGAACAGTCAGGGCCTGGATGAATTCAGAGTCAAGCAGGGGCTGTGGGAGCCCCATTCCCCTCCCAGCACAGCCGCTCTGTACCCCACATCCACCAAGCCCAAACACTGCTGCCCTTCATGAGCCCAAGTCCCAAAAGGCAGGTGCTGGAGGTGTGCCCAGAGCAGGGACACCCAGAGCCACATCCCCTCAGGGCAGTGCTGGGCACTGCTGTTCCTGGACAGCAGGACACTCACTGTGACTCCGTCCTCTTCTGCTGGAGTGCACGGATCATCCCCTCCAGCTGCTGGACCTCGTCTGTCAGTCCAAACTGAGCCTGCAGGGAGGAGGGGACAGCACTTAAGAGGGCTTTGACAAAGGCCACAGTTCCCTCCTTCCCCTCTCCCCCAGCTCTGCCATTATTCCCTTGCTCTGCTATGTCACTGTAGGATGCATTTCTCAGCTGCTCCACCACTCATCCGTGTTTTCCAGAGCCCCCTTCCCCTCAGCTCCCTGCAGGGACCATGGCAGCTGGGGTACCTGGTCCCGGCACAGCTCGATGTGGGGCCGGTACGTGCGCGTCTCCAGGCGCGTGTGAGCCACTTTCAGATCCAGGGTTCTCTTCTTGATATCTTCCTCCAACTGTCGGATCTCCTCCTCCATCTCAGCAATCTCCTCCAAGGTCTGAGGACAGACATGTGTCATGAGGGACAGCCCGGGATGCAGACTGGGAAACTGTCCCCGTGTCTCTGGGAATTTTGCTGTGCTGGGGATAGATTTTACTCAAGGGCTTCTGAGGACTGAATCCTCTGCTTTTACATGGACCAGGATGGTGCTGCTGAGACAAGGGGTACAATAAAGAGGCTGAAACCTGGCAGTGAGGCCAAGCAGTGCCAGAGAAGCACTTGTGAGTGGTGGGATATTGCTGGGATCATGTGTGGCACTAAACAGCAAACACGTGGAAACTATACTCAGGCTGAGTCACTTTCCATGTAACCAAGAGCCTTTGGGACTCTGTTTCCAGCCAGGGTTGTAGTCCATGAACAAAGAAATAACACTTACATTCTTCTCCTGCCATCTCAGCTCACTAAGGGCTGCTTCCATGTCTCTCATCCTCTTCCTCAGTGCAAACTCTGTAGCTATACGCTGAGCATCCAGCTCATTGTTTGTCTGAGGAGAGAACAGCCCCAGTCACACATGGCTGCAAGGTGTCTGTGTCACCCCCAAGCTGTGCCTGGAAGGTTGGGACAAACCCAGGAGCAAAACCAACCAGGTTTGGCTGCTGCCACGTGTGCATGTCACACTTCCCCAGTAGCCAGAAGGTGGGGATAGATGGACAGGGACATGCCTCCAGTGACTGCTGCAAGCTCTGCAGCATAACCAAGCTCCTACTTAAACCAGGAGGGCAGCTGCTCCCAGACAGATCCAGAGACATGCCTGCCACTCTCCCACACCAGATCCAGAATGGCACCACAGATTCCAGGCCAAGGGAGCAGTTTACCTGGGCAATGGTAAGTGTGATTGCTCCTCGGAGATCAACTGAGGCTCTCATTTCTGCCTCAGCACGCTCCTTGTTGCACCGGCTGTTCAGCTCCCACTCACTAAGTGCAGTTGTTCTGTGAACAAATCAGTTACGAAAATAAATTGCAAGACATTTTAAAGGAACCACCTGCTTGAGGCCAGGGTGGCAGCACAAAATGATTCTGGAAAGCTGGAGGTCACATCTTCCCTGATCTCCTCAGAGACTAAAGCCCACCAGGCCCAACATCTGCTCCACCAGGGACACATCCAAGCCATGGAAAGGAATGCCAGGCAAGTGAAAATGTGCAGCAGGTCCCCCTGAGCTGTGCCAGAGGTGACACCACACTGCTGAGTGTCACTTACAGCCAGGCAGGAGGGAGGCAGGGCACTGGGTTTGTGGTGACAATTTAGATATCTCCCAAAAACCTGTGGCTTCGCCATGCCACAGCCAATTTCTGTTCTGAGCTCTCTCCAAAACTGTACCCATCAAGCCTGGACACAGCATGGAAAGAAAAGGCAACCCAGGGCTCGGGGCAGATTTGATCACACAAGGACAGAGTCTTTCCTTACCCATCTGGGATCCGTGTTGGGTTGACCTTGAAGGAGATGTTGCCAGAGGTGGGGTTGAAGGACATGCACTGCCGATCGAGCTCCAACGCTTCCACCTTGTGCCGGTGGTCGCAGCTCAGCTGCTGACGAGCTTCCTTTAAGAGGCTGTGGAGAGCCAGGCTGGGGTCAGCAGGGAGCAGGCCCAGGGCAGGGGCAGCTCACAATTCCCAAAGCTTTCAACACACATCAGTCATCTTAGTGAAATGAATGATGAGCTCCCACCCTCCCTGGGAACTGGGCCTGACCTGCCCAGCACTGCCTGGTATCACCCTGGAGAATGGAGCTGTGAAGGATTCCCACAGAGTATCAGGGCATGGGAGCTTTGACACCTCGTGGCCACTGATTCCTAAACCAAGGCAGGTGGCACAAGAGGTCTGGGACAAAATTTCCAAATGGTGCTTGTGAAGTTGCCTTTGACACACCCTTCCCTGCCAAATCCCTGACCCTGAAAATCCCCAGGGGTTCTGTGTGGTTCCCTGCTCATCTCAGCATGGCATTAGAGGCACATTAAGTATCTGGGGCCAAGCAAGGAGAGCAGAGTCATCAACCAACAGCTCTAACTCCTCACCAGAGCTGTCTGAAGGCATCATCCACTCGCTGCTGCAGCTCTTTCTTGGTTTTCTCAATCACCTTCACCTCTTTGTGTAATTCCTCTTCCACAGGATCCCTCACCACATCGATGTCACGACGGCTCTCACGGAATGTCAGGCACTCAATGGCAACATCCAAACACAAGTTCTTTGCCTGGATGGCATTTTCTGCTGCTTCCTTCACCTGGAAGAAGCAATCAATCAGGTGTGTGGGGGATCTTTTAGACATGGGAGAGAGAAAGGAAGGGGAACCCACCCATACCATCATTAAGAGGGACTCTCATTGTCTTTGCAGTTCTGAAACTTTTATCAAGTCTGGAACAAAAATTGCCAGAGCTAAACACCTTAGTCCTCTACACCTGCTACTTGCATTGGGAATCACATCTTGCTAGGGGTTAACAATTCCAGAAGCAGCATCAGCTTCTGGGTTTAAAACTCACGGTATCAGAGATCTCCCACCACTATTCCCTATATAAACCCAAACATTTTTGGAGGATGGTGTTAACATATTTCTTATTATCCTTCAGATCCTTATAAAAAGTCCAAACAACAAAATCCACCCAGAAATCCAAATAGGAGCGTGTAATACACAGCTGCATGGTATGGCTTGGCCCAGCCAAGAACACAGTGGTTTGTTTTCCGGGAAGTCATTCCATCAAGTATGGATCTCAGTATAAAATAGACATATATATATAGAGCTTGCCCATTGCACAAGACAAGTCTCAATTATTTCACATCCCATGTTGAGAGTGAAAGTTCATTTCCAGCCATCTGCCTTCCCAACATACTTTGCTTAAGGCATCAATTTCCGAGTCTAGGTCTTTGAGGCATTTGGCCAGGGCCTCTCTCCATTTGTCCACGGTGGTGATACGATCCTTTAGGTGGGTTCGGCTGTTGTGCTCATCCCATTTTGCCTGCAATTAGAGAGAAATGCCGTTACTCGTTTTAAAATTGTAGTTGTGAATCTTGCTGAAGCTTTTCCCCGTTTTCAGGACTGACTGAGCCTCTCACAGGAATACAACACGTTGCCGTTTGGATTCACAGTCATTTACACAAATGGAGAGCACAGAGAACAACATCAGTGGCAGTGAATGTGAGAAACACACGCGGGGATTTAGTGTCAGTACAGATACATCATTGCAGGTGGGTTTACACGGAGTAAATGTACAGGTAAAGCCTTTTATTTCCCCATCCATACACCCAAATCTAGACACTCCCCCCAGCTCCTCAGCCCACTATTCTGACAAAGCTGTGAGCAGCCCTCCTGGCAGAGAGCTCACCTGGTTGCCGGTGTCATTGCGGAGAACTCGTCCTTCCTGCCGGATGTGGTGGGAATTAAAACGCTGCTGTTCGGCGTCCGCCGAGATGAGGAGGGAGTTGTTCTTCCAGTCCGGCAAGGTGAAGCGCTGGCCTGGCTTTACACTCAGCGAGGCCATCTTGCTGAACAGGTGACTGAAAGAGAGCGGAAGATTTGTGTGTTTATTCATGGAAATACACCTGAAATGGAGCTGCAGCCAAAAACTACAGAGCTCTTCAGGAGAAAGGCAGCAGCAAGCTACAACTTGGTGCCTGGCCTAATGCAGATACATGTCCTTAAAATGGGGGAGCACAAGGGCAGGTGATGGGAGCTATCCTCTGCCCCGGGCCAGGGGGAAAAGCCCTGTCCCATCTGTCCCTCCCTAGGAATGTAACTGCAAGGACAAGGAGCTGCTCACAGCACCAGCTTCCATATGATATTTACTGAGCTTGGACAAAAACGGCTGAGGATGCGACTGATTCTGTTGTGCTACTGCTGAAGGCTTAGCCCAGGGCTGGACCCCCGGGACTCCAAGGCTTTCAAGGAATAGCAGAGTTTTTAGTCTCCTTTTTTAGCCAGCACACCCTGCACAACGGGCAGAAACTGCAGACCTCACTCCACAAGGTCCGAGGAGATCCCGAGGGGGCTGCAGGTGCCCAAATCTACAGTCGGGGCAGTTCTGGGGCAGAATCCCTTGGCAGCGGGACATCTATCCCATGTCTGCCCCAGACCCCCGGGCACAGAGCGCTGCAACGGAGCCCCTCGAGCACCGACCCCAAGGCTGACCCAGGAGTTCCTGAAGGGAAGGAGAGAGAGCACAAAGGGCCGCGGGACACAGGGGCCCGGCCGTAGGTGGAGGGGAAAGACAGGAAAGGGAGAAAGAGGGAAAGGCCTCAGCCGCCGGCTCGGAAAGGGCCTCACCCCGGCTGCTATGAGGGCACTGAGCTCCTCCGGCCCGACCATGCTCCCGTCCCGCCGCAGGGCCGGGCCGGGCCGCTCTCTCACCGTTACCGGCCGATTTCCCCTCTCCCCTCACCGTTCCCGGCCGAACCTCGCTGTCCCCTCACCGTTCCCGGCCGAACCCCCCACTCCCTTCACCGTTCCTCGTCGATCCCCCCCTCTCCCCTCACCGTTCCCGGCCCATTCCCCTCTCTCCCCTCACCGTTCCCGGCCGATTCCCCTCTCTCCCCTCACCGTTCCCGGCCGAACCTCGCTGTCCCCTCACCGTTCCCAGCCGATCCCCCCCTCTCCCCTCACCGTTACCGGCCGATCCCCCTCTCTCCCCTCACCGTTCCCGGCCCATTCCCCGCTCTCCCCTCACCGTTCCCGGCCGATTCCCCGCTCTCCCCTCACCGTTCCCCGCTCTCGCCCCGGGCTCGCGCGGGGCCGTTGCGGGGCGGCCCCGGCGGCGGCTCCTGGGCGGTATCGGTGACAGGGACACCGCAAATCGCAGCAAAGCAGCGCCCAAATCAGCGACAAATAATACTGTTAAAAAAGAAATGCCCCATCAAGCAGGAGGGAGCCGGGGGTGTCCACTTCTAGAGCCGTTTCCCATTTCCACAGCAGCCATCCTGCCCCAGGATGGCTATGGGCACTTCAACAATCTCTTGCATTTTTAAAATTATTTTTTTAAACTTCAGTTAATTTTTTAAAATAATGCATTAAAATACAAAAAAAGACCGAAAGTAAGTAGTTTTCTTTCCTTGGATATGCCTGGTGCCTCCCTCCACAACCCCCACCAAAACCAATATCAGCTCTGTTCTTTGGGATTAAATCAAAATGATGCAAGTATAAATAAAGCCTCACACACGTGCATTTCAAAAAAAATTTATTTTTCAAATGAATACAGTTCGTTTACAATACACTCAAGTTGATGGTATCTATAGCCAGCAGAGATCGATGACTGCTGTGTCCTATACACAGTCGTACAGAGGTTACAGATGCCTACGAGAGGGAAGGAACAGTGAAAGAAGTCGACATTTTACTGTGCTGGAAGGAAAGCAACTCTTGCAACAGGTAGAAAATTTTGGCAAGAACAATTTGTCCAGAAAGGGAGAAGGGGCAGAGGACACGGCTTCTGCTTAGCAAGTACATCTCAAACACCAACACGTTCCCTCCCACCCCGCACAGCTGCAGCCCACGGTACAAAGAGGCACACATGGTCAAGATGGTTAAGTAAAAATAAAGGCTTTTACCAGTTTGTTTGCCATCCATCTACAATCTATTTGTGCAACGTCTCAAGTCACAGCTCTACTTTACTCTTGAAACATTTCCCTTTTGCTTCGAAAGCCCCCAGGACCTTTACGGTGGGAACACATTCACGCTCCTGCCAAAGCAATGGGACACCAAAACAGGGGAGCAGTTACCAGCATATGAGAAAGAGCAGACACATGGGACAGGATCAATCCACCAGACTGGTTTATTAGAATTTTATTCAGAAAAGGAATCCCAAACAGCATGACTTTTTCTTTTATTGAACAATATAAACCCATGGTATTAAATATGCAAAATTTCTATGTGTGACATTGCTTCCAGCAGTCTCCAAAACTAACAGAGCTCACTGGCCAGTGAGCACACACGATGCCACCTGAGCCACCTTCTTCCCAAAATCCTTTAATATTAGCTTGTAACCAAATGCTACCAATTACTGTGAAAGCTCTGGAGTAACACCTGCTGACAGACAATGTCCTTGTCCATGATCACACTCCTCCAGCCAGGTGAACAGCCCACTTTTTCCCCACCAAGCACCATTTATCCACCATGAGGCTACCTGGGGAGCTGAACTGCTCATATCAAGGGAAGAGACAATAACAGGAAGGAGGGTTTGTACCCTGTGAGTCCAAAGTGTCATTGCTCCCCTGGAACGCTGATCTGTGCACCAGTGCCTGTAAAACCAACGGTTCTGACCCAAAACTCGCTCTGCCTGCCCCACTGCTGTGCTGCAGCTCACTTTTCACACCTGCCTGCAAACAGACACCAAACACAATGAGCTAGAAGCAGGTTTTTCTACAGGAAAACAACGTGTAGTTGTCTCAAGGAGAGATTCAACACTGAAAAACTGCAAAAATGAGAAGATTTCACTGAAAAACAGAAATCAAGTTCAAAAAAAAAGTAAACACTATAGCCACAGGAGAGAAGTGATGCACAAAAGCGAGTACCCAGAAGAAGCCATTCTGCACTGCAAAGTTGCCAGAAGCTAAACTCCATCTCTGGCATTCTTCCTCTCACCAAGTTTTGTTGGTGTTCCATTATCCTCACTACTTCAGGAGCAATACTCAAGTTTTCACTTTGCTGGCACACCATCAGGTTCCAAAACTTCCAGAAGTTCTTTAAATTCAGCATTGCTCCAGTGGGCACCACTTTGCTATTACATCTGAGTGGACACTACCTACCAAGACACGTATTTTCTATCAAAGAAACTGGTTTTGAAGATATTTAAGAGATTTGCAAGTGTAAGCAAAATGAAAGTTTATTAGTAACTATTTTAAAAGCTAACTTTTGCACACCTGTACTGAAATGGGTTGTGGATCTATGATTTATGGGCAAGCATGGCCCTAAACTCAACATACAGCCATATTTTTGTGTTGCTAGATAGCGTTGTAGCATTAATTTTCCAACTGCCAAATGCATTTGAAAGACCTGTGTAATTCTCAGCAATGAAAAAAACCCCTTTCATTTAAATAAACTTGCCCTCTGAGCATCTGTTTCACAACAAATGGGTTGGTTTAAAGAAAGCAAGATAGCAAACACAGGAGACTGACCCCAAGGGGCTTCAGCCTCGGGCAGAGCTGCAATGGGATGGGAGGGAAGAGCTCCAGCTCCCAGCAGGGATGGGCTCCAAACAACTGGAATCACTGGAAGATACAAATGTGCAAGAAGTGCATGGGTTTGTATCACGAGGTTACCACTGTCACGACATGGTTCACCCTCAGATCACCCGGTAACTCACTCTCCTAAGGCGATGTGAATCATCACAAGCATTTTCTAGATGAAAAATGAGGCAGAATCATTTCCCCCAGGTCAGGAAGGGAACCTGCTTCAGAGCCAGCTGGTTCCAGAGCTCCTGGCTGGACAACTTGCCAGTGTCTCAAAACAGCTTCAAATAGAACCTGTTGGAAAAGCTCTTCCATTTTGGTCTGAAAATCCGCTTTTTTTAGCAGCTTAAAGCCCAAACTGGCATCTAAGCACACATGTGCTTACTTCTGCACAGTGCAGTGTCTACAACTGGTGCCAGAGGATGGGGGATTGTTCCTCTTTCCACACCCAGGGGGCCACACGATTCTGTCCCCAGACATTGCCACCCCTGCTGCTGGCAAACTGCTTTCTGAACTTATCTGTGACATTTAATCCTCACCTCCACGTCCCCACTGAGCAAAGCTTTGCACTGCTCCCCAACATTCACTGGACAACATTCCCCATGTCCCTGCAACCTCCAAATGGGTGGGGAGGGGAGAGAAAATGGAGTGTATGGAAAGCTGCAGGAGCACAGTAAAGAGCGAGGACATCACTGGACAGGCAACATTCAAATAAAGGCAGAATTAATGATTCTCATTAGATAAACATATCAAGGTTAAATTTTATTTTAAAAAATTGCAAGTCTACCAGGAAGTAGATTTATTTGATGACATTACTCTCCAGAAACCACTTATTTTAAAAGCTTCTCCTCTCTGGGTAGTTCTAATTCACAAGTAATTCAGGGCTTGCTTTGATTAAATAATTCAACACAAAACCAACTCTGACCAAGGATTTTCAGCTTTAAAAACAGTTCAAGAAAAATACTAACCATCCTACCAATGCAAATACTAGTTTTTCCAGCTCTGTTCCTGGTCAGAAAAAGGCACATACTTGCTCTCAGTGAGTTCAAGTCCAACACAAAAAGCTCAGGATACCCAAGTTCATGTCTGATGTCCCTGAAAGGTGTGAGCTGATCACAGCTCACCTGACACCCACCCACCTCCTACCCAGTCCTTTGTTTCTACAGGCTTTTGTCACCATCCCACCCCCACGCTCACATCCAGAGCTGCTCTGTGCTCCAAGCAGCCACAGCATCCTCAACATGGCTAATTCCATCCAGGCAGTGGAGGGAGAGAGAGAGAGACCCTGGTCAGGGAATGGGGAGGTAGGTAAGAGCTGAGTAAGAGCAGAGCAGCCGCAGTGCTACAGCAAAAGGAACTCTACACCTGCCTGCTGCTGTTCCTGGGAGCCAGGCACACCTCCAGCAACCAGGAATCTCTCAGGGCATCTGTGTTGTACAGCAGGGCCACATATTGCTCACAAAACCCCTTGGGTTGGTGCTGTCTGAACCAGTGGATCCACTGGAAACCGCATCTGTTCCACCCAAGTAAGGGATTCCAAGGTTTGGATAAAACCACAGTTTGGTTTCAGGGGACAGCTGTCACAGGCACTGCCACCTGGAGAAGAACAGCCACCCCTAAAAATATACAGGAACATGCTTTTCCCCTCATACATTAGTTTTTGAATTAGCAGTCACAGAATAACAGAGTAGTCTGGGTTGGAAGGGATCTTTTAAAGCTCATCCAGACAAACCCCCCTGCTGTGACCTGGGACCTCTAGACCAGGTTGCTCCAAGCCCCATCCAATCTGACACCGTGGATGTTTTCAGAGATGGGGCAGCCACAGCTTCTCTAGGCAACCTGTGCCAGTGTTTCAACACACACATTGTAAAATTCTTAAATCTAGTTTGAACTGACCTCCCTCAGTTTAAAACCATCACTCCATATCCTGTGGCAACAAGCCCTCCTAAAAGTTCACCCCCATCGTTCTTACAGGCCTTTTCAAGTACTGAAAGGTACTGAAGTTTTACTTTTTTATTTACTACAGGAGGCAAAGGAGGCTCTGCTGCTTTTTCATGAGTGTCAATATTCTGATGTTCCCACTCGATAACTTTTAAAAGAGTTTGAATAACTCCTACAGTGCTCTGTTACTTTGAGTCTGCCCTTTCTGCTTCTTCCTTTCCCTTGTAGAGCTGTCCCCACAGCCACAGGATCTCAATGTCCCACAGGTTCTCCATCTCCTGGAGGTCCTCCCTGTTCACCTGCAGCTGCTCCTTTTTGTGTTTTGGTTTGCTGGTTTGTTTTTTTTTTTAAAGTATTTGAATAATGTCTATTTTCAGTAGTTTGTTAGCTCTTATTTAATTTAGATACTTTAAATCATCATGCACCCTCCAATGACTGCAACAGAAACATTTCTACTGGAACTAAACCTCGCATGCGGCAGCTCATGGACACCAAGGCAAGAGATTTGTGTCCAACAGAAAACTGCTTCATCAGGTGCAAGTTCATTCCTTTTGATAGAAAGAAGAGGCAGCAACTTCCTTCTAAATCTCAACAGGTTCAGTATGAGCTAAATATAGAGAGAAACAAAGCAGTTGGTTGACAGGCAGGGGAGGAGATGGAGGGTATTGCTGCAAACAAGCTGATGGTGCAAGATTTTTGGCCCTTTTTAGTCTAAAAGATAGAAACAGCTACTTCTAAAAGGGTCAGGAGACACAGTTTTGGCTCAGAATTTAGACTGAAAAATGCTTTCTAAACCCCAGCCTAGTAACATTGACAAATTGGAAATATAAAATAATTGAACATCATGGCAAGCTTAATACCAACACAGTGGCATTGGGCACTGCAGTAAGACAAGAAAGTTGGTACAAGCTACAAGAGACATTGGATCATGTCTCAAACTTGAATCAGAAGAAATTACAGAGCAAAGAGAGTCAATTTGTGCCTGGGGAGCTGCAGCATCCCCTCAACAATGAGGTGTGGGCAACTCAGCAAGGGCACTGCCCAGTGCTGGGACTCTGAACCCCACATATTTCATTGATGATGTCCAGAAGCTCTGCTCACTCCTAGAAAAAGTCTGGACACAAACATATTCCTGCAAAGAGACCACTTGGAATTACTCCGTGAGTTCTGTGGTTAAGCTCCTGATATTCAAAAATATCCTGACATCAAGTTATTCCACATCTTGAATGCCCAACACTATAAACAGTAATAAAATGCACAAAATCATTTTAGTTGTAGAGAAACAAGGTACCAATGAAGCACTTGTCTATGGCGAGCGGGTTAATTGTCTCCTCTCAAACACGACTGGTTAAGCCAACTTTCTTTGGAGAAGAAAACCAAAACATTCAGAAACTTCTCCTGCCTAAAAATAAGTGTTAAAAGCAACACACAGAGCAGACACACAGACCTATGAGCTGCACACAGACCACCAATAAATATACAGAAACACCACAACAAAGGACAAGGCTCATCATAAAAGAAAAATCCCATAACTGCTACTCAGACTGATACCAAAGGAAAGGGAAGTGTTTTTTGCAGGCATGTGCAAGCACATTACAGTGTCAAAGCACAACTTTGCTATTATTATTACTTTATGCAGCATTACAAGGTTACTGAGGTGCAGTGTTTAATAGTCTAGTCTACAGCTTTTCCTGACTGCAGGAACGCTCACCAAACTCACCATGGACCCACCCCCTCATGGCATCACTCAGCCACCAAGCTGCTCCCATCCAGAGCATCCAGCTCCCAGCTGGCAGTCAGAAACACCCACTGATCCACCCCAAACACACGTGAGCCATGTGAGGACCAGCCATGCTCCTAAGACACCCTTCAGTTTGTGCTTCCCCTAAGGGAAGCCATCCTGTGGGAGCTATGGATTCCTTTCAGCACCAATCAGGTCCCCATGGCTTCTGCCACACCCCAACCCCCAGTCCCCTCAAAATGAAGAGGTAAATCACATTGACCAAACCCAACCTAACCCCAGCCTACCAGCTGAATTTGGTGATCGCTCCTCAATGCCTCTCCCTCCAAAGGAAAACACCTTCCTGGTTATTCTTGGTCCTGACTCAGAGAAGCTGGTGCTTGAAAGTACCTAAAAGATACCATCAAACACTTGGCATTTTCAATAATTTATCTTAAATTTGCAGCCACGTACAACTGGAAAATAAAAATCTACAGCACCATCTTCTAAAAAGGCACTTTCTGAGGACTGTCTTGCTTAAAAAAAATAAAAGTCACTCCAAGTTTTAAACAGTGGAACTGCTTTGTTTGAAAAGGACCCTACGGTAACAACCCGTGTCAGGTGAGGGGGTACCTCAGACAGGATGTGAAAGGCCAGGGCACGTGGGATGGAAAGTGGATGGAGTCTCCCCAACACCCTTATTCCTGCCAAACCAATGCTCTGATATTTTCCCTCACACGCCTCTCCCTTACAACTCCTTCCCCACCATATGCACCTTTGTCTACTCAGGGAACAACAATTTGGGTTTTAGTGTCACGGAGATCAGGATTTTTGAGATTCTGCTCGGGAGGTAAGATGTAGGATCCTGTATCCATCTTGCTCACACCTCAACTACAGAAAGTACACAATCTTCTACCAGCAGAAAGCATCAACGAGCTCAAGCTCTAACCACGATATTTTACAAAAACAAGGAGTGAATTGGCTACGTGAAGTTTGATTTCAACATGTGCCAAACCAAAAATGATATTCCAAACATGCAGCATCAACCTAAAGTACCATCTTTGGGTAGAAAAGACAGACAGAAATCTTTCCCTTTGACACCCCTATGGAATTTTTCACCAGATCCAAACAACCTGCCAGTAGCAGCCATGAAACTCCACAGCACTGAAAGGGACAGAGCATCTGCCCGGCCTGACCAGAGACCACGATGGCCATTTAGAAACAACCACCTTTGAAAACTGAATTTACAGGTCCAACACACATCATCTGAACTTTTGATTCCTTGGTTATAAAAGTGCTTTGAGTAAGGTTCTAAACCCTCAATTCACAAAACAGGGAAAATACCAAAAGTGGACAAGATTTGAAGAAAGTGTAAGAAAAGGGAAGGAAAAAAAAGGCCTTAAGCTTGAGCTTGGAATTTCACCAGAGTGAACTTTAAGACTAGTAGAAAACCAGTATTTGTAGCTGGAATTTTTACAGCAGACTACATGGTATCTCATGTTGAGCATTTTATAGGACAAGTATTTGTACATGAAGAAGTGAAAATCATTTAGGACCAAGAGCATCTTGAAATAATTTGACTGACAACTTCCAGAAACCCATTTTACTCCTGAAAACCATTTCTGTGGCCAAACTCCCAAAAGAAGACCGGAATGAATACTATAAAAATAACTTTTGGACACGTGTAACCAGATGACACATGGAACAGTGACACAGCGATCCTGAGTCAAATGGCCACAGCTCAAGTCCCTAGAAAGGGAAAAAGGCGACTTACAGCGGAGCCATTCCTCCTGTTGGCAAACGTCGCGAGTTTAACGCCTCAACCACAAACATCCTGGGATTCTCTCCAGCTCTGGATCTAGCAGTGGCCAGGTGGGAGGTTTGGGCAGGGCTGGCTGGGTGAGGAGGGGCTCGGTGATACCCTGGGCCTGCCCCCACCACGGGAGCACTTAGTGGCACTTGTTCAGTACAAGTGAGGTCTCAGTGTCTGAGGAGATGGGAACTGCTTTTCTCCACAGGCAGGAACCTGAGGCCAGTGTCTGCAAAGCAAGAAGAGCCATCAGCCTGTGCCCACATCCCTCTTTGGACTATCCACAGCCAGCTCTCGGCCAGAGAGGGGGATCTGCTGTGCCACTCAAGGTTTCCTCAAACAGCACATAAAATTTGAATTTTTTTTTTTTTCTTTTTCAAGGAGAGCAGGTACAAAAATAAAAGAAATCCATATACTCTGAAAATATACTGGAAACTGCCACCACAGATGAGGTACCATTTATCCCGACCCCCCACCCCCAAACTGCAAACATCAAAATATATATGTTTTTAAACAAAAGAAGAATATCTGGCTATTTAATCTCAGTTAAAATGACAGCACCCTTTGTTACACTTGATATTTCACACCATTAATTCTCTTTTGAAAAAAAACCAAGATATCTAACTAACCTTGATTCCTTGCTTTTCTCCTCATTCCTTAGTGCAGTAATTGTCCATCTCCATTTAAATAAATATAGCAGCTACAGCATCATAAATGTGTGGCCCTCACAACGTCAGTAACTTGATATCATAATACAAAGAAGTATCGGCACTTGACGTAGATATTTGCAAAACCAAGAAGAGAGATTAAAACTTCCAAATACTCTTCACATGAAAACCAGGTACAATGTTACCTTGACAACTGAAGTCACTTTGTCAATGAAGTTTCTTTAGTTTTTGGTGAAAGTAGTGAGCAAAAAAGCTTCTCAAATCCGAGTCACCGAGCATGGGCAGGGTGAGAAGCAGCTTTGAAAGGAGAGCTAGAAGGCTTTGTAAAAAGGAATTTTCAGCTAAATGCCAGAAGTCCACAAGAACTCTTTGCAAAATAGGTTTTTTTTTTTAAAAAAAAGTTCTCTGTTTTCAAAAGAAATTTCTGTATAAAGCTTAAGCTGAACCATTTACAAACAGCATTGCTACTGAGAGAGCTTTAGGAGAAAAGTGTCAGGTCACAGACTGGAGAAAAAAACATCTGAGAGACTCACTGAGAAAGCACCTCGCTCAAAGGACTCTGTCACATCCCCCTCCCTGCACCAGGTGTGTCCAAAGGCACCCACAGGGACAGGGCACTCCAAGCTGGGACCCCCTGGCTCTGGGGGTCCCCAAATCCTCAGGGTCTCCTGAGCCCCCCAGCCACCCCCACCGAGCACCCCCAGCCAATGGCCACCCCCACCACTGTTTCCAGTGCAATTTTAGCTTTGCCAAGTTAGTCTTTGACATTATTTTCCTTGTTTTTGAGAGATAAAATAGGTATCTACACCAGCTGTTAGTAAAGCTCTTGCAGACAGTGTTGTGAACAGCACTACGGACATTTCCATACAATATACAAACGCACAAAATACAGTACTTGGTTTTTCTGGCAGAAAAAAGGGGGTTCATGCCTGGTGAAGCAAAATGGGCTCAGATTTTAGGCTCAAAATACAGTATATTGGCAAACAGCAGATTTGGTGAGAATGAGGAGAGAAGCTACTTAGACCAACCAGGTTTTCATGTGAGAGCAGGTGGAGGTCGGGAGGGCTGGGATCACAGCAATGCCCATACAAACAGCTGCAGTAAATATACTATGAACCAGTGCAAATAAAAACAGTCAAAAATGCAGTTCACGAGTTTACAAAGTGCAAAACTCCCCAGTCCCCTCGTTGAATAAATGCTCGTCTCTGACATCTTAAACATTGGTTTTAAAGTGGAATGAAAGAGTCCCATTGGTTTGTTTCACATTTCGGTGATTTAACATGTTAGAACTATCCCAGCCCTCTTTATTTGCAAAGTGAAATGAAGTTACCAATAACTTAATTTTAAAAGGAAAGTCACTATCAAAGAGGAAAAAAGCCTAAAAACTTTTATTAATTCCAGACATTTTACTGATGTCAAATAGGTTTAACTAAGCATGTAAAAACTGAGATCTTAATACAAAACCCTTTCCATTTAATTCAAATATGCTCCACATTTCAAAGCCAAAAATAAGGCCAATTCCTTTGTTAAATCAAAAGACTGCAGCAACAAGTAAAGCTTGCAGAAGTCTAGAAGCATTTTTTGTAATTTTTTTTTGATTTAAAAAAGGAAAATTCAAGATTCCTTCTGACTATAAAACTTTCCTTTCAAAATTAAGGCTTTTACTTTGTCCTTTTAAAATCCTGGAGGTGTCCATTCTCCCATGGTCCGTGGTACGGACACTGCTTCAGTACAGCTCAATGGACACAGTTTTTCTTTAGAATGCTTATTGCACTAAAAGGTAGCAAAACAAGTTGTCAGTTTCTTTTTTTAAAAATAAACATGATTACATTTCTAAAAAATAAAAGTTGATGTTGACCATATGTTCCGTAATAATTAAATTAAAGCATTATTATTACTCTAATAAATATAAAAGAAACAAAAGGAAGCTAAACTTCAAACACACATACATATGAATCACATTAAGGTGTGAGAGGCAGCAAGTAAAGTAGCAGGTTTCTTTTTTTTCCAAAAAGACCTTAGCTCTAAAGTTTCAGTTCTGGTGGTTACTGTATGTCATCCCAGAAAACCTGGGACATCAGATCTCACGTGAGGCTTCAACAGATTTGACTTGCCAGATAGGAAAAAATTGAAACTTTTGGACTAGGTAAAACAGCAGCTTTAGTAAATTCCCCCAGGGAGCAAGAAGAGTTGGGTCACTACTGCCTGCACATGAACCACGAGCTTCTTGGATTGCTTTTGAAAGGGAATTCTTGGAGCTGAGAACTCCAAAGCTGTGAGAAAAGACACAAAGGCAGCCATTGGCTAAATTAGGTTCAAATTACTGGATTAGTGTGCAAAACATCTTCCCCCCCTCACTGTTACCTAGCTAGTGCTGTACATTCCAATGCACTTGGATATGTTCACATTCAAATGCTCGATGGCAATACTGAGAGAAAGATTCCTCAGTGCACGGGGGTTAAAAACTTATTTTCTTTTTTGCACACTTCCCTTCTCCAAACAATCACTGTGATTGTTTCTAAAAGGTGGTTTGTTTTTTTGTTTTAAATTACACAATAGATTTTAGTTTATTATTACTATCTTTTTTTTTTTTTTGCAACAATAGTTGTGCTGCCGAGCAACTTGAGGTAAAGGCAGAAGAGGGTTAAACTACGAGAAATAATAATTAAAAAAAAATGATGGCGGCAGCTTCCCACAGGAGCCCGCCCCAAAAAAGCAGTTGGCTGGTTTCATATTGCATAATAGTGCTGTGTTCCTGGATGAAGTAAACAATCTTCCTCGTGTCAATTTAAGGGTGAGCCTCTCGCCCCTGCACAGCGTCAGCTCCAGCACGATGGGAGGCACAGCCCCTAAACCAACCCCCTGGAAACATACATTGTATGTGGCTTAAGTTCTCAGTTCTCCTCTCCGTGAGTGTCTCCCGGGTCATTGATTAAGCGAAGTACATCGTGCGTAAGGTGTCTTGGTGAATCTGTACAGCCTTCGCCAGGGCCTGCGGGTCTCGCCCGTTGCTCTGTCCTGACACGTGGCTCCCTTCAGCACTGCAGGGAACGAGGGAGAGACAGGCAGGGCTGTAAATTGTATTAATTCGGATCAAAAAGCTGCTTTCACATCTCTTTGATAGAATCACTCAGGTTGGAAATGACCTCTAAGGTCGAGTCCAACCTGTGAGCGATCCCAACCTCATCACCCAGCCCAAAGCACGGAGTGCTGTGTTCAGTTGTTCTTGAGTGCCTGCAAGGACGGGGACTCCACCACCACCCCAGGCAGCCCCTTCCAATGCCTGACCACCCTTTCCATGGAGAAATTCCTCCTGTCTTCTGTTGTTCTTGAGCACTTGCAAGGATGGGGACTCCACCCCTTCCCTAGGCAGCCCCTTCCAATGCCTGACCACCCTTTCCATGGAGGAATTCCTCCTGACGTCCAACCTGACTCTCCCCAGGCACAGCATGAGGCTGTTTCTCCTTGACTTATCCCTTGTTCCCTGGAAGCCAAACCAGCCCTGGTTGGACCCCCCTGTCAGGGAGTTGTAGAGACTGAGAAGATCCCACTTTTCTCCGGGTTGAGCCCCCAAAGGACTGACTCTCCAGACCCTTCACCAACACAGCACCAGTGACAGAACTGGACACTGAGAAATATCAACTCTCATATTCACTCAGCAACCTTGAGGCTTTTGACAAATCTCTTCACCATGGCTGCTCAGCTTGTTCATCTAAAAATAAGCCTTTTATAAATAAATTGATGACTTGAAGGTTGTAAAATACTTCTGACGTACAGAGTTAGATAAGTGGAAGCACTTAACATTTGGTTCATTCATGACTACTCTGATTCTAAAGCAAAAAAATTAAATCGGTGGCTTGATTGCCTCAGACCACGTCAAAATCATAACAAAATACTTCAGTAACTGAATTCTTTTAATCTGAGTGTTATTCAGTAGAATCCACCACCCCACTCTGGTCTGATGTAGAGCAGCAGCTGCCAGGAGCGATGATCTTAACATCAGTCCTAGAGGCAACAAAAACTGAGCGCAAGACCAGCAGGAATCACCCAGACACAGTCAGGTGCCTTTAGGCCTGACAGTGGATGAGAGCAGAGGCGACTAAACCCTGAGCAGAGGCTGTGATGTACCTGTCGTGTTCCTTGTCCACGAGGTGGTAGCGTGCTCTGAATGCCACCAGGTGAGCGTAGTAGGCGGGCGCGGGGATGGAGACGGAGCGGGTGCAGCGCACGTAGGTGTGGCACAGCTGGTACGTCAGCAGCTGCAGCTCGTCTGCTGTGAAACAGTTGTCATCCCACAGCACGTGGTAGTGGGAGGGACGGCTGGTTCCCTGCAGAGATGGGCATGGACACAGTCACTTGGCTGGGTTTCCATAAATAAGTCAGGTTTTGATGCCCAGAAAGGGCCAGGCTATCTATTGTGAATGCCTAGGTAACAGCAGCTGAACAAGTTCATTTTTATGTCAGCCCTAAATGTATTTAAAGATTACTAAGTCTAACATATACATGATTTTATTGCTCTGTATGTTCTTGCTTGGATAAAACCCCTCAGTGAGCAACATCTACTCCCAACATGACTAAACCACAATTACAGCTCCTCTTACCTACCTTCAATTAAACTGTTTCTCACAAAACATCCCAGAGAAACACCCAGTGCTTTTAAATCCTTCTGGTTCCTGAGCACCCTAACTGCAAGTATGAACACTAGAAACTCAAGTTAAATCTTCCAGTGCACCTGAATTGGGTGAATAGTTGTGCTTTAGCCAAGCTACAAGTCTCTCCTTTTAAAACAAATATATCTGGAGTATCAATTTAGCTCAGGTTCTTTATGCCTTGTTATATTAAACACAATGAGCTGCAACTACACCCAGCATTTCTGCTTCAAATGATATAAATCTTTTCTGCTTCTCCTTGATATAAATCTTTTTCCACAGGGCCAGAAAGCAGCTTGCTCAGACACAGTGTAAAGGTTGACAAAAATCCCATTGAAATGATTCAAAACTGGAAAAGAAGCCATGCCCAGCCAACCTAAACAAAACTGATGACAATGTGGTCAGACGCACAGGATAAAAATTTAAAGAGTAAATTTTTTTTTTAACCTTTTAAGCAATAGCCTGATACAAGGCTATAATATTTTTTCAGAAATAATAACGTTACAAAATAAAGTGACCTCTTAAAAACAAAACTTTAAAAAGCACCACTTACCATCAGTGCAAATTTAAATGTGCAAATAATTTGTTAAGCAAATCATCCTCTAAGTCTCACAATAATGTTTTATCTCAGATAAAACCGAGCTAAAAGAACATTTCCCTGCTAAGTAACTGTTTGTAAACAGGTGTCACAAAAAGAAGAAAAACAATTTGTTCTAAATTCACATTTACAAAGCATCCATACCTGTATTCCAGCATGGCTACAGAGGTAAAAATCAAACTCGTAGGGGTGTGTAATGTCTGTATCTACAGTTGTCCCAGCTGGAATATTGCCACTTCGTCCAACCTAGAGAAGAGGTTTGTTAAGTGCAGCCTCAGCTGTTTATACAGCTCAACTGTAATGAAAAATACAAGTTTCTATTCACCACTGGCAAGGTTTCGGCACATCAAGCGCCACAGAACTGTTTGGAATGTGCCACTACATCAGCCTTGGAGGTTTGACAAGGACACTGGATGGCTCTCCAGCAGCTTACACAACACTGCACCTCCAGCACATCAGAACCTTCCAGCTCAGACTGAAGAGCTGCAGACATTTGTATTTAGAATTGTCAGCTTCAGTTTGGATTGATTAACTCAGAAAAAAGGTTCCACCATTTTGTACTTTCTTTTATTACTGCTGGAGATTGGTCCTGAGTAGTCACATGGATTTTAGCTCCAATGTGATGCTGTGGGGGTTTTTGACAGACTTAAGGTCAATGATTTTTCAATTTGGAGCCCCATTTTATCAAATCAACACATCCCTGCATGCACATTTAACCAGATGGACAGAAGCCCACGCTAATATTTTCTCCAGCAGACTAAAAGCTCCTCATGAAGCTTTCCCAAAAGGCTCCTCAGAGGGCAGTGATTACCCTTTCTGTTCTGTCAGCACAGAACAGCCGCGTATGATGTCTCTTCTGCACCACAATGTAGGTTATTCCAGGCTGGTAATCCTTCTCCAAACTGATGCAGGCTTCTCTAATGGCCAGCAGTTCATAATACAAAACCTACAAGCACAAGAACAGAGGGGTTTAAGTTCTCCTTCCATTGTATTCTACACACAACTGTGTGTAGTTAACAAGTACAGCTTTGGCACACAACTGGTAATCTCAGAAAGTACTTAGAGATATGTGATTTCCCAAATTTGAAGACTTCTTCCCAGACAGGAAAACAGCTGCAACTCTTCTTACCCAACAAGATTAAGAAATTCTCTCCTCAATTATTTTGTGTAAACATAAGCAACTCGAACAGTACAAAACAACACCTGCAGCTACTACAGAGTAAGAGAATCTTTCAAGAACCCACAACTGAACCAACCTGTCGGAACTGTCCCTCAGAGACCCCGTCCCTGTAGAAGATGATCCGGGTGGGCTTGAACCGTGTTGATTTGTAGAACTGGATGAGCAGCTCCCTGACCATGGAGGCCAGGTCCTGGATGATCTCCTGCCGGGGCCTCTGGACCCTCACCGTGGCACAGTACCGGCTGGGATGAGCATCCATGCTGCCTACAACCTGGGGGGAGATGCACCAGGGGAGGCTTCAAGCTCAAATCTATGCCAAAACAACTAAAAACAAAAAAGCCAAGAGAGGCAAGCACAAGATGTTTGTGCTAAACTACAGCCACAGTAACACTTTCAACAGGAACTTGTACTTGGTACAGGTTTAACACCTTTTGCCCCAAGCATCCTGAAATGCACCTGCAGAATTTGGCTTCTCACTTAGGCATATTTTTATAATCCAGAGACATTTTTCTGTGACGTTTTCTCACCTTTAACACTGAGAAAAACCTCAGCTTCCCTTAGTTACTTTAAACACACATGCAGTTTCCTGCAATCAATGACAACTAAGATACCAAGGGGACGAAGTAGGAGAGGACTGACCAAGCCTCCAATCACCACCTTGAGTTCCTGGACTGTACCAACACAAAAGGTAAGAAATGTCAAAAACATTTCTGCCAAATCAGGCCTTTAATGACACTTTTATCCTTTAAAGAACCAAAAAAAGTTACTAGCTAACTGTTGCAATAAGGAAGAAAAACCATAAAGAAAGGCCTCATAAAATCAGGCCTGCTCTGGCTGGCCTGTCATTTCTTCTAAGGCAGGCTAGCTATTTATGTGAATACAGAATGGGCTTTTTCCACCATGAAGAAAATGGAGTCCTGTGTGATTTATTCCCATAGCTAATGTCACCAAGCTGTATTATTTCCTTGAGAATATTTCTGCAGAAATATATTATTTAACAATGTCATTTTACCTTGATTTAAAAATTAAAGAGCTAAGGAACCACTCTGAAGTATAAGGCAGTTTTTTTCTTTTAAATACATGATTTTTAATATCATTGGGACTGTGGACAAAGAACTGGCATAAGCCCTGAAAGATATTTGATATGGACATAGCCCATAAGTTGCACTTACTATTCTAACATTTACCCACAATGAAAAAACACCATGTAAATTTAATAAAACTTACAGCAGCAATGGAAGGCTTCTTTCCATCTCCAGCTGGAGGGTGAGTGACATCAGCTCCCAAAAAGATCACTGGCTGCTGGAACACAGAAGGTCTTCAAAAAGAAAAAAGTGCTAAGTCACACTCGTAGCTGAAGAGCTGCCACAAGGTCATCGCTCACCGTGGGGGTTGTTTCTGTCTCAGCCTTATCAGGTACCCGGGCCAAGGCTCAACAATGGGATCTTTGTGCACAAGAGGTGAACTTGGAACCCTCCCCAGCAGAGCCCAAAACACACTGCAAACACACTGCCAGAACTGGGGCATGACTGGTGGGGAGCAGCCCCAGGGCTCCAGTGGAGTGGCACAGCCAGGGGCTTCAGAGGCCCCATGTGAGCCTGGGGGTCCCCTGAGCCCCACTGAGCTACAGCACCAGCATACACATTACACTGTTCTGCAGGACATGAGCAGCAGGATGCTCTTATACTGCCTTTAAAATATTTTTCCTCACACAACTGTTCCGTATTTCAACTTTGATACTGATCAAACATTTGACAAGAACCTTGGCTGAAGACCTACTGCACAGGCCAAGCACCACTCTGAGCCTGTGCTGGAACGAATTTAATTCTACTTCAAATACCACATACTATTATCAAAAGACTGTTTTAATTTAAAACTTGGCCACATTTAAATTTTGGGTGCTAAGTAGCAAACGTAACCATATCTGTCAAAAGAAAACCCAACGCAATCTCCAGAGTCTTACCGTTGATGAGGTACAAGGATGTTGTTGATTCCTCCTAGTTTAACATTAATCTTCAGGCACAGATTTGAGAGGGTCTGTGGAGATGTTTTAATGACGTTCTTGACCTGAACACACTGTGTGGCCATTCCCAACAGCGTGTCTCCCACGCGCTTCACCTCCGCTGGGAAGCAAACACAAGGAGACAGCTTGAGTCCTTTTGAGGTTATTGCTGCATTTTGATCTCAGATAAGTCACAATAATTCTAGTGCACATACTGTGCAGTAACTTCTAACTTAGCTGCATACTCAGACCTGCTTCCAATTTATCTTCAGATACAAAACAGTGGTGTCTAATACCTAAAGGACGGTTCTGAGTAATTTTTAACATATGCTGGGCAGCAGGTTTCTCCAAATAATACCTGACTGAACGGGTAAAGACAGAGGTGTGCCCTTACCATACACAGGTGTCTTCCCTGGCAGGATGACAATGATGAGCTGAAGCCCTGAATAGGTGTTCTTGAGGTGTCGGAACATGGGCTCCACGCTGTCTGCACCCTGGGCGTACTTGCAGAAGCAGGGCTGGCCCTGGATGGGCATCCCGGCGTCCTTGGAGATCTTGCGCAGCTGGTCTGTGAAACCCCTGCAGATGAGGAGATTTTTGGATTTGTGCAGTAGCAACAGAACACAATAAGCAAAGCACAAAGGGACAGAATCGTCAAAGGAAGATGATTCCAAATAGCTTTTAAAGCAGCATTTTAAAAATGTTTGTTATGCGAAGGGTGTACAGCTGTGAAACACCACAGGCCAGAATGGGCTAAAAAATAGTCTAGACAGTACTTTGTTCAGGTGTCAGAAGGGACTATATACAGTGATATTACAAGACAAACACCCCGCAGTGTACCCAGTATAGTGTTTTGACTGTAAGCAAACCAGCCCAGATTTCCACCCTAACATCTCACATTAAACCCAGGTAAAATGCTCATTGTAATCCTACATTCGTGTTTCACTCCATTAAGAGAACAGTCCAAAGCCTGAACCACAACATGCCTTACTTCAGAATTTCTTCTCTGCACTGTCTCTGCGTTGCAAAGCAAGCTATGGCCCACATCTTGATCTCCACCCCAGTGTGGAACTGTTTCCCTCTCATGTCCCACACACCATGGCTTGGTGTTGCCACGGTTCGATTCTGGGGAAACAAAAGCAACAGACACTCAAGTGACTAAAAAAAGAAGCAGCCGATGCTATTTGCAGTTTCAGGAGAACAAAGAAGAGTTTATCATTCAAAGTCTGATCCCTGTAGAGTCAAAGTGTACAGGAAATCACTCCTCAAAATGGAAAGCAGAGGAAAAGCCAAAGCCTCACCCGTCCTCCATACTGCAGCATCGGGGCTGGGAGCACACGTCCTGTCACATGGGCCATCTCATCCCTCACTTTGAACTGGAACTCTTGGACAAACGGATCTGCATCATAATTTGCACTTCTCACCTAGGAGAGATTGACATGTTACAGAAATATCTGATTATAATCCATATAATAAACCATAGGCTAACAGGAACACTGCAGATGTGTTCTTAAAACAATTTCATTGAAAAAGACTCAGACGTGACTGCTCAATATTATCAACCCATCCCCAATGAAAACAATTACTACCATGAGATCTAATGGATGAGATGGTGTCTGTTCCCTTCATTACTCAAGTGCTCATTTTCAGTTTGTTCATTCAACAGTATTTTTTTGAGCATTTCCTCACAGTAAATTAAATGTGGAGATGATAATGCAAGAGCCTGTACTATGGACTCATGTTATCTTTGCATGCCATTTTAAATAAATCCTATTAAAAAAAGTAGTTCAAATCTATTAAGTTAAAGGACAAGGAGGAAAGAAAATACTAGGAAGTTTTGCATGAATATAATCCAGCCCAGTGTCACTGAGCAGTGTCCCATGGAGCTGGGACTGGGGCACTCACCAATCTGCTGATCTCCTCCTGCCTGTCTGGGGCAGACCTGGCTGTAGCTTTTATCATGGTTGATGTCTGATTGTCTGTCAGCTTCTTGATGCACCTCTGGCCAGCCACGATGTTACACACCTGCAGGGGAAATCAGAAGCATTAATTCACACCAGAAACACTCAGATCACATCACACTGTACACACATGACACTGTGCTGCCACTATGAACCCCAATGTGTTTGAACAACTGCCCATTATTTCTTGTATTTCTACACTTCAAAGCACTGTAGGATGCAGACAGTATTTAGTGAAATTAAAGAGTAAACCATGTACTCTGTACATGTAAACCCATTAACACACTTGTATTGCAAAGAGCATAGATTCTTAATGTTTTGTAAACTGACAGAACCCACCCAAGCCCAGCTGATCTATCAGAGTAAGGCTTACTTCTAAAGGCAGGTAGGTGTGTTTTTGTTCCTGTCCCACTTGCAGACAAGGAAGGTGAGGGTATTTCAGCTGGAGGTTGTATTTCTCTCTGAAATACTGTGCTACTGTCCTCTCCACAGTCTGGCCATTTTCTAGCTGTAAAGGAAAGCTGAGAAGACAGACATTTTAGTAAAATATTATCTGTCTAATAGCATCATCCCAAAATGAACAAAATAATCAGGTCCTGTTACTCAGTGTGAAACTATCACACATTTCATGCTCTGACAGAAAGGCTCTTACGTTTGATGACTTGCAGGCCGTCTCGTTACGTTACAGACACGGTACTTCCTCCTCATTGTCCCACAGTGAGTCACTTCTACCTTTAGACCTGCATAAAAGCATCAAAAAAACCTGATGCCATAACTACACAAACACGTACACAGGAAACACAAGGTTTTAAATGATAGAACATAACAGCTTTGGGGTCAGCATGAAATAGCACAAAGAAATTATTATTCGCCCAACATTTTTACTTTCATTATAATTTGAGTTCTGACTAATCCTGGTGATTATCCTCACAAATCATGACGTAAAATATTTAATGTTCAATGGCTTCTGAATTTCATTTCAAAAGCATTGACTGAACTCAGACAGCAGTTTTCACAATTTCCTTCTGTTCTCATTCTCAATCTTGTACATCTCTCCAAACTATCAGTTCCAATATAATTGAAATTAAAAGGACAAAACCAGATTTCTACTTTATCATCTTCCCCCCAGCTTTGTGTCCACATTCATACTGTAATTTTCTTTAATTTCACTGACCAAGTTCAATTTTGCACGTTGAGAATCTCGTCTCAAAGCACCCAGCCTACACACCAGAGCCTCTCCAGACTTATCTCTGCCCACGATAATCATGACAGTGGCAGCTCCAGGAGGCTCTGGGGGCTGTTGCTGTGACTGTGCACACACTGTGCTGCTCACACAGAGCAGCCTCAACATCTGCTGGGAGCACCGAGCTTATCACACGAGGGCTGCACAGCATCCACACGCTGCTGTCCTTCCCCAGCTCCACAGGACAGAAAGCAGCTAAAAACAAAGCC
This sequence comes from Agelaius tricolor, assembly GCF_023055355.1. Lineage (NCBI taxonomy): Eukaryota > Metazoa > Chordata > Aves > Passeriformes > Icteridae > Agelaius > Agelaius tricolor. Next base: position 3,100,136 of record NW_027269296.1, on the reverse strand, counting down.
TGGGTACTCAAAGGTTTCACCTCCAGCAGTAAAGTCTAATTTTAGTGATGTCTAGGACTACAGGCCTTTGAAAGAGCAGCTGGATGGCTCATCCTGTTGAGGTTTGTGTGGATTGTGGACCACTGACTGAACACCACCCAAAATCAGGTCCCCAGGTACCAGACACCAGACTGTGTTTAGTTTACAGGGGACACAGACATCACACAAAGAAGCACTGACTGTACCTGCTTTCTCCCTGACAACACTAATTGCATCAAGAACATCAGTATTACTCAGAGGACGGCACAGTAAAAATAAACCACCACTGCCCTGACACGGCATTAAGAGAAAATAGAGAAAAGAAACCATGGGGCACTGTGACCACAGACAAGGGCTGATGAACACAGAGATATCTGGAACCCATTCCCTGCTCTGTCATTACTCTGCTGTGACTCTACCAAGGCAGTGCCCTCCCCCAGTGCTGCTCACACACAGCCAGCTCTAATGCAGGGCTTGTTTTGCTGTACATGGTCACGTCCTGGCTGGAGCTCTCAGACCCTACAGCAGCAAAGATGAGTCTGAGAGCAAAGGAAGAACTTTCAATATTTCCTGACTATGGTAACAGAGCCTCTGAGGCACCTGAGATCAAGCAGAGGCAGTTTCTCAACCTCCAGATACCTGCCCTACAGAATTAAGGCAGACAGGCAGATGTAAAAGGGGGCATGCTAGGACTAGTACAAAATAATTCCTGTCTTTTTTCAGTCATGGCTCTTCTGTGAGCACATCCCTTTATGATTACAGTTCAAATTTACTTTTTAGCTGCCCAGTATTTCAGTAGAGTCTAATCTTGCATCAAGTGTTTAAGAGCTGAGCTCCTCCAAGGCTTTTCTCTCTGCAAATTACACTGGAATGAAGGATATGGGAAAATACAAACCCAAGTAGCATATATGGAGTGAAACCACTCAAACCAGCAGCTTATGCAATTCCTTTGGAATGGAATTTGGCCTTCAGCTGCAAGTGGTACTTATTTTTCCACAAGGCAATCAGTTATTAGAATTCACTATAATACTCTTTCATAGAATCAATGCTAGCCCTGAAATCAATGTTCACTTTGCCACAGCACTGAAACAACAGGAGCCCACACACAATGCCAGGTGGCCTCAGGGACCCTGGGTTAGGAGAGGTTGGCACCAGCCACTTACCTCTGCCCAGGCAATGAACAACGTGCTCCCTCTTTCCCTCTAAGCCACTGGAATGTTTTTCAGCTCCCATTTCTGCAGAGCTGCATTGTTTGTCTCAGGATTAGAGCTACACACATGGATACTACAATTCTCTTGGCAATTCCAGGCCCTTCTGATCCATGTTAAACAGGCTTCCAGTTAAAACAATTCCCTTAGAATTAACTTTACTGTGTTACCTAGGAAAAAACCAACCCATTTCTACTCACCCTTTATCTCTTTGGTGAATTTTACCCGATGAGAATCAGTCAGAGGTCTTGGTTGTTCATCAATATTATGAATGTCAAGGACTTCACACATGAACTGAATTACGGGTTGTGCTTTGTAGAAGGCAGTGGCAGAAACTGCAAAAAGTAAAATATGAAGTGTAAAAAAACCCCAGTCAAGGTATTGTGAAGCAGCTCATACATCAATATTTCTTAGAATTCCACGTAAACCTCAGGCACATTTAGAAACAGAACAGTGAGTTCTGCAAGAGTAAAATAACAAAAAGCCAGCAGCAAGTCTACAGTGACACATCTCTCTCCAGTACAGTCATCCTGCTACTTCCTGGAATTTCAGGGGTTTAAAAGGGTTTTTCCCCCAGAGAACATTTATTTCTAGAAAGCTGCAACACCCCAGAGAGACATTCTTTTACCTCTGTATGAAGCTGCAGAGACAGGATTAATATCCCTCTACCACAGACTTTTGAATATTAAAAGCTAACATAATTCAATGTGCAATATAATTTTGTCAGTTACACAATCTGCTCAATTACTGAAACAATATCTGGTGTAGACATGAGCACTATTTTGACTATGCACAAATTGTGTTGGTGTAGGGGGAGTGCAACCCTTGATCTACTCAAATCTCCTCCCCTCCCCACATGCTAATGACACTATCACTTTAAGGGGCAATATACTGGTTTTAAGCAGGACAGCTGACTTATTATAAATCATAAATTACCCTCTTGACAAAGTTATAAGCAACTGAAACGACACCTTTGGCAGGAAGGGCGAGGTGGGACTAGACAGAGCTCAGACACAAACTGTTCCACAGGTTTAAAACTTTAAATGTCAACAACAGAAAAGAAACACTCAACAAGCATTTATCAGTTTTCCAGATCTCATGTACCAAACCTGCCACACATCTGTGCTCATACAACCCAACATTCTTCAGACATGTGTCACTTGAGCAGCCTACCAGGCTCACATGAGGCATCAACCAACACCTCCAGATGCCTGAGACTGCTCCAGATTTGAGTGACCCCAAACCCTCACTCTCCCCACCCTGGCAGTGTGTGGGTTGTCTCCCACAGCAACACTTTTATGGAGAACCTCATCCAACAAAACAATTCAAAAACCTCCAGTGATGGGATGTGAAGACAATTTCACAGCCTCAAATGAGGAAACAGAACAACAGCTCTGTGAATCAGCACTTAAAAAGGGCTTCAAATTTCTCATTCACAGGAAGGACTGAAAAACTTTTATTCCAAGAGTTACTACTGCACTTGTTAATGCTGGTAAGAAAAACTTTGTCACAAAGTAACAGCACAGTACATTATCAATTGGTGTAAATTCATCCTCTTCTACCTGAACTGCAGTTCTCTCAGTACCTTACATATAGATACCAGCACTGGTTCTTTTTGGGACAGGTTGAGATTTTTACATTCATTTTTTTAAACCACAGCTGCTGTTAGAAAGGCAATTTTACAAGAACAAACTCTGTAACTTCAGTCACACGAGAATCACCCACAATTTACGTCAACCAGAACACATGGACTTGCAAATTTTTATCAAGACAGCTCAACATCTGCAATATTTTATTATGCTCCAAGCACAACCTGACTTGGAGTGCTCAATGTAGAGCAAGACAATTTACCTTGGGTTTATAAAGCATTTCAAAGACAGTGAGAACTGAATGCAAATCAGAGAAAACCTCAGGCAGCACCTGCATCTCCACCACTGACACTTTTCAATGAGGGTTTAACAACTAAATAGAGTTGAGTGCTCACAGGACGAGGGAGTCTGACACAGGCACCAGTTGATCTCAGATCCATTCATCTGGGACTCAATACAGTGCTGCAGAGCTGATCCTTTTGCATAAGAAAGCCTATTCCAATCAGCCCTATTCAGAGAAGTGTTCGGGGTATGTTTTCCAGAGTTTTCTTGGAAGTACTGAGCACCACTCACTGTGTACAGCTGCACAGAGACACAGTGCAGGCAACCTGCCTCTGTCACTGGGGATGCACCAATACTGAAATTAAGCAGGAAAACAAGCCCTGTGCAATTCCTTCTAATGTAGGGATACTGGTTTTTATATGGCAGCTAAATTTCTGCTCAAACATTGACACCACGAAAATGCAAGGAAAACAGACTGAATTTCTAGGTAGCCTTTGCCTTACATGTCTGGTCTGAATCTCAGCCCTGAATCTCCACTTACCATCGATGTTGAGCATCATTTTCCACATGGCAGGTCGGACAGACTGATGGAACCCAAACCAGACCTCCCTGCCCCCTCCCAGGGGGTGGTCATAGCCTTCTGGAGCTGAGAAGAAGGAGCGGCCCACGGGGGTGTACCTGGTGAAACAGGTGGCCACACATTTATGCTCTTGTTTTCCAAACATCAAATTCATGTAACAAAGATTATAACACACTGCATTATTATTTTTTGGCATTTTGTGCACCAGCAACCTGTGCCAAGAAGCAAGTATAAACAAAATACTCTGAATGCTTATTTTCCTATTGCAGTGCTTTTAAATTTAGACAAAAAACATTTACTACTTTTAGCAATGCACAAACCACTTTCAGTTTTTACAACAAATCAGGAACTAAGTTAACTTACCCTTCCTGATCTTCTCCTTCAAGAAAGTGGAATCTCCACCACAGCAGATTCTGTACAACAGCCTTGTCTATACTGGCCTGACCCTTAAATACCATTTTTTCTAATTCATAGGGAACTTCTGAATACAAGATACATTGAGAGAAGCAAAACTTTGGGTGAAACAAAGAACTAGATGAAATGATGTTTCTCTCACAGGTAGAAAACAGCTGCTCCTGAGCCTCCACACCTCCTGTTTTGTAATGCACAGGCATTGGTACAGAGGCTAACATCTTCAGATCTGGGGAAGCTGAGGAACACTGGATTCCACAAAACCACAGGGCACTTTTTTTGGTTGTCAGCTACACGCAGTGAAACCCATCAGAGCTATCAGTGAAACCTATCAGAAATCTGCTCAGAGCAAAGCCATTGTGCTGCCTAAAGCCAAGAAACTTCAAAAGTAACTTTCATTGACCAAATCAAGCAAAATTAGCCTTCTCTAAATGTCAGGGCTCTGAGATAAAATAACAAATATGAGACTTGGTTAGGACAGATGCTGGTCCCAGCCATGTATTTCAGACATGAGAAGCATGCACGGTGCCAGTGTACCAATGGATTAAAGAGACTCTGCTTTTCACAGGCACTGCCCTCACTTGGCTCAAGCTGAGCAGAACCAGGACAGCAGTGCTGCAGCTCACTGGAACCCCTCAGCATTTCTATGAAGGCCTGTTATAAATGCCTGATGTTTCTCGATCTTTTCCAACACACACATCACCTGCTCTGCCTACAGAAACACTTGTACAGGACTGACTATAAGCTCCCTGTTCAGCTCACCAGCAGTGCTGCAGAGGGCAATGAACAGTTTCTCTTTTCACCTGTGAAGAAATGGGGATGAAGGTCTCCCAGTGGGGATACTTCAGGTAAAGACAGACTGCAGGAAGACAGTGAACCTACTTCATGGAGGGGAGGTGTCGTAGCACCACATCGACAGCATGAACAGGGTTAGTGCTGATAGGTTTGTCTAGTTCCAGAGGCTCAGGCAAGGTTCTTCCTGTCAAAACTTCATGCAGCAAGTGCCAGCTCACCCGAGAAACAAACTTTATTGACACTTTGAAGGGACGATCTTTTCCACCTTCTCCGGGTAGTGTCACATCCAAATCCACCTGGGCAGGAGAGAAAAGAAAGAAATAAAAAGCAGCTTTTTAATCTGGAGTCTGGTAGCCTTGAGATTCCGCTCCTTCCCATAACTGGACCACAGACTCAAAAACTCAGATATTGAAGACACAGCACGTTTGATGAAAGTACATTATCAAATGCACAAAGTGAAGAGAAGTGGGCTCTGACCAAGCACAAGAGGACAGAATAAACTTTTGTCAACCCAAATCATAAAGCAATACATTCTAGAAAAACTCTGGCTTGTTTTTTCAATTCATCATAAGATCATGTGTTACAGTCTGTGAAATGAAATGTTTTAATAGATTTTGCTGTAGAAAGCAGCTACTAAATTATACAGAAAGTTCAAAATGCAACTATTACATGAACATTTACATACACTGGAATTTGCAGGAAATGTATCAGAAGGACTCCATTTCAGTACAGATGCTGTAAGATACATCCAGCTTTTCAGAAATCAGCAATATTTAAAAGTTGGGTTTTTTCCTTTCCTATGAAGCTGCTATTAATATAACATGTTCCCAGTTATCTTACCCCAGTAGTGGCCACAGGAAGTGGATTGGCTGTATAGAGGCTTCTTTTCCCATCATAAACTGGTCTACGGTCCCCAAATATTGTCACTTTAAAATGCTGCACCATAGAGTCCACCACGTCCCTGGAAAAAAGGGATATTTGCATTGAAGATGTTTCTGAAGAAGGATCAGACCCAAGCTGGCTCCCACTCCCAGGTGTTTTGCTGAAGTAGTTGCAATAAACAATACTTGAGTGAATTATAAACACCCACTGCTGTTCCAAAAGGTGCTTCACGTACTTTAACTAAATAAACACTACAGAATAAAATCAGAATCAATGCAAATGCTCAAACACTGGAGAATATTGGTAGTGAAATAATCTCAGAAACTCCTAGAAATTACCAAGGCCTTTGTATCATCTTTATGATGGAAAACAAGAACACTGTTACCTTGGAAAAAACCCACAAAGTGGTACTGTGAAAAAACAGCACAAACCCCATCTGGAAGCTCTGCCAGTTCATTGTACTGTCTGCAGCAATGTTTATCTGCTCCTTGATGAGAGTTCTGAATTCTGCCTACACTGGTTATAAACATGAGATGCCCTAACAAAACAGGCTTGGCAGTAAGTCCTTAATAACCTGAGTTTCTCCAAAGTCATGCACAAGTCTGATCCAATTTGCACACAATTATAGATTTGCGTCCCTCACTTTATTATAAATTGATGGCAATAAAGATTAACCTGACACAAGCACTGAAATTACACTTGAAAAACCATAATGAAATTTTCAGCTTATACAAAAATGCTTCTTGATGCAAGTAGTAGATAAAACTTTTGGAACACAGTAGACTTTTGGAACACCTCCAAGTGTAACAAGCCTTTGGGATCTGAATTCTTTGGGAGGTCTCGGTGTTTCAGTGGCACAGAATGGAAACACTTTCCTTTCAGCACATGCAAAGCAGCCTTCCTGCACAGCAGCAGCTTCCAGGCACCACGGCCTGGCCAGGCAATATTAACCCAAAGTACTTCAGGAAGATGATAAATATTGACTTCCTCTTCAAGCTGAATGAGCAGCAGCACTTTCACCTCCCAGCTTGGAGGTGGGGAAAAGGAAAGAAAGTCTCCCTTTCATGGCTCCTGATGTTATTCAACATTCCCATTGGTATGATTTACAAGACAAATGTATCTTCTCACCTGTTCACCCTCCGAGGACACTTATCTGGTTTGATATCCACCTCATAGAGGTAGACATCAATCTTTGGGATTTCAACTTGGAAGCAGTTGGCCAGCAGTTTAATGGGCTTGCCCATGGTGCCATAGCCGGGACGTCTGGGCACCATGAGCAGGGGCTGGGCCCCCACGGGTCCTGTGAAGGAAAAATCCCACAGATTAGGAGAAAAGCACAACAAAAAAATCCCCTGAACCAACTCCCAGGAGAACCAGGTGGGCACCAGAGCCAGCACACTCAAGGAAAGGAAATCAGCTGTCTCCAACAGCATGAAATTCCAAACAAATGCTTGCCCATTATTAATCCTTAATCCTCCTCCTACATCTAGATTGTTCTCTTACTCATGAACTTCAGTGATCAGCATGAATAAAATCAGGAGGTTTTGTTTAGATTTCCTAAGAAAACCCAACCAAAAATCCAAAATAAAAAAAAAAAAAAAAAAAAAAAAACCAAACTCAAAAACCCTTAAACAAAAGCAACTCCAAAAATAACACAGAAAGTTTTACAAGTCTTTTCTGAACACCCTGGTAATAACCAAGTGGCTGCAGAATACAAAAATACAGAAGTAACTCTGGACTAATGCACAGGATTTGAGATAAACTCTTCATTTCAGTGCCAATATCAGCTTAGTCTTGGAAGACAGATTATTCTTGAACTTTGCTGGCTGAAAATGGATGAAGAGTAAGACCATTACCTCCCATCTAACTGCCCCCATAAAGCCAATTTGCCAGAAGAGTAAAGACTAAGATTAAGACAGGATTGTAAAACTCTTGATTACTCGTAGGCTAGAGAAGAATACCCAGAACTGCTCAGAAACATCTAAATCTGCACTGAGATGGGTACTTTGAAAAGTAGCTAAAACACCTACAGATTTGTTCCATTCTCATCTATTTAATTTGCTTTGCATAATTTAGGTGAGAACCCTCCACTCAAGATTTGCATTACTCATGCCTTACAAACCAAACACGGTAGTAAACATAGCCCATTTCCCAGAATTTCTACTGGTATTTCCACTTAAAAGCACTTCTTTCCAGTTAAGAAACAACAACAAACCCAAAATGCTTGGTAGCCTGAGTTTTAAGAAGTTACTGGTGGTACAAATGTCCTGATTTTCAGAGCATTTGAGCGAGGTAGTGCAAAGTTCTCCCCTCTCCTCCTACTCGGTGACGCAGGCAGCGATTCCAGCCCACTCGTTTTCATTGCAGAGTTAAAATGTCAAGTGCTGGGAAAAATGGTTTTTATTTGCCTTTTGATTAATCTCCATAATTTCTGTAAAAACCCCTGTATTATCTTGAAAGAAATAATCATGTCCTGAGAACAGGTGAACATCAAAGCCAAGTTCCTCTGTAACATTTGTCTGGCTCTACCCAGAAAACTACTGAAAAATTCTGAGTGGGGCTGGCTTGGAGCCACAAGATAAAACAAAACAGAAAGCAAGAAGCATCATTTAAAACCCGCTCACAGACTCTGCTTATGCAAAACTTGTTCCAAGCATCTGCTCTCTTCAACTTTTCCTTCATTTTAATACTCTCACGTGAGTAAAAGCAGCCCTAGAATTTACTCCAGCTATATTTGCAGAATATAAGCATAAGCAAAAAAGTTACTACTAAACATTTGAGTGGCATAAACAAGTCAACAGTTTGTTTTAATATTCTAAAGACATACACAGCACAGTTTATATTTAGTTCCTATCTGGAGGAGAGAATAACAAAACTGATGAAATAAAGATAACATTAAAAAGGTTCTTTTAGTCTGGTCAGCCTTGTGTGTCTCGCTCACCCTGGAAGAAGTCAGAACCCAGATTTTAGCAAACAGGAGTTAAGTGACCAATAAATGAATCACAAGTGCAGGTCTACACATTGTTCAGTTGTAATTTTAAAAAATTCAGCTATTTTGCTATTATTGTGTGAATCATATGCTCCCTTGGACAAATGAACTTAAAAACATGAGTATGCCAGTACTGCCCAAATATAAGGGCACCCACCCACTGAGAAGACCCTGCTTTGAAGAGACACTGACTTGCCAGATTCTGTTGTCAAAGTCTTGTGTCAGTGGCCCCAAAGCTGTGACTCAAAGCCCAATAAAACACAAATAACCAGCGAAGCTCCGGGGATGGTTCTGCCGCTGATCTATCGGTGACTCACCCAACCTCATGCCTAAGTCCTGTGTCAAGCCCATGGAAATAAACACACAAACCAAAAATATTCAAAGTACTATTATTCTACTGAGTACAGGATGCCCGAGTGGCAGATCCTTTCCTTCAAGTCCTTTAACCATTGCAAAAACAAAGTGGGTCAAGGCTGAAAAACCTTTCTCAAAGCAGCAGCACTGTGACGCCTCCTCCACAGGGGATGGAGCAGCTCCTCAGTGCTTCCAGAGAGTTCTGTATTGCTCAGCTGCCCACAAATTTGAGAGGAGAAACTTCTTTGTGTTAAGGAAACCAATATTCTGCCATTGCAGCACCAGGTACATACATACCACAGAATCATGGAACAGTTTGGGATGGAGTCACTTAAAGATCACCTCATTCTCACCCCCTGCCATGGCAGGGACACCTTCCACTGTCCCAGAGTGCTCCAAGCCCTGTCCAACCTGGCCTGGGACACTTCCAAGGATGGGGCAGTCACAGCTTCTCTGGGCAGCCTGTGCCAGGGCCTCTCCATCCTCACAGGGAAAAAAATTTTCCCAATATCCCATCTAAGCCTGCCCTCTGGCAGTGGGAAGCCATCCCCCCATCACTCCAGGCCTTGTAAATTGTCTCCCTTCTCAATTTTTCTCGCAGGCTCCCTTCAGATATATGCCTAGGACGTTCTTAAAAATCCAAGTAAAACCCCCAAACTAACTCTGTTCAGTGTGCTGGAGCAAAGCTCAATTCATAAAATCAGCTCAGCAAAGCTCCCAGCACTAAAACTCAACTGATTTATAACAGAAAACAATGAACACACAAACAGGAACTATAACTGGTGTCTCAGACAGATTCTTGGAAGGCTTTTGTGCAGCAAGGGAGCACGTCTCAGATCATGGAATGGTTTGACTTGGAAGGGATCATAAAGCCCCCCCAGCTGCACTCTGGAAGTCCCTCTAACGGCTCCAACGAGCTCGGAGTGAGAATCTTTTCTTCCATGGAAGTATCAATGTTCCAATCAAGCTTGAACACAGCCAGAAGGGACGGCGATTCCTCGGCAGCCCAGCCAGCACACGGACAAGCCTGGCCTGCATCCAAACCCTGGCTGCACCTACCTAGCAACCAGAGAAGCCCTGTCGGAATAAAGCCTGAGCACAACGAGCAGGAGCTCAGAAACCTGCAAATGCTTCCAACACACCATTGTACGAAAAACTGCAGCTCCTGGCACAAGCAGGGTTTTTACAGAATGAAGAAAACCCCTGATCTCCAGCAGGATGCTAATAGGAAATGCAGATTTCCTTACAGAAAGGGCCATCCCCACCAAGCTTCCAGAAAAAAATTATCCTCTTTCACATTGTGGCTTCAGCATTATAAAGCCAAACTCTAATAACAGAGATAACCTAGTAGTTTTATTTTTGTTTATACAATAGTTCTAAATCCAACTGGATGGGTGGTGGTACTGCCTAAAACACAACAGCAAGGCCTGAGCAGGTAAATACAACTTACTCTAGCTCAGGAACACGAGGCAGATTTGTGGAACCAATTCCAGCCTCAGGCTGGAGCTGCATTGGAGAGAACTAGAGCTCTCACAAGGAGGGGGAAAAATAAAAGACTCCCTTTCACAGGGCCCCTGGCCTCTACTCAGAGGCCCAGCCTGTGGAGCTCTAAGAAGATTTTATCACTAACAAAAAATAACCTAATTCTGGATTAAAAAAAATACATAGAGAAGATTTGATTCCAACGTTGGTTTCAATGATCGAGCACCGTCTGCCAGAAATCGTGAATTGCCTCATTTCTGTCACTCGGCCCTGCTGGGTGGCATTACATTATTTATGAGTAATGCAATCCATGTTTTCTAAACATTCCTCCTTGCAATTTAGGGTTTGGTTTTTTTCAAGGTTTCGGATACTAAGTCATGTTCAAACTCATCTAAAGCCAACATTTTGATGCTGTGCTCTGTGACTGCCAACTGCACAAGCAAATACTGGTGTGGTAACTCATTCTGCCCTAATGGACTTACAGAAAATACACTGGAGTGTTTTGGGGAGAATTTAAAAGACAATCAATGCTTCTGAACCATTAAAAAAATCTAAATACAAAAGCTTTAAGCCCAAAAACGCTGCTTATATGCACATAGTGGAGTTAATACCCAATTGCTCTGGGAGAAGAGAATGTGCCAGCCCACACAAACCCTGCACAAGTTTTCCCTGGAAGGTATTTCCACAGACCAAAATCTGGAAGGTAAAAATTAGCTCAAGAAACACTCTTCGACATCTTCACCCCTAAGGAAGCAAAGCTCTGAGCATGAAACAATTTTCAATGTTCATACTGTGAGTCAAACAACTTCCACAGCAACTCCAGAGGAAATCTGCCACTGTATCTTACAGTAGAATAACTTTTGAAGGCAACTATGAATCACCCCCTTCCCTGCTGTACCACACCCACAAAACGGGACTTTTAATGGGCCTCCCAAAGCACTACTCTGAATCAGAGAGAGAAAAGCCACTTCTTGGGATTTTCTCTGCCCAAGCTTTGTATGGAAAATAAACAGAACATTAAGGATGCCTGCAGTGCCTCATTAAAAACTGAAATTAAAAAATCCAATCCAAAACAAATTAACACTTTCAACACAAAAAGATCTGAGCTTTGAAAGAACAATGTAGGACATGGAAATGAAGACAATGGCACTGACACAACTTGGTTTCAGCACAGAACATCCCCTGGGTTGGTTGAACCTCCCTGCCTTTTGGAATTTTACTGAACATTCTCCTGGTGGAAGTGCAATGCCTGACCTGTGCTGAGAGCAGCTTTTCCTTCACTTCACTTTCCCCACCAAACATTTTACTGCTGTTCCTCAGTTTGGCTCCACCATAACCCACACCCGGAGCAGCCACCTTCACATGCAGCTCCTCCTTTCAGTGATGTTCAAATTCCATGGACCAGGAGAGCCACAATACTCCCCAGATTCCTTGGCCTAAGCCTCTCACACAAACAGGACATCACCCACAGCATTGCTTCATCCAAGATGTCCTGGCACACACTTCCACACTTTACTCCAGGGATACTCACACCCCAATCTTTGTTCCCCTCTCTGCTTATTTTATCCCATGTTTTCCCTTCATGCACAGAAAACAAAGCACAGCTCAGTGTCTTTCCCTCTTTCATGACAGAGCTTTAATCCTCATTTGCTCCACCAAGGATGGTTTGTGTCCTCCTGCTCCAACACTGCACTTAACACTTCCCTAGACACAGGAAGAACCATCCCTTGTTCTGGACATGCCTGAGCCCACAAGGAACACTCTGCAGCAGCTTTGCTAAAATCCAACACATTGCAGCCTAACAACAGGAAAATTCACCCCAAAGGAAAACTAAACCATTTATGGGGTCCTCTTGCAAATCTGTTTATCAGGAGACAACTACAATTGCACCAGGTTATAATGAGAGTTTATTTAACACTGTGTAAGAGAGCATTATATGAATTCCACCAGATTGTTAAAATCCTGCACCTTAAAACATTCCCAACCCATCACGACCCCAAGCCAGGCAACAGCTGAGGTAGGGAGTTTTTCCAGCCAAATGTATCACTGTCCTTAAATCTCCAAGTATGTTAGAAAAGGATCTCCATATGGAGATGGGAAGGCACATTTTGTGTTGACACCTTCAGTCTCACTCTTGTATTTTCACCACCTGTGGTACCTATTCAAGTGACAGACATGGAACTCCAGGTGGCTTTGGACATTCCCTTTGCCATCGAGGTACAGCCAGGGAATTGCTGATTAAACACTGCCCAACCCTCAACCCTCCTCAAATCTTCTGCCAGATTTGGAATAAGTTATCTCGAAAAACTGAATCAGAACTTCTTTCTCCAACCCTCAAAATCCATTTAAACCACAAAGTTGATAAATACTGAGCATGTGCTTTCCCGGCAAAAGGATCAAACGGCCAAAATCTGTAGATTTTCATAGAATCACAGAATTATTTGGGTTGGAAAACACCCTTAAAGCCATCCCATTCCACCCATACCATGGGCAGGGACACCTTTCACTATCCCAGGCTGCTCCAAGCTCCATCCAACCTTGTCCTGGACACTGCCCAGGGATGGGGCAGCCACAGCCTCTCCGGGCAATAACTCCTCATGATGATTATTGTGAAGCAGCACACCCAAAGGCACAGGAATTAGCCCCAAAACTCAAGTGCTAACACACAGGGGCCAATTACCGGGTGTGAGCCCGGCAGAAGCTGCTCGAGGGAGCGCTGCCCGGTCCCGCCGGGCTCTGCGGCTCCGTCCCTCGGGCACCGGCACGGCGCGGGTTACGCAAGCCGGGCACCCCGGTTATGAAATACCGACAATTCCTCCTCCACCTCCGGCACGGCAAGCAGGGCACGGAGCGCCTCGGCCCCGGCTCTGCCCGGTACCGGGGCCCTGCCCGCGGGGCTTGGCTCCTCCCGCCCGATCCCGTTCAGGATGGGCTCGGCCCGGCCGCTGCCCCGCGGCACCGGGGCGGGCACTGGGACTTGTGGGGGATGGCGCGGGAGGCCCGTTCCCCGAGCCCGCCAGGCCCCGCCGGGCCCGCGCTCACCTGCGCTGCCGATTTCCATTCATGGAGCTGGGGCGCAGCCGCTCGGGGCTGCGGCGGCCGGCGCGGGGCTGCGCTAGGCGGCGGTTCCTCCGCCGCGCTCCCGGTCGGGCCGCTCCCGGCGCTGCTGCCGGTGCCTCTCCCGGCGCTGCTGCCGGTGCCTCTCCCGGCGCTGCTGCCGGTGCCTCTCCCGGCGCTCCCGGTGCCGCTGGCGGCGCTCCCGGCCCCTCACGCGGCGGCGGAGGCGGAAGTGGCGTGGCCGCCCCGCAGCCCCGGCTCGCGCGGCCGCTCCCGCCCCGCCGCGCGCGCGCCCCGCACGCCGGAAATCCCGCCCGCGCTTCCCCTGCCCCCGCGCGCGCCCCGGCCTTTCCGGGGGAAGGGGAAGCGGCGCCGGAAGCGGGCGGGGCGCGAGCCGGCGCGGTTGCCACGGCAACAGCGGGGCTGGCGGGGAGGAGGCGGGAAAGGCGGCGGGAGCCTGAGGGGCCCTCAGGGCCGGGGAAGCGCGGGGCGAGCCCCGCAGGCAGCGCCGCTGCCCCGGAGCGGTACTGGCGTGCCGGGACACCGCTAAAACGCACATGAGCCCAGCGGGAGCACCGGGGGTTGTTCCCGGCTCCGCGGCGTTGTGGTGTTTGAGTACAACGCGTTATGTCTGCGACGTTTTCTCCCTGCCGCAGCAGCTGCCTGTGCGGCGGCTTCGAGGGCTTGCAGCCCGCTCCCCAAGGAACTCAGCTGATGTCTCCTTGATCCTCACTAAAGCCGTCAAAGGAGCCCCGCGCCCTGGCCCCGGGGATGTTCCCGGGAACGGGACACGGACACGGCGGGTGGGAGCGGCCGGCAAGGCCCGCACGCTGTGCCCGCTCCGGGTAGCGGGACCCGCGACACGCGGAACGAGTCCGGCTGCGGGAGCCAGAGGGTGCTCGGGCCCTGAACGGCTCCCCGGGGGATGGGCACGGCCCCGACCCTGCCAGAGCTCCAGGACAGAGCTCCAGGACAGAGCTCTCGGCACTGGGTGGGATTGTTGGGTGTCTGTGCAGGGCCAGGCATTGGGCTGGATGATCCCTGTGGATCCCTTCCAATTTAAGGATATTCCATGATTCATGATTTGATGATTCACTGTATCAACATAAATTCAGAGCTTATGCTTGCCCTGTCCTCATTTTTTGAGACTTTTTAGCAATGTTCAGTACCGCTGTGTTAGGGATATTTTACACAAACTGGCACCAAACAAGCAGAGGGGTGAAAGGGGCAAATGGCATGAGGGGAAGAGATTCGAATGTGACAGATGCAACAGGCTCAGTGCTGGGTCAGGCAGTGACACCGTTATTTCCTCTGCCCTCAGAAGATCTTTTTTTTCTTTTTTTTTGTAAAAACAGTATATTGGGACTTTTCCAAGTGGGTTTGAACCTGCTACTCATTGTGAAGAAACGATGTCACTTTTTCTGGTAGTGAGAGGGGCCCTTCCCCTGGGAAACAACTGGGAAGGTACCAAAGAACTGGAATTTTAGGCCAATGGAAGTTAAAGATCCATAATCCAAATGTCAGGGTCATTATTAAGAATTACCATCCTGAAGATTCCCAGCTGAATTAGTCTTTAAAAGCATAAATTTAGTTTTCAGGTAAGTGACACAGTAAGGATTTTAAACCCATGCAAATTAAAGGTAACCTACTAGAATATTTCCTTAACTGAAATGGGGAGTGGGAAATGTGATCTCCAGGATGAAGCAGATACGTGGGAGAGAGGCATCTCTGCAAACACACATCCCTCAGGGGCAGCACATATGGTCCCACAGCTCGGGCACTGTAATCAGCACCAGGGCCGGGGCTCAAATGCTAATCTAACACTTGAAACCAGTTTTCTGACCTGTTTTCCAGGACTCCAAACCCAGCTGCACAAGGCACAATTTGCTGTTGTACCTCACATAGGAAAAGCCCCTTTAAAACCGCTAAAGATTATTTTTAAAATAGGAGATAGAACCCACAAAGCAGTTGGATGTGTGCAGGACCTGCACAGGTGCCCAGCTCGGGACAGAACTTTCTGGTGCTGCAGTTAGGTAAATTAACTGACAAGTGCCTGCATGCCATTAGCAAGCACTTCCTTAAAATTCCTTGGCATTATTCAAAAACCTAGTTAGAGCTCAACTGCTAAATCATTCATTGGCTTAAGGTCTGCCCCTGCATCTTTGTAAAGTAAAACAAAGAACTCCAACAAGAACTCAGAGGATGGTAAACAACCTTCAGTTCTGGACCCTAAAACTCAACCATAGGCTGCTGGCAGTGGAGACTAGGATGTCTGCAAGGTTTGCAAAGCTGGGAAATGTAAAACATGATGGGAAATGCAAAAGATGAGGCAGTGCAGAAACCCAGAGGATCAAGTTTAACCTCAATCCAAAAGGAGTCTGAAATCTGTCCTTAAAGCACCTCAGAGCCAAGAGCCCCTGAAGCATTCAGTGAGGCTGCAGGAACAGCAGATTTTGATGAACATTTCTGTTTTCTAATAACCCAGGAGCCCAAAATCAGTCAGTTCTCAGGTGACATTTTAATAAAAGTGGAATTGTACTGTATTCCCAGAAGATTTAAGCACGAATTTGTTTGCTTAGGTGTTTCTCTCATTGAACTGAGACCTGGACAGTGAGGGGTGCTGGATCCTCTGCAGTGTCTGATGCAATTCAGCTCCAGTCAGCGTTTCCCTGTTTGTCCCCCAGCCTTTCCCGAGGGAATGCCTGGGATGCGCATGTCCCTTCCCCACCAATGTGACTCAGGAGTGTCACCCCGACATATTCACATTGCTTTTATTTAGGTCTTCTGCCAACAGTTACAGGGTAACAGACACTTGGGACTGCAAAGTCGAAGTTGCAAGCAAAAATCAGGACCAAGGCAAAAAAAAAAAAAAATTCACAAAGGCAATTAAATCAAATCCAATATAAATACAATGTTCTGGAGCTCTTTAATCATACTGCTTTCTTTAATAAAGACGTGGTTAGGATCTTACAGTATTTTCTTTTGGCCTAATCCAAGGATTTTGTTACTCTTCACCAGTCTTAATTCCACACATACAAAAAAAAAACAACTGATATTCAACCTTTAAAATATAAGCCATATTTTCTTAATAAAATAAGTTTTGTGCTGCTGCTTGTTTAGTAAGTACTGTACATCAAGTGTTCACGGCTATTTAACAAATGGACCATACAGAGTTCAAGCTAGAGCAAAAAAAACCCACAAGAAAAATAACAACCCAAACAGAGCGTCCTGTAAACACCCTATGTACAGTCCCACACTTGCTCATAGAAAGGAGGTACGAAAGGGGCTGGAAATCAAACACAAAAGCACTGGAGTCCTGGAAATTTTCTTTCACAACTATTGAAGTGCAAATCACTCAGGCAAGATATGAATTTCACTTGTTTATTGCTCTCCTGCTGTCTGGCTTCCCTTCCTGAAACAATCACATTCTTTTATTTCACGCTGATTTTCCAAGAAGAAAACCTTCCGCGAGGCAACACTGGATGCTTGGGCTGTTTGAGACATCGTGTGTGCGATCCCAGAACACCCCGACTTCCCTGGAAGCTGCGGGAAGAGGGCAGAGCAGCCCTCCCACCTCGTTCTGCTCAGATATGAGATAAGGGAAACAATAGCATTCTACAGGTAAATGAAAGCTACTCCTCTTCCCACAGAGCTGCATGCACTCGGCAACGCTTCCAGAGACTCGGAGCTGATCGGGATGCCCGTGTGGGGGTTGTGGCTAACTACAGATCCTGATATGTACCTGGGGTAACACCTATCTGCTACAGGGAGCAAAACGCACCTCAACATGCAGCTACTCGTTTGCATCTCAGACAAGAGAGGGGGAGAAATGCCGATGCCAGAGCGCGGAGAGGGCACGGTGCATAGTCCGGTATAGAAAACATGCGGGTCACTCCAACCTCTCTAAACTTCTTCAAAGTGGAAACAGGGTTTAAAGGGCACAGCAGCTACTGAGTTTGGCTTTTTTGTTTATCCAAAACCATGAAAACCCAACGCAGAGGGTGAAATAAGGGCAGAACACGATCTGCAAGTCAACAGCTGAGAGTTTCAGAAGCTGTGAAGCTTTTGTGTAGTTAAAATTGCTGTTAAAAGTAGGTGCTACATCAGCAAGTCTTCATTCATAGTTTTCTATGAACAGCCACCTTACAAATGAGTGCAAATCTTAAAGGTCCATTTTACATTTCAAGTCTCAAGGTTAAAAAAAATTGTTACAGAGCAACAAGCTGTTTCTGTAAATGCCCACACTATCTCTTTTCAAATGGTTAAAAATGGCACGTGCTATGCCACAGCTACTAAAAGACATTTCAGAATTCTAGACCCAACTAAAACACTAAAATTAAAACGAGGAACCAAAATACCTTTGCCCCTCACTGCAGAGCAGCAGCCAGGCGCGTTCCGGTGTAATGCTGGTGAACAAACTGATTTGCAGAGAGAACCTTGACCTTGACCCCGATTTTATTCTTAATGAGGAGCTTTCTAACACCAGGTGAGCGGGAGCAGCCCCTCTGAGATTGTTTTGCTTTCAATGAACATAAGTCAGAGTTCGGAGGATGAGATGGAGGTGCTGATTGGTGTCACTATGCAGGCACTTGTGTAGAGGAATGTAGGCTTCTCATGTTGACACTTAGTGTTGATGTGTTCCCTACGCTCTAAAAGCCTTCCTAAGAGTTCCCTATCTACTGACCACGGATAGGTCCTGGTCTCCTCCCCGTCACCTTGAGGATATACAGCAGTGGAGGTTGACACAAGGTGCAAAGGAGGATATGAACCAAACAGTGTGGTCTTGAGGAAAACAGGACTGTGCTAAATGTAGGATCTTCACCAAACGTGACATCAGTGGGCTCAGCACTTAGTTTGCATAGCATAGTGATGTTGTCACTGTTCACAAACACGTTGCCCCAAAAGAAAATGGGAAGAGTGAATTCCCGGGGTTAGGAGAGCTCAATGGGCCAACATGACCGGTGTGGGTTTCATGAAGGCAAGGCAAGTTTCAACGTCAGAAAGTACAAACCAAAGAGGTGGAGATGTGCTTCTGTCCGCGCGCGGGCCAGGGGCAGCGCTCGCGTGGGGCCGCCTGGGAAACGCGTTCGGCAGGAAAATGATACCAGAGCTCTTCCCCTCAGAACGTGGCAGGAGCGTGCGCCTCGTTTGTCTCTTGAAGGAAGCGCTGTGAATACTTCATAGAAAAAAACCCAGATAATGTGCCCGGATGATATCAGTACTGAGCTGCCACCACGGCCCCGCCACCGTGCATACGGTCACTGTGCAGCAAAACGGGTCTGAAAAGCAGTGACCAGGTTCCTGTGGGGAAAAAGGCTGTTTTCCTGGTACAAGCACAAATCAGGAGCTTCCCCCCTGACAACAACAGGGATTTCATCATTCTAAGGAACAATCTGGTGTGCTTTCAGAATAAAAACCCTGGGCATGAGAGCAGTGTGATACCATGACACAAAGAGCAGCAAAACCTAGCAGCAGAGAGGGTGAGAGCCTGGAGGTGCTGGAGGTGGGGACGTGGTAGGTGGGAAAGCAGCCTGGGCAGACACGTGCCAAATGCACACAGGCAATGGGCACTGTGGAGCACCCAGCACTGCACAGGCTGCAGCACTCACGGGACAGAAACGTTGGAGAGCTGTGGTGTGAGCACACAGCCTCAGGAAGTGTGGGGATGTAAACTCTGAGAATGTTAATGACTTGTGGATTTTGGCAACAGACTCAATATCGTATAAAAATAATGTTTAGTAAAAAAATTCCGGTGTCCATCATAAAAATTAGGGGGGGGGGAATAAAAGAAAGAAAAACATGGATAGCGCTTTCTGTCCTAATGGGATGGAGATGCCCCCATTTGTCAGAAACAGTTTTAAATAACAAGTAGTACATTGGAAACAAAAATGGGTCAGCAGCCATTAAACGTGTCCTGTATGAAAGTGCACATCTTTCAAAGGGGTTTAACCACCGTGAGGTTGTGATCTGACACAAACTGCAACTGAGGACCATAGAAATTAACTCCTTCCGATGGAAATATGGACCACCATCAAGACAAGATTACTAGTTTCCTTACAAGATTAAAAACATTGAAATTTTGCAGCATCATAGTAAGGCACTCACCCATGGAAAAGTCTGTGACTGTTGCTTTGAGCGGCAGCAGCTGACTAGCTTGTAACACGAGGAAGACAGTTTTCAGTTCTGAGCTAAGTGCTAGGGTGCCTTACATTATCCGGGGGGAATTACTCAGGGGCGGGGAACTGTTAGTGTTACAATTCTCCTATAAACTAGTTGTTTTGTTTTTGTTTTTTTTTTTTTTCCCTCAACCCATTAAAGCATCTCATAATCTAAAATATTAGTTTTATAAATCTAGTCTTCTGTTTTAAGGCTCTAAAAATCCCCTCCCCCAACCCCCACAAAAAATACCTACCAGCGCCTGGTGGGCAACGGAGGACCAAAGCCGCCAGTTCACAGTCAGGAGTCTCTAGTATTGCATCTTAAAAATGAAAACCTGCTTCCGCCTCCCGGGAGTTTTATCCCTTCCCTTGAATGCCTTCATGTGTTTGGTCAGGTCAAAATTTTGCAAAGCCAGAAAAAATTAAAAAAATAATCATCATCGTCATCAGTCTCTTCCAATCCTACAAAGGTGTTGGATCGTTCTGTCCCATGGTGCTGGTCTCCTGCCTCAAGTCGACACTGCCTGCCCTGCAGTGATTTCTCATTGGAAAAAAAAACAAGGTGTCCCAATGCTTCCTTTTTTGTATGGCTCCTACAAATCTGAAAGCTTTCTTGAGTGAGGTAACAAAAGTTAGGCTTTCAAGCAAAGTACATGGTACGTAAAGTGTCCTGATGAACCTGCACAGCCTTCGCCAAGGCCTGGGGGTCTCTGCCGTTGCTCTGTCCAGATATATGGCTGCCCTCGCCACTGAAAATCAAGGAAATCACTGCATAATTATTTCATATTTTCCCCCCAGGAACACTGAGAAACTCCCCTGGAGATGGGGATTAGCTGAGTGCTGGCAGCACAGGAAGTCACCTCACTGCAGTGCACAGGGATGCTGTGCATGCTGGTGACTGCCTGTACTGCAGATTCCAGCACCTTGAGGCAGCTGGAAATGCTCAGACACCCCAGGAATGCTCCCACAAGCCTGGGATGAGCTCAGGATAGGATTTAACTCTCCTTTATCCCCATTCCCCTCTGCTGGGCCTTAAGAGGATGCAGCTACATGCAGTTCTTCCCCTAGAAATGCTCTGCTGCAGCACTCTCAGACACAGGCACTTTCAAACATCAAGATGCCCTGCCCATGCCTGGCTCTGCCCTGCTAGAGCCACGGGCTGTGCCCCTCACCTGTCGTGCTCCTTATCCACGAGGTGGTACCGTGCCCGGAACGCCACCAGCCGGGCGTAATAGGCTGGGGCTGGGATGGAGACGGAGCGGGTGCAGCGCACGTAGGTGTGGCACAGCTGGTACGTGAGGATCTGCAGCTCGTCTGCTGTGAACCGGTTGTCATCCCAGAGCACGTAGTAGTGGGACGGCCGGCTGGTGCCCTGGGAAGGAGAGGGCCGGTGTGAGAGGTGCTGCTGGCACCTGGATGCAGCTGCCTCAAATCCCCATCAGCCCCTCCCTGAGCTAAATGATCTGCCAGGCAGCCTAGGCAGGAGGGATGCCTGTGCTTCCCTGCTGTGAGAACCCTACACAGCATGGAGGCAGGAAAGCCCTTGGCACCAAGGTGCAAAGCAGTACTAATGCTGCTGCCTGGTGCCTGTTCCCTCTGTGCCACACATCCCCCACTGCATTCCCCACTGCATCCCCCACTGCATCCCCACTGCATCCTCCACTGCATCCTCCACTGCATCCCCCACTGCATCCCCCACTGCATCCCCACTGCATCCTCCACTGCATCCTCCACTGCATCCCCCACTGCATCCCCACTGACCCAGGCCAGCTCCCGCTGTCTGCACAGAGGAGGGGAAGCCAAGCAGTCTCCCTTCTGGAAGCAGCTGCAGATTACACGAGTGCAGTTTTTCCAGTCCGGTTTCTGACTAATCTTGGCTGCCTGCAGCCAGGCAGCTGCAGAGCAGGCAGGGACGGCTGGCCTGGCTCTCCCGCCCACGGCCAGACAGCAGGTCCCTGCTGATGAGCGGGCGCCCCGGCGAGCCCGGCACGCTCAGACACCAGCTGACAAGCTGCTGAATTGGCTGCTCTGATGGAGGAAAATCTCTTAGGAGAGACCCTTGGCTCCAGGAGAGAAACCGAGTACGTGCCACACAATGCAGTAGCAGCACAGACCCTGCACCTGCTTGCCAAACCACCGCAGTGGCAGCTCAGATCCAACTATCCTCAAATCCTGGCTGTTGACAGGGCCAGGACAAAGTCATGAGGACAATCTGTAACAGCAGCCAAAAAACCCAGCATCATCCCAAGAGCCAGTGTTGGAGCACGGTACCTGAATGCCTGCATGACTGCACAGGTAGAAGTCAAACTCAAAGGGGTGGGTGATGTTGGTATCCACTGTTGTTCCTGCTGGGATGTTCCCACTCTTTCCAATCTGCAGGGAATAGAAAGAGATCCAAGCACTGCAGAGTTTGGTTATTTCCAATTGCCAAGAGTACTGTCTTTAACACAGCTGCCCTGCCCCAGGACCATGGTAGAGGGTCCCCATCTCCTTTTGAGATGTAGAGATGGTCTCCAAGTGCCCATTCAGGGGGGACCGAAGCAGCTCATCCTACTCTGCTCCCTGCCCAAATAGGCCTGCTGGCATTTTTTGCAGGCATCAACACCAGGCATGACATGGAGACATAGCCAACAACATGGGAAAGAGAGCAGCAGGGTAAGGGCTGGGCAGGGGCCCATCCTACTGCAGAGATGAGGAAAACACCAGGGATCTCTGTAGAGCATGTGCTGGAGTCTGTGCCACAAGATACTCGGGCTTTTATATCCTGATCAAAAACTGTCCTTAGTTCCCAAGATTAAATCTTCCTGCTCATGTGGAGCAGTCTGGTTAGACTCAATCTTACCATTAAATTCAGATGAAATCTAGGAACAGTGACAGCAATCAATGTTACTACACAGCAGACATGAACAAGCTGTGAGCAAGCAAGGGGTTATTTAGACTGTCACGTCAGCAACTCCAGCTATCACCAAAACAACAGATGTTTTCAAGCTGACAGAGGCTATTTCAAGAGTCACCAGGATCATCAGCACCCAGTAACTCATAATAACACCAAACAGCTGGCTGGGCTTCTAGAAGCAGACTAATCCATGTGGCTGTAGGAGTCCACTGAGCAGCACGTTTCATTCAGAGCAAGCTCTCCCTGCCAGTGGTGAGATTTCCCCTCGGAAAGCCAGGGCTGGCTCTTCCATCAGACAGGGATGAATCAGCCGCCTCCAGCCCTGGCACCCTGCAGCACTCACCCTCTCGTTCTTGTCTGCGCAGAAGAGACGGGTGTGATGCCTCTTCTGGACGACGATGTAGGTGATGCCAGGCTGGTAATCTTTTTCCAGTTTGATGCAGGCGTCTCGGATTGCCAGGAGCTCATAGTGAAGGATCTGGAGAGACAGAGAACACAGAATGAGGGGACACATCAGCACCAGCTGTCTCTGAGCACCCTTAAGGAGCCTCATGGGAGCTGGTGCAGCCCCGCTGGCCAACAGGGATCTGGGGGTTCCTCACCTGTGGGAGCTGCCCCTCAGGAACACCATCGCGGTAGAAGATGATCCTGGTGGGTTTGAAGCGTGTGGATTTGTAGAACTGGATGAGGAGCTCCCTCACCATGTAGGACAAGTCCTCGATGATCTCCTGGCGAGGACGCTGCACGCGCACCGTGGCACAGTACCGGCTCGGATGGGCGTCCATGCTGCCCACGACCTGCAGCGACAGACAGACAGACAGACAGACAGACCATGTCTTACACCAGGAAGGACAAAGGGGATGTGGGACATTCCCAGCTTCCACCTGTTTCCCACACAAACACCTGGCTATGGGCAGAGCACCTGAACTCACGGATCAGATGGGACAGCAAATACTGTACAGGCAATCAGTGCCCAAAAGGGACATCCCTGGTCATGGCCACATCCTGATGTCACACTCTGCCATGCCCTTTTAAACATTTGTGGGAATTTCCACTGAGACAACTTTGGTGGGTGCCACTGAATGTCGTGGCTGTGGGGGACTGCTGCTGCTCTGCCCTTGCTTCACTTCTCCTGCCTGGCAGTGAGAGGGAGTGGGGCTGCCCCAGACAGCCACGGGCTGCCCAAGGATGTGGAAGGTCGAGTCACTGTATGGCAGCCATTGAGCAGGGAGTTCCCACTGCAGTGCAGGCACACCTCAGAACACGCCAGAGCAACAGCTCAGGGGCAGCTGGACTTGTCTGTGACACAGAGCTGGGGGCACAGTGTGAATCAAGAGCTGGCCCGTGTTGGGGAACAGACACCCAGCTGCCTCACTCCCCACACTCAGCAGTGACTGTGCTGTGTGCCCCACGTTCCCTGAGCAGAGGGAAAGCACCACAGACTCCACATCCTGAGCAGTGTGAATCCGCTGCCCCTGCCCTCTCCAACACTTTCACTTTCACTCTGCAAACAGAGCTCTGGGACTGGGGCTCCCCCACTAGAAGCAATGTGTATAATAGAAACTGTTTCTTTAGTTTCAGCCACAGGCCCACTGCTATTGTCCAACCAGCAACACACCAAGGACATGGTCAAGTTACTTCAAAGGCTCTACCCTTCTCCTCCCCTGTAGCTTCAAAAAAGCTTTCACAAAAATTAAGAAAAAAGCCCCAGTGGTCCTGCACAAACCACAAAAGATATTTTCAGAGGGGAAGCTCTGCTGCCAGGAAACAGACTGTTCTGTCCCACCCACACCTACAGCAAACAGCCCAAAGCCTTTCCCAAGCCCTTCTAATTAAGAAAAAAACACTCCTCCAAAGACGCATTTGTATGCCAAGGAAAACCTGAGCTGTGAGTCCTGGAAAGTTAAGAACTTAATAGGAAAATGCTGACGTGCTTATCCTGCATGGCAACGAGCACAGGGCAGTGTCTCCCAGCCCAACACAGGGCACAAGCTGTCCCTGGCCCTGCTGGCACGGAGCAGCACTTTGCTCCATGGATGCTCATTTTTAATTTGAGAAAAAGGCAAATCCTCCTGCACAAAGGGCTCAGAAGCCCAGTCACCCCAGTTTCCTCCATGTCCCAAACCCCAGCTCTCCAGCAGGGGGAAGGTCCCTGAAGGGCTGCAGCTGGACAGGTATGCTCCAGAATAACTGCATGCAGGACCAAGCTCCTGGCACTGTTAGGGCCACACTCGGGGTCAGCACACCACGAGCCCCATCTGGTGGCAGCTGCCAGTCTCCCTGCAGCTCCCAGAAACTGCAGCTTCTCTGCACGGAGAGGCAGGAAGGGATTGGGAGGAAACTTCCCAGGACTCAGATAAAATCATCTGACAGGGTACAGGCCCACCCTGAGAAGTGTCATCATGGGGGCAGCAGTAACACATGGACACGTGAATCCCATTCCAGCTCCTGCATCCTGCAGGGTTTTGGGCACCAAGCTGTGAACTTACAGCTGTTATTGAGGGTTTCTTCCCATCTCCTGCTGGCGGGTGAGTGACATCAGCTCCAAGGAAGATCACTGGCTGCTGAAAGACGGCAGAGCTGGTTGGAGAGGAGAGAAAACAAGTAGTCAGTTTTTGGAACCATCTCCATGTGATGTACAACCCAATGGAGATGAACAGATGATATCAAGGATATCTCCTGACCTCCAACTCTGGCCTGGACACATCAACACCTCATTATCAACAAGGTGGAACAAGTTACAAACTCCCATTTCAAAGAGCTGCTTTATGAAGGCCCCCTCTTCACCATGTAAACCAGGCAGGCAGCACCACGAGGGACTTGGGGTACCACCCCAAAACTATGAGAGGCAGTGGCCATACGAACCGCTGGTGAGGCACAAGGATGTTGTTGATCCCGCCAAGCTTGACGTTGATCTTGAGGCAGAGGTTGGAAAGGGTCTGTGGGGAGGTTTTCACCACATTCTTGACCTGGACGCACTGTGTGGCCATTCCCAGGAGAGTGTCCCCAACACGCTTCACTTCAGCTGTGGACAGAGGAAGCAGGTGAGCACAAAGCAATCAGCCTTGCACCAATTCCAGCAGCACCCTCGGGAATGAGGAGAGACAGCCCTGCAGGAGGCAGCCCTGCTGAGCCAGCCCAAAGCCCTTCTCTGTGTGCTGGCCCCAGACTCACCGTACACAGGTGTCTTCCCTGGCAGGATGACAATGATGAGCTGAAGCCCTGAATAGGTGTTCTTGAGGTGTCGGAACATGGGCTCCACGCTGTCTGCACCCTGGGCGTACTTGCAGAAGCAGGGCTGGCCCTGGATGGGCATCCCGGCGTCCTTGGAGATCTTGCGCAGCTGGTCTGTGAAGTTCCTGTGCCGGGAGGAGAAGCTGTGAGCCCTGAGCCAGCTGTGCCACTGAGCCCCACGGCCGAGTGCTGCAGCACAGCACAGAGACGGGGCCATCAGCTCTATGGCACCCAGCACATGCATGGCACAGGAAACACAAGATCAGCACATGACAGGGCTGAACTGTCCCCTCTCAGTGCCCTCTTACCCACATACTGACTCTTTCTAATGCAATGGAGCTCAGCCCTTCTCCCTTAGGAAGCTGGAGCAGTGGGGAACAAACCTGCTGCCTGCGACAGCTGATTTCCAGGTGACTGCAAAGCTGATGCCAGCCTGCACTTACCACAACTCAGCCACACTCTGGATTTTTGGAATGCCAAGGATTTGATGCCATGAGAGCCAGAGGGAACACAGGGCTCACAGCTCTGCTGCAAAGGGATCACGGGAGGAGTGCGGTGTCACTCCCACCTGCACCCAGGTACTGCACATGTGGACACTGAGCTCTTCCAAACCCCAAACACTGACCATGCCAAACACACAAAGCGCTCACCTCGATGCATCCACTCTCAGTCAGGAGAAACCTAAGGCCCCAGAAGAATCCAAAAACAAAGTGACCATTTCCCTAAATCAAATAAACTGTTCCTGCTCTGTGTCACTTTGCTAGAGAAACATATTCTCTAAACTACCGAAGCTTTTCAGAAAGCCCAAAACTTCTCTGTAATAACTCATGGGAAGTTAGGATGCTTCCTACATGAATTACATCATTTCAGATTATTAGGGAAACTTTTAATCCTCAGAACCCCTTCTCTCTGCAGAGATTCAGACTAGAAGAGTTCAATACAGCTTTAAAGCTGGCAGTTTCATCTCCCAGTACTGCAGCTCCCTGATGCAAAGAGTAGATCGAGGAGAGCCTGACTGACAGCTCACAGGTACTCACTCCAACCTGGCAGCTTTGTGATGGCTTAGGGACCATTTGCAGCTGGGACAAACAGGCTCTTTGGATAAACCAAAAGCAACAGGAACTGGACACCTCACATCAGATTGGTACCACAAGCAGTGGAGCTCCCTGCATGTCCAGCAGTGGTGACCCCCAGTCCCCAGCTGTGAGCAGCAGTGTGGCTCTGCAGCCACGGCCCCTCTGGCTTCCCCCACCCACGTGGGCTGCCCCTTTCCTTACTTCAGCACCTCCTCTCGACACTGCTTCTGCGGGGCAAAGCAGGCAATGGCCCAGACTTTGATCTCAATGCCGTTGTAGAACTGCTTCCCTCGCATGTCCCACACGCCCTGGTTGGGAGTTGCAATGGCCCGGTTCTGCAAGGCAAACAGAGGGTCAGAGCACAGCCACAGCCTGCCCGGCCCCGCAGCCCCAGAGCCCCTGCGTGGGCTGGGGCTGTGCTCCCTGTCCCAGTGCTGGAGCTGGAGCTGACTCCCTGGCAATGGGCAATCCACAGCCTCAGCTCCTCAGCAGTGACAGAAAATTCACCCGAGCTGCCCTATGCTGAGCACCCCTCTCCTCTTCATCTCATCACCAATGACTCTCAGCTACAACTTTCAGAACCAGTTATATTGCAAAAAAACTCAAAGCCAAGGCACTTTGATGAAACATTCCAGCTCTAACAACTTTTGCTCAGAAGCAGTGTTTCCAGGTGTGGACAGCATCTCCCTGCACAGTGCAGCCCAGCCCAGGCAGCCCCACTTACCCGGCCTCCATACTGTAGGATGGGAGCTGGCAGGACCCGCCCTGTCACCTCTGTCATATCATCCTTCACCTTGATCCCAAACTCCTGAATGTATGGATCCAGGTTGTAGCTGGCATTCTTCATCTGCAGAGGGAAGGAAGGGCCATGGGAGGGAGTAAGACCAACTGCTACATCCCAGGCAGCTGCAGCTGGCCAGGAAATATGGACACCTGAAGCCCTGTTCTCCACAGAGCTGCAGGTAGAGCACCTCTGACAGGGCAGGTCGAGCAGATCAGCACTGAGGCCCAAAACCTCTCCTGCACTCTAACCCATGGAGACTTGATTTTGAAACACACTAACCAATGCAACTAACAGCACAGTCTGCTCCTGAGATTTAAGAATTCAACAGGATGGTTCAGACTGGCAAGAAACTTATCAAGAGTCCCAGAAAGAATACCAAGTGTCCCTGGCTTCAAAAGCCCAGATGTACGCATTTGGGAAACAACAGCCCCGTTAACCAGTGGCCAGGCACAGGGTTCCTGTACTGCAGCTCCACCACACAGAGCCCCACATACACCACAGCCAGGGGTGTGTCTCGAATCTGTTTCCCATTTTTAGTTCCAGCTCCCTTTGGATCAGGTTCCATCAGTGCAAGGGCCTGAATCTGCTGCATGTGCATCTCTTTGATCTTTGCGTGATCTCTTTGAGCCGGGCTTACCTGTGCCACTGTCCATTACATACACACAGGCACCTCTGCACAGGGATGCAGTGAGAAGAGGGGGACAAAACCCCACCATTAACCTCACCAACACCTCCTCAGCAGGTCACAGCTCTCCACCACAGAGCAGCTGAGGAGCAGGACCATGACAAAGTCCACCATGGGCACGATGCCATAACCTGCCATTGGTGCCAAGCCCCAGCCCTGCCCCTCCAGGGACTTGTGCCACATACCAGGCGACTGATCTCCTCCTGCCTGTCTGGGGCAGACCTGGCTGTTGCTTTTATCATGGTTGAGGTTTGATTGTCCGTGAGCTTCTTGATACACCTCTGGCCTGCCACGATGTTACACACCTGCACGGGGAGGGGACAGATAGCAGCCATGTGTTGGGGACAAGTAAGACATGAGGGGACCCCAGCTGAGCACAGCCCCAAACCACAGGTGCCAACACTCACCTCCAAGGGAAGGTACGTGTGTTTCTGTTCCTGGCCAACCTGGAGACAGGGCAGGTGAGGGTATTTCAGCTGCAGGTTGTATTTCTGCTTGAAGTACTGAGCCACTGTGCACTCCACTGTTTGACCACTCTCCAGCTGCAGTGGGAACCTGGCAGAGGCAGGACATAAGGGATGCACCTACTCAGAACAGACACTTCCAGACCTCAGGTACTATGTACTGTGGCTGGGAAAAGGGAGCTGCCAGGCTCCCACCCTGAGCTGCCATACAACAAAATAAAACATCAGGGCAGATGTTTATTGCAGGACCTGCCATATATGCCATGATTGGGCACAAAAGTACAACAGTGGCACTCAGGAGGGCTTCTGTGCCTGGTGTCCTCTCTGGGAGCTGAACTGAACTCCAGGGAAAGGCTAACTGGCCTCTCCAGGTACAGGACAGCAGTTGCAGGGAGGGCAGATGGAGGCAGGAGGGGTTTCCCTTCAGAAACAGGGGAAAAAAAAAATCAAACTTCCTGGCTGCAGGGCTGAGAGGTGCCACAACACAGCTGGAGTGCAATACCCATCCTCAGCCAGCAAGAGGTATTCCCAGCTCCATAAAGAGCTCCATGAAAATGCAGAATTGACCTGATATTCTGTAGAGAACCAAAATTAAAGGAGAGCCAGGCTGACTACATCAGCGAGGTGCCACATTCCTCCTGCGCTTGCCGAGCCCCAAGGCTGTGACCCATGGATGCTGGTGCACAGGAGACACTGAGTGGTGCCCAGGCCCAGCCTGCTCCCAGGCACACGCAAAAAATTCCAAGGCAGACACTCGTGTTAGCCCCTGACAAAGTCTCTGCTCTGGCAGTGAGTATTTTAAGAATGAAGAAAACCAAACCCGGAGGTAAAAAGTAGGACAATTCCTGGCATGTCAGCTCCCGCCCGCCGCCGCACTCTGCCTGCCAGACACAGCATCCTCTGAGCTCCCATCTCCCTGCATCCCACTCCACACATGGCACAGGGCTGCAGAGCCCCACACACGTCTCCTTTTGCCATCAAAGACTGGAGCTTCCTGTTCAGCTCTCCCTAACGACACCAGCAGCTGTTAACAAGGAGAGCAGTGTGGATTTTTCCAAGGGCATCTGCCCACCCGCCTTACGTCTGGTGGCTGGCTGGCCGTCGGGTAACGTTACACACACGGTATTTCCTCTTCATCTGCCCACAGTGGGTCACCTCCACCTTCAGACCTGATGTGAGACAGGGAGACACAGCACAGTCATGGTGAAGATGGGAGCAATTTCCCTTTGCCCAACTTCTCCAGGACACTGTCAGCAGCTTCCTTAACTAATTTTCTGCTTACAGATATCCCAACAATAGCGTTTGGGAGGCAGTGGTGCCCCAGAAGACATTTAAAATGTGCAACCCCTGTAGCCCCACCTGGCTGCAGAGGCTAGGTGGGACACAAGCCACAGCCAGTGTCAGGGGATGGGTTCCAGAGCTCTCTGGGGGCTCTACCTTTGATCTCCTTGGTGAAACGCACTCTCTGTGAGTCCGTCAGGGGCTTGGGCTGCTCGTCAATGTTCCGGATGTCCAGCACCTCACACATGAACTCGATGACAGGCTGGGCTTTGTAGAAGGCAGTGGCCGACACTGTGGGACAGACATCACAATGTGTCTCTGCTCTCAACCAGCCTTCCCAAATACACCCAGCCTTCCCACTGCAGCTCCCTAGCATGAGAAATAACGTCACCATCGATGTTGAGCATCATCTTCCACATGGCAGGCCGGACTGACTGGTGGAAGCCAAACCAGACCTCCCTGCCCCCTCCCAGGGGGTGGTAGTAGCCTTCAGGGGGGGAGAAGAAGGAGCGGCCGACTGGAGTGTACCTGTGAACCAGGGAACCTGTGAATACCTGTGAACCATGTCAATGGCACACACTGAGCCCACAGCAGCACCCCCAGACCCTCGAGCTGGCACTCGCCCTGCCAGCTGCTTCACTCTATTTCTTTCACAGGAGCACCCAAGGACACGGCTGGCACAGCTGCCTCCTCCAATGACTGTCAAGGCCAGTACAGCAGCCTGCCAAGGGCAGCAGTCCCCTCCCCTCCCTGGCACAGCCCCATTGTCCCTCAGTGCAGGTACCTCATGGAAGCCAGGTGCCTCATGGCAACATCCAGTGCCTGCACGGACTCCAGTGGGACGGGGATCTGCCCGCTGACCAGGGCCTCGTGCAGCATGCGCCAGCTCACAATGGCCATCCATTTGATAGAGACTTTAAATATCCTGTCCTTGCCTTCCCCCGGGATCGTCACCTCAAAGTCAACCTGGGTGCAGGAAGGAAGGGACAGTGACCATGGCATCCCTGCAGGGATGAGGTGGGGTCATTCTCTGCTGGTCTTTCCCAGGCAGGAGGGAGGTCACAGTGCCCACATGGGGCTCGCTGCCCCTCTTACCCGCTCATTCCCAATGGGTAAGGCTGTGACAGTGTAGATGTTCTTCTTCCCATCATAGACTGGTTTTCGGTCACCAAAGATCTGTGGTTTGAAGTGCTGCACCATGTACTCCACAACTTCCCTACGCAGGCAAGACAGAGGAGCAGGAGGAGAGAAAGGGAGAGGTTTGTTTTGTCACTTTCTTTATTGCCTGATACCTTCTGCAACCTGTCCAGTCCACCTCAGCCTTTCTCCCTAGGGCAACTGAGAGCAGAGCTGAGACCCATGGAGCAGGAAAGCCCCTGGACAAGCAGCTCCATGCCTTGTCCCACAGCTCAGTACGTTGGTTTTGGCAGAAGGAGT
Organism: Agelaius tricolor; assembly: GCF_023055355.1. Lineage (NCBI taxonomy): Eukaryota > Metazoa > Chordata > Aves > Passeriformes > Icteridae > Agelaius > Agelaius tricolor. The sequence continues at coordinate 3,068,474 of NW_027269296.1, read as the reverse complement.
GTACATGGCACAGGGGAACACACAGTGGCTGGAGCTGCCTCAGTGTGACCTGCTGCTGAAAGCACATGCAGCATCTGCTCACCGGCCCTTGGGGCACAGAGCTCCCCAGGCTGCAAGGGCAGGAGGGGACAGGCAAGGAAGAGCACATCAAAAAGAAAAACAAAGAAAAGTACATGATGGCCCGAGGTCTGGGCTTGCTATTTTTAAATCAGGGATTGTTGCCAAAATAGCACAGCTGCTTCGGAGCAGCAGGGACTGTGCTGAGGCTCCGGACCCCTGACGCTCCCAGGCCAGGAAGCAGCACTGGCTGCACAAACATGGCTGGGGGGTCCAGCCACCTGTGGGCATAATGCAGTGCCATGACCCCTGCCACTGCTGTGACCCCTGCCATAATGGTCACCCTAATGACTTCTACTGCAAAGACAGAGACAGACACTTAGAGAGTCTCCCCTAGGAAACTAGAAGCAGGGAACAATGCCAAACCTCTAATACTTGCCTTACCTGTTGACTCTGCGTGGACATTTATCGGGTTTGATATCCACTTCATAATGATACACATCGATCTTGGGAATGTCCACTTCAAAGTAGTTGGCCAGGAGCTTGATGGGCTTCCCAACAGTTCCTATCCCAGGCCGACGTGGTGCTTGAAACACCTGCTGCAAGGGGGGCAGGTATGCGCCTGCAGCTGTGGAAGAGAGCACAGGTCAGGAGGGCTGCCAGGGACCCCATACTCAGACAGACAGACAGATCTCACAGAGTCACAACGCTCTCCATCACCACATCCTGAACTGGAAGGTGTCCCACTACCCCTCCTCCTGGCAGGAGGTGGCAGTGGCAGAATTCAGAGGAGCACACCAGGAAGCAGCTTCCCTGGGCACCATCTGGGGAGCACTGGTGCCAGCCAAGCTGCTGAAGGGCAGTGCCAGGCACAGGGGCCCCACCAACTCCCTTGGCACAGGCTCCAGCACTGCCACCTGCTATGGGAGAGCAGCCCCAGCTCCATCATCACCATGCCCCTTTCCAAGGGGATGCAATTCCCTGGATACTCTGTCCGCAGGGACATACAGACACATGCGTTTCCCCTCCATTCCCCAGCAAATTCCAACTCACTGCTGGAGGGAGGATGCCACAAGAAACAGGAAATGCATTATTCCATCTGCACTACACAATTGTTGAACTGCTGGATTTTGCACAAAAAAAATCCCCCAAACAAATACAAACCAATCCCAAATCCCCACTTGAAGCAGTGTGGGGACCTGTAAAAAGGGAAGTACCAGTTTTTCCACAATTCCCATTACACAGACTCACTTATGAAGTTTGGGAGATGCAGGATGGCACCAGCACATGGCTACAGGACTGAGCTGCATTTCTAAATCAACAGCACCCTTGGACTCAAATGAAAATATTGCCAAGGAATTATTTCACCCCACTGCTCCCTGAGGTGAGCTCTGCCCTTCCTGCCCCATTCCCACTTTGCCCATCTCCACCCCTCCCAGTCTGCACCTTCGATTTGTTCCTCAACCACCGTGAGGTCCGAGCCAGCTGGGCCGGTGCGGGGACCGAGTGTGGGGGTATTGGGAGCGCTCCATCTGCGCGGCCAACTGTCCACGTCGGCCCACAGGCAGCAACCCAGCTCCAATTCAAGCTCCTGAACACATGGTGCTTTTAGCACCCCTTTCTCCCATCCACTTGCTTTTTAAATCCAAATTTCCATTCCAGGCTAAAAATACCAGAAGCAGAAAAACAGCAGAGCAGCAAACTAAGCTTCAAATTTGCCTTTTACTTTTGCACCCAAACTTTGCAAGACTTTTCCTGCCCATGGAAGGCCGCCTGTGCTGCAGGACACTGAGGGGATGGGAAAACTCTTGTGAGCATCCAGGGGCTGAACTGCAGAAGTTAATTCTCCAAAGCCAACCTCTGCTCCTGCTTCTGCCCTGCAACAGGAGCTCAAAAGACCCAAAATCTGCTAGAAGCCCCAAGCCGGGGCTCACCTGGCCCCAGTGCCTCCTCAGACAAAGCAGCACAGGACTTGGAGCAAGGTGGGGATTCCTGAGACCCTGCAGGCACTCACAACTGCCCCAGGACAGGGTGAGTGCCAGCCGCCCCCAAAAAACATCTGCGCTGCACTTCGGAAGAAGCTCGTTTGAAGGAACTGATTTTCAGATGAGCTGCTGCTGGTAAGTCATGTCTCCACATGATTAGCATTTCTTGGCAGTGGCCAGCTCCCTGGCTGCGAGCTGATGCATTTTTAAATCATGGCTCACAAGCAAAGAGGTATTTGCCAGTGCTGCTGGAGCCTCCCAGTCCCTGAGTTTGAGTGAGGAACCAGACTGCCCACCTGCAAGATCTGTCAGGGGACGGCAGCTCTCCACTGCCTTTGCTGCAGCCATATCAAGGCCAGCACCCACAGCTTCTCCTCCTCTGGATCATCTCACTCCCCAGACAATCCTGGCAGCCGTGTGTGAGCAGGACCACACGCAATTCCCTGTGCCCGTGGTAACCCCACAGATGCAGGGAACACAGGGCAGTAGCCACAGTTTGACAGCTGCTCAGTGGCACTTGGGTGCCCAAGAAGAGCTAAAGCCAGTTTAGGGCTGGCAGGAGTTGCAGAGGTGTGACCAATTTGCCCCACAGCAATCTCACACTTGGCACTGCTTCGGTCGCTCCAAAACTAAGGCTTATCCATGCAAACCCTTTTGCCAGAGCATCCCCAGATGCTTCATGAACACAACACCCCGCAATTAGGCTCATGAATCATAGCTGAAGGAAGGAGCCAGCCTCTAGCAACACAAAAGTTGGCTCAGAATTTTGATTGGGCACAGAAGATACAGCAAACAAGAGTAAGATAAACGGGCAGAGTAGCCAGAGGGCACAGGAGATGCTCCGCAAAGACCAGGGCAGGACCACGACCAGCATCGAGGATGGGCAAGTTCACCCCTGGGCTGACTCACAGAGTTTTATTTTGGTGACCACAACACCCAGTCCCTGAATGTTGACAAGCCAAAGCAGCTGCCCAAGCAGCACCTCCAGCATGTGAGCCAGGCTCTCACCCAGCCTTAGCTGCTTCAGCCCAGGTGGGATAGACCCCAAAACCCTTTGCTGAACATGCAGGCTTGGCTTATCCTTTCACATGCTACATTCCTGCCCTGGAGCACTCAGGGTCCCTCCATGATTTGCCTCAATGAAAGCCACCCTTCTCCTCGGAGGATGCTGCCAGGGAATCCCCGATGGACATCTTGGACAGACAGACATCTCAGACAGACATCTCAGACAGATATCTCAACTGTCATCCCCAGCCACCTCATGCCTGAAGCCGGCTCAGGCAGCAGCAAAGGAGGCAGCCAGAAGAAGCCTCGTTAAAAAGCTACCCAGAGTGCATGGAAAGAGGGGGGCTCCAGTGGCACATAGTGGGGCTCCTGCAATAGGGGGGTTGGCTCCTGCATACCTCGACTCTCCATGGCGAAGCTGCACAGGCTCCCACTTTGTCATGTAAATGCGGGCGCCGGGGCCGGGGGCTGCAGGGCGAGTGTTGTTCCTGCAGCACAATGCGGCCAGTGAGCGGGATGAAATCCGCTGCCATTAGAAATTCCGCGGCCCGGGAGGAATCACAGACTTTCGCACACAAAGCCGTGCCCTGGGGACGCGCCGGCGGCGGAGCATCGACGCCCTTGCACCGGGTACCGCGGGCAGAGACGGCGGCGAGGGCAGAGCCACCGAAGTGAGAGCAAGTTTGAGGTAATTAGCGCTGGAATACGCTTTGTTTCTGTTATTTATTGTAACAGCTGGGGAACACGACCCGCTGCCCAACAGCTGCCTGCGCCGGGCGAAGCCGCCGGTGGGACGGCATGAAATTACCATGTCATTGAAATCCTCTCCAGCGCCGCATTCAGCCGAGGGGCCGCGGGAACGGGGCCCAGACAAAAGGGAGTTTTATTGCGGCGGCGGCGGCGGCGGGTCCGTGCCGGCCCCTCTCCGCACACCCACCCGCCAGAATACAGCCGGGAATCAGGGAGGTGCAGACGGGGCCGCGGCACAACAAACGCCACCGGACACGCAGCGTGATCCATCCTCACCCTGAGACATCTCCATCCTAAACCACCCCAGAGCTCCCCCGGGAAATGAAATCCCTGTCGGGGAGCAAAGCAAGGGGCAGCACCAGTGGGAAAGGCAGCTGCTGGGGAGGATGAGCAATTGGCATTCCAGATCTCCAGGCTCGACAGCTTCAAAACCACTGGCTCTAAGCAGCGACCAACATCATTCCACGCAGTCCAGACTTCAAAAAGCCCCATCTCAGCTCTGCCAAGCCAGACATCGCTGCCTGTTCCTCCCGAGTGACCTCAGCACTGCCAGGGTCATGCAGCTTTGAGTGCTTTTTGGTTTGACACCAAACTGAGTTTCAGCAGGTGATGTACACACGGGACAGAGGCTCCATCTGCAGCCATCAGAGCCGTAAACCTGTCTGTGCACCAGAGCCTGGCTGCTGAGGGCACAGCTGAGCTGCTCTGGTTCTGCCCTGCACTCGGGTGGCTTCATGCAAAAAATGAGCCAAAACGGGCTCTAAACGGTTTTACTACAGGACTGACATCTGAAAACTGCTGAGTTCTTCGTATCCTCACACTAAACATTGCAAAGGACACTGCTTGCTTCCCACCTGGAAATCATGGGTGACACCCTACAGTGCAAGCTATAAACCTGCCTGGCCGAATGGGTGTCCCTGCACCCTGGGATGTGCAGTCCCACAGGTTGAGCCAAGCAAGAGGGTGAAGCTGTGGGTGCTGCAACAGAGCCCAAGGAACAGCAGCAAGAGGGGTGCCAACTCCAGCACACCCACATGCAGGGGCTGTACTCCAGCTGCTCTGGCTCTGGAGAGCAGCGTGGTGATGCCAGCGGCACGGTGATGCCAGCAGGGTGGTGCTGGCGGTGTGGACATGGCTCAATCATGAGCTGACCCATGAGGGTTCTGCCAAGCTGGCTTCAGCTGTCCAGCAGCTCTCTTTTCCATCCCTCAGCCGGGTTTGAGAAACACTGGCACAGCAAGTGCCAGCACCCCTGCTGAGCACACCGGGTGACTCTGCTCAGTGACCCTGGGGTCCCCGCTAATGGTGCCTGGGCTGGGCGGAGGCTGAGACGCCCTGCCCAGCCCTGCAGGGTCTCCTGCTGCTCCTACACTGCCCAGGCAGCAGCCAGGGACGCGCAGAGCCGAGAGTCGCAGACAAAGGCGGCCCCCAGTGCCGGAGGGACAGGACAAAAGCGACGCCTCTCTGTGTCCCACCGCGGCCCTGCAGTGCCAGCGGCTCCCGGAGCGGAGGCTGAACCCACCCGTGGCTCTGCACGGATCGCCCTGCCCAAGGAGCAGCTTCTCTGCCTGATTTGGCTTCCTCCTCGCGTCTGCCATCTTAATAACTTGTCTGTGTTTTGTTCTTCCCAGGGTTTAGGGAGAGGCTGCAAAGAGTGTTTAGAGATAAACCATCCGTGCTGTGTCTCCAGGCAAGGTGCTTCTCCTGGCTTTGTTTCTCGGCCTAATCCCGTCCCAGAACCAGGCATACGCAATTTCGTGTTTCCTGAAGATAAAGAGCCCCAACAGACGGAGCAGCTTTGGGGTTTTTGCAAGGTTCAGCACAGGAAGACAACGGTTGAGATTAACAGCCTTTAGGAAGTTCACAAGGGATAAACTAAAAGTTGTGGGAAAATAAGTTTAGTTTTTAAAACCTCTGTGTGTGTGTGCTTCCCCGAGTGCTGCCTGTGGGTCAGATGTCCCGGGTTTCCCTGCTGCCTTTCCAAGCATCTCCATGTTGGGCACATCCAGGCACATGCCAGTTTCTGCTTTATTGCCCTGATAAGCCACAGCATCATCAGAGCTCGCAGGCAAGGCTCGGTCCATACTCAGGGGCTGGCACAAGCAAAGGGGTTCCACAGCAGGGCAGGATTCACAGCAGCTCTGACAACATGGGGTTCGTGAGTCCCCTCCCATGGGGTGAACCTGGGTGGGAGCAGATATCCCCCAGCCAAATTTGGGGACACAGGGGGAAATTCCCAAGGGTGCAGCAGCAGAGCCCTGCTCCCAGTGCAGCCCTCACAACCCAAACCGTCACCAAGTGCATCCCCATCGCAACACAAGAGATTATTTTAAAGCCTTAAGAGCATCATTTCAGGCTGAGGTAGGAGGGTGCCTGGTTATCTGCCTGGCCCTGAGGCAGCAGTGCTGCTATCGCCCCAAGGCGCTGGCAAAGCCTGCGGTGCCGCCAAATCACAGCTTCCAGAGGCCATAAATCAGCCCAAACACAAAGCACCCAGCAGCCAGAAGGTAACGCAGACAGAGGGAGATTTCTGTGTCACACTTTAAGTAAACCTTGTAAAAAGGACTGAAGTTTACAAACACTCAGCAGATTTATGTCAAAATCTCACCAGGCTGATGGGTTATGGAGGGTGGCAAACGCACCAACACAAGAGAGGCGGCAGGGCAGTGACTGCCGATCCCCGTGCCTTGTTCCTCGGAAGGGCAGCAGCTCCCCATTCCCATCGCCCCATGCCTCAGCAGGGCAGTGACCCGCGTCTCCATCACCCCATCCCTCCCTCTGCCTTATTTTAGGCACCAAAATCCTTCTGCGACTCAGCAGTGCAAGTTGGCGATGCTCAGGCCAGGCACAGAAGCGAGCGGCAGCCGATGCGACGGCCTAGGGAACAGCTCTCCAAATCCCCGCGGAGCTGCCCGGCACCAAGGGCACTGCCAGCTGCTCCCGTTCCCAGCCGGGGGGCGGAGGCTGGGGCAGGGGACACGGGGGTACAGGGTGGCTCTGGAGCTCGGCCCCGCGGGGCCAGGCTCAGCCCCGGCTCCGCGCATGCCCTGGCACGGGCAGAGGAGACGCTTCGTGCTGTCACAGCACACGGCGTCGCCGGCCTCCCGCCAGCTGCAGCCGGCGCCCCGCTCCCTGAACTCGGGGAACGGGGAGCTGGGGGATGGATGGGGAGCTGGGGGATGAAATGGGAGCTGGGGAGGCGGAAATGGCAGGGAAGGGGGTGGAATGGCAGCCGGGGGGATGGATGGGGGTGGGATATAGGGGGAATGGAATGGGAGCTGGGGGAAAGGTTGGAAAGCTGGGGGATGCTGCTGCTGCTTTGTGCAGAACAGGCCCCTTGAGCAGGGCTCGCTCCGCGCTCAGGGGACCTGCGGCTGGACGTGACCCCGGCCCTGTGCCCCCTCCTGCGAGGTTTCTGCGGGTCCCTCCATCGCCCCTTCCCCAGCGCCCTCACCGCTGCTGCTCTCGGGGCACCCGGGGGACGCGCCTGCCCCGCAGCCCCCCCGCAGCCCCGCTGCTCAGACCCGCGCGCTCCGACACCCTCCGATCCCCGGCATCGCCCCCGCACATCCCGCGCCGCCGCCACATCCATCGCCGCCCGCCGCGGTCCTCTCCGCACACCCTTCCACCGCGCTCCCCCGCCCCGGTCCCCACCCGGTACAGGCCCCTTGGCCCCCGCCGCACACCCGCCCCCCGTTCCACCGGCCTCATCCCTTTCGCCCCCCGCCGCCCTCCCGGCGCTCCCCGGCGCGCAGCGCTCCGAGCTCCCCATCCCCGCCGGCGGTACCTGCTCCCGAGGGTCCCGCTTCCATCCCATCCACGCGGGCGCCGCTCCGAGCCGGGGGCCGGGGCAGGGCCGTGCCGGGGGCCGGGGCCGGGCAGGGCCGGGGCCGGTGCCGCAGCCGCCTCACGCCCCTCACGCCGCGCGCACGCGCCGCCGCCGCCCGGCCCCGCGCGCAACAAAGGCGGCGCCCGCCGGCTCCGCCGCCATCTTGGGGCCCGCGGGGACCGGGGGAACCCGGGGGAACTGGGGGGCTCCGCTCGGGACAGCGGGGGATGCCCAGCCGGGGCCTCGCTGCAGCCGGGGAGCGGCGGAGCGCTGTCCGCCCGCCGGCGCCGGGGCCTCCCGCTGCGCCGTTGCCACAAATATTTATTTCGCGGGTTTATTTCGTGGTTTTCCTTTTTTTTTTTTTTTTTTTTTTGACGTTTTTTGACGTTTTTTGTTTAGCCGGACCGAGGAGGAAGGGCCAGTTCTTGTATCGACCGCTGTACGATCATTCCTGAAGTGCCCTGAGTCTCGCCAGGCAGGAGCAGGGCAGGAAGTCCCCGTGGCCCTGCTCCATCTAAACGCACAGAACCAGGCAGAGCATCCCTTTTCCATCCTGTTTCCCACCACGTCCCAGATCAGTCCTTCCCAAGAAGCGCAAATCCCGACCCTGTGCCTTGACTTTGTCAATAGCATCATAAACCCCAGGAGCATCATTCCCAGAACGAGCCCGGGTGTGTGTTCCTGGCTGGGCCATTACAGGAAAAGGTGGAAAAGCCACAGGAATTGAGGCTGTCAAAGCATTCCCATCTCCTGCTGTTCTCCCAAAGCATGAGCAGCAATTCCTGCTGTCCCGAGGGAGTGGCTGGAGCAGGACCCAGCTGGGATTTTGGAATCAGAGCTGCACAAACAGCAAGGCTGTGGCACAGAATCACACGCATCACTCAGCTCTGGGTTCCTGAGGTTTGGTCTTTACATCAAGTTTGGAAGACACAGGATGAGCAAACCTTGGGGCTTGAGCTCCTCAGGTTTCCCTGAGGCTGAGCAACCTCAGGATCTGCCCTGCAAACGGAACTGACACCTAACGCGGGGCTGCAGAAGGTGCCGGGCATTTCAGACAATCCTGTCCCGGTTTCAGTCACAGCTCCCACGCTCTGGCCTCCTCCAAAAGCTTTTCCTGTCCTTCCTGCAGTATTTATAGTGCAGTGCAGCTGTCTGAGGAGACAAACCCTCACCTCACATAGAGAAGGTGAAGCAGCCAACAGCTCTTGTATTTATTCATTGCATCTCTCTGATAGAGAATCCCTTCTCCAGGCAGGTACAGTCCATGACACCAAATTTCCTCTGTAATTTCCCAAACATTATAAAAACAGGCCCAAACTCAACCCTGCCCCTGGGATTTGCAATTTCAGCTTCCTTTAGGATCCTGAGAGATGTCACCCATACGTATTTCTTTAACTTGCTAACTCTTAATGCATCAGATATAGATATATTGTGGTAATGAGTTCCACAGGTGACACATTCTGTACAAGTTTTAATTAAAAGTTAAATAGTTTAAGACATTTGTTTACAGGCAACAGTATTGGTTGCTCACTCTGTACATTGCATTTATTGGACAGCAATAAGGAAAAACAGAACATTTGGCACGAGAATGCCAATTTTTTTATTATTATTATTATTTTTGGACACATGAACACAAAATATCCCTGCAGGCTAAAAAAAAAAAATACAATGCAATTGTACACGACCAGCATCTTATCTCGACACGGGGCTGTGAGCCCCAGGACAGTTTAGAAAGTACCTCGTATTGCTAGAGACATACATCCAGTCCAAAGTTAATAAAATACCATTTGAAACATTACAAGTCTAACAATATAGAAACCAAAAAATTACATCAGAAGTCAAACTGAACAAATGCAAACATTTTACATTGAAGTTGCAGCCTCTAGACATAGAAATATGAAAATGTCAATAGCAAGGTCTAAGAAAATCTGTGATATTTAGTGCAAGACCTTTCCTCCAGTGCACAGGGAAAGAGCCTCGCGGTGGATCGGGATCAGGATGGATCCAATGCCCTCTGGCCCTACCTTCTGAAAATGAAAGCAGAGTCACTGCCTCGCTATTGAGCAAGAAAACTCCTACAGCACATCCACAAAGGGGTCGGGGCTGTCAGTGCCAGCTCTGAGCCAGGGCCCTGCCCCATCCCGAGGGCCCGGCCAGGGTGGGCCCAGGACAGCCCCGGCACCGCCCTTCGGATGGAGCTCCCAGCGACACAAGAGCCAGACTGGTGGAGACAGGCTAACTAGGGATTGCCAGAGCTTGTTCACAGCTCAGCAGGGACAAAGCAAGCAGAACCGGGTGGAAAACAGGATTTCTGCCCCCTCCCCCCGTTTTTTTTATATTTTTTAATATATATATATATCAACCACCCCCTTCCCCAACTCCTTGAACTTTGCTACATTTAAAATCTTTCACACCACAGAGCTAAACAGTGGCCAACAGGCTTTATTTATAAAAAAAAAACAACCCAAAAAACAAAAATCAAAACACCCTAAAACTACAGCTACAGAATGCACATCTTCCCATTGATTGACACATGCAGAACGAGTCACTCAGGCCCACAGGGCTCACTCAGGTCCTCAAGTCCTCCAGACTTGGGCTCAGACCTGCCTAGGGCAGCACTGCTGCAACTTGGATCCTGAACTTCAGTGCTTTCCCCCCAAAACTCCAGCCCTGGGCCCGGGGTGGGCTCACACCAGCCCCGCTCGGGTGCTGGCCCAGGGCTCACCAGGGGCTGATGCTCCACCTGGTCTGAGGTTAAATATCCAGTCACAGGCAAACCAAGGAGAGGCTCTCCATTCCCTCAGTCTCAACCAGGAGTGCTTGGCACTGGACAACTAATTGGTGATAAAGTTCATTTTTTATGCACCCTCGTTAAACCAGCCCCATTCCTAGTGCACAAACTCAAATCAGGGATCTTGGATCCTACCACCTCCAACAGGTGCTCAGGTGCTTTTCAAGGTGCCAAAGTTCTCTGTGTGTGTTGGGTCAGTCAGAGTTCACTCTAAAAAGGGTTTTTGTGTCTTCTCCCTGAACGAGTACTGAGAAAAGCAGCGGTCAGTCTCCCACCCACATGTCCTGATTTTGTTACACAAGTGAGGTATTCTTTAAAAAAAAAGTTAAAAAACGTAAAAGAATCTTTTTTGTTTTTTCAATCTAAACCTGTCCTGGCACGTGCCAGGAGCAGGGTTCACTTCAGTCCCATTTTCAACAGAAATGAAAAGAGGTTAAACTTAATTTATGAGACATACTACTGGCAAGGAGGTTATAAAACTGTTTGAAGATGTTCAGTGTACTCTGGTACAACTGAAAACAACAGCATTTAGAAATGTAAACTTTCATTTATTTACAAGCTTAAAGACTGAAGGAAACAGCATTTCCTATTGCTGAAATTTAGAGGGGGCTGGTTCCTAAGCTTTGGGACAGCAGACAACTTAGCAGCAAACCCCACACAAGTATCAGAGACCACAGTGCAATCCTTGGGCTCCTCAAACTCCTCCTCAGTTTAGGAATAAGCTTTAATCTGCACTAACTCAGGTATACAGTAAGGAATCTAGTCTTAAATTACTACGTTCATGGATTACAGGAATACCAGGAAAACCAGGTCCCTGTTCTGGATTACAGGTTGCAGCTGAAAAAAGCCAAGCAGATTAAAAACCCTAATTTCTAGGCTGGGACAGAATCAGCATTTGAGACTCACATGGGTTCAACATGCTGTAAATGCAATTGTGTGGGCAACCCAGATTCCCAGGGAAAAAAAACAGTTCAAAATGCTGGTACAAGTCCTCAGGTTGCCTGTCACACAATACATTTCAACTGCACACGTTGGCCTTTCCTACACGGAACACCCAGTTTCCAAGCTTATAAAAAATGTTGTAGACAGGACACCAACAGTGAATATAAAACAGTTAAAAATAATTCTTAAAAAAAGCATGGAAATGCGTCTTTTCTAATTTGTTTCAGAAACTGCCAAATTGTGTGTTCAGAAAACGACACGAGAATGTTGGTTAAACTCATGCACAATCCTCAGCTAGAAAATTACACTGTTTGGGGGGGCTTAAAAAACAAAGATTTATTGCCAAAGTTAAACCTTCTATGAGAAAAAAGTTTTAAAATCACTTAGATTTATCAAACCACACAGCAGCATAAAGTGGGCACTTTTGTAAAAGTTTGCAAAATACCTAAAAGCTAAATTTTTTTTTTTGTTTTATCATTTTTAGAGGGGGGAAATGATGGTTCAGTACTTGTTACGATACCATGGCAGTATTATTTATAACCATTATCATTAAAATCTACTGACAGGCATCACTATTGGTTATATTACACATTCACAGAACAAGAACCACCTATTAACTCGCAGTATAGTGCAATTGCTTTGCAGCCCAAGTCTGCAGAGATTAAAAAGATAATTAGTAAAACTGACAAAAAACTGCAATACTGTGAAAGTTATGTTTGTTAAAAGGCATTTACAGTAGTGAAGTCTAAAATCTCCATAAAAAAATCTATGGCCCCACACGACAGAAGGATTACAGCGAGCTGGATAAAACATTTTGCCATCACATCATACTCACGAAGCAGGGCACGGAGACAGAGCAGCAGTCACCGTCAGCTCATGGGATGAGGAGAACTGAAAAAACCACAGCTAGCAAAAGATTTGATAGAAACCTTTCGTGCCAAGTCCTTGAAAAATTTCAGGATGATCGGCCTTTGCGCTTTGAGGTAAAAATTCAGTCCAATGCATCAGAAAAGACAAGTCTATGGATTTCTAGTACAGAAAACAATGAAACAAATGGCTCAATTGTGTTGGTGCATCAGACGTTGCAGTGAAGAACAAATTCAGTGCGACTGTCCGGAGCTGCTGGTAGTGGGCAGTCCGAAATCCCCCGGCCCTGGATAGAGCAGGAGGCTTCCAAACACTTCAGGACTGCATGGGTACTTGTTTTGCCTCATCTTCCCAGGTGCTCTCAAGCGAAATACATGGTGTGCTGGGTGTCGTGGTGGATCTGCACGGCCTTGGCCAGCGCCTGCGGATCGCGGCCGTTGCTCTGCCCCGACACGTGGCTGCCCTCAGCGCTGTGAGCAGACACACACCCGTCAACAACTGGGACAAGCAGCTCAGCTCAGCCTCACTACCTGCTTACCACGATGGTGAGGCCATCCCTTACCTGTCGTGATCCTTATCCACAAGATGGTACCTGGCCCGAAATGCCACCAGCCTGGCGTAGTAGGCGGGCGCGGGGATGGAGACGGAGCGGGTGCAGCGCACGTAGGTGTGGCACAGCTGGTACGTCAGCAGCTGCAGCTCGTCTGCTGTGAAACAGTTGTCATCCCACAGCACCTGGTAGTGGGAGGGCCGGCTGGTTCCCTGCAGAGAACAGGTGAGCAGTCAGCTGGAGAGCAACAGCAAGGACAGAGGTGGTACCTGCAGGCTGCACCTTCCAGCAGGCACTGAGGAGTCAGTGCCAAGCAGGCACCAACACACTCTGGGTCTGCCAAGTGACAAACAGAAGTGACTTTTCCCATGGGGACAACTACAAGGATTTAGTCACACAGCCTGAGCGCAGCAGAGCTGACATTACCTGAATTCCTGCATGGCTACAGAGGTAAAAGTCAAATTCAGAGGGATGTGTGATGGTGCTGTCCACAGTAGTGCCTGCTGGTACGTTGCCACTTTTACCCACCTAGTGAGAAAGGTTTATTATTAGTCCATAGGCTTTTTTGGAAGTGACCCCAAAATGCTTTCAAAGGTAGGTTCTATTGAAAGCTGCTGGAGAATTTACTGCTCAGAAAGGTGAAAATATATTAAGGTCGTTTACACAGGAGGAATGAAAATGTTCTCTGTGAATTCATTTTTAGAAACTTCACCAAATCCAGCTGGTGTGTCATCAGAGGAAAATAAAACCCTTGCCAGCACCATTAAAACTGCAGAGTGGGATAAAGCCTACACAAGTAATTCAGGATCTGAAAATACAGGCTCCTGAGATAAATTTATTTCGTACCCTTGTTTGCTCTCACACCCTGGAGATCTGGGTTTAAAAGCAAACCACAAATCAAGCTCTTCCCTATAGAAGGTTCCTCAGCTGGCCTGTGGATTTGTACCACAGGCACATCTTAGATGCACCTGGAGACAGAACAGGGAATAGAGTGAGCAGCCAGGTCAGCTCATCATCAGGAATCCTGGACTATAAAACCCCAGGATACATCTCCAGGTACACAAATACTGGGATACTGAGCACACCTATTCCAAAAGGGGGAACAAGCTGTTCCATCTGATGTAGAGCAATAAAAAAAGGAGGAACTGGTTATTTTGGTAGAGGAAGCCTGTTACCACTCAGTACTGCTACTGCTTTACAGCTTTAGTGGGCAAGACAGATCCCACCCCACTGAATCAAACAATCCCACTTTCCTGTGCCACCACCTCCCCCTCATGGAGTCAGTACTTGCCCTTTCAGTTTTGTCAGCACAGAACAGCCTGGTGTGATGCCTTTTCTGCACAACAATGTAGGTTATTCCAGGTCTGTAATCTTCCTCCAAACTAATGCAGGCCTTCCGGATGGCGATCAGCTCTGGCCAAGCTACCTACAAGCAGAAGATTTAACTATTATGTGATGAATTCAGTAGGTATTTGATTATTTTTTTTTAACCTGTGTACAAATGCTGCATGGTAAGGGACACAAGCAGACTGGTTAATTGTGCTTGCCCAGGACAATTCACTTAATTTTTAATAATTAAGTGAATTTTAAAAATTTTTTAACCTAATTTTTCCAGTAACATATATAATCTACATGAATACAAATGCTGCATGGTAAGGGACATGAGCAGACTGGTAAATTGTGCTTGCCCAGGACAATTCACTTAATTTGTAATAATTAAATGAGTTTTAAAACATTTTTAACTTAATTTTTCCAAGAACAAATATAATCCACATAAATAAATATATTTTTTCAATGGCAAATCCCTTATAATCCACATAAATATCTAGCAATCCCTATTCATGAGCAACAAAAAATTATCACCAGGCAGTACCTGTTTCATCTGTCCTTCCGACACTCCCCCTCTGTAGTAAATGATCCTGGTGGGCTTGAAACGAGTGGATTTGTAGAACTGGATCAGCAGCTCCCGGACCATGTTGGTCAGGTCCTGGATCACCTCCTGGCTGTAGAGCAGCTCCTGGGAGGTCTCCTGGCGCGAGGTCTGCACGCGCACGGTGGCGCAGTAGCGGCTGGGGTGCCCGTCCATGCTGCCCACCACGGCCGCGATCGACGGCTTCTTCCCGTCCCCGGCCGGAGGGTGAGTGACATCTGCTCCCAGAAAGATCACTGGCTGCTGGAACACCGAGGGCCTGTTTGGTAAGATTGAGTTTATTAGTTAGAACCACCGAAGTCCAGAAGGGTTTGGGTGTGAAAAGGCCTTAAAAGCCCAGCCAGTTCCACCCACCCCACCCCAACCTTGGTTGCTGCAAGTCCTGTCCAACCTGGCTTTGAACACCTCCAGGGATGGGGCAACCACAGCTTTTCTAGGCAACCTGTGCAGGGCCTCACCATCCTCACAGTGAACAATTCCTTCCTAGTCTCTAATCTAATGTACTCTCTTTAGGTTTGAAGCCATTACTACAGTCCCTCACTGGCCTCCTTGTTGGTCCTTTTGGATACTGGAAGGTGCTGTGAGGCTTTCACACAGCCTTCTCTTCTCCAGTCCAACTTCCTCACCCTGACTTGAGAGGAGAGGTAGCCTCTTATCAACTCATAATAATAAATAAGAACAGTAAAAAGAAAATGGGCCAGGAACAAAAAACATTAAAGCTGAGGAAGGTGCATCCAAAGCACTGAACAGAACTTAAACCTGTGAGAGAGTCTTTAAGGGCAAAATTCTCTGCCTCCAGCACTTACAGTCCAGAAAGAACAGAAAGTGACAAGGACAGGATCAAAGGCAGACCATGTTACAAGCATTGATTCCAGGTCACTCCTCCTCACTCCTTCTCTTTCAATTTGGACATAAACACAGGATGCTATTGGAGGTGGCAAGAGGAAAAGGTACAGAGTGAATCCAAAGGCAGGAAAGAGACAGGAAAAAAACCTTGGTGAGTTTGGTGGCTCTGACTGCTGGATGGCTCTGACTCCCCTTGGCTCAGGGCTTACTGGGAACACTCCAAATGCAGACATATCCTCCACTGTCCACTCCACACTGTGGGAATTTCTGAAGTATGTTTTATTTTGAAAAGTATCATTTTAGCAAAACAACACAATTTTCCTTGACAATGCAGACATTACAAAGAGCTTTTGATTGAATCTCACCTTTGATGAGGTACCAGCACATTGTTGATTCCTCCAAGCTTGGCATTGATCTTCAGACACAGGTTAGACAGCGTTTGTGGAGAGGTTTTGACCACGTTCTTTACCTGAACACACTGTGTGGCCATGCCTAGAAGAGTATCTCCAACCCGCTTGACTTCAGCTGTGACAGAAAATAAGGCAGTGGTTCCTGCTTGCTCTTATTTTTTTCAAATGTTACTCTAATTCAGATCCTTGAAACTTCACTGACAAAGGTTCAGTTTGCTCTTTGGTAATACACAACTTCTCCAACCAGGCCTGACAAACCAGCTCCAATCTTTTTCAAGAGAACCCATCTCTCCTCTGCCTCCTTCCTGCCACCCACTTGCAGTACAACTCCTGATCACTTTACAGCCCCTTCTCCATACCGTACACAGGCGTCTTCCCAGGCAGAATCACCACGATGAGCTGCAGGCCCACATAAGTCAGCTTTAGGTGTTTGAACATGGGCTCCACGCTGTCTGCCCCCTGGGCGTACTTGCAGAAGCAGGGCTGGCCCTGGATGGGCATCCCGGCGTCCTTGGAGATCTTGCGCAGCTGGTCTGTGAAACTCCTGAAATAGAAGTGGATTTGTTCTGCCCTTCTCACTATGGCTCACTCATCAGTTTTATCAACCAGATCTACACTGGTTCTGCTATTTCACAGCACTACAGTAACTGGTTTTTAGCAATTCTATTCCCAGCAGGAGCTCACTAATATGACTCTAATCCTCTCTGAGGAAGGTCATCAGCTACTGTAGTTTTACAAGCCTTACAGAAACAGACATTTGAGATAAACATCCTGAGGCAGACTCCCAAACTAATACTGATGCTCTGGTAAATTTTCACTTATCCACCTACTTTATCTGAGTATTATTACAACCATGACTTTTGCCAATCAGTAGTTCACAGAACCTCTTTCTTTAGGATTCTGTAGAGTAATTTGAAGGGCAGGGGAAAATCAATTTATACTACACATCACCTTTCAGAAACATGAGAAAAATACACCTTGAAACAGAATCCTAAATAAATAGGAAAATACTTACTTCAGCAAGTCCTCCCTGCATTGTTTTTGAGGAGCAAAACAGGCAACAGCCCAAACTTTAATCTCAATGCCAGCATAGAACTGTTTCCCTCTCATGTCCCACACACCTTGGTTTGGTGTGGCCACAGTCTTGTTCTAGGTAAAAACCAAAGGCAAATTACAAATCAAGTGCTGCTCCGTTTTGACTGTAGCCCACAAGAGGAAGATACACAAAACACCTCATGAATTTCAATAACCTCAGGATAAGGAGTTTTACAAGACATGGAAACTCACCCTGCCTCCATACTGCAGCATTGGGGCTGGCAGAACTCTGCCTGTCAGCTCTGTCATTTCGTTATGGACAACAATTCCAAACTCCTTCAGATACGGATCAGGCCCACCAACCATACTGTTACTCTTCACCTGGGGACAAGACAAGTACTGATGTCACTAAACTAAAACTTCAGGTGACTCTGCCCTCTTTGTCATCAACAGCCTTTCAGTTTAGAAGGATTTGTTTTAACCAAACCAGATTTTTTTAACTTCTCTCCTGGTCATGCTGCTCAACATCACCTGCTCCAATGCTCTGGAAAAGCCATGAGAAGTGACAAACACAGACTGTGCAGCTGGAAAAATACTCACCAGTCTGCTGATCTCCTCCTGCCTGTCTGGGGCAGACCTGGCTGTTGCTTTTATCATGGTCGAGGTCTGATTGTCTGTGAGCTTCTTGATGCACCTCTGGCCTGCCACGATGTTACACACCTGCAGGGGAGCAGGGAGAGGTGCTGTGACACCGTTTAACAGAGGACACCCCACAGTGCAGGACTCAGATCCTTACCTCCAGTGGCAGGTATGTGTGTTTCTGCTCCTGTCCCACTTGGAGACAGGGCAGGTGAGGGTATTTCAGCTGCAGACTGTACTTCTGCTTAAAATACTGAGCTACTGTGCACTCCATGGCCTGCCCATTCTCCAGCTGCAGAGGGAACCTAGAAATGACATTTGTTCTGGTTAGACTTTGTCAGGTTTTTTAAAGGAAAAAATTATATGAAAAATCTATTCCAGACTACCTTTAGCAAATCTCTATTTTCTTTACTTACTGGATCTCTTCTTTATGAAAAGATTTTAGACCGTATACCAAATTTCTTGTATTTTAGCTATTTTAAAAATTTCTTGTATTTTAGCTATTTTTTATAGGAGCTTTTGATAACTGTATTTAAAAACCAGGATACAGCTCAGTTTTCCTGGGTTGAAAGAAATAAAAAAGTAGTCAAAACCCACACTATTCCTCTACTCCACTAAGACTAAACATTCCTGTAAAGCCACAGAGCTGCTTCACCTCCAGAATCAACTATTCCTGCATAAAAAATACACCAAGTATATTCCAGATATATTGAATAGGTTGAAGATTTTAAGAACTGTCAGGCAGTGCTGGATACATACGTCTGGTGGCTGGCTGGTCGCCTGGTAACATTGCAAACTCTGTATTTTCTCTTCATCTGGCCACAGTGGGTCACCTCTACTTTTAGACCTGAAAACTCAACAGAAAATAAATTCAGGGACAGGAATCACCTTTGAAAAGGATGAAGGCAAAAAGGGAACAGCCCAGTTCTCCATGTGCATTGCAAATTTTCATTACAACATATTATGAGGTTTCAGTATTTTCTTGCAGCAGCTTTAGGACAAGCTTTTACCTCTGATTTCTTTGGTAAACTTGACACGCTGGGAGTCTGTCAGAGGTTTGCTTTGTTCACTGATGTTCTGGATGTCCAAGACCTCGCACATGAACTCAATGATAGGCTGGGCACGATAGAAAGCAGTCGCTGACACTAAGATAAAAAGACAGGACAATGAACTGGGAAGCACAAAGAACTCTGTTACATGAGCGAGACAGAATCTCCTACACACCATCAATGTTGAGCATCATGTTCCACATGGCAGGACGGACAGACTGGTGGAAGCCAAACCAGACCTCCCTGCCCCCTCCCAGGGGGTGGTAATAACCTTCAGGAGGGGAGAAAAAGGAGCGACCCACAGGGGTGTACCTGGAAAAAATAAGAAAATTAATACTCTGATCATTTCCTTCTGATGTATTTTTTACATTCATACCTATAGTGTTTAAAACATGTTATTATTACAGCATGTTATAACTGTCAGAGCTGACTTATGGCAAGCACACAAAGACTTTTCTGACAGGGCAGCTGGAAAGGGTACAGCAAATTCCTGTTAGAAACATGACCAGCAGACACAAGTCTAGTTCAGATCACATTTCCCTATTCTAGTGCAAATTTGTAAGGCAGGTGTTGAATTACATGGCTGTATCCCTCATCCCTTCTACCACAGGAGTGTAATGGGCAGCAGAGCAGCAGCAAGGAATGACAAACACAAAGGTTAAGATGGATAGAAGACACAGCCAGTCAGGAAGGCCCCACAAGTACCCACCTCATGGAGGGAAGGTGCCGTGTGATCACATCCAGTGCCTGTACAGAATCTTCAGGAACTTCATTCAAGTGCCCTGCCAGAGCTTCCAGCAGCATCTGAAGGCTGACGACTGACACCCACTGAATGGAAACCTTAAATGTCTGGTCCTTCCCCTCTCCTGGAAGTGTAACCTCCATATCCACCTGCCACAGGCACAAGAAAATTAAGCACAAGCTTTTGTCATGGATTGCAGACAGACACAACACTCAGCAATGGTACAGTTTTCTCCTAGGCGTCCTTTGATTCTGTATTTTTGATTATTAGTTTGTGTAATGACCTTAAAATATTACAATTGCCTCCCTCAGGACTTTGAAAGTTTGTCATTTATTCATCTGAGAAACTGCACTGAAGTATCTTTAAATGTAAATTTTCAGCAGTGATTAGTATGGTGACATCAAAGCTCTGGAGAACAGTGAGTCATTTTTTTTAAGTCAGCCAATTAATAGCAAGATGTTTTGTGAACCAAATGGGAAGGCAAGAAAACCTTTTGGTCATAAAGGAGACTCTCTGAGAGACACAAATCTCAGAGTTCTGGCGCAGGACTTGGGATGACTGTCACACCCCACAGCCCAGAGGTAACTGTGAACTCGTCCTGGACATCCTCCAAGGCACAACAATGACCAGATCCCTTGGGAGATCAGTTGATGGGAGGAAGTTTTGTTTAGAGCTGGGGTGCACATGCAAGGCAGGAACAGCTGATCTGGTTGTTCCAGGAAGACAAGGACATATCTCCACAGCACAACCAAACCCAACCAGAGTCATCATCAGCTACAATGACTTTATCGTTCAGCAACAGAACAAGGGTCAGTAGAGGGAAAAGGGAAGTTCCCACCAGGGTGAAAGAAAAATAGTGTCCTTGCAGCAGCAAGAACAAAAATGTAGTTCTCATGTCTCATGATATTCTGTAGCTGAAGAAGTGGGAATTAGAAACCCAAAGACACAAACTTCAGTAAAACACCAGTGAGCTCCTAGAGTCCCTGACTGGTCCTGTCTGTCATTTCCAAGACTACACCAATAGGTGTGACAGTATTTTGGGTTAATGTCAATAAATGAACACTTTTCAAATGACACTGTAACAGTTTTCCTGTGGAAAAGTTAAAGCAACACTTACTCTATCCCTGCCAATGGGTAAGGGGTGTGCTGTGTACATGTTCCGCTTCCCATCGTAGCCAGGCTGCCGATCCCCAAATATCTGCATCTTGAAGTGCCTCACCATCGTGTCCACCACCTCCCTAGGCAGTGATTCATTAAGTGGAAGAACAGAAAAATCAGTAATAGTCTTACACAATTTAAAATTATTTTTTTCATTTTTTTTCTTAAAGGAGAAAGATAGGAAAAACAGCAATGCACAAAAGCACCCCCAGGTCACACCAGAAGCTGTGAATGTCACCCCCAGGTTAAGACGCCCAAGTGGCACACACAGGTGTCTGTACAGGTATCTGTGCTGTCAGCAGAGCTACACTGAAAACAAGCAGAGGAAGATGTTCTCCAAAACATCCTGGAGATGTTCTCACACAGGAGCCTTGGGGTGGGTGGGACACTCTGTGGATTGATCCATGTGTGGACTCCAAAATCTACAAGCTGAAATGCCTCCCCTCAGCTGCTACACGTTTGTGTAACAGGCTGTGGAACAACTACCAGGGACATTGACTTGTAGACTGTAAAATAAAACCAGCTGGAGGTCAATGCTCAGTACATTTCCCAGAGCCTTCCTGATTACAGGCCAGTTGCAAGAATATTATAGTTCACTGAAAAGCAACTGCTGACCACAGTACAAACACACACAGGCCTTTAGCAGATGGAGAATTCCTAGGATTCACAGCTTCCTTACATCAGGCATATACACTTAATTTAAATCAGTAAACCTTTAGTAAGTTACTCCTACCTGTTGACTCTTCGGGGGCGTTTCTCTGGTTTGATGTCCACATCATAGTGATAAACATCAATCTTGGGGATCTGAACCTGGAAGTGGTTGGCCAGGAGCCGGATGGGTTTGCCAACAGTGCCCAGGCCTGGGCGACGGGGGGGCTGGAAAAGGCTGGTTGGGGGCCCTAGAAAGCCAAATAAATGTGTGTGAGATGTGATGGCCCACTCCATGCACCATTTGACTGGGCAGGAAGAAATCTTAAGCTTTTTGAGGCTGTAAACAGAGGCGTTCAAAGAGGCTCAGCCTTCCAGTTGCTCAGAACTCCAAGGTAAAAAAGGTGTTCCCTAAAGCATGTATAGGTAGGTGCCATAAATCATTCTTAAAATTTTAGTTAAAATTTTAGTGGCATTTATTCATGACAGCGGTTAAGAACTTCAGAGAGTCCTAAGAAGGAACGCAACCATACAGATATTATGTATTTTCATGTAATGCAAAGAGAAATACATCCCTACCTCCATTTCTAAAACAAACCAACAGCCACCAAAGCCACACTTTGTCATTGTTTTCACTACAGGCTTAAAGTTCAGACGTCAATGATCCAATTTAAAATTCCAATGTAAAGACAGGAGTGAGGAAAGGTTCAGGCTTTCCTCTAAGCAGAAGGATAAGGGAGAAAGCATTAGACAGGTGTGGACTCCTAGAGACATGGAAGAGATATTTTATTGGGACAAAAGAAGAGCTTCAGGAACAGATCTAAGGAGGAAATTATTAGAGGCCTGGAAGCATTACTCACATGCAAGCTGGTCACTAGGGAAACCTTTAGTTACCCTCCTCAAAGTGTTAAGATCTGAGATACCATGTTAACGAGATTAAACTGACTATTTTTTAAATCAATCAGAGCCTCAGCTGACACTGCACATAAAGCAAATGACATTGGTATATTTTCATGGGTTTGTCTATATCTGAGCAAGGCTCAGTGTGATCAAAGTGTCTTCCCTCTGTTGTAGAGTAGCAAAGGAGAGGGCAAGCACTCTCACTAGAATGTAATAATAAACCTATCATAAAACTTAGGGCTAATTTAGCATTATAACCTGACAGCATCCATGTAGTACAAAATCTCAGAGTTTGTACCAGGAAAAAGGAGAGGTAGGTGACTCCTATTTGGGTACACTGCAGGGTGTAGCAATAAAGTTTAACACAAGCATAAACTGAAGCCAGGACCAAATCCCAGGAGATTCCACACTGGATTTAAAAGCCATCCATTGGCTACTGCATTACCAAATGAAATTACCAACCTAAGGACACCAGCCCTGGAATATTTTTAAGCAGAGGGAACACAGAGCATGTAAGCAGCTGAAGCCCACGGCTGTGTCAGCTCTGCAGAGCTGTTGGGGACAGACACCCCACAGGACACGTTCCTGGCTCCACACCTGCCTGAGGGATCATGCTCCCTCACGGTCAGACCAGTTGTGGGGTACAGTTAGTGTTTAAAAAAAGTTACAGTTTGTTGTTTAAAAAAACTACAGCTGTCTTGGACAAGCGTGAATCATTGAGGGCAATCAAAGTTTGCTGTGCTTATTTGGATACGAGAGATGATCCATTAATCCCATGCTAATTAGTCTGAAGGAAGTGCAGGCACTGACCTCCTGCAAGAGATTAAATGACCACTATATTTACCCATTTTCCTCCCTTGGTATTGACAAGTTCTGCAAACATGCACAGCAACGCTGTCCTCTGTTCTGACCAAAGGAAATAAAACTTACATCTCCTCCTTCCTAAAGTTATTTCTCAAAGGATTCTAAAGAATTAGCTACAAACTGTTTTCCCATTTGAAGCCAGGCTGCTCTGGCATCACAGGATTTTCATCTGATCAGCCTGACTAAGGTTGTATGTGCTGTTGTATTTTAATTTCTCTTACCCCACAACCATTATGTACTAAGCACCTCAACCGAATTGCTTCAGACAGGAAGCAGTTTTCAAAACTGAAAGAGAATCTGCTTCTCCAGCTGGAACTCGGGGAGGCCAGGATACATCACACACATACAGCAGGCTCTGAGTCAGCCCTCACTACCTCAAACTCTGGATTCTTCTGGAATTGCACCTTTGTGTCAATAAACGTTTCCTATCACACCGAAATTAACATCACTTGGCTTATACCAATCGTTTGAATGGGAACTTGATGGGTCAGGTGTACAGGCCACTGAGGGCTAGAAATACATCCCGCGGGCATTTGATGGGAGAATAATCATGGAATAGGACACAAGCAGGAAAGCAGCACATGCAAAAACCCACCAGTATTTAAGCGAAGTTTGTTAAAGAAATAAACAGCCGTATTTTCAGACAGCATCACCTTAAACTCTCAGAAATAGCTCAATGTCAAATATAAAACTTATCACTGCACAGGTTGCAGGGCGCGCATGGCTGTGACACCACAGCCCTGCCTGTCCCCGTCCCCTCGCTGTCGCTGTCCCGCTCCAGCCCCGTCCCGTTCACCCCGGGGAGGTCGAGCCGCGTCCCCCGGTAGTCCCGGCAGCAGCGGGGCCGTGCGGGCATCCGCAACCCCCACGCAAAGTTTCGCGACCCGCAGCGGCTCCTCGGCACCGGGCATTGCCGGCGGCTCCGAGCGGGCCCCGCTGCTGCCGGGGAGCCCCGCCGGGCCCGCGGCCTCCTTCCCCCGCTGTCACGGCCCGACAGGCCGCGGCCCCCGCGCCCCCCCCGCGCTCTCACCGGGTCCCAACGCCTCCATGGCGGCGGTGGCGGCCTCGCTGCTCTCGCCGCCGGCCCCGCCGCCCGCCCCGGGCCCCGCCGCCGGCCCCGCCGCCGCCGCGTAGCGCTTGATCTCGGGAATATTGGCGGCGGGGTGGGGGTCCGGCGCGGACACGGGGGCGGCGGGGCGGGAGGCGGCGGCGGCCGAGGAGGAGGATGAGGAGGAGGCAGCGGGGGCGCGGCGGGGAGCGCTCCCCGCGTTCCGCTTCCCCGAGCGGCGGCGCGAACAATCCCCGCGCTGCGCCCCCGCCGAGCCCGCGCGCGCCCCCGCCGCCGCCAGCACGCGCCCGAGCGCGCTCCCGGGACGGGGATGAGGAGGAGGAGGAGGAGGAAGAGGAGGAAAAGGAGGAGGAGAAGGGAGGGAGGAAGAGGCCGCTCCGCGCTGCCCGGCGCCGCCGGCTCGCGCACGCGCGCCGCCCCCCCCACCGCCCGCGGGAGCGCGCACGCCGCCCGCGCGACCCCGCAGCCGCAACAGGTGCCGGCTGTGAATCACGGAATCCCGGAATATTTCGGGTTTGAAGGGACCCTGGAGATCGTCCAGCACTAACCCCCTGCCAAGGCAGGGTCACCGGAGCAGGTGACAGGGACGCTCCAGGTGGGGTTGGATTGTCTCCAGATAGGGACACCACGCCCTCCCTGGACACCTGTTCCAGTGCTCGGTCACCCTCAATATAACCAAGTTCTTCCTCATGTTAAGGTGAAACACCGTGGTTTTGGTTATGGCCATTGCTCTTCATCCTGTTGCTGGGCACCAGCGAATGATCCTTTTCAGTGGTGCCCAGCAACAGGGTGAGGAGCAATGGCCGTAAACTAAAACACTTCCTCAGCATAAGGATGAACTCTCCATGAGCATGGCCGAGCACTGGAACAGGATGCCCAGAGAGATTCTGGAGTTTCCCTGCCTGGAGATTCCAAACTCACTTGGGTGCATTTCTGTGTCACCTGCTCTGGATCACCCTGCCTTGGCTGCAGAGGCCCCCTCCAACCCCAACAAATTTTGTGATTTGGTGACAAGAGTCTGGCATCATTCTCTTGGCACCCGCCTTTCAGATATTGGTGTGGATTGATGGGATCCCCTCTCAGCCGTCCCTTCTCCAGACTAACCAGGCCCAGCTCCCACAGTCTCTCCAGACCCCCCATCATCTTTGTGGCCTCTCCTGGACCCTCTCCAGTATCTCCTTGTCTTTCTTGTCCTGAGGAGCCCAGAAGTGGACACAGCACTCCAGATGTCCCTCACTAGGGCTGGGTGCCAGGATTTCCTCTGCTGGCTCTTCCCAGGGTGCATCTCACGCATGTGGCCCTTCCAGAGCTGCCTCAGAAGAGGTGACAGCTGCTGCCCCTCGGGCACCAGGAAGGAGGGAATTGTCTGTCTGTACCTCCCTGTTCTGTCCCAAAACCCAACACCTGTTTGCAGGTTTAATAATTAACCCAGAACTCCAGCACGCTCCGTGCCAGCCACCCTGGTGGTGCCTGCCTGCCCACAGCGGCGCTGCTCCAGCTTCACCAGCTCTCCACTGCTCCCCAAAACCAGGGAATTCTCCCTGCTCAATTGATGACACCCTGAATAACTCCCAGCATTCCCAGCTAAACGGCCTCAGTGGGGTTTAAAACACCTGACTGTTGGAATTCAGGACATCCCTCTGGCTGTCCTGGACTGCCAGGACCCCTGCCAGGGGGCTCAGGGACCCTGGTACAGAGCCCAGGACGCCTGTGGGTTTGATTATGACCCATGGAGCAAATTACCAACCTTATATGAGGATCTGCAAGCCACAAAAGTATAAGTAGAATAATAATCAGTTTGTCACGGGGTGAAAAATAGATTTTTTGAGGTTTTTAGAATGGGGGTTCAGGGGGCAAGATGGAGGAATCTGGGCGTGTCCAGCCTTTCTCCTTCTTCTTCTTGGCCTCCATCTTCTGCTGTGATGGTGGCACTTTTGGATTGGTTTAGAGTAGAAGCTCACTGTCTAACATAGGTGATAGGTATTGGGAAGTTATTGTAAATATTGTACATGTAGTTTTTAGTATAAAAGATAAATAACAACACTGCCCTGAGGGTGGCCAGAGTGCCTCTGTCTGTCCTGCTGAGTGGACCTTGGCAGGCCAGGAGAAAGAATTTTATAGATAAGAAACAATAAACAACCTTGAGAACAAGAACTGAAGAGCTCTGACTCCTTCTTCGACCGCCAGGCTGGGAAAAGAGACTTTCTAACACATCTCAGGGTCACTGTGAGCAGCTCAAGCCCCGAGAGGTGGCAAAACAGGATTTGCACAAGGCAGGTGAGCCCCAGCAGTGAACCTGTCAGGGCTGTGACCAGCAGCCCTTGAGGTGATCCTTGGACATGGAATGGCTGAGGATCTACAAGGGCTGGAGATCCATGAGGGCTGGAGACCCACAAGTGTCTGGCACAACCTTGGACACCACCCAGGAGCTGCCTGGGAATCAACGGGCTGGGAACCCAGGGTGTTCCACTGACCAGGGCGTTCAGCTCCTGGGACAATCTTGCCATGGCCACGTCCCCTTATCCTCACAGACAATAAATTTATCCTCTGGTAAAGAGACAGCACTTCCAGCTATGTGTCATTAAATAAAGGGCCTAGGGACTTTTTGCCTTTTTAAGCAGTTTATGTTATTTTAGCGAGCTGCTCCCTTGTGCACCTCCTGGGTTCTGTTTAACCAACAGCTCCCTGCTGACTCACCAGAAAATCAGAAGTCAAAACATTTTATAAATAATAAATGCTGAGTCCATTTTATTTGCCTTTTTTAACCTGTGGGGCTGATATTTTCCAAGTTGAAACATCAAAATCTATTTTAAAATGAAATCTGAGATTCTCATATAGATCTGAGATTTTCTCATAATTCCCTGACAGCAGCTGATGAACACCTGAGGAAAAAACCAGTTTTACCAGACCAGTAACAACCTCCACAACACCTGGCAATATTTCCATGCTATTATTCATCATATCTATGTATAAAAACCACGTATGTAAGGCTACACAGATAGTACTTAAAAAAAAACCCACCAAAGATACAATCTCTGTCTCAAGAAATCTGCAATACAAAGGCTCAGTCCTGTAAGATGTTGAGTGTGATAACTAAAGCCTTTACTCACTGCATTATAAATTCAATTAACTTGATAAATATTACACACATAGTGAGACATCCCCACTGCCACAGCAGTCAGAACCCTATTTCTCTATGTTAACCCAGCCTTATCTTGAAAACAGCCACATTTCCAGGGTCAAGACTGGACTTGGGAATGACAGATCAGAGTTATGACAGGATTAGCTCTGAGGATTTCCTTCTAAACACCTCATCTGCTGCAAGCTGGGGAAGGAGTATGTTGTTTAGTAAAAAACAGATTCCTAAACTAGCTTTTATAATATAAATGTCTTAAGATGGGGCTTGATCCAGTGCTAAAAGTCTGTGTGACATTTAGAACCTCCTTAATGGCAAACATTTTACCTGTTCCATGGCTGCCTCTGTGTGCCAGGTATGAGTAACAACCCAGGATCAGAAATTACCTAATAAGGCCAATCTTTTTGTCACCTTTTTCTTGTCAGCTGACTCTGACTCTCATCCTGACGCAGCCATGAGAGCGCAGCCCTGAGGAGGTGTGTTTGTGCAGAGCCAGCATCTGTCCCTCTGTTACTAAACACTAATTATTAAATTAATTACTGTAGCTCCTGCAGCAGCTAGAAGAAAGCAGAACTGTGGTGTTTGTGGCGGGTTTCATGGACATTTGCTTTTCTCACTTCCTTTGTTCTCAGGCTTGTTGGCTCCATGTGAACTGTCATGGTCGATCAGTCTATCTGCTCCTTGTCCCTGACAAAACCATAATAAAATACCCCAAAAACTGACCAAAAACCCCAAAACACTTCTTATTTTTCCCTTGCCTTCAGTGATAGCAGATTCCCACAGGGTGACTTGGAAGGAAGTGTATTACTGTAGCAGGATGTTCTACAAGTAATTGTAATTATGAAAAAAGTGCCAAATACACCCAATTGTAGATCAGAACAGGGTCCCTGACACTCACCCCAGCTCAGGGCTCTCCCTCCAGCTACTTGCAAAAGAACTACAAAACTAAATGAAGCCAAAATGGATAAAGTAGAATATTTTCATACTTGGATTGACTCTGTACTAGAATATCCCTGTATGGGCCATTCACCTTGCACTTGGACTTGATGATCCTTGTGGGTCCCTTCCAACTTCGAATATTTTGTGAAATCTGTGAAGTATGAAGTGATTTGCATCTGTTGAGTAGTTCTTCATTGATTTACGTGTTTTCAGTAAATTTTTCTGGCTTCAGAAGCCTTTATTTTCTTCCCTTAAGGAGCATTAAGCAGCAAGGTTAAGTAAAGAAGTTATTAAATAACTACATAATGAGACTAGATGACTTACAAGAGGTAAAACTTAAATCTTTTGTATGTAGAGGGAATATTCAGAAATGCAAGGGAGAAACTGAAAGAAATTGAAAGAATTTACCCAAAAGGTTCGAGCCTTCATTCACCTAACATGAGTGGGGCTGGCTCAGAGTGTCTGTACAGCAGCCAATGGAAAGTGCATGTATTTTATTCTGTAAATAGGACACTGCTGACAGTAATAGCTGTGTGTATCTAATATCCATGAGCTCGACTCGTGTGCTCTCACCGAGACACGACATGTAGCATATCACAAAGATCAAAACGAAACATAGGCTTTGTTTAACCCATGAAACAATGTGAAATGTTTTGGCAGCGGAGACTTGTCCCCACAATGTCGATAATTGACAGAGCTGTAAATCCCCGGGCACTTCACGCCCCTCCCTTCTCTTCGTCCCTCACGACCCCGCTCTGTCCCTCACGTCCCCTCTCGGTCCCTCACGTCCCGCTCGGCCTCCCACGTCCCCTCGCATCTCTTCTCGTCCCTTTCGGCCCCTCACGGTCCCTCACGTCCCTCTCGCTCCCCCTCAGTCCTTAACATCCCCTCGTGTCCCCTCATGTCCCCTCACGGTCCCGCCTCAGCCCAGGCGCGCGGAGCGCCCCCACCGCCAGGCGGCGCAATAGCGCGCGCGGGCGGGAGCCGCGATTGGTCCATGCTGAGGAGGCGTGGCTTCAGAGAACCCCGCCCAACAAGGCGGTCAGGGGCGGGGCTTATGGCGCTGTTCTGGGCAGCCATTGGGTGATCCCGGGCCGGGGCGGGGCCAGGGCAGCGCGCGAAGGCTCGAAGCGGTCCCCGGGCGGCGGGAGCGCGGGCGGGTCATGGCGGCGCTACCGGTAACAACGGAGGGTTCTGTTGAGGTGAGTCCTGCCGCTCCCCTCCGTTCAGCATGGCCGCCCGGCTGCTGACGGCGGAGGCAGCTCGCGGCTGCCCGAGGCCTTGCAGCTCCTCGGGCTGTGGCGAGGTGGAAGGCCCGGGAGGGACAGCGAGGGAGATGGCGGTTCCAGTAACTGTTCCGATACGGCGCCCATTCAGGTAGCAGTGCCGGTGGCGGAGCCAGTAGCCACCGGCCACCGCTGCCCGCCGCCCTTGATCACGGGCGGTCCCGCGCCTTCACTAGGCTCGCCCTTACTGTCAGACTACAGCTCCCAGCATGCCCCGTGCCCGCCCTGCCGGCCGCGGGACACGCTGGGAAGGCCGCGCTCAGCCGCTCTCTATGGGCGCGGTGCATGCCGGGAGGGCTGCTGGGCCCGCCGTGCCGGCTCTGAAAAAAATTATTAAAATTAATAAAATAATAAAATAACGAGTAAAAGACGTCCGGTCTGAATACGATCAGCCAATGTCAATGGTGTGCTTTTGCTGTGCAAACTCGCACGTGTACTACCCATTATGTGAATAGCGATTTGTATTGATAAATATGGTAAATATAAATAATAATAATTAACATTACTAAATATGTAAATGCCATAATTAAAATATAAGGAGAGAGCATGTGGATTTCATTGTCTGTGAGGGCTTAGCCAAGGTTTTGGAATGAATTTGGATGCCAGCAGTCAGGACTACATAAGCAATATGCTACCCCATTAAGCAATATGTTATCCCATTAAGAAAAATCGAATTTTGCTTTGTAGCTTCCACTGGAGGACTTGAACCCAGACTTGCAGAAACCCCTGGACAGTGACTCTGACAGTGGCCAGGGCAGCTGTGAGACAGCATCCCCAGGGCCCCTTGGCAAGAGCACAGCATCCTTCGAGGACCGAGGTCTGTAACATTCCCATGAATTGTTTTTCTCCAACATTACATTTTTTGTTTCATAAATACCTTTTAGGAGATTGTCACTGCTTGACCTGTAGGAATCCAAAGTCTTCTTGTTGCTCAGAATGTGGGCAGGCATCTTTAAACCTCTGAAGAGTGTTTTATGAGCTACAGAAAGAAAGACTGAATGGGATGTGTTTAATTACTTATTCACTTTTTACTTATTAGTAATTGCTTATTCACTTTCCTCCCTGTTTTGTTTAATCTATGTAGTCTGATTTTTATTACTGTTTTAAGGCAGGGCACTACCAATGAAGGATTTTCAGCTTTGCCCTTTTTTTTAAAGGTTAAAAACCTTTAACATCAATTTGGGTTAATTAAATGCTGTTCTCTGGGGAGAAGTGGATTTTTGAAAGTCGAGTTTGAAGCATGAAAGATTTTTCATGCTTCCCTGAGAAGCTCATTTGCTGTGGATGGTGATATATGTCAGATTTCATGGCTGTAAATTTGGTTGTTTGTTAATTAATTTGTTGCACTTCTTTATTTTCATGTATTTTGCCAGATTCAGAAGAAGAAATTTTTGTGCGTAAAAAAGCAAAAAACCAGAAAGTGCTTGAGGACAGTGAGAGTGAAGAGGAAGAGGATGGAGGCTCAGCTGTGCAGGAGGATGCTTTGGGTGGAGACAAGGAAAATGGGGAGGAAAAGGAGAACATTGCTGCTGAAAAGAAGAAAAAATCCCACCGGATCCTCCCAGCTCTGCTGGACAGTGATGACAGTGACACTGGGGACCCACTGCAGATTGAAAACCTTGAAACAGGCAGGAGCTCTGCCTTGCCTGAGGGTGAGCTGGGAGAGGAGAGACCCCTAAAATCTGGGAAAAAGTACAGAAAGCATAAACATAAACATGATATTGAAGAGGAGCCAGCAAAAGAAGCTGTAGCAAAATCCAGGAGGAGAAAGGACAAGGAGAAAATAATGGAGTCAATTAAACAGCTGAGGAAAGAAAAGAAGCCTGTGGCAGAGGTGGGTGTTTTGGCACAAAACCTCAGATAATTTCTCAACTAAGTTAGATATATTGTTGTTTGTGGTTATTCTGTTGCAAAGCTTCAGTGTTGTGTCCACATTCCTGAGCAGGTTTGGGATCCACAACATACAAGTCTTACCTGCAAAATCTGCAGGTCCATTTCAATTAAATTGCATTAAATTTGCAGTTTAAGGAGGTAAAAACCTAACACTTGATTATTTAATGCCCTTTTAAATTAATGTCAAAGAACCAAAGGGACCTTCTGAAAGGAATCACACAAATAATTTATTCTGGAAGCAGGTGGATGGTGGTGAGAGGTTTCCCTTCAATGACAGTGGATGTCTTCTGGATGACAAGGACCTCTTTGATAATGGCTTGGAAGAGGAGGATGATCAAGCCCTTGAGGATGAAGAGTCCCTAGAATCCATACGAGCAGCTGTGAAAAACAAAATAAAACACTACAAGGTAACAGTTGGCTGTGATACAAAAATTATTGTAAATGAACTGTCTTTCATACTGATAGAAAATAGGTTTAGATTGGATATTGGGAAGGAATTCTTCCCTGTGAGGGTGGGCAGGCCCTGGCTCAGGGTGACCAGAGCAGCTGTGGCTGCCCCTGGATCCCTGGAAGTGCCCAAGGCCAGGCTGGACAGGGCTTGGAGCAGCCTGGGACAGTGGAAGGGGCTGAAATGGGATGAACTTCAGGGTCTTTTGCAACCCAAATCATTCCATGGTTACTGGATTTAGCAGGAATTTCTACCTGAACAGATTCTAAAACTCTCTGTGACCGTGGTGGAGCTGTGCTGCTGTGGCAGAAGAGAGGAGAGCCTTCTGGATTTGTTTTTAAAGATGGAGGGATGTTGTCCTTGCAACTTAAAAAGAATTCTGGAGTAGGAGCTTTGGAATCTGCCCTTGTGTGGGGTCTGTGCTGCACTTGCTGGCTTTGCTGACCAGTGGTAGCTCTGTACAGTCATTTATTATGTGTTTGCCCTTGATAGTGCCAGTGTATTGATAGAAATCATTGAATTTCTTCTTATACCCCATAGAACAAAGAACGTTTTCCTGACAGTGAGGGCTACAAACATGTATTTGATGAGGAGAATGAGGAGCCTGTATTAAAGGAGCCAAAAAGGAAGGTGAGGTCTTCATCTTTTTAAAGCTCTGGATTGTTTGTCATGACTAAAATGGTTTTGTGTGCACAGTGTGGTTATGTTTGTTTTTTTTTTAATGGGATGCTTTATTCTGACTCCTTACTGTTTGAAAGGGAAAAATAAACTATTTAAGAAGCAGAGAAAGAGCCCCATGTTTTGTTCCCTGACTTCACAAACCTTTCTTTTCCCTTTTCTCCCCCTAAGGAGCGGAAAGCAGCACGGTTGAGTAAAGAAGCCATTAAACAACTACACAGTGAGACCCAACGACTTCTTAGAGGTAAAACTTAAATTCTTTATATGTAAAGGGGTATGAACTGTTCAGAAATTCAGAGGAGAATTTGAAAGAATTTACTCAGAAGGTTAGAGCCTCCTTTGACCTAATGTGGCTTACTGAGGGTTGAAGGGTGCAAGACTATTTTTATTGAAGGACCTGTTAAAGGTATTTTTGTAACTAATGAAAATAAAGATACTTGTTATTAAATAAAGGGCTCAGATGATGTTTTAAATCTTCTCTCACTGTTTTTCTCTGGCAGAATCATCTGTGTCTCTCCCATATCACGTGCCTGAGGCCAAAAGTATTCATGACTTCTTCAAGAGCAGACCTCGACCAGCATGTCAAGGAAATGCCATGGCCCTGCTGAAGTAAGGACTTAAACCTTCCTCATCCAATTTTTTCATAAACTTTAGGCATCTCTAGCTTTTCTTTGGAGGATAACCAAACTTTAAATCCATAAAAATAGGAAATTAGGAGAATGCCATTGCTAACATCAGGCAATGCTGCTCTCCTGACAGAGTCATACTGCTGAAGTGATCAGGGCCAGGAGTAACTCATATGAAGGAACTTGCTGATGCAGAGTTATTTTAATGGGATTTAGGCTGAACCCCAATATTTTACTTGGGCTGTGTCTTCTCTGAGTAATGTGTAGTAAAATACTGAAGCTACAGTAGTCACAAAATCCCTCAGGAATTTCATACTCTGATACTGTAACCAGTACAAAACTTTTACACTTCCTTAAGTTCTCATGAAGTTTTCCAAATTTCTGTCCTTCATCTCTTCCTACACATTAATGACAATAATTAGGAAATGGTTTATTCCTTTCAGTTTGTCCTCAGCCTTCTCTCCCTTTCACACTAACTATTGGTGGTGTGTTTCTTTCTGCCTCTTTTAGGTCCTCTAAATACCAGCTGACCCTAAATGAAGAATCTGCAGCTGTTGGGAGCTTGAGCAAGGATGGCAAAGATGGGCCAATGGAAGGTGATCAATCAGCAGCTGCTGAGCCAGAAATGAGCCTGGGCAGAGATGTTAATGCTTCTCTGACTGAGCCTCTTGCTGCTGAAGGGAGGAACTTGCCAGAGGACTGTGCTGAGCAGCCCAGGCAGGACAGGGAGGATTCTCATGCAGTTACAGAGTCTGTAACTGATGATAACACAAAGGAACAGCAGCTCTCCAACTGCCTGAGCACTGACTGTGATGAGCAAAAGGAGAGTGAAATTCCTCCAGCATCTGGAGATGCCCTCATGGAAAGAGAGGAAAGAGCACCAGGTGTACAAGGGGAAACAAAAACTCCACAAGGGGGGCCTGGGCTGGTGGCACAGCCTGAAAAAGTGAGGAAATCCAAGCTGGATAAACTTCGTGAACTGGGAATAGACCTGTCCATCCAGCCAAGAATCTGCTCTGACAAGGAATCCTTCATAAACCTCGATGAAGCTGATTCAAATAAAGGTAGCACTTGTGTTGTAGTCCTAAGCAGTGTTGATCTGAGCTTGGCTGGAAAACTCAGAAATATTTAGGTGATAGAACAGTCAGGCACATTCACTTACTAGTGTGGATTCTTTAAAATATGCTAGCAGAAATTTAGAATTGCTTGGTGGATGGGAGGCTGGGCTGGAAGTGAATTGAGGTCTTGTGGACAAATGGTAGTCAATGGTAAGATAATTTAATATTAGCTAATATCAATGAAATACAAGCTACAGCATAAATATTCTGTGATGGTTATAATTAGTTGAATAGAATAGTTTTGCCAATATTTTAGTATTCAAGATTTAGCTTTTAAACTATCCTTTTTAAAACTTAGCTTTAAACTAAACTTTGGGGGCAAGAAATGCTCAAGACCTACTCTTTTAACAGTCAGTGCTTTTCCATGCTATCACATTGATTTAATTAATATGTGTTTCAAGAACTAGAAGCCCTGAAAGCACGTTTCTTGAAGCACACTCTCCAGACATCGAAATCCAAAGGCGAACGGGCCATAAATATGAACATTATCCGTAAGGAAACAACATCTGATGGGAAGGAGGAGCTGAGAGCAGATGTGGTGCCAGCAGTTTTGGCTGCAGAGAGCCTGGAGGAAGCAGTCCACAAAAAGCCAGGTTGGTGGGGGAGAAGAAGAGACAAGGATTGAATTGGAAAACACAGCATGAGAGGAAAATGTTTCTCAATGCTGCCCTACAGAATACAGGTGGAAGGATCTTCTTCTGTAAGATTACTGGGTATGTTCCCAGTAATATCCCCCTAATGGATAGCCCTCTTTAAATTAACAAATTCTTGGTGGACCACTGAAACAGCAGTGGCCTGTGTAGGACAGCCTCAGTCAGATCTTTGTGATTAATTCCTTGGATTTTTCCTGGTTCCATGAGAAGCTGTGGCTGCCCCATCCCTGTAAGTGTCCGAGCACAGGCTGGACAGGGCTTGGAGCAACCTGGTCTAGTGGAGAGTGTTCCTGCCCATGGCAGTGGTGGAAAGGGGTGCACTTCAAGGTCTCTTCCAACCCAAACCCTTCCCTGAATCTTCTCCTGTGCAGGTGAAAAGCTGCAGGCCCTGAAGGCCAAGCTGCAGGAGGCCATGAAGCTCCGCAGGACCGAGGAGCGGCAGAAGCGGCACGCACTGTTTAAGCTGGACAATGAGGAGATGCTGGAGGAGGAGGAGGAGGAAGAAGAGATGACAGATGAGTCTGAGGAGGAAGAAGAAGAAGAAGAAGAAGGTGATCATGAGGTCTGTATGCAGCATTTTTCCATAACCTCATCAGCATCTCTGTTCTGCTTCCTCTCCCCTGTGGAATGGGACTTTGGTACACTACTGACTGGGGGAATTGCTAAGAATTCCTCCTAGAAGCTAAAAAATTCTATACTTGGCATATTCAGGATTTGGATTGTCTAACCTTGAACTCATGAGTATTTTCTCTATTTATCTAAACACTATAAAATCAAATAGAAGTGTTTAAAAGGTTTTGATGCCCTTTTCCCTTTTTATAAATCCTTGGCTCGTTGCTGGCAGGGCCAAACAGCTCACGTGCCTCATCTGGGGTAGGATTTGCCATGACCATAATCATTATCTGTGATGTGTTTTGGGGATGTTTTTTAGAATTCAGAATTTCTCCTTGATGAAGCAGAGGAAGATAATGAAGATACAGAAGAGAAACACACCGAAGATTGTGATAAAGAAAGTGACAAAGAATCCATTGATGGAGAGAAGCTGGAGAAATCTGAACATGGTGATTCTGTTCTAAAACATCCTTCAACAGAGTCTACATTGATGCTTTTTAAGGACAGCTCCTCAAAAATGGGGTAAATAATCCATGCCTTAAAAGTGATGACTGAGAAATTTTAAATTTGATCAGCATGTGTAGTTTTTTAATTTAAAGTGCCTTTTGTAAGTATTTTTGTGTTCCTTTGTTTTGTTTTTATTTGCAATTATATAAATTTAAGTCCTAAATTTATTAGCAAATATCTTTTATGAATTGCAGATATTCTCTTCCTGATGAAAAACTGGAAATGGAAGAAACTGTAGACAAAGGACCTAACAAGTTAGGTAAAGTAGAATTATTGCCCTAGATAATTGTTGGGTTTTTTTTTAATTTAGCATATGTAAAAGTTTCTATTTAAGACTGGTATTCAGTATTTCTGTTATTTCATCACCTGTATATAGTTATATAGTATGGTATAGTTTTAAAAGTTTAGATTGGTGAAAAAACGGGTGGGCTTGAAAAAACTAGAGGGAAAAATACTGTTCAAAATAATACTGGAAGAAATATAAAATGTCAGAAAAGTAAAAAAGTGTAATATGCACCCTGTGAGAAGAAGGAAATCCAACATGATCACAAAATGAATTTTTAGCAAGGTGTCAGTGTTGCAAAATATTATATTGAGGTTTTGCTGGATTACACACACAGAAAAAATTAAGCACTATATTTTTTTTTTTTATTTCCAGAGGATGATGATTCATTTTCTCTACCAGCACTGCCAAAGGAGAACAGCCACAACAGCAGCTTTGAGTTCATTGGCTCCATGATCCCATCCTACCAGCCCTGTAACAAGCAGGCCTCGAGGGGAGGGAGCTTCTTCCCTGCAGCAGGGGGGTTCAGGTCACCCTCCCCAGGATTCTTCAAAACAAGTTTTATCAGCTCTGCTTCCAAGGTGAGATTCTCCTGGTCATGTCTTATACTAACACAGTGGGAAGTAAATAAATGTATTTTATCCTGATGGTCAGAGCTATCAAAAGAATCAACCCAGATAAATGCTTTGGTATCAGTGAGATTTCAGAAGAGCAAACTGCCCCTTGGGTTTGTGTCCACAATGGAATGGATAAAAATGGCATTATAAAACTTATATACTAAAGCATTAAAGAAATGATGCTATAATCTGGCTTTTATATCTAAAATACATGCATCATAAATTTGGTTTTAAGAATGCTTACATAGGCTACACAACATCTGATAGCAGTGAACTCCTGTGGTGTAATGGAGCAGTGTGGACATAATTTGACTCCTGCATGGTTTGGGTTGGAAGGAACCTCAAAGTTCATCTCATCCCACCCTGTGCCATGTGCAGGGACACCTTCCACTGTCCCAGGGTGCTCCAAGCCCCATCCAACCTGGCCAGGAACACTCAGGGATGGGGCAGCCACAACTTTCTCTGTTCCTTCCAACGCATTTAAATTTAAGCTTGCTAAACAACTTCTATATTTTTGTATTCCCTTGACTAGAGCTCAGGAAAGACCTCTGAGCCTTCTCTGCCCATAGAAGATTCCCAGGACCTCTATAATGCCTCTCCTGAGCCCAAGAGTTTATTTCCAGGGGCTGGGGAGTCAAGATTTCAGTTTTCCCTGGAAGATGACACTCAAAGCCAGCTGCTTGATGCAGATGGGTGAGTGATGGTTGTAAAGGATGGTGTTTAACAGAAATAAGATGTGCAGACCAGCAAGATTTTTCTAACTACAGCCTTTCTTTCAGGTTCTTGAATGTTGGACAACACAGGAACAAATACCAATCCTCAAAGCATCAGCTGCCACTGGCCAGCATGGATGAGAATGCCATGGATGCCAACATGGATGAGTTACTGGACCTGTGTTCTGGACAGTTCAGCAGCCAAGCTGAGCACGTGCCAAACACCAGCAGCACCAAAAAGCAGAACATGGAGGAGCTGCTTAATCTTTGTTCAGGGAAATTCGTGTCTCAGAGTATGTCCTGAATTCTTTTCTCAGAGAATGTCCTGAATTCTTTTGCTGGTTACTTGATTTAGAAATTTTTAGCTGAGGTGACTTCAAGTCTGGGTGCTGATGCCACATGTGGAGTTTTGTCTTTGTTGGGAGCATTTGCAGTTTTATTTCTGGGGTGTTCTCTGACACTTCAAGAGCAGAAATAATTTAAATAAGTTGCATCTTACTTCTTTCTGTAGCAGGTTCTCCAACATGGGCTTCTTCAGTGTCTTCCAAGGCAGAAAAAGACAGTGACATAGAAGATCCAATGGCAGAGGCTCTGGAGCTCTGCTCAGGCTCCTTTCCCACAGACAGGTTAGCATTGCTCTCCTAAAATTTACAGAAGTTAACTCTGGTAACTGTCCTGTTTCACTCTTAGAAGTGTTTTCTTGTTTAACATCAATTTGCTGTCAGTGAAAGTGTGCTTTGTTTTGGAGGTGAAAGGGAGGAATATTGCAAATTGCTCAGCAATTACTCTCTAATGGGCAGCATCAACTGTTTCCCACAGCTACTGTGAAGGGGAATCCTTTGTCTTACACTGATAGTGAAAGAAACAGTGAAGAACTTTCATTAAACTGAGAAAAGATGATTAAAAGTGGGACTTTTTGGAGTCTGTTCTGGGCTGTTGCCAAGCTGCCATAACAAAGTTGGATACTTGGAGTTTTTTATTGACTAAATTGCAGAGTGTAGGGCTGCCTGACAAAAGGATAGTGGGGCTTAATAAGTGGGAATGCTAAGGGGATCCAAGAGGAATTTGAGAGGAGGAAACAAATTGGAAAAATTAGTGCTTGTCCCATGGTTTCTGCAAGTGAAGACCTGAAGTCTTAAAATATCGACTCACATGGGGATTTGAGGCAGTTATTGCTAAATGCTGCTGGCAGATTGGAGCTCTGAGCACTCCCAGGGAATTGCTTGATAGCAGCTGAGGTGGGTGTTGAAATTTTGCCTTGGTTTACTGGAGGTAAAATGAAAATGCCTTTCTCCCATTTGTGTTTTCCCTAGGGAAGAGGAAGAAGAGGAGGAGCAAGAAGAACTTGGTGGTTTTCAGCTTTTAACAGATGATGAGGCCTGTGCAAGTGAAGAGGTGTGAACTGATGGAGCCAGGCAGCTGCTGGATAAAATGGATAAAATCCCATTTATCTTTCTAGGTTTTTAATATATCCATCAATGCAAAGTACCACAACTTCCCTAACAAGGGAACTACTGAAACATCTTTCAGAGCAAACTTTGGATCACTTAAAAGATCTCTTTAATATAATGATACAGTGAAAAAGGCAAATCCTCTGAAATATGCCTCATGTTTTAGTGTCTTGTTAATTGAAGAACACACAAATCTGTCATTACAAAGCAATCCACTCTGAGAAATTTCTTATTTCTGGAAACTTTCTCTTTGACAGGATGAAAAAGGTGAAGATAGTGCTGCTGAAGAAGCAGAAGTGAGTGATGAAGAAGAAGAACTGCTGAGACATAGACCAGGCTTAAAGAAAAAACTGTAATTATTTTTTAAAATCTTAATTACCAGAGAAAATAGAATATTAACAGCACTAGAAGTTTAGTTTGGAATTATTCCCTCTCTAGCAGATGTTTATATGGTCTGGTTTTTTACTTTGGAGCTATCATATTACATGAATTTAACTGTGTCACTTGTGGCTTATAGATGATTTCCATTATGTATGGAAATCAAAAAGCCACAATAAAAGCAGTGCAGCATTTTTTTTTTTTGACCAAAAAAAGGGATGCAAGAATATTGTTGTCATTCCTCATGTCTTAAGATCTTATTTGTTCTAGCAAGAAAAACCCAGAGTTGACAGTTATTGCCATCATCTTTGCAATCTGGTGGATGACAATGGTTTGGGGTGGTACATGATGCCAGGCTATGTGTGTAAATGTGCAAGAACTCAAGGCTTGGTCTTTCCAAAAATTACATGAGAAATTAGGATACATCCTTAGGAAATGTGTTCATTTTAGGTCAAAAGAGAAATCTTGCTTTCAGAAGATTTGTGTGATGGCTGTTTTGCTCCCAAACTGAACTCTTTTGACATTTTTCCTAGAAAACTGCAAGATTTCATGGAAGAGGAGGCAGAGCTGTCGGGGAGTGATGTGGGAAGTGAGGATGAGTATGACGGTGAAGACCTGAACGAATACGAAGAAGAGATTATCGACGAGGAGCTCCCAAACGACGCAGAATTAGGAAACCAAATACAGAAATTCCACATGTCAGTGCCATTCTCAGCAGGTTTTTGGGTGTGTAAGGCCCTGGCCAAGCTGGCCTAACCTGTCCCTGTCCCCTGTGCTGGCAGGAAGGCCATGCTGGACGATGACAAGCGGCAGCTCCGCCTGTACCAGGAGCGGTACCTGCTGGATGGGGACCTGCACAGCGACGGCCCGGGCAGGACCAGGAGGTTCAGATGGAAAAACATAGGTGACCTGTCACAGACACAGTTTATGAAAAGTCTTTTCCTTAGGGTTTTTTTCTCCTGAGAAGCTGAGAGGCCTCAGGAACAAAGTGCAAACAATGGTTATCTGCTGCTGTGGAATGCAACAGGTGCATCTGGGATTGGGCTCATGTGGTTGTTTCTAATTAATGGCCAATCACAGCCCAGCTGGCTCGGACTCTGAGAGTCACAAGCTTTTGTTATCATTCCATTCTTTTTCCTATTCCTTTTTTCTATTCTTTTAGTATAGTTTTAATATAATATATATCATAAAATAATAAATCAGCCTTCTAAACATGGAGTCAGATCCTCATCTCTTCCCTCTTCCTGGGACCCCTGTGAACACCACCACAGTGACCCATGATCCAGAGTTCAGGGAGGGGGAGAAAGATTGAAAACAGAGCTTGTGTGTGTGTGTGTGTGTGAAGTAGCACTTTGTGGTCCTCAATAAAATATTTCAGGAATAAGTTGGGGAGAGATGATTCTGGGGTTTTTTTGTTTGGTTGGGGGTTTTTTTGCCTTGCTTGTTTGATTTGCTTTGGGGTTTTTTTGGTTGTTGTTTTTTACTAGCCTCCCTTTTCAAAACTGATAGCTGACTGTCTTGTTTTGTTGCCTAGATTTTGCTTCACAGATGGACTTGTTTCAGAGAGATTCAGATAACGAGGAGGAGAATGAAGAGTTTGATGAGACAGAAGTGAAGTGGAGGAAGGAGCGATTTGAGCGAGAGCAGTGGCTCCGTGAGCAGGTAGGGTGAGCAGCTGGAAGGGCTTGCTCAGTCTCTGTATCATTGCTGGATGTGAAATTGTTCATTCCTCAAGTTAAACTTCAGTATTAGGTCAGATTTCTCAGCTGAATGTGATGCTGTTCATTAATAGAACCAGGATGATGAAGTATCTTAAGAAATTACAATAACTTCTTACAGTAGAAAGTAAATAAAATTAATTTACATAAAGAAAATTACTTAAAATACTGAATGAAATGTCCATTTGTAATATGAAATTTTTCAATTGTCTTCTCTCTGCTACAGAAGGAAAAAAACAAAGAGCAGGAGGAAGAGGAAGAAATTGGTGGAGACAGCGAATTCATGAAGCTGGCAAAAAAGGTGACTGCCAAGTCCCTGCAGAAGAAAGGTGAGTTTGATTTTTATTGAAGTGACAAGAAAAGAGGAGGGGAAAAGAGCTCAAAAACTGATCTTTCCCCCATGTCTCTGCCAGCCAGCCCAGCAGTGGTGGCACAAGGCTCAGCTCTGTTACCCAGGAACCCATTTGAAGCCTTCAGACCTGCCAGTGACATCCAGGTGGGTACCAGTCCTCAAAAATGGCATTTCCCAACACAGCCAAGTCAGCTGCCCCTGAATTCTGGGCACTCCTGATTTGTGTTGTAATGTGTGAGCAGAGAGTAGAGTTTCAGTGAGCAACCTGCCTTGTTTCCTGAGAGTGGTTTAATGCAGCTTTTCTTTGCCTTTCAGATAAAAAATGGGTCACTCTTGAACAGACCTAAAGCTGTCCTTCAGAAGCTGGCAGCAATGTCAGATCTTAATCCAAATGCCCCTCGAAATTCAAGGAATTTTGTCTTCCATACACTTTCACCAGAGAAGAGTGAAGAGGCAAAGGAGAAATCAAAACCTCAGGTAAAGATTTGGGTAGCAGGTGCTGCCAGTTGTGCAGATGATTTGAATATACAGGCACTGAAATCTGTCAAGCAGTTGAGAGCTCTGCTGTCTTAAATATTTGGTATGAGAGCACACAGGGAATATTTCTCTAATAACTCAGAATTTAAACTTTTTTTTTTGGACATGTTGTAAATTTTAATGTATTTGACTGCCCTTAGGTGAAGAAGAGAGGCCCTTCTGCAGTGATAACATCAGCAGCAAAGCGGCCCAGGGTAGAGAGCTCAGAGGAATCCAGTCAAAGCAGAAGCATTTTCCAGTATTTGGAGAGCTGAATATTCCTGCTTGGAGCCAGAGATTGTCTCCCCTTTGCCAGCTGCAGTTTATTTTGCCAATCTGCCAGAAATCACCAGCCAAGGAAACAAATGGGTGCCACCACCTCATTCACAAGTTCCAGTAATTTCCAGGCACTGGTTTTGTGCTTTGTTTTTTCTCAGTCCTCTGTGGCAAATGTGAGCACAAAATCCATTCCTGGTTTGGAATGAAATGCTGTCTTGATCTTTCCCAAGCATTAAGGAAACTTCCACTACTGTGGGCTGTCCTCACAGGTGCTGCAGAGGTATCAGTTCCACCTGGAAATGCCATTGGTGTGACAAGGAAATACCTCAGGTAACTGAAAGCACAATAAAGGAGGAATTTCTGCAGCTCTGGGAGAGAATGAAGCAGTGTTGGCCATGGCAGGACACTTGTTTACAATTGCAGCACAAAGTTTTAGCTGTGGCTCCCTCCAGTGTCTTATTTTTAATGTTGAGCATTTATTAAGCTTCTCCTTTTTAGAAGCTCTAATTTATCCTTGAAATGTTTACTTTGTGGGAAAGGTCCCAGTCTCTTCTGAGGCAATATGAGAAGGGTTTCTTTCCAAGGTTTTATTACTGCTGATGTCCTTAAACTTACAGATGGATGTGTGTGTGGAGAGGGAAGAACGTGAGAGACGTGTGGGAGAGGAGAAGGTCTGGGGGGGTTTATTTGCATTGCTGGGGTTGCTTTGGTTTGCCCAACTCCAGGCTATCTTTAACCATGCATTCTGTTGTTTTCATGCACTCATCCAAGAGAAACCATCCATTGCTGAGCAGCCAGTAAGGAAAGGGCTGCTCTAGAATGAGGGAATTTATAAGGAGCTGTCATTCACAACTATTCTAAACAGTGTGACAGAAACATGAGCCAGTGTCCAGCATTCCTGATGTTTCTGATCACAAGCTGAAGGTGTTGGAGAGCAGATATTGGTACCACAGGGTCCTGCTCTAAAACTAAACCTTCTCTGGGAGTGGATGTCACATACCTGAGGTGCTGACCCCGTTGCAGAAATGTCTGAGCTGTAAATTTTGTAACATCTTGAGCACATGCCTGATGTGCTGTGTGTAAAATATTTTATTGTACAGTATGTTATAAAGAATTATGGTACTAATTGAAGTGCAACTTTACAATAAAACATGGTTTTAATTTTGGAGGCAGTTATAATTAATTTATGGGATTTTGCTCATGTCTTGGGGTTTTCCCCCCAAATGTTTTTTATTTCTGTCTGTCTGTTTTTTCATTGCTGCCTTTTTTTTTGTAGCCACAACTCAGCCCTTCACTAGGAACAGCTGCAATAATATTGGAATACAACAAAAACAACCCCTTGTGTTTATTGGAGGGTGGATTTTCAACTCCTCAAGTCTTCCACTTGGGTTTGCACAAAATTCTTGGCCTGAAGAATATGGTTTTTTCCTGCTTCAATAGTTTGGGATTTTTTAGTTCCTAGACAAAACTTTCTTTATCCTGGTCTTAAGAAGTGTCTCTTTCAGGTCAGTGCAGCAATTCTAATGATTGGTGTACCTGGATTTGGGATTGGAGGTTTAGGGAAAAGGAATGACCTTTCCTTCCTCGTTATCAGACTTTTCTTGAAGGACCATGTAACTGAAAGATTTCTGAACACTCACTTCATTCTTTATCAGTGTTTCACTGATATGAAAGGTGAACTAATTCAGCCCAGCTTTGTTGGGCAAAAACATTCAAGCTCCAAATTTGGGCATTTTCCCAGGATTTTGCTCCTGCTCTGCCACTAGAGTGCAGCAAGAGAATGTGCTTGCTCTGGCACAGGGGCAAAGCAAAATCATTAAAGCTTAAACTGTGTCTTGACTCCAGGGGAAATTCTTGCAGTTTTCCATGCTCTGGCATTGCAAGGGATTAAATTTATAGAGACCTATAATTGCCACATTTTTGCATTAGAAAGTGGTAGTTTGAGGAGCACCTTTAGAGGATTGGCTGGGTCCTGGTGGTTTCCTGGCTTCTCCTCAGCACATGCTACTAGCCATAATTATGGCTTTTATTTTGCTTTCCCTGTAGAATTTTCCCTTTAAAATACGTTTCCCTTGTTCCAGAGCCAAGGGTAGAAAAATACCATTGAGCCTGAAAAGCTTGTAAATTGAAATACATGGAAGGGGAAGGTTTCTGGCTGCATTTCCCCCACAACTTTGCAGTAGTTCAGGGTTTGTCAGTTGCTGCTGGAAGCTCTGCATTGAGCCCTAAAAATTCCTTGCCTGGGAGCCTATTCCATGGGAGGGAATTGGAGGA
Source organism: Agelaius tricolor (assembly GCF_023055355.1). Lineage (NCBI taxonomy): Eukaryota > Metazoa > Chordata > Aves > Passeriformes > Icteridae > Agelaius > Agelaius tricolor. The sequence goes on along the minus strand of NW_027269296.1, from coordinate 3,023,931 downwards.
GGCCAAGGACAGGTTCTGTGGGAGCTGGAATATCAAGGAATATCCCATCCATCTCCTGGCTCCAGCTTTTCCAGGGCTGCCCCTCTGCTCCTGTCTGGCACATTAACTCAGCTTTGCCTTCTCATTTTCAGGTATTGATTCAGCTCTCCCCTCCTGGCATGGATGTGAGGCTGCTGTGCTAACAGGGACAAAAATCTTCCCCATTGCTGCTGGAAGTGCCAGGGGTGGGCTGGGAAGGAGGGAATGGCTCGGGGTGGGGATGAGGGTCCTGCATCCAGGCACTGCTGCAGCTCAGCCTCAGCAGAAGCTGCTCAAAGGTTGGACTTGATGATCCTGGAGGCCTTTTCCAACCTCAGTGATGCTGTGAATGGTGTCTGCAGGGCTCTCCTGGGCTGAAGGAAGAGCTGATTCCACTTCTTCCATTTCCCTCTCTTTTTTTTGCCCTAAGTTGCCTTGGGATAACTCAGAGTTACAGCTGAGTGCTGTGATTGGTGATGTTTGGGTGGGACTTTGGTGCAGAAGTGGCTGCAGCCTGAGATTTTCATCTGAGTTGGGTAGCTCTAATAATAACAACACCTCTCTGTGCCTCAGTTTCCCTTTCCCACAGGAGGAATAAAACCCATGAGCTCTGAGTTCCTGATCCTTGACTGCACCGCAGGAACCTTGATAAGAGCAGTGCTGCTAATGCACAACATTTCCTGCTGAGTTTGCAGACAGAATGAGCTTTTGGGAACCCAAATGATAATGGAGAATTTTTTTAAAAAGGACTTAAAAGCAGAGGGAGGAGCAGCCCTAGGTGTGTGGTAAAGGTTGACATTGCAGACACGTTCATAATCCCAGCTCCCGCCGCTGCACGGCTCCTCGGGGCTCAAGGCACTCACTGAATTATGTTTTCTTTCCCTTTTTTGCCAAGAGACTGAAAAGGGGAGAGAAAAAAAACTATTTGTTTGTCTTGTCTAATTTAATTTATGTTATTTATCAAATAGACAGGTTATTTGGGAAACCAGATGGACCCAGGCTAAAATCATCTGTATTTCCAACATGTGAAAAATTATGTTGGAGTGGACACATAAAAAGCAGCATGGAGCAGGTTTGGTGAGCACTCACCATGTGAGCTCTGCACCTCATCTGTCCTGGGCCTCTAATCAGTTGTCCCAGACCCATTATGAGGGTTAAAGGACAAAAAGACCCCCAGGCACCCACGGGGGTGTCTTCCAGAGCAGCCATGTCACAGTTATTTACCCTCCCTGGCTTTCACTCTGCTCACTGACTGGGGCATCCCTTGCTCAGGGATGGATGGGGTGGGTTTTTGGGCCTAAATAAATATTTTAGTTGGGTTTGGGAGCAGAGCAGGTGATGGTTTTTGGTGTCTGTTTTTTTTTTCTCCTTTGGATTTTCTTGTTGGAAAAGGAAAAACGGGAGATGGAGAGCAGCATGGATGGCTGAAAGGGAATAGATAATGCAAGAAATACAGAAATAATAAAGAAATATAATAAAAGCAAGAGCCCTCTGTTGTGATTGGCTTGGCCACCCTGATTGCTGCTGCATTCCCCAGAGCTGAGCCTGGAGCAGCCCCCTGGCAGCCAGGGCTGCTCCTGGCTGTGCAGAGCCCAGACAAGCTCATGGCACAGAAAACAGCTCTGGGAGACCTGCAGGGTTTAGTGGGTGACCTGTAAAGCAGAAGTTCCATTCTCTATTAACCATCAGTCATTAATATTAATTCCAGTGCAGACAGATGTTCAGTCCTTGGAGGTTGTTATTTTCTCTTGTATCATCCAGAAGCCCAATTTAGGGCTGACTCCAGCTCTGCTTCTCCAGGCAGCAGAGATCTAAACCAGCTGTAATTAAAGAAAACGACATAAAAGATTGCAGGGTGTGTGGGGGGGGGGGAGGGAGATCAGCAAATCTTACAGCTTTGCAAGAGATTAATTTTATTTTTAGCTAATATTTCTCCCTGCTCCTCAGGGCTGTTTTCATGCAACACATTCTGTGCTGCTTCCCTTGCAGCGGCCCATTGATTTTCAATATTTGATGGTGTTGGTGCACGTGGCCATGGGGGATCTGTATCCTAGGGCACATTCACGTGTGTCCTCACACACCAAAGGCCACCTGTGGTGTCCCAGCCCTCACCTTTGCCATGGGGATGCTGCACAGAGCCCAGAGGTGCCACTCCTTGCTGCCATGGCTTTCTGTGGCTGCTGTGCCAGGCCAGGCTCAGCCCTGAGGTCCCAGCCCTGCAGCATCTTCCTGCACTGCCCAGTTTCCAGCTGACACTCCTTTCTGTGCAGGAAGACTAATGAATGGCCCCAATGCCACTTTTCTGGTGGCTCAGGATCCAGGGGTGGCATTTCCACATTCCTACTTTACATGAAGCCTGAAGGAAGCCCTCAACCCTTCCCAAAACACACCAGGTTAGAGGGAAAAAATGGCTTTTCCTTCCTTGCTCCTGCTCCTCAGTGAGCCTGGATGGGGCAGAGGGGCCCAATTGTGCCTGGGAATGTGACGTTCAGGAGCTGCCACTTGGGTTGGCTTTTTCCCAGCCCCAGCTCCAGGCTGGCACTGTGCTGGAAAGGGGCATTGCTGTGGCTCAGTGGGACACCCTGAGCCCCCTGGCTGGCAGTTTTGGGGTGCCTCAAGGTGCCTCAATGAGCCTCTCTCAGCAAACTCTTAGTCAGGGACCCCCAGAGAGGTTTTGGCATTCAAGACATCTCCTATCCCATCCCAAACCCCATCCCATTTCCCAGCTCCATCCCATCCCACCCCATCAGGGTGGCCACAGCTGCATTCCCTGCAGGATTCACATCCCAGCTCCACCACTGCCAGCACAGACACTCCAACCAAAGGCAATGCCAGCCCATGCAGCCACTGCTGTGAGAAGATAATTAAATCAACAGGTAATTAACCCTCCGTGTGGTCCCCATTTTGTGTGATGTGAGGGTGATGCTGGCGGTGCAAATCTCCAAGTGAGGCATCCAGGATGAGCTCACAGGCAGCACTGGGCTGGTTCTGGTGTCCTTGGCTCCACCTGCAGCTTTGTGAGGGTGTGTGATCCTCAGAGCTGGGATGAGTGAGCCCCCAGGTATGGTAACATCTCCCAAGGTGTGAGTGCAGCCTGACCCACAGCGGGTGCTCTGTCCATGCCCTGCCCTGCAGAGGGAAAAGGAAGGGAGGAAGGGAGGATTAGATGGCATCAGTGTGGCTGGCAAAGACCCCTGACACCTGCAGGGGCAAGGGCAGGGCTGGAGGAGCTGGGTTTGGTACCCTCAGCCAGAACCCAACACAAGTCTTGAGGGTTGGGATTTGTCCCCGTGGCTCCTGCTAAAATGCTGTGAGTGACACTGCTGGGGTCTCAGCTTGAATGGAAACTGGAGATGCCAAACCAAATTCCACCATGGTGCTGGTGATGGTCAGCCAGGCATTGGCTCCACTCCCCAAAGCCCCAGCTCCATCCCGAGAGCGGTGCCACAATGACCACGGGGTGTTTTTATTCAAAGTGCGGGACCTTACAGCAAAATCCTCACACAAATGTTGCCAGGACCACTCTTGAGGGCACGGGGCTGATGGTGGGGGGCCAGTGTGATCCCCAGTGATGGGGGACAGCCAGGAGGGGCCATTGCCCTCTGCTCTGCCCTGGTCAGGGTCAGGGCTGGCTGGGCCGGTGCTGAGGAGCCACGTGCACATCCTGCGAGGGGAAGAGCCCTGCTCCCAACATCTGCTTGGCGTTTGTTTGTCTTTCATTCCCATTCCCATTCCTGCCCTGCCCCCCCTCTGCTTTCATCCCTCCATCTGCACAGGCCTAAAAATAGGGCCAGACTCGGTCTGTGCCTCATCAGCCTGTGGGGATTTTTGGTATGATCCCATTTGTGGCCCGACAAGGTGGGGACAGGACCCACCAGTGTCCCTCGGATGCCACTTTCCTGCCACTGATGCCAAGTGGCTGCTCAGGGGTATCTGCACCCTTGACTTTTGCCCTGGGCACTGTTCCCTGCTCCCAGCCCAAAATGCTCAATGCTGGGCACGGGGGATGTCAGGCTGAGCCTCATGCCAGCTCCTGCATGGCCCCACTGCTGCACCTGGGCTGGGCACGACACCAACTGCAAGGTGCCCTTGTGGAGCAGAAAGAGCAGAGAGATGACCCCAGCCTCCCTCATACGCTCCCCAAAAGTGCAGCCTTGGGTGAGGAAGTGGAGCCACAGGGACGCCCTTGTCACCTGGCTGGGGCTGCAGGGGGACCTGGCTCTGCCACCTGGGCAGCTCTGGGGTCCCCAGGGGCTGCTCCCCGAGTTTCCATCCCTCCTGCTCCCCAGGCAGGCTCATCCCCTCGGCCTCTCGAGAGTGTGGAGCAGGATGAGCATCAATTTGGCACGTCCTTGTGTCCCCCTGCCCGTTCCCCAAGTTGCTATGAATAAATCATTGTTTTATTAAAGAGAAGCAGCTGCTTTTTTTCTTCTCCTTTTTTTTCTTTTTTTTTTTCTTTTTTTTTTTTTTTTTGACACCCCATCCGTACCCACGGAGCCCTTTGGCACATGCTCGAACGCTGAAGCCCCATTGAGGGCCCCCAGAGCATAGCAATTGATACACAGAGATCCCCAAATCCTATTCAGACCCCGCTTTTCTGCACGAGCAGCCTCTAAACAGCTCATTCACTGCTCTTTTTGTCGCCGGGGTTAAGTGGTTAAGTGTGTGTGGATCCCATAAAAGGCCTTTACTCCATGAAAAGCTATATTTACATTGTAATCACCAAAGAACTGTTTAGGTAGTCAATAGCGGGGCAGCGGCGGCGGGGGCTCGGCGGCGTGTCCCTCACCTCTCCCGCTGAGCCCCCCGGAGCAGGACTTTTGTGGGATTACGTCCCCCCTCGCCAGCTGCCGGGGCCGCCGCTCTTTGTCTCTTTGCGGAGCGGGGACAGCCCCGGCTCCCGCAGCAGCATCCCGGGACAGCCCCGGCTCCCGCAGCAGCATCCCGGGACAGCCCCGGCTCCCGCAGCAGCATCCCGGGACAGCCCCGGCTCCCGCAGCAGCATCCCGGGTCCCGCAGCAGCATCTCGGGTCCCCGGTGGCCCTGGTGCCTTGGCAGGGACAGCGCCCGGGGTCCCGCAGCAGCATCCCGGGTCCCCGGTGCCTTGGCAGGGACAGCCCCGGCTCCTGCAGCAGCATCCCGGGTCCCGGTGGCCCCGGTGCCTTGGCAGGGACAGTGACCCGGGTCCCGCAGCAGCATCCCGGCTCCCTCAGCAGCATCCCGCATCCCCGGTGCCTTGGCAGGGACAGCCCCGGCTCCCAGAGCAGTATCCCGGCTCTCTCAGCAGCATCCCGGGTCCCGGTGGCCCCGGTGTCTTGGCAGGGACAGTGACCCGGCTCCCTCAGCAGCATCCCGGGTCCCGGTGGCCCCGGTGCCTCCGGGCAGGGAGAGCCCCCGGTCCGGTCCCGCTCAGCACCGCAGGGCTGGCATGAACCCGGGGGATGGTGGCTCCTGGGGCAGCTGTGAGCTGGCTGGGCTGGTGGCCGTGCAAGCAGCTTGGTGAGCTCATGCTGTCATCAGTGGGAGAATTAGGTTGGGTATCAGGGAAAGGTTCTTCTCCTCAAGGGTGCTGGGCACTGCCCAGGCTCCCCAGGGAATGCCAGAGCTCCAGGAGCTTTGGACAGGACCCCCAGGCACAGGGTGGGATTGTTGGGGGGTCCAGGACCAGGAGTTGGACTCAATGATCCTTGTGGATCCTTTCCAGCTCAGGATATTCCGTGATTCTACTCTGTGATTAACCAACCCCAGGAGCTTCCCTGGTACCCCATGAGTGAAGTGTGAGCTAAAATTTTATCACTTTAACAAGATTAATTGAGCACAGCCAAGAATGGCAAAAGTAAAATTAATTCACTGAGAGGAAGGCAAGGGCTTCCCTTTCCACCAGCAGCAATTTCCATGTAATCAATTAGATGATGTTCCAACTGATATCCCCGTCAGGGAGTGTGCCTGCTCTCCCTGCATAGGAGCAAATATTCACAACAGCAGCACCTGAAGAGTAAATATGGGAGAATCCCCCCATATTCCCTGGAAACCCCCGTGAGGTGTGCCCAGGAGGGATTAGCACTGGGGCAGCCAGTGGGAATGGGAGGGTGCATCCCAGCAGGAACTCAGATAGGGATGGAGGTGGGCATGAGGTCAGGAAGGAGGCTGGAGATGGAGATGAGAATAGGATGGAAGTGGGTATGAGGATGGGACTGAGGATGGGGATGCTTCTCCAGACACATGCCAGCAGAGATCCCTGTGGAGGAGCAATTCCAAACCACGCTGCTCCCATCACAAACCACAGTGAGTAAAGTGGGCACAGCCCATGGGACGTGGCCACCAGCCCCTGGGTGCTGGGGTGGTGGTGGAACAGCTCCACTTGGTGGGGCCTCCCTTCCCCTGCTGTGTTTGCTCCTGAAAAACAGAAATGAGGATGTTTTCACAGTTCTCAGTTACTTCAGCTTTTCCTGGTGCCTCATGTGAGGCTTTGAGATACAAGAAGTTTAGAATTCTTTTACTGCCAACGGGAATTGGAATTGTGAGGCTGAGCACACTGGTTAAGAAAAGAAGGTGACTTTGCCAGTGGGCAAACCCCCATGGATGGGGTTCCTGGCTCCAGCACAGCCTGAAGGACGGCATTCCCTGCACAGGAGCTGGCAGAAAGCTGCCCTGAGTGCCCCTGTGCCATGCCCTGCACTGGCAGCACCACATTTCCAGCATTGCTTTGCTCCTGGCCCTGCCTTGCCGAGCCATTCACATCATCCCAGGGTTTTGTTTTCCCTCTGCTTTGGCTCCTGCCTGGATTTTTCAAAGGCTCTGGAGCAGCAAGCGCCCTTCCTCCCCCGGCCGGCGCACATTGTTCGAATTAGTGCCTAAATGAAAGGATATTGTTGGTTCCTGTTGGGAGATAATAACCTCGGTAGCGGAGGGAATTTCACCCATGCAGAGAGAATTTGCTGGGCTGCTCCCCTCGCCAGGGTCTGTCTCGCTGGGACGATGGCTGATGGGAAAGGATCCGCCAGGAAGAGGGAGTTTATCTTGGCATGCTGCTCTAATTGCTGAAAACTCTGCTTTCTGACCTCAAAAATGTGCCACTGCTCCCCATCTGGCACAGGGGCACCTGTGGCACAGCTCAGCTGGGATCAGGGCTGATAGCAGCGGTTGCCAGCCATGAGCCCCGTGGAAAAGTGCTCCTGTTCCCAAATTCTTAGGGGATTTTGGTTTTCCCTCTTCCTTCCCATCCATCTGCCTTCTTCCATGGCTTAAGGAGCTATGAACCCCTTGCCATGCCATGGAAGTGGAAGAAAGACAAAGGAAAATGTACCCAGACAATGGAAATCCCAGTATTTCCATTTTATTTCAAGCATACGGGAAGCATCCTTGTCAGCCCAAAAGGCACCTTCTGCTCCAGTCTTCTGTTTTGGGGATGCCAAGTGGCTCCCGCTGCCTCAGTCACCACCATCCCCAGGATGTTGTGGCAGGTGCTGGTGGTGTGGAGGTCACAGGGACACAAGGACAAGCACAGTGGCACCTGGATGATGCCAGGACAGGAGGGGATGGGCTGTGGGATCCCTCCATGGTCCCTGTTCCTTGCAGCCAGGTGGGCACCAGTGCTGAGCCCATATCCAGCCATCCCACCTGGCTTCAACCTGGACAGTCATTTCATTTTACACCCCAAATTTTAATTTTTTTTATGTAGCCAGTTGTGCTCTGATTGAATTTTTAACAGATGTTTGGACTTGTTATAGGTGAAGGAAAAATAACTCAAAGTGTTTCTTGAGTAGAGCTTGTTCAAAGTTCTCCAGTGGAGCTGTTTCCACACCAGAAAATCCTGACTATGTGCAATCAAACATTTAATTTCCATGGACACAATATCAGAGGATTCCTTCAGGTTAGAATCTGTTACAGTTATTAATCAAAGCGGCGCAGCTGAAATGAAACCTTTTATTGAATGTTGTGACAAAGGGATAAATTAAAGCATTTCTGGAATGTATCAGATTCGGGTCCAAGGCTGAAATTTCAAAATCCTGACGTTTTTTCTGCGTTATGAAGTCCAAATGTGGAGCCTTTCTGTGTCAGAGCGAGCGTGCAGCATTCAGGGGGTGCTGGGGCTGGCAGGGAGGGAGGGGATAGTGCTGGGGCTGCAGCACATGTCACACATCCCCTTCCCAGTTGGTGACACCAGCCCTGCAGGGACACTGTGGTGAGGCTGCCCTGGAGAGTTCGGAACAGCCAAGGGATGGTGGTCAAATAAAAAACATATAATTCAATGTACACTGAGATTTTCACCCTGAATCCTTGCGTATAAATAAATCCATGTGCTGGGAAGCTCTGCCTGCAGCCCCGTGGGGTTGGGGCCGTGGCTGGAGCAGATTTGGGGACCCCAAGGCGGGGACCAGCCTGCGGCTCTGGGAGGTGACGCCGAGGGGCAAAGCCACCCAGAGGCACCGGCTGTGCGTCCCTCCCCCTTCCTTTCCATTTCCCAAACAATTTCCTAATCAGCTCTTTCTGTCTGGAGTTTATTAGTGATTCACAGGCCAAGAGGAAATGGTGATTTTTGGGTCCTGGTCGGATGGAAGGGGTGGAGTCGGCAGCAATATTCCCTTTTTGTGGCTCAGCAGGGATAAACCACAGAGGAAACATCAGCCCAGGTCCCCTGGCCAAGAGAAATCCATTTTTGGGGGGGTTTAGGAAAGCAAAGAGTAAGGAGGCTTGCTCCTCAGAATGAGTGCTTTGGCAAGGGGGTCTCTGCCCCTGCTGGGTGACAGAGCTGCGTGTCCATCCCTGGTGAGAGGGTCACACCTCTGCTGGGCTCCCAGACCCCGCAGCCCTTTCCTCTTCCTCCTCCTCCTCCTCCTCCTCCCAGAGCCACCCAAAGGCTGATTCTTGGGGCTGGGAGCTGCTGCAGCGAGCAGGCTCTGACCTCCGTGGGATTCCCAGCCCCTCTGAAATCCAATCTGGCTGCAGATCCCTGGCATTTTTCACCAAACACATTGCATTTGCCACTGCTTTGGATTCTGATGGAAAAGGAATTCAGGAGTTACAGGCAGCAGGACTGGGCAGGGGCTGGGGCTGTGCACAAGGGAATGGGATTTCCTGCATCCAGCCCTCTCTGCCCCTTCCCTAAGTGGTGTTTTCCCCAGAAAATCCTGTGGGAAATGCAGACCATGGGATTCTGTGTGTAAAGCAGCAGAGGGCTGGGGATGGACCTGGCCTGGGGATGAGGATGGAGCCAGGCCAGGGATGGGGCTGGGCTGGCAGTGATGCTTCCTCCCTCCAGACCAACAGCTTTTCTGGCCCCTCTCGTACAGCCTGGGGTTGCTTTTCTTTTCTCAGCCTAAAAAAAATGACCAGGGTTTAGAAAATAAGAGTGTTGTTTTTAAATTTTGTGAGGCCAAGAGGACAAACCTGTTAATAGCATCCTCCTCCTCCTCCTCTTCCTCTCTCCATCTGCAGGACCTGCTCCCAACACGAAGTTTTCCAGCCCCAGCTCTGCAGTGTGGTGGTCCCAGTGGCAATGCTGGACCTCAATCCTCACAGTCTCAGTCCTTGTGAAGCCCCTCACACCAGGGACCACATTGCCCAGAGACATCACCCATGGCTTTGGCCCAGTGCTCAGCCCCAGTTCCAGTGGCCGTGGGGACAGCTGCATCCCCAGGACCCCCTCAGTCCCCTCCCCTTGTATTTACTGAATGTGTTTACAATTACAGGGGATGCCAGGGAAGGCTGTGGCCAGCGAGTCAGCGTCGGGGCACTGCGGGCTGGAGGTCAGCACACTGTTTACTTTAATTTCTCTGAGAGCTTTTTGGGAGATTTCCCTCCTCCATTATTAAACTCAGATGAGCCGCTGGGGAGGTTAGGTCGCATGTGGTTCAGGGCACTTTTTTCTTTCGTAATTTTTTTCTTTTTTTTTTTCATATTTGCAATGTTTCACCCTTAACTCTTTCAGGACAAGCTGCCCATCTCAGCACTGGGATACCAAGATGAGCCCACGAGTGGGATGGAGGCTCCTGGGTGAGCTGTGACCTGGGCTGGTGCTGAAGATGCCATCATGTCCCCATCTGAGCATCACTGGGAGGTTTAGTTGGATATCAGGAAGGAGTTTTATCCCCAGAAGGTGCTGGAGCACTGAACAGGCTTCCCAGGGAATGGTCACAGCCCCAGGGCTGCCAGAGCTCCAGGAGCACTTGGACAATGCTCTCAGGGACAGGGTGGGATCCTCAGGGTGCTGCTGGGCAGAGGGCACGGGGGCTGCAGGCAGAACCTGAGGAACAGCAGCACCAGCACTCAGCAGGAGCAAGGCTCTGCATCCCCAGCTCATTTTGCACCGGGTGGCTCCAAACTCTGCTGCCTCCTTCCCAGCAGAGGGGTCAGGACCAGCCATGGCTGATGTCATATGGGCACAGGGCCAAGTGCCAGGGCTCCTTCTGGGACTGATTTGGTTCAAAGCCTGTGGCACGCTGCAGAGGTGAGCAGGACACACAGCAGATGAGAAGCAGACAGCAGGATGAGCACAGGGAGTGGGAGCTGGGCCCTGGGATTGGAGGGTGAATTCCAGCATGGCCAGTGCCAGGCTGCCAACTCTGGCCCGTCCCTGTGATGGCAGCAGGTTTCTGCTGGTCACAGAGGCCACCCATTCCAGGCCCCAGGGAATGGCCCTGGTGGAGTAATTGGTGCCAGTGCCCTCTGGAGAAGCTCCAGTGGGTCACCCCAGCACCCTTTGGCCTTCCAAGCCCAGGAACTCCAGCTCCAAAACCCCAGTGAATCAAGTCCTGTGCTCAGCCTCCTTAAATTATTTTTAATTTCCTGGAGGGAGAGCTTTTAATTTATTTCTGGAACAAAGTGAGGGAAGGGGAGGGGAAGATGACTCTGAAGTCCATCACTAAACCCTCTCCACTTCCAAACATTCCCTTTCCCACTGCCCCTGAAAGGACCAGCCCAGCCCTCCCTGAGTCACCATGTCCCCTCTATCCTGTCCCCAAGCTGGGGTTCCCTGCTCTGGGGTTCCCCACAGTGTCCCCACAGGCAGGTCCTTGCAGAGAGGGACAGCTGGGCCTGGGGGACACTGGCTTGCAGAGGAATGGAACTGTTTTCACAGGAAGCAGCAAATCCTGCTGGTCCCCATCAGATACAGACAATCCCAAGAGCTGGGCTGAACCTGAGCTGCACCAGTACAAAATCCCAGTGAGACAGACCCCTAAAATCACTGCTTCTGGATCCCTCTGTGAACCCAGAACTTCCCTGGCTCCTGCCATGGTTGGCACCAGGGGAGGAACCCCAAACCCCCCAAACCAGTGGAGCCAGGGCCAGGGCAGCAGGTTTGCAGCAGGCTCCAGCACACTGGCACCCCTTGGCCTGTGGGGATTCCTGGGGTGGGGACAAGCAAAGCTGAGAGAGGAGAAACCCTGCTCCTGCTCTGCCCTGGAGCCAAACCCCAGTGGCACTCGTGGTTTTCTGTGCTGTTGAAATCTAAACCAGAGATGGAAAAGGCCTGTTTGGGATGTGCCTCTTGGTAAACTGGGGGAAAAGGTCCCTGAATGGATCAAAATTCCCTCTGTGCTCTCAGTGATGAAAATTTCACCCAGTTTGAGTTCAGGCCATGACAGGAGCGAAGCCCAGAGCAGCACAAAGCAAAGGCTTGGCTGATGGCAAAGGCTGAGCTGAGCCCATTGTGTGCCCAAACTCCTCTTTCTGTCCTGCCCATTCCCAGGTGCCTGAGTCAGCTCCTGCCTTTCCTGTGTGACAGGAAGGGTTCGTTCCTTTAATCCCAGGCTTCCCCTGGAGCTGCAGCCCAAGTGTCCCAGTTACAGCTCCTGGTCCTGCCCCTCTGACTGCTCCTCCATGGAGTTGTCAAAGCCCTTGCAGCAGCCAGGAGCAGGAGAGGCTATCAAGGGGCCTGTCAGGCAGACGAGAAATTAAAACAACTTATTTATCACTCACATATTCCACTGCTCCAAACCCTCACCACGTCATGGGGGAACATCTGCTCCCTACATCCCACCTCCAGCAATTCAGAGCTTTCAAAAGGATTTTTGTCCATCCTGGAAGCACCTCCATCCCTCTTCCTCCCCCTCGGGGCAGGTGAGAGGTGCCGAGCCCAGCCCGGGGTTGGGCTGTGGAGGGTGCTCTGCTCGTGCCGTGTCTGTCCCAGAGCTCGCACAGGATGCCAGGCAAGGCCACATCGGGTGATCGGGCAGGAGATGGGGCCATCCCCGCCCGGGGCAGCTCTGGGGGTGACTGGGCAGTATGGGGCTGTCCCCACCGCGGCTCCCAGCCGCACAAAGCCTCTTTATCCCCCGAGACGTTCCCGGTGCTTCATGTGACCCCCGCGCCGGGCGCGGGCTCGTGGGAACCGTTTGATGTTCCTGAGCCTTTTCCTTTCCCAGTGCCGACACCCCGGCTCCGGGCGAGGGGAATAAAGAACCCACTGAGCGCTCAGCCCCGTCCCCATCCCCACGGGGACCTGCTGAGCCTCACGGGACCCAGGGGCCGGTGGGAAGGAGCCAGAGTATCCCAATCCAGCCACCCTGCCCGTGTCGGGGAGCTCCCACCAGCACCCACCCAGCATCCCTGTCCCCACCCAACATCCCTGTCCCCCCCATCATCCCTGCACCCCCCAGCATCCCTGTTCCCGCAGCATCCCTGTCCTCCCCCAGCATCCCTGTCCCCCCAACATCCTTGTCCCCCCCCCAACATCCCCGTCCCCCCCACCATCCCTGTCCTCCCCCAACATCCCTGCACCTCCCATCATCCCTGTCCCCCCCACAGCATCCCTGTCCCCCCCCAGCATCCATATCCCCCCCAGCATCCATATCCCTCCCAGCATCCATATCCCCCCCCAGCATCCTTGTCCCCCCCAGCATCCCTATCCCCCCCATCATCCCTGTCCGTCCCAGCATCCCTATCCCCCCCATTATCCCTGTCCCCCCCAGCATCCCTATCCCGCCCATCATCCCTGTCCCCCCCCATCATCCCTGTCCCTCCCCAGCCCTGCCGGCGCTGTCGGAAGTGCGGCCGTGTCACCTCCCCACGCGGGGCCGCTTCCGCTCCCGCTCCCACCCGCGGCGGCGGCGGCGGCGCACGGAGCCCGGGCCGGGGCCGGGGCCGGGGCCGGGGCCGGGGCTGGAGCAGGGCCGGACCGGGCCGGTGAGTGCTCGGGGCCGGGCGGGCGGTGCGAGCGGAGCGGCGGCTGCCGGGGCAGGGTTCAGGGGGGCTCTGCGGGACCCTCCAGCGGGGCCGGGGTCCCGGGGGCTCCGGGGGGCTCCGGGGGGCTCCGGGGGGCTCTGCAGGGCAGGGATGCTCCCCGGCTCGGCCCCTCCGGCCGCGCATCCCCCCCGGCAGCGCAGCCCGGCCCCGCTGCTATGGGGTGCAGCTGCTATGGGGCGCAGCGGTTTTATGGGGGTGTCACCGAGCAGATGTCACTGCGGGGGCTGCAGGGCGGGGGTCCCGCGGTTCCAGGCCTCTGCCAGCACCTCGGGCTGGGCACGGGCTCCTGCGCCCCTCCTGGTGCCCCGCTGCTGGCCGGGGTCAGACCGGGACACCCGATGGGTTCCTTGCTGAGGTTCCTGTGAGGATTCCTGGTAGGAGAGGGCTTGGAGAGCGCCTCTCGCTGCCGGTGACCCGGCAAGGAACACTGGGATAACCTTCCCTTTTCTGGGCCAGCCTGTTCCCAGTCCTGCAGGGAGGGAAGGTCAGTGGTGTCGCCACTTCGGGCACAGGCTGAGGCCAGCCCCCGCCCTGATGCAGGGCTGGTGGCAGAGGTTGTGCACAGGAGCCCAGGCAGTCTCGGCTGCTGAAGGACATTTATTGCTGTGGGGACAGCATCTCCTTCCAAGCACACCTTTACCAGCATGGAATTAATTGCATCAGCCGCAGCCCAAATGCTGCCCGCAGCACGTGCAGCTGTGTGCCTGAGCCCCGTGATGCCCTTTGGCATCACCCAAGGGATGCTGCAGGAACAGGAGCTGGGACTGGAGCTCTCAGGGAAGACAGATGGGATGGGAGGTGGCTCCTTGAGCTTCTGCATCAGGTGGGAAGATGCCCTTGGACGGGTGGCACACCTGCCTATGGCAAGGGATGAGAACTAAATGAGCTTTATCTCTTCCAACCCAATGCATTCCCTGATTCCATGATGTAGCATGGGGCCATGCTGAGAGCAGCAGTCCAACACCCGGGAACACTGACCCCATGGTAGGTCCAGTGCCTTTAAAGAGGTAAATAAAGCAATGAGCGTGTTTTTCTCCACTGCAGCTGCCCTGAGCTCACAGCCCAGGTGCCCACAGGCGTGTCACGGCTCCGTGTCTCTCCTGCAGGCAGGACACCGGTGAGATGTTTGCTGTATGCCCGGCAAACGCCCCGTTCCGGCAGGGCCGGGGGGGCCCAGCGCTGGGCACGGCCCTCCCAGGGGCGGGACATGGGCCGGACTCCAACTCCAACTTCGTGGGAGAGGTGTGTGACAGCAACGAGAACTGGAGCCAGCCAGCGCCGGGGTCCCCGCCGGAGGAGGGCTCCAGCCGGAGCGAAAACACCACAAATCCGTCGGATAATCTGCTGTTATTAATGCAGAGACAGATGGGCCAGGGCCGGCTTAGGGACAGCGCCCCGGGCCCGGGTGACCCGCACCCCGAGCAGGGGGAGCGCAGCCCCCCCGAGGGAGCCGAGGTCAGCGGGGCAGGGGGACACAGCGCTGCCCACGAGGGCTGTGCCAAGCCCCCGAGCTCCCCCGCAGAGGACAACGGCTACGCCAGCAGCTCCCTGAGCATCGACAGCCCCGACAGCGCCTGCAGCACCACCTGGGACCCTCCTGCCTCTGCCCCCCGAGCCGAGAGCCCCCCTGAGGCAGAGCCAGCTGAGCCCGAGCTGGGGACCCTCTTCCCGGCGCTGGCAGAGGCTGTGCAGCACCTCCAGGACAAGGAGCGCTTCAAGGAGCAGGAGAAGGAGAAGCACCACATCCAGCTGGTGATGTACCGGCGCCTGGCCCTGCTGCGCTGGATCCACGGCCTGCAGCAGAGAGTTGTGGACCAGCAGAACCGGTTGCAGGAGAGTTTCGACACCATCCTGGATAATCGCAAGGAGCTCATCCGCTGCATGCAGCAGGGCCCAGCCTGCGTGGCTGCTGCAGCTGCCCCTGGCCCCTGAGGTGCCACCAGAGCAGCCTGGCCCAGCCCTCACCCTCCAGGTGCTGTGCTGTTGGCTGGTGGCATCTCCATCCTGTGCCTGGGTGCCCACCCTGCCCTTCCCATCTCTCTCCAACGCAGCCAAGAGTCCCCGAAGAGTTCATCTCCATCATCCTCTGCACTGGAATTTTTGTCCTGCATCCAGGTCTGGGGTGGCACTGGGCTGGGTTGACCTCAGGATCTTGGGGTTTGCTGAGCTCGAGGTGACCAGGCTCATCTTTAAACCTAATCTGCTCCATTGTTGAGCCTGGCTTAGCCACAGCAGTGCTGGGATGGCCGTGCTGGAGCTGCAGGGCAGTGAGGGCCCCAGGGCAGTGAGGCTTCCAAACCTCCCTGGGCAAAGCACTTCCAGCACTGCTGCATCCCTGCATCACTGCAGGTGATCCCACCTGCACCGGTGCATCCCTGCAGCCACAGCCCAGCCCCTGGCAAACATTGCTTGTTGGTGAGAGTGAGGTGTCCTGGGCTGTAAAAGAGAAAAAAAATTCATTCTGAAAAGTGACCTCAGAATGCTGGAAAGTAAATTTAAGTCAAATGATCCAAACAATGTATGTTTTTAATGTCAGTATTAGTGAAAAGTTAATTTAGGTCTATGTGTGTGTGCACGTCTGTCTGCTGTGGGCAATGCTCTCGCTCAGTGCATGATCCCAAAGCTGCTCATGAACTTGTGGTGTTGGTGTTTATATTAATTTATCATTTGGGAGCAAAAAGAATATTTTTTTTTTTGAATCTGCATTTTATCCAGTGAGAGCTGTACACAGAACCCAAAGAACAATTGTCTTAGCTAGAGATGGAAAAGGAGCTGCTGTGTGTGTTTGCTGTGCTTTGCTGTGCATCCATAGGACCCACATTCCATTTGAGTGCTGAGGAGGAGGAGGAGGAGCAGCAGTGAGGGCTCAGCCAGAGGGGTCTGCACTCCCCATCCTGCCCTGGTTGCTGAGCAAAGCTGGGGACTGATTCCATTTCTCATCTGCAAAGGAGGGTGAGGAGGGATTCCAGAGATGCCTCCCAGCCAAAGTGCTGCCTGCCATTGGAGGAGCCACTTCACCAGGACCCCAGGGAGCAGCAGAAGAACCTGGCACCCACCGCCCACCAGATGCTCCTGGACTGTGGATGAACAACTGTGGCCAAGCCCACCAGTGGCCCATTGGCCAGGGGCAGCCCCAGCCTCCTCCTGCCCCACATGGGGCACGGGCTCTGCCCCCCCTGGGGCTGCTGCCAGTGGGTGAAGTGAGGAGAGCCACAAAAAACCTCCTCCAAAAAGGACATTTTGATGGCAAAGGGTGCACTCAGCTCAAAGCAACCTGTGCCAGCGCTGGAGGATTCTGGCAGCTTCCTGCAAGGCTCCTGCTGCCCTCACCTCCCTTCTGCTTGCTCGTGTCCAGCTCCTGCTGCCTCTGTTGTATCCCAGACCTGTGATCGTGGGCATGTTGCACACCTTAATAAAAGCCTTGGAGCTGAAGGAGCTGAGCCCCTGCTGGATTTGTTCCTTCCTTTCCCTCCCCAAGGCCTCAGGGCTGGGAGCAGCCACCCTGTGCTCACCACGGAGGCTGGGGATTGTGCAGGTGGAGCTTGGGTGAATGGCAGGTGGAGGGCACAGGTGTTGTCACCTTCCTCCCGTCCCTGCACCCCTGGGCATGCTGCCCTGCTGTGCCAGCTCTGGCAGTTCGTCCAGGCTCGGTTTTCCAGGTTTTTTTTTAAACCCCGGTGTGTGTTGCTCCTCCCCTCTCTGCCGTGGGGTGCGGTCTGAGTGCAGGACTCACCTTCTGCCCCAGGAGAAGGCGGCTGGAACCGGGGGGACCGGATTCCCGCATTCCTGGCACCCTGCCCTGCGGCCCTGCTCGTGGGGAGGGCTGGGGGCAGCTCTGGGTGATGGGGGTGGCAGATAACGACACCTGAGTGTTGACCCAAAGGTGACTTTGCCTCAGGCTTCACAGAGATTAGCTAGAGATGAAAAACCGAGGCTGCAGCAGCCCTTTGAACCCTCTCTCACCTTTCCCCCCACCCCTTCCTGCTTCTTTCCAGCCTCTGAGTCTGTGGGAATCCAGGGATGCAGTTCAGGGATCCATGTGCAGACACAGCAGGGCATGAAGGGCAGAGTGGCCACATTTTTCCATCCTCGTCCCTTTGTCCAAGCCCTCGGGGGTTCCACAGGATGGGGGGTGCTCCTCTCAGAGCCCTTTTCTCACCTCATCCGCTTCCCATGGAGCCCGTGCTCCCTCAGGTTTGGGGGAACATGAGCCCTCCCAGCCCTGCAGCAAGACTGAGAGATTCTCTGTTTGTCTTGGTCAAATGCTTTACACAAATAATTATTTCCAAGGTAAATATTGTGAAAATCCAGATTATTTGCTCAAGAAATGAAAGAATAACTGCGGGAGCACATCAAAGAGGTGGATCTGCTCTGGCAACAAGAGGCTTCCTCCCTGGTTATTGGGAGCCTGATGCTCCTGCCCCAGGAGCTGGCTGGAGATGGCCAGAACTGATTTGCAAAATCAACTTCAGACAGAGCTTTTCTACCCCCAGCTCCTGCGCCCCAAATGAGATTTGGGAATTAATTAAAAACCCGACCAATTGCGGGGGGGGGAAAAAACCAATAAAGACACAAAATGCTGCAGGGTTGAGCCCGGGCCAGCTTGGAGGGGGCAGGGTCCCACCCCCCAGGACAATCTGACCCTGTAGGGGCAGGGTCCCACCCCCCAGGACAATCTGACCCTGAAGGGGCAGAATCCCACCCTGCAGGACATTCTGACCCTGTAGGGGCAGGGTCCCACCCCCCAGGACATTCTGACCCTGTAGGGGCAGAATCCCACCCCCAGGACATTCTGACCCTGTAGGGGCAGGGTCCCACCCCCCAGGACAATCTGACCCTGTAGGGGCAGGGTCCCATCCCCAGGACATTCTGACCCTGCATCCCGTGCTCAGCCCCCTGTGGGTGCAGTTCAGGTGGGATGGGTGCCACGGGCAGGATCTGACCCAGGGCTCCATGCCAGGGATTTCCCCATCCTCAGGGACGGCCAAACCTCCTTAAAGGGGCTGAATTCTCACCTCACAGAGGGATTAGCTTGGCTCTCAGGGCAGATGCTGCAGCCCCAAACACGCCAGGTCTGTGGCAATGCCAGCAGCAGGATCTGGATCCAGCCACTGCTCTGATCTGGAGCCATGTTGGGGCTCCCCCCAGCACGGGGGGATCTGAGCTGTGGACCCCACAGCATCCAAGTCTGAATTCCCATGCCTGACCCACGGCCCCTCTGGTTTTAAGGCCTCCTCTGAAAGTTTATTATTACTATTATATCAAATCCCTGTGACGCTGGGCCAGTTTTACTGCACAAAGCAGGGTTTGGCAAATGCTGCCTTGCTTTGAAAGTTAAAATAATGGCATTACACCAAAATCAAGTATTTATAAAGCTTTAGAGGGAAATATTTTACCTTGTAATTGGAATCCACTCTAACCCTTTCCAGTATTTTGTGGGTTTAAAAAAAGTCTTTAAAAATAAAACTGAATGATGTGATAACTGATGCAATGAAAGTACAAAAGAAAATTAATCATCTCAGGTCATTATTCAGAGATCCAGACTGAGACACACTTAAAGCATCCTGGGATCCCTTGTTTATTGTGTCTCAAAGACTTCCAGATCCCACATGTTTGGTTTGCAGTGGGAAAAGGGCTTTCCTTGCTCTCAGCTGGGGAGGTGAACACAGCCAGAGCTGCTCCCCTCACCCCAAATGTCACATCCAGGCAGCACCCAGTGTGCTGAGGGGTCCCACTCTCTGGGCACCCCCTGTCCCACTGCCACCATCCTTCCCAGGCTTCTCCCTGGGGCAGGAGGAGTGAGGCTGCCTGGAGAGACGAGCTCAGCCCTTATAGGATCCTCATGTGCCACCGTGCTGGGAGCACCTGCCACTGCCTGGGAGGTCCAGGAGGGTGGTGGGGAGCAGGGGGGCTCTGTCCTGCTGCTCCAGTCTCTCCACAGAGAGATCCTCCTTGTCCATCCAGGAGGGGATGTCCATCCTCCTTGTTCATCCAGGAGAAGGGATGTCCATCCTCCTTGTCCATCCAGGAGAGGGGATGTCCATCCTCCTTGTTCATCCAGGAGAAGGGATGTCCATCCTCCTTGTCCATCCAGGAGAGGGGATGTCCATCCTCCTTGTCCATCCAGGAGGGGATGTCCATCCTCCTTGTCCATCCAGGCTCCTTTTCCCTGCAGCCCTGGGTAAGTGGCACTGACCAGTGGGAACTGGAGGGTTGGGGGCAAATCCTGGGAGTTCCTGTGGTCCTGAGCCTTGGTGCATCCCTTCTGTTCCAGCAGCATCCACTGGGACAGAACCACCATTCACAGAATTTTTCAGGCTATTCTCACTCCCTGGTGTTTTATATTTCATTTTAACTGCCTCACACTGTCAGAATAAATACCGAATAAACACAGGCACCTCCTGCTTGAAACAGAGCAGAGCAGCACCAGTGCCAAGGGCTCGGGGTGGACAAGGTGGGAGGCAGGATTTGGAATACCAGGATCTTCCCCCCACCTTGCACTGCTGAAGTGTCAGGGCACACTGCAAACCCTGATGCCCTTCCAGGGTATTTCTAAAACCTTGGAATATGTTAGAACCTGGGCATCATCCCAGCCTGATCACTGCAGCTGGAAACATGAACCTGGAGCACCACAGGCAGAACTGGACCACGCTGGGATGTGAGCAGCACAGCCCGGCTCAGTGTGAGCATCCTCCTCACCCTGGAATGGTGTGAGCAGCGCAGCCCGGCTCAGTGTGAGCATCCTCCTCACCCTGGAATGCTGTGAGCAGCACAGCCCGGCTCAGTGTGGGCATCCTCCTCACCTTGGATGGTTCGTTTTGCCAGGACCCGGTTCCTGCCCGTCCTTTCCAGCGGCGTTGGGATGGGCGGGACCCCGAGCCGGGCTCTGCCGCGGTATCTGATGGAAACGCAGTTTGAGCCTCCCTTCTTTAATGATTCCCTTTGAAATGTTGTTGCTTCCGCACATCCCCCTTCGGGGTAGAATATTAAGCAAGAGCAACTCGGCTGGAAATTCAGATTGTTTTTGTGTCTGTTTTCATTTACATTTTAATGACAGAGGAGTTGTAGCAATCGAAGCAATCAGGCTGTTTGCAGCAGGGCCAGGGAAAGGGGCAAAAAAAATCACCTGCCACCACCTCACCTTTGCCCTCTGTAAACAGCACCAGGAGCTAGGAATCACCAACTTTGGGCATGAAGGGGCTCTTTTTCCCTTTCTCCTGCCCAGGCAGGTGGGATTTAAGTCAGAAATGGGTTCTTGGACCACTTGCAGGGCTTTGCCCAGGTGCAGCATTGAGACACAGGTGCACTGGGTGTTTGGTGCTGGGGAAGGGGATGTGGTGTGAGGGAGTGAGCACATGGGTGCTGTCCATTTGGGATGGTTGGGTGCTGAGGCCGAGGGTGTTGCTGCTGCTCCAGGAGCTCACTGCACCTGCAGGAGGAGGGGGAAAGGGCTCCCAGGCATCTGCTCTGGACAGAGGTGGGGCAGGATTTCCCCTGTGAGAGCAGAGCCCTATCCCAGGAGCCAGCACCTCCTCAGTGCCTCACCAGCAGCCCGTGGCTCTTCAGATGAGGTATGGGGATCCAGGCCTCCCTGAGAAAACAGCTGGGAGTAAAGATCACTGGAAGAGAGGCAATAAACTCTCGGTTATTCTTCTGCCAGGGAGGCCAATCGAGCTGCAAAGAGTGCCCCAAGGCCAGCTGTACATCATTATTTCCTCGCACGGGTCCTGGGTGATGTAGTGGCTGTCTGGCTGCAGGGAATGCCTTCCTGGTTTTCAGCATCAGCACTGGAATATCTGGAGCCCTGGAAGCATCGGGTTGAATCCCAAAAGCCCCAGTGCTGCATTTTATTCCTTCAAGATGATAATAATCCCAAGACACAGGGCCTGTCCATGAGTGTTTGAGGGCTAAAATCAAAGGTTCTTCCTGCACAGCCAACAAACCCCTGTGCAGCCCCAGGGGCTCACTGGGGGGGCTGCTGGCTCCTCCTGGCCATGATGGGGGGACACCATTCCCCACGGGCTGCTGCAGTTTGGGATGGGGCTGGGGGCTGCCAAAGACAGGCTCCAGCTCTGTGACACAGGTGGGACTGCAGTGTCACCACTGCCAGCCTCTGCAGACAGGAACCCCTGGGGTACAGGCTGGGCCCGGGTTTCAACCTCTGGGATGGCCAGACTGGTGTCCAAGCTCTCTGTGGACCACTGGAAGTGGACAAAACCTCAGATCAGTGTGGCAGAGTGAGGCTTCCAGCTTGTCTGTGCTTAGACTTAAACTGAAGTGCCTGGCTTGGCTGCATTCACAGACTCTATCTATGTTTTCCATCTTGGAATCTCCATTTTCCTCTGTCCTGGCTTAATTTCTCTGCTCTGGACAGGGCCAGAGGGAGAAGGCAGCTTCCAGCTCCCAGTCACGGATGGAGGCTGCATTTCACACCAACAACAAAGTGAAACAACAAAGAAATGCATCTGGGTTTTTAAAGTCCATTTAGGCCTTGGCTCATTTTGTTTTCTGTTCCCAAAGCCTCCTTCCCCAGGTCTCCAGCTCTGCCCTGCAAGTGGCACCATCTGTATTTTCTTGTTTGAGTGCTGCCAGAGGGAGGAGTGGCACCGTGGCTGTGCCAGGACCTGATCACCACCCCGACCCTTTCCTCTCCTCAGTTGTGGCACCCTTGGTTTCTCAAGCCATCCAAAAACTTCCCAGGCTGAGGAGCTCCAAGCTGACTTTCTGTGTCCTTTGTTTGCTCCAGGAGGGCAAGGAGGAGGACGCAGAGCCAGCACTGGGGCACACACACCCCAGCAAACCCGCCGAAACCCGGGAGAAATGGAAACTTTTTAAAAATTCATGAAAACCAAGGAATACAAAGCCGAATTAGGAGAGCCGGTAGTGCTGGGCTGAATCTGTTTGGTGTTGATACTGTGCAGAATTAAGTCAGACTGGTCTTTCTTGTGGCCAGAGGGTAGGAAAAGGGCTCCCAGTGGAGAGGACCCAGGCCGGTGCTGGCGATGCTGAGCGGGGATTGATAACCCGGCGCGGGGGGCCACGGCTCCGGCGGATGCTGCTCCGGGCCCAAAAGCTGCATTTATCCCAGCGATAGCAGCCGAGCCAGAGCTGCAGGCCTTGGGGGCAAAAAAGGCTTAAAAACCCATCCTTCATTCATCAGGCAGCTGAGACAGAGAGGGGGAGGAGGGGGAGACAAAAATGATGGAGAACGAATTAAGGATTGGAGGAGACGTGGAGGGGGAGCTGCTGTGCCCCGGACAAGGGGCTCAGCCCAGCCCTGACCCTTGCCCACAAAGCCAGGAACGGGCAGGAACCTGGGTGGGGGGTGCTCAGGAGGGCATCAGGGCATGAATCCCACCTGAGGTGTCACTTGCTAATCCCCAAATAATACCCCCCTCCAGTCCTGAGCCACCCACTGCAGATGCTGGTGGGTGGGAGGCAGCAATGGGTGCTGAGGGTCCCCTTTCCAGCATTCCCCTCTGGTGCCCTGGCAGTTCTGGGGGGCCACTGGGAATTTTGCAGGCAGGAGAAGGCTCATCAGTCACTTCTTAAGAGCAAATAACACAATGTGACAGCGAGGGGCTGTGAGGGGCTGCATTGAGGGAAACCCACCATGCACAGAGGATGTGCCCAGCAGTGTGGGCAGGGACCTGCCAGAGCAGGGATCAGTGTGGGCAGGCAGCACAGAGGGAACAGGGGGCTGGAGATGTCCATGCCCAAAAACTTCCACCTGCTGTGGGAGATTTCTGCTCTGCCCCCAGCTCCTTGGGACATGCAGGCAGCTCAGCATGGAAAACTTTCCAAAGGACTTGGTTTGGTTGCGTGCTGGAAGAAAACCAAGTTTTAAAACCTTGAACAGTTGATGAACCAGTTCATGTTTCCCAGCCAGCCCCAGTTCTGCACTCATCGACTGCAGGGCCAGAAGGAACCATGACATGAATCAAATTTGACATTTTACCCAGCCTGGGCCAAGGAAACTCACCCAGAACCTTCTCCAGCAGCCCCACAGCTCCTGACAGCAGCGTGGTGGCTGGGAGAGCATCTGTCAGCTCTGTGGCAACAGACGAGGCCATGGGCACAGCAATTCACTGCCCACACCCTCAATGTGGGGACACCCAGGGCAGGTCAGAGCAGATGTCAAATCCCCTCTCCACTCACCTTTATGGACACCTAAAGTGCATTTGGGAACGTGCCCTCTGTGGGTGCTGGCAATGAGCTGTTTGCACCCCATGGGGGTCACCTGATGGCCACAATGGTCACCCAGGCCAGAAGCAGAAGTGCCACCACCCAACATCTCCTTGTTGAGGAAGGAGTCTCCTGCCACATTACTCAGTGGGGTCCAAAGCGCCAGGATTGCACTGTGGAAATAATTCAAATTAGGCATGCGTGTAATTACCGATATTTTATCCAAACAGGAGGAGCTGGAACATCCCTGGGTATCTGGGGAATCATCTCACGAGATGCAAAGCAGGAAACGCTGTGGTGGATGGGGGGGACAGGCTGCTGTGAACCCTGCCCAGGGCCGCCTGGTGGGACAAGGGGACAGTAAATGTCCTGAGGGCATGGCACCAGTGTGGGCCTCCCAGCCAAGCTCCTCCTCTGCCACCCCTTCCATGATATATCGTGGTGGGACAACCATCCAGAGAGCAGATATCTATTTCCAAGCATCCTAAATGTTTGGAATGGCAAGCTCTTGTCCCATCCTGCTCATTTGCCAGCTCTTTCCAAGCAGCAGGGAGGCTGCATCCCTGCTGGTGATGCCAGAGCCTTCCTCGTGGTGGAGGATGAGGCTGTGGCAGTTCCCAGATGTGGGATCTGGCAGAGGGAGAAATTGTGTCCAGTGATCCCCAGGCACTGGAAACCACCAGGAGAGGTGTGGATTGAAACCAGCCAAACTCCTCCAGGCCAGCCCTGCTCTGGCTCAGCTCTGAGCAAGTTTTCAATGCCCTGGGTTTAGTTTTTTGTTGTGTTTTTTTTTTTGCTTGGAACAAGCTCAATGCGCCAAGTTTTGCATGATTTTCTGCCTCCAGCTCCAGACTTTCCAGAAACTCAACCTCTAGGCTTGTGCCAGACGCCTGCTGCTGGCTCCTGGCGCTGCCAAAACTGCCCTGGAGGCTGCTCAGGAGTCGCCAGCTCCAAGGCCAGGCACGAGCCTTACCCGGGCTCAGGGGACAAGGTGGGGATGGAGCCCGGGGCCAGGGCTCATCCTGGTGCTGCTGGGAGCGTGTCAGAGCAGGCTCCTGCAGTAAAGGGGAAATTTGCAGGGAGCTCCTGTGAAATGAAAGCAGCCTCTGGAGCAACCTTTCCTCAGGAATTACGCTGCTGATGAATCTCTCCTGAAGTCACTGGTGATAAATGAAGCGATGAAGGGACTGACCTGCCTGTGGGGCTGGGGTTTTGTGGAGGTGGGCAGGGAGAGATGTTCCCCCTCCACCACCACCATTTGAGCTCTTTACAGACCTGACACCTCCTAAATCTGTGTCACCAGAGCAGCCCTGGGTGGCTCCTGCAGTGGGGATTGTGCTGGGAGAAGGCCACCGGTGACCACCCAGGCTCCTGTTCCCTGTTCAGTCCTGTTCCCTGTTCCAGTCCCCTGTTCAGAGGGGACTGTGGAAACTGGGGAGAGGGTGTGGGGGCCAAAGTGACCTCGTGCAGCCGGGGGCTGGGGCAGAGGGCCGGGGGTGCTGCTGCTCTCAGCTGCGTTTGGTGGTCCCCGCGTGTACCAGGGGCTAATGCGTGTGAAAAGCAGATTTATTTTTGCCTACGTTTCATATTCTTCACGCTCCACGGCGGGAGACAAAGGATCAGCTCTTCAATGGAGTCCTAAGAATAAACCTTAAACCTCATCAAATCCAATCCGGCAATAAAAATTGCCCGAACAAAAGGCCAGGGACGGAGGGTGGCGGCGGGGCCGTTTCCCCACGATAACAAGTTTTCACAAGACTGTTTATCCGCACAATTTGGAACGACACTTAAAATCTCTAATCCCAATAGGCATGAAAGTGCTTGTCCCGAGCAAGCAGGTGGATTGTCCCGGAGCGGCCGCGTTGCCAACGCTGCTCGGTGGCCGCGGCGGTGCCCGTGGGGGTCACGGGGAATGTGCTGAGACGGGGCAGCTGCAGCCTGAATGCCTCCCTTCAACCTCAAAGCCCCGGCCCCTCTCCCCCGCACCCCTCTGCATCCCACCCCCTATTCAAGGCGGTTTTAAAAGGCAGCAAAATGGTTACAAGGTTTAAGGCAGAGGCGAGCAAAATGCTGCACAAAGGGAGGACAAAGGCGTGCGGCGGCCGGTCCCTAATCCAGCATCGCCCATGGCAATGCAGCCCGGAGCGGGGCTGCGCGGATTAAACCCACTGCCAACGCCGGGGTTTAGCGGCAGGGCTGGGGGGTGCCGAGGGCTGTCCCCCCTTCCCGGCCCGCCAGAGCCCTCCGGGGCATCCGTCCCTGCAGGGGCAGGCGCAGGAGGTGGGGTGAAGGCAATTCACCCTGTCCCTCATCCCGGGGAGCAGCGCCAGGGCTGGTGTGGCTCCTGTGGAGGAGGTGGAGTGTTGGGAGCTGATTGATGCTGGGCTCAGCAGAGATGCTGAGGGTGGAGCAAGAGCCTCCGTGTCCCCAGTGGCATCTTCAGCCCAAAGAAACCCTTTATTCCTCCTGTCCTTAGACAAAATTCCAGAAAGTGTTCATAGCAAATGACAGCTCCTAAGTTGCCCAGCCTGAGGCCTTCCAAGGCTGTGCCATGAGTCACTGGACCAGCTGCTTTTCCTTGATGGCTGCTGCCTCCAAGCTCCCAGCTCAGCTCCGTGGCAGGAGCAGGTGCCCACATTCCCAATATAAAGCTCTGTACAGGGGGAATCTCCCTTCTGGGGCAGGGATGGGGTGAGCCACAACCCCCATATAAAACCCCCATATAAAACCAGCAGTCTTATAACCACCAGGACTGACCTGGTGGTTTAGGTTTAGGTGATTTAGGGGGTTTAGGTTACCTCAGGACTGGTAACTGAGGATGCCCACACCTCTTTGTCCCACACACCCCAAATTCCTGGTGGCATCCAGGACAGTCTTGGCTCTTGGCACATGCTGCTCATCCTCAATTTTTGGAAAACTCCTTCCTCTGGGCCTGATATTCCCTCAGCACCCAGAAAAGGAGCTGTCTCCCTATAGCATTAGTTTTTTCCCCTGTCTAAAGTTGATCTTGAAATTAAGGCAGCTATTTTGACAGTCTCTGCATTATGAGCCTGGCTCAGCAGAGGGCTGCTAATCCCTTTAGCACTCCAGAACTATCACCCAGACAGCAACAGGACTCTGGATCAACCCAAACTGACATCCCCTTCACACGTGGAAGAGAGGAGAGAAGCAGGGCAGGGTCCTCTCTGGGGAGCAGGGGGGTGGGACCCCGTGGGTGTCGGGGATGTGTCACGGTGGCAGTGACAAGTCCCGGCGGCTCAGGGTGAATAAATGTCAGCACAATGCCACCGAGCTGCGTCTGTGGGTGACAACGGTGACACCCCTGCCTGGCACCCCTGCCCTGCTTCCCACGCCCACCATGCCCAGGCTGCTGTTGGGGCACGGTTTGGTTGCAGGGAGAATTGCTGGGCTTGGGCTGGGAGATGCCCCGGGGGCTCCTGAGGTCGGTGGGACACCCCAGGGGAAGGACATTAGAGGACAGGTGAGGGGTGGGTGTGCTGCATGCCCCTCCTCAGGGCTCAGGTGTGCTGCAGCCCTTGCTGGATGCTCTGAGGCTCCTGCTTGCTGAAAAGAGGCTTTTAATTACTGTCAGTGCCCAAGTCCTGCAGCAAACTGCTCTTTCCTCTCCCCAAAGATGGGCCAGGGGCAGGTCAGGGCTTAGGGCCATTTTCAGGCACAGATTTGTGATCCAAAGTGAAGGACACAAATCCCAGGAGTACAACATGCACAGTGCAGCTGGTTTTTAACCAACAGGGCACGGGGACAGCGATTCAATCCCTGCCCAGAGCTGCCCAAGGCATTTCTGGTAAGGAAATCCTCAGAGAGAAAATCTCTTCTCTCCACAGTTATGGCCACTGGAGCAGTGTTTGGACACACTCAGTTGGTGCAAGTCCACCCTTTCCTTCCTTAATCTGCCTTTAGAACGTCTATGAAACCACAGCAAAAGCAACTCCCTATTTGGCCAGGTCGAGTATTTTTTCCTCCCCAAATTCCTGGCAAAAAGGAGGCACTTGAATAAAGTTGAAAAAAATAAACACAAGACAGTGAGGTTGTGCTTTAAATTAGCATTAATTTACAAAGCCCAGACAGACCCGCTAAGCAAACTGTGCCCATTAATATATTAACAACAGATTTTCCCTACTGCTCCTTTGGGTCCAGAGCCTGAACAGGGGCTGGTGATTAAGGCTTTTTTAATTCTAAGAGCCTCAATGACCGAGCTGGACCCGCGTGTGCCCACGGCTGGGAGGGTGTCAGGGTGACCTCAATAAAGTAGGTGACCACGGCACCTCTAATCCCCTCTTTTAATTGATTACTCTCACCCAGCCCCCGAGGCCATGAGAATGGGGGACCCACCCTCTATAGATTAGCACCCTTTAGTTTACAGATCAGCCACTTTTTCAGTCCTTTGCCCTGCAGCAATGCATGAAAATAACACTAATCTCATTAAGGACAGAAGGGAGCCCTTCAAAGTTTATTAATAATGGGAGCAGACAGGGAGAGAGTCAGGCTCTGGGTCAGATTTCAAAGCCAGGGAAGTGGCAGGAGCTTTCCAAGGGCCTGGTTTTGCCAGGCAGGAGGGACTTTGCCACATTTCCAGCTGGGTGTGGAGGTGCTGGTGGTGGCTCTGAGGAGCACTGGGGCTGCTGAGCACCTGGGACCTCCCCAGGTATGGCTGGGAAGGAATGGGCAGTGCCCACCACTGGTTTGGGAGATGCTCCAAGCTCTGCTCCACTGCACAGGACTGTCTTCCCTACAACCCCCAGCTGAAGAATTTCTTGAATGGTGGCAAGATCTCATCACCTTGAAAGAGACCTGGCAAACAAGATCTTAACACCAGGACTCAGAGGCTGACATTAAAAAGGAGAATAATTTCAAGGCCAAAGCAGCATCCTAGCCCTGGTGCTGGTGGAGAGCTGATGGCTGATGGTTGTGAACCTGCAGTAGGGCACAGGCTGCCCATTTCTGCTGTCTGAGAGAAGGATGTCTTGAAGGGCCACTGGCACCTGAAACTGGGCTTATTTCATCTTCCTCTTCCTCACTATGGGATGAGAGAAAAAACACCTTCAGCTCAGAAGTCTGGGGCTCTGTCAGTGCCATGAGCAGGCTGTCAGAGGTTATGAGAGATCACCCAATTTCTCCCAAGCTGCCTGGATCCCTCAGGAAAGCCCATGAATTTTTAAAGCACACTCCATGTGCAGTGTCCCCAGCACTTTTGGGGGATGAGCCCTGATTTACTCCCTGCCTTCAAACAGGAGATGATGACACAAAAGCTTTGGCAGAAGCGGGACCTCGGTGCTGCCACACCTGAACTCCACCTCTGTGATTTCCCAAGCATCCTGAGGGATTGGGGTGTTGGGACCACTGACCAGTCCTGTGGAATGCTGTAAATCCCAGAGGATCTGCAGAGCCCCAGGGAGACACCTCACCTGTGAGAGGGCTGAACCCTGAGCAGGGCATCCCTCCCAACACATGGGGGGATCCCAGGGCTCAGAACTTGGGATGAAACTAAACTGGGATCCTTTTATCACCTGGAAGTGAGGAGAGAAGCAGCTCATGGACCACAGGAGCTGCCCCAAATCCACAGGGTTAAACCACCAATACCCCAACAGGGCTGGATTTTGGGATGGGTCTCTGGGCTGTAACACCAAGGGTTTGAGGGGGGCTCAGCAAAAGGATGAGCTGGATCAAGAGGAGGGAGGGTCCCAGGCTGCAATCCCTCCAGGCCTAACCTAATCACCATCGCTCTGCATTATTACCCTGCCTAACGTGGCATGCTTTTAAATAAAATATGCAAAGATTTCTCAAATTATTTCCCTGGGGCAAGTGCGTTTTCTATCTTTGCTCGTGCATGTTAATCTGAAAAATGCAAATTCCACACACACCCCCATCTGTTGGGGCTCGGCCATTTATTAACTTCTTTTTTTTAATGCAAACTGTTTCTTTCTTTTATATATATATATATATGAAAAAGCAATGAGTTTTGTTATCTCTGCCCCTATTTTATTTCATTTAGAGAAAACAGGTTTTAATGGGTAAAAAAAAAAAGATAATAATAAAATGGCCCCAAGGTGCTACGAATTACAACTCACTCAGCACTGGAGTTTTAATTGGAGATTGGTGTTGGGTAGGATTAGGGCAGCTAGAGGGCTGGGCCTGTTTTAAGAAGAAATGCTGATGTTCAGGGGACAAGATTTGCTTATTTATTTATCCAGGATGACTTTGATATTCAGGTCTGAGCCAACAGCACATCTTGAGAGACTGACAGCTTCCCTGTGGCTGCCTGGACTTTGGTGGCACTTCCTCAGGCTGCAGGGCTGTCCCCGTGCCCATCCTGTCCTGCCAGGGGGTGACAGTCCCAGCCTCCCCAGAGCAGCACGTGGGCAATGCCCTCATCTCTGTTGTTAGGGCTCCTTTGCAAAATCATTAAAAATACCAAGAAAAAAGCAACGACGGACAAAAAAAACCAGGGGAAAGGAGGACCCCAGTGCCGTGTTTTCCCTGACAAGAAGCCGATGTGACAGAGCTCGGCGTGCTGAGCATAATTGGCAGCCTCTGCCCAGGAGAAGCCCATGGACAAACTTGCTCCAGGACGTGAGGATGCCCCGTCCCCGAGCCCGCGGGTCCCCATGGCAGGGGGGGAATGGGGACCGTGCTCCGGCACGGCCGCCGTGGGGAACATCAGCCTTCACCTGAGTAATGAGACAAAACCCAGGGAAAACACACATGAAAAGGAAGGGAAAGAGAAACTCTTAGGAAATAAGATCAAAGTCCTGCCTTCAAAAACGTTGTCCTGCAGCTACGAAGAAATCCAGATCACCCTAATTGCGGCAGCCGCGTGCAGCGCTTGGCACGGTGCTGGAGTGGGGGACGGGCTGGGGGGGACCCAGAGGTCCCAGCACCCAGCTGGGAGGGGCAGGAACACAGTGGGGATATGCTGGCCTTGCTGGTTTTATTTTTGGAGTACTCCTGTCCCTGATCCTGCAGGAGGCCCATGGAGATCAGCAGCGATGTCTGAATGAGAAGTGTGGTGTGGGTCCTCATGTGGAGGAGCAGGGGGAAGCTGCTGGCTTGGGACATATCATACATTGCACTTAATACAATTGTATTAAAGAAAAATGTATTAATATTTATTATATAAATACAGTATTTTATTAATATTGTTCCCACTAGACATTATAAAGAGAAACAATGGATAAACTGATGGCAAACTGCTTGGACACAGGCTGTTGGTTTATGCAGGGCAAATGGTTACAGAAAAGGAGCTGCACTGGAGAAGAAATGTCTCTCTTTTGGAAAAATGCAAAGAAACTCTGGAACTGAGACTCTCCTAGAGCAACCTCTA
This sequence comes from Agelaius tricolor, assembly GCF_023055355.1. NCBI lineage: Eukaryota > Metazoa > Chordata > Aves > Passeriformes > Icteridae > Agelaius > Agelaius tricolor. Next base: position 2,993,198 of record NW_027269296.1, on the reverse strand, counting down.
GAAGATGCAATGGAGCAGAGTCATGGACTGTTGGGGGCCAAGGAAAGCCCAGGTGTGCTGGGTGCTCTGGGCACAGGAGCGTCACTGTCCTGGGCTGGCCCTTGCCAACCCCCATTTATTGCCATGTTCTAGGCACAGAGTGGCTCTGCAGGCAGACACTGCTGCCTTTCATGGGGCTGGGGCAGGGATGGATGAGCCAGCAGCTTTGCCTCCTCTCACCCCTTTTCAGCAGTTGCTCCCAATCCTTCTCTCCACCATAGTCCCACAGCACCCAGATCCTACAGCACCCGGGCAGCTGAGGGGACAAGGGGGGCTGGGAGTCACAGCCTCAACCCAGCCTGACCCCTGTAATGGGTGCAGAGCACCCGGGTCCCCACCAGCACGCAGGGAAGCAGCTGGCTGGCCCTTTAAAGCCTTTTTTTTCCCTCTCTTGTTGAAAGATGTCTGGGAGGGGAGCTGCCAATCTGAAAAATGATCCTTCCTTTTTTCCATTTTCTTCCTTCTCTCCTTCTAGCTCATGCTCATCTGTTCAGGTGAACCGCAGGCACATTCATTAAATCTCTGTCTTTGACACCTCAGCTGCTTTGGAGCCCTGGGCTGCTCTCTCTCTTTTCTTTCCATGTTTTTTTCCTGTTCCCCATCTCCGAGCCCGCCTGATCAGCACACTAAGGCAGCGAGAGTGAGCTGCAGAATCGTTAACGAAGCACAACTCTGCTGGTGAGGTGCTGAGTGGCCGGTTTTGGGGAGGATGCTGGGAGCACCCACCGTCCCTGCTCGTGGACAGGGAGCACCAGGGCACTGGGAGGTGCCACTGCTGGCACTGGGGTGGCACGGAGGGACATGAGCATCGTGACAGCACAGCCTGCACCCAGCCAGCGCCCCAGGGCTGTGGCCGGCAGCCAAGGGATTGGCTCGCTTCACTCGTCCTCAGTCCCACTAAATCCCCTGTTACTCCATGCAGGAATGCCTTCCCTGCTCCCCAGCCCCCTGGATTCCCCAAATCTTCCCAGGGCTCACCCTCATGCACCCATTCCTTGCCTGTCCCATAAGTCCCATTCTGACAGGGAGGCACCTATGGCTCATCTTGCCACAGATTTGCTGCTTGGCCAAGAGGGACAGAGTCCTTCTCCAGCAGCTGCCTCTGGATCAGCTTCTGATGCTGAGTGGGGCTGGAGGAAAGAGATAACCCGCCCAGCAGCCGCCAGGAAGGATTTGGCCTCGGCTGTGCTGGCCCCTGGCCGGGTACCTGCTGGCTGCTCCCAGCCCTGGAAGCCCCAGCACTGAGCAGTGAAGGGAGTGGGGGATGAGATGCTCTCCATGGCCTCTGCCCGTGGGTTCAGGACAAAGGGACAGGAGCAGAAAGGATCCCTTTGGTAGAGGCAGAGCCCTGGAAATGAGGAGGAGGGCAGAAGGACTCGGGCTGGACCCAGCACCTCAGGAAAGCACGTGTCCAAATCCCAGCTCTGTCTGGGATGGAGTGTGTGCACCCAGGGAGGGCAGTGTGTCCTGCAGGAAGGGACAGCCTGGTGTGGAGCAGTGAGTGGCTCCAGGAGGCTCAGCAGGACTGGGACTGTAAAGCTGTGAATTCCTGCAGAGTTTTGTTAGCGGGATCGGCGCACAGCCTGGTGCCCTGCTCCGAATTAATTATCCGCTGACACGATTTCGCTTCTTTCCCTTTGTGTTATTTTAATTAACAGAGATCTCCTCCAAGCAAGCCAGCTGTCATGTAAATTGTAAAACTGTCAGCATGTACAGGAACTTAACAGGGACTGGAAGAAAGCCTTGCACAAAGGGATGTGCTACTTTCCCTTTTTGGTTTTCCTTCTCCTTTTTTTTAAATCTGGCATATTTGTAAAGTTAAAAAAAAGTGTGAAGATTAGGGTGGGGCAACAGATGAAGAAAGCCCAGATTTTACTTTAGATCCATTTCTTGAGGCAGAGGTGCAAGACAGAGGTGCTCTTAAGTACTTTGGATCAGGATTGTTTCCTTGCACATCCCTGTAGCCTGGACATTCCTCCCAGTTCCCCTCCCCTCCATCCACACAGGCTGCAGGTGGAATGAAACCTACCATAGGAAGGAGCTAGCACTAAGCTGGGCAAAAGGAGACATCCGTGGCTTTGATATAATTAATCTGGTCTCTGTCCATTGCAGATTTCACCCGCATTCATCCTGAGCTTGATGAACCCCTGTGTGCTGACAGCCAGCTGCAGGGCTGGCTCCAGCTCTACTCCTGCATCACCTAGGCTTGAGACTTTTAACTGTGAGCTGAAATCAGCCAGTTCTTCCCAAGATCAGACTCTGCAAACAAGCAAAATCGTGTTAATGGGCCCCATATGTCTTTGGTTAAAAGCTGCTCCAGCAGCAAGAGCAGCAGATGCAGAGTGGAGCCCGCGGAGCCGGAGGTACGGCAGGAGTTCATGCGAGGATACTCCGTGGACATCCCATCTCCCCTGAACGCCAGCAGAAGCCTGTGGTAACCCTGCAGCAATCAATTAATAAATGTTTAGGCAAGTCAATGAAGGTTAGCAAGGCCCCAGCTCCACGGGAAGCTCAGGGAGGACAGTGGGAAGTGGAGATGCAGCAGGACACTGAGGGTGAGATGTGCCAGGGCAGCCAGGGGTCTCTGCACTTGGTGGGACCTCACAAGGCTGTGGGGCAGGAGGGATGCTCACCAAACCTGCAGAGGCACCCCCATTTTTGTAAGAAATTATATGCTTTTCTCACTGCCTAATTTTTGGGAGAAGATCAGCAGCCTGGGAAGGGCCTGGATTTTCTACAGTGCGATTTTTAGTGCATATTTCATCCTTATAATCTCCAGATCTGGGCTATGTCTGGATGAGGACTGAGCTACTTAATTCCATTTCTTCCTTTCCTCACCACAAATGGGTTTTGTTCCCCTTTAAGAACAAAGCAAAAAGATTCCAAACCACATTCTGGTAAAGAAGGATGGATTTTCTTTCCCAGCAGCAGCCAGGGATAAAAGCCTGGAGACAGCTGAGCAAGCTACAGCATCACAGCCCAAATGCTGAGCTTATCCGAGGAGCACAGCCGGGCTGTGAGGGCTCCAGCCTGAGCTGAGGGTTCCACAATGAGGCCAGGGGCTGGGATATGCCAGTCGCATATGGAGGTTCCCTCTCAGCCCCGTTTGCATGCCAGGCATGCTGCTTGTCCACTGAAACAAATGACCTTGAGCTGTGCTGCGGGTCAATAAAATAATTTGCTAACTGATCCATCTTCTGTGGCAAACAGATGAATCAACTCCAGCTCCCTGGGCTGTTTTATGTACGGATGGGAGAGCCGTGAAGTTAAAATAACGTGTGTGGCCACATCCATCTCCGTGCAATGAAAGGATGGCTCTGAGTGAATAAAGTTGTGCATTTCTAGATGGGGAAAAACCATCTCTGCATGTCCTGGCACTCGGTGAGGTGGGTGCTGCTCCCCAGGGCAATGTGGCCCAGGCCACACTCTCCCTTAGTGGAGCATTGTGTCCCCTTGTTCCTGCTTTCCACACATCTCCTCAAGCAGCTTTGCTGCCCTGATGTGTTCCTGATGGCCCCTCCTGGGCTTCAGCTCCCAGACAACCCTTGGCCATCCTGTCCTTGCTGCCACCTCATTTCTCCACAAGGAATGGAGACCAAAGACTCCAGTTCCAACAAAGGGGACTCACAGCTGGGAGCTGGAGTACAGTGGGAGGCACACTTGGGTTTTACCGGTCTCCAATGCAGCTAAGCACTGAAAGCAATTAAGAAATGACCATTTCTATCCTGGCAACACAACCTGCAGAGGGTAGGCAGGAGCTGGAGCCACCGGGGCTGGTGCGCACGGCCGGGCTGCATCTGTCGGAGAGCGCGGCAAACTGGGGCATCAGAGGGAGCAGAAAGGCCCCGAGGCAGGCTGTGCTCACTGAGCCCCTAATCACAGCGAGGTGATTAATGCCCTTCTGCTCCCGTGCGCCGCTGCTCCGCTCCGTGCTCCCCTCGCTCAGCCCTGCTGCCTCGGCAGGTCCCACACCGGCGGGCACCAGGCACTTGGCTGTGCAGGGACGGTGCTCAGCTCTCCTGGTGCTGAAAGCAGGGATGGAAAAGGGCAGGGCACAGCAAAACCAAGGGTTCATCTTTGGCCATGATAGTCTGTGAATTAATGTCTGGTTTTGGGAGAGGGTTTTTATCACCTTTTCTTCCAGAGCTTCACAGCACTGTGTCTGTCAAGGGCCAGCATATTTCAGGAATCCCAGGGCTGAGACTCAGACCCGGTTCCTGCCTCATGCAGCCTTGGACAGGCTGGAACTGGCCCATATCCACCTCTTTGTGGATCAATCTGCTGAGTGCTTTGCTGTTGGTTTTAGGCTGGTGCAATGAAAGCAGAGTCTGGCAGCAGGAGACAGCCCAGATTTAAGCTCGGGACCTCCCCAGGGAGTGTCATCCCAGGTTTCAGTGCTGAGGCAGAGGTTGCTGGGGTTAAAAATTCCCTGTGCCCTGCTGCTCCAAATGCTTATCTTCCAAATTCTTTATTAAAATTGCTGGTACAAACACGATTTTGTAGGAGGTTCCTGCAGTCCCTTCAAGCAGGAGGAGGGTACTGGTGAGTTCCTCATGCCAGACACAAACCTGGTGCCCAAACTCCTCCTCTGACAGCTGGAGCACAGAGCTGGAAGCAGAAAGGTGGAGTCCTGGAGCCCAGCACTTGCTGATCTCAACACTGCATTCTGCTGCAGGATGGGGGATGCAGGTGGAATGTGTCCCTGTCTACTGTCCCATAGTGGGGTGGGTTACCTGGCCATGCTCCTCTAGCTTCTCCCCACAGGTTAACAGGGTTGGGCACAGCTCAGCCAGGTTAGGCACAGTTCAGCCAGGTTAGGCACAGTTCAGCCAGGTTAGGAACAGCTCAGCAGCAGCAAATGTCAGTGAGCAGGAACAAGCAGCCGTGCTCATTCCCAGGAGGAGAGAGGTCACGGTTTGCCTGTCCCAGAGGTTAACAAACCCTGCACAGCCACCCTAAGGGCACAGGAGCTGCTTTAGCTGAACACCAGAGATAAAAGAGCTGCTCAGAGGAGTCAGAAAAATGGGGTCCCTTCCACAGGGCCACAGGAAACACCTCATGGCCCAGCAGCGTCACACCGTGCTCCTCTTCCTTGGCCACGTACCGGGCAAAGCTCGCTGCGCGCCGGGATCGCTGCAGGGCACTTCCTGCGAGCCATTAAAGCACGCTGGGTAATTAATACCTTCCATGCATGAGGAAAAATGAAAGGCAGGTGGGAGGAGGAGGGGAGCAGGGAGGAGGCAACTCCATTTTGAAGGCTGTCGGGGTGGTTTTCCCTTGGTGAGTTGTTATAATTTGGAGGCTCCTTCACGCTGCAGCGTTCACACCTCTCAGACATTATTCACAGCCTGGTTCCAGCCAGCATCACGATGCTGTCAGACTAAGTAGGATCCATGCTGCCTGCTGGAGCTGCTCTCTTCCTCCTCATCCCTTGGGACCACTGTAGGATGAGCTGAGGCTGCCCCACACTCCAGGCTCAGCACCCAGCCAGCTTCTCCAAATCCCCTCCATAGCTGATAGTTACAGGAAAGGCCCCTCTGTGCTAAAGAAAGCTCCATTTCAGCACCTTAAATACAGTTTCTTAACAAACAAAATGTTTATTTTCTGAATAATAATAATAATAATAATAATAATAATAATAAAAGAATTCCAGCCTTGGGGCATGTGGTGGGATGGCTGCAAGCTCATTGGAGCGTGTGTCCATTACCGTCCATGCTCCAGACCCCGGCGCTTTATTCCGGGAGAGTGACTGACAGACCCTGATCGATGCTGATTTGGGTCTTAAATAAACACACTGGCCCTGGTTTGCTGGGAAGAGCAAGGTGTCAGCATCTGGCTGACAGGCAGAGAGAGGCAAACTTTGCCAGATGGGCATTTCTTAGCAATATTTCCCTTTTTTGAAATTTATTTCCCTTCTCTCAGCACTATGTCATGGGAGCGAGGCAGAAGCTGGGATAGGGCAGTCGGGAAGGTTTCAGAACAGAGTTATTTTGCATTTTGCTCCTTTAACTTATGTCTTCTGTAAACATAGAATGAAAGAAAAATAGAGTTCAAACATTCAAGCAGAATTGTGCTGCTAAGAGCCACCGGATCTCGCTGGTGCCTGATCAGACCATCGAGCAGGGAAAGGTGCTTCACTGCCGTCAGCTGCTGTCAAGAGAAAAGCCCTTTGATAATTTGCTGAGCTGTGGCAATTCACATCTGCAAGAGCTGTAGAGCTCCAAGGAACCCCGAGCTTCTTGGAAATGTTTTTCACCAGCATCATGTAGGTCTTAAAATTACTGGAAATGGCACTTGAGACTTGAGTGACTTAGGCTGATACAGTTTGGAAAATATCACTCCGGTCATTTTTCTCGCCCTTTGAGCATGATTTTGTCAAATCAAACACTTCCCCAATGCCCATTTCTCCTTTAGTGCCACGTCAGGCATCAATAGTGAAACAGCAGCAGATAAAGTTTGCTGCTGCAACACCCCAAACACTTGTGTGCACCCATGTTCTGGTGGTGACCCTGTGGGGTGACTGTTATCTCCTCATCTCTGACCCTGCGTGCCAGCAGATTCCAGCCTGGGCAGAAATGAAGGTCACAAGTTACTGAGCCAATCTGGGAAAGAAATTCCAGGAGAGCACATCGGGATTGTTTTAATTAAAGGAAAGAGGCAGGGGAAGGGGGGCAGAGCAACAAACGAGCAATCAAACAATGTTTTTCCCTCGTGAAGATGAATAGTTTGAGGTAGGATTAAGAGGGCTGAAATTGTCTTTTTAAAGGAATGTAAAAATGTGGAAGTTGGATGATTGACAAATAAAGGGCACTTTCCTTTAATTTAAATATGTTCCTAGTTTGTGCAGAATATGTTAATTTATACATTGCCTAAATAGCCAGTAGCTATTGTCTGTAAAACCACATCAGATCAGGGCAGCAGGGCAGTTAATGTACTGGCTGGATGTTATGGCTGGTCAGTGAAGCGATCCGAGCTTCCTTCCACTGGCTCCCAAGCCCTAAATGGAATAGCTGAGCTGTAAAAAACTGCCAGGGGCATAAACTGAAGTTCATTCTGTCAGCCTTCAATAGGACAAGGCTCTCCTTCCCACAAAGACCCTCAGCCCCAGCTCAGCTCCTGCTCCTCTGTGACCCCAGAGCTGTTCCCCGTCCACTGGAGAGCCCTCCAAGCCCCTGTGCTCCCCACAGGGATGATTTCTTGGGGAACACACAGCCCACCCCAGGAGCTGTTCACAGCTTTACAGCACCCTCCCCTGACCCTGTGCTCCCCCCATGCCTCAGTTTCCCTGGCTGGAGGCTCTCCCAGACCCTCCAGCCCAGCTCTCCTGGGGCTTTGGTCACATCTGCTGTCTCCCAAGGTCCCACAGCAGCTCTTAGCCTCTCCAAAAAGTCCTGCTCTGCTCCTGCCATGCCATGACCTGCCCTGGGATTCTCAGCTGGGCCTCCTGAGCAGCCTTGGGACCCCAGCTGGATTTTTAACCCTGACATTTGGCAGCCTCTGCTCCAAACAGGTCCTGACTGTGATCCATCCATACCTGACCTGCCTCTTCCTCTGCCTTCATGTGTAGCCACGACTTGGTCTGGTCTCTGGAGCAATTTTTAATGCAGAGAGGCTTCTAATTAACAGGGTTCTGAAGTTAATTAAAACAATCTCGTTTAGATCTCTCCATGAGTGCTCACAAGGGCAATGCTGCTTCCCTGTGCTCCTTGGGAGCCTCTGCTCACCTCACAAATCACACCCCAGGGGCTGTTGTGTCTTTGGGAAAGGGTCTGGGGTGTCACCTTAAAGGCTGCCAGGTCCTGGAACATGTTTGTCCAAAGGACCAAAGGACTAGCATGGAATTCCAGACTCCACTGACTCCAGGGCCATGCTCCAGCCCTCCTGGGTCCTCCACTCCCCTCTGGGACAAAGCTGCTTCTCCATAGGTGACCCCTAAAGAGAAACCCTTGTCTCCCATGTCAACCCAAAACCAACAACATTATGGACCCGTCTCGTTCAAGAAAGGTCCATCCTCTGCATTCCCAATGCATTCCCAAAGATCAGTCTGGATTAAGTTTAGAGTGATATGATAAGTAGTAATAATACTGCTGCCTTGCCCCTAATTATTTTCAATATAATTATGTACCCTCAAGAAACCTTTTAAATAGCACACTCTCCTCAGTGCTCCGGTCCAAGGGATTCATTTGTCTCAGGAAAAAAATATTCTTGGGGCTGAATCCTTCATTAGTCTTTCCTGGAGAGACTCCTGCTGAAGTCAGCAGGGTGTGTGTGTCCCACTGGAGGATGTGGGGCTGTGCCTGCCTGGGCAGTGCCCACCACAGGAAGATTTTACAAGCCCTTTGGAATTCGGTTTCTTGGCAGCATAAAGCATTTGGTAGGGAAAAAAAGCCTGGAAGTCTTCTGGAAAGTATTAGTGAAAGACTCAGTTTCACTGTCTTTTATCAGCTTCTCATGTTCCTTCTCTTGTGTTTTAATACCACACAAGTGCTGCAGCTTCAGTGCGTGAAGAAAAAAGAGGGAAGACACTCGAAGTCTGGGATCATACTGTGTGAGCAGGTGCAAATCAAAATTGCATAACCTTCACATCACTGTGGTGCCCTGCCCCATCTGGAGATCAAAATGGGGAAGGAACAGCAAGGCCAGTGTGTTTGGAAGGAAGGAATTAAATGCATACATTGAATTATTTATACAATATATTTTCAGGTGGTCCATTGTTCTTCTGAACAAATTGACTTTTCATTCAGAGTGTGCTCGGGTGGGATCTTGTCTGTGGCACCCATATGGAATTTCCTGTAGCAAAAGATGCCCTTGACTGGATTCTCCACTGTCCCAGTTACCTGCTGCCCTCCTGTCCCGCAGCTGGCAGCATGTCCAGGGTCTGGGATCCCTGTGCACGCTCACAGATGTGGGATGGGATTTCCATACATGCCCCCAGCCTCAGGACAGGATCCCAGCCCAAATCTGGTGTGCTCCCATTTTCCATTTCCAAACCTATGGGAAGATCAAAGCAGGGTTCAGTTTGTGGCTTTTCAGCCATTCACAATCTTTTAAAGATAAAAAAGCTACATCAATGGATGCTTTCATATGATTCTGTTTTATTTACTTGCTGGCACAGTGGCTGGGAGTCCACTTCAATTTTCATCCTGCAGAGACTCTTTTGTGCCCTACAGGGTGTCCTGAGCACTCCCCTGGATTTAGGGGTTATTCCTGGTGGATGAAGCATCTGTGTAAATCAGCACCTGCTTGACCCAGGAACAGGACCCGTGGCATCCCCAGTCTGCATCCCTGAAATCCTTTGGGGAAAGGGAGGACTCTTAGTGGGAAGTGAGAGCCCATCCCATCCCTCTCTGTGCATTCCCACACACCTGCATTCCAGACTGTCCCTTCTGTGCACCAGTGTCTGAAAATCATGGATGGCTTTCCAAGGAAATTTCCTCACTGAAATAGTTAATGAGGACTGATCCCATCCCCCAGCTCTCTCCCCCCAGCTCGCCACCCCTCTGAAAAAAAATCAGAATAATAATTAAAAGATGCCTAGAAACGCTCTTGGAAGAGCATAAATTCTGAAGATGAAAGTAAATGATTAAAATAATTAAATACTTCAAGTTGACAAGCAGAAGCAGAATCTTGCCAACGGACATTTGTCGGTAATTAGTTAATTAATCCTAACACAAATTATAAGCCATAACAAACCAGTCAGGCTGAACACAGCCGGCTGTTCGGAATTAAACTTAGAAAAAGAGGGAGTGAGAGAAAGAAGAAAGAAAAGTTTGGAGATTCTTGCAGATTTGAAGGAAGATGCTGTGCAGGAGCTGGTGTCCCTCCGGGAAGGGCAGCCAGGACAGGGGCAGGAGTTGGGCAGAACAGGGCTGTGTTCCCACCTGGCAGGAGCACAGTGGGGTGGGATGCATGGGATAGGCAGTACAGAGCAGGATTTGGGACTTCCACCCTTTTTCTGTGAATAAATTCAGCACAAAAGCTTCCCAGCTCTGTTTCCCACTCTGCCACTGGTACCAGTGTGCACTTGAGAACATCCTTGCCATGGGAATGAGCTGGTCTGGGCAGGTCCTTCAGGTCCACAGGCAAGTGGTGGCTTTAATCCAGGGGTTTCTGGAAGATGTGTGGGCCAGCTCTGTGAAGGGCTCAGTTCTGGGGTGCTGGGAGGGCAGCTGGTTTACAGCTGCCCATTAACACCCTGAAAGTGTTTCTAGGACAGGCTGGAAAAGCAGGGTCAGTGCTTGAGAGCTGGGTCCTGCCAGGGAAACTCGGTGCAAATGACACCAGGACACATGTGTGGTCAGCAGGGACCCTGATGCCATCCAGATCACTGGGACTGGGGAAGACAGAGCCTTTGTGCAATGGGAAGAGGTTAATGAGCTGTGGGCTGGTTTCTCACCTCTGCTCACCTTGGCTCAGGTCCAATTTTCAGCCCTAGATTAAGTGAGGTTGGTGATCTACAGGCACAACACAGTGACTGACAGCTCATCTGTGGCTGCACTGCTGAGTTCACACGTCCAGCTGGGGCTGGGGAGGCACCGAAGGGCCAGGCTTTGCCCTTCCTCCAGCATGAAAAAGCTCTGGAGCAGCCAGAGTTGGTGTTCTGACAGGAGAGGACCTGCACATCCCTAGCATGGGGACACTGCTGGGTGACAGACTGGGCCAAATGACAGCTGGCAATGCAGCTTAAGTGAGAAATGGGACATACAGGCTGCAAATGGGCTCTTAACAGCACGGGAAAGAAGGCACGAAATGTTTTGAAAGAATAAACAGCTAGCAGGGAAGTGTGACTATCCCACAGATCCCACACTGTTGGAGGAGCTGCCAGTGACTGATGTGCCACATCTGGGCACTATCATGTGAGGGGAAGTACGAACATGTGAGTACACATGACCATCTCCTGATGTGATTTACAAGCAGAGGAGAAAGAGATTACTTACAAGACAACGAGAATTAACACTGAAGAAATGCAAGTCTTGTCTCTTTTGGCCCAAACTCCCTGAGTTGCCTGCACAGTGGTTCCTATTTTCCATCAAACCCATCCAGAGCTCTGCTGAAGAGAAAGTTTCATCCGCATGTGCGTGAGCATGTGTACGCGCGTGTTCTAAGTGTTTTGCATTATGTGAGCTCTGACCTTCAGAGGGGAACAGAAGGAATATTTTCCCCCCTGAGGCTAGAGTTGTCAGTGAAATGTCTGTCTTCCTTAATAATTTCAATCCGGGTGACAGGGGACAGGGCATTTTGCTCTGAACGAACGTACTGTAAAAACTGTCAGATAGAATTTGTCTCAAGAAGCAACATTTCTATCCATTCGGGGTCATAATTACAGGCATCTTATGACCTGTGGAGCAGCACATTTTTCTCAACTGAAAAAAAGGAGTCCTAAAATAGGTGGTTTGGTCTTCTGCAGAGCTTTGGATTGAACCTAAATGGAATCTAACAAACAACGGTGATCTGCAGCAGAATGCTTTCTTCCTGTTTGCTGGCTGCTATTTAAATCCAGAACAAACTGTGCACTGAAGTGACGTAGTAGAAAAGAGGGAATAGAAATTGCCATTCACTGGGCTGGAGTAATGGCCTATTTCTCCTATATCCTGTCTCCTAACTGCCTGCCTCTCAGAATTTCCTCCACACTGACACTAGCCAGCGTCTTGTTAATGAACTGAATAAGTAACTAAATGGGTGATTAACCAAATGAGCATGACGATAATTTGATTGCGCTTTCCACACTTTTAAAGCACAGGAAATAGTAAGAAAAGAAATAATTCAGTGACCAGCAGGAATTCAAAGAGTACAGAGCTAGAGGAACTGGGGGAAGCTTTGACTAGATGTGGCTGTCAATAAATCCCCCACAGCACTGCAGAAATCTCTGGCTAAATATTTAGATTTCTCAATTTGTGCCTCCACACAGGAGAAAAAAACCTATTCATTGGTTTGAAGCAGCTTTTACTTTTATGGTTTGATTTTACAATTAGCAACAATCATGAAATTGATCATCCTGCTGTTATGTGCAGTTATGAGTCACAACTTAATGCTGGACATCATTTTGGGGTTACCAGCCTGGGTTTGTGTAGCAGAGCCTGCAGTGCCTGCTGCTTTCCCACCTCACTGAGGTCTGAGTGACAAATCAGACTGGGAGAGGGAACCCAAAGTTACCACAGTGGGGAGATGGTCTGCACTGCTGGGGAGAGAAAAAAGTGAAAACTGAGAAATAACACCCTGTCCTCAGCCATCCCAGCTGCCCACAGTGGCTAATCCTCTTCCCCACCCCAAGCAGACAGTGGTGACCATGACAGAAGCACAGGGAAGGAACATCCAGCCGAGGAGCAGGGCCCCAGCTGGACTCTGGAATGCTCTCATCCTCAAATCAATCCTGCCAGAGATACAAACGTTAATCAGCTGTTGGCAGGGCAGGTTACAATCCATTTTCACCTGCACACTCTGATGGATGCCCTGTTCTTGCCATCACAGGTGGAGGGAAAACACTCTGCAGTGAGCCTGGGAGCAGAGCAGCTCTGGGAGGCAGAGGGAGGCCTGTAGGGTTCACAGTGCCAGGCACTGACATTCCCTGACATGTTTGCCAAGAATGGGGACCCTTGGAAGGAGTTTTGCTGGTGGTGGGCAAGGAGGACAGTGTCTGCACACTGATGTTAGCCTGGGAAATGTCTGAAGGGAAAATGGGGCACCCCAAGGTCAGAACAATCCCTCTGCAATGCTGCTGTGCCCCTGAAAGCAGGCACTGAAGGGAGATGCCAACAGCCTGCTCTGCATGCCAGGAGAGCCAGGCTCAGGATTTAAATCCCACTGACAAACACCTCCATCCAGGTAGTGTCTAACACGGTCAAAATAAACATGTGAAAGAGATTCTGTAGCTTTGCTCATTAAAAATTCAGCAAAAGCTGCTCTCCAGGCATTGTGGTGGGAAGGACAGAGCCAGACTTGGCATCAGGATTGCCACAGGCCGGGCATGGGATGAACAAGGCAAGGCTTGTCCCAGCCACCCATCCCTGAGGGGAATCTGTTGAAAGACACCACGTTGAGGCCTATAGAGAGTCAGTTCTGGGAGCTCTGTGGAGCCCAGACAGGAGATTAGGAGCAAAGCCCCGTGTAAGCCTTGCAGGGTTCATGTTGGGGTTGGTGATCTGAACCACACGGTCCAGCAGCTGCAGAGAAACTCAGTGAATCAAGGCATTTCTATTCCCATCCACTCTGTTACCCTGCCCTGTGATCTCCTAAATCACTTCTCCTCTCTGCACCTTCATTTCCTGCACCTGAAACAGCAAGAACACACAGATTCTTTTCTTCTCTGGCAAGCAGGAGCTCCGGCAGGAAACTTCATCCAGGCATTCCAGTAACCGTAACATCATCTTTACTAACATCACATTGAGAGACAACAAAGGACAAGCACTGCTCAAACAATCCCTGGAACGATAAATCCCTCCTATCCCCCCATCCTGGGTCACACCACAGCCCCACAGTGGTCATATGAGATGGAGACTGAGCAGAAAGCTGAGCCTAGATCCCTCAGCACAGCGTTTCCCAGCCCAAGGCAGCAGCAATGCACCCAGGATGGCTCAGCATAGCCCTTCTGGAAGGAGAACAGGATATTGGGATCACCAGACTGGGAGGCAGAGGTAGGCCTGGGATTCTCCCTTTGGCTGTGGGGAACCAACCTCAATGGTTTTGGGGGCTTTTGGACACTGTTCATCCCCCTTTGCTGGCACTGCTGGGCTGCACATCGGATCCTGAGGCAGTTCTTCATGGCAAGAGAGACATTGAGAGGCTGGAGCGTGTCCAGAGAAGGGAACAGAGCTGGGGAAGGGTCTGGAGCACCAGGAATGGCTGAGGGAGCTGAGGGGCTCAGCCTGGAGAAAAGGAGGCCCAGGTGGGACCTTCTGGCTCTCCATAACTCCCTGATGGGCAGGTGGGTGAGGTGGGGCCATCTCTCCTACTATGAGAAGAGTGAGCTCAGTGAAGGACAAGAGGAATTGGCCTCAAGCTGAGATAGAGGAGATTCAGATCAGATATTGAAAAAAATGTTCACTGTTTGCATGGTGAGACATTGGAACAGGCTGCCTGGGGGACGTGGTGGAGTCACTGTCCCTGGAGGTGTCCAAGAGCTGGGTGATGTGGCTCCAGAGGCAGTGCTGGTTGAGAGACTGAGCGATCTTAAACCCAACCTTCATGATCCCATGAAAATCTTATACATGTATTCAGAACCTGGGGGACATGGTTTAGTGGATGGCACAGTGGCAGCACTGGGCTGAGGATGACCTTGGAGTTCTTTCCAACTTCAGTGCCTCATTCAGCCACCCTGTGTCTCTGGGATCTTTCCCACCTTTAACCATCCCGTGATTCCAAAGTGATGGAATTTGACCTCCTCAGATTCGAGGCCACCCGTCTTTTTATTTCAAAGGGATGGGACCCAATCCTCCCAGATTTGAGGCCACCCTGTCCTTTTCCACCTTTAACCACTCCGTTATCCCAAAAGGATGGAACCCGACCCCCTCAGATTCGAGGCCACCCTGTCTTTTTATTCCAAAGGGATGGAACCCAATCCTCTCAGATTCGAGGCCACCCTGTCCTTTTCCACCTTTAACCACTCCGTTATCCCAAAAGGATGGAACCCGACCCCCTCAGATTCGAGGTGACCCCGTCCTTCTCCACCTTTAACCACCTCATGATTCCAAAGCGATGGAACTCAACCCCCTCAAATTCAAGGCCACCCCGTCCTTTTCTACCTTTAACCACCCTGCAATTCCAAAGGGATGGAACTCGACCCCCTCAGATTCGAGGTGACCCCATCCTTTTCCACCTTTAACCACCTTGCAATTCCAAAGGGATGGAACTCTTTCCCCTCAGATTCGAGGCCACCCCATCCTTTTCCACCTTTAACCACCCGTTATTCCAAACCGATGGAACTCCTTCCCCCCCCCCGCCCCAGTCCCCTCAGGGCTCCCGGCCCCGCGCGGGCGGGCGGCTCTCGCGAGCCGTGACGCCATCGGCGCGCGCGGGCGCGCAGGCGCGGCGGGGCGGGCCGGGCCGCGCTGTGTCACGGCCATGGAGTACCTCATCGGCATCCAGGGCCCCGACTACGTCCTGGTGGCCGCGGACACCGTGGCGGCCACCAGCATCATCCAGATGAAGCACGGTGAGACCCTGGAAGGCGCCGGAGCCCCGTGCTGAGCCCTGGCCCGGCAGGGCCCCGCGGTGTGCGCGGTTGGGTGAGGCGGGCCCGGCGCTCGGGCTGAGGGGAGGCTGTTCCCAGGGAGGTTTCTGGGTTTGAGCGGTGCCGGGCCCTTCAGGGAGGTGTAGTGGCTGTAGGAAGTGCCGGTTTGAGCTCTGCCGGGCCCTTCAGGGAGGTGTAGTGGCTGTAGGAAGTGCCGGTTTGAGCTCTGCCGGGCCCTTCAGGGAGGTGTAGTGGCTGTAGGAATGCCCGGCGGCCTCTGGAGCACGGAGCCAAAGTTGGGCTTAAATCGCCGCTTGCTCCGGGTAAAGTCCCCAGTCGTGACCGAGTGTGACCGCTCTGTGTAGGGTTGTCAGCCTAATTTACCTGTTCAGCTGAGCGTTGGTTTGTGATCCCAAACCTCGCTCTGCACAGCAGTGTAAAAGGGTTAAAAAACCGCACAGGGATAGAGGTTGTTAGAGGTTGTGAAAGCTGGTGGTACATACAAAATAAAAATTTTATCACTTTAAATAATGTTTTCTAAGTTAATATTGGTTCCAAATAGGTTTGTTCACAAGCTGTAAGAAATACAAACTTTGAACATAAGATTTAGTTGCTTTTGTTGGGAGGGGGAGAACCCTTAAATTTCAGATCTATATTTAGACTATTTATTTGTAAATCAATTTCAGCCTGGAGAAGTTTCTAGGTGACCTAATTGCCCCTTCCATTACCTGAAGGCAGCCTTCAGGAAAGATGGAGAGACAATTTACGAGGGCCTGGAATGACAGGACAGAGGGAATGGCTTCCCACTGCCAGAGGGCAGGGATGGGTGGGATATTGGGAAGGAATTGTTCCCTGTGAGGGTGGGGAGGCCCCTGGATCCCTGGCAGTGCCCAAGGCCAGGCTGGACAGGGCTTGGAGCAGCCTGGGACAATGAAAGGTGTCCCTGCCATGGTAGGAGATGGGCTTTGAGCTCCTTTCCAACCCAAACCAGTCTGGGATTGCAGGGCTGGGCAGTGGCAGTGGCTTTCCCTGAGCTCCAGAGAGCAGCTCCAGTGCTGTGATGACTTCTGACATAATTTTAGAGGATTGTGACACTCGGTGCCTGCCTTGCAGCAGGGATTGTTCAGCACCATTTAGTGAGCTGGAGGGGAAGCTCAGAGGTGGAGGCTTGGTGTTTGTGCAAGCCCTCAGTGGAGAAAAGGGATTTTCCCTTCAATCCAACAGCTCCTCAGTGTCTGTCTGAGATATCCAAGTGCCAGATACCTGCTCTGGTGAGAGGAGAATCTGTGAGCACAGGATTGTCTTCAGCACTGTCATTGCAACAACCTGGATCCCCTCAACACAAACTTAAAACTGTTTTAAACTGCACTTACATTAAAAAATATGGATTACTGTTCCTTAATTTCCTGCTTATAGGTCAGCTTCATTATGATTTATAATCATTACTTTAATTTTCATTCTCTTTGGTAGTTTGGTTTAGTTTTTTCCTCAAAAAATGACAAGCAAAAGAAATGTTTCTGGAAAAGCTTCATTCATGTAAACTTCTGGTTTTTTGGGACTGCTGGATATAAGTAAAAGGGCATCATTTGATGTGGAATTTGTTTCTGGATTTCCTAAGATTGCTTTTGCTCAATGTGTTGATATTTCAGCTTTATATTAAATTATTTGCTTCTGTTGCAGAATATTTGAATAAAGTTGAATAGTCACTGAGCAAAATTCTTACTCCTGATCCCGGGAAGCAAAATCTTATGCTTTGAACACAATATTCTGTGTGAAGCTTTATTATTTCCTACCTTGCTTCTAAGGTGGGAAATACTTTCTATTTCTGGAATGCCTCCTTCCTGAAGGGCTCTGTTTCACTTTAACAACTCTTGTGTTCTGTGTCACCAGCTGTGAGACACCAAATGTCAGTCTGTGCTCAGAAAGGCATTTTACTGGTGCTCCCGGTCATGATGCAGTTATCCAAATCTCTTTCTTGCTTCTGTAAAGTCCTGATGTGTCAGGATATTAGCAAAATAATTTTTTCTTCCTCATGACCATGGCACTCAACGTTATTTTTCTCTGCCTAGACCATGACAAAATGTTTAAGATGAGTGAAAAGATCTTACTGCTGTGTGTGGGGGAGCCTGGAGACACGGTGCAGTTTGCAGAATACATCCAGAAAAATGTTCAGCTCTACAAAATGAGAAATGGTGAGTGAAGCAGGACAGGCCCTGGGGGTTGGGAGCAGAGCTAAGGGTGGTTCCCAGGTGAATGTTGGTGGAAAGTGCTGTTCTCAATCCTTCTGTAAAGGTTCCTGCATTTTTAGTGCCCAGCAAAGGTGATGGTTCTGGCAGGATGCAGAAATAGAGTCTGGATTGTATAAACAGTATAAATTAAATCGTTTCTCCAAATCCTAGCAAACTTCTTTGCAATATAAATGACACAAATATTTTACTGACAGACTTATTATTCTCTTAATACATCCATTGCATGCTAACTGTCACCAGTTCTTCTGTTATATTGGACCAAAAAGTCAAGCTACTTGTCCTTAATACTTTAATTTTTTGAAGCCATATATTTCTATGGTCCATACAGATATGAAATACCCAGAGTCTGAGAACCCTCTTTATGCTTGTAGCTTTCAGAATAAACCAGATTTAGACAAAAGGCACTACATTTTGACACTAAAGAACACTTTGTTATTTCAAAAACGGCATGGGAAGGTGAAACATGAATGATTTGGGCTGTTACCAGATAAATATTTGTCACATTTCTCCTCCAGGTTATGAATTGTCTCCCACTGCAGCTGCAAACTTCACCCGGCGAAACCTCGCGGACTATCTCCGGAGTCGGGTGAGTAAAGCTGAGAGATCTTGGCACAGGTTCCAGGCAGCATTTCCATCCTCAAATAATGGAGTCTGAAAAAGGTGGGAGCTGCTGTGTTTGATGATGAATTTGGAACTGGCTGCTCAGGGGTTTAGTGGAGCCAAGGAACAACTGGATGTTGCATCCAGTGCTCTGGTCTGGGTAACAAGGGTTGATGGGTCAGGTTGGACTCGATGATCTTGGAGATCTTCTCCAACATCACTGATTCTGAGATTCTATGAGTTCACATTGCTGAAATAATGTCTTAGTAAAATAGAACTTGATTTGCTTATTTTAAAAACTTATCACATCACCTATCAGTAACTGATACAGCCATAGACTTAAAATTCCAGCCTTGGGCCCAGTAAACACTTTGTCACACACTGCAGACGTGAAGTGAATGAAACTTCTTGAACATCGAGATAAGGTTCTGGGTTTTCATGCAAATGCTCCAAATCCGTTTAATCTTCTTGGAAAATGATTTCATAGAGCAAAGCTGTTTGATGTACTTAGGAAAACAAGTGCCTTTTGTAAACAGCAACATGAGGCTTTTTGGTAAATACCACATTCAAGTTGGGGTTGTGTTTTCAAGTTACTGAACTGCAATTAGTGATGTTTCCCAGGGTGATTTTCAAAGTATGAGAAGCTGCTGTGAGGGGGCAAACAAACCTTTAATGATTTAAGGTTAGGAAGCATTTCATTGAGAAGAATGTAATGTGCTACATGAAAGAAAACAGGAAGAAAGAGGATGTTGAGAATGAAGTTGTTCAGCTCTGTCAAGGACAGAGTGTGGGTTAAACTGTGTTGCTGTTCTAACAGTGCACTGCTCAGGCCTGAAGTCAGGTTTTACAGTAGCAAATAAAGGCCAGTATTAACCTCAGAGCTGTATTGTTGAGAACTACACATGTTGAGTGAGAGTTCTTCCAGAACTCATGCACAGGAACAGCCAGAGATTATTGTTCTGATTTCTGACACAGATCACAGCTGCAGGTAGAACTTGTGGGTCCCTTCCAGCTCAGGATATTCTGTGATTCCACACTGCTCTTCTGGTTTAAATGGCTTAATCCAGCTGCATGGCTGGCAGGTGATGGTTGGCAGTGATGCTGTTTGCTTTAGCTTGTGTTGAGGTGTGATTTGGAAGGTCTGTGTGTGTTCTGTGCGTTCCTGTGCAGTTCTCAAGGCTGATGTGAAGCAGTGATGCTGTTGGGGCCTGGCCTTGGTGCTGATGGCTCATCTCAGGGCCATGAATTGCTCAGATAAGTCTGAGTGTCCTGTCCCTTTCAGCAGAGGCAGCTATTTCTTACATATGATTTAAAGTACCTTTAACAGGCTTTTGGATAAACCTGCCCATCAGGAGGCAGCACTGATGTGGCACCTTTGTCTTGCTCTGTGCCACGTCCCTTGGGGGCTGCTCCTCCCTGTGCCTCCACTCCTTGCTGAGCCCACGCCTGTCTTCCAGCTCACCTTCTGCAGAAGGCAGCAGCGTAGGGAGGACACTGGCAGAGGCAGATGTGTTTATTTACCAGAGACAAAAACGCTGCTCTGGTGCAGATGGCAGCGCCCCAGGGCGCGCGGCGCTCTCTGACACTGCTGTCACACTACACTGATCTCCACATTGCAGGCAGAAGCTTTTTTCTCTAACTTAGCACTTCATGGTTTGTTTGTGGCATTTAGAATTTTACAAAACAAGCCTTGCCATCAAGAGTTGGTTTTTTCCTGTGAATTTTGTTACATTTTCATCATAATGTACCAGAAGGATTAACACTGGTGCTTGAAACTGCATAAGGGATTCCTGGAGGCTACTAATGTAATCATGTGGATCATGAAAATAAAAATTAAAAGGTAGAACATGCCAGTGCCTCCTGTTAGGAGTAGGAAAATAATAGTTGAGAAGTAAAAAGTTTGGTGGGGAAAAGTTTGGTACAAAAGTGTTTGGTACATTGATCTCACTGCTGAGGTTGTGTGTGTGTGTGGGGGGAAGTAGGAAAAAAAGCTCCCTGCCCTCCAAAGGTGATGAAGTTCAGTCTCTGATTGTGATGCTGTTTAATTATAGGTGACAGGGTCTGGCTGGATTCCAAAGGCAGCTCTCAGCTCCCTCTCCCCATGTCCACACTTGGCAGGAGGCTTTCCCTGCTCCCACCTTTCCCCCCTCGCTGTGACTTTGGCTTCCGCCAGATGTCACAGGGCTGTGTCACCACGAGCTGGGCTTGGGCTGTTTGGCACAATTGTGCTCTTCAGCTGTAAATTCTGAACAATTTCACACATCTCCTAATTGCTGTCGTTATTTTAAATCAAACAGCACCAAGTGCAAAACTACTTGGGATGAGAAATGGTGCTTCTGTAGGAAGGGAAGTTTGGGGTAAAAATAACGTCCTGGAGTGTTAGTCATCACTCATTTGATGGCCTTTTAACTACACCAGCCTTGTCAAGAGTTGAGAATTGTTGGCATGGACCGAGTTGGAGAAGTCAAAGAAGGAATGGACAAAAGGATTGGGATGTACAAGAAATTCCAGTCCCAGCCTTGAGGTGTTACACTGCAAATTTCATTTATAATCATGGAAGTAGTAAATAGATTATGTATATTTGCTAATGTTTAAATCCTGCCTTTCTAGAGTAATAAGGCATGGGGGATAATTATTTACATTTGAGTTTTAAGAAGTCTCAGAGACCATTAGCAGGAGAACTTAAAACTGAAAATCAGTTTACAGATGGGTTTAAGTCTGTATAACACCATTTATTTATGGTTGAGTATCTCGCATATGCCAATGTTGGTAATTCCAAGTCACACAATAATTTGAGTGATCTTGTGTCATGGCTCTTAAATATCAACTTGTGTGATGTTTCAGAATAAATAAATGATGAAATACAGCCTAATTAAACCAATACAGCTGCATGGTAACTTCTTTCCAAATATTCTTGGATGCTTTGAAGATTAAATCACACAATTTAAAGTGATGTTTTATATATAACTGTAGCCTGCTTTATTCTTTCATACTGACTGAAAGTAAAATATAGTGGCATGTGATTTTTTTTTTTTGTGTGTGGAAATTTACTGTATTGAGTATCAAAATGAACTTTTCCTATGATGCAGTTAATGTTTTGGCTTTAGGGTGAAATTTTGTTTGCTTTTTTAATCTGGTAGTTGCATCATCATTTTTTTTCTTGTTTTGTTGCTTTGTTGATCCAGGTTTTCCAGCAGTTTGGAGATATCCTGTTAGGACAATTAATTTAATAAGAAACATTGTGTAGATATGGAAATACTGGAAGTATATAAAAGCTGCTTTTAAAAATACATACAATGCCCAAATTTTTTCTGATCCTGTGTTTAAACATAATACAGTGCATGTGTGTTTCATGGTTTTACAAAGTACAGATCTTGGAAGGAGATGTAGGAGAAGAAGAGATGTCTGATTTATTCATGATGGTGGAACACTAAACCCAGAACGTGGAGTAAACTGCCAAATATTAAAGATTAAACTTGGTACATGCCATAAAAACCAAATTGCCAGTGCACAGACACTGTGTGTAACTGCACTGTGTGAGAGCTTTCACACGTGCTGGGACGGGCTCTGCTCGCTGCGAGGGGGAGTGGGAGGAGAGCACAGGGCAGGTTAAATGAACAAAGACTTCTTACAAACTGCAAATGTTCACCTTGTGCTCACGTGCCAGCAGTAAAAATCCACAATTTTTATGTTGAGATGAAAGAATCTGGCGTGGAAACTTCATTCAGGTTTTTTAAAGTTTGAGTGTGTTGTGAAAGCTGTAAAAACCCCTCAAACACACTGGTTTTCAAGAGAATAAGAGTTCTACGTTTTTATTTGCTTGTGCAGTCCATGTTACCAGAAGACCTGATCACTTTTAGCTTGAGAATGTGCTGCAGACAGGATTGATGTAGCATTTTATGATAAGGAATTGGCTCATCAGCTCTGCTGCTGTTCCCTGGTGCACAGGGAGTCAGGATTCAGAGATGTGCTGTGAGTGCTCTAACAAAAACATCATTTCTCTTGGCAGACCCCTTACCATGTGAACCTTCTCCTGGCTGGCTATGATGACCACGAGGGCCCTGCCCTGTACTACATGGATTACCTGGCAGCTCTGGCCAAGGCTCCTTTTGCAGCACATGGATATGGAGCATTCCTTACCCTCAGCATCCTTGACCGCTATTACAAGCCAGGTGAGTGGAGCCACTGGACAGGAAAATTCTCCTGCTTCAATTCAGGCCTTGAGTTTATTAACCAGTGAGATTGACATTTGCTGAGTCAGGTGGCATTGCTGTGGTGCAACAGATTGGAGCTTGACTTTTTCTTAGATAAATGGAGCTCAAAAGGTTGCCTTTGGTTTTGCTAGCATGGTAACAGAAAACTAGTCAACTCCTTAATTTTTTTTCCTGTTTGCAGCATAACAGACTGGGAGTAAAGGACATTTCAGTTATTCTAAAATATGATTAGACTTTCCTGGATAATTGGCAGCTGGTAGTCTGCTTTTAATAAATAACAGGTTGACAGCTCTATCTTCTTGCTGGTCTATTGGCTCTGACATGTACATTTTCCCAGAGTATCAATATTCAGAGGTCAGTCCCAGATGCTATTGCTCCATATCTTGGATTGGCTTCATGTGTGATAAATTAAAAACATTCAAATGAAAAGATATTCCTAGCAAGTTCATCTCCAGCACTCTGAAGTGGTGGTGATAAATCACAGAGTATGGAATGGTTTGGGTTGGAAGGAACCTTAAAGCTCATCTCATTTCACCTCCTGCCATGGGCAGTGACACCTTCCACTGTCCCAGGCTGCTCCAAGCCCTGTGCAGCCTGGCCATGGACACTGAGAAGTGATGGGGCAGCCACAGCTTCTGTGGGCAACAGAGAGGTTTTAGACTGATTCACAGTTCTGTGCACTTGGCAGCTGCTCATCATAACTCTTGCACAGGTTTGTACCTGTCTAAACTTTTAGTTTTAGCATCATAATCCAGTGCCAAGATACATGGCCCCATCCCCACTGTGCAGATATGGAAATGTGCAATACACAGAATATTGTTAATCTGACATCTTTGGCTTTAGCTACAAACTATTTGACTCCTGTGTGCAAAGCTGAGTTTAAGTTATTATCTCTGCTCTGAGATTAGAAATCCTTTCATCTACCTCCTTCAAAAAATGTAGCTATAAACTGATCATTTTCATTTAACTTGCCTGAGCAGTGGATGTCAGTCTGAAACAAAGCCTAGAAAGAAGTTTTAGACCCACCAACCCTGTTTGTTTTCTAGTCATGTCCCTCAACAATCTATTGTTCCATTTTCACCATTCCTTGTGGAACAGAGGAAAATAATGAACTTCATTGTCATGGCTTGTCACCCCTATAGAGTGCTGGATTTTATCCTGAAGTGTGAGAATAGCAGGAGCATCCCACACGTGCCTTGTCTTTTATTGAGCTCATACCCAGCAGGAACATCCACTAAACCCATCTCCACCTCCTGCCCTGGACTCGCAGCCGGCTGGGGCAGCTGGAGCTGATTTAGAGCTGCAATAAACTGCAGGAGAGGGAGGTGGCTGTGCTTCTCTGAGCCAGGCCCTGGCCATGGGAGGCAGAATTCCGTCATGCTTCCCATTCCCTGTAACAAATCGATTCTCAATGGCTTGTTGGGGCGTGAGCACTGTGGTGCAGGCCGTCCTCGGGACATCTGGAAAGTGTTTTCTGTGAGCTGGGAAGGAGAGGTTTTGGTGCTCAGCTGAAAAGTTGTTTAAATTTAATAAAAGTTTCTGTGGAGAGAGATGGCCTCTAATGAAATCAATCTGTGGATGTTTTCCCTTTCAGATATCACACGTGAGGAAGCTGTGGAGCTCTTAAAGAAATGTCTAGAGGAGGTGAGTTGCTGAACTCAGGCCCTGATGCTCCTGAGAAAGAAATGTTTGTTTGCATTCATTCGCTGATACTTTCCTGTTCCTCTTGTCGCATTTCTTGCTGCCTTTGCCAGAAGGGTAATAAAGGCACTGGCCAGATGTGGAACAGCTACTGAGGAAAAGGATTTACAGGCACTTGCATTGCCTTTGCACGGTTCACGTCCTCCAGAACGTAAACTTGAGCTTTTTGCGTGCTTAGCATAATATTGATCCAGACTTTTTCCTCTTATGTTTCTTCTGAATGCACTGCAGCATGCTTGTCACTTGTGTTACACTTAAGAACTCTTAGAAGCATATACTAATTCTTTTCTAACTTGTGAAGTGATACCTGAGGTAAAGCCTTGACCTTAAAGTTCATGACCAGTTTTAGTGTCAACATTAGACTCCAGACATTTCAGACACCAAGGCTTTTATTGTAGGAAAATAGTCTTTATCCTTGTCTTTAGGAGATTGATTTGAATGTAGATTTGAATCAAGAAGAAGTGCTCCAAAGCCCTCTCTAGTTTTCCTGTTTAAATGTCTTCCTTGTTAAGAGGCCTGGCTATTTTACATCTCTACCCAGGGTTTGTCTAATGGCACCATCTTACAACAAACTCCCACTAATTCACTCCTGAGCAGTGAAAAGACCCACTCTAGTTCCTAGTATTTCAGATCACTAGAACCAGGATGGAAATTGAAAATATACCCTTCTCTTTTATTTAAGCTTTGAGTGAATCTCATTTCTTCTTTTTGTCTTTGCTGAACAGCTCCAGAAACGCTTCATCCTCAACCTGACCTCCTTCAACGCCCGGTTCATTGACAAGGAGGGCATCCACGAAGTGGACAATATACCCCTTGCCAAAGTGGAGTCCTAACCCCAAGATCTTTCTTCAGCAATCTTCTTATTTTGTTCTCTTGGTTTTGTTTTTTTTTCTATTCATTTGAAGTACACGAGTAATGTCCTGCAGTGGGAGCTCAAATAAAGCCTGACATTTATATAGCCAGTTTTATCTTTTTATTCCACTGATCCTTCCTGAGAGGATTTGAGTAAATTGTTCCACAGTAAAAGGGAAACTTGATTTACAGTTCATGGGGGCACATTCAGGTTATTTATCTTTCCTCTTCTGAGATTTTACTGCTCTCCAAATTTCTTTGTGGGAAAACTGTGTTTTCTAGATGACATTGTGCTGTCATCCCTCTCATCACTAAAGCTCATCAAACCCCAGGCAAGTGGTCCATGCCAAGCATGCAGCATCTACATTATTTTTTCAAAGATGTTACCACTCTTTGTTGTATAAAATACTAATGAAGTTTTCAAAGACCTAATTTACTTTTGATAGAGTTTTTTTTTTTTCACTTGAATTTGATACAAAGGTTTCCAAGTAGAATGGATTTTGAAATGCACTTTTAGCTCACCTGGCAATGGTTCTGTTACTGGGAAAGAGCATTCTGCTGGCACAGTGGGTTCATAACTACATTAAATAGAATTTAAGTAGTATTTTAAATAGAAACTAATATATCAGTTGTGTGATGTTTCTTAATTGATGTGTCTGTACATTTAGAAGTACATGAAAGCAGTTCAGTGAGAAATTAAACTGCAGCACTCCTCATAAACCTTTGAATTACTCTCAGCTAGCTAGAGCTTTGTTTCCTTGAGAATAATCCCTGATGATCCTTCTAGGCTCAAGATGCTGCTTCCCTATAAAACCCCCATTCATGGAACAGCCTCAGATCATTATCATGTGGCTGATACTTGTGGTCTGCCCAGAAGTGATTTTTCTGAGAACAGTTTTTGGTGTGACTCCTTCCCTACTTGAATTGGCATTAAAATTGCTCTGGGTGCTTATTTTTATGTTTGAATAAGCTCATAAAAAGAATCTTGGGAGTAGGGTAGATGTGCAGACTGATAGTTGTGTGTTGTGGCACAACACCCAAGTTCTCAGGTGGACAAGGTGAGTGACAGACTTAACTGTTAATTTGTCTAAGCTTTTTGGTCTTACCTCAGTGGTCTGTTTGAGAAGCTTCGTTTCTTCCCCAAAAAAAAAGTTGTCAGTCTCAAAAGTATTCCTGTCTTCTGGAATGGATGAGAACTGGATGAGCCTGAGACTTGCTTAATGACACAGAAGAAATTTGCAGCTCCAGTGCCTTAACTCACCCTGTCTCTTACTTAAATCTAATTCTTCCCTAGAGTCCCATCAGGCTTTGTTGTTTAATTCTTCCCAGAATGAGTTTAATTACAGCTGGTTTTGCTGTAATGGCTGCAATGGCTTTTATTTAAGGCCAATGGCACAGAACTCTAAAACATTTTGCTAAAACTCACTTTATCTCTTGAAAACCTTTTAAACTTTCACACTCAGCAATCCCCAGCCTGATGATTTCCTCTTGGCAGGTCACATTTAACACGAGCAGAGTCGGAGCGTTGTCGTTCCGCCACTGAAATCTCACCCCTTCGTGTTGCATTAATGTACTTGCTTAGCTTAATGCAGCATCTCTAATTTATTTTCCCACTGATGTTGAATGTTTTTGCAGGTTTCTTGTCTCATTTCAAACTCATCACTGCAGAGGGGCTGAGCTGCTGTGATATTTTTGTCACTGCATATCAAAGCAGCGATGCCTCTTCATTGGAGGGATTCATTGTTCAGACACCAAACTGTGGTGTGGAGCTTTTGGATGATGTGAGCCTGGCAGAGAATCTGCCTGGAGTTTTTATTGGCACCTATTTGCATGCAGGTGATTAATAAACATAAAACAATTATTCTCTGGTTGGATCCAGGTTGCAGTGGAACATATGTTTTGCCCAAGGGCAGGGCCCAGGATCTGAATCCCCCAAGGAAAGGAAGATCCAAGGGGTTGCATCTGAAGCCAATGGAGCAGCAACCTTGAGGAATGAATAAATACAGCCCTTGATTCCAAACCAGGAACAAAAGAGCTGGCCCATGATGAGGTTGGACTGTAGCCTCTAACAAAGGAGATTTTTTTGAGGACTTTCCAAGAATTCATACTTTTTAAGGAAAAGTGTGATACTTTGCTATATAATTTACTTTTTAAAATGTGCTGATACTCAAATTCAGAAGCCAGTTTTCATTTTTGATGGTATTACATGGAATCTGCTTGAAAAACCAATATTTAAGTTAATGAAAGAGTAGAAAACTTACCTGCTTCACATTTAGCCCTAAAGCTTCTGAAAACCATATTTTGCCTGGAATCCAGGAATCCCTTTTCAAAAGAATTCACCTCTCCATTTGTATTTGTCATGACAGACCTCTTTCATAAGAAATCTCTGAAATAATTGAGCACTGCAAGAAAATACTGCTTTGTACTAATTTTTGTGGTTCATATTATGAGAAATGAATGTAGTAGTCAAGGTACCTTGTTCCTGGGGCACTGTGGCCACGGTGAGCTGCTCTGCCTTGCCTTGCCTGCTAATTCTGACCATATGTTTTACTCTCAAAGCCTCAGGGCCCAAAGAGTTAACAAGGCCCTTTTTCTCGTGTTAGGTTTCCTGTTAAAGGATGGTCTTTTCCTGGGGAGCAGATCATCACCAGCTCATCTCTCCAGAGCTTGGAGTGAGCTCCAAGATCAGTTTACAGATTCTCTGTGCCTTAGGCCACATTGGGTTGGGAGTGCTTTGCTGGAAGAGGAATGTGAGCGTAGGTGCAGCGCTCACGGGGCTTTTTCTTGGTGTTAATTACACCCCTCCATGGAAGAAAATCTGTGTTTTGGGATAGACCTCCCTGTGACCAGAAGCATTGGCCCAGAGGAGCCATCAGAGCTCAGCTGCCTTGTGGAATTGGTCTCACAGAAATTTGTAATGGTGCCAAGGCAGTTCTGCTGCCTAAAAGTGACTCTAGCACTCACAAGTCCTCCCTGAGTGAAGTGACAGCCAAGCAGGGACATCAATCAAAAGCTGAAATGCCTGGAAGGTGAAACTGTCTCCCATGCTGCTGTATTCACTTTTGTGGGGAGCTGCTGGTGAGGGGGAGCCCCCCAGGCTGATTCACCTTCCTTTCCCCAGGATTTCTTCAAGAAATCCACGGCCCTGTTGTGTTAAACCAAGAGATGCTCCAGCCCTGGGCAGGTGAACGGCCTCAGGCAGGGACTGGGTATCAGTGCAAACCTGAGTGTCCTCAGCAGAAATTAATGAGACACAATAATAATAATAATAATAATAATAATAATAATAATAATAATAATAATAATAATAACAACAATAATAATAACTAGAAATAAAGTGTCTGTGATCAATCCTACAGCCTATTCTCAGCAGTCCCTAAGTTAGGGGACTAATAATAATAATAATAATAATAATAATAATAATAACAACTACTAAAAATAAAGTGTCTGTGATCAATCCTACAGCCTATTCTCAGCAGTCCCTACGTTCATCTTCTGCTCATGGTGATCAGTCACTGGCAGAAGCTTTGTCACCAAATGGAGCTGTCACTTCCCAGAGTCAGGATGTGGGAGCAGAGGGGAGAGATCAGGCTGAGCTCTCCCAAGGATGCGTTTTCCTTTGCTCTTGTCTCTAGTTTTGACAGTAGGCTCCTCCAAGAGGCATTAGCCCATGCCAGGGCTGACATTAGGGATTATGCTCATAGGATTTGGTTGAGTCCATTTTCCCATCTGAAGCAGGGACAAATATGCCTTTTGTATTAAATAACTTGACATTTAAGGAATAAAAAAAACCTCTGCTTGCT
Source organism: Agelaius tricolor (assembly GCF_023055355.1). Taxonomy (NCBI): domain Eukaryota; kingdom Metazoa; phylum Chordata; class Aves; order Passeriformes; family Icteridae; genus Agelaius; species Agelaius tricolor. The sequence continues at coordinate 2,964,574 of NW_027269296.1, read as the reverse complement.
ACCTGTGAAGGACTATATTTATATATTTAAGGAAGGAAAATTATATATTTAATTATATATTATTATAGAATTAAATTATATTATATAATTAAATATATTATATAATTAAATTATACATTAAATTATATATTTAATAAGGAAAAATTCATTTATCCTACTTGTAAAAAGTTTATCCTTCAAGCCATTTTTAATTCTTTCAGGGTTTAACCTTACATAGAGTTTCCATGTGTTGTTATCAGTCATCAACAGTAATCTAATGCAGGAAATTTTCACTGATCAAGCTAAACAGACATCAGTTGTTTTAACAGATTAAAAAAAAAAAGCAAGCAAAATGTAAATGGTGGAATTAAAATATACAACTTGTCTATTTTCCATGCCCTTGACTATGTTGGTTTAGATCTGACTGGCTGAGGACTATGTTAAGAAATAAGTTAGTTGTCTTGAAAATGTAAAGTGACAGTTTAAGTGTTTTGTTTCTGTGCTAATGTGCAATTAGGTCGTTATCCAATAAGCTGATTCGTGTAGTTTAACTGGAGACAGCTGTGGAAGGCAGAGAAAACCCTTGGCTGTTGGGGCATGGGGAGAGGGTGTCTAAAAGGATCTGTTTCAGAACTGCCAGGATGGTATTTTCCCCTGTGTAATACTTTAAAATTAGCAAGATTTATGAAAAATTAAATTCTGCTGATCAGATCTATAGAGAGAAAATCAAAATGAATGCCAGCAAGTGAGGAATAATTTTTGATCTATAAATCAACTCTAAGACAGCCCTACAAGGTGGGGCCAAGCTAATCACCGAATCCTCTGAAGTGATTTCTTGGTTGGGTGTGTTTTGATTTGGTTAAATTACCTTTTCCTTAGTAGAGGTTTCCTTGATGTTGTTAAATATTTCTCGTGTTTATGCACAAACATAAAAAATTGTGGATCTCCTCGAGTTAATTTCCATCAGACAAAGGAAACTCTGGGGGTTTTTGTGTCAGTATTTTGGGGATTATTGACAATATCCTGCTGCTGTACCACCAAAACACCCATGGGCCTCAGTGGTGCTTGATCTCCTCCTGCCAAAAGTTGCACTGGGAATGTGGCTGATGCCATTCCTGCTCCCAGGGATTTTGGTTTGTAGGGAACACCTGTGTGCCTCCCCAGCTCTGGATTCAGCAGAGGGCAGTGATCTTGCACGCTGCTGCCTTCTCCCAAACTGGTTTTTCCTCTTCCTGCCTTGCAGATCAGCTGGTGGTCACAGAACCCATGGAGAGGGGACCAGAGCCTTGTCCAGCAGTGGCAGGTGGGATGTACAGGGTTGTTTCCTCCTTTAAGACACTTATTTTATTTTTCAACAATTTTATTTTTCCCAAGTGTTGGGCAGTTGTGCCATGAAACAGGAAATTATCCATATTTCCACAAAGGAAGATAGCCAGTGACTCACCAAAAACCCAAAAAGAACAGCTGGAACCCATCCTGTCCTAGTTAATCCAAGCACTGACAAGCAGGGATGTGAAGTTAAGGTAAATATTCAGGGTTTTTAGGTTATTACAATTCTCCCTTGCAGAGCTGCTCTGGACATTCACTGCTGTGTGCTCACAGTGAGGATGCTCACAGGATTTTATCAGCAGCTGTGCCAGGGAGGGAAAAGCTCCTCCACCACATGGGACTGTTTTCAAAGGACTTTCTGTGATCCCACAGCAAAATTTGCTGAAGAAAAAAAATCAGGAAAAGTCTGCAAAGGCTGGTTTGGAATGTGGGATATCACAAGCCATTCATTTGCTCCCTCCCAACAAGCCTGCAGTGTGCTCAGGCTGTGGCTCAAGGGTGGCATTATGGGCCTGGCTGGAGCAGAAAATGCATTTGTCTGTGTAATTAAAATGTCCCCAGTTGGATTATATGGGAATCAGAAACTTTCAAGTACATAGCCAGACTCTGACATGGGAATTAGGAAAACATTTCCAAAGCTGTCAGCTCGTTTGGTGGTTTTCCCTTTTTTTGGACAGCAGTTCCTTGTATCTTTGAAACTTTTCTTACTGGGCAAGGCTGAGTTTGGGATATGAAAGGATTTCCAGGGTTTACTTATTCCTTATTTTCTCTGATTTAAAATGATACAGTTCAAACCTGGTTTTCTTCTTCTTTTTAAGCTCACATAGTTCTTAGTGAGCACCTTAAAGAAGAAAATAATTAAAACAGGGGTTTGATTTAATTTGTCTTGCAACGTCCACTCCATACACTTGAGGAATCTGCCCAGAGCATCACTCTGGGGGCTTTGCTTGGGCACATCTGATATTCCAAGATTTTTGGGTTGGTTTTTGCCTCAGGATTGATGGCCTGTGCTGTCCAGGGCAAGGCTGCTTGTGTGAGCTCCATGTTCACATAAGGCAGGAAAGGATTTGAGGTTGACCCCTCCTGATGTGTTTAGGAGCTGTGAAGCCACAGAGTTACAGTTTTGGTTTTAGTTTCCATGTTGGCTCCAAGATTTATAGGGTACTAAAGCAAAAGGTTCTTTATGTTCAAAAGCTGTGAAAAAGCTTATTAACACATGGAATTAATAGAAAACATTTTTGCCCCAAGCTGGGCTGAACGGAGCTGTTTTTCCTCACAGGATTTGCTGGATTACTCCTTGGCTCAGCAGGTTCAAAGGCATTGACAACTTTTTTTAGGAATACTTTAAAACAACAACGTTCCTTAATTTTTTTAGCCTTCTATTTAAGTTTTCTGCTTTACCAAGTAAGACCTTTGTATTCTCCAAAGAATATTTTGAAAGGTGCTCCATAGGGTTTTCCCATCTCTTGGGCCTTCCTCACTTTCCTGAGGAGAGCTGAATGCTTCAGTTTGTCTGAAACCTTCCCTTTTCCCCATCCTGGGATGGGCTGTGGATGCCCTGTGCCTGTTTTGGCTCTGGAGAACTTTGGAGAAGTTTTCTTTGGAGAAGTTTTGTGCCAAACCCCATCTTCCTCACAAAGAGAACCTGGACAGGGCCAAGCCTGGGCTGTCTGTGCTACAGGACTGGTCTCATCTCTCATGGTGATTACTGTGTGCTCCTGGAGGATCCCTGTGATGACCAAATTAGCAGGAAACTCCAAAAGCCATAATCTGTAATATATAATATATAATGTGCTGCTGCCATATGACAGGGCTGGGAGAGGAAATGAAATGAAAATGGGTCAGGAGTGGGAGGCCTGGGCTGAAATAATTCCCTGTGGTGCCAGGGTCCATTTAAGAGGCAAAACAGCAGCACATTACCAAGAGGGTGTAGGAAAGGTTGTTTTTATGGTCCAAACTGAGCAAACTGGCCTTTCCACCAGCCTCCTCCTCCTCAGCAGTGCCTGCATCCTGTGTCCTGCCTCCCTGCTGGAAAGCTTTTGCAGCGAGTGGAGTAGAACAGAGATGCTTAAAGGTGACAGGCTTTTATCATTAGAAATGTCATTATAAACATGCAGATTATATCTTTGAAACAGACTGTTGAAATGAATTTTGGGTTTTGTTTTTGTTTTTGTTTTTTTTTTGTAGTTGTGGTGCAATTATAAGTTGATTTATCTGTGTTTGAATCCCAACCATTTCCTAAACTCCCCAGGTCCCTTCAGCTCTTTATGTCACATCTGTTTTCAGTGAGGTGCAGGTAACTGTTTCCTTTGTAAACTTATCTGCTGAAATAGAAATTTGCAGGGAAGATGTTTCAGCACGGGGTCTTATACAATGAGGATTTGATGTTTGATGGCACAACAAGGTACTGTGGGAACATAAATGTAACACTCCTGAAACAGAGGCAGACATTTGGATTGGATAAAATGTTTTCATAGGAAATGCTCCTTTTTTTTTGAAAGTATTTGCTGCATGCTGAGGAAAAAAATATCTCAGGAAAAGCAACATCCCTGGAAGATCCAATCTGCACAGGAATCTGGTCGGAATTCCACGTGGCTGGCAATGAGGTCTTCAACACATGGTGAAACTCTCAGAACTCCTGAATAAAGGATCTTGGCATTTCAGGCACTGATGTTCTGAGTCCCATCCAGTAAAAGAATCCATGGATCCACTTTGATCAGGCCCGTGACAGAGGAAAATTTGGATGGGAAGACTTTGAGTGTCCAGCGAGAAGAATGTGATTTACTCATAGCATGTGTTTAATGATAAAGAAATCCAAGATGCCACTGCAGAATTAGCTGAAACTTCTCTGCTCTGTGAGATAATAAATAGAATCACAGAGAACATGTGGAATTTTGGGCCGGAGCAGAATGATGGACCAGCTTTTTTTTTGTTGAGTGCAAGTTGTTCAGTTGCTGCCTCTTGGGGATTTTTTAGTGAATTTAATGCTCTAAACAGTGGAAAAACTCAAGAAGGATTTAAGGCACTTCTGCACAGCAGAGCCATTGTCAGGTGGGAAGCTGGAGCATCCAGGCACACCTTGAGGTGATGCAGAACTTCTTGGCTTGGAGCAATAAATTGATTTTTCTCTGAACCCATTTCACACCCCAAAAAAAGCTGAGTTGTCTCCATTTAACATTTTCTTTGGTTGTAACCTTTGCTACTAGAACAAAGCTATCCTGATGAGAAATCCTTCTGGATCTCAGGGATTTTAGCCTTTTCTGTGCTGAAAATAATGAAGTTAGAAGCATCTGAATGTGTCTGGATAAAAACATACAAAGGAGCCATCCAGAACTTCACTGCCATGATTTTTCCTGCCTTGGAAAAGTTCTGGGATGCTTCATCACCACAATCATGGGGACAAAGCCTGGGTGGATGTTCAATGTCTGGAATTATTATTGCTATTTATGGTATCCTATGGAAACGCTCAGGTGGCCACAGTGGGAATTATTTTCCATACAAAGGAGATGAGGTGGGATGACCAAAGTGATAACTTGTGTCTCAGCATTGCCACATTCTGGGTGATGGCTGGGTCAGACTCTCTGTGCCAGCTCTGTTTGGGTAATGAAGTCTCCACATCCTGCACCTGGACAGGGAGAGCAAGGTCCACACCAATAATCTCAGGAGCATCATGTCACCCTCACAAATCACATTTATTTCACTGCCTGGTTTGAAAACATTTCCAGTGTTGGTGTTTGATTCCAGGGTTGGTGTTTTGGTCTACATCAATAATCTCAGGAGCATCATGTCACCCTCACAAATCACATTTATTTCACTGCCTGGTTTGAAAACATTTCCAGTGTTGGTGTTTTGATTCAGTTGCACCACCAGGAAAAGCTTCCCTTGCTCACAGGCTGTGTGGCTCCTGGATTCTGCATGTAAAGCTGGGAATTTAATGGACTCTCCTATAGGAAGGAATGCATTAACTACAGGTCAGCAAACTCTGGTTATTGGGTTGTTTCACACCAAGAGCTGTTATTACCCTGTTCCTTTTAAGGTGCCTGTTTAAAGGTAATTATTTAGTCTGTCCAAAGCTGTGTGGAATTCCAGCACAGCCTCTGCTCCCTGGTGTTAATGATGCAGCTCAGTCACAGCTCCAAGTTCCCCTTGGTTTGCCCTTGGGACAGCTGACTCTTAGGGATTGAAGAGTTTCTCTCTTTTTCTTTTTCACTTGTCAAGGATTGGTATGTGGTTTTGGATTTGTCATTCATTCAAAATTAATTCAAAAAAGATTTTTTTTTTTGTTTCATTCTCCTTTAGAATTGAAATTCCAGCGTGTTCTGTAACAAGCGTAGAAACCCCGAGCCTGGATCTATTTTTACTCATTGACACAATCCTATGTATTTTCCCACTATGAGATTTGTAATCAGTGTGGGAATTTATACTGGGCTTGAGCCTGGAATTGTGTAAAATGCTTTTTTTTCTCTTAGGATGGAAAAGGAGAGGACATGTCAGGGGATGGCCTTGTTTGACAGTGAGCTGGGAGGGGACCCCAGTACAGACAAGAATTGGCCTTGTGTGACCCCTGACCCTTCTGAAGTGTCTCTGTGGGCCTGCAGGAGTGAGGGTGTCCAAAATTTTGGGGAGTCTTGATGCTTTTAGAAAGTTGCTCCTATGTGACTTGTCCATTACTCATCTTGAGCACCTGGGGTGGAATCAACAAGTGAATCCCAATCATGCAACTTCCTCCCACTCACAGGTCATTGGAGGTGTCCTGGCCTTTCAGGCACCAGACTGTTCTTCATCAAACATTCCAAAGACTTGCAGGTACCCAAAAAGGAAAATGAGGAGGGAGGGATTTTCCACCCCACGGATGTGGTGTGTAATTACTGGAGGCAGATCCTGATTCTCTGTCTGCGTTGCTCATCCGTGCTGTGTCTAAGAATTCCTTGATATTCAAAGTGCCCCAGCCAAGCCAGGTTTGCATAATGTGATTAAATTAGGAAATGATATTTCATGCCTGGATATTACAGTGTGCACACACACACACACACACTTTCATCCTGTGTTGGAGCGTCGCTTGCTCTGCTCTGATACCGTGCACCAGAGGATGTCTGCAAATGGAATTATTTCAGCGTAGTTATCCTAAATAACCCCATGTAGGGAAACCTGTATTGTAGCACAAAAGCACCTTACTCTCCTTTATCATAATCCATTTAAATGTGGATTATGCTGATGCAGAACAGGGCACTCCTACTTTGGAATAATTTTAAATAGGAATAGTTTTTGTGCTTTTGGCTCACGCCCTGCATTATCCAAACTGGCTTTGAAGTGTAAACAAGCCTCTGATGTGTCTGTAATATTTCCATTCTGCTCCCTGACTCCTCCTTGTTTCTTGGCTCTTCCTTTGGGAAGGTCCAGAGCAAAACCAGACCTGCAGAGCCCGTCATTTAGGTCTTTGCTTTCACAAACCTCATACCAAGGGACGTTTCCAATCCAATTCCCAATTTAAATGCCTTCCTAAGCTTTGAAGGGAATATTTAGATGCAAGTTTCTGACGCTGAGCCATCCCCACAGATTATATTAGGACATTAAATGTTTCCTTTCACACTTTCCTGAGATGGAGGTTTGTGTTTCAAACCTCCTGTGGTCTCTTTTGGGGCTGTTTGGGGTTTTCCCTCTATTACCATCAGCCTGTTCTGCACCTCCAGAGAAACCTGTGGGGTGCAGCTCTGAGAAGGGCCCAATGCAGGGAGTGCTGCCAGAGCTCATCCCTGCAGCTGCTCCTCTGTGAGGAGCAATGATGTGTAGGGAAGGCAGCAAGGAGGCTCCCTAAAATCACCCTCTTCTGTTGTGTCAAAAGCCATTTTTACACCTGTTCCTGTGAAAAGTCACAGCTTCTTACCTGAGGCACGTAAAATTTACTTAAATCTGCTTCCTGACCACTTCATGGGTGTCCTGCCTCTTGGTTTGGTGTCATCTTTCCCTGTTTGTGTTCTTTTATCCCATAATTTTCCACACCTCTGTCACATTCTGCTCATGTTCTTCCTCCTGCAGCTTGGTCCTGCCTCGTGTGGGAGTTGCTCCCACCTGAGTTCCTCATGGATTTACCCACTGGAATTTACCAGATCTGTAAGTGCCATCCAGGACAGAGCAGTTCAGGGCTAGCACACATCATCTGGCTTTTGCTTTGTTAATCCTTTTTCTGACCATTCCCATTGTGTTTATTTCTAAGCTCTGGGAGCTGGCGCAGAGTCCTGCTGGTGGTGACGCCACGAACAAAACCAATTTGGAGCTTCATTGCCTGGAGATCAGTGGGGCTGTTTTATCTCCTGCTTTATCACTGATACCATGAGGTCCTTCTGCAGCTCCTCACAGACAGGTTTAGATTTGACTACCCTGAGTAGTTCTGAAACATCAGCAAACTCATTCATCTCCACTGGCGCCAGGGCTGGGGACACCGGGCAGGAACAGCAGCTCCTGTCACCCCCAAGCTCTCTTTGTGGCAGCACTCAACCCCCAGCCATGAAACTGGGGAATTCTTTCTTCAATCTATGCAATTTTATATAATTTCCATCTAATAAAATATATAATCCATTTTATATACAGAGGCAAAGGATCTTTTCTCACAAAGACGATGGAGGTGCTTTCTTCAAATAAAAAGAGGTTTATTAAGAGAATGAGAATGACATTGTAGTGTGGGTGTTGTACATCTATTGCAGCATTAAGAGAAACAACAGCAAGTACAAAATCCTGCAGAACTTCTAGAGTCATCATCATCACAGCCTAGCTTGTCCATGCTACGGTTTGGTGGATCCAAAACTTCATTCCCATTTCTAATGGCAGAAAATCCAAAGATTTTCATCTTTCAAAAGAAAAAAAACCCAACTCAAAACAAACAAACAATCAAACAAAAAAAGGCAAAACAAAAAAAAAACCCCAACTCAATTTGATATAAATAACTTGCACTGGACATTTTAAAACTTTCAGATTTTAATTACACATAAATAAATATATACAGATTTAGAAGAGTTCCGTTTGGCCTGGTTCAAGTTCTGCTCCTTGTGCTTTATTTATTATTATTATTATTATTATTATTATTATTATTACTACTAAATTTAGACACTTGTGTGCTGTTATCTGTGGGTTGTGGAGTTTTGTTTAGTCCTGGGTTTAACTTCACCTGCCTTATCCCCAGCCAGGAGGGCAGCAGTCAGGGGCACTCCCCTCGGTCCTGCCCTGGGACCCATTGGCTGCGTGGTTGTTCCTCCCTCGTGCCGTGACCTTGGGGCTCCTCAGCCCACAGGAAAATCCACAGTGAGTCTCAGTCTGAAGCTGTAAACAAAGCCTGGACCTGCTTTAAATCCACAGCAGTTCTGCCAGCGGTTTTCCTTGGCCTGGTGTCGGGGCTGGGCTCTGGGTGGGGAAATGGGAAGGTTTCCTGTGTGTTTGCCTCAAAACCAGCAGATAAATCCAGGTAGAGCCAGGGCTCCATCCCCCTGCCCTCGGCTGCTCCTGCTCTGGGTCTTGCACTGATGAGGCTTTTGCTCTTTCCTCTCAGTCTTTTCACTTGGAACAAATTCCAGGATTTCACTATGGGTTTTTTATTTTTTAAAAAGCAAAATAAAATCAAATTGCACATGACTTGTCTTCCTGCATCCACGTTACAAAAAAAAAAAAAAAAAAAAAGGCAAAACCCCAAAGCCATCAGCCTGGCTTCTCTCAACCTCACTACGTTCATTAGCACTGCTTTCTTCTTAAATTCTTTAAATCTTCTTTTTTTCCCTGTCTTTTCTTTGTTTGCTTTATGACGTCCAAACTCGGCAGTTCAGAAAACAGTGCTCTGGGTCACCTTTCTTCTCCCTGGAGCCACCTCTGGTGCCCGGGGGAGGCTCCCCGGGGGGAGGCAGCGCTGTTAATTTTGTTATTTCCGATGCTTCGCCTCTTTGTCTGACGCTTTGGAGTCCCCGGCCGTGTGCCCGTTGCCCGTGCTGTTCATGAATATTTTATCCAGCCCCTTCAGGGACTCCACCAGGTAGTTCTGGAAGGCGGTGAGGGCAGCACAGATGGCCGGGCCCCCGAAGCCGTGGGTGATGAGGCTGAAATGGGTCAAACAGCTCTGCACGCCGGGCTCCAGGATCAGCGAGGGGCGGCTGTTCCCCAGCGGAGAGCGATCCTGGGCTATCAGGTCTGCAAACTCCTTGCAAATTTGCCTGAAAGAGAGAGGTTTGGTCACTATAAAGCATGTGGAGAGCTGCAGGAGACACAGTCATGGAATGATAGAACAGTTTGGGTTGGAAGGGACCTGAAAGATCATCCAGTTCCAAACCCCCTGGCATGGACACCAGGCTGCTCAGAGCCTCATCCAACCTAGCATTAAATGCTTTCAGGTGTGGGGCATCCACACCTCCTCTGGGTGTATTTTGGGGTTCTTTTCCTGCTCTCTGCCTCAACAACCACCTCCCCATGATGAGTTTTTGGCTCCAGCCTGGGGAAAGCCCCTGAGTGCAGAACTGGAGCCAGAGCTTTGAAAGGGCACATGCGGCAGTACCAAAATGCTCTCCAGGGCTGGGTTACCCTCTCCCATGCAAGAACAAACCCTCAAATCCGTGCAGGCTGTCCCCTTTCTGGACACCTTCCTTCCCCACAGAAGAGCAAAGTTTGGGGGCTAATGCTGAGCCCATCTCTTCCCCACAGAAGAGCAAAGTTTGGGGGCAAATTCTGCCCTTCCAGGCTGCAGATCCCCAGTGCCCCAGTGGCCCCCTGCCCTCTGTACTCACTTGGTGGCCAGCAGCATGTTTTTCCTGGTGTGCAGCTCCGTGGGGTCGGAGTGCTGCCGGCACAGGTACTCTGCTGCTGCCTTGGCCGGGAACTCGGTTTCGCAGACGTAGCCGAAATCCCGAGCCAGGTGAATGGCTTCACCTGAGAGCAGGACAGAGGGACATCAGCACTGTGCCAGCACCAGCGGGACAGGGAACTGGGAACTGGAAACTGGGAGCTGGGAACTCCTGTAGAGCTTCAGAACTGTTGGGGCTCAGTTCTGGTGAGACCGGGGCCCTTCCCTGTCTCAGTGGCCACCCAAGAGCTCTCCCCACCTTCACCTCTTGCTGCAGAAACACCACTGAGTTTCTCATTCTCATCTGTAAATGAGTCTGTGTGGGCCAGATGAGACAGTGCCAGCACTAAACAGCAGCTGGGTCCTTCCTTTACTACGTTTTATAAGAGCATCAAGACAGTGCTGGCCCTGGAGCAGGCTGAGGAGTGACTCTGGGCATCTGCTGCAAAAGGAAGAATAGCAGAGGTATTTCTTACTTGGGAACATCCCCTGCTGCATCTTTCCCTGCTTCATCCCAAGTTTCCTGCTTGGCCTCTCCAAATTGAGAAGAGATTGAAAGAGAAACTGGAGGGTCACAGCGTGACCTCAGCCCTGGGACTGCTGGACAAGGCAGGGCAGGAGGAAGGGGCAGGAGGAAGGGGCAGGAGGAAGGGGCAGGGGGAAGGGGCAGGGGGAAGGAGCAGGAAGAAGGGGCAGGAGGAAGGAGCAGGAGGAAGGAGCAGGAGGAAGGGGCAGGGGGAAGGAGCAGGAGGAAGGAGCAGGAGGAAGGGGCAGGGGGAAGGGGCAGGAGGAAGGAGCAGGAGGAAGGAGCAGGAGGAAGGGGCAGGAGGAAGGAGCAGGAGGAAGGGGCAGGAGGAAGGGGCAGGAGGAAGGGGCAGGAGGAAGGGACAGGGGGAAGGAGCAGGAGGAAGGGGCAGGGGGAAGGAGCAGGAGGAAGGGGCAGGGGGAAGGAGCAGGAGGAAGGGGCAGGGGGAAGGGGCAGGAGGAAGGGACAGGGGGAAGGAGCAGGAGGAAGGGGCAGGGGGAAGGAGCAGGAGGAAGGGGCAGGAGGAAGGGGCAGGGGGAAGGGGCAGGAGGAAGGGGCAGGGGGAAGGGGGTTACATCCCCCACAGGGCCCTCGGGCTGGACGTGCAGGCAGCGTATCCATCACCCCCTGGAAATGCCCACCCATTGATGGGATTGATCCATCTCCAGGCGTCCCGTGGAAATAATCAGAGCTGATGGCCATTGATCATGCCCAACACCCGAAATCCCGGTCGGGCAGGCAGAGCTAATTTGCCTTGCCCCCCTGCTGCTCACACGTATTAGGCCATCCATCCTAAAGCATTAACCCAGATCCCATCCCAGCCTGCCCAGCTCCCCGAGCTCAGTCTATGGAGCCCTGTTACAGGGAAGTGTCTCTGCTTTCCACACAACAACAGTACTTTCCACTTCATTTCCTCCTCCAGAGAAAGAGCAAATAAGGTAAACCCAAAGACTGCAGAATTGCAGTTATTTCTGTGTTTAAAAAAAAAGAGTCAGGAAGGAATAACTGCTAAAAAACTGATACTGGGATAATAAAAGAGAGCTGAGTGACCTCATGTCAGAGCCAGGGCTGGAGCCAGGATTTATTTCTTTCATGAGTGTGTGAGTGGCTGCACATTTTAATGTTTTTTAGAGGCAGTTTGGATGCTGGATTAGAGGGGTGCCAGGGGGAACAGGACACTTTGGTTTTAGTGTTAAAGACACATTGAGCCAGATCTTGAGGAGGAGAGGCTGCAGGAGAGTGCACAGAGGGCCATGGAGGGCAGGAGGGCAGCAAGAGCCTGGCTGAGGGCAAACCTCCTCCCAAGAGCTTAGGGGTGTTTCTGGAGTGGAAATAGAGCCCTGCGGCTCCCTTGGGTCCAGGCTGGAGGTGCTGTCACAGAGCACTTGCCCAAGAGAGGTCGAGTGCTTGGTGTACGGGGTGAGGACTCCCAAGGGAGCTGTTTCTACCTGGTGCTCCCTGAGTTCTCCAGGAACATCCTCCCCATCTCTATGAATGGCTGTGGGTCAGTGTAAGAAAAAAATATTTCATTAGCACTCAAAACCCCATCCATTGCCTCTTTTAAATAATTAGACTTCAGGAAGGCAGAGGGGAGAAAACAAATTAAACCAAGACGGCAAATGTTCAGGAAAGAGCGTGTTTGGAGCGGAGGGGGACAAACCAGTTTGTGTGTGCTGGGTGGTGGCAGTGCAGCAGCAGCTTCCTCTGGGTGAAGCATCCCCTGGTTCCATCATGCTTACAAGCAGGAGGAAATTATATCCATCAAACACACTCCTATTTACTGTGAGCTGGGAAGCAGGAACCCAAACATCAGCAGCCACTTGAAATCAAACTGTACATTTCTTCCTTCCTTTCTTTCCTTCATTCTTTTCTTTCTTTTCTTTTCATGGAAATCAGCCTTTCATTCAGCACAACCAACTGCCCTGGGTAACAACCTCCGCCTAATGAAGCGGGTCATTTAATTTGCTGGCGACAATGGAGATGATTTTCTATTCAGGATCCGAAGGCAGCTGCCCGCACCGAGCTGAGCAGGGACACAATGGATTCCTGAGCTCAGAGGGAGGCAGAGCTGTCATTCCATTTGTTTGCATCCCCGTGTGTGCTTTTCTCCCAGGATGCAGAGGCAGCATCATCATTTCCATGGTGGAGAGAAGTAGGAGGGGAGGAAGTGACCGAGTTAGGCAGGGGCACCTCACATGTCTGGGCAGGGCTCTGCCTGCCAGGGCAGCACCTTTTCCATAGCTCTGAGGGTGGCTGCTCCACACCTGAGCTCCACCTGCAAAACCTCAGAGCAGTTTGACACCTCCTTGGTGTCTCACTCATTTCCTGGAGCAGGGAAGGACTTGGATGTGGGCATTTCCTTCTTTTACAGGTGACATCACCCAGACCTGAGCTTGGGATGCTGCCCAAGGGTAGCGTGGTTGGAAGCACCTGAGCTGTGCCTTAGGTGGGCACACGGGGCTGCAGAGCGGCTGGGAAATTCTTGGCAGCTTTATTCAGGCTTTTTTTGTGTTTGGTCTCTGTGAGCCAACTATTAAACATAGCTCAAAGAAATGAGGGATGCCCTGAGCTCCAGCCAGGAGGATGCTCACAGTCCTGCTTGGCATCCATGAGGAGCCCTTTTCCATGGGCCACACCTGATCCAACAGAAATGGCTGAGTTTTGGAAAACAGACATGGAAACATAGACTAGAATGGTTTGGCTTGGAAGAGACCTTAAAGATCATGCAGTTCCAACCTCCTACCACAGGCAGGGCAAATGTGCTTGGACATTTTCTGGGACATTTCCTGGTTTCATTTGTGTTCTGCCCACTGCCTTCCCAAGAGTCTGCCCATTTAACAGGACACATTCATGAATCAGTGTGGAGGCTTACACAGGGACATTGCCGTGCTCATTCAGTGGTGACCACTCCATATTTTAAGAGTTCTGGTTTATGGGAAGCTGGAAATTAAGGGGATACAAGTTTTGGCACTCCACCCTCCACAGGAGCAGGGAGGGACCCTTACCTTCCACGAGGGATGTGAGCAGGGTGACGTTGGCAGCTTTGCGCCTTCCTGCAGGTAGATTTAGTCCAATTTTCTCTAATCTTTCCCTTAAACACCGACCTCCATTTTTTGATTTGGCTCTGAGACGAGAAAACAAAGAGGGAAAATAAATTTCCACGTAATTCATATTAAAACAACCATAATCCTAGTTTAAGCTTTGAGGTTTGCGAGGACAGAAGAGAAAGCAGTAAAAATACTATTCCTTGATGTACCACACCCCAGAATTTCTCATCTCTTTATCTGAGGCAAGAGCTGGAACACAGATCCTGGGGCTCTTGGGGCAGCTTACCTGCGGAGGACCCCGCCGAGGAGAGAGGCGTTGAGACACTCGGGGGGTGAGAGCCTCCTCTGCACCTCCCCGACCGTCACCTTGTACTTGGAGGTGGAGCTGAGGAGAGACAGGCGGCCGGGCACGGAGCAGAAAACCTCGTTGGGATTGGTGACCCCTCCAATCAGGCCGTCCTTGTTCATGGACAGCGTGGAGATGGTGGTGCCGTTGGCCTTCGAGGGGATGGGCACTGGAGACAAGGGAGAGGGAGAGAAGAGGAGACCATGGCTGAGAGACCCAGGCTCTCCAGGCAGCTCTCCAGCACCTCCCAGGCAGCAGCACTGCTGCTGGGATGTCTCGTTAGTTCCTTATTTTCCTCAGTGAGAGAAGCGAGGTGGGGTGATGAAAATAAACTAAATAAAGGTTGAAGGAAAGGAAGAAGCCTGGACGCTGCCCTCGCCTGCATTCCCACAGCTCCCAGCCCATCTGTAATTAAAGCCAAGGTTTGGGCTGGTCTCCTGAGGATTGTCCATGGTGTGGATGGCTGGAGCTGTGGCCAGCTGCCCTCCCTGTCCCCTCTGGGTGCTCCATGGGGTGGGTGGGCAGGCAAAACGTGGCTGGTCCCGCTGGCCAGGATGCGAATCCTCTGCAGGGATTGCAGCTGCAGCCCAGCTCTGTGCCAGCACACACTGCATCCCAGCAGGCAGGATCAACCTCCTCCATTCCCTGCCCCAAACCCAGGAGCTGCTGGGCTGGCCCAGAGCTCTGCTTTCATTGTGTGCCCACGGGAACCAGGGGAAAGAGTTCCTTTGCCTTCAGCTCTGGGATTAACCCCACAAATAGCCACAGCCCTAAACTTTCATCATCCCTGGCTTAAAGGAAGCTTGACAAGATCAAACCCAATTAATCCAGCACAAACTTCCCTTTGCTTAATGGGCAAAAGTCAATTAACACAAGGTTAGGCAGGCACTGGTAACTGCAGCATCTTGTTGGGCCTATGGCATGACACCGGGGCAAAGGGGCTCAGTTTTCCCATTTGTCATTCCAAAAGAAACATTCCTAGATGCAATAAAGGTTTGTAAGTTAAAACTGTGGGTGAAACTTGTGCCAAATCTCTTTGGTTTTTATGCTCTGAAACTAATAACCAATTTAACTCAGGGGGAAAAACAAGCAGGTTTTGAAAGAATCCAAAGATCATTTCAGCCCTGGCATTCTTTGTGCTTCCTCAGGAATGACTGTTCCACAGTCAGATGGTCCCTGCAAGTAATGCAGCAGTGACTGCCGTGGTTTATAAAGGAAATACATATGGCCAAAATGAAACAGCAGCCCCAGGATTAAGCAGGGAGGGTTCATGGACTGGACCTATGAGGGGGCGCTTACAATCGGCACATTGAAAATCCAGCTCAACGACTCTCTAGCATGGCAATAAAAATCAGCACATGCTACATAAAAATGACTCATGTTTTAAGACTAAGGGATGAATGGAAAGGAGCTGAAGGACACGGAGTTTCCTCCCAGCACAAAACTTGCACAAAGTCAGGGAGCCAAGGGTGAGATGCACCAGTGCCCTGCTGGAGTTGGCAGCTGTGGTCAGTGTTTGCCATGACTGAGGCTGGTCTAGGGCAGAACAAACACAGGAACTTCCCCTGAGACGTAGGAAACCAGAACTATTTCCAGGAAGGAGCAACTTCAAAGCTTTCTTCCGCAGTCCCAGAACAGGTTAGGTTAGTCTCGAGGGGATCCCTTAAAATCAAAAGTCAGAGCGTGGTTTGCAAATACCCGTGCAGTGCTGCTGAGCTGTGAGGCCCTGCGGGGTCTCATTGATGGGGTTCTGCTGAAGAAGGGGCCACCCCCAAACCAGACTCCCCTGGGGAGCAGGTGTTGCTTGTAGCATGGTGTGAAGAGCTGCATGTAACTGATCCACTCTGTAACCTGGATTATATTTGGGTACATCCGTGCATGCCTGTGATCATGCCATGGCTGCACTCAAGCTGCATGCATGGCCAGGGATCTGCACACACCCGAGGGACAGCAGAGCCATGCAGGGAGAGGGAGAGGGCTCGTGCCTCACCACACATCCATGGGACACAGCATCTGGGGAGGAGGCAAACCCAGCTGGCACCAGGGTGACTTAACACCAGAGCCAGGGTGGGATACAGCTCTGCGCTTGCCAGGCACCCCACAGGCAGTGACAGAGAGGCACAGGTGATGTTGATGTGCAGCATGGAGACACAACACTCGGGAAACACGCACTGGAGCTTTTAGGAATGATGCTACTGTCAGAAACAAAGCCCTGGAAAGCTGTGCCCTGGAGCTGTGAAGGGTAAAGCCCAGCACAGCTGGATCAGCCCAGCTCTGTGCCACAAGCAAGCCAGGCAGGCACCAGCACTGAGCGTGGATTTTGGCATTGCTCTTCTGCCTCGAAGCCTCAGCCAAGGCCACAGCCCTCTGATCTGGGCACGTGCAGGTGTGGGACAGGGTGGCTGTGTCACGTAGAGCTTGTGCCCTCACAGGGGATGTGAGAGAGGCACGGAGCAGGCAGCAGTGCTGGGAGCTGAGCCGGGCCCCGGAGTCCTGCAGCAGTGCTTCATCCATTAGACAGCATTGCCTCGATACAACAAGAATAAACAAAGCCACATTCGCCATTAATCACGAATTATTGTTATTGAGCCTCACCTGCTGCTGTTTGCCTGGTCTGATCTGCAGCTTGTTTGCCCATAAACATGCTGCAGGAGGGAGACAAGCTACCATTAAAGCCTGACAGCTTTGTTTCCTTGGCTTTTGGGGAACCAAAATTGTCTCTTGTCATCTGAGTAAACCAAAAGTCCCCCTCGATCTTCAGTTGCTGCTTTCCCGCTCCCGCAAGCAGCAGGTGATCGGAGCACCTGAGCCAGCCTGCAGACAAGAAGGAAGCATGAGAGCGGTGCGGGCCGGCAGCCCCGCGCCCCAGCGCCGACCCCCGGCGCCTGCCGAGCCCCGAGCTGCTCCCGCAGCCTCTGCCGAGGGCTCATCCCGGCTCCGGCGCAGGGCAGAGACCCCTCGGGGCAGAGCCAGGGTCTGCACGGTGAGGCTGAGGCGCTGAACAGCCCCGATGTGAGCGGGGATTGCAGCGCCCGGGAGAAGGAGCAGCCGGGCACAGCAAGGACCTGAGGGCCGCCCGTGTGGGATGGAAATGTCACACCGTGTCACTGCACTCGTCACCCCCCCTGCGGGATCGGCCATAGGAGACACCCGTTTTTGGCAGAGTAGGACAGCACCTTTCCCACAGTGACCCGGCTCTCCCTCCCTCGCCCCCCTGGCAGGAGCTCGGGCAGGGTCGGGTCCCACTCCTGACCGTGGAAACCCAGAAACACATCCCAGAGGTGCTCGTGCACACAGTGTCACACCAACACACCACAAAGGCTGATGAGGAAGGGTTGGATGCTGCTGCCCAAGCAATCACAGCTCCAGCCCTGCCTGGTGAGCAGGATGGGGCACCCCTGGGTCACCCCAGCCCACCCCAGGAAGCTACAAATGGCTGGGCACAAGTGGGAGTTTGGGTTGATTCAGCCAAAGAAAGGGGAAGAAGGAGACCTTAGACCTTAAATAACTGCTCAAAGCACTCCTGGGGAATGCAAGGTCCTCTTTGTTATCTGTTCTTATTATTTATCAATTATTATTTATTGATGCTTGATTGCTTCACTCTGTCCTCCTCCTTTTCTTAAACTGCCTGGCATTTCTGAGAGGGTTTTTCCCATGGAAGTGTTTTTTATTCAGATTAATCCTGCTATTTCTAAATCAGCAAATTTAGGTGAGCTTGGCTGCAGATTTCAAAAACTGAAGCCCCTGTGAAGGATTTTGACCTGCTCTGGGAATGCTGCAGGTGGGCTGGACACAGGTAAGCACTGGCACAGGTCAAAGGGGTCAGATCTGAAAGGGAAAACAGATTTTGGAATAAGGTTATGCTGGCAGACCTCAAAGGGCTTCACACATTGCTGATCCTCAGCCCAGTGCTGGTACAGCTCCAGCCACCAAAGCCATGAACTCACTCCTGACTCAAGCCAGCTCCTTAGTGCAGCTGGGGAAAATTGAGGCACAGAGCAAGTTAAATGATTTACCAGAGCTCAGGTACGTGGGCATGATGTGTGTGTGTGCAATTCCATGTGGGAATGCTTTTGTAAGCAATCCAGGTTCAGCTGCTGCCCAAGTGTTGGGAGTGCTGTGCTGCAGGCTGGTTACCTACAGCCTCTGTTTTTATAGCCCTGGATTTTCTGTAGGAAGCTGTGAAATCGAGCTGTTTGTCACCACATCATCTTGGCTCCTGGTGCTGTGGTGATTTGGAGAAGGGCAGCATGGCAACAGCAGAATCTTGCTGAGTGTGGGGAGGGAAATGATCCTCATTTCTTCTGTACACCTCACAGGAAGCTTTTCCATCAGACTCAGCCTCTCACTGCAGCCTTGAACCTCACAGGGCAGGTGCCACTTGCAATCTGTTCTATTCCAGGTGTGTGTGAGCAGCCCTGGAGAGACACAAACTCCCAGTGAGTCGCTTGCCTCTGTGCTTGGAGTGGGTACCCATGACTTCATCTTCCCTGTGAACCTCAAGGTTTGTGATCTCCCATCAGAGGAGCCTTTTGTGTTGAGTCAGTTTTGGTTTGTCTTTAAAACATACCCTGGTGTAACTGTCAGATGATGAACCCCCAGAACTTCATTTGCTGTGGCTCAAAAAACTCTGATGTAGAGAGTGATTTCAAACAAGTCCTGGTGACCAAAAACAACAAAGGTTTCATCCCTTGACTTCCCTGAGCTGGAGGACACCCTGCCTGCCTGGGGTTATCTCTTTGTATCTGCCACAGCCAGAATGAAATTGTGTTATGACACAGGACAAGTCACTATCCCTGTTTGGGCTTGACTGTCCCCAGCAACAAATTGCAGATAATGATATAATAATGTCTACCTGGGAGGGATGTTATGACACCCAATTAAAACTTTCCAAGTAATCTCTGGTGGGAGATTTCTCCAGGTGAGAAGTCCTTGGGTGCTGAATGCACCAGCAGGAGTTGGTCCAGCCCCTGAGCATGGGATGTGATGATGCCCCTTGGAGCAGACAGGCAAAGGAAAGGCAATTCCATGAACAACAAAAGTCCCACACCTCCAGGGTGCTGCAGCCCATGGGATGGGATGGCACAGCTTTGTCTCCCTGAGGGTTTTCGGGAGACAGCTGGGAGAAAGATAAAAGCTCGGCTGAATGGATTGCTCAGCTATGAATCCAGAGAATGGAATAAGGAGCCTCACTCCTTCAAAGTGTCCCAAAAGAAAGCACAAAGTTTCTGCCGCTTCTGGCCTGCAGAGGTAGGTCCTTTGGCTTTTAAGTTTAAGAGGTAAAAAGAAGGAGCAAAACAAACCCATTCTTCAAAGGCTTTCACCTAGAAAACCTTGGAGAATTTCCTGCTTTTGCCCAGTGAAATCCAGCACGCAGCCCTGCGCCTCCTCTTCCTCATCCTCCCTCTTCTGCACGGTCCGGGCTGAGGATGCTCCGTCATTCCTTCTCCTTCCTCATATTTGTTCACCGAAGTCTGTGGGTGAAATTACCATTGTGATTCCTGGAAATGGGCACTTTGAAATGTAAATGTTCGGTGGAAAAGGTGCAGCTGCAGCCCGGCTCGGTCTTCGGTGCGCGGAGCTGCGGGAGCCGGTGTCCGTGCTGACAGCAAAACATCGATTTCTGGGTTTAAGGGAAAAGAAACTTTCCTACAAAAAGAGAAAAATACGAAGTACAGAGTCGTTTCCATAGGAGAAATGCGCTGCTCGCTTGCAAAATTATCTGTTAGCAGGAAAAATTGTGGTACTTGGGAACTGAGTTGCTTTTCGTGGTGTTATTTGTTCTGTTCCATTTCCAGCTGGAGCTCTGGGTGCTGTAAGGGGAAAAACAGGTCCAGAGGGAACATGCAAATCGCTGCCCGTCTTACAAGTCTGTTTTCTTCTCTCTCCAGATACACTGCAGGTAAATTCTCTTCCTCGGTAAGGCGGAATCCCTGAATATCGGAGCTTTTATTGCGACATCCCTTTAAAAGTGGGAGTGTGCTACTGTTGAGGTTGCATTTTAAAGAGCTAGCAGTGAATCGCCTTAGGAGACAACCTGGGACAAAGCAATCGCTCATCTTCAGGCACAGCAGCTCTGTCTCCAGCCCCCCACCAAAGCCTCTGAGCCCCCCGTCCCTTTCCAGGGAGTCTCGGCTGCCTCGGGCATCGCTGCGGGGCAGAGCTGAGCCGTGCCCCGCACACCTGCACCCTCCGAACCTGCCGCAGGTGCCGAGGTTTTGGTTCCGTGGCTCTGCAGGTGCAGCGGTGACAGCCCCGGTTTGTTCCCTGGCCGGGGGTGCCGCTGCTCGGACCCGCTCCGGGTCCCGGCTATGGATGTCTGTGTGCAGCCCCCGAGGAAAACGCTGCAGAGAGGGGAGGGATTGCTGCTGTCTTCCGGGAAGAGCTGTCAGCGAGCTCATCTAACCTTCGTTTGAATGTCTCTGATGTAAATTATAAGATGGAGATACATATATAAAAAAATATCTGGATGTGGGTGTGAGCCAGGGCAGCTGCTCCTGCCGTCCCTTTAAAAGCCCTTTTTCAGGGAGGAGGTGCTGCAGAGTTCAGCTGCACCAATTTCCTGGTGTTTCAGCAGAGAGGTATTTATTGATGGTCCAGGGAAGGAGGTCAGAGCCATCAGCTGTATTTCAAACGCACACTCTGTAATTATCCTCTCTTCCCAGAGGGGATTATACAGGTATTCTCTTTATCTCGAATGCACAACCTGAACCAAGTCCCCCTGTCAAAGAGCCTCTCTAGGAACCACCATCATCGGCCTTTTCAAATGGAAGGATGGAAAGAATCTTGGTTTTATCTGTGGCTTTTCGAGATCGCTGAGCTCTGATAGGGAAATGAATCTCGGACCATCAGAGGAGAGCAGGGATACAGCCTCAATCTATTCCCATGAGAAAGCTGATCAGGAGAGGTCCCATGCCTATGCAAAACTCCCATATTTAACATTTTGTTTCCCATGCAAATCCATTCA
Source organism: Agelaius tricolor (assembly GCF_023055355.1). NCBI lineage: Eukaryota > Metazoa > Chordata > Aves > Passeriformes > Icteridae > Agelaius > Agelaius tricolor. The sequence goes on along the minus strand of NW_027269296.1, from coordinate 2,943,565 downwards.
TCAGGTTGGGAAAGAAATATGAAGTTGCCATGTGATATTAATTCCATTTTTCATTCTGTACCTCTGTTTGACCCAGTGAAGTCCCAACCATGAGTCACTGCAGGTGTCTCCTGGGGAGCTTTGGGATGGATCTACAGAGCAGGAAGGTTCAGACTCCCCCAAATCCATGGGTACAATGGCTTGGTTAAGAATGGTCCCTGCTGAGTACATCATGCTTAGATAGGAATGGCCAGCTGATATAATATTAAAATTTACTCAGCCCCCTGAGCTTCTGCAGGACTTGGGAAGGGGACTAGAAAGTGCTTTGCAATTGATAATTTCAGCTAAGGCATTTTCTGCTTCACCATTTAGGAATGACTTGACCTCAAATATGCTGCTGTTCAGAATAGTTTGTCAGTTTTTTGGGAACTGCTCACAATGAATTTGTGGTGAGCTCCCACATGTTTCCTTTCTATGCTTCATTTCATGGAGTGCATTCTATTCTGCTGTCTGGGGAACCCTGATGTCACAGTCTGAGCAGTAACTGCACAAACACTTCACTGGAAGGCACCAAACATCAATGATTAAAATGTCCCCCTAAACAGTAAAACTCAGGTGTCTGAACCTTTAAAGGGAATGAATGAAAATTATTTGGGTTCTGCTTTTGAGTGACAAAGTGTTTGGAGATATTTCCTGCACTGCTGGTTGGAAACCGCCCCGATGCAGTGACTTCATTGGAGAAGTCAGTTTAATCTGGTAATTCACATTATTTCCTTCCCCCTTGATTCTAAATTACTTTTTCTGAATCTGCAGCTATGCCCTTCTATATCTACATTAGAAAATTAACCATTTCAATTTCAGTTCAATTACTGAATAATTATTTAAAATTCAGTGAAATTCTGCCCGTTTAGAATTCATGTTTCACAGCACAAACCAAGCAGGTTTAGAAACGGGAGGTTGGAGAGCCAGAGGATTTAAGCCACACTGCTCCATGCTGACACCAAGGGAAGTTCCCCATCCATTGTCACCCCTGGCTGTGCTGCAGCAAGTGCTCCCAGCCCCACACACTCCATAACTCTGCCTGCAGCATCAACCACCCCAAATTCACTCCTTTAGCAGCACAAACACTTTGGCACCCAGTCTATGAGCTCTTTATGTGTTTAAACAGTTTAATCCATTTCACAACAACATGCAGGGCAGCTTTTCCCTGTATTCCCTATAGATGCACCTGAATTTGTGTGGTTGGGATCTCCATCATCTAAAAGAGGAGAGCAAAGCTGTGACATCGCGGGGAGCGATCACTGATCCCGTGGAAGCCATTGCCATGTTCCTGTCAATTTGTTAAATCTATTCAGGTTGTTGAAGGGCAAAAGACCATCCAGCAAAGATTAGAACTGAATAATAACAGAACAAATTCTTCCCTTCGTACTGAGCTCGCTGCCAGCCCGCTGAGCTGGCGGGGTTTCAGTCTGGGTCTGACCACAGCAACGTGAATCTCTCGGTTCAGCGGCTCCTCGGAGCTGCCCTTGGCCAGGGATTGCTCTGGGGACAGGCACTGCTCACCCACTGTCACAGCAAAAAAGGCTTTTCCTTTTCCTAGCTCGGATGCCCTGGGTTGCTGGCACCAGTGTATTGCTGCGACAAACCCTCTGATGATGGTTTTTCAATGGCCACCCCATCTCTTGCTAACTGGGATCCTGTGCTGGAAACCTCCCAAAGCACCCTCGGTCAGATCCTCTGCTCGAACCTCTCCAGCCCTGGGATGGTGGCTCTGCTTTCTCCCACACCTGTGGCCACTTTGGGGCTCCCAGGGAGCCCTGGGGACACCACTTGCTCCCTGGGACCTGTCTGACCAGTCCGGAGGGAACAGGCCTGACCCAATCCCTCTCTCCCTGGCGCCTCAGCACTCTGGTGACTGATGCCAGATAAATGCCTGAGATAGAGGGTGGGGAGACTCAGCCCGGCTGGAATCCCAAGCACGCACCGCAGACACTGCCATGGATTTTTAAGCCACGCAGGTGAACCTGCTCCCAGCTCCCCTTGTCCTGCTCCAAGCCCCAAGCTCCTGCCATGCTGTGTTTTGGGGTTGTTTAATTGCAATGGGCACCTTGGGCTCTTTTCTAGCAATTCCCTCTCGCTCCCATTCTCTGCCCTTTCTCCCCAAACCACAACCAAAGGGAAGGCAATACCCAGGCACAGCAGAGCTGGGCTGGGGATAGGCCAGGGAGACGAGAGCTGAGCACGCAGAAGCTCCAAGCATCACATCCAGATTTGCTAATTAGTTCCTCCATTAAGAATTAAAATAAACAAACAAATGGAAGGACAGCAAGAGTGAGTAATTCCCTGGATCACACAGGAAAGGGTGGGATGGTTTAGTGGTTAGAGTGCTAGTCTAGGACTTCAGAGAACCTCATTTAGGCTCTTCAAATAATTAAGAGAGATTGCAAACATTTTTTTTTCTGAGATCATCTATCTTGGAATATTATTAAACTGGGAGGAATAGTTTGTGTTTGCCTCTGCTCTGCTGCAGGTTTAGTGTGACCCTGGTCTGGAGTGACATTGATGGGTCCCTATGGGTCTTGCCTGTGCCTGTGCTGCCCTGGGTGTGTGTCCTGATGGACCCCAGTGAGGCAGGAACCTGTGCTGTCACACAAATTAAGATCTTGGCACCACTTCCTTTGCAGGGACAAAAACCACTGGTGTAACCTGGCCAAGGCTGTCCTGCTGCCAGTCCACCTGTGGATGAAATAGCCCCTGTGGGAGCCAGGGTAGTGATGTGACAGTGGCCACCAAACTGCAAAGATACCTAACAGCCCCCAAAATGAAGGGGAAGGTGCTCCAGAGCAAGCCCAACACGTCTGTGCTGCTCTCTCGGTGCTGTCCATGGAGAAGCCTCACCTGAGGTTCTCCTCCCAGAGCAGAGGTGCTGCTGCTTTGGCTCAAGCCACATGCCAAAAAGCAACCCAAGCTGGCTTTCCTGAACCTACCCTTTAAGAGTTGCTCTTTATTTCAAACAAAGAAAAAAATTCATTTAGAAACATCTAATTAAACAGTAAGTCATGACAAGGTACATGAAACTTGGAGATAACACATGCCTGGGAGGCAGTGGGGAGGTTGAGACAAAGCCCAGCGCCTTCACCAGTACCCGCGTGTGTTATCTCACATGAACACACACCTGGGCTTATCCTGGTGCAATTATAGGACATTAAAAATATAATTTTAATGGAGGAATGGTGATCTGGATGCAGTTCAGAGTAAAAACTTTCTTTCAAGTTTCTCTGTTTGATTAGTAGGTGTTCCTGCCGCGCACCGTGAGCGCGCGAGGCAGAAGCGGCAGGCTCGGGAGGTGTGACTGTGTTTTGAGGAACGCTGCTCTATCTCCCTGTGTGTGCGAGGGCTTGTCGAAACTTTAAAGCATTCATGAGCACCACTAAGGCAGCAAAACTTCCAGTCAAGACCCGGCTTGTCCCGGGTGAGCCCCTTTTCCTACTCAGGCAAACTACCGCCGCAGATGGAGCTGCAGAGAGCTGGGAGGGCTCCCCAGCGAGCCCAGCACCCTGCAGCTGACTGGAAGCCAAGTTCCTCCACCCACGGCCCTGGACAGTCCTATAAAAGCTGTGTCTTCACAGCCCCAGGTGTTTTACAGGATGACCTCATTTATTACCTTGCTCGTCACAGGAAATGATGTTTATCTAATCTACCATTCTTTCAGGGTTTTTTTTTTCCCCCTGCCACATCTGGCTTCTTACATTTCTTACAGCTCAGTTCCTCCTTGCACCAAAACAAAGGAGAAATGGCACTGCTGCCGTCATGCCAGTGCCTCAATCCCACCAGTCTGAGAAGAAGCTGAGAAGCTTCAAAACCTGGAGCTCGCGTGCGGTGGCGAGTGGATCTAAGGATCTCGGTCCTTAATCTCCCTCCTCTGCTGCATTCCTTAGTAGTGACAGCTACTTCTTGCAATATTCCTGACTGTGGGCTCTGAGGCACAGCTTTCCATCTGCCTGTCCAGTATCCAGCCAAACAGGTCCACATTCCTGAGCAGAAACGCTAGCACTGCCCCTCGGAGCGGCTCGAAAGCCTCGGATGGAAACTGGAACAAGTCACAAACATGAGGGAAGGCAGCAGCAGCCAGGACCAGATCCACAGAAATGAGGGACAGTGGCAGCACCAGATCCACAAAAACAAGGGACAGTGGCAGCACCAGATCCACAAACACAAGGGGCAGTGGCAGGAGCAGGTCCCACTGCCCCAGCACGGAGCTGGGGACGCGCGCTGTGCGTGCCTGGGTGCCAGCGTGAGCCCACGCTGGTCACACCCTGCTCTGTCTCTACTCCAGGTTGTAAAATGCCACAGCCAAAACTCGTGCCCGCGAGCGGGTGCACCAGCCCCTGTGGCTCACCCTGCTCCCTCTGCCACAGGGCCCCAGCTCTCTCCTGTCCACCTCCAGCAGGACCCAGGGCTGCTCCCGCACCCCAGCGTGTCCCCAGGTGCCAGGGAAAGAGATTCGTATTTTTCTTTGTAATAAAAAGGCTCTCCCAGAAGCTTTCTGCTGATCCCAAAAGGATGTGAAAGCAATAAAACCCCTCCTTATTTTACAACCAAGCTGCAGGATTTTTTGCTACTGAGCACAACGACCTAAATGCTTGATTTCATAACCAGAAGGTCGCACCCTGCACCAGGAGCTCGGGACTTGCTGAATCCCCAGTTTTATGTCTGGGGGGGTCTCACAGCCAGACCTTGGCAGCTGACCTGGGCATCTAAACATCAGGGCAGCAGGTGAGTGGAGCAGAAAATTCCTGAGCTGCTGTAGACTAAAGCAGCCAGAGCCCCAACTAAACTTTTTCAGAGCTAATTTTAATGTTTCTAAATCTAATATTTCCTGGTCTTATATAAATGCTTGGAAGGGAAAGTAATACTAATACTAATACTACTAATAATAATTATAATAACTCAACCACAAACAAAACAACAACAAAAGAAAGGCAAAGGAAACAATTTCTGAAATACTGCTGGGAAAAAAGGAGAATGAACAAATAGGGGTACAAGATATTCATCAATGCTCTGCTGCCCTATCCAAGATTTTATCCATTTATTCCCAAACGAAATCTATCACCCCATTTGTCACGACATCACGGGGGAAAAACTCATCGTCTGTTTTTCAGAGCTATCACATCTCTCCCTGCTCCAAGTGAAATCCCAGCTCACACACCGCACCCCACAACCGAACCGGACCCTTCACCCGGGATTTCTCGGCGCCCTTCATCACCCGGCGCCTCCAGCCCTAGGGATCACCACGGCGATAACGAACCAGAACCAGTCCCGAGGGCAGCGGTGGAAAGGGGTATTTGAACGCCTGTTCCCAGCCTGGATCTGCCTCCCTGGGCTGCACCCGCTGCCGGGACCCGGCTGCCCCCGCAGCGATGCGGGATGGGGGTCCCGGGGCGGTCCCCGAGCCCTTTCTGGGGTGAATCCCCGCTTTTCCTCTCCACTGGTTTCATTCGGGGTTACCTGCACCCAAGGAGCCGGAGCGCTGCGGGCTGGGGAAAACACTCGGAGGGGATAGGGTGGCAATGCACCGTATTTCCGACATGCCCACAAAATCCCTGGAATTATATTAACGGCTGGAAGTTTAGTTGAGAAGGAAAAGGAGGGAAAACAGACACGCTGTCAGTGATGCTCCCACACAGCGCTCCGAGGCTCCGGGGGCAGCATCTTCCCCTCGCCGGGCTGGGGGACATCGGCAGTGACCCCCGTTCAGCGGGGATGGCCCCGAAATCCCGGGATACGGGAGGGGAGAGGCTGCGGGGACAGCGCGGGGCTGCGGGCTCTTCCCGCCCGTTCCGGGCTCTTTCTGACCGGGGACGAAATGCGACTCCAAGGACGGGAGTTAAAAGGGAGGTTTGGGGATCTGGGGCAGGTGATTAATATTTTGTTGAACCAGGACTATAGTATCAGGGCAACTAATTAGGCGGGATAAATCTGTTTCCACACGCAAAGATTTCTATCAGGTTTCTGTCCGACGGCCATTCCGTCAGGAATTCCAGGATTAATCGGCGTTTGGGATCTCGGTGCGATTTAGGACAAAACTGCGCTTTTTAAGTTTAACCTCGCTCCCTTCAGATTGGGGCTTCTCGAGCCCTGCTGCCCAGCCGCTCCCTCCGGCTCTTTCTGCCCGGGACCCGCCGGGAGCTGCCTCACATGGCTTTAATTTAATTTTATTTTTCCTGGGGTGTCATTCACCCGCGGGGGCCCGGGCTCGGCTCTTGCCACGCTGGGCTCCAGAACACAGCTCAAAGCTGCCAGAGCCACATTTTATACATTCTAAAAAATTAAATAAAGCCGAATGTAAAGGAATTTATTCCCCGGGCCGTGTGGAGGGCAGAGGCGTTTGATCCAGAATCCCCGGCTGCGGCTTCCATAATTCCTCCGATTTCTTTAGAGCTGAACTCGCCCGTTTGGGAGCTTCCAGGGGCAGGGAAAGAGGAGCGCGGCCATCGGCTCCGGATGCCGTTCTCCCGATCCCTGACAGCGGCGCGGGTGACGGAGCGGGGCCGGGACAGAGCCCCCGGTGCTGCGGCCGCTCCCGGGAGCCCCGGTGGCTCCGTCCCGCCGCTTCCAGCGGGGCTGCCCAGCTCCCCCCGCAAACACGCTCGTGGCTTTGGATTTATCGATTTCCCCAGCAAACTCGGAGCTGCGCTCTCCAAACACAGCAATAATAATAGAGAAAATTAAAATAATAATAAAGAGGGCAAAAACAGGGACGGAAAAGAGATATTAATATTTTTTAAAAATATTAAAATTCCCAGACAAGAACGGGCGTGGAAGAAAAAGTGTCCGTGAGCACAGGGGCTGCGGTCGAGCTTTTTGCACCATTTCTGCCTTTAGCCAGAGATATTTTAATTTTATTTTTCCTTTCTTTTTTCTTTTTTTAAATTTTTCTTTCCAAGACTAGGGAACTAGAGAATTTCCAAGGGCAAAAACCAGGCACTAAACAACGACAAATCCTTCCGATAGAAGACAAAAAATTCTAAGTAAATGCGCTTTTGGAAAAAGGAGGGGAAAAACCTCACTGAACCACTATAACTCTAAGCGAACTTCCAGACTAACATTCCCACTCCGGGATATTTCCCGAGCGTTCCGGGGCGCTCCTGCCCTGCCCAAGCCACGGAGGTAAGGTCGGTGCCGGCTCACGCACCCCTCAGCTTCTTGCGACCATTCCTCACTCCCGAATGTTTAATGAAACGCCTCTCCAGCATTCTGATTAAAGCTCAATTAATGCGGGTCATTAATGTCCCGCTGGCAGCCGCGTGTTCCTAGAATGGCCTTTTCTAGGGAAAGGAGATGCGGCGCACCGGGAGCGCCGCTCCCCCCGGAACGACCGGCGGCAGCTGGGGAAGAACCGCACGAACGGGAGGTTTTTCATGCAGTTACCGGGGATCGGCTACGGCCCGGACCAGCACCGGGACTGCGGGGCTGCAGCACCCACCGGCCCACGTTACCGAGCTGTCCCCGTGGCTGCGGTTCCGTTCTGGTTAAACGCATCCTCCCCATGCACAAAATTCTGTAAAAAATCGCGGGGAGAAGCCAAGAGCAGCGCTGGAATATTCCATAGTAGAGATCGCCCCGAGAACCAAACCGGACGCTCCCGAGCCCCTCTCATCGCTCTCACAACGGCCCGGCGGAAAATTTAATACAGAAATATTTTAGGGAGTTGAGCTGTTTTACCCACCGGTTCCTTGGGGTGTGGGGGACTGGTCAGGGTGCGGGGCAGAAGCGGACGCGGGAGATCTCGGGGGTCGAGCGGGACCTCTGCCCGCAGCCCCGATCCCCGCGCCGGTCCCGGAGGAAAAGGCATCGCCTCCCCTCTGGTCCCGGAGCGAAGCCCCGGTTCTGGAGCGGCAGAGGCGGGGGGGTCTCCGCAGAACCGGGTTTTGCCGAGATGGGGCTGCGGGACAGGCAGCACCGGCCCCAGAGCCGCGCCACTTCTCGTCTCCGTTAAACGCGTCCTTGCCCTCGGTACCGGTCCCGCCGAACGGGCCCGATCCGCCGCGGTGTGAAGCGGTTCGCGGCCCGCGCTGCCTCCCCCGCCGCCGGGCGCGGGGATCCGACCGGGGACGGCGGGACCGGGAGCACCGGGAGCTGCCGCCGAGCGCCGCCGGGGCATCCCCGGGCTTTCCACGCAAACCGTACGCGGCCGCCGGCGGGGTGGGCCCCGGGGCTCCCCGACAGCAGCGTCCGCCCGTCCGGGCCCTTCGGTACCGGGAAGGAGCGGCCGCGGTACCGCCCGAGGGAGAGCAGTGGGCCGGGGGCGGGTGGGCGCGCTGGCCCGCCGGGACCCGCCGCTTTCGTTTCAGTCTCGCCGGGGACAGCAGCGAGCCCTTCCCGACGGGCGGGAGCAGCCCCGCGGGAGGGCGGACGCGGGGGGACCCGAGGGCAGGAGCGGGGCCCGGTCCGGTGCCGCTTTCCGCTGAGCCGCCGCGCTTTTCTTACCTTTCTTGATCACGGACTGATCGAGCAGGTTCATCCCGCCGTCGTCCACGGCCTGAAAGCACCGAGGGAAGGAAGAGCCGTCAGCCGGCCCCGGGCACCGGCTGCCGGCGGCGCGGGGACGGCCCTATCCCCCCGCTGCCCCCGGCCAGAGGGAATTCTGAGGACACGACCGAGCCCCAATAATGGGAATCCCCGGCCCGGTGTTTCTGTTTGCCCGGGGGTACGGACGCCGTGGGGCCCGACTCGTCCCGGCCTGGAATCCTCGGTCGCACAGGCAGAGGGATCTGGCCCCGTCCCCGGACAACCAACCCACCCCGGGCACCCTCCCGGTGCTCCCGCCGTCCCCCCGTACCTGGATGTCCTCGAGGCCGTGGTGGCCGAGGCCGTGGAGGCCCAGCGGGCCGTCGGCGAGGCCGTGGCCGCCGTCGGGCAGCCCGTGGAGCAGGCGGGGCACGGCGGGGTACTCGCGGCGAGGGTCGAGCCCCAGGGCTCGGTGGGTCTGCGAGAGCAGCCCCGGCTCGTCCTGCCGGCCGCGCTGCGGGGGCCAGGCCGGCTGCTGGTGCTGGTGCAGAGGGCTGAGCGCCGCGTACGGGTCCGCCAGGTGAGGGTAAGCGGGCTCCTGGCCCTGCGGGTAGGGCAACGGCGGCTGCGGGTACGGCGGGGGGAAGTAGGGCGGCTGGAAGTCGGCGGCGGGCGTGTGGCAGAGCGGCGGCGCCGAGCCATAGGGCGCCTGGTTGAGCGAGGGCAGCTGCGGCAGGCGGGCCCCGGCCGGCGCCCCGGGCAGCCCCTCGGCTCGGTCCTGCGGCGGCAAAACAGCGGCGGTGAGGCGGGCACGGACCCCCGGCCCCAGTCCCCGACCTCCCGTCCCGTCCCGTCCCGTCCCTCCCCACGCGTGCTCGTCCCGCACTCACCATGCCCGGGTAGCTGTGCACAAGCATCGGTGCGGGCCCGCGGCAAGCCCCGGGCGGGCCGGGCCCCGGGGGTGCCCCCGTCTCCGCCCCTCTATCCCGCCGGAGCGGCGTCTCCCATCGCCCGCCCGCTCCTCTGCGCCGGCCCCGACTCCATGCACGCCAGTTATAGCGGCGGGGGCGCGCCCGCCGCCCCGGGAGCGCGCGTCAGAGCGCGGGGACGGGGACGCGCCGCCCGCTCCCGCGGGGCCCCGACGGCTCCCGACAGCGGGCGCGGCGGGACGGCGGCGGGACGGCGGCGGGAGGCGGCCGGGGCGGGGGGCGAGGGGCACCCGCCGCCCCCTGGGAGCGTGGCTGGTGCTACCCCCGCGCCGTCGGGCGGCCCCGGTCCCCGCTCCCCGGTCCAGCACACCCTCCCCGCGGTGCCACCCCGGGTCCCCTGCCCTGAGAGTTCTGCTGCGGAGCAAGCCCCGAGGGTCGGGAGAGCCCCAGAGTGCGGGCGGGCTGCGGGGCCGCGGCGATGCTCTACGGTTTGACTTTATTAGCCCGAGCCGGGTGCGGGGCCCCTCCGGGAGCGCTGCGAGGGCCCCGGCGGCAGCTGCGACCTCCCGGGAGCGCGGCAGGAGCGGGGCCCGGGGCCGGTCCTGCCGGGAGAGCTCGGGGCTCCTCCCGGGGCGCTTCACCCTCCTCCCCGACGGGGAGCGGGGAGCTGCATCCCGGACTGGGGACAGCGAGAATTGGCTGGGGATGCTCCGGGTCTGGCTCCCAGCCCGAGGAGACGGACGGGAGGACGGGCGCCGGGTGCAACAGAGCCAGGGGAAAACGGGGAGCACCGACGGGCAGCGTGCCTGCCTCTCCGCCCTCCTCCATCCCTCCCTCCGCCTCTCCGTCCCTCCCTCCGCCTCCCCATCCCTCCCTCACTCTATGTTTGAGCCCTCCCTCCGGGGCAGGACGAGGCGGGCCCGCAACACCGGGTCCGTGAGCGCGGCACCGGGCACCGGACTCCAGCGGGGCGAGCCGGCCAGGGAAGGAAGGTCCTGCCAGCGGCACTGAGTGACTCCAGTGCCATCCCCCCCTCCCCGATATCACGGCCACGCGGGTCCCACGGCCGAGCGGCGATGCCCATCCATCCCCACGGGCACACGCACACCCTCGGCCGCTCACAGCCCGGCACACGCTGGCGGCACCGGACACACGGTGACAGCTCCCGCGGCCCACGGGCGCCGTGGCCGGGCTGTGTCACCGCGGGTCCCAGCGGTCTCACCGTGCCACCCGCAGGGCGGGACCTTCCATTGGCAGCGCGTGTTTAACGTGGAGCAGAGCACAAACCCTTCACCCCCAGCTGCAGCACGCCGCGCTGTGTGATCGACATCAACAAACACAGCCCCACACTGCAGTTAATTTAATTCCACTCTTCCTGCCCCGAGCTACAGCTCCCTTCATTTTCATTTTTCCTCTGAATTCCCACAACTCAGACCTCTTTGATTTCCAGGTTTAATTAACAATGCTCATTAAATGAATTTTTATTCATTTCTTTTAATATTACCCTGCCACCTGTCTTTAGGAGGCATGGGCTGATCGTTTATTCTAATTTATTTCTGTTAAAGATGGCATTTAAGGGTGGGAGGAGGGATATGAAGAGGTATAGAGGGTTGATCCATTCAAATCTCTTCATCCCCCTCAAATGCTCTTCAAGGACGCTGCTCCTGGAAGTTCTGTATTTATTTTCCACCAGATCCATTTCATTTGCTAGGAAAAATTGGATTGGACATGCTGTATTTTGCAGTTATGTTCCAGTTCATTCTTAATGTCCCTTGCTCGTCTAGTGCGTATAATGTCGAGTCTTTATTCATCTGAAAGAGGTGAAACTGTGCAAAATCCAGGCAGGAAGGGCTGTGAGTCAGCCTGCACAGGACAGCAGGCAAGCAGGAGAATGGTCCCTTGCAGCAGCTTGGAGGGAAGCTGTGTTTCCACCCAAAAATGAGACAGAGCAGAGGAAACCTGCAACACTGACAGACAAAGGGAAGGAAAAACAAAAGGCAGAGCTGTCCCACTGCCCCTCACAGAACATGCTGGGCAAACTGGGGTCATGGGAACACATCAGGCTGGGGCAGGGCCAGGCCAGCCTGGAGCTGTGGGGCTGTAGGGCTGCGGGGGGGTTGCCCTCCCCAGTACAACACAGCAGTGCTCAGGAAGGAGAAAAGGGACCTTTCAACAGACTCTGGGCTTTAGGGAACCCCCAGGAGCTCCCCTGCCCTGGCACCTTCTCTCACCTTCTCTGGGAACACAATCAGCACCTTCCCAGCCCTGGTGCCCTGCCCAGTAGCACCCCCAGAGCCCTACAAGAAGCAGAATTGTCCTTGCAAGATGACCAAGACCCACCTGAGTCCTTCAGTGCCCCAGACCCTTTGTACAGCACCTGTCTGATGATGCAAACCAAACCCCTGGGCCTCTCATGGACAGGAGGCACTCATTAAACCATGATGAACAATTATTCACTTTTTGCTGTCCTGAGGTCCCAGGCAGGGCCCAGGACTGTCACACAAGGGGTTGTCAGTGTACTCTCCCAGCAGCTGCCTGGCTTTTTACTGGTTCAACCTGGCCAGGACAATTGCTGGGATCACCTGAGCACTGGAGGCTCAAACACAGCTCCTTGCTACCTGCTTTTTAGCATCCCTGTTTAAGGACCACAAGTCCAGCTGTGCCACCCCTGCTACATCTCATGGCAGGAAGGAGGGGGCTGCCCTGGGTTCTGGCAGCACAGCAGCCAAATAACAACCTTATGAAATATTTAATTTTATTGCTAGGGCTTTTGGGGTGACACGAATAAATGCTGTAAGATAACGCATACCATGGTCAGGTTTGCAATGACATTATGACATTTAAGCTGCCAAAGAGAAGCAGAATGTGGATCTGCTCCTCTGGGGCCATGTCCATCTTGTTGGAGCACAGTGAACAATCATCTTGCTCCTGGAGAGCTTGTCCTGGTGCTGGAAATGCACTGGGAGATAAAGCACAGTTTGCTTTGGGTGTTGCTGGCTGCAATCCCACTCTGTGCTGGGATCTCAAACACTGGCAGAGAGGGGATGTTAGATGATGCCACATCCACCTCTCTGGCACCAGATCACCAGTGCCCGTGGATGCCAGCTGCCAGAGGCAGAACCTGTGGTTGGGCTTGCAGAGCTCGGGGTGGCTGAGGACATCCTGCAGCCTTTGAAGCCTTGGCCAGGCTGCCAGGGCAGCATCTCCCTCGCGTGGGCTGGGCCAGCCGGGCGTGCTGGGGCCTGTGGACTGGCACACATGGAGCCAGAGGAGGTGCCCACGTGGCACGAGGCTTCCAACAGCTCCAGTGCCCTCCCCTCCTGAACATGCAGTGCTCATGTTGTTAGCACTCAGTCTTGGGGAGGCAAAACAGCCTTTTTGGGGGTGCTCTGTCCAGGAATGTTTGGAAAGTGCCCTGGGACAAGAGAGCAATGATACTGCTCAAGGAGCTCGGCCATCTCCACTGGCATTCAGCCTGGTAACATCCCAGAGCCACGTGGGTGTCTCACCCCTTCCATTGTCAGCTCAGAGCTGTGAGGGGCTCATGAGGAGCACGTTTTGTTTCATGCAAGGAAACAAATGCATGACAAAATACCAGGGTCCCAGGGAGGGTCCAGCTCTGGCAGGGCACAGATGGTTCTGCTCACACTTGAGGGGACCTTACACCAAGGAGTGTGAGAATGAGATGCAGATGCTCCTCTCCAGGCACCTGCTGGTGGCCAAACCCACTCCCTAAGATGGGGAAGGATAAAACTGGAAAACTTTCTGGGCTCTCTGTTTGCTCCCAGGTAGCCTCTCAGGGAATTAAAGAGCAGTAGCCAAAGGCCTCTGGGTTAGGACTGTGCTAGTGCTGGAACTGTGGGCTCAGGCTGGATCTCTGGGCAGGTGTTGGAGCTCCAACCACTGCCCACGGGAATGAACCATGGCCAAACCAGATCAGCTGCCCACAGCAAGCCCAGCAGTGCACTGGGATAGTGGAACATCCTCCTGGTGATACAGGTCATATCTCTCATTAGCACTAATTAGTGGCTGTCATTAATGGGAAGCCCACACCCCTGACCAGAGGCAAGAGAGCATACAGGACTGGGAGCACTTGAAGGTAAAGGCTTTGAGGGTTTGGGTGTTTTTCTGACACTGCATTGTATTCCCAGCTTTTCCTGCTGCTGTGTCCCTGTGGTGCAGGGATGTGTTCCTGGCAGGCTGAGGAGCCTCTCCCAGCCCAGCTCCACAAAGTTCTGCTCTTTTCTAAGGCCAGGAGGCTCATTTGCTGGTTTGGCTCGCACTGCTCTGCTGGCAGCACCTGCCTTTGTTCCAACTTGCACTGGCTGCTCAGGGCTGAGCTGAAAATATCTGAAGATACTTTCCCTGAGCAGCAGCCTCCTCTCCAGTTGTGTAAGGCACTCGCTCTAATAAAGCAGCGAGCCAAAAACACAGTGCAAAGCAGGAATACACCCAGAGCCAGCCCTCCTTTTGAGGCAGCTTCGTGCTTGATTTTCCCTTGATCAGACGATTCACGGCCCCCCCCAATGAGTTCTGATCAGCGCCTCGGGCTGGCAGCAGAGCCGGTCCCGGCGAGGCAGCAGCGCCCAGAGAACTCCTCGGCTGACACCTGGTGGAAAAGCGGGAGCAGGGAGAGCCGCCCCGATCAGCCTCAGCCTCAGCAGCCCCAGCAGCGGCCGCTCCTTCTGGGAAATGCCCTCGGGACAGCGCGGTACCCAAGAGCTGCGAGGCCAAGCTGGAAAGCCGGTGCTACAAGAGGTTTACTCCACGGTGCATGTGGCCTTTCTCTTCTGTAAAGCACGACGTTCTTTGGTCTGCAGGGAATCAGCAAGGGGGAGTTCACTCATTTTGGCTTCCACACCCTAAATGGAGCAGAGGCAGACTGAATCCTTCACATTGCAAGAATGGAAATCTCTCCCTCTGCATCCCATCCTGGCAGTGAGAGGGAGGAAATAGAAAATCCCATGGATGTACTTTGGGCAGGTGTTTGATGGGGCAAAACAGGCAAAGCAAGTGGTGCTGGGAAGGTTTTTTAGGTGTGAACTTGGGATGATGGTACCAGTGGAGGATATGAACTGGGGGGATCATCTGGCAGCACAGCATCTTCAAGTCACAAGGAGTTATTCCCAGTGCTACCAGTAAGTAATGAAGTTTTTCCCATTCCTGCCTTTTTCAGGGTTCTATGTGTAGTTACTAATATGTGCAGGACTCAGAGAAAATAAGGTGAAAACCTGCAGGGCTTACTGTGACCATATGAACGGGTGAAGCAAGGATCCTGTCAGGGCCCTGGGCAGAAAGAAATCCCAGCACTGAGGAGTGTAAAAAAACAAACTGACAAAATGTCTTTAATAACAAAACAGGCTGTTTTTACAGAGAAATCCTCACAACAGGTTGAGCAAGGGCATGGTGAAATGTTCTGAGGAGCAGCAGTTCTGCACACTGATGTGGACAGTGCTGATCATGCTGGGTGCTGCTGCATCACTCCAGTTTTGTAAAGTTTGGTCATTAAAATGGGGGTTTTTTGTGCCCATCTGGCAGCAGAGAGCACAGCAGAAGTGCTGAACAGACTTTGTGCAGGTGTCTGGTTTCATTTCCCACCTGGAGTGCTGCTGGCTCCTCCCTGCTCGGCCAGACACTGTTCCAGAGCTGCCATTCCATACAGATTGGCCCAGTCCGTGCCATGGTGGGACAGGATCACGTCCCTGCACTGCTGGCTGGCTCTGGCCAGCTCCACCAGCACGGCCTGGAACGCAGTGACGAGCTCACAATCCACAGAGGCTGGAGCGACCTGGGACAGCAGCTGTGCCAGTCCCTGCAGCCAGTGTGTCCCCAGAGCCACGTGTGGCAGCCAGGGGAGCAGTGGCACGCAGCCAGCCCAGGCCTGCATCCCCAGGAACCAGAGCTCAGAGATGTCATCCCAGGCGCTGGCGTAGGCAGGGGACAGGGCCAGGGCCAGCCCGTCGCTGCTGGGGTCTGCCTGCGCCACGTGCGCCCGCGAGAGGAAGCCAATGGCAGCTCCAAAGAACTCCCTGGCACGCTGTGTTCCCTGAAGGGCTGGGAGGAAAGGGAAATGAACGTTACAATGCAGAGCTTGCTCACTCAGAGAAGGGCCCTGTGGAGCAGAATATCTTCCTGCCCTAGAAATCTCTTCATCCCAGCACACCAGCCTGCTGGTTGTTTCACTATTCCTTGCTCCTGAACATTTTTGGTCGATCATTTTTCCAATGACAAACTGGACCAGCTTCCCTTCTATTTGCTTTTTCCAGCCCAACTTCCCAGCTCCTGGTCTCTGCCCATGCAGCACAACGTGGGCTTTACCAATGGGAACTTCCTTTACCTGCTGACCCTGCAAGGATCCTGGCCATCATCAGGCCCAGAGTGGCAACGTTTGCTGCCAGAACCAGATGATGCTTCTGGGGCAGCAGAAGTGGAAGAGACTTCAGCAACACATCCATCAAGGAGGAAAAGGTTTTGTCACGCCTAGAGAGAAAATAAACCCTTTTTGACACATTTCCTGAGCAGAGCCAGAAGCACCTGAGAATGTCAAGGTTAAAAACAGCACCAAAAATATAAAGAAATAGGGGTTGAAAAAGGAACATCCCTTTTCAGCATGGCAGGTTAACAGCTCCTCAAGCTTGGTGCACAAGGCACCCTTTCTTCCCACTGCCAACCTCAGAGCCAGCTCCCACAGCTCTGTTACCTGGGCAGGTCTGGAGCAGTCACAACCAGGTTAAGGAAAATCCCACACATGGTCTGCAGGCTCATCTCAGTGCTTGTCAGAGGTGCTGGGGCCGTGGACTCAGAGGTCAGAAGCTCCCACTGCTGCAGGAAGTACTCACACAGCAGTGCTGGTGCCCCTTCGGCAATGAGGATGTCCCGGGGTTTGTCCTCTGCTGTCAAATGGCAAAAGCCAGGCAGGAGAAATCTGGAAGGGGAAAGAAACTGGGAGCATGAGGTAGAATGGGTCTGAGCCCTGCATTTACATCCATCTTGGGGGAGAAAGCTCCCATGGAAGTGGCACTGCAGGGAGAATGAAAATAGAAAAACTATTTGAGCAGCTTTGCACTAAAATGCAATAAATGTGTGCTTAAAATGCTCACCTCAGAGCATCCTGGGGTAAGGCAGAGCCCTCAGTGCTGACCAGCTCTGCCTGGGGAGGACTCACAGCTGGGCTGCCCTCCTTGAAAAGTTTCCTGGCATAATCAACAAGGAAAGGCAAGAGCTCACAGATTTCCTGCTTGAGGGACGATGTTTCTTCTGCCATCCAGGCTCCAAGGACTCGAACAGAGGCAAAGATGAAAGGATCTTGCAGCTCCTCCTGTTTAACCTGCATGAAGAAAGCAAAGTGACACATTATTGTCACTGTCCATCAACTACCACAGGCCTGGAAATCACAGTGGGACAAGAGGGAGAGTTTGCTCCGCACAGAGCCACCCCCACAACCTGCTCTTTGTTAAAAGCCCTGCCTTACCTGTCTCAAGTAGAATATTACAGCTCCAAATGCCTCCTCCATAATCCTCATCAGCTGCATTTTCTGCACGTTTTCTAGCAGAGGGTTCTCTTCCCTCAGGCACTCCTGGATCCCCATCTCCATAAGGACATAGCAGGCTGTCACCACTTCCTTCTTCCCCTCCACCTCCAGGGGATCTGGCTCCTCCAGGGTCAGGCGGACCTCCACACAAGCCAAGTTCACCAGCAGGGCCAGGAACTTGCTGCCAGCACTCCCTGCTGGGATCCACTCAGCCCCACAGGCCTGCACGAGGCTGGCTGCGAGCTTCAGAGCGGGGTCCCGCTGTGACTGGCTGAGTTTGCTGCCCAAAACCTCAGCCAGCCCTTTGTAAAGTCTGCACAGGCACTCGGAGCCCTGCGAGTTCTCTGTGAGAGGATGTGACAGGGGGATGAAGCGAGGCAGAACCTCACACAGCTCAAATTTGGTCATGTCTTCAGCCTTGAGGAAGTCACCGGAGAGCTTGGTGAGCACAGCCAGGAGCTGTGGAGCATCTCTCTGCCAGCACTTGGCCTCTGCTATGGCCAACAGCCCCACAAGCAGTGTGAGGGCACGCTCAGAGCCGTGACCACCATTCAGGTAGGCCTGGCACAGGGCAGACACTGTCCCTTTGGTCACCAACTCCCTGGGGCCTCTGGCTGTAGCCAGGACAGCGCTGAGGCACTGGTACACATCATCAACCATGGATGTGCAGTCTGGGTCGCAGGGGGACAGCAGGACGTCATTGAAGGTCGGGATTTTGTTCAGGATCTGGGAGTGCCCAGCTAGCTCTGGGTCGGTGCAGAAACAGGCCAGCAGGGTGAGGCCGAGGGCACGGAAGGTGTGCGGGGGGCAGTCGGCTGGGGGCTGCTGGGAGATCAGCAGGCGGGTCGGGAATGTGAATCCGATGGCGTCGAAGATCTGGCGGCGGGTCTTGGCATCCACCTCTCCGGCTCTGACTGCTTTGGTCACCTACGAGGCAAAACAGGAGTGAGTATGAGCATAGCAAAAGGATTTGGTACATGTACAGGATAGAACTGCTGCAAATCAGAAACCAAAACAACTTTATTTAGTGGAGTTGTTTTGGGAAGTACCCAGTGAGCTGGCACTTGATCCAAGTGCTAATCCAGACATTTACTACGGTGTTTCAAGAGTGTGGCAGCACCGACTGACTCTCCACACACCCAGGTCAAGGCCAGGCTCTCTTGCTTTGCTGAAGGGAACCCCAAAGCTCTGAAGCAGCTTTGCTCTGAGCTCCCAATCCCCCTTCCCACATCCCCCGGGCACTCCCGTGTCCAGCAGGGTGTTTGGCCTCCCCTTTACCCTCTCCTGAGGCGATCCCGCGGTTCCTTACCAGGAGCAGCGCTGCGAACTGCTCGCTGTCGTTCCTCGCGTCTCTGAGTACACTGAGGCACCGCTTCAGCGTGGCGAGCCTGTCCCCGGCGTCCGAGGCCATGGCCGGGAAGTGGGGTTGAAGGACTAGAGGGGAACGCGGGCAGCCTTCCCTCGGCCCCTTCCCTCGGCCCCTTCCCTCACGGCTCCTGCCCCTTCCCTCAGCCCTGTCCTTCACGGCTCCGCTCCGCTCCTTTCCCTCTGCCCCTTCCCTCACGGCTCCGCTCCTTTCCCTCTGCCCCTTCCCTCGCGGTTTCCGCTCCTTCCCTCACGGTGCCCCGCCCGCAGGCGCGCGCCGCCTGCCCCGCCTCCCCCTCCAGCCAATCCGCGCGCCGTCTCCGCGCCGCCGGCCAACCGCGTGCGGCCTTGTTGGGCGGTGCCCGAAGCCGCCGCCTCCGCGCGGAACTGTGGGCAAATCACCTGTGGCTGCGCGGCCTCCGCGCCCGCCCCGCCCGGTGCGACCGGGAGCGGCGGGGGAGCGAGCGCCGGGGACCCGCGGCTCCGCAGCCCTGGCACTGCCCGCACGGCCGGACCCAGCCCTGGTGCCGGGAGGCGGCGGTTCAGCTTCCGGGTGAGCGTGCGCCGCCATGGCCGCGGGGCGGGAGGCCGCGGTGCCCCCGGGCCCGCCGCGCTGGAGCCCCGGCCGTGCCCGGCGCCCGGTGCCCGCCTGAGCTCGCCGAGGAGCCGCTGAGGAGCCGCCGAGCCTCGCCATGCGCCCTTGGTACGTACGCGCCGCCGGCACGGAGCGCGGCCGCCTCCCGCGGGGCCCGGGCCCGGCCCCGGGGGCTCCGTGCTGGGGCTCCGGCCGGGCAGGGGCGGGCACCGGGGGCTGGGGCGGCGGAAAGTTCCCTCAAGGACCTGTTGGCTGAGCGGGCGCGTGTTTACATCCTCCTCCCTCGTGAAGTTTTCCTCCCGTGTCTGTTCCTGCTCTGCTGCGGACGGTTGAGTGCAATTCCTCGAGGTGTAACCAGCTCTGAGTGCTTGTGGAGCGCCGGTGGATCCGGCTGTGACAGCATTCCCTGTGTGACAGCATTCCCTGCCACAACATTCCCTTTGCATTCTTCAGAACTGGCCTATTTAATGCCGTTTAGTGCCTAATGATGCTTTCATTGCTCCCTTAAAATAGACACTATTTATTACCTGTGAAATAATTAATGTTCTCCTACCTATCACCTAGAGATAATTTGCATTCAATTAGCATATACGGCTATTAAATAGCCTTTGGCATTAGAAAGGCAGAGAAGTTTGGCGGTCTCTGCCCTGTGGGGCAAAACAAGAAGCAAACCAGGGCGTTAGCTGCCAGTTTCCCAGCGTTGCTGTGCTGTCGTTTCCCTGTTTCTGGCTGGCACCAGCCAGCACGGACGTGCCTGTGGTGACATCTCCGGGCAGATGTGCAGGGGTTGTCCCTGCCTGTGTTGTCCTCACGCTGCTGCTGGGTGTCCAATCCTCAGGCATATATGAAATTGGAATTTCCTAAATTTCCTGAATAGCCTGTTTGAACAGCTATTGTGATATCAGATGAAAAATGGGGTCTGGAGGAGAAAACCACAAGGGAAAGGCTCTCTGCACTCAGCACTGGGAGCTGTGCCACTACAGATTTCATTTTGGTATCAGACATTGATAGTTCCTTAGCAACAGCTGGACTAATCACAGCTGATAAGACATTCCTTTTCCTCCACAAATGCTCTGTTCACTTTGCACTCTCGCTGGATCTGTGCAGGAACATTTCAGTTGCCACAGGGTGTTTTGTGTTTCATACCCTGCGTGTTTCTAGAACCCTGCTGCTGCCCACAAAGGCCATGGAGAAGAGGTTGGAAGCCAAGCCCAGCATCAGCACCCGGTTCCTGTCCCAATACTGCCTGGGAAAAGCTGTGAGGGAGCTGGGAATTCTGCAGCTGTTCTACCTGTGCACTTGCCTGTGTGCCTCGTGCTCCTCTGCAGGTGACTCTTCTGTTCTCTCTGAGACTCTGTATATGGATTTTTATGGTCTTTATCCCTCTTACTTGTTTAAAATACTCTGAGAGAAAAGTGAAATGATTTACTGGTAGACATTATAGGGTTGGTTTTTTATTGGTTTCCTTTTTAATTGTTTTTTTTTAACTGAGAAACCAAAGCAGTTGTTGTTTTCAAACCAAACAAAGCACCACCCTTAGCAGTTACTAAATGTGCTCTCAAAAGTGTAGCTTGTATCTCAGAGAGAGCTTTTTCTGACCTTATTTTTTGACAAAAGGGACAAGTGATAATCTGGAAAATAATTTAATTTAAGGGAAGCAACCTGGAAAGGCAGGAATGTTTTTTAGCCCTAAGATGTTTAATGCTCTTCCCAAGAGCAGTGTGTCAGAAGTCTTTATTTGCCTACAGGCAATGGTTATGTTTGTTTTTTTTTTATTTCCTGTTCAAACTTGAGCAACCAACCTCCTGCTCAAGTAAATAACCAAGTCAGTGGCTAGGATGGGAGTTTTCCTCTAATGGATTGTGTGATGTTTGGTTTGGGAAGGGGGTTGGTTTGCTTTGTTTCCCAGTTATGTGGACATGTTCTCCAGGCAGCTGCAGTGTCCCTGTTGTGTTACTGGACCATCCTGGACAGTTCCCAGTGGCAGATTTGATTAAGCTAATGAGCTGTGTGATTTTAATCAGCTAATTCAGACCCTGGAAAAACATATTTGTGTTCCTGCTAAGGGTTGTGTGTTTGAATGATGAGTGTTTCCTTTTCGGCTGAGCTTCCTGCCTGCATTTCCTGGCTTTAGTAATTTCTTGGAAGTTCAGAGTTAGAGCTCCTATGAGACTCCTAGAGGGGTGTTCTAGACAGTGTTGGTGTGTTTCAGGGCTGCTCTGCTTGGAAGAGTTAAAGCCAGGACTCATAGAACTGTTAAGGTTGGAACAGTGCAGCTCTGAGATCATCAAGTCCAACTGTTAAATGAGTGAAGAGTCCATTAAATTAAAGCTTTTGCGTGTGCAGAAATAAATATAATTATATGGGCATAGCTACCCTGATGTGGACATTTTTTCCATTGCAGAGTTTTTGTTATTTTGGGCTTGTTTGTGTCGCTCAGGCAGCAGAGTCTGTGAAGCTGAGGAGGAGTTATGGCTGCCTAGAAATGAGCGTGGTCATGTGGAGTTACACAAGGGGGACTGTGTTGACAGAACTGACTGACTGACTGACTGTGGGGCAGGTTTAAAAAGTCCACAGAGTCAAGCCTTTAATCATTAATCTGCTATCAGGCAGGATTAACTGCCTGGGCAAGTCTGTAAACCTGAAGTTATTAATAGAAGCTGTTCCTGTGTGTTCCATTCCCCTGCTGCTCAGCAAGGCTGTGAGCTGCATCCCTGGGACAGGAACTCCTGAGTTCCAGGGAAGAGCAGTTTTCTCCACTGATGTGACAAAAACAGTATGGAAAAGTGACTAAGCACACCCACTGTGCAGGTGTCTTGTGACTTGTGTGGTGCTGAGCTTAGGAGGGAACTCATCCTCAGGAATGTTCCTGCTTTCCACAGATGAATGCAAGTGTAGATTTTGTTTTCTCCCAGGGCATGTAGAGTTGTCTGAATGTTTGATGCCCAGCAAAGGCCATGGAATTTGAAAATGCAAAGTGAAAATGAGTATGTCTCTGTGGAAAATTCACATCTGGCGTGCTGGGAGTTGCCTGTTCACTTCTGTCATTCCTGAGAGTTATCTGAGTTTTAACTGTCCATGTACAGCAATTCAGAAGAACATACTGCCTAATTTCAAATAAATATGTCCCAAGCGGCCATTAACAGAGTTCTGGAAATGAAATGTAGCCAAAATATTATTCAAATCTTGTTTTGGCAGAGTGTTAAAAGAGAAGCAGAATGTTCTCAGCATGGCAATGTTGTGTCATCCAGGCTAAGTCATGGCTCTGACATGCTGAGATGTTTCTGGGGGTCCAGGCTTTACATTTGAGATGAATAAATATATTACCTGTGTTATGTAGTGATTTGTCACAAGGGATATCTTCCCTGGGAACATTTTTCTTTTAAATGTGCCCCGTTCTGTGTGTGCCCCAGTTCCAAGCCTGGTACTAGAAACTGCTGCTGAATTTCACTGCTTCCATATCAAGCCTTAATTTGAGTGGTATGTGTGAGCCAGGCCTGACACATGAGGAGAGATGGATGAGCAGTGATGGAGGAGGAGGAGGAAGGATTTTAGGAATGTGGGAAGCAGCACATTTCCCTCATGCTCAGGATATATTAGCAACAATGATTCACCTTTAACAGAAAGGGAATTTTACAGGCAAAACGTAAATCTGAGTGGATAAGATCCTGTTGAAATTCACAGGGATGGTGTAATTCTTCAATTTGTTATTGTTTCTCCAAGTCTGGAGAGAGTGTGTGTGCATGCACATGGCTTTGGTGTGTACTCACATTCCATACTCTGTTCTAATTCCAGCCCCATCAGGTTGGTGCCAGGAGCTTGTCCCTGCCTGTGACTGTGACAGTGGTGCCAGGGGCTGGCAGTGCTGGCATTTCAGGTGTGATGAGGCTGGCAGTTGCCCTGGGCACACAGATTCCCTGTCTGCTCTCTCTCCAAGGAAGTGCTGTGTGTTGATGAGGTGTGACAAGGGTGCTGAGGTTTTCAAAGATCCTGGTGTCAACTTGTCTTGCTGCCTTTCATTGCTCAAGTGAGGATCTTCTCCCCCTTCTGCACGGTGGTGGGTTCAGACACCCACAGGGAGCTCTGTCCCCCACAACTCAGTCACTAAACTCAAGTTCATTCTCAATCAGGATATTGTAATTTAAATTCAGGCTTTATTTAAATGGAGAAAAATGTTTCCTATTTGTGTTGTGTTCAAGAACTCCACTCTTGCCAGGGAGGGAGCCAGATCTGGAGCATATTCTCCAGCTGCACAACTCCTCAGGCCAGCAATACTATTTGTAAAGTAATCTTCCAATGACCTATTATTGCTTGGATGCTGAACACAGCACAGTGTAACAGTCCCATAGGTCATTAGGCTATTTTTAGGGAGTCCTTAATCTGCAGAGCTCTGAATTTTGGAAGCCTTTAATCCATTGATCCCTGCAAGCACTCAAAATTTTCATGCTAAGAAAAAAAGAATCCATATGCAAAGCAGTTGCTGCTTTACTGCAGAGCTGAGACCTGAAGTGACTTGACTCTTAACTGAAATTATGTCAAATGTTTGAGGGTTTTTAATGAAAAACACTATGGCAGGGTGGGTGGCAAGGCTTTGCCTTGCAGAACCCTTTTCTAGAGACTGTTAACAACTTCCCAAGTGGAGCAGATTCAGTCAGAATAAGCAACTGATGTCAAATATCAGCATGGAAGAGTTCAAAATGCCTCTGTACTGTGCACCAAGCCAGTGCCACCATTTGTAGTGTTTTCTTTCTAGGCAGACTATGGGCAGAGAGGCAAGGCCATTACTGGTTCAAGAGCTGTGCTTGGGATTTCTGGGTTCATTTTCTGCCTCTGAACTTCCTGTGTGACCTTGGCCCAGCTGCTCAGTGTGGGCATTATGGGCTCCTCTGGAACAAGAACATTTCTGTCTTCACTTCTGCTTCTCCATCCCTGTTGGAAAGGGTGGTGGTGGCTTAGGTAGGAGAAGCAGAATTGTTCCTTAAAATGTTGTGTATGTGCTGGATAGTGAGGCCAGGTAGAGATTCTGAGAAGTCAGATTTACTTTCCTGTGTCCCTCTCCTGCATTATTCCTGTGTCCCAAATAGTGATGAGATCTATTATCCACTGCTTTAAAGGGCTGAGAATTGTCTGTTTGTCTTCCCTCCTCTTTCCCAGATGCAAACTGGAACAGATCTAAATGTGAGCTGGGGAAGATCCTGCTTGGTGGCCGTTTGAGATCGTGGGCAGGTCACCATCTGCAGCTTCTGGAAGGGTTCCATACTCTGAGCTCCTGTCTGACCACTTGCTGCCAGCACCCCACCTGTGATGCCTTTTGGTTCTTGGAAAATATGTGCATCCAGGTGAACTGCACCATGCCTGGCACATGTCAGGCCAACAAGACTGGCTTTTCAGATTCTGTTTTGGTGTTTTTAAAGAAATCAAAAAGCACAGAGCACTTGTTGAACTTCCATATGGAAGGTAATGGGAAGACTTGGAGTCACAAGTGGTTGGACTGGGATATCCCTGTCCAGAGGAAGAAAAGACTGAGGAGATCATTGCAGAAGTGGAGGTTGGCAGGTAACAGGGGGCAGCTCCTGAGAAGGGATCTGGCAGAGAACTCCAGAAGCAGCCAGAGTGAAACAGAACGCTTGAAGGATCAGGTCCTGAGGCACTTAGTGGCAGACAGAGCTGCTCCTGAGAAAGAAAATCAAAAGCAAGACTTGCTGAAAAATGGACAGAATCCAAGAGAACTGAACCCCAGAAGCCCAGTCCCTCCTAAGAGCAATAATGTGAACAGGTCACAGGATGCTGATGGTGACTTGCCCCAGGTAAGTAGTGGGTGGGGCTGTCTGGGACAGCTGTCCCCTCCTCCTCAGTCTGGCTTTAGGTTGATTTTTGACTTGGAACTGCTCAGTGATGGGATACCTTTTCAGGTTCCAGTTTCCAGCCTCCTATCAACAAGGCACAGCCAGTGGTTTGGGGTTTTGTTTGGATTTTGGGGTAGGTTTTTTTTACTCCCCTTTTCTTAGCTGGGATAAACAGTGTTGAAGTTGGAAAGTGAGGCAGGATGGAGTCTGTGAGAATGCTTATCCTCTGTATTATCACACAGTGTGCTTGCCAGATGAGAAGGAAAGGTGACATGTCAGTGGAAATTGTCTGGGAGCTGAAAACTGTTACCTGTAAAAGTACCTGTTCAAATCCACACAATTCAAAAAGCTGTTTTCATTGAAATGCTGAATCAAGGCAGTTAAATACATTATTTTATAGAGTCATGCACAGAGCTCACAGTGTACTTTGATGTCAATCTGCTCGCTTGAGTTGGCATCTTAATTCCAAATGTTCTCTTTTTTGAAGAGTGCTCCAGTTTCTCAAATCCTCCAAAGCTTACCTTGGCACTGGTGAATGAAATCAGTTTAGTCTCTACTCCAAATACATACAGTGTTAAGCCAGTACATCATGATGTTACAGAGAATTTGGCATATTTGAATTGTTAAGTGATGTTTGTATTTTTACATCTGCAAATGATTTTTTGAGCCTTATCTCAAAAACGCTTGTGCACTCCTGATGGCGAAATATAATTCTCCTTTGTTAAACTGCTCCTGAAATAGCTTTTGCCACGTTTCAGGGGTTTGGCTTTGTACAAAACTCTGGTTCTGGAAATGACTGACTTTTTCAAATCCTGCTTGCAGGTAGGGCTGTGACTGCCTGAGCCACCACCCTGGAGCAGGATGTGGCGAGCAGCCAAGGGACACTGCTGAGAGCTCCTGGGCAGCCAGGGTGACATGTGAAACCAGGCACTAAACCTGACAAATGTTTGATTTTCCAGAACCCCCCCCCACCATGTGAGGCTGACTTGAGCTCAGATTTCTTTCTCCCCTGCAATGCTGCAGCGTTCCCACCCTCCCTGTTCTTTCCTCCTCCTAGGAGTTGAGCTGAGATGGTGACCCCATTCTCTCAGCTGTCATACATGTGAGGAGATGTCTTTGCAGCCACTCTTAAATGTTTTCTCTTGCTCTTGGGGAGCAGCTTTTACATCTCCCTGCTTGTTCTTTTTGCAGTTTTGCTTTCCAGGTTATCCTGCTATTACTGTCCAATGTGTGTCTAGTTAAACTGGTTGCAAATATTAAATTACACTGATTAATCAGCTTCTGAATGCTGCTGAACATGCAGGATTTCCCATCTTTAGGAATTGCTCCCTTTGTTATTAATGTGCACTGTTGGATGTGTGCTGGGGAAAGGTTTTTATGCTCCTTGATGATTTTTGCTAATAAGAAAGTCCATGGCTCTTAACTAAATGGAAGTTCATAAAAATAAAACGTTTTACTAAAATATAGTGATATAATAGAATTCCTGACATTTGCATTTTTGAGGTTTAGGATGGAGTTTTTGAGGAGAAGGAAGAATTAAAATACCCACCTGGGCTAATTCCAGGATTATTGAACCATCCAACTTTACCTGCAAAATGCAAAGCCAGCTCTGCAGCTGTCCTTGCACTTCAAATCCAAGAGCAGTTTAATGTGAGCCAAGGATAAAACATTGGGGGCTGTGTTCTTGGACATGGCCAGACCTTCCAGGAGGGAGGTATTTCAGGCTGTCACCAAAATAAAGTTACACCCATGCTGAAATCAATAGAATTTCTGGATTACATTTGGCCCAATCCATGGAGCACATGGCTGGGTGTTTCATGCTGTTCTTTAGGAAGGGTTGGAAGATGGGGACAGTACTGGCTGTCACACCTGAGAGCATCAAACACCTGAAGTAGGAGAGGAGATTTGAAATCAAAGTGCTTTTTCTCCTCTGCTGCTGCTGAGCATTGAATGTATGGAAGGTAAATATTTTCCTTTGCTTTTGCAGGCTCAGAGAGAAGGAAAATGATAGTTTTGGGAAAATATTGCCTCTGTGAGTTTTAATTTTCCTTGTGCAGCTCTGATGGCTCCACAGCCATCTGCAGTGGCATTTGCTAATGTGCAGTGAGCATTAATTTCTGGTTTTACTGGATCCATGCTATGGAACCAGGATAAACCACTGTGCATCCTGCTCATCAGCCCTTAACTAAGGGAGATTGGTACTTTTTCATTCAAGTGAGTGACATTTTCCAGGCACCAGTTTTTTTTTCTGTCTCGTTGTAAAATTCCTTGTCAATTTTAAAATATAGCCAGGCAGGAGAAGTGTTTAACTGTAGCACTGCTGATGAGCAGGGATGCTGCAGCACTGCAGCAGCTCTGCAGACAGGCTGGGAAAGGCTGGAGCAGGAGTGTTGCAACAGAGCCAGAGAAGTCATTCCTGCCCTCACATCAAGCCCACTGTTTGGCTCTTGCTGTCACATTCCCTGCAAGTGCTGGGTGCTTTTCATCCACAAGGAACAAGGAAACATCTCTCTTTACCACCAGCACTAACTCTGTAATGGTTTGTGACATTACCTTCATTTTAGTGCCTTAAGAGTCTTCACAGATGTGGCACTTAGTGCAGACAGCAAGGAAATCATCTAAGCTGAAAAGAGCCCATTTTGTGAATTCAGACCAGGCCTATTTAAATTAAAAAATAGAGGTAATTTCCAGGACAGAGGTATTTTTCTCTCAAGTAACTTGGGCTCAGTGTGGATTCTGATGCACAGGGCTGCTCTAGTCCCTCTACCAGACATGGGACTCTCAGACAAGGACACTGGGTTATTTGTCTCAGGCCAAAGGCATTTAGGGGTGGAATCAAAATTGTCTGAGGCTCCTGTGTTGACTCAGGCCAATGTGTCACTCCTCTCTATTTTCTAAGCTAATAAGATAGGACAGCTGGCAAACTTCTAGTCTCCTTGTCATTTATCCCCAAGAATGAAATAATCTGTTCTTTGCTTTAAAGAATTCAGAGTTATGGAGCAAAGATAAGAAATGTCTCAGCTTGCAAGCATTAGAGGCATTTTTGACTGTTGTGTTGCCCCAGGCAAAGCTTATCTAATTCCAGCTCTCCACAGACATTTGGCTGTCAATTCATCCTGAAGATTTTTGGAAGGAAGAGGATCTCTCTTAACTGTAAAGTGGGGTTTTTTGGGAATTAAAAGTGAGTCAAGAAAGCATTCAGCTCACTGGAAATATTACCAGGCAAAGTGGGGACTCTGCTGTGGCCAGCAGGTGAATGTGGATCTCCTGTGTGTTTTTTGTGGCTCTTGTTCTTGTGACCCTTCTGGGTTGATTCTTGAGAGGCAAAAAGTTGTTTCCCATAGTGAAGTCATGGGAACATTCTGCTCCTGTGCCTTTCCTAAAGAGTCTGTCTCACTTGGGTTCCTGCCTGGCTGTTCCCTCTTTCTCCTGCCAGCATTTCAGACTTTATCTTGAGGAATGGGAGGGAGTACCCTTTGCAGTTGTCAGTGGGTGGAAGATGATACAGCTTGGGACATCCAGCTGTCCTGAGGCCACTGAGAAAGAGCAGCATGCCAGATTTTTCCTGCCTGGATTCCAAAGAATCCATACTTCTGTTTAAGTAAGCCCATTATAAAGTAACCAAATAAAGGAAGACAGCTTATGTCTGTAACACTAACAAACAGTTTTTGATTCCTTGGTACATAAAGCTCAGATGTTAATCAAACAATTGTTTTACATTCTGTGAGCAAAGGGAGCTGAGATATGGTGAGAGGAAATTATTTGCCCAAGGCTGAAACAAAAACCTTGCAGAGAAGCCCTGAGTGCCTTCAGTGCTGCTCCTGGCTTGGCTGGCTGTTCAGTGTGGGCAGCACAGCTTTATTTTTACAACCAACATTTAGTGTTTTCTAAAGCCCAGCCCATTTACTGACAAGGATGTTGCCCACCATGGTCTGGAGTGTTTTCCCAGTTCCTGTTTCCTGGACTGAATGCCAACAGCAGGGTCTAAAAGTATATTGAGTATATTTCCTCCAATAGGAGCTTTTAATCACTCCTCTAATGGGCAGTAGTGGTGGGAAATCCAGCTCCAAAGCACTTTCTGAGTCAAAGATGGTAAATTGCTCTATTTTAAATATTTAGCAGATGTTCTCAAAATAGACTTAGCTAAGAAAAAAAAAAGTGCTACACACATGGACTTCACATGGTGGAGGGTAAATTGTCAGGAGTATGGCCTGGCAGGCTGGGAGCTGGGATGGGGCTAGGTAAAAGGAATTTTTTGATGAAAGAAAGGAAATTGTTCCAGCCATTCTGATTATTTTCAATCAAGTGGCTCATCCTGTGTGGATGTGAGCAAACTTTGTGCCCCCCAACTCCTCTCCCTGCCCAGCAGCATCTCCTGGGGCAGGCACGCAGGGAGCTGTGTGTGTCAGCTCACCTTGCTTTGAAGAGTGATTCCAAAATAAATTTCCTCTTGCTGTAACAATTCAGTTATTACATAAAAATGCCACTGCAATCCTCCTGCTTCATGTTGGCCAACTGCATGGCTTCAGGAAAAGGAAATCACAGCCAGAATGAATGAACCCCAGTTTGTGGTCCCTGTCTTCAGGCTCTGTCTTATCCCACCTTTCTGTTCTTTTGCAATTTTGAACCTGGATCTTCTCTTATATTTGCCATATCAAATATATATGGTATGCTGTAGCTAAATCTGGTGTTAACTGGTGTTCAGCTGGGGTAGAATTGTGTGCTCTGGAGGAAGAACAT
Organism: Agelaius tricolor; assembly: GCF_023055355.1. NCBI lineage: Eukaryota > Metazoa > Chordata > Aves > Passeriformes > Icteridae > Agelaius > Agelaius tricolor. The sequence continues at coordinate 2,914,069 of NW_027269296.1, read as the reverse complement.
GAAGAAACACTTCAGAAAAGAGAAGGGGAAGCTGTAAAAATTCCTGCTTCTGGAAAAACAAACCAGGGATTTTTCAGCCTCACTAACTGTGGAGGAGGAGAAAGGCAACTTCAAACTGCCATTCAGTGTTCAGGTCAAACTCAGACAACTTCTTCCTTTCCAGATCCACACAGGAACATCTGCACCAGAATCATCAGTGCTGGCTACGTTCTCCAGCCCTGTGGCACTGGACCTGACAGCTCCAGGGAAGACTGAACAGCCTGGGCAGCCTGATGATGCTCAGTTTCCCACAGCCAGCCCTGTGCCAGTGAAAAGCACAGCAAAGGCACAGGCAGAGACTTCTGTGCCCAGTGGAGTGCCCACAAATGGCAGTGTAACTACAGCCCAGAGCAGCACTGCTGCAGCCCCAAGCACTGCTGCCACCACTCCAGGTGAGGACTTGCAGGGCTCCAGCAAATGTCACCTGCTCAGGCTTTTTCAAGCCACAGCAGTGTGGAAGAATATATATAGATATATTATAAATATATTTGTAAATATATGGTATCAAGGTACCATAATTATCTATCTATCTTATCTATATCTATATCTATATCTATATCTATATCTATATCTATCTATATTATATCTAGATGTAGATATATAGATTATATAATAGATATAATATACATTAAAATGAGTATAAATATATATAAAATATATAGATAGCTATATATCTATATATGTGTATATATCTATATATAGCTATATATTATATATAGATATAGAGTATATTATATATAATATAATTATATATATAGTATATTATATATAGTATAGTATATAGTATATATAATATACTATATATGTATATATATTGTATAATATATAATATATGTATTAAAATATATATTAAAATATATAGATATCTATATATGTGTGTGGATATATCTATATATCTATGTCTATATATATCTATATATCTATGTCTATTATATATAGATACAGATATATTTTTTATATCTATAGTATATATGAAATATGCATTAAAAATATATAAAATATATGTAGATATATAGATAATTATGGTACCTTGGAGAAAATACTGAGGCATCTGTGTCAGCACATGTGCTGTTGGATCCCAGTAATTCCTGAGGTCTGGAATGGAACTTGAACATCATAAATCTGCATGTGACCATTGCATGTGAGGACAGCTGGGAATTAATGAGGATATCTTAGTTCCCAACGTGAAGGCTGAGATGTGATGCAGGGCAGAGTCCTGGGAAATGTTTTTCCAGTAGCCTTGGCACACTGCTATCCATCAAATCCAGCAGAAATCTTAATGTGTGCTCAGAAAAGGGTGTAACTGATTCTTTTCTGTCCCTGAAGTGTCACTGCACAGTTCAGCCGTGGAGAACAGTGTACTTGGCTGTTAGCCCATGCTTTGCTCTGCAGCATGCTGATGTTCCTGTTCACACTGGTATTTCCTAAAACAGACTGTTGCAAGTGCACCCAGGCCAAAATGCCCTTTGGCAGCTCTGTTCCCTGGGCAGGGCTGGCAGCTCTCCCTGGGGGATGGCTGCACACAGGGAATGGCGTGTACTGCCCGTGTGCTGTCTCAGAACTCACTGCAGCCAGGGTGCTGAAGCATTCACTGCTCAATTGCTTTTGAATTTAGGGTGCCTTTCCCTTACAAGGGAACAAATGGAAAGTGTGAGGGAAGCACTGCACCCAAAGATGGTTTTGGCAGGAAGTTCATTGGCTGCTTGTGCTGACAAGTTAATTTTTTTAAAATTTTTTTTTTAAGGGCTTACCCCACCTAAAAGTGGAAAATATGCTTTAAAAATCTTCATTGGTTTGTCTGGGACATCTAACATAGCCAGGGCCTCCTGGTTTTGCTAACCAATGCAAAGATGATGTAAAGAGTAGTTTTTCCAAGGTTTTTTATCTGTTTGTCTGGGTTTTGTTTTTATTATTTCCTAATGAGATCTGATTGCTTCTTGCCTTGGAACTCTTTGAAGGTGAAAGATTGATGGAGTATTTGAGAGGGAAAAAAAAGGTGGTTAATTCCACTAGCTATTAAAATTGGAAGATAGATAAATAATAGATAATAAAGGTGGGAAAATAGCAGAATGTCTAAGGTCCCTTTTTCCCATTTTTTAAATTTAGATTTTTTGTGCATACCTCTGAAACATTGTCTTTGACAGGGTCAAACTAAAGAATGAATATTTTCTATTCATAATTCCCAGGTCCAATAATAAAAAGATAAATATAAAGCAAATGGGAAGGGAAGAAAGAGATGAGAAGGCCAAGAGGTGTTTTTATGAAATGTGTTGAATTTTCTGGTTATCTTAATGCTAATAGAAAGCAGAAAAAAATATGTCCCTGGCTATAGTTTTCAAGGTTATCCTGTAGTTTTTAAAAGGAACCTGTCAGTTTATTTGAAATGGAATGGCAAGAAAATTCTTGAGCAGGGGGTGGAAAAGAAAATATAAATAAAAAAGGACCAAGTTTGTATCTTGAGCTTCCATACCCAGTGTGGCAGCTATGCAAGTTTAAAAAAATTCTCTTAGCCCTCAAGCAATTTTTCAAAGAAGAAATTCTGTGGATTCTTTATATATTTGTGAAGCTTTGGAATTGCAGTTTGGAAGTAGCAGTGTTTGTCTTGCTGTGCCATGAGCCTGCAGCTGAGTTCTCTGCCAAAAAGCTGTCAAGTAAAACCCTTCCCATCCTGCTGGACCTGGGTGAGGAGAGTCCCTGTGCAGGGCCCAAGGGCCAGGTTTCAGCCCAGTATCTGCAAAGAGAGAGGTGACTAAAAATTGTAACCCCCCATTAGTGCTTTTACATTGACAAGGAGAGCAAAAATCTGAGATGGGAGGGCTCTTGAGGAGCAGGATGTTTACAAAATACATCATCATTTGTAGCTGGGGTTTATTCCATCAACTGAAACCAAGCTGGGGTTTATTTTTCCCCTGTTCCTCTCCAATTCTGTGTTTGTCCCTTTCAGCTATGAAGGAGCTGGTGGTTTCTGCTGGAGACAGTGTTCAAGTGACCCTGCCAAAGAATGAAGTTCAGCTGAATGCATTTGTGCTTCCTGAACCACCACCTGGTAAAGCTTCCCTGGGAATTCTGCTAAGGGCTTGGGATGTGAAAAGGCAAACAGTCATTATGTGTGGCATGAATTAAGGGCAGTCTTGAAAATGTCTTTTGTCAGAGAGCACTTTCCTGTGGAAATTTTTCATACTCAGCTATTGCCTTGTGCTGCCTCTCAGAGAAAATAGTGAGGCACAAAAAAAATGGAAAGTGCTACAAAGCCAGTGGATTTGGGAGATTGTGGGATGAGATGGGAGAAGAGATGGCACGTTCTCAGGGTGGTGTATGAGGAAGAATTGGACTTTTAGCATCTATTCTTGGTATTAGCTGATAGGAACTGAGTTGTTTTAGCAAGTGATCAAAATCTGAACTGGGGTATTTGCCTGCTGAGGAACACATTCTATACACTCCTCATTTAATCAAATTGTTGGCAGGTATTTTAAAAATTCTTAACTCTGTCCACTGTGGCAGTGGGAGCTGTAGAAGCAGGTGTGATCCATGTTGTGGGCAGCAGGGATTGATTCATTCCTGCTCAAAAATTGGCATTCCTGTGTCTGCAGGATCTGAGGATGTGATAAGGCTTTTCTCTCTTATTATCCTGGAGCTGTGATTGTTCCAAAGCTCTTTATTGCCTTGGAGGCTGAAAGATGGGTTTTGATTCCAGAGTAAATGAGTTTAGAAGCACAGATTGTCTCTTTTCCTGGGTATATTCCCAAAAAGCCACAGCCCAAGCTGTCTCATTTCTCCACAGTGCAGCAGAATGTGCCTTGTAAATGTTTAATACCTTTGCAGTTCTTTAGCATGGCAGAAAGACAGGCTTTGAAAAAAACCATCTGGACCTTTTCTTTTTGTTGAAGGAACCACATATTCCTATGAGTGGGAGTTGATTACTCATCCAAAAGACTATAGTGGAGTAATGGCAGAGAAGCACTCCCAGACCCTGAAGTTGTCTAAGGTAAAGCTTTGGCTACTTCCTATCCTGCTGTGTTAAATGCCAAGTGGAGAAGATGGGGACCCCACCAGCCAGGAAAGACTTGTTTGGGGTTTCAGGGTGAATAGGAAATTGCATGGTGGGCAGGCAGCCAACATTGGACTGCAAGCCCTCTTCTGAGGCTCTTAGAAAAAGGAGATTGATCTGGCACGAGGGAAGGAGGAAATTGATTTCAGGAGGTACAAGCTGCCTACAAGCAGTGTGACAAGGCACACAAATGGGACAGTTTAACAGTAACAAGGGGAGGGAATATTCCTGGAACAGTGGGGTAGTCTGCTTAGGTCTGAGCCTTGTACTGCCCACTGGAAGAGGGTCTTGCTGCTTCCATTAACAAGAACCCTGCAATACCTCATGACATGTCCCTGATGCTGCTCTTAGACAAGCTCTGACAGGGAAAGGGTTGCCAGTTCCTGCACATGGGGATTCTTAACAAGGAAATGACTCTAAGGACTGTGAATATACAGTTCTGTACTTGAGACATTCCTCTGAGCAGCCTGGATTCTACTGCACTCAGAAAAAAATTATACAGGCTTTAGTGAGGATATCATGTAGAGCCAAACCTTTGGAAAAGAGTGTGCAGGTCTCTGTCAGGGTTTCAGCCTTTTGGGTGTCAAGATTGTTATCCAGCACCTGGTCCCTCATCCTCTCATTCTGGCTCAGTAGTGGATGGTGAAGAGGTGACTGCCTGGCTCATGTCACCTAGAAGGAAAAGAAGAAACACTTGCATTTATAAAAATACACAAGAAGAGATTTTCTTCTTACACGCAGCCTTTTTCACCTCAAATGCAATCTGCTAGCTCAGATTCCTGTGGCCAGACAACCTGAACTAATCTCTATTATCTCTCTTCTGTTTGCCTTTTGTTGCTGGAAAATAAAGCTTGACTGACAATCCTGTGGCAGAGAGAAATAAATACAAGTCTTTCTGCATAGCCATTATAAACTAAAATACCTGTGATGCCATTTTGGCCTGGAAACCCTCCTTTGCTGTGTATGTAGAGGCTGAAGCACAATTGCCTGGGTGCCCCTGTGCCAAAGCACAGGAACTTGACCTTCCAATAGGTCCTGACATGGTGCCACCAACCTGTAGGTAAATAATCCTTTGTGTTTGTTTCCAGCTTACTGTTGGCCTCTATGAGTTCAAAGTCGTTGTGGATGGGGAAAACGCTCATGGAGAGGGATATGTGAATGTAACAGTGAATCCAAGTGAGTGCTGGGATTGGGTTTTCCTTGACTTCAGCCATCTCTGACAAGCCAAGGCAGCTGTACCATGGGGTTAGATTGTTTGGTTTGGTGTGGGAATAGTTCATTGTGCTATGAACTTGCAGCATGTAATATATACATCATTTAACATATACATCATTTAATATATACATCATTTAATATATACACATATATATGTGTGTATATATACACACACACACACACACACACACACACACATATATATGTATATATTAAATAATTTCCTGAGATTGGAAGCTATTGCTAAACATTGCTATTTTTGCTGTACTGTATCAAGCCAACCACTTGATAAAAGAGCTCTAATCCTGCTAGGGAAGTGCTCAGCAAACATCTCACCCTGAAAGGCCACTGCTTCCATAAAAACTAGCTGCAGTCTGACAAAAATCTTATAGCAGCAGGAGCAAAAACTCAAGAGAAGCCAGAGCTTTGAAGCTCCTTTGGAGGTTCCTTTCTTTCCTGTCCATAAGAAATATCATTCCCAACCACAGGCAGGTTAAGTCAAATCTCATTCCCTATTGTAAGACTTGGTTTGCAGGTGAGCTGGTGGAGGTACAGCATCTTGTGCTGCCTCACTTTTTATGTGGCCTGTCTAAAGAGACAACCACAAGTGTCAATAAAACCCCTTCATTTTGCAGTCTTCAGCAAGACTTCTTGTACAAGCTTTGTGGGCAAAGAAGGGCTCTTGCACTCCCTAAATTAGCAAGAGTGTGTGGCTGGTCTTCTGGGTGCTGTGGCTGATCATTTCCTTATAAGCAGTGAGTTTGCAGCTGGCAGCATGCACCAAAATCCTTCACTTTTCAGAGCAGCAGCCACACTGTGGCAAGAAGCTGTAGGTGCTTGACCCAGTAGGGAAAAATTGATGCAGTGCAGCCTTCCCAGAGCACTGATGTGCTGGCTGTTCACCCCACACTGTTTGAAGCCCTTTTTGGCAGCACTGATTCCCCAAGCTGGTGTAGAACATGCTGGAAGCACAAATCACTGTTGCTGATAGTTTTGCAGTTCCTTGGCCAGGACTTTGTGCCTGTAGTGTGATGGTAACAGCTGGGTTGTTGTTGCAGAGCCCCGGGTGAATCAGCCTCCTGTTGCCATCGTGTCCCCACCATTCCAGGAAATCTCCCTGCCAACCATTTCCACTCTTATCGACGGCAGCAGTGAGTACCTGCAGGTTTTAGTGCAGCATCCAGCAGGGGGCTTTGTGTTTGGTCCTGGGCTGGCCTTTTGCATGAAGTTTAAGAGAAACAATGACCTTGTCAAACACAGTTCAGTGAAAAGAATTGGCCTCTCTGGCCAGGAGAGCAGAACACACACAGCAGCACCTCTCCATGTTCCTTTTGAAGGGCACTGGCCTGAGCCAATCTCCTAAAAAAGGAAAAGCTCTGGAGGTTGCTGCTCAGAATCAAAAAGTAATTACTGTCAGTCAAACTTACCGAGCTCTTGGCTAAACTTCAAATGTGTAAGTTACTGACACGCCACCTTCAGTGATCCTGGCCTGCACTAGAGCTTTTCAGGAGTTCCTTTAAACAAATTCAGGTTGTCTTAGGCCCAGCTAGCATTGACTTGTTACAATTTGGGTGTCTGAGCATAATAGGGACTTTGGGCTTCAGCCAAAAATACTAAACCCAGGGCAGAAGTGGGGACTGACCATTGGAATCTGTGAAGCAGCATTTTCCAACTCTTTGTGTGTGTGTGTGTTTTCCTCCATTACTGAAACAGAAAGCACTGATGATGATAAAATTATCAGCTACCACTGGGAAGAGCTGAAGGGTCCCCTGAGGGAGGAGAAGGTTTCCAGTGACACTCCCATACTGACACTCACCAACCTGGTACCTGGGAATTACACTTTCAGGTAGGTCACACCTGGCAGAGTCCATCAGTTCCTATCCCTTACGAGTGAAATGTATGAGATTCCTGAAGTGTTAATCTGCTTTAAAAAAACCCAACACAGAACATGGAGAGAACTCCATTTTGTGATGTTCCCTCTCTCCACTCCTACACTTTCAAGCAGTTTTGTAGCTTTGCACTTCAGGAGAGATAAGCTGTCCAGCTACTTCTTATTCTTGCCTTGTAGCCCTGGTTAAGATGATGGCTGGTCTGTCAGTGCTGCAAAATGTCTCTTGAAATGTCAAATCTAAACTCTTTGGGTAAAGGCTTAGGAAGAAATGCAGTCTTCAAATCCAGTTTTTAAATGCAATGTGTTTGTCTCAGATAAGTGAATGAGGTATAATGGATTGATGCACAACCTGGGCAATAGGTGGTGGCTGATTTTACTTTTGTATTTGTCCTGTGTTTTTCCTTTGGCCTGTATTTTGGTGTGATGTCCATCACTGCATCAGCAGATCCATTTAAAGTAAAATAACCTGGAGTGCCTCTTACTGAACACTGCTTTCTTGTTAACCCACCTGTTGGCATGAACTTACCACATCCATGTTCAGGTCTAGATTTAGCAGAAAGCAGTTGTGTTTTGTGGTACCAGCCTACCTGAGGAGATGTGCTGTGTCCAGGCCACTTGGGGGTTAGAATGCACTTCTGTGTTTCACCTTGGAACTGGTTGTTAGATTTCAAGTGAGAGATGGATGTGACTGTTGAATTACTCGCATCACTTTGAGGCCGATAATTGGACATTTGGGGGAAGTTTCTATTCAGAAAAGTCTGTATTCAGCTCTGGTCACCATCACTTCTTATTTCCCTCTTCAGTCTAACAGTTGTGGACTCAGATGGTGCCAGCAACTCCACCACTGCTAACCTGACTGTGAAGAAGGCAGTGGATTATCCTCCAGTGGCCAATGCTGGCCCAAACCAGGTGATCACCCTGCCCCAGAACTCCATCACTCTCTATGGCAACCAGAGCACAGATGACCACAGCATCGTCAGCTACGAGTGGCTGCTGAGCCCCAACAGCAAAGGGAAGGTGATGGAGATGCAGGTCAGTGTCTCCTGTGCTCCATCTGGATTGCTCACTAGCTGGGGTTTTGTCTATAATCAAACCAGTTTTAATGGACTGTTAGCAAATGTCTTTTAGAATCCTACAGAGCAAATGTGTGATATAAGTATGTGCATAAGGTTAAATCCTTGTGAAGCTGGTGGTGGTTTACTGGCTGAGCTGGAGCACCAGCCTCACCACTGGCATCCTGTTCCTTTCTTGAGCAATGCAGTTTTAAAACCTGCTAAAGAAGGGGGATTGAGAGAGGTGGGAACTTTTGAGCTGAATCTTGGAGTCTGAATTTCACTGATACTGGCCAGACTCTTCTCAGTGCTAAACAGTAAATGTTGGAACTTGTTTCTGTGTCATCATTTTAGTTTTAAAGACTATTACTACTGTCAAATTTATAGAATAAGAAAGTCCATGAATCGGGTTCACAATGTGTGGGATTTGCACAGGGCTCCCCAGAGATTTTACTGGAGTTGGGAACTGTTGAATCCCTAAAGGTCTGCTTGTATGGCATTACTCTTGTTATGCCCCACAACAGTGTCCTTGTAGTACGCATAAATTTAGCTGCAAGAGCTTTGCTGAAGTGGCACAGACTCCTGCTCCCATAGCAGGAGTTGGTAATAACCCCCTAGAATGTGCTGGTAACAGTTACTTTAGAATCAGAGTCTTCTGGCCCACCATCATCTGCACGAGGATTGTTTTTAATCCATGAAAATCTTTTCTTACAGGGTGTGAGGACACCAGTCCTGCAGCTCTCTGCAATGCAGGAAGGTGATTACACCTACCAGCTCATAGTGACTGATTCTGCTGGGCACCAGTCCACTGCAGAGGTCACTGTGATAGTCCAGCCAGGTAAGCTGCCTTTACCTGCTCTTGCTGCTTCCCTTCCAGGGGTTGGAGGTGAGCAGCAATCTGTCAGCGACCTCTAGATCTTATGGTGACTTTCAGAAAAGCTGATCAGATTTAGGAACATTCTGGGCTGGTATATTGCTGATAAATGAGCAAAAGAAAGCTTGTAGGAATATTACCTTTGTGGGCCATTCTCTTATTTTACACAGTGTAATTGATATTTTCCTACAATAAAGGCAGGATTGTATTTCCAAACAGCTGTGTCTGCCCACAGTGCTGGGTCCTGGGACAGGGGCAGGAAAAGTGGAGCAGTACTGAGAGAATGAGAGCAAAAATCAGAATTCCTAGTTTTCAGTTTCATTTTATTGCACATGTGTGAATTAAATGCTTATTGAATTTCTTAACTGCTTTTAACCTCACTTTATCTGAATACAAGGTAGTGGGCAAGGGATGTACTGGAAAATCTTATTGATGGTGTTTTAAGCTTCACCTTTATGGTGTGTGTGTGAGAAATCCTGCATTCTTTTCCAGAGAACAACAAGCCCCCAAAGGCAGATGCTGGTCCAGATAAAGAATTGACTCTTCCTGTGGACAGCACCACTCTAGATGGCAGCAAGAGCTCAGATGACCAGAAGATAGTCTTCTATCTTTGGGAAAAAACACGGTGTGTATCACCTTCCATGTTCTTGTGTATCCAAATCTTTCATTTAAAACAGCCCCACACCTCTCTTGTGTTCAGTCATGGTCACATGGGGCCTGACAAGCTTTACCTGAATAAGACAAGGATTTATATTTGATTGGAAAGAAGTGGGGTTTTCTTTGAGCATGAGAAATAGCTTTGCCTTCATCTCTAGGCCTGGCTCCCGCTCTGAGCGTGGTGTGGCTCAGCTGTGTTTCCATTCACAGCAATGGAGCTTGGGTCTCATGGAGAGACTGACCCTTGTAATCAACAACAGCAGGGCCTCCTAACTCGATGCTTTTGCAGTTTGTTTAAAGGAGGCAGAGTTCTCTCCAACTCTAAATTCCCTGAAATGCTTTAGGGAATTCAGGAAAAAGCCTATGAGCAACTTGCAGTAGCTTTTTCTGTTTGTTAATGCAATGTCTGTGCAAAGCCTTAGAAATGAAGGACTGTTACTGCTTTGCACCTTTTTTTTTTACAAAATTGGCTCATTGTGCAGTTCACAAGCCAAGTTGCTGAAAGTACCACTATTTGTAAACAACACCTAAGTGCTGTTATCAGTGTTCCTCTGGTTTAAAATTAACCAATGCATTAACCTGCCAGAAATTATGCTTTTTGTTCTGGATTCTGCACTTATTCTTTAGATTATCTTGCTGTAACTGGAGAACATAATTTTAATTTTTATAATGGCCTATTATTTCCAAGCTCCTGTTTGGAGCGAGGTTGCCTCCAGTGCTCTGTGCAAAGTTTAAACTTACCAAAACCCCTGAAAAAGGCCCAAAACTAACCAAACCCCTTGTGTCTTGGTTAGGGGTCCAGATGGTGTGAAGCTGGAGAATGCCAACAGCAGCATTGCCACTGTCACAGGCCTCCAGGTTGGGACATATGAGTTCACTCTGACAGTGAAAGATGAGAGGAACCTGCAGAGCCAAAGCTCCGTCAACGTCATCGTCAAGGAAGGTACGTCCAGCCATGAGCAGAGCTGCTCAGCCACTGGTTATCTCAGCAGTTCAGCAAAACCTGTGTTCAGAGACACAACAGGAGTAAGGAATGGAGGGAGACAATGTGGACAGCACTGAAGTGGTCTTGAGATTTCCCTTTTTCTGGAGGAATGGTGTTTTCAGCTTAATCCTGCAGCATTTCCCTTCTCTTCCCTGGGGTTAGACTGGGATTTCTGGAGTACACTGGAGATCTAATGCAGTAATTTTTGATTGGGCATTACAAGATCTTTCTCCAAGTGTTTTCTCTCTGTTTATTTAGAGATAAACAAGCCACCTGTTGCAAAGATTGCTGGTAATGTTGTCATCACCTTGCCCACAAACACAGCAGAGTTGGATGGATCAAAGTCCTCTGATGATAAAGGGATTGTCAGCTACTTGTGGACCCGAGATGAGGGGAGCCCTGCAGCTGGGGTGAGCTTTCTTTTGTAAAGGATCACAAAAATCAGTGCAAGGTAGTGTTGACAGCTCCTGAGGAAATACAAAGCTCCTTGTTGGGCTGTTACTCTGTCATATCCTGAAATATGACAATACATGGTGCTGCTTTGATCCTTTGTTTCCTCATACTTACTTTGTTCTGCCTTCCAGGAAGTCTTAAATAATTCAGACCATCATCCTGTCCTCCTCCTGTCCAATCTGGTAGAAGGGACCTACACATTTCACCTCAGAGTAACAGATGCCAAAGGAGAGAGTGATGTGGAAAGGACCACGGTGGAGGTCAAACCTGGTGAGCCTGAGTTTTGTGCCGTACCACATTTTGCCTGCAGCCCGCTGGATACAGCACACTGGGATTAAAATGTGTCATCTAGTCTAGTTTAGAACTGTAAATGTCAAAAGGTTTGGGGGATGTGGTTGTGTTTTCCTGTGGTTTTTGAGGGCTGACTCTCACTGCTTCTGTTACCTTGTGTCCCTTCCCACAGTGCCACTCTGTAGTTCTGTGTTCAAATCAGAAACATCCTGGAAAGATAACTAAAAACCTGCCTTGTGCCCAGGCTGCTAAATAGAAACTCTAAAGATCTGTACAATCTACATTCTGTCTAGATCCTAGGAAAAATAACCTGGTGGAGATGATCCTGGATGTGAACGTGAGCCAGCTGACGGAGCGGCAGAAGGGGATGTTCATCCGGCAGATTGGGGTGCTGCTGGGCGTCCTCGACTCAGATATCACCGTGCAAAAGATCCAGCCATACACTGAACAAAGGTGGGGTTCATCTGGGAGGGTACACAGCAAGGAATTGCTCGAGGGTTTGGAAAATCAAGGCCTTTTGGAAAGCAGATTGGATCGCTGGGACATGTGGAGTTGTTAACATTGATATTCCTGCTCGCATTAGAGGTGCCAAGCAGGTCTTGAGTATCTTTCTCCTCTGGGGATGGTGCATTGCCCTTGAAAACTGCTGCTGCTGGTGTATTTTCACCTCAAACCTGTAAAATAAGAACAAATCTGATTTGTTTTTTGAAAATTGTGGAGACTCTGTAAAGGGATATTCTGCAGCTGGAAAAGTAACAGAGTTTGGTGCAGGAGTTTGCTGAAACACTTAGAACACACCAGAGTGTGTAACAATCCCCTTCACCTTCATGCCAGATTGGTAGCTCATACAATCACAGACTGGATTGGGTAGGAAGAGACCTTAAGGATCATCCAGTTCCAACCACACAGCCCAGACAGGGAGCATCTTCCACTAAGTCTGCAGAAGCTTTATTGGCTACACAACTGCTTCAACCTAATGTATAAAAAATGTTGAAAGCCAATGTAATTTCTGTTTGAAGAGATAGAAAAGCTTAATTTTGATTGCTATTTGGCTTACAGAAAACTGCATTTATCCTAAACACATGGAAGTTGACTGCTGATCAGGGCTGTAGGTCAGGGTGGTATTGCCTACCTGGAGAGTGGCAACAAGCCATGAGTGGAAATCTGTTGAAATAAGTGCAATATTGCACTTAGTTTTTATTAAAAGGGGAGTAGTTTTAAAGTACCTAAAGCACTGAAGAAGATTTAAGGGACATGCTTAAAGTCCTGCAGCAAGTCAGCAATAAATCTGCTGTTACTTTACACCTAGCTGAGTGCTCTGATGTATCGATTCCTTTGTGTCCACATGGCCTGCTGTAGCAGGAAAATCAGAATTCATTGTCCATGCAAACCTAGAGAGCTGAGAACAGAGGAGCCAGCACTTTCTGTTGTAACTGTAGCTCTCTGTCTCTGCCATGAGCAAACCAGTCGCCCCTGAGTAAGGCAAGTAAGGGACTCTTGTCATTAATGCTTCATCTGTTTATGTGTTCAAGCAGACAAAAGAGTGGGAAGTGTTATAAAGGAGCAGAGATTGTTTCCTGACAGATGGCTTTAAGATCCCATTTTTGCTTCCACTGTCAAAGTAACTTGTGCTGTTAAAAAAGAGCTTTTTCCTCTGACTGTTGGTTTGTTCTTTTTCACATACTCTGAGGGTTTCATTGATATGCCATTGACTCATGAGCTCACTAGTGATAATAAATCCCAAACATTCATGCATCCTTTTGTGAGTCTAAAGGATCCACAGGGCTCTGCAAGGTGAGCAAGCCATGAGGAACAAGTTCTTCTATCATAAAGTTAATGCAGTAAAGCTGCAGAATACAGAATCCTTCACACCTGGGTTGGTTTTGGGCTACAGCACTTGGTGCATTCAAACTCAATTTTGCAAAGACTGTAAACTTCCACTCTCTGGTGTTGGAGCTCTGTGCTCTGAGCATGTAAATGGACCCCCAAGTTTCAGGGTAGTAAACTCTCAGGATCCCACAAAGAGGAGGGAAGGAAGGAGAGTATGAAAACAGCAAGACCTTAAAGTCTGGGGATTTGATGCTTAGCATGAACATGCAAAGATCTGCTTGATGTGCAAATTTGAGTGCAGCCATAGCTTGGAAAACATGAATGGATCAGATATTCTGAAGGGTTTTCTACTGTAAGACCAGGTCTGCCATTACTGCTTTCAAACAGAGCCAGAAGTCCGGTCTTCAAATAAATTTGAGATTCTGAGTAAGTCCCTCTAATGACAGACTGGAGAGTGTGGCTCTCCACCTGATGTTTGGAGAAGCAGCAGGTAATTAATAATTTTTGCCTCTCTTCCAGCACGAAGATGGTGTTCTTTGTGCAGAACCAGCCTCCCCATCAGATATTCAAAGGACGAGACGTGGCCTGGACGCTGAAGAACGAACTGAGGAAACAACAGTCAGACTTCCTCATCTTCCGGGCCCTGGAGATTAACACAGTCAGTAAGTGAGAGTCTCTTGGGATAGACTGAACATCTTTTACCTTCCTTTCAGCTGCCTGACAGAAATAAGGGTGCTAAAACCAGCCACATGCCCACACACACTCACTGCAGGAGCTTTCATGTTAATAAATGGGAAACAGAAAATAAGTCTATTAGACTATTCACTAATTGCTTATTTACCAATTAATTCTGTCTATTCACTATTCAACTTCTTATAAATAATTACTTGCAGTGTTGCTGTGAAGATTAGAGTTCACAAAACCAAAAGCAGATTGATGCTTATGAAACTAAAATACAGTGTTAATGGACTATAGCCACTGAAATCAGTGTCATCCTGAAAACAATGAACTGCACATCTTGGTAGCTGTGAACCCACTTGTTTCCTGTGCAGCACAAACATCAGTCTGCAGGAAATGTTCCCCTTCTATCATTATTTTACATCTTTACATTAGCACTGCTTTTCTTTTATGAGATCCATCCTGTGAGGATCATTTGCTGATCAGTTAGAGATTTAAAACTAGAATTGCATAAAGTAATTATTTTCATTACTTCCTGATTTTACCATTTTGTGGCCTTCAGAAGCCATTTTTCAGTTCTGTTTGGTGCCTCCAAAGGATCTGTTTGTTTCTTGTCTGTCTCACAGTCGGGGTTTGAATTGGAAAATCAAAACTTTGTTTAAAAACACTTACTTGACTAATATACAAATTCCATAACTTGTATATCAAAATGAGGATTTATTAGGCAAAATATATGTTGCTGGTGAAGTGGGATGTTTCAGTTTGGCAGGAAGCCCAGGTGCTTACTTTGCACTTCTCACCTCTTGTGATTACGGCTGAGCTATGAATGAGCTACAGAGGGGCCACATTCAGATCAGAGCCTGCAGGAGGGGTTGGCTGGATTGAACTGTTTTGTCCCATTTTTGCCTCACCTGTGAGTCATTTAGTTCACCTTGCTGGTTTTGGCCCCCAGCCTGTCAGCTGAACTGCTCCGAGCACGGGCGCTGCGACTCCTTCACCAAGCGCTGCGTGTGTGACCCCTTCTGGATGGAGAATTTCCTCCGGGTGCAGATGGGGGACGGCGAAAGCAACTGCGGTACGTGACCCCCCAGGGTGGGCACCTTGGCACAGAAACCCCTGTTTGGAACCCAGGCTGGGCACATGCCAGGCACCTGCTGTCTCCCTGTTGTTCTGATGAGATGCTGACACCAGCACACAGACCCTTGTCTCACCTCTGGGCAGATGTTTGACAGGGGAGTGAGCTCCCTTCACAGCCTCCCAGTGGACACTCACTGAAGTTGAGTCTATTCTGGGTGTATAAAGCACAGCTCTCTTCTGTCATCTCTGTCCTGCCACAGGAGAGCAAATTGTATAAACCAGCACACAGTGAACACTGCCCAGCAGATCCACACACTGGATCCCCTAGGGGATCTGGTGGTGCTGCCAGTGGGGAATGCCAGCCTCTAATTCTGCAAAGAGGAATGCCAGCCTCTAATTCTGCAAAGAGGCATGCCTTGCCTTTTCTTTCCCGAAGCCAGTCCCCTAAAATCTGCACTGTCAGTTGTACGAGGTGCCAAAATGTGTTTATCTCTGGGGTTTTGCTTGCAGAGTGGAGTGTGCTGTATGTGATCATTGCATCTTTTGTCATCGTGGTTGCCTTTGGAATCTTGTCGTGGATGGTGATCTGCTGCTGCAAGAGGTGGGACTGAGACCTAACCCCTGCTGTATCCAGGTTTCACAGCCAAGTGTCTGCAGTAGGAGGTTAAAGATTCAATCCCATTGTCCCAGCAGGTCATCTGCTAAGCCTTGGGATGCTGGGTTTTCTCACTTAAGTGTTTCAAGTTAAATATTGAAGTTCCACAACTCTGGGTTATATTAAGAAGCAAAATTTGGATTAACCTATAAATGTGCAACTGAGCAACATTTTACTGTTTCGCTTTGTAATATGAACATAATCCTAAATAGCAAGTGCTTTAGCTTTGAAGATCAGAGTTGTTTTTCTTCTGGCTCTTTTAGAAATGGACTGTTCCTTAATTCCTTTTTCTCCCCTTTAGACGGAAAGGAAAATCCAAAAGAAAAAGCAAATACAAGATTTTGGATGCAACGGATCAAGAAAGCCTGGAGTTAAAACCAAATCCCAAAGCAGGTAAAACATGAGAGGGAAGAGCTCAGCACTTCCAGAGTGCTGACTGGGGACTCTTCTTTGGTAGACTTAAAATAACAGTGAAGCAAACGTGATGTAGGGACTGACAGAGGGGTCTCAGAAGATCTGAGAGCTTGTCTCAGATCTGTATATGGGGTATTTAGTAAAGTCATCTATGTAGGTTTGGAAATTGGGGCTGAAACTGGCCTGGTCCTGGTGTCTCCACCTGGTACCTCAGAAGTAGGAAGTGGATGCATTAAGCTGTGCAGAACAGTCTGACTCAGAAAGCCCAAAATTGGGTCTTGACTGTAACTTCTCCTGCTCTGAAGTTTTTCCCTGGGTTCTGGTAGTTCCCTTCCTGCCAATATGCAATTCTTTGGTCATTCTCTGCAGCAAAGCAGGAATTCAGTGGCACTAAACATTACACTGAACTGATCAACACCTGAGAACAACCTCAAAATACTTGTGTATTGGAGAGTTTGAGGTTTATTTCTGCTCTGCT
This sequence comes from Agelaius tricolor, assembly GCF_023055355.1. Classification (NCBI taxonomy): domain Eukaryota; kingdom Metazoa; phylum Chordata; class Aves; order Passeriformes; family Icteridae; genus Agelaius; species Agelaius tricolor. The sequence goes on along the minus strand of NW_027269296.1, from coordinate 2,897,432 downwards.
ACTCACCCACCACAAACAACTGGTTCATCAACTTATTTATTCTTGCTCCTGTGCATAACAGGCTGTGAAAATTTCACATTTTAGCTCATCCTCTAGTTTTCCAGTAAGCAGGTGCATTTCAGAGGGAGCTCCATGAATTCCTCAGTGCTCCATGTGGCTACAGGTCCGTTGGCCCATTCCAGAAGGGCAGGATTTGTCTTCAGTGTTCTTAGCCAGCACTTCCCTGCCTGCATTGCTGACCTGAGAGTGCTTGTCAGTGCTTTGCAAAGATCAGGGAGTTATTTCAGGCTGGAGTGGTTTTATCTGATACATGAACCAAGCCATGGCCACCTGCTGACTGACCAGGAACAGAGGGAAGTGTTGGGAAGGATGTGCCAAGTACAGCCCTGCTGAAAGCCAGGCAGCTCTGCACTGCTGAGTGTGTGTTTCATGTCAGAGTGTGTCCTGGTTTTGTTTAGAGAAGGAGATGTGTTAACTGTGCATGGAAAAGAGTCCCTGATCCTTGTTTGCTAGCAGAAAATGACTGCTCATCCTGGTATTATCCCACTTAATGGTGTTCCAGCAAAGTGAGCAGTGCCCAAGAGCAGCATGGAGGGCATTGCAGTGACAGACTGATCAGCTGTTCCTCTGAGGACCAGGCTGTCCCAACTGCTCAAACACAGATACCCTTGCAGGAAACCTGGGTGTGTTTCCCTCCCTCAGCACCCAACTCTGCTTTAATCTGACCATCTGTCACCTCAGAGCCCACTGTGCAATAAATGTGCTAAATGTGCCTCACCATTTGCTCTCTGGTAACTAAACTCATCTTGCTGTTTCTGAGGCTGGCTGCTGACTGAAGTCTTTTTCCCTGCTAGATATGTCCAGGGAGCTTTCTGCTAACAGAGGAAATGTTGCATTTCTCCATTAAGGAAAAGCTAAATTTAAATATTTCCTCTGCCGACAATATCAGTAAATGTCTCTCTCCCGTCTTTGTGCATTAATCTAAATTCCTCCTGCTAATTTCTCTCTTCCCTTGCAGGCAGGAGTAGCAGAGAGGAGAGTAGGGAGAGGGTAGTGAGATGGCAGAGATCTCCCTCACACACCTGCATATTCTCTTACTCCAGTTGTGAGCCCTCCAAGCATTTTCTAGGCAATGCCCCGAGCAAGGTCAGGGAGACAGAGCTCCCACGTGTGCTCACATCCCCTTCTGGTCACATCATTGCCTTCCTGTCTGCTTGTTGTGCTTTGTGCTGTCTTGGAGTGTTGTTGTGACCTCTGACATGCCAGAGTGTCTGAGACAGGATCACTTTGGCTTCAGCATCACAGGGAATAAGAGACACACAGAGGAAAGTCAGATTCTGCTGCCTCTTAGACGTGATCGGAAAAGGAGACGTAGAGGGGATGGAGCAAGGTGAGGTCCTCACCGGTGTTAAAAGCTCTTCTAACCTGGGAATGTTTCCCCTTCAAGGTGGCAGACAGAAAGCCCAAGTCCTCAACACGAGCCTGATGCACTCAGAGTCTGAGCTGGACAGTGATGAAGCCATCTTCACATGGCCTGACCGGGAAAAAGGGAAACTGCTCCGCAGCCAGAACGGCTCCTTGCGCAACGGCCAGCTGAGCCTCAAAGGCAAGAGCCAGAGGGAGGAAATCCTATAGCCCCCCTTGGACAGCCTTGGCTGGAGCTCAGCAGGGAAGGCCAATCCCATCCCTGTCCTACCATGGCCTTTGGAGGCCACTTTGACCAGGACAACGCTGCTAACTCGTTTCACAGAAAATAACTTTGGTTTTCTGGGTTTCTTTTCGGTTAAAACTGGTTGTACTTGAATTTGAACTTCAAGGGAAATCAAAGGGAGGAGAAGGCAACTGTGAACCCCCAGGAGAAGAGTCAGAAAAGGATGGAGCTGGCATCTGGAGAGGGCAGGACAGAACCACTTGGAGCAACTGTGAATGTGCAGGACCCTCCTAAGCCACCTCAGAGTGCAGTGGAGGGAGCACCTGTGGACTTCAGCTCACTTGTCTTGGAGCTCCTTGGAGAAAGAAAGTCAAGTCCTTGAGCTGTGCTCTGAGCTCCCTTCAGGCTCCCATAGCCTACCACAGGCTACTTGTGCTGTCCAACAGCTTTCTTCTCCTTTACTCTCACCTTCCCTAATGGTTTGAGCACTATTTTAATGTAGACTTGTCCTTTCACATGCACTTGGCTGCTGTTGGAGTGTAGAGGAGGGGGAATGTAAACACTCTGGCAGTTTGCAGGTAGGAGAGGGGTTTGTGGCTGTTCCAAATCACTGTCAGGCTGCTCTCATGATGGGGTGTTGGGACTTGGTGCCTGTTCATGTGTGAAAAGCTGACCTGTGGTTACTGCCCAGGCTGGGAGAGCCCCTCCTGCAGCAAAGTCCTGCTTGGTACCAGAGCTGGGGACACACACACCCACCTTTGGTACCTGTGTCCAACGTCTGGCTTCATTCCAAAGCTGTGACATGTTCTGTGGCCCCAGCACCTTCTGTTGGTCACCAGGCCGTCCATGAGGCTGGACATCACCCATATCTCAGTTATGGAACACTATGTACTGTGGTTTTTTGGTTTGGTTTTGTTTTTTTTTTCCCTTAAAATTTGCACATCCCAGGTGATGGGGATTGGTGTCTGCAGTCCCCAGCTGGCTGCTCCTTCAGGCTGGCAGCTCACTGGCCCCGTGCTGTTGTGGCTGCAGAGCCCTGTGTGCTCCTATTGCAGTGTCAAGAGCACACTGATGTCCTTTTGTGGTGGAAAAGGGAACTCTGGGTGCCCAGGGGTGGTGGGCAGTGCCAGCAGCACGTGGCACAGCGTGTCACTGTGTCCCTGCTGCCTGAGCCCAAGGGCAGGCAGGGGGGTCCTTTCCCATTCCCACTCCCTTTTCTCACTGTGCTGCTGTCGTGAGTTGCACCCTGTCCTCGGGCAGAGCTCAGCCTCGTGCTGGCATGAAGGATGCCACTGCTTCTCTGGGGATGGGTGGGCAGTTCATTGCCTTTCTTTGTGTTTAATTTAAAAACTGGAAACTGGTTTCATTGGCTTTTTTGTTTTTTCTTCTTCTTATTGAGCTATGAAAGCCAAAAGGCTTTAAGTTCCTCAGTTGTATTTATATTGCTGCACTACTGATTTGTGTTGAGCTAGATGAAGATTAAACACTATTGAACGTGAGGGGATGTTCCCTCACTGAATGTAGTCATGGCTGCTGCTGAGTTTGTTTTTTGGGCAATCAGCTGTTCCTCAGGCCCAGCTCTTGCAGCTCTCCCAGTGCTGAGGCTGTGGCATTTGCTGGAGTCACAGCTCGGGCCACCCTCTGCCTCTTGTCTGGCACACAGCTGGGGCTTGGCTCAGGCTTCCCCTCCCTGGAGGCTCCTGCACCCTCCACACCCACCCAGGACCACACACAGGGAGGGCTGACCCTGGAGGCTCCTCAGAGGCACAGCCCAGTGCTGGCTGTCCCATGGCCCCACACTTAACTCTTGGGTGACACCACCCTCGTGTGCCTTCGTTTGGATGTAAGTGAGCAAACTGTGGGAACAGGAGGGTTTGGAGCTGCAGGGATTGAGCAGGTGTGCCCTGAGGCTGCAGCTGTGGGAGCACTTTGTGCTGGCAGAGGGGAGCTGTTGGGCTCTGCTGAGTTCTGGTCATTGGGGATTGTGCTTTTGGAGCCCCTCTCTCCTGCCCAGCCCAGGGAGGGCCCCCAGCAGCAGGTGGGGGCTCAGGCACTGCAGGGGTCAGAGCCCTTCTCAACAGCCCCAGGGTGGGCTTTCAGTGAGCCTGGCTGCTTGTTACAGGAGAGGGAATTACAGTCAGTGCAGCTGTTACCTCCAACACCTTTGTTCAGCTGCAGTTGTTTCCTTCACCCCTGTGTTTCACTGTGGGGTCACAGCCCTTCAGGTGGGTGCTGTACTGAGGGGCTGCACCCCAACCCAGGTTTGGGGAGAGCTTTGGCCTTCCCTCTGTGCCCAGTGGCTCGTAGTCACTTGCCATCTCTGAGTGCAGGTTTGTGACAGCACAGCACAAGCTCACATTAGATTCCTGGCTCCCATTAGTATTCCCTGGCTGTGCAGCCTCTTCCCCCTCCACATGTTCACCCTCAGTGCCACCAAGGCTTTGGGAATGGGGACAGGCTCTGCACCCCAGCTCTGGGGGGCACAAGGATGTGTGGAGCTGACAGAGGTGAGGAAACCCCCTGGGCTGAAGGTGGGAACTCCTGGCCCGAGGTGGGAGCAGGATGGGCTGTCTGCTGCAGTGCCCCAGGAGCACAGCCCTCCCCAGGTGAGTGCACAGAGCCTCCCTGGGGTTCTGGAATTCCTTTCCCTGCTCTCCTCCTCTCCCAGTGTCACTAATTTTGCCGCTGGTTTGTTACCCGAGCGCCGTGAGCGTGACCTTGCTCAGGAAGGTTTCTGCATTGCTATGCTTTATGATTTCACAATTAGACACTGGCTACAAGTTGCCCACGTGTGGAAGTTAAAGGCTGAGACATCTGTCAGATGAACCAGCACCTTCACTCAGTTTTATTTCCTTTAGCATATTCAAGTGCTGGTGCAGATGTTTGAGGCAGATTCTATAGTTTTTAAATAGTTTGCTCTTAAATCTTTTCCACATCCTACTGCATAGCTGGGGGTGCCCAACCTGTCTGCACTTTGGTTAATGATGTTTGGGGATTCTAGTGTTACTTGGGTCAAGACTAAAAGTCTTTTTTTTTAACAAAATGCCTCTTGCACATGGGAAGATGTTTCTTGCAAATGGGAAGACGTTTTGCTTCTTTGTCCAGTTTCAGCTGTGGGACAGTTCTCACCTAAGACTGGATTTCACAGGAAAGCAAAGCAGCAGCTGCCCCACACCTGGATAGCAGCACCTCCTCATGCAGCAGAGAAACATTGATTAGTTAGTGGAGTCCTTGAGGGAGGTGACTGTGGCCACCCAGCTCTTGCTGGGGCTGCCTGTGTAGGGAGCACTTTAGCACATGGCAACCAGGAGGGACCCGATGGACACAGGTGTTTTGGAGAGGGGAGGAGATTCACCTTCAGAGCTGTCCTTCTGTCCATGCAGAGTTCACGTGGTCTGCGGGGTGGGCTGGAGCCTCTGAGTTCACGTCCCTCAATGTCACCTAAGGACAGAGGAAGCCGGATCTGCTGAGCTCCCAACTTGGCTCTGCTTGGCGGGTGGGGAGAGCTTAGAGCAGCCCTGGGCAGCGCCTGAAGAGGAGATTGGGGTTTCTCACTGCCCTGAGGGCAAAGAGCTGCTCCTGCCTCTGGCAGTGTTTGGCCTGTGTCACATCCCCGGGGGGGATCAGGGCCTGGGCTGCAGCCTCTGAGCATCCGCAGTCTGTGAAATGGGTTTTATTGCTGGAATTTCACAGCTCAAGAAACTGAGGCAGCTGTGGCCAAGGCAGCAGCTCGAGGGCTCTCCCACCACGGCTGTCCCGGTGTTTTGGTGGCTCAGCAGCCCGGGGAAGCCCCGCAGTCCCTCGGGTGCCGGATTTGGCCAAGGCCAGGAACCTGTCCGGCCGTGACGGAGCCGGGGAGGTCGGGGCTGCAGCCGCAGCTGCACCACTTGTGCCTCCCTAAGCAGCACCGTGGCTACAAAGAGTTAAAAAACCCAAAAAGCTCTTTCCGGAGCCAGAGGAACCCGGTTTTTCCTGTCTTTATACTCATCCTGCTGCGTGTGCTGTCCTTGCTCCGACCGTGTGGATTTGGCGCTGCTCCCCAGCGCATTCCTGTCATTAGGATTCCCTGGATTGCTGCTGCTTCCCTTCTTCCAGCCGGGCTCTCCCTGACAGCAGCTCCCACACCTCGCCCGGGTCTCCCGTAGCCACGGGGGGGACACAGTAACGATTGTCCCTGTGCCGAGGGTGTGGGCACACTGCAGGGTGCTGGTGGCTCCCTGGGAGCTGGGGACACATTGTGGCACCCTGCAGAGGTGCCAGAGATGCCACAGTATGTCACCTCCACCACCGCTGGATGCGGGAGATGCCCCCGGGGCTGTTCCAGAGCCGGGCAGCAGCGTTGGTCACGGCCCTGAGAGAGGCCGGGATTTGCGGGGGCTCAGCTGCAGGACCGACCCTGTGCCGGCCATGTCCCAGTGGGAACTGGTGGCCCCATCACAGCCCCATCGCAGCCCACCTGGTCCCCACCACCAGCACCCCTCACGTCCCTCCTGACCGGGCACAGGGCCAGCGTCACTCCCCGGGGGTTGTTAGAGGCATTTTGGGGCGAGCGCGGCTGGCTCGGAGCAGGAGCTGCCGAGCATCCCTGCCCCTGCCGCCCCTCTCCCGCTGCTCCTCCTGCTGAGGCAGAGCCCCGAGGGGCATCGGGGGCGATGCGGCTGCTGCGGTGGAGGCCCGCGGGCACCGTCACCCTCCGTCCGTCCGTCCGTCCGCCCGTCGGTCCAGGCGGGGCCCCGTGCTCCGAGTGAGTCCGTCTTTCCATTGTTCAAACAATCTCCTTTTCCACACGCGGTGCCAAAGGCTCCCCGCTCGCTCCCGCACGCGCCAGTATATTTAGCTGCCTCTAAGCCTCTACCTTTCCTTATATAGGAGAGGCCAAACGAATTTCTCACTCTCATTATTAATAGCCTGAGAGGAGCTCTTAGGAGGCTGCCAAAAATAGCAGGCAAACAGAGCGCACCCGGGGTGGGGAGGGTGTCGTGGCAGGCAGGGAGCCGCCGGGACCGCCGCGGGAGGGATGCCACGCTGCTGGCCCTGGCTTTTCCCTTTGGGAACCACGCTGAGGTGTCTCCCAGCGTCCTGCCCCGGGCAGGGGGTCCCCCTTGCCCTGCCAGCTCTCTGCAGGTAGGACAGGTGGGGCTCCGGGTGGGCAGAGCAGCCCTGTACCCCCGGACTTGGCAGCTGGGGATGCTGGAACAACCGCCCCGTGGTTGGGGACGCCCCAGGTGGGTGGCCTGGGGCAACCCAGGGATCTCCATCCCCGCGGGGTGCCCTGGCCATGGGAATCTCGTGTGGCTGAAGTGGTGACAGGTTTTACCCTTCTGTGCACTCCACGAGCTCCGTTTTGCCCTCGAGCTGCCCTGGGCTGCTGCTGGGCCCAGTGGTGTGTGCCGGCTCCCCTCCAACATGGCTTGGGACCCCCGAGGGCACCCGAGGGATGTGGGGCAGGTGGCAGAGCTGGCCGGCTGTCTGCGTGCTGGTGGCAGCCCTGGCTGTCTCTGTCCGGAAAGGAGAGGGTTTCTCAGCAGAGATCACCCGGAATCGGGCACATGTGCCGAGACACCGGGACCAGGATGGGGAGAGCGAGGAGGGAGCTTTGGGGTGCCCAGCGAGCGAAGGGTCTTCAACTGCACCCGTAGATGTTGCATCCCCGGTAGGGTCTGCCTTAAATCCCTCCCTCCTCCCTCCCTCCCTGGCGAGGAACTTCTCCCGCTGAACTGGAGGATGCTGCAAGCTCCTGCGGACGAGCCGGAGGAGTCCTGTGGCAAAGTCAAGGCGAGCAGAGAAGCAGCGTGCTCGTGCCGGGTGTCACCGCAGCTCGCTGCCGCCAGCCCAGCCTGCTGCGGCCGCTGTCACCTCCAGCACCGTGAGTGGCCTTGCGGGCGGGAGGTGCGGGGTCTGCGGGGGGCAGCGGGGCTTTCCCCGCCGCCAAGGTTTAACCTTCAGCGAGCCCGGCCGGTGCTGAGCCCGCCGGGGCCGGGGATGCTCCTGCTGCGGGCGCCGGCAGCGGCTCGGCGTGGGCGGGGAGGGGACGCCCTGGGGAGGGGGACACCGCAGCCCCCCCTGCTTGGGGCCAGCCCGGGTGCAGGCGGAGGAGCGGGGGTGGCAGCAGGTCCCTGTGTGGCTGGGGGGACAGTGGGGCCCCCCCCGGCAGGTCCCGGCTGCAGAGGGGTCCTGGGTGGTGAATGCTCGGGCTCTGCGGGCAGCACCCGGCCCTGCTGCCCGCGGGGGTCCCCCCGCAGCGGGGCGGGTCGCCCCCTCCCCAGGGAGACGAGGCGACCTCCGCCACGCAAAGTGGGGACACCCCGCGCCTGCGGGATAGGGTGGGAAACCCAACTTCTGGGCACCTCGGCATCGCGTTTCGGACTGGCACGGAGGGAAGCGCTGACCACCACGGCCGGGTGCACCAGGGTCATGCGCCCACCGCCCCGACACGGGCAGTGCCGGGCGAAGGGACGGCAGGACGGGACCCGCGGTGCTCCCCCGGGCACCCTGTGCCAGCGCTCCCCTTGCGCCCACCTCCCTCCTGCTTGCTGGGCCTCTTGGTGTTTTATAAGACACTCAGCAGCTGCTGCAGTGGGTTTGCCGGGGACGGATGAGCTGGGGGAAGCCGGCTGGGGGGGCAGCGCTGGATGGGAAAACTTGGAAAGGCCCCTGCGGGGCAGCGGCTGCAGAGCTCGGCCAGGGACGCGGCGCTGGCGGAGCCGGGGGGGAAAAAAAGACTCTTCCTTTTATAGCCAAGCCGGGGTTGTTGGGTGCCTGCGGACGCGTGGGTGCCACTACGGCCGGCCCCGGCAGCCCCCCGGCTCCTCCGCCTCCCCCTGCAAAGCCGCCTGGTGCCCGCAAACCACCCTGCCCGGGCAAGGAGCTGCTCTTGGGGCACGTAGAGAGCACGGGGGGCTGCCCTGGCCGGGGACTCAGAGCCGCTCTGCGGGCATGGAGAATTCCTGGAAGAGGGTCTGCTCCAGGCCACAGCTCCCGGGTGGGTTTCGGCTCGGGGTTTACAGCAGCGCTGGGGCTGGGGAGGGCTCGGGGATGCCGTCGGTGATGGGGGGCACGCCCAGGGCTGCAGAGGGGTTGGTGGTGATGACAGGGAATGTCTGGGCACAGGGAGGGCAGTGGGGTAGAACCGGTCTGTGGAACAGGGAGGTGGGAGCAGGCAGGGGGGGCCCGGGCTGGAGCAGGGGACACAGCGAGGTGCCCCGGATGCAGTGAGGATCCCCTGGAGCTGGTGCAGCCCTCCAAGGTCACTGGGAGAGCCCAGCCGAGGGCTGTGGGAGCAGTGCCACGGGCTGGGGCTGCGTGGGCCACTCGGGCTGGGGTGTCTCTAATTCCCAGCACTGGGAGGCTGCCCAAGGTCAGCCGAGGTGACTGGAGATGAACTCGGCTGCGATGTGAGAGCCCTGGCTCTGTGGTTTCAGGGTGGGTGGGTTCAGCCCTGAGCTTTTGACTCCCACTGCAGCCTGACAGTGCTGGCAGTGCCTGGGACCCCAGCACTGCTGCAGCAAATCCTCAGGGCAGCATGGCACTGCACTGCAGGGCCGGCAGAGCCCCGGGGCTGGACTGGGTGCATCTCTGCAGCCTCGGGCTCAGGACACCCACTCTGTTTGATTTGGGGTGGCTCAGGGCTGCTGGTGCTGCCAGACACGCTGTGCCCACTGCTCCTGCTGGGCTGGGCCCTTGTCTTGGCTCCTGGGAGCCGTGTCTGGGATCCTCAGGGCCACATCCCTGGGGAGCAGCCATGGGGGAGCTCCTGGGCTGCTGCCAGAGCATCCTGGCTGTGTCATGCTGTGCCCCACAGCAGTGGTTGGTGTCTTGGGGGGCCACTGAGCAGTGACTCTGCTGCCTGTGGCTGCTGTGAGCTGGGCTGGTGACGTGAGGCTGGACTTGGCCCCCGGGGGCTCCTTGCAGGGAGCTGTGGTGTGTGTGGCCATGGCTCCTGGTGCTGAGTCACGGCCACGCCATGTCCAGCCAGCCCCTCCTGCCCACAGCCAGGCCCCCACGTACCTCTCACCCCCTGTCCTGAGAGGAGCCAGCCCTGGGAACCCCAGAACACACCCTGTACCTGCCATTGTCCCATTCCAACTGCAGATGTAGGGCTGGGAAGGTCACTGAAGTCAGGGCGCGTCCCCTCTGTCACCCTGCCATGGCTAGGACCCTCCCATTTACCAGGCAGATGGGTTTTGATCCCATGATACTGTAGTTAACAGCTATGTGTGCTGGGCATGGGAGGCCCCCACAGTCCTTCAGACTGTCAAGACTCTGAGTTCTCAGCTGCATCCCTCCTCCCATGGGCAAAGGCACCTCCGGCATTCCCAGTGCAGAGCTGCAGGGTGGGGAGAGGGTGAGAAAGCCCTGAGTCCTGTGTCCTTCTCCTGGTCCTGCAAACGAGATGGGCAGGGCCATGGGGGTGTGGGAGGTGAGTGCCCACCTACACTGACTTTATGTGCACCAGCCTGAAACACTGCTCTGGCACATGGGCAGATATGGGGATGTGGAGTTTGTGGGTGATGGGGGATGCAGGGGGGCAGGGGAATGAGTTGGTGCATCCTGGCCCAGAGCAGCAGCAGCAGAGGGAACCCCTGCCAAGCCAAGAGCCAGGGCCAAGGAGGATTCCCCTGTGGAAATGGCTGCAAGCACAGGCACCCACCCCTGCCACCCATCCGTGCTGGCCCGTATGGGCTCACAGGACACGGCCCTTGCCTGTGCCCCCATCTCCACAGGTGCCCCCACAGCCCAAACCACTGAGCCTCAGCTGCATCCCGGAGCATCCCGGCACCCTCAAAGGGCAGCCAAAATCCCCCAAAACACCAACCTGAACACTCTGCAGCCCCCCAGGGGCTCTGGGTCCGAGGCACACGCGGGTTGGCCTTGGCTCCAAACACGAGGAGCTGTGGGATGGCTGCAGGCACCGGGGCCACCTGGGCAGTGCCTCCACCTCGGCTGCACCGGAGAGAGGCAAAGGATGGGACCGGGGGTGGGCAGGAGGTGCCCCCAAAGCCCCTGGCCAGTCTCGGGTTTCACCATGGCCACGGGCTCCTTCCAGGACCTCACTGGGGCTGGGGGACACGGCCGGCAGAGGGACAGCCCCGTGCCCCGCGGCCCCAGCCCCGCGGCGCCTGCCTCTCCCTCCCAACCCTACATACTTCTTCATATGCCCATATGGAGCCGGCCGGTGCTATGGAATGTTAAGAAGTATGTATTTTTGGGCTGGGACCCACACGCCGGGAGCCCCCATCTCCAGCAGCGACCAGACGGAGCCTCCGGAGAGACGATGCGTCCCTGGGGCTGGTAAAAAGGAACCAGATCAACTTGCAACTGGATTTGGTCCCCTTCAACCAGCTGCAGCGGCGCATGAGCCACGGCACCCGCTGGCCCCGAGCGCTGCCGCCGTGCAGCCCCGAGCGGGCTCGGGCTGAGGAGTGGCTGCAGGGAGCGGGACAAACGGGGGTGCAGAGAGGGGTTTCTGCTGTTTTTTGAGGATGCCCTGTGGGGAGGAGGCAGAGCGGCTTCAGCTCTGCTCTCCAGACTGCTCTCGGTGCTCGTCGGAGCCGCGGAGTTTCATCGGTCCCAAACCTGCTGGGGAAAGGCCCCGTGAAGCCGCCGGAGCCCTGGCACAGCCCGAGCAGCCCCAGCCCGGCGCGTCCTTCCCCCGCTGCTCCCGTCCGAGGCCTTCGGGGCCAAAGGGCTCCCTGAGGGGACAGCCCAGGGTGCGACCCCGAGCACGGGAGAGCCCAGTCCTGCTCTAGCAGAGGCAGCACCATCAGGAGTTAACCAGAAAGCGAAACTTCAGAATTTCGCGGAAAGCAGCTGACACACAACTGCCGTGCCTGGGGGGAGCTTTTCCGAACGCCGTTGGCCCCTCAGAGCGTAAACAAGACTTTGGTGTCGCGGAGTGTCGCGGTGGGTGTTTGGGGACAGCAGCCGTTCTCTGATGCGGTGGCAGGAACGGGGGCTGCTCCCCTCGCTGTGCCGGCGGAGCAGCCGGGGCTGGGGAGAGCGGGGGGGGTCTCTTCTTGTGAGGGGAGGGCCGGGGTCTGCTGGGTGGGAGAGGGGCGGCTGGGGGCGATCGTGCCGGGCAGCAAAGCCCCGCTGACCCCACCTGCCGGCCACGCAAAAAAATCTTCTTGCTTCCCAAGGTACCGGGATTAGAGCAGCCTCACTGCAGCTCTCGCTCCTGTCGCGCTGCCCATGAGTAAGTTGGGTGGCTCGTGGGGTGGGGGGCCCGGACCTTGGCGTGGGACAGATCGAGGGGGGCACAGGGACCCTGGGGTTCGCCCCTTTTCTCCTCCCGGGCCTCTGCAGGGCTGAAGGAGGGCGGTGCTGGGAGAGCTGCTGCTGCCTCTGGGACCCTGCCCTGCCCGGCACAGGGCACGGGGCTCCAGCTGAGAGGGGCTTTAGTGCCCACATACCCGCCCATTTGTCATTTTCTTTTTTAGGCTTTCTTCCAGTTGCCGTGGCATACTTCGCGGTACTGGTCATAGGCGCTGCAATTTTGGGTGAGAATTTGGCACGGGATGAGCAGCGTTTGGGTTCTCTTGTGGCGCTGCTGAGAGGGAGGGGACAGCTCTGGGCGCTGTCTGGAATTCTGCCTGGAGTTCTGCCTGTCCCCGCTGCTGCAGCCCTGCACGCTGCTCCTCTCCCGGTGCCCAGGGCTGTCCCCGTCCCTGCAGCCCCAGCCCTCGCTCCCCGCTCTGCTCCCTGGGTGCTTTTGGGGAGGCCGGTTCTGGTGCAGGTGGCAGGGGGAGATGTGGCTCACAGAGAGCACCCTAACACTGCTCTGCCCTCCCTGCAGTAGTTGCAATGAATCAGGCCGAGGACGCTGCTGGGAATGCCGGGGGTGCACGTGGTGATCCTGGTGAGTGGGGAGGGCAGGGGGGCTGGGCTGTGCTGGGTGGAACACGGGGTTGAGCCCTGGGCTTACTCTGAAGGCAAAGCAGCCCATGAACCCCTCAATGGTCTGAATGTGCCCAAACTGTGGGAAAGGGATCCATCCCAATGTGGTGGGAAAAGCCCAGACCCGCTGGGGTAGGGTTGGGGCTGAGGGCATTGGGGCTGTGCAGGCAGGTGACTGCTCTGTGGCAAGAACTGCTGTGCCCACTGGCAGCAGTGGCCAGAGGTGGAAATGGAGAGCAGAAAGGGGCTGGGTGTGCTCAGGGAGCAGAGCTCACTGCAGGCCAACTCTCTGGCACAGACTGGGGAGACTTGCTGGAGAAACATTGTCCCTGCCTCGTTCTTGTCCATCAGCAGGCAGCCTCGATGCTTCTGGGACCTGATAGTCATGTCTTTATAGGGGGAAACAAAAGGCCAGCCCCCCAGGCTACAGCCAACGCCATGCTGACCAGAAGAAGAAAGCCTGATCACCATGGACAATGAACAGAAGGTGATTTCCTTCCTTCCAGGCCGCCTGCTTCATGTCTTCCCACCAGCATGAACTAGCATGCCCCCACTGACCAGCAGCTGCCCCTTTAACAGATTTGGGTGGCCTTGAGCAGTAAATGATTTTGAAAGCTTTAATAAAAGTGCATTTCTGGTGTGGGTGTGTGTGGTGGTGCCTGGTGTGCGTCGTGGCTCAGGTTCCTGCCTCATGCTTGTCCCTCAGCAGGCAGCGTCGATGCTCCTGGAACATCACACTTCTGTCAGGCTGCATAAATGGCCTGACTCTGCCCTCTGAGCAGCAGCTGATTGCATCTGGAACAGATCCAGCTCCCTGTGTTCAATGCAAGGGAGCAAAAGCAAGATCCCTTCCTTCCAAGCACATGGGTTCGTCTTCAAACGGCTGGTGCTGTAAAGTTCCAATCCCTCCCACAGCTTCTGCTTTCAATGATTTGGAATTAAGCAGTAAATAAGCAATAAATGCACAGTGCTGGCATGTCTGCATTGTGGTACTTGGGTGTCCGTTGTGGCTCAGGTTCCTGCCCTGCAGCTGGGGATGTGCTCCAGGAAGGGATTGCACAGGCAGAGTTTCCAGCCTTGCTCCCCGTCCCCCTGCGCACCCACTGTGTTTGATTTGGGGTGGTTCAGGGCTGCTGGTGCTGCCAGACACGCTGTGCCCACTGCTCCTGCTGGGCTGGGCCCTTGTCTGGGCTCCTGGGAGATGTGTCTGGGATCCTCAGGGCCGCATCCCTGGAGAGCAGCCATGGGGGAGCTCCTGGGCTGCTGCCAGAGCATCCTGGGGGGAGCATGGCTGTGGTGGCAGCCACCATGGTGGCTCACAGCAATGGTTGGTGTCTCACAGCAAGGGTTGGTGTCTCACAGCAATGGTTGGTGGCTCACAGCAAGGGTTGGTGTCTCACAGCAAGGGTTGATGGCTCACAGCAATGCTTGGTGGCTCACAGCAATGGTTGGTGGCTCACAGCAATGGTTGGTGGCTCACAGCAAGGGTTGGTGTCTCACAGCAATGGTTGGTGTCTCACAGCAATGGTTGGTGGCTCACAGCAATGGTTGGTGGCTCACAGCAATGCTTGGTGGCTCAGGGGTGGCACTGAGCAGTGACTCTGCTGCCTGTGGCTGCTGTGAGCAGGGCCAGAGATGTGAGGCTGGATTTGGCACTCAGGGGCTCCTTGCAGGGACCTGTGGCCGGTGTGGCCACAGCTCCTGGTGCTGAATCGCTGCAAATGAGGTGGGCAGGGGCATGGGGGTGTGGGAGGTGGGTGCTGCCCTACACTGGTCCAGGTGCACCAACCTTCAACCTCTGCTCTGACAAATGGACAGGGACATGTGGAGGGTGTCCTGTGGAGTGCAGGGTGGCAGGGGAATGAGTTGGTGCATCCTGGCCCAGCAGCAGCAGCAGCAGCAGCCACAGTGACCCCTGCCAAGCCAAGAGCTTGGGCTGAAGGGGATTCCCCTCTGGAAGTGGTTCCAAGCACAGGCACCCACCCCTGCCACCCATCCGTGCTGGCCCGTGTGGGCTCACAGGACACGGCCCTTGGCTGTGCCCCCATCTCCTCGCAGGTGCAGCTCCACAGGTGCCCCCACAGCCCAAACCACTGAGCCTCAGCTGCATCCCAGAGCATCCCGGCACCCTCAAAGGGCAGCCAAAATCCCCCAAAACACCAACCTGAACACTCTGCAGCCCCCCAGGGGCTCTGGGTCCGAGGCACACGCGGGTTGGCCTTGGCTCCAAACACGAGGAGCTGTGGGATGGCTGCAGGCACCGGGGCCACCTGGGCAGTGCCTCCACCTCGGCTGCACCGGAGAGAGGAGAAGGATGGGACCGGGGGTGGGCAGGAGGTGCCCCCAAAGCCCCTGGCCAGTCTCGGGTTTCACCATGGCCACGGGCTCCTTCCAGGACCTCACTGGGGCTGGGGGACACGGCCGGCAGAGGGACAGCCCCGTGCCCCGCGGCCCCAGCCCCGCGGCGCCCGCCTCTCCCTCCCAACCCTACATTCTTCTTTATGTGCCCATATGTGCGACCCCGAGGACGGGAGAGCCTCTCTCCTGCTCTAGCACAGGCAGCAACACCAAGAGTTAAACTGAAATTAAACCTGAGAGAGTTGTTTAAGAACTTCTCGGAAATCAGTTGACTCAGACCTGCCTTTCCTGCCGGATGGGGCGAGGGTGGGTCTATTGATTTTCGGCCGCCATTGGCCCCCTCAGAGCACAAAAGACACACCAGAGGTTGAGGTGCCGCCGTCCCGCGGTGGGTGTTTGGGGACAGCGGCCTTTCTCTGAGGAGGGGGACAGGAACGGGGGCTGCTCCCCTCGCTGTGCCGGCGGAGCAGGCGCTGATCCCTGGGACGGGCAGGTTCGCGTGCATGGGCTTGGGGGTCTCTTCTTGTGAAGGGAGGGGCCGGGGGCTCTTGAGTGGGATTGGGGCGGCTGGGGGCGATCGTGCCGGGCAGCAAAGCCCCGCTGATCCCACCTGCTGCCTGTGCAGAGGAATCTTGTTCTTGCTTCCCAAGGGACCGGGATTCCAGCAGCCTCATCGCAGCTCTCGCTCCCGCCGGGCCCACCATGCGTAAGTTGGGTGTCTCGTGGGCTCTGGGACACGGGACCTGCAGTGGGACAGCCCAGAGGGGGGGGGCACAGGGACCCTGGGGTTCGCCCCTTCTCCCCTCTCCTCCCGGGCGTCTGCAGGGCTGAAGGAGGGCGGCGCTGGGAGAGCTGCTGCTGCCTCTGGGACCCTGCCCTGCCCGGCACAGGGCACGGGGCTCCAGCCGGGAGGGGGCTTTACTGCCCACACTGCTGCCCTTTTGTCATTTTCCTTCTTAGTTCCCGTTCCAGTCATCCTTGGAATTTTAAAGGTCGTTGGATTAGTTGTAGTCATGGCAGGAATTACAATTATAGGTGAGAGTCTGGCACGGGATACGCCGCGTTTCGGTTCTCTTGTGGCGCTGCTGAGAGGGAGGGGACAGCTCTGGGCGCTGTCTGGAATTCTGCCTGGAGTTCTGCCTGTCCCCGCTGCTGCAGCCCTGCACGCTGCTCCTCTCCTGCTGCCCAGGGCTGTCCCAGTCCCTGCAGCCCCAGCCCTCGCTCCCCGCTCTGCTCCCTGGGTGCTTCTGGGGAGGCCGGTTCTGGTGCAGGGGGCAGGGGGAGATGTGGCTCACAGAGAGCAGCCTAACACTTCTCTCTCCTCCCTGGAACAGCGATACACAAAGACAAGATAATCCTCAAAATAAATAAGGGATCTTTTTCCTTCCATTTTCAAGCTGGTGAGTGGGGAGGGCAGGGGGGCTGGGCTGTGCTGGGTGGAACACAGGGTTGTGCCCTGGGCTTACTCTGAAGGCAAAGCAGCCCATGAACCCCTCAATGGTCTGAATGTGCCCAAACTGTGGGAAAGGGATCCATCCCAATGTGGTGGGAAGAGCCCAGACCCGCTGGGGTAGGGTTGGGGCTGAGGGCATTGGGGCTGTGCAGGCAGGTGACTGCTCTGTGGCAAGAACTGCTGTGCCCACTGGCAGCAGTGGTCAGAGGGGGAAATGGAGAGCAGAAAGGGGCTGGGTGTGCTCAGGGAGCAGAGCTGACTGCAGGCCAACTCTCTGGCACAGACTGGGGAGACTCTTGCTGGAGAGACATTGTTGGCTGTCCCTGCCTCGTGCTTGTCCATCAGCAGACAGCCTCGATGCTTCTGGGACAGACACTCCTGTCTTTATAGGGGGAAAACATAAGGACTGACTCTGCCCTGCAAGCAGCAGCAGGCATCATGCTGTCCATTGGAAGAACTCCTGGTGCCCACTGCCAGCGAGCAGAAGGTGATTTCCTTCCAATTGGCTTCATTCATGTGTTCCCACTACTGGAACTGGAAAGCCCACAGAGACCCCCAGCTGCCCCTTCAAAAATTTTGGATTGCCTTGAGCAATAAATGCTTTTGAAACCTTTAATGAAAGTGCATTGCTGGTGTCTGTGTGTGTGTGGTGTCTCTTGGTGTGCGTTGTGTCTCAGGTTCCTGCCCCACAGCTGGGGATATGCTGTGCTCCAGGAAGGGATTGCACAGGCAGTGTTTGCAGCCTTGCTCCCTGTCCCCCTGCACAGCCAGGGGCTGCTCCCACTGCAGCCTGACAGTGCTGGCAGTGCCTGGGACCCCAGCACTGCTGCAGCAAATCCTCAGGGCAGCATGGCACTGCACTGCAGGCCGGCAGAGCCCCGGGGCTGGACTGGGTGCATCTCTGCAGCCTCGGGCTCAGGACACCCACTCTGTTTGATTTGGGGTGGTTCAGGGCTGCTGGTGCTGCCAGACACGCTGTGCCCACTGCTCCTGCTGGGCTGGGCCCTTGTCTTGGCTCCTGGGAGCCGTGTCTGGGATCCTCAGGGCCGCATCCCTGGGGAGCAGCCATGGGGGAGCTCCTGGGCTGCTGCCAGAGCATCCTGCATCCTGTGAGCATCCAGCCACTCCCCGCCCTGCTGCTGCTCACTCCCACTTTTTGTCTCTGGCTGTCTCTCTTTCTCTCTCCCCCCCACTCCTTTTCCATTTTCCTTTCTCCTTCTCTACCTTTTCTAACAGTTTTTACTAGGGTAACTAATTTATTTTGTTTGTTTTTTTGTTATCAATAAACAGGTTTCAGATACAATGTTGTCTCAGTTGACTTAATTTCGTTCCGGACCATCTATCTTTACAAGAATTCCTTGTAGTTCCCCAGAATATAAAGCCAGAATCTCCCTGCAGGGACAACCCCAAGGTCCAATGTCCTGGAGATGGGGGAGCCCCAGCCCTGCTCCAGCAGAGACACCAGTATCAAGAGTTGATTAGAACGAAACTGAAACTCAGTGATTGCGCAATTTCCCGTACATTACCTGCCCTGCCATTCCCTGTTGGGATCCTTCCTGCTGCCCTTTGACATTCAGAGCACAGGAGACACAGGACAGGTTGGTGGTGTGGGGTGCTGTGCTCCCACAGTGGATGTTTGGGGACAGCACCCCCTTTCTCTGTGTAGAGGGGGCAATAACGGGGGGCTGCTCACCTCGCTGTATCGGTGGAGCATCCCCCAAGCCCTGGGCGGGGCAGGAGCCTGGGCAGAGTCTGAGGGTTCTGTGCTTGTGTGGGGGACCGCGGGCTCCTGGGTGGGACGGGTGTGGCTGGGCACGATCGTGCAGGACACCAAAGCCCCGCCAGCCCCACCCACTGCCCACGGAAAAACGTCTTGTTCTCGTTTCTCGGAGGACCGGGCTCACAGCGGACCCAGTGCAGCTCTTGCTCCTGGCCAGCCCACCATGGGTAAGTCGGGTGGCTCGTTGGGTCGGGGACACCGGACCTGCAGTGGGACAATGTGGGACAGATTTGGGGGGGAAAGGGACCCTGGGTTCGCCCCTTAGGGTGTCTGCAGGGATGAAGGAGGGCAGTGCTGGGAGAGCTGCTGCTGCCAGTGGGTCCCTGCCCTGCCCGGCACAGGGCACGGGGCTCCAGCCAGGAGGAACTTTAGTGCCCAACTCCTGCTCATCTGCCATTTTCCTTCTTAGACTTTCTTCTACTTGTCGCTGCATTCCTCATTGGAATCCTCATTAGACCTGCGCTTGTAGGTGAGAGTCTGGCACGGGATGAGCAGTGCTCAGCTTTGCTGGTTGTGCTGCTGAGGGAAAGGGCAGCTCTGGGCAGTGCCTGGAGTTCTGCCTGTCCCCGCTGCTGCAGCCCTGCACGCTGCTCCTCTCCTGCTGCCCAGGGCTGTCCCAGTCCCTGCAGCCCCAGCCCTCGCTCCCCGCTCTGCTCCCTGGGTGCTTCTGGGGAGGCTGGTTCTGGTGCAGGTGGCAGGGGGAGATGTGGCTCACAGAGAGCACCCTAACACTGCTCTGCCCTCCCTGCAGCACTGGGAAGAGGTGAGGCCATCAAGTTCTCTATGAATTACAAGTATTTTGGCTTCAGTCTCCGAATCGGTGAGTGGGGAGGGCAGGGAAATGGACTTTGCTGGGAGGGAACACAGAGTTGTACCCTGGGCTTTCTGTAGAGCCAAAGCAGCCCTTGAACCCTTCAGTGGTCTGAACCCAACTGAAATCTAGCAAAGGGATAAATCCCCAATGTGGTGGGAAGAGCCAGGACCTGATGGGGCAGGGATCAGGGCTGAGGGGATCAGGGGTTGTGCAGGAAAGGTGACAGCTCTGTGGCAAGAACTGCTGTGCCCACTGGCAGCACTGGTCAGAGGGGGAAATGGAGAGCAGAAAGGGGCTGGGTGTGCTCATGGAGCAGAGCTGACTGCAGGCCAACTCTCTGGCACAGGCTGAGAACACCCTTAGGGGGGTGCAGCTCCACAGGTGCCCCCACAGCCCAAACCACTGAGCCTTGGCTGCATCCTGGAGCATCCCATCACCCACAAAGGGCAGCCACCCCCAAAACACCATCCTGAGCATCCTCCAGCCACTGAGGGGCTCTGGGTCCGAGGCACACGTGGGTTGGCCATGGCTCCAAACACGAGGAGCAGTTTGGTGGCTGCAGGCACAGGGGCCACCTGGGCAGTGCCTCTGCCTGGGCTGCACCGAGCACAGGCTGAGGATGGGACTGGGGGTGGGCAGGAGGTGCTCCCCACAGCCCTGCACAACCTCTGGCCACTGGCTCCCATCCAGGCATTGGATGGCTTTGTCATAAACCATGTTTGAGTCACCAGGTGCCTGTGACAGGTGACAGACTGGGCTGACAATGCTCTCTGTCCTCTATTGTGCCCCATGTGTGACCTCAGGGCTCTCCCCACACTCAGTTGAGTTTCAGTTCCTGCATTCTCTCTATTATTTACCTCAAATACATGCATTCTGCAGTAGTGTTGGTAAACAAGGCAGCACAGTATTTCCCCAGCACCCTGAGCTTTGGCCTCCCAGGGCAGTGCCCATGTCCAGGGCCTGGGCTGGCCATGGGAGCAGGGTCCAGGCCCAGGGGTGTGGCCCTGCTGCCTGCACTGCCTTGGCTGTGGGCACACCTGATGGCAGCAGGGAGCTCAGATCTGGGGGATCTGCTCCTCTGTGGGGTGCTCCCCCTTGCTAGGGGGGATAGTGGGGGCCCTATGCTTAGGCAGGGCCAGCTGGGGAGCCCTGGGCTGATTTCTCCTCCTCTTCCTCAGGACTCCTCACAGCTCTTGGTCATTGTGCTGCTTTGGGCTGGGCTAGGGGTAATTTTAATTTTCCTCCCAGGGGCTGCTCTGGGGCTGTGTTTTGGTTTTGTGCCAAACACGAGGTTGATGTCACAGAGCTGTTTTGTTAGTGCTGAGCCCAGAGCCAAGGCATTTCCAGGCCCTCACACGGCCATGCTGGGGAGGGACTTGGGGGTGTGCGGGAGGTTGGGAGGAGACGTGGGAGGGACAAGTGACCCCCACTGACCAATGGGATATCCCAGACCGTGGGACATAACATGAATGGACAAAGGAGGGGACCTTTGGAATGATGGCATTTCTCTTCCCGCGTCTGTCCCGTCTGCAGGAGTCCCTCTCTCCCGGAGGAGCTGAACCCCTCCCTGCCCACGGGAAGCAGGGACTGAATTCCTGGGTTTGCTTTGCTTGCGTGCACGGCTATTTCTTTCCCTATTAAACTGTTTATTTCAACCCACAAGTTTTCTAGTTTTTACCCTTCCATTCCCTCCCTGGTCCCGATGGGGGGTGGAGGGGTGGGAGTGATGGGCAAGCGGCTGCGAGGTGCTTGGGGCTGGCTGGTGTTAAGCTTCGGCAGCCACACAGGGCTCTGGTTTGGCTGCCGTGCCGTGACCCTCCCGTACACAACAGGACCCTCGCAATCGTCTGTCGTGACCCCACACTCTGGAACCCCTCTGGTACCGCGGCTGGGACCCTCACCTCTGTCCCGTGCCCCCCTTGCTGTATCTGACCGCCCGAATGAAGAATCAAGCTCAGCCCGCTGCCTCCTCCCTGGGCGTGGCTGGGACGGGGCGGCCCCGGGGCGAGCACCGGGACCATCGCAGTCCATCGGGCACCGCGGGGCCGTTCCGGTGCACCGGGCACTGCGGGACCTTTCCAGTGCACCGGGCACTGCGGGACCATCGCAGTCCATCGGGCACCACGGGACCGTTCCAGTGCACCGGGCACTGCGGGCAGGTGAGCAACGCCGGGGGCAGGTGAGCAATGCTGTGGGCAGCGCTGCTTCCTTCCCTCTTCCACCTTCCCTGTCCTCTTCCTCTTCGTTTTCCTTTTCCTCTTTTCCCTCCTGCCCTCCTGCATTTTTCCCTGTTAGCTGTGAGACAAGAGGCAAAGGAGCTGCCACTGGAGCAGCTGCCCGAGCAGGTAAAGGTCTGGCACTGCCAGGCTGGGGCTGCGAGTGCTGGGAAGGAGAGACTCAGGGAGCTGCTGTGAGGGAGGGGCAGCACCAGCCTGGAGCTGCAGGTTTCTCTCTTCGTGCCAAAACTGGGCTGACATCTATCCTGCTGTCACTTGGTGCAGGAGACTCTGTCAAGGTGTTCAAGATGAAGCCAACTCCAGAGGAGGAACCCAAGATCCCCATAATTATAAATGAGAAATCTGGGGAGCACACAACTCCTGGTGATGAGCCCAAGAAGGAGAGAAATTCAAATGAGGAATCCTGGGATGAGACAAATCATGGTGACAAACCCAAGGATGGGGATGGTCCTGAGGATGGTCCTGGGGGTGGTCCTGGGGATGGTCCTGATGATGGTCCCGATGATGGTCCCAACAATGGGCCTAATTCAGGTAAAGTTCATGGGAAGTTTGGGTGAGACATCATGAAAAAAATTCTTCACTGAAAGACTGATTGGGCACTGACATTGTCTGGCCAGGGAGGTGGTGGAGTCACCATCCCTGGAGGCATTTAAGAAGACACTGGAGGTGGCACTCAGTGCTGTGGTTTATTTGATGAGGGGGTGTTAGGTCATAGGTTGGATTTGATCTCAAAGGTCTTTTGCAGCCTTGTTCATTCTGTCATTCTTTGTGACTTCCCAAGGGAAGCCAAGCAGATGCCTGATCCCAAGATCCCTGCCAGGCAGCCTGGTAGGCACTGGGAAGCCCCAGCAGCCTGGGCACCCTGTGAAGAGCTGTAGGAGCAATAGGTGCCCTGAAATCAGAAATGCATTGCAGGAGGGGCTGTAGTGGTGGTGGGTGTGCAGTCAGGGCCCAGGTACCTGCTGAGTGCCCTGGGATTTGCTGTGCTCCAGGAAGGGATTCCAGTGGGCACTGCTGCCAGCCCTGCTCCCTCTCCCCCTGCACAGGGAAGGGCTGGCAAGGCAGTGGGTGAGTTTGTTATGAACTCTGTTTGATTGACCTTGTGCTGGTGGCAGGTGACAGACTGGGCTGACACCTGCCCTGTGTCCCGTGCTGTTCCGGGTTGGTGGCTGTGGTGGGCAGGGCAGGGCAGGGCAGGGCAGGGTGGGCACTTTGGGGTGAGCCCTTCTCCCTGTTCCTGCCAGCCTGGGGGGACACTGGGACCCACCCCTCCAGTGGCCTCTTCCCAGGGGTCTTTGGGGGCTGGAGGCAGATGAAGGCAGGGGGAGGTTGGAGGAGCTGCTGCTGGCTCTGGGACCCTGCTCTGCCTGGCACAGAGTGCTCAGCACTGCTCAGGGAGCTTTGATGTCCATGCTCATGTCCTTCCTCCCTTCCTGCCATTTTCTTTCTCAGGGGAGAATGGAAGTGGCATTGGAACTGTCATTGGAGCCACAGTGGGAGCAGGTGAGGGTCTGGCACTGGATGAGCAGCGCTCGGGTTCACTGCCCGCTCCCAGCCCCGCGTGGTCCTGGGGACGGGGCTGGGCTGGGGGCTGCAAGTACCAGGGCTGGGGAGAATTGGGGTGCAGGTGGGAGGAGGAGGGGCAGCTCTGGCTGCTGCCTGGAATGGAGTTCTGCCTGTCCCTGCTGCTGCAGCCCTGCACGCTGCTCCTCTCCTGCTGCCCAGGGCTGTCCCAGTCCCTGCAGCCCCAGCCCTCGCTCCCCGCTCTGCTCCCTGGGTGCTTCTGGGGAGGCCGGTTCTGGTGCAGGTGGCAGGGGGAGATGTGGCTCACAGAGAGCAGCCTAACACTGCTCTGCCCTCCCTGCAGGATTGGCAGTGGTTGGCCTCCCGGTGCTCATCGGCGCGCTGGGGTTCACCGGGGCCGGCATCGCCGCTGGCTCCGTCGCTGCCAAGATGATGTCGGCAGCTGCCATCGCCAACGGCGGCGGAGTGGCTGCTGGCAGCACTGTGGCTGTGCTGCAGTCCATCGGTGAGTGCGGAGGGCAGGGGAGCTGGGCTTCATCTCCATGGCAGGGAAAAGATGCTGGCTCTAGAGCAGAAGCAGCCCTTGAACCCCTCCCTGGTCTGAATTGCTCCAAACTCCCTGGGCTCTCCCTGCCCGGGAGGAGTCCTTGGCTGGCTGTGCCCTGTGCTCGGTCCCTCAGCAGGCAGCCTTGATGCTCCTGGGAGCTCAGATCTCGATTTGTCTTTACAGGAGCTGCAGGTCTTTCTCTTGGTGCCAAAGTTGGGCTGGGCTCAGTTGGTGCAGCAACCGGTGCCTGGTTCTCCAAAGGGAAGAAACCTCCAAGTGACAACCCCAAATAAAGAAAAAAACCCAAGTGACAAACCCAAGAAAAAGTACCTCGGGTGACAAACATGAGGAGGAGATAACTCCAGATGAGGAACCCAAGAGAAACGAAGCAGGTTCCTGATCCCGAAGCCTTGCCGTGCACAATGCAGGTGCTGGGAAACCCCCACAGACCCCTCAGATCTTTGCCTCCCCTTTTAAAAGCTTTGGATTGTTGTGAGCAGGGATTTCCCTGAAGCCAATAAATGTGCTTTGCTTGCGGCAGAGTTGGTGTTTGTGTGTGGCTGCTCTCTTGGGTGATGGTGGCAATAGAGGGGGACAGGGCACAGGGGATGCTCAGTCCCCAGGACTGAGCTGCTCGCTGATGCTGCCCCCAGCTCCCCTCCTACACTGGTCCAGGTGCACAAACCTCCAGCACTGCTCTGTTAAATGGATGGGGGAATGTTGATTTTGGGGGTCCGGTGGGGTACAAGCGGACAGGGGAATGACGGGGTGCATCCTGACCCAGCTCAGCAGCAGCAAACGGGGGCTGCAGAGAGGGGCTTCGGCTGGTTTTTGAGGCTGCCCTGTGGGGAGGAGGCAGAGAGGCTTCAGCTCTGCTCTCCAGACTGCTCTCGGTGCTCGTTAGACCTGCGAAGTTTCAGGGGTCCCTGGGGAACCTGCTGGGGAAAGGCCCCGTGAAGCCGCAGGAGCCCTGGCACAGCCCGAGCAGCCCCAGCCCGGCGCGTCCTTCCCCCGCAGCTCCCGTCCGAGGCCTTCGGGGCCAAAGGGCTCCCTGAAGGGACAGCCCAGGGTGCGACCCCGAGCACGGGAGAGCCCAGTCCTGCTCTAGCAGAGGCAGCACCATCAGGAGTTAACCAGAAAGCGAAACTGAGCGAGCGGCTTCCTTGCTGATTTCTCGGAAATCAGCTGACCGGCCATTCCCCTTAGCTCCACCTCCCCTGCAGCCCTTGGTTCCTCAGAGCGCAACAAACACACGAGAGGTTGGTGGCGTGAGTGCCGCGGGGTGGCAGAGGGTGTTTGGGGACAGCAGCCTCGCTGATGCGGTGACAGGAACGGGGGCTGCTCCCCTCGCTGTGCCGGCGGAGCAGCCGGGGCTGGGGAAAGAGGGGGGGGTCTCTTCTTGTGAGGGGAGGGCCGGGGTCTGCTGGGTGGGAGAGGGGCGGCTGGGGGCGATCGTGCCGGGCAGCAAAGCCCCGCTGGTCTCACTTGCTGCCTACGCAAAAAAATCCTCTTGTTCCCCAAGGTACCGGGATTAGAGCAGCCTCACTGCAGCTCTCGCTCCCGCCCAGACGACCATGGGTAAGCTGGGAGGTTCCTGGGGTGGGGGTCTGGGTCCTGACGGGGGCAGATCGAGGGGGGCACAGGGACCCTGGGGTTCGCCCCTTCTCCCCTCTCCTCCCGGGCATCTGCAGGGCTGAAGGAGGGCGGTGCTGGGAGAGCTGCTGCTGCCTCTGGGACCCTGCCCTGCCCGGCACAGGGCACGGGGCTCCAGCTGAGAGGGGCTTTAGTGCCCACACTGCTGCCCTTCTGCCCTTTTCCGTCCTAGGTGCACGTGTAGTCACCGTTGCAATCGTCATTCTGCTCATCATTGGGTCTGCAATTGGAGGTGAGAATTTGGCACGGGATGAGCAGCGCTCAGCTTCGCTGCTTGTGCTGCTGAGAGGGAAGGGACAGCTCTGGGCGCTGTCTGGAATTCTGCCTGGAGTTCTGCCTGTCCCCGCTGCTGCAGCCCTGCACGCTGCTCCTCTCCTGGTGCCCAGGGCTGTCCCCGTCCCTGCAGCCCCAGCCCTCGCTCCCCGCTCTGCTCCCTGGGTGCTTCTGGGGAGGCCGGTTCTGGTGCAGGGGGCGGGGGGAGATGTGGCTCACAGAGAGCACCCTAACACTGCTCTGCCCTCCCTGCAGGAGCAGCTGCAAAGGATCGCTCCTCTGACGGTGAGTGGGGAGGGCAGGGGGCTGGGCTGTGCTGGGTGGAATACGGGGTTGTGCGCTGGGCTTACTCTGAAGCCAAAGCAGCTCTTGAAGCCATCCCTGGTCTGAATGTGCCCAAACTGTGGGAAAGGGATCCATCCCAATGTGATGGGAAAAGCCAGGACCTGATGGGGTAGGGGCTGGGGCTGGGGGGTTGTGCAGGAAAGGTGACTGCTCTGTGGCAGGAAACTCCTGTGTCCACTGGCAGCACTGGCCAGAGGGGGAAATGGAGAGCAGAAAGGGGCTGGGTGTGCACAGGAAGCAGAGCTCACTGCAGGCCAACTCTCTGGCACAGGCTGAGGACATCCTTAGTGGGGTGCAGCCTTCCAGGTGCCCCCACAGCCCAAACCACTGAGCCTTGGCTGCATCCTGGAGCATCCCATCACCCACAAAGGGCAGCCACCCCCAAAACACCATCCTGAGCATCCTCCAGCCACTGAGGGGCTCTGGGTCTGACACATGCATGGATTTGCCATGGGTCTAAACACAACCAACCAAGGTCCATGCTCAGGGGTGGCTGTGGGCACAGGGCCCTTCTGGGCAGTGCAGGGGACAGACTGGGCTGACACGTGCAGTGTGTCCTGTGCTGTTCTGGGTTGGTGGGGCAGTGAGCAAGGCAGGGTGGGTGGGCACTTCCAGGTGTGCCCCTTCTCCCTGTTCCTCCCAGCCTAGGGGAGCACTGGGACCTGTGGCACACCCCATAGCATTGTCTAATACCCCGTGGAGGGCTGAGACTTAACAGTAGGAATTGCAGAGTCATGATGAGATATTAAAATAAGCTCCTGTCTTCTACCTCTCGAAACCTAGCTTATATCTGTAACCCCATAGGTCACTTTCCCTTAACCCTTACTATTGGACAAGTTTGGATCCCTCTGTACCCTATAAAAAGGGGCTGTTTTAGCCCATTCAGCAGAAGAAGAGCCGTCGCTGGAACCCTTCACAGACCCCTCAATAAACCATCGCTGTGGAACGTCAGGACCCTTCTTCTCCTCTCTCTTGTCTGCTTCTCCCCCTAGCCCTCCGGCGCCATAGCAAGCAAGCAAAGAGCTGAAATCATAAGAGAGCTGATAATCACTAAAGAGCTGAAACCCACTAAGCTTGCTTAAGGTAGCCAGCGGCTACGAGCTGACTGGGTATTCGGGAACTCTGTCTCCAAGAGAGACTGAGTTATCTGGATAGGACTGCCTTGCTCAGGGACTAAGCCTGCTCTGTGGGCTGGGGCAGGGGGGAGACCCCTTAGGGACCCGCCCTACCAGTGGCCTCTTCCCAGGGGTCTTTGGGGGCTGGAGGCAGATGAAGGCAGGGGGAGGTTGGAGGAGCTGCTGCTGGCTCTGGGACCCTGCTCTGCCTGGCACAGAGTGCTCAGCACTGCTCAGGGAGCTTTGCTGTACATACTCATGTCCTTCCTCCCTTCCTGCCATTTTCTTTCTCAGAGGAGAATGGAAGTGGCATTGGAACTGTCATTGGAGCCACAGTGGGAGCAGGTGAGGGTCTGGCACTGGATGAGCAGCGCTCGGGTTCACTGCCCGCTCCCAGCCCCGCGTGGTCCTGGGGACGGGGCTGGGCTGGGGGCTGCAAGTACCAGGGCTGGGGAGAATTGGGGTGCAGGTGGGAGGAGGAGGGGCAGCTCTGGCTGCTGCCTGGAATGGAGTTCTGCCTGTCCCCGCTGCTGCAGCCCTGCACGCTGCTCCTCTCCTGCTGCCCAGGGCTGTCCCCGTCCCTGCAGCCCCAGCCCTCGCTCCCCGCTCTGCTCCCTGGGTGCTTTTGGGGAGGCCGGTTCTGGTGCAGGTGGCAGGGCGAGATGTGGCTCACAGAGAGCACCCTAACACTGCTCTGCCCTCCCTGCAGGATTGGCATTGGTTGGCCTCCCGGTGTTCATCGGCGCGCTGGGGTTCACCGGGGCCGGCATCGCCGCTGGCTCCGTTGCTGCCAAGATGATGTCGGCAGCTGCCATCGCCAACGGCGGCGGAGTGGCTGCTGGCAGCACTGTGGCTGTGCTGCAGTCCATCGGTGAGTGTGGAGGGCAATTGCTCCAAACTCCCCGGGCTCTCCCTGCCCGGGAGGAGTCCTTGGCTGGCTGTGCCCAGTGCTCGGTCCCTCAGCAGGCAGTCTTGATGCTCCTGGGAGCTCAGATCTCGATTTGTCTTTGCAGGAGCTGCAGGTCTTTCTCTTGGTGCCAAAGTTGGGCTGACTGCTGCCCTGGGCTCAGCTGGTGCAGCAACCGGTGCCCAGCTAACTGAGTGAAAGAAACCTCCAAGTGACAACCCCAAAAAAAGGATAAAAACCCAAGTGACCAACCCAAGAAAAAGTACCTTGGGTGACAAACAGGAGGAGGAGACAACTCCAGATGAGGAACCCAAGAGAAGCCAAGCAGGTTCCTGATCCCGAAGCCTTGCCTTGCACAATGCAGGTGCTGAGAAACCCCCACAGACCCCTCAGATCTTTGCCTCCCCTTTTAAAAGCTTTGGATTGTTGTGAGCAGGGATTTCCCTGAAGCCAATAAATGTGCTTTGCTTGCGGCAGAGTTGGTGTTTGTGTGTGGCTGCTCTCTTGGGTGATGGTGGCAATAGAGGGGGACAGGGCACAGGGGATGCTCAGTCCCCAGGACTGAGCTGCTCGCTGATGCTGCCCCCAGCTGCCCTGCACTCAGTCTGGGGCAGGGGAGAAGTTACAGCCCACACCAGAGGAACAGAACCCACTGTGAGTGGGAACACCAGGTGGCAACCACCAGGGGTTGCTGTGCAGGTGATCAGCTGCAATTTTAACTGTGGCTTAAAAACTGCTGAGCCCTCCCCATATCAAATCTGTGAGATTCTGCTTTTAAGCTGTGTCCTGCTTTGTAAACTGGTCTTAGATTCCAGCGTCATAGAGGAAAGGAGGATGGCTGCACTCTTTTGTTAAGGTTAAAGGTTTTTAATCACTTTTCCAGAATACAGATACAATTGAAACAAAAACTCTTTTTAGGGTCTCAATAATTCACTTCTGAATACCGTAGATCGAACTCTATAAATTCTCGTATTAGAAAATGTCTGTTTAATATAGGTTATGATGCACTGCTGACCTAGTTACATCTGAAGTAACACTTTGCAGTTTTATAGCACCTTTCATCACGGGGCTGCAAAGCATCCTGTGGAATTCTGCCCCATAATGCCCAAATGAGGTGCTTGGTGTGCGTTGTGGCTCAGGTTCCTGCCCCGCAGCTGGGGATGTACTGTGCTCCAGGAAGGGATTGCACAGGCAGTGTTTGCAGCCTTGCTCCCTGTCCCCCTGCACAGCCAGGGGCTGCTCCCACTGCAGCCTGACAGTGCTGGCAGTGCCTGGGAGCCCGGCACTGCTGCAGCAAATCCTCAGGGCAGCATGGCACTGCACTGCAGGGCCGGCAGAGCCCCGGGGCTGGACTGGGTGCATCTCTGCAGCCCCGGGCTCAGGACACCCACTCTGTTTGATTTGGGGTGGTTCAGGGCTGCTGGTGCTGCCAGACACGCTGTGCCCACTGCTCCTGCTGGGCTGGGCCCTTGTCTTGGCTCCTGGGAGCCGTGTCTGGGATCCTCAGGGCCGCATCCCTGGGGAGCAGCCATGGGGGAGCTCCTGGGCTGCTGCCAGAGCATCCTGCATCCTGTGAGCATCCAGCCACTCCCCGCCCTGCTGCTGCTCACTCCCACTTTTTGTCTCTGGCTGTCTCTCTTTCTCTCTCCTCCCACTCCTTTTCCATTTTCCTTTCTCCTTCTCTGTCTTTCCTAGGACTTTTTAGTAGGGTAATTTCTCTTTTTTTGTTTGTTTTTTCGTTATCAATAAACAGTTTTCAGATACAATGTTGTCTCAGTTGACTTAATGTTGTTCTGGATCATCTATTTTTAAAAGAATTCCTCGCAGTTCCCCAGAATATAAAGCCAGAATCTCCCTGCAGGGACAACCCCCAAGGTCCAATGTCCTGGAGATGGGGGAGCCCCAGCCCCACTCCAACCAAGACAACATCAAGAGCTGATGAGAATGAAAGTGAAATTCAGTGATTGAGCAATTTCTCATAAATTACCTCTCCTGACATTCCCTGTTGGGATCTTTTCTGCAGCCCTTTGACCCTCAGAGCACCACAGCAGACACAGGACAGGTTGGTGGTGTGGGGTGCTGTGCTGCCACAGTGGATGTTTGGGGACAGCACCCCCTTCTCTGTGTAGGGGGGGCAATAACGGGGGGCTGCTCACCTCGCTGTATCGGTGGGGAGAGATAAGATAGAATTGAGTTCCAGGCTGTGGGATGTGCCTGCAGAATGCCATGGCAGCATGGAGAAACTTGTCTCCCCTGACCTTGGGAAGAAATGCCACTTGGTGGACGCCCTAAGGAGGGGGACTGCTGGAATCTTACAGTCACCTGAACAGCACGAGATGACCCCATGGAAGGGCGTTAAGAACGTTGCTGATGTGGCAATGTGTGATAGGTGACTTAGTGAAAAAAACCGTACAAGGAAATAGTGGGTTTTGAGGAAGGGTATAAAACCAACTCCTTTCTCCCAGTAAATATCTCAGTGTCCCTGCAGGTCTGAGTCTGTGCCTCCTTTGTTTACACATGCAGAGCACACATAGCTGTGGGCCAGGCAGGAGACTGGGTGGGGACTGAGGGGTCTCTGCTTTTATAGCATGGCCAGGGTCTCCTGGGTGGGAGAGAGGTGGTTGTGATGATGCAAGGTGGCAAACCCTGCTGACCCCACCATCAGCCCATGGAAAAACATCTTGTTCTTGCTTCCCAAGGGACCAGGCTTAGAGCAGACTCATGGCAGGTCTGGATCCCAGGACCATGGGTAAGTTGGGTGTCTCATGGGGTCTGGGACATGGGACCTGCAGTGGGGGGGGCACAGGGACCCTGGGGTTCGCCCCTTCTCCCCTCTCCTCCGGGGCCTCTGCAGGGCTGAAGGAGGGCGGTGCTGGGAGAGCTGCTGCTGCCTCTGGGACCCTGCCCTGCCCGGCACAGGGCATGGGGCTCCAGCCGGGAGAACCTTTAGTGCCCACACCACTGCCCTTCTGCCATTTTCCTTCTTAGACTTTGAGCCATTCATGATTGCATTTCTTCTGGGATTTGTCGTGGCACTTGTCATCGCACTTCTGCTTACAGGTGAGAATTTGGCACGGGATGAGCAGCGCTCGGCTTCACTTCTGGTTGTGCTGCTGAGAGGGAAGGGACACCTCCGGGCAGTGCCTGGAATTCTGCCTGGAGTTCTGCCTGTCCCCGCTGCTGCAGCCCTGCACGCTGCTCCTCTCCCGGTGCCCAGGGCTGTCCCCGTCCCTGCAGCCCCAGCCCTCGCTCCCCGCTCTGCTCCCTGGGTGCTTTTGGGGAGGCCGGTTCTGGTGCAGGGGGCAGGGGGAGATGTGGCTCACAGAGAGCACCCTAACACTGCTCTCTCCTTCATGCAGTATTGGCAAGGAATAAGCCTGTGGACTTGACTGTGAATACCAAGGTTGCACATTTCCATATTGGTGAGTGGGGAGGGCAGGGGTGCTGGGCTGTGCTGGGTGGAACACGGGGTTGTGCCCTGGGCTTACTCTGAAACCAAAGCAGCTCTTGAAGCCATCCCTGGTCTGAATGTGCCCAAACTGTGGGAAAGGGATCCATCCCAATGCGGTGGGAAAAGCCCAGACCCGCTGGGGTAGGGTTGGGGCTGAGGGCATTGGGGCTGTGCAGGCAGGTGACTGCTCTGTGGCAAGAACTGCTGTGCCCACTGGCAGCAGTGGCCAGAGGTGGAAATGGAGAGCAGAAAGGGGCTGGGTGTGCTCAGGGAGCAGAGCTGACTGCAGGCCAACTCTCTGGCACAGACTGGGGAGACTCCTGCTGGAGAGACATTGTTGGCTGTCCCTGCCTCGTGCTTGTCCATCAGCAGACAGCCTTGATGCTTCTGGGACAGACACTCCTGTCTTTATAGGGGGGAAAGGAATGACCTGGCCTGCGAGCAGCAGCTGATGCCTTGCTGTCCAGAAGAAGGACTCCTGATTACCATGGCCAGTGAAGAGCAGCAGATTTCCTTCCTTCCAAGAAGCCTGATTTCTGTCTTCCAACTGCTGAAACTGAAAAGCCCCCACAGAACCGCATCTGCCCCTTCAAAAGTTTTGGATTACCTTCAGCACTAAATCCTGAGAAAGCTTTAATAAAAGTGCATTGCTGGTGTGTGTGTGTGTGTGTGTGGTGGTGCACAGCCCGAGCAGCCCCAGCCCGGCGCGTCCTTCCCCCGCTGCTCCCGTCCGAGGCCGTCGGGGCCAAAGGGCTCCCTGAGGGGACAGCCCAGGGTGCGACCCCGAGCACGGGAGAGCCCAGTCCTGCTCTAGCAGAGACAGAACCACCAAGGGTTAACAAGAAAGCGAAACTGAGCGAGCGGCTTCAGAGCATCTCAGAAATCAGCTGAACCGACACACCCTTGCTCGTACTTCCCTGCAGGCTTTTGTCCCTCAGAGCACAGTACACACAGGACAGGTTGGTGACGTGCGGCCGGTGTTTGGGGACAGCAGCCTTTCTCTGAGGGGGGGACAGTAACGGGGGCTGCTCCCCTCGCTGTGCCGGCGGAGCAGCCTCCAAAACCCGGCCGGGCAGGAGCCGGGGAGGCTGGTGGTGGTGCGGGGTCGTCTCTGATTTTAAGGGGAGGGGGCGGGCGTTCCTGGGTGGGAGAGGGGTGGTTGGGGGCGATCGTGCCGGGCAGCAAAGCCCCGCTGATCTCACTTGCTGCCTACGCAAAAAAAAAAAATCTTGTTCTCGTTCCCCAAGGTACCGGGATTAGTTCAGACTCATCGCAGCTCTCGCTCCCGCCCCGACGACCATGGGTAAGCTGGGAGGATCCTGGGGTGGGGGTTTGGATCCTGACGGGGACAGATCGAGGGGGGCACAGGGACCCTGGGGTTCGCCCCTTCTCCCCTCTCCTCCCGGGCATCTGCAGGGCTGAAGGAGGGCAGTGCTGGGAGAGCTGCTGCTGCCTCTGGGTCCCTGCCCTGCCTGGCACAGGGCACGGGGCTCCAGCTTAGGGGGGCTTTATTGAAGATGGGCTGGGCTGTGCTGGGTGGAACACGGGGTTGTGCCCTGGGCTTACGCTGAAGCCAAAGCAGCTCTTGAAGCCATCCCTGGTCTGAATGTGCCCAAACTGTGGGAAAGAGATCCATCCCAATGTGATGGGAAGAGCCAGGACCTGATGGGGTAGGGGTCAGGGCTGAGGGGATCAGGGGCTGTGCAGAAAGGTGACTGCTCTGTGGCAAGAACTGCTGTGCCCACTGGTAGCACTGGCCAGAGGTGGAAATGGAGAGCAGAAAGGGGCTGGGTGTGCACAGGAAGCAGAGCTGACTGCAGGCCAACTCTCTGGCAGAGACTGAGAAGACCCTTAGTGGGGTACAGCCTTCCAGGTGCCCCCACAGCCCAAACCACTGAGCCTTGGCTGCATCCTGGAGCATCCCATCACCCACAAAGGGCAGCCACCCCCAAAACACCATCCTGAGCATCCTCCAGCTGCTGAGGGGCTCTGGGTCTGACACATGCATGGATTTGCCATGGGTCTAAACATGAAGAGCTCTGTGCTCAGAGGTGGCTGTGGACACAGGTGCCATCTGGGCAGTGCAGGGGACAGACTGGGCTGACACATGCTGTGTGTCCCATGCAGTTCCAGGTTGGTGGTTGTGGTGGGCAGGGCAGGGCAAGCAGGGCAGGACAGGATGGGTGGGCACTCCGGGGTGTGCCCCTTCTCCCTTTTCCTCCCAGTCTGGGGGGGCAGTGGGACCCACCCCTCCAGAGGCCTCTTCCCAGGGCTCTTCAGAGGAAAAAGGCAGATGAAAGCAGGGGGAGGCTGAAGGAGCTGCTGCTGGCTCTGGGGAGCTTTGGTGTCCATGCTCATGTCCTTCTTCCCCTCCTGCCATTTTTTCTCAGGGGAGAATGGAAGTGCCATTGGAGCTGTCATTGGAGCCACAGTGGGAGCAGGTGAGGGTCTGGCACTGGATGAGCAGCGCTCGGGTTCACTGCCCGCTCCCAGCCCCGCGTGGTCCTGGGGACGGGGCTGGGCTGGGGGCTGCAAGTACCAGGGCTGGGGAGAATTGGGGTGCAGGTGGGAGGAGGAGAGGCAGCTCTGGCTGCTGCCTGGAATGGAGTTCTGCCTGTCCCCGCTGCTGCAGCCCTGCACGCTGCTCCTCTCCTGCTGCCCAGGGCTGTCCCAGTCCCTGCAGCCCCAGCCCTCGCTCCCCGCTCTGCTCCCTGGGTGCTTTTGGGGAGGCCGCTTCTGGTGCAGGTGGCAGGGGGAGATGTGGCTCACAGAGAGCAGCCTAACACTGCTCTGCCCTCCCTGCAGGATTGGCATTGGTTGGCCTCCCGGTGTTCATCGGCGCGCTGGGGTTCACCGGGGCCGGCATCGCCGCTGGCTCCGTCGCTGCCAAGATGATGTCGGCAGCTGCCATCGCCAACGGCGGCGGAGTGGCTGCTGGCAGCACTGTGGCTGTGCTGCAGTCCATCGGTGAGTGGGGAGGGCAGGGGAGCTGGGCTTCATCTCCATGGCAGGGAAAAGATGCTGGCTCTAGAGCAGAAGCAGCCCTTGAACCCCTCCCTGGTCTGAATTGCTCCAAACTCCCTGGGCTCTCCCTGCCTGGGAGGAGTCCTTGGCTGGCTGTGCCCAGTGCTCGGTCCCTCAGCAGGCAGCCTTGATGCTCCTGGGAGCTCAGATCTCGATTTGTCTTTACAGGAGCTGCAGGTCTTTCTCTTGGTGCCAAAGTTGGGCTGGGCTCAGTTGGTGCAGCAACCGGTGCCTGGTTCTCCAAAGGGAAGAAACCTCCAAGTGACAACCCCAAATAAAGAAAAAAACCCAAGTGACAAACCCAAGAAAAAGTACCTCGGGTGACAAACATGAGGAGGAGACAACTCCAGATGAGGAACCCAAGAGAAACGAAGCAGGTTCCTGATCCCGAAGCCTTGCCTTGCACAATGCAGGTGCTGAGAAACCCCCACAGACCCCTCAGATCTTTGCCTCCCCTTTTAAAAGCTTTGGATTGTTGTGAGCAGGGATTTCCCTGAAGCCAATAAATGTGCTTTGCTTGCGGCAGAGTTGGTGTTTGTGTGTGGCTGCTCTCTTGGGTGATGGTGGCATTAGAGGGGGACAGGGCACAGGGGATGCTCAGTCCCCAGGACTGAGCTGCTTGCTGATGCTGCCCCCAGCTCCCCTCCTACACTGGTCCAGGTGCACAAACCTCCAGCACTGCTCTGTTAAATGGATGGGGGAATGTTGATTTTGGGGGTCCGGTGGGGTACAAGCGGACAGGGGAATGAGTTGGTGCATCCTGACCCAGCTCAGCAGCAGCAAACGGGGGCTGCAGGGAGGGGCTTCGGCTGGTTTTTGAGGCTGCCCTGTGGGGAGGAGGCAGAGCGGCTTCAGCTCTGCTCTCCAGACTGCTCTCGGTGCTCGTTAGACCTGCGAAGTTTCAGGGGTCCCTGGGGAACCTGCTGGGGAAAGGCCCCGTGAAGCCGCAGGAGCCCTGGCACAGCCCGAGCAGCCCCAGCCCGGCGCGTCCTTCCCCCGCAGCTCCCGTCCGAGGCCTTCGGGGCCAAAGGGCTCCCTGAAGGGACAGCCCAGGGTGCGACCCCGAGCACGGGAGAGCCCAGTCCTGCTCTAGCAGAGGCAGCACCATCAGGAGTTAACCAGAAAGCGAAACTGAGCGAGCGGCTTCCTTGCTGATTTCTCGGAAATCAGCTGACCGGCCATTCCCCTTAGCTCCACCTCCCCTGCAGCCCTTGGTTCCTCAGAGCGCAACAAACACACGAGAGGTTGGTGGCGTGAGTGCCGCGGGGTGGCGGAGGGTGTTTGGGGACAGCAGCCTCGCTGATGCGGTGGCAGGAACGGGGGCTGCTCCCCTCGCTGTGCCGGCGGAGCAGCCGGGGCTGGGGAAAGAGGGGGGGGTCTCTTCTTGTGAGGGGAGGGCCGGGGTCTGCTGGGTGGGAGAGGGGCGGCTGGGGGCGATCGTGCCGGGCAGCAAAGCCCCGCTGGTCTCGCTGCCTACGCAAAAAAAAAAAAAAATCTTGTTCTTGTTCCCCAAGGTACCGGGATTAGAGCAGCCTCACTGCAGCTCTCGCTCCCGCCCAGACGACCATGGGTAAGCTGGGAGGTTCCTGGGGTGGGGGTCTGGGTCCTGACGGGGGCAGATCGAGGGGGGCACAGGGACCCTGGGGTTCGCCCCTTCTCCCCTCTCCTCCCGGGCATCTGCAGGGCTGAAGGAGGGCGGTGCTGGGAGAGCTGCTGCTGCCTCTGGGACCCTGCCCTGCCCGGCACAGGGCACGGGGCTCCAGCTGAGAGGGGCTTTAGTGCCCACACTGCTGCCCTTCTGCCCTTTTCCTTCCTAGGTGCACGTGTAGTCACCGTTGGAATCGTCATTCTGCTCATCATTGGGTCTGCAATTGGAGGTGAGAATTTGGCACGGGATGAGCAGCGCTCAGCTTCGCTGGTTGTGCTGCTGAGAGGGAAGGGACAGCTCTGGGCGCTGTCTGGAATTCTGCCTGGAGTTCTGCCTGTCCCCGCTGCTGCAGCCCTGCACGCTGCTCCTCTCCTGGTGCCCAGGGCTGTCCCCGTCCCTGCAGCCCCAGCCCTCGCTCCCCGCTCTGCTCCCTGGGTGCTTTTGGGGAGGCCGGTTCTGGTGCAGGGGGCAGGGGGAGATGTGGCTCACAGAGAGCACCCTAACACTGCTCTGTCCTCCCTGCAGGAGCAGCTGCAAAGGATCGCTCCTCTGACGGTGAGTGGGGAGGGCAGGGGGCTGGGCTGTGCTGGGTGGAACACGGGGTTGTGCCCTGGGCTTACTCTGAAGCCAAAGCAGCTCTTGAAGCCATCCCTGGTCTGAATGTGCCCAAACTGTGGGAAAGGGATCCATCCCAATGTGATGGGAAAAGCCAGGACCTGATGGGGTAGGGGCTGGGGCTGGGGGGTTGTGCAGGAAAGGTGACTGCTCTGTGGCAGGAAACTCCTGTGCCCACTGGCAGCACTGGTCAGAGGGGGAAATGGAGAGCAGAAAGGGGCTGGGTGTGCACAGGAAGCAGAGTTGACTGCAGGCCAACTCTCTGGCACAGGCTGAGGACATCCTTAGTGGGGTGCAGCCTTCCAGGTGCCCCCACAGCCCAAACCACTGAGCCTTGGCTGCATCCTGGAGCATCCCATCACCCACAAAGGGCAGCCACCCCCAAAACACCATCCTGAGCATCCTCCAGCCACTGAGGGGCTCTGGGTCTGACACATGCATGGATTTGCCATGGGTCTAAACACAACCAACCAAGGTCCATGCTCAGGGGTGGCTGTGGGCACAGGGCCCTTCTGGGCAGTGCAGGGGACAGACTGGGCTGACACGTGCAGTGTGTCCTGTGCTGTTCTGGGTTGGTGGGGCAGTGAGCAAGGCAGGGTGGGTGGGCACTTCCAGGTGTGCCCCTTCTCCCTGTTCCTCCCAGCCTAGGGGAGCACTGGGACCTGTGGCACACCCCATAGCATTGTCTAATACCCCGTGGAGGGCTGAGACTTAACAGTAGGAATTGCAGAGTCATGATGAGATATTAAAATAAGCTCCTGTCTTCTACCTCTCGAAACCTAGCTTATATCTGTAACCCCATAGGTCACTTTCCCTTAACCCTTACTATTGGACAAGTTTGGATCCCTCTGTACCCTATAAAAAGGGGCTGTTTTAGCCCATTCAGCAGAAGAAGAGCCGTCGCTGGAACCCTTCACAGACCCCTCAATAAACCATCGCTGTGGAACGTCAGGACCCTTCTTCTCCTCTCTCTTGTCTGCTTCTCCCCCTAGCCCTCCGGCACCATAGCAAGCAAGCAAAGAGCTGAAATCATAAGAGAGCTGAGAATCACTAAAGAGCTGAAACCCACTAAGCTTGCTTAAGGTAGCCAGCGGCTACGAGCTGACTGGGTATTCGGGAACTCTGTCTCCAAGAGAGACTGAGTTATCTGGATAGGACTGCCTTGCTCAGGGACTAAGCCTGCTCTGTGGGCTGGGGCAGGGGGGAGACCCCTTAGGGACCCGCCCTACCAGTGGCCTCTTCCCAGGGGTCTTTGGGGGCTGGAGGCAGATGAAGGCAGGGGGAGGTTGGAGGAGCTGCTGCTGGCTCTGGGACCCTGCTCTGCCTGGCACAGAGTGCTCAGCACTGCTCAGGGAGCTTTGCTGTACATACTCATGTCCTTCCTCCCTTCCTGCCATTTTCTTTCTCAGAGGAGAATGGAAGTGGCATTGGAACTGTCATTGGAGCCACAGTGGGAGCAGGTGAGGGTCTGGCACTGGATGAGCAGCGCTTGGGTTCACTGCCCGCTCCCAGCCCCGCGTGGTCCTGGGGACGGGGCTGGGCTGGGGGCTGCAAGTACCAGGGCTGGGGAGAATTGGGGTGCAGGTGGGAGGAGGAGGGGCAGCTCTGGCTGCTGCCTGGAATGGAGTTCTGCCTGTCCCCGCTGCTGCAGCCCTGCACGCTGCTCCTCTCCTGCTGCCCAGGGCTGTCCCCGTCCCTGCAGCCCCAGCCCTCGCTCCCCGCTCTGCTCCCTGGGTGCTTTTGGGGAGGCCGGTTCTGGTGCAGGTGGCAGGGGGAGATGTGGCTCACAGAGAGCAGCCTAACACTGCTCTGCCCTCCCTGCAGGATTGGCATTGGTTGGCCTCCCGGTGTTCATCGGCGCGCTGGGGTTCACCGGGGCCGGCATCGCCGCTGGCTCCGTCGCTGCCAAGATGATGTCGGCAGCTGCCATCGCCAACGGTGGCGGAGTGGCTGCTGGCAGCACTGTGGCTGTGCTGCAGTCCATCGGTGAGTGCGGAGGGCAATTGCTCCAAACTCCTCCCGGGAGGAGTCCTTGGCTGGCTGTGCCCAGTGCTCGGTCCCTCAGCAGGCAGTCTTGATGCTCCTGGGAGCTCAGATCTCGATTTGTCTTTGCAGGAGCTGCAGGTCTTTCTGTTGGTGCCAAAGTTGGGCTGACTGCTGCCCTGAGCTCAGCTGGTGCAGCAACCGGTGCCCAGCTAACTGAGTGAAAGAAACCTCCAAGTGACAACCCCAAAAAAAGGATAAAAACCCAAGTGACAAACCCAAGAAAAAGTACCTTGGGTGACAAACATGAGGAGGAGATAACTCCAGATGAGGAACCCAAGAGAAACAAAGCAGGTTCCTGATCCCGAAGCCTTGCCTTGCACAATGCAGGTGCTGAGAAACCCCCACAGACCCCTCAGATCTTTGCCTCCCCTTTTAAAAGCTTTGGATTGTTGTGAGCAGGGATTTCCCTGAAGCCAATAAATGTGCTTTGCTTGCGGCAGAGTTGGTGTTTGTGTGTGGCTGCTCTCTTGGGTGATGGTGGCAATAGAGGGGGACAGGGCACAGGGGATGCTCAGTCCCCAGGACTGAGCTGCTCGCTGATGCTGCCCCCAGCTGCCCTGCACTCAGTCTGGGGCAGGGGAGAAGTTACAGCCCACACCAGAGGAACAGAACCCACTGTGAGTGGGAACACCAGGTGGCAACCACCAGGGGTTGCTGTGCAGGTGATCAGCTGCAATTTTAACTGTGGCTTAAAAACTGCTGAGCCCTCCCCATATGAAATCTGTGAGATTCTGCTTCCAGACTGTGTCCTGCTTTGTAAACTGGTCTTAGATTCCAGCGTCATAGAGGAAAGGAGGATGGCTGCACTCTTTTGTTAAGGTTAAAGGTTTTTAATCACTTTTCCAGAATACAGATACAATTGAAACAAAAACTCTTTTTAGGGTCTCAATAATTCACTTCTGAATACCGTAGATCGAACTCTATAAATTCTCGTATTAGAAAATGTCTGTTTAATATAGGTTATGATGCACTGCTGACCTAGTTACATCTGAAGTAACACTTTGCAGTTTTATAGCACCTTTCATCACGGGGCTGCAAAGCATCCTGTGGAATTCTGCCTCATAATGCCCAAACGAGGTAGGAAAGTCTGGCCAATTTACAGAGGGTACAACCCAGGTACAGATTGGGAGGGACAAGGTATGAGGTGTCATTGATTCTCAGGAGTGACGGGAAGTGTGCGCTGGGGGTGGGTTTGTGGCTTAGCTGGGGAGAAAGTTCAGGTGCCACCACCCTCACCCTTCCCTCCAAAGCTGCAACCTGGCTCCCAGCAGGTCAAGAAGATGTTTGCAATTTGCTCTGGCTGTTTATGCTATAAATAGGCAGAAGAGAGGATAAAAAGCCCAGCACTCACAGGCCCAAGCTCCTCTGTTGACATATCCAAAGGTTGACTTAAGAATCAAGACTACCAAGCTGGGGTGTGTGGCTTGTGCTGCCCACATCCACTTGGATTTCCCAAGATTAAAACCATGTTCTTGGGATTCATTTTGAGATGTGGGGTGTAAAGCTCTAACTTCACTGTTTCATTGTCATAAAATCCCTTTTCCCATCTGAGAGGTGAAAGTCAGGTATCCCAGGTCTTTAACAAAAGTTGAATATCTGCTGAAAATCCTTTAGCTTAGGCAATGTAATGTCCAATGGACATTTCAGTTCTGTGGCTAGAGGAATCCAAGCTGCCCAAGTTCTTTTGAGCCTTTATGACTTTAAAAACCATTCTGCATCTGTGCAACACTCCCTGGAGCAGAGCCAGCACTGGTGCCAGTGGCTGAGCACCAAGGACCTCCTCAATGAGATGTTTGGAATATAAAACCATTAATCTTAGGGACTTAATATTTGTATTAGTGTTTTGCCATGTACCATCAATTACCTGCCTCCCCAAAGCACATTCCCAGCACCTTGCAACATCTCTTCTGCCACTTGCTCTTCCTGGCATGTCCAAAATTGTTCCCTCTGAAAGCACAACACAACAGAAAACTTCTGGAATGCTCCTTGAGATTGTGGTGGGAAAACTGAAGATAAAAGGCAAGTTCTTATAGCTTTGCTGCTGGAAGAAATTGGTGCCAGTGGTCAGACTAAATGAGTGGTTTTTTCCCTTAGTTTAAAAAAATCCACCTAAAAAAGGGCTGAGGACAACTTCCTAACAAATGCAGTAATATTGTGCAAAACCATTTGGCCTCCTCATCGTTTCCAAACCAATTGTTTCCTCCTGGGGGAGATGCAAAAGCAGAGTGAGTCCTACCTGCCCAGCTCTGGTGCTGGAGCAAAGGGATTTCCCTGTAAGGCAAAGGAGGGGATCCCATGGGGACTCCTCTGTCACCTCACCCATTGCAGGTGTGAAGCTCTGGCAACATGAGACAAGACCTGCAGCTCTCAGAGGCACAACACACCCATTTCAGTGCTCCCAAAACTCCTTCTAGCCTTTCTCCTCGGCAACGGTCTGTCATTTTTACAGACTTTTGGTGCTCATACACAGGTAAAGAAAAAAAACCCCAAAGGTTAATGCTTGGGAACTTAAAGGCTCAAAACTTATTTCTTACATAGCATCTTACAAGGCTGATGATGCTACAGGGGAAGTACTGCCACAGAGCAGCTCTTTAATGAAGGCAGCAAATCTTTGTGTTGCCTCTGGAATGTTTAAAAAGGACAAGAGGCCGAGGAAGAATGGGGAGGAACCCGTTGTGCTGAGGGGAGCAAAGTTCCAGCCATACCAGGGTTATGAGCACAGTAAGCACTGGGTGCTGGAGCATTTGTTCTGCCTTCTTTGGTTGTTAAGGCAACAGTGAAATTGCTGCTCAGGAGACCTGGGAGTTACTGAGATTGTTACCAAAAACCAATGACTTTATTGCACATTCCTGTGAGTCACCTCTGTGAGCCCTGGCACTGAGGCAGCAGCACAGCTGGGGACGTGTGATGAGGGACTTTGCTGCTGTTTTAAGTCTCCAAGGAGTTGGAAACCACTCCAGAGAAATCCTGGAGTGTTTTTTTTAGCAGTAGTTGGCAGAATAATTCTCAAGGTAATTTAACTTCCTTTTGCACCCAGTTCTGTGGCTTTCAGAGTGCCCCCAGTTGCTTTCTTTAGTGAACTGAAGTCAGG
The DNA here is from genome assembly GCF_023055355.1 of Agelaius tricolor. Lineage (NCBI taxonomy): Eukaryota > Metazoa > Chordata > Aves > Passeriformes > Icteridae > Agelaius > Agelaius tricolor. The sequence goes on along the minus strand of NW_027269296.1, from coordinate 2,856,004 downwards.
ATGGAGCAGGAGGTTTGCACTGAGCACCTCCTGCACTGGGAGCTGCTGGAACCCTGTAGCAGGAAGTTTTCCATTTTTCTTTCTCACACCCATCTTTATTGATTCTCTGTCCACACTGAAACTACAGTTTAACACTGGATGTGGCACTCAGTGCCATGGCCTGGTTGACAAGCTGGTGTTAGTCTCAGGGTGGACTGGATGATCTCAAGAACTTTTCCAGCCCAGTTAACTCTAGGATTCAGCAGGACACAGCATGATTTTTTGTTTGTTTGTTTGTTTGTTTAAAAGAATATCTCAATAAATGTTGTGTGCTCAGCAGTCAGAAATGTTGATTACAAACAAGACCGTGTTCAGAACTTTGAGCCTGTGTGTATAATTTGTATATACTTTAATCCTTCAAGGTAATCCTTCTTCTGTTATCTGTGTGAACTTGAGTTGAGCTGACAAGAAATCCCTCAAGAGGCAAAAACAGCCCAGGCAGACCCTGGGAAAAACAGACCATTGCCAAAGGGCCTCCAAGCAGGAGTGAAATAGAAACTAAAACTACTTACTGTGTTAATTATTACCATGGAACTGCAGTGAAATGTTTCTCATGTCACAGCCACCACACCAAAGGAGTTTACACAATGTTTAACAACTCTGCTCTCAGCCAGTGAAAGTTAAAGTCATTTCACTTGCCTATCTTTCATTCTCAGTGCCTGCAAAAAAATTGACCACAATTAAGGTGTTCCCAGACAAGAAACAGTGAGGATGTTCAGAGGAAGAAAAGTGTTTCTCATAAGGTACAAATATCCTACGTTATTCTATGGGAATATTTCTGTTAAGGTCTATTAAGAAACTCTCAACACTTTGGGATTATTTTTCACCCCATCCCCATCCTGCCCTCCCCACAGCCTGTCCTCACTGCTGCCTTGCTCATTCCCAGGGGGTCAGGGAAGGAGGCAGCACCTCCAGCAGCTGCCCAGGAAACACAGGAATTCCTGGAGCCTCCCCTGTGCCACCGAGGCTCTGGGCACACCTGTGAGCAGCAGACACATCTCAGACATTCTTAATCCCCTACAAACTGATCTTTCCAGCATGGTTTTGTTTTCCCTGAACCTTCCCAATCCAAACCACTGTGCCTGCAATGTGATTGTTCAATGTAACAACGGGGAGGGGCAGGTTGGTGTCCATGGAGCAAGAACTGAGGCTGCAGGAGCATCCCTGTGCTGAGGAGTGGCCAAAACATCTCCCCCTGCCAGGCCATGGAGAAAGCAGAACCTTTGCTCACAAATGACAGACACAGATGGGCTTTGGTCAGACAGAATCAGGGGCAGGTTTTACTTTTCACATAATTTTCTGTATTAAAAAATACATCAGTGAAATCTGTTACAGGCAGGGACAGGACTACCGAGTACACAACGTCAATAGACTACTTTCTGATTTTATTTTTGTTAAATTACTTTTGTAACTGCTAAAAAAATAATAATAAAAAAAAACGACCAACCAAAACAAAACAAAAAACCTGAAATATTATTCAAGGCTGTTGATTCTCATCTCTTGAAATTTTAGTGACAAGCTCAAATATCAGACCCTTGTTACAGAAGATGGATAACTGACCAGAACTAGATAAAAACCATATAATTCTCCTCTTCAAAAATAGCTTGGGTTTCCAATGAATTTGTGACCACTGCTCATCAGAAACATACACCTAGAGCTTGAGAAAACAGAGATACAGACAGTATCTGATAATGTCCTGTCCTCTAAACACCACATGGGAACTTTACTCTTCCAAAAGACTCAGTAACAGCCAAGCCTTAAAAAAAATCTCTTTCAATTTCCAACACTATGACTAAATCTCTTTGGGTGGGGCGGGATAAAAACACACATGGTCATTTTCTACCACAGTTCTGTTGTCAGAAGTAATACTGCATCCTTTGTACAACACTGCCCGTGTTGCAAAGGTGGAAAGAGGAAGAGTGTGTGTGTGTGTGTGTGTGTGTGTATTCCTGTTTGAAATGACAAAGCCCTCTCTAGATTTGCCTTACAAAAGAATCAAAACCATAGGAGTAGGGAAAGAGGAGAAAGGAAAGCTGCCTTAAGGGAAATAAACTTTCCACGCACCACAGTATTCACTGGGTTATATGGACAGACTGCAGAGCTACTGGGCTGGGCAGGGAATTCTGCACAGAGCCCAGGGCATCCTCTCCTGGACATTCCCCAAAGGTCACTCAGAAGTTTGACCTGCAGCACCTCTTCCAACACAGCTAGAGTTGGTGTGAGCCCGGAGCGGGAGCTGGAGTCTGGTCTTGTGTGACCAGTTAAGAGCAGCCAGAGTTGTCCCTTGGGATGGTCAGTGGCTCCTGCCTTCCTAACATTTGATCCCAGTTTTCAAAAAAACAAAAATTATAAAAGTGTAGGTGTAGGTGTATTTATAACGGAAGGTGTCTGTTTGTCTAAACCTCACCCCTTTCTCTCGTATCCTCTGGAAGAGCTCAAGGATCTCCACGTGTTCCTTGGCAGCAAGGGCTGCCAGCAGGCTGGGAAGTCACCTGAGCCACAATCTAGCTCTCCATGCCCGCCAGTGTGAGGGTAGATTTTACACAACCATTTTCCTTAAAAATATCTCACAACTTTTAAAAATTCCTAAACAGATAAAGGATTTATGCACCAATCCAATGGGTGAGTTCCACTTGGATTTGTTCTGAGGATTGATTGGTGCTGCAGGAGGCTGGGATTTGCAGCTTACACAGCTTGCTTCCTTTGCTTCCTTCCAGTTCCAGTTTGTACATCCACTGTGGTACAAAATCTGCCTGTAGGTGACGTTATCTTGGCTTATTTGATACACATTTTCCAAAGGCTGGACGTATTCACATTTTGGTGCTTCTGATGTGTATTCAAAGGAAAATACCCCACTGCAGTTAGTCTGATAACTCAATATCAGAGTCCTCTGATTTGACTTTGGCAAGTTCTTCGTGTACCTCCCTCACCATAAGAATCCTTGTTAACATGATGTCCAAGGTTCCTGGGTCTATTGGCAATGTGGAATACCATATGGGGCTGTTGGGAACACAGGAGCGCTCGGGCTGCAGGTAGAACACATCACTCCTCTGCTTCACACTTTCAGAACTGCCAAGGCAAAGGAAACACAGTTTAGGATGCATTTACAATCTTACCAACAGTTTAATAGAGAATCAGAAAAGAAATCAAAGTTACATTGGTATGGCAACACCGTCTCCCCCTTCTTAAGAGGGAACAGTTAAGTTGTTTCCAGGTCACCCAGCATTAATTGCTTTTAAAGAAACAAAGAAAATCAAAGTAACTTCATTACAGCAGTGGTTCTTCAGTGTCATCCAATTAATGGTATTTCACATTTCACATGCAATTTCTGAGTTAAACTGGTTCTGGGATTCCTGGTTCTGGGATTCCACAGAATTGCTGCATACTGTGGACAAGTGGAAATGGCCTCAAGGTTTAGACTGGATATTGGTGAAAATTTCTTCACTGCAAGGGCTGTCCAGCCCTGGCCCTGCTGCCCAGGACAGTGCTGGAGTCCCTGTCCCTGGAGGGATTTAACAGCCAGGTGGATGTGGCACTTGGGGACATGGGTTGCAGTGCCCTTGGCAGTGCTGAGGGAACAGCTGAATTTGATGAGCTTAGAGGGCTTTTTGAACCTAAATGATTCTAAGGCGGTGTCTAAGAGTGAGTAAAACCAAATCCCAGCTTGCCTGGCCATGCTGCAATGCTGAGCCCATCTGCCTGAAAGCCTGACTGACTCCAAGGCAGCCTCCAGGCTCTGGTAGGGCTCTGAGTCCCTCCTGCCTGGTTTTGGGATAATCACACCAAAACAGCAAAGGAAATTTGTACTGCTGCCTACACCTCTGCAGAGGCTGAGCTATGAAATATGATGGGGAACAGGAAAATGCTTCCCCAGCCCAAGAACAACTAAAAGCTTCTAATAATGTGCCAGTGAAGACAAGGAAGGCAAGAAGAGGGAGAGAAAGAGTCTGGACAGCTGCGCGCCTGCCTCTGCCTCAGGAATGGGACATTTGTAGTAAGCTCAGCAGATACATTTCTGAGGATGATTTATCTGAGTTTCAGCTGACACTAATGAGAAGCTGTTTCATTTTATATGTGTATTTCCTTTGAAGAGAGAAGAACATCACCTTCCACCTGCTCAAGGATCTAAGTAAAGTTTCTATATAAATAGGAGAGAAAAATGATTTATATCTCTGTCCTTGCTATAGTCTCCTTCCTAACTCCTAAACACAAGTTAATCTCACATCTCAGCAGGTAAAATTTATCAGGAGTTTTACCTAATTCACTCTTCTCCTATACTCTTTCACGAGAAACATGATGTTCCTTGGGTGTTAGTTATAATCCCCTCACAACAAGGATGGTGTGTGGGAATTAAGGGAGAGGAGAATGCCATGGGCACTGTAGTAATGTCTCACATTTATATCAAAGAATTTATTTATTTAAAGAATACATCTCTCTCTGTAACTCTGCTCTTGACTCAACATGAGTAACAAACAAAATAAAAAGCTGTTTGGGGGTCTCAGAGCAGTGCTGCTGTTGGAATTCCTGTTCTGCTCCCACTGAGGGATTGGGAAAGCACAGGCACAGAATGTCTGAGTGGGCTCCTTGCCCAAATGCCTGTTCTAATCTACACACAGACCAAAACTCAAGTTCTGTCACTCACCATTTTGATAAGTAGAATTCATAGAGTCGGACTGGGCACCGGAGGGGGTTATCTGTGTTTTCAGCCATTTCCACTGCTGTGGGAACCTCCTCATCTTCACTGCGTTTCCTCTTGCCTACTGATAATTTATCTGGATACACAAAAATGGCATCACAGCAGTTCAGTGAAAGCAACACCTTCAGAAACAAGGCCTGGCATCTCAGCCCAGCACCCAGTGGTGACTGCATCACCCAAACCCACTCCTTGAACTGGTTCTGTCCCGTGTCACCATCCAACCATGGTCACCTGTGTGATCTGCTGTGTGGGCAAGGACTGCACATCCTACAGGCCAGGTCCACAGCCCATTCCTCATCTAGAAAACCCATAAGAACTAGCAGGAAAATATGGAGGATATAATTTTAGTTATTAAAGACGAATTCATGTAATGCACTGGAGCTAGGAACTGAAGAAGCCAAAAGGAACAAAGACTTCCCCTTCCCAAGTGCCAAAATTAATTGAGAACAAAAATCTGTCAATCTTTGTCTCTAAGTACAAGCCTCATATTGTTGTTCTCCACTGGGCCTGCCCCCCACACAGACCCAGGATAAATATGGGAATTAAAATGGCACAATAAAGGTCTGGACCTGCAAAACCCAAGATTGTGAAGTGCTGAGAAAAGGACTTCAGGAAAGGCCTTTAACTCCTGCAGTATTAATAGAGCTTTATGCAAGTTGAGGATGTTATGAAAGACTTTAAACAAATTTGCAGCCAAATCTGTGACACTTTTGCAAGTTTTCCCTGGGTGCCTTGGCTCTTTGAGAATTTCTGTTTAAAGCAGTGAAAATACTGCAAATGTATTCAGGATAGCAGCATATGCTCAGCTCTGCTTACTGCAGAACACATTTCTCCCCAATCCTTTTCAAAAGAGAAGCAGACAATACAAAATCACAGAACTCTCTGATTCTGTAATTCACACCACACAAATGTGACTGCCCAAACACCAATGATAAGAGAGCACTCACCTGATTCTACCTCTTGTTTTTGAAAGGGTGGGAAAAAACGTAAATATGTCATCTTAGTATTATACTTGAGAGTTCGGGTGCGCCTCATAACATGGGCAAAGGACAGTTTCAGGTGCTCACTGACATTCTTTAGTTGGAAATATTTGGTGTTGAAGAACAGAAGAGTGTTCAACAAAACGATGGGGGAATATGCACCCAGCTGTTTACATTCCCACAAGTGTTCCTCTTCAATTCTTGAGAACATATAACCTACAAAGAATGGGTAAAGAAAAAAGAAAATAGTTATTTATGCATATAAATCCTTTTTCAGCTAACCTCTATTTGTGAACCACATATCAAATCAAATTCACACCTATCATCAGTGTGAATTTGATCACCTATAATCCAATAAAACCAGAATATTGCATGCACAAATGTAAGAGGGAGCAGGGAGAACCAAGCTGTGGAACAGCATGATCTTCCAATACCTGAGGAGAAGGATAAAAAGGAACTGCAGACACCAGCAGATTCTCACTAAGTTCTAATTTCACTGTATTAAGCCACAGTCAGCCAACTGCAACAACGTGTAATTCCTACAACATGAAGTATGAGTTTAAAATGTCCCATTTTATGTATAAATAGCCCATTGTGATTATCCTAAATCAGGAAAGGGAAGATGTGGGGGCTTAGAATAAATTTGTTGTAAAAAAAAGTCACAGTGAGCAGCAAACTATAGGTAACTGGATTATTTCTGTATGAAATAAAAAGTTCATTTTTCTAAATGAAAAGGCAGTTGTGGAGTTGCCAACATTATTCAAATTTCACTGATACTCTAAAGATGTTGTGTGCTCATTGGGCTGGGGTTCAGCTCTATAAACCACATAATCAGGCTTGAAAACCAAATAAAAGTATCTGCAGAATTTGGGAAGTATTAATTTGGACTTGAGACAAGATTCCAATGATTTGTTAATGTGATCCCCAAACTCACCAGGAGTATTTCCTGCACTAATAGGGAAATATACACAGATGTTGCAGTACCTCATCTCAAATACAGAATTAAATTCTGGCTACTTGTATTAAAAAAAAAGAGCTAAAACTTGAGGGAAGAAGAAAACGAATGTGCTGAGTGCCAGAATGGAAATCCTTTCTCTCCAGAGGCAAAGATACATTTAACTGTAATCATAACTGCTAGAAACAGACATAAAATCCATGGTGTAGAGAGGGGAGACTAATGTGAGAGCTTCAGATCACATTCTCTTCCTGGCCCTGAGAAAACATTAATTTATGATACAGCTGTGCCATGCAGATACATAAAACAAAAGCATTGTCCTACCATTTGGAAGAATTGTAGGTTCCCAGATTTTCAAAAGTTTTGTAAGTTCAATCATAAACCTGGAATAGGGCTCGGTGAAAATGTTATCTATTCTACCATTCTCAAACAGGTACTGCAAGAGAAAAAACAGGAAGAAAACCAGTTTATGATTATAGAACAGTGTAGAGAAGATACAGCACATCAAATTCTTTTCCTTTCTTATCTCCCAGTGGCTTATGGGGCCAAACACTTTGGTGAAATCTCCAGCAAAACAGTAAATCAAATTTTCTGCAGGGCTGGGACCACTCCAGTATGAAAGGAGAGATCTCAGCAAGAACTGTGGTTAATATTTCAAGCTCTAGAGCTGTTTTCTGTGAAATCATATTCTTAATATTTTTGAAAGAGTCTGCCTATAAAAACCAGAATAGTTATTGAGAATTTTTCTGTTGAAATGAACTTTACATGTTAATACCTCCTGACAAGAGACAGAGGCTGCTGAAATTGCTCAACTTGCAGCACCAAGGAAGAAAAGTTCCTTAAACTTTTCAAGGAGCAGTTAAAAAAAGTTTTCTAAAAGGAGTTTGTATCAATAAATAAGTCAAAACTGTGACACAAAAATCCCTGATACTCTGAGAACTTATCAATGGCACTTTGAATTTTAACTCTTTCTATACTTTCTCCAAGCATAGCAAGGAAAAAAAATTAAAATAATTCGATGTCTAATTAAATAGGTTTTATGTCAAAACAGCTTTTGACTCTTTATCTCAAAATGACTGTTTCAGAACAGGACCAAGCAGGCTGTCCTAAAGGAAATAGAAATGTACTGAACATGGAGTTTTAAACACAAATCAGCATTATTATAAGATTGTACTGCTACTGTTGCAAGGCTGGTAATAAGGACTTACTACATTATTCTTAGTATTCACTAATTACAATGCAGTTATTCCCAGTGTATTTTCTCTGTAAATATTGCCAGAGGTATCTGTCTTGTCACTGAGAATCCTTCCTGGGCAACCTCTTCCACATCAAGTTATATATTGGAAGAGCTCTGTGCAATTATTTTAGCTCTAAACCATTCCATCTTAAAACAAGAATTTCCGAGGAGCAAATATTTCCTAAACATGAAAAATAATCCAAAAGGTCCCAAATCCAAATACTTATGTCTAGGTAGAAACACTCAGCCCCAACATCACACTCCTATAAAAGGAGTGAAGAAGAACTTGGTCACTGTGACTGTAAGAAAATCCAGAAAAATGGGTCCTACATAGGACTAAGGCAAACAATGAAACACAAAAATAGACATTCTTGCCTCCTCTAGAAAGCCCAAGCTGCTCTGTGGGGCTGTGGATGTCCCATAAGTGACCAGAGCAGTTCTGTATGTTTTCAGCAATGCCCCAATCCCAGAGTTACCTGCTGAATTCCAAGGCACAAGTATAAGATGCTGTCAGGGTCGTATTTTTCTCCGTTTGGTCTCCGCACCTCTTGAATAAACTGGCACAAACCAAAACTCAGCTCAGCAAATGTGCATGAGAGAATGTCCTCCTTGAGCTTCACAGGATGAACTGGGGTCAAAGAAATGATCAGAAAAATTCATTCAGCACATTAAATCTTCCCACTTTCCTTATTATTTCATGTAGGCAAAACTCCTAAATTCCTGTCTCATACATGAATTACCCTGTATGATTAAATGGTGAACTCCTTCCTATCTGTTGGCTGAGAACTGAATGATTTGGCCAATAAAACCCAGCCCAGCTGCATGTGCAATCAGTATAAATGTTACAATGAGTACTGAGGTTGCAGGAATTTGGAGTCCAGACATGTAAATGTTTGGGAGTCTGCTGAACCCAAAATGTGGGACAGCAAGGGCTGCAATGAGCTCGAGGCTGATAAATGGATTTCACTCCTCCAGCTGGACTCAGGGGAGAGAGAGACTCACTCCAGAATCAGAAAAAGACCCTGAGTATTTCTAACCATGAGTTGAGTGCAGCAGATCCCACTTAAAGGAAGAGTTCAGTGGGACCATGCAGGTTTGGAAAGGGAAGCAGCACAACCAGGAATTGATTGATCAAATAATCTGCAATGAAACTACCAGGCTTGGCTGCTCCACACCTCAGAAATGCCTGTTTGGGAATAAGCAGGGAATCTTTCTGGGCACAGTTTCCTAGAAATGACTGTAATATTTACTTCTTTGGCCTCAAGAAGAAAACATAGTAACTCATGTGAATACTCCTTTTCTGGGAAATAAACCCCGGCTGTTCTCATGGAATGACAACAAAAATTCCAAGTAAGAGATGAAAAAGCAGATCTCATCCTAACTAGAATTTTTCCCTTTGTGGGTCTTTCTTATCTAAGTCCTGTCATGCTTAGTTCTTTAAACTGCAGAAGTATTTATTATGTTCAATACTATTCCTAATTTAAATGCTCTGCTTGACTCTGAAAATTTGCCCACAAAACTCAGTGCAATGATGTAAGATCTGAGACCAGGGAAAAGGGGAGTTAGACATTGCCAAATCCCAGTTCTGCTGGGCTTTTGTAAAAAACAAAAAATAAAAAATTAATCATTGGAAAAATAAACAAAATTGTATTTAATTGTCATTGTTATCTATCCCCTCTGTGAGACATGAGCAGCAATAAAGTTTCAGGCAGGTTGCAGCACAGAATGGGCAGGCTTTTGAAATGTTTCTTTCCAGCTGTGAAGCCTAGAAATAAGGTGTGAAGATTTTGATGTTGGATCACACGATTTTTTTACAGCAAACAGTTCTGCTGACCAACAAATACTTTGGGAATGTGCCAGCTGCAGATAAAATGGATGGGGCCAAGTTGGTGCTGTCAACTTAGAATTATGGCCTGATAGATCTGTAATTTCATGGTTCTATAATAGCTCAGAAAAGCTGTGCAGCTGCAGAAAGCATCTGTGCTGCAAATGAAGAACTACTGCATGCAAAGGAAGGCAATGTGGAGATTTCTAGTGCTTGAAAGACTTTTTTTAAAGGAAACATATCAATTAAGAATGTAATAGCTATGATTTTTAAATGCATGGAAAGATGCAAGACCAAATTCTATAAAATCTATTCTCTACTAATGGGCATTGCAAAACTCAGTGGTATCTAATCCTAATTTTCACCTCAACAATGAATCAAGCCAAATGCTCTTCAACTATGTATTTCTGTTTCCACTGAGAGACAAATTTACCTGAAAACTTCAGGTCCCCTTGTTCCTCCTGTGCATTTTTCCATTGGACCCAGTTTTTCCAGGCATTTACCCCATACATGTATTTTAGGGTCATCCCAGAAACAGAGCAGCCAGGGTAGGAGCCCTGCATCAAACTCCGGGGCTCCACAGCAACCACAGACTTCTTCCGTCCCTACAGGCAAGCAAAGACATCCAAACAAAGCAGCATTTCATCAGCTCCTCATCCATGGCTGGTTAGATTAGGGCACATGATGTGGTTATTTCAAAACAGAAGGGATTTGTGTTGCAGAAGTCATTCCTTACCCTTCTTTTTGGCTGGGGGAAGCCATCCCTGTGTCTCCGTCTTGCCCGTGAACGTGAATGTAAACCCGGTCCTTTACTGAGAGGGTCAAATGAGTCTGGAGTCAAATCAACACCATGAAGAGTTTAATCACATGATTTCTCAGCCCAGGTAGAAGTGTCACTGTCACTGAGATACTATGGAACACCTTACAGCTGACAATCACACCTGTATATTCAAGTAATCCTGACATTTGACTAATTTAGCAATCCATGTGCATGTGCTGTATAAAGACAGTGAATTCTCAGTAGGACATAAAAGCCCCCCAAAAAGTGGGTGTATTTATTCAGGCAAATATCTTAGCAACTACTCCACGTGGATTATACCCAGGGACACAGAAGTGATGAATTCAAAGGAGGTAAGCCACAATTTCCTGTTACTCCTGTCAGGGGTTCTGCAGAGTACTGTCTTTAAAGACAGCAGTAATATTCTAAAAATAGTAATATTTTGTAGATGTGATCAACTATTGCAGCTTTAAACATCCACTGTCACTAGATGAAAATGTACAAGCAGGCTGCTGGGACAATGTTCATGCAGAAAACTGTGTGTGCTTTTATAAAACAATGAGTTTTACTTCACATGACACCGACCTGATGGGAAATCTGCCTCCAGATCCTGTTCCACATCACCTTTGGAGAACTGCTTGAGCTCTGGATCAGGTTCTGGCAGGGCACTGGACCGTAAGGTGTAGTGATTCAACTCCTCCTCCCAGCTGTGAGGGGTGGACACTGCTTCTGATTCCAGATCTCCACTGTACGTGCTGCCCTGGTCTGCAACGAGAGGGACCACAGGGACCATGTGCTACAGGAAAGGCAGAACCAGGAGTTTGCAAGAAAAGATGCAGCAGGATCAAAATCCATTTGTAAAATAAAGAAATCTGACTGACCTTTCTCAAATATCTTGGGGTCCAGGAAGAGCTCGTGCTCAGATGTTTGAGATCCTTTAGAAAAAGAAGGAAATCTGTATCTACACATGGCTGACACTTTGCACAACTAATACAAAATACTTTGAACAGCAAAAACCTATCTATTAGGTCATAACATGAACACACATGCTATGCCTTCTCCTCCACTGGAGCTCTCCTAGCAGCTTTCTACCTTGGTCATGCTATTGCAGGGGAAACAGGAATCACAACTAACACAGGTTTGGGTTTGCTTTTCCTTCCATCCCTCCCTGTTATTTGAGTCATCTGTAGACCAGTAGGATATTTTGTTTATGTCTTTCCAGCTTGTTTCACTTTCATTACATGGATTGGTTGCTCTCCAACAAACTCTGACCTGCCTCACCCTCCATAAAAAGCCTGATAGGAAAATTTTCTTTCAAGGCAGCTGCTCTGTCTTCTTGATTTTGACTCTTCTAACACATCTTGTACTGATCTGGAGGTTTCTACCTCTGGTAACCTGTCCCTGTCACCACAAGTCAAATCAGCCTGTAGAATGAGGGAAAGGGAAATTCTGTGGTGAGAAGACCTTCACCTCATTGCATTTCATATCCTCTTTAAAACCACCACCTACCACCATGAGAGTGTGTTTTTTCTCTCTCTGCATCTTCTGCAATCATTTCTGCCATCTGAAGGAGATCAGCTTCAAATGGATTAATGGAAATCTTTTCCTTGTTTTCCTGAATATTTTCAATGATCTTATCAGCATTATCCGGGGTGGTTGGGATGAGCATGGGAACTGGTACCTATGGAACATGTGGAAAATATCAGAACATACTTAGGGGTGAAGGGAAACAGCAAATACACCTCAGGAGGTCACTCCCATTTAACCTTATGTATATTTTAGGACTACTAAAATGAAGTTAAAAATAACTCCAGACTGGACAGCTCTGTACTCTCCCTAATTTGGTAGTTTTGTGTGATGATGTTTAACCAAATATGATGTAATAAGGAGGGAAATGGCATCAAGGACTCCAAATACCACTTGCATGAGCAGACAGAGCACCCAGTGATGCAGTGCTGGGTGTGCTGGATGTAAAACAAGCCTGCAAACCACTGCCTTCAGTGGTGAGCTGCAGCATAACTTACAGGTACTGGCATCCCCAGGGGAACTGGTGTGTACTGGGTGTAGAGGTGGAGGGGCACTGGCACAAACACTGGTACAGGAACAGGTACCACAATGATCTGGGGTTGAGCAGGTGCTTCTTCTCCTTCTGTTGTACCAAAAACAGAACAGACAAAAAATTGTTGGAAAATACCATACAACAACCTGAAAACTAGTTAAGGTTTAATTATACATTCAAAAATACTCTCTGTTACATAAATCATGTATTACTCTCTCAACTGCAGTACAGACAATTCCAACAGGGGTAGGAGATCACACACCCACCTGTCTGGCATTCTTTGTTTTGTGTGTGAGGTTTGCAGGAGGTGGCCTTAGTCTGGGTGATGGGCTTACACAATAAAGCTTTGTTTTTCAGAAGCCTGGGTGGTTTTGATGATGGGAGCTTTAGGGCATCTGTCTGGGTACTTGCCTGTTTGGAAAACACAAAGGAGGGTCGAGTCAGTATTGGTTTGAAAGATAACATAAGACTAGAGTTTGTTCTATACTAGGGGAAGCTGAACAATTTAAAACTGTATTTGCTGATAAAAATGATCATTTAAAAACTACTGCAAAATAAGCTTGCTTATTTGGTGCTTTCTGGTCTCCATCTTAATTTAATTTGATTCAACAATGATGTTGTTTAAAGCTAATTTTGCTAATAAAGCTTATTTTGTTAACAGTGCAGTGAACAAATCCGCAAGAATATTTGGTTTCTGTCGTCAAATAACTGCTATAAACTTTTGACCTTGGAATTTTACTGATGGCAGAGATATAAAGAGGAATTATGCTAAGATACTTTTGATGACTAAAAGTCTGGCTGATACAGACACCGATAAAACTGAGTAAACTAATGTGAAACCACTGAAAACAAATAAATGTACAAAAGGAACAGCAATGCTGGCAGCAGCAGTATCATTTCCTGATACACACAGACTGACTATTCATGCTTGTACTAATGTCCTGCTAACTGTAATTTTCAGTCATGCATTCAAATAATAGGATCTATTTCAAGAGGGAAAACTCATACTCTAATTCATAAGTGACACTCCAGCTAAAAGCAAAGCTGTCAGTCTTCCAGAACCTAAAGCTACATAAAAGCAACTCTGATTTTAGGAGAGTTGCAAGATGTTACACCACATACCTCAAAGGGCTCAGGAATAGGGACTCTCAGAGTTATCCCCAGATAAGTGGTGACAGGGGCTCCCCACAGCTCTGTACCACACTGCCAGGGGGTGGGGAAGGAAAATGAAGCTGCAGGAGCTTGGTCATGTCAGTCCCAGCAGCCCAGGCTGGTCCTTTTGCTGTTCTATCCCATTTCTGAGCACAAAAGGCAGCCTCAAGTGCAGAAACCACACATGAATTACTTGGGAACCACAGACACCTCAAGAGCTACAATCTTAAGTTTTGCCTTAAAATATCCAATCTGGCAGTGGACACAAGGCTTTTGTACCATCTAAGTTCTATCAATTTTTAAAAAAAGCATCTGCAAGCTGGATGAATTTTAAATCCTCATAAAAAATTAGTTACAAAATGATTGTGCCAAATTCTTGGATAATTTACTTGTTATTGATACAATCTGAAAACTGAAAAAAGTCTTGTAAAACTTACATCTCCTATTGTTTTTGCTGTCACAGTAGGGACTGCACCTGTGAAGGAAAAAAAACCCCCATAAAATAACATGTCTACTTATCATCAAGAACAACAATCCATATTCTGCCAAGGTCAAGAAAAAGAATTCCAATTAAAACTCATTCCCTGATGTATGTACATAAATTTAAGTCATTATTTATCCCTAGATAAAGGAAGGACAAAAGCAATCATCTGCAGCGATGTGAAGCATAATGAAGAAGTGGCCGTTGTTCTCAGTAAAATCCCTGAGCAAATATAAATGTTCAGGAATAGAGATGTAAAAGTACAGGCATGGTATTCAGCTGCCTTACCCTGTAAAACATTGTTGGAGTTAACAGTAGGCTGGGCAGCTGGGGTGCTTGCAAGGGACACCACGTTTGCTATGACAGGGGTTGAGTCCTTTCTTAAAGAAGGAGGGCCTGAGGAGGAGGCTGGTGCCATGGAAAGGTTTGCTGGACACAGTGGACAGAAGAAAATGAGAATAAGCAGTAAGATAATTGAGAAAAAAAGCATTTCTGAAACAACACCCACCCTTCAGATCTGTCTCCAGGTGGAAGAGGCTGCTGTGTGAGAAGGGGATGTAGGTGTCGAGTTGCAGCATTTCAGTTTAAACAGGAGCTACTTCCACAAGCAAATCAAGCAAGAAGGGAAAAGAGCACCCACCAATGTCAGCAGCAGACTGCACCAAATTCATACAATGTGCACCATGGCCTAAAAACTGCCAGTTAATATTTATTGGTTTTGGGTATCCTACTCTTGCAGCCACTCAGTGGAAAATTATGCCCCTCTTTAAGATCAGTGATATTCCTGCTTTTTCTTTCCCTTTTCCTTCCTATCTTTGAGGGCCTTTCATCTCTTTGTGTCTCTACAGAAATTCATAGTTCCTGTTCCTGTGGGCTTCATTCCTACCCTTACTCCCATTCCACCTGCTCAAGGAAACAGCTACAGCACGTGTACACTTTGGGATTGATAATTCCCAAGAATAAACACTTTATGACACAAAATGGGAAGTCTTCATATGCCTACAGACTGCACAGAAGTGGCTGGTTTAAGTGCATATATAGGAGTCTGTATTTAAAACCACTAAGTCTATTAATTTCACCACTTGATTGTTAAAAGAATATTAACATTCTACCATATCTTCTTGGTGTTATGAAGATGAGCTAGATATTTAACATGTCTGCACTAAATATCAGCAGAGTTTACCCCAATGAAGCAGGTTTTTGTTTCATGAAAGTGACTGAAAGCAAGTGTTTTTGCTTCATCTTCTCTAAAATTTGTTTGGTACACAAAGCACTTGCATTTCACACCTACAGAAGTTTGAAATGGTCTCAAGTAAGAGTGATCTAAACCAGAGCCCACTCAGCAGCAACAGAAAAGCTCCCCAGGAGAAGACAGATCTTAAAGAGTTCACTGAAGTGAATTTGCAGATAAACATCCATCTCACTACCCCACACATCAAAAGGCAACACCATCCCCAGGCTGCTTTACCTGTGTTGTTTGGGACTGGAGGGTCAGGAGCACCTTGCTGTTTACAGAACAACAAAATACAAAGCAGATTGCAAAAATGCTTCATCTCCCCTTGCCATTTGATGGACTCGTTGAGTTTACCTTGTCTCTTACAACCATCACACTTTGCCATCTAGGAAAACAGAGTGAGGGAGAAATTGAATACATTTGGAAACACCAACAAGGGGTACAGGTATAAAAACCTAGAGGATGTGAGAATATAGCTTACCTGGTAAAACAAAACAGTGAATTTAGACATGCACTCCTCTGAGCAAAATTCTTCTGTTTTCCCCCCAAAGTGATTCTGGACCAGTTTGGGGGAGGTTTGTAAACAGTAACTGCACATTTTACAGTGGTTTCCCCAGCGCTTGGACAAGTCGTGTTTATAGAGCAGTTTACAAACTAAAAGAAAACAGCAAAAATATTCTTTAATTCTCTAATTCCTGTACTAAGTGATGTCTCTAATAATTCATTGAAACATACCATTAAAATGTAAACTGTGAACAGGGTTCTGTGTTCCTAAACCTAAAAAACAGATTCCTAACTTAAAAATATTAGATTTCTTTTAGTATTACTGATAATTTTTAGGCAAAACACTTGTGACTTGATTTCTTTGAGGCAGGGTTTTGCCCTTTCTTACCTTCACTACAGAATGTTTTATCTATGCCTGAGACTCTCACTGTCTCCTTGATAATTTTCTCAAACCTGCAGTATTCACACAAAGCCATCATATTGCCCTTCTTCTTATATTCATCACAGCAGGTCTTCCCACAGAACTGGAACATTTTACCCTGCAACACAGCCAGAATGTTTTGGTTTCAGTGTTTGAATGAGTCACATCCCAGATAATACATTTAAATTGTTAATAGAAACGCAGAAGAGTATTTATACCCTTAGAAATCAGCAACAGAGCACTGGCAGATGAGTCTCCCTATTTAGTTTTATAATAAAGCAAAATTTCTTGCAGAAAGCCCTCACCAACGGTCTTTGTCCTTGGATTAAAAGGTACAAGAGGACAGGGATGTGTTTATTTAGACAGGCAATTGTTTGGTTTGGGATTTTTTTTGGAGTTCTTTTTTTTTCTGGTTTTAAGACTATAGAGATAGTATCAGTATTAATTTGATATTGGTTAAACCAAATGAGTTTCAAAACCCTTCATAGCAGGTCTGTGCAAGCAACAAAGCAGTACTGACAGACCAATGCACATAAACTACGATTTTTTGAGTTTTTATTCTGAAAAAAGAGCTTTGAAAGCCCTGATCTTTATTACCTTGTAGTCAAGCAGTTCTGGTTTGGTGGCAAATGATCTGTTACAGTGCTGACACTTGATTTTCACAACAGAACGGGTAAAGGTGACCTGCTGGCACTGGGCAGCCAACCTCTGGAGCCCTGCTGCAGCTGGGCTGCTCGTGGAGCTGGGGGACACAGTTGAGGTGGTGCCAGTGCCTGAGACTGTCCCCGAGGAGATGCTGACAATGACCTGGCCCTGAGACAGGGGCACCACCGAGGAGTTCAGTCCTGTAGGCTTGTTGAACAGATTCTGTGGGAAAGCAAAGAAATAGGCTTTACTTTACAGGGTTCCATCTTACACCTGGGTATTTCCACCATCAATTTAGCATTCTGTTAATTCAGCTAAGAAGAAATCCTAGATGTCACACCTGAAAAGCTACTACACAATTGTAGCTGCAAAAATTTCGTATGCTCCCATCTGACATAGCCAAGTGATACTGAGGGTTTGCTGAGGTTTTACAGCTGTTGCACTGAACTTGAACACCTGAGGGTGAAACAGAGAAGAAAAAGTGATTTATGCAACATCAAGTTGTATTGCAGCTAATTTTGCACAGTGCATACAAAAACAGTCTGAGTGATGAGCCAAGGCACAGACAGAAGCCCACGATGATGTTTCCACAGATTCAGAAGCAGACACTGCAGCTGCTGTGCCTGTTGCTTGCCAGAAATTTAATTAATCTCCCAGTATCCCTAGGATGTCAGTAAGCATTTTTCTATTTTTACATGAAAAATAGCTGAGAATGTTTGCCTAGCTCTATGCAACATTGGGCAGAGGTAATAAAGCTGATCACCCCAGGGAGCAAGGGCCAGGAGAGTCCCAGCAGTGGGATGGCACATGTCCACACAAGAGGTTTGTCTAGCTGGAAAATCCACCAGCTGCACTTGCAAGACCAAAATAAAACAGATTTAAGATTGGTTATCATGTGGAGTTCCCTAAAACCAAAACTGAAATAGCTATACTATCACTGCTGCATTTATCTACAATAGAATGCCCTTTCATTCCCATCTCAGCACTTAAAAAATCACTTCCCACCCACCCAAAAAAGAATATCAGCCTTAACTTTCAAGACAAATAAAGCTGGGATATGAGCCACAGGAAATGAAGTTTCTATAGAAGTAAAAGGAGAAGCTTACCTGAAGAAGTGATCATTTTTACTCTGTATGCTGACAAACAGTTAACAGAACAAAACAGTTCCGTCTTCCCCAAGTTATTTGTGCCCTCCACCATCTCAGCTGAAGATCTCAGAGATTTACACAGTGTGCAGGGTGTAATTTTAGCTGACTTCTGTGGAAACAGGGAAATTGCTTATTCATTTGAAACTTGGCATTTTTTATTAACCCGGAAATTGTCGCTAACATTTACAATATTTGTAAAACGTGCTGGTGTGCTTGAAACAGAGCTTGTTTTCTAGCTGTGTTATTTATGGTGCAGATTCATTGATCTGAGCTGTGGTTTGAGCACCTTCCCAGGCCACTTTAACCAGTACCAGGCTGTCTGCAAAAACTCCTACAGGTACTGCCACAGATCAGCACCTTGTACCAGACAACTTCCAACATCTTGCTGAGGGGATTGACATTTTGCTTATGGTTTTTAATGCATCAGCTCTGTAGATAAACAATATTCCCACTGAAGAGATGAGAAAACAAGGAACAGGGAGAAGCAGGTCCCCTGATGGTGTTTGATAGCAAAATGGGAAAGAGATCCTTATTCTAGTAATAATCACAGTTTTCAGTGTGTGGTCTACAAACTTCTTTTGAAGAGAGACACAGGAAAAAGCCTGATTTTCATAGACACATTTTCTGTGTTTAAGGTTTTTTTAAGGTCTTTAAGTTTGGAAAAAACTTTGAGAATTAGAGCACCAGATTATTTTAATATGACAGCCTTAAAAATGCACTTTGTTCTATCATCAGCTATTCCAGCTCTTCACAGGACAGAACAGAATACAAGCTTTTAGGGATTTTAAAACACCCACAAACCTCCAGAAATTATCAGAATGTACCTGACAATTGAGCTGAATACTGTTTAAAAATCAATTAAAAATAGATATGACTTAACCTTATAAGCTTTGAACATACTGTATTTTCAAGAGAATTATCACATATGGGGTTTTGATGTGTGACATAAAAGAAGCATGAAAATGTTTCCAGCTTATTTAATTTTATCTCCAGATTTGTTTCAGAGGACAACTAATTCTGAAGGCAATTTTCTGGATGAAATACATTTACCATAATTTTTTTTTCAATTCATTAGGCCTTTCTTGACCTAAGTGGCCTGGATAATGGGACAGCAGAGTCAAGTCATAAAATGAAGTTCCATTCTTTTATCAGAGGGCAATTTTTTCCTAAAGTAATTGCTTTAGAATAAATAATTCAAGAATAATTGAGCTATTATAATAAATTAAGGTTCTCTTAAATGCTCAGGTCTTCAATAATAAAAAATAAATATGAAAAGTTTAAAAGTTAAAATCATAATTATCAACTAATTATTACTTTTCCTTTCCATTTAATTCAAGGGCTACAATTTAATAAAGAATACTCTTTAAGGAGCATCTCAAGGCTGAAAACAGCCACAGGAGGCTGCTGCTGAGTGGTCCCACTGTGTCTTCTCCCACACTGGAATTGTCTGGTAGCTGGTACAGTAGTGACAAAAAACCAGAGCAACACATGTGGGCAAAGATTAAGCAGCAAATTATCATCCCTGGATGTGTTCAAAACCCACTCTGACCTGTGACACTTTGTGATATGGTTTAGTGGGCATTGGGTATTTGGTTGAAGGATGGACTTGATGATCTTGGAGGGCTTTTCCAACCTTAATGATTCTGTTATTCTTGAAAAAATAGTTGAAAAAAATTCTTGAAAAAGCAGTTACCTTAAACCAATATAGTAACTGAAATAATCAAACAGTAAATTGGGTGTTAAAACACTTAAAATCTAATAAAAATTAGATGGATTCTATTTCTAGTATTTTGTCCAAATACAGAAATCATGGAATCCCAGAATGTTTTGGGTTGGAAGGGACCTTAAAGCCCATCCTGTTCCCTCCCTGCCATGGACAGGGACACTTTTCACTACCCCAGGTTGCTCCAAGCCCTGTCCAACCTGAGTTTGGACACTTCCAGGGATGGAGCAGCTTCTCAGGGCAGACTGTTCCAGGGTCTCCCCACCCTCACAGAGAAGCATTTCTTCCCAATGTCCATCTAAGCCTGGAATTTCTTCCCAATGTCCATCTAAGCCTGGAATTTCTTCCCAATGTCCATCTAAGCCTGCCCTCTGGCAGTGGGAATCCATTCCCCCTTGTCCCATCACATATACCTGCTTGTAACCTGTCACACAGATGGAACTGCAGAATTTTTTGGACTGTCCCTCTATCTGCAGGACGTGACACTGGCCAGAGCCACTGTAGCAGTATCCCCCACAATATTCACAGCAGTTCATGGTCAGGTTGTTGGCTGAACGGAACTGGGAGAAACAGGCGTCGCTGCAGAGCTTGTGCACCACGTTCTGGTAATTCACCTCGTGCCTGATCTGCAAGAAAAGGAACATACAGCAAGGACAGGAAGAATATGTCTGGTCATCTCTGAGCCAGCTGTGCTGAGCTAAAGAAATTTAAACAAGGAAAATGGAAATTACCACTGCATTCTTCTGGCACATGCTGCACTTGCTGGAAATGCTGTTGGTGTGGATAGTGACAATGGGTTTCCTTTTCAGTTCATATGTGGACAGACAAGACTGGCTGCAGAAATCCTTACTGAAGTCTGTGTTGTCAAACTGGGCAGTGATTACGTCCTTTGGATTTAGAATTTCTCTGTGGAAAAAGAAAAACAAACACAGAGATAAAGGATTAATGGGGGTTTCATGTCAACTTGCTGTTCTTGATTATTCTGGAGACTAAACATTCTCCAGGAGAGGATGGATCCATTTAATTGAAACCTTGAATACATTAACTCACCCATGTTTTAGTTTATTTTAGGGATTCATAAATCTGTTTTTCTTTAGAAGAAATAATGCATAAAATACTTTTTGAAAATGTACTCTTGTTAGTAATTTTGAGAGTGAAATGACATTTTGAAATGGCAGGCAGATGCTGGACCTTTTGAAACACAGTTTTTCATATTTGGCTCATTTAAATATAAAAAAAGAGAAGATGCATTCTGCACCACAGAGGCTTTTAAATCTATGTGTGTGTAAAACCCAATTAAGGAAATGGAACTGCAAGCAGACAGACCAATTAACAAAGAACAGCATCAGCCACCAATTTTTGAAGGGAAGCATAAGAGGAGCAGCACTACCAACACAGCAAGGGGCACAAGAACAGAACTGAAGCCTTTCATTATCTGCTTGAATATCAATTATTAGTAGAACAAATGAAAGCACTGTCCTACTTTGAGCAGCTTGAGCAGGTTTTCTTGGTAGAAGCTGGTGGGCGAGAAGCTGGAATGGTGTATCCAGTGAGGCACAGTGTGGAGCAGAAGAGCTGGGTTGAGCCTTTCCTCTGGTAGGCAGTTTGCCCCTTCTGCAGGATTTTTTTACAGCCAGAACAGGAAACCCGAACAGCTGTGCTTGGAACTGAGGGTAGCATTTTACTCATGCCAGAGGATGCCACAGCAGGCTGGAAACCTGATGACAGCTGTGGAACTAAAAAAAAAACCACACAGAGAAAACACAGAGTCAGTGTCACAGATCCAGTACAAAGAACTCACTGGTGTGTAGGGGCAGGCACAAGGCTCATAGCTTTATTTGGGTTGTCAGGGTCTAGGGGAGAATCAAATAGCAGATGAACTCTCCACAAATACATGCCCTGTGCTGCTTTTCTGCATAGCAGATTTTTGTAACTACTCTGAAGATGGAGAATGCACTTTCAACATCCCTTTCATGGAATCATAGAATGGTTTGGGTGGGAAGGGAATTTATAGTTCATGCCCTTCCACCCCCTGGCAGGAGCAGGAACACCTTCCACTACCCCAAGTTGCTCCAAGCCCCAGTGTCCAACCTGGCCTTGGACATTCCCAGGGATCCAGGGGCAGACACAGCTGCTCTGGGCAACCTAAGCCAGGTTCTCTCTACTTGCACAGGGGAACAATTGTTTTCTAAGATCTAATCTAAATCAGCCCTCCTTCAGCTTAAGACTATTTAACACATTCAGTTCTCCTATGCATTTCACATTCAATTTTCCTATGCCTCAAAACCACTATTATTTTTAATCTCAATTTCATTCTCTCTAAACCAAACTAGTTCTTCATTCCTACTGGGATCAGACACGGCGAATGAAATGCAGAGTGACCTGCAAGACTATTTGCAAAGGTGACACATTTTACAGATTTAAATGAAATTATTCTTGCCTATTCCTTACCAAGAGGATTGCCACTGACTGAAAATACAGCACTGATTTTCAGCTCCCCTTCCTGAGATTTTGGCTGTTGGCCGTACTCCTAAAACAAAGGAAAAGGAAAAGGAGAACAAATACACACATGTAATAACAGGTTACATGATTCCCTTCTTTCACAATGCTGCATTGAACCTCAGGGAGGAGTGGGTGTCCTAAGCCTGCTCCAAAGGCTGGGTGACAAGTGAGCAGCACACACAGCTCCTTCTCAGAGCTCCACAGCAAACCACACCTGAGGGGGCACAAATGCACAGGTGGGGCTGCCTGCTGCATCCCCCTCTCCAGCTGCACTCCAAGACAGCTCAGAATTCAGCCAAAGCTTAAGGAAATCTCTGCTTCCCATTCCAACTTTCCAGCTGGAAGTGCTTTTGCCTTGCCCCTGTTCTGGGAAAGAAGTTTTATCTTCACATAAAGGAGGATAGCAATGAAATAGAGCTGGGACCTCGTAGGGGAGAGTTCTGTTTTAACCAGGAGTTAGGACCTTGGAGCAGCCTAAGGTGAAGCTTTACAGCAGACCAAGGCTGGACCATCACAGTCCCAGCTCCAGCACGAGGGGAATCACCTCACATTTGGTACAGGATGAGAAAATCCCTGGACAGCTGCTGCTGGAATAGCTGACATGCTAGAAATGACTGGCTGAGTCCCCAGCAGCTATTCCCACTGCCAGCACACTTCCTGCCCCTGCTCTCCCCAGAAATCTGAGCCAGAAAGCAGCTTGGAACACTCCACATGGAAATCTTAATAGGCTGAATAACATAATCTCTTGGAACTCCAGAGATGATAAGATTTAGCCTACTTCCAGTCGTTTGGGAGCAGTGAGGCATGATGTCATGTTATGACTGAGCTAAATTCACAGTTGCTGCCTGGCTGCCAGGGAAACCAACTCAGAATCACTAAGCAAAAGGAAGCTCTCCCTTCCCAGTGGCAGTGAGAGGCTCCCCCAGCTTCTGCCAGCTCCCAAAATCCCACAACAACCTCCACTGAGCACGTGCCCAAACTGAGCACTCCTCTCACTCCTGTGGGAAAACTGGAAGTTTCTATGCTAGACAAGCAAAGTATTTCTCAACATGTTTCCCAGGAGACAGGCAGTGGTATTCCTTGACCATGTCAACCATCAGACTCAAACAATCAAATCTCACGTTGAGAAGCTCAAAGCTGGGTATGGGCATGCTGTGATGAGATTCTTAAGCACCATTTTTATTATTATTATTATTATTATTATTGAAAAATTAATCATTTGCAGACATACAGTTTTTTAAGCACTTTAACTGTAATTGTATCATTAGTCAAGAGCAGGAAAAGAAATGGAGGCAAATCCTGACATCAACTGTGCATGATCAAGCAGTTTCACAGCAGCTTAACAGTGCTGAAAGCCAAAAACTTTCAGCTCCAACTATTGGTTACAGCAAGAAATGCTCTTATCTTTCAGGAAATATTAAAAAAAAATCCATAAAATCCCCCCCATAGAAATTCCAATCTAAAGCAAAACAAAATGAACTCAGTTCTCCTACTTTTCCAGTATCAGGCAGAGTTGATAATCACAGGATTTTACTCCAGGAAGGAATTTTTTGAACCATACGATATTTGACATTTAAATTCTTCAAGTCTTCATTTTTACTTATTAATATGATCTTTGATAACCACAGACATCTCGCCTTGCATTCCACACAAATCCACACAGCAGATGCCATCTTGGGAGGACAAAAGAAGAGACAGATTTAACTAATCTACACGTGGTTTGACATTCTACAGGTTCAAGGAAAAATAAACCCAAACAATCCCACAGAGACTGAACAAACCAGAAGGACAGTAAAATCTGAAGTTGCAAATATTTTACTTATTAAATTGAGAGTATTATGGGAAAAGAAGAAAAAGTGCTGGGAAGACAGGCCCAGAGAGCAGAGGAGGTTCAGCAGAAGGACAAAGACTGATGCTAAAAACTAACACCTACACAGGAACACCAACACTCATGTGTTGGTGCAAAGGGATGCATCATTTTGGGAAGTTCTGCACACCTTTCACATATAAAATCTGACATGTAACCCAGATCTGAGCAGTGAGGAGACAGGAATTGCAGCACAGCTTGTTCCCCTGGTGTCACACAGCAAACCAGGGGCACAGAGATTGGCTGGAGCTCAGCAACCCTGGCCCCAGCACTGCTCAATCCACAGGTCAGACCTTCTCCAGATTGCAGTTGCTGAGTTTTACCTGTATCACCACAAAAAGTGTCAGTCTTGAATAAGAAAGTCACTTAAACACATACTTAAATTGACTTCACTGATGTGTAAGTACTTAAATATTTTGCTAAGTCCTTTAAGTGCTAATTTAAAACAGGAACAAACTACTGTGCTTGCAAAGGCAGCTTTTAAGAAGGAAGTAGCAGCAATAGCTGCTTTAATTAATATCTCTAATTATGAGCACTCATAAGTTATTTAACAAAATGTGATTTACAGGTTATTTCCTAGTTAGGTAAAGTGTCTATGTTGCCACAGATTTAGTTACAGAAGTTTTAGAGCACTTGGCTTTGTTTCTAACTGAAAAGAAAAACATTTTCAGAGACAAGGTAACAAGACATCAAAAAGTTGAGGGGGAGTGGGTAATTTTTTCATAGTAGTGTAAGAGGGAAAAATCCTTCAACTAAACTATATTCTTCAAGTTAAATTTAGGCCAACAAACCAAATAAATGGCTGAATTTTTGTTCAGCTTAAGCGGTCAGCTGTCAGACCAAAATGAGAAATGCAATGGGAAACTTACCTCAGAATTACCAGGTTCATCTTTAATTTTGTCTAATAGTCCCTGCTGTGGGGCCATAGCTTTAGCATATTCGTCATCCAAAGGCTCCTTCTTAATTCTAATATTTGGTGCAAAGGAATTCCCCAGCTCTTGTCCAATAGATTCCTTACTAGAAAATAGGTAGCTAGACTCCTGAAACAATAATATGAAAAAGAATTCACCCTCCTGCATCTGCCATGAGGAGTTGGGCTGCTGCCAAGGGGAGTTTGTGTTGCAGACCAAGAGATTTGGGTCCTGCCAAGGTGGGAGAAATGCTGGGCAGCAGCTGCTGCCTCAACCTCCCTGCAGCCCCCTCTCTCATCCCACCCCCAATGCTTTCCACTCCTCTGGCCCAAGCAGAAGACACCCAGCTCTGTAAGTTGGTTGTTTGGGAGTGTCTCCTGTGGATACAGCTGTTCCCTGGCTCATGTGGAAAAAAAGCAGCAGGTCAGGTGGATGCATCCAGCTGTAGGTTCGGCTCACTGGTCACTCCAATCATGCTGAACAGGAAAGTGGCTACCAAAAGAATCCTCAATCCAAAGAGAGGCTCAGGAAAATTTTACAAAATTATATGTACTGTTTAAGTAGCAAAGATGTCTAAGAGTCAGAAGATCAGTTTCCTTAACACTCAAATTTACACTCAAATACAAAATACGTATTTTGAATTATTCCAGCATATTGCTGCACTTGCAAAAGTGGTTGAAAGATCTATAGCTTACCCTGAAGTTAGTTTCTGGAGTTTGTGGCGCTAACTGCGTCCGTAATGTTTCTTCTACTTGATTATGAACTGAGGAAAACATATACATTAAATAGAAATGAATACAGGTTCCAATGCATTTCCTTTAAAACTATCAGAGTCTCATCCTGCTCCCCAACCCCAGTGTCTGACAGCACCTCACCACTATTAAACTACTCCCTTTCTCCTCCCTGTAGGGAAGGTGGTAATCCCTAAAGAGAATTGACTCTTTTTTAATTATTCTATTGGATCATTATTTTCCCATTCCAGCAAAATAGTTGCAAACTTCCGATGCAAATTCTTCACTCAGAATTTTCCACACCTCAGCAGGTTTTGAACTCCCCTGTTTTGACATTTAAATCAGAAAATACTTTTCAGAGCAACATCTTCCAGCTTTTCCTTTGCTGTTCTGTTCTTTTGCCTTTTCCCCTCTTCTCAGGAAATAGCATCTTCTGCTTTTTTAGAACATATCATTTAAAAACTTTGGATCTGCCTAGATGCTGGATGCTACCAAGAGCATTTATCATTCTGGTTTCAACTACTGACTACTTTACCTATCTTTTAACTGTAGGTGTTTACAACTTTCTGAAATACATCCTATGTACAGAAACATTCTTCCCTTGACTTCTAACTGAAGGTACAAGTAGAGATACATCTGTAAAATTATTTCACAAGATATTTTTATTGCTTCTCTATCATTGGTGCCACCTGGAAGCACTGATTTGAAGATGCTGTTGCTGAACATTGAAAGTTTAAACCTCAGAACTAGAAGCTGTGAATGTGAACAAGCAGCCAGGAGTGCCTCACGTGCTGGCTCACCCTCCCTCTGCTGAATAAGATTAAACCATGTGGTCCTGCTTGGTTATTCTTAACTCCTTCATTCACTGCTCTGCTGTAACTTTCAGAGCTTGAGAAGACAAAAATAAGTGTGTGGGCAGCAAGATTATGGAGACTGTCAAATGAGAAAGGGATTTTAGGCATCTTTGGTTCTTTCCATGTTGGCTGGATGAAGTCCAAGACACAAGTATTTGAGGAAGAAGGGGAGCAGTCTCCCAGGAAAAGCAGATTTCAAGCTATGTTCTGGCTTAGTTCCTGCAGACACTAACTCCTTTCTAGCAAGCCTTTCCCTGATACTATCAAATCCACACTGCTTTAAATGCCTAGGCACTAGTGAAGAATTGGTGCTTTGCTCAAAAAATCTTTAGTGGCCATCAACTTAACCTAAACTTCATCACCTTTTCTTTTAAGAAGCTCCATGGTCTATAAAAAACAGTGAGAAAAACCAAAAGGAAGCTTGAATTGTCACCTAGCTTGGTTTAGGAAACCACAACAACAAAGGTTATGTTGAGGCTCTGTAACAAGCTGTGGAGGATGAGGCCTCCCTGACACTGCCAAGCCCTTTGCAAATCCTCCTCCTAAGACAGAGTTCATTGGATTGCAGGATTCTTCATAAAATGCTCCCCTACACACAGCTCTGCCTGTTCTCTTCAACAAAGTGATGTTTTTAATAATTAGCCCTACTGCTGATTTCTTTCTAATTCTTTCTTCCTCTTTGCTGGGCAGCCAGGTCTATGATGGCAACAGTTACCTGCTTTGTCAAGAAAACTGCTTTTCAATCTAGAATCCATATCTTTAGGGATTTTTTCCAACCGTTTTTCACGTTCTTGAAAATGTCCTTCTCTATTCTTGTCCTTTGCTGAAAAAGTCTCTTTGCCATTATCTCGTGTTCTGCTAAAATCTTTTCGAAGTGATTTAAATACGGGGCCCTGCTCAAAGGGGGAAGTGAGATCCTTCTGGATTGCATTCTGAACCTGAATTTCTTTTTCACTGTCCAGTTCATGATCTGGAACTCTCTTGCCCTCTTCCAGATGATCTTCATCATGAATTGCTGAAGAAAGAGCGTCTTTTGGAGTGAAATTCTGATCATCTTCGTTGTCACTCCCAACAACGGGTATGCCTGCAAGATCCCCAGAGTTCAGAAAATAATCATGATCATCACCCTGCAGTGAGTTCTCAGGTCCTGCTCGGTTCAGTACTCCGTAAGACAAGCTGTCCAGGGCAGGTGTTAAGTTGTGCTCAGCGTCCTCAGACATCTCTGCATCCAGAATTTCACCACCTAAGGAGAAAAAAATCCCAGTGAACTGTCAGAAAATTGACCAATTTCATGTGTAATGAAGGAGAAGTGTGAGTGTCCTAATCTGGCTGATGCTGCAATTTCTTGAATATTCTCAGCCTTTTCATGCCAACATAACTCTGAAAACATTGCTGACATAGGGATGGTTCAGTTGCCCTCACCACTCTGAGGCAGAAGCTGAACTGAGTAAAACTAACCAAAGAAAGAAAAAATATTAATTTCCATTCACCTCACTTGTAGCACTTGTGGAGAAGGCAATGCAGGAGGGAATGAGCAGGAAGGGCTGGGATGAGGGCAAGACAGTCTTGTTCAGCAGCAATGACACTTCCAAGAAAGGCTTTGTGAAACTATGACATTAGAGAATAAATAGAAATACTTACATTTCTCTGTAATATCAAATACCGCATCAGATTTATCTTCAAACTGTAAAAAAGGAAAGCACTGTGTCATTGTCTTGGTCAGCTGCCATGTACTTTGCTAAAAAGTATCTGATCAAAACCAAGCAGAAGGATCACAATTCCTCCTCCTCCTTCCTTCTTTGCCTCAAGCAAATTTTTATGAATTAAGACAGTTACATCACTGAGAAGCCACACTAACCCTAATGAGCTCAGAATACATAGAAAAGGCACACAAGGAAAATTTAGAAATAGTGTTGCTTCCCAGAGGAGAGAGGAAAGGGAATGTCAATATTCTCTACTACCTGGGATACCATTACCAGGTCAAGGCCACAGATTCTGCCCTGATACTCCACGAGCCTTCGTTCCCTCTGAACATCAAAAATAAAAACCAGGAGCATGGGCAGCTCCCACTGCCATGGGCAGCACAGGCCCAAGGGTTTCACCTCTCTTACAGGGAATTTTCCCCTTTCCAGGAACAGGGAAATGCAATGTTTAACTTCCCAACACAGAGAGTGTCAGTGTGAGCATAGGCACAGAAGACCCAGATGCTGAGTGAGTGCTGCACAAACATCTGTCTGCATTAAACATCCTCTCTGACAGATGTTGAAGTTGTTGGCATGCTTGGATGGTGCCTGGAGAAGGATAATTAAAGTTTTCTTCAGAATGTCCAACTCATTAGCAGCCTTCTTTTCTGCCCAAGAGATAACAGTAATTCATTTAAGCCCTCTCTCCTTTCTCTGCCTTGCCAGCTCTACACTTCTTTCCTGCTAGATCCTGCTCACACTGCAATTCTTAAGCCATCTTAGGGAAAGTAATGGGATTTGATAGCAAAGGGATGAGCCTTAATTTCATTTAACTCAAGTCATTTAGTTGATAAATCCAGTATTTCTCAGGGCTGTGATGGGAGCTATCAGTTTGGTAGCAGGCAGCTCTAGGAAAGGATGACAACAGACTGTCCCAGAGGTCATTTGATGGCAAAATGTCCCTTTCCAATACCACTTGAAGGTCTGCAAAGACAAGGTAGCTCCTTCAGCTTAACTGGACACACATGGAACAGTGAGGACATGTCCAGCATGGCATCAAGTCAGTTGGATACTGCACCAGAACTTTCTAGATTCTCTGAGCAGACACTTGAGGCTGGAAAAGTAAAAGAGAACCAAACCAAACCAAACCAAACCAAAGGATATAGTTCCACAAGGCTGATGCAAGTCTTCTCATGTAATTATCTACAGGGAAAGAGTAAGGAAATACCTCCCAGGAAGGTTTGCAAGGCCTGAGCTCTGCTCCTGCTGTAATGATCTCAGGAGTGTCTGGAAGATGGAAGTTGAATGTTGATCTAGAAGCCCATTAAGAGTCAACTAAATTGACCCAGGTGTAAAACTAATCCCCATAAATACTGGATATACTAAGTGCTCCTAGAAGCTGCTGAGGACAGGGACAGCAGGGATGGGTTACTTTTACAGAAGAACATGGAGAGGAACTTGTTGCCATTTGATAATAATATCAGAGCATGAAGTTTTAGGAGGCAAAAACAATAGCCCAGGTCCTTGACTCTACACTGACCCTTTTTTGATCCTTTTTTGCTTCCTGTCAGGAATTCTCTATCCTCTCCAAAAATGTCACAACAGATTTTGATGGTAGGATGAAGGGAATTTTCAGTTGAGCTTATCCTTTTCTCAGGGTAGATTTCTATCAAAGTAGTTCTTTAACTCTTTTGAGACCCAAAGTACCTGGGGAAAATATTCCAGGTCCTACACTACCCTGGCTGCCTTACACACCCAAACCCTAAGTATTCCTTCTGCTGGTGGTTACAAATCTTTTGCCAACAGCTGACAAGCCCAGGAATGCTTGTATTAGCAAGGGATACATTTTGCAGTGTGGATCTGTCTCACTGTTTCATTCAAAGAAACACTAACAGGCAAGTCAGCACAAGGGGCCACCTGCAAGAGCATGAGGGACTCCCAGAAACATTCTAGAGAAGCTGGAAAACATTTACAATCTACCTGGAAAGAACCCAAGACACTTCCCAAACACAAGGTCACCCTAGGGAAAAAATCCCCCTTGTTTTGTTCCTTCACTCCTTATTTTGTGAGGATATGAAAAGAAGATCTTCTTTCAAAAGGTTTGGGTACAGAGGAAGATCTGAGTCTGTGGTCAAAAATTTTCCCTGGAAATATTTATAAACCTATTTATAAACCTATAAATTTATAAAAGTCAATGTTTTAGGCTATGCCTTTAGGAACTCCAGCATCTGACAATACCAGCAGCCTTATCTAAGCCACCATCTAGTTTCTGACTATGAACAGCATCAGAACTCCCACATAGTGAAAATTTAAAGGGAGAAAACCTGGGAAAGTGTTGGGATGATTGTGTGTGTGTACCCATATGTATCCACACACACATAAACATATATTATAAATATATATATATCCCTAACAAATTACTCATTCTATAACTGGACTCTCCCTGGAATTAGAGCTAATATTTTTTTTTTTCAGCATTAATGTGGGGTATTTTCTTAGTTATACACTTCTAGTCCCTTCCCCAATGTCACTGCAGTCCTGTTTAATGCCACCTCAGGAGGAAATTTTGTGTATCACCAGTTACAAAAATGTATCACTTTAATAAATCATGGACATTAGCTTTTAACTGGATTATGGTCTTGTATCACACAGAAATGTGAACAACAATGCCCAACTTACTATTTCTACATTATTCTATTACAATTCTGCAAGACAATTCCATCTCTCCAGTCCTCATGCTTCCTCCTTTCATCGCTGTTAATTCCTTTCATTTCTTCTGCTCAGATTTTTTAAGATTTAGTGAGAAGTGGAGCAAAAGTACTTGAGGGGCAAACATGGAACTGATGGCATTTCCTCTGGGTCACTTTTGCCAGAACTAAGGAGAAAGGTATCTCAGCACCCTGCATTAAGTCTTTGGTAACTACAAAAGGAAAATCTCATTTTCAAAGGAAAAATAGAGTTTTCTGTTCAAATACTCAGGCTTCAACTCTTCAACTCAGTCCTCAAAACACACTGGCAGTTGTAAAACTAAACTCAATAATTCAGTATTCTAAACCACCTTCATTAAATCATCAAATATTTGCCAGAGAACAATAATTCTTAGTGGCTTTAATCATTTAACTCTATAAGAGTTTAATACAGAACAGTTTAAGTTTGGTATTAGTGAAATTCAATGTTTTAGGCTATGCCTTTTTAGTGACTGCCTCATTAGCTAGGACTACACACAAAGTGGTGCTCTGCCTACTCAGGCTGTTAAAAACAAATAAATGAATGAATGAAATGAAAGAATACAGAAATGGTGACAAAACAATGAGGTATTTCTGAAAGCAGTGTGACTTGCTTAAAAGTAACTACTCTATAAAAAAAGACAGCATTGCTTTTATAAACAAAATAAAATTCCACCAGATATGTCACTGGTTTTTTATAGATGTGAATCATGAGATTGAGGGAGCAGGGTCACAGCCTCAGCACTAACCTGCCTTTGCTGGGAGTGGAGGACAGAAGGACACATATTTACACTTCAATACAACATGCTAATTTGAAATAACTAAAAAGCTGATCCATACCTTCATGGTGTTCAACATAGCCATGTCATCCACAAATCAAACAATTCATAGATTATTTTGGTGCAATATAAAGAGAGAAGCTGCCTATGGCTACAGTATTGCTTTGAATGCAAAACAGAATTCCATTAAGAAATAAACAAAACAGTGTATCTACTTTACACACACAGAATGTCTTTCTAGTAAGCTTCTGAAGTTTGATCCTGGATTTTAACATACCCATAAGCAAACTGTGGAAAGGAAGCAGATGTTAAGAGAACTGCAATTAAAAATAATCAGAAATGATTCTCAGTTTGCCTGTAGTTTCCTTGTCCCTCTATGCACACAACATAACCCCCACTCCAGAATCCACTCAACTGACAAGACACCAAAAAAAAATAATAAAAAAGGAATTGAAATTTCAATCGCTGTTCTTGAGGCAGGTGGGGTGAGCTCAGGAAGCATCCCCTGACCTTTTCCACGTGGCAGGGCCCTGGCAGGGATGGCAGGAAGGGATGGCAGGGAAGGATGGGAGGAAGGGATGGCAGGGATGCCAGGCAGGCAGGGATGGGAGGCAGGGATGGCAGGGAGGGATGGCAGGCAGGGTTGGCAGGGATGCCACGCAGGCAGGGTTGGCAGGCAGGGATGGCAGGCAGGGATGGCAGGCAGGGATGGCAGGGATGGCAGGCAGGCAGGGATGCTGGGCAGGGATGGCAGGCAGGGATGGATGCCAGGGATGGCAGGCAGGCAGGGATGGCAGGCAGGGATGGCAGGGATGGCACGCAGGCAGGGATGGCAGGCAGGGATGGCAGGCAGGGTTGGCAGGGATGCCAGGCAGGCAGGGATGGATGCCAGGGATGGCAGGCAGGCAGGGATGGATGCCAGGGATGGCAGGCAGGCAGGGATGCCCGGCAGGGAGCAGCCAACCACGCTGCACCTCTGGCACCACTGAACTCCGCGGCACACGCGGGATTCCCCAGCAGGTCCTGCCGGAGCCGCTCCCCCCGAAGCACGGGCAGCCCTGGGGATTTGTACCTGCGGAGCAGCGGGGAGGGAAGAGCCGGGGTAACAAAGAGCCGGGCTGCTGCACATACCTGCCACAGGAAAGGAAAGGCTGCGGCAGGAAGAGAACCTGCCGGGGTCACTGCCATAGAGCCGAGCAGAGCCCCCCCTAGGCGGCTCCGGGACCCCCGGCACCGCAGGGACAGCGCGGGGACAGCGCGGGGACAGCGCAGGGACAGCGCCCTCCTGCCCGGGGACAGGCTCCCAGTCCCTCTGGGCACAGGAAAAGAGCGAGCTCGGCACGGTGGCTGTCGCTGAGGCTTCCCTGAGCCATGCTGAGCACTCGGAAAGATTGTTCTAAATCTAGGCTGAGGGTAATGCAGTGGAGATGGTGATGGGAGTTTTTAAAGGGAAATCCCAAAGGTAAAAAGCAGGCATTTCCCAGCTGCTTGTGGTTCCCTACATTCTGTTCAAGAAATAGTTTCACCTTCCATCTCACTTAAACATCAATTTTTAAGTGTCAGCACAGAAGATTTAGGTAATACAGTGGAGATGGTGATGGGAGGCTTTAAAGGCAAAGGCAAATCCCAAACATGTAAAAAAGCAGGCACTTCCCAGCTGCTTCTGGCTCCCTACATTCTGTTCAAGAAATACAGTTTTACCTTACACATCTTCAATTTTTAAGTGTCAGGACAGAAGATTTAGGCATGTGCTGCTCCCTTTTCATTTCTGCATTTTAAGAATTCTGGATCATTCACAGGGACCAGTTCAGCATGGAATTTTATGGTCCCTTTCTGCCACTAGGCTTTTCTGATATTCCTGAGCTTTTGGAATATTCACAGGCCAATTCCAAACAAACCTTATAGTTTCCACACCCACCCAGCACACACAGAACCTGCAGACTGTTACCAACATGTATAGGGCCAAGATGAATTTGTCAAACATACAGAAGTCACAGAGAGCCTTATTTTTTTCTGGAATATTGGTAGGTTTAATCTATACCTACAAAAACCATAGGATGATCCAAGCCCTTCTCCCATTCACACACAGAATCATGGATTTGAGAAGGAAGCAGCTTCACATGTCATGGTTTCACCTGGCAATCTCAGGACCCCAGACTGGTTTGGGTTGGAAAGGACCTTAAAGATCATTTTGTTCCAAACCCTGCCATGGGCAGGGACTCCTGGCACTACCCCAGGCTGCTCCAAGTCCCAAAAACCTGGCCTTGGACACTTCCAGGAATGGGGACAGCCACAGTTTCTCTGGGCAACCTGTGCCAGGGATTCACTACCCTCAAAGGGAAGAATTTCTCCCTAATATTTGTTATTAACAACAAATTTCCTTGCAATGGTCTTTGCAAAGACACCAGATTTTGAATGTGCTTTGGGTTTTTCAATTAAGAAACAGACACAAACCACGCAGCAAGCAAACAAATCAAGACATCCACAAGAAAGACTTTGTTTCCAAACAAAGAATTTCTTCCCTCAAAACCTCACCTCTGGCTCTGTGCTGAACTTCTCTGCTGCTGGTAAGACACAAACAACCACTAAGGCTGGGATTTGGTTACACTGAGGCTGTAAATGAGCTGAAATAAAAATAATTCCAGTTTCTCACAGCATAAGGCAGGAGAACTAAATGAGAATTACAAAATGTAAAAATGGCCAATATCAGAGCAGGGTCTGTGTCACAATATGTATGTTTATGCTGTGATGCTCAGCAGTAACTTACTCCAAACCAAGTGTTTCAGTCCAGTTACATATTTTAGCTTATTCCACAAGCAGGCCAGCACTGTCCAGATCACAAATGTGTGCTTTTGGCCAAAGCTTTCAAAAGTATGGCTAGTCAGAAGGTTGTGTTCTGCAAAGCATGGAATCCCCTTAATTGCATTTAGCTCAGAAGCTGAACAGCTCATTAAGAGAGAGCCATCACTTGTCCTTTAGGGAAAGCCAGTCCCTGGAATACAACCAGCAAGTGCCAAGGGTGACAATCCAGGGTGGAAGAGCAGCTCTAGAACCTCAGGAAGATCTCTCTACTCAATCATTCCAGAAAGATGATTAACTATGTTAGTAATTAGTTGCTACTAGCTATATTACTAATAGGAGAAAAAAATAACCCCAACCCACTGGAAGTTAATTTTTAAAGAGAGTGAACTGTTTGAACCTGAAGTTCTCTGCTCGTCATTACAATCTGTCCTCAATTCAGAAACCCACAAGGTGGTTTTGTGAACAAATTGGGAAGATTTACAGCTGTAGCACTCTCTGCTTGACAAACCCAGCAGGAGCATGTCCTGCCCAGCCCCACTCTGGTGACTGGGCTCAGCTCCACCAGGTACTGCAAATCCTCTCCCTTCTCCTAAGAGCTCAGTGCCAACAGCAAGTGATGGTGCAAATGGGAGAACCTGGATGTACACACAATTCTATTTCAGTATTTCTGTCCCTAAAGAGACAAAATATCTACTTCATTCTTCAAAGTACCTCCCTAATTCTGGCTTCCTCTTTGCCTTTTCCACGATTAAACACAACAAAATCCTGTTAATAGCCTGCATTAACTGTACTTCATAAAGCTTTCTGAGCAAACAGCACCATATAAAGATGAATTTCAATGCAGATGAAATCTTTTCATGTTCTTTCAAAGCTTTTAAGAAATATCAAGACTTGCAGAAATACACAAATAAGTTATTAAAAATATAATAATAAAAAAGGAAGTACTCCAAAATGCCTCCTGTGGGAATAACTCTGTATAGTTGTGCTAATTCTGTTTCAAGTTCTTCTCACCTAAATTTAGACAACTAAACATTAGTTTATTAGGCTAATGATTCAGATTTCCTCTCTTTCCAAAGGAAATTGAAGAATTCTGGCAGCAGCAATTCATCCTGCCCTGGGACTGTGCACCAGCATCTTCTCAAAAGAGAAAAGGACCAAATGTAGAATTAAAGTCTTGGCTTTGTCACCAAAAATCTGATGTATTAAACTTTGGTTATGACAACAATTGGTCATCACACTTTTTTTTACTAAAAAACTCAAAGGCATTAGACACAACACACTTTTAAATTATCTAATGTAGGGGCAACCCCTACAATACTTCCAACTACTCTTAAAATTAAACAAATGTATCTAAAACAGTAGAAAACACAGTAACCAAAATTAAA
The DNA here is from genome assembly GCF_023055355.1 of Agelaius tricolor. NCBI lineage: Eukaryota > Metazoa > Chordata > Aves > Passeriformes > Icteridae > Agelaius > Agelaius tricolor. The sequence goes on along the minus strand of NW_027269296.1, from coordinate 2,819,888 downwards.
TACATTACCATGTATTTATCTTCAATCACTATTTGCAGAAAAAACAGATGCATCACATAATTTTTGGATAGATATTAGTTTGGTAAAGCAAATTATAGTCTCTTAAATGTCTGATTTCCCTTGGAATTTCTGAGGAGCACTTCCAGAGGAAAAAAGAATGGCACTAGAGGCAGAACACAGGCTAAGAGGATGGACACTGCAAGCTCCCCAATCCTGCTGACCTGTCCTCAATGAAATATTCTCTGCTGCAGAAACCTCCTTCTGAAGAGTTTAGAGGATCCCAGAGAACAAGTGTTATGAGCAACAGCACAAGTGAGGTCCAAGAGCTCTTAGGCCTTTGCCACCCTCATGGAATGGACGATGGAAATCATCTGAACGGAGTCAGTAATGACAGAAAACCTTGGAGTTGTGAGAGAAAACTTCCTGTAAGGCTTCCCTAGGGAAAGGCATTGTGGAAGGGATGCTGGGGTACAGGTCACCAGGCACAGACTCACAGGATGATTTGGGCTGGAAGGGACCTAAAGATCGTCCAGTTCCAACCCCTAAGGAGAGAAGAGTTGAGAGAAGCACTTCAAGAACATTTTGAGTGATTTCAGAATTAAATCCCACAATTCTAAAGATGCAAAAGGCCTTGAATTGGGCACAAAGAGCTGACTTAACTTTCTGTATTTTACACAATGTGAAAAAAGTCTTAACCTAAATGCCTGGGATCCATTATGCTCATTTTTGTAAAGAGAATTCAAAGATTATGACATTAAAACATCCTTTGAGAGGTGCACAAGCCTTGGGAGAGAAACATTTTCATCATCTTTCTACCATTCTGGAGTAATTCGGCAACAAAACTTTCTAAATAAGATGATCTCCTTCAATTTTTAATTACAGTCATGCAAAATTAAAAATCTTTTGCAAACATCTGTTTTATTAATGTGGACACCCAAGTGTTCACCTGTTCACATCACATTAATTTCCAACAGTCCAAGTGTCAAATTTCAGTACAGCCCAAACTGTCTTGCCTGGTCCAAGGGGTTATCAACAACTGTTGTAAATAAATGAACATTCCAGTCAAAACATTTAACTGTTCAAAACAATGATATTATTCACAAATTGAAGTTGAATTGCCAAAAATATTTTTATCAACTACATTAAAAATGTACTAGCAGATATCTTTCAAGTTAATATTGATCTTATGTAGTAAATGTTTTCCTTAGCTTACACAACAGTTTGACTTAGGGCAGAAATTAACCTGCTCTAAAACAATTTAGCCATAAAAACTTCCCAAAACCTCTTAAAAATCAAATTAGATAAACTTCTGTCAGTCTTAGACTTGCAAAAAATTTATTCTTTCATTTGTTGCTCATTCATGGATTGAGTTAAAAGATGGTGGCTGCTTATCCATGGGATTTGCAACATGCCAGCTTCAGTGTATGTGCTTCTGGAATAATTGCAGAGATTCTAATCCTGAAAAGAACAATTCTGAAAACACCACCAACTGCTAAGCTCCTGTCTGAAGAAATCATTAAATCACTCTTTATTTTCTCCACACAAAGGAAAATAATTTTTACAAGAAATGCTTGTTATGCCTTAGGCACAAGACTTGGGAGAATCCAAAACCATGACCTCCTGTAGAATGGGAACTGGGCCACTGTGGGGAAGAGAACTGGGATATGCAGGTCTTCCATGGCCTCATTAATTATTAGGAGATCTCTGTGTGCTGGATTCACAGTTTGCTAACCTCACTCCTCACAGGCTCCACCAGCCTTGGGAGCACTCCAGGATTCACTTCTCCCCACGTTCCTCAAGAACATCTTGTGGCAAAACCAGCTTTGGGACGATGCCTCACGGGCAAGTTGTGTTTCCTCTTTCCTAATTTACACTTGTCCAGAGCAACACCATTTTCCTGCATCATTCCTAACTTTTACTGAAGCCCTCTGCTTCAGCAGGAGCAGAGAACATGGTCAATGCCAACAGCATGGGAAGCTTTTCATAACCTGCAGGGACACGTGGAGCAGTAACTGATGGAGACTTGCAGACTTGGCACCCCAGGAATAATCAGCCAACAGAGAGAGAAATGATTTTTCCTGAGACCAATGAAGATGATATTGACCAGATGATAAATTTGTTATTCCTCACTGGGTAACTGACAATTTTGGGAAGAAAAAAAGGCCACATTCTCTTTTTCTGCATGGAGCACCAAGTAACTCTACAGGTAAAAGGAGCACGTCAAGGCAATGAGCATGAAGGAACCAGAGACACCAGCACAGACTGCACAACCTCTGAGCAACACTTGGCTGTCCTCATGGTGCACAAGTGTTTCCTGATGTCCACTAACATTTCAATCACTGGCAATGAAGTTTAATTCAAGATTTCTCAAGGTACTGTCCTACATGCAGCCATTTCCCGTCACACTTCTTGCAGTTAAACAATATCTGATTCCCCCAAAGACCTGCACGTTTATGTACTGTCTGTAAGCAATTCCACAAAACTCCTGGAGCCTGCAAGTGAAGTGTTTGAAAGACACAGGTTTAAGAGATGCAGAAATGATGCTCACTCCCTAACTGCAGAGTAGTCAGACATCTACACAACTCACTCAAGTGAGACCCTGAGAGGTCATGCTCTCTTTGGTAACAATTAGTTTCAATGTTTATCAACAATTACTGTCACAAGTTTCAAGTTCCCTGATACAAATTCAGCAATTAAACTTCTCTCCCACGCGCCAATGGAAAACTTGAGCCTCTGCTCTTGTCTTTCCCAAGGCTGGAGAACGGGAAAGCTTCTTCATCTTTGGGGAAAGGGAACTAGACAGCTCAGTCTTGTAGTGGGCTATTGACTCTTCCACACAAGCAGAAACATGATTGAAACCTCATTCCTGGCAAAAAGCTTTCAACTAAATGCTACATGTGTGAAGGAAAGAGGACTGGACTCATGGTAAGATTATTTTCAGCCCTACTTAAAACATTCACCCACAGTTCCTTCACAACTACAAAGTGTTGGCCACAAAGAACCTTCCACTGGCTTGAGAGATGAATTAATTCTTCAAGTAAAGTTGGGCTTGACCATCTTGGAGGTGTTTTCCAACCTTCATGATTCTATGATACCAAATAGATGAGAATGGACAGTGTGCTTACAGACCAAGAGGTGACAATGACGGCCCAAGCTGTGACAACAAAGGACCGAGAGCTGGGATGTTCATGGCTAAAGGTACTGGCACAAGGGTTGCAGCCAAGTCCTGGAAGGGGCATGGCTAACACGAGTCACACAGGGGTTGCAGCCAAACCCTGGGACAGCCATGGGGAACAGAAGCCATCCAATGCTTACAGCCTGAGCACCCAAGAACTCGATGGTGCTGCCATCTTGACTCACTCTGGCCTGACATGGACAACTGGAATTAAGAGGAGCAGCAAGGACATCGTGCTTTAAACAAGGAGACGGACGGTGACGACAGCTCCTGCTTAGCTGCAAGTTTATTATTTAAGTGATGCCAAGACGCTCGTGGCGGTGATGCTTGGGCACTGCCCTGGGGGAGAGGAAGCTCAAGGGCCCCGAGGGGCAGCGCTGCTGGCCTGAAGCCGGGCAGCTCGTGCGGCTCGGTGCCCCCGGGACCCCCGGCGGGGCCGCGCCTCGCCCGCCGCATCCCGCCCCGGCCCGCGCCCCCCGCGCCCCCCACTCACCCTGCCGCGGGGGCCGGGCCCCTCCTCCTTGGCCTCCGCCATGTTGCGCCCCCCCTCAGCTGTCCCAGCCCGGGGCGAGGGGCCGGGGGTCACTCCCTCTCAGCCTCCCCCGCGCTCCGGGGGGCGGCGGCTCCGGGGGGCTCCGCGACGCGGCGGGCGGGGCTGAAGGGGGGCCCGGCGGCTCCCCGAGGGCGGCGGGGGGGGGGCTCGGACCCGCCAGGCCGCGGCCGCTGCTCCCGGAGCTGCCCCGACCAGCCCAGCGCGGGGCCGCTCCGCGCATGCGCCGCACGCCTGCGCGCGCCCGCGCCTGCGCGGCGGGGGCTCGGCGGGGCCGCGGGGTCGGGGGTGCCCTGAGGCGGGGGGGGACGCTCCGGGATCCCGCGGCGGGAGCGGCCCGGGGGCTCCGCCGCCCTCACGGCGCTGCCGGCGGCGACACCGGGGCGGCCGCCTCGTGGAGCGGCTGCCGGGGCTGTCGCGCTGGCGGCAGGTGGTCGGTGGGCTCCTGGGGTGAGGGCCCGGCCAGGCCGCAGCACCGCCCTCACGGCGCCCACCTCACCTGTCCTGCCTATTGTACCTCTGCTGCGTCATGCGTGAATGAATTCATTTTGAATTAAGTAATTTTTTTAACTGAGTTTAATTGAATTTTGTTGGTACTGTTGCAAAACGTGGAATACCTAAAAAAAATTTTAAGGATGTTCTGTGATGTTTGATGCCTCGTCAGCAAGGAGGAAGGTTTAATCCGTGGAACAAATAGCAGCTCACAAGATGTAAGCGATGTCCAGGTATTAGAGAAACAAGTTACTGTTGGTAGAGTTGCCTTGTTAAGGGTTAGGCCTGGACATGCTTCATGATCTCAGCCCTTGAGGGTGTTTAACAAAGCTTGGGGAGAAGGATGTGCCAGGGATGGCGGCCACAAGAAATGCACCATTGACAGGCCACAAAGACACCGGGCAGGACTGCAAGGTGAGGAACAGCCAAAAAACCCAACCTGGTAATTGTGCTGAATCAACTGCAGCTGGGTGAAGGGTAATTGTGGCAGGGGGAGATCACCACTGCCAACCCATGGACCACTGACCCAAGAAACCACCAGCCCAAAAGAAAGAAACACTGAGCATGCACTAATTAGCATGAATAGCAAAAGAATCATTACCCAGCAGAACACTAATTAAAAGAGAACTATGTAACACATAGCCAATGAACACTGATGGCCTATTAAGAAAACCTTTGAAACCATATGTGAGATTCAGATTATTGAGGGTTTTTTATTGTGGGCAATGTTGGACATTGCCAGCACCCAGAAGTTGGTAAGGACAATGCGTTCTTGTCTCTTTAATAATTAAATAATCTATCTGCTAATTAAAACTTGGTCTTAAAGGAAATCTCCACTTCCCAGTTTATCTGATTTGCACAATTATAGACTGGTGCTGAGCTGCAGCTGCATTTCAGTGGTGACTGAAGTGATCCTTATATAAACACTGTCCTTCAGCTGGCCTGAAATGCTGGATGCAGAATATTGGGATTCATTTAGGAAATCCTGTCAGGTCTCTCTTAGAAATCATGGCATTCCAAGGACAGAGAGATAATTAATGTGATAATTTAATAATTAATGCTTTTCACTTATGCAATAATCCTCATCCTCAAGTCTAAATTAAAATAATCCTTATCTTGAAGTCTAAAATAATTACAGTTGATGAGTTGTTTTGTGAAATTTCTCCAAAAAAATTGGGGTTTTTTAATGGCAAAAGATGTTATAAGGGAACTGTGAGCCTGATAAGAAATTTTATAGTAATTTTAAAAAAAAATTAAAAATTCTTTTCTTTGTAGCTATCTAATTAAAAATTTAGATAGCTATGAAGAAAATAATGAATATTTAAATATTTTTTAAATGGGGACAAAATACAATAACGTTAAAAAATTAATAGGGATTTATATTAAATTTTTTAAGAGTTAGAAATTCTAATGCTGTCTCAATATGGGACTGCACATCAGGGTTCCCCAGGTGTTTTGCACAAAAGCTCACTGTGAATACACAGTTGTCCCAAAAGCATGGGGGTCACAGCACAGATTGTGGACCAGCTGAAAATGCACAGATTTCTCAATAGGATTTATCTAGGAAGACAGAAAATAGAAAAATAAATTTACTATATAATAAATATAATAAAAGATAAATATTTATTAACTTAACAAAAATGCTGAGAAATTCAAGTATTTGAGGCAGACCTTAGAAGTTTGAGTTTGGTTTAGGAATTAAGATACTTAGGAAAATAAACTTGCTTTTTCTTTTTGCCCTCTGCTTTCTGAGGCTTTGCAAAGGTTGCCTTCATGTTTTCAGGCTGAAGTTTAGAAATTGTAGGTGTTTTTGTGTTGACTAAACCTCTTTTTTCTTGTCATCCTAGTGCCAAATACTCAACCACTCAGGATAACCTCAAAAGCCACGAGAACTCAACAAAACTACTGTAACTTCTTGGGGCTACATTGTAAGTTTCCATAGGATGGTAGAAAATTAACTTGTTCAAGCCTTTTAATGGGAAGAGACATTTTTGTACCATTGTGTTGTTCTCCTAAGGAATCAGGGGAGTGATGGAACTTTGAACATGCAACATAAAATGCTTTCAGACCACTGCACAAAGAATTCTGTGAGAAATAGATCCTGTCACTACAACAGGTGGTAAATCAGCCATGTGCTGTTGAAATCTCTGCCTGCTGCAGGTTTGCTGAGGGTGAAGGGGGTGACAGTGAGAGCCACCATTTAAAGCCAGCTCAACCCTGGTGTGGGCTGAGACATCCAAACCTGTTCTTTGTAGGGTGTTGGAACCAGAGCAGGAAATTCTTCAGCTTCTCCAGGCTCTTGACTCTTGGGTGTTGTTGGCCCAGCTTTGGCCTTCCAGTGCCTGAAGAGGACAGCAGGAAAGATGGACAGAGGCTGTTTCCAAGGCCTGGAGTGACAGGACAAGGGGAAATAGCTCCCTACTGCCAGAGGGCAGGGTTAGATGGGAGATTTGGAAGGAATTGTTCCCTGTGAAGGAACAGGGGGCCCTGTGTGTTCACAGGAGGCCCTGGCACAGGGTGCCCAGAGGAGCTGTGGCTGCTCCTGGATCCCTGGAAGTGTCCAAGGTCAGGCTGGATGGGGCTTGGAGCCTCCTGGGATAGTGGAAGATGTCCCTGCCCATGGCAGGGTTTGGAACAAGATGATCTTTAAGGTCCCTTCCAACCCAAACCATTCCATGATTCTGTGATTCTGCAGGAACTGTGTGTGCACTAATGTGGCTAAAAAAGACACTGCAGAATACATAGATAATGTGACTGCAGAATACATAGATAACGTGGTGATGACTCCTGCAGAACAGACCAAGATAAATGCCTGGATAAGGCAGGAAAAAGATAAGATTGTTCCACACTATTGTTTTTGAATTGCTTTTTAATTCACCCCTGGAGTGCCCATATTCCAATCTGCTGCACAACCCTGAGTTGAGACTATTCCTCTTTAAACCAGTGACATTTAAAAAAGGAACCACAAAACCCCCTCCACATGCAGGCTGCAGTTCAGTGAACTGGATGAATGATCTTTGCACATCCCCACGGGCATGCACAGCTGAATATAGATCACCCAGAAAACCTGTCCAGAGTGGGGCTGGGCACCCCTACAAACCTGCCAGTGTACAGAGTGGGGCTGGGCACCCCTACAGACCTGCCAGCTGTCCAGAGTGGGGCTGGGCACCCCTACAGACCTGCCAGCTGTCCAGAGTGGGGCTGGGCACCCCTACAGACCTGCCAGCTGTCCAGAGTGGGGCTGGGCACCCCTACAGACCTGCCAGCTGTCCAGAGTGGGGCTGGGCACCCCTACAGACCTGCCAGCTGTCCAGAGTGGGGCTGGGCACCCCTACAGACCTGCCAGCTGTCCAGAGTGGGGCTGGGCACCCCTACAAACCTGCCAGCTCTACAGAGTGGGGCTGGGCACTCCTACAAACCTGCCAGCTGTACAGAGTGGGGCTGGGCACCCCTACAGACCTGCCAGCTGTACAGAGTGGGGCTGGGCACCCCTACAAACCTGCCAGCTGTACAGAGTGGGGCTGGGCACCCCGACAAACCTGTCAGTGTACAGAGTGGGGCTGGGCACCCCTACAAACCTGCCAGCTCTACAGAGTGGGGCTGGGCACCCCGACAAACCTGCCAGCTGTACAGAGTGGGGCTGGGCACCCCTACAAACCTGCCAGCTCTACAGAGTGGGGCTGGGCACCCCTACAAACCTGTCAGTGTACAGAGTGGGGCTGGGCACCCCTACAAACCTGCCAGCTGTACAGAGTGGGGCTGGGCACCCCTACAAACCTGCCAGCCCCATGGGTTAGGGCTGGGCACCCCTACAAACCTGCCAGTGTACAGAGTGGGGCTGGGCACCCCTACAAACCTGCCAGCCCTGTGGGTTGGGGCTGGGCACCCCTACAAACCTGCCAGCTGTACAGAGTGGGGCTGGGCACCCCTACAAACCTGCCAGCCCTGTGGGTTGGGGCTGGGCACTCCTGTTTCTGCTCCAGCACAGAGTCTGCAGAGAATTCCAGCTGCAGGTGGAACAGCCCTGCTGTGTGTTTCAGGCCAAACATGAATTAATAATAATCAATAATCTTGTTTTCTTTCCAGTGAGCATCCAAATAGGACAGCTTTGGGAGATGGGTGGAGGAAAATACAGCTGTTGCAGATGTTGTACCCACAAAGAATCATGAAATGGTTAAGGTTGGAAAAGACCTCTGAGATCACCAAATCCAACCATCAGCACAGCATCACCACCACATTCACCACTAACCAGGTGGTGCTTTGGGCACTTCTTGTCCTTGTTGTGGTCATGGACTGAAAAGGGATGTGGAGATGAGCAGCCAGTGGCCTTTTCTGTCCCAGAGATGGGCAAAACTGTGAACACCTCTTAATTTTAGGTGCTCTCATACTGCAGGCTCTTCTGAAGCAGGGCTGTAATGCTGTAAGAAAATACAGGGAATATTTCAGGGGAAAAAAACCTGCAGTGGTGTCTCCCCTTGAGCCCTGAGCAGACAGGGGGGACCCAGGGGCAGTGAGGGTGTGGGTTTGAGTCCCAGCTCAGGGGCTGCTCTGGTTTGTCCCTCCACGTGCTGGGTGGGATTTGCGTTTCCCTGGCGCTGGTGATGTCAGGAGCTGCCAGGACAAAGGGGAACAGGAGGCTTGGAAACAACAAGGATCAAGGGAAGAGAAAAGCCAAGTTTTAAAGAGCAAACGCTTAGTCATAGAGCCACAGACGCAGGAGGGCTGGCAGGGGCCTATTTCCATCCTGAAACTCCCCCTCATTCCCAGACTTGCTCTGGCTGTGTTTGCTGTTAACATCCCCTTCCCCCACCACCCACAGATAACTGAAGGAGCAGCCGTTGAAAAAGGGAAAAAAAAAAAAAAAAAAAAAGGCAGTTGCCTTGCTCTGCCTGCAGGAGAAATGTCAGGAAGTGTCTGGTGGTGGGTGGGATGAAAGGAGGAAGCTGAACTCTAAAGAGAATATTCTAGCTCTGCTCGTACAAACAAATGCCCCTCTGTATTCTGTTTGATAAGAACATCCAGGAGCAGGTCCTCCTGCGTGCAGGAGTGTGGAGTAACTTACACACCCCTGAGTGATTTATTTGTACATGCTGCATTACCCCCAGCACTCCATGAACTGGAGGGGAAAAGATGGAAACAGCTCAGGAAAAGCACAAGCATCATCAATAATTAATAGTGCCTTTTTTATAATAGGAATGATCCAATATTAATTATGAAGTTAATTTCTGTTTGGATGGTTTGTGCATGTGTATGAAATTTGGACCAGGATTTAAGTTCAGTGCAATCATGCTTTTATTCTAATTACAATAATTATAAATCTATTTTGCATCCTCTTTTGAAGTCTCAATAACACAGGCTTTTGTTTCCAAACATGCCAGACTGCAGTTTTTGCACACCAAATATGGCAGCTCTCAGCTCCCCAAAGTGAATCTGGTTATAAATAAAAAAGAAATTGTTTTGTTTCATTGTCAGTGTGCAAATGTGAAAATAAGCCCAGAGCATGGGTCAAGATAAGTAGTTTGGATTTCTAAAGTCACAGAGTCAACAGGGGAGAAAGAACTTAATTGCACACATCATGAAATATTTAAACAGACAGTGACCAAGGTGCAGATGTGGGATGCAGAGTTATACAGCTAATTCTGTGTTACAAACAGCTGATGCTGCTCTGCATCAGGGACTCTGTATCTTTCTTACTCTGGAGCCTTAAAAATTGTCAGTGCACCATTTTGAAGCTTTTTTTTTTGTACTGGGTGATCTGTTGGGAAAAATTCTACAGCAGAAGCACAAAACCCAGACAGAGAACTGAGTTTCTTATTTATTTGTAGACCACCACCTTCTTGGGATATGAGTGCATCTCATGCACAGCAGACTGGTGGGTGGAGGTTGCCATAAGAGCAAGTAGAAAGTTTCTCTTTGTTGCACTTGTTTTCTTATACAATCATTATCTATTTTCCAGCTGTATTCATGCCTTTCTTGTGCTACCAGGACACTTATTGGAAAGTTTTTCTAATGGAAATCCAGTTTATGGTAACAAAAGTTTTGTAGCAGGTTCATGGCAGATTCTTTTGCTGAAGCAGAAGAAAGGAAATGTGAGTTTTCTCTTAACTTTTGGGTCTTTCCTTTTGTTTTTCTATCTGCTCTTGTCTCCCTGAAGAAAATCCAAACTCCCACCCCAAGTAGCAGTGGGAGAGCTCAGGCTGGCACCAAGCTCACCCTGTGAGCCCCCAGAGTAGAATGGGGTGAGATCAGTAAAGCCTGCACAAGACATCTCAGATTGCTTGCAGGCTCTGCTAGCCATCATGTCACCATGATGTTTAGATCTTATTATTTGCCATAATAAGATGCCAAAAGTAATTTTCAAAAAGGGAACTGTTAGACTTTTGCAAAATCTGCTTGTGCTCAAGGTCTGGGATAGGTGTCAGGTTGTCAGAGCAGTCATCCCCTGGGAAGTCTCTTCAAGTGGCTGCTGCTACAGCAGGATTAATTTTATCTTTGTCTTCTGAGAGTCACTGAAGGATGACATGAATAACCTCTGGAGTTCTTTAGCCATTTGTGTTGTTTGGAGACCTCCTCTTGAATCTTTATTGGCAATTACTGCCCTCTCACAAACTCTGGTTGCTGCATTTTAGCATCATCCTGAATTCATGCTGTGACTACATCACTTTTTCCAAAGGCAGAATAAAACTGCTAATTTTAAAATTTCCACCATTTTTGTGTTATGAAGGAAAAAAAAAGTTTTGATTTTCTGTTTCATCTTTTGTGTTTGTCTTTTGGAAATAGCAGTGTATTAAAAAAATAATTATAGAGAAGACATTGCCAGTCTTCAGATTTTTGAGAAAGTCATGGCAGCCTTGTGAAATACAGCAGTGTGAGTTTACTCCCTTCTGCCCCACTGCCATTCCATGCATAGCCAAACATTAACCAGAGCTCAGCTCAGAGTGCTGGGATTTTGCAGAGTTGGTGTATCTGTTCCCCTGCCTCTCTCTGTGAGACAGAAGAACAGGATTCTCTGTAACACTTACATCCCATTCTTGGCACATATTTATTGTCACAGAATCCCACACTGGTTTGGGTTGGAAGGGACCTTAAAACCCACCCAGTTCCACCCCCTGCCATGGCAGGGACACCTTCCACTGTCCCAGGTTGCTCCAAGCCCTGTCCAACCTGTCTTTGGACACTTCCAGGGATCCAGAGGCAGCCACAACTTCTCTGGGCACCCTTTGCCCACCCTCACAAGGGAGATTTCTTCCATATATCAAGCCTAAATTTCCCCTCTTCAAAGGGGGAAGCCATTCCTTGTCCTGTCACTCCAGTTTCTGATGCAGAGTTCCTCTCCTGCTTTCCTGGAGGCCCCTGCAGATCCTGGAAGATGCTGTGGGGTCTCCAAACAACCTTCTCTTCTCCATTGAACAGCCCCAGCTCTGCCAGGCTGTCTCCATGGGGAAGGTGCTTCAGCCCCTTTATTAAATTCACATCTCTCCTCTGGACTTGCTCCAACAGTTCATGTTCTCCTTATGTTGGGGAAGCAGAACTGGGTGCAGTATTCCCAGGTGGTCTGAGAGAATGCCCTGGGATAAACCTGGTGGTTTATCAGCCTGCTGGCCTCACTCCTTTGGATACAGCCCAGGGCACAGCTGGATTTCAGGGCTGCATCTAAAGGACCCTGGCCAGTAGGTGACAAAACGTGACAGAGTTTTAAATTCTCTTTATCAAAGAAATACAAAATTAAATTCTTTCTAGTAGAAAACCACAGAAGATTAAATTCTCTTAATAGATGGCATGCATACTGTTAACTGCAGGGCAGTGGGATAAATTCTAGTTATGTCTGTCTCATTTCTCTCCACAGCTCAAGGACATGTCTGGATTGACAGCTTTGTGCTGAGTGTTCCTGCAAGGCACTGAGCATCCTTAACTCCAATTAACATCACTGGGAATGGAGGGCTCTTGGAGCCTCTCTGAAGACAGTCTTGGCATGCTCAGCTGTCCCAGGATCACTCTGGGATCACCCACTGACACAGCAGCTACTGCTGAGAGAGGAGACACAGGCAGCAAGAGGAGGGAAAGACCACTTTATCCAGATTGTGTGATCTTGTCAAGTCACAGAGCTTCCCAACCTCAGAGCTCTCTGTTTTTAAGCCTATAGGCATATTTGTGATGGTATAGAGGAAAAACCTCTTGGAGAGCAGATTTAATCCATGCTCAAGGAGAGGTGAAAACAGCCCTGGAGGGAGAGGAGGACCCTCATCACTGAGTGCCAAGGAAAGCTGCTGTGAGCTGAAGAGCCTCTGCAGCAGCTCTTGGCCACTCCTGCAGTCCTGCCTCAGCTTCAGATACCAGGTGATGCTATTGGCATTTTGCTTCCTCCTTTATTCTATCAAAGGTCACTTCATGACACTGTGGTGAGCCCCTGGATGATGGAAGGTTCTGCAGGAACCCCTATTCTTCCAGGAAGGTTTATCCCAGTGCACCACAGGTCTATTTAGCAGAGCCTGCAGCAGGGCAAGGATTCTACCCTGCACCTTCTGGGTGCCTCCCTGCTCTGCACTCCCTTCCCACTCCTCCCTTTGCTTCCTGATTCTTTAAATTTCTGAGCACCTCTAGTTCTGGGACGTACTGGAATTTGTGCACACAGCCCTTGAACTGTTTTCTTCTGGGTCAACATTTTCCAGGGAATGCCCAGGGAGTGCAGACATCTCCTCACAGCATTTAATTGCTTCTTCAGTAGGAAGGGATGTTAGTGGGATTTGTGTTTGTTTGTACTTGGGACACTTACAGAACCTCATGGGGTAATTATTCCTAATTAGCAACTTGGACACACGCTGCTCCTTCCTCCTACAATCTGCAATTAATAATACAGACATAATTCAGATTTCTCCTTGCCAGTCTTGTGTTTATGTTTATAACAAGAGGAAACAGTTTAGGGGAAAAAATGTATCTGAATCAATCACCTGCTGAGCTCCACACAGGGATTACCTGAGGATTATCCTGTGCTCGTGGCAGCTGAGACATTCAGAACTTTGGGCACCTCTGTGTCAGCCTGATTCCCTGTCATATTCCTCTAAGGTCTTTTCCTCATTAGTCACAGACTGCTTCTTACCACGGCTTAATTCAATTTTTAGATCACTTGTAGGGTATGAAAAATCCTCCTCAGAATTAGTAACACTAGTGGTATTTTAAAATAGATTCATATTTGGAGGGCCAGAGAGGTCTGGAGTTCTTCCTTTTTTGCTTCTCTCAACGGCCCCTATTAAGCTGAACAAATGTATGTGTGCACTGAACATCCCAATGAAAAGATCAATGTAAGGATGGAGAAATGTTTCAACTCTTACCCCAGATGTCAGAGAACATTTCCAGTCTCAGATATATTTGTTTACAGTGGAACATACTGGGGAGAACATCCCAAGCTTTTTTCCTCAGTGTCTGTTTTTGCACAAAACCAGCCAGCTGCCCAGCATGCACACTTACAAAGCAGGTGATTGTTAACAGAGTTGTTTTTACTTCAAGTCCTGCTCAGGCATCAGTTTTTCTCTGATTTGAAGACCAGAATAAACACTTATATTGCAGCTGCAAAACATGGACTCTTACCCTGGCCTCTGCTAGATCTGGAGAAATTCAAAGCCACTTTGCAGACTTCAGATAAATCCTAGAGATTCTTGTATAGATTTTTCCTAGAGTCATAGAATCACAGAATATCTTGAGTTGGAAGAGACCCAGAGGGATCATCGAGTCCAACTCCTGGTCTGCCCAGACACCCCATCAATCCCCCCTTGGGTCCTGTCCCTGGTCACACAGAGCAAGATCTGAGCTGCCCCTCCCTTTTTCTGTTCTGATCTTTGTTCTGCAGATTTTTGCAGAATTGGGAGTCTTTATTTCTTTTGAAGAATGATAAAAATTAGTAGCTCCCAAAAATACAGTTCACTTATACCTAAGACACAGCAAAGGCAAACTCAACCCTTTTCCACTCAATATCATTTGTTTCCTGAAGAGACAGAACCAGATGTGACAGCAAGGTGATGCCAGTTGTTAGTTTGTGATAAGAGCCATTCCCAAATTTGTTCTTGCAGTGATTTAACCTCTGAGACACCTCGTGGTGGAAACCCTCACTGCTGGCAGCAGGGCCACGGCCAGAATCCATTTTAAAACAACCTGGAGTTTCCATCCTGCAGTGCTTGGAAGTGGCTGAAGTCCCACAGCCAGTATAACACTGATTTGGGGCCAGAATCAATCTGTGGTTCCTTTTTAATTTAAAATATATAAAGCCACAGAGACATTTATTTTGTTGCTCTCCTATAAGGAAAGGCTGGGAGAATTGGGATTGTTCAGCTGGCAGAAAAGACTTTGGGAAGAGCTAATTCTTTCCAGTACCTGAAGGAGCTGACAGGAAAGGAGACAATTTACAAGGGTGAAGGGGAATGGCTTCCCACTGCCAGAAGGCAGGGATGGATGGGATTTTGGGAAGAAATTGTTCCCTGTGAGGGTGGGGAGACCCTGGCACAGGGTGCCCAGAGCAGCTGTGGCTGCCCCTTGATCCCTGGAAGTGCCCAAGGCCAAGCTGGATGGGGCTGGAGCAACTTGAGATAGTGGAAGGTGTCCCTGCCCATGGCAGGGGTGGAACTGGATGTGCTTTAAGGTCCCTTCCAACCCAAACTCCTCTGTGATTCCATGATTCAATGAAGAATGAAACTGACCTTTGACTTCCCCAGGGTATCAGAAATATTCATGCAATTGATGATGTTTTACCAGGGCACTGCTACAGTTCAGGTCTGTGAAATTAACGTGGGACTTTCCCTTGCGTTTCACACGGGGTTTGATTTTTTTTTATTTCCGAGCTGAAACGGAATGTGAAACATTCCTGGGAGCTTGAGAGGGGGATGGATGGAAACACTGCTGAAGGGAAGGTATAAAAATGGCACTGCTGAAAGCAGGGACACTAAAGAGCTGGAATGTGCTTTTGGCCTGTTTTCTGTAATGAAACACGGAATGTTGGGACTGTAACCACCACGGTGTTGGTACAGATGCTTTATTTTTCACCCCAGAATGCACCGTGGACATTTTGGGGAGCTGGCATCGCTTTTTGTTCGCAGCACGCTCTGTCCTGCTTTCCTGGGGTGTCTGGAAAGTACCTGCGGACTGCAGTTCCCAAATCAGGGCTCTTGTTCGACTTTTCACACAAAACACTGAACGTGACTCCCCGTGCTGGCGCCGGGGTTCCTCTACCACCCTTGAATGGATAAATCGGATATTTCCTATCCCACATTTGGTTTCAAAGCAGAAGCGAAGGCTCCGGCCGCGTTGAAGCAGCGAACTGTAATTGAAAATACGTTTATTTGACATTTTTCCAGCCATAGCCAGGGTTGAGCGCGCCTTGAGGCGCCGCGCAGCCGGGCCCGGGCCGCGCCTCCGCCTGACTGACAGCCGAGCCAGCCAATCACGAGCCGCGCTCCCGCCGTGACAGCGCCTCCCGCCGCTCAAACTGCCCAATCAACACGCGGGGGGTTAACGGACCGGCCCGTTCCAACGTCGGCGGTCAAACGCGCCAATGGACAGAGGGCAGGCTCGTTACCAATGAGATCAAAGAGTTAGCGGAATTGCGACACGCTATTGGTGACTTTGCTTGTCAGTCACTGCCGCCAGTGCCGGTGGTTGGCTGGTGGGGAGGAGGGGGGCTTCCGGGGGCGGGCATACTATATTAGGGGCGGACAAAGGCGGCGGCGAGGCCGTCCAGCTCACCGCCATTTTGCGCAGCGGGCGCTGAGCAGTAGCAGCCGCCGCGGCCGGAGCTCTCTTCTCATCTCCGCCTCCTCCCTCCGCTACACCATGTCGCGGGATCGCTTCCGTAGCCGTGGCGGCGGTGGCGGCGGCTTTCACCGGCGTGGCGGCGGTGGAGGACGCGGCGGTCCCAACCACGATTTCCGCTCGCCGCCGCCCGGCATGGGCATGGGACAGAACCGCGGCCCGATGGCGGGTGGCCCGCAAGGCCCAGGCGGTCCGCCGGGAGGAGGCCCGAAACCTGAACCGCCGAAGCCACCCACGTCCACCTCTGCTCCGCCTTCTTCATCCTCCTCAGCCTCCGCTACCACGGCGGGACCCACCGGCAGCCAGGCGGGAGCGCCTCCATCCTCTGCGCTTCCCGCGGGGCAGCAGCCACAGCAGCAGCCGCCAGTTTCGGCTCCTTCCTCGTCTCCTTCCGGTGCACAGCCGCAATCCAAGCCCAGCCCCAGCCCCACACCGGCCGGCGGCCCTAAGAAAGGACAAGGACAGTCTCCCGGCGGCGGCCCCAAGGGGCCGGGCGGCCCGCAGCAGGGGCCGCACAAGGGCGGCCCGGGGCACCGCGGCGGGCCGGGCGGGGAGCCGCGGGGCCGCGGGCAGCAGCACCAGGGCCAACAGAGCCTCGGGTCACAGCAGGGCTCGGGAGATAGGAGCGAGAAGCTGTCGGACGAGGTGAGTCACGGCCCCCCCCACACCTCCCTCAGGCACAAGATGGCGGCGGCTCCGCGCGCCCGCGCCGCCATCTTGAGGGGAGGAGCGGGGGAGAGGCGGTGGCGCCTCAGCGGGATGCGAGCGGTCCCCGGTGTCAGGGCGGCCCCGGGGCTGCGGTTTGCCTTCCGTCGCGTTGCCCGGGGCTGCGGTTTGGGTTCCCTCGCGGTGACCCCGGTGGTGCTGGGGCTCCGGTTTGAGTCTCTTAGCGGTGCCACGGGGCTGCGGTTTGGGTGTCTTCGCGGTGCTGCGGTTTGGATCCTCTCGCAGTGGCCGGGCGGTCCCGGGGTTGCGGTTTGGGTTCTCCGGGGGTCCTCAAGGCTCCCCGCAATTCTGTGTGTAGCACTCAGTGATAGCTCGAACTGGTCTGATTCTTTATAGGGGTTTAAAGCGAACCTCTCTCTGCTGAGGCGGCCCGGGGAGAAGACGTACACACAGCGCTGCCGGTTGTTTGTTGGGAATTTGCCTGCTGATATCACAGATGAAGACTTTAAAAGACTGTTTGCCAAATACGGGGAGCCGGGAGAGGTTTTTATCAACAAGGGGAAAGGCTTTGGATTCATTAAATTGGTAGGCATTCGTGTTGTGTGTTCATCCGTTTCGTCCTCGCGGTGTGGTGATGTACAACTTAGTTTTCTAAGGCTGGGTTTTGCACTTCCCCCAGGAATCTAGAGCTCTTGCAGAAATCGCAAAGGCAGAGTTGGACGATACCCCCATGAGGGGCCGGCAGCTCCGCGTTCGCTTTGCCACTCACGCCGCTGCCCTGTCGGTGCGGAACCTCTCACCCTACGTGTCCAACGAGTTGCTCGAGGAGGCTTTTTCCCAGTTCGGTCCGGTGGAAAGAGCTGTTGTGATTGTAGATGATCGAGGTAGATCAACAGGAAAAGGCATTGTTGAGTTTGCATCAAAGCCAGCTGCAAGGAAAGCATTTGAACGGTGTACTGAGGGGGTGTTTTTGTTGACAACGTAAGTACTTTGTCAGGATCTTTTAGTTTTAAGCTGAATAAAGACTGCAGGATTCTAGTTGTTCAGAATAAGGGCTTTTAGAGGAGTAAAACGAGTATTTTCTGTTCAGCACTCCCAGGCCAGTTATTGTGGAACCGTTGGAACAGCTGGATGATGAAGATGGTCTTCCAGAAAAGCTTGCTCAGAAGAATCCGATGTATCAAAAGTAGGCACTATCTTTCGATATAAAGAGGGCATTAATGATGTTTTAAGTGGTATTGTCCCTGGCACTGAGGATTATGGAAAATTTTTCAGAAACAGGCTTTAGATTTTCGGTTGTATTGCCAGTTCTTGGGGGGGGGTTTTTGTTAGTTCATAGTTTAAAGTAACAACGATTTGATTAGTGTATTCACTTAGTGTTACACAAGCAGTTTTCTACATTGTAGTACAAAGAAATAGCAGCTTGACACATGGTTTTGGTATATGTAGAAACTTGAAAAATCAGACTTGAATTGTTTCATGCTATTGTTAGAAGCTGTCATCTCCCTTAAGGCATGTCTCAGATTGGTGATCCCGTGGGGAACTTGGAAATTTACATTCGTGGTTTGAAATGAGAAACAAAGTAAAATTTTAACTCATTGCCTGATTTGTGTGAACTTGTTGCATGTGGATTTGCCTTATGAGCCGACTACTGGCATAAAGGAACAAAGAGTATTAAAGAGTCAAGAGAAATCTTTTCTGAAACAGCAGTTTTATGTTAGAATCCGTATTTTAAACCTGTTGTAGGAATTTTATATTTTTCCAGATCATAAAAGGGAGTGCAGGGAGGGAGATCCAGTCAGTCTTGCTTGGCTTAGAAAGAGCTCAAAATTCCTTGCTTTGATCAAAAATTGTTCTCAAAGCTGCCTCTAAACCACTTACAATGTGGATTAATACGGTGCTCCAAGCATTGAAATAATTCATACTGGTAGTGCATGGAAAGCTTTTGAACTTGGTAATTTTGTTCCATAAATTACTGAATTTTAAATTGGAGTTTATTTATATGACAACCTGTTGGCCCTCAGGCACTTTTATAACTATTTACTTGAAAGTGAGGGCTGTTATTTGCCTTTGACACAGAGTGCTTTGGCACTAGAAAACTCCACCTTGATTGTGCCTGCTTGGGCACAGGCCTGTCTTTTTTGAAGATTTTCCACCTGCAATTGTCAGCAGTGAAGTGTCTAAAGACAGTTAAGAATAAGGCAAACAAGCAGTAGCACTCTGCAGATTTGCTTGGATGTGATAGTGCAGGAGTCTCCACATGTGCTGTGATAATTATTTGTGTTCAGTGCTGTTGTCTGAGTGTGTGAGATGCAGCAGTTCCATCACAGCCAGTTCTCCTGTGGTTGTCAGGTGTTCTCAGGGTGTCCTTGATGTTCCCTGATAATTCAGTTATTTGGGTCGTGATCTTGTATTGACCTTGAGTTTCCAGGATTGCCCAATCTGAGTCTCTTCCTTTCTGCAGGGAGAGAGAGACTCCTCCCCGTTTTGCTCAGCCTGGCAGTTTTGAATTTGAGTATTCTCAAAGGTGGAAATCTTTAGATGAAATGGAAAAGCAGCAGAGAGAGCAAGTTGCAAAAAATATGAAAGATGCCAAGGACAAACTTGAAAGTGAGATGGAAGATGCTTACCATGAGCATCAGGCAAACCTCCTGCGTCAAGGTAACGAGTTCTGAACTCTTACAATCTCTTTGCTTTAAATGCTGGCTTTAAGTGTATGGCTCTTTAATGGTTTAGTGAGGAAATTCATGCTTCTGACTATGAACTTGAGAATTTCAGAGTTAATGAGGCACTGGTAGTTTTTTGAAATTTCAGTGGTGTATTGGTCAGAACAGTGACACTGGAATGTACTTCTCTGCCACAGTGCAGATCTAATTCAGATGTAGTTAAAATGGGACATGGTGTGGAAAAGCTGCTCACAGGCTTCATTCCTGCAGACCTCATGAGGCGCCAGGAGGAGCTGAGGCGGATGGAAGAACTTCATAATCAGGAAATGCAGAAACGCAAGGAAATTCAGCTGAGGTTAGTTTGGCTTTCATGGGATTTTATTAAAAATTATATTTACCTTTTTCTTTTTTCAGTTACTTACATATGAAAGTTTTTATTTTTCAAGAAACACCATTGCTGCTTCAGTTTGTGTTAGCGAAATTGAACTGCTGTGTAAGTTTCTCCTTAAATATTTTGACATCATAGAGTATGTTTGTTTGTTTTTTCTGAAGTGTAATCTTTCAGTGCTTTTATATTGCTGGAGCAGTTGATGTTAGTGTGTGCTCAGTGTGCTCCACTGCTGGGATTTAACATCTGCTCTGTGGTGACCAGGCAGGAGGAGGAGCGCCGGCGGCGGGAGGAGGAGATGATGATCCGTCAGCGGGAGATGGAAGAGCAGATGAGAAGACAGAGGGAAGAGAATTATAGTAGAATGGGTTACATGGATCCAGTAAGTGACATGGGGGTGGGTTTGGGTCACGTTACCATGCTCAGGAATTTTGTAGATTTATTTTCAAGATGGCTGTGTTTGCTTCCTTTGGGTTGGTGATTGTACTGTGTGTGTATGGGCAGTGGCAGTAGTTGGCTGTACATGTGCTTTGTCTCCTGAAAAGTTTGGAATTTGGTGGTTGATTATCCAAGTTAAAAGTTGTTTCTTCTATGCAGAGGGAGCGAGACATGAGAATGGGTGGTGCTGCCACAATGAACATGGGAGGTAAAGAACCTTTTAAGTAATTACTTTGTGTGGCTAACTTAGAAATGATCAGAATATGATTATATATTTCTCTCTCTTAGATCCTTATGCTTCAGCAGCCCAGAAATTTCCACCTCTGGGAGGTGGTGGCGGCATAGGTTATGAAGCTAATCCAGGAGTTGGCCAAGCAGCCATGAGTGGTTCTATGATGGGAAGTGACATGGTAACGTATCCTGTGGTGGCTTTAGCTTAGCACAAGGGAGCTGTTGTGGTTGGGAATGAGTTCTCCAGTGTTCGGATGGTTGTGGAAATGTCACTGTTAACTGCTGACTCTCTTGTCAGGTGTTTAACACAGGACAACGTGGCAGTGTGTAGCACTAGAGTAGTTGATAACCTTTATGGTAGCTTACACACTCAGAAATTGTTTGTAAGTGGATTCAAATGTGCTCTTAAGCATATTTGCAATTAACTGACTTCATTGGACTTTGGAAATTCTGCGTCACTGTTAGGCTTGGAAGGATTTTTTGTGAATTCTAGAGAATCTGACAAATTTCATCAAAATACTTAATGTGGTAGGTTTTCAGTAATTTGATGTTCTGTACTGATGGACAAGAGAGATTTTTTTGTTCTCCTTCCCAATGTGTAACACTGTTTTGGCCCTTCCAAGCCTAGGTAGGCTGGATGCATGTTGGTCTGGGTGTGCTGTTCAGTCCAAAATCTGCGCTCAGGTCTGTCCCAGCAGCAGATAAACTTAAATTACCAATGGTAAACAGCATATCCCTTAGTCTGTGCTGATGTTGCTGTAGAAGAGCAGAAATGCTGGTTTTTAGCTTCAGGCATGTTCCAGCTATCCTGGACTGTAGCCATTTGTGGTTCCTGTCTCCCAAAGGAATGATAGCCCGGTCTGTTTTCCTGTGTTGGGCATGACACAAAGGTAGAGCCTGTTAAAACCACAGCATATCTCCTGGTCTGAGGTATGTTTCCAAACTGTACTAATTTCTGGCACACTACATGTGTGACTGGGCTTGGAGCCTGTTTGGTGTTCCTACACTGAAGCACCACGGATGCAGATGACAGAAGTGTTCAATGGGCAGGATGGGAATCTGTTGGCTTAGGTGGCGATACCAGTGTGCTTTCACCCTCCTGAAAGGGTGTGCACCTGCAGCACAAGCTGAACTAAATGATTTTTGGGTGGGTTTAGGCCTCTGGCTTAATGAGCTGAGCTACCATAGTAGCTTGTCAGATACCTTCTGTTTTATCTTTTTGGGGAACATATCTTTGGAATGGTAACTTCCCAGAGCATCATTGATTCAGTAGACAGTGCTGTTGGCCTTAAGGTACCTCAATAACCTACTGATACATGAGCAGTTCCTGAGCTTCCTGTGAGCAGTTAGGCAGTGTGTGGTGGATACTATGTACATTTTTCTCCTGAAAACCATGGTAACAGGTGCATGTTGAACTTGTGTAATCCCTGAAATGTGATCTGGTCAAAAGATGTGACAGTGAGGTGGATTAACTGCCTGGAGTTTCTTAGGTTGGGGATCTCTGCCACACAATGCGGTCACAGTTCCTGGGCTGATACCTTTAAACAGAGCTGGAGATGAGCTGAAGCTGCCATGAATTAGGCAGAAATAACCTAAGTAATATTTGTGAAACTCCTTTCTTGGAAGGATTGATGCTGACTTTCAGAAGTCAGGAGCTCTGAAGTGTGCAATTTCAGTTGCAGATACTTTTTGTAACAAACCACCTACCATTGTTCTGTGACTCGGTAGTGGGAACCTTGGTTGAAATGAAAATTTAAAGCTCTCTTTGACCTCATAATGTGTAACTTCTGTAGGTTGAATGCTGATCACACCTAGTAATACAGTAACTGAACAAAGTACATGCAACTAGACGTACTAGTAAATAGACCTGAAGTCTCTGCTTTATTGCAGAGTAACTTAGCTGTTACACCTTGGTGTGAAACCTTTTCAATTGCTGTGAAGCTGTGAATTTTCCAAGAGCTTGTGGTGAAGGTGGGGTGGGAAGGGAGATACTGCCTGGATGCACACAACCCTCTGTGCATAGCTCTAACTGGAAACACTGAGTGCTTGGACCACGTTTTGCATCTGATGCAGCACCAGCAGCTCCGGAGTACGTTGGGTTTGAACAAGTGCCAGTCTTTGCTCGAGCAGTTGTGTTGGTTAGGTAAAGCACTGGTCAGTAGCTTTTTTCACTTTTTTTTTTCTTCTTGCAATGCAGTAGTGCTCACAATGAGTTTTGGTACTGCCAAAGGCCTCTGCAGTTTAGTCAGCAGACCGTAGTCTTAACCCCATCTTGAAAAGCACATGGTCTCTAGACAGCACATGCCAGTCCTGGTGAGTAGGCATTCTGTTACATTTGATGAATGTCAGCTCCTGCTTCAGCCAATTGGAGCTGCATTCTCTCGTTAGGCTTATTTGGAAATGACAGTGATGTAATCTGAGCTTTTACTGCACTAAAGGTGAGACGTTCACAAGCTATTTGCATTAACTTGGTTGAAAATTTTGCTAGAGCTCATTTGGAAAAGTTGTTAATTCACATCTGCACTAATGCTTACATTTCTAGCACTGCAGGGAGGATCTGTTCTTTGTAACAGATGTATGAGAATGCATCAAGTGGGAACATACCTCAAGGCATGTATTACAATAAACTAATTTTTAAATTACCCTTTTTTCCTTTCTATGTTCCCGGTACCTGTGGATCGGCTCAATGGTGATTGTATCGACGAACCTTGACTACGGAACCTTCTAAAAATATATACTTAACACACATGGACATCAACTACTTATAATGAACTGTTAATTCTGTTCCAATAGCGTCCTGAACGCTTTGGGCAGGGAGGTGCGGGGCCCGTGGGTGGCCAGGGTCCTAGAGGAATGGGGCCTGGAACACCAGCAGGATATGGTAGAGGGAGAGAAGAATATGAAGCCCCAAACAAAAAGCCCCGATTTTAGATGTGACCTGTAGTTTCATTCCAGTTTGTTTTTGTCTGTCTTGTTTAGACACCGACTTCTTAATTCTTGCATTTTAGTAAGAAAGCTACGTTTTTATGGATGTTAGAAACTTACTGACCTAATATTTGTAAGTGGTCTGTTTGGGCGAGTACAATTTAATTATGTAATGCAGTGTTTCAAAATCAAATTTAGCTGTTTTTTTGATGTATAACGTCCCTAACTTGATGGCAGTGTACCTTGTGCCACTGAATTCCCAAAGTGTACCAACCTTTTTTTTACTGTGCTTAAAATAAATAGAAAACTAAATGTAGTAACTCTTCTTGCCAGTCGTGGTTAAACAAATGAGGCCAATACCACACCTGCCACAGTAACCTGAGAGCCTCGAGCTGAGGTCGGACCTAGACCAGGGTGTGGAACTACAGTGAAGAGTGAGATCTCTTCCCACAGTGCCTCTCTAGCCAAAGATTGGGTTAAATTGTAGCCGAACTTTGCAGTAGGTGCAGATTTTTTGAGCAGTAATTGTGCTGCAACAAGGAAGCAAATGAAAATCTTACAAATGCTGTAAGATACATTATTTAAAGCTTCACTGCAAGCAGTGCAGTAATGAATTCCATATTTTAGCTATGGGTGGTGGGATGGTAGCACTTACCACCCTGGCAGTTACTGCTTGGAATCTTTCAAAGACTTTAAGCAGAAGACTAGCAATGGTTATTTTAAAATAAATTCATAGAATGCCTTGTATTGGCTGACTTCCTCACTAAAGGATTGTTAATGTGATATTTATATGCTCTTAAGCTGTCTTGAGATTACAGGATCTGGCCTTGCTCCATATTGTACACCTGCCTGAAATTGCTTGGCAAAAAGACCAGAAGTGTTACTCGAGTGATTAAGGTTAATTTGCTTATGTCCTCATGCTAACAGTGGACTAATTTGCCTAGTTCAGAATACAATCATTTGTATTATGGGGACTGCAGGAACTATTCTTAAATTGTGTAGCTGGTGGGCAAATCCTAAAATCCTGTATGTAAAATACAGCAATCAGCTTGCTTGCATGATGGTTATCGCTTTTTTATTATTGATGTTTGGAGATAATGCTTCAAAAGTAGTATCTGAATCTGGAGTTTTAAGAGTTACTACTACACAGTGCAAATAAACTCCCTTTAAGGTTCTTTTTGTAGAAGATCTGATGAATTCCTTAGTTTTCTGTTCCTTTTATTAAGCCCCAGAAGAATTTCAAAGCATTCTGGACTCATTGGTAAGGTAGTTGCTTTGCTTGTTATTACAATGTACCAGGTAAACTGGGAACGTGACTTCCCAGTGTCAAATACCTCAGTGTTAATGCAGGATACATCAACCTGCTTGGCACAAAGTAGGTAAACTTAGCTTGGCTGTACCTTCACATGATCCCAACCACTGGAGTTCTGTGAATAGCTTTAATCTTCCCAATATCCTTCCATTCCTTATGCTGAGCATTGGCTAATTCTAAATTTTCTGCTAAATTTTCCCTGTGGTTAAAACATAAAGTGTCAGATTTCAGGGTTTTAGGGTCTGATCCCTCTTGAAGTACTGTTACACCTTAAATGACAGAATAGCAAGTTGGGAAGTGCTGATACAGGTAACACTGACTGGAACATGAAGCTCACTAAAGAGTGATTCAGTTTGTTCGGTGAATGCTTTTTGTGTACCCAGAAAAGTTTGGGGGTTGATAACATGCTACAACAATGAATTGCTCTTGAGGAGGGAATTTCAAATTGGCAGTTCCTAAACTGCAGACCAAGTATTTGGAAGTTACTTGTATTGGGTAGTTTACAAATGAGCAGTATGGATGCAATTTGCATTATTGAAGCGGTTTTAAACAATATCTTTTCTGGAGGGTGTTCATGGGACACCCTCAAAAGGTGAAGGTGTCCGAGGTGGGGAATTCTAAACATGAACATTAAATTAATTTTTTCAGTTTATTTTTCAGATTACATGTCATTCTTTATTAAAAGAGATGCTGGTGCATATCCTAAAGTATGTTCTTTTATAGTTCTGTAACTTGGAAGAGTGAAGGATGCTGCTGTCTTTGTACCTTACAGAGCTTTTCTTTGGGTACCCCTGTTTTGTACGTAAGCTACTGTTGCTAGGTATTAAAATAGCTGAGCTGCAAAACCATGATTAGTAAATATATTTGAAAGATTTGGCAGTTTTCAAAAGATCTGAAAGTTTGGTTAAATCTGGCTTTGTTGTAGCTGCATAAGCAGAATTTCTAAAACAAGTTCTGCTTTGAGTTGCATGTACTAAACAGGCATATATGATGAACTAGCCAACTTCTTTTCAAGACCTTTTAAAGATGGTGTCTTAAAAGCTGGCAAACATGTCAACTTTTAAATCTGATAAAAGTTACTAAATGTGGGAGGCGAGAAAGTGACATTCCTTTGATCTATTCCTATGAGGTTTTGGACTTCTTTCATAAACTCAGATTTATATAATTGAATCTTCTAAAATCATTCAGAAAAGTGCTTTGCTGGTCAGACCTGTTTTTGGATGGTCTGGATCACATAACATTTTTGTACTGGACTTGGAGGACATTGGCTGTTGCAATTTAGCTTGTTTTATCAAAATTGAGCCCATTTTGACACTCAGAGCTCTAAAAACTGCAGCAAGTAGAAACTGGTATCGTTACACATATGTCTTCACACTTTCTCAGAAATGAATACAGAATAATCTTACCTTCTGGCGTAGATACACTAATCATTTATACAGCTGATGAGAAATTGAAAATGCTTTTGAGATTTTGTGGTATTTTTGTGGTAGACAAATTCTTGGCTTCTCCTTGGCAACCATTTACTGTGGCAGCAAGTTCTTGCTGGAGTTTGAGACTGCAATTTACACTTTAAACTAGTGGCCTGCTACATAACTGCACTTAGCCAGCATTTCTGCAGTTCATAACTGTGAGGAACGTAGTACCACAAATGGCAATGGACATTAGGACCCGGATGTAGTATTCCTGCTTGCTCCAAGATTCTCATTGCCGACTGCGTCCAGGTAGGTAACAAGCAATATAATATAACTTGGTGACTTTCTGTGTAATCTTATACTGTGGGTATTCTGACATCACACTTCTGACTGTGGAATTACAGTGCAGCACTCCATACCTGTATGCTGAGCTTGCATCAAAGCTGTGTGGTTTTCGGTTTGAAGCTTTTGTCTCGTTCAGAGACAAGAAATAACTTACTGTGGTTCTTAGATGAGCATTTCCAGACCCGATTCCTCTGTACTTACAACTTGGCTTGGGTGGATTTTTCTTAGTTCCGATGTAACGAAGATATTCTTAAATGAGCACTGTGGGGTAGAGGGAATGTGATCTTAAACTCAGTTCAGCAGTTGACAAGGTGCTCTCAGTGCCTGGAAAAGAACACGTTTAAACTTTCTGTAGTGATGAAGTGGCCCATCTGCAGCTCATCCATGTGTAGAGTCTTGGCTTGGTGGGAACGCGTTAGTAACCACTGCTCTTGCCTCGTGTGTGCTGTGTGAGAGTCACCTCAAGCTACTGGTACAAGCAGTTCTGAGACTGATCCAGAATATTTTTTGAGGACATAAATGAGTGCTTGATTGAATATCCCTGTGAGTTTCATAGAGCTTATTGGACATTGCAGTAGTCTTGATTTTATACTTTGATTGACAAGCCTGATATATTCCTCTGCTTTAATTGACAGTGATGAGATTCTGTACTTCTGCCTCGTAGAGTCATCTTGATAGTGTAATGTACAATTTCATTTTTCATCAGTCTTGGGATGTAATTCTAAACTCTTCATTACTAGAACTCCTGACTATAGTGTTCCAGGATTAACATGCTTACGTTGCTAGACATCCAGACATGCTGATCTCCAGCTCTTTTGCATTAGCTCTTGAACCTGAATTTCAAGGTCCCTTGTTCCAGTGAATGATCTGGCTCTTGTCTGATACTCAGTTTATTTCACAGGTGTTGTAATGTGTTTTCCCTTGTTCTGCAAAGTTCTGCTTTGCATACTTGTTTCTGGTATTATTGTCACTTCTGGACCCTTCTTTGTTACCTTCCAGGCAGGACTTGCTGGTGAACAGGGATCTGCTGGACAACCTTGCCCTCTGCTGTAGCCACCTTTCCATGTTCCATTGAACCCTTGAAGTAGCAGGTGCACCATGAGTTAATGACAACAGGTCTTTGGTTACACCACAGTGAGTGTAGCCCATGCCAGCTGGTCACACAGTGACACCCTGTCACAAAGTCAGTTTGGCTTTTCATGATGGTTTACCTTTACCTGTGACTTGAATCCATTTTGTGATGGCTTATCCTTACCTGGGACTGGGATCCAGTAGCAAACCTGCTGGCTGCTGCCACTGTGCTGTCAGGTAGCAAAACTGAATTAGTGATCTTAAACCATTGCTCAAGATCTGACTTAAGTTTTTCCATTGTGCTCTGGATACTTGACCTGCAGGAATGTCATGGAGGGGTTATTGGCACATCTGCCTCATTCTACGTACTTGAACTAAGCAGGTTTTTGACACTCTTGGAGCAAGCAATTTGTGACTGAAACCATGGGGCTCAAACCAGCTCTGGCTGCAGTGATGAAACTTGGTGTGGTAGCAAACTTAGTCATGTCTGCTCTAAGTCAGTCTGTAACAAGTGGGTACAAGAAATGACATTCAAGTGCTTGCATTGTGTTTCATCTTGGTTTTATCTGTGTGTGAAACACACTTTTTCTCAAAAGCTTACCTGAAGCTCAGAAGTGTGGTGTCAGAATACATCTGCGTACTGCTAGGCCCTCCGAGCAGAGCCTGCTGCTGGCAGGAGAGCACAGCACAGCGTGGATGGGGCTTTATTGTAACATTAAGCATACAAAGTGTTGATTTGCTTGCAGTTCTCCCCATAGCTAAACACTGAGGCCTGTGAGTAGTTTTAGGACTGGAGCAGTAATGGGGTTGCATGTCTCTGTTAATCATTGCCAGCTGCAGTGACATGATCAGGAAGGCCAGTGTTCTGTTCCATTATGTTCAATGAGGCTGAGCATGTTGGGAAGGATGCATCCAAGTATGCTGCTCTGGGGAATCACTTGGCTTCTTCCACTACCAGCAAGTTTTGGAATCAGCTAATTAGCTTCAGATTTTTTTTCACTCTCCATACCAGCTAGTGGGGCTGTTAAATAGCTGCTGCCTGGAAAAGGAAAAAAGGGAGGATTGGCCTTCTCCCAGCTGTGTCATTGCTGCTAGGTAATGATTGACACGTTAGGACTTGGCTGTGCAATCCCGCAGTGGTCTGTGAACACCCCATCTCTCTATAAATGTTGCTTCTGAACACCAGTACTGAAGAGCTAACTGGGGAGGGCTGGGAGGAGTGTGGCTAGCAGGGAATTTGCAGTGTTCAAAGGATGCACAAAGATATAGTATCCCTTATGCATGGTGTTTGTTGCTATGGCAGAGAAAACAAAACGTGCATAACTCTCCTGCTCCCAGGGGCTGTGAGGAAACCCAGGTGGGTGGTGGGTTGGAGGCTAAGGCCTGAAGTTGTCCCTGCCTGGTCAGATCATGCTGTGCCCAGGGTGGGTTCTGCCTCCCAACTGGAGCTGTGCAGAGCCTT
Source organism: Agelaius tricolor (assembly GCF_023055355.1). NCBI lineage: Eukaryota > Metazoa > Chordata > Aves > Passeriformes > Icteridae > Agelaius > Agelaius tricolor. The sequence continues at coordinate 2,790,959 of NW_027269296.1, read as the reverse complement.
GCACCACATCCCCAGCTTTCACCATTGCAGGTTGCCCTCAGCTATAGTAAAGGGAGGCCTTGAGGAGGGAAGAACCTTGCTGAGGATAAAAGCAGTGACAGTGCCAACCTCTAGTGTCTGCCTTTGGCTTCTGAAGCACTTGTTCTACTGTAGAACACGAGAGCTCCAAGAGGCCAGGACCACTGCACTCCCTCAGGAAGGGGAAGAGAGAGGGCATTGCTACAGGAGACCAATAGGATCATAGAGTTGGAGTAGCTGATGAAATTAAAGCCTTCACATAAGGGATAGTATACCTCTGGCTGCAATCAAACCTCACTGTGCTCAGACTGGGGTTATGGTTTGTGCTCAGGGTGCAGTTCTTCAGGCAACTGCCTGCATATTCCTTCAGCTCTTGATGAGTGTTCAGGCTAGCCTATTTCTGCCCCTTATTCTTCCACGTAATAGTTTGGAATAATTGATAAATTCCCCCTCATAACTAATCAGTCCATGTATGTTAAAATCTTATTTTTAAGTTAGTTTTTAAATGGTCACAATTTGCTGTGTATGACTCTAATAACTTCAGTTGTTATCCTTTAGGTGAAGATGAAAGCTGAGTGACACCGGAGTGCTCATCCATTGGAAGTAAGTATTGCTTTTTTTGTCCTGGATGGATGAAATAATAAAGGTTTTTGGTCACTTTGTGTTCAGTCACTGAGTACCTTTGAATTGGGGAACACTGAAAAATGGATACATTAAATATGTAGGGTAGAACGCAGTCCCAGCTTGTCACACTGTGGGCTTGAGCACCCTGACTCCACCTGGGCTTGATATCTTGACAGCATCAGCTAAAAATACCTTTCTAGACGTGGGTTTGTACAAAAGATTTCAAAATCACTTGGGGGTGTAATAACTTGGGAATGTTTTTCCAGTTGAGGAGTTGAACATGAGCACATCCAGCACGGTGCCCAGTGGTGTGTGGAGGGACCAAGGGAACAGGTGGACAAGTAAGTAGTTGTTGTCCTTATGCTGCTGTGAGGGCCTGCTAGCCCATCACCCTGTGCTGGGTTATGTAATTCCTGCCTGAAACATGTGATTAATCTCAGTTCTGTATAAAGTTTCTGCATCTTGCTTCTGTAGAGCCAAAATGTAACCGTTGTCTGAGGCTTTTCAGCCCCGCAGCAGCAAATAAATTCTGTCCTTTGTGTGCAGCAGGTGGTCATACAAGAAATGACCATTCCTGCACTCAGGCTGCGGTTGGTGATTGTCAGCATGGGAAAAGGAAAATAGAGCAGCTGCTTCTCAGATGTTAATTCAACTAAACCTTGTTAAAAAGCTATTTGCTGAAACACTTGAACAATGAATTAAAAAAATAACCTGGTGTATAAATCAGCATGTATAGGAGTGAAGCAAATAGCAGTTCAGGGAAATAAACCAACTTGCAGAGCTGGAATTAATGACATTTTCCCTCTAATTTGCCACTAAACTACAAGGGGAAACTTCAGATATTTAAAATCTTGTTTGAGGAGCAACCTGCTGGTACCTTAACTCGGGAGTCACAGGTGAGTAACAATAGACCTGTAAGGTGTGAAGCCAGTGGGATTCAATGGGTGAATTCCTGTTGAATCCTCTGTGGTTTGTCACTGCTGCTCCTTGCTGTGGGGTAGGAAAACAAAGCCATATCTGGTCTTAAAAATACATTAATTCTGTTAATTTAATCTAAAATCTGATGTGAATACTTGAGAATATTTGGCAGGCCCATGGCCTGTGATTCTGAATGATGATTCCATGTCATGTAGTTTCTGCTGTTGTTTTCTGTCTTTCTTCCACAATCTTCCTAATTGTGTGCTTTGCACTTGCAGAAAAAGAAGTCTGAGTGCAATGAAGAGGAACCAGGAACACACAGCTCTTAAAAATAAAATATTTAAATATTTTTTATAAATGACTTCTGTTTTATTCCAGAGGGTATTCAGTGAATAAGCAGTCTGTCAGTGTGGAGTGGTATGGCTGGGTCTGAGAAACACAAATTTCTGGAAATTTCACTCATTCCTTACTCCCATTTTGCGTGTTACATAGTTTGTATTGTAGAATTCCACATCTTTACCTCTGCCTGGTTGGTTTTTAATATCTTTCTTGGTGATGACTGTAGTAATTAAGCCTAAGATGCCAAGAGTTAGAGTTCTGTAGGAGCCAGAGCAGTGCTGGATTTAGCTATTGCAGCACAAATTGCAGTGGTTCACATTGCTTCACTTGATTCTTTGGCAGCTGCACTGTGCACATACACTGTGGTTCATGCTGTCATTGATTAAATACAACCCTTTGTTTAAATATCAAGTTGTTTAAATGTTGAAATACACCAGTGGTGGCTCTGCTCATTGTAGCAGGGTTTCCTCCCACAGTGCCACAAAGTGTCGTCAGCATTTGGCTGGGACCTGCTTTGCCAGATTAGAAACATGACAATAAATTGAATTTCATGTGGCAAAGTGGAATGAAACATTTGGGAGGGGTCTGAATGCCTGGGAGTGCTCATGGCAGGGGCGTTGGTGCTGCAACTGGGAGCTGCTGCTGTTCTCCCTCAGGCAATCAGGTGCTGGTTGAGGGCAATCTGAGGTGTTTCACTCTGATTTCATGACTTCGTGGTATTGTGTGGATCTTCAATAGCTGCCCTGCAGGGCCTGGGGTTCAGTGTCTTTGTCTCCACAGCTACTGCAGCTTGTGCAACAATTTTTCTTCAGATTCTGTTATTTTCCGGTAACTTGTCCTCATTTCCACTGTTGCAGCACTGGCTGCTTCCTGTGAGAAAGTGTTCCAGCATTCCATGTGCTGAGCTGCATCTCCTCAGCTCCCTGCTAGGAGCAAACTGCAGCCTGTGTCCTGTAGGGACAGGATGGGTTTTCCCTGCAGCTGCTGATGGCTGTTGCCATCACCTGGGCTGTCCTCTGCTGAGGCTGACACCTTGTTCTACCAAATGGTTCATTAAGTATCTTCTCTAATCAATAAAAGATCAGAGAGCAGATACACTTGAACAGTATCCTGGGAGCAGTATGTGCTGCTCTGATCCTACTGAGTTGCTGCACTCGGTTTTTTAGGTTTTTGATGTTTATTTTTTCAATTCCTTTCTAACCAAAGAGCCTTCCAAGCTGTGAATGCCTAGAGCCTGCCCTGGCATGTTGCTGTCATTGCATGGTGTGCCAACCCTAGCTCCAAATCATGTCGAGCAGCTGAAGAATCATGTGCTGCCAGGAGTAAAAATAGTGTCACTGCCCCTGGCCCCTGTCCAGCCAGTGCCTGTGGCAGCCCCTGCAACCTGGTGGCCGAGCTGGGGCCAGTGCAGGACCAGGCTGGCCGTGCTTTCTGTGCCCCACAGTGCTTCCTCGTGCTTGGAAAACACTTCAGGCTCTCATGATTTATTGGCATTAAAAAAATATTTCCACTTGAATTACACAAACGTCAGCGCCCGCGGCTCCCCTGGGGCCCGGCTCTCGCCAATCCCGAGCTGCCGTTCCTGGAGCTCGGCCTGTGCTGGTGCTGGAGCAGCGCGGGCGGTGACGCAGAGCCCGGGAGAGCGCAGAGCCCGGGGGAGCGCGGCCGCCTCCGTCCCCCCGAGCGGCCTCGCTGGGGCCGGGGCATCCTCTGCTGCTGCTGCCCGCTCCATGGGCTCCTGCCCGCTCGCCATGGGCTCCTGCCCACTCGCCATGGGCTCCTGCCTGCTCGCCATGGGCTCCTGCCTGCTCCATGGGCTCCTGCCCGCTCTCCATGGGCTCCTGCCCGCTCCATGGGCTCCTGCCCGCTCTCCATGGGCTCCTGCCCGCTCTCCATGGGCTCCTGCCCGCTCCGTGGGCTCCTGCCTGCTCCGGAGCTGTGCCCAGCGCTGCCCGTGCCCTGCCTGCCCATCGGTCCCCGCAGCCCCTCGCACCCAAGTGCTGCCATGATCACATCTGCTCACAGAGCCCACGAGTCCCCCCCCAGCTGTGGGATTTATTGCGGGGTGGGGGGGGTTCCCTTTTTCCTCCAGCTCTGTTTCGAGGGGAGGACGTGTCACAGCTTGGGGGGTGACGCTGCACATCTGAGCATCCCCTGCCCCGGCAGCATCCAGGGGCGAGGGGGTCCCTGAACCTGCGGGGCTTGGCCGGGCTCAAGCGGGCAGGGAACGGGGCCGGGCACGGAGCGGGGCCGGGCTGGGATCGGGGCCCGGCTGGGAACGGGGCCGGGCCGCTCCGCCCCGCTCCGCCTCCGGGCCCGCCCGTCCCGCCATGGCGGCGGCCTTCACCGCCCTCCGTGTCCTGCTTGGGCTCTTCTTCTTCCTCACGGGCGTCCTGAAGGTCTCGGACTGGCTCTCTGCCGACCTGCACCGGCACATGGTGAGTGCAGCCACGGGCTCGGCAGGCTCGGGGGCCGCAGGGCCGAGCCCGGGGGGAATGAGCAGCATGGGGGCAGAGCAAAGAGCAAAGAGCACTTTGGTGTGCAGGGCTGAGCCCCGGGGAAAGGAGAGGAACAGGTTGGAGTGCAGGGCTGAGCTCCAGGGGAAAGGAAAGGAGCAGGTTGGGGTGCAGGGCTGAGCTCCAGGGGAAACGTGCAGGGCTGACCCTGTTGTGGTGCTGGGCTGAGCCTTGGGTGAGAATGAGCAGGTTGGGACTACAGAGGTTCAGGGTGGAGCACTTTGGGTACAAGGCTGAGCCCTTCATTGTGAGTCAGCCCAGAATCCCTTGGAGCGCAGGGCTGATCCCACTGGGGTGCAGGGCTGATCCCCTTAGGGTGCGTGGTTGAGTTATTTAGGATGCAGAGCTGGAGTTATTTAGGATGCAGAGCTGATCCCCTTGGAAGACAGGGCAGGGCAGAGCAGACACACTGGAGGGGCTGTATTTCCCCAGCCCCAGGCTCAGGGCTGCCTCACCCCTCTCCCACCCTTCCCAGGCATCGGAGTTCGTGCGTTTTGCCAAGGTGTTTCCCCTGAAGGACTTGGGGTTTGTGCCGGAGCCGGGCAGGTACCTGGCGGCCGTGGGCTGGGTGGAGGTGACGGCCGGGCTGTTGCTGGCATTTGGGCCCCAGCTGCTGCAGGAGATCAGCAACTTCATCCTCAGCGTCGTCATGATAGGTGAGAGCCAGCGGGCACTCACTGCCCATCGTGGGGTCTGGGGACACCCTTGGCCAGAGAACCCCATTCCTGTGCTCTGCTCCTTGCCCAGGTGCCATCTACACTCTGCTGGCGCTGCAGGAGCCGCTGGCCATGTGTGCCCCGGCCACCCTCTCCCTCGGCCTCCTCCTGCTGCTCAACATCCGCGGGTACCCAGCTGCCCCCCGGCCCAAGTTCGAGTGATGAGAGGCGGGAAGGACAGACGGGAAGGACAGACGGGAAGGACAGACGGCTCGGCTGCTGGGGAGCAACACCTTTATGGTATTTTCAGGGATGACGTCGCATCCTTGCTGATGAGACACAGTGTGTCCTCTCCTGCCTCTGCCAGTGACTCTGGTGCTGGCTGTCCCCACACTGTGGGACCTGGGCTGGTGCTGTGGGATGGTGGCCATGGCACCACTGTGACACTGCTGTGACACTGCTGAACTCGCACAAGGTGTCCGGCTCTTTCCAGTGTTTGGCCACACTAAGCAGGGGCTGGCTCTGCTCTCTTTCAAATTTTGGAATAAAACCTCTTGTTTTTCATGTTTTGCCTCCCTGTTTATTTCTGCTTCCCCCCCATGCTGAGCCTCGGGGGCTGAGGGGATGTCCTGGGGCTGGAGAACCCAGTCCCTGGGGACAGTGCCTGGACACAAGGCCTGGGGACGTGTGGGAGCTGGTGCAGGAGCTGGCACAGAGGCAGATGGACAGTGGGGAGAGCCCATCTGAGGTGGGATCCCACAGCCCCCCAGCAATGTGCCAAGCCCCTTGCTGCACACCAAGGCAGTGACAGGAGCGAGTGCCCAGGCAGGCATGTGCTGTTTGTGGATCTAGCTCCCACAGGGAGCCACCCTCTGCCCCCCCAGATGGGCACAGCACGCTCAGGATGAACCACAGCTCACCTGAAGTGGCTCCCAGCAAGGGGGCTGGGATGGCTGTGTGGGGAGTCTGGCTATTGGGATGAGCAAGGGGTGTAAGTCACCCCTGTACCCCTGGTGGGACCTGAAGTTAGGTGTCACCTACCTCAGGGTGACATCTTTGGTGTCCTAAAAGAGCACACACAAATTTCATACCACACAAAGCAGTGACTCAGATGCTCACAGATCTTGGGGGGCCTCTAGGGCTGCTCCCCTTAAAACCAGCTCTGAAGCCAACAAAAGCACAAAGAGGCAGGAGGAGGCAGATTCCTGCTTTGATCCCTTTGGGGCATCCCTCTTGTCCCCAGCTGCTGGGTGCAGAAACCTGACCCTCTGCTGCTTTCATCCAGGCGTGGGTGGGAGAAGGGCCCTGGGAAATGGAATTAGATGAGGTTGGGGGCACGGCAGGGGGGTCAGCCAGGCCAGTACTGGCCACTCCCACACGTCCCCAGCCCCGTCAGCCGGCACAGGGGATCTTAGGGTGGCTCCAGCAGGGAATTCCCTGTTACATACACACACAGGTGCTCTCCCCACTCCAGCTGCTGTCCCACAGGCAGTAACACAGGGGGGTTTGGGATAGTGGGTGGGGGTCAGGCAGCCCCTGCCTCCCCCAGCACTTAAAGCCGTCCCCAGCCTGGCTGGGTCACAGCGAGGAGCAGCCAGAGGGGACAGAACCGCTCCCGCCTGACCCAAGGTAAGTAACGATCGTGGTGTGGGTGAGATGGAGCATTCACTGTGTGTATGATGGGGAAGGAGGAGGAAAAGGGGACCCCTGAGGGAGTCAGACTCAGGTCCCCCAGGCTCAGCAGCTCGTGCTCTCCATGCCTCAGCCCGGGGCTGGGTGCCGTGCGTGCCGAATCCAGCCCTGCTGTGCTGGAAAACACCAGCTGGTGACTCAGTGCCTTCGTTGGCGAGGTGTGGGCAGGCAGTGATGGGAGGTGAAGTAACTGCAGCCCTGGATACAGCCACTGCAGCACAGTGTGCTTTCCCATGGCCAGGACCAGAGGCAGACCCTGCTGTGCAGGACTGGGGGGCACGGGGGGTGCTGGCCCCCTGTTTGTACCCCCTGTCCCTACCTGGGTTTCTCCATTCTGCAGCTCACTGAGCCAGTCAGTGACTTCCTCATGCCTGGCTCCATGGGGAATTTGGGGTGCTGGGAGAGGGCTGGGGTGGGTGGCCCCACAGGCACGTGCTGTGTGGGAGGTGTTAAGCCCTGCAGCTGCCGACTGGAGCCAGTGTGGCACCTTCGGGTGCCTGCGGCTGCAGCTCTGTCCCCTGGCTGTGCTGCAGCTGTGCCTGCCACTCCCTGCAGGATCTAGATGGGCAGTTGACAGTGGCCTCTAGGCTCCCTTGTGTGGGGGGACAGAGCTGGGGTCTCCTCCTCTCCTGTGTGAGCTGAGCCCTTCTGGCGGATGAAGGCATCCCCTCAGGGCTCTGCCTTCAGTGCCCAGCAGTGCCAGCCAGAGAGGTCGTCCTGTCCAGGTCAATGTCCCTCCCCTGTCCCCAAGGGTTGTCCCTGACTGTTTGCCCTCTTTGCAGGAGCCAGGGATGAACAGCTCAGTGCCGGGACCTCTGCTGGTGGAGCACCCTGGAGAGTGCCTGCCCAACAACCCGGCGCAGTTCGTGCTGGTGCCCATCGTCTACTGCCTGGTGCTGTGTGTGGGGCTGCCGGGCAACCTGGTGGCATTGCTGGTCTTCCTGCAGAGCGGCAAGGTGAGGAAGGCCATCCGCATCTACCTCATCAACCTCACGCTGGCTGACATCCTCTTCAACCTCACCCTTCCCCTCTGGATCCACTACTACCTGGCTGGGGGAGACTGGCTCCTCTCGGAGGCCACCTGTCGCCTGGCAGGGGCCGCCTACTACCTGGCGACCTACAGCGCCATCACCTTCATGGCCCTCATCAGCTTCAACCGGTTCTGCGCGGTGCGGGCGGCGCGCCGGGTGCTGCCGCTGCCGGGGCCCCGCGGCGCCGCCCTGGCCTGTGCCCTGGCCTGGCTGCTGGGGCTGGGCTGTGCCGTGCCCACCCTGGCCACCCACCAGACCTTCCCCACCCCCGCCGGGACCACCGCCTGCTTTGAGCAGCACGGGCGGCAGCGGGGCTATGCCTACGCCATGGTGGCTTTCTTCTCCGCCGCCTTCCTGGTGGTGCTGGGCACCTACGCCTCCATCGCCCGGGCGCTCTCGGTGCCCGCCGCTGCCTCGCCAGGCTCCCACCGGCAGCAGGCCCGTGCCATGGTGCTGGGGATGCTGCTGGTCTTTGTTGTCTGTGTTGCCCCCTACCACCTGACGCTCGCCCCCTGGGTGGGTAGCCGGCCCCCCGCACCTCTCTGTGCTCCCCCCGACACCCTGGATGTGCTGCACACGCTGAGCGTGGCCCTGCTCAGCCTCAACAGCTGCCTGGACCCCGTCGTTTACTGCTTCTCCATCCGGCGTTTCCGCGCTGACCTGCACCGCACCCTGCGCAAGATCGGCCGGTGCTTCCCGCTGCCCCCGCCGGCCCCGCCCGGGCCCGCTCCCGCCGCCCGAGCATCCTCCTTCACCTCCTCCTAGCGGGGTGGGCACCAGGGCCCTGCCCCCGCCTGCCCCGGTGCCACATTCCCGCTGGGACCCGGTCCCTGTTGCCAGGTGAGGGATCGGGAGCAGCGTGGGGGGAGCTCCGGCTTCGTGCGCTCCCCTCCTCCCACCCCGCTCTGCTCTCTGTGCATTCCCACGCGCCCGCAGCTCCTGCTCGAGCACGGATCCTGCCCCCCGCATTGCAGGCACCGGCAGGGTGGCACTGGCACTGGGAGAGCGGCACTGGCGCTGGGAGAGCGGCACTGGCGCTGGGAGAGCGGCACTGGCACTGGGAGAGCGGCACTGGCGCTGGGAGAGGGACTCACCCAGCAATGGGAGCTGAGCCACAGTGGGGTGGTGAGGGATGCTCAGAATGGCGAGGGATGCTCGGTGGTTGCTGTTGTCTCCCGGGGATCCCCATCCTGCAGGGACACGCATGACCCAAGACCCTCATGGCATGAGCTGGGCTGCTGGAGGGGCTGTTTGAGGCCCCCTATCATGTCCTGCAGTGTCCCTAAGCCTCATGCCTGCAGCCCTCCTGCTCTTGGCCAGGATTAAAAATGAACCAACCAAAGGCTTCTTGGCTGGGCCCTCACCGAGAGGTTTCTGTGCCATGGATATGGGGCAGCCCCGACCCCCGCAGCCCCTGCCCCCAGCCCAGCCCGGCTCCTACAGCAGGACCCTGCCCCAGGGCGGATATTGGGGCGGACATTGCACCCGGGGCTGCTGACCCGCACCCCCTGCCCGGTTCCCTGCCCGGTTCCCTGCCCGGTTCCCTGCCCCATCCCCTGCCCTGCCCATGCGGGGGCGGCCGGGCCGGGCGCTGCCCCCACCCCGCACCCGCCGCCCCCGCCCCGTGAGCCCCGGCGCGGCGGGGGCGGCGGAGCGGGCTCGGGGCCGGCCGTGGGCGGTGTGTGGGCGGGAGATGGTGTTTTCCCAGCCCTGGCTCGTTCCTGCTGCCAGCACAGCCCCGCTCCCGGCGCTGCACCGGCGGGAGGGCAGAGCCGCTGCTGTGCAGCCAGGCGGGTTCTGGGTGTGGTGGGGGACAGGGGTGCATCAGCTGCCCCCCAGCTCGGGGTGTTGCTCCCCCAGCACAGGGCTGCTCTCCAGCACACTCCAACCCACGTGCATGGAAGGAACCGGGCTGGAGGAGATGTGATGCCTGGGGACTGCTGGCATGGCATGGGATGGGATGGGCAGGGTGGCAGCGGGCACCAGGACGGGTGGGTGATGCTGTGCCCGTGGGTGGGCAATGATTAAAGGCTGCCTGGATGCCAGCAGAGAGGTGGAGGTGCTGGGTAAGGGCTGACCCTGGGGAATGGGGACTCTGTGCCATGGAAGCTGTGCACCACTGTGACCCAGGGACACCATGGCTCAGTAAAGCCAGTGTGGGTTCATGGGATGCCCGTGCTGCCCGTGCTGCCTGGACACTTTGCCCCCATGGCTGGATGATGCCTCCATGTGCCACAGTGCTGCTGCTCAGCAGAACTGAGACGTGTCCCAAGGTGCCTCTGCTCCACACCCGGCCCCAGGCCAGCTGCCTTCGACCACCCAGTTCTTCCCCTTTTGAAGTTCCTATTAAATTTTAATCCTTTTATATAACTGCTGAAGGAGGGGGCAGAGCTCTGCTCCCCGCCTGCAGCAGGAGCAGCAGTGTCAGCAATGCAGGATGCTACAGGGCCTGGTGGGCTCTGGGACTGGAGATCTCTTCCTGGGGGCATCAGGACTTTTGGGGGGCTCTCTGCACACCAGGAGTGGGGACAGCTCCAGCTCTGCCTCTGCCAGGGTGTCCTGTTCAGTGGGAAAACCTTGGCACTTGAACCAGAGCCTGGGACATGGACAGGACTGCTTAAAAACACACACAGGGCACTCATTTGGGCCACATCCCCCCACGCACTGGGCAGGGCCTGGTGAGGTGCTCTGGGCTCAGCTTGGCACCAGGATGGGGCTTGTGCCACCGTGCTGCTGCTGCCACAGTGCAGGGCGTTACCCAGGTTATTGTTCCTGCACTTCCAGCCCGTGCTCGCTGTAATTATTATTATTATAATTATTATCAAATTACAGGGTGTGGTGTGAGTGGCTCAGCGGGCAGGCAGCAGCGGGTGGCCCTGGGTCTGCTGAGGGAAGGCTGGGCCTCGGGGGCTGCACCGTGCCTGGGGCTGTCCTGGCACCGCGGGGCTGTTCTGTCACTCAGGGGCTACCCCGGGGCTATCTCAGTACCCCAGGGCTGTCCCTGCACTCTGTCCCCTCCCTGGCAGGCTGTGTGCCCGTGGACAGGCGTGGGTGACAGTCCCGGAGTGCCCTCGGCTCGCTGGGGTGATCCAGGGGGATGCCCACGGGTGGGTACCCCTTGTCTGGGTGCCAGTCCGGCTCTGCAGGAATTCCCACGGGCGGGTACCCCTTGTCTGGGTGCCAGTCCGGCTCCGCAGGGTGCCTCGGGGGATGCCCACGGGTGGGTACCACTCATCCCGCACCCGCAGCATCTCCCCGGCCCCACGTGCGGCTGCCCCCGCTCTTCCCCCCCGTGGGGTCCCGGGGCGCCGGGAGGCGGCGGCAGAGCCGCACCGGAGCCATTTTGCGCCGCCGCCGCCCGCTCTGGCTCCCGGGGAAAATCCACCGCCGTGTCTTGGCGGCGCCGCGGCGGCCCCGCTCCGCTCCCGCCGCTCCGCGCCCGCCCGCGCTGCACTGCGGGGCCGCCGCCACTCGCATGCTGCCGCCCGCCGCGCTCCCACGCGCGGGGCGCCGGCCCGGGCCGAGCCGGGACCAGCCGAGCCCAACCGAGCCGGGCCGGGAGCAGCCGGGCCGGGGGCGGCCGAGCCGGGCCGTCGGGGAACCGCCCGGGAGCCGCCGGAGGATGTAGGAGGCGGGAGCGGGGTAAGAGCGGCGGGGGCGGCCCCGGTGCCGGGGGTGCCGCGGTGCCCAGCGCAGAGCGGGGGCCGGTGCCCGGGCTCCGCCGTGCCCAGCGGGGAGGGCGGGGGGGGTGCGGGAAGCGGTCCCGAGGGCCCGCGGTGCTCAGTGCGGAGGGGGCTCTCACCGACGAGGCACCGGAGCCGTGCGGAACCGGCCCCGCGGGAACGGGACGTGTCACCTGCGGACCCATCCGGCCCCGCCGAGCGGCTGTCCGGGGGTGAACCGGGGAGGAGGGAGCCGGGGGATGGCCGGGGGCGTCTCGGCGGTACCGTGGCGCTCAGCTCCGCCAGGATTCCCCCGTGGGTGGGGGAGAGGGGGTCCCCATCTCCTGCTGCCCGAGGCACTGGGGAGGGCGGCACAGCCCGCAGCCCCTCCAGCCTCCCCTGGATGGCGACGCCAGCCATGCTGCGTTCTCCCGCTGCGGAGGGCTCGGGGCAGGCCCAGGACCCCTCCCCACCCACCGGGCTCCCCCTCCTCATCCTGCCGGGGGGGGGAGGCTCGGACCATGCCCGGCCGGGTGCTGAGCTGTGCCCATCACCGTGCATGCAGGCGCCGTGGTCCCAGCCAGCCTGGCAGGCAAGCAGAGCTTCGGGGGCCCCTGTCTGGCTGCTCCCTCTTGCTGCTGCCTTCCTTCCTCCAGACTGTTGGGGTTTCTTGGAGGAGTCGGTCTGGTCCCTCCATCCTGTGCCAAACCTGCAGAGCAAGTTGGTGCTGGGACCGCTGGTGTGTCTCCATCCTGTGACATCCAGCCCTGCATGTCACCTCCCTCGTGGGGTCCAGGGCTGTGCTGCCCACAGCGGATCCCTGCCTGTCCCCTGGCCAGGAAGAGGGGACAGAGCCTGGCTGGTGGGGGTTGGTTATCCCTGTGGGAATCCAGGCAGCCTTGCTCGGTGTAAATGGGAGCAGGATCCAGTCAGCAGTGCAGATTCTCCTTTAGGAAATTGATGTAATTTTTGGTCTTTCTCAGTTTCTCACCCCCATGCTCCACTGTTCCCCCCTGAATGCATCCACAGTTCCCAGCCCTTGAGGACTCTGTCTGTGCAGGGATGGAGCAGGGGAAGGCCACTGGGAGATGGGCATGGCTGCAAGGAGCATGTCAGCCCTTTCAAGCTTTATTACAGCGCCGGCAGGGCTGGGAATGCAAAAATAGCCATCAAAGTGACCGTGGAACATCCGAGCCTGGAGGGGCCCCTTTTGGCTGTGGCGGTGGTGGGAGCACTGACGTGGGGAGATGTTGGTGTGAGCCAGCTTTGGGGCTGCCCTGGGTGTTGTCACCCCACTGAGCCAGGGCACCAGGACCAGCTCCACGTGTCCCTGCTCTGGTGAACAGGGTGACAAAACCGTGGTGTCCCTCTCCAAGCCTGGGCGAGATGGTGCTGAGCTTGGTGCCCAAATCTCCCTCCTGAGTGCCAAGGCTTGTGCCACGTGGGCTTGGAGGAGCAGCCCCCAGCCCTCTCGATCCTCCTGCTGGGCCTGGCTCCCAGCAGCTTGGGCAAGGCACGGGATGAGTGGAGGGTGTTGGGAAGCCCAGCCTGGGGGTGTTTGGGGGCCCTTCCATCAGCAGCTCAGAGGCAGAGCAGTGCCAGCACCTGTGGGATGCAGAGCCTGTGTGGGTGGCTGGTGGCTGTGCTGGTGAGGGTCTCCCCAGCTCTGCCCACCCTCAAGGGCAGGATCAGGCCCCGTGCTGGGGTCTCATGGCCAGGTGGAGCTGCTGCGGTGGGGGCTGGGGCTCCAGATCCAGGTTTTGCAGACGCTCGCATCTCTCCAGCAAGCTGAGCCGAAACCCTGGATCCCACCCAGCCAGAAATTTGGATCTGGAGCCAAAGGTGACTCTTGGCCCTTATTGCCAACACGGGAGAAGCTAAAATCTGGATCTGAGCAGAAACAGGAGGAGCCTGGATCCAGCGCAGGGGCTGAACGTGTGGCTTGTGCTCCTTCTGGCCATCAAATTGGATTTCCTGAAATAGCCTGTTGAAGACCAGAGCCCAGCAGGGACCGAATGACAGGTCACCAGGGGTGTGGAAGCCCCATCACGATCCTGGCTGCCTGCTTCAAGACGTTGGCAGCCAGCAATAATAGTAATATACGGTGCCATTGCCGGGAGAGCGCAGCGCTGGAGAGCTAAGAATAGCAGGCGAGACGTGCCAGCAGAGGGGGACTCTGGGCCGGGCGGGGGCCGGGGCTGCGGCTGGACGTGCCCTGGGGGACACCCCGGCCATGGGGTGGCAGCTCCTCCCGGCGGGGGGACATCCCTGTGATGCAGGTGGCTGCGGAGGGCAAGGGGATGTGGAGAGTGCTTGGTGCTGCAGAGCCTGGGTAGTGCCCCTTCAGCCTGGCCTCTGGGCTTTGCCATCCCCCAGAACCAGGTGTAAAGCCTGCTCTGATAAAGTGGCCTTCAGATCTCGGCCATCCCAATGGCCCTGTGATGCCTGGTTCCTCTATGAGCAGCAGCACAGGGGGGCCAACTGGAAATCCATGGACAGGGCAGACAGCTCAGCACTCCACACCCGCCTCCCCCAAAGCAGGCAGGATTGAGCCCCTTCTGCCCAGTCCTGCTCAGCAGCTCGTTCCAGGGCTGCACAGTGTCACTGGCAGGGGACAGAGAGGGCCAGGCCACCACAGGTCCAAAAGCTGAGCTCTGTCAGCCGCCACAGCACGTGGCAGTGGAGCAAGTACCCATCGGGGTAAGGAGAATTAATTTGTACCTTCCCCATTTCTGCAAGGCCAGGGGTGCTGCAGCACCCCGTGTCCCCCTCCCACAAGCAGCTGTGTTCCTGCAGTGCCTGTGTCAGTGCCTCTGCAACCTGTCCTCAATCTTAATTAGATTTTCCACATCGCCCCCCAGCTCACTCCTCCCCAAATGCTGGAGCAGGAAGAAGCCATGACATGGTTTCTAATCAGCTTCTGAATTCAGATTCCTTTTGGCTGTTGTTGGAGGCTCCCCTCAGCCTTTGTTTGGTGCTGCCCGAGCAGGGTCTGGGAGCCCTGCGAGTGAATGGCTCAGTAGCTGGGACACCCTATGCAAACCTGGTCATGTTTGGTGACAGCAACTTCAGGAACACCCCCAGCACCTGCCAACCCCATCAGAGAGGCATCCAGCAGGCACTGTGGCTCTGCCCAGCACTGGGCACCACTGCTGTGTTTTCCTGGGGTTCATTCTGCATCACTCCTGGGTGGGAGCTGGGCACGGTGCCCCGTGGCTTGTCCTGGTGTGGCTCCACTGCAGCCAGTGCCGTGCCAGGTTTGGCTCTGCCTCCAGCACCCAGACCTTGTCAGCAGCGAGTTGTGGCTCTGAGCAAAGCCAGGGGATGCAAACAGTTCCCAGAGCTGCCATGCCCCAATTAATAGCCTGTGAATCACGGTGCTGTTGGAAGAGCAGATGTTTGTGGCGGGGTTGCCAGAGCTCAGTGTTTCACCAGGAGTCTGCTTGGCCTTAAATTGGCAGCTCTGGGCAGCGGGTGGTGACGGGGCCTTGCTGCCTGCCTGGCCCTCTCCTGCAGGAGGATCAGGAGATGTTTGGGCTGGGAATCAGCTGAAGTTTTTGGTGGGCAGAGGGAAGGGGGAGAACAGCCTGTGTGTGGGCATGAGGGGTGCTGTGTTGGAGTGAGAGGACCACAAGAGCTGAAGGTATCGAGTCCCATTGTGACAGGACCTGCTGATTTCCCAGTCTTGGGGAACCTCTCCTCTTCCCAAAGGGATGCAGGTGCTGTGGTGGCACAGAGCGTGCTGGGGCACTTGTTTGGTAATGGTGAATGGTTGGTACTGGGGAAACACTGTATGATTTGGAAGTGGCTGTCCCTGCTGTGGCTGGTGTCCCCAGACCTGGGGCTGGGGTGAGACCCCATTGATGCCCCCCAGCTTGGTGCCATCTGTGCAGCTGAGCTGAGGGATGGCCCCAGTTTCATGTTTTGTTCATGACACCCATCTGCATCAGGGCCCTCTCTGGGTGGGGGCACACTGGGGACAGCCCCATGGTGGGGGAAGGACATGGTTCCCCTGCAGCAGGTGTGTGTGGGGAGCGAGGGGAGCTGTGGGGTGCACAGCCGTGTGTGAGTGGGAGCAGCCAGGTGCACATGGCCATGTGCAGTGATACAGAGCTGCTGAGTGTCCATCTGTGTGTGCAGGGCCCTGTCCATCCGTCCATCCATCCATCCATCCATCCATCCATCCATCCATCCATCCATCCATGTGTAGGTCTGTGTGTCCATCTGTGTGTGCAGGGTCCTGTCCATCCATCAGTGTGTGGGGCCGTGTGTCTGTCTGGCCATGCAGGGCCGGGTGTCTGTCCATCCATCAGCCTGCGGGGCTGTGCGTCCATCCGGCTGTGCCGGGTGTCCGTCCATCCGCCGGCCTGTGGGGCTGTGTGTCCGTCTGTCTGTGCGGGGCTGTGTGTCGGTCTGGCCGTGCGGGGCTGTGTGTCTATCTGTGCAGGGCTGTGTGTCGGTCCGGCCGTGCGGGGCTGTGTGTCGGTCTGTCCGTGCAGGGCTGTGTGTCCATCTGTGCAGGGCCGTGTGTCGCTCTGTCTGTGCGGGGCTGTGTGTCTGTCCGTCCGTGCGGGGCTGTGTGTCAGTCTGTCCGTGCGGGGCCGTGTGTCTGTCCGTCCGTGCGGGGCTGTGTGTCAGTCTGTCCGTGCGGGGCCGTGTGTCGGTCCGGCCGTGCGGGGCCGTGCGTGGGCGTGCGGCGCTGCTGGCGTGGGCAGCCCCTTCCCGGGGGTGCTGTCGGTGCGCGGGGGTGGCCGAGCGCGCCGGGGAGCGCGCGTGGGTGTGTCCCCAGCGCGCGGGGGCGACGGCTCCGCCACCGCCTCTCTCCGGCTGCGAGGTGCCGGTGCCGGTGTCGGCACCCGGAGCGTGGCCGCCGCCGCCGCCGCCGCTGCCGTGGGTGGCCGTGACCCCGGGGACGCCTCCGGCCTCGCTGCGCGGCCTGGCCGCGGCATGGGCGGCCCGCGGGGAATTTGCAGGATCACAGGGAATCCATCCTCCGGCTCCTGCCCAGCCCAGGCCGGCAACTTCATGGCTTAGCAGCGGCGGAGGGTGAGTGGGGCGCTGGGTGGGAGGGGAGAGGGCCTGGCTGCGTGCAGGGGGCTCCGTGCCTGGCAGAGCCCCAGTCCTGGGAGAGCCCTGCTTTGTGCCCAGCCGTGCCAGTTCAGCGAGATCCCCCGGCCCGGGCAGCCCACAACCCTAACCCTTTCGTGGCTAAATCCTCCTCCCTGGCAGCCACGTTCTCTCCTCGGTGTGCAGCCTGTGGCTCCCGGCCAGCCCTCGCTCAGACGAGCCTCGGCACAGCCTTGAAGCTCGCCCGACCGGGATGGGGAGATCCCAGCCCCGAGGTCTCTGCTCCTGTTCCCTGCAGAGCTGGGCTGGGGGCTGTGTGTGCTGTAGGGGCTGTGTGTGCTGTAGGGGCTGTGTGATGGGGCTGAGGGCTGTGTGTGCTGCAGGGGGTGTGTGCTGGGGCTGGGGGCTGGGAGCTGTGAGAACTGGGGGAGGGGATGTGCTGAGTGGGGGCTGTGGGGAGCAGGGCAGGGCTGCCCCTCTGTGTATGCGAGGGGCAGGGTCCCCTCTGTGTGTGTCTGTGTGTCTGTGTGTCTGTGTGTCGGTCCGGGGATGGAGCTGGGGAGCCCCAGCTCTGCCTGCCAGACGGCCCCGCTGCCGGGGAGCGGCACAGCCGGTGCTGACATCTGTGCTTCGAGCCCTGCCTGTCTTCAGTCGGCTCCTTGGCACAGTCACAGTGGCAGTTGGGTCCCTCTGTGCCTCTCTGTGGATTCCCCCATCACCCTGCCTCTCCGTGACACAAACCTGTATCTCTGCTGTGTTTCCTTGGAGGGGAAACTGAGGCAGGAGGGAGGGAAGCAGCAGAGCCCTCTCCCAATCCCTGTCATCCTGAGGCTTGATCCCACGCCTCACCCTGGCTTGTTTTTTCCTGCCAAGTGATGCCAAGAGCCGGGGGGGAGCGAGGGCGTCCTGGGACACAGCTCTGGGCTGTGTCTGCCCGGGGCCCTGGAACCACCCAGCTCCTCCTGCCGCTGTCTGGCACAGCCCTGGCCTGGGGCTGCCACAGGGGCTGCTGGCGGGGACACCAGTGGCACGTGTGGTTGGGCACTGTGGTGACACTGGTGGCAGTGGTGGCCATGGTGGCCATGGTGGCTGTGGCAGTGCTGCTCATGGTGGGAGTTTATCGTGGTGGGAGTTTCTAGTGGAGGCCATGGTGGCAGTGGTGGCCATGGTGGCAGTGGTGGCCGTGCTGGTGGTGGTGGTGGCCATGGGGGCAGTGGTGGCACGGCGATGGCAGTGGTGGCCATAGTGGCAGTGGTGGCTGTGCTGGTGGCGGTGGTGGAACTGCAATGGCAGTGGTGGCCATAGTGGCAGTGGTGGCCATGGTGGCAGTGGTGGCCATGCTGGTGGCGGTGGTGGCATGGCGATGGCAGTGGTGGCCGTGGTGACAGTGGTGGCCATGCTGGTGGCGGCGATGGCAGTGGTGGCCATAGTGACAGCGGTGGCCGTGCTGGTGGCGCTGGTGGCGCTGGCCATGGTGGCCACAGTGACAGCGGTGGCCGTGCTGGTGGCGCTGGCCATGGTGGCCACAGTGACAGCGGTGGCCGTGCTGGTGGCGCTGGCCATGGTGGCCGTGCTGGAGCGGGCGCTGTCCGCGGTGCTGATCCCCCGAGTCCGACCCGCAGCACGAACCGGCGGCGGGTCCCGACCCTCGCTGCCCCCGGGGGTGCCCCTGAGGTCCCCCCTTCCCTGGGCACGTCCCGCCCTGCCCCTGCCCTTTGATGTGCGGCAGCTCCAGACAGGGCTGGCGGGGCGGGGACCGCGCGGAGCTCTGTGCCCTCACCCCGGCTGTGCTGTGCCCGGCACCCACACCCTGCCCGCCGGGCTGGGCACGGGCACAGCCTCCCCTGCACGGGCGCTCTGATCGTCCCGCCGGGCAGGTCGGACAGGGACGGGCTGGAGAGCGGGACAGGGCAGGGCAGGGCGTGTGGGGACATGGGCCACCAAGGCTCCAGCACTCCCTGCCGGCTTTGGGACAGCCAGGGAGGGGCTGCCGGCCCTGCTCGGTGCTCCCGGGCACGCACGGGTTGGCTGATGTGCCCGGAGCAGCGCTGCTGGTTGGTGACACTGGGCTCACCTCGGCCCCCCAGAACCGTGTCCCCAACCGCAGTGCCGGTGTCACTGCTCCCAGAACAAAATGTCAACCCATGCAAATGAGACTGCGGGAGCGGCTGATTGAAGGGCCCTGCCCCGCCCCGGAGTTGCAATCAAATATGCAAATGGCTCCCGAGGAGGCTAGTGAAGGCTATTAATAGCGGGGATGAGGCTGGGAGAAAGCGTGGTGTTCCTGAGGGAACGAGCTGGTTCTGCTTGTCCCTCTGCCCAGCGTGTCCCTCTGCAATGCCTGGGCAGGTGACAGGTACTCCCTGCAGGGAGCCCGGGGGCACCAGGGCTTGCTTTGGCCACCAAACCCTTTGAAGGGCAAGTGCTGCCCGTGTGCCCACTGCCCAGCGCCCACAGGGAAACCCAGAGGGACAATCACAGCTGCTGAAACCCTTGGGCTGAGATTTCAGCCCTGGGGAGTCCAGCCAGGAGGGATGAGGTGCCCAGAGGGACCTGGGCTCTGCTGGGGGGTTCCTGTGGCTCAGCCTGGGCAGGGAGCTCAGCCTGGGGCAGCTCTAACCATGCTGGGGGAGGAAGGGAGGGAGGAAGGGGCTCCCTCCCACCCTTCACCCTGTGCTTCCACACCCCCCTCCCTCTCCTGGTGTCCCTTGTTGCCATTGAAGCAGGTGATGTCCCTCTCCTGCCAGCTCCAGTAAGAGCACAAGGCACTGGTGGGAGCCACACTGTCCCCAGTGTCCCCAGCCAGCCCAGGGGTCTCGGTGTGCCTGACCTCTGCTGCAGCCCCTCCACCCCATCTCTTGGGTTTTGGGCTCCAGGAACCATTTGACCTTTTTATAGAAAATTGCGGAAGTCAGGCTGGAGTCAACAGTAACTAATTATTTAAAATCTGAAACTGGAATAATTAGCCCAATTAACAGTCTCAGGTGACGTCTGATTCCATCTGATAACGGCCCGAGGAAGAGGGAGAGTAATTAACCTGTCAGCCTGACATTTGTAGGTCAGCACTGGCTCCTCATGATGTCGGGGTGGGCACAGGGGTATTTTGGGGGGGGTCCCATCTCTCTTGCTGCAGGGAATCTGCACCTTTGGGGGTCCCAATGGAGGGAGGGGACTGTGGATGAGCCCAGGTGGTACCTGGGGGAGATGGGCTGGGGGGACGGGGTGCTGGGCATGGGCAGGGGCTGAGTGTCCCCCAGAAATGCCAGAGCCGCTGGAGAGGCAGCACCTGTGGGCCTTTAAGGTTGCTGTGGAAACGGGGCTCTCGTTACCAGGAGGAGCCTCCTGCTTTCCAGGCAGGGCCCCCATCCCTGCAGGAGGGGATCCTCACCCCGGGCACCCGGGACTGCACAAAGCCCCAGGGCTGTGGAAGGGACAGGGCCAGGGCATGGCTGTGCCCGTGCAGGAGGGTGGCCTTGGGTGGCATGGACCCCTCAGTCCAGCTCGCCCTTGGCATGGCCGGTGGTGCCAGGTAGGTCTGGGCACACACCTGGACACGGCTGGACCCACATGGACACATAAGGACACACGTCCATCCTGACCTGCCCGTGCAGCCCAGCCCCTTGGGGACCCTGTCCTCACACCTCAGCTGGCACATGGACCCAGCCTGGCGCTGGGGCTGTGCTGGCTGCCCCCGGCAGGGCACAGGGAACAGAGTGTGCCCAGGCACAGCCCCCGGCCACGGCCCGGTGCCGTGCTCAGCTCCTGGAGTTTTAATGAGGTAAATTGTATAAAAAGCTCCGTTTGCCCTAAATGCCCATCCCTGCGTGAAGCTGCTGCAGCACAGCCCGGGCACATCCCTGGAGCTGGGCAGGGGGCTACGGGGCTGGGCACACGCTCCCGGGCTGGGCACGTGGCAGCAGCAGGAGGAGGAGGAGGACGAAGGCGGTTTAGCACATTTGCAATCATTTCCCTCCTCCCCCCCAAGTTTACAGCTTAGCTCAGCGGCTTATCAGCCTCCAATCTCATTAAATCAGGCAAATTGTAGCATCTGATATTTTATGGAGATTAAGGTGTGCGCCCAGACTCTATAATTATCGGCAAAGATGTATTTACAATACCTTGTTGCTAGTAAACAAAAAATAACTTCGGATCAAAGCTCTCTTCCAGGGGAATAAATCTGCCCATCGAGTCCTCGCTGTGGAGCACGGCAGGGAGACACCCGGGGTGGGTGGGCATCGCCGGGGGGACACGGAGGGGGGCGTTCCGGGGATGTCCCCGGTCCCACGTGGCCGCTGTGAGTCCCCTGTGCTGGAGCCATCCCCAGGGTCTCCCTTGCTGGCATCTCCCTGGTTGCACCCACCCCTCCGGCCGCGGCTCCAGCGGGGATTTCCACCGCAGGGACCTCCCCGCTGAGACAAGCCTGGGATTTATCGGCACATGTGCGTTGCCCCTGGATTCCTCACGGCGGTGGCAGCGCTGCGGATTACCGATGTGGTGACGCTGGTTTATTGCTGCTTGAAGTGGATTTATCCGTGCGGCAGGGCCCGGGCTGGCTGCTGGTGTAAATCACCACGGCACGGGGCCGGCGGGAGCCTCGGGGCTGTGGCTGCATCCTCGGCATTCCGGCCTCCCTGGGGGTTTCGTGGCTGGGCTCCCCACGGGACCATCCACTCCACAGCACAGATCAGCTGCCCCTTCTCCATCTCACTCTTGTGCCCACTGAAACGAGAATAAAATGGTGATAATGCTGCAGACGTCCTCTGGAAAGGGCTCTGAGGCAGATGAAAAGCCCTACTTAAGAGTGAGGCCATTATTATTAATAACTTGGAGCCAGGCTGTAAATTCAGCCGACACAGCTATTATGGGAAATGAACCTGCTCCTGCCGTGCTGGCTGCCAGGTGTGGGATGGGGATGGAGAGCAGGGCTGGATGGCCCCGTGGCTGCTGCTGGGCCGTGTCCACAGCTGGGGCAGCATGGCCAGAGGGGGCAAAAACACTTGACTCCATATCTGGGATAATTTCTTGGCTTTTTCCTGGAAGGCTGGAGGTGTGAGGGAGGGATACTGGGGTAGGAAAGGACGTGACTGAGCTTTGCAACGAGGCTGAGACCTGGCCCAAGCTCAGGTCAGGGGTGATGCAGGGTGTGAGGAGCATGGGCAGAGCCAGGTGCTGGGACAGGCCAGGGTGGCACCGCTGAGGCTGGGCAGGACCCTCCATGGCCATCCTGGGCTGACTCTGCCCATCTGAGGAGCATCCAGGGCAACATCACGCCTTGGCAAAGGTTGCATTAAAACAAAAATAACTCGGTGCCATTCAGTGCCCGGCGCCTGCAGCCAGGTCAGAAAAACACAAAGCTCCGTTCCATCGGGATGACTTCACCTCTGGCACTGCCACCCCTGAGCAGGGCAGGTGGGGGCCCAGGGTGGCAGAGCTGGGCATGGAGGGGGCGTGGAGCGCCATGAGGTGCCACAGGGGTGTCACGGGGGTGCAGAGCATGGCCATGGGCTCGTGGTGCTGCCTGTACCCAGCTCGGGAGCTTCTGCGGGGGAACGAGCTTTGATATAAATATCTTTTTGCTCAGCACACGACCTACTTTCCAGACAATGCCATTAGCCTCCCGACTCCCTCATTCATCTTCTGCCGTCCTCCCCCAGCCCTCCCTGCGCTGGCACCCGCGCCAGCACCGCACACAGGCCATGGAGGGGTGAGCCAGGACGGGCACCCGGCGCGGTGGCACCCTGGGGACCCTGTGCTGGCCTTGGGGACATCCAGCAGCCCCGTTCTCACAGCTGTTGCTGCCTGTCCTCTGCTCCTGCTGTGGCTCGGTAGAGGGTGGCTGGGTCCCTTGGGGGTTTCTCCACCCCATCCCACAGGACACCCAGGTGTGTCTCCTCCCTCTGCCTCCAGCCCCATTCCCTGCCAAGTCCATGGCCTGGGTGGCAAATGGCCCCATCCAGGGGCATCCTCAGCCAGGCCCAGCCTCGTTGGGTACATCCTGGTCAGGGCAGAGCGGAGCACAGCAAAGGAGCCACGCATTGGCCCAGGGGGAGTGTGTGGGGTCAGGACCCCTCCTGAGCACCCCCAGAGCTGGTGCTGGGCTCACACACACGTGGCTCATCTGAGGATGATCCTGCAGGAGCTCCACGTGCTGGCAGAGGCTGTGCTGTGCCGTTGGCAGTGGTGAGTGGCTGGTGGGATTGGGGGCAGGTTGGGCAGGGGGTGCCCAGTCCCACTGCCATGACAATGCCCAGCCCCTCTGGCTCGTGGGGATGGCTCTGACACCAGTTTTCCCCCAGCAGCTGGAAACATCTCTCCAGGCCCACCACCTGCACACCTCCGTGCACCCCTGGGATGAGCCCCCGCTCCTCCCCTGCAGCTAAAATTAAATATTCAATTTGTATTGCTGGTAAATCCTGCAAATCTCTTTTATCTCTAAGCTGTTGTAGCAGGAATATCGGTGGTGTAATCTCCATGGGGGCTCATCCCACTGCCCTTCACAGCTCCCTGGCTTGGACCACACTCTCTTTTCCCTGCATTTCGCTCTGGGATGCTTCTGGATGGTGGAGCAGGTCTCCAGTGCCAACAGCAGAGCTCCCCATGGCACCCATTCTGTGGGTGCTGCTGGCTTTGGGGACAAGGGTGTGCATGGTCCCCAAATTGTGATGGAGGTGCTCTTGGCCCAGGTGATCCAGGTGGTCCCACCAGAGCATCCCCCACGCCTGCTGTGTCCTCACTCAGCAGCCATGCCCCCCCTCCCCGTGCTCTGTCCCCGCGCTAAGAGCGTTGTGCAGAATTATGTATTTAAATATTTAGGTTTTCATCAGCTTTGCAAATTAAGCCCATCCATTAAAGCGGCAATTTGGGTCCTCTGCTGGCAAGCTGGGCTGTGCCAAGCCTCGGGCTGGCTGTGCTCATCCCAGCCCTGGCCCCAGGGGATGCAGCCTGGGAATGGGACGTGATGGCCCCGAGCATCCCTGCTGGCACAGGGACCAGGGCTCTGCTTCCTCCTCGTTCCTGGAAACTCCAGCCCCTGTGGGCCCTTGGGAGGGGTGTGGTGCCCTGAAGGGAACCGGCTGGGATTGGTCTTATTTGGAATTGTTGTTATTTGGGGTGGAGCAGAGAGTGCCTCGTCCCGGATGAGGAGCAACGCTGGCGACAGGTGAGAGCCCTGGCTCAGCCAAGCAGAGCAGGGATGGCAGTGCCAGCCTGCTGGGGGCTCAGTGGGAGTGAAGCTGGGCAGGGAAGGGGCAGCCTGCCCCGGGGCTTGGAGGAAATGGGCAGGAGGTGGTCGGAGTTGCCACTGCTGCCATGCTCAGCGCTAAGGCTGCGCTGCCCCCAGCTCACCAAAGAGGCTTTGGAGTGATCCCTGGCTTCAGCCATTACACAGCATGGCTGGGGAGTAAGTGGCTCTTTAAGCCTTGGGGCCTAGCTGGTGCCTCCATGTGGGTGGGAGGGAAAATGGGGGTGATGGGGAAATGGGGTTCATCCAACACCAGGAGGGGAAATGGGGGTGATGGGGAAATGGGGTTCATCCAACACCAGGAGGGGAAATGGGGGTGATGGGGAAATGGGGTTCATCCAACACTGCTGCCAGCTGGGGTCCCTGGCACAGCCACAGGGCCTGAGGGAGCTGCCATGGCCCCCAGTGCCCCTGGCACAGGCAGATTTAACTCCTGGGAGATGCTGGAGCCCATCTGGGGCACTGCTGGTGCCTGGAGTGCCCATGGGAGTGTGGGCAGAGCCCAGGGTGAGCGCAGCACAGGGGATGTCCCTGCTTGTCCCTTCCCTTCACTCCAGGTGAACAGCAAGCTATGTATGGTCTCTCCCTGGTGTCACCTGCCTGTCCCCCTTTCCACCAAGCCCTGGAGGCACCACAGGAGCTGCTGGCCCCAGGCAGTGTGGGCAGATGTCGAGGGTGCCATGGGAGGGGAGCTGTCCGTGGGCATCACCAGTGATGGGTGCTCATCTGTGCGCCTCAGTGCCCACAGTGCCTGTGCCAGCTGGCAGGGGCTGGGCTCCCTGCAGCCCTGCCTGGCCTGGGGGTCCCTCCATGGGCATCTCCCAGCTCTGCTGGCTGCACTCCTGATGCTCTGGCTCTGGGGTCCCACCTCTGGCAGTCCATGCCCTGTGTGCCATGTCCTGTGGGCAGGATGAACATTGCTGCAGGGCTGAGGGGGCTGGAGCTGCCTGTGCCATGGGGCTGCTGGATTCTCACCCCTGCCAGCCCTTCCTCTGCATGCTGCCATGGCCCATTCCCTGTTCCACCTCTTTCCTTCTCAGCCAGCTGCCATGGCCCATTCCCTGTGCCACCTCTTTCCTTCTCAACCCACTTCCCATTCCCTGTTCCACCTCTTTCCTTCTCAACCAGCTGCCATGGCCCATTCCCTGTGCCACCTCTTTCCTTCTCAGCCAGCTGCCCATTCCCTGTGCCACCTCTTTCCTTCTCAGCCAGCTTCCCATTCCCTGTGCCACCTCTTTCCTTCTCAGCAGCTGCCATGGCCCATTCCCTGTGCCACCTCTTTCCTTCTCAGCCAGCTTCCCATTCCCTGTGCCACCTCTTTCCTTCTCAACCAGCTTCCTGGCACCTTGCTGCCATGCCCCCAGGCCCAGATGTTCCCCATCCTAAAGGGCTTGTGAAGATGTGGCTCTTCCACCAAGATCTGGTTTGGGCTTTGCAGGGATGGAATGCCAGACTCCTTCCTTTGCCTTGGCAGCTCCAGGATGCTCCAGCTCCTTTGCACACCCAGCACAGCAGCTCTTACCCCCAGAGAATCAGGTCTGGGGCCAGGGTGGGTGGTCCTGGGCCGTGTGTGCAGTGCAGGGAGGGGGTTCCTGTCCCCCCGAGGTGGCAGCAGGCAGAGTCAGTGGTGTTGTGGTGGGAAGTCCCCGCGCTGGCGGCCGTGCAGGGATCCCTGGCAGCTGGGCGCCTCGTGGCCGTATTTCCTCGCTCTGCTCCAGGAGTAATTGCTCAGATGGGGACGTGGGGCAACTCCCATCCCTCTCCCGGCATGGTAATGAGTGAAGAAGACTCAAAGACAAATGGCTCATTAAGAAGCAGTGCTGCATTGCAGGATTTTTCATCCCACCAACCGCTGCATCAGCAGAGGCAGCACCTCTCGCGCTCGCTCTCCCAGCCCTGGAGAAGGAGCTGTCAGGCAGCTGGGGCTGGTGCCAAAATTAATCATGTGCTTAATAACGTACCCAGCCCGTCAAACGGCCTGTCCTCAGCCTCCAGGCTCTGGAGCAGGGTGGCTGTGCTGGACTGGAGCCCTGGGGCATCGTGGATTTGGGGTTGGTGCCTGGGAAGTGCCCATTCTGGGTGAGAAGGGATGTGTCAGGGCAGAGCTGAGCCAGGGGAGATGCCCCCAGCCTCGGGGTGCCAGAGCCCCCCAGTTATGTCAGGGTGTCAGGGTCTTCCAGATTTTTTGGGGTGCTAGAGCCCTGCAGCCCTGTCGAGGTCCCAGCCAGCTGTGCTGGCTTCTGTGGCCTTCCCAGTGGCCTCAGCAAACACTTCCTGCTCCACTCATATTTGCAAATCCTCAGCTTGTGTTCATCTTTCATGACTTTTAACAAATCTTGCCTCATCCCTTTTTTCCAGCGGTGCCCGGTTGGATCCTGCCCCTCACAGCCCTCTGCAGGCAGCGCCTGCCTGCAGCTGCTCTGCTTTCTTTTATTAACAGTAATTGGTTTTGATTTCCTGATTGCAGCCAGTGCATTTTCTGTGATCTTTGCATCCTGCTCACACTGTTTTCCTCTTTCCCTCCTCCTCTTTCTCTTTTTGTTTTTCCCCTTCCCCCTTTCCTTTTCATCTTTTTTCCCCTTTCCTTTCCTATTCCCTTTCTCTTTCTTCATCTTTTCCCTTTCCCCTTTCTCTTCTAAATTAGGTGATCTCTTACTAAGCCCCTCTTTTTTCCTCCAGACTGAGTAAATTTTACTAATTCAGCCTCATAAAATAACAGAGCAATTAGTAATAAAATAAAATGTTTGCTTTCCACAATCCTTCTCACTTACAACGAGCTGGGAAAGAGTAAATAGATTAAAAGCACGGTGGAAAGGACCTGGCGGTATTCCATATTTATTTTCTTCCGAAGACCGTAGATCAAATTTGTTCAGCCCCTAAGTGGGAAAACCACTTTATTTTATTTTTTTTCCCCGGCTCCAGCTCGCTCACGCTGCGTGTTTGTTCTCTCCCGCTTTCATCCCAAGCCATAAAGGTCCCCAGCAGGACCCAAGCTGGCAGAGCCTCGCATTAATTTGCAGAACGGGCCGAGCTCGCACTTCTCCCGGGCTGGAAGGTGGAAAAAAAGTCCCTTTGGTGACGCTGGGAAGGCGGGGTGGCGGGAGGAGGCTTTGTGGAGCGAGCGGCCGGAGCCGGAGCAAATGAAAGTCGATGGCGAGGAGGCCGCTGGGCCGGCTCTGGCACCCGCTGGCAGGAGATTGCATAACAGGATGGGACTGGGATGGTTTTGGGGCTAAACTGGGTGAAACACGTGGCCGTGGCCGTGCGGAGCTGTCCTCGTTGCTGCGCTGGTGTGGGGCGGCCTCAGGGGAGGATGGAAGGCTGGGCTGATAAAGAACACACAGGGAGGTGGCTCAGGCTGGTTTTGGGGGGGAACACCCTCGCTCTGGCTTCATCCCCACCCTGTTCCTCCCCCAGAGCTGCTGCCCCAGGGATTCCCAGCGTGGAGGAGCTGCTGCTGGTGAGACCATGAGGACAGCATCCCCCTGAGCGCCGGGCGGTGAGTGCCACCAGCAACCTTCACCAGACCCCAGCAGGGCTGCCCATGGTGGGGCTGCTGGGGAAGGGCAGGGGGCCAGGACGCCCCGAGTGCAGGGCCACCAACCCCAGCTCTTGGGGTTGGACCTGGAAGTGTTGCAAAGCCCAGTCTTGCCCTGTGTCAGGGTGGTTTGCCAGACCCAGACATTGTGGTGGGGTTTTGATGTCCTCTCACATCCCCGCTGGTGTTCCTGGAGCTGGAGGAAGGATGGGAGCATCCTGGGTGCTGTGGGGTCCCAGGGAAGCTCAGGCTCCTGGGGGGGGTCTGCCCTGAACCCCTGCAGCCCTGGGGCTCAGCACGGCGCTGCCTCCAAGGCTGGGATCTCATGGGGCAGCTGCTGGGAAGCGGAGCTGCCTCTGCCAAGTGCTCCCATGGGAAATTAAACAGGAGGCGGAATTTCAGGATGGCCTGGAGCACCAGGGACTGCGAGCCCCTCTCCTCCCTGAGCTGACCCTCACAATGGGGAGAGACATCAGAGGGAGGTGGTGATGGGGAGCCACTGGTGGGAGTTTCTCCAGGCTGGAAGCAATAAAGGCGAGGAGTGAGTTATTTGTAATGGTAATTATGCTCTTCCAGTTTATCCTAGCACATAATTGTGTGGGCGGTAGGTTCCCACTGGTGGTAATTACCCTGGTGTTAAATGGCACAAAATTCAGCTGGGCTGGGTGTTTCCCCCTTGACTTAAATCTGTGCTTTGGTGGCACAAATCCCTCCATCCCAAGGGCTGCTCAGTGCGTTGGCCTTTGGAGGGACAGCTCCAGCTCTCGGCCATGTGCCCATGAGGAAGCCCTGGCCAGCCTGCCCCAGTGCCACTGCCAGCCTGCCCTCCTGGCACAGGGGACAGGAGTGGGCTCTCTCATCATGACATGAGGCCATTCCTGCTGGCACATGGGATGGGTACCCTGTGCTGTGCCGCCCATTCTGAGCCCCACTGGGTCTCTCCCGACCCTTTCTCCATCCCGAGGTTGCCCTCAGGGAGCCCGGCGGGTCCCTGGGCAGGCCATGGACGCCTGTGTCGCCTTGGTGAGCTGGGACACGGCTCCTCCAGCACGGCGTGTCCCCACCCGCTGCCGGCGCTCCGCAGGTGCGGGGGAGCGGCGGCGCTGCCTCGCCTCGCCCGCGGTTCCGGCTTTGTTGAATTCCTGCACCTGCCGAGCACAAAAGCCCGGCGGGCTCG
Source organism: Agelaius tricolor (assembly GCF_023055355.1). Classification (NCBI taxonomy): domain Eukaryota; kingdom Metazoa; phylum Chordata; class Aves; order Passeriformes; family Icteridae; genus Agelaius; species Agelaius tricolor. The sequence goes on along the minus strand of NW_027269296.1, from coordinate 2,762,481 downwards.
TGCTGACAGGCTCCGCAGATATTTTGACTCCTTCTTGCCGCCGCGGCAGCAATATTTGGATCAGCTGCGAGCTTCCCTCCCCGAGCAGGAGATGATAGCTCAGCCTGCGGAGGCAGAGCTGGGCTGGGAGCCTGTTTGTCTGTCTGTCCTTCCATGCTGCTGCTCGATCCCAGGCCAGGGAGGCAGCTCCATCCTACGCTGCCGCTCCTGCTCCTCGCAGCAGCTGTCTGGGGAGGGGAGAGGATTCATCTGTACCAGCTGCACCTTCCGCTCAGCAATTAGGGAGCCTTGTTAGAGCAGGAGCGGGATCTGAGGATGGGGAGCAGTGCAGGATGGAGCCATCCAGCCTCAAAAAGCTGGGAAGGAAGGTGGTGGTGGCTTAGGGCAGATGTGTTCCTAGGGCCCTGTCTGCTGCTCAGGGCCAAAACGCCACTGCTGCCCACTCCCACACCCCTTGGGGACCCTCAGCTGCTCTCTCCTCCAGGGCTGCTTGGGGCACAACCCCCTCCCACCAGCCCTGGCCCTCCCAGTGTCCCTCGTTTCCAGTCTCCATGGTCAAATCCCCACGTGCCACAGGGAGCATCCCACGGTCACCTTTCCCTGCAGCCAGTATGGGAGACGTGCTGCCTGCAGCACCCTGCCTGAATCTGACAACAAGAGCGTTAACGACGCCTGTTAATTAGCCGAGATACTCTGGAGAATAAGTAATTTCCTCATTTACAGTCCAACCAAAGACAGAGCCTTTGAGGGGCTGCAAGGCACACAAACCTCCATGCGTGCAGGCGGCTCAGCCTTGGCTGGCACAAGCTCAGCCTGGCTCAACGCCGTCCATCCTCCTGCTTCGCCCTGGGGCTGCCCTAACACAGCACAGCCATCTCTGCTCCTGGCTCCCCATCCCGAGGGCTTGCAGGGAGGAGAGCCCTGGATTGTGGGTCTCCATGTGGGGCTGGATGGAGACATCAGAGCAGGGCCCCCCCGCGCCCCGCGGCAGCTCATTAGCGGCGCTGTGAATCGCAACGGCTGAAAAACTCAGCCAGAGCCGCTTTCTAATGGAGAAACACTTCATAATATTTGGTGTTGCAGAAGAAAACAAGGATCTGCTGATGGCAGCATGTCCTCCCTTGCCGTCTGCAGGCCCTGCTGCCTGCATCGCTGCTGGCAGCACCTTCTCCTTCCCACTGCCCCCTCCGAGCACCTGAGCTGGGGGTAACCCCAGGTGCCTGGCCCAGGCACTGTGCTCCTGTCACCACATGGAAAGCCAGAATTCTGGCACGTCACAGGGCTGAATCTTGCCCTGGAAGCTTCCCAACCTTCTCAGCTGGTTCTTGTGAGGTGGCCCCAATGTTCTGCTGGTTGTGGGGGTGTAGAGGGGATCTTGACACTGTTCTTGTCCCTGTCCCCACAGATGAGCCCGCAGGGGCATCCCGGCAAGATGCCGCGGCTATGGGGTGGGTGCTGAAATGATGAAGGGCTACCATGGGGAGCGTAGCCAGACACAGCCCTCCTCCGGCCACCGCTGCCGCTGCATCCCTGACAACTGCGAGCATCCCGCCGACTGCATCCCCGAGGGCCGGCCGCCCTACTTGCCCAGCCCCAGCGAGCCGTGTTCCCTGGAGCATCCCTACTGCCCTGACGCGGGCAGCGAGTGCCCGGGCGGGCCCCTGAGCGAGCCGCCCTCCGCCAGCGCCAGCAGCACCTTCCCGAGGATGCATCACGCGCAGCAGCAGCAGCAGCAGCAGCAGCAGCAGCCCTACGACTCCTGCGACGAATGCATGGCGACCGCCCACCCCGCCAGCAAGATCAACCGCCTGCCCCCCACGCTGCTGGACCAGTTCGAGAAGCAGCTGCCGCTGCACCACGACGGCTTCCACACGCTGCAGTACCCCCGGGCCGGCGGCGCCGAGCCCCGCAGCGAGAGCCCCAGCCGCATCCGCCACCTCGTCCACTCCGTCCAGAAGCTCTTCGCCAAGTCCCACTCCCTGGAGGCGCCGGCCAAGCGGGACTACAACGGCGCCAAGATGGACGGCCGCGGGGACGGCTACCACCACCACCACCACCACCACCATCACCACCACCACCACCAGTCCCGCCACGGCAAGCGCAGCAAGAGCAAGGACCGTAAGGTGGACTCCCGGCACCGGTCCAAGATGTTGGGCTGGTGGAGCTCCGACGACAACCTGGACAGCGACAGCAGCTACATGGTGTCCGGCCGGCACGCCGCCGACCAGGGCACCCAGTACTGCGTGGACGCTCCCGAAAGTGCCTTCAGAGACTTGACCTTGAAGAGTCTAAAGGGCGGCGGGGAAGGAAAATGCCTGGCCTGTGCCGGCATGTCCATGTCTCTGGACGGCCAGACGCTCAAGAGGAGTGCCTGGCACACCATGACCGTCAGCCAGGCCCGTGAAGCCTATCCCAGCGCCGGCGGCACCGAGAAGACCTTGATGCTTCAGGAAGCAAAGGCCAAAGACCGAGCGTACCAGTACCTGCAGGTGAGGGGCTGGGCAGGGTGAGAGAAGTGGGGCTGACTGTGCTGTGGGATGAGCCAGGGCTGGGACCCTCCATCCAGCAGCCTGGGGTGCTGTGGGGATGCTCCAGCTCTGCTCCGTGTCCCCAGCACCTGTGCCCCATTCCCATGGCCCCTATGTCCCCTCGAAGTCCATCTGCTGCCTCCTGCCCTGTGCTGCATTTAGGGTCAGACAGCTCTGTCAGCTCAGGGCCACCAGCAGTCCTGTGTCTGCTCCCTTGTCACTGCTTTTATCCTGCCTGTGTGTCTGGCTGGGTGCCACTGCCTGCCTCATCACCGGGCTCCCTTCTAGGTCACCCCCCTTCCAATTAAAAACTAATTAACTCTTCTCTCCCTTTCCTGGGGGAAGGAGACAGGGAGCAGCAATGCTGTTCTGGCTGGGAGTGGGGGTGGCCAGGGCCTGTCTCCATTGGCAGCAGGGGCATTGGGGCAGGGTGCCGGCCCCATCACCCTGGCTGGGGGCCCCAGGGGACACCATTCCCCTGCCACTGCCCTATAAGGACCCCGTGGTGCTGGCGTCAGCAGCACGTGGTGGCACTGGTGCCCGATACGTCAGGCGGGTGCTGCGCTGGCATGGGTGGGATTTGGCCCAGACGCTCCTGCCAGAGGGGCTGTGAGGTGGGAGCTGCTGCACCGCCCCGTGTTGTGGGAATGGGGAGCTGTGCCTGTTAGGAGGGATCTGCTCTCCTGGATTTTGGAGCTTTCCAAAAGGGTCAGAGCACCCAGGGTCTGTCCCTGCAGCTCTGGGGTGCATGGGGAGGGCAGGGGAGCTGGGCACACATGCTGGATTTGGGCCGGATTTGGGCTGGCAGGTGCATCCCACCTGGCTCTGCATCCCACCTGTGGGACCCTGGCCACCACATCCTCCCACGCTTGCCTCCTGCTCCAGGTGCCGCAGGACGAGTGGAGCGGGTACCCGGCGGGCAAGGACGGGGAGATCCCGTGCCGGCGGATGCGCAGCGGTAGCTACATCAAGGCCATGGGCGACGAGGACAGCGCCGACTCGGACATCAGCTCCAAAGTGCTGCCCAGGGCGGCCACGCGGCGAGACAGCTACCGCCGCTCCTCCAGCGCCGACCAGGCCAGGACCAAGTAAGGGCTGCTGCCTCCCAGCCCCGTCCCAGCTCTGCAGGCAGCAGTGGGGCCATGGGCCAGGGCTCCCTGGGAGGACAAGTGGCATGTCCCTGCTCACGGCATTGTCCCCACTCCCAGCACCCTCCCTGCTCACGGCATTGTCCCCACTCACAGCACCCTCCCTGCTCACAGCATTGTCCCCGCTCACAGCCGCACTCCCCAGCGCAGCAGCACCCAGCCCCGTCCCTGCTCTGTGTCAGGGCACTGGGGGGGACATGGCTATGCTGGGCTTTTGGGAGGGACCTGCTGCTGCAGCCACGTGCAGACCGTGGGGAGAAGAGGCATGTTCAAAGGGGGATGAGTGAGACTTGCTCCAGTCCCTGTAGGTGACACTTTTGGGGGCAGTGAGGAGTGGGGACAGCAGCAGTGGCCAGTGGGAGGATCACTGTGGCTGCATTTCCCAATGCTCTGCTGGAATGTGTTGCTTTTGGTGCGATCCCTTCTATTCCCACTGTCTCTCATTAGGTTTGCAAGTAGGCACTATTCTGATTCATATATCTGTAACTGTCCCAGCTGCTGCACGCCACCGCGAATGCTCCCGCGGGGACAGAGCTACGGCCGTTCCTTCACCACCGGCCAGGTACGTCCTGTGGCTCAGGTTCCACGGGGCAGGCTGGGGCAGGGATGTCGCTCTGAGCATCCCCTGCCTTGGCTCAGCCTCACCCGCCGCTCTCCCCAGATCAACGACGAGCTCAACCACCAGTTTGAGGCCGTCTGCGAGTCGGTGTTCGGCGAGGTGGAGTCGCAGGCCGTGGAGGCGCTGGACCTGCCCGGCTGCTTCCGCATGCGGAGCCACAGCTACCTGCGGGCCATCCAGGCAGGCTGCTCCCAGGACGACGACTGTCTCTCACTCTTCTCCATGTCGGCCCCTCCTGGGCCGCCCATCACCAGCAGCATCCTGAAGCCCAGCACTTGTGAGTCCTGGGGGGTGGCGAGGGCTTGGCCGCGTGAGGGAACCCCACATCTCCTTGCCTGCTCACCTGGGCACCTGCCAAGGGCTGCTGCTGCCCTCCTCCTGGCCCTTGACCCCTGTAGTGCCCAGGACAGGGTGTCAGTGTCCTGCTCGTCACACAGTCCCAGGCAGGGGGGTGCTCTGTGTCCCCAGCACCCATTTGCCATCCCCTCCTTCTGTCCCCATCTCTGCCCCTTGCTGCAGCAATGTGGCCAGTGTGGGTCTGGGGTGTTTTCCAATCCCAAAACCTGGTCAAACAGCCCCTCTGAACTCCGGCCCACATCTAACCCAGCTAACGGGCAAACCCTGTGGGGCCATGATCCCCGTGCTGTGGGAGGAGACGGGCAGCATTCCCCGGGGCCCCTGTTCGTGGCGGGAAATGAGCAAGTGTCTGTGTTTTCACGTGCCTTTTCATCCTGCGCCTCTCCCACAACAGCCTTCAGTTACAGAAAAGCTCCACCTCCCATCCCTCCAGGAACCAAAGCCAAACCTCTCATCTCCGTCACGGCGCAGAGCAGCACCGAGTCCACCCACGAGAGTTACCTGCCCAGCGAGGTCGCCCGCAGCCCCGCCTGGTCCAAAGATGCCGCGGCCCGCTGCAACTCGGCCGAGAGCCTGGAGAGCTCCAAGGTGACGGCCGTGGCCCTCGACCTGCCCCCAGTCCAGCCCCGTGCTGCTCCCAAGCCCTCCACCCTCATCATCAAGGCCATCCCAGGCCGGGAGGAGCTGCGGAGCTTGGCTCGGCAGAGGAAGTGGCGTCCCTCCATCGGTGTGCAGGTGGGCTCTGCTCCTCCCTGCGGGCTGCCCGAGTGCTGTGGGCCGTGCTGAGCCACCACGCTGCGCTTTGGGGCTGCCCTCCAAGCTCTCTCTCTGCCCCTTGGCAGGTTGAGGCCGTCTCTGACTCGGATACGGAGAGCCGGAGCCAGAGGGAGTTCCACTCCATCGGGGTGCAGGTGGAGGAGGACAAAAGGTACCACGTGGCTGCACTGATGCATTGGGTTCCCAGGGGCTTCCTACACCCACAGCATCTTCTCCCTCTCCCCTCTGGCTGAAACCCCAGAGCTCAGCAGCATCCCCATCCCAGGCTAGCTGCCCCCACCTGGAGCAGGATTTGGCCTTTCCTTTGTCCTCTCTGCTGCCCAGGGGAAGGGGCTGCCCTATTCCTGTTTCCTCTGCTGGGCTCAGCCCTTAGCTCTGAGCCCACGCCAGGTGTAGATGAACCTTTGGGCATTTCTGTAGCTAACCATGACATTTTGGCTGGGATGGGAATGCCAGGTGTGCCAGAACCTGCATGGCCTGCAGGAGGGGAGCTCTGGCATTGTGCCCATGCAGCCTGGTGCTCCTCTCCATCCCTGGTCCAGCACTGGTAGCCATGGAAACAGGCTGAGAGCAGAGGAGATGAGGGACTGGCAGATCGCAGCTGCTCAGGGTTGTGCCTGTGGCCTTGAATGTTCTGGGATCCACCCCGGCATCCCCAGCCCCATCCTACCTATGGGTGTCCCTCACCCTGCCCCTGCCACTGTCATACCTGACAGGGGTGATTTGTTAAAAAAATATGGATATTGATCTAGTACCGATATCCAACTGTGATGGGCAAGAACTCTCTAACAGTTTAGAGTTAGAAAGTGTATGTTTACTGTGGGATAGTTCCCAAATACACACTGCAATTTACAGGTGATTACAGAGTCCTTTTATCTATACAGGTATTGAATACCCAAAATACAAATGCATATTCATAACTTTGGTATATCCCATTCCCCACTCTGTATGGTAATTAGTTCAAACGCTATTAAGTATGTGTAGTTTGGTCCTTGAAATGGGTCGGTGGTCCTTTTCATGAGGAGGGGTCCCAAAATGAGGAAGTAAATGAAGTCTTCCTCGTTCTGACCTTTCTACCTTTTCAATGCAAATATGACAAATGAACCCTCGGTAGAACTCCCACTCCCTGTCTTCAATTGGTTTCAGAACAGAGGAGGCCACAATTGTCTTATGTTCCTAAAAACTATTTATCAATTTCTATATTCTTCATTATAAACACAGCTAACCAAACATTGTGCTGACAAGCAATCAGTTATCAGTTAACTACCAACTCTTAACTTCATCAAGCCTAACCATTTATTTTAATTAACTCCAACAAAGCTTATCTCTAACTAAAATCTTAGCTCCTCTAAAATCTCTAAATTCCTTAAAGTTTATGTCTCAGGGGGATGGGACAATCCCTGCTGGCAGTGAGGGTCCCCACTCTCTCCCTGTCTCCGCAGGCTGAGCACTCCAACAGTGTCACAGCAACTACTAACTCTTAACCTCATCAAGGCCTACCCATTTATTTTAATTAACTCCAACAAAGCTTACCTCTAACTGAAATCTTGGCTCTGCTAAAACCTCTAAATTCCTTAAAGTTTAGTTCTCAGGGGGATGGGACAGTGAGGGACTGGCAGTGAGGGTCCCCACGCTCTCCCTGTCTCTGCAGGCTGAGCATTTCAAGTGCTCCAACAGCGTCACAGCGACTACCAACTCTTAACTTCACCAGGGCTTACCCATTTATTTTAATCAACTCCAATAAAGCTTATCTCTAACTGAAATCTTAGCTCCTCTAAAACCTCTAAATTCCTTAAAGTTTATGTCTCAGGGGGATGGGACAGTGAGGGACTGTCCCATCAGGCAGTGAGGGTCCCCACGCTCTCCTTGTCTCCGCAGGCGAGCGCGCTTCAAGCGCTCCAACAGCGTCACAGCGGGCGTGCAGGCGGACCTGGAGCTCGAGGGCTTCACCGGGCTGGCCGTGGCCACCGAGGACAAAGCCCTGCAGTTCGGGCGGCCCTTCCAGCGGCACTCCTCGGAGCCCGAGTCGGGCCGGCAGTACGCCGTGTACAAGACGGTGCACACGCAGGGGCAGTGGGCGTACCGCGAGGATTACCAGCTGCAGTACGACACGGTGGAGGTGCCCCGGAGGGATGCCTGGATCGAGCGGGGCTCCCGCAGCCTCCCCGACTCCGGCCGCGCCTCCCCGTGCCACCGCGACGGGGAGTGGTTCATCAAACTGCTGCAGGCAGAGGTGGAGAAGATGGAGGGATGGTGCCAGCAGATGGAGAGGGAGGCGGAGGACTATGACCTGCCCGAGGAGAGTGAGTCGGGTGGGGTGACACAGCGAAGGGAGGGGCTGGGGATCCTGCAGAGCCGGGGGGGCGCAGTCATTGTCCTGCAGTGCTCCCACCTTGGAGCATCTTCCCTGCCAAGGTTGGAGGGGTTGGGTGAGGGCAAGAAGCACCGGGAAACCCTCTGGGGCTGGAGGGATGTGAAGGAGAGAAGTGACAGGATGTGCTGGAGGGCTCTGAGCTGCCTGTGACTGTCTGCTCTCCCCCCAGTCCTGGAGAAGATCCGGAGCGCTGTGGGCAGTGCCCAGCTCCTCATGTCCCAGAAGGTGCAGCAGTTCTACCGCCTCTGCCAGCAGAACATGGTGAGTGTGGGCAGGGCAGCGTGCCAGGGGCCAGCTGTGCTGGGGAGGGGGTGTCTCATACTCTCAGCAGTGACTATGGACCACCATGGAGGAGAGCTGGACCCAGAGCCAGCACAAGGGGCTGGCATGGCCCCATGGCCAGCAGAGCCAACATCCCACTGATGGATGAGGATGGCACTCTGTCCCTCTGTCCCCACAGGATCCCAACGCATTCCCTGTGCCCACCTTCCAAGACCTGGCTGGCTTCTGGGACCTCCTGCAGCTCTCCATTGAGGATGTCAGCATGAAGTTTGGGGAGCTCCAGCAGCTCAAGGCCAATGGGTGGAAGATCATGGAGCCCAAGGTGAGGGCAGGGCTCTGCCACTGGCACTTGTACCTGTCACCTCTTCCTCCCTCCTCATCCCCAAGCACAACTGCACCCAAACCACTGCTGGGCTCTCACTGGTGGCTGCTTTTAGCAAACCCTTGAAAAACAGAGCTGGGAAAAAGCAAGGGTAGAGAAGGGCTGTTCTCCCACTGATGTATCCCAGCAAAGGGCCAGGCAAGGGTCCTGGCACAGGATGGATAAAGGGATGTGCAGCCCTGCCTGGCAAGCTGTGGGAGGGTCTGTGGAGCCTCTCAGCATGGCTTGAGCCCGCTGGGATGCCCATTGCTGGGAGGTCCCAGCCTGAAGCCCCTGTTGTCTGTGCAGGAGGAGAAGAAGGTGCCTCCCCCGATACCAAAGAAGCCGCCGCGCTCCAAGGTGCACCCGGTGAAGGAGCGCTCCCTGGACTCGGTGGACCGGCAGCGGCAGGAGGCCCGCAAGAGGCTCCTGGCAGCCAAGCGAGCCGCCTCCTTCCGCCAGAGCTCGGCCACTGAGAGCGCGGACAGCATCGAGATCTACATCCCCGAGGCGCAGACCCGGCTGTGACCGCAGCCTCCGCTTTTCTACCCGGACTGGACGGCGCGGCCGTAGCTCACTGTGATGGGGGGCCGCGGGGACACCCTGGGGCAGCTCTTGGCCCCACTCACAGCTTCTCTCTTTTCTATCTTAGCCCTTTCGTGGATCCGACGGCGGGTGAACGCAAAGCCCGGTTCTGCCCCGTCCCCTTGCCCCCCACTGCCCGCATGCCCCTGCCAGCCTCTCCTGGGGTCCGGGGCTCTCCCTCCCTCCCTCTGCCCTCCCTGGGGCTGTGTCCCAGCTTTCTGTCCCCTTCCCACTCCCCAGCCCTTCTGCACAGCCGCCCCTGCATCCCAACCCAAAGAGAGGTGACCTCCAGCCCCCGGCCCCGCCGGGCTGGAGGGGAGGGGGCTGCAGGCAGGCCCCCCCGCCTCTCTGTACTCAGTGCAATCCCCTGGTGTGTGGCGGGGAAGGGCCCCCAGCCCCTGCCCGGCCACAGCCCCCCAGCCCTGCCCTGCCGGCTCGAGGCTTTGGGACATGCTGGGGACAAAGGGGTCCCCTCGCTGCTCCCCCCGCCCGCGGCTCAGGTGCCGTGGGGACCCAGGGCTCCCTCCCCTATATACATATATAAATATAACCCAAGGAATAAACCAGAAACTACACGTGACCAGCGCTGTGTCCTGCCTGGTGGGACGGGCCAGAGCAGCAGAGGCCCCCCGGTCACGGCGAGCCGCCCCGCTTCCCTCGCACGGAGCATCGCCACGCGCTTCTCCCCTTCCCGCTCAGCCCTCCGTCCCCTCAGCCCATCCCTCATCTGTCCGTCCTTCCCTCCTGCCAGCCTGGAGGCCAGGAGCACCTCTGCAACGTGGCACTAGCCAGGGACAGGCAATAGCCCCCCCTCCCGTGCCTTGCTGCAGGTGGGAGATGCTCCCCCGGTGAGCCCACCTGCAGTGACAAGGACCACACTGGGCTTGGCACCAGTGGGTGGGACCGGGGTGTGGGCATGGCCAGCAGCTGTCCCTTGAGTGTGGAGCTAGAGACACCCTCAGGGGGACACCCCTTCCTCCTGAGCTCCCGGAGCCCTGTGGGGTGGGACACCCCGGGATAGGGCTGTCACCTACCTGATGCCTCTCAGGGCCAAGGGACACCGTGGGATGTGGCTGTTCCCAGCTCCCCCATCACTGTGCACAGAGCCAGGAACAGGGTGGAGAGCTCCCTCCAGGGCAGAGCAGCGTGGTGGGGCAGGAGGCTGCATCTGCCTCATCCCTGTCCTTAACCCCGTCCTCCAAACATCCTGTCCCCCCCTCAGTGTCCCTTTTTGGTCCTTTTTTGGTGGCAGAGGGGGGAAGACCCCACCCCTGTCCCTCACTCTGCCGCGCCAGCAGCCCCACGCAGCATCACCAGCCACCCCCCAGGGCAGGGCCAGTGGGTGCCAGGTGGCTCCCGAAATCTGGGGCCAAACCTCCCGAAATCTGGGGCCAAACCTCGCCCAGGCCCTCAGGCAGGGCGGTGGGGTCAGAGGCAGCTGGGGGACGCCTCGCTGGGGTCCCTCGCTCCTGGGGGTCCGTCGGTGCTAAACACCTCCGTGACGGCAGCACCCACTCAGCCACCCAAAGCCCTTCCCCACCCCACTCCCCCTGCACCCCCAATTTAGGGATGTGCCTGGGAAGGGCCCCCGGCCCCCGCCCCGGCCAGCGCCGTGCAGTGACCGTGACACGTGGCTCCCTTTTTATTGTAACGAACCGCCGCAATTAATAAAGATGACTTTGGTTACTCCGGGCCAGCGGCCGCTTCCCTGCGGGGACATGGCCGGCACCGGGCTCGCCTTTCAGCTGTCTCCCATCCTTTTGTGTCCGTGGGGTGGGAAAGGCATGGGTGTGGTGCGGGAAATTGGTGACCATGCGGTGGGAGAGGCGTTTTTGCAGGTCTCCTCGTGGATCTCCCCATGGAAACCTCCCACGGGTCTCCCCATGGGTCTCTGCCTCTGAGTCTGTCCCCATGGGTGTCCTCCTGTGGGCGTTTCTCTCCCTGTGACTCCCCACGTGAGTCTCCCCAGTGACACCGCCGTGGGTGTCTCGCTGTGACACTCCTCGTGACTCCTGCATGACTCTCTCTCCCCGTGGCCAAGACACCCTCTGTGATCTGTGCGTGTCTCCCCCTCTGAATCGTCCCTGGGGCTCCCCTGGGTCTCCTCCCTATGTGTCCCCCCATGGGTGACACTCCGTGACTCTCCCCGGGGGTCTCCCCGTGACACCCCTTGTCCCCTGCAGGACTCCCCTCCATGTTCCCCCCTTGTCCTCCCCGGTATGTTCCGCCATCTCCCCTGATGACTCCCCCTCGTGTCGCCTCCACGGTCCCCTTCGTGCTCCCCTCCGTGTCCCCCCATGTCACCCCATGACTCCCCCTCATTGTCCCCCCATATATTCCCCATGACTCCTCCTCGTGCCCCTCTGCATCCCTCAATCTTTTTCCCTTCGGTGTTCCCCTCGGTGTCCCCCACGTGTCCCTCATGATTCCACCTCGGTGTCCCCCCCGTATCCCCCCCATGTCCCCCCCGTGTCCCCCTCGATGTCCTCTATGATCCCCCCCTGTGTCGCCCATGATTCCCCCCCTCGTGTCCCATGACTCCCCCTCAGTGTCCCTCCCGTGTCCCCCCCCCCCGTGTCCCCTCGGTGTCACCCCCCGTGTCCCCAGCCGCTGTCACTCCCCCCGTGTCCCCCCCGTGTCCCAGCCGCTGTCGCTCCTCCAGCGCTGCAGTTCCCTCGCTGTCCGCCAGGGGGCAGCCCCGCCCCGCCGCCCCCTCACGGCCGTGACCGGAACGGGCGGGGCCGGGCCCGGGTGAGCGGGGCCGGGGCCGGGTCCGGGGCCGGGCCCGGGTGAGCGGGGCCGGGCGGGGGTCCCTGCGGACCCGGGCGGGGGTCCCTGCGCGGCCCACGCGGGTCCCCATTCCCTGTGGCCATTGCTGAAGGCCCGGTGCGAGCGGGCCCGGCCGGTAACCGCCGGCAGGCATGTGGTCCGTGCTGTGGGCGGCCGTGCGCTCCAAGGCCCCGTACGTCACCTTCCCGGTGGCCTTCGTGGTGGGGCTGGTGGGCTCCCAGCTGGAGTGGTTCCTGCGAGGAGACCCCCCGGCCACGGCCCAGGAGGAGAAGAGCATCTCGGAACAGCGGGAGGACCGCAAGCTGCAGGAGATCGTGGGCGAGGACCTGACCAAGGTGGTGAGCCTGAAGGACAAGCTGGAGTTCGCCCCTCGGGCCGTGCTCAACAGGAACCGGCCCGAAAAGAGTTAATAAAGGGTGATTTGGGCAAAGGCGGTGCCCTGGAGCTGGGGATCCCCTGACACCTGCACTGCTTCCACCAGCCTCCCTCCTGCACCTGCTGCTCCTCACCCTGCCGGGCCCTCCGGAGGGTCAGGTTTGCCACCCCATGGATTTGCTCAAGGTACCCAGAACTCGGTGGCAGAGCGGGCAGGGAGCCGTGTGTGGAGATGGAGAGAGTCTGAAACTCCTCAGCTCTCACCAGGCCTGGCTCCTGCACCACAAAACACTCTCGGCCTGGTTCCATCTGTGTCTCCTCAGGTTTGATTTCTTCCATGGTGTGAAAGTAGAAGAAGTTTGGACCTGAGTGCCATGGGATGGGGTCAGGCTGACTGCCAGTGACAAGAAGAACTGCTGCCCTGCTTCCAGATCCCCTGTGGCTCTTGATGAACCCCAACACAGCCCCACGCCACAATGCGCTACAGCAGCCATGGAGCTCTCTGGGGACCCCCTCCCTGCATCATCCCACCCAGGAACGGTGACAGGGGGAGCTGAAAGTCTTGGTCCTGCTCCGTTGTGGTGCTCTGAGCGTGGTGATGTGTTGGGAATGGGGAGATCTCTGCCCTCTGCACAATAAACTTCTGTCAGTTCTCGGGCCTCTGTGTCTCCTGCATCAGCCCCAGCCCTGTCTCGGGGCATTTCTCTGCTCCCTGCATGTTCAAGAAGCAGCTGCTGCAGTGGGACAGATGCCATTGCTGTGCCTGGCCGGGCATTGGCAGCAGGGTGGTGGGCAGGAAGGAGGAGGAGGCACCAAATTCCCAGCCTGTGCTGTGGCTGTGCCTCCCTCCCGGCTCCCCCAGCTGCGTCATCTGCTTCCGTTTGACCTCTGTACCCCGAGGAGAAGGGCTGTGACAGCACAGGGTGGGTCCCAGGGGACGGGGGTCCCACTGGGGTGCTGAGCAGGGAGAGGCTGGCAGCAGGCACTGGCCGGTGTCCCCTCCAGGCTCAGGCATTGCTGGCACGGCAGGGACAAACCGCAGCCAGAGCTGCCTGAGCAGGGCCGGGGCCGGGGTTATCGCTGCCTCCTGCCTTGTTTTTTCCCGTGGTGCCTGAGCAAGGCCCCCGGCTCTGCCCCGGCCCGGCCTTCCCCTCCCGGGGACGATAAATCTGCCGTGCCGGTGCGAGCGCCGAGGTCAGCAGGCAGCCAGCACTCACACCGAGCTGTGCTGTGCCCCGGGGCCATTCCTGCCCCGCTGACAGCTTTACTGCCCTGCTCCCGGCTCTGTTTGCTGCCCGAGCTCTGTCCTGGGCTGGACTGCTGCCCTCGGCTGGGCTCATGGCCCACCGCCGCCGGGAACACTCTGACCTTTGCTGCGAGGGCAGCTGGGCCTCGGCAGAAGGTGCAGGAGGAGCCTGGGTGTGATTTAGAGCCTGTCCCAGCCCTGTGCCGCTGCCACCTCCCGCCAGCGCCCACCACGCTGTCCCCCGGCAGGCTGGCACTGTCCCCTGAAGTAGCCCCTTCCCCTTTGTCTCCTGCTTTCCCAGCCAGGCTGTGGGGTGACGGCTGTTCCCTATTGTGTGCTGTGGTGGGAATGGTCCTGTTCCTTCTCCCAGCTGGGACCAGCTCGGAAGCTGTCTGTGAAATGCCTTTGTTCACCCCGCGCCGGAGCGGCTCCCCCGGCTGTTTACAGCCCATTGATCCCCTCGTTCCCAGGCCCGGCCGGGCACAATCGGCCTTTGGGGGGGCCTCGCTGCCCCATTTCCTGCCCCATGCAGTGTCAGTCAGGGAGGCTGCTCCAGCACAGCGCTGGAGGGATGCCCCGGGCAAGGACTGAGCCCTGATGGTGACAGCTTGGGCATTGATGGCACCTGGCCGGCAGCGCCTGCCCTGCTCCCATCCCTGCCTGTGGCACTTCCAGATGTTTTCCGTGTGTCTGGGGATTCCCGTCCATCCGCCGGCATTGCTGCAGGTCTGTGGATTCCCGCAGGCGCTGGGACAGGGGTGAAGCCGCTTCCCTGACTCGTTGCCTTTTCTCCTAAGCCTCCAGTGCTGTAAACCCACCCTTCCTCCCATTGAATCCCAACAATGTGCCGCTTGGGAAGTGCCGGCGGGACAAGAATAGGAGCGGGCAGCTCTCAGGGCTAGAGCGAGCAGCCCTCATGGAGAGCCAGAGGAAGCTTTGCTGAATAAGCCATTATGGTAAAACCCTGCTCACAGCCACTCGCGTGCAAATGCTCGGTTTGGTGCAGGGGCTTTGTGATCCAGGCTGCTGTGAAGCCCTGCCTGCAGTGAGCCTGTCCCCAGGCAAGGAGTCCCACACCTGGCCAAGAGGTCAGTGTTTGGTGTGAGAGCATCTTCCAGCTTCAGGGATGTCCCTGCATCCATGACTACATGGTGCCATGGAGCAGGGGTTGAATCCAGCAGCCACAAGAACTCCAGGTCCCAGCCCAGCCTGTGGTGGCTGTACCCCAGGCTCCTAACTATCCTAGCTATCCTCTCAGCAGCCCTAGGAGGATGAATGGGACTCAACCAAACACAAATCCAAAAGATCCTAGCCTTTTCTTCCATCTCCCACCTAGGCTGGATAGCAACCATTATCATCTACAACCAGGGGCTCTTGGCATGGCTTCCCCATGGACCCTCTGTCCTGCCCAGGTCCTGCATTGCTCCTGGAATCCATCATGAACAGCTCATGAGAGGAGGAGAGCTGGTTTCCTCAGGCAGGATGCTGGCAGCGAGCTGTGCCCCAGCTCACTGAGGGGACTGGGACAGCTGCTGTGCTGGGGGGACAGTGACATCCCCCTGGCCATCCGGAACACCTGGATGGCTGCTCTGGATGTCCGGTTAGATCAGAGCAGGGATGCTCCAGCTGGGGATGAGGTGACCCTGTGCTGGCACAGGGATGTGTGACCGTGTTCACAGGGGTCCCAGGATGAGGGAGGAGATGAGGATCTGACTCCATGTTTCAGAAGGCTGATTTATTATTTTATGATATATATTATATTAAAACTATACTAAAAGAATAGAAGAAAGGATTTCATCAGAAGGCTGGCTAAGAATAGAAAAAGAAAGAATGGTAACAGAGGCTTGTGGCTTGGACAGAGAGTCCGAGCCAGCTGGGCTGTGATTGGCCATTGATTAGAAACAACCACATGAGCCCAATCCCAGATGCACCTGTTGCATCCCACAGCAGCAGATAACCATTGGTTACATTTTGTTCCTGAGGCCTCTCAGCTTCTCAGGAGGAGAAATCCTAAGGAAAGGATTTTCCATAAAAGATGTCTGTGACAGGGATGTCCCAAGGCCATCTGGGCCCTTCCTGCAAGGCCTGGAGTGATGCTGCTTTGTGAGGAAAGGAGCAGGGTGGGAGCTGGTGAGGAGAGCAGGGGCTGGCAGGGACTCACACTCTGGTGTCCCATCCTGGTGCAGTGCAGTGGCCCCAGGACACCCTGGACCTGTCCCCAGTGGGGTGACCCCGGGACACCCAGACCTTCCCAGAGCACGGCGTCCCCACAGCCCCAGGGCACGGCGGGTGCTCACCCCGGCTGTGCTGGAGAGCAAATAAAACATCCCTCAGCGTGTGTCCCACAGCCCCTGGAGACTTCTGCTCCCTCCCAGCCCAGGCTTTTCCCAGGCTCTGGTTTTGCCCTTTTTTGGAGAGCAGCCAAGTCTTTCCCAGCCTCCATGTCTCGCTTCCTGCTATGGCTCCCTCCATGCTGCTCCTGGAGGCTCCTTCTGTGGCCAGAAAAGGCCTTGAAGTGCCGTGGGAGAGGAGCAGCTCTGCTCTACACCAAGTCACGTCTCCCTCGAGCCATAGCTGGGGACAGCTACAGGGGAACATGTTCCCTTCCCATTCAGCCACAGAGGAATATGTTCCCTTCCCATTCAGCTACAGAGGAATATGTTCCCTTCCCATTCTCTTCCCATCAATCCCCAACGAGGGGATCAATGGCTCTTCCTGCAGGTACAGCTCAGGCTTGATCCTCAGTACTCCGGGACCACCGTGGGTCCTTGTTTTTAGGCCACATGGATCTTCCCATGCCACAAAAAGCCCCTGGCTCTGCTGGCAGCAGCCTCTGCTTGCCTGACGTTGCATCAGGATGATGCCCTGAGCTGCTGGCAGGGTTAGGAGCCATGCCAGGGTGGGCACAGGGTGCTGGGCACTGCAGTCCTGGTGCCTCCACACAAGGAAACGGCCGGGGGTGAGTGACAATGTCAGGATGCAGCTATTGAGTGCATTTCCTCCCTCCTGCAGTTCTCACACAGGGCTGCATTGTCTGCCATGCCCGTGCATGGAGGGACCCTGGTGGAGGGCTAAATATAACCCCAGGGAGGAAGGGAGCTCTGTGGGGTTTGCTTTTCCTTCACTGTGCACCATTGGAAAGGGCAGGATTATTCCTGGTTTGGGGTTGCCCCAATGGTGGCTGCCGTGGGCACAGAGTGCTGGGGTCAGGGCTCTGTGCCTGGCCTGGGAGGATGCTCCTGACTGCTCCCACTCCCCCTGAGGACACACCTGGGCATTGACAGGGCCCTGTGAGCAGGTGTGGCCATGCTGTGGCCCTGCCTGGCACCCTCCTGCCCAGCTCTCTGCCCTTCTTCCCCCTCAGCTGTGATTCTGCTCCCACCTCGGCTCTTCCTGAGTGGGTCAGATTTAGACACTTGCTGTTTGCTGTATGCTGGGAAAGGTTAAAAATAAACTCCTTGGTGCTTGGCCAGCACCTCAGGCAGAGCCTTTCAGGCAGGACACTCCTCTGTCCCAGGCCATGGCAGAGCTGAGCAGGGTGCCTGGCACAGACTGGTCCCAACTGGGAGGAGGGCAGAAACCTCCCTGCAGAGGAGCCCCAGGGCTGCTGGGGACTGTGACTGGCCTTAGACCAACATCCCCAGCAGGAATTGGGGTTCTGGGGAGTATGTGGTCCCTCCAGCACTGGCAGAGCTGCCTCAAAGTGTTTCCTAACTCTGGGGGTGCCCATGGGAGCCCCTCACTGTGCCAACGTGGGGCTCAGCATCATCATCCAGGGCCGGCTGTTGGGGGAGCGAGTGCCGTTCCCACAAGGGACCGGAGGGAGCTGTTGACTCAGGAGGGAGTGTGGAGGTGTGAGAAATGCCTGTCTGGCCTCTGTCTATCCCCGGGCTGTGCCAAAGGGCTCAGCCTGGGCTCTTATCAGCTCCAAACTTTTATTTGCCTAAGGGCTGCCCGCCCACCTTCTGGGAGGCTGCTGCCAACCCCAGCCCCGCTGCTGCCCCCTCCCCAGCCCGGCCCGCAGGTGAGCCCCTGGCTGTTGTTGTTGGCAGCACGTCCCGGCGGCGAGGGGGTCGCTGCAGCTGCCCCGAGGCACTTTGTCACAACACGGGAACAATGGTGGGACACGGAGCTGTGTTTGTGCAGCGCCTGGGCACTGCATTATCCACGCAAGGGGATTGGGGGGGGGGGGGGGGGGGGTCTCGGCTGTCTTGTTTTCCACCTTGCAGGGTCGCTAGGAAAAGCGTGATGCTCCCTCTGTGCCAACAAAAACAGGAGTCCAGGAGAGGGGAGGTGAGCCGGGGACACGGTGGTGGGTAAACATGGCATGGCTGCTCTGTTCCCTTTCACTGGGATGTGCCCTCCATTGTGCTGGGGTGGCCTGGCAGGTCCCAATTGGGCAACACTGGGAGCAGGGCAGGCTCCTTCCACAGCAGATCTACCCCAGCATCCTCCAGGAGGGCACAGGCAAGAGCTGGGAGCTGTTGATGTGCCCAGACCCCACCCCAGGGGGTTTCACCCCCCTCATCCCCAGCAGGGAGGAAGCCAAGGGTGGGCTTGGCTCCCAGCCCAAGGGCAGCATAGCTGGGTGCCTCCCTCCTCATTTCCTCCAGTGGCCGATGGCAATGATACTGCCCCATATCACCCATATTTCATTTTCTCCAGGGTATTTTTAGCCTGTCCCACCCTCACTGGAGAGGCCTTTGACAGAGAGCAGGCTCTGCTCTGGCCTAGCTTGGCTGGGGAAACTAAACAACAGCCCCAGCCACATTGTGTGCCTTTATCTGTGGCTCATTTCCACCTATTATGCAGCCACAAGCAGCTCTATGGCCTCTGCTGGGTTTATCTGCAGTGGAGGGAGAGGGGCTGAGCTCTGCTTTGGGCCACCACGAGCCTGGGATGTGACAGGTCTGTCAAAACCCTGAGTTAAGGCTGGCCTCAGGGGGACAAGAGGCCACAGCAGGGAGGGTTGTGCTTTCAGTGGGTGAGTGGCACCCACAGCATAACTGGGTGTTCACTTTCCCCTTCACCCCAGAGGACAGTATTTCCCCCATCTCAGCTCCAACCCCTCACCTGCCCTCTCAGAGGCAGCTGGAGGCTGCAGGAAGCACAGTCACACCTCCTTCACTTTTTCTCATTCATCCAACTTTATTCAACAAGATGCAACACAGAATCTGCCAGGGGAAGGGAAACAGTGCTGAGGGCAGTGCCCACACCCCACCCTCATGTCTGGGTCACACAGGACCTGCAGCCCCTTGGTCACAGCAGGACAATCCTCTCACATCATCAGTGGGCTGGGGAAATCAGGGTGACAGCTCCTGTGACAACAGATTGTCCTTCCAGTCCCCCCTCCCCAGCCCCTCAGCCCACAGCAGGAGATGACTAGTGCAAAGTAATAAAAACCCCAAAACTATCAGGTGCTGGGCTGATTCCTCCCTAAACCCCACAGGGCTCCAAAGTGCATGGCCAGGCTGGACACAGCTCCCCAAAGTCCCTGCAAACTGCACCTTTAAGGCAGAAACTCCATGCTCAGCCCAGCAGGTTAAAAATAACTTAAAGGCACACATCCCATGGGAAAGAGCCCAGGGCTGGGAGGGGAGGAACTCACACTCCTGGGTCACCCACAGTGACCCAGGGATCTGCTGGTGACAACAGAGCTGGCTTAACCCCTCCGTGTCCCATGGGGAGGGGGCAGCTTCTGCAGCAAACCCTGGGCAGGTGCCAGGGCCACTGGAACGGGATGGGGCTGGTGGCCAGGGTCAGTCAGTGCTGCCCCAGCCCAGCTTTTCCTGGCAGTCCCCAGCTCAGCCTGCTCCGTGTGGAGGCTGCAGACGAGCAGCTTCCCACGGCTGCGCTCCTGGCTCTGGGGTCTGGCTGAACCGCAGCTCCCAATGGCCAGCAACCTCCAGCCATGCCTTGGGGACAGCCTGTTCCACGGCGTGGCTCCAGGCCTTTCTCCCTTTCCCACGGCAAGGCACACAGGACACGCTGTCCCGGGGAACTTCGTGCAGTTTCCTTCCTTGCAGGGTCTGTGGGGGAAACCGGCGAGAGCTCCACGGCCGTGCTCCCGAGCGTCCCATCCCAATCCCAGGGCGGGCAGGTCTCTGGAGCCTCCGGAGGGGAATGTGTACAGCACAGAACCGGGCAGGAGGCGGCTGCCTGCCCACAGCCAGCACCTTCGCAGGCACAAGGGACCGAGGAGTGTCCCCCTGCAGGCCGGGGCCAGCCCGGCACTACACGTATTGCTTTTTGGAGGCTGAGCTCCCGGGCCGGCTGCCCGGCTTCTCCTCCGGGGCGGAGGCTTCAGCAGCCCCGGGGGCGTAGGGGTCCGACAGGGGCCTGCTGCCACCGCCCAGGGCCAGGTTCTCCTCGTTGCGGTAGTTGGCCCAGTTCTGCTCGCTGGAGAGCTTGTTGTAGGTCTGGTAGGAGGGTGCGTGGCTCTCGGCCATGGGCAGGAAGGGATAGTGCTTGGGAGAGTAGGGACTGGAGACCATGTCATCCACAAAGGTGTCCTGGCTCGGTCCAGCTGGCCCTGACACTTTCTTGATGTTGCTAAGGAGGCTCTTGCAGCAGAGGTGGAAGAGCTCCAGGAGGTTCAGGATTAAGGAGATCAGGCCCATCACCAGCATGAAGATGATGAAGATGCTCTTCTCGGTGGGGCGGGAGATGAAACAGTCCACCTGATGGGGGCAGGGGTCCCTCTTGCACACGTAGCGGGGCACCATGGAGAAGCCGTACAGGTACCACTGGCCCACGAGGAAACCGGCCTCAAAGATGCTCTTGCAGATGACGCTGGTGATGTACGTCCACATCAGCGCCCCTCGGATCTTGAGCCGCCCGCTCTCTGTCATGTAGATCTTGGACATCTTCTTCTCCAGGGCTGCCAGGGCCTGCTCGATCTTGGGGTCCTTGCTGTGCACAGCCCGAAGGTCGCTCTCCCGCTTCTTCAGCTTCTCCTCCTTGCGGGAGAGATAGACGACGTGGCCCAGGTAAATCAGGGTCGGGGTGCTGACAAAGAGGAACTGCAGCACCCAGTAGCGGATGTGGGAGATGGGGAAGGCTTTGTCGTAGCAGACGTTGGTGCAGCCCGGCTGCTTGGTGTTACACACGAAATCCGACTGCTCATCCCCCCACACGGACTCCCCGGCCAGGCCCAGGATGAGGATGCGGAAGATGAAGAGCACGGTGAGCCAGATCTTCCCGATCACCGTTGAATGCTCCTGGACTTGGTCCAGCAGTTTCTGCAGGAATTCCCAGTCACCCATCTTCTAGGAACCCTTTGCCTCTGTCAGCAGAGAGAGGACAGCAGCCACGTCAGCGCCCTGTTCCCATGCTGGGGAGCACAGGGCAGATGTGACCACCCAAACCTTGCTTTTTCAGGATATAGCTGCTCTGCAGAGTGTCCCAGCAAACCCTCTGAGGAACATCCCACTTCTGAGGGAGGGAGGGTTCCAGGCAGCGTTTAGGAGCCCCAGAGGGCTCCTCCTACACAGTGCAGGAACAGGGAGCTGGGAGAGACAGGGATTCTCCCCTCCCAACGGCACCCACAGCTCCTCGTGGCTCTCGAGGCCCCTCTGGGGACAGCTCGCACCCACAGTGGGGCTTTGGGGCTGCCCAGGGAGCTCAGGGCACCTGAGAGGAGGCACCGTGGGGGCTCACGAATTTGCTGCTGCCTTGGTTTTCCCAAAAAGCAGAGAGCAGGATGGAGTGGGGAAGCACAACCCCTTGGGGTACAGCTGCCACCCCGATGCCTATTCAGGGCTCACCCCAAACTGAACGGCCAGCCCCTCAGTATCTCCCTTGCTGCGGGGCGATGGACACCCAGCCCCAGTCCCCTCCCATGGCCAGGGGATCCCCAGCACCGCTCACCACCCTGCTGCCACTCCCGGGACTCTGGGCAGCCAAGCCCGGCTGTGAGGGAGGGACAGAGCGGCCGCAGTCCCGGCTCCTCATTAACCGCTGCTAATTTAGCACAGAAGTGCCGGCTATGCCGCTAAAGGAACCCCGGCAGCGGTGGGGTGCCCTGTTCCCAGCGCGGTATCTCCGAGCGGTCCCGGTGTCCCCGAGCGGTCCCGGTGTCCCCGCGGTGCCCGCACTCACCTCCGCCGCGCCGGGCACGTCCCGCGGGGCTCGGGCCGCGCTGAGTGAGAGGGGTCGGCCCGGGAGGCTCCGCTTATTCGGGGCCCGGGGAAGCCGGAGGAGGAGCGTGGGCAGGAAACTGGGGGCCGGGGCCGAGCTGCAGGTGTGCGGGCCGCCCCCTCCCGCGGCCCCCGGAGCAGGGGGCGGCCCCGGCGGGCGGGGCGGGGGCGGCCGGACCCGTCGGGGCCGAAGCTGGGGGGGAACGGTGGAAGCTCGGGTGCCTCTCACACTCTCATCTACGGCTGCGGGTCCGCCACTGGGCAAAGCCGCCGAGCCAGAGACCCCGGGATGCTCCGTCCGTTCCCCGCCGGTGTCCCGGGGATGTTCCGTCCTTGCCCGCCCCGCCCGGACCGCGGCTATGGCGCTCGTGGTTTGCCCCCGAGGGTCCGTGCGGCGCGGCGGGCGCTGGGTGGTGCTGGAGCCCCACCGGAGCCCGGCTGTCGTCCCGCATCCCGCCGGTTCCCGGGATGAACCGCACCGTGCCTGGCTCCCATCCCGTATCCCGCAGGATCCCGGGCTGAGCCCCACCGGAGCTCAGTTGTGATCCCGCGTCCCGCCGGTTCTCGGGATGAACCCCACCGGAGCCCGGCATGAACCCAACCGGAGCCCGGCTGTGATCCCGTATCCCGCAGGCTCCCGGGCTGAGCCCCACCGGAGCCCAGCCCCACCGGAGTCCCGCATCCCGCCGGTTCCCGGGATGAACTGCACCGTTCCTGGCCCCATCCCGTATCCCGCAGGCTCCCGGGCTGAGCCCCACCAGAGCCCAGCTGTGATCCCGTATCCCGTCGATTCTCGGGATGAACCCCACCCGAGCCCGGCCGGGAAGTCCCGCGCAGGTTCCAGACAGAGTTTTGCTGTCGGGGCTCTCAGCACACCCCGGTGCGGCTGTGAAACGCGAGCGAGCCGAGCGGGGCTGGGAACAGCCGACCCTCTGCTAGTGCTGCTTAAGGAGAGATTAAATGGAAATCATTTCTATTTATTGTAATATTTATCAAGGTTTAGTAAATAATTGATGCTCATCCCTCCTTGATTTCCTTGGGGGCCAGCGTGAGGTTCTGCTGAATTAAAGTTTAACGACGCGTGACAAGCTGGGAGAGGCGGAACGGGCGGACGTGAGCTCGGCTGTGGGCTCGACCAATGCCCAGCTCAGACAGATGAGAAGGACCTGGCTGCACGCTCCTGAGGAACCTCTGCAAATCCATGTCTTCTGCCCTCACCAGTCCCCCAATTTCCAGCATGCAGAGCAGATTTTGGTGTCTCCAAACACGACATTTATTGAATTTTTGGATCCGTAGCTTGTGCCAGGTGTGATGTGCATCTGAGGTGAGGGGGGACACAGAGGCACCAAGAGAAGCAGCAGAGCCAGCAAAGGCTTTTGGGCAAGACACGGCTTGGTGCTTGTGTGAGCCAAGGGGGAGAAATAGCAAACTGGGCAAACTGGGCCAGCAGAACAGTTGCCAACAAACTGGAGCCCTGGTCCTCTGTCATTACTTTGGGTGCATGAAGAGAGCTCTGGCCACGGAGCCCAGAATTCCTTTGGTTTCTTGGTACAAAAGAAAGCAGTGCATGAGTCACAGCTCTTCACGGTGAGCTGGGAGGACTGGCATGCACTGGGTGACACCAGCCCTGGCTGGGCACCAGCTGGGGGCACTCACACCCAGCATGGGAACAGCAGAGCTGCAGGACCCAAGAGAAGCTCTGGACACAGGGAGGATCTGCGTGCTGCTGTGATGTCCATGCTTGTGGCACTGCCACCTGCAGAGCTCCAGGGCTGCCCTTGCCTTACCTGTGTCTGCTCAGGCACCCGTGGGTCTCTCTCCAGGGACATTACTTTGTTGGGTTTAGTCAGTTTTCACACAGGTCGACTCTTGAGGGTTCAGGGATTTGCCAGGCTGGAAAAGCCAAGTTGAGGGGAATGTGAACCAGCTGGGATGGGTGAGGTCACAGCTCTTCTCCTCTGTGGGAAGAACAGACACCCTCAGTCATGGCCACAGGCAGCCAGCACCCACCTGCCACCGAGCGTGTCCACACCACTGGGACAGCCGGGGATGTGCCCGTGGTCCCAAGCAGGAGAGCTCCCATGGATGTGTCCCCCTCCCCTTACAGCCACTGAGGTCCTGGTTGAAGAGTCTGGTGGTGACCCGTGGTGCCAACCATCCCTGGCACATACCAGGACACTTCTTCCCCCACCACCCTTCCCAGCACCCCTCAGAGAGCAGTCAGGGCTGCCACACACCTAGGCTGGGACTTGCTGTCCTTCTCCTCTGACTTGACGTGGCAGTGGCAGGTGGAGGCCTTGCTGTAGCTGACGGAGCGCTTGGTGGATTTCCTCCACTTCCTTGTCCTCTGGACAACTCGCTTGAAGATGAGGTAGAAGATCTCACAGACGGTGAGGATGATGCAGATGGAGGAGGCTCCAACCATGAAATAGGTGAAGACCCTTTTCTCGGTTGGCCGAGCGATGTAGCAGTCCACGGTGTTGGGACAGGGATCCACGTTGGTGCACTTGACCAGCCGTGGCAAATCGAAGCTGTCCCACATCTTGTGGAGGAGGTAGAGGAACAGGATCTCTATGATGAGCTTGAAGAAGAGGCTGAACAGGTAGGTCCACCACAGCCCGCCGTGCTTCTTGCCCGTGTTGCTGTAGAGCTTGGGGCAATTCTCTCCGTTCTTCTCCCGGTTCTTCCTCTCGCGGTCCTCCCGGTAGGCCACGTGCATGATGACCAGGAGGGAAGGACAAGTGACAAAGATGAGCTGCAGGGCCCAGAGGCGGATGTGGGAGACGGGGAAGAAGTGGTCATAGCACACGTTGGTGCAGCCCGGCTGCCGCGTGTTGCAGTCAAAGTCCTTCTGCTCATCACCCCAGACCTTCTCGGCCGCCACCACGTAGACCAGCACACGGAAGACAAAGACCATGGAGAGCCAGATGCGGCTGAAGGCTGTGGAGTACTTGTTGACCCCGCTGAGCAGCCCCTGCAGCGTTTTCCAATCCATGGCAGCTGATGGAGACCGGAGTCACCCAACCTGGAGAGGCAGAAGGAGCAATGGAGGCACCACTGGGGCTGCACATCTCTTGCTGCACTAACTCTCACTGACCTCTGAACCCTCTCCCCTGCCACATTACACTCATCTAGGATGGGGGCTCTTCACCCCTGCAGACAGTAAAGCCCATCCTCACACTCCTGGTGACAGAGGTGACTCAATCGCTCTGCACTTCCTTCTGACAGAGCCTTTGCTGTCAGGAATGAGCCACCCGGCCAAGTCCCTGCCACCAGCCCTGTGCCTGATTGTGTGTGCTGGTGCAAAGTGGCAGCACGATCTGCTGGAGCAGGCCAGGATCACCAGCCAAAGGGGAAATGGCTGCTCCTGTCCCAGCTGGTGTGCTGGCACGTGCCAGGGACCTGTTTTCTGTCTCACAGGTGATACCTGAGGCAGCCCAAACAGAGGTGACAGTGGGCCTGCAGAAAGTGAGAGTCCGTGTGTGTCACAGTCCGTGTGTGTCACAGTCCGTGTGTGTCACCCTGGCCAGCGCTCTGCTCCTGCTCCGGCAGCAATGCCGGAGGTGCCGATGGCCAAACCGGCTCTGCAGCTCAGCCTGGGGCTGCCCTGTGTGAGGAGGGAGACATGCTAAGCCTGACCCGGAGCTTTACTGCACCTGGATTTACAAACCCAGGTGGTTTTTACAACCCTCTGGGCTGTGAAGGTGTCTGCCCTGGCAAAGGGATTCACAGAACACTGGGTGTCTCCCACTTTTAAGGAATTGCTGCTGCCTCTTGCCCACCCAGTGCCTTCCAAGACGTACCTGGAGGAGGCTCAGGCTCCTTCCCCGCTCACCGGGGGCTGTGGGGTGGGGAGTGTCCAGCACGGGGCATAGCCAGGGCACGATGGCAGAGTGGAGATCAGGGTCCTCTCATCCACTGCACTGCGGTGTCCCAGGGCTGTGGGGTGGAACAGAACCTGGAGCACTGCCTGGAGCCCATGGAACACTCTGGGACCCTGTCCTTGGCCAGGGCCACCCCACAGCAAACCCCGAACCTGTGGCTGTGCTCCCACACTTCTGGCCCAGGGACGCACCAGGAAGGGTGGCTGGGCTGAGTGGCCCCAGGCTGGGGTCCCTGGGGTCCCATGTGCCAAGTGCCAGGGCTGTGCCTCTGCCCATGCCCACACACCTTCGCTCACCACCCTGTCTGGAACCAGATCTTCCTCCCTAGCAAACCCTTGGCTGGGAGTCAGGGTGGGGAGCAATCACCGCGTTCCCACCCAACCCTTGGATTTAAAACTGGGAGAGGGAAGCTGCTGTTTTCCCCCAAAAGCTGGCGGAGATGGAACCTGGAGACTCTACAGCCCCCAGTGCCAGCCTGCTACTTCACCCACAACCCCAACCCTGGTGCCAGCGAGACCAACCCAGCACCCACCTGCCCATAACCCACCTGCCCAGCACCTGTGTGCCCAGTGCCCAGTTCAGCCCAGCGCTGGCTCCACTCATGGGCCCGCAGCGGGGCAGGAAGGGGCTGTGATCTCCGTGCCAAGCTCTGTGCCAGTCCCCGTGGCAGCGGGTATGTGCAGCACTCCGTGAGCCCCCACGGGCTGCCCGCTGCTGGATGGCAGCCAGGCAGAGCAGGGGCAGCTCTCAGGAGTGCTCAGCTGTGCCGGCAGTGCCCGTTTGCCTCCCGCAGAGCCTGGCACCTTTGCCAGCCCCCGGGATGCCAACCCACTGCGTCACTGCCCCGTGTGGGCGCAGGGCGTTGGACCCGGCAGCGCCCTGCTCCCACCTGGGCTGCGAACTCAGCAGAAACACTTTTCTCCAGGGGTCTCTCTGCCCCTTTTGGGAGTGGGACAGAGGTGGCCATGGGGTGGCCGTTGCTGCTCCTTGGGGTGCCACGCCGTGCCATCCCCCTTCATCGCCCCTGGCACGGCCTGTGGGGTCTTGATGTGGCACTGTGTGATGTTGGGATCCCCACTTCCGACCCCACAGCCACAGCACCACCCCGTTACACCTTAGAACAGCTCCCACCTGTTACCCTGCAGGGCTGTCCCCCCTCCGCCCTGGCAGCCCCAGAGCGCCCTGTGCCCCAGCAGGTACCTGTCCAGGTGGGAGAGCCAGAGGAAGGTCTGGATCAGATGGAGGAAGCTCCTTCCCAGCCTGAGCCCTCCTGCACACGCAGGGTTTGAGTGTGCAGGGGAGGGGAAGGGTGGTTGGTTTGGTTCCCAGTAACTGGGTGAGTCTGGCAAACAGCTCCGGAGAGGCTCTGGCTGCACATGCACACACACGCTCGGCTCCAACAACAAAAGGCAGGTCAGATCCCGCAGGGAGATCGGCACAGACGCATTCCTCCACAGGAAACTCCTTCCAGGTGATGTCCCATCCCTGCAGGGCACTGCAGACTGGCAGCAGGGCCAGAGACCCCGCAGTGTCCCCCAGCTGTGGGCCCGCCAGCAAGCAGGGCTGAGCGTCCCAGATTACGCAATTGCAACCCACTTTTGAAATGATTTTGCCTTAGTAATAGTTTTGCAACAGCTCATCGGTATCTCCAACCTACAGGAACTCGCAGGCACCGCCCTGGCGGGGCCGGTGTGGCCAGGTGGGACCTTTCCCATCGAGCAGGGTGGCACCAGGGTCCCCGTGCAGCCGGACCCTGCTCTGCTGCTGCCTCGTGCCGCACCCCCGTGGCACCTGCGAGGTGTCCCTAAGGGGGATGTGATGTCCCTCTGTGCCTCTCCCCAGAGCACCCGGGGGCTTCCAGGAGGCTGAGTCAGCCCCATCCCACCGGATATCCCATGGGTAGATGCCTGTGCCCAGGAATGTGCTCACCTGGTTTCTAGAGTGCCCCGAGGCTTCCCTGGAATCCTCCGGCACACCCTGGGGCCGATCAGCCGTGCTGGAGCCACCTGGGCACCTGGCCAGGGCCACCCCTCCCATGGGGACACGGACACGTTTGAGGAGCCCCGGGCTGCTTGGTGCCTGCAGGGATTTGCTCCCTGCTCTCCTGGCAGACAAGGAGCCACTTGCCCCGAGGCTTTTTTGTCTCCAGGAGGGCAAATAAAGCCAGTGAGGGTTTGCCAGGCTGGGGACAATGGATTGGGAGTTTAGGAGACTCAAAGCAAAGCCAGGTGGCAGCCTGGGGGTGCAGGATGGGGTGAGCCTGGAGGAAGGGACAGCCACAGGCACCCCAATCTCATCTGAGAGCCACGCAGAGGCTCTGGAACTTTCCTTCACCTCGGAGCTGCCCGGATCAGGAATTTGAGCTATGTTGATGCAGAGAGCCGGTGTGGCAGGAGCTCAGCAGGAATCTGGGGGCTGTGGGCTGTGAGGTGGAAAAGCCTGGGGAGGGGGAAGTTGCCAGAAGCGCTGGCAGCTCTGATTCCTCGCAGAGGCAGCTGCTCCCTGCCCCACGGGCAAACCCTGTAAGGGCCAGGTGGAGAGAGGGGCCGGATCCCCCTGGGCAGCCTCTTGCCTGCAGTTTTGGAATTTCTGGAGCGGCCCTGTGGTCACGGTGAGAGAGTTCAGGCGCATTTGGCATGGGCAGAAGATCACCCTCAGGCAGTTGGGTGGGGAGCTGAAACAGCCCATGCTTTGCAGTGCTGGAAATGCTGAGCTGGCTGTTTGGGTGAACCCATAAATCCATCAAGGGGCACATCCCTGCGCCCCCGCTGCCATCCCTCTGCCAGTGTGGGTGCAGGGACGAGGTGCCAGCGTGGTTCTGCAGATCTCAGCACTTGGGAGCTTAAGGGCTATGCCCAGGACCTGTCACCCTGGGGCCACCCTGCTCCAACACAGCAGGGTGACAGCTGAGAGGCCTCAGGGCCAGATGTGAACACCCAGGGACTTAGGGAGGCCCAACCTTGACTCCTCCATGAAGAAAAAGCCCAAACTGTGGAGCTGGATGCCAAGCCAGCAGGAAAAGCTCAAACATAAAACCCTTTTTAGAAGGGTCTTAAATGGAGCATGGCAGGACTGTGCCTGCCAACAGCTGTCCCCCTGCAGGGCCACATCCCCAGGGATGAGACTCCCCCAAGAACAGGGGCAGAGGAGTCATGGGGGCCTGGGAGCTGGCAGCCAGGGCTGGACATAAATCAGAGAGATTCTCCTCAATTCCCAGCAAACAGGCAGGTTTTGGCCAGGGCAGAAACAAGCCCAAGCTGGGGAGGCCAATTTACCCTGACCTGTGCATGCAATCCCCTCCACATCCCTGCCTGGGCTGCAGTCAGTGGTGAGTTTCTTTAAAATCCCCTCACCCCAAGGTTTCAGAGGTCTTCTGGGACTCTACAAGCACATACAGGGAATTTCCTGTGTGAGGACACAAAATCTGGGAAATATTCAGCTTTTATTGTGACACACCCTCTGGTTTGCTGACTCTGGTCCTGCCTCTGCATTCCAGGAGATATCCCAGTACCCAGACCCCCATTTTTGGCACCAATATCAAAAGAAGCAGCTGAATGCTTCAGTTTTTCTGGCTGACTGCTGCTTATCCCAAGCCTGGATGGTGCAAGACACTCAGAGCTCTGCAATGTTTGCTCTGAGCATGACAAAACAGCACAACAACACCCAGCAACTGGATCTTCAGGTGTCTCTCAATGAGCAGCAGCTCCAGCTGTGCTTTGGTGTGCAGAGGTGGCACAGGGAGCTTTTTCTGGGGCTCATTTCTGTCCCCATTAGTGCCTGCACAGGGGAACTCCTCGGGGTTTCACTCTCCATCCTGGAGCAGGAGTGGCCAACCTTGCTGGAAAACAAACAGCCCAGCCCATGCTCTTTAATTCGGGGCAATGGCTCGCACACAAAGAACAACTTGTGTCCTCTGACGTGATGCACTTCATAAAGAAAACTTTCAAGTGGATAATCCAGCAGCAGGAGTGGATGGAAGGAAGGCAGTGCCAGCACAACTTCCCCTGAGAAGTTGAAAACATTCTTATTTCATCATCTGTACCGATGTATTTGATTTGTACATCTGATAATACAGATGTATTTCCCCATCTGTGTCTCTGACCCCAGAGGTCCCCAAACTCAAGGAGCTGCTGTGGGCTCAGAGGGCTCAGTGCCTGTGGCCAGGATTCTCCCAGGGCTTCTCCACCATCCTCACCCTCACCAGTGGCTGGTTCAGTCCCAGCAGTGCTGCAGCCCCACCTGCCCTTGGCTTCCCTTCAGCCCTGCCTGTCCCCAGCAGCCCCTCAGCCTCCCATCCAGCTGTTGGAAAGAACTCAGTTTTGCCCATGGAGGGTCCCAGCTGGATCACTGCAATGATCTGTCACTGAGAATGGCCTCAGTCACATAATAAAGGACACAGAGATGGTGTCCCCTCACCACCTGTGCCACATCCTTTGGGACAGAGCCAGGGAGCGCTGGCACTGTCACTGCTTATGGAAAAAATAATTATCACACCCTCTGAGCAGAGCAAAACCAGTAACAGATCGAGCTGCATGTTCAGTGTTAATGTTACTTGTGAGTGCATTTGCCATGAAATTATTGTTAATTATTCATGCCAGCTAATGCTCAGCTGCTCTGGTGGCCTCGGAAGTGGCAGCACCGCCCGTGTCACGGCCGAACGCGATCTATTACAACAACAAACGAGATCAAATTCTGCCATTTAATGTCATTGTTTAATCAATGCTTGGGGTGTTTTCCTCTCCTGTGTTTGGCTGTTTTGCTCAGGTGTTTTGCCCTGGCCAGGCAGGATGATCCAGCAGCCCACAGCGGGCTCTGCCTGCCTGGCCGGATCCTGAGCTTCACTGTGGTGGCTGCAGCACCCGGGACCTGCTCTTGTCCCCACTCAGCTAATGAGTGTTATTAATGACAATTGCGTCAGTCTGAGGTGGCCCTGACACCCACGGAGTGGCTGATGTAGGATGAGAGGTAGGGAGAGGGGTTTCCTGGGGGATCAGGGTGTCTGTCCTGGCTGGTACAGGCTCAGAGTGTGGGCACCGCTGTCAGTTCACAGCTGCCATGGAGCTGCTGCTCCTGGCACTGCCAGGGACAGCACGTGTTCGACAGCCCCTGCTTTACCCCAAATTCAGCAGGATGATGTAAAGTGCCTTTCCCAGGACAGGAGAGGCAGAGACCCCTCAGGCACAGCCCAGCTCCAGGGTGCTGCCACCCTCAGCACTCCTGCACTGGAGCACAGAGGAGGAAGAGCAGCCGGGAAGCTGCAGGCCAGGCAAGCAGCTCCTGCTTCCTCCTGGGCAGCTCTAGGAACCAGCCTCATCCTTGGACAGCGTGCTGGGACAGGAGGCCGTGAGCGGGGTGGTGGCCGTGGGGGGTTTGCAGTCAGCCCCATGGAACCCCTGCTCACCCGTGCCCACAGGATTGGCACAGGAGACAGGGCAGTCGTGGCTGCTCTGCCTGCTGTCCCCTCCTTCGGCATTCAGGCACTCGTGGCACCGCTTCCCAATCAGGTAGGTGGCCTCGATGAGGTTCAGCACCACGCAGACGCAGGTGGTGACCACCATGAAGAGGGTGAAGATGTTCTTCTCGGTGGGCCGGGAGATGAAGCAGTCCACCACGTTGGGGCAGGGCGGCAGCTCGCACTTCACCACCCGGGGCAGGGTGTAGTTCCTGTAGAGGCGGAAGAAGATGTAGAGAAAAACCAGGTCCACACTGGCCTTGAAGATGAGGCTGAGCAGGTACGTCCACCAGAGCCCGCCCCGCTTCTTGCCAGGGTTGGGATAGATGCGGCGATAATTGTCCCCTTGGCTCTCACGGAGCCTCTCCTCCTTGGCCTCCCTGTAGGCCACGTGCAGGAGGACCAGGAGGGACGGGCAGGTCACCAGGATGAGCTGCAGGGCCCAGAGGCGGATGTGGGAGACGGGGAAGAAGTGGTCAAAGCAGACGTTGGTGCAGCCCGGCTGCCGCGTGTTGCAGTCAAAGTCCTTGTGGTCATCGCTCCAGACCTTCTCGGCTGCCACCAGGTAAACCAGCAGGCGGAAGATGAAGACCAGGGAGAGCCAGATGCGGCCGAAGGCTGTGGAGTACACATTGACAGCACGGAGCAGCCCCTCAAACCAGCCCCAGTTCATGGCTCCCCAATCCTCTTAGCCAGCCTGGGAAGAGAGGAAACACCGTGACACTGAAGTGTGGATGTCATGGGACACAGAGAGAGAAACAGCAAGAGAGGAACAACAGCAACTTCTCACAGCGGCTTGTGGGAAGTTTTCAGGGGCTAGAAAGATGTGATAACTTGTTAACTATAAACAATTTGCAAGTAGTGTTTTTTGACTTAATTTTCTGTTCCTCTCAAAGACAGTGTGTAAGGAAGATGTTTCTGTTAGGTAGCCAATAGAATAAAATCTATCATACCGCTCCATAAAGCCACGGGGTTCTTTTAAATAAAGCCTTTTTTGCCTTTTCTACAATCCTGCCTCTCACCTCGGCACAAGAGTGACACTGAAGCAGCAGCAGTTCCCCACTGGAGCCCCCGTGTGCCTCAGAGCACTGAGCCCTGCTCCTGGGGCCACCTCTGACCTGTGCTGGCATGCAGGGACACCACAGACGGCACTGACCTGCTCCAGGTGACACCACTGATAACACCGACCTGCTCCAGGTGACACCATTGATAACACCGACCTGCTCCAGGTGACACCATTGATAACACCGACCTGCTCCGGGTGACACCACTGATAACACCGACCTGCTCCAGGTGACACGTCTCCTCCAAGCACTGTCCCCTACTCTGGGCACCTGACACCACTCGAGGTTTCTGCCGCAGCCACAGCATCCTGCAGCCACCTCCGGTGCTCATTGCCCATCCCGCCCCAGCTCCCGCCTCGTTGCCCAGGTATTTGTTATTCATTTCCCTTACGTTGCCAAGCCTGGCCCAGGCAGACAACAAATAGGAGCAGCCGGGGCGTGACTCACCGGGCTGCGCTGTCCTCTCCCACCGCTGGAATCTGCCCGGTGCCGCCGCTCCGTGTGCCCACGCCGTGCCCAGGGGGCACCGGGGAACCCCCGGCAGGGCAGAGGCAGCGGCTGGGCTGGGGGGCTGCACAGCCCCTGCAATGCCGAGGGGCTGCCGTGGGGCCGGGCATCCAAAAAAACCGATTTTCACCGACCCCAGGCACCTGCGTGGCCGATTTGAGCCCGGCTTGCATCGTGCCGGATAAACGCACACCCTGCAAAGACTCCCAGGGCTGCGTTTGGCGCTGGATCTCCTTAAATATTTTGCCTACCAGTGGAATAACAAGATTCCCCCTCGCCGAGGGGTGAATACATCCCACAGCTCAGCCAATGCACCCACCTGCAGGACTGGAGCGGCCACGGAGCTCCCGGTTCTCGTCCCTCCCTGGAGGAACGCGCACACCCCAAATTCCTCCTTCCCTGTGCACGCTGCCGTGCCCGTCTCCCTGGTGCCAGGCTGGGCAGAGGCTCTTCCCCAGCGCCCTCCCCACGCTCTCGGGGCCGGGGGTCGCGGCAGAGGGGGTCCCCAGGCCGCTCACCTGCGGGTGTCCCTCGGCAGCGCTGCTGCAGCCTGCCCAGGGCAGGAGAGCATCACCCGGCCCCAGAGACTGCACATGAGTCACCCCCGCGCTCCTGGGAGCGAGGAGGAGATTCCCGGGGGAAGGGACGAGGCTCCAGGCGGATCCCCACGTGTCCCGTGGAAGATTTCCAGCCAGATTTCCCGAGGCGAAGGGCGGCCCCGCACGCAGCGCTGCCGTGCCGGGAAGGGCCGAGCCGGCTGCTCCGCCGTGGGGAGGGGTGGGAGCTCAGGGCTGGCTGTCCTCGGCTTCTGCAGGGATGTTCAGCACTACCCGGGGTCCCTCCATGCCTTCCCTGCACCCATCTCCCCTCGCTCCAAAGTGGCCGAAGCCCTGGGAGCGCCCCCCTTCTCAGCTGAACAGCACCCTTTATAATCCTGTTTGATTGAACCTTTGCACCATGGCAATAATTTAGCATTTATCCCTTGCCACCCTCTATTAAATGGGTGGTAGTTGATAATTTCACTGGTAATTAATTAACTGCTCACCTGTGCACCCCTCACCTGCAAGCTGGCACAAGTTTCTTCCCCATCCACCCCTCCTTGATACCAGAATCTGAACCCCCAGCTCAGAGAACCCCTCTGGGAGGTCTGGCCCCCATCTCGCAGCTGTGGGGTGCAGGGATGGGGGTCAGAGGGGAGGGGAGTCCAAGGAGGTGTGGGGTGCAGGAGTTCAGGTAGAGCTGGAGTCATTTGAGGAGCAAACACACATTTCATTTGCAATTCTGCTGGGGTTTAAAAAAAAAAATGTAGAGAAACAAATCTAAACAGCTGTAAAGTAAATTACCAGTGTTTGCGGATGGCTCCAGGGAAGAGTTCTGCAGTTTGAAATCAAACAAGCCCATTTTTATTTTTTTTTTAATTTTTTTTTTAACGTGCCTGTGTAGTGGCTGTGCTGGGAAGGGGGGTCCCAGGGGCTGTGTCCCCCACACAGGCAGGGAGGACCCAGAGCAGCACCCACCCAGCAGCACCCAGTGGTGGGTGGGGGGATGTTCTGCCCCGGGTACCCCTAATTTTGTGGGTGTCAGAAGTGGCTCTTTGTGTCTTTCTGGGTTAAAATCCCCTCTTTTGGGGACTGCCAGGTGTGATGGGTGGTTTCTGCTTTGGGTAGAGCCCCTCCATCCCTCCACAGGTGAGTCCCCAGTGCAGGGGACACAAAGGTGTATTAATGGCAGCACTTTATCTTCCAGGAACAAGCCCCATTAGTACATTTTCACTACAACATGAAATATTAATAACACTTTGCATTTATATAGCGTCATTCATCCCGCAGTCACCAGCCAAGCTGCTGACATGAATCAAACACTGCAGCCAGCTCTGGAGGAGACAGGTAAATGGGATTAGACCCATTTTCCTGCTGCACACACTGAGGCCCAGGGTTTTCTGCAGGTCACCGGTGCCACTGAGGATGTTTTGGAGACAAAAACCCGACCACACTGCTCCGACCGGGCCTTCCTCCTCCTGCAGCTGCTGCAACAGGAATTTGCTGTTCCCGGTGCTGTGCTGACAGTGCACGGAGGGGAGTTAGGAAACCTGTCAGCCCACTGAGAGGCAGGCCCTGACACAACCCCCGGGCTCCGGCAGCGTGAAAGAGCAAGCAGAGAACCAGTGGGGAAAGAAAGGGCTCTTTTCATCTTATTAAAGAGCCTTGCACTTAAAGCCTCCTCCAGCTCGCAGCGCAGGGAGATTGCGAAGGCTTTTACACACCAGCCGAGCAGGACTGGCTCCTGCAGCCGGAGATGCTGCATGCAGATGCTGGTTAGCAGGGCGGAATCCCGCGACTGGTGATGGATAAGGACAGAAAAACAAGTCCTGGGCAAAGTTCTGGAGAGGTGCTGAGCGGCAGGGAAGGGGTGTGGGCACAGCCCTTCCGCCCACCGCCCCCAGCTCCGTTGTTATTCCACGAAGAAGGCACCTTGTTTGCAGATAATTAAAAAACCCCAAACAGATTAGTGAAAATTAAACACCCAGAGCAGGCTGGATGTTGGCTCAGCCGTGAGGGAGTCTGTGAGCATCGCTGGCTGCTGCTTCCAACCCTGCCTCAGCCCAGGGACCCCCTTTCCTCAGCCAGCGTTCCCCATCCCACGGGAAGTTCTTCCACGGAAAATCTGTGTTCGAGGAGTGTCTGGATGGGAGCAGGCAAGCCCTCCCTGGTCGTGGCCGTCTGACACGGCCAGCACCCATTAATCTTACATTTCTATGTGAGGCTGCAGGGAGTAACCTCATTTCTAGGGAGACCTTAATTAATCACCGATTCAAACTGCCTCGATGAGGTGGTTTGCAGCCGGGGAGATAAATTGACACGGCCAGCAGTGGCTGAGGATGAGGATGGGGTTAGCAGGGACCTAAATCACGGCAGGTGATGGTGGTGAGCAGAGCAGGGGACGGTGAGAGCAGGGGACAGGGCACATCTGTCCTGTGAAACCTTCCTCTGCCCTGGCAGGCTGATGAATGGGAGATGGGAGACGCTGCTGTGGCTCTCTGCCCCTGAAAAGGCAGAAATGAGAATGTTCTCAGCCTGTGCAGCCCATGGCCCCGTGAGGATGGCAAGGGAAAGATGTGGAGGACAAATTCCAAAGCAGGAGGGGACCGTGGGCAATCACCCAGCCCCAAATCCCAGGCAGGGAGGGGTTGGGGGCTCGATGTCCTCACGGCAGGAGCAGAATGTCACGGACAGACCCATCTCTGCCTGTTTTGGGTTGTTTGGCCAAATAATCACCGCGCAAAGGACATCGCCGCCCTTGCCACTGACCTTGGCAGCCTCCAAATGGGCGGCTCGCAGGTCAAAGTCTTTATATCCCATCACCATTCTCCTGAGTCACGCCTGTCTCCTGGCAAGTTACATTCTTTTCAGATGGCAGCTAAACGGGAAAGAGGTCGCGCTCCCAATACGGCGACAATGGGACATGACAGCACTTTTCTGAGTGATTAAGCCTCAGGTGATGGCGGGGCTACAAGACAAGTGGCTGAAGGCTGAAAGACTTTAATCACCTCGGACACGGCGCTGCATCCTCGCACTCCATCCTGCCAGGGTGGGTTTTTAGTGCGAAACAGGAGCGATAATAAAAATAATCCAGCGCAGCCTGCGCACCCATCCGTTAGTTATCCGTGCTGCTGTTAATAACCAGCCCGGGCAGCCTGTTGGCCCTCAAAGATCCTCCCGCAATAAATCAGCGCTGATGCCTTAAAATAACTGTCCGGGGCTGCCGGAGCTGACACTAGATGGCATTGGGAGAACGCTCAGCCGCCTTCCCCGGAACAGTCTGGCAAAACAGCAGAAAACTCAGGATGACGGAGCAGAAAATGTCTCAGCTGGGGAGAGGCCACCAGCTCACCTCCATCCTCACATGCACCAGTTCAACTCCATCCTCACAGTCCTCACTTCACCTCCATCCTCACATCCACCAGTTTAACTCCATTCTGAACCCACCAGTTCATCTCCATCCTGAACCCACCAGTTCATCTCAATCTTCATGTCCACCAGTTTAACTCCATTCTGAACCCACCAGTTCATCTCAGTCCTCATGTCCACCAGTTTAACTCCATTCTGAACCCACCAGTTCATCTCCATCCTGAACCCACCAGTTCATCTCAATCTTCATGTCCACCAGTTCATCTCCATCCTGAACCCACCAGTTCATCTCAGTCCTCACATCCACCAGTTTAACTCCATTCTGAACCCACCAGTTCATTCCCATCTTTACATCCACTAGTTCAACTCCATCCTGAACCCACCAACTCATCTCCATCCTGAACCCACCAGTTCATCTCCACCCTCACATCCACCAGTTCAACTCCATCTTCACAATCCTCACTTCACCTCCATCCTGAACCCACCAGTTCATCTCCATCCTGGACCCACCTCATCTCCATCCTCCCATTCCCCAGTTCACCTCCAGCATCTCACCTGCACTGAGACCATGGTGGTGGGGCAGAGCTCAGGGTGTTTCACCTCTTCTCTGAGCTAGTAAAATAGGTTGTCCCCAAATTATTTTTTCCCAATGAGAAGCTGCACTCGTGGCTCCCCAGAGCCCAGTGCCCGCACTGGCACCAGCACAGCCCTTTGGGACTCGTGGTGGCCTCCCCTGGCAGGGGTAGGAGCACCTGGGCACCTGCAGAGGGGATGGTGATGAGGAGTGGGGCTTTAAAGTGAGTCCCAGACCCCAAACGATGCTGCTGCCCCAGCCTCCCAGCAGCTCCCTCCACATGGAAAGGTTTTCCTGCTGCAGCCTGGGCTGGTGCCTGCCCTGCCCTGATCAATCTCTCCCTGGAGATCTGTTTGTCTGTCTGTCCATCCACCCCTCTGTCTCTCATGCCTGGGTGCATCCCTGTCCCCAGGGCTGGTGCAGACAGGTCCCTCCAGGGAAAATCCCGGGATATTCTCAGCGGAGCAGCACAGCTCACTCACCCTCCCAGCCCTGCAGCTCGGCTTGGAGCCAGAACCCGTTTGCAGGCGCCAGCAGCAGTCTGGCCTTCCCCCCATCACTCCAGGCTCCTTCTACCTGTCAGAGCCAGTCTCTCCTTCCCCCAAATCACCTCCTGCACCCCACTGAGCCGAGCTGACTTTGTCTCTTAATGCTGCATTGTGCCGGCAGCCCGAGAGCCACAATAGAGCTCCTGATTGCAGCTCCCTCCCTCCTTCCCAGCCCCAGCCCCACTGGCAGCACATGGCACACGGCTCTGCCTCAGCCCACCCTCCCCTGCCCTCCCAGGAGCACCCCAAAAGCCTCCATCCTCCAGAAAACTCCACACATTTGGATTTTATGTCGCTGCTGTTGGGCTGATGCTACGGGTTTTGGGGTGTGCACCGGTTTATCCCCATGTTGTAGGGCTGGGGTTCTCCTCCCCTGTTCTCCTTGCAGGGTAAAACATAACAATGCCAAGACTCAAATCCTCTCCCAGGCACCTGAGCTGGAGAGCTCCACTTTTCTTGGGATCTCTGCCCAGGTAACCTGACGTGACAGGATTCTTCCAAAGGCTCAAAACTTGCTCTCACTGTCAGGACAATACCACATTAAGAACAACCCCTCTCCCCTCTCAGCTGGCTTGCACCTCTCCTGGAAACTCTGGGCAGCAGAACTAAACTCTGAAAAGGGCCCAGACTTGGCTCGAAGCAAGAGATTTCACATCATCATGTCTTAAAATGTCAGCACTTTAATTAGCTCCATCTGAAGCTGGAGTGGGTTTGTCACCCCTCCTGCTTTCAGTTCAGGTTGAGAAATTTGCTCAGGCTGACCTTTTCCCTCCCAGACCCAAAAAAATCCCCAATCCATATTGGCATTTCCTAAAAATAGGACAAAATAGCCCCCCAAAAATACCAGCCAGCTGTAGGGATGATGTTGTGCAGCATCGTGCCAATGCAGGGAAAGGGACTTCAGCTGTGAGATGCCTGCCCTGGCAGAGCTGAGGGGATGTTCCCAGGTTCTTGTGTCAGGTTTTTCCCTCTTATCTCCTTCAGACACTGCTGCTGGGCCCCCTTCTCCCAAAGGGATCCACAGTTAGATCAAGGTGTCCCCTGCTCAGTGTTTTCTACAGCATCATTTAAATCGCCATCTCACTCACCCTTTTAATTTCATTTCTTGTACCTGTACGGCTGCTGGAGCCATAACTTACACTCCAGGATAATTTCTTGCTCTAACGGATACAGTGAACTTCTTCACTATCTGCTGACCAGCTGGGAATGCTTCTCCAGGTGGGATCCACTGGGTAATGATTCCATTTCAGCTGCTGGAGATGGAGGCTCCAGCCCACTTATCCTCCCTGTGCGTGTGATAAATTAATAAAAGCAAAGCCAGAGGAAACACCTGAAAAAACACAGGGAAGTGGGAGGTGACAGGGCCCCACCACAGCTGCTGGGCTGGGAATGGCCATGCTGAGGTGTCACAACACCTCCAAGGGCTCGGCCCTTCACACCAGGCTGTCCCCAGCACCAGAGCAGAAGCCACCAAAAGCCAGTGGCCACTGTCAGGAGGGTCACAGGAGTGTCCACCATTGTGATGGCTGGAGAGATGTGGAGCTGTGGAGGGCTCAGGGATTCTTGGGTTGCTGTTTGTTAATTGCTGCCCTGAGATGTGCAGGATGTCTCTGTTTCAGCCCATGTGGCTGAAGAACGAGTCTGGACTCTTCACTTTTTGCTCTTGAGGTTGTTTATTAATTCTTATCTTTAAATTTTCTTTCTGCCCAGCTGAGGTCTGCTCAGCAGGGCAGCCACAGGCACTCTGACCACCCTAAGGGTGGTGTTGTCCTTTTATACTACAAACCACATATAACATATTTACACTTAATTCCCAATACCTATCACCTGTGTTAGACAGTGCACTTCTACTCTAAACCAACCCCAAAGTGCCAACATCACTGCAGAAAATGGAGAACAAGAAGAAGAAGAAGGAGAAAGGCTGGACACGCCCAAGTTCCTCCATCTTGTCCCCATAACCCCCATATCAAAAATCCTAAAATCTACATTTTCACCCTGTGATCATTTTGTTATTACACTATTCAAACCTGTGTGACTTTCAGGTCCTCATACAAAGCTGGTAACTTGCTCCAGGGGTCACAATCAAACCCACAGATGTTCTGGGCTGTGTGCCAGGGTCTCTGAGCCCCCTGGAGGGGTCCTTGGACACTCTGGACACCCAGAGGGATGCACTGAGTTCCGACAAGGGATGTTGGGTTTGAGTCTGGCCCATGGAGCAGTTCCTGGGGCATGGGCTGGTGCTGTCCCTGTGCCCTCCTGGCGTGGATCGCTCTGCTGATCCCCTCTGCAGAGCGAGGCAGAGCTCCAAACGCCTTCCTCAGAGCCTGATCATTCCTCAGCGCGTCAGAGGAAGAAGAGAGGCATCAAAAGCAAGCTGGCTTTTGCTCGTTGCTCATTGCTCGTTGCCTCCCCGCTCATTGCCACCCAGCCTGGAGCCCCGGCCCCGCGGCGCTCGGCCTTTGGTGGAGCGTGACTCTCCTCTGCCACGCAATTATGGCTGGGAAAGGAAGGGCCAGATCGCCCCGGGAGGGGGAACAACGAGAGCCTTTCATCCACACCCCGCCTGCCGCTCGCTATTCTTATCCCTCCTGATCAAGGGAAGCGTTTCCTCCTCCTGCCATTGAAGCCGTGACGTGGCTGGGGCAGCGCCGGGCTGGGATGGGCTTTCCCCAGCCCCACGCTGCAGGGCATGACCCTGCCAGGATGGGTTTTGAGCGTTGATGGGTTTTGATGGGGTTTTTGCATTGATGTGGAGATGCAGGTGCAGCTCCGGCGCTGCTGCCCGCCGGGGAAGGTCAGCCTTGGTTCGCGCTTGATGTGGGAAACGCCGGAGCTCCAACCAAGGGACGGCTCCTGTGCCTGTAGGAGGAGGAGGAGAGGAGCTCTGGGAGGGAAATGCGGTCATTGGGATTTAAAAATTCCCTTGTGCTTTCATGAGGGAGGCTCGGGCTCTCGTTTTCTGCTTGGGTGGCTTTGCCCCCAGCTCTTGTCCTGGTGAGGAATGGAAGATCCCGTGAGTTACCCCTCGAGGTTGTGTCCCACTGCCCTGCAAATGGAAGGTGCCATTAGCACCAGCCATGGTGCCTTGGTGGTGAGGAGAAACCTCCCCAGGAGCCCGTGTCCATCCCACCCCCTGATGGCCAGGCCAGGTGGTGGATGGTGTAATACAAACACAGCCAGTGCCTGAAGCAGGCCACTGATAAGTGATCCCAAATCAGCAAAACCATTCCAGGAGACCCCACACTGCCCTGGGGATGCTCACAGCTCACATCTGCTACAGGAACACTTCCCTCGTGCAGCACACGGGCGTTGCTGACACTTCCAGGCTGTCTTTGCCACTCTTTGGTTCTTACAAACTGCTCCAAGGTTTCTGGAGGTGCTGGAAGAGGAGCACTCCAAAAGGCAGCTCCTCCTACCCTCAGGAGCAGACCCAAGCCAGGACTGCAGCCTCCAAAAAACCCCAGGCTGGGCTGGAGGGACCCCACTGAACCTGACCTGCTCCACCACCATGTCAGGCTCCCAGCTCCTCTCCAGCCTGTCTGGAAACTGAGGCTTCCGAGCTCCTTCTCTGTGCCACCGGAGCTGCAGGACATCAGCTTCACCACCTTGAAGGACCAGGAGCTCTTCCCAGATGTCCGGGATCCCGCAGAGAAATAAAATCCAGTAAAAATTCACTCTTCAGTTTGTTCCCAGGGAACTCCTCACCACCAGCCCCAGGATGAGCACTCCTGCTCATGGATGAAGCCTCATGGATGAAGCCTCGTGTTTCAGGAGCCAGGGCTGCTCTCTCCCAAGCTCCAGGGTCACAGATTTCAGGATTTTTGGCTTGTGGCACTGGGGGTGTCTCAGAATCCTGGGGAGATGCTGAGGTGGAACAGCCCCATGGAGAGGAAAGCAGCTCCCCACACCTCCTTGCACTGGGCTCCTTGCTGCTGGTCCATGCCTGACTGCAATCAATGTAACCTTTTAAAATTAATCTACTTTCTCTCCTCTTTTGCACACAAATACAGTTGCTGAAATTCCTCCATTTCCATGACATTTGGGAAAAAATTTGTGTCTCAGCGGAACGCTTTCTTTACACTATAGATGTCATTACTTTAAAGGGGAAATTAAAGTAAAGGTGGTGTGTTTTTTTTTTTTTGCCTGTGATATTGGAAAATAAAGGTTCTTTCTCCCTCTAAGTTCAAGCAGCTGCCAAGTGGAATGAGCAGAGCAGCCAGGACAGCCGGGGTCTGCTCCCAGTGCTCCCAGTCATCCTGCTCTGAAACCAGAGGAAAATCCCTGCTACAAGTTCATGGCCAAAGGTCAGTGACCAGAGAGCCAGGGCAGCAGCCCCAGCACGAGCACAGGGAGCTGCTGCCTTCTGCTCTGGCTCCTGATTTCTCCACACAGGAGGGAAATTGGGAGTGGAGGCCCCAATCACCCACCCTGGAGCAGGGGGAGGCAGCAGCTCCCGGCTGAGGGGCTGGGCAGGAAAGGCTGAGAGCCCCAATTTACACATCACTCTGCTTTTGGACCTAAAATAAAAAATGCAGGCCTTAGCTGTGCTCCAAGAGCAAAACTCAGGTCACTCCCAGCTCTGGAAGGCGAGGAGGGGATGAGGAGCTGTGGCCTGTGTGTCACAGGAACAGAGCTGGACTGGGCTGCAAAGGGACATGTGTCAGCTTGTTCCCATGGGCATGGCTGTAAAACAAATCTGAATGCAGGAGGGAGGAGAATCTTCACCCACGGAAAGGGTGGGAGATGCTTCCTCCTTTGGAGATAAACATGAACTCCCGTGGAGGTGGACCTGTTGTGCTCCAGGACAGCAGCCAGACCTCCAGCTGCCTCTGGGAGAGAAGAAAAAGGGTTTAAACAGCGAATTCAGGCTCTGTGGGTGTCCCCACTGCTTCCCCTCTATCCAGAAATGCCCTCACTGTGCTGTGTCCCTGCCCAGAACAGCCCTACAGAACCACCAGGGACTCTGCCATCCCTGGGAACACCTTTCTGTTTGTGTTTCTGGGCTTCTGAGGATGCAGGTCCTGAGCATCTTTGTGTGCACATCCCCTGTGTTTCTGGGGATGCAGGTCCTGAGCATCTTTGTGTGCACATCCCCTGTGTTTCTGGGCATCCTTAGATGCAGGTCCTGAGCATCTTTGTGTGCACATCCTCGGTGTTTCTGAGGATGCAGGTCCTGAGCATCTTTCTGTGCACATCCCCTGTTTCTGGGCATCTTTCTGTGCACCTCCCCTGTTTCTGGGCATCCTCAGATGCAGGTCTGGGCAGAGGGCATGGGCAGGGCAGCAGGACCCCCATGGACCACACAAGGTCTCCCATGGAAGGAGGATGGAAAGGGCAGGGCATCACCGCCCCGCCAGGCATGGTGAGGAGTGTGCAGTGCCACACAATGTCCCCGGTCCCCTGGCATGTGCAGGATGGTGCCCACAGAGCCCTCCAGCCACCCCTCAGCGCCGACGTGGCTGGATTGCCTGGGAACAAGCCCAGCATCCCGCTCCTTCTCTTTCCCAGGCTAATTTTATCCTCCTCCCAGTGACAGATTGAGGGCTTCAAAACCCAGCCCCTGAACTCTCCCCGGCTTCCCCGCCATGGAAATTGCAGCGCGGTGGTTCAAAATGGGAGAGCAATTTGCAAAACAAATAAGTCTCGGATTAGCTAACGAGTGTCAGGCTGACCTTACAGGGACCCCTTCATTAGGAGACACTGAGCACCGATTAACTGCTCTGGGATGGAGGGAGCCACTTCAGACTGGTTTAATGAATTAAATATATGCTCCTATTTGGCTCTTAATGTAAAAAAAAAAGTTAAGTACAGTAATTGTCACGTTCCCGAAGTCAGTCATCTCCCTACCTCGCAGTTCACCGAGACTTTCCCCTTCCCAGCACCAAAGTTTAATTTGTTAATGTGCTTCTGGTGTCACGGAGCTTCCCTCCATTAACACCAGCCCGTCAGAGTGTTCTGCTCAGGGAGCTCGGGAGTGCTTCCCTCCAGGTCTCCTCCTGCTCTCCAGGAATATTCCAGCCCTTGGATTGCTCCAGGCTCTGTCCTGGCCAGCAGCTCCTTCAGGGGCTGTGTCTTCTCCTCCCCTGCTCCTCCTTGTCACACAGGACAAGAGAAATGGCCTTGAGCTGTGCCAGGGGAAGGTCGGGTTGGACACCGGGAGGAATTTCTGCATGGGAAAAGCTGCCAGGCATTGGAACTGCTCAGGGGGGCTTGGTGCCCACCCCTGGAGGTGTCCAAGGAAGGGCTGGATGTGGCACTCAGGTGGGGATTGACAGGAATGGTGGATTTGTGTTCCCAAACCAGCTCTGGGTCTGCTGGGAGATCAAACCAGCACTGGGAGATAAAAGAAGCAATGGGAAGGATTCCACTGATTGGCGAATGGAAAAAGAGATTTGATTTTACAAATAAACTTTAGGTTTGCTGAGAAATGAAATTGGATATTGAGAGATGAAAGAAACAATGGGGAAGAAAAACCCCTAAATTCTGTAAGAATTAGAAATTAAAAGGGAGGGTTGTACAGTAGAGGGAAATCTTTGGGATCAGGTGTTGTGGGGAGTCTGAACCTCTCAAGTACCTCAGAAATGGGAAAGAGAGAAGGGAAATGCAGCTGGGAAATTGGGATAAAAAGGAGGCTGTGTCCTCTAAAAATTGGAGAGACCTCAGAGGAATGCCCCATGGCCTCTGCCTTGATTGGAATAAAGTTCCAGGACTCCTCTGTCTCCTTTTTGGCCATAAACCTCTGGTGTTTGTGGATGGATTTTCCCAACAGGATCATGCACAGATTGGATACAATGCTTTTCCAACCAAAATGACTTGGGAAAAAGAGACAAAAAGGGGAAAAGCAGTGTCAGGGGAAGTCATGAAATGCCTGATTGTCCTGGCCATGGCCATGGGCTGTCCTGAAGCCCTGCCCAGGGTCCTGTAAACTCACACCTTTAGTGATGTGCCTCTGACTGGTGGTAATTTAATTACAGCACGCTTAGAAGATTAAATCCACGATTAAAAGAATTTATATGGATTAGCGCAGGATGATTTTAAATCACTGCCAGCTCGCAGCAAAGCAAATGTGCAACCTGCAGCAAGAGCAGCAGTGCTGGGAAGGGCTGCAGGAGACCCTGGCCCTGCTCTGGGTGCCAGGGGAGATGGGGAAGGGCCAGCAGGGAGCCCCCAGCCCCTTCCCCAGCAGAGCTGCTCCACCTGGGGCACTGCCATGGTTCACCTGCCCAGCA
This sequence comes from Agelaius tricolor, assembly GCF_023055355.1. Taxonomy (NCBI): domain Eukaryota; kingdom Metazoa; phylum Chordata; class Aves; order Passeriformes; family Icteridae; genus Agelaius; species Agelaius tricolor. The sequence continues at coordinate 2,717,735 of NW_027269296.1, read as the reverse complement.
TTCTCCTCTCCTGATCCATCACTCCATCACACCCATATCTGCTTAAAAACATTCAGCTCTTACTCCCCAGATGTGGGTTTTAGTCCCTTTTTAAGCCAATCTGGTACTTTCCTAAAGTCTTTTATTAGATGTGGCTTTATGGGGGAAGGAAAGAAGCTGGATGGGAGGAAAAGTAAAGAATGCAAACTGGGCAGATTTACCAAATCAACTGGTTTAAATCTAATTCCCAGGCCTCCAGCTAAAGCTCTGCCCCAGAAAACTTTATTGTTTCCCTCTCTGGGGTGAGAAGGAGAATGTGAAATTCATTTTCCTGTGCTGGGTGGGGAAGGGAGGGTCACAGGCAGCTTTTTCATTAAATCTCTTCTTCCAAAACAGCCATTTGCAAATCTTCATCCCTTCATCCAAGCAACCACCTCACCCCAAACCGGGCAGGGATGGGGACTGAACGGGTCCTGGGTTAAACCAGGGAAAATCCTGGAGCAGAGCCTGGTGTGGGCCCAGCCTCTCTCTGCTCTGGGGAGTTCAGGGCATGGTTGGAGATGCTGGCCAAGAATATTCCTGCAGCCATCTGCTCCCAGCCAGGCAGGGACACAGAGGAGCCCTTCCCAGCCTCCATCCTGCAGAGGATGGGATGAATCCGTTGTTTTGAGGCCTCAGGATTTAGTTTTTATTTAGGCCTGGAAGTCAAGGGCACCCGACTGTCTCAGGCCCCCAAGAGATATAAACAACAGTGAATTAAAGGGGGCAAACTTGGAGTAAATGGCTTCATTACCTAAAACTAGAATTGGAGGATTAACCCCTATATAAAAATTATATTACAGTAATTATTAATATTATTATAGCAAATAGTTATAGTATTAATATTATATTAAATTTAATATATTATAAATTTTAAAACATATTTATATTATTTATATTATATTACATTATCTTTTATTACATTATCTTTTATTAATTTACATTATATTATATTATATTATAGTATATGATATTATAGTATATTATAGTATATTATAGTATATTATAGTATATTATAGTATATTATAGTATATTATAGTATATTAATTTTATTATATTAATTTTATTATATTACTTTTATCATATTTGTTATATTATATTGTGACTATTTAAACCCCTATATATAAATGGACCAAACTTATACCTATATGAAAAACTTGTGACTGTTGTTCACCTTGGGAGCAGCCCCTCAGAAACTTCTGACTGCCCAAGGTGTATCTATTGAAATCCTTCAATAAATACCCATTTTTATTCTCTTAATCTTGCCTAGCCTCTGTTTTTGGTAGCCACTCCAAGGCATCAGTTTCCTTGTGCAGGATGGCAGCACCACCAGGCCCTGTGCAATCTGTTTGATTTGAAATATTAGTGAAGAGATTAGAAACAGTGCTCATGATTTCGTGATGCATATGGTAATTAAAGTGTTACATTGCAATTATGATGTAATTAAACTGTGGGATGCTCTTCAAGATGCAATTGCCACTCATTTGCATAACTGACGGATTTGCTTATTAGCACCCTTTTAATATATGTATTAAAAAGAGCATCGAGAGCGTTGGCTGCAGAAGCAGCATTTTGTCTTCCTCCAGCAGGCTGCAGGGCCTGGGCTGCTGCTGCTCCCCAGCTCCCACTGCTGCTGCAGCATTCCCTGCCTGGGGCTCTCCCCACCAGCACTCAGGAGTGGCTCTGGATTTTGGAATCCCCAAAATTCCAGCCCCAGCTGGAGCAGACGCATCTTCCTGCACGCCCAGCTTCTCACTGGGGCCCCCAAGCAGCACCTGAGCAGCTCCTGGTCCTCCCCTCCTCACAAACTCGGCCATGCTCTGAATCTGCTGAGCTCTTATTCCAGAGGAAGAGGTTTTCTCTTTTCCAGCCTCCTGGTCACTCCCCTCCTCATAAATTCTGCTCTGTATCTGTAACTGCCAAGCTCTTATCCCAGAGGAAGAGCATTTTTCTTTTTCCATCCTCCTGGTCACTCCACTCCTCACAAACTCTGCCGTGCTCTGAATCTGCTGATCTCTTATTCTAAAGGAAGAGGATTTTTCTTTTCCATCCTCCTGGTCACTCCCCTCCTCACAAAACTCTGCCATGCTCTGAATCTGCTGAGCTCTTATTCCAGAGGAAGAGGTTTTCTCTTTTCCATCCTCCTGGTCACTCCCCTCCTCACAAACTCTCCCATGCCCTGTGTCTGCCGAGCTCTTATTCTAAAGGAAGATGTTTTCCATTTTCCATCCTCCTGGTCACTCCCCTCCTCACAAAACTCTCCCATGCCCTGTGTCTGCCGAGCTCTTATTCCAAAGAAGGAGGTTTTCCCCTTTTCCAGCCTCCCCAAGCCAGTTCTCAGATATTCACCCTGTCAAGGATGCCCTTTGGGGGTCCCTGCCTGGAAAGCCACCTAAACCTGGCCTTTCCAAGCAATGCAGACAAATCCTTCCAGCTTTACATCCACCAGCTGAGCTCAGCCAGCACAGCACTGGCATCTCCTCTGTGCCACAGTTACCCTCACTCATAGAGAACATTTCTGGAGTTGTAGATTGTTGTAGGTATTGAAAAACCTCCCCACTTGAAAAATCAGGCAAATTTTTTCCTCTTTAAACTCATCAGAGCTTCCTCTGGGGAGCTAAAATAAAATCACTCCCAGCCAGGCTGTCCCTAACCTGGTCCTGATCTGGGAGTGGGTTCAACACCAGGCAGCGAGGTGGGAACACAGCTTGGCAGCCAGGGAGAGAAAATCATCACTGAAAGCCAAGTCCTGTGTGTGGACCTTGCTTTTACACTGAGCAAACCATGCCTTGAGACATCCCTGACTGCTGCTAATGCCTCAATCTGCCTCGCTGAACAGCGTGCAAGGACAGGGAAAAGGACTTTTCAAATGGCTCCTTTTAGCTGCTGCTTTTAACCCGCACTGGGGAACACGAGATTCCTGAAGAACATGAAGGCTGGTGTTCTGCAGGAATGGATCCATGGGGAAAACAGTGCTGCTGCTCGGAGAGGATGATGGGTTGGGCTCTGAGGAGTGTTTTGTCCCCTGCTTGGAGAAATCTCAGACAACATACCCAGGTTTAACGCCCCATGGGCAGGATACGGAGCAATCCCATCACCTAACCTGAGAGGTTTGAGTGAAAATGTGTGGTAGGCTGCTGCTTCCCCCCACAAACCACTCCAGGGTGGCCTTGGGAGGTGACAGGTGATGGAGGTCTCCATCAGAGAGGTCAGACAGCAGCTCATAAATCGCCAGCCCCCTGTGAGCTGGCATCTCTGAGCCAAAACCATTTACAGTCATTTAGAGGAAAAGCTTTTTCCCTTCTCTCCGAGCTACAGCAGATCTATGATAGGGCTTTTCAAACTTCAGCATCCCCCTGGCAGCCTGTGTTAGGCCTGGAGGTGGAAATGGATGATTCCTCAGCAGATTAAAAGATCTGTGTGACAGCAGAGCAGTGCTGTGCTCGCAGCACAGGCAGCGCTGAGCACGGGCTGGGCTGGTGCCTGCAGGGCACCCCTGGGGCTCACCCCCCCTGGCAGAGCCACCTGGGACCCCAAAACGAGCCCTGAGCAGCCTCCAGCGCCCTCCCTTCACCACTTATTCAGGTTTGGTTGGGAAGTTGTGGATGGCTGCTAATTAAAATTGATGTCGTGTTCACCAGAGCCCAATTCCGCATCGAACTCCTGTTGCTTCCTTCTCTGCGAGAGCAGGTCTGCCATATTTAGCCAACTTTTAAACTCATTAGCAGAAGCAGATGCTTGGATCTGCAGTCCCTAATGACTGTAAATGAGAGTATTAGTTTATTGACTGATGCTCTAATTGTTGCCACCACGACCACAAGCGACAGCTCCAAGCCCCAGCGCTGTCCCTGTGCTGAAGGACACCCGGCCTGGGGGGAGAGGGACAGACAGACAGTGCTGCCAGGGCTGCAGGCAGGACAGAGGGACCAGAGCCCCCAGGGTGTGACCCACATGCAGGTGACCCCAGCAGGTGAAGGGCAAAGCAGGAGTTAATTAAATTACACTTCCCCCAGCAGAGGTCAGAGCCTCGGGGCTGTGTTGATGGGTGACCTTTGCAGGGGGACTTGACTTCCCCGTGCTCTCTGCCTGCTAATGAGGAGCCTGGTGGGGCCTGGAGCAGCAGCCTGTGCCATCCCTGCTCTCCTCCTCCTTCACTTGTCCGTGGAAGTGCAGATGAGTGGGAGGAGGGCAGAGCAGAGCAGCCCTGCACTGCTGGGGGATGTGCAGCCAGCCCCGCTCCTGCCCCGGCCCCTGATGGACACTCCAGGCTGATTAACCGTGCCTGTGCTTTAATCAAAGCATCTCCAGCCTGCCCTGACCCAGATGGGCACAAACACCCCCAAAATGAAGAGGTTTTGAGCATGTGAGTGACCCACAGAGCAGGGATGGAACCTAAGCCATAGGAAGACACAGGAGGAGAAACTGCTCAGCCTGCTGAGAAATGTGCTCCAGCAGCTGTGGGAGCCCCCCAGGACACAGAATCCCAGCCTGAGGCTGGGTGGAGGGGGCCACACCTTCCCCCAAAAGGCTCTGGTGTCCCCCCAAACCAGGCAGGGCTGGCACTGCACCCACACCAGGCTGGGGTCACCTCCAGGCAGTGCCAGCACCTGGGGAGGGTCCTGCTCTGCCCCTGCTACCCCCAAACTTGGCACCCCCTTCCAAGATGCATTGAAGCCTTTTTTTGGCCAGTATTTTATTGGAAATGAGACCAAGAGCTGCCACACAGAGCCTGTGGGAGCTGCTGCATCATGGACCTGAACCCCCCAAAATCTGACAGGGCATTGTGCCTGCCCAGCTGACACAGAGCCATGGAGGAAGTTGTGTCTGCCTTGAGGGGTTGGTGGATGTTTCCCCAACACCTAGAAATCAACAGAAAGAAACAGATTTACAAGAGGATTTAAGAGGCATCAAGTTGCCTGGATACCAGATCCTGTCACTACCCCCAAAAAAATAATTATAAAAGCAAGAAATCTGTCTTGGCTAAGCAGGTGGATGGGAAATTGGAAATCCATTTGTGGGAGACTTTCTGCTTTCTAACGAGGCAGGTTAGAGCTCAGCCCTGTTCTCTGCTGGAGTGGTGGCTCCTGGCCTTCCCAGCGCTGTGCCACCCCTCCAGGTGGCTGCCACCTGCCAGGTCCCTGTCACACAGCCTCTGCCCTCCCCTGGCAGCCCCTCAGCTCCTGCTCTCGGTTCAGGGATGAGGTTTGAGCTTCCCAGAAAACCTCCCCTGCGTGGTGCTGGGGAGACGGAGCCCACAACCCCTCCTGACAATGCTGATGGAGCCAACTGGGCTTTGACTGCACTAAAACAGCCCCTTGCCAACGAGAAATCGACCTTAGAACCACCTCTGGGGTTTTCTTCCTCTTGGAAAAAGGCTGCAAAAATTAATAAAAACAAAAACCTCCTCTCTGTAATCCCCAAATCCAAATTTCTGTGCACAGACTCAGCCCACTGGTGCATCACAAGGACTTGTAATTATGAGTGTAGAAGCCTTTTGCTGCTGTAAGTGTTTCTCTGTGGCCTGGGAGGAGATGGGTTGTGCTGGAAGCAAGAGAGATTTTGCTGGAGCATGAAAAGCAAAGCTATTTAGTTTAGGTAACATCTCTGGAGCTCTAGGGGTCAAGAATGAGAACTCCAGGAAAATAGTTTTCAGGGCAGGATAGTCTGGAGAAAGGAGAGGTAAAAAGAAGCAAGAAAATGCATTTATTTGATGTCCAATTTAGCCTCTCCCAGGCTGTCTGCTCCTTTTCAGCCTCCAAAGAGGAAAGGAAAAAGGAGCAGCGCTGCCAGAGCTCTAGGGGTGCTTGGACAAGGTTTTTGAGTTCAGGGTGGGATTTTTGGGGTGTCTGTGCAGGGCCAGGAGCTGCCCTGGATGGCCCCTGTGGGTCCCTGCCAGGGGGATTGTGGTGTTTGTTGGGTCCCAGGATGAAGGGGGAATTGAGAATCTGACTCCATGATCTTAGAAGGCTAATTTATTTTTTTTATTATATGATATGACATGAAAATAATTATATTATATGAAAATAATTATATATCATATTCGTATAATATAATATAATATAATATAATATAATATAATATAATATAATATAATATAATATAATATAATATAATATAATATAATAATGTATTGTATTATATGATGATCATATCATATCATATCATATTATATTATGATCATATCATATCTTATCATATCATATTATATCATATTATAATAATATCATATCATATTATCTCATATTATGGAATGCTATACTAAAACTATAGTAAAGAATAGAGAAAGGACACTTACAAAAGGTTTAACAAGATACTAATGAAAAACCTGTGGCTCTCCAGAGTTCTGGCACAGCCTGACCATGATTGGTCATTAAGTTAAAACAATTCACATGAAACCAATCAAACAATGACCAGCTGGGAAACAATGTGCAAACCACATTCCAAAGCAGCAAAACACGGGAGAAGCAAATCAGATAATTCTTGGTTTCATTTTTTTCTCTGAGGCTTCTCAGCTTCCCAGGAGAAGAATCCTGGATAAAGGGATTTTTCAGTAAATGTGATGGTGACAGGGGATATTCCATAATTCTCTGGGCTGTTCTGCTCCAGCCACACACAGACCCATGGGCTCCATCTCCCTGTGGAAAATGTGTATTTTATGATTGGCTTTTCACAAGTATTCAAATGAATATTGTATGTGTTGTGTTAGAAAGTGATGCTGTATTAATTCTCTTAAGTAGTGTGTTAATACAGTTTTAGGTTATAATAAAATGTTAAAATAGAAACGATGTAGGATACTTTTTTGAAGAAAGGACTTGCACCAGATAGCAGCCACAGGACACCTGAATCTTCTAGAGAAAAAGAATTTATTGCCCTCTTATCAGAAGAAATGAACTTCTTCCCACCTCGAAGGTTCTGTTAGGATTCAGAGGAAGAAGCTGACTCTGCCCAGACAGAATCCTGTGTTTGAATGGAATTTATGCATCATGGATGAGGTGTATGAATATGCAACAGGTTATTGTTTTTAAGGGTTAATCCTCTGTTAACGTGGGTCCTTTTTCAGGCTTGTTTTGCCCAGAAAAAGGTACCAGGACTGTCCATAACTCTTTGTTTCTATTGTCTCATATTGTCCTAATCCAAATTGTCCAAATCATTATTACTCTAATTGTATTACTATTTTCATAACCATTTTATTACTATTCAACTTTTAAAATTTGAAAGACAAGTGACTGGCGTTTTTCCCATCCCTCAGTCACTCAAGCAACCTCCATTCACAGTCTCTCCCTTACAGGCAACATTTCTCCCTCCAAGAAGCCTCATAACTCTGCATTTCTGTGTTTTTTGACAAGAAAAAAGGGCGGCTTGGAGCTCTCCCTGTGTAAATCAGCTCATTAATGCTGTGTACGGAGGGCTGTGGTGCTGTGCAGCAGACAGGGAGCACAGGCAGGGAACGAAGACAGATGGAGCTGAAATATTCCTCAGTGTGGATTTCTGAGCTCTGGGGCTGGCTGGGATATCAAGGAGGATGACAGGGATGCGGTCGGTAGTGTAGGAGTGATCCTACAGCAAGAGGTGACCTTGACCCAGAAGATTTCTTCTTCTTCTTCTTTGTTTCTTTCGTTGCACCCCTGTGCAGCGTTGTGTTTTTACAAAGGCAAGTTCCGGGCTCCAAAGAAAGGAATTGTTAAACGTTTATCACAACTTGCCTGGGGGGATGTGAAATACAAGAGGAAATCTCCCCCTCTCTGCCTCCCACTGCACCCTACCCTGAATTGGGCAGGAAAAGTCGTTTGAGTGATCTCAGCAGGATCAGAACAAGCATTTACTGCTCTTTAAGGACCCATAAACCACTTCAGTGCTTTGCTGGTTTCTATCTGACTATCTTCTACATTAGCCATTTAAATTAAAACATTTATAATTAATTGAACAAATCATTTCCTCTTCCCCCCCTCCCTGCCCCTTTGGGGACTGGAGCATGTAAGATTTCAGTAAATTTTGGTCTCCTAAGCCATTTCCTTGAGAGGGTTGGTTCTCCTGTGGGGTGGGAGGCAAGAGCAGGCACAGAGTGCTTTTAACTGGAAAATCAATTGATAGGAAAGACAAATTAAGGCACATTTTTTTTTCAAAAAAGGGAAATGAAAAGGGCACTGGGAGGCTGCCTGACAGCTGCCAAGGAATTCCAGGGTGGAGAGGAGCAGGAGCAGGGCTCTGGCAGGGTGGGACAATGCCCTGGTGCTGGCTGGGAGCGCAGAGCAGTGTCCAGGCAAGCTGGGGGTGAGCAGAGGGACCAGAAGCCAGGAGGGACAACACTGAGCCAGGACACAGCATGCAAGGACTTCTCTGGGTGGGTGACACATGAGGTGACCATGGCGGGGCTCAGGAGCATCCCAGGAGTGCCACTCTCAGCTGCAGAGTTGAGGGAGCTCTGGGGGATCCGTGGTCTTCACAGAAAAATCCAGTTTATTTTGATGCACTGGAAATGCCTTTGTCAGCAGATCTATTCTTTCATTGTGAAAAAGCCTATTAGCTTCTGCTTTCTGCTTCTGTGGGAATTTATTCCTCCATCAGATCTGCAATATAAAAGTGCTTTCCTCTCAGAGATTGATACCGAGTGTGTGTGTGAAAAGCTCCGGGCCAGGCACTCCCTTCCCTCAGGAGGGATGAAGGATGGCTTGGAGAGCAAAGCACGGCTCCACCAGATAAAATCTCAATTCCAAGGGCTGCTATGACATCCTGGTGACCTTGGGCTGTCCCCCAGGCACCTGTGCAGTGCAGGATGAGCTGGGGTTTCAGCAGGAGAGCAGAGCCTGGCCTGTCCTGGGGTCCAGCAGTGACCCCTTAAAAGAGCCCTGAACTCCCCAAAGGGACATGAAATGGGTGTGGGTATAAATATATGTATTTGTTATAGATGAGGACTGAATACTATGAGATAAATCTAAATTTCAGCAGGAGAGCAGAGCCCTGGCCTGTCCTGGGGTACAGCAGTGACCCCTCCAAAGAGCCCTGAACTCCTCAAAGGGACATGTAATAAAATAAATAAATGTATTTGCTATAGATAAGGACCGAATACTATGAGATAAATCTAAATTTCAGCAGGAGAGCAGAGCCTGGCCTGTCCTGGGCTACAGCAGTGACCCCTCAAAAGAGCCCTGAACTCCCCAAAGGGACACGAAAATGGTGTGGGTATAAATAAATGTATTTGCTTCAGATAAGGACTAAATACTGTGAGATAAATCTAAATTTCAGCAGAGCAGGGGTGGGTGATGCTGGAACCTCACCCCACCTTTGTCCCACCCAGACCCCACTCCCTGGAGAAGATTTACAGCTCCATCCATGGCCTCTCAGGAGAAAATTAGGGACAAACCTGGGTGTGACAGTCTCAGCTAGCTGGGCTGGAGGGGAAGGGACGGAGGACAGGAGGCTGTGCCCAGCTGAGCTCCGAGCAGGGCTGAGGTGGTGCTGTGGGTTCAGCCCCAGGCACGTGAAATCTGCCCCTTCTCTGAGCTCACCCAGCAATCAGGGGGTGCCATCCCTCCGTGTGACAGCTTCAGCCCCCTCGTTTGCAGCCCAAGGAGCAGCAACAGCACTGAAACACCCTCAGACCCCATGGGACAGCCCCATGGCCACGCCAAGAACAGGAGGAGGAGCTGCTCAGAAATGCTGAGAAATGTGCTCCAGCAGCTGTGGGAGCCCCCAGTGCACAGAATCCCAGCCTGAGGGGATTCTGGTGTCCCCCCATGCTGTGTCTTGTCATGGCAAAAATAAAACAAAGCCTGGCAGAGGGAACCTGCTGGGAAAAAATGAAACCTGCTGGGGTCACCCCCAGGCAGTGCCAGCACCTGGGAGGGGCCTGCTGTGAGAGAGGTGCTACCGCTCAGAGAGGTTTGTTAAACCTTGTCAAAAGCACAACAGGAGACTGAAAAGAGAAAATATCACAGTGCAGAGGGTTTTCCCCACCATGTGCTCACCCACACCATGGAGGTTTCACCTTTTAACCCTTTAACCCCCACAAAGTTCTGTCCACCCACTCCTCCTTCCCTGCCCAGGGGTGGAGATCACTTTTAAAAATCCTGATTGCAGATCAGCTGTTGCCATGGTTACAACTCCACCCTCCCAAATGTCCCAAACCCAGGGCACCCCCTGAAAACAACACAAGGGGGGTAAAACATAACAATAAACCTATAAAACTTCTCCTGACACACATCCATGATATTTGCCTTTTCATTGTGAGAGTCAACCATGGCATTGCTCATCTGTCACACTGCTCTGCCTGTGGTACCCCCAGACTTGCTGGTCCTGTCCCTTCCAGCCCTCTCCAACCAGAAGATGCTGCTGTGGACACCAAGGCTTTCCTTCCCTCCCCAGTGGAACTTCCACTCCTCCTGCACCCCTCTCTGCTACCCATCTCCCCTTATTGCCCATCTCCCCTCACTCTGGAGCAGAAGCCTTGCACAGCTCTGGCTCCCACAGAAGAAACCAGGCCCAGATTAAAATGAATAAATAAATAAAATATTATAATTAGTTTATACTTTTATTTTATACCTATTTTATAATTATTATAAAATATTATGTTATAATTATAATAAAATAATATTTTATAATAATTATAAAAGAATATTTTATTATTGTTATAACCTTATAATGATTATAAATTATAATTTATTATTTTATATTTATTAAATTATATTATAAATATAATATTATATATTATAAAAATATTTTCATTATTTTCCTATTTTATTATTACGTATTTTATTTTATAATTATTCTATCATTTTATAATTATTATGTCATAATTTTTGTTTATTATATTATAATTATTATTTTATAGTTATTATAAATTATAAAATATTTCATAATTTAATAATTATTTTATAATTACTTTATAATTATTTTAACAACAACAACAATAATAATAATAATAATAATAATAATAATAATAATAATAATTATTATTATTATTATTATTATTATTATTATTATTATTATTATTATTATTATTATTATTATTATTATTATTATTGTCTGCCAGGGCCACTCCAGCCCCTCATTGCCATGGCAACTGCCTGCTGGCAGAGATGCTGCCTCGCTGGTGGGAAGGGTTTTCTTGGGGTGGATGTGAACTCCTCCAACACAGTCCCAGGCTGGGGTCACTGCTCAGGGAGGGACAGGGGGACAAAATCCAGCCCTGCCTGCTCCTCCATCTGTAATGTGGAGGGCCACAAGCAGCAGCAGCCACAGCAAGCACTCAGTGACAGCCCTGACACCCACCAGTGACACTTCCTGGCACAGAGGCCTCTTGGAGGCCAAGTGACAGAATAAATTCTCAGCAGCACAGAGCCATCATGTTGCTTTTAATTATCAGGAAAGGTCCCAAAGCGTTGCAGGCTGTTGATAGATCTTGTTTGTCAGAACTCCTTGGGTTTTTTTCCTGTCCTGGATGGGTTTTTTTCCTCCAAGTAACCCTGCTGGAGATCCAAGCCCTGCAGGGACAGAGGAGTGGGCAGGGAGAGCCAATCCTGCACATCCCACCTGTGCTGCTGAGCCAGGGCTTGGGATAGCTCTGGGGTGGGAAACGTGACAAAAATATTAAATGGGAACTTCTCCTGCTCTGCTTGTGTGAAACACAGGGTTCACATCAAACAAAACCAATAATTATGTAAAATCAAAGATGCCTGGGCTGAGTGTGCTCCTCCAAACTGTGGTGCCCTGGAGAAAAGGGTAAGGTCACTGCTGCTTTCTGCTTTATCCACCCACAATCGTGTTTAATACGCTACAGCTTTACACCAGGCACTCTCAATTTATCAGCAAAACACCTTGCAGAGGGTTACCTGCCAGTCCCCTCCCTTAACCACTGCTGATATAATGAGGTGACAGCCAGCCCCAGAGGAGGGGGACATTTGTGTCAGGAGGGCTTTTGCTGCTGCTGGAGCTTGCTCTTCATTTGGCAGAGGTGTGGAGCTTGACTGAGACAAAGGAAATTTGGATGTGGAGGGGACAGGGGCAGGTTTCCAACCCTCCTCCTGCCCACAGCTCTGGCCAAGCCAGGACAGCTCCATCCTCAGTCCCTGGAGCTGTAGCAGAGCCATGCTCCATGGCAGGGCACTCTGGAGCAGTAACAAAGCCAGGCACATCTCCTCAGAGCTGAGGCAAAAAAGGTGATGTAGAGATGTAAAGAGATCCCAAAAAAACACCTGTCCTGGGAAAATGTGGCTGCTGGAACACCTGCTGCTGTTGGGATTGAGCTCCTCCAAGGAGACCTGGCCACATCCACGGCAGGAGGGTCCTTGCCAGGGGGTTTGGGGCTCAATCTATTGGAATAATACAATATTCCAATGTATTCTAATTGGAATAATACAATATGGAATAAAACAATACCAATACAGCTGGACAGGATGTGCCTGAGCTTGTCTGGCCCTTGCTGCTTGATCAAACAGCAGCACTGTGGTGTTTTCACCCCACAGACACTTTTGGCTGCCTGGGTGTGTGGTGTTTCACCCACAGACACTTTTGCCTGGCTGGGTGTGTGGTGTTTCACCCACAGACACTTTTGCCTGGCTGGGTGTGTGGTGTTTCACCCCACAGACACTTTTGGCCGGTTGGGTGTGTGGTGTTTCACCCCACAGACACTTTGGGCTGCCTGGGTGTGTGGTGTTTCACCCCACAGACACTTTTGGCTGCCTGGGTGTGTGGTGTTTCACCCACAGACACTTTTGCCTGGCTGGGTGTGTGGTGTTTCACCCACAGACACTTTTGGCTCCTGGGTGTGTGGTGTTTCACCCCACAGACACTTTTGCCTGGCTGGGTGTGTGGTGTTTCACCCCACAGACACTTTGGGCTGGCTGGGTGTGTGGTGTTTCACTCCACAGACACTTTTGGCTGCCTGGGTGCTGCAGTTGGCACTGCAGACAAGTCCAGGCCTGCAGGAGCTCTGGTGGTGCTGGGATGGAGCTTCCCCCCATAACAGGGGCTGCTCCTGGGGTTTCCCTCTGGCAGAGAAGCTTTAAGGGGATGGTGAAGGAAAGGAGTCGGTTCTGATGGAGGCTTTGGATCCAGAGCTTTATTCTGGCCCTCAGGCCTCTGAATGCAGCACCAGCTCCAACAGAACTCCCTGAGCCCGTGGCTGCTGCTCCTTTAACCCCGGGGAGAGGGGCAGGGAAGGGGCAGGGAGGCACCAAGCAGGGACAGGAGGGGAGGGACAAAGGGACAAAGGACACCTGGATGGCCCAGTGCCCCCCAGGGGTAGAGGGCATCCTTTGGATCTGCCAATCACTCGAGGCCCTTCTGGAATGCCAGGATTGACAGACAGTGCTGGGAGGGGAGAGGAGAGGGGACTGACACACCTGGGAGGGAATTATCAGGGAGAAGCCCGGGGTATCTGAGGCAAACCATGACACCTCAACATCAATCCTCAGCTAGTGCCACTCCTTTTGCTCCAGCAGCATGAGGAAAGATCCTGCCCCAGCTCCCCTCTGTCCTGGGAGGACATGGGCCATGGACATCACCCCCAATCCCAGCCCCAGGAGGGTTTTTGCTCCCCAAATCCCAGCCCCAGGAGGGTTTTTGCTCCCCACAGAGCCAGCAAGGGCTGTGAGCTCCAGCCCACATTTACCCCTTCCCCATTGCAGAAGGTGGTGCCTGACACCCACATCACAGCCCTGCCTATAAATCATATTTTGCCCAGATTTAGAGGAGAAAGGAGCTATTATGAGAAATAGATCAGAAGTGACACAGCTCATTACTGTGAGGTGAGTCCGAGCTGCAGACAAGGGCAAAGTTAATAGAAAACGTATCCAATCCACAATGGTAACTTTAATTGTTAGCACTAATGAAGCCTATTTAGGATGGATTATGTATCTGGCACTTCAGATGCAGCCCTCAATTCATCTTCCCCAGCACATGTCTCATCACATCAGATCCAGAGGCAGAAGGAGAACTTTTCCCTTTCCACTCAGCAACTGGGCTTGAAAAAACAAATTCTGTGCCATCCATCAGCACAAAGGCCCAGCTGGCCAGGACAGGGACTTGTGGGGACACTCACAGGGGTGAGTCCCCTCCTCAGCATGGCCAGGAGCTGCAGCATTGATGTCACAGGAGCTGCTCCAGGTCCCCAGCTGGAGTTGTCACCTCCCCTGCTCAATTTCCAGCTGCAGCTGCCCCCAGAGTGGCTGCTGAGGGTCCTGGAGGTGACAGGAGGCTGTGAGTGCCCTGGAGCATCCCCCTCATCCCCAGCCTCCTCCCAGCCACTTTCCCAGGCACACTTCTGGAATTAAGGACAAATTGTAATTACTTTTCTCGGTAACCAAACCTTTGGAGGAAAGGGCTGGTGATAGATTTCAGGCTTTATGGGAGCTGACAAAGAGCATTACTCACACTGCACGAGAGCTGGCACCTCCTCAGACAGGGAGGTCTGTGCTGACCATCCCTGGGGCACCAACAGACACCAGGAGGTTTTTTTTCCTTTAATATGGGAATGAGGCACGTTGTCCTGTCGAGTTCCTTGAGTTCCTCGGGCTGTGAAAAAGAGTTACCAAACTCCTGTTTGAAAGGTCACTGCAGCCCAAATATTGCAGGGAGGAATTTGGTGCTGAGGTTCCTGTGGGCACAGGGCTCTGCTGGGTACAGCCAATCCTTTTTCTCCTTTAATATGGGAATGAAGCATGTTGTCCTGTTGAGTTCCCTGGGCTGTGCTGAGTGCTCCACTCTTTGCCAAACTCTTGTTTGAAAGGTCACTGCAGCCCAAATATTGCAGGGAGGTGAAGTGCAGAGCAGGAATTTGGTGCTGAGGTTCCTGTGGGCACAGGGCTCTGCTGGGTACTGCCAATCCTATTTTTCCTTTAATGTGGGAATGAAGCACACCATCCTGTCAAGTTCCTTAGGCTGTGCTGAGTGCTGAGTGCTCCCCTTTTTGCCAAACTCTTGTCTGAAAGGTCACTGTAGCCCAAATATTGCAGGGAGGAATTTGGTGCTGAGGTTCTTGTGGGAACAGGGCTCTGCTGGGTACTGCCAATCCTTTTTTTCTTTAATATGGGAATGAAGCACATCATCCTGGGCTGTGCTGAGTGTTCCCCTCTTTACCAATCTCTTGTTTGAAAGGTCACTGCAGCCCAAATATTGCAGAGAGGAATTTGGTGCTGAGGTTCCTGTGGGCACAGGGCTCTGCTGGGTACTGCCAGTCCCACTCAGCCACAGGTCAGGCATTCCCCAGCGAGATTCTCCAGGGTGTGGACAATGTAAAAATTGTCCCAAAGGGTGAGAGAAGCCTCTCCAGCTCCTGTTTCCTCCCTGCACCAGCCCACTGAGCCAGCAGCTCCTGTTTAATCTGCATTTAGCTCGATGATCACGAGTGTGCCAGGGGTTAATGCTGCTGCAGCCTCCCCCAGGCAGGGGAGGCTCCCACCCTCCAAATGGGATCATTCTCCCTTTTGTCCCCATTTTCCCTCCTCAGCAGTGCTGCACAAACGGGCAGCAAGAGCCTTCTCAGTGCCCTGGGGATTTTCTGCAGGGCAAACCAGAGGAATTCGTCGTGGCAGTGATGGCTCCAGTGCTCAGGGGGGTTCCATGTGGCACCAGGAAACGGGGGCTGGGACCCCCACATCGCCCCCAGCCCTGTCTGAGCATGGAGAAGGTGCATTGAACCTCCCGTGTTGTGTCCTCCAGCTTTCCTCACCCCTGAAAACTTAAATCAGGTGACTGATGGGAGCCTCAGAAAGTCTGAGATGGATGGATCCATCTCATCTTCCACCCGTGGTATCCATCAAACCGCTGGATTTTGTGTCTGTGCCCCCTTAAATAAGGCTCCTTGCTTTGCACTGGGGAGGGAAAAGAAGGGAAAAAAAATCGATTAAAAAGAAAAGGAGGTGAGGGGGAAAAAAAGATAATTATGTCCCACAAAAATTAAGGGAAAGAAAAATGATGTAAAAAAAATCCCTTCTTGTATAAAAAGGGTATTTTATAATAGACCTTTAAAGCTTTCCATCAAGTGAAACCAACACATTTACTCCAAGTGTTAAAGAGGAGCTTTCAATCAATCAGAGAACTTCATTTTCACTCTGTAATGAATTCAATTGACCTTGGTGTTGCAGAGATTCAGCAGCTGAGGCAGGGGGGAGGCTCTGGGACACCCCCTTGTCCCAGCAGCTGCCAGGACCAGCCTGGTCCCCTCAGGAGAAGCCCTGGGAGCTGCAGCTCTGCTCTGGGGCTCTGGAATTTTGGGATGCTGTGGATGTGGCACTTCTTGGGGAAGGGGACATCACTGGGGGGGCAACGCTTCTGCGTGAAATCCTGAGCTGAAACCTCTGCTCTCAAAGCAATTATCAGCAGCTAATGGGAGCTGGGACATCTCCTCTCCCTTCCCACTGATGGAAATCCCACCTTGTCCCTACAGGTTGCACATGGAAAGGCAGACACTTGATAACCCATGGAAATCAGAGTTTGTGTCACTTGGTAACCCATGGAAATCAGAGTTTGTGTCGTTTGGTAACCCATGGAAATCAGAGTTTTTGTCACTTGGTAACCCATGGAAATCAGAGTTTGTGTCACTTGGTAACCCATGGAAATCAGAGTTTGTGGCACATGGAAGGGCAGACACTTGATAACCCTGAAAATCAGAGTTTGTGTCGTTTGGTAACCCATGGAAATCAGAGTTTGTGGCACTTGCTAACCCATGGAAATCAGAGTTTGTGTCATTTGATAATCCATGGAAATCAGTTTGTGGCACATGGAAGGGCAGACATTGCTCACCTGTGGTGTTGTGAGGTCCTCAGGATGAGGTGAGAGATGAAGATTTACTCCAAGTTCTCAGAAGGCTGATATTATGTTATATTATATTATATTATATTATATTAATTATATTATATTATATTACATTATATTACATTACATTATATTACATTACATTATATTATATTAAGAAATGCTCTACTAAAACTATACTAAAGAAAGAGAAAGGCCACATCAGAAGGCTCAACAAGAATGAATAATAAAAACCCATGACAGACTCAGAGAGTCTGACACAGCTGGCTGGGATTGGTCATTAATTAAAAACAATTCACATGCTGGGTAAACAATTCTCCAAATCACATCCCAGAGCAGCAAAACAGGGAGAAGCTGAAGCTTCCCAGCTTCCCAGCAGGAGAAATCCTGACAAAGGGATTTTTCAGGAAATATCACAGTGACACTGACCCATGGAAATCAGAGCTTGTGGCTGCAGATTCCCCACCCATGAGTATTTTGGAAGGTCACACGGACGTGGAGCCACAGGGATTTTGGGACATGGCTTGGGGGGGGAAGGACCCCAGGCCTGTGAGGTTTTTGGGGACACACAAACCCTCTGTTTGTCCACACCAGGTCTCTGAATCCCCCAGTGACACCGAAAGGTCCCAACCCCAAAGGTCCCAGCCCCAGGGTGGCTCTGGGAGGTGCAGCAGCTCCAAACACTCAAACTCTGCTGCTCCAGGGGGGAGTGCAGCCCCCAGCCTTCCCTCTCATCTCCTGCATGAGTACTGATAAAAGAGTGGCTAAAAATACAGAAAAAGCATTCATTTCTGAGGGAAGAATCCCCTGAATTGCACCCCGGCTAATTAACATTTATCCAAAGTGCACTCATCACAAACATACATTAACCTTTGAGGCATCTATAAGAGCAATTGGAAAATATATAATGAGAGCGGAGAGAACCCAGAGCACAAGATCTCCCCTCTGAAAATGCCACCCTGGCCTCCTCCTGGATGCATTTCCAAGCAGTTTCCCCTCAATTCCTGGTTTTCCAGTGCTCCCCAAGTGGGTCCTTGACCCCCTGAGCTGCCCCCTCCCTGCTCAGAGCTGGGACAATCACCCAGCCCCTGTTCCCCCCTCTCCTGCTCCTCCTCCGGGGACCAGGGATCAGTTCCTGTGGTAAGCCCAGAGAAAAATGAAGGATTTTGTCCAAGATTTAAATTAAACCAGCAATCAATATTGCTGCTGAAAGCAGAGAAGAGCAGCCATGGTGCTGAGATGTCCTTAATGATTCCAGTCAAAGTCATTAGCAAAGTTACTTCCCTGGCTTTTATTTTATTTTTTATTTTAATAATAATTGGGGATGGTGAGAGAGCCCCTCATCCTCAAGGAAAGACAGAGAAACATTTAAAGGCATCGGGGAGGAACTGGAGCTGGAGAGGGTAGAGGTGGAGTTGGTCTCCATGTGCCAGCTGGGCTGGGAGGGGGAAAATCTTCAGAAAAAAAATCTGCATTTCTTGATCCCACTTTTTATCCCATGTGAGGAGGAAATGGGTGAATGGCCACTGCCTTCCCTCATTGAACATGAAATTAATGAGGATCAACCCTCAGCCTCCTCCAAGATTTATTTGATCAATTTTATAGATGTTTTTAATGTTTTTACATGCAAGTATATGTAAATAACATATAAAAGATAGTATCTTTATATATTACATATTTCTAAATAATACAAAATAACATGTAATATACAAATATAAATATATATAGATATAAATATAGATATATATCTATATATAAAATATAAAAGAGAAAACATATATAAATATATTATATATCTAATATATTTAAATATGTAAAAATAAAATGTAATGTACCTATAAATCGTATATATTTATGTAAAATATTTACATAATATACTTTAATAATAATACTGTTATTTAATACTATTATTTAATATTTAGTTTAAGTACTTATTAATACAGTTATGTAATAATATACTTATGCACAATATATTTACTCAATAATATATTTTTATATAACTTACTTTATATTATCTATTTGATACCTACATTTCTATATTATAGATATATTATAGATATTATATATAATATATTATAGATATTACAATACTTAGATTTTTTTATCTCATAGTATTTAGTCTTTATATATAGCAAATACATATATTTTTATATAGCAAATAAATATATTTATACCCATACCAATTATGTGTCCCTGGGGGTTTTGGGGCTCTTTTGAGGGGTCAATGCAGGACTCCAGGAGAGGCCAGGGTGCCTCAAACACCTCATCCTGCCCAGGGTGCCCCAAACCCCTGATCCTGCCCTGAGCCCAGGTGGGGCCAGGGAAGGAGAGGCAGGGAAGGATTCCCTGTGCATCCAGCACCCAACCCAGGTTTGCTCAGCACTCGGATTCCAGTGGGATGCAAATCCCCCAAATCCTCCCTGAGCCAACAAAACCCACTGGAGCAGGAGTGGGAAGGAGCTGGGGTGTGAAACCTCCCCCAGAAAAATCCAGGAGTGGCTGCACTGGCTGGGATCTGGGCTGGGATCTGCACGTCTGCAGCAATCACCGACAATTCCAGCGGGGCTGGGTGGCACCAAGGGAAGATTGAGATGTTCTAATTACTCCTGTGAATAGCAGGGGTGCTGCTGATGAGGGAGGCAGGCACATGCACATCCACACACACACACACACACACAGAGCCAATTAGGGAGCAAAAAGAGCTGCAAGGAGCCTGCAGCCTCACAGAGATTCATAATTGAGAAATAAAGAGGGCTAAACTGTAGGTCTGGCTGTAAACAGTGACCATGGACAAGCTGGGAGGGTTCTGATGGTCAGTGGCCAGAGGTTTGATGGTCACTGCTCAAGAGTTCTGATGGTCAGTGCTCAGAGTTCTGGTGGTCAGTGCCCTAAAATTCTGATGGTCAGTGCCCCTAAGGTCTGATGGTCAGTGCTCCACAGTTCTGATGGTCACTGCTCCAGAATCCTGATGGTCACTGCTCCAGAATCCTGATGGTCAGTGCCCAAAGTTCTGATGGTCACTGCCCCACAGTTCTGCTGGTCAGTGCCCCAGGGTTCTGATGGTCACTGCCCCACAGTTCTGATGGTCACTGCTCCAAGATCCTGATGGTCACTGCCCCAGAGTTCTGATGGTCAGTGCTCCAGAATCCTGATGGTCAGTGCTCCAGAATCCTGATGGTCACTGCCCAGAGTTCTGCTGGTCAGTGCCCAGCAGCAAAGCCCAGCTCAGAGCTCAGGCCAGGAGAGCTCAAGCCATCAGCCCCCAAAACACCTCAGCCCATTGTCACCAGCCTGTACCCCCAGGGCCTGGCATGGCACCGTTTCCAGAATGGGATCCCTGTGGCAAATCCAGAGCTTCAGCCCCTCTCAGCTGCTTGTTTGAGCCTGAAACTCATGGATGGGCTCGACAGGACACAGGTGCCTCTTTCTGAAGAAAGAATTCTGAATTCTGGGCATTTTGGAAGGAATTCTGAATGAGTAGACACACACTGGATCCTCCAGCCCTGCCAGCTTGGCTCCTCCTCTGCACAGCCCCAAGAGCTCAGCAGGCAGCACTGGGAGGGGGCTGAACCACCCAAAAATGTACCCTGGGACCTTGACAGCTCCATTCCAAACCCTTCTGGTGGGATTTTATGTGGTTCTTCGTTCCTCTTTCCCAAGAGCTTTTCCCACACCTTCCCTGGATATTCCACAGCCAAGGCCCTCCTGCCCACGAAATCTGTGAGCACGGCAGAGTAAAACCTCCCTGCAGCAGCCTCATTCCATACCCCTGGTTAGAGCTCTGAGCTGGAAATCAGCTGGAAGGTCTGATTCCATCCCACCCTTCTGTCCTGAGCAGTCTGAAATTCACAGGTGGGCTCGACAGGATGCAGGTGCCTCTTTCTGTCCTTTCTGGCAGCCATCCCCTGCAGGGACCTGGAATAAAGAACTTAAGGCTGCAAAACCAAAGAAGGCTTCAATCCTGGCTGGAAAAGTGGGAATTCCCCAGGAAATGCAGGAGCAGAGGTGCTGTGAGCAGGGAGGGGCTGCTTGGAGTGAACTCTGCAAGGGGAGACCCAGCAGTGGTGGGAAGGGGGTTCTGGTTGGCCAAAAAGTGCAGGCAGCAGCATTTTAAATTTTTAATTATTTTTTTTTTTTAGCCTGCAGTGCTATTATCAATGTTATCACCAATGTTTTTTATCACAGCAAGTGGCATTAATATTACCACACTTATTAATACATAAAGCTGTAGCATTTTTACTAAACCAGCTACAAAACTCTGAGTTGCAATTAATGCTGACATGAATATATTAATAATACATTAGCACTGGTTTGTTTTGTGGCTTCCACTTCCCTGAAATCATTTTTTGCTTTAACTCTTCATCCTGCTTGTTCAATATTTTGGCAAGGAATGGGTCTAATCAGTGATCACAAAATCATTGAAGTTGGAAAAGACCTCCAAGAGCATCCAGTCCAAGCTGTGCCCAATCCCCACCTTGTCACCGAGTGCCACCTCCAGGAATTCCTTGGACACCTCCAGGGATGGGCACTCCAAACCCTCCTGGGCAGTTCCAAGGTCTGAGCACCCTTTCCATGGGGAAATTCCTGCTGGTGTCCACCCTGGTGCAATTTGAAGCCATTTCCTCTCCTCCTGTCCCTGTTCTCTGGGAGCAGAACCCAGCCTGGGGCTGTCCCCTCCTCTCAGGGGGTTGTGGACAGAACCCATTTTTGTTGGGTGCCAAACAAGGATGTGGAACAGCTTCAGAGCTGGGAGAAGAACTGGCTTTTCAACAGAACCACCAAAAAGGGCTCGTTTCAGAGGGGTACCCCAAAACAGAGGCTGTGGGTGCTGCCTTGGGGGGCAGCCACCACTTCACCCCTGGGGTCTGGGTGTGCCCTGGGCATGGCACCTGAGAGGAATGGTGGATTTGTCTTTCCAAACAAGCTGTGGGTCTGCTGGGAGATAAAACCAGCACTGGGAGATAAAAGAAACAATGGAAAGGGTTCCACTGATGGGTGAATGGAAAAAGAGATTTGCTTTTACAAATAAACTTTAGGTTTGCTGAGAAAGAAACAAAGGGGAAGAAAAACCCCTGAATTTCCTAAGAATTAGAAATTAAAAGGGAGGGTTGTACATTAGAGGGGAATCTTTGGGATCAGGCATTTTGGGAAGTCTGAACCTCTCAAGTACCTCAGCAATGGGGACAGAGAGAAGGGAAATGCAGCTGGGAAATTGGGATAAAAAGGAGGCTGCATCCTCCAAAAACTGGAGAGACCCCAGGGGATGCCCCATGGCCTCTGCCTTGATTGGAATGAAGTTCCAGGACTCCTCTGTCTCCTTTTTGTCCATAAACCTCTGGTGTTTGTGGGTGGATTTTCCCGACAGCACCCACACCAAAGCCACCCCAGCAGAGCAGCCTGGCACTGTGCTGTGTGAGCAGAGCCTCATCAATCCTGGCAGAGGGTGAGTGACGTTCTGCTGGGCTTTCTCCCAAATCCCACTTGTTCCTCAGGCTGAAATCCTCCCCTGCCTTGGCAGCAGAGCTGCAGAGCCAAGCAGGCACAGCTCTGTGGGCCTGTGCAGGGGGAAGGCAGCGTGGCAGGAGAAATGAGGCACTGCTGGGCTCCCAGGGAGCCTCAGCGCTTCTGGGCAGGCAGAGTCAGGCATGATTGAGTTGGAAGATACCTAAGGATGAACTGGACCTTTTGAAGAGCATGAGCCTTTCATCCTGGGCATCAGGAAGGGTTTCTTCATGGAAAGGGCTGTCAGGAGCTGCCCAGGGAGGTTTGGAGTCCCCATGCCTGGAGGTGTCCAAGGAAGGACTGGATGTGGCACTCGGTGCTCCGGGCTGGGTGAGGACAAGGTGCGGGTGACAATGCCAAGGCTGGACTCAATAATCTTGGAGCAGAGCAGACAGATGACATCAGCTGCCCTCCGGCTGCTGCTCTGCTCCCCTGAGATGGTCACCAAAGCCTCCCTGCTCCAGCTGCAGTCTGCGAGGCCACCAAGAAGCTCCTTGTGCAGTTTAGTTTTCACCCAAGGAGGCAGAAATCAGCTGTGCTGGCTCAGTCCCACTGGATTTAACTCTGAAAAGCAGAATTGCCACAGTCCCACATGGAGAAAGAGGCTGTGAGGGCTGAGGATGCTCCAGCCCCTGGAGCCAGGTGATGGTGCAGGAATCTCAGCTTTGGTTTTGCAGTGATTGTTCCCTGTGTGGATGAATGCTGGGAAGTCTGGAAGATTTCACAAGCAGAGGACAAACACAAGGATCAGGATTTCCTTTGTCAGTGATATCCTCATTTACTGATTTATTTGGCAGGGCATGCAATGGGTAAGGGCTGCCGGCCATGGAAGTTACAGTACAGGAAGGGAGAAGTGAGGGAAAAGGACTTTGTAGTGCAGGAAATGGCCTGTTTGAAATGCTGATTTAGCTCATGCCTCAGAGTAATGCAGGGAACCTCCTGCTCCCATCTTCTATTTAGAAAACTGCTTCTTGAAACAGATAAGTGCATAATGGAGAAACTTTTCATTTCCTCTGTGGTCAGGGGCAGATATCTGCATTAACAGAGATAAGAGTTTGATGTTGTGGAGAAATGCAGACTCCTGCTGTCCAGAAAGGAGATGTTAATGCAAATTCCTGTCAGCTTCCACGTTTAACTAAAGTATCACTGCTGCCATCTTGTCCCAGAGAGCTCTCCCAGCAAACCTCAATGCAGAGAGACTTGGTGATCTTCTGCCTCCTGCCCTGGTGGGATGGAGGGATGGATGGATGGGGGATGGATGGATGATGGATGGATGGATGGATGGATGGATGGATGATGGATGGATGGATGATGGATGGATGGAGGATGGATGGGGGATGGATGGATGATGGATGGATGGATGATGGATGGATGGAGGATGGATGGGGGATGGATGGGGGATGGATGGATGGATGGATGGATGGATGGATGGATGGATGATGGATGGATGGATGGGGGATGGATGGATGATGGATGGATGGATGATGGATGGATGGATGGATGATGGATGGATGGATGGATGGATGGATGGATGGATGGATGATGGATGGATGGATGGATGGATGGATGGATGGATGGGGGATGGATGGATGGATGATGGATGGATGGATGGATGGATGGGGGATGGATGGATGGATGATGGATGGATGGATGGATGGATGGGGGATGGATGGATGGATGATGGATGGTGGAGGGATGGATGGATGATGGATGGATGGATGGATGGTGGAGGGATGGATGGATGGATGGATGGATGGATGGATGGATGGATGGAGGATGGATGGATGATAGATGGAGGGAGGGATGGATGGGATTGGGGGTGCAGCCCTACCCTGCCCACCCCAGCCCCCAGCCCTGCTGTTTGTGCTGCCAGGTTCCCAAATCCAGGCTGGGCTAATCCCAACCCCAGTCCCAACATTGCTGTGGGTGCTTTATCAGGTGAAACTCACAATTTAACCACTCCAGAACGCAAGAATTGGGCTTTGACGATCCTTGTGGGTCTCATGTGCAGATGTTGCTTCTTGAAATATTGGGTGGGGCTGGAAACCCCAGTGTTGGATCTGCTGAGAGGGACAGACAGACTCCACTGCTCAGGGCAGGGCAGACACGGGGCTGCCCCTCCACCTCCAGTGTCAGCTCCAACGTGCTGCTCCCTTTTCCTCTGCCAAGAAAATAGCACCTGTTTAGGAAGGCCTTTAAAGTTACCTGGCAGCAAACTCAAACCGAGAAGAAAGCAAAACCCTCAGATCTTAAATATAAATGATCAAAAACCCTCCTGAAAAAAAAAAATAAAAAAACCCTGAAAAATTAAAGAAAAAAATCGAAAACTACGCAGCTGACTTTTAACCTCCATGCTCTAAAGTCCACGAAGAAACCTCTGTTGCTATTGATTTCCGTGGAAAACTCTCTGATAAGCCCCGGATGGGTGGCGGGATGAAACACGAGGATCCAGGCGGGGATCGCGACCCCGCGGCCTCCACGTTCCACCCACGCCCCGCCAGCGCCAGCCCAGTGGGAGCTGCTTTGAGATTCGTGCTGGTCTCAAGCAAGGCCGGACACGAGGGTGCTCCTTGCTGTGGTTTCTTTGAATCCAAGTTGGTTTTTTTTGCAGCTGGAGCTGGGGATGGGCAGAGGAGGAGCTGTGGCTGCTGCAGCTCCCTGGGCTCCGGCTGCCGGAGCTGGCTGAGTGTAGATACTGCAAGTTCCCCCAAAAAACCCTCACTTATCTGGCTGGGAAGGAAGTGCTGCCTTAAATTCTGTGTGCTCAAACGGCAAACACTCTGAGTCTGAGTCTCTGAAGGGCTCTGCACACAACACAGCCTCGTTTTTAATTTTGGGGGTTTTCCCTCCCCCTGCAATAAAAACATTCCCTATCGTTATTCTGTTAGGATTTTTTTCCCTCAGTGCAGACACACATTTTCCTCTTTCTTTCTCTCCTCTGGCTTCTGTCCTCTTTCTCTCCTTGCCAAGGCTTGGAGCTTTAGGCTGTGGTTTCCGAAAGAGTTTAGAGGAGGAAAAGAATTCCACTGCTGTAAAACCACCAGGGTTGAACCCCCAATTTCCTTCCCAGCTCCATCACTGGATAAGAGGAGGATCCAGCCATTAGTGACTTGCAAAAGTTTATGGTGAGAATGCCTAGAGTTGAAGCCTGGCTCTCCACTGAAACCCACTTTCACTCCCTTCTTTTGGTTCCAGAGTGTTTGACCTGAACTCCTGCACTGAGTGAGCTGGGGTATAAGGACCGACCCTCCTTTAGTTGACTAAATGAAAGATAATATCTGAAAATGTCAAAACTTGCATCAAAATGAATGAGACTTAGATGCCAAAATAGCTTTGTGTATGTGGCTCTTTAGGTCTTTATCTTGATTCAATATTCTTGGGAAGTCAGTGTGGAGTGAAGGATGGGTTTTCATCTTGGATTTTGCTGACTAAAAGTCATGGGCTGTAGGTAAATCTCACCTGGTAATATCTTACCCGTCAGAGCGCCTTCAAAACCCTGGGTAGCACAAGCATCCATCAGGGCTGACACATTAATTCAAACAGTCTTATTTTCACATCATTTAAGGCCTCTCTTCCCACTTTTGTTTTGCAATTGGAAATATTTTCGAGGCATAACACAACCACCATCCTCACACTGCTGCCTGCGAGCACAGGGCCCACAGGGACTGTTTGCATTCCAGTCAGAATTCACCATTTGAAGGGAGTTAGATTTAATCCCGTCCAAATACCCATTTTGCTTGGGAGAAAAGGAAAAATAACATTCTCTTGCTGAGACAAATCGAGCTCAGGTGGTGCTGAGGGTGGTGGGGGTTTCTCTGCACCTCATCCCATCTGCAGGGGGAGGTCCCAGGAGCTGGGAGCTCTGGGCACAACCTCAGCTGCCCCAGTGGGATTAATGGGCAGAGATGTTCACACACCAGATCATCCCAGTGCAGAGGGGACTGGGGAGAGGCAGGATCTGCTTGGGACTAGGAGAAGATCTGCTCTGGAAGCTCATGACAACTTCAGGAAAATCAGTGGCCAACCAGCCAAGCCCCAAACGTCCTGGGGAGTCCTGCCCACCCTCACAGGGAGGAATTCTTTCCCAATATCCCACTCAAATCTCCACTTTTCCAGTTTGAAGCCATTTCCTCTTGTCCTGTCCCTCCACCCCTTGTAAACAGTCACACTCCATCTCTCTTGTAGCTCCTTTAGGAGCAAGGTTGGTGTAGGTGACAGAGGATTTTTGTCCCTCCAGTGGGAGCAGAGAGGGTGCCAAGGCTTGGAGATGGGGCTGAGCAGAGGGGGAGAAGCTGGTGCTGTTCATGAATCCTGGTTTGGCTTAGAAGGGATCTTAAAGTCATTCCAGCCGCTTTCCATGGGCAAGGGCAGCTGCTGATTCCAGGCAGAGAGAAATTCCTGGCTGTCACTGCAAGGCTGTGCCCATGGGGATGCCCCTTCCAGCATCACTGCCTGGCAGGACACAGCACTGCTCCCAAAAAATCACAGACCAGGGGCACCACAAAGCTCAGCACAGGGGGCAAATGCTGCTTCTGGAGTCACTCACCCTCTTCTCTGCTGGGTTTAATTCAGTTTTCCTCCTTTTCAGCCACATTTGCAATACCTAAAAACCAAACTGCCTTTGAGGATCTCCCAAGCTTCAGGTAGAGAGATACAAAATAGGTCCCAGATGGAAAATCAGGGAGTGGCTGTACAAAAAGCTTCTTTGCTCATGGAGAAAGGACCTGGGGCTCCAAGAGGGGTGGGCTGAGGTTTTCTCATTCTCTTCTTGCTGCAGCTTGGGCAAGTCCTGCTCTGGAGCTGCTACATTGCCCCTGAGCAAAGGCAGAGACTGACACCAGCCAGGGAGTCTGATCCAGCTGCTTTATGACAGGCAGAAAAGTCAAATTGCTGAAAATGAAATCTGGAAGTTAAAAAAATGGAGACATATCCAATGAAAAATGAAGCATTTACTTTCCTAACATTGATTTTTTCATCAGTTTAAAAAATGTTCATTTTGAACACTTTCTTTCTCCCATCAGTACAAAGAAATAAAATCACACTACATAATAAACATTTGCCTGCTAAAAAAGTTGATTTTGATGCAGCTCCATAGTTCATTTGTTCAGCAGTAACTGCTCCGCTGGATATTTGGATGAACGTTTAGGGATGAAATTTAAGGAAAAATACTTTGCTGAGATTTTTCTTCTCCTGGGTCATATCCAGTCTGTATTTAGGGAAGGAGCAGCACCGATTTGCTTTAATGGAAAGCCAGCACAACCAGCTGGATGTGGGCACTGCTGCATCCCCTGGGATCAGACACGACCCAGAGCTGCCCTGGTCACACCAGCTACAAAGAACCTCCCGGCCAAAATGCCTCTGCTCTGCACTAATTAGAAAATTAACTTAAACAAGCATAAAATGAAGTCTATGGAGCTGAACTGTTGGACAAACAGGAGATGGAATTAAGTCCCAGGCACTGCACTGGCGGGAAGATTGGGATTGTTCAGCCTGGAGAAGACAAAGCTCAGGGGGATTGCTGGCTCCTAATTGTGGCTCCTAAAGGAGCTACAAGAGAGATGGAGTGTGACTGTCTACAATGGGTGGAGTGACAGGACAAGGGGGAATGGCTTCAAGCTGGAAAAGTGGAGATTTGAGTGGGATACTGGGAAAGAATTCCTCCCTGTGAGGGTGGGCAGGCCCTGGCACTGGGTGCCCACAGAATCTGTGGCTGCCCCTGGATCCCTTGGGGTGTTTCAGGGCCAGGACAGGGCCAGGACAGGGCTTGGACAGGGCTTGGAGCACACTGGGATAGTGGAAGGTGTCCCTGCCCTGGCAGGGGTGGCACTGGAGGAGTTTTGAGTTTCCTTCCAGCCCAAACCACTCTGGGATTCTCTGGAGATGAGTTACCTTGCGCCCACACGCAGCCGGTGTGGGGAAATTCCCTGGGCGTGACTCAGTTTCTCCTCGGCCATGAAACAACCTGAGCCACTTCCCAAGGGCTGAAGGCAGTGGAAAAGCCAGAGCAGAGAGGTCCCTACAGGCTGGGGAAGTGGCTCCTGTCCTGCCCCACTCCCATTCCTGCTCCTGGAAGGGACAAACACAGCCCTGCAAACAGACACTTGATTAAGGGTTCTTAGCTCCTACATTGAAATTGAATACAAAACTTTTTTTTTTTTTTTTTGGTCCTAAGAAGCAGAAAGGAGCTCTTGGATCCACTCCTTTTCTCATCCCTTTGTGTGATCAATCATGGCAGCATTATTCTGCCCTCAAATGCTTCCAATGAGAGGGGATATCAAAGAGCGGTTTCCTGGGTGAGCTTTAAAATGTCTTGTGGTTTCTCAGCCCATTTTCTTCTCTTTGTGTGGTGCATCTCTCTCCCTCCTCTTCTTTTCTTCACTCCAGGAAGGCTGAGATTTCTTTTTGAGTAAAGAAGTGTTGGTTTTTTTTTTTTTTTTTTTCTCCTTCATTCTGCTGCTGCTTCCTTGGTGATTCCTCCTTCTTCTCCCAGGCCCTTGAAGCAGCACAAAGGGTGAAATTCTGGAGAGTTTCAGGCATCATGGGGTCCTTCCCATGGGCTGTTGATGGCAGAGGGTTGGAGGAAGGGCTGGCACAGACCGAGGTGAGCAGCTCCTTCCAGCACAGGGCATCCATGGGCAGGAATTGGGGAAATCAGCTGGGAGGTAATGGCAGGAGCTCCCTGGCTCTGCACTGGGGGCAGAAGGGCTGGAGCTCCCAGCTGAGCGCACACAAACACTGAATGTCCGCAGAAGGAGACTCCTCATCCTCCCTGGGCAGCTTTCCCAGTGCTCTGACACCCTCATGGAAGGAAGCTGTCCCTCAGTTCCTCTCCTGGGTTGCTGTTGTTGATTGCTGCCCTGAGATGTGCAGGATGTCTCTGCTTCGAGAGGGAAGGGTCTGGACTCTTCACTTTTCACTCTTGAGGTTGTTTATTAATTCTTATCTATAAAATTTTCTTTCTGCCCAGCCAAGGTCTGCTCAGCAGGGCAGCCACAGGCACTCTGACCGCCCCAAGGGTGGTGTTGTCCTTTTATACTACAAACCACATATAACATATTTACACTTAATTCCCAATACCCATCACCTGTGTTAGACAGTGCACTTCTACTCTAAACCAACCCCAAAGTGCCAACATCACTGCAGAAAATGGAGAACAAGAAGAAGAAGGAGAAAGGCTGGACACGCCCAAGTTCCTCCATCTTGTCCTCATAACCCCCATACCAAAAATCCTAAAATCTACATTTTCACCCTGTGATCATTTTATTATTACACTATTCAAACCTGTGTGACTTTCAGGTCCCCATACAAAGCTGGTAACTTGCTCCAGGGGTCACAATCAAATCCCCAGGTGCTCTGGGCTGTGTGCCAGGGTCTCTGAGCCCCCCGATGGGGCCCTCAGTAACTCTGGACACCCAGAGGGATGCACTGAGTTCCAACATTCCTCCTGCTCCTCCACCAGCCCTGTCACACCCTGTCACCCAGCACAGCAGGGCTGTGACCTTCAGCAGCTCCTCCATAGCAATTAAACACCAATTTCTGAGCCCAGTGTCACAAGCATCTCACCCTCAGTAACCCCAGCAGCAAATCCAGGTTCAGGGCAGAGTCTCCAGTCAGGATGATTTATTCTGGCAGTGATTAAATGATATAAACAATTTTCCAGACAGCCATCATAGATCCAAGCGTGTTTATGATGAGGACCAGGAAGAAAAAGCAATTTGTTTAGTTTGTTTTTATCAGGATGGGCCCAGACAACCCAGAGTGGTTAAGAGAAGAAAAGTCAGCTCCAAAAAGCCAGAGCTGCTTGCTTACAGCAGGCACCATGAGTGGGCTTCCTCCAGCACAGCAAAAGACTTTCAAAGGGCATAAATCAAAAACTGCAGCAGCGTGAAATTTGACCAAAGCAAGTCAAATGAGGTGCCCAAAGCCCTGGGCATGAGGGGCTTTCTTTAATAGCTTTGGTGACCTTTAGGGGTGGGCAACCTCTCATGAAATGAGAATTTCTCTGTTTGCATGGCTTCTCTGTAGGTAAGCCGTGTGTGTAAGCTGGGAGAAAGGGAATAAGGGAGTGCTAGGGATGGGAATCGAGCTTTGAATGAGAACAACCAGGAGAGCTGGAGAGCCATGAACACACATCAGCTGCAAGAGCTCATGGCCTTAAACCACCCTGCAGGTCCTGTGTGACCTTGGGAAGTCACAGTGAGGGCGGAAGTGGTGGTGAAGGAGTGTCACCCTGGTTTTTTAAGATTTTCTAAGCCTTCTGATGTTGACATTCTTGTAGTGAACTTTCTCACACACTTTCTGTAAATAACTCATTGTTTTGCATTCCTTTATGGAGTAGGAAAGAGTTGATGGACTGTTGGTTTAACCAGTGGCATTGGAGAGGTGCCACTGTCACCCTCCAATCCACTGTCACTTTTGGAAAACTATAAATGTTGGAGTCAGAAAATAAACGGCCCTTTTTTCTCTTTCACCTTGAGAACGGTGTGAGTGTGTGTTCTTTTGTGTCCTATAGTGACAAAGGAGGAAGAGGATGGCAGCAGAGTTGAAGAGTTTGGAACACCCCCTTCCCAAGGCGCCAAGATCCAGCTCTGCTCCTGCTCACGGCGCCTTTGGAATTGATTCAACACCATCACCAAAGCCTCAGGGCTCTGCTTTTCCCAGCCTGGCGCTGTCACACGGGCACATCAGACACCACAAACTCCATGTGCAGAAGCAGCTTTGGTGTCCCATCCCCAGGAACAAAGCCCTGCTGAACAAACCCGCACATCCCGCGGAAGCTCGGCTTTGCCGGCGTGCTCCCAGCCAGCTCCGGGAGTGCAAAAGCACTTTGCAAATCCACACCTCATCTTCTATTCCATTTAAATGATCTACCATCTTTAGCAGGGCTGAGCCTCTCCAGAGCCTGTATCCAAGGCAACGAGAGCTACCAGGGAAAAAATGGATCCAAGAAGTTATTAAAATCACAATATCCTTTCTGAGCAAGGTAGAGATAATGAGCGTGTTCCACCATGGGCTGGCTCCCAGCTCCTGCTAGGTGCAGCTCCTGGCTGCTGACCAAACTCCAGCTTGAGGGAGGCATTTAAGATCCTAAAGTCACTGAGTGTTCTGTCCACACCTCCAAACCTCAGCCCAAACCCAGACAAGCCCCAGAATTTATTCACTGCATGAAGAATCGCTCTCCAGTGTGGGACAGCAGTGTTTCTAAGAGTTAGGAAGGGACCTGGGTTTCAAATTTACGGATATTTGGGGAATTTTAAGATGCTGGGGAATCAGTAGGTTGCAAAGAGGAAAATGAAATACTGCCCTTGTGGCACCTCAGATCAATGAGCCACAGATGAGGCTGGGACCCCAGGATTGCTCCTGGGTCCATTCCTTGGCACGTTCTCCCCTTTTCCACAGTGATGAGCCCAGACCCCGATGGTCCTGATCTTTCTGATCCCAGAAACGCCCCAGACTGGGGAGCCCTTGCTGGGGGAGGCCTGGCTGGCAGCTCTGTGTGCTGCATGCCAGCCCCAGGGCTGTGCTGCAGGAATGAATCGCCCCGGCGGGCGCTGCCAAGCGCGTTCCTCAATCCTGGGGTGAGCGGAACGCGTCCGAACGCTCCGCGTGCGCCTGGCACGGGGCAGCCCCTCCCGCAGGCAGGCTGAGACACCGATCACTGGGGAAATTTGTTTTGGAGTCTCCAGACCCTCCAGCCTCGGTTCCATCCCAGAAACTCCCGTGGGAGTTGAAGATGAGCTCCTGCTGATTTTACAATGAAGGGCAGCTTTGCCTTGCAAGCTCAAAGTCAAAATCTGGGATTATCTTTCCTCCCCACCTCTCCAGAGTGACGCGCCACGGTAAAGATTTGATTTGCAAAGAGATTGTGCAAACATTTCCCTTTATCCATCCTCTGTTTGAGCTCAGAGATTTTAAAGCAAAAGGCTGAGCTCTCCAGGGATTTATACTGAAACCAACAGAGTCGGCTGAGCATCAGTTCCATAAACTGCATCCGTATTTGCTAAAAAAAGGGACTGGATTCTCCTCAATATAAGCCCAGGAGCAGCCAGAGAGTGGAGGTGACCATTGGAAGGGCTGCCAGTGCCTCCAGCAAGCCCACAGCAAAACCTTAGTGCTGAATTCCCAAGAATAAAGAGATCATTGTGGATGCTGAATGTTGCCACAAATATTTACAGAGTCGCAGTGAGCAGGTTCCAAACAGAGCCAGGTAATTAATAGGCAATTAATGCCTGGTATTAATGTGCAGGCTGACACCTAAACCACCTCCCTGGGCAAATCTGTGGCAGCTCCACCTAAGCCACCTCCCACATCTGCATTTCCTGGCTCCACCGAGGGCACCAGAGCAATTTGTACCAGCACCACTGCATCTGCACACAGTCTGTCTTGTATAATTACAGCAGCAAAACAACTGGAACACTTTATGATATTCCTCAGCTTGCAAAATTCTACCAGGATTGCTTTTAAAATGATGATCAACCAGAATTCACAGCCTCAATCACTGAATCGTTAATTCGATGGGTTTTAGTGTATTTTTCAAATGAAATGTTCAGCAAAGAGTATTTATTCATCCTTCATTGCTTTCTAGCTGTAAAAATAATCAAATTAAATTCCACTCTCAAATTCAAACAAGACTTTAGAGGCAGAGACAGTCAAAACAAGCGTACGAGAACAGCACAAATGTTCACGGCGTTTGCCCACCCATCTCAGATCAAAACTCCAGGCTTTGATCACTGGGTTAGTTTGGCAAATCCTGCTGGAATAATAGGAGCAAAACTGCCTCATTAGAAAAGTTTGGACCTTTTTCCTTGTTTTTCCCTCACTCCAAAATCAATATTTTGGTGGCAGTGCTTGTCAGACAATGTGTCAGCAGCTTCCCCGTCACGCCGCAGCACCAAGTACCAGCACCACCTCTGTTTCTCTGAAGAGATGATCACAGCAATGCCCCAAAGGCCCAAACCTATATTTGTTTGTCTTCCTTTCATCCTCCCCGAGCTAAAATATTTATGAGGTTTCTCTAAACTGCAGGCCTGGAGCATTTATATGTGCTGGGTTAAACACCCACACAGCCGCTCGGAGCTGGGCTTTGGGCTTTGCTGCCCCTCCAGCCTCGCTGGGTGCTCTGGGATGTCCCTGTTCCTCCCCTTTCTGCTTCCTGCAGTCCCTTCCTGGTGCCCAGCACCCGGGGACAGGCTCTGGCACAAGGAGCATCACCCCAGCACCACCCTGAGGTGCCCTGGCTGTGTCCTTGGCAGAGGGTAAAGCTGGCAAAGGCAAATGCATTTTGCTGCCATTGAGGGAATCTTCCAGGAAGCCTCTGGGCCTCTTGTCTCAAGCCTGACTTGATGCTGAGTTTACTGGAAAGTGAGAAAAGAGGAGCTAAGTGAGGGGACACGTCCCTCCACTGCTCCCAGTTTGTTTGGGGCAGCAGTGCCTGCAGCCCAAGATTTGAGGGGGAGGTGGGAAGTTTTGGGGTGCTCGGCCCCGTGTCAGTGATTGCAGTAATTTCCTCTGCCTTCAGACAGTGACAGGGCTTGCAAGGAGCCAGGAGGGATCTCCTCTGCAAGGGGCAGGAGGGAGGGAGATTTTCCTGTTCTTTTGCCTTTTCTTAAAGGGATGCAAATAAGGGAAGCAGCAGCAATCAGGCTGCCGGCCCCAGAACAGCTTCTCTGGAGCTTATTCTGCTCACCGTGGGGGTTTGATGAAGGCAAACTCGCCCAACTCTCGGCAGCACATGCGGGAAGAGCCCGTTTCCAAGGAAACAGGGATCTTTTGCATGTCCAGCATGTGGTCAGAGAAGGAGAAAGGTTGTGAAGACAGAGCCTGCCCTCCTCCACGGCTGCTGCTGCCTTCCTTCCCTCCCTCCCTCCTTGCCAGGCAGGCACGGAGCATTCCCAGCTTCCCTGCAGTGCTGGGGTGCTTATTTTTAATTTGGAGATGTAGGAGATGGGCAAAGTTCATCCCTGCATCACCCGTACATTTTAGGGACCACAGCACCCCCCAAAAGAGCAGCACCTGCAGCCATAAGGAGGCTGAAAATCCAGGCAGGACCAGGTTGAACCAGGAGCCAGCCCCAAGGTTTTGCCACCTCTCCAGGCAGGAATAGCAGTAAAATCCTCCCTGAGACCTGTGCAGGGAGGTGTTTGCAGGGGCACAGGTTGGTTTTAGTCACATTTTGGGGCAGATGCTGCCAGAAATGAGGGGTTTTGCCCACGGAGGGGCCACAGCAGATGTGATCCAAGCTCTCTCCTGCTGGGGAGCTCCTGGCTCTGAGCTGTGTGTGGCTCCAAACCCGGCTGCATCTGCAGCTCCACGTTTGCAGACACTGTCTGTGTCTATAATTAATTAATGTTTGCACAGTGCTTTTAAGATAAAGTGCCATCTAAGTACCAACTATCATTATTATTAGGCCCATCGTGATTCAAAGCCATCAAAAGGCAGGAAATTGGGGGTTTAAGAGCCTGGCAGCCTGGTCACACCAGAGCTGCTGCAACTCCCAGCTTTGTGCTCAGGGTTTTACTCGGTGGAGTGAGTTAAGTCACAAACGTCAACTGGAGATTTGCAGACTGAGCCCAGAATTTACTGACTGTGGTGTCTTGAGGGGAGAAATCTCTGATGAAAGGGACCTTCCTCAGGGAGCCAGACAATAAAAATCTCCTTAATGCATTAATCCAAGGGACCTTCAAGGCCCCTTCCCGGGCAGGCTGGGTGGCAGCAGTGCCTGCCCTGCTTGGTGGCAGCTGGGACCTGTCATTGTCACTAAGGCAGGGGTTTGTCCCCTCTGTGTTCCCATTATCAGCGCTGAAAATCGACTACAAAAGCACTAATTTCAGCTGAGTTCATTTGAAATGTCAGCCTCTAAGAGTTGGGGAGGACTCATTAGGAAGGGGGAATGGGAAGGGGAACGTCGGGAGCTTCAATTTCACTCAGTGCAGCCAATCCCGAAGGGAATCCGCAGCTCCTAATTAGCGACCTGCCTCTAATTTGACTCCAAATTTGAGTCACTAACCCTGGCAAAGGCTTGCTAATGCCAGGCCCGGGTGTCCTGGGGCAAGATGCTCACTGGGGGCTTCAGTGGGTGAGGCTGGGGATGGACAAACCATCCCGACCTCTGGTTTCACTGGGGTGCAAGAGGGGCTGGAGGCTGAGCCCCCCCCAGAGCAAGGAATAGCAAAGGGGTGTCAGAAATTGCACTTTAGTGCTCTTACACTCAATCTATCCAGGTTCTGTGCCAAGAAAGGAGAGGAAGAAAGGAGAAAGGGAGAGGAACACAGAGAAGGGAGGGCTGAGAGGGCAGAGGCTGCTGCATCCTTCCCCCAAGCCAAGGCTGGCACACAGGTGCTGTGAGCTCTGGCACATCCCCACCTTGTGCCTCGCCTGCTGCTCTCCACCTGGTCACCAGCAGAAAGAGAATAATTTATTCCTTTTGCTTCCAGCACTGCTTTTATCCTGTTTCAAACCTTTTTGTTTTGTGCAGGATGCTGGATCAGCACAGGCTTGGGAACACCTCCCCTCCCTGTCTGCAAATCGCAGATGTGGAGCTCAAATGGACACAACCAAATCCTACAACAACCCCTGCAGTGCCTTCCCCCATCTGTCCCACAACTCAGAGAGTTTCCAGTCCCTAGTCCATAAACCCTGTGCTGTCTCTCCAGTACCAGCACCCACATTTGTGGGATCACAAATGCCCCAAAGGTTCGGACAAGGTGAGGACCTTCCTGTGCCCCCTGATCCTTGTAGGATCCTGGAGAACCCAGCTGAGCAGCTGGTGGTTCTCATAACCCAGCTGCTGTGACCCTCCTGATTGTGGGCAGTGGGACTGAGATGGCAAAGCCAAGTGCTGGTGGGTCCTGGGGCTCCCTCCCTGTCTCAGCCTTTCCTTTCACCAAACACATTTTTGAAGGTGATCCAAAAAGTTCTTGGGTTTCCGGAGGTTGTGGGACCCTTGTGACTCTGAGCTCCTTGGGGATCCATGGCCCTTGTGGAGTCCTGTGATCTCAAAAGCAGCCAGAACCTTCAGCCCAGCTGTACATCCCCAGAGTTTTGCTGGATTATTCCCAAATAAAGTCTGTGTTCCTCTTCAAAACATTCCCAGGAATGGAGGGATCCGTTTCTGAAGTGTCCATTAGTTAACTGCCTTCCCTGTTAAAAAAGTCACCACTGAGACTGGCTTGGATCATTTGAATTTCCCTGTTCATTATTTTAACACCCCTGTGACACATTTTAACCCCTCTGTGACCGCATTCTCTCACTGCAAGCACCTGCTGGGTGCTGGAAATGCTCCACAGAGCCCACCCAGGCTGCAGTGGGGTCCCTCCTCACCCTCAGAGTGAGGCTGAAGGCTGGATCCTGCCTCCACACCCACCCTTCATGTGCCAGGGCTGGGATGTGGTTTCAGAAGCTGCCTGTGAGAACTGCTCTGAAATACCAATGCTATAATTTTATCTCCCCGCAGAACTGACAGGCATATTTCAACAGTGCTATATTATCAATTATAAGCCTAACAGAGCATGTTCTCCCATCTGATTGTTGGAAAAAATCACTTGTCAAGGGCTGGTAAAGACCACAGCTGTCTCAGAATCACAGAATCACAGAATCCTCCTGGCTACAGACGGCCCCGTGCGAAGCTCCTGCCGCACAATGCTTTCTCTTTTGCTGCCTTTCTTCCTTTTTTCCCTCTCTGCTTTAATAGGGGAGAACTGAAAAAGGTGATTTCTGTAGTGCCTTTACCCTGATGGTGTTTCTCCCAGCAAAGCCTTAGATCCTGGCAGTGCAGTGCCAACGTTAATCAAACACCGTTAATCAAACACCGTTAATCAAACACCGTTAATCAAACACAGCCGTGGGTGTGGGGATGGCTCTGAGGGGAAGAGCTGAGGCAGCCCCATGGACAGGACCCTCCCCTTCCTCCCAAAACAGGGACTTTGCTGTTTTCACAGCAGGCTCCTACACAAGAGGCCATGGCCAGGGCCCTCCAGTTCCTTTTGGGAGTTGAGCTGGAGCCCCATCCCCATTTTCCCACCTCAGTGGAGCCCCATCCTTGTTTTGTCTCCTCAGTGGAGCCCCATCTCTGCTTTCCCACCTCAGTGGAGCCCCATCCTTGTTTTCCCACCTCAATGGAGCCCCATCCCCGTTTTCCCTCCTCAGTGGAGCCCCGTCTCTGCTTTCCCTCCTCAGTGGAGCCCCATCCCCATTCTCCTTCCTCAGTGGAGCCCCATCCCTGTTTTCCCACCTCAATGGAGCCCCATCCTTGTTTTCCCTCCTCAGTGGAGCCCCATCCCCATTTTCCCACCTCAGCAGCACCCAGGGGCTCATCCCTGGGACATCACCTCTTCCTCCCAGCCCTGAGATGCTCCCCTCATAGTCAGGCCGTGGGTCTCCCTCAGAGATAAGGAGTTACAACATTTCCCACCACGTTTTGTGCTCTGGTGTGTCACCATCCACGAGGACATGATGCCAATTAGAGCTACTCACAGGCAGGGCGATGCCAATTATAACCACTTACAAACAGGACAGGGGGATTTCTAATTATTAAAAAGCTTTAGCGCCTTAAAAAGCTACAACAAGAGAGTGAGAAAGAAAAGACTTAATCAGTTTTGCTTTGGAGTTGCCTCAAATTTGTAATTCAATCAAACCTCCCATAGCAGGAAGGATGTCTTTCTGATATTCACAGGAGCTTTCCAGGGGCTATAATCTCTGAGAGATTTATTCATACTTTCTGCATTAGCTTAAGACTGTTTTGGAAGAAACATCTCTCTCTCCCTCCCATCAGCAGAGCTCGAGAGAAGACATTAATATTAAAACAATTCAATTACTCTGACTTGGGGAGAACACGGGGCCTGGGGAAGGGCTGCTCGTGCCAGGCCAGCCCCTCTCCTCTGTCCTGATTCCCCTGCTCCTTGCTCTCAAAGAGTTTCCTGAAAAATGGAACAGAGCCCCTGAAGATGGAGAGGAGAGAGCCCAGCTCCCTCTCCTCACTCACAGCTGGGGGGTGGCACTGCTGTTTGTGAGCCCTGAGGTCCTGGGGACACCCAGGTGACACCAAGGCTCCAGGGCATCCTCCCAGCCCACACTCTTCCTCCTGCTGCAGGAGCCCCAAACTAATTCAATAATCCCAAAATCCCAGACAGGTTTGGGTTGGAAGGGACCTTAAAGCTCATCCCATTGCACCCTGGAAGGGCAGGGACACCTTGCACTGTCCCAGGTGACTCCAGGCCCTGGCCTGGGACAGGCAGCAGCCCAGCATTCCAGGACAGGGCTTTGAGATGCTTAAAAGAGCCAGTCCTGACTTTTTGTGGTTCCAAGTCCCTGGGGAGGATGGGTCCAGCCCCTTGGCCATCAGCAGCACCTGGCAGGAGGCAGCTGGGATGAGGAGGAGGAGGAGGAGGAGGCTTCGATGGGGGGAGAAGGATAGGGAGTACTTTACACTTCAAAAGACACATCATCTCCTTGCTTCACAAGATCACAAGGAAGAAGGAATAGCAAGGCTGGAGGATAGATTAACCTTCCTTCTCCCTGCTGCTTCCTTGTTCTATCCAATCCATCCTTCATGCACCAGCTAATTAAACATGAAACAAGGAGAGGGGGGTGCTGAGCCTCATCAGCTCAGCTCTACGTGCAGCACTCCTGCTCCTTCAGCCCTGCAGCAGGGAATGCTCTGCTGCAGATGGAGCTGCAGGAGAGCCACAGCACGGGGAGGCCAGGAGGGGACACCCCTGTTTGGGGCACCCCTGTTTGGACACCCCTGCTGGGACACCCCTGCATGGGACACCCCTGCTTGGGGCACCCCTGTTTGGACACCCCTGCATGGGACACCCCTGTTTGGGACACCCCTGTTTGGGACACCCCTGTTTGGACACCCCTGTTTGGGGCACCCCTGTTTGGGACACCCCTGTTTGGGACACCCCTGTTTGGACACCCCTGTTTGGGACACCCCTGCTTGGGACACCCCTGCATGTGCATCCTCACAGGCAGCCCTGCCCATCCCTAAACACTCTGCTGTGCCTTCCTGTCACAAAATCCCAGAATCCCAAGATGGTTTGGGTTGAGAAGGTCCTCAAAGATTTTCCAGTGCCATGCCCCTGCCATGGTAGCACTGGAAAAATCTTGGAGGATCTCCTTTCCAGCTTTCCATTGTCTCAGGTTGTTCCAAGCCCTGTTCCACCTGGTTTTGGATGTTTCTGAGGATGGGGCAGTCACAGCTTCTCTGGGGATTCTATCCCAGCCCCTCCTCATCCTCACAGCCAATATTTCTCCCCACTATCCAACCTTGCCCTCCTTCACTGCAGCCATCCCCCCTTGTCCTGACACCCCAGGCCCTTTCACTGAGCTGAACTGAGAATCCCTCTCGTTGTTCTTGTAATTTCTGATGTAAGAACACAGCCTCAGCAATCAAATGAAACCCCACAGCTCCTGATTTACAGCAGAACAGGAGCTGGAGAGGAGCATTCTCACGACCTGAGCTGGGTCCCAGTGGGGTCTCTCTGCTGCACATTTGTTCTCAGCCAGACAAACCCCACACACGACCCTGCATGGCCAAGGGAGAAGCCTTTGCAGAGGGAGGGCAGCTCAGACACGACCCCTGTGCACTCAGGGGATGTCCACCAGTGCTGGTGATAGTAAAAGGTTTTAAAATCACAGAAAATTCAGGGAGCTAGAAAGAAAGTTGGGCTTAGTAAGCCCTGGGAAATGTTAGGCCTTGTATTTGCCAGATCATGTGAAACTGCACC
Organism: Agelaius tricolor; assembly: GCF_023055355.1. NCBI lineage: Eukaryota > Metazoa > Chordata > Aves > Passeriformes > Icteridae > Agelaius > Agelaius tricolor. Next base: position 2,677,737 of record NW_027269296.1, on the reverse strand, counting down.
TGTGGAGTCAGCATAGGATAAATGATATAATTGTTAAATCATTGTTTTTATTGATATAATTATTGTTTAAAGAATCATGGGAAACTATGTTAGGGGTTTGAGGGGGATCACAAGAAATCCATGCTTGGATGAAATTAATGTATACAATAGAACAATGTAAGTTTAATAATTAATATGTGAGTTATATAATGATGGAATATAAAACATGTTCAGCCCAAAACCATGTTGGAGTCAGATTTGGGTTTGTGTACCCCTGACACCCAGACCTCTTAATAAAAGCCCCTGCATATAATCATTCTGTGATGATGTGTTCCTGAATGCTAACACTGGTTTTGTTCATGAATTCACTGCTGAGACCCGACAAGCTCATTGGAAATGGAGCCTCGAGTTCCCCACAGCCCCCAGCTCTGCCAGGGGAGTCAGGAGTAGCACGAAATCAGCTGATGGCAGAGAAGAGGGATCAGATTTTGCAGTGGAAAGGAGTCAGACACGCAGCTGTCACACTCATCTGCACATCTCTATCCATAAATCCAGAGCTCTGACATCTACAGCCCTCGCTATCAGCATCCATATGAGAACGCGGAGCACTTGGAGAGGGAAATAACATCGCTGGGATGAGATTGTTTTATCTCCCTCCCTGGCTCTCAGGGGCAGCAGCCTGAGAGCTGGAGATGTGCAGAGCAACTGCCAGCAGAGGGGAGGAAGGCACCAACACAGGAGCCTCTCTTTCCCCTGAGGATGCTGTTATTTTTCCAGCTTGCCAGTTCCAGTGAGTGCCTGCTGCATGTGTGTGCATATGCCAGCGCTCTGCCCGGGAGAAAATGGGCTTTGGGAGCATCCAGCAGAGGCACAAACACACACAGCCAGGCTGTGGCTGCCCCAAACACAGCTTGGCATGGGCACAGGTGTTGCTTTGTTTTTTTAAGTTCTTTTAAGCTTTCTGATGTTTACGTTTTTGTCATAAATAATTATTGTTTTACATTCTTCTCTGGAGGAGGAGAAATTTGATGAACTCTTATCTTGTCCAGTGTCATTGGAGAGGTGGCACTTTTGTAAGTCTATAAATATTGGAGTCAGGAAATAAAGTTCCCTTCTTTTTCTTCTTCTTACCTCAGAATCCAGTGTCTGCATCATTTTATTTCATGTCCTGTTATAACAAACACACAGGCAATAAGAGGAGCTGGGATCCTGCTCCCTGCTGTGGGCATTGGTGCTTTCCTGCCACCAGGACACATTTCTCACCCTGCCAGCTGAGAGCTGGAATTCTGCTGTGCCACAGGGATGGGAAAAGGGGAGATTCCTCCATCCCTGCAGGCAGCAAGAGCAGCTCCAGGCATGGGGAAGGGCCAGGACCCAATTTACTGCCCACACTCTTTGTGAGTTTCTATTTTTAACCTAATGATGGGTCTGTTCTGTTCCCTTCTCTGGTGTCACCTCACCAGGGGAGTGATTACAGCAAATCCCAACCCTACACCCACCACTGGGATGGGGTGGCCAAGGATCCTCTTGGGATTCTCTGCAGCCCACCAGGCCTGACCTCCCCCCTGCCCTTTGTCACTCAGGAAAAGGGGAATAAAGAGATTTTGCAGAGGGAGGTGAGACCTTCAGGAGAGCGAGAGCGACAGATTTCTCTGGAACACGTGTGAAGCACAGCGTATTCTTATTTATCAGGGAGTCTGGAGCACAACTTGCTGCTCCCCACATCGACACCTCGGCGTGTTTGTCCTCACAGAGGCAGCTCTGCAGAGAGGAGCCGTCTCTGCCACTCCAGATTTGGTTGCTTGGAAGAAAAGCAGGAAGTTTTTTTCTATTACTGCCACCCAGCCCATTTTCTCCAGTTCCAAGCCTTGCTCTCCCTCCCTCAAACATCAATGCCTCACCTCAAAAATAACCCTGCTAATAGTTTCCAGCTTTTGTCCGCTTCACCAGAACAATCAGATTTTCAGGTTTTTTTGTGTGCTAAAAACGTGTTTACCTTGTTATGATCCTGAGTGGGTCATTCTGAGGACTATCTAGATCTGAGGATTACATAAATCAAGTCAGACCACACGTCTGAGGCCGAGCCTGGCTGTGCCCAGAGCAGCAGGGCTGGCAGCTGATCAAGGCATGGAAATGCCCTTTCAGCTCTGCTCTCACCTGCCTGTGGCAGCCTGGCTCAGCAGCTCCTCACAGAGGGCTCTTTATTCCCAAGCTGTGCCAACACAGAGGTTTGGGTTCTGCAAGGCAGCACAATGACCTCGGAAAAGACAACAGGAATGATTTGACTGGAGTGGAATCAAGGGACTGAGCTGCATTAACAACAGGAAATTGCTCAGAGAAAGAGCTTGCAATAACAGGCAGTTCTCCTGTCCCATGGCAACTGGGGATTAAGTGTGCATGTAGATAGGGGATAAACATGCAGATCTGATCTGAAAAGCAGAAATTTACCTAAAAACAGTTCCACAGTCTTCAATCCTCCCTCATCTGCAGTGTTTTTTGCAGCCACCTGCTGTTACCTCCAAGGGGCTTGCTGGTTCCACATGGGAAGGATTCATTAAGGAGGAAGGGCAGCTCCAGCTTATCCAGCATTTTCTGTCTGTCCCAGAGGTGCAGCACATCTGGAGAGGAGTGCTGGCACCCTCTGGGAGCTGCTCAGGCTCCCAAAAGAGCTTCCTTAGGAGCAAAGCATTTTGTACCTTCACAGCAAGTTCCAGCCCCCTCCCTGACCTTGTCTCCCAAAGGATTGGGGCATTTCCAGGGAATATCCCAAACCACAGAAAACAAACTCCACAATTGCACCCAGTGATCCCCTGAAGAAGAGAAGCCCTGGATGAACCACAGGCCCAGGTGTACCCCTGAAAAATGGCACAAAATGGCTGCTGGCAGCTTTGAACGTCTGCAAGACCTCCGAGTTCACAAAGTCCTCTCCCTGTTCACGTGAAAACTTTGTCTTGAAAAGCCTGATATTGTTCTGAGGACGATCTTGACCTTCGTGGGCCTTGAAGGTAAATTCCCCCTGCTTGGTTCTGGCTGTGCAATGCAATTATCAGCCCATTCTAAAGAAATTCACCCCTAGCAGAGAGGCAGCGTGAGGCTCCTCGTGCTCAGCCAGGTTCTGTGCAGGGGCTGGGAACGAAATTCAGCTTTTTCTTCACTTCACGGGTCAATTCCAGCTCTTTCAGGCCTGGATGTGAAATCCTTTTTTAAACAATTGCCTGCCTAATTAGACAACTCTGGGATCATCCCGTGCTCTCAGGGCAGCAGAGTTTCCTCAGCAGCTAACAAAGAGTTCACTTTGATTTTTTCAAACCTCTGGTGGCTAAAGCCTCCCTGGACAAGGAACAACTCTAAATTACTGTTGGAGTGCTCTTGTTTCTTAAATTCCTGGCTCTTGAGAGCTCTGCACTCCTTACTGTCATAATGCTTCAGTCTTTGGTGAGGTTTCCTCTCCTTTTTTCAAGTTGGCAAGGCTGTGATCAGCTAATAGCTTGAAAAGGTATCCCCCAAATTTAAACTCCTGTTGAGAGTTTCAGAAACCATCTCTGGTCTACATTTGGAGATGTAACTTGTCCTGTGATGCCCTGAAATGTCCAAGGATTGGTTCTGAGCGGGAAGGAAATAATTACTGAGATAATTGACATGTTTGGGGGTGCTCCCAGTAGCACATGAGGTGTGCCTGCAGTGACCACCCTTCCCTGCCCTTGCACCCATGGCTGGTCACAGTGAGGGACCTCAGGAAAGCAGGGAGGGGACCAGCAGTGAAAAACTCTCTGGGTTGAGCAAGGATGGCCCCCAAATCCTGCAGCTTTGTGGTGAGGAACAATGGCTGAGTGAGTCCTGTGGCAGCCACGTCTCCATTTCACTCCCTGCATCTCCATCCAGCCCAATTCCCTTGGACAGCATGGGGAGAGGAGCAATTAGAGCCCTAATCAATAATAACCAGAGCCCTCCCTGCTCTGAGCTCCTTAATTGCCATCCTGGCATCAGGGGAAGGTCAGGCCGGGGCTGTGAAAGCAAACGGGGGAAGAGTTCCCAGTGCACACAAATCCCAGAGCAGGAGGTTCTGCTTCACACCAGGTTTTGTTCAATACCAGCAGAGAAGGGACTGATGGTGATGCCTCAGGTTTAGCTTTGATATTTTTCAGGTTCTGTGCTGCTTTAGTGGGTGGGTCTGGGCTCCATATCAGGGGATGCTGAGCTCTGTGCACAGAGCAGGGAGACAAAACAATTCCTTCTCTAGCTGGGAACCAAGGACAAATGATCCAAATCTCAGGCCCAAAAACACAAATAACATGGGTTGAAGAGAGAAAAATAAGGATAGGACTTCATAACCTGAAGCTGTAATTGGACAATGAACTCCAATATGCAAATGGACCAGAACTGATAAAAGGGAGAGACCCTGTGAGCAGTCGTGCATTTTGTGTCCATTTTGGGTTTATCTTGGGTGCAGCCCTGGCTGGGCTCTTGTGCTGCCCAAGGTGGATCCATTGAGGCCTTTTAATAAATCCCTGCTTTATTCTTTAGCTCTGTCCAGACTCTGCTCTAGCTCATCCTTCACCAGGCATCACTGGGAGGAGACACAGCTTTGGTGCTTCTGGTGAGGATAAACCCAACCCACAGCTGGCCAGGTGTGCTCTGTGTAATTGCAACCCCCATTTTGTGGCATTCCCTGGGGATGTTTCCAGGCCCCACAGCCCAAACAGCCCCTCCTGCCAAGGCTGCAGCCTTGGCCCTGTGGAACCCAGGTGTCTGTGTGAGGAAGCAGCTGCAGTCACAGCTGGCCAGGGCTGGCCCCATCAGAGGTGGTTGGGCACCTCCAGCCACATCCAGGCCACCACTGCAGCAGGATCACATCACATCCCCTCCAACATTCCAGCAGCATTCAGGCTCCTTTCCTCAGCTGCTGGAATTGGGAAAGGGTCCAGGCAGGACTGGGTCTGAGCTGTTCCCAGAGCTGCTTTCTCTCCCCAGTCACTGCCACCAGAGAGACAATTCTCAGCCAAGCCACCTCTCCCACATCCAAATGCTCCTCAGCTCCTCCCAGCCCCAGATAATCCTGATGAATTTTCTGAAATAGCCCATATAAAACAGAAAACAAGTCAGGAAGGTTTTGTCTCTGAGGTAATTTACTAAATAGTCCATAAATGTCTAATTTAACAGGAGCCATCCTACCTTGAAATCACTGCCTGGAGAGTTCAGAAGCATATTTCCTTTTTGTGGTGGAAGGGATAGAAAAAGAAATTCAGCAACCTCTTAAAACAGATGACTTTGTTTAAATTCCTTCCAGAATTGTGGTTTCATACCAAGAGACCCAGGCTTGCCACCAGGACATCTTTTTTTCCAGGAAGATGACAATTTAATTGAGCCAGCATTCTCCATGCAGAAAAAAGGGCACGGGGATATCTGAACTGACACAGGAGCATTTCTGTAAAACACTCACATGCTCAGTGCTGAGTGTGTGCCCAGCCCTGCTCCTGCTCCTCGTGGCAGGAATGCCATGCCAGCCTGCAAACTCAAGTGCAGCTTAACAGATGAGCCTGAAGACCCCAAAGGACCAGCAGGTCAGACCCCATCCCTCACAAACTGCCTGCTTGCCACTGAAAGTGAGGCCAGCTTGTCCCAGATGAGGATCCATCCTAGGATTTCCTACTGAAGCATTAAACTGGAGCTGTATCCTCAGCAGAGGGGTGGAGGTGCCACATTCACCAGAGATCTCCTGTTTTGCCCTTTCCCTCCACTTCAAATGTCCCATCCCAAGTGCCAAAGGTGACATTAAGCAAAGCTCTGTTGTCCCTGCCTTTCTGCCTGGCTATGCTGGAATCTTGAGGCAGCACTGAGTGAGGACTGTCAGCATTCACAGATGGGTCACTCTTGTCACTGCAGGCTCCATCTGGGACAGAAATAGCAGAAATTCGTGGCAGATAGGAAATAAAATCTTAATCTATCCACTTGCAAGAGGGAGGCAGCTCCAGAGGGTCTGTGAGGCACAGCAGCAGCAGCCCCTGGGTAAAATCAAGTCTTGCAGAGCCAAGAGCCTCCATGGGCTGAGCAGAGCTGGAAAAGGCACCTGAGGAGCTGGGGCTGATGTGGCTGCACAATATCCCTCAGGATGGGGGTGATGGGGTCATTCCCACTGGTGCTGCCAGCAGCACAAAGAGGTTTGGTGTTGCTGGGCTGAGCACAGAGGGGAGGAACCCCAGGGCTCGGTGATGCTGAGTGTGAGATGTGGTTCCTTCACCCAGGTTGCAAACAGGGCCTGAGGCCATCAGGGGGGTTTTAACAGAATAGGGGAGCACCACAAGGTTAATCCAGGTCCTGTTGTGGTCACACAGTGAGGTGTTGGCAGACTGGGAAAGGACAAATTCATAAAATCATCATGGAATCATCAAATCCCAGAGTGGTTTGGGCTGAAAAGGACATGAAATCCCAGAATGGTTTGGGTTGAAGGGACATGAAATCCCAGAGTGGTTTGGGTTGAAGGGACATCAAATCCAGAATGGTTTGGGTTGAAGGGACATGAAATCCCAGAGTGGTTTGGGTTGAAGGGACATGAAATCCCAGAATGGTTTGGGCTGAAGGGACATCAAATCCCAGAGTGGTTTGGGCTGAAGGGACATGAAATCCCAGAATGGTTTGGGTTGAAGGGACATCAAATCCCAGAATGGTTTGGGCTGAAGGGACATCAAATCCCAAAGTGGTTTGGGTTGAAGGGACATGAAATCCCAGAATGGTTTGGGTTGAAGGGACATCAAATCCAAGGTGGTTTGGGTTGAAGGGATGTTAAAGCTCATCCCACCCCTCTGCCATGGACAGGGCCACCTTCCACTGGACATCCAGCCTGGGCTTGGCCTCTGGTTTTCCCAAACCCATAAAGCACAATCCCAGCTAAAAAGGCACCACAAATCTGTCCCCACCTCTTCCCCTCCTGCAACATTTCCCATTTCAAGAGGAGAGATTATTGATTGTTCAGCTTGTTGTACAGGCTGGCATGATTTATTTAAGCATTTGCCAATAAACACCAGGATGGGAGGCTGTTTTTCCAGCATTCCCACAGTGGAGCACTAGAGGAAACAATAACCAGCCCTGTGATTGTTACTGTGGGACTTCTCCTGCCAATTACACTGAGTTACAAGTTTCAGTTATGGGATATAAAATAATTAACTTCATAAGGTCCAAGAAGAATTGCTTGCTCTCTAGGAAGGATCTTCTTCCTCTGCTTTTTTATGCCAGCACAATGTATAATGGCTGGAGGTTAAAAAAACACTCTGCAGACTCCACAGAACTCAGTTTTCATCACTTCTGCTGCTCACCACCATTTTAATAACAAAAACAGGTTGTCAGGGTCATAAACCCCAGGTGAACATTCCCTTCCTGCCCACATTCCCCTGGCAGGAACAGGACTTTCAGCCAGAAGAGCATTGCATGAAAACAAAGTGCATTTAGCCACAGCTCTGGGAGATTCGTCATCTAAGTCTGAGCTTAATGAAAATAAAAATCAAATTAAGGATCTTGCAAAGTCTTCCTTGGGATTTTTCAAGTGATGAGATTTAATTAAAAGTAAGCAAGGAAAAAGGAAAGCATTGCATGGACTGAGAGGAATAACCCAGAACTGCATTCAGGACAGGGTGGGCAGACACTGGGAGGGAAATGAAGGGCAGTGAGCCCTGCTGGGGAAGGATTTTCCTCAGGGATGGTTTCACCTGCTCAGAGCAGCCTGAGGGATCTCTGCAGACTGGAGCAGCCTCCTCCTGTACTGGTTTAACTGGGATGGAAAGAGGGTGAGGGCTGGGACACAACAGAAGGGCGCTGTGGATTATTGATTGATATAAAATCATGATCCTGGGGTGGTTTGGGCTGGAAGGGACCTTAAAGCTCATCTCAATCCACTCCCTGCCATGGGCAGAGACACCTTCCACTGCCCCAGGGTGCTCCAAGCCCCGTCCAACCTTCCAGAGACACTTCCAGAGGCAGCCACAGCTTCTCTGGGAATTCTATCCCAGCCCCTCCTGACCCCCACCAGAAGGAATTTCTCCCCAATCTCTCACCTAAACTTCCCCTCTCTCAGTCTGACTCAGACTCACATCCATTTATTGACTCCTTTCAGCCCTAATAAATATCTGAGATGTGTAGCTGAAGGTTCAGATTACATTTTGGATCCAAACTAGGTCACATTTGCTTCCAAAGCCAAAAATAAGCTCTTATTCCAAAACCACAGGATAAACAGAAGCCTTTCCATCATCATGGAGCATTCTTCAGCCTGATGTTCCTTTCAGAGCACAGAGCCTCTCATGCATAAATGCCATGGTAGGACAAGGATTCAGGAGTGGCGGGTTAATGTAATAATGTTTTGCAAAATGAGAAAAATAATCAAATAAGCCCTCAAATGGAAATGTTGGCATCCACTCCCAACAGTGCAGCGTCAAAAAAGGAGATTATAATTACCTCTAAGGCTCACAACAGCAAATGCAGTTTCCCACTGGAGTTTTACCTCCATATATTAAAAAATATCCTCATTTACAGGTATTGGCTCCATTAAGCCCTATGGAAATCCTGCACTGCAAAGCCCATAATCCTCCCCTCAGACCTCCCAGCAGCAGGGATGTGTCCCCAGCTGAGGAGCAGGAAAAGCTCTGTACCCAGAGCAATTCCCTCCCTTTCAGGCCAGGATGACAGATGCCTGTGAATCCTCTGGGAACCCTCAGCTGCAGGATCTGATTTCAGCTCTTACAGGGTGATAATCCCTGCTGCAACAGCCACAGGCCTGACTAAACATGAGAGGAAAGGCCCAAATTTCCAGGTGATGCCTCAGGTTTAGCTTTGATATTTTTCAGGTTCTGTGCTGCTTTAGTGTCTGGGTCTGGGGTTCAGATTAGGGGATGGTGAGCTCTGTGCACAGAGCAGGGAGACAAAACAATTCCTGCTCCAGCTGGGGACCAAGGACAAATGATCCAAATCTCAGCCCCAAGAGCACAAACAACATGGGCTGGAGAGAGAAAAACAAGGGTGGGACTTCATAATATAAAACTGTAATTGGACAATTAACTCCAATATGTAAATGGAGCAGAACTTATAAAAGTGAGAGGCTCCATGAGCAGTTGTCCATTTTTGTGTCCATTTTGGTTCATCTTGGGTGTAGCCCTGGCTGGGCTCTTGTGGATCCATTGAGGATTTATAATATATCCCTACTTTATTCTAATAAATCCCTACTTTCATTAGAATCCATGCTGGATTCTAATAAATCCACACTTTATCACCTGCCCAAGGTTGATCCATTGAGGCCTTTAAAAAAATCCCTATTTTATTCTTTAGCTCTGTCCAGTCTCTGTTCTAGGTCAGCCTTCACCAGGCATCACTGGGATGGGGTCTGGGCCCAGCTCAGGGGCTGGTTTTGCTCCTAAGTGAGACTCAAAGTCATTGTTTTGGTTACTTCATTCCTGTTGTGCAAGCCAAGGTGAAGGATCCCACCCTGCCCCTTCATCCCCAGGGTATTTTCTGGCAGCTGGAGGTAACCAGGGATGGAGATGACATCAGGAATCTCATGGGATTGCTGCTCCTCTGCTTTTGGCTCTGAGGAAAAGCTGATGGGATCAGAATCTTTTAGACAAGTCCCTCATACACCCAGATCCAGACACCAGTTTTGGTGTTGAGGCTTCCCAGTAACTCTTCACATTCTGCAGCTGCTCCCAGATTGGCAATCTCCCTTTAAAAACACCAGATTTATAATCTGCCTTTAAGATCAGAAAATAAAGATGTGGAATTGAATAAAACCCACAGCAAAACAGAAACATCTCCCTGTTCCTTGCTCTTTCCCTGTTGACCTGCAGACTCCGGGACTTCAGGAGGAATTTGCAGGCAATTGTGTAGCTCCTCTCCTTTGCCTCAGCTCCAGCCACAGCCTCAGCACTAATAAATGTATTTACAAGTGGTTTTTGCTCACTCCATTGAATCAGCGTGCCCAGGGTGAGTTTCCAGGTCCTGACTTCCCCCTGGGATTTTGGGAAGGGGCTGGCTGCTGGCTGAGGTCTCTGATTTAATCACTCGACCTTACCCTTCTCCTTCATTTGCAAACCCACAGAGGCGTGTGAAGAGTTTGAGTCATCTCTGAGTCAGCTCCTCTGAGCACACGGAACCCGAGGCCAGCAGCTGCAGAAAGGGAATTTTTCTGGATGATGGAGAAGAAACCATCCTGGCATGAAGGTCTGAGGCTCCAGGCACGGTAAGTCCTTGCAGAGGTGACTTTAAAGGGAGGGTAAATCCTCCAGCAGCACTGGGAATAAGGGGAGAGGGGAAATGATGGATTTTTCCTCACTACAGACCCTGAGGAGGAGCCAGCATTGCTCAGCCTCCCCCTCTGGAGGCATCAGTGATGGTGTCAAGCAGCTGATGGAGCAGCAGGACCTGATGGGATCCCCCCTTGTGCTGCTGAGCCAGCAAACATCACAGTGTGGAAAATACGTATTTTATGATTGGCTTTTCACAAATATTCAAATGAATATGAAATGTGTTGTGTTAGAAAGTGATGCTGTATTCTCTTAAATAGTGTGTTAAATAGAGTTTTAGGTTATAACAAAATGTTAAAATAGAAACTATGCTATGTGAGATACTTTTTTTTTCCAAAGAAAGGACTCGCACTGAGACAGCAGCCACAGGACACCTGAATACTTCAGAGAAAGAGAATTTATTGCTCCATTATCAGAAGAAACAAACTTCTTCCCACCTCACTCGGGCAGGACAACGCTGTCAGGATTAGGAGGAAGCAGCTGACACTGCCCAGACAGAATCCTGTGTTTGAATGGAATTTATGCATCATGGATGAGGTGTATGAATATGCAACAGGCTGTTGCTTTTAAGGGTTAATCCTCTGTTAACGTGAGTCCTTTTTTGGGCTTATTTTGCCCAGAAAAGGTACCTGAACTGTCCATAACTCTTTGTTTCTATTGTCTCATATTGTTCTAATTCAAATTGTTCAAATTATTATTACTCTAATTGTATTACTATTTTTATAACCATTTTATTACTATTAAACTTTTAAAATTTGAAAAACAAGTGATTGGCATTTTTCACAGGGATATCTTAGAAACAGAGAAAGGTTTGGGCTTAGGGAACCCTTAAACCCAAACCATAAATCAAAGGGACCTTAAAGATGGTCTGGTTCCAAACCCCCACCATGGGGGTTGATTTGATCTTCATAAGATGAGAAATGTTTTGAGAGCAGGGTGCTCAGGGGAAGGGTGAAATGGTGGGGCAGGAAAGATCCACAAGTTTTTGGGATAAAAACCACTCAGGGGTGGGTGGCTACAGGCTGTCACGGACATATTTTCTGAAAAATCCTTTTCCTAGGATTTTTTCTCCTGAGAAGCCTCAGAGGAAAAGAAAAACAAAATTATCTGCTGCTGTGGAATGCAACAGGTGCATCTTTGATTGGTCCATGTGAGTTGTTTTTACCTGATGACCAATGAGCAGTCACAAGATTTTCTTATCATTCCATTTTTTTCCTTTCAAGCCTTCTGATGAAATCCTTTCTCCTTTTCTTTTAGTATAATTTTAGTATATTTTCTTTCAATTCAACATATGTAATTTAATCACATAATATCATAATACATACATTTTCTTTTAATATAACATATAGAATAAAATAATAAACCAGCCTTCTGAAACATGGAGTCAAGATTCTCATCTCTTCCCTTGGGATCCCTGTGAACACCACCACAACAGGCAGATGCTGCAGGTGGAAGGAATGATGGAGCAGAAGGAGCAGAAGGGTCTCTTGCAACTGGGAGCGAGTGGAAACCAGTGCTGGAGAGGCACTGGAGCCAAGAGCACAGCACAGGCCTCGTTCCTGGCACTGAATTCCCGTGGAAAGCATCCAGCCCTGATTGCAGCAGGTGTCAGAACAAACCCCTTCAATTAGAGCAAGAGAGAGAGAGGCTCGATGGGGAGGATGAGAAAAATCAAGAGAAGCCATTTCATGCCAGACCTGCTTGGATCTGGCTCTGCTGGGCCTCAGGCTCTGACAGACCCCAGCTCATCCCACTGGGGTGTTTGAGTCCTTGTTCCTCCTGCTCTTCTCCTCTGCTGTGGATTTCTGACACTTAGGGAATAACCAAATAATTCCCATTATTTAGGGAATAAATGGGGCAAAACTTCCATTTCCTCCGCTTTCCTCATTACTGCTTGTTAGGATTTTAAGTTTTCAGCCATCTGATAAATAAAAATCCTGCCTTCCCACACAGCTCTGTGTCCTACACCCACCAACAAGTGAAAATAATAATTTTCTTATCTGAAAACCAAAGTACAATCAAATAGTGTTTTCCTAGATGCCTGCTCATACTCCAAGGTAGGAAATTAATTCCAGAGAGAATCTTGCTGAACTCCAAGGCCTGACAAACTTTTCATCCTGTAATCATTTTTCAGAGGAAGGGAAAACAAAATACATAAAACAGACAAATGGAAATATCACTAATCCCATCATGGCTGCAGAGGAAAGGGTAATAAGGAGGAAGATGACAGAGTGGAATTGTTCCACAGGGAATTTTCAGCTCAAGTTCTCGATCCCCTGAGCTTCCCTGACCACTGCCTCACCTGGAGCTGTCAACACCATCTGGGACAGAGGAGGATTTTGGGGTTCAGACTGAAAGAGGGGAATTTTGGTCAGATATATAGAAGGAATTGTTCCCTGTGAGGCCCTGGCACAGGGTGCCCAGAGCAGCTGGGGCTGCCCCTGGATCCCTGGAAGTGTCCAAGGCCAGGCTGGACAGGGCTTGGATGGACCTGGGACATGGGAGGGGTCCCAGGGGATGGACTGGGGTGATCTTTAAGGTCCCTTCCAAACCCAAACCACTCCATGATTCTGTGATTTGTGGGTTTTGTTGGATTGTAACAGGTTTTTGTTAATACAGAATCTCATTGAGGTTGGAGAAGGTCTCCAGGATCAAGCCCAACCCTAATCCCACCATGCCCTCTAAACCACATTGTGACATGAGGAAGACAATTGCCAGCTTTCTTAGAGGAAGAAAAACCCCAATTTTGGTGGGAGTGGAAAATTTTAGGAGCATTAAAAGCCACCAGAGTGAGCATTAGGCACCCACACCCCATTTACACACAGAACTGGACTTAAACCCTGGCTTAACTGCAAGGAAAATACTGAAATGCTTTGATGAATTGAGGTGCTTCAGAAGGAACAGAAACTCTCCTCAATAAAGCACCATTGACTCAGCCCTGCCATTGAGCTGTGGCCATCTCTTCTTCCTCTCAGAAGCCTGTGGCTGGCAGAGGAGCTGAGCTGCAAAGAAATTACCCCCTCCTTTGAAAAAAAAATAAAAAAACAGCCCAAAACCCCCAAATCAACCCCCCAAAACTAAATTTGTAAAAGTCAGCAACCAAGCCTGTCAGCCAACTTTTCACATCCACCAATTATAGCTCAGCCCCCCCTCACTTTGTCACTCAAGTATCACCTGCAAGATCAACCAGACCTTTATCCAAGTGTTTGGCATCTTTCTTGCAGAAAGATTTAAGGGATCTCGCAGAGAAAAGCTGCTCTTAGTTTTATTTTTCTATTTTAAGTCTTGCTTATTTAAGAATATTTGTCTCAGTGGTTAAACCCCTGATGTTTTACCTGTTGCAAAGGAGAAAAAAGCAGCAACCCTTGCTCAGGAAAGTAGCTTAAAAAAGTCCTCCCAGGGGTCCAAATGATTTATTCTCTCTTTGGTCCTTCAGCCTCCTCTTCTATTAAAACATGGGTGAAGTTTAGCCCTCTGAAAATTAATTGCTGACAAGTTCCTGCTATGATGTATCTCTCCAGAGGTTTTGTTGGCACCTGAGAGCTGCTGCTCTGCACATCTGTACTAAAAACTGTCTGCTGGCCATAAATCCTGCCCTCTGCTCCCTTCCACATTCCAAATGGGAAGAGGAGAGGCAGGGGGGAGAGGGGAATTAGCCAGGCAGGCACTTCCCAGGCAGCCACAGAGCTGGGCTGTGCCTCCAGCTAACGAGGAGGGAGAAGCAGAGACTGCCAGGGCTTTATTGATGATTTGGGACGACCATCAGAAAGCCCAAACAATAAAATCACTGGAATTGCTGCTTCGTGCATGCAGGTTAAACCTCCTCCAGCTTTCCCCATCATTTCATTTCCCCCCCTTCCCCTTCAGGTGAAAGGAAAAAGCTGTTTTTGAGCAGAACTAAAGAACCAGCAATGCTACCACCAAGGAAAACCTGTCAGATTCCAAGCTCAGAGAGCTCAGAACTGCTTTTGTTCTTTTGAATGGGGCAGGGAAAGGAGTAATGCATGAAAAATGGAACAAGGTGTCAGTATTTATATCCACAAAGGCAAGGCAAAGGAACAGCTCCTTGATAATGGCTTTCCTGCCACCAGCCTGGGAGCCCTCAAAGGGAGGGATGAAAGCAGGGCACGATCTGAGCAGCTCAGCTCATGCAGAGGAAGGAACTCATCTGAGACACACGATTTGCCAAGCATGACCTTTGTTGGCTTGATGGGGATCTCAGGAGCTGGAGGTCTAAAGGTCTTTGGCACCTGGAGGGGGACCACTATCCACCACACGAGTGGATTTTCAGTCACACCACAATCACTCCTTCAGTTTTCCCTCTGCTTAAGAGCTGATCCTTTTGCAGGTGAGGAGAAATGAGCAGGAAATGGTGGGTGTAGCTGGGATTGACATCTTTGACTTGGTTACTGGGAGTTATTTCGATTTCCGTGTCCCACCTCTGGCAGAACTGGCAATTCCAGGAGGGAATCACTGCTCCTGCTCAGCTGCCAAAAACTCAAAGTTCTCCTCCTCACCCACCATGTTAAAATCCTTTCTCCACAGCTCAGGATCCACATCTTGGTGCAGTTGGGAGTGGAGGCCCAGGGAAGCATCACCCACCCCTTGCAGAGGCAAAGGAGGCCTCCAAAGTCCCCATCCCTGGATTTATTTTAGGGATAAGATCTTGCTTTCCCTTGCAGAAAGCAGACACAATGAGGACATCAAGCAGCAGGGAGGAAGGGTTGTTCAGTGTGTAAACAGGAATAATAATATTAAAATGAGTGATGGAGAATTCCAGAGGAATATCAGGGGAAATATCCACCACAGAGAATCACTGAGCTCTGCCAGTCTCTGATGTGGAAAACACTCCTTGGCGTGGTGAAAGCCTCAGCCCTGCCCTGCTCCAAAGATTGCCCCAAAACCAGAATTTTTTGGTCAAACCAAGAGCCAGGAACCCTCCCAGCCTGAGCCATCCCTGTTCCCAGGGCTGAGGGGACCAGGGGAGTCTGGATCTCCTTCTCCTGCCCCCTCCCCATGGAGAATCACTGTTTGCATTAAGGTGAGCAGCTCCTGCCTTTCCTACCTGCAAACTCTGCAGTGTTTTCCAGCAAGAGCTGCCCCAGGAATATAAACCAGGCACATTTGTGCAGAAAGAATGACAGGATTAAGTTTTGTTTTATGTTTCCTTCCTCTCGGTGCACTCTTGATGCCAAGAAGAGATGCAGATGCAGAAGGAGTGGAATATGACTGTACAATAAAACAACAATAGGCTGGATTGAACCATTTTAGGAGCAAGAACAAATTTACAAAGAAAAAAAAAACCCAATTTAAAATATAAATAGCTACAGCAGGAGCACATCCCAAGGAAGCAGATGGTACAGTCTGTTTTACTAATTAGTTTTCAGACCCAGTTGTAGAAATTGGAAGTGATAAACAGCATTTCTCTGTCAGGATCCAAAAGTGTTTGAAACAGTCTAACAGAGTTGAGTAATTGCAGGGGAATGTTCACAGAGGGATCTGGAGTCACTATTTCAGTACAGTGGGGTTTTTATTTCTTTAAGTGAGTAGTGATAGGCCACATTCCTTCATATGAGAAGGAAAACAGAACCAGGAAATCATGGAGTGGTTTGGGTTGCAAGGGAATGTAAAGATCATCCATGATAACCATGAGCAGGGTTATCTTCCACCAGAGCAGGCTGCTCCAAGCCCTGTGTGACCTGGCCTGGGACACTCCCAGGGATCCAGGGGCAGCCACAGCTCCTCTGGGAAATCCATCACAGCCCTCACCACCCTCACAGGGAAGAATTCCTTCCCAATATCCCATCTGACCCTGCCCTCTGGCAGTGGGAACCCACTGTCCCTTGTCCTGTCACTCCTTGTCCTGTCACTCCAGCTCCTGATGTGGAGTCAGTTGGCATTAATCTCATTCTGATTTTCAATTAGCATTTTAAAATTTTCTCCTTATTTATTCCATTCCTTTGTCCCCACACACTCTGACAGATGTGGTCACACAGGACAGGCCAAAGTTTGGGGGGTCCACAGACATCTCATCCCCCCCCAGACAAACCCCTAATTCCTGATCCTCTCTGTCTGGAACACATTCCCTCAGCTCACAAGAATTAATCAATCTCCAGCTCCTGTTTTGTAGAGCAGACAAAACAAAACGTTGCTATTCCCATTTCTCTCTGGGCTCACAGATGGGTTGTGCCTTCACAGGAGCATTAACAGCCCCACCAGGCTCCCCCAACCATCCATAATTCAGGGGGGGAAGAGAGAGGCAGAGTTTAAGTTCTCCCCAAATTCATGGCTGTGCCTGCATTAATGACTTTGCAAAGGCAAGAGGAAGCAGAATTGTTCAGAACGATCCTTTCCCAGCCCAAATGCACAGAGATGGAATCAGAGAACCATTAAGGTTGGAAAAAAAGCTCCAAGATCATCAAGTCCAACCTTTGAAAATCTTCAAAATCTGCATGGTTTTAGTGCCCATCAGGAGAACTTTCTGCAGCCTTTCAAAAATTAGCAGAACAGCACTTTTGGGGCAAAAATCTGCAGTTTGGCATAGAAAGGATTTGTTTCCTTTTGTGTTGGAACAGGCAGTACAAAAAGAATGGTCTGACATGAACAAAGAAAGGCATTTAGGGTAAGTCAGAAACAAAGAATGGGTTTCCTTCCTGGTGGACTGTGAGGCACTGCAGGGAAAACAGCCCTGCCATGAGGAGAAATGCTAAATCCAAAGATTGTTTTGAGAAAATGGCACCTCCAGCTCCAACACTGAAGCATCCCCTGGTTGCAAAATTCCCACCACATCTCCACACATCACAGCAACCTCTGTGCTCAGGGCACCAGGGAGGAATGGCCTTGGATCCCTGGGAAACCAAGTGCTTCAGGCAATCTGTTCTATTTCAAGGAGAAGAAATTCTATGAGAAAGAAGGAAAAAAAAAAAGCAAAAAAAAAATCAATGATTCTCACTTGAAAAATGGTCACAAGTCATAAATCCCATTTTGCACCAGCACAGCTGGGCTCGGTCTCTGCTCCCTCCCTCTCTCCCTGGTTGCAGGGGTGTTGAGCTCCTTGATTTCAAACTTATTTTCAGGAAGAGCAGAGCAGGCTGCTGCCAACACACTGCGCTGTGCTCTGGCTGGGATGAAGATTTGGGAAAGCAGAGAGCTCAGGGCTTTCACCTCCAGAGCTTTGGGCAAGGACAGCAGCACAGCCCAGGGGTGCTGTGACTCCAGCTGGGACCACACCAGAGACAAAATCACCACGTTGTGAAGGCTGGAAATGCCCTCCAGGATCATCAAGTCCAACTTTTGACCAAACTGTGTCCTCTTAACCACTCTGTGAGGACTTGGGACACAGGCTGTCCCTGTCACAAACACATTTTATGAAAGATCCTTTCCTTAGGAGTTTTTCTCCTGAGAAGCTGAGAGGCCTCAGAGGAAAAGAAAAACAATAATTATCTGCTGCTGTGGAATGCAACAGGTGCATCTGGGATTGGTCTCATGTGGATGTTTCTAATCAATGGCCAATCACAGCCCAGCTGGCTCAGACAGAGAGCCCGAGCCACAAGCCTTTGTTATCATTCTTTCCTATTCTATTCTTAGCCAGCCTTCTGATGAAATCCTTTCTTCTGTTCTTTTAGTATAGTTTTGATATAATATATATCATAAAATAATAAATCAGCCTTCTGAAACATGGAGTCAGATCCTCGTCTCCTCCCTCATCCTCAGACCCCTTTGAGCATGGTCACACTGTCCCCACAACAGCATCCTCTGGCCCAGGAGCAACATCTGCCAAAATATTTCCACATTCCAGGCATTCATGAACCTCTCTGGCACAAACACACACCTGGAGCCATTTCTGTGCAACCATTTCTTTTTAAACCCAGCAGGAGAGAACAGCTGTATTTTATAGGGTTTAGGCTTTATGGGGAGCAGTGAATTTCTTTAATTGCAGCGTGGCAAGAGCACAGTTCTGCTTCTCAACTCCAAGGAAAACCTGGAAAAGTGTCCAGGGCAAATTCCCCAGAGCGTGGGCAGAGCTGGTGACGTTACAGACGTCCTCTCTTTTATTAAAAGCCTACAGTAAATGGGGATTTAATTCCATCTGCTTCTCTCAGTGCCCTCCCTGGAGTGCTCCTGTGCAGGTTAAGGTGACAGGCACAGCTTGGTTGTGGCACCCAGCCAGGGTGCTGGGCTTGCTCCAACACTGAGGGACCCAAAAGGACCCAAATGTCACCTCTAGAGTTAAAAACTTCAACACTGCAGCTCTGGAGCAATAAAAGAGCAGATGGAAGCAGGAGATCAAAGAGGTTGTGCTGCAGAGAGCTGCTTCCAGCAGAAGTTACTCAGCACCTTTTGACTTGCAAAGCATCTTATTGTGGCAGGAGGGCTGGGAGAGAAGCCTGGAGTGTCAGAGTGGGGCAGGTTGATGGGGCCACAGGGGTCACCTGCTCCAGCAGGGCCACCCCAGGGCCCAGCAGTGTGTGCAGAGAGCTCTGGGACAGCTTCACCTGGGGATCAGCCACACAAACTCATTCTGGGGGTGAATCCCAGAGTGGGGCAGGGTTATGGGGCCACAGAGGCTCAGCTGGTGCCAACCCAGGGCCCAGGGCCCAGCAGTGTGTGCAGAGGGCTCTGGATGTCCCCAGGGAGGGACAACCCACAGCCAATCCTCCCTGGGCTCTGTTCCAGTGCCCACAGGGCAGTTCTGCCTCCTGGGCACGGGAATTGCTGGGCTCAGGCCCTGCCCGGGGCTCTGGGGCCATCGCTGGGCCTGGAGCTGAGCCTGGGCCTGCTCTGACCTCGGCACACAGGGACAGACAGGGGGACACAGGGACGGACAGGGGACACAGGGACAGACAGGGACAGACAGGGGGACACACAGGGATGGACAGGGGGACACAGGGACAGACAGGGACAGACAGGGATGGACAGGGGGGCACAGGGACGGACAGGGGACACAGGGACGGACAGGGGACACAGGGACAGACAGGGATGGACAGGGGGGCAGAGGGACGGACAGGGGACACAAGGACAGAGAGGGATGGACAGGGGGACACAGGGACTCAACAGGGTCACCCAGATACAGAGAGGGACACATGGGGACACTCAGGGACTCCCAGGGACAGACAGGGACACACAGGGACCCAACAGGGTCAGATGGGGACACCCAGGGACAGCCAGGGACACAACAGGACACCCAGGGCTGAGGGCCCCTCTCAGCATCTCCTCAGCCCCAGCTCCCTCAGCCTTTCCTGCTCCAGGCCCTCCCTCAGCTCCACAGCTCTCCAGGAGCTCCTGGCCCTGTCCTGAGGAGCCCAGGAGTGGACACAGCACCCCAAGGACAGCACTGACCAGCAGATGGGACAGGGCAGCTGGGATTTGGGGTGTCACTAGCAGATGGGATTTGAGGTGTGACCAGCAGATGGGATTTGGGGTGTCACCAGCACAGGGGACAGTGCTGCTGGGATTTGGGGTGTCACCAGCACAGGGGACAGTGCTGCTGGGATTTGGGGTGCTGGAGGATCACCCCCATGGATTTCAGTCCCCCCAGTGTTCCTGCTGCCTTCAGTCTTGCTGCACCCCAAGGCAGCTCCTCCAGCCCCACTGACCCATCCAAGCCCCAGCAGAAAAACACCCAAACCAAGCCCTGTCCCACTCCTGGAGAGGCCAGCAGGGCTATTTATAGAACACCTGATTGCAGCTCTCTTTGTACCCCCCCTTTCCCATTACCTCATGTCTAGGGCTTGATTTCAATCACAGCCCTATTTTCACATAAAACCCCAGCTATTTTTAGGGCTAAGTAAGTAAATGGCTCATAAATAGCTTCTTGATTCCTACCAGTTCATGTTGCTCTTACATGTCCTACTTCTCTCCTCTGAAACTTTTGTCCCTCCCTGGTGACAACGTGTCACAGGGAGCTGTACCTTAAGTGTTTTCTAATAAAGGAAGTCAGGGAGGGAGAGGAACCAGGTTCCTGTAATTGCTTCAGCAAACAGCCCAACATGCACTTAGACAGGAGGATTAGGGGGCCTGGGTGACAACTTAATTTCACACCTCTCATGATTAGAGCTGGTAGGAAAATTGATTTCTCTCCCTGCACTGCCCACATTCCAGTTTGGAATGAGCCACCCAAACTTTTCACAAAGGATAAATTGATAGGGGGGAAATTATTTCAATTGACAAGGCTTGGGTTTTCTTCAGCTAATCAAAGGCAGCCTCCTAATTAAAGCAGTGTGTAAAGAGCAGAGGGAAAATACAACTGTCCTGTCCTGATGCTTCCCACTGGGATGGATTCACCTGCTCAGCCTGGAGGAGGAGGTTCTGCTCCATGAAAGGGTGTGGAATCCTCTGCTGCAGGGCTCTGAATGGGGAGCAGGGCTGGGGGAAGGAAGGAGCTGCCTGGTTCCTGCTGGGCAGCCCCCAAAAATGTGGATTTAAGTCACAAACCCACTCTGGGTCTGAGAAGTTGGGGTGAGGGTTGGCTGGGAGTTGGGATATTTGACACTGCACAAATTTCCAGCTGGGAAACAGGGACAAACTCCCTTCCCTGCCAGGGATCCTGATTCCTCAGGGACCACTGCCCTGGAGCATGTGGCACTTGGGGACAGTTGTGCCACTCCAGGCTGGGCCATTTTAGCCCCTGGAAGCTGAGCATCTCCCACAACATCCATCCCAACCACCCAGCTGCAGCAGCCAGTCCCTAACCCCATACCCATTGCTTATTTGAGGACAAACCCAGCCTGACCCCCAAACCAGGGTGAGAGTGGCCTCCCCTAACCCTGAGACCTTGGGGAGACTTTAAAATGCTTTAAACACTGAAAAATACACCAAGCAAACTTTTTAAACACTGGAAAATACACCAGGCAGCAGCCAGGCCAGGAGAAGGAACTTGTTCGTAATGGTGACAGCAATAAAGCTGCAGCACAGTTTGCTGCTCTGTGCCTCACATTTGTTTGGAGTTAATCTTATTTGCTTTTGGAGGGTTTCTCAGCTTTTCAATAAGCAGAACATGAAAGAAGTGACAGGTTCAGCAGGTGCCTCGTTCCAGCAGGGAAATCCTGCTCTGGCAGTGAAGTGCTCAAAGCACAAAGAATATTCTGTGCAAATTCTCCAGCACAGGCTGCTCCCACATTTCCCTGTGCTTCCATTCCATTCCTGGGGTCACCCCAGCTCTGTTTGGAGCTGGGCTGAGCAATCCCCACTGCAAATCTCTGCTGGCCCAGGAGCCCTGAGCTCCCCCAAATCACAGTGACACCATTTCACAAGTTTGTGTCACTGTGCACAATGGGGAAAGAAACCCCACAACTCAGGGCCATGGAGTCTCCAGAAACATTTTTGGGACTGCAGGAAGTACAGGCAGCTGCTATTATGCCTCAGCTGAGCTCCCTGTCCCAGAAAAGGGTTATCAACAACTTTTATTTGTATATTTATTCTTAAGCATAGAGAGCTGTCCTAGAGAGGTGCCAAGTGACATTTGATGTGGCACCCTTAAGCTGGGAAGAATTGCTCTGTAGTTTGCAACTTACTGTACATGTTTGCTTGTCAGGGAAAGCTACAAACCTATTTTAATTAAAAATGGAGCTGGGGACTGACAGCTGAACTGAGCTGCTTTGAAAAGAAGTGCTGAGAAGAGACTGGGAATGAGTTTTAAGTTTCTAAAATAGCCCCATGTTTTATATCAAAGGGAAAAAGGAACATCCCTCAATGGCATTTTACACAGTCAGCACAGGACAATGGACTGAAAGCTGAAGGTTCAGAATAATTCCATTGGAATTAACTCTCCTGGGGATGTTTGTTTTATCAGCCACATCCCCAATGCTCCTGACACTCCTTACACAAGAAGCACAAATCCTCTTCCTCCCTCCAGTCATCAGAACCACGGGGCAGGGAGAGGGAGGAGAAAATTGCTTTGATTTGATACACTTCAACTGGATTTGGCATTTTAAGGAATAGCTGCACTTTTCTACGGACAACGAGTTGAAAGTGAAGCCTTGGGCTTCCCTGCACAGCATCCTGAGGGGAAAGGGAGGAATTTCATCTCTTGGTGTCCTTTGCTGACCCCAAAACCAGGGCTGGGGACCACCAGTGGCTCTGTGCCCATCACAGTTTGCTCCTACAAAAACATCTTTGCACCAGCTCTCCAAGCAGCACCTAATTGAAACATAAAACCACACTCCAGCTTTTTTATAGCATATACAAATACTGCTTCTCCTCCTGGAACATTTGAACGTGCGGGGGGAGAGCGTGGATCAATAATTCTTCTATTAGATAATTGAAACATGCCTCTTGATTTACACTAATGCACTTGTTAAGCAATAAGTGATGGGGCTGTGGGCAGGTCTGCAGTGCTGGAGCTGGGCTTTGATTCATGGGCTGGGAGCAAGTGAGGGGCTGGCCCAGCTCAGCTCAGCCAAGCTCAGCTTTGCTTTGCAGAGGGCTTTACCCACCCAGCCTGGGCAGCTGGAACCATCAGAACAATAAACTCTGACTCTTGGATTTAAGGGGTCATTCTCTCTACTTAAATAAAAGCATTTTTAAACCTCTGCCAGCCACCAAAGAGCCCAAAGGGGGCTCCTTCAGGCAGCCCTGGAGCTGATTCCCCTTGCAGAGCCCCTGCTGACCTTTCACAGCCCAGGACAGGGCAGGTCCCACGTTCAGCAGTCCAGTGATGCATGGGGAAGGCTGAGCTAGAACAGAGGCTGGACAGAGCTAAAGAATAAAGCAGGGATTTGTTAAAAGGATCTCCTCAATGGATGCACATTGTGCAGTACAAGAGCCCAGCCAGGGCTACACCCAAGATGAACCAAAATGGTCACAAAATGCACAAATGGTTACAAGGTCTCCCACTTTTATAAGTTCTGCTCCATTTGCACCTTGGAGTTCATTGTTCAATGACAGCTTTAGGTTATAAAGTCCCACCCTGCTTGTTTTTCTCTCTCCAGCCCACGGTGTTTGTGCTCTTGGGCCTGAGATTTGGATCATTTGTCCTTGGTCCCCAGCTGGAGCAGGAATTGTTTTGCCTCCCTACTCTGTCCATCACCTAATCACCATCCCCTAATATGAAGCCCTAACCCACCCACGGAAGCAGCACAGAACCTTAAAAATATCAAAGCTCAAACCTGAGGCATCACCAGGAAGCCCTTCCTGAGGTCCTCACCCCAAATCCAGAGCAGGACAGCCTTGGGAAGTCCTTCCCAGCCCATGCCAAGGTCCAGAACTCAGCCAAGCAATTTGGTTCATCAAAGAGAAACATTTTGGCAGTGCCTGGAGGGAGACGGGAGCCCAGGAGCAGCACAGGACACTGCAGCAGCTCAGCCCTGGCTCAGGGCACAGCTCTTGGTGCAGCTCTCATTGACTGCATCACTCCTGGCTCAAACTCCATGAAAAGTTCAGCTCAATTGTACTTTCTGGAATGTGAAGCCATAATCAATGCATGAGCAGGCAGCCTGGTTCTGCTCCAGCACAGGCAGGATTAATTCCCATCGGATGGGAAGCAGCAGGATCTGTCTTGCACTCATTAGCTGTTACTCAGCTTCTCAAGGAGCGAACACTTCATGTGCCATTTTTTTGGGCAGAACTGCCTGATCAGTCATCCCCAGTGCCTCAGGGGAAGTCATAAATGTAGGACTTTTGCTCGCTGGAAGGGGTGGGAGGAAACTTGATGCTCCAAGGTCTGCCCAGACCAGGAAACAAAACCTGCCAGGAAGGTTCACCTCGAGCTGGCTCATGAATCACCTGCAGCAGGAAAGGACCTTCAAAGGCTGTGCCCAGAGGCACTGGCAAGCACAGCTACACAAACAAGGTTGTGAAGATCAGCTCCAAAAAGCCACCTGAGCTTTGTGGCTTCACCCCAGCCTTGCCTTTGCCTTGTTTACCCAGCAGCTCATCCAGAATCAGGTTGGATAATGGAGTAAATCCCTCCCGTTGCACTGGCTGGAGCAGAGGAATGGTGACCTGTGGAGCACAGCCTCCAGCTCCTCCAGAGGATCCCATCACCCTGGATTATTCACTGGGGACAACAGCAGGACAATGCCATTATTTTCCTACCCTCAACATGGAAATGTGCTCAGGCATTAAGGTGAAGCTGCCAGGCGGCCATGGGAGGTGTAATTAATAATCCCTTGCTTATTAAAGCCTCTGGCATCTTAAAGAAATGCTGAGAGCATTCCATGAGCAGTCATTTCATAAGGGTGGGTCCTTCCCCAGCCCCTCCTCATAGCAGGGCCTGACTTGTGAGAGGTGGGCTTTTAATAAAAGCAAGGTGGGTTT
Organism: Agelaius tricolor; assembly: GCF_023055355.1. Taxonomy (NCBI): domain Eukaryota; kingdom Metazoa; phylum Chordata; class Aves; order Passeriformes; family Icteridae; genus Agelaius; species Agelaius tricolor. The sequence continues at coordinate 2,653,222 of NW_027269296.1, read as the reverse complement.
GGGATGTATTGCAGAAATGTCACCAGGGTGTCACTCAGGGTCCAGCCATGCCACCCGAGGGAAAGGATTCAAACATGCAACCCTCAGATTATTTGGCTCAGGTTGGTTTAAAGGCTTTTCAGTACTTTGTATTTCCTCTTTCTGAAAGAGAAGAGGATGAGGAGTCACCTTTTTCCCCTTTGGAGGACCCCAGTGCTCCCCTCCAGCCAGGAGATAACCCAGGGCCTTATTCAGATCTCCTCCCACTCCCCTGCTTGTCCAGCAGCACTGAAGAAGCACCCACATGCTCCCAGTTCAGGACAGGAAGGTGCAAGGAGATATCCCGAGGAAATTTGGATAAATGGAGCCAGTGGAGAGTCTGTGCTGGGCTCCCCCCAGAGCACCCCAACCCTCCCAGCACAGCAGGCACCAACAATTGCACCAGCCTGGAGAGTTTCCAGCTGATGTCAAAGCCCAGCTGGACACAGTTAGCTCAGTCTAAGCCTAATTGTGCACAAAAAAAATAAATCCAAAAAGCGAAAATCTGCATGTGCTTCAGTGACCAACTACTGTGAGCAGGCAGGGCCAGGGGATCTCTTCACATTCTTTGCTTCAGCAACTGCAAGTAAATGCATCAACATCTCCTCAAGAACAGAGCAGGAGTCAGGACAAGTCCCTGCAGCTGCAGGAACATGTGGGAAGGTCCCAGCAGACTGTGGGGGCTTTATATCAGCAATGAGAGGGAGGTTATGGTGACAATTAAAAATGGAGAGAGCTGGCAGGGCTGCACTTCCTTCAGCAGGGCCCAGATCCTGGAGTTAAACACAGGTGTTTTCATGCATTAAGTGAGGTATTAAACACAGGTATTTCATGAGAAAGCTGCATTAAGTGAGATGGTAAACACAGATGTTTTAATGAGAAACCTGCATTTAGGGAGGTGTTAAACACACATATGGTTTAATGAGAAACCTGCATTAAGTGAGGTTTTATACACAGGTATTTCATGAGAAACCTGCATTAAGTGAGGTATTGAACACAGGTATTTCATGAGAAATCTGCATTAAGTGAGGTTTTAAACACAGGTATTTCATGAGAAATCTGCATTAAGTGAGGTATTAAACACAGGTATTTCATGAGAAATCTGCATTAAGTGAGGTTTTAAACACAGGTATTTCATGAGAAACCTGCATTAGGTGAGGTTTTAAACACAGGTATTTCATGAGAAATCTGCATTAAGTGAGGTTTTAAACACAGGTATTTCATGAGAAACCTGCATTAGGTGAGGTTTTAAACACAGGTATTTCATGAGAAACCTGCATTAAGTGAGGTATTGAACACAGGTATTTCATGAGAAATCTGCATTAAGTGAGGTTTTAAACACAGGTATTTCATGAGAAACCTGCATTAAGGGAGGTCTGAGCAGCACACAAACCACTGCTGATAGGGACTGAGAATGCCAGGAAGGTGTGGGTTGGAAGAAGCCTCAAAGATCGTCCTGTTCCACCCCCTGCCATGGCAGGGACACCTTCCACTGCCCCAGGGTGCTCCAAGCCCTGTCCAGCCTGGCCTTGGACACTCCCAGGGTTGGGGACTCAGTCATGGTCAGCCCCAGCCTTCCTGGGAGCATCCTGAGCCCCTGCCCTGCCAGCAGCTGCAGGAGAGGGGAGAAAACCCAGAGCCATGGTCCTTAAGGAGGATCCAGCATGAATTGCTGATCTCAGTCAGGGCCAGCTGAGCTGGCAGGTGCTGAGGTGCTGCTCAGAAATGATCCAGCACTGATGGGTCTGACAGGGGGGCACCAAGCCCATAGTGGCACACACCTCCCCCTGCACAGGACACCTGGGGTGGCAGCTCAGCTCTGGACTTTCAAGGGGCACAGGGACAGCAGAGAAGCTGCAGAAGCGGCTCCAGTGCCTGCTCTGCTCTCCCTCCCGCATGAGGAGTTCACAAAGACACCCCCAGGCCTTGCAGACACAATCTGGTCTGTCTCCATTTTTTTTGGACATCCCAGGGGTGTCCCTTCCCTGTCACTTTGCTGGATCAGCTTCTGAAGTGATACTTACAGGAGTTATTCATAAAGTGAACAAGGGGTTTCAGAGTCGAACACGAAATTGCTTTTATCCACTGCACAAAATGACAAATCAGGCAGCAGCACTGATGACTCCCTGGGATAATCCTCCTCCAAGAAGGCTCCATGAGGTTTCCTAATGCAGTCAGGGAAAGCTGCTGGGAAGGAGGGAGGCAAGACAGGGGCTGGGAAGAGCTGCCTGGTCTCAAACATGCCCCAGAGCAAGTGTTCTCAGCTTGTTTGCTAATCTCTTGTGACCGATTGCTGAACCAAAATCTTCCTTCCTGGACAGAGAAGGGAAGAAAAAAACCCAAAAAGGGCAACACTTGAGCAATAAATAGGGGGTCAATTAACCATGAGAGCGTTCACCTGCACAACCAGCTTGAGGAAGAGCCAGGACTCAGCACAGCCCTGGGTGCTGTGATCCCCAGGGAGATGAAATATCTGAAACCCTCAAAAGCAAAGAGCAGCTTTCACAGAGAGGTCACGGTGCATCTCCTCTTAGCTAATTGTTTCTTTTTATTTAGATAAATAAATAACAGCTCTCCCTGTGGCGTGCAAATGGATTGGATGAGAGAAATCTGTGGGATGAGTTAATTCACAGAACAGGCTCTGGCTCTGCTCCACCTTGTCTGGAGCAGATCACCTGGACATTTTACAGCTCCCCAGGTCCCCAGTACCTGGGGGAAGGATGTAAATCCTCAGATTTTTGTTAAAAGCCAGAACTCAGGACTTTCTTAAAAGGAGGTCCCAAATGTGGGCTGTGTCCCTTCAGCCTTTGGGCAGGGAGCACATCCAGCCTGGCCAGAGATGGGGCTGGGATTCCCTGCTCCAGGGCTCCTTCTCCCACTCCAGCTGAGCAAAAACTCATCCATATCAGAGCATGGGCTTTCAGAACTTCCCCAGGAGAGACTGATTGTGCAATTAAGACATAACACAATCCCAAGGAAAGGCAGGGAAGCATCTTAACTAGATTTCCCCCCTAAAAGTTCTGTTTCAACAGCATTTTAAAGAGTCAGGAAATTCAACAAAATGTTTTGAATTGTGGAGCTTCTTTAAATTTTGCTGAGAGAAGAGAAAGGGAAAAGTTGCACAGGGGCTGTTTCTCAGTCACATCCAGGTTGCTGGATGAATTCCTGTGGCTGGATTTCCTTCCTTAAATAACAGAAAAATGGAATTTCTTCATTTCATGAAGAAATTAATGAAATTCATGAATTTCTTCATTTCATTATTTCTTCATAATCATGAAATTTCTTCATTTCATGATAAGCTGATGTTTTCTACAGAGAAAATCCAGGCATAGAAAGGAATTCCCCCAATGCCCAATGTCAGCTTTGCAGAGCAGCAAGAATTCACCACAGAGCTTCACTGGGAGGGAGTGCCTGGGTGCAGCCAGAGCCTCTAGATTGATGCCAGGCTCTGGTGTGACCCATTGGGCACCTTCATTGTGGGCCATAAAGCACTTTGGGATGTCCCTGTCCCTCTGTGTGTGCCTGCAGCAGCACCCCCAGCCTGGGGAATGCTGTGCTGAGCACACAGATGCACACATGGACTGAAACTGGAGCTCCTGGGCGAGCTCCAGAACACAGGTGGTGATTTCTGGACACTGGATGTGTTATCTGCTGAACAGCAAAAATTACAGTGATCAAGCAGAAAGGAGCATTATCTTCCTTCCATCATCTCCCCCACTCTGGAAACCCTCAACAGGTCAGCAGCTGCTGAGCCTGCCCTGATCAATCACTGCAAACACTAAAAGCAGGGAGATATCCTCCTTCCAGCCATTTGTCAAGTGGAACCTGGCAGGTTTTAGTCCTTTTATTAGTTCTGCTTGTGAGAGAAATTCACTTGGAGCCAATGCTTAATGCAGTGAGGACACAGCACATATTTCTGCAGGAGAGAGAGAGCTGTAATCCAGCTGGGAGCAGGGCTGGGAAGGGAATTAACAAAGCCTTGGGCTGGAAGAGAGAGGAAGAGAGAAGAAGAGAGGTGTCCCTTGCCTCCACCTGCTGTCCTGGACACACATTCCTTTGTGCTGCACTTCAGCCTGTCTCTGGAATGTATGACAAGTGAGGAGAAATAAAGCAGGAGGTGGAAGGAAGCAGAGAGCCTGTCTTGGGGCTTCTTGCTGGTCAGAGTGATTTCAAGAAAATGTTAGAAAGTCTCTTTTCCCAGCCTGGTGCTTGAAGAAGGAGTCAGAGCTCTTCAGTTCTGGTCTCAAGGTTGTTTATTGTTCCTTATCTATAAAATATTATCTTCTGTCCAGCTGAGGTCTGTTCAGCAAGGCAGTCCAGGCACTCTGCCTGCCCCCAGGGTGGTGTTATGTCTTTATATTAAAAATTACCTGTACAATGTTTACAATTAATTCCCAATACCCATCACCTATGTTAGACAGTGAGCTGCTACTCTAAACCAATCCAAAAGTGCCACCATCACAGCAGAAGATGGAGGCCAAGAAGAAGAAGAAGGAGAAAGGCTGGACATGCCCAGATTCCTCCATCTTGCCCCCTGAACCCCCATTCTAAAAACCCCAAAATCGACTTTTCCACCCCAGGATAAATTCACTATTATTCTACTTAAACTGTTGTGGCCTGCAGATCCTCATCTAAGGTTGGTAATTTGCTCCATGGGTCATAATCAAACCCACAGGGGCATTCTGGGCTCTGTGCCAGGGTCTCTGAGCCCCCTGGCAGGGTCTGGGCTGCTCAGGACAGCCAGAGGGATGTCCTGGGTTCCAACATGAGCCCAGCACCTGCTGGTTCACCCAGGAGAAATCCTGGATGCAGAGAGAGGATCCAGAGCTGCAGCAGGGATGGTGCCATCCCCTGGCTTTTCACCTGTCCAAGTGCACCCAGCCTGCCTGGCATGGATTGTTAAGGCTGGAAAAAGCTTCCAGGACTGTGGTGGTGTTCACAGGGGTCCCAGGATGAGGGAAGAGATGAGAATCTTGACTCCATGTTTCAGAAGGCTGATATTTATTATTTCGTTATATATATTTATACATTTATTTTTTATTATTATTTTATGATATATATTATATTAAAACTATACTAAAAGAATAGAAGAAAGGATTTCATCAGAAGGCTTGAAAGGAAAGAATGATAACAAAAGCTTGTGACTCTCAGAGAGTCTGAGCCAGCTGACTGTGATTGGCCATGAATTAGAAACAACTCACATGGACCAATCCCAGATGCACCTGTTGCATTCCACAGCAGCAGATAACCATTGTTTTTCTTTTCCTCCGAGGCCTCTCAGCATCTCAGGAGAAAAAATCCTAACAAAAGGATTTTTCATAAAATATTGTGGCTACACAGGACCATCAAGCCCAACCTCTGATTTAATACCCCAACGGCCACTAAACCACATCATGAAGTGCCACATCCCTGTGTCCCTCCAATGTGGCTTTTCCCAGTGTCACACACAGCCCCAGAGCAGGATCAGCTGTTCCTAAACCCCTCCAATGTTCTTTAAGCCTGGAGAGCTCAGGCACAGAGGGATTAAGAGAACTGCCCAGAGATCACACAGAGGAGTGCGTGTCAAATTTGGGAATGGAACTTTTATCTCCTAAAAACCTCTCTGGATCAGTGCTCAGTGGTTTATGTCAAACCTTTTTTTTTGGCCGCACAGCAGCTGCTGGAGAGGTTTGGGCTTTCCCCTCCCAGGCATTTACACCGTGCCCAGCCCTGCTGCTGCAAACCCAGCGCTTTAATAACCCCCAAAATGAGCAGTGCTGGAAGAACAGCGAGAGAGGAGGATCACAAATGGGACAGAACCCATCTGGGACTGCTCTCTGCTCCCTCCTGGCTGGCAGCTCTCATTATTCTCCAGCAAGGGCAGCCGTGTTTGCCTCTCTCTCGCTTGTCAGCACGAGCTGACATTTGAGCTGTGCTGATGAGACCTACCAGGGTGAGACACATGTTTGTGGTCGCTTTGGGCGACCAACTGCCAAGGCCTTGAACTGCTCCTTTTTGATTTTCCTGCTCTCTGCTTCCCTGGCAGTTGGAGCCTCGCTGCCTCCTGGGGATCTGAGCGGGAGCAGGAGCTGCTCTCACCTCAGCCAGGGAAGGGCTTGATGCTTTGTCTGGGGGTGCAGAGATGCTGGCTCAGGGGTGGCTCTGTCCTGCTGCACGCTCAGTTTTTGGGGAGCACAGCCATGCTGAGCTGGCTCTGTCCCAGCTGCTCCATCTCCAGCAATCCTGATTAACTCCAGGCAGGGATCTGGCCCCAAAAATCCCTTTCTAAGGCACGTGAGGACATTGCCAGGGTAAGATCTGCCAGAAGCTGTGATTTTGATGCCGCTCTTTGGCACAATGTCACTCTCCCACTTGTCCCAGTGTCACATTCCCAGTGGGGAACTGTGGGACTGACGGGGCAGGGAGGGGACTCTGCATGGGGACAAGGCTGCAGATCCCATCCCCAACACTTGGACAGTGTCTAACATCAAACTCTGTCTGAGCTGCTGTCAGTCACCAAATTCACAGTGCCTGAGCCAGGAGCCAGCTACGTGTCACATCCCAGGTCCTGTCACAACCTGGATCCACATCCCAGGTCCTGTCACAACCTGGGTTCTGTCACATCCTGGATCCTGTCACATCCCAGGTCCTGTCACATCCCAGGTCCTGTCACAACCTGGATCCTGTCACATCCCAGGTCCTGTCACACCCCAGGTCCTGTCACATTTTGGATCCTGTCACATCCTGGATCCCCATCCCAGGTCCTGTCACATTTTGGATCCTATCACATTTTGGATCCTGTCATATCCTGGATCCACATCCCAGGTCCTGTCACATCCCAGGTCCTGTCACAACCTGGATCCTGTCACATCCTGGATCCACATCCCATGTCCTGTCACACCCCAGGTCCTGTCACATCCCAGGTCCTGTCACATTTTGGATCCTGTCACATCCTGGATCCACATCCCAGATCCTGTCACACCCCAGGTCCTGTCACATCCTGGATCCTGTCACATCCCAGGTCCTGTCACACCCCAGGTCCTGTCACATCCCAGGTCAGTGGATGGGGATGCTGTAGTGGTGCTGCTGTAAGAGGGATTTGCACCACAAACACTTTGGGCCCAGCTTGATTCTGCTTTGCACATTCCCTGACAATTTACATCACTGCATAAATCAGAAATAAAGCAGAAACTCTCATTTCACTTTCATGGATGGGTTTCATATTCATTTTGCAGGGGTATAAATGACAACACAAGATGTGGGATGAAGGAAGCTTTAAGGGAGGGATCCCAGCTCATTTAACCCAGTGGAAGTGTGACCTGTGTTGAAGGAAGCCCCACACTCATTACCCAAGAGAGAGGTGAATAACCAAACGACAAAAATAAACCCACAGCATGCAAAGATCATCTTCCTTAGGTTCCTCCAGCTCTAATACTCCCAGAAAAGGCAAATAAATATAACAGTAAAATCCAATCTGCCCTGTGTGAGCACTGATGTGTGGCACAGATTGAGGACAGCTTGTTTTTCCCAGCATAAAGCTGTGAACGATTTCTGAACTGGAGCTGTTCTAATTAGTAAAGAACATTTAGGTCAATTACATCAGCGTGCTGGCCACTACAATTACTGTTATTAATTGTATTCGATTCCACATTTGCAGCTATTAAATACAGTAGCTCCCAAGTACCTGTGTGGAGTGTTAACCCAGCAGAAAACAGGGAGAAGTATTTAACCCAGAGAAACGGCCAGGTAATGGCAGCCTAAATCCACCCCAGCCCCATGCATCATTTATCTCCTCTCTGCGTGTGCCTGGATGATCCAGCACATGAGAGACTCAAAGGATTTGATTTCCTTCATCCGCTTTTCTCTCTGGACCAAAGTCCTCTCTCCTCAGCTGTCCTGTACATGCTGAGGCTCCTCTACTGCCCAGACACGTGGGCAGCACCTCACAAGGGCAGGACAGGTGATTTATCTCTCTCACAGGTGCCCAGAGCAGCAAAATGCTGCTTTGTGGAGGTTCTGGCCCAGCTTTCACATGGTTACAAAGGCTTGTGCCTTCCCTCCCCCACAGCCAGGACTTTACACTCCTTAAAAAAGAAATTCACTTTGAAGAAGTGTTTCTGTGTCCTACGATGTTAAACTGCTAATGGGAAAGGAAATGTATTCATGATTCACTGTATAAAAGCAGCCTTGGAGGAATGCAGATTGTATTTTCCCTCTGCAAACATTTGATCATCCCAATAAAAGAGCAGCCCCACCTTTCCCACCAGCTCAGTAAATCACAGGGAATGGAAACAACAGGTTTATGGTTGTCACGACGGTCGTTAGCACAGGGTTTTATGGGTTCTGAGAGGGGGGAGCCTGCTCACGGGCACCAGGTGCCTCCTGAAGGACTGCAGGACTCTCTCAAACTCGTCCTGCTGCTCCAGGCTCTGTTGAATATGGAAATGATGCTCCTGATTCAGCCCAACCCTCCCGGAGCTCCAGGCTTCCCTTCCCAGGCAGGGAATGAGCACAACCCCGAGGGTCCTGGATGTTCTCCAGCCCTCATGGAAATCCCTGCGCTGGGATCTCATGGCCTGGGGCTGCTGGAGCACCCACACACCTGAGCCACTCCAGGGGACAGCTCTGAGCTGCTGCTGCTGCCATTCATTAATTCTGTTGATTGGGATTTGAGCTTACAGCAAGGATCAAGGCCACGTTCCACAGCTGGAGTAGAAGGCAGCTTCAGTCCAAGAGTGGTTTTTGTCACCATGTCCTGCTCCCTGGGGAGCTGGACACTCATCTGGAACCATAAAACATCCTGAACTGGGAGGGACCCACCAGGATCCTCCAATTGCAGCTCCTGGGACCAGCAGAACCTGGCACTGAATTCCTGGAGGAATCCACTTGAGACACCACCAGCCTTTTGGAAGGAGATCACCTCTTCCCAGGCATCACCAGAGGGAGCTGGCAGTGAGCACCCCTGGCTTTCCCATGCCCTGAAATGTGCTGCAGCATTTTGTACCTGCAGTTTGCTCTCAGCCTCCAAAGCTCCGAGGAGACGCCGGCTGCTGCTTGGGCTATAAATAAGGCAGCGAGTGCTGAGCCAGAACGTGTGGCAGTAATTTGGGTGATGATTTAAGGGCTGGATGCTCCTCCCAAAGCCTGTTCACCCTCAGTGGTGCTGACACAGCCAGGAGCTCGTGGGACAGCACAGCAGGGACCTGGCCCAGCTGCACCCCTGGGCTCACACTGTTCTCCCCATCCCTCTGCCTGTAGGAGCTCTGTGCTCCTCTACCAGAAAAATGTGCATCATTCCCTGGCTCTGTTGGCTTCCCTCAGCTCTCAGAACACAGATCCATGGATGAGCATCTCCTCACCTGCCCCACATGAACCCAGCTGGGTGCAAAGCCCCTCACCCAGAGGGGAAAGTCATCCTGTGCACTGGAGAGCCCTGCTCTGATTTCTCTGAGTTTCTCCCTGCAAGAAGTGTCTTGCAAAGAGACCCAAACCCAGCTGACAGCGAGTCCACACTCCTGGGTTGTTCAGTGATTCATTACCCCATTGAAAAATAAAAACCCACACATTATTTTGAATTCAAATTTGCCTGCCTTTAATTTCCACTAAGAGATTCTGTCTCTGCTCATCTCTGCCAGGTTAAAGAGCCCTCAGTATCTGATATTTTCTTCCTGTGGAAGTGTTTGTCCACTATAATCAAATTACCTTTTGAATTTCTTCCTGAGAAGTTTAAAGAGATTTCACCACAGTGAAATATCCCTATTGTAACCCTTGGAAATGGTTTTGTTTTATTGGAATCCCCTGCCACAGGAAAACTCTGTGTTCCTCTACCAGAACATCTTCCTCCCTTTCTCCACAGGATTTCACCCTCTGGAATGACTCTGTACAGTGAAATATCAGTATTGTAACCCTTGGAAGTGGTTTTGTTTTACTGGAATCCCCTGCCTGGTTTATGGCCAGCTCTGCAGATGAGCTGACAATAAAGGAGGAGGAAGAGGAGTGTTTGAGAGGGGCTGAGCAGCTCCAGCTCCTGCCAGCTCAGTGCTTCCCAAGGAAGCACTCAGCATCTGGCAGGATTGAGATTTTGCCCAGTTTTTTTAAACTCTCCCCCTCCCTTTTTTACAGTATAAATGAATTTTAGCAGCAGAGCAAGGGTGCAGTGGTGCTCAGGGCAGGATGTGCTAATGAGCTGAGCCTCGTGCTGCCAGAGCAGCCTCTCTGTCCACCTCTCCTTCTGCCTTTTCTGCATTTTAATACTTAGCCTTTTCTAAAAATAGCCCCAGCTCTTAGTCCTTTTAATACAGCCTTCATAAAAAAAGTAGTTCTTAAAGTTCTCTGCAAGCTTTGCTGTGGATTTAAGAAGCTGGGCAAAGTTGTCATCCCAGGAAATGGCAGCAGAAACACCGAGCTGCTGGTGCAGGGCTGATCTCAGGCACTGAGCACAAACATTCCCCACAGGGTGATGCCAGGCACAGCTGCCTCAGTGAAATAATGAAGATAATAAATCAGGGAGCCATTGAGCACCTTTTCCCCAGTAGCTGTTCTCCCTCTTCCAGCAGGGAGGGAAGGAATGACAGATGGAAGCTGACCTGAGCCATGGGAGCAGTGAAGAAGTGTTCCAGACCAGGAGGTGTGAGGAGCTCTGTGCCTGCTTTGCCCAGGCTCAGTCACACCAGCCTGGCACCAGAAAGGTGTTGCTGCACCTGAAATTTGGGTTCCAGTCCCACAATTGCCCCTGACAGGTTTTCCCCCCATAACCAGCTTGGGTCCTCTGGCCAGTTCCTCACTGGTGTGATGTCCTGGGCTCCTGCCCCACCTGAACCAGGATGGAGAAGCAGAACAGGACCTGACCCAACCCCCTGGGCTATTTCTGAGCTCAGTTTAACAGCACTGCACCCATTTGCAGTGCCTGTGCATTCTGGCAAGTCACAGATCTGGGGAGGGAGTGCAGAGAAGGGCTGTGAGTGACTCAGGCTCGTGGAAATAAACTGCTTCAGAATGGACACTGTGAAAAGATTAATCTCTTTAAACTTCTCAGGAAGAAATTCAAAAGGTAATTTGATTATAGTGGACAAACACTTTCACAGGAAGAAACTATCAGATACTGAGGGCTCTTTAACCTGGCAGAGATGAGCAGAGACAGAATCTCTTAGTGGAAATTAAAGGCAGGCAAATTTGAATTCAAAATAATGTGTGGGTTTTTATTTTTCAATGGGGTAATGAATCACTGAACAACCCAGGAGTGTGGACTCGCTGTCAGCTGGGTTTGGATCTCTTTGCAAGACACTTCTTGCAGGGAGAAACTCAGAGAAATCAGAGCAGGGGTCTCCAGTGCACAGGATGACTTTCCCCTCTGGGTGAGGGGCTCTGGACCCAGCTGGGTTCACGTGGGGCAGGTGAGGAGATGCTCATCCATGGATCTGTGTTCTGAGAGCTGAGGGAAGCCAACAGAGCCAGGGAATCCACAGGCTGGGATGATGCTTGTTCCAGAAAAGGAAAACAAATGGGAAGAGGGACCCCCAAGAGCCGCCCCAGCAGAAATCCCAGCATCACTGGGATGCACAAGCCCAGGTGTCCTGTCAATGGTGCTGCTGTTTGGCAGGATCTCACTCGGGAATGGAGGCACTTTAGAACCCATTATTGCCCTCCACAGCAAATTAGCAACAGAGTTTGGATGTTCATTGACAGGAAAATCTTCCCATCCTTTATAGACTCCTGGGTGGCTTCCCCCTGAATCCAAATATCACATCATTTATTTAACTTAGAGAATAAAGTAATTAATACCAGGGAGTTCTGACTGCTTGGCAGGATGTGCTGTTACAGCTAACAAATTTTATGTCTTTAGGCTTCACAGCAGAACTTGATTTAATTTGTCCCAAGGTTAAGAAAGACAGCGAGGAAATTTGATGGCTCCAGATCACAAATCCACCACAATTTATCACCTTCACCATGTGGTGTGGACAGACACCACTTCCAGGTGGAGATGGCAGAAGTTTACTCAATCATCTTTGCTTGAATCCTGCATTCATCCATTATCTGCCACCATATGTCCCAAATATTCTGTGTCTCCCTGGGAGCTGCCTCCAGCCATGCCCAGCACCAGCCTGACACATCCTTGGGATGAGGATGCCCCAAATTTTGGGATTATGCAATTAAGACATAACACAATGCCAAGGAAAGGTAGGGAAGCATCTTAACTAGATTTCCCCCCTAAAAGTTTTGTTTTAACAGAATTTTAAAGAATCAGGAAATTCAACAAAATGTTTTGAATTGTGGAGCTTCTTTAAATTTTGGTGAGAGAAGAGAAAGGGAAAAAGCTGCACAGGGGCTGTTTCTCAGTCACATCCAGGTTGCTGGATTAATTCCTGTGGCTGGATTGCCTTCCTTAAATAACAGAAAAATGGAATAATTTCTTCATTTCATGATAAGCTGATGCTTTCTACAGAGAAAATCCAGGCATAGAAAGGAATTCCCCCAATGCCCAACGTCAGCTTTGCAGAGCAGCAAGAATTCACCACAGAATTCTCTTTAGGACCCACCCAGTGCAGGGAATTTGGGAGCAATGAGGCTTTTAGAGCCTCCAAACCTAGTGGCCTGGCCAGAATCTCCCAGAGCAAAGGGAAGGAAGGCAGAGTTTCCCTCTCAGAGCTGAACACCTGGCCAGGAGGGTCACGCTCAATTTGCAGAGCAGGGGCCACAGCATCCCAGCAGCTTCTGAGGGGCTGCAGCTCCTGAGCAGCACTCGCCAGCAATGATGTGATAACAAAATGGGAATGTGATAACAAAATGTGATCAACAAGTGCCAGTTTATGGCATTTTCTCCCTCCCTTTTGCTCTGCCACTCTCCTCTGTCATTGTCCTTTAGAAAGTGAAGGTGAGGAATATGGTTCTGGTTTTAGAAACCAGAGGAATAGAGTTCTGGTTTTAGAAACCAGAGGAATACAGCTCTGGTTTTAGAAACCAGTCCAGGTCCTAAAAAGCTGGAAAATGAAGCACAGAGATTTCCATGGCATAAGGAAATCACACACCCCAGTCGAGCCTCTCTGTTGGGGACTCTCACTGGAGCAGACTCAGGTTAAATCCAGGGAGGTCAGCAAGGTGGGAAGGCAGATCTGCCACAGCTTCTTCCTCTCCTTCCACCCTGAGAACTGAATTGGACTTTCTTTGTCCATGTGGCAAATGCTTCAACAGCCAAGTCACTTTGTCAGGGCTTCAGAGTGCCTTGAAGGGGACAAAGCACTTCCTTAGGAGCTCCTCCTAAAGGTTAATCTGATTTTGAGGGCTGGGATCTGCACTGGGTTTCCACTGTGGCTTCCCCAGACAACTCCATGCATGAATCTCTGGGTCAGGTGGGACATTTATCAGTGTTCCAGCAAAGAGCTGGGCAAGGAAACAGGAGGAAAGCAATGTTCTATTTATGGCTAAGTTGTGTGAAGTTGTTTTGGATTAGAGCGATCAAAAATTCTGATGGAAAATCCGGACTCATGTCTTTCAAACCACATCTTCTCAGACATGGGGCTTCATCCCTGACACTCTGCTGTCTCCTGGAAAATTGTCTGGGACCCACTTTTGGACCTGGATGCCCTTAAAGAGGTACCAAACCACCACAATCAAATAACCATCAGTCTTCTCCCAAGCAGACCACTCCAGATTTTCCAAGAGAAGAACAAACACCCCAGCCCCAGCAAGAGCGGCCCTGGATCTCCCAGGCCATCCTGGAGCCAGCCAGGACACATCATTTATCCTTACATCATTTATCCTTCACATGACACAAAATGATTATTGCTCATCACCTCAAATGTCCTCCCTTGTGAGCACCTGGTGGGTGAAATCTCAGAGCACACCAGGGACACACCAGCCCTTGGGTGAGGTGGTTCTTTTGGGACACACTGGGACCATTTCCTGGCTCTCACTCTAATTATTTCTCATTAATCTGTGGGTTAATTAGCTCAGGAGCTTCTGTGCCACCTCCTCCATGCTCTGGAACCTGTCACAAACCCTTGGCAATGTTTCTCCATCACAGCCCAAGGCCGGCGCTCGCCGTGGCTGCTCCTGCACAAACCACCTCACTGCCTCTTGCACTTTTTATCTCACTTAGTTCTTGTCTCTCTTAATATTTAGAGGCTCTTTGGGATACAAATAGTATTGATTTGTATGTACAACCACCTAGAACAAGGCAGGTTTGGGTCCTCAGCCCAAATAATAAATAATAGTTAATATAGTTCAGACATGACCAGCCAGTTTCTACCTAAAAATGTCAATAAAGCAGGGCCATATTGATGCAAAGAGACATAAAATGTGAACTCCTTCAATCCAGGCACTTATTTGTCTCTGTTTCCGAGGCCAGGAAGGAAAGAGCTGTTAGCAGTGAATAGTATTTTATTAGCATCATAAACCCCAAGAGCAAAGTTTGTGTCACAGAGAACTGCACATGCATTTGAAGGCTTAATTTATGTTCTTGACTCTTCACTCTTTTTTTTCTTCTTCTTTTTTTTTTTTTTCCCTAAAGAGGGGCATAATTTAAAATAAAGCCCAGTAGTGTCTGTAGGCACCTTTGGGTGAAGGGGATGTTGGTGCAAAATCAAACCCACACCCTACAGAAATCCTTTCTGGGAGAGCTCAGTGGAATTGGAACATAAATCCATTCTGCAGAGCTCCATGGAAGCTTCAGGAAAACCACATTTTATGTGCACCAGGTCCTGAGCATCAGCACTGGGGAATGCCAACAGCCCCAAGGAAGAGCCAGGAGGGGCAGAAGTGACTTCCTGAGGAACTCCAACAAATTAGCAGTGGAAAACCAGTGAGGACAGAAAAGCCAGCATGGCTTTCGTGCCTTTCCATGAATTGGAGCTCTTGAGCAGATCTTGAGTTGAAGGGAGACACAGCAACCACACCAGCACAGCCCCATCTCCACCCAAACCAATCCAGCAGGAGGGGTCAAACTCCTGCAGCTCCTGGTCATTCTCCTGCATTCCCAGCATTTCCCTCTGATCTGGCTCCTTTGGAGAGGGGTTGGGTTTCTGGGGATGCTTGGGAACAGATATTGCAATACAACCACAATCAAGCCCTGGTAATCAGCAAATTACAGCTTTCCATACATCCCAAAGCTTTTAACTCCCAGCTGCTTATCATGGTGTGTTTACATGGTGACAATTCTGCAGAGCACGTTCTGTGCCTGTTCCAGAGCTGTAAACACAGCTTTAACGACCAACAGGCATTTATTTAACATTCTGCCTGTTTCAGGGAGAAAAAACAGACAAGGTGAGTGCTGGAAGCACAGAATTAAGGGTTTATGGCAAAGAAAAAGGCTGCACAAGGAGCTGTGGAAAAGCAGAACAGCATGGGGCAGGTTCTTCAGGAGCTGCCCACAGAGCAGGGAAGGCATTTGTGGCTCTGAGCAGTGAGGGGAGGCAAATCCCCTCTGTCACTGCACAAACACAAAGGTTTAGGAGTTCAGGAAGGAGCAGCCTTTGTTGGTAAAAATACTCCCAAGCTCTCTGCTCAGGCAAGGGCTGTGAACTCACACAGCAGCTCCGCACCTGGGAGGGAAGGGAAACGTGGACTGAGAGCTGAGTCCAGCTCTGGTCACTCATGGCAGGAGAGACCCTGAGGGGCTGGAGAGTGTCCAGGGCAGGGAACAGAGCTGGGCAGGGGCTCAGCCTGGAAAAAGGAGGCTCAGGGGGGACCTTGTGGCTCTGCACAGCTCCTGACAGGAGGGGACAGCCCCAGGTTGGGCTCTGCTCCAGGGAACAGGGACAGGAGGAGAGGGAACGGCCTCCAGCTGAACCAGGAGAGGTTTAAATTGGATTTTAGGGAAAATTTCTGCATGGAAAGGGTGGTCAGGCATTGCCCAGGGAGGTTTGGAGGGCCCATCCCTGGAGGTGTCCCAGGAAGAGCTGGAGGTGGCACTCAGTGCTCTGGGCTGGGGGTGGCTCAGCACACCCAACACAACTTTGTCACTGCCTTTGCCTTTGGAGTTCTCTCAGTACAGCCAAATGTTTGCTGTTTACAGGGGCAAAACCACCCTGCAGAAAAGGCTGAAGCCCCCATTAAGGCTTTATGATATTTTTAATTACCTGCTGCCTGCTGGTGCCTGGGGAGTTGCCTGCCCTTTCCAGCAGCCTCTGGAGTGCCACGTGCTGGGCCCTTTGCTGTTCAGCCACAAGACAAATGGGGTCTGCTGCCACTGGGATTTCACTTTCAGGGCAGCAGAGCACAGAAGAGCTTTAGGACGTGATTTGCAGAGCACCACAAAGGTTGGTGGTGTATTTCTTCACATACAAACTATTTGCATGGCCACCAAATTGGGCTGGAACAAAACTAGCAGGGTGACCGCTCCCTATCTGTCCTTCTGAAGGAGAAAAGAGCAATTTCATTGTCCTGGAATGGTTGCAGGAAAAGGAAATGAGAAAGGATCATTCTACTTGTCTTCCACCTTGGAACTGCAGATATTGCTCCATATAAAATCACACTGTGGAACAGCATCTTTCTCCTTCCCCCTCTTTTTGCAATTTCTACTTTTTATTTTTCCCCCTCTTTTCTTTCACAGCTTTTAACCTTACCAAATTGTCCCTCTTAAATAATAATTAACTCCCTGGTTCAGCTGGGGAAGTGCTTTAAGGCTCCAGCAATTTTATTTTCTGTGTGACGCTGTGGGAGAGGACGGGAGGGAAAAGTTAAAGCAGGAGGTTCCTCAAGAGTTGCCCCTCTAGAAAAACCATTCCATGCCTGTTCCTGGTGAAAGGATCCTGCCAGATCCCAGAGGAACCAGCAGAGTTTGCTCAGTAATTAATGGGGAGAGAGGAGAAAAAAGGAAATACGGGAGCAGACAATGCTGTTGCTGAACTCTCCAAAATGTTTTCTCCCAACAGAGCCATGTCTTGAGTTGTGATTCCACACAAGAAAATGATGCCTGGCACTAGGTGACCCAGAAAAATGAGGAGAAATGAGGTGTCCCTTGTGCTTTGGGGCTGAACATGGCACTGAACAATTTGGCTGCTCTGCATGGGTGGAAAAACCCAACCACGAAGAGGGGGAGAGCACTCCCTTTAATTACAAACTGAACCAAATAAATTACAAATTCAATCACAGCAGTGCTTGCCAACAAGGAACTCAAACCACTCAGGCTCTGAGTTCCATGAATTAACTGTAGGAGAGAGCAGGATTTGTGGGGAGCCATCCTGAACCCTCCTTGTGATGCCTGGGGAAGGCTGAGCTACAACAGAGGCTGGACAGAGCTAAAGAATAAAGCAGGGATTTATTAAAAGGATTTCCTCAATGGATCCACCTTGGGCAGCACAGGAGCCCACCCAGGATGAACCAAAATGGTCACAAAATGCACGACCGGTCACGGGGTCTCACTTTTATAAGTTCTGCTCCATTGGCACATTGGAGTTAATTGCCCAATTACAGCTTCAGGTTATGCAGTCCCACCCTGCTTGTTTTTCTCTCTTCAGCCCCACGCTTTTTGTGCTCTTGGGTCTGAAATTTGGGTGGTTGTCCTTGGTCCCCAGCAAGAGGAGGAATTGTTTTGTCTCCCTGCTCTGTGAAGAGAGCTCACCCTCCCCTAATATGAAGCTCAGACCCACCCACTAAAGCAGCACAGAATCTGAAAAACATAAAAGCCAAAACCTGAGGCATCAGCTGTAATGAAAATAATGAGGTCTGAAGTGGGGCAGAGTGTGCTGGGCACAGTCTGAGACACGCACTGAGAACCAGAGAAGTAGCAGAACGTTCACTCAGAGCATTTTTCTCCTGCTAAATTGCTCATTCAGATACCTGTGTTTTGGAGAAGGGAGACCTGCTCTGCTGTGGAAGCATCTCTGTGGTTACAGAAGTGTTGACAGCAAACAAAGCAGCCTGACCTCCAACAGCCCAGGGGCTACAGCGTGTTCCAGGCACTGAGCCCCCAGGGGAGCCAGGTTCTGCACATCCCCGGGTGAGAAAAGCATGTCTCAGCCTTGCCACCACTGAAACTGAGAGCAAAATCAGAGCCCCTGAGGTTCCCCTGGTTCCCTGCCTCGAGCAGATAACCCCAGGAGCCAGGGATTATTGAATCCCATCCCTCTGGCAGGTCGATATCCCCTGCTCTCTCCTCTTCCTGACCTATCCCACCATGAATAATGCACGAGCTGCCGGTGGGGCAGCTCTGGCTGGAGCCTGGCCAGCCAAAGGGCTCTCTCAGCAGATCAAAAGCCAATCAAGTTCATTTCAATATTTATGTTTAATCCTTCATTCTGAAATGATAAATATTTCATGCTACACCCTTACAGGAAAGCAAAGCCAAGCAAAAGCAGAGGAGACACTGGCCCAGACAGAGCGGCTCTTTCATGCTAATTCCTGTCCAGGCAGACACAGCTCCTGATGCCATTAATATTCCTCAATCAACATGGATTATTTATTTGAGTCCTGACAGAGCTTGCAAGGACAGAGGTCAGGGCTGAGGAGCACAGGAGGCATGAAGGCAGGTTTGATTCCTGGAGCCAGGGTTCATTTGTGGAGCCACGTTTGATCCCTGGAGCCAGGTTTGATCCCTGGAGCCAGGTTTGATCCCTGGAGCTGTGATTCATTCCTGGAGCCAGGTTTGATCCCTGGAGCCAGGTTTGATTCCTGCAACCAGGTTTGATTCCTGGGGGCTTCCACCAAGGTTTCCTTTTCTGGCCTGGTGTTCCCAGCAGCTCCCTCCTGTCAGAGCCTTACCAAAGGTTTGGATATTTTGATATTTGATATTTTTAGATATATTTAGCGCAGCAGACAAACCCCTCAGGCTTTTTTTTGCTGATAATCTCCATCACCTGTCCATTTTCCACACACTTTGACCTGGGAAGAAAGCCAAGTGTGGATGCAGGAGGAGGCAGCACAGTGGGGCTGCACAGCCCCGTGGGTTTTGTTGGCAATCAAACCCTGCCCACCTGGGAAGCAGCGAGGAGGAGAACCCTGGATTAAAGAGATGTAAATGAACTGAGGATGCAGGAGAAGCTGCTGAAAGGTAACTCAGAGTTTTCTCAGAACCCACCTGCTGGCTTCCCTAATCATGATTTAAAGGCAGCACCCAATTCCTAACCAACAGTGTGAGGAACAAAGCCTTTTTGATGGGGATTCAGTTTTCCAGGGAGAACCATTTAATAAGTTGCACTCAGGAAGTCTCTGTTCCCAATAAAGACTTAACAAAGTTAATTAGACTAAACAGTAATTATCATGTCTCTTCATTGTTCAATTATCTTGCTGAACTGGTGTTTCCTGATTAATTTTCTGATTAAAATGTATTAAATTGAAAAGCACTTGCAAACATGAGATGACAGGCTGTCTCCCACGCAGCAGGATTTCCGGAGGTCAGGGAGGCAGGGATGCTTGGCACCCACCCCCCAAAGAGGCCAGCTCCACACCCCACACAGCCAGGAGCCCAAAGCAGAGCCTTCCCTGATGTGATCTCCAGTGTGAGATCCACCAGCTCATCCCTGGTGTGCTCCTGCCTGCACAGCTCCTGTGGCCTCTTCCAGGCCCTCCTTTATCCCTGCGCTGCCACAGAGCAGCTGGGGCTGGCCCAGCCCTGGCATCCCAGGCCAGGCTGGATGGAGCTTGGAGCACCCTGGGACAGTGGAAGTGTCCCTGCCATGGCAGGGGCTGGAACAGGATGGGCTTTAAGGTCTCTTCCAACCCAAATCAATCTGGGATTCTGGGATTCCTACTCCTCCATGATTTTACCTTTCTCTGAGGTTTTTTCACAAACACAGCTGCAGTCCCTGTGCTGGGAGCAGCCCTGAAGCACAGGAGGGAGGTCCTGGAGCCCTATAAAGCTGTTTCCAAGTCCAGTTTCTTTGGACCATGGCAGGGGCTGGAACAGGATGGGCTTTAAGGTCTCTTCCAACCCAAACCAATCTGGGAGTCTGGGATTCTTACTCCTGCACAATTTTATCTTTCTCTGAGGTTTTTCCATGCACAAACACAGTGCAGTACAAGTCCCTGTCCTGGAAGCAGCCCTGCAGCACAGGAGGGGGATCTTGGAGCCCTGTAAAGCTGTTTCCAAGTCCAGTTTCTCTCTCCCACTGGATCCCACAGTCTGGGCTTGCCGAGCTCCCACCCAGTTCAGGCTGTGCCTCCCATCTGTAAAACCACAGAGGCACTTTCTGCTCTTCCACCCTGACAGCAGCCAGCACAGAGGAGGAATTCCCACAGCTCAGCTCACCCATGGAATCCCTCCAGCCCAGTGAACACCTTTAGGTCTGGCACTGCATCTCCTGCAGCTTCCAGCATCGTTCTGCACTTCTCCCAGGAGCTCAGCTCCCCTCTGATTGTGTTTAACATCCCAGCCTGCCTAAGCTGGCCTGACCAAGGCCACCCCCTGCATCCCTCAGCCAGACTCTTCTGGTGGAATCAGCAGAGTTCCATGGATCATTCCAACCTGCAGCACTTTGGTATCAAGCAGCAGAGACAGCCCTGGTGCTCCTGAGCCACCACGGCCTCGCTTTCCAAGGCCCTGCTTTAGTATTCACCCATGGCAATCCAGAAATCACTGGCATTTTGAGCAGCTCCTCACACCATTTGCATATCTTTTATAAGACAAATCAGAAAAGGGGATTAATTTTCCTTTCTTCACTTTAATATCACCTGTGGCTGGCAGGAAACAAACAAATTCATCGCCTCCTTCCCCAAATCCTTGCGATTAGGTTATTAGAGCCCCAGACTTATTATAAATTATTGAAAGGACACAGCTGAGCCCAAATCCCACAGAGGGCTCTCTTTGTCTTCCACAAGGCTGGCAATTCTTGATTAACTCCCGTGCAGCACGAGGCAGGAGGGATGAGCGGCACCGCAGCCGTTCCGCGGTGCCGAGCGCGGTGCCGGGCTCCACGCACGGCTGTGCAGGGAATCTGAGCTCCCAGCACACAGCCCAGCAGCTACCAAGGAGTTTTCTTCCTTTTCTCCTCACCCTCTTGGAAATTCAACACCAGCCTCGCTGCTGCTGCCGGGACCAAGCCAGGCTGGAGGGCTTGGAAAGGCAGGGAAATGTCTGTTCCTTTTGGATATCCATCCTCAGTGCTGCAAGGGCTGGTCCACAGGTTCAGCTCCTGTTAACTCCACAATTTCAGGAGTTAAAGGAGTTAACTCCACAAGTTCAGCTCCAAAGGAGTTAACTCCATTGTTTCAGCTCCAAGGGAATTAACTCCACAGGTTCATCTCCAAGGGAATTAACTTCACAGGTTCAGCTCCAAAGGAGTTAACTCCAGAGGTTCAGCTCCAAAGGAGTTAATTCCCCAGGTTCACCTCCAAGGGAGTTAACTCCACAATTTCAGCTCCAAGAGAGTTAACTCCACAATTTCAGATCCAAAGGAGTTAACTCCATAATTTCAACTCCAAGGGAGTTAACTCCACAGTTTCAGCTCCAAAGGAGTTAACTCCACAGTTTCAGCTCCAAGGGAGTTAAATCCACAATTTCAGCTCCAAGGGAGTTAACTCCCCAAGTTGAGCTCCAGAGGAGTTAACTCCACAGTTTCAGCTCTGAAGGAGTTAACTCCACAGTTTCAGCTCCAAAGGAGTTAACTCCACAGTTTCAGCTCCAAGGGAGTTAAATCCACAATTTCAGTTCCAAAGGAGTTAACTCAATATTTTCAGCTCCAAAGGAGTTAACTCCATAGTTTCAGCTCCAAAAGAATTAACTCCATAATTTCAGCTCCAAGGGAGTTAACTCCACAGGTTTAGCTCCAAAGGAAGTTAACTCCACAATTTCAGTTCCAAAGGAGTTAACTCCATAGTTCCAGCTCCAAGGGAGTTAACTCCACAATTTCAGCTCCAAAGGAGTTAACTCAATATTTTCAGCTCCAAAGGAGTTAACTCCATAGTTTCACTACAAAAGAGTTAACTCCATAATTTCAGCTCCAAGGGAGTTAACTCCACAGGTTCAGCTCCAAAGGAGTTAACTCCTTAATTTCACTCCAAGGGAGTTTTTCCATGGTCTCACACACTCCAGGTATGCAAACCTGGAGTGGCAGCAGCAGCATTTCAAGTTCCTCCTGCTCAGTGCCTTGTTTTGCCCTGTTTTAAGTCCCGTTGATAAAAGCAGGGGAGGTTCTGATAAGGAGTTAACTTTGTTTGTGATGTTGAAGCCTCCAAAGGGAGCTGCAGCTCAGCTAAGAATAAGTCTCTGTCTATGAGCTAAGAGCTCACACCTCCAGATAAGATAGAGACAGAACCAGCATTTACAGCAGCTCCATCAAACACACTTAAGCTGAAGTGTTG
Organism: Agelaius tricolor; assembly: GCF_023055355.1. Taxonomy (NCBI): domain Eukaryota; kingdom Metazoa; phylum Chordata; class Aves; order Passeriformes; family Icteridae; genus Agelaius; species Agelaius tricolor. The sequence continues at coordinate 2,630,992 of NW_027269296.1, read as the reverse complement.
TTACAAACACTTACCACTGGTTTAGACTCATTCCAGAAGCCAAGCCACAAAAAAAAAAATTGGAACCCAAAGAGTTTTGCTTTTCTTCCCTTAAAAAAAAAAATTAATAATGATATAATAATAAATAGTGAATCCAAGGGCTTCCTGGTTCCTGAGCTATCATTTGGCAAACAGCTCCAATTATAAACCCCAAACCTAATGACTGGGCTCTGCCAGTGTCCCTCTGTGCTCACAGGAACATTTCTCCTGCACCAGGCTGAAAGGAGATGTCCACGGGGAGTTTGCTGTGAAATGCTGGATTTCAAAAGCCTGCAGCAAGTTGATTCATGTCTATTTAATTTCTCCAGGCAGTTTCACTGGAATGCTGTGTATAAATCAAATACAAGGCTAGCAACAGAGATGGACCAAGCTGTGGAAGGACTGTATGATTTTAATTAAACTACACACACAAATCAGGCAGGAGTGAAGGTGGAAGAGGAGAGAGAGAGAATTCTATCACTGGGGATAAGCCAATATTTTTGAGCAGGGAAACAAATAACCATTTACTGTGAAAAGTCTGATTTCAAAAGCAGCGTTTTGTCATTGTGCTGATTTTCATAATCAATTTAAATCTGGAAGAAACCAGGCTTGAGCACAGCAAACAAAGAGCCTGAACGGAAGTTAATTAGACTGTATCAGCTCAGCCTTCTCATCCTTTACTCACTGTCGAGCTTTATGGGCTCCAGCAGGCTCTTCACTGCCAACCCTGCTTTGGAGACAGCAGGGCCAGCTCTGCTGGGGCCACAAGGCCACGTCCTGCAGTGTCCTGAGCAAAATCCCACAGTCCCAGAGTGGGGCAGGGTTCAGGGACCACAGAGGCTCAGCTGGTGCCACATCCCAGAGCACAGGGCCCAGAAGTGTGTGCAGAGAGCTCTGGGACACCTTCACCTGGGGATCAGCCACACAAACTCATTTTGGGGGGTGAATTCCACAATCCCAGACTGGGCAGACTGGGAGGGATCACAGAGGCTCAGCTGGTGCCACCCCAGGGCCCAGCAGTGTGTGCAGAGAGCTCTGGGACAGCTTCACCTGGGGATCAGCCACACAAACTCATTCTGGGGGATGAATCCCAGAGTGGGGCAGGGTTAAGGGGCCACAGGGCCCAGCCCAAGGGCTGGGAGGTGACAGCCACCACCTGCTGATTGCACAGGGAGGGATCCTTCACTTCAGCTCATCAGGAGTTCTACATCCCCAGCCCAGAGAGGGAGCAGGGACAGCCACGAGCCATCTGTGACCTGGCAGGGTGATGGCCTTGGTGACACCACTGGAGAACGTGGCAAAATGATTTCCTGGTGAATGAACCACAGAGAGAGCCCTGGGACAGCTTCACCTGGGGATCAGCCACACAAACTCATTCTGGGGGTGAATCCCAGAGTGGGGCAGGGTTATGGGGCCACAGAGGCTCAGCTGGTGCCACCCCAGGGCCCAGGGCCCAGCAGTGTGTGCAGAGGGCTCTGGATGTCCCCAGGGAGGGACAACCCACAGCCAATCCTCCCTGGGCTCTGTTCCAGTGCCCACAGGGCAGTTCTGCCTCCTGGGCACGGGAATTGCTGGGGATTTTTGGGAGCAGCTCTATCCCATGGCAGAAGTGTGTTCACAGCTCCCTGCAGCACTGGAAGGGAGCAGAGGGCTTGGCTGAGCCCAGTGTGTGGAACTAACACTGCTCTGCCAGGTGCTGCAGCAGCTTTTACAGCAAAAACAAACAGGGCTGTAAAAAAGGAAGAGGCTCTCAATAAAAAACAGGATATTTGGAGCTGAAGGGTTGTTTTCCTACTCCAAGTGAAGCTCCCAGAAGGCTTGGAGTTGGTGATAGGGGCTGGAATTGTAAGGCTGTGCCAGGGGAGGGTTTAGGTTGGATTTAGGGAAGGGTTCTTCCCCCAGAGGGTGCTGGGGCACTGAAATGTCACATTCCTGAGGCTGCCAGAGCTCCAGGAGAGCTTGGACAGTGCTCCCAGGGTGGATTTTTGTCTGTGCAGGGCCAGGGGTTGGACTGGATGATCCTCGTGGGTCCCTTCCATGGTTCTATGATTTTTTTCCAGTATAGGGTTGCTCCCAGAAGAAAGAAAAGCTCTTCCAGCTTTTTGTTTCCTGCAGCACTGCAGATGCAGGTTGGCATTTTTGAAAGAACACTGGAGAATTTCCCACTCCTCTTTGAAAGCCCCTTTGAGTCCTGTCCTGTGGATGCACAAAGGCCCAGAAAATGAAGCTTCTCCAGCCCTGCTCCATTCAGAACCCAAGGCAGGGAGGGTTTCTGGAGTAAATTCTCTCTTTGGGTGAGTGCTATGCTGCCTGAAAGCAGCAGCAGCTCCAGCCCAGCTGCTCCAGCCTTGCAGCTGAGGTGATCAGCAGGAAAATGGGGCTGGGCTCCATCCCTGGTGCTTCCTGAAGCGAGTCCAGCTGTGACCTGGAGATGGTCTCAGCTCATGCCCTGCCTTGGAGCTGTGCCCTGACACCTGCCTGCCTGCTCAGGCTGCAAACTGCACTTTGGGGGCTGCTCCTGCCCCTCACAGAGCAACCCCAGCTGCAGCCTTCAGCTAATGCAGCACAACAGAGAAATATCAGCCCTAAATGCTCCCAGAAGGTGTTTGCTCCTCCAGGCCAGTGATGCTGCTCTGTATGAGCATGTTGGGCACAAATGGAGACACTGGGAAGGGAAAACCATGGACTGCACCCAGGTCCAGCCTGATCCCAAGCAGAGGAGTCATTAAGAACTGGAATATTTCAATAAACCCCAAAACCTCAAGGAATAAATGTTCCTGGTGTGTTTAACAGCACACCAGCCTCCGGTGTGTGGAAAGAGCAAGGCAATTAATGAGGTAAATTTAGCACTCCAGGCTGAGGTGTGCAGCTCCCACAGCAGCTGAAACACAGCAACTGAAATTACATTTATCATCAAGATCAGCCTGCCTGAGCTGGGGCTGCTGCTCCTCTCACCTGGGAGCCCCTTCTCACTGCCTGACCTGACCTCCAGGAGCCCCAGGGCAGGGTTTGGGTGCTCTTGGACACCCCTTGGAGACCCCACTGAGACTCATGGGCTGTTCCCTGGCTTGTGGAGAAAATATGGAATGAGCAGATGGTGCTTTTCCCCCACTGCTCAGTCCCCACTCAGGTTCAAAAGCAAGGGAAGGAGAGGCTTTTTGCAAAATAAAAAGTTAAAAAGGAGTAGAAACAAAGTTCTCCAAGCTGTAGGATGCCATGGATGCAAAAGTTTTCATGGTCTCATAAACCAACTTGTTAAATTTGTGGGATAAAAGTCCTGCCAAGAAAACAGGCTCACAAAGCTGATCCTAATCTCAACATTCAAGGCCAGATACCTGAATAGACAATAAAAACCACAACACCTTTAAACAGCTGTGAAACCTGACTAAATCCTGACTAAATCCTTGTATTCCACACTAGCTGTGCCATGACAACATCAGCCACCCTGTCCAGCAGAATGCAGAGCTCTGCCTTCCAGTAAAATGTGATTTTTCCAAGCATTAAAAAGATTCAAATGGTGTAGAGAACAAGGACAGGCAGAGAGACTGGTTATAACAATAAATGTTTGGGATGAGGTGGAAAACCTCACATTTCAGTGTTGAAAAGGTGTTCTGATTCCAAAGGGACACAGCAAGGCCTCCCTGAGTGAGTTTCCCTCTGCTTGGGCTGGGATCAGGAGGGGATCAGCAGGAACACTTAAATGAGCATCTTTTTTCTGGGAAAAATCCCACTTTTCCCCTCAGAAGTAATGATGCCAATTGTCCCACAAAGACAGAAACCCCCCTGAAACACCACAAACACCACACCCACGGCAGGGAGGGGACACAGCAACATCCACCCCATCAACCTGAGCCCAAACCCCCCCAGTGCTGTTTATTCCAGTTATTATTTTAACTTTTGGTAATTAAATATCCTCAGTTTTTACCAGAGCCACTCGAAAGCCCAGCAGTGGGGACTGCAGCTGCCTTTGAACAGATGAAATGTTTTCCCTGCCTTTGAACACACTCACTGCCTGTTCCCAGCCTGTGGCCACCCAGTTTGCCCCGAGGTGCCTGGCACTGGAGTCTCCAGGATAAAAGGAGCTGCTTGGAAGTGGAATTAGTGTCCTGCATGGAAGGCTGCACTCCAGACAGAATCAAAAGAGGAAATAAAGACCTGAGCTAAGCAAAATCTGCATGCAGATAATTAGTTCAGTTTCCGAGTCTTGACATGGAGCTTGTGGAAACAGAGCATTTGAGAATCATGCAGTCTGTAGCAAGGAGAACCACTAGGTTTGAAGACTAAAAAAAAAAAACATGCCTAGTTTTAATAAAATCTAAAATAAAAAATGAAATAAAGTCTATTGGGTGTCCCACAGGAACTGGGTCCCATTTGGGTCCCATTTATGGCTCTCAAGCTTCAGGAGAAGCTGACAGCAGGGAGCTGCAGACCCAGCCAAGTCCATGCAGGGCTTTCACAAGCAGCCAACACTCACAAACGTTTCCCCTCCTCCTGGAAATATTTTCCCCAACTCTCCCCTGCACTGCCAAACACTCGTTTTCCTCCTGATAAAATCAGCCCAGGCTGAGGCAGCTCAGTGCTGACCTCAGCTCTCTGCTCCCCAGGATCTGACAAAACCACGAGAGCTCCTCAGATTGTGGAACAGAACATCTGTTTCCTCTGGAGCAGCTGCCACCTGGCCAGCACAGAGCTCTCCTGAGCAGAACTTACCTGTCTGTGGAGAACACAGCCCCTCCTCAGGGACACCTGGCACCTGCACAGCCCCTGAAGTGGCAAACATCACAGCAGGCCCAGAGGATGAGGAGGGGCTTTCTGGAGGGAGGCAGGCTGCCTTGCTCATCTTTTATTGTGACTGTTTTCACAGGGGTCTGAGGAAGAGGGAAGAGACGAGGATCTGACTCCATGTTTCAGAAGGCTTGATTTATTATTTTATTATATTAAAACTATACTAGAAGAATAGAAGAAAGGATTTCATCAGAAGGCTGGCTAAGAATAGAAAAGGAAAAGAAGAATGATACCAAAAGCTTGTGTCTGGGACAGAGAGTCCGAGCCAGCTGGGCTGTGATTGGCCATTAATTAGAAACAACCACATGAGCCCAATCCCAGATGCACCTGTTGCATTCCACAGCAGCAGATAACCATTGTTTGCATTTTGTTCCTGAGGCCTCTCAGCTTCTTAGGAGGAACAATCCTAAGGAAAGGATTTTTCATAAAATGTGTCTGTGACATTTTAAATGTTCAATATTTGGTGAGTTATTTACTTGTTGCATATTCCTTTTACTGTCCCAGGGATGGGGCACTGCCAGGGATGGGGCAGCCACAGCCTCACAGGGAAGAATTTTTTTCTGATGTCTCATCTCAGCCTCCTCTCAGTGTGAAGCCATTCCCCCTTGTCCTGTCTCCACATGTCACCTCGTAAATATGACCCATGGGGAGTCACTTGCCCCAGGTGGAAGATGTGACACTCTGCTGGGCTGGCAGCTCTAGAGGAAATATTAAAACACAGGCTTTAAATGCAGCTTGTGTGGCTTCAATAGAATAATCCTAATTGGGAGTTAGTTCAGGTAATTTATTTTTTAAAAATTGATTTATTTTTCCCTCTCTGATTTTGGGTGTGGGGATGGTTTCTCCTGGGAAGGGCCTGAGGACACTCCAGCCTCCCTTTGGGCAGAGGAGTTTTGTATTTGCAGGGACCCCTGTGGCAGGCAGGAGTGATGAATCTGACTCCATGTTCTCAGAAGGATAATTTATTACTTTATTTTACTATATTATAGTAAAGAATACTAAACTATACTAAAGAATACAGAAAGGATACTTACAAAATGCTAAAAAGATAATAATGAAAAATCCTGACTCTTTCCAGAGTCCTGACACAGCTTGGCCCCGATTGGTTAAAGAGTGAAAACAACTCACAGCAGAATCCAATGGAACAATCACCTGTGGGTAAACAATCTCCAAACACATTCCAAAGGAGCACAACACAGGAGAAGCAAATGAGATAAGAATTGTCTTCCTTTTTAAACAAATTCCACATGAGCAAAACACAGGAGAAGCAAATGAGATAAGAATTGTTTTCCTTTTTAAACAAATTCCAAAGGAGCACAACACAGGAGAAACAAATGAGATAAGAATTGTTTTCCTTTTTAAACACGTTCCACATGAGCACAACACAGGAGAAGCAAATGAGATCAGAATTGTTTTCATTTTTCTCTGAGGTTTCTCAGCTTCCCAGGAGAAGAATCCTGGGCGAAGGGATTTTTCAGAGAATGTGAATGGCACAGATGAGCTGCTGGGACACCTCAGTGCCATCTCTGGGGTGGGTGATGGTGGTGGGCAGCTCTCCTGAGCTCTGATACCTCAGCAGAGGGATCCCTGCTGCTGCTCCTCCTCATTGTGCATCTCCTCATGTCCCTGGAGCCAGGGATGCGTCCCCTGGCACGTTCCTGCCCACGGAGTTTAGTCAGGATGTGTCCCTGGAGCCAGGCAGACACTGACTCAGGGCTGAGTCACTCCAGGCAGGGTTTATTCCCTGACTTTCACTCCTCACTGATCCTGCTGCTGCTCAGGAGCCGGGATGAGCCCTCATGAGAACATTGCCAGCCCAGCTGAGTGTCACATCTCCCACCTGGGACAAGTGACTCCTCCACGGGTCATATTTACAAGTGCATGTGGAGACAGGACAAGCTTCACAGTGAGAGGGGCTGAGATGAGACATTTGGAAAAAATTCTTCTTCTTCCATGTGGAGACAGGACAAGCTTCACACTGAGAGGAGGCTGAGATGAGACATTTGGAAAAAATTCTTCCCTGTGAGGCTGTGGCAGTGCCCCATCCCTGGGAAGGTGGAAAGTGCCCCTGCCCGTGGCAGGGGGTGGGATGGGATCGTCTTTAAGGTCCCTCCCAACTCAATTCCATGATTTTCTGTCTCTGTGATAACTGATCAGCAGCAATGAAAGGAAAGAGACCATTTGGATTATAGGAATTAAAGCTTTAGAAAGGGGTAAGATAAGAAAAAGGAAAAAATGGAAAAGATATCGGCTATTCTGAAGCAAACAAAAGCTACTATAGATTAAACAAACAATGCAGCCCAAACTTCTCCTGACAGTGGTCTGACAGATAAACAGCAGCCTCCAATAATTAATTGTGTCCTGGCACAGCTGAATGAGCCACCATATGGGAGTGGTGACAAAACAACCTCTGTTTTTTGGTGGCAAATTGTGCAAATCATTGACTTTGTCTAGAGCTGAGAACTGACACACCTGACTCCTCCTGCTCCCAGAGCAGAGCACACAAACCTGTGAGGGACAGGGTTCTTGGGGGCACTGGCAGTCACTCCAGGCAGAATTTAGGCTTTGGTGCAGGTGAGAATTCACACACTGAGAGGACACTGCTGGGGGAGGCCCATGAGCTGTGGTCACCTCCCTGTGCTCACTGAGGGTGGCTTTGTCACCCTCAGAGCCAAGGAGGAGGTGGCAGCATTGCCACAAGGGAAGAGACTTGAAGGAGCACTGCAAAGGAGCCTTGGGAATGGATTTAGTGGGGCTGGAGGCAGAACAGGAGCTGCAGGAAGGAGAGGGAACATCAGCCCAGCTCAATCCTTGTGCTGACTTTCTGATTCTCCACGAGCACTGAATTTACTCATTTTATTTTCACTAGAGGTATCCATTAAAAATTGCACTTGAAATGGCTGAAGAAAAACGATCCAGCAAAGCCAAGGAAGCATCTTGGAGATGGTCCAGCCTGGCAGAGCTGAGATGCAAATGTGGAGTGACTCTTGTGGGGTTGGGTCGGACATAAATCCTCAATTGCTCAATTAAATCTGCTCCCAGTTCACACCACAGCCAGGCAGCCATGCTCCAGAACTGGGACTGATCCTGAATTTCCCCCTGAATAAAAACAGCCCCTTGGAGAACAAAGTCCTCTGAAATGCTGGCACTCTGTCCCTCCATGTCACACTCACGGCTCTCCCCTCCTCTGCATTTTCATTTCAAATGAGACAAAGCACCACTGTCAATTTGGCAGCCAACGATGCCCTTAGAGCCACCTGCCCCTGGCTCCACGCTCAGCCGCAGCCACAGGCAGGGCCACACACACCTGGAGCAGCAGCTGGGGGAAAGGCAGAACCTCCGTGGCTAAAGGGGACTTGGGAGCAGACAGGGAGGCTCTCCCTGACCCCAGTGCTGCCATGCCCACTCTGGGAGCAGTGTAGGACAGGTTTAATGGGCAGGTGATTCACCAGTGCAATGTCTCTGTAATGAATTGCTCCTAACTCCCTCCTCTTCCCTCCAGGAATCCCCTGAACACCTTTAATTTAGAAGTGCCATAATCCACTCGCCTTCTGCTGCCTCTTAAAGTTGATTTCCTCCTCAGTGCTTTGCAGCCATGACATTTTCATGGCACTACCTGCTCCTTTTGCTTGGATCACTTTGGGACGAGGAGCCACGGGCTCCTGTGTCTGCTCTGGTCCTGACATGGATTACTTTTGAATTTCCTGCCTTTTTTCCATAGCTCAAAGACACAGAAAGTGCTGTCAGGGACTGGCACATTCCCATCTATCCCAAGCATCGTTGGAGTTTATGGGCTCGCTGTACAGGAAGAAATTAGGTCATAATAAAAAATACACACCAAAAATACTCGGCCATAACAAAAATTGATCCTGCCCTATGGGATATTTTAGTGCCTCATTATGGCACCCAGACCTCACAGAATGGCTTCAGTGACAGCAGAGGGGTTTTAAATAAACCAGTGGGAACTTGCTGGCTCCAGCTCCATGAATCCTGGCTCCCCCCTGACTCCCAACCCAGTTCCCACAGCCCTTCCTTCTGCAAAGGTGTTTCCCATCCCACAGGAACCTCCAAGATCAGGGAAACAAAATGTTTTCTTTGGTCCTTCTTTTGAAGGGGTCAGGGAGAGGATGACAGAAGACAGAGCTGTGGATTTAAATGTCTAAACATGATTTAGGAAGAGAATAGGAGGGTTCAGGTCACGGAGAAGGGGCTATGCTGAATTTTAGCTGTTGTATTTGTTAGTCTTTCCAGCCAGGTCAGTCACAGCTCTTTTGGCACAGTGCCCTTGTCCTTCCTCACATCTTTAACAACAATGGCAGCACAGGACTCCTGGAAAACACAAACTCTGGTCTCCAGAGCACTCCAAAGCTCCAGCTCTCCATCCCAGCCCAGCAGGGACCCAGGCCTCTTGTTTTGCTCAGATAATCCAAGGTGCCTACTCCAGCTCTACACCTAATGTGGCATGTGTCTCCAGGAGATTATTTGAAGTGGTTATTTTTATTCCTGAAACCTTCAAAGGCAGAGTTATTAAGTGTATTTAAAAGGAAGAACGGGCCCAGATAAAGCAGGGATGTAATTAGTTACAAGCTACTGTACTTTGATGACAAAGCAGCATTTCTGTGGAGCAGCAGCTCGGTGGGGTGTGCTAATTACTGATAGCAGTCCCAGCCAGGGGAAGCCTGACACTCCTCTGATAAAGCAGAGCTGTCCACACCACCACAGGCTGGGCTTAACTCATGGGGTTTGAGCCAAAGCCTGGATTCTGTAAAACTCAGCACATGCTGGAAAGGGCAGAGGGGAATAAACCCCAACTTTTCAGTGTAGTGAGAGGCCAGGTTACAGCCCAGGGTCCTTGAGGGACTCCAGGGTGATCAGAGGGATGGAGCAGCTCTCCCATGAGGAAAGCCAAACCAGCTGTGAGCTCACCTGGAGAGGGGAGAGAGGAACAGAACCTCCCCAAAGCCTTTTCCTTGCACAGACACCCAAACATTACACCCCCAAATATCACACACCTAGACATCACACAAGGAACAGCCACTGCTCACCTGGAGGGGGAGAGAAGAGCAGAACCTCCCCAAAGCCTTTTCCTTGCACAGACACTCAAATATCACACACAAGGAGCAGCCCCTGCTCACCTGGAGAGGAGAGAGAAGAGCAGAACCTCCCCAAAGCCTTTCCCTTGCACAGACACCCAAATATCAGACACTCAAACAGCCACTGCTCATCTGGAGAGGGGAGAGAGGAACAGAACCTCCCCAAAGCCTTTCCCTTGCACAGACACCCAAATATCAGACACTCAAGCAGCCACTGCTCACCTGGAGAGGGGAGAGCAGAGCAGAACCTCCCCAAGGCCTTTTTCTTGCACAGACACCCAAACATCACACAAGGAACAGCCCCTGCTCACCCGGCAGCCAGGTGTGTGCTAAGGGGGAGAACAGATGTGCCAGGGGTTTTGATGAACCAAGAGATAAAAATCCCCCAAACTCCACTAAACCAAAATATCAGAGCAGCCCTGTCAGGATTGATGGGATCACAGTTCCCAGCAGAGTGTCTCTGCTCCCCAAGCTAACAACCCTGCAGTGATAAAATGAAATTATCTCTTGATTCTCATGCTGGGGTGACTTTTTCCACTTATCAAAGTGATGGGCTTTCATTGCAGTTTTGATAGGTTGGAGTTGTTTGGCCTCTCTGGGAGGACCCGAGGGTCTAAGGGCTGCCTTTATAACTCAGTTTTGTGTCTTCAGAGTTCACCTCCTTCCTTCCAGGAGCTGCCTTTTCTTAAATCCAACTCCCAACACCAGCAGGTGATGGCTGAACAACCATTCTGCAAACACGGAGGTGCAAATCCTTTCATCCAAGAGACATTTAAAGCCAAAACCATGAGTTGAAGGCACACGGGACAGATCCATGGCTCCCTGCACTGGTTCCTAATCAAGGAACTGTTTCTCCAAGGGGCAGAGGAGCCATGGAAGTGCAGTGTCCAAAGGCAGGCAGGAAAATCCAAACCCAGGCCAACACCTCCCATCACATCCCCCTCAGGTGCAGGTTTGCCACCCAAAAGTCAGGTGACACAATTTACACCCAGTGTGCCCGAGGAGCAGAGCATGGAGTGGAGCTCCAGGACCACCAGGACTGAAATGGGAACTTCCATGGGCACCAGAACGAGGAATTTCACCTGAGGATCACTGAGTGCTTCCATGGGCACCAGAACGTGGAATTTCCCCTGAGGATCACTGAGTGCTTCCATGGGGAACATGGAATTTCCCCTGAGGATCATTGAGTGCTTCCATGGAGAACATGGAATTTCAATGAGGATCACTGAGTGCTTCCATGGGGAACATGAAATTTCACTGAGGATCACTGAGTGTTTCTGTGGGGAACATGGAATTTCACCTGAGGATCACTGAGTGTTTCCATGGAGAACATGGAATTTCCCCTGAGGATCACTGAGTGCTTCCATGGAGAACGTGGAATTTCCCCTGAGGATCACTGAGTGCTTCCATGGGGAACATGAAATTTCACTGAGGATCACTGGGTGTTTCCATGGGCACCAGAACATGGAATTTCCCCTGAGGATCATTGAGTGTTTCCATGGGCACCAGAACGTGGAATTTCACCTGAGGATCACTGGGTGCTTCCATGGGCACCAGAACATGGAATTTCACTGAGGATCACTGAGTGCTTCCATGGGCACCAGAACATGGAATTTCACTGAGGATCACTGAGTGCTTCCATGGAGAACATGGAATTTCACTGAGGATCACTGAGTGCTTGCATGGTGAACATGGAATTTCCCCTGAGGACCATTGAGTGCCTCCATGGGCACCAGAACATGGAATTTCACTTGAGGATCACTGAATGATTGCATGGTGAACATGGAATTTCCCCTGAGGATCACTGAGTGCTTGCATGGACCAAAGTCTGATGGTAGTGTTGCTTCTTCCACCATTCACACATTTCCAGGAAGGTAAATTATCCAGAATGTCTTTCTGAGTTCTTTAAATCCAATTATCTCCTTCCAGACTGTTCCTAAAGGATTTGTATTTTTTGTACCCCTGACATGAAGAGGTGATAACAAATCTCCTGACACAGGGCAGGGCAGGACCTGGAAATTTCTCTTGCCACACCAGTGATGGTACCAGATTTCCCAGTGCAGTGAAGACAAGAAAAACAGGAACTATTTCCATTTTTATTGACAAATTCAATTTACAGTCTGGTTCCCACTTTGGAGAGAATATAAATTTCCTCTCTCTGTGTATCAGTTTTTAGCAGAGGCTGGTGATGATTTCTGTGCCTGCAGACACTTTTACACTGCTACAGCACATTTATAAGTAACACTTTTGAAAGAAAACCCCATTAAATTCCCCTCTTTAGGAGGGAGCTGTAAATTAGATGTTACTGAGCAGACACAGGGTAGAAGCAAACCCTGCTTGTGTTTGTGGCTCTGGGTCAGCTTTGCTGGGCCAGCTGAGCTTCCTGTTCTCACCCAGAGCCTGACAAGAGTTTGACTCACTTGCCCTCCTCATGTTGAAGTGGGTGAGGAAAAAACCCAGAGAAGGTCCTGGAAGGTTTTATGTGGCTGTTTTAGAGCACTTGACAAAGAACAATTAATTCCAGTGTGAGCACAGCCCTGCCTGGTGTGGGTTACAGCAGCACAGCTGCAGGGAGCAGGTTTGGGGCCAGGGGACAGGGACAAGGCTGACAGAAATTCTGTTTATGGCTGGTTTCTTCTGGGAAATTCTTCCTGGGAGGGTGGGGAGGGGTTGGGATGGATTTCTCAGAGAAGCTGCGGCTGCTCCGTCCCTGGGAGTGCCCAAGGCCAGGTTGGACAGGGCTTGGAGCAGCCTGGGACAGTGGAAGTGTCCCTGCCCATGGATAATCTGAATAACCTTTAAGGTCCTTCCAACCCAAACCATTCCATGATGCTACAAAAATTCAGGATTCTCAGCCTCACAATGTGATGCTTTTTTTTGGAAAGCATTTCTTCCCCACCTACTTTTGCACTCCAGCAGTAGAAAGGTTCCTTCACCTTTGTGTTTACAAAGTGAACGTGGGAACAGAACCCCAAGGCCAAAAAAAACCTCAAATAAAACCCCTGAAAAAATTAAAACAAACAATCCCTTCAGTTCATTTTAACTGCCCTGGTGTGTACTCACTTCATGATGGCAGGATTGCTCTGCAATGTGTTCATTTTTTTAAAATAGCTGGATTGTGATGCCAACAAGGACACAGAATAAATGAGATTTGTTTTTTCTTAATATCATAGATGGGTCTTCAGCTGTAGAAACTGGCACTGCTCCTCCAGAGTTGTCAGAGCCAAATTACGCTTACTCAGGGGCTGGCCTTGGGACAAAAATATCTTTTTAATTTCCATCTTACTTCAGGAAGAGCCTTAAAAATGCCCCTTTCTGTTGCAGTCCCAGCAGAGCATTTACAGCTTTGCCAGTGGCCATCACACACCGCTAACAAATCAGGGCAGTTTTTTGTGTTTTAACAAGATCTTGGAGAATTTGGGGGTGTCCAGGGCAAAGCCAGGCCAGGCTGCTCTCCCAGAGCACCCTGTGTGACCATAACTGTGCTCATTTCCACTCTGACGGGGCTGGAGGGACCTCCTCACTTCTCTGTTATTTCCTTTAGCTGAAAGATTCATCCTCTATTTTTTTAGCAAGAAAACAATGACCAGGTAGCCCTGGAAGCTGGATTTGCTGTGCATCAGTGCTCATTTAGTTGTCTCTTTCCTTCCTTCAGCAGGGCCATGGCATTTCCTTGACATGCTGGTCAAGGTCTGCTCTTGAAGAAGTCATGAACGCTTTTGGCCTCAGGCATGTGATATGGGGGAGACACAGATGATTCTGCCAGAGAAAAACAGTGAGAGAAGATTTAAAACATCATCTGAGCCCTTTATTTGATAACAAATATCTTAATTTTCATTAGTTACAAAAATACCTTTAACAGGTCCTTCAATAAAAATGGTCTTGCACCCTTCAACCCTCAATAAGTCATATTAGGTCAAAGAAGGCTTTAACCTTCTGAGTAAATTCTTTCTCCTCTGAATTTCTGAACAGTTTATACCCCTTTACACATAAAGAATTTAAGTTTTACTTTGTAGAATTTGCAGGGAACCCCGACAAGGGAAGAGATGAGAATCTTGACTCCATGTTTCATGATTTGTTATTTTATGATATATATTATATTAAAAGAAAATTATAGATTAGTATTATACTAAAAGAATAGAAGAAAGGATTTCATCAGAAGGCTTGAAAGGAAAGAAAAGGAACGATAATAAAATCTTGTGACTGCTCACAGCCTCGACACAGGTGGCTGTCATTGGTCATCAAGTGAAAACAATTTCACATGGTGGGTAAACCATTCTCCAGATCACATTCCAAAGCAGCAAAACGTGGAGAAGCTGAAGCTTCTCAGCTTCTCAGGAGAAAAGATCCTAATGAAAGGATTTTTCACAAAGTATCTCTGTGACATTAACCTCTAACAAGTCATTGGGTGTCCACGCAGGAAGTGGGAGAGGGGGAAACCTGAAGCTACCAGGAGATGAATGACAGGTACAGCAGAGCAGATGTGTGGGGATAGCAAATGAGGCCTCTCCAAACTTCCTAGAAAAGCAAAGGGAAGAAACTTTGGTGCAGCAGAAAGCAGCAGAGACCCAGAGCTGAGGGGTACAGGTGTGACACCCCAGCTCTGTGCTCTGAGACAGCAAAACTCAACAAGAACCAGCTCCAAACTCTGGGGGAATCACAGACTGTGGAGTGGTGTGGGTTGGAAGGGACCTTGAACCCATCTTGGGGACACCTTTCACCAGACCAGGTGGCTCCAAGCCCTGTCCAAACTCCTGAGGAGCTTCCTGGGCTCAGGCCCTGCCCGGGGCTCTGGGGCCATCGCTGGGCCTGGAGCTGAGCCTGGGCCTGCTCTGACCTCGGCACACAGGGACACACAGGGGGACACAGGGACAGACAGGGATGGACAGGGGGACACAGGGACGGACAGGGGGACACAGGGACAGACAGGGACGGACAGGGATGGACAGGGGGACACAGGGACAGACAGGGATGGACAGGGGGACAGACAGGGATGGACACAGGGACAGACAGGGGGACACAGGGATGGACAGGGGGACACAGGGATGGACAGGGGGACACAGGGACAGACAGGGACAGACAGGGATGGACAGGGACAGACAGGGACGGACAGGGGGACACAGGGACAGACAGGGATGGACAGGGGGACACAGGGATGAACAGGGACAGACAGGGACAGACAGGGATGGACCAGGATGGACAGGGGCACACAGGGAGAGACAGGGACAGACAGGGACACACAGGGACAGACAGGGGGACACAGGGACAGATAGGGACACAGAGGGACAGACACACAGGGACACACAGGGATAGACATGGACACCAGGGACAGACAGGGACAGACAGACAGACAGGGACAGACAGACAGGGAGACCCAGGGACAGCCAGGGACAGACAGAGAGACCTAGGGACTGACAGGGACAGACAGGGACAGACAGGGACACTCAGGACCTTTGCCCAACAGTTCCTGCCCTCCCAGCCAGGCACAGCCTGCAGATGCCCAATTTTCCTCCTCTCCACCCTGCTGGCCCCAGCTCTGGCTCCCGGTGGATGTTCCAGCCCAGGCCACCCTCCAGGGGAGGCTCAGGCTGTCCCTGCAGGACCCAGGGTGGACATTCTCCAGCACCATCTGCTGGTTTTATTTCTATTCACAGGCGAGTGACACCGCAGCCACTGCGAGAGGCAGGAACTCGTGTGCCACCTGCACCAGAACCACGCAGGTGTTTTCCTGTGAAAAACAACAGCTTTTGGTAAATGAGATGTTTTACCTGGGCAAATGTCACTGCCTGCCTGTATTTTTTAGTGTGGGGTATTCCCACGGGGGAAGAAAATGTTAATTATCACTGTATTTTTATTTGCTGATTCTTGGGAATTATAAAATGAATTATTTTGATTATCTGGAAAAGCAATAAGGAGAGAATTTTGTGTTTTCTTTTTTTCTTTTTTTTTTTTTTTTTTGGCAGAAACTGTTTGCTGAATCTGACCCAAATTCACAGACAGCTCTGCCTCCTCCACTCCAAAACTGCATTTCTGGTGAGTAAAACTCTTTGTCACACAAATTACCCAGGTCTGCTGCTGCCACTGAGCCACCCTCTCCTAGCAGAGTTCAGCCTGCCTGCTCCTGCTGGGCAAAACAAAGGCTTTAATTTGGGATTAATTCTCTTGGAGCTGAAGAGGGGAGGGAGGGAACATTTCCAGGCAGTGCTGGTATCAGGAGGGCTGTGTGCACTTCTCCCCTTCCCTCAGGGTTACAGCTCTGCCTCAGCCAAGGCACCACAGAAATCCACATTCTCTTCCCTCACTCCTTCTCGGTGGATGAAGCAGGACAAAAATGCAGAGTGCAGGTGTGGAATTGGAAGAGGAAGTTGAGTTTGCAGCTCAGTGCCTCTCCTGGATTCTGCACAGGTGAACCTGTGCCCAGCACCCCCCTCCGCACAGGAGATTTATGGTCAGACTGCAGGTAAAACATTGCAACTCTCAGGATACTCAAGCACAGAAATAAATCAGCCAGGGACAGCCCAGGGGTTGAGGAGCAGGTGACAAACTCTGCCCACCTCTCTCTTGGGAAATGCAGCTGAGCCCTTCTCGTATTTTATTCACCATTTCACCTTTACCTGGGTGAAATGGTGAATAAAACCCTTATCACATTTTCCAGACAGGAGAGCTTTAAGTACAGCTTAGACAAGACCCAAAATGACTTCACTGGGTTGTAGTAACCAAAATTCCAGTGCTGAACCTCCATCTGCACCACCCTGCCCTGAACCCAGGCCGAGGAACTGGAACAGCAACGCTTCACACGCTCGGGTGGCGCTGAGGAGTAGGAAACCAGGTCAAGAGGCAGAACTCTGGATAAATAAAGTCACTCCATAGGAGGACTCTTCAAGAGGGACCCCAGAGTGCTGTCACTGCAGGGACCAAGCCCTCCACACATGGTCTCCATCCCTCCTCCCCTTTGTGCCTGAGCAGGGAATGCTGCCCAAAAGAGAAGCCTCGCCTTTAATCTGAGGCAAAACTGAGATCTTCACATATCACAGGAGACTTCACACACAATAGGGATGAATAGAGGATAAGAAAAAAGTAGACGGACCTAAACAGATGGATTCTATATTGGCATTAAAAGTCAAACCTCATTTTTCATCCAGTCCTGCCTGTAAAGCACTTCCGATGGAATCCGCTCAACGCAGTCGTTCCTATTTTACCCTGTGTTAGTAAATCTTCCTTTGTGACAGGGCTGGAGATAGCAATCAGTAACCTCTCTGCTCCATTCTTCCTTCACAGGCCTCCTTTTGAGGGGAATAAAGAAGAGCTCGCAGGAACAGGAGAAAAATGGGCTGATCTATTTTGCCATTAAAGCCGAGCTTGGCTTGGGGTTATCGTCAAAGCAGCTCCCCAGAGAAAAGCACATCTCACTTCTCCCCATCCCCAGCCCTGCTGCTGGCATACATCAAACTCACCAAACTGAGAAGTCAAAACAAGATTACCCCGTCCTAATAAATATTGATCACCTTACAAGTCCTTCTTTTAAAGCCCTTAATTAAACACAACACCCAATTTTGCCTGTTTCCCCGTAGAAGGGGATCAATATTTTATCACGAATGCAGCCAGAAGGAAAGAGAATTGTCCATCCTGTGTGTTCCAGGGGGCTGAGGAGCCCTGGTGAGACCCAGCCCTGCCTTGGAGCTGTGTTTGCTCCAACTCACAGCACCAGAGCCAGACCTTTGAGCACCTCTGTCCCCATTTCAGATCAATTAATCCCTGACAGGAGGCTCCATCAGCTCCCAGGGGCTGGGAAGGAAGGCAGGCAGGCAGGGAGAGGTTCCCACAGCTCGCCCCAGTGCTCAGCACTCCTCCTCTCCCAGAACAGGTCTGTGCACTCTCCTCACCCCCATTTGCACCTTTTTAGCCCGAGAAGGAGCCACAGCAGCTCGCACCGTTTGACAGGAGATATTACAGGTGTTGTCATGGCAATGATTTATGCAGGAATTAGTCACTGCAGCACTTCTACAATAGACTGAAGAACAATAGGAAAAACCACACATTTCCAAGTTCCTGTGATACAGAGGCTGAGGGTTGGGGAAAAGAGATTAAATTCCTTTCACCCCTCTGATTCCGGCGGTGACATTTAAACAGCTCAGGGACAAGTCAGTGCCTAATCATGAGTGTTATTAATAGCACTGTGACAATAACCCAAACTTCATATTAAACTCTGCTGGTAGTTGCAATTGTATATTCACTACTGGCCCATTTCTGAATTAATCGGGGATTGAGTAACAACTGGAGCAGAGAAGAAATTATTACATTTGCATTGTTATATAATGAGGAAAGAATCAGAGTTTACTGGCACTGGAGTGGTTTATCCCATGGGCCCCGCTGCTGTCAAAAGTTCTGCTGACTGTTTTAAGCCATGGATCTGTGCTAGGTTATATTAAGCTTTAGCAGAAGTCCAAAAAAAAAAAAAAATCACATAAAATTGTAAGAAAGAAAAAGGTTCAAAGTGTGAGCACTCAGAAGCTGGGAAACTCCAGTGCTGAAAGTGAACCACCTGAATTCCCACTTTGTTATTATTTATTGGAATTTGGTTTTTCATTGAAGGATGTGTTGGTTCATATCTATTTTGGCAAAGGCACGAGCCAGGTCAAACAGGGCTGAGACTCAGATTTAAAATCAGAGCTTCTCCCTGTAATGCAGGGAACCATTCCTGACTGCCCCGTGCTGATATCCCCAATCCCCTCATTGCTCCCCTCTCCTGGGAATCAGCTCTGAGGCTCCCAACAGGCAGGGTCAGAGCAGAGCAAAACCCAAAGAGATGGAAAGGTTCTTTAGAGCTGAGCTTGGAAATCTGCTCCTCCCAGTCTTGCTGTTCTCGGGGATCTGGGGTTCTCTTCTTCTCTTAATACCTGGAGCCTCAGGTGGGATTTCCCATTTTTGTGGGATTTCCCATTTTCGTGGGATCACAGGGTGGTTTAGGTTGGAAGGGAGCTCAAGGTTGGCCCAACCTCCTGGGCAGGGTCACCTCCCACTGACCCAGGCTGCTCCCAGGGTCACCCTGAGGCTCTCAGGGTCACACATTCAAGCTCACTTCACATTTAACAACTTGGGCCAAAGCACAAAACCAGCCCAAGAGCTGCCTCTGCATTTTCCAGCCCATGGCATCAACAACCCCTACATTTCACCAGCATTCCTGAGTCACAGCAGTTACTGCCACACTCTTCCTTCTTTGTTTTGGGAATCTTTCCCAACGTTTTTTGTGGTTTCCCCATCAAACTCAGCAGTTCTGCCCAGTGAAAGCAGCTGAGCACAGAAGGTCCTTGCCCAAATGACACCAGGTTGTGTGGATGCCTCTTCAGGAAAAGGAATTTTTCTCTGGTTGCTTTTCATTTGTTTCCCTTGGAATGTCTCTGAATGGAGGGAACACCTGTCAGGATGAGGAACTGGGCAGGGAGTGGTCAGGCTTTGCCAATTTAAAGCTCTGAGCAGGAGAAAATAAACATAATTTTGTCCTTATTCTCCTTTATTCTTCCAGCCTTCTGCACCATTTCCATTCACAGGAGTGCTTTGTGCCCTCCAAATTTAACTCCTGACAGGAGAGAAAAAATAAACACAGAGACAGCAGAGCAGCTGCTGAGAATTTAGGGATCTCAATGTTCCACAGTAAACATGACAAACTTTGATGGTGGGTGGGAATGCCCTTTCCCTGGAAAATCCCCAGCTTCAGGCATTTCACACTTGAAAAAAAAAAAAAATCCAAAACAACCAAAAACCAAAAGGATTTTGGGGGAAATATTATGATAGGTGGCACATGGAGATGTAAATTTGGAAGAATCCAAACCAGCACTGGGCATCCCTGTGTCCTCACAGGCTCCTTGGATCTGGCACTGAGCTGGAATTTCCTCTCTGGCACATGGAAATTCTCCAGCTGTACAAAACCTGTACAAAACCTGTACAAAACCCAGCAGCAGGAGCCCTGTGCAGCACTCAGGAATGCAGGCTGGAGCTGGATGGGGGAGGACTCCTGTGTTCAGCAGAGGAAATGTTTTCCCTTCAGTGGGAAATGGAGCTGGCACTGCCATCCTGGGGAGCAGCAGATGGGACAGCAGAGCTGGGAGCCAGATCCAGGCACTTCCAGCATTTCTGCAGGAGGAGCTGCTGGCCAGGTGCTCCAAAAACCAGAGGCAGGCAGGGTGAAACTGCCAAGCAACCCCTGCAGGGCTGCAGTCACCCTGGCTCTGCAAACAAATCGGGAAATTGGTAAATCCTGAGGGGGAACAGAGCAGCATGGCTCTGCAGCAAGGCTCAGCTGCTGTGATGAACCCAGGGCAGCAGCAGCACTCAGACCCCAAAGTCAAATCAGCAATCAGAGCCCCTGCAGGAGGAGCAGGCCAGGCTTTGCCCAGTGCAAGCTGTGATTCCACTGATGTCAAAAATCCCTGGGCTGGTTTGTGCCAGCTGGGAGCCAGCTCCTCATATTTTGCATTTTTCACTTTGTTTTCTCTTCCAGCTCTCCTGCCAGCACCTGCCTGCAGCAGTGAGGATGGGGGGCAGAACTGCCAGCCTGACCAGACAAATGAAAAGCGACCAGAGAAAAATTCCTTCTCCTGAAGAGGCATCCACACCACCTGGTGTCATTTGGGCAAGGACCTTCTGTGCTCAGCTGCTTTCACTGGGCAGAACTGCTGAGTTTGATGGGGAAACCACAAAAAAAGTTGGGAAAGATTCCCAAAACAAAGAAAGAAGAGTGTGGCAGTAACTGCTGTGACTCAGGAATGCTGGTGAAATGTAGGGGTTGTTGATGCCATGGGCTGGAAAATGCAGAGGCAGCTCTTGGGCTGGTTTTGTGCTTTGGCCCAAGCTGTTAAATGTGAAGTGAGCTTGCAAGTGTGACCCTGAGAGCCTCAGGGTGACCCTGGGAGCAGCCTGGGTCAGTGGGAGGTGACCCTGCCCAGGAGGTTGGGCCAACCTTGAGCTCCCTTCCAACCTAAACCACCCTGTGATCCCACGAAAATGGGAAAGTCCACAAAAATGGGAAATACCTTCTGTGCTCAGCTGCTTTCACTGGGCAGAACTGCTGAGTTTGATGGGGAAACCACAAAAAAAGTTGGGGAAAATTCCCAAAACAAAGAAGGAAGAGTGTGGCAGTAACTGCTGTGACTCAGGAATGCTGGTGAAATGTAGGGGTTGTTGATGCCGTGGGCTGGAAAATGCAGTGGCAGCTCTTGGGCTGGTTTTGTGCTTTGGCCCAAGTTGTTAAATGTGAAGTGAGCTTGCAAGTGTGACCCTGTTGTCAGAGCCTTGGGGCAGAGCTGTTGGGATGGCCCTGGCACTGATTTCCTGGGTGACAGTAATTGCATTAATTGTCATGCTGGATCTTCCCAGGTTTCCCCCTGGAGCTGGACACCTTGCATTTGCTCTGGGTGGATTTTAGAATCACAGAATTCCATTTTAAGTTATCTTTTTTAGAAGGGAATATAAAGGTCCTCCAGTTCCAGCCCTTTCCAAGGGCAGGGACACTGAAGTCCTCATGGTTGTGTTCAGTTAATGGCTTTGCTCTCCCTCCTTTCTGCTTTTTGACCACTCATCCAAACCCATCCAATGTGTGATTCATTGGAGTGGAGGCTTCCAGACCTGCAGGTCAAGGACTCGTGTCAGCTCCTCCACTTTCACTGATCTGCCACTTTCTCACACAAATATCTTGCCTGGGTGAATGAAGGATGAACATCCAAGAAGAGCATCCCAAATATTTGCCCAGCTCTGAGGAACATAAACACCCCACTGTTAAAATCTCATGTCTGGGCTATGGATATATGAGGGCTTTTTTAATAATCCTGCTCTGAATTACCTCAGCACTCCCTTCCCACTTCCCTTCTCCAAGAAAAAGTCTCCTTTTGCATTTATTCCCCCCAAACCACTCCCTTCCCACATTGACTGACACAACAACAGCTCCAAGCACAGCCCTTGGTGCTTTCCAGGAGGGAATTTTGGAGGATTTGCTCTCACTGCCCTTCCCAAAGCTGGGTGAGGTGGCCCAGCTGCCTCTGTCATGGCACAGGGCACAGTCTGACACTGCCAGCTGTGCCCAGCTGCAGAGGGAAGGAGTTCAGGAGTTCTCCTCCAGTGGCCACTGCAGCCCAGCTGTGCTGCCATTTGTTCATCCACGCACACAGCACGGAGCTGCCGGAAAAAAACAGGAGGAAAACTTGGCTGGGAACCTTGTTGGCTGGCAGGGTTTTACCCTGAGCCTGGAAATGTGCAGCTCTGGACATGCCTGAGCACACAAAGGCAGCGTGGCTGGGTGGGGAGAGGCACAAAGCAGGAGCTGGGTGTTTGTTTTTTCCTGGGGGTTTTGAGGGAAGGCTTGAGGCAACATCAGAATGTGCTAATTGGGATGGAAGAGGCAAAGGGGACTTGGCACAGAGACAGGATGAGCTTGAATCCCTTGAAACAGGGAGCAGGGAGCTGCTGTCCCCTCCATCCTCTGTGTTTGACATTGTGGAGAGACGTGGATGTGACAAAGTGACAGCTGCAGAAGGCAGGAGCAGGAGAGCCCTGATGGAAGCACAGCCCGAGCCACTGATGGAGCAGGGGAAGGCTCAGGAACACAACAGTGACCAAAGGCTGTGCCCAGAGCTCAGGGCAGCTGCGGGCCTGGGTACCTGAGTGACCCACACAGGTGACCCCATCAGCACTGGGAGATCCCATAATGACCCCATCAGCACTGGGGAGATCCCATAGAGACCCCATCAGCACTGGGTGATCCCACAGTGATCCCATCAGTGCTGGGAAATCCCACAGCACTGGGGAGATCCCGAAGTGACCCCATCAGCACTGGGAGACCCCACAGTGACCTCCATCAGTGCTGGGAGATCCCACAGTGACCCCATCAGCACTGGGAGATCCCATAATGATCCCATCAGCACTGGGAGATCCCATAGAGACCCCATCAGCACTGGGGAGATCCCATAATGACCCCATCAGCACTGGGAGATCCCATAATGATCCCATCAGCACTGTAGAGATCCCACAGCACTGGGAGACCCCATAGTGATCCCATCAGCACTGGGGAGATCCCATAATGACCCCAGCACTGGGAGTTCCCACAGTGACCCCACCAGTGCTGGGAGACCCCACAGTGACCCCACCAGCACTAGAGAGATCTCACAGCCCTGGGGAGATCCCACAGTGATCCCATCAGTACTGGGTAGATCCAACAATGACCCCATCAGTGCTGGGAGATCCCACAGCACTGGGGAGACCCCATAATGATCCCATCAGTGCTGGGGAGATCCCACAGTGACCCCATCAGCACTGGGGAGATCCAACAGTGACCCCAGCCCTGGACACTCCTCTGTGCCCCCAGCACTGAGGTCCTGCCTGACCCCAGCCCCAGCTGGCAGTGCCACAGCTCAGAGCAGGGTCACAGGCCCCCCCTCACGGTGCCAGGGCCTCTGTGGCACTGTCACAGCAGGGTGGGTCACTCTCCATCCTCAGAGGCAACAAGCAGAAACACTCCCAGGGAAAATGCCTCTGCATCTCTAATGCCATCGAGGTGGGGTGTGCAAAACTCCACGAGCTCTAACGAGGTAATTACATTCCTGCTAATGTCTTCAACTGGTCTGGCAACACACGTTGGCATGAGACCAGAAAGTTATAGCAGCAAGGTGATTAGGGACAGGTAACAGCTAAAAATACAGAGGGAGATTAATTAATAATTGATGGTGTAGGTAGAACACTGCAGAAAGTATAATTAATGCTGAACAAACTTGATATAACTCTGTCTTGTTAAAGGCTAATAAAATGTTTCAGTGCTCTCCTGGATCTGGGCTTTGAAAGCTCCTGGGATCAGCCCATCCACTCAAGGGGGTCTGCAGAGCTGCCCTGAGCAGGGCAGACCCTGCTCTGTCACCTGGGGCGTCACAGGGGGACATTCCTGAGCACAGAGTGACACACACAGAGTCCTGCTGGACAGAGCTGAGCTGCTGGACAGAGCCCATGGAGGCTCCAGCATGAGCACAGGGATGGAGCAGCTCTGCTGGGAGGAAAGGCTGGGGTTGTTCTCTGGAGAAGAGACCAGAGGTGCCCTCATTGTGGATGATCCTTGGGGTCCCTTCCAGCTCTGGACACCCCATAACTCCCTGACTGGTGACTCAGCTGCCATTATATTATTATTATTATTATTATTATTATTATTATTATTATTCAGTGTGGTGACCCCATTGTGGATGGTCCTTGGGGTCCCTTCCAGCTCTGGACATCCCATGCCCCCCTGACTGCCACCACCCCATTATTCAGTTCCACCACCCCATGATTCAGTTCCAGCACCCCGTTATTCAGTGTGGGGACCCCAAACAGAGGCACTCGGGACATCCCCACTGTGACTTTGCTCTGCCCCTGAAGGAACCCAACTCTCTCCATCCAAGTGTGAGGATTAATCAGGTTAATATTGACAAAGTGCTCTCAACATGGAAAACTTGAACTGCTGGGGCCTTTGTTTACTCATCTGCTAAGTCAGGAGCGTAATACCCAGCCCAGAGGGCTCACAGGAGGCTTAGGGAGGTTTTGTTTGCAGAGCACTCGGAGATCCTCGACCAGAAACGCTGCAGGAACATCAAGGGTTGTTGTGCTCAGCCAGGCAGGCACTGGAGACTTCTTGGCCAGCTCTGGATTTCAGGAATAAAGTGGGAACAAATCAAGGCTGGCTCTCAACCCACGGCCAGCTTTGTTTGATCAGAGGATGAGGAGCGATGGATGGAGCAGGTTTGTTCTGCCCAGGGTGGCAGGGGAGGATTCCAGCCAAGGACAGCTGGGAATGTGATGGGCTCCCAGTCACCTCCACCACCAGGCCTGGCCAAAGCTGCACCCTCTCACCTGTTTTGCAGCGAAATGGCAAATGAAACATTTTAAACCAACATTGGGGGTTATTTCCTGGCTTCTTCCCTGCAGCACACAAACCACAAGGCTCTGCTTTAATCACCACGAGCTCCTAATGGATGCTCCAAGGTGTTTCTTTCCATCATGGGGCTCTGCCAGGTGCCTTCAGGCTCCTGAGGAATCCAGTGATGAAGGGAACTGCGGGAGGGCCTCTTCTTCTTGCTCTGAAGAGAAATGCTTCTCCTTCCTGGGGACACCTCACCCCACCAAAGCCTCCTCTGCTCAGCATAATGAGGGCATCACTCTTTGCAGGTAGTTTTTGAAGCAGCTAATTATGCTGTGCTGTGGGAAGCTGCTGCACATTCCTCATGTTCTGGGTGATGCAGGAGAGTTTAACTAGGAATAATGGCACAGAACTGTGCAGGGAATATATTAAGCTGAGCATCAGGCAGGGATGCACATCCTGAGGAGAGACAGGAGCAGGATCATTTTATACTGGGCAGGACAAGCAGGAAGGGAACATCTCCCAGGGGTGCAGGAGTTGCTATTTAATCTCTAATACTGGGGGACAACTTCCACTGAAGAAAATAAAAACTGAGGGAATTAAGGAGACCAACTTCACACAATAAAAAGCGTGCACCCTGTCGCAGACACCTTTTATGGAAAATCCTTTAAGATTTTTAATCCTGAGAAGCCTCAGGAACAAAATGTAAACATTGATTATCTGCTGCTGTGGAATGCAACAGGTGGATCTGGGATTGGGCTCATGTGGTTGTTTCTAATCATTGGCCAATCACAGCCCAGCTGGCTCGGACAGAGAGCCCGAGACACAAACCTTTGTTATCATTCCTTCCTATTCTATTCTTAGCCATCCTTCTGATGAAATCCTTTATTCTATTCTTTTAGTATAGTTTTAATATAATATATATCATAAAATAATAAATCAGCCTTCTGAAACATGGAGTCAGATCCTCGTCTCTTCCCTCATTCTCAGACCCCTGTGAGCACGGTCACACACCCACATGGAAGGAGTAAAAGGTAAATTAATCACGAAAGGAAAGCCTGGAATGGGAAAGTTTGGAAAGGGAAAACAATAAAAAGATCTTGTGTTCACTGAGCAAGGGCAGGGGATCACAAAATAACCTTTGTCTCACCACACTTCAGAATCCCTGGGGCAGAGAAGGAGCAGGCACATGGAAGGATTTCCCTGGATCTCACTGTGAGGTCTCAGGGCTCCTTTCCCCAGTATGGGAAGGTCTTGCAATACAGAGCTTGGAAAAGGCACTGAGAGCTCTTGAATTAAATCAGGAGAGAGTGAAACACACTTTCTGGCAGGCTGTAACAGGAGCAGAGAGCAAAGTGTGCAAAGGAATTCAGGAGTTTGTGCCCAAGTTTTCTGCTGTCCCCCCACAAAGCCGGGGAAAAAGGAACATTTATCTGCCTGCTGACGCCTCTCTCACATTCTCCAGATTATGTGTGGAAGGAAGAAATCATTTTTTATCCTGATTTTTTTTTTCCCCTCCCTGCAAGTCACATCACTTCTTTTCATCCCTGGCTAAACACTCCAAAGTGTCAGCAGCCCAGCAGCGTTTTAAGTGCTAATAACAGACAGCAGCAAACACACCCCAGCAGAGCTGCTCTTTTCCCTCCCTGCTCTAATGCTCCTGACAGCCTCTTTCCCAACCTCTTCACACCTGCCCGAGCTGAGCTGGCCTCTCACAGCTGACCTGGGCTCCTTGTGAGCTGCACTCCCATGCAAATGTGCTTCAAGGCAGCCCTTCCAGGCTGGAAATGCTGCAGTTCTGCAGGGGAGCCCAGAAGATGCACTCTGATGGATTTTAGGATGAGGTTCCAGCAGGGCTGGGTCTAATCAGCAAAATCAGGGCTTTGCTTCCTGAGGGGTTTTGTTTGTCTGTTTGTTTGACGTGAAAGACAGAGCAGAACACCTGAATAACTCAGGGTTAAGGAAGGAGAAACCTGACCAGCAGGATTTAACAGCCTCAGAGCCACAGACCAGTGTCAAGAATCTCAGGGAGCTCCAAGCAAACTCTGCACCAGCAGGAGATGCTGCCCACAGGCTGAGGATGCTCTGCCCTTCTGGGAAACCCAGCACAAAATGGGGAAACCCAGCACAAAATGGGGAATCCCAGCACAAAATAGGGAAACTCAGCAAAAAATGGGGAAACCCAGCAAAAAATGGGGAATCCCAGCAAAAAATGGGGAATCCCAGCAAAAAATGGGGAAACCCAGCACAAAATGGGGAATCCCAGCAAAAAAATGGGGAAACTCAGCAAAAAATGGGGAAACCCAGCAAAAAATGGGGAATCCCAGCAAAAAATGGGGAATCTCAGCAAAAAATGGGGAAACCCAGCACAAAATGGGGAAACCCAGCACAAAATAGGAAATTCCAGCAAAAAATGGGGAAACCCAGCAAAAAATGGGGAATCTCAGCAAAAAATAGGGAAACCCAGCACAAAATGGGGAAACCCAGCAAGAAATGGGGAAACCCAGCACAAAATGGGGAATTCCAGCAAAAAATGGGGAATCCCAGCAAAAAATGGGGAATCCCAGTAAAAAATGGGGAAACCCAGCAAAAAAATGGGGAAACCCAGCAAAAAATAGGGAATCCCAGCAAAAAATGGGGAATCTCAGCACAAAATGGGGAATTCCAGCAAAAAATGGGGAATCCCAGCAAAAAATGGGGAATCCCAGCAAAAAATGGGGAAACCCAGCAAAAAAATGGGGAAACCCAGCAAAAAATAGGGAATCCCAGCAAAAAATGGGGAATCTCAGCACAAAATGGGGAATCCCAGCAAAAAATGGGGAAACCCAGAATCCCAGACTGCTTTGGGTTCAAAGGGACCTTAAAGATGATCTTGTTGGTTTGCTCCAAGCAAACCTTGCACCAGCAGAGCCTGGGGATGCTGCTCACAGGCTGAGGATGCTCTGCACTCCTACATCCTGAGAATCCCAGCAAAAAATGGGGAAACCCAGAATTTCAGGCTGCAACATTCCCTAAAATTAACTAAAAACATTTTTAAAAATTAAAAATTAAAAAATTAAAAATTAAAAATAATAAAAATAATAAGATAATAAGATAATAAAAATATTAAAAATAATAAAAATAATAATAAAAATAGAGCCCCAGCCTGAATCCCAGCACCTTGCACCACAGAGCCACCTCCACCTGCTGCCTGTGAGCCCCACCAATCACTCCCCACCCTAGGGAGGATGAAGGGTGTGAGGCTGCAAGCGAACACAAAAGGTTATTTTCATGTTTTATGCATTTCAGGCTTTGCCTGAGGCACTCTGAGGCAGCCTGCAAAGCTGCCCGGAGTCCCTTGGTGGTTGTTAGCAGCTGGCAGGCCCAGCAAGTGGCAGCAAAATGAAGAGTTTAACTGGAAGAGTGAATTAAAAAAAACCAAAAAAGCAAACCAACAAACCAGAACACCAAAACCAAGCGGCAGCCAAGGTTGCCAGCACAGGGATGGCTCCACACAACTGCAGGCTTTGAATCATCATCATCATCAGCAGCAGCAGCAGCAGCAGCAGCAGCAGCATCCTCCTCATCCTCCTCATCCTCCTCCTTGTCCTCGTCCTTGTCCTTTGAAGTGATCACCTATAAGACACCTGTCCAGCAGAGAGTCCAGCTGTAACATTAACTTCTTCTTCTTCTTCTTCTTCTTCTTCTTCCTCTTCCTCTTCTTCCTCTTCTTCTTGTTCTTCTCCTTCTTCTTCTTGTTCTTCTTCTTCTTCCTCTTCTTCTTCTTCTTCTTCCTCTTCTTCTTGTTCTTCTCCTTCTTCTTCTTCCTCTTCTTCTTGTTCTTCTTCTTCTTCTTCTTCCTCTTCTTCCTCTTCTTCTTCTTCTTCTTCCTCTCCTTCTTCTTCTTCTTCCTCTCCTTCTTCTTCCTCTTCCTCTCCTTCTTCTTCCTCTCCTTCTTCTTCTTCCTCTTCTTCTTGTTCTTCTTCTTCTTCCTCTTCTTCTTCTTCTTCTTCCTCTTCTTCTTGTTCTTCTCCTTCTTCTTCTTCCTCTTCTTCTTGTTCTTCTTCTTCTTCCTCTTCTTCCTGTTCTTCTTCTTCTTCTTCTTCCTCTTCTTCTTGTTCTTCTTCTTCTTCCTCTTCTTCCTCTTCCTCTTCTTCCTCTTCTTCTTGTTCTTCTTCTTCTTCTTCTTCCTCTTCTTCTTGTTCTTCTTCTTCTTCCTCTTCTTCCTCTTCTTCTCCTTCTTCTTGTTCTTCTTCTTCTTGTTCTTCTTCTTCCTCCTCTTCTTCCTCTTCTTCCTCTCCTTCTTCTCCTTCTTCTCCTTCTCCTTCTCCTCCTCCTCCAGGGCTCTCCCAGAGGGACAGGAGTCACAGCCCCGTCCTCCCCTCCAGGAGCCCTCAGATTTACAAGGTTGTGATGCCTTGAGAGGAACCCGGAGCAGAGGCTGGACAGAGATAAAGAATAAAGTAGGGATTTATTAAAAGATATATTTTAAAAGATATTTAGGAGCCCAGCCAGGGCTACACCCAAGATGGACCCAGGATGGATCCAAGATGGACCCAAATCAAGAGTTTTCACGCTTTTATAGGTTTTGGTCCATTTCCATATGGGGTTAAGTGTCCAATTCCAGCTGCAGGTGATGCAGTCCCACCCTCCCAGTTTGCTCCCCTCCATTCCAGCTGTTTGCACTTTTTGGGGCTGAAGCTGCAGCGGCGTCCTTGGTTCTGGGGCTGGAAACTGATTGTGGGACTGAGCTGTGAGGAGAACTTGCTAGAACACTTTATCTGGGGTTCAGAGTCCCAGCCTGAGGCAGTGCAGGGTCTGGAAAATCTGAAAAGCTAAAACTTAAGGCATCAGTAGAAATGCTGGTTTTTGGCAAGGGAAGGATGCAGATGAGCACATGCAGGTGCCTGCCCTCAGCTCTGCTGCCCACAGCTCTGCCCCAGCTGGGCTCAGCAGGGAGAGGTCCCCTCTTGGACCAGCAACACCTGCAACAGCAACGTGACTTCTCTCTCCAGGGAGAACAGGACAAAAATCACCCAGGACATTTGGATTTTGTTCTTTGCCTGTGAAATCTGACTGCTCCACACTGTCTGGGTGGCGATTGTCCTCACAAGACCCTCAGAAAAGGGACAGGACAACAGTAAACTGCTGTTCAGGAAGTCTTGGATCTCTTGGAGCAATATTTAGGTGGCCCAAATCCCACCCACAAATCTTCTGACACCTCCAGGTTGCACGAGCACCTTTCTCAAGGAAATGTGGCCCCATGGCTCTGGCTGTGGCCCAGGTCACCCCCAGGCCCCCAACCCCTGGGCTCCCCATGCCCACCAGCCCTCAGAGCATTCTCCAGACACAATTTCAGATCAATTTCCATGGACGAGGCCATCAATTGTGTCTAAATAAAAATTAACGATACTAATAATGAAGAGAACCCACAAATCTGCAGTGAAGCTGGTGGGTACTTGGGGAGACAAATGACTCAATTAGGGAGGCTGCAGAGGAGCCCTGAACCATGGCCATGGTGAGCACAAGGCCCTGCTGCTCCCTGCAGCCAAGGGAACGGGGCCACTTTGCTTCCTGAGTTTTCCAAAAAAGCCTTTAATGGCCGTACATGGCCTGTGCTTGTCCCCAAGTCATTGCAAATGACAATAAATAATCACCAGCCTGTCACAGCTGAGGTTATGCATTGTGCAATCAACAGGAGGAGGAAGAAAAGGGAAAAAAAAAACACCCAACAAAACCCAAAATGAGAAATAAATTCACCATGCCAGGCAGGTCCAGCAGAGATGGGCCCCAGCTCAACCTCTCCAGCCTCAACCATGCAGGGGCCAGGACCATCAGAGAGCAACATCTGCCTGCAGCTGCATCCCTGCCATGGCAGAGATGCCCTTGGGGCTACCTAAAAACAGAGGCCAGACAAAATTAAGGGAATAAAAATCAGTTCTATTTATTGAAGGCCTTCAGGGACATTTAGGGCAGACAAAACCCCCCAGGGGCTGCACCCAAAATGGACAATGGGTCACAGGTTTTCACATTTTTATAATTTTGATCCATTTGCATATTGTGGGTTAATTAATATTCCAATTACAGCTTCAGCTAATGAAGTAATTTACCCCAAATTTGCTCCCCCAGCTCACTTTTGTTCACATTTCTCAGGGCCTGATGCAGTGAGGTGTCCTTGATTGCCAGGCCTGGAGAGGAATTGTTGTGTCTGCCCAAAATGGGAAAGCAGCAGCTCCCACTGTGTGTGGAGTTTGGAGTTCTACACTAAAGAACTGCAGGATTACAAATATATAAAAAATAGAAAAGCTCAAATCCTAAAGCATCAGCAGGGGGTGAAACTGGATGGGCTTTAAGTTCCCTTCCAACCCAAAGCACCCCAAAATTCTGTGATCTCCATCACAACCTGCAGCTCCAAAAGCTTCCCCTGGAGGGGGGAGAGGGAAAGGGAAAGGGAAAGGGAAAGGGAGAGGGAGAGGGAGAGGGAGAGGGAAAGGGAAAGGGAGAGGAAGAGGAGAGGAGAGGAGAGGAGAGGAGAGGAGAGGAGAGGAGAGGAGAGGAGAGGAGAGGAGAGGAGAGGAGAGGAGAGGAGAGGAGAGGAGAGGAGAGGAGAGGAGAGGAGAGGAGAGAAGGGGAGAAGAGAAGAGAAGAGAAGAGAAGAGAAGAGAAGAGAAGAGAAGAGAAGAGAGAAGAGATCCCCATCCCTTTCTCCTCGTTGCCCTTCCTCTGAGCAGGCTCAGCACGCTGATGTGTGAGACACAAAAGCAATTTCCAGCACTACAAGGCAAATCTGCCCATCTGCAATGCCCTGGGAAGTGAATACATTCCTGTCCCCTGCCTGCTGGGAAATTTCCATGGAAATGGGGCTGTGGATGCCTCCTCACTGGCTCTGTTCCCTGGTGCCCAGAATTATGCAAAGTGGCCCCTTGCAGACATAAAAATCTGCCACTTTTGGCCACTCTGTGAAGTGAATTCCCTGGCTGCACAACAAGTGACAGACAGGTGAGGGACAGTGATTGGCAGAGTCATTGAAGCAATGTCCCCTCAGTGAGAAAGGGACTGTGGAGCACCTGTACCCTCCCCAGGGACCCCGTGTCCAATCTTCCCTCTCCTGCTGCCTGCCTGCAGCTCCTCAGTGCCCACAGGAGACAGACATGAAGGGAAAAAAACCCCTAAAGCCTAAAAAAAAACCCCTAAAAAACACAGCAGGAGGGCAATGACAGATCCAGGATGGGCTGGAAATGGATCACAGAATCATCATGGAATGGTTTGGGTGGGAAGGGACCTTAAATTTTAAGATCATTTCAGCCCTGCCATAGGCAGGGACATTTTCCATTATCCCAGGGTGCTCCAAGGCCTGTCCAACCTGACCTTGGACACTTCCAGGGATGGGGCAGCCACAGCTGCTCTGGGCATATGAGTGTTCAGCAGATGTCTCTCAAAAATAATTTATTAAATATACATTCTATAAATAAATAAATAAATAAATAAATAAATAAATAAATAAATAATATTTATATATATAGATATTTATATATTTTTAATATATATTTTATATATATTTACATTATATATGTATGTGTAGATATATAAATATAAATATATACATATATATAATGTAAATATACAATATGTGTGAATATATATATTTTTTTTGACACTTCCAGGGGCAGCCACAGCTTCTCTGGGCATATGAGTGTTCAGCAGATCTCACTCAAAAATTATTTATGGAATATACATTTAAATACATTATATATATATATATATTTTTAATATATATAGCAGATTCATCAGATCTCAGATTCAACAGATGTCTCTCAAAAATTATTTATGAAATATACATTTATATATATTTTTATATATAGCAGATTCAGCAGATCTCAGATTCAGCAGATCTCTCTCAAAAATTATTTATGAAATATACATTTATATATATTTTTATATATAGCAGATTCAGCAGATCTCAGATTCAGCAGATCTCTCAAAAATTATTTATGGAATATACATTTATATACGTTATATATATATGTATATATATACAGTGTAAACATACAATGTGTATTTTTTAAAAATTTTTAATACAGATTTATCTATCCCAGCAAACCAGCAGGGATAGAACCTGCACCTGTTTGTGGCTGGATGCAGAGCCCTGTGGCTGTGCAGAGCATCCTGAGGAAACAGAGCTGAGTGTTCCTATGGCCTGGAATGGCTGAGCCTGGCACAGGATGAGAGAGCAGAGATCAGGAGGCTTCAGGAGCAGAGACAGCCCTTGTTTCTAGCAGTGAGATCTCCAGAGAACCCCCAAATCCTGCCCAGCCCAGCTCACAGGCCTTGGCAGGCTCTCTGGATGCTGTGCTGGGTTCAGAGCCACCACCAGGCCCTGGGATGTCACCACCTGCCACCAGCAGCAGGACCCAAAGGCCACATCCTCCCCGTGGCAGAGTTCCAGAGCTTTGCTCCATCTGCCCCTGCTCAGGGGAGCCCTGCAGCTCTGTTAAAAAACAAAAATGCAAACAGCCCCTGAGCTCATCCATTCCCAGAGCAGCTAATTTGTCCCTGGAGGCAATGGGGGGAGGGAACCAGCACTCTCCCTTCTGTTATAAAAATAACAAAAAGTGATGAATGACCCTCAGAGCCCAGGATGGGAAGCAGCAGCTTTTTCCAGCCCGAGATAAATTACTGCTGTCACTGCAGGTAGAGCTGTGATTTACCCACCATGTACCCGGGCCAGCTCCTCGGCGACCCGGCACTGCCAGCCCCGCTTATCTCATCTCCAAAGGGTTTGAAATCCAAACTGGGAGCAACTGGGGAACAGGAGGAGACGAGAGGATGGCCAGGGGTGGCAGGAGGAGCATCCACACCTCCCTGTGCTATGTCAGAAGCCAGGAAATTCCTCTGGCTGCCCTAAAGGGCTCAAGCCCCTGCCCGGGGGGCTCAGAGAACTTGGCACAGAGCCCCGGACCCCTGTGCCTTGGAAAAAACAATTACCAACCTTGATATGAAAAATTACAGGTCAAGAAAATTTAAGTAGAGTAATAGTTAGTCACGGGGTGAAAAATCAATTTTTGAGGTTTTTAAAATGGGGGCTCGGGGTCCCAAGATGGAGGAATTTGGGCGTGCCTTGTCCTTTTTCCTTCTTCTTCTTGGCCTCCATCTTCTGGGTGATGTTGGCATTTTTAGATTGGTTTAGAGTAAAAGCTCACTGTCTAACATAGGTGATATTGTAAATATTGTACATGTAGTTTTTAGTATAAAAAGATAACACCAGTGTGCCTCAACCCGACCTGCCAGACAGACCTCGGCAGGTCAGAGAAAGAATTTTATAGATAAGAAACAATAAACAACCTTGAGAACGAGAACTGAAGAGCTCTGACTCCTTCTTCAACTGGGAAAAGAGACTTTTTAACGCATCTCAGGGTCACTGTGAGCAGCAAAGATTCTGAGACCCAGGAAGGGCAAATCCAGGAGCTCATCTCCAGGAGGAGAGTTTGCAGCACACAGGGACGAGTGTCCATCATTCCCACCCCACCCATTCCCTCCTCCAAGAATTCCCAAGCGCCATCTATTGGCATTTCTTCCCATTAACTTTCCCTAACCCCAAGACAGAAAAGGAACTTTCTCCTCACAGGCAGCAACTTGAGAATTGTGGTGTGGTGGTGTTCGCAGGAGTGAGGGAAGAGATGAGAGTCTTGACTCCATGTTTCAGAAGGCTGATTTATTATTTTATTATATATATTATATTAAAAGAAAATTATATATGAAAAGAAAATTATATATTAAAACTATGCTAAAGACTAGAGGAGGGAGATATCAGAAGGCCAGCAAAGAAAGGAATGGAATGATAATAAAACCTTGTGACTGCTCACAGCCTTGACACAGGCGGCTGTCATTGGGCATCAAGTAAAAACAATGACATGCAGCCAATCCAAGATGCACCTGTTGGTGAACCATCTCCAGACCACATTTCACAGCTATCAGATGGTTTTTGGTTACATTTCATTTCTGAGGCCTCTCAGCTTCTCAGGAGGAAAGAATCCTGGCAAGAGGATTTTTCATAAAATATGTCTGTGACATTGTGGCTCAGGTGGAAAAGCTGAGAGCACACAGGAGACAATCCCCGTGCTCAGTGCTGGGTTTGCACAGGGCTGCCTGGGTTTTCCTTCCTGGTTTTATGTGGAACACCCCTTATCTGCCAGGCATCTCACCCCACCTTAATAGATTCATTTATTCAGGATGGGGAATTGATAGATTTAGTTTGATTTTTGTTCCATAAGCCTTCCTCCCCGAGCTACGTTTCTCTTTTCATTAATGTGCTGATGGAGGAATAAACTTTTAACTCTGAGGATCAGCCCTGTCAAACAGAATCTCCTCTGCTGCCTGGGAAGGGGAGGGAGCTGGGCTGGAAAAGGGCTCCCAGCCAAGGGAGCAGCCTGGCAGGTGATTTTAGGAGAGCTGCTGAATCCCATTTCCTTACTTCTCCATCCTCTTCTTCCATGGAAGTTTTAGGGGTGGTTTTAACTCGCTCCTCTGCAGTGACTCACATTGAGCCTGCTGCAAAACCCCTCCTGGGAACAGGAGTCCTTGGGGAGGGAGGGGATGGGCACGGAGTGGGGAGAAAGGCATGGAAAAACAGAGATTTGGGCAAATGTAAATGGGAGAAGGAAAGCCTGGGCTTATGGCAAGGGAAATCAAAAGAAAATCCAGCTGAAGAACTGAAAGTGTCTTTTATGAGCCAGTAATGATGCCCCAAAAGAAATTCCTCCTGAGCCTGCCCTTCAGGAATTGGGCTTTCTCCAAAACCTTTGAGATTGGGTTTTTTCTCCAGACCTTTAAGATTGGGTTTTCTCTCCAGACCTTTGGGATTGGGTTTTCTCCCAAAACCTTTGAGATTGGGTTTTCTCACAAAACCTTTGGGATTGGGTTTTCTCCCCAAACCTTTGAGATTTGGTTTCCTCTTAAATCTTTGTAACTGGGTTTTCTCCCAAACCTTTGGGACTGGATTTTTTGCCCAAATCGTTGAGATCAGGTTTTCTCTCAAAACCTTTGGGATTGGGTTTTCTCCCCAAACCTTTTGAGACTGGATTTTGTCCCAAACCTTTGGGATTGGGTTTTCTCCCCAAACCTTTGAGACTGGATTTTGTCCCGAACCTTTGGGATTGGGTTTTCTCCCAAACCTTTGAGACTGGGTTTGGGTGAATTTCCTTAGCGCTTTTCCACGTGAGCCACAAAAAGCACAGTTTATCTTTTCCCACTTTGCATAAAAGATGGAGCTTTCCCATTTTCATGCAGGCACACAGCCTATGCTCATGCATACATTCATCCAGCTCCCCTTCCAGAGTGGATTCCTTCCGAGAGCAGATCTGTTATGGCAACGCAAGCACCAAACACACAAAGATGTTCCCATATTTTTCCCACCCCAAATACTCTTTACAGATGAGAAATAAATCTGTGGGTGATCTCTTCACATTCCTGGCTCACCATGGAAATGAAAGATCCCCAATAAAAACCCCACTAGACTCAGCCTTGTAAAACCAGCTGTTATCCCTCATTCCAGGTTTTTGTTCCACTTTAGCAGCTTTAAGGCCAAGCAGAGCAGAGCCAAGCTCTGATCAATAGGATCTGACAATAAAGCAAGCAGCTCTTTTTCACTGCTCTGCTCAGCTCTGGGCCTTCCCATTGCTGTGCTGCAAAGGGAAAGGATCCAAACCCTTCTCCTGAAGGATCCAGGCTGGAGATGGAGCCTTGCTAATGAGAGCTTTATCCACACAAATAAAGATCCCTGGAGAGCTGGGAGTTCAGATCTGAGTCACAGCCAGGAATTTGGGCAGCAAATACAAAGGCTGAGCCAATTAGTAAGAAAATAATGAAAATTTTCGAGCTGGGGACTATTTCTGTGCAGGAGCTTGGAGACCCAAGGGGAAAGATCAACAGAGCCCCCAAAACCCCTCATGGAGACAGATTGGCATGTGATTAAATCAATTTTCTCCTCAAGACAAATCCTCTGGAGCCGTGTCCCCAGTGTGACAGTGAAGGTGTTAATTCCTCTGTAAATAGGGTGTGAAATGCCACAACATCAGATGGGGTTTCTACTCACTTTGCTAATTATGGTCGTCTGTCATCGTGCCGTGGTGCAGCAAGAGAAGGGCTCGGCTCCGGGAAGCAACACACAATTTTTAGATTGGAGTGGAAAATTTGCCAGAGGCTGTTTTGTCAGAAGGAGGGAAAAAAAAATAAATCTAACATATGATCTACCAGCATTACTGTAAGGAGTTCTGTTTTAGAGTCCTAAGTCAGAGATCCTGCTGGGCTTACAGAGATGGACAAACAGGGGAAGCAAAGAGCGAGTTCATGGCGAGTTAAGTACTTTGACATTTTCCTGACAGAACCTTGCTCTATTCCCACCAAATATTTTCGTGCAAATTTGGTTTTTTAGGTGCCACCACTGCAGCTTCACCTTGGAGCTGGCTCAGGTGCAAGGGTGACAAAATTCTGTCCCTGCACAATGCAGGGTCTGTCAGGTTGATCTCCAAGCATTGGTGGCCCCAACAGCTCCAGCTCATCCAAATTCCCATTTATTTTCCTTGGGTGGGCATTGGAAAACTCACTGAGCTGTGTTGGTTTGATGCAGGACCTGGAAATTGGGAAGAATTATGAGGAAATTGGGAAGGATTATGAAGAAATTGGGAAGAATTACGAGGAAATCGGGAAGGATTACGAGGAGATTACGAGGGCCTGGAGTGACAGGACAAGGGGGAATGTCCTTAAACTGAAGGGGGACAGGGTTAGATGGGATACTGGGAAGAAATTCCTCCTTGTGAGAGGCTGGAATGGATTTCCCAGAGAAGCTGTGGCTGCCTCTGGATCCATGGAAGTGCCCAAGGCCAGGTTGGATGGGGTTTGGAGCAACCTGGGACAGTGGAAGGGGTCCCTGCCCATGGCAGGGGTGGGACAAATCTTTAATGTCCCTTCCCACCCAAACCATTCATTGATCCCTAACCCTTCATTGATCCCAAACCATTCCATGATGATCCCAAACCATTCATTGATCCCTAACCCTTCATTGATCCCAAACCATTCCATGATGATCCCAAACCATTCATTGATCCCAAACCATTCCATGATGATCCCAAACCATCCATTGATCCCAAACCATTCCATGATGATCCCAAACCATTGATTGACCCCTAACCCTTCATTGATCCCAAACCATTCCATGATGATCCCAAACCATTCATTGATCCCTAACCCTTCATTGATCCCAAACCATTCCATGACCCCATGGCTGCTGACTTTACCTCCATGCAGGGGAGGGGGCAGGGATGAATTCCTTCATTTGCCACTCTCAGTTCTTCCTCTGCAGCAATGCCAGGACCCAAGAGAGGTGGGATAACCCTGCCTCAGCCTCTCCTTGGCCCATTTAGGGCCTCCTCCTCACCCCCTGGAACTTTCCAGAGTGCTCCTGCCCTTCCCAGGCTCTCCCAGGGTTAACAAGGTGGGAGGTTTGTGTGCAAGGAGTAAATAATGAGTAAATAATGCTCATTTAGGAAGATGCTCTGCCTGCCACAGGCCAGGGACTTTCCTCCTCCTGCTTGAACAAGGGCAGGCTCAGGGAGTGAGCTGAGCTTCAGAAAAGAATCCTGCAGCCCCACAGAGTCCATTACAGTCCCTGCTCAGTTGTTCTGCCATTAATTCTCCTCAGAAGTAAAAATATTCACCTTCTTGCCTTGAACTTCTCTCAGCTGAGCTCCTTCCTCTTGTTTTGTCCCAGGAAAGGAGGAAGAAAATTACCTTTATTGACTTAGAGCAGGTTACTCCTGGTTTATTGCAGGTATACACAGGGAGAATCAGCCCCTCTGGAGTTATTGCTGATTTACAACAGGGAAGTAGGTACACAATTACTTGTGGTGATTTACAACCCAGTTACCTGTTATTTATTCTAGGTACTTAAGGGTATATCCACATGGGGGCCCTAAGGAAAATTAAACCAAATTAATTTTAAAGTAGATTAGTTAAACTGTGTGACACCATGACACAAACCCTCCTCTTCTGAATTAAAGAGGCCTTAATGCTTTTGAGTTCATCTTAACTCCTTCCCCAGTGAGAAGCAGCTCAGCCCAGGCAGCGCTACCAAGGAATTGCCACGGCCAAGGAGGAGGAAAAGCAGCCCTGCTCCTTGGAAAAGGGATCACTGCTGCTTTCCAGCAGGAAAAAAAGAGTGAATCCCACAAAATTCAGTGGTGCAACACCTCTGGCTCACACCGGAGAGCCTGGGCAGGTTGCTGGAGCTCAGAACTGAGCACAATCTTTATTAAATTCCCATCAGCTCCTTCCCTCAGCCCTTCCCAGGCTGCCATTCCAGAGGAGGATTTATTTAACATTCCTATTTAACACTTTAGCATTCCTGTTCAACATTTTATTTAACATTCCTGTTTAACACTTTATTTCATGTTCCTGTTTAACATTCCCTGGTCTGGCTGCCCCATTTCTCCTTCCAGAACTTCAGTTTTTCTCAGAGGCCAAGAATTACAGAAATCTCCAATCTTTAAGGTTGGAAAACAGCTCCAAGATCAAATCCAACCTCAGCAGGACTC
This sequence comes from Agelaius tricolor, assembly GCF_023055355.1. Taxonomy (NCBI): domain Eukaryota; kingdom Metazoa; phylum Chordata; class Aves; order Passeriformes; family Icteridae; genus Agelaius; species Agelaius tricolor. The sequence continues at coordinate 2,591,660 of NW_027269296.1, read as the reverse complement.
ACAGTGCCAAGGCCCCACCGTGGCCCTGCCAGGACCATTTTGGGGGTGATGGGGAGTGGAGACTCTGGAAAAGGAGAACACAAATCTCCTGCACCCACAGGGGCTCCAGGCACACAGCAGTGATGATCTGGTGGCCTAGGAATGGAATTGAATGGAATGGAATGGAGTGGAATGGAATGGAATGGAATGGAATGGAATGGAATGGAATGGAATGGAATGGAATGATAATAAAATCTTGTGACTCTCAGAGAGTCCGAGACAGCTGGGCTGTGATTGGCCATTAATTAGAAACAACCAACATGGACCAATCCCAGATGCACCTGTTGCATTCCACAGCAGCAAATAACCATTGTTTTTCTTTTCCTCTGAGGCCTCTCAGCTTCTAAGGAGAAAAATCCTAGGAAAAGGGAATTTTCATAAAATATCATGGCTACACACTGGTGGTGAGCTCATGGATGCTACAGAAAGAGCCCTGAGAGCTGCTCAGGTGTCACCATTAGGTCAGATGTGACATCCACATGTGATCAGGGTCAAAGAAGAAAAAAGTTTTTATTTTGCATGTTCTCCAGCTTATATACTCTTAACAAAGCGTGATCTTAAGTTACATACAATATAACTTATTATATAACAATAACTTATTATATTCATTGGTGCAAAGCAATTAAAGTCAATATGATTGGCAAAAGTTTGACACAAATTTAATAAGGCATGTATAAACATCTACTTATGCACGTAGTCTAGCTTACAAAAATATTAATCTGTCTTTTCTACTCTGTTTCCATGCTGATGGCCTTGTCTTCTTCCTTGCTATGGATACACTCGAAAATCATCAATTTTTATTTCTTCTATGAACTCATCTTTGCTTGCAGGGCAGCTGTCAAAGCCCCCCAGAGTCAGGCCTGGCTCTGTGGCAGCCTCAGGATGGCTCAAGGGTCCCCCAGACTCCCTGGAACCATCTCAGAGTCACGAATTCCACGTGGTATTAATGATTCCAAAGATATTAATTCAAATTTCCCTTTAGATTGCAGGGCAGGAATGTGTCTGGGAGCCTGGAGGATGGATGAGGGCACTGATGTGCCAAAGCAGGGACAGCCACTGGTGGCCTCACCTGTTTGAGTCAGACTTCAGTGTGCCTCATCCTCATTCTGCCCACCTGGGACAGCACTCGTTTATTTAAAAAAAAAAAAAATGTTTAAAGCCTGCAAGAGGATTTGGTTGGGGTTTTTTTGGCCTTTCACAATAAGCTGTGAGTGTACATTACTCACAAAGTTGGGGAAGCAGAGCTCTCAGATGTGCGAGGCTCTGAGGACACTGCAGATACAAATCAAATAAGGCATTTGCCAAATCTAACAGACTCTGCCACCTTTGATCATGTTAATTTTCCTGCTCCCAGTTCCTGCTGTAATGTCATTTCATGAGACACTCAGCCTTCAAAAGAGCAGAACAAAAATTCAGCTTCCCATCCCTGGGCCTTTGAAGGAAGTCTTGGGAATGTAACTGCGGTGTCAGTGCTCAAACTCCAGGAGCTGAGAGGAGAGGTCACACTTGCAGGAAGGCTGACCTGCATCTTAAAGGGTGCTGCTACCTGGGACAAGCTTTAAATGTAGGGACTGCTCCAGTTGTGCTGTCTAAGAGCTGAATTTAAATTCAGCTCAAGCGCTTGGGGTTCCAGGAACTCTGCATCTTCCTCTGGAGTGCAGTTTGGGGTGTCTGGGTACTGAGGGCAACCATGAAGCACAAGCTCCCCTCTGCACAGAGGCTGCACAGGGCCTCCACCTCTTCCAGAGATAAATTCACATCCCAAACCCCACAGCCTTCCAATGCAAGAGGTCTGGATGGGATGCACCTTCTGAAGGCAAAATCAGGAGATAAATTCACATCCCAAACCTCACACACTTCCAAGACAAGAGGTCTGGATGGGATGAAGATTCTGAAGTAAAAACCAGGGGATAAGTTCACATCCCAAACCCCACAGCCTTCCAGGAGTGGCTGGGATGAACCTTCTGAAGTCAAAACCAGGAGATAAATTCATATCCCAAACCCCACACACTTCCAGGAGCAGAGGTCTGGATGGGATGCAGATTCTGAAGTCAAAACCAGGGGATAAATTAACATCTCAAACCCCACAGCCTTCCAATGCAGAGGTCTGGATGGGATGTAGCCTCTGAAGTCAAAACCAGGAGATAAATTCACATCCCAAACCCCCACAGCCTTCCAAGACAAGAGGTCTGGCTGGGATACACCTTCTGAAGGCAAAATCAGGAGATAAATTCATATCCCAAACCCCACACACTTCCAAGACAAGAGGTCTGGATGGGATGCAGATTCTGAAGTCCAAACCAGGAGATAAATTCACATCTCAAACCCCCACAGCCTTCCAACAGCAGAGGTCTGGCTGGGATGCACCTTCTGAAGTCCAAAGCTGGTGCTCATCAGGTCAGGCTCTGTCCAGGGTGCAGATCCCTCATCCTTGGAGGTGTCCAGGGCAGCCTGGGACAGTGGAAGGTGCCCTGCCCATGGCAAGGGTGAAATGAGGGGATTTTTGGGGTCCCTGCCAACCCAAGCCATGCTGTGACCCCAGGACTCTCCACGGACAAAAGGAAGGTGCCAGTGTTGCAAACAGCACAAAAATAAATGGGGAAGTTTTACAGAACCCAGCACTGCAGAACAGGGGTGAACTTCACCTTCAGTGAGTTACAGCTCAGCTCAGCTCTGCTGTTTTGGTTGTGTTTTTTTTTTTAATTTAATACACAAGCTAATTGCAATCTGAGAGCAGAGCAGCCCAGCAGCAGCAGAGCAGCCTGGCTGTAGCTCTTCAGAGCTGCTGGCTTATGAGCAAGGAGATGTTTATTGCCCCATCCATTGCTGGGAAAATCACTTCACTGACTCATCCCCTGCTCCACACTTCCTAAATAATGGGCTGGAGCATCCCTGAGCAGCCCAGATGCACCTTGTGAGCAGCTTTGAAATGCAGAGGTGAGGAGTACACAGAGCCCAGCCTGACCCATCCAGAGAAAAACCCCTTAAAGGACCCATATTTGTCCCAAGGAAAGTCACAGAATCCCAGAATTTAGGTTGGAGAAGCCCTCCAAGAGCATCAAGTCCAAGCTGTGACCCAGCCCCACGTTGTCACCAGCCCAGAGCACTGAGTGCCACATCCAGCTAAGAGGAATGGTGGATTTGTCTTCTCAAACCAGCTGTGGGGCTGCTGGGAGATCAAACCAGCACTGGAAGATAAAAGGAACAGTGGGAAGGATTCCACTGATGGGTGAATGGAAAAAGAGATTTGATTTTACAACTAAACTTTAGGTTTGCTGAGAAATGAAATTGGACATTGAAAGATGAAAGAAACAATGGGGAAGGAAAATCCCTAAATTCTGTAAGAATTAAAAATTCAAAGGGAGGGTTGTACATCAGAGGGGAATCTCTGGGATCAGGTGTTGTGGGAAGTCTGAACCTCTCAAGTACCTCAGAAATGGAGAAAAACCCCTAAATTCCCTAAGAATTAAAAATTCAAAGGGAGGGTCGTACATCAGAGGGGAATCTTTGGTTTTGGGAAGTCTGAACCTCTCAAGTACCTCAGAAATGGGGACAGAGAGAAGGGAAATGCAGCTGGGAAATTGGGATAAAAAGGAGGCTGCATCCTCCAAAAACGGGAGAGATCCCAGGGGATGCCCCATGGCCTCTGCCTTGATTGGAATAAAGTTCCAGGACTCCTCTGTCTCCTTTTTGGCCACAAACCTCTGGTGTTTGTGGGTGGATTTTCCTGGCAGCAGAAGGAGGAGCAGCAGAAATGCTGCTCAGCACCATCCCTGTCACTGCTGAACCTGCCAGGTTCCTCACACAGCTCCTAAAGGACATTGGGGACAGCTGCTGGTGGCTTTGTGTGATCCAGGGAATTTTCCCCCAGGGAAATATTTTTATATTCAATATAGATTGAATATATGTGGGATATTCGATATAAATTGAATTGAAACGTGGTATTATATCCTGCATTTCTTGTTGAACTTTCTTCCTTTCAAACAGAGGTAAATTCACCCAGCCACCTGAATTTAGGCCACCCTAAATCTGTCCCAGGAACACACAGAGCCTAATCCCTGTTGCAGAGCTCCAGAGATTATTCTGAGGCAAACACAACCAAAAAGCTGCTGTGGCATCACCCCTTACTCAGAGATCCCAAGTTTGCAGAGTCATTTGAACAGAAATTTGTGCATATTTTGAAATCTGGGAGAGACACGAGGTGGAAGCCCTAATCCAGGTGGCAGCACCCCTGGGGTCCCACCTGTGATTCCCAAAAGCAGAAATTTCCTCAGGAAATCAGCAGCTGAGTCTGCACAATCCTTTAATCCCCGCGTGGAAGATCCCCATTATCTGTCCAGTACAAGACACATTATTAAGGGATTATGTTTGCAGCAGGTAAAGGTCACTTTTAATGCTTTTAATGATTTAAAAATGGATTTTTCTTTTCAGATTTACTATTTTCAAGCAGCTTGGCTGCGAAAACCCTGCCTGGTAAGTAATATGAATGAAAAGGGAGAGCTTCAGTTGCTCAGTTCTCCAAAAGAGAGCCCAAAAGGGACCAATTGTGATACATCCCAGTGCAGATGTGGGAGCCAAAAAATACAGGCCAGGATTTTGAAAACCCCTCCAAAATTCAAAACTTCCCTTGAAGAGCAAGTTCAGAAATATTTGCTGACCTCCCAGTCAGTAACAATTGGCTCTGGGTGGCCAAATCTCATTTTTGGCTGTACAAATATCACAGGGCCTCGTTTATTTGGTGTCTTCTGCATAAATTGGGGCAGGGAAGCACAGACACCTCCCAGGGAACAATTCCTTCCCAGTATCCCATTGTACATTAGAGGGGAATCTTTGGGATCAGGTGTTTTAGGAAGTCTGAACCTCTCAAGTACATCAGAAATGGGGAAAAAGCCCTAAATCCCATAGGAATTAAAAATTCAGAGGGAGGGTTGTACATTAGAGGGGAATCTTTGGGATCAGGCGTTTTGGGAAGTCTGAACCTCTCAAGTACCTCAGCAATGGGGACAGAGAGAAGGGAAATGCAGCTGGGAAATTGGGATAAAAAGGAGGCTGCATCCTCCAAAAACTGGAGAGACCCCAGGGAATGCCCCATGGCCTCTGCCTTGATTGGAATAAAGTTCCAGGACTGCTCTGTCTCCTTTTTTGACACAAACCTCTGGTGTTTGTGGGTGGATTTTCCTGGCAGCAGAAGGAGGAGCAGCAGAAATGCTGCTCAGCACCATCCCTGTCACTGATGCACCTGCCAGGTTCCTCACACAGCTCCTAAAGGACATTGGGGACAGCTGCTGGTGGCTTCTGTGTGTCCTGCCCAGAGCTCAGGGCATTCCACAGAGCTGTCACAATTCAGTTTGCAATGGTAAATGAACATTACAGGGTTCCAGCCCAGCTCAGAGAGTCCCAGTGATTTACCCAAGGCACAGATCTCACCCCTGTGAGTTTATTTGCCATGTCAAGCATGTCCTGGAATGAAGGAAAGCCACTCATTTCTGTGGCACCTTCCCTGCCCTGAGTGCACTGCTCCTGTCAGGCAGCAGGAGTCAAAAATCATCACATTTCCTGAGAAGTTACATAAGGAATTGATGTAAAATAAAATACCCCAACTCCTGCTTTTGGCAAACAAGCCTGGCTGTGCAGAGGCCAGGCAGGGAGGGGACAGCAGAGGGTGACAGGCAGGGCCAGACAGGAAAGGGAAGAAACAGCAAGGAAACCTCCCTGAGCTGGGATGTGGCACTGCTCACACTGGGCTCTGCACCTCTGGAATTGTTCAAACTGGCAGGATTGGGATTGTCCAGCCTGGAGAAGGGAAAGTTCTTAGGGGAACCTCACTGCCCCTTCCAGTGCACAAAAAAAACCCCACAAAAAAAGATGGAGAGAGACTTTGGACAAGGGATGGAGTGACAGGACACAGGGAATGGTTTCAAACTGGAAAAGAGGAGATTTGGGTAGGATATTGGGAAGGAATTATTCCCTGGGAGGATGGGGAGGGGCTGGGACTTCCCAGAGCAGCTGTGGCTGCCCCTGGCAGTGTCCCAGGCCAGGCTGGACAGGGTTTGGAGCAGCTGGGACAGTGGAAGGTGTCCCCATGGCAGGGGTGGCACTGGATGGGCTTGGGGGCCCTTTCTAGGACCATTCTGGGACTCCCCTGGGGAGGTGCTGAGAAGGACACACTGAGCACCACAACTCAGACCCACAAATCAGCTTTTTATGGCTCGTTTTCAGGGCTGGAGGGTTTCCAGCTGGCTGGGCACAGCTTCCTGGTCTCCCTTCACCTCATTACTCTTTTCTCCAGTTTGTTGGTGGTGGGGAAATCAACCCATGGGGTTCTGGTTTTTCAGCAGCCTCCTCCCAGCTGTGGCATCAGAACTGGCACCTCCAGTTGGGTTTATAAAACAGAAGAGTCTTCTTGTCTGGAAGGATGAAAGTTTGACAAGAAAGAACTCACAGATATGTGTGTGCTTAGCAGAAAGATTTTTAAATGTAGAATCTGAAGAAGGAATAGAAATTAAAGCAAGTTTTGATATAGAAGAAAAGAATTGCTGAGCCAGTCTGACTGGATAACCAAGGAGGCAAAGGGTGTGTGAGTTATCATGAGGGGTTTTTATGGCTTAGAGCAAAGGATAAACCCACCCCAAACAAGAAGATGTTTTTACCAAGCAGAAAGAGAGCACAGGCAAACAAGGCAGCAAATGTGGCAAGTAGAAAAAATAGGGTGGGAAAATTCTGCAGTCTCAGAATTTTCCACTGCAAGAAAACTGAAAAACAACTTCCAGCTTAAAATGTAATGTACTGACTTTGAGTGATTGGAGAACAGTAACATGAATATGGTAATTATAGCAGTTATGATAGGCTGTAGATAAAAGTTAAGGTATAGATTGGTTCTGCTGTGTTGAGATGCTCAGCAAAGAAAAGTATAGAATGAATTGTGACCAAAGAAAAGTATAGAATGCATTGTGACCAAAAGAAAAGAATATAATGCATTGTAACCAAAGAAAAGTATAGAATGCATTTGTAACTTAAACCAAAGGGTCTCCAGGCCTGCCTGCAGCTGGAGCTGACAGCTGTGGGCACAGCTCTGTCACCCATGACCCTGGACTGCTGTAACCTCTTGGATAGAATAAACTGCATTTTGGATACAATAAACTGCATTTTGGATACAATAAACTGCATTTTGGAGAGCAGCCTGGAGTCCCACATCCCTCATTCAGGCTCTTACATCTTCCCCTTTCCTACAGAGATCTCCATTGCAATTGTGACTCCCTAAAACATTTCAAGAGCCCTTTTCAGCACAATTCAGAGCAGCAAGAAGCTCAGATGTGGCACATTTGCAGGGATGCACCTAAAACCTTCCCCACAGCTTTGGGCAGCCTGTGATTTCATGACTTAATTCCCTAAAAATGGTGGTTGGAGCATAAGAAAGGGGACACTGGAAAGTAATGTTTGCCTAAAAATGGCTGTAGGTCAAAGCACAAGGGAAAGGGAACGCTGGGATAAAATGTAGGGAAAGACAAACACACAGAAAAAGAGAGTTGGGGTAAAATAAAATCAAATCAACAACTGCCATTTTGGTGTTCTCTGAGGATGTTCAGTGACCTCAATGCCACTAAAAGGCACTTCTGTACTGTCTCTGGCACTGACTGAACATCCAAAAGCTTCAAACCTTGTTTTCTTTTTGTGTTCAAGTCCTAAGAGAGGAAGGACAGATTGAGCTACTCCTTACCCTTCCCTTCGTACATAATTTATCAAAAATAACAACTCCCTTTTGCCTACAACTGCTTTGAAGGTTCTCTGTGTTGTGTCACAATGAACACAAAAAACCCTCCATTTTTACAAACACTGACGAGATTCACACCAAGATGCAAAAATCAAAGCCTGAATCCAACTGAAATTACCTCCTTATGTAACTTTTTGTTGGCAGCAGCGCTGTGGATGAAGTTTGGTTGGTTTTATTCGGGTTTTTTGGGGGGATTGAGGCCTTGAGGTTATTTTTCATATGATTTTTAATAATGCTGTGGTCAGGTTCATTTATTTTCTTGGTTTTTGTTGTATGTCAGCCTCTAAGGGCCACTGGGATGATGGTTTTGGGGTGGGGGGAAGCTGCATTTTTATTTTTTGCCCAAGGAAACTCTCCCTGCACAGACACAAACCTCAATCTCCACCTCCAGCACAATAAACACCCCATTCCACATGGATTTTTCAAAGATGAAACAGCTGCCAAACACCCTGAGATCAGCTCCTGCTCTTCCCTGCAACACCCACTGTGGCTTTCACATTTTCTGGAAAAATCCCTTTGCCCAGGATTTTTCTCCTGGGAAGCTGAGAAGCCTCAGAGAAAAGGAAAACGATTCTGATCTCATTTGCTTCTCCTGTGTTTTGCTCCTTCAGAATGTGTTTAAAAAGGAAAACAATTCTTATCTCATTTGCTTCTCCTGTGTTTTGCTGCTTTGGAATGTGTTTGGAGATTGTTTACCCACAGGTGATTGTTCCATTGGATTCTGCTGGGAGTTGTTTTCACTCTTAGGACAATCGGGGCCAAGCTGTGTCATGACTCTGGAAATTATCATTTATATATTATCATATATATTATCATATATATACGATTATATACAGTTATCATATATTCATTATTATCTTTTTAGCCCTCTGTAAATATCCTTTCTGTATTCTTTAGTATAGTTTAGTTTAGTATTCTTTACTATAATATAGTAAAATAAAATAATAAATTGTCCTTCTGAGAACATGGAGTCAGATTCATCATTCCCGCCTTCATGTGGGGGCAAAGCAAATAAAATACACCCACAGCTAAAAATGCTCCAGCAGCAAAATTCTGGTTTTAATCTAACACTGGCCCTCAAGTGTCTCAATGTCCTTCCCAAACTGAGGGCCCAGAACTGGACACAGCCCTCGAGGTGTGGCCTCACCAGAGCAGGGGCAGAGTGACCTCCCTGCTCCTCCTTGTAGAGATGGAAAATGGGATAACTACAAAGGGATGCTTGCCACATCCTCATAACTGCATTAGAATTGAATCTGCTGCTGAGAGACCCCTCAGCAAGGTCCATTTAATGCTGGGTGTGAGGAGGAAGATGAGGGTGAGCATTCCTGAAGGATTCAGTTTGAGGCTTTTAGCCCATCTCCATCCCATGGATGCTTTTATCTACCTCAAGCTTGGAAAGAATGAGAAATAAAGAAATAAAGAACAGATAAATGAGAATAAAGAATTGAGAATTTCAAGGTCTGAGCATGTGGCAGAGCCACCCTTGTCACAATCAGGTTGTGCAGGGCAGAGTCCCCCAGGATGGGACAGTGACAACAGGACATGGAACCAGCTGAGGGAGATTCCCCTGCCCTAAACGGGCTCATCTCTGGAAAAAGGAAAGGTAAAAACCTGGCTCCAGATGCAACATCTTAAAGAGGAAAACGCTGGGGCTGTGCAGAACAGGATGGCAGTTCCAAAGACATCTGCTTTTGGAATATAAAAAAGATCTTTATTTCTGCTCTAAAGTGCCCATAAAACTATAAGGATCCATGAGAGGCTCCAATAAATGCACCAGACCTTTCCTACAGAGTGTGCAGAAGGATTTTTTTAAAGTGCATTTTTAATTATTAAAGTCATGAAAGCAGCATATTTCTCTGTGCAGCAGCACAAGGATGTTTTGGGGAGGGAAAAGGCCTTTTTAGGGGCAAGCCAATTTGATGAAGGTGAATTCTTCCAGGGAAAGGAGAGAAATTGCACCAGTGAATCAGCTCCATGTGCTGTTCCATTTGAAAAGGGTTCCTCAGAAAAGAATAACTCAAGGCAGGTGATGCCCCATGCTTGGTCCTAAAATTAAGGGCCAGGCCTTAATGCTAAGGGATATATAAAAAAGGCAAAAAAATCATCGTGGCACCACAGGAATGGATCCACACAGGCAACAACAGCAAAAAAAAAACCCCACAAGACTTTTCCTGGAAGCCTTAAAGAACAGGGATGGGAATTACTGTCCCCACTTTGTCCCTGAAAATGGCCTGGTCAGGGACAAACAGCACAGAGGAAAAGGATGTGAATTACTGTCCCCACTTTTGTCCCTGGAAATGGCCTGTGCAAAGGACAGGGGTGGGAATTATTGTCACTTTTGTCCCTGAAAATGGCCTGGGACAAACAGCACAAAGGACAGGGAATTACTGTCCCCACTTTGTCCCTGAAAATGGGCTGGGACAAAGAGCACAGAGAACAGGGGTGGGAATTATTGTCACTTTTGTCCATGAAAATGGCCTGGTCAGGAACAAAGCACAGAGGACAGGCAGTGCTGGTGGAATCACCCAGGGGGTGCTGGCAGGAGAAACACTCAAAGCAAACCTGCTCCCACAATTTCTTGGAAAACCACAAGCTGGTTTTGGTCTGATTTCCCTGAATTTTCCCAACAATCACAATTTAGTCCCAAAGGCTCCTGACCAAGGCAAAGGCAGGCCCTGGTGGGGCTGCAGCAGAGCTGCACACGACTGTTGGTCACTCCACAGCTCCTCTGGCTCACACAGAACTGAAAAACTCAACTTGGAGTAACCCAAGAATCACTGAAAGTGTCCAAAAGAAGCTGCAGAGGTGGGGAAGGGTCTGGGGGGGGCCCAGGACGAGTGGGTGAGGGCACTTGGGGTGTTCAGCTGGAGAGGAAGAGGCTGAGGGCAGAGCTCAGAGGGGCTGCAGATCCCACTCTGCTCCCAGGGACAGGAGCCAGGGAAGGGCTGGAGCTGGGCCAGGGCAGGGTTTAGGTTGGATTTAGGGAAAGGTTCTTCCCCCTGAGGGTGCTGGGACACTCTGGGAAATGCTCTCAGGGCAGAGGGAGCTGCTCCCTCCAGGCAGGGAATTCCCTTTTCTCCTACCAAGGCGCTGCTTTGCCCGTTCTCAAGGTGGAATTTCAGGGAATTTCACCTTTTAGAGGGCGCAGAGGAGGGCCAGGAATGGTGAAGGGGCAGGAGGGGCAGCTGAGGGCGCTTGGAGAGGAGGAGGAGGCTGAGGGCAGAGCTCAGAGGGGCTGCAGCTCCTCCTGATGGAATTTTAGGATGGATTTAGGGCACCCAGAGGGTGCTGGGCACTGCCCAGGGAATGGGAGCATTCCCAAGGCTGCCAGAGCTTCAGGAGTGCTTGAACAGGGTGGGATTTTGGGGTGTCTGTGCAGGGCCTGGTGCTGGAATCAATGATCCTTGATCCCTTCCAGCTCAGGACTGGATCATTGCATGAATTCACTCCATGATTCAATAAATTGAATCCTGAATTGAATAGAATAAAGTGAATCATTCCATGATTGAATAAATCCCCCCCAAACAGCCCGGCAGAGGCAGCACAAGGCTGAAGGAATCCCTCAGGAGGATCCTTCCACATCCTCTCTCAGGTGTCCCCTCAGCCTCCTGGTCCCTCCACCAAGAAAACCAAGTTAACAACAGTTTCCATCTGCTGGAGGCACAGTGAGTGTAATTTAACTGAACTCTAAAAGGTGTTCACATCTGCTGATAATTAAGTTCAGCTGAGTTTCAATAAGCTGCTAAATCTGCCCAAGGAAACCCAGGAGTCCAGGGCAGAGAAGCTGGAAATTCAAAGCTGATTCCCCAGTTCAAGAGCTCAAATGGAATATTAGCTTTCCTCTTCTTTAAAAGAGAGAAAAAGATACATTTACCAGACTGAAGAAACATATAGAAAACAACAACAACAAAAAACCCTGACAAAATGACACAGCTTCCCAAACAGACAAGAAATAAAAAATTTAAACACCATTCCCTGAAATGCAAGTTGTTCCTGAACAGATGAAATAAGGGAGGGGGTGTAGAATCAAAGCCCAGAACTCTGGAGAGCGCCAAGCACTTCCCTGCTGAAGAATAAAATGCTTTCTGAAAAGGTTTTGTTGAACTCATTTATGGGTAATGTAAGTTACAGCTTAGTAGTGAGGTATAAATATTTTACATGCCACGACAAGGAGCTTTGTGCTGAGAGCCCAGGAAATGGGGAGGGGGGGTTTATTTGCCACTGTTCTGCAGGAATCAATTCCAATTGATCCGTTTGGAAGTGCCAGTGCTGCTCCCAAGGTTCCCACAGTCCCTGCTGTTGGTTTAGTTGGGTAAACTGTGGGATTGGAAATGGCTTTTTTGTGGCTGCACAAGCAGCAAAGAGGAGCCACTTCCTTCACCTCCTCCAAGGGAAGGTGCAGTGTTGTGCTGTGATTTCAGGGTTTACCCCAGAACCTCGGGTCCCTCCCCTGATAATTCCCTCCCAGGTGTGTCAGTCCACTCTCCTCTCCCCTCCCAGCACTGTCTGGCACTCCTGGCATTCCAGAAGGGCCTCGAGTGATTGGCAGATCCAAAGGATGCCCTCTACCCCTGGGGGGCCCTGGGCCATCCAGGTGTCCTTTGTCCCTTTGTCCCTCCCCTCCTGTCCCTGCTTGGTGCCTCCCTGCCCCTTCCCTGCCCCTCTCCCCGGGGTTAAAGGAGCAGCAGCCACGGGCTCAGGGAGTTCTGTTGGAGCTGGTGCTGCATTCAGAGGCCTGAGGGCCAGAATAAAGCTCTGGATCCAAAGCCTCCATCAGAACCGACTCCTTTCCTTCACCATCCCCTTAAAGCTTCTCTGCCAGAGGGAAACCCCAGGAGCAGCCCCTGTTATGGGGGGAAGCTCCATCCCAGCACCACCAGAGCTCCTGCAGGCCTGGACTTGTCTGCAGTGCCAACTGCAGCACCCAGCCAGGCAAAAGTGTCTGTGGGGTGAAACACCACACACCCAGCCAGCCAAAAGTGTCTGTGGGGTGAAACACCACACACCCAGCCAGGCAAAAGTGTCTGTGGGGTGAAACACCACACACCCAGCCAGCCAAAGGTGTCTGTGGGGTGAAACACCACACACCCAGCCAGGCAAAAGTGTCTGTGGGTGAAACACCACACACCCAGCCAGCCAAAAGTGTCTGTGGGGTGAAACACCACACACCCAGGCAGCCCAAAGTGTCTGTGGGGTGAAACACCACACACCCAGCAGCCAAAAGTGTCTGTGGGGTGAAACACCACACACCCAGCCAGGCAAAAGTGTCCCTGGAGTGAAACACCACACACCCAGGCAGCCAAAAGTGTCTGTGGGGTGAAACACCACACACCCAGGCAGGCAAAAATGTCTGTGGGGTGAAACACCACACACCCAGCCGGCCAAAAGTGTCTGTGGGGTGAAACACCACAGTGCTGCTGTTTGGTTCAGCAGCAAGGGCCAGACAAGCTCAGGCACATCCTGTCCAGCTTTATTGGTAATATTCCAATAGTGTAGGATTTGTAGGAAGCAGCACTTTGGTGTTGTGGAGCACAGAAGGGCTTTGGAACAGCTCTACCAGCCCTGGCCAACCTGGCTCTGGTTATTTGAACTTCAGCTGAGGGGTAAGAATTGGCATAGAATGACCAAAAAAACCCCAAAAGAACGGATTTTCCAGAAGGGAGAGGTGCTGCCTCTGCCCCTCAATAACCGAGCAGCTCCAGCCCAGCTGGCTCTGGGCTGTGCCCACACAGGCTCTGAGGTGGCAGCAATGACCTTCAAGGTCTGTGTCACATTCACATTTTCTGAAAAATCCTTTCACCCATGATTTTTCTCCTGGGAGGCTGAGAAGCCTCAGAGAAAAAGGAAAACGGTTCTGATCTCATTTGCTTCTCCTGTGTTTTGCTGCTTTGGAATGTGTTTGGAGATTGTTTACCCACAGGTGATTGTTTCATTGGATTCTGCTGTGTGTTGTTTTCACTCTTTGGCCAATCAGGGCCAGGCTGTGTCAGACTCTGGAGAGAGTGACAAGTTTTCATTATTAGCTATTTAGCTTTCTGTAAGTATCCTTTCTGTATTCTTTATATAAAATAGTATCATAAAACAATGAATTATCCTTCTGAGAACATGGAGTCAGATTCATCATTCCTGCCTTCATCTGGAGGGAACACAAACACAATAGGTGTGCACTGGGCTGGGAGGGCACAGACACAGAGTGTGAACACCAACACCCACAGAGCAGTGACAAATTCCTCCTGCTGCTGCTGAGTCAGAGCCAAATGACAAATGAGTCCCAAAGCCAGGCCAGAAGTCACTTCAGAGTCCTTCAGTCCTCTCCTGTTTCCCAGAACAAACTCACATCCCTCCCAGCCTTATGGAATAGAACTGTTTTAAGGAAGGACAGCTATTCTTACATTTCAATTTCTCTTGGCACATGTCTAAGCAAAGCAACATGAACAAAAAGGACCTGTCTTCAGCTGATCATAATGCCATCAAATTAAAAGTTTATGTTCTTTAAACACAGCAATGCCTGTCTTTGATGCCTCCACAAAACCAAAAAGTGGCTCACAGAGGAAATCAGAGCGTGAGCAGGAGTGGAGGTGGGAACCAGGTGCATCAAAAGGAGGGAAACAAGCACTGAGCTAATGAATGTAAAGGCTCTGACTTGGCTGAGTGGGATGGGATTTGTCATCCTCCAAAGCATTGTCTTTGTACTGGAAAAACAGAATATTTTGAGGTGGTTTGGGGTTTTTTTTTTATTTCTAACAGGCCAAAAGATGAGATGCACCACTGGCTGTCACTCTTTGGCTGGTGTTGCCACTGAATTTATCAGCTTGATGGAAGAACTTCCCCTGGACTTCTCATCCCTTTAATCCCTGTCCATTGCATATTGGATTTGTGGGGGGCCCCATGGCAGGAAGGAATGATGAATCTCACTCCATGTTCTCAGAAGTCTAATTTATTATTTTATGATATTATATTATATTAAAGAATACTAAAATATTCTATACTAAAGAATAGAGAAAGGATACTTACAGAATGCTAAAAATATAATAATAATGAAAATAATAAAAGATAATAATGAAATAAAAGCTAATAATGAAAACTCCTGACTCTTTCCAGAGTCCTGACACAGCTTGGCCCCGATTGGCCAAAGAGTGAAAACAACTCCCAGCAGAATCCAATGGAACAATCACCTGTGGGTAAACAATCTCCAAACACATTCCAAAGCAGCAAAACACAGGAGAAGCAAATGAGATCAGAATTGTTTTCCTTTTTAAACACATTCCAAAGGAGCAAAACAGAGGAGAAGTAAATGAGATAAGAATTGTTTTCCTTTTTCTCTGAGGCTTCTCAGCCTCCCAGGAGAAAAATCCTGGGCAAAGGGATTTTTCAGAGAATGTGAATGGCACACACTACACAGCAGGAAGCACCACGCTCATTCCCAAGAGCAAACTGCATCCTAAAGGTTCCTCATTCCCCACTCCATCCCATCCTCCTGGGAATGGAGTGAGGAACCACTGGAAATACCTCAGCAGGGGATGAAGCTGCCTCATCCTCACCTGGAGGCTCTGAATCCCACCTGGATGGGGCTCCAAGCAGGGTCACACTCCCTGGCAGGTGAGATGATCCTGTAGCTCATCCTGCTCCTAAAAACCTCAGGATCCCACAGATTCCATGGCATCATTTCCCAGGATGTGCTAAAATTAGGGGGGGGAAAAGGTGCCCTGATTGAAATTCACCCTCCAGGCAAGCTCATTTCAGAAACTGCAGCTACACACTCTGAAAACATTTTGGTCTGGAAAATCTTATGAGATCCCAAATGTTTTATACATTTTACTGCTGAGTGGGCAAGAAATACAGACTTGTCCTTTCAATTTTATCAGCTCGTCTTCAAAATGATGGAGAACAGGGAGAGCGGTGACAAGGAGGCTGCTGGAGCTCTGCTGCAATTTGGGAAGTGTTGGGGTTCTCATCAGGCCCCTGCTGAAGATTTAGGGCTGCTCCTATTTTACCAAGCCTCACTCCTGCACCCCACAGTTCACTGGAATTGTGTCCTGTGCTGGGAACAAGAGAAATAAATAAACCCAAACCAGACACAAAATAAAAGTCACCTCCATGATGAGCACCCTTCCCTGGCAACAGCCTCATTGCCTTCTCCTCTCAGCTAGAAAAAAGAAAAAAATCTAATTGCAGCAGCACATTTAGAAGGGGAAATAAAAGGCTTTTTATGCTGCTGCTGCTGCCCACAGGGTTAACATTTGCAAAGGGCTGAGAAAGAGCCTGAGGACATTGTAATTAACGGCTCTGAGGGCTCCTCCCAGCACTCTCGGGGTCACCGAGGTTCCTGCAGCTCTCTGGGCTCCACAGAACTCCAGCACATCCCAATTGTTCCAAAAAAAACCACGAGCCTGGCTGGGGCTCTGAGCTGAGGGATGCAAAGCTGCAGCACCCAGCAGCAGAGCCTTGCTCCAGGACCTGCCTCAAGTTGTGCCACGGGAGGTTTAGATCACATTTTAGGGACAGAATTTGTCACAAAAAGGGTTGTACAGCGTTGGAATGGGCTGCTCAGGGCAGTGGTGGAGTCACCATCCCTGGAAAGGCTCAGAAAATGTGTGGATGTGGCACTGGGGACATGGCTTAGCGGTGAGCACGGGGGTGATGCTGGGCTCTGGGTCTGACTTGGAGAGCTTAAAGGTCTTTTCCAGCCTTGTGGATTTATGAACCATCTCCCAGAGGCCTTGGGTTTGCCAGGGATTTCCCTTGAGCTCTTCTCAGGGACAGCAGCACCTCCCTGCATGCCAGGAGGGAGAGCCACCCTGTGTGTGCCCTCCTTCAGGTACCCAGGAGCATCTCAGCTCCTTCCCTGCATGCCAGGGGTGAAAACCACCCTGTCCCTGCCCTCCTCCAGGCACCCAGGAACATCACAGCCCCTTCCCTTCATGCCAGAGCTGGCCTGGCTCTCAAATTCTTCTTTCTGCCTCTAAAGGGAACAAGTTTGCTAAGATGAAATCAAGGAAAAATGAACGTGGAGCGTTCAGGAGAAATTTCCATCCCTAGCACACCTCCCTCACTCTCGTGCCTGCCTCATTAAGGAGGTTTCAATGAAATCCTTTCAAAAACACATGGCACAAAAACAATGGAGTGATTGCAGTTTGTGAGGCACTGGGATGCAATTAGCATATGAACATCAAAATGCTTCTGCAACCTTCAGCAGCTCCCTGCTGCCTATATCTTTTTACATTCCCAGGTTTTGGGGTTTTTGGGGTTTATTTTTTGCAATTTTGTGCCAATTTCTACCCCTCAAGTGAAGTTGAAATCGGCAGGGCCAGGTAGGACAGGGCTTGGAACTGGTCTAGTGGAAATGTCCCTGCCTTGGAATGAGATGGGTTTGGAGGTCCCCTTGTCACAGACATCTTTTATGAAAAATCCTTTCCATAGGATTGCTCCTCCTGAGGAGCTGAGAGGCCTCAGGAACAAAATGCAAACAATGGTTATCTGCTGCTGTGGAATGCAACAGGTGCATCTGGGATTGGGCTCATGTGGTTGTTTCTAATTAATGGCCAATCACAGCCCAGCTGTTTCAGACTCTCTGTCCAAGCCACAAACCTTTGTTATCATTCTTTCTTATTCTATTCTTAGCCAGCCTTCTGATGAAATCCTTTCTTCTATTCTTTTAGTATAGTTTAAATGTAATATATATCATAAAATAATAAATCAGCCTTCTGAAACATGGAGTCAGATCCTCGTCTCTTCCCTCTTCCTCAGACCCCTGTGAGCACTGTCACAGTCCCTTCCAACCCAAACTGCTCCAGGATTTTGTGAACAGCAGGAAAAGTGTCCTGGGAGTGGTGCCAAGCAGCACAAACTCCCAGTGGATTATCCAGGGGTTCCTGTCACCTCTCAGGAGCCCCAGGGCACAGGGTTCAGGTAACAGGGACAGGTGAATAAAGTGTCACCACCTGGAACATCAGCCCAGGTCTGGAAACAGCTGCTTCTCCTGGGATCTGTCAGAGCCAACAACTCAGGGAGTTTGGAGCTTCACTGCCTGTGACCCACACAGGAGTTCCCTGGGGACAGACCAGGGGTGGAAACAATTTGGTGTTTTGCAAATGTCACTGAGTGTGACAGTGTGCAGATCCCTGGGTGCAACACAGAAAGTGCAAATCCTGGGTGTGACACAGAGTGTGCAAATCCTGGGTGTGACACAGAGTGTGCAGATCCTTGTATGACAGAGTGAGCAGATCCCTGGGTGTGATTTAGGGTGTGCAGTTCCCTGGTGTGACACAGAATGTGCAGATTCTGGGTGTGACACAGAAACGTGTGCAGATTCTGGGTGTGATACGGAGTGTGCACATCCCTGGTGTGACACAGAAAGTGGAAATGCTGGGTGTGATACAGAATGTGCAGATCCTGGGTGTGATTTGGAGTGTGCAGATCCTGGGTGTGACACAGAAATGTGTGCAGATTCTGGGTGTGATACGGAGTGTGCACATCCCTGGTGTGACACAGAAAGTGGAAATGCTGGGTGTGACACAGAATGTGCAGATCCTGGGTGTGATTTGGAGTGTGCAGATCCCGGGTGTGACACAGAGTGTGCAGATCCTTGTGTGACAGAGTGTGCACATGCCTGGGTGTGATTTAGGGTGTGCAAACCCCTGGGTGTGCCCAGCAGGGTGTGCAGCTCCTGCCTTTGCTCACCCACACGAACACAAACTGCTCTGACCCATCCAGGCACACCCAGAGCAGCCCTGCCCAGCAGGGATGGGGGAATGAGGGGCTGGAAGTGCCCAAGGCCAGGCCCGTGCCTCTACAACTCATCTCCACGTGAAAATCTGTGGGGAAAACTCAATATTCCCTGTTCCAAGTCCATTTCCTGAGAGTGGCTCCATGGCTGAGGCAGGAAGGGCAACCCTGGCAGCACTTTCTGGGCACTGATGGCATTCCTGGAAAAGTCTGGTGTTCAGATGACTTCAAATGGGCATAAATAATTAAAATAAACACCCTGCGCAGGTTGGACAGGGTGGGGGAAACAAAAAGAAGCTGCAAAACTCCTTGTGTTCATTTAAAAACTCACTTTAAATCCACCAGGAGTAGAAATAATGCAGTTAATTGGCAGGAATTTAGAAATCCTTTCAATTTGGAAGCCCCAGGACAAACAGATTGGGAACTGCAACTCTCTGGGTGTCACCAAGGGCGCTGCACATGGCCTGAGATGCAAACAAGCAGGGAAAGGATTTTTATTTATGGCTCATCCAGCACATTATTGCACCTTGCATTAAAGATCCATCCCCAAGCTGGTCAGATTGATTCCTCCCCTTTGCATTAACGCACAAACAAAGAAATTATTGCCATTTCTCAGTGCAGAGTGGCCCTGGGATGCAGTGCTGTTGAAGCTGTGGCACAAACACTTGCAGCTCTCAGAGAACACAACAGCCTGGAGAAGGTCACCTGCCAGGTCACAGATTTTTCCTTTTACCTTGTTCACTCAATAACTGCAATTTCTGCCTTTTTCCCCCTGATGTTTGTACATTCCCCCGTGCCCTTTGTGGTGTGTGTGATTTTCCACATTAGCATCGAGCCCTCTCTTATCCAAATGACAAGTTCCACTCCAGTAAAAGCCACACCCTGCACTTTGGGGCAATTTGGGGGAGGTGCTGGTTCAATCCTGTGCTGGATGGAAGGAACAGCACCTCTGGCTCCTTCTGCAGAGGCAGAAAATGCTTTTGGACCTGCAGGGGTTGCACAGTGAGATGCAGAGCAGCAGACACAGGGCAATGTCCCAGCAGCCAAAATTCAGCCATGGGTGCAGTGCTTGGGGAGTTACCAAATACTTTAAATGTGAGTTTGGATGTGAAATGCTGTGAGTTTTTATGTGAAATGTTTCAATCCTGTGTTGGATGGAAGGAACAGCACCTCTGGCTCCTTCTGCAAAGGCAGAAAATGCTTTTGGACCTGCAGGGGTTGCACAGTGAGATGCAGAGCCAGATTTGATATCCTGGGATGTGATTATCAGCCAGATTTGATATCCTGGGATGTGATTATCAGCCAGATTTGATATCCTGGGATGTGATATCAGCCAGATTTGCCATCCTGCCCACTGCTGACACTTTGAGGCTGACCTTCCTCATGTGATTCCCACATTCCAGAGGGTCAGTCCTGTGCTAAAGCCCTGAGCCCATCTGACCCAGAGGAGTGCTCCCAGCATCCTCCTAATTTTGGACATTGCAGAGAGCCACAGGGATGAACCCCACACGTGGATTATGATCCAGAGCTGAGCTGAGCCCAACAGAGTCCTCCAAAAACCAGAATCCTCCACAAACCCAGGACAAATATTCAGAATTCCATCGTGGTTCTCTCCCCACAGCCAACTCCAGAATTTTCCAGGGGAATTTCCTTGGAGCACACAAATCCAGCCCTCCCCAGCCCTGACACCATGGGCAGAGCAGGAGTCCTGGCTGTTGCTGGTTCTGTGAGGATTCTTCTGAAGTTCTTTCCAAGCCCTGTTTTGGAAACCAGCCAGCACTATTTGCTTCTCAGGCAGAGGATATGGAATTACCGTAAATTATATTGAAAAATTAGATTTATTCACCGCTGTGATAATTGATCTCCCCAATCGGTCTCAGAGAGTTAGCAGCTGGTAAGAAAATAAAACGCAATTTAAATTTTTATTTATTTTTAAAACCCCCCACTTTAATTCAAGTGTGACAACAAACAAGGGGGAGAGGAGAGGGTGAGTTTCTCACTTGCCAGTCCTCATACTAAATCCTGATGATAAGAAGACAAAGCAAGAGGTGATTGCAGAGGTGTTTGAGAAATTCACAGTTTGCTGGCATTAGGCAGCACAGGCTCTGCAGGGGGGTTTGATACCCTTGCACATAATTATGTGTAATTGTAGCTCAGCCCTGAGCAAAGGGATTATGGCCAAGGACGTGTCTGGAGTAGAATCCCTGGGCTGGGCTGTCACTCTGCTGGAGCTGCTGCTATTGATGCTGACAAACCAACATTCCACAAGTGACTCCAGGAATTCAGCTCCTCTGTCAAAGCCTCTGTAACTGGGCCCATCAAATCTCTGACTGTTTTCTCTCAGGCCCTCAGAGGGAGAAGAACCAGCCCCAAAATCTGGCGTTGGGGATGGCGTCTCTCATTAAGGCTCTTCTCTGTCAGCCCCTGCTCAAATCACATCACACATTACAGATGGAGACAGGATTTGGGTTTTACACCGAGATTAGCTCTGAGGAAATGTATTTTTATCTGCTGGGAGCAGAAAGAAAGAACTCCATAATTCACCATAACCCAATCACTTACAAAGTGATTGGCCAAACAGTGTTTGCAGGGGCTTGAAAAATCTCATGCTGTCATGAGTAATAAAATAAGAGTGATAATCCTGCTCCCTGGCTGAAGGGAGCACAGCAATGGACACGTCATTAAAAGGCAGGAGAATGGTGTGAGGGAGAGGGGGAGATCCTGGCTGGAGCCAGGGCAGTCTGGCAGCTCCATTTACAGCAGCAGATAAACACCACGAGTTCCTAAAATTGCCAACCCTGGAATTTCCAGCGTGGAGCAACTCTGACTTCATTTCACAGAATCTCTGAGGCTGGATGTTCTGGCCTGAAAGCAAAACCAGTGAGAGGCTCCAAGTCAGAAATACAATTTATTAGGAAAAGAAAAAAGAAACCTAAAATACATGCAATAAAACCACTGCCAGAGTCAGAACACAACTTGACACCCTGTTGGGCAGGGTGTTGGTACAGTTCAATAGGAATTGTGGCTGCAGTCCTCCTGGAGTGCCAGGTGTGGTTCTGTTGGACCAGGGATCCTGTAGAAGGGTGAAGTCCTCCTCTGAAGATCCATTGGAAAAGGCAGCTGCTCCTCTGGGAATCCAGTGGAGAAGCTGTTCTGGTATCCCAAAACCCCAGATTATATCCAGGTAGGAATGCTTGGCTCCTCTAAGTGCTGTGCTGGTGTCCCAAAACCCCAGATTATATCCAGGTAGGAATGCTTGGCTCCTCTAAGTGCTGTGCTGGTGTCCCAAAACCCCAGATTATATCCAGGTAGGAATGCCTGGCTCCTCTGAGGGCTGTTCTGGTGTCCCAAAACCCCAGCTTATACCCAGGTAGGAATGCTTGGCTCCTCCCTCTGGGCAGAGCATCTCCCAGTGGGATGCTGTAATTTTATCAGTCATGCAGTGACATTCAATTGCCCATTAACAGCAAATTCTCCTCAGAGGGAGGATTGGTTTGTGAAGAGATAAAGAAAACTGCCCAGTTAACAGAAGACAATTGCCACACCTCTAACAGATGGCAATAGAATACACATTGCCTTGAAATCTAGGACACTGGAAAAGCCCTGCAAGGCTACCAAATCCAACCTGTGAACAATCCCCACCCTGTCACCGAGTGCCACCTCCAGCCCTTCCTTGGACACCTGCAGGGATGGGGAATCCAAACCCCCCTGGGCAGCCCCTGCCCACTTCCCACTGTCCCTCCTGGGCATGAGGAGCAGGGAGGTTTGGGGGAATTGGGCACTGAAAGGGAGGTTTGGAAACATCCAGATCTGCCCCACTCAGTGTGGGAAACAGAGGGGGAAACAGAAGGAAATAGAAAAAAATAGAAGGATACAGAAGGAAACAGAAGCAAACAGAAGGAAAACAGAAGAAAAGAAAAGGAAACAAAGAAACAGAAGAAAATAAAAAGAAACAGAAGAAAATAAAAGGAAACAGAAGGCCTGACCCTGACACTCAGGCCAGCAAGTCAGACTGAAATGTTTCACCAATAATTCATGACTATTGGACAAATATAATTCATCCTGGCTGTGTTAGAAACTTTGATACATCAGGAAACAAATTATTAGCTGGAGTGATCTTTTATTTTTTAAATAATACCACAGAAATAAAAATGAGGCAGAGAATCCCAATGTAGCAGCAGCACCACTAAAATCCAACCTCTCTGGTGGCACACAGAGGGTTAATCAGTCTGAGAATAGAAAATCATTTTCTTCCACACTTGTGCTGCGGCATTTACACAGATTATCAGTGGGGTACAGCAACAAGAGCAGATCATGTAGCTTAAAAAATACATTATTTATATATATATAATATATATAATAGCATGTAATAAAATAACAAGCACCCAGGCAGGCCAAGTGTATTTTTGTTCTCTAATCTTCACATCCAGAAGCCACCTCACTTGCAGGATCATCCTTCTCTGTCTGCAGTATTGTTCCGGCAGTTGAGTAGGTTAAGAACATTTGTATTATTATTATTATTCCCACTATTTCTGATTTGCATGCTAATAGTTATCTAGCAGTTCAAATCTCAATTAGGAGCCCACACAGGCAAGAGCAGCACAATTCACGGCGAGGTTGTAAATGTGGAAATGTACTCAGGCTCACAATGAAGGCAGCTCATCAGCCAGCACTGGGGTTTAGTATTATTAATTTGGTGTCATTGAAAGGCTTCAGAGTGCTTGCTTCAGTTAATGCACGTTCCTGGATACATTGGCTGCTTTTTATTGTGATGGATTTTATGTTTCAATCACACAAAGTTGCCAAGGGCCTTTCAGCAGGGCTTTATTTTTCTTTCATAGAATCAAGGAGAATGAAATGTGTTGGTCCATCAGCACCTCTCCATCAGGACTTGCCTCACCAGTACTTGGGATGGAGCAAACCCTGCAAAACTGTTACAAAAAATGGAATTCCCCAAGCCAGTCCTGAGCAAGAGGTGAGGGGGCTAAATAGGGATTAATTACTGCCTGAAGAAACTCCCATCCCTTAAAATCACATCATCATCATCACCTCACACCCCAAGTCCTCATCTTGAACTTCCCAGTTCTTCCCTACACCTTTGGAAAAATCCTGTTGTGCCTCCAGTACTCAGTTTTCCCTGGTTTTCCCATTTTTTGGCTTCTCAGCATGACCTGCATTGCACTGAAGGCTGTGGAAAAATCCTCTTGTCCTCCAGCACTTAGTTTTTCCTGGTTTTTCCCATTTTTTTTTGGCTTCTCAGCAAGGCCAGCATGACCTGCAGGGCACTGAGGGCTGTGAGAACAGGAGGCAGAGCCAAGGGCAGCACCAACCTCTGCAGAGGAAGCACGAACACTGAAACAAAGGGAGCTCAGCCTGGCTGAGGACAGAGCCGACTCCTCCTGCTTATTTAGGATGTTTTAGTCATGGTGTCAACAGGTTATTGGGACATGATTTCAGTGCTGTGTCCCCCAGCATGGTGACAAGAGCCACCTCAGCAGCTTCTGACACGCAGAAGCCTCTCCTTCCTCCCTTCCTGCAACCTCCAGGTAATTATCCACAAGGGCAGAGCCCCAGGAAAAGCCATTTCTCACTCCACTGCTGCTCAAGGGCCAGCAGGTTAAACAAGTGATGGAAAACCTCGGGGAGCTGCTCTCCTGCTTCCCCCTGTGCATGTGGGGGCTGTGTCCTCCACCCCAGGCAGGGTTTGGAGGGGCTTGATGGCACCTTGGGGAGGCAATAAATTGGCAGCAGCACAGGAGGCATCCAGCTTGTGGGCAAATGAAAAATCCTTAAAATCCTTTCCTTAGGATTGTTCCTCCTGAGAAGCTGAGAGGCCTCAGGAACAAAATGCAAACAATGGTTATCTGCTGCTGTGGAATGCAACAGGGGCATCTGGGATTGGGCTCATGTGGATGTTTCTAATTAATGGCCAATCACAGCCCAGCTGGCTCGGACAGAGAGCTGAGCCACAAACCTTTGTTATCATTCCTTCTTTTGCTATTCTTAGCCAGCCTTCTGATGAAATCCTTTCTTCTATTCTTTTAGTATAGTTTGAATGTAATATATATCATAAAATAATAAATCAGCCTTCTGAAACATGGAGTCAGATCCTCGTCTCTTCCCTCATCCTGAGACCCCTGTGAACACGGTCACAAATAACAGCTGCAAGGAGGAAGGAATTGGGTAAAAATACTGCTGAAAATGTTTTTGTAACAGCCACTGAGCAAAAAAAAACAGGTTTTGGGGGAAATGTCATTCCAATTTAGCCAACTGCAATATTGGAGGTGTATAAGGAGCAGTGTAACCACACAGAGCTTCTGCTTCCACAGGCACTGGAGAGAATCCCATCCCTGGGACAAGGGGTATTTGCAGATGGAAAATCCATGCTCCTCCCCACCAACCACCTCTGAAGGACTCTAAAATTGCTGAAAACAGCCCCAAAAGTCAGCAAACAGTGGGAACAGCAGGGCTGGAGCAGCACAGGCTCCTCTGGGCTCCCTGCCTGGATTTTGGCACCTCCTGAGCAAAGCAAAGGATCCAAGCAGTGGTGTGCTCACCAGAGCCCTGTGACCATCAGCCCTGCCAGGACTCCACAGGATTAAACACGACTCAAAGAAGGTTTCTTAATTGTGACTTATTACTATGGTAACAGCAGGCAGGCAAAGGGAA
Organism: Agelaius tricolor; assembly: GCF_023055355.1. Classification (NCBI taxonomy): domain Eukaryota; kingdom Metazoa; phylum Chordata; class Aves; order Passeriformes; family Icteridae; genus Agelaius; species Agelaius tricolor. The sequence goes on along the minus strand of NW_027269296.1, from coordinate 2,566,456 downwards.
TTATGCAAGGTCCACCCCAGGGGTGGGAGAGGGAGAGGCAGCTCTGCTCACCGAGCACCTGGAGCTCAACAGGTGAGGCAGGGAGGGAGAACAGAGAGAAAAAGCTGGTTTTTTCCCACTAATTAGCAACTCAATAATTAATCTTGCAGAGGCACCTGCAAGCCCAATCTCTCCCTGGACCACTGGGCTTGGTGATGTACAAAGCACAGGCAGCTCAGAGGCAAAATTCTGGTTGCAAATCAAAAGGCTGAGGGAATTGGGATTGTTCGGAATGGGAAGCAGAAGTTTTGGGGTGTCCTAATTCTGGCCTTGCAGTGCCTGAAGGGAGCCCACAAGAGGATGGCAGGGGGTGGAAGGAGAGGATCCATGAGGTCACTTTGAACACAATTATCCTGTGACCACATCTTGCAATAAACACCAAGTTCCTCACTCTTGAAGTGAAAGAGAAGGAATTTACCCCAACCCACACCATGGTTTCCCCACTTGGACATTCCCTTAAAGCCTGGCTTGGGTGTGGCACTCTCCCTGGGCTGTCAGCACAGAAATGGACCTATTATTGTTATTTCTGGGCTTTGTTTCACACCACAGCCTCCAAAAAGCACTTGTTGCTTTATAGGGGGGGAATAAAACCTCTTTTATATCCCTACAAGGAAATGATTAGATAATTACTCAGCACTAAAGCAGAACACATAAGAAAGTGCTGTTCTCATCATCATTCCTTGAAGCATCTTGTCATTATTATTAGGAAATGATCTATTTGTGCCAGGCTAATTCATATGGATTGTAATTCCAGGACATAAATTACCCTGCCATGTGTACTCAGAGCAGAGAAACAGCAGCAGAGTGCTGAATGTTCAAACCAATTTGCTAACAGGCTTTTCCTCCCCAACCTACTGCCCTCCTTTCTAATCTGCTGCATCCCAAAGAGTTTCCAAGGGCAGATATCCATATATATTTATTAGAAAGCCGTGCCCTAAAACATTTGAGGTTACCTCTTGGAACTTATTCACAGGCTCTGTCAGAGGGAGAGGGGTTTAATGGTGCAGGAAATACATCTCTATAAAGCTGTGTACATCCTGCTTTAGTGGTGACACACACATTATGGTCCATCAAATAAGTAAATTAATTTAGTGCATGCGAAGGAGGATGGGAGCAAACGGAGAATTCCTCTTGTGAAACTCATTGCAAGCACCAAGCTCCTCCTTCCTTGTCTACAACCATTGGACAGCTGCCAGGAGTTTTCCAGAGTGGCCCAAAAATCCACACAAAGTGTTTGGAAGGCTCTGGGAAGGCTGGGACTGAATCTCTCAAGTCTCAGTGGCCAAACAGTTTTTCTTCCTTGCCCACCTGGTACCCACTGCAAGGTGAAGAACTGCAGGGACTTCTCCCCACAAAAGGATGACAAATTCCTCATCCCTCCTGTTCCAGACTGCAAGGCAGGATGTGTTCTATCACCATCTGCATGGCAGTTGGCTTTTGTCAAGTGGGCAGTTTGCCTTATCTCTCTCTGAGTGACCACAATCACTCCTCCCTCGGGAGGGGACACCTGCTGATAACAGCTATGGAATGTCCCTGCATGGCTGATAAGAACTGCAGCATCCCATTGGCAGATGGGAGCCCAGAGGGAGGAGCCAAGCATTCCTACCCGGATAGAATCTGGAGATTTCAAACATTCCTACCTGGATATAATCTGGAGATTTCAAACATTCCTACCCAGATAGAATCTGGAGATTTCAAACATTCCTAACCAGATATAATCTGAGATTTCAAACATTCCTACCCAGATATAATCTGGAGATTTCAAACATTCCTACCTGGATAGAATCTGAGATTTCAAACATTCCTACCTGGATATAATCTGAGATTTCAAACATTCCTACCCAGATAGAATCTGGAGATTTCAAACATTCCTACCCAGATATAATCTGAGATTTCAAACATTCCTACCCGGATATAATCTGGAGATTCTGGAACACCAGCACGGCTTCTGCACTGCATTGCCCAGAGAACAGCAGCTGCCTCTTGCCCTGGATCTGCAGAGGCAGAGACTGCACCTTTCTCCAGGATCCCTGCTCCAGCAGAACCAGCCCTGGCACTGCAGGAGGGCTGAGCCACAATTCCAATGGTTCTGCTGCCACCAGCCTGACCCACAGGGTGTCAGGCTGGGTTCTGACTCTGGCACTGTTGCTTTAGTTCACTGCATTGTTTATTTTATCTTTTTTTTTTCTTCCCTATTAAAGAACTGTTATTTCCTGCTCCCATAATTTTTGTGGCCTGAGAGTGCCTTAATTTAAAATTTATAAGGATTTGGAGGGGTGGGGGTTCAATTTCTCCTGCCTTCCTTAGCAAGCACCAGTCTTTCCAAACCAAGACACCTCCCCATCAGAACCTTTCTCCTCATGCTCTGAACACAGATGGATCAGCTCTAACTAACTGCCTCAGATTTTTTTTTTTTTTTTTTAAGCCATGTTTCACTTTCTTCAACCATTTCTCACCGAGAGGGCGAGAGGGCGAATTTCAAACAACCCTGAGCTGCCTTTGGCATTTCCCAGCCCTGCTCTCACTCTGTTAAACACCAGCTCTTTGCAGGGGGGGAACGGGGGCTGACAATCCGTGGCTTTGCATAACAAAAACCCCGTTTAGCCGAGCAGTGGGGGACGGAGACACTTCAGGAAACCAGATAATCCAGAAACTGGTGCTAATAAGTTATTGACTTTCCCACTGCTCTTCCAGGAGCAGCTCATGGCTTCCTGTAATCGCTTTGCTTCCACCCTCAGAGTCCAGCTGTGGCTCTTGGAAGAGCTCATTTATGGCAGCTTGTGATAATGGGATATTTTAGCAATGTCAGCTTTTGCACAAGATATAAAAATCCACTGATTTACTGCCCCCTGCTCCCAGTGCAATCAGAAAAGGCAAAGAAACCCATAAAGTGTGTCTCAGTCACGTTGAGGTGAACACGACTCCCCTTTCCTGTCCTGCCCGGGTTTGGATCCAGTTCCCTGTGAGAGGAATTGTGGATTTGTCTTTCCAAACCAGCTGTGGGGCTGCTGGCAGATAAAACCAGCACTGGAAGAGATATAAGAAACCATGGGAAGGATTCCACTGATGGGTGAATTGAAAAGGAGATTTGATTTTACAAATAAACTTTAGGTTTGCTGAGAAGTGAAATTGGAAAGATGAAAGAAACAATGGGGAAAACCCCTGAATTCCATAAGAATTGAAAATTAAAAGGGAGGGTTGTACATTAGAGGGGAATCTTTGGGATCAGGTGTTGTGGGAAGTCTGAACCTCTCATGTACCTCAGAAATGGGGGAAAACCCCTAAATTCCGTAAGAATTAAAAATTCAAAGGGAGGGTTGTACATTAGAGAGGAATCTCTGGGATCAGGTGTTCTGGGAAGTCTGAACCTCTCAAGTACCTCAGAAAATGGGGAAAGAGAGAAGGGAAATGCAGCTGGGAAATTGGGATAAAAAGGAGGCTGCATCCTCCAAAAACTGGAGAGACCCCAGGGGAATGCCCCATGGCCTTTCCCTTGATTGGAATAAAGTTCCAGGACTCCTCTGTCTCCTTTTTGGCCATAAACCTCTGGTGTTTGTGGGTGGATTTCCCTGGCACCTGCCAGGCACAGTGACCTGGGTGTCCTTCCTGCCCTGGTGCTGCAGTGCCAGGAGCTCAGCTCGGGTGCAGCTGCAGCTGTTTCTGCTACCTGAGAGCTGGGAGAGGCTGTTTCTGCTCCAGTCTCTTACTCTGACCCCTCCTTGTCCTGTCCCAAAACCCAATTTGTTACCAGACAAAATCACACCAGGACCACACAGATCCTGTTCTTCCCCCAGCCTGTTTGTGCTCCTGGGATTTTTCCTCCCCTGGTGCGGGATCTGTTTTTCCCCTTGCTGAATTCCAGACATTTCTCTGTGCCCACCTCTCCAGCACCCTGGGGTTCCCCTCCCAGTTTTGAGTCTTACTGAGGAGGCTCCTGCCCCTTCACCAACTTGGAATTCACATTTATTTATTTACTGATAAATTCAGAGCCCAGCACTGAACCTTGACTAGCCACAGGACAACTTCTGCTTCTGCTCCTGACCTGGTTCTCCAGGACACCCCCACAGCTGGAGCTAAATTTTAAATTTGAGGCTTTCAATCAGGCAGCTTGAACCCAGCCAGATGAGGGTTTGGAAGTGCTGGTTCCTGGATTAATCTGGGTGAAATTCAGGGCAGTTCTCAGCGCTGCAGCTGTGAGCAGATGTGACACAGGCAGCTCTCCCCTCTAATTGCACCAGACTGCATCTTCTTGGGGACCTGGAGTCTCTTCTGCTGCCTTTCCAAAGCACCTGGCACAGCAACATGTTGATGCAAGGAAGCTCCCAGGCAAGGATGTGATGCTAATTAAAAAGATGAGCACGCCAGACCTTCAGTCTATAAATCAACAACATCCCCTGCCACAACCACACAGTCAATTTACAGCAGCTGGGCTCTCACTGGGGGGAGTGACACTCCAGCACCAGGCAGAGCTGCCCACAGGTAACCCCAAAAAATGCTTCACATAGAGCAGGGAAAAAAAAATGCTTTGATAGCAGGGCAGGAGGAGAACAGAGGGAGCATTTTTTGGGCTGGTGGCACTTGGGAAGCACTCCTGTAATGTGGGAAGGTCAGGAAAGGCTGCAGAAGAAGCAGGGTCTCTCCACCAGCTGCCCTGCTAATGAGGCACATCCATCTCCACCCAGCACAGCCAGTGTCTTTCTGCCTTTGGTGCCGCTGATTTAGGAAAAGCAAGACTGGCACATCGGTGTTTTCAATAAATCCTGACTAAATAATCACAGCTGGGCCCTTCTGCCCTTAAAAGCTGAACATTTGCTACAGTAGCAAGGAAAGTTTCTTGATATGATGGCAGGAGGGAAAAGGGGAGCAGGGAAGATTCCTTGCATTTGGAAGGAGAAAATAATAAATATATTTCCCCCCTTTAACTGAGGCAGCTTTTACAGCCAAGCTAAAACACTGCAGGGACTCCTGGGGATCAGATCCTGTCAAAGGTTTGCATTTCATGGCAGAGCTTTGAAAGGTGAGAGCAGAGCATTTGCTGGGAGACAGAATGATAACTTCGTCCTTCAGGCTGAAATAACAGAGCTGAATACATTTCCACTCAACAGGAGCAGAATCTCCAGGATAAAGGATGAGAGGATGTGGATGTGTGCACTGGAGGAGAGGCAGAACACAGAACATCACTGGGAGGGTCACAGGGGACATTCTGTGCCCTGGCAGGAGGCACTCCAGGGCTGGGCACTGCTCGGCCTCCTGGGCTCTGGAAGCAGGAATTGTTTAACACAGAATCAGTTTGGGTTGGGAGGGGACTTCAATCCCATCCTGTTCCACCTGCCACTATCCCAGGAGCAGGGGCAGCAGGGAAGATTGCAATCCCCAAAGAGTTTGGACATATAAAGCTCATCCAATCCCACTCCCACAACTTCCACTGTCCCAAGCCCCAGTGTCCAGCTGGCCTTGGACACTTGCAGGGGTGGGAATTATGAGACCTGACAACAACCCTGCCCTTCAGGGTTCAAAGTTTGTGAGATGAGCTGATGGAGGAAGAGCTGATCCACCAAAAAACCCTCCAATGGCTCCATCCCTGGGAGAGCAGCAGGGGAGAAATCAATAACCCGAGCAAGAAACTGTAATAACAGCTGACATTTATCCAGCATGGATAGCCAGGTGTCCCCAAACACTTGACAGATATTACAGGCTGAGCTGATTTACAAGCAGGGATCTGGCTCCTTGCACAGCATCGATTGTCACGCTGAGGCGAAGGAGCTCCTGGGGATTTTGTGGTAACCTTCAGGCACCGTTCACTCCTGTGGGTTTTGTGGTAATCTTTATCCACCTGTCCACTCCTGGGGATTTTGGGGTAACCTTCAGGCACTCTGGGGATTTTGGGGTAACCTTCAGGTATTGCCCATTCCAGGGGATTTTGTGGTAACCTTCATCCACCTGTCCACCCCTGTGGGTTTTGTGCTAACCTTCAGGATTTTGTGGTAACCTTCAGGATTTTGTGGTAACCTTCAGGCATTGTTGACTCCTGGGGATTTTGTGGGAACCTTTAGGCACTGTCCACTCCTGTGGCTTTTGTGGTAATCTTCATCTACCTGTCCACCCTTTTGGGTTTTGTGGTAACCTTTAGGATTTTGTGGTAACCTTCAGGCACTCTCCACTCCTGTGGCTTTTGTTGTAATCTTCATCTACCTGTCCACCTTTTTGGGTTTTGTGGTAACCTTTAGGATTTTGTGGTAACCTTCAGCCACTGTCCACTCCTGTGGGGTTTTGTGGTAATCTTCATCCACCTGTCCACCCCTGTGGGTTTTGTGGTAACCTTCAGACACTGTCCATTCCAGGTCTGTGTGTGTGTCCACTCCTGTGGATTTTGTGGTAACCTTCAGGTATTGCCCATTCCAGGGGATTTTGTGGTAACCTTCATCCACCTGTCCACCCCTGTGGGTTTTGTGCTGACCTTCAGGATTTTGTGGTAACCTTCAGTGACCTCTCCACTCCTGAAGATTTTGTGGTAACCTTCATCCACCTGTCCACCCCTGTGGGTTTTGTGGTAACCTTCAGGATTTTGTGGTAACCTTCAGGCACTGTTCACTCCTGGGGATTTTGTGGTAACCTTTAGGCACTGTCCACTCCTGTGGCTTTTGTGGTAATCTTCATCTACCTGTCCACCCCTGTGGGTTTTGTGGTAACTTTCAGGATTTTTTGGTAACCTTCAGCACTGTGCCCTCCTGGGCATTTTGTGGTAATCTTCAGCCACTGCCCTCGCCATCCTTGAGCTCCTTCTGGATAAAGAAGCCCGCATTAAGTTTTCCTGTATCCTGACCATAATTGGGGAAGAAAATTAAAATCTCACTGCTATTTGTTCAGCATTACAAAAGTGACTGTGTCAGGCCTAACAAGCATCATTAGTTCCACTGAGAAACCTTTCAGCTCCATGCAGGAACCAGAGCTTGGTTAAACACCCATTGAGATGTTGTTGCCCAACTCAGATTTTGTGATTTCTCAGATTTTGCATCTCAACAGGCTTTCCCTAATTTTCCAGTCACCAAGAGCAACCCCTAAACCCCCCAAAAAGAGCACACAGAAGGATTTTTGACAGCTTCCAGCACCTAAAACAGGGCTGGGGTGATTTCATGTGCTCTCCTAATATGAAAAGCTCTGCACACAAGGGGTGTTATGAAGGAAAAGCAATGAGGAGCCACGTAAAGGAGCTTGGATGACAGAAATTTTGCTGAATTTTCTCCCAAATGTTAACTTTGTCCAGTGTTCTCCAGGGGGCAGGGCTGAGGTGGTGGCAGTGGCTGCACTCACCCTCCAGCTGCTCTGATTTAGGGATTTTGAGTTCCCTCCTCAGCACTGGGGTCTCTCCAGCTGCTCCCTGAGACCAAGGGAGCTCTGTTATCACTCACCCTCCCCAAAGCCTCCACAGCAAACAGCCAGCCTGAGAGGATTTACGAGGAACACACCAATCCCAAATCCCTCTTGTTAAAGTTTATTGCTATGGCAAATCTCTGCTGCAGAGGGAGGTTGTTGTAGCAACGCTCTGCCACGATTTCAACTTCACCTCTTCTCTTCTCCTGCCCCCAAAGGTCTCATCTCAGTGAGGTGGAAGAGGCAGGGGATGCCCTGCACAGCTCCCTGGACCCTCTCCCTCTCCTGCTTCCCCAGCATTTCCCATCCATCACAGGCAGTTCTGCATTTTTCTTTTTTTTTTGGAGAAAATCACTGAAAACACATTGCAAACACACCCACTGCCAAAGCAGCTCCCCAGAAAGTTAAGGATGCAGCCTCCAACAGTTTGGATTAAGCTTTTTTTTTTCCCCTCCCTTATCCATTATGGATTTAGGTTAAGAAGAAAACTCTTCATGGACACCCACCTAAACCCAGGTGTGTTTTGACTGTACCACATTTATGGTGGTTATTCAGTTTGTGGGACCCAGAGCAGAGGGTGCAGACACTTCCACCACTCCTGTTAGCAAGAATATTCCCTTTGGTCCTTCCAGTCCTCAGAGAATTTCACCAGAAGGAGCCAGACAAACCCACAGATCCTTTTGGTTCACCTCTACACCTCATTCAGCTGTAGCCTTGTGTTCCCTGCATGAAAAACCCAAATTCCAGAAAATTAATTTGGGTTGAAAACCCAAAATGAGAAACCAGCACTCCCATCTTAACACAAGCTCTAAATAACATCTCCCTTTCCTTCCCCTGCTTTTTCATCTTCCTTAACTGCACGCTACATTTCTTCCCTGCAAACACCCAATTTAGATGGCATCAGGAGGTGCTAACAAAAAATGCTTCACTGTCTTGTCAGCAGATTACAGAAAGGCGTCTCATTCAAATTTATCCAGTTGGAAACAGAAGTAATTGATGTGAACTTGAAAAATAGATGATTTGGAAGCAGGGGAGGTGGGGGAAGCAGTCTCACCGGCACTGCTGTTCCACCCAGCTCGTCCCTCAGTCCTCACCCGGGGCTGGGTAATCAGGAGCTCCATTATCACCTCCCCTCCCCACGTTTAGCTCGGGCACAAGGAGCTGGAGGAGGGCAAGGTGTAAATGCAGGTGCTGGGCTGGCTCTGCTAGCTGAAATCCGAGCTGCAGTGAGGGGAAAAGCAAATATTAATTAGGAGAGGGGCTGTGTGTGCCTGAGCGGGGACGGTGTCTGAGGGGGAACTGCCGTGAGGTCCGTGCTCCTCCTCCTCTGTCCCTTCTGACAGCGACAGCTTCATTTCCAAAGGCAGGAGAACAGGGAAGATGGGAATCCCAGAAGAGTTTGGGTTGGGAAAGATATTAAAGCTCATCCTATGCCACCCCTGCCATGGCAGGGACACCTTTCACTGTCCCAGGCTGCTCCAAGCCCCATCCAGCCTGGCCTGGGACACCTCCAGGGATCCAGGGGCAGCCACAGCTGCTCTGAGAAATCCATTCCAGCCCCACCCACCTTCCCAGGGAACAAATCCTTCCCAATATCCCATCTAGCCCTGCCCTCTCTCAGTTTAAAGCCATTTCCCCCCTTCCTGTCATGCCCTTGTGAAAAGGGCGGGGAGTGGTGACTCCTGAGGGACACAGGCCTGGCATTAGACAGAGGCCTTGAAAATGGGGACACGGAGTGCAATGTAGGAGAGAAGAGACAAAGGACAGGAGATGACAGTGAAGGCCCAGGGCTGTAAACAACTCATCTCTAGCACAGAAATGCAAATTCTGAGCAGAAAAGGAACAGGAAACCAAAGGAATGAGTTTAAACTGGACTGGCATTCCAAGAGTCTCCTCTCTGGAGGCAAAGGGACACTCAGTGATCCCCAGAGCTCCAGGCACCAGGAATGTCCTAGAATTTCCTGCCAAAGCAGCATTCCCTGATCCCCAGAGCTCCAGGAATGTCCCAGAATTTCCCAAACACCTCCCAAAGCAGCACTCCCTCATTCCCAGAGCTCCAAGCATCAGGAATGTCCCAGAATTTCTGGCCAAAGCAGCACTCAGTGATCCCCAGAGCTCCAGAATGTCCCAGAATTTCCCACCAAACACCTCCCAAAGCAGCAGTCCCTGATCCCCAGAGCTCCAAGCACCAGGAATGTCCCAGAATTTCCCACCAAACACTGAGGAGATGCCAACACCAAGCACAGCACAAGGGTCTGGCAGCCCCTTCACAGCTCCCAGCAGGTCAGAACCTGACTCTGAACCATGACAACAAATTAAAGCTCTTTTCTCAAGACCCAGAGGGAGCTGTGGGTGAACACTGACATTTCCCTCATGCAGCTACATCATTGTATTAAAACCAGAATTAATCTGTGTGATCAGCTCTCCTCATCCCAGCTAAACAACCCCTCCCAGCCCTGCAGAAGTGCAAAGCAACTCCCTCCAAACCACAAATTGAAGTTATTGTTGTTGTTTCTATTGCACAGAGACCCCCCATGCAGAACAGGTGTTGCACATCCTTTATTTCAATTAAACACTGGAATAGGGAGAGCAGCCCAAGGCTGCAGGGTGCCAAATTAGAAAATTGCATAGAAAACACAAATAAAATGTATCAGATTCACTCAGGTGAGGTTCACAGGAAGGTGGCTGGCTGCTCCTCAGGGCAGCTCTGCTCTGAAGGAATGAAGCTGTCAATTCTCAGGGAAAATCCCTCTCACAGGGATGACATTTTCTGCTGGCCAGCCACAGCTTTTGCTGAAGGGGAGGAACAAATCCTGCCCCAATGGACCCTCCCAGGTTTGTCTGGGACTGTCACAGAGCTGAGAACTGAACTCAGGCAACTGCTGTTGAACATCCACACAGGAGCCCAGCAGCTGAAAGCCTTTGCAAGGATATTTTCCCAGCAGACTTTTAATTTTGGAAAGGAAAAATGGACTAAACCAGAAGCTCTGTGCTACCTGCCCAATACAAGCACAGGACATCACTTTCCAAAGCTCACCTGGAAATGAGGCTTTTAAAACTCAGCCCTAACACTTTGTCCTGCATCAAAGCAGATAAATAAAGCACCCAACTCCACACCCACACTGCCAATAAATTGGGATTCTTTGCCTTGGGATGGAGCCATTCCAGAAGGGAAGCAACATTTACAAAAGCTGACACTGATTTTTGGGAGAAATATATTTGGAACAGTGGAAACATGGCACTAAAATCCTCCTCTCCTTTTCTTTGAAATTCAAAACCCCAACACAGCCCTTTCCTCAAATTCCTCCCCGGGAAGATGAAGCCAATTTTCCAGCATCCCGAAGAATATTTCAAAGCTGAGTGTTTCCTTAAGCTAATTGGTGCCCATTACCATGGAATTAAAAGCCAAATGGATTGAAGGCAATTGAGCCTCATCACTTTCATTATTCTCTTTTCCCCGAAGGCATTGCTGATTTTTAACTCCTCTGACCCTCGGGCTTTCAGACAGGTTTGCTGACAGGTTGTCTCACAGCCGGAGAGCTCAAGGAAAGGTCCATAAACTGCAGAGGGCAGAAGGGACAGGTGGGGAGGCAGAAACAGCTCCAGAGGGAATTCAGCACACTGGGAATGTGCTCCCACCAGTTTGCATCTGAGAGGAATTGTGGATTTGTCTTTCCAAACGAGCTGTGGGGCTGGAGATAAAGAAACAATGGGAAGGATTCCACTGATGGGTGAAAATGGAAAAGAAGATTTGATTTTACAAATAAACTTTAGGTTTGCTGAGAAATGAAATTGGACATTGAAAGATGAAAGAAACAATTGGGGAAGAAAAACCCCTAAATGCCATAGGAATTAAAAATGGAAAGGGAGGGTTGTACATTAGAGAGGAATCTTTGGGATCAGGTGTTGTGGGAAGTCTGAACCTCTCAAGTACCTCAGAAATGGGGAAAAAGCCCTAAATTCCCTAAGAATTAAAAATTAAAAAGGAGGGTTGTATATTGGAGGGGAATCTTTGGGATCAGGTGCTCTGGGAAGTCTGAACCTCTCAAGTACCTCAGAAATGGGGAAAAACCCCTAAATTCCTTAAGAATTAAAAATTCAAAGGGAGGGTTGTACATTAGAGGGAAATCTTTGGGATCAGGTGTTCTGGGAAGTCTGAACCTCTCAAGTACCTCAGAAATGGGGAAAGAGAGAAGGGAAATGCAGCTGGGAAATTGGGATAAAAAGGAGGCTGCGTCCTTCAAAAACTGGAGAGACCCCAGGGAATGCCCCATGGCCTCTGCCTTGATTGGAATAAAGTTCCAGGACTCCTCTGTCTCCTTTTTGGCCATAAACCTCTGGTGTTTGTGGGTGGATTTTCCTGGCACATCCATCCCCTGCCTTCCTCTGTCTGTAACCCACACACTGAGCCAGAGCCTGGCTCCTGCTGTCCTTGCTGCTCACCACATGGGCTTTTCCCCTGCTAAATCCCACAATTTACCTCCCAGTCCAGTCCCTGGATGCATCCCTGCTCCCCAGAACCCAGCCTGGCTGGACAAACCTGCAGCAGGGCAGGTACAACCTTCAACAGCAGCACTTTGCCTTGCACTCATCTGCAAAACACAACTGAAGAACTTGAGATTTTTAAATGCAAATACTGACACAAGCAACAGGTGACAAATAGATTTTGCCTTTTCCTGCTGCCACAGCTATTCCACCTACCCAGAACCACCAGGATTTTTCCTTCAGGTTCCATCCCACTTTGTTTTTTGCTTTTTCTCCTTGTTCCAGGCAAAGCCCTCAGGACAGCAGCGCTGAGCAGCTGCTTGTTCACCAAAGAGCCCAAGTGGGCACTGGCACCTCTTAAACCCTGGCACACAGAACTATTTATTACTCCTCTGAAAGGCTCACAGGGAAGCTTTTGTGGCTGAAATGTGACTTTTTCCCTTTTTCCATAAAAACAAACCCAACCAACTATTGCAGGCAGCTTCCCATTTATTGCCACCTCCTCCAGCACAGGGACTGTGGTGAGGAACTGCAGGAATTGGGAATATTTCCTGATTTTGCCACTGTCCTGGGTTGCAAGATGTGGGTGGGGTTGTGTATTCTATTATGTTAGAGGTGGGGCAGTTATCTTCTGTTAATTGTTTGTACTATTGCATTTGTATTTTTAGTTTTCCTAGTAAAGAACTGTTATTCCTATTGCAATATCTTTACCTGAGAGCCTTTTAATTTCAAAATTATGATAATTTGGAGGGAGGGGGTTTATATTTTCCATTTCAGAGGAGGGTTCTGCCTTCCTTAAGCAGACTTACCTGGCTTTTCAAACCAAGACAGCCACCCACACTCAGGCACTGACCACTGCACTAAATGGGACTGCAGGTCTGCTCTGGAGCTGGAATTTCCCGTACAGAATTTCTTCTGGGAAAAGAACATTTCTTTTGATGAACAGGCAGGGCTTTGAAGGAGGCCTGAGGAGCAATCTCAAGGCATGCTGAGCTCAGCCTTCCTCCCTCCCACACGGGGTTTTTGTTCACTGGCTGTTTACAGCCCAGAATTATTGTCACTGTAAATGTTGGATCACGAGGCTGGAATTGAAGGAAGGATTCCTGCTTTGTTTGTGGCTCCCTCCTCTGTTGCCCACCTTTCCCCCCCTCCAGCTTTGGTTGTGTTCCTCATTCAGTTTATGTGACACATCGAAGCCTCAGAGGGAGCAGAGCTATGGCAACAGGAGTTGTGCAGCTAATCCCTGATGCAGAGTGCTAAAATTCACACCAGGCAGCAGCACAGCAATTCACCAGAGCAGCCCTGCTTTCATTCATGCTAAACTCGTGGGAAGAAGCCCCCAGAAATTCTGGATGAGGGGTAAAAATCTCAGGTGCTGCGGGTTTGTGAAGCTGGAGCCTGGCCAAGGGAGGAGGTGGGAATGGGGACTGGAAGGGTCAGAGCAACCTGGAAACCCAGGAAGAAAAAAACCTGGAAAACACCAGAGCAACCTGGAAACTCAGGAAGAAAAAAACCTGGAAAACACCAGAGCAACCTGGAAACTCAGGAAGAAAAACCAACATGGAAAACACCAGAGCAACCTGGAAATCCAGGAAGAAAAACCAACATGGAAAACACCAGACCGGCCTGGAAACCCAGGAAGAAAAACCAACCTGGAAAATACCAGAGCAACCTGGAAATTCAGGAAGAAAAACCAACATGGAAAACACCAGAGCAACCTGGAAATCCAGGAAGAAAAACCAACCTGGAAACTCAGGAAGAAAAAAACCTGGAAAACACCAGAGCAACCTGGAAACCCAGGAAGAAAAACCAACCTGGAAAACACCAGAGCAGCCTGGAAACCCAGAGGAAGAAAAACCAACCTGGAAAATACCAGAGCAACCTGGAAATTCAGGAAGAAAAACCAACATGGAAAACACCAGAGCAACCTGGAAATCCAGGAAGAAAACAACCTGGAAAACACCAGAGCAACCTGGAAATCCAGGAAGAAAACAACCTGGAAAACACCAGACTGGCCTGGAAACCCAGGAAGAAAACAACCTGGAAAACACCAGAGCAGCCTGGAAACTCAGGAAGAAAACAACCTGGAAAACACCAGACTGGCCTGGAAACTCAGGAAGAAAAACCAACATGGAAAACACCAGACCAGCCTGGAAACCCAGGAAGAAAAAATAACCTGGAAAATATCACACCAACCTGGAAACCCAGGAAGAAAAATCAACCTGGAAAACACCAGAACAACCTGGAAACTCAGGAAGAAAAACTAACATGGAAAATATCACACCAGCCTGGAAACCCAGGAAGAAAACCAACCTGGAAAACACCAGAGCAGAATTAAATAATACCAAAAAAAAAACCAAAAAAAAGAAAAAAAAAAAAAGAAAAAAGAAAAAAAAAAGGAAAAAAAAGGAATTAAACGCTGCACACAGTAAAAAAACAAAACCAAAAACCAAAAAAACCCCAAAACCCAAAAAACCCCCAAACAAATGAACAAACAAACAAAGAAAGCCAAACCCCCCCAAACAAACAAAGAAAGCCAAACCCCCCCAAACAAACAGGAAAAAAACCCCCAAACCCAAGAAAACCCAAGGGAAAATCAGGGAAGCAAAGCTCCCTTGTTCTCTCCATTCAGCTCTGCACTGGGAATTAATCCATGATTCACAACTTCCCATCCGTGGGCTGAGAACCAACTGCTTATGAATGAATATTTTTGCAAACTGAAGAACGTGCAAGGTCTACTCTAGGACAGCTATTACACCAAAACCACAACTTTACAACCCAAAAAGAGCTACACAGACTCACCCCAACCTTCACCTCCTTCAGATGCTGTAAGGGGAGAGCTGAGACTCCTGGGCCCACAAATTCTGGGATTATGGAGCAATCCCTGCCCTCCCCAGCCCTAAATAAATTAAGGATGATGCCACACAGGAATTTGGAATTTGGGTGGGATTCAAGCACCACCTTTTTTTGTAATTAGTGAGAGGTATGAATGGAGGGCTGCTACAGAGGAAATGATAATTTATAATATTTGATAATCTGATGTAGATGGCATAATTTATTGTAAATAAACAAATAAATAAATACATAAATAAATAAAGAGAAGCTTTTCAAGGGGGAAAAAGAAATAGATTTGAGATTGGACAATAGAACCAGCAAAAAACTGGAGGAGCCCCTTCAGGGTCCCTGTCCTCAGGTGCCTCTCCTGCCAGAGACCACCTGAGCTGTGCTACTGTTCCCAAAATCCTCCAAAATCCTCGGGATAAATCAGATTCCCTCACAGTGCTTTGTGGTGTCAGTGAGCCAGGCATTATTTTATTCTTGGCCAGGGTTTGGGTGTGTGGCTGACAAAGCTCTGGCCTCCACACAGACACCGACCCAAACTTTTCCACTTATTTATACATTTTTAGCAAAGAAATTAACAATCACTGGCTCTAAGCCATGCAATTCCCTTCATCAATCAGCATTTATCGATTATTGATTTCTTGCTCTTCCTACTCATCCTTTAGTCCTTTTCTCAGCAGGGACTTTACAGCTTTCCAGGCCTTGATCTCCTCTGTATCTCCTGGTTACTCCAACATCCTCCAAGTGCCATGAATCTGAGTTCCCAGATCTCCAAATCCAGTTGGAACTGGTCAATGTTGGTTTCAGCAAACTTCAACTTTGAGGTGATTTAAAGATCCAAGATCTCAATGAGGGCCTGTGAGGAAACTCAGCTGGTGCTGGCTGCAAGTGGGCAATGCTCATCAGTCATTAAAAAACTCATTAAAAGTTATTAAAGGAGTTGTTTCTAATATTTTAGCCTTAGTGAACTTCAGGGAGATAGGTGTGGGACAGAAAGGGGAAGGGGAGGGAAAGGGAATGGAAATAAAAAGGAAGGGGAGGGACCTCCATGCCTTGGCTGGCAGGGGGTTCCAGAACGTTCCACACACTCCTGGCAGCTCAGCAGCTTTGGGATTCACCTCCCCTGACTCCTGAGGGTAAGTTTTGTTCTGTTTTCACTTTGGGGAAAGTTTGTTTTTTCCCTCTGGTTCCATGTTAGGGGATGTTTTGGGAGCAATGGATGTGTGTGGTGAGTTCTCCATGGAAATTGTCCATGTCACGAATCCACGTCAGGATTTGTAGTCAGATCTTCAAACTTCAGGTGTGCAGGAGTGAATTTGGAGCAGAATCAGCTCCTGAGGAGCTGGGTGTGCTGAGCAGGTACCACATTCTTTGTCAGATCCACATCCCCTGGAATGGGACCTGTGTTTTCTTCCTCTTCTTAATTCCCCTGATTCATTTAATGCTATTTTTGCCAATTTCCTTATCAATCTAATTTAATTCTTTTATTTTATGAGTCAACTTCAACTGGGGATTGGCTTTGCAATGCCTGCCTTGTGCTGAATGTGGATAATTCTCTGTGCTCAGGTGTTTTTCATTTGAGCTCTGGTTTAGGCTGGAGAGAACACAACAGAAGAGAAGCAAAGTTTTCCCCACTTTTATTAGGAAATAAAGCAGTGCAGTTTGGCTGATTCTGCTGCTGGAGACTTGGGGGAAGGAGAGGTGTGAGCACCTGGAAAAATCCCTGATGAGCCTTTCAGCCTGCATAGAAACATGCAAATAAAGTGGTTTTAGGAGCCATGTGGAGAATTTGCCTTTGTTCAAGCTGCACCTCAACATCTGCTGGGTACCTGGGCTGCTTCAAACCACAGGGACCAGCTCTGTGTTTTCAGTGCTTTTGGAAATCCTGCTGCTCTGGCTTGTGCTGCTGTTTTTATTCCAGCAGTGCCTGTGATGTGCTGGGTGCAGGTTTAGGAATGTGTGTTAAAAAAAACCTGGAAATAGGAGGTGTAAGGTAGAAATACATTCCCATCAAATCCTCCTGGCTTCTCCGTGGGAAGCTGCAATGTTTAATTCATTTGTGAACAGAAATTGGATGTGGGGGAAGCCCAGGGATTCCTGAGCATGGCAGAGGCACTTTAGGAAAAATCAGTGGGGTTTGAGGAGGAGGATGAGGGACAAAGCTCGTCCTGAAGGGTCCTGACTGGACTCTGGTGCCTGTAAGGAGTTGTGGAGTGGTTCCCTGACAGGAGCAGCTCGTCCTTGCCTGTTTGCAGGACAGGAAAAGGCAATTTTTACATGTGCTGCTGATAAACTCTGAGCCTCTCTGCTATCACTTTATGCATGTCAGGATTTGTCAGGGGAGGAAAGCAGATTATTGCAGATAGTGCAGAGCAAGGGGCTCCCCACTGTGGCTTTGGGATCAGCCCTGGGTGGGCACAGAGCAGCTGGAAAAGGGTTTTTTTTTGCCTGCCCTGTGCAGGTGAGGCTGAAAATGCCCCCAATACAGGCAGAAAATGCTGATTGTGCTGTCTGACACAAATTGGGAAGCACCTCTCCTGAATTTCCAGGTGCTGAGCAAAATCTGCTTCCTTTACCTGTTGGAACCTTTTGGTAAATGGAGCCTGTCCCCAGGACTGAGGTGTTGGTGGCTCCACAGACCTGGCAGAGCATCTGGAGCCAACAAAAGTGCTAAAAACACAAAAATCTCCTTTGTCCCTGGGAGAATCCATGGCAGGAAGCTTCACCAATCCACAGAACCCCCCCAAACAGTCTGAAGATTCCTTTAATGGAATAGTTCCAGCTAATGCAACAATACATTCCACCCAGAAAATAGGAACTAAATCCATCCATGGGAATTAACTGAGAGTATCTGAGGTAACTTAATTATTTACCTAATTCTGAGCTTTGCCTGTACCTGGGGGCTCTCATTGTTTCCCCATAAGCAAAGAGCAGCTTTGGAGCCTGGGTAAAATTTACTTTAGATGGATTGAAACAAGAATAAATAGAGCAACAGAAGTGAAATCTTTATTTAGAGCAGGTGTGCTGGGCTCCTGTCTGCCACGCCACATTAATCCAGCCTGCAGCCACCGCAGCTGCCCTGGCAGAGCTGCAAACCTGGCAGCACAGAGGGGCAGCAGCAAGAAGGGCTTGGAAATTCTCAATTCCAACAAGCCCATTGGAAATTCTCCGTGCTTTTGGTTCCTTAGATGCAGTTTCCATTTTAAAAAGGATTGGGAAGGAGTTTCAGGTTACTTCAAAGCGGTGCTCAGGGTAGAAATGTGCTTTTCTGTGTCCTGGAGAGGGTGGGGAGAGGATGGTCAGGTCCTGTGATACAGCAGGGCTTTTAGTCCCTTGGAAAGCTTAGGAAAGCTCAGCCCTGCCATCTCCTCTCTTCTGGGGCATTTATTGCCTCTCCTGAGGATGTTTCCAAATCAGCAGGGCCTGGTCTGGGGTTAAATGTGGAGTAGAAATGCTGAAATCCTCAAGGTGAGGGAGTGGGGCTGATCTCTTCTTCTGGTGGTAGCCAAAACTCCTGGCCAAGTTCCTGCTGAAACCTGATGAACACACATCACTTATTTAAGATTCTCTGTTAAGGTATTTTAAGGAACTTCTTCTTATTCCAAGCTCCATCCAAGCTAAAATTTTGCCCTGGGAAGAGGAGGGTTGTTTCAGCTTTGGTTTTTCTGTCAATGTCTAAGCTGGTCAGTTAAAAAATTCCCTTTATTTCTCTGTGGCATGTTATCCCTCACATTCCAGCTCATGGGATGGGGTTTGTTTCCTAAAAAGCAAAGATGCAGAAAGGCTTTTGACTCCTGTGTTGGGATGAGTAATTAGAGTAGTGACTGACAGCGAAAAGCAGGAGGTTTTTTGGAAGCACAAAGGGTTGGAAAAGCATTCCTGCCTGAGCAGGGGAGAGGAGGGGCCTTGGAGAAGGGGTGAGCTTTGTTTACAGTCTCCTGAGCAAAGGTGAGAGATCTGAGCAGGCAAAAGTTCAGCAGTGATAGACTTGTTAAAAGTTGCCCTTGACTGCTTACAGGCATCAGTTTAATTTAAATGTAATAAAAACCTAAAAGGGAAAATTAAGATGCAGAAAGCAGTTGAAAAGCCTGTCTGAAGACATCTGCAAAATGGTTTTATTCCCAGCAAATATAAGAAAACTGTTTGGGTTTTTTATTGTCAAACAATAATTGTGCCTCCATTTATAAAACAGCTTTTACAACCAAATCTCTTTTCATAGATTGCTTCCAAAACAACGCAGAAGTTGATTTATTTTTAAACCCTGTGCCCATAACCCTCTTGTGTGTGCTGAGGGAGCATCTCTGGGGTGGCAGGAAGGGGGGGTTTGGCTGGGGCAGAGCGGGGCAGGGACCCCTCAGCCCCTTTCCCTGGAGCCACAGGTTGTTCTGCTCAGGGCACTTTGATCTCAAGCTGCACCAAGGGAAATGCAGGTTGGATATCAGGAAAAGGATTTTTATGGGAAAAGTGAGAAATTTCTGGAATGTTCTGCCCGGGGAGGTGGTGGAGTCCCCATCCCTGAGTGTGTTTAACAAAGCCTGGATGTGGCCCTGGGTGCCAGGGTTGAGTTGAGGTGTTGGGACATGGACTCGATGATCCTGAAGGTCTCTTCCAGCCTGGACATTCTGAAATTCTGTGCATTTGTGTTCCCTGGGCATTCCTGGGGTGTTTGTTCTGCCCAGGGAGGTGGTGCAGTCACCATCCCTGGATGGGTTTAAAACAAGCCTGGATGTGGCCCTGGGTGCCAGGGTTGAGTTGAGGTGTTGGGGCATGGACTTGAGGATGCTGCAGGTCTCTTCCAACCCAGTGATTCTGTGAATTCTGTAAATTCTGGGAATTTTGAGATTTTGAGAACACCCTGGGCAATTTTGGGGTGTTTGCTCTGCCCAGGGAGGTGGTGCAGTCACCATCCCTGGGTGTGTTTAACAAAGCCTGGATGTGGCCCTGGGTGCCAGGGTTGAGTTGAGGTGTTGGGGCATGGACTTGATAATCTTGAAGGTCTCTTCCAACCCAGTGATTCTGGGATCTCACTTGGGTGATTTTCTGTCCCTCCACCCAACCCCTTCCCAGTGCTTTTCCCAGCCCAGCTTTGCCCAGCTCCCTGTGGTCCCAGCTCTCTCCTGTGATCATTTGAGCAGAGACAGAGCTGTGCATTCCACTTCACTTCCCAACCACTGAAAATGCAGTGATCTGCTTGCAATAAATACAAAATAGAGGTGCCTGTTTTCCATACCCTCTAAAAATCCCACTGCTGTCTCCAGAGAAGGAGAAATGCTTCTGTCACACAGACCCACAGACACAGCCCCGGCAGACCTCTGGATCTGGGAATATTTAAATTCATTTATATAATTTTAAAATATTTTTTGTAATTTTAAAATAATCTATATAATTTTAATATTTTATATTGATTTTTTTGGATTTTTATATTTTATAGGATTTATATTTTAAGCAATAGATGATTGGTGTTGAGGTGTAGGAGCTCTCTCAGCTCTGCAAACCCCTCTGGATTCAGCTGGAGATGTGAGGCCACAGACACAGCTGTGCACAATATTTGGGATTTTCTGTGAGGGGTGAAATGGCCACTTCTCTAATGATCTGCATTTCTCTGTCCTCTGCTGATGGCAGCTGTGAAATGAGGAGGTTCTGACCTGTTTACTTGGCTGTGTCTGATGTCAGGAAAGCAAAACAATGCCGAAGCCCCAAGAATCCTGACTTGGGCTTTGTGCTTAGAAGGCAGGAACTGAATCTTTCCCTGGGTGAGGAACTTGAAACCTACAGCCAATTAATAACTGCTGTAAAATAGTGCTTTAGTCTGGAAATGCTGACAGAGAATTTAGTGCACCTTATGGAGGGCAGGGGGGTTACAGATTAATTAATTAAGTTTTGGAAAGTCTGTAATCCTTGGACAAAGGGCTCTGTAAATGTAATATGCAACAGCTATTACTGCAACTCCTGTGGTTTCACATGGGCTGGGGACAGAGGTGCCTTCAAAAGAGAATCCCTGAGGTGACCAGCTTGGGAATGCTGGGAGGTGTCCCTGCTGTGGCAGGGGTGACCCTGGATGAGCTTTGAGCTCCCTTCCAACCCAAATCAGTCCCTGATCCTTCAGCAGGGAGAGCCTGGCTCGTGTTGGGGTCAGCAGGAGGCTCCAAGGTCTCTGTTCTGGGCTGTGTTTGGGGTTTGGGTTTCTGGGGCTGCCTGGGGTGACCCGGCTCCTTTGGGCTGCCTGGTGTGTGGCATTCACAGTCCCTGAACAGGATTTCTTCACCCAGGGGTTTTTCTCCTGGGAAGCTGAGAAGCCTCAGAAAAAGGAAAACAATTCTCATCTCATTTGCTTCTCCTGTGTTGTGCTCATGTGGAATGTGTTTAAAAAGGAAAACAATTCTGATCTCATTTGCTTCTCCTGTGTTGTGCTCATGTGGAATGTGTTTAAAAAGGAAAACAATCCTCATCTCATTTGCTTCTCCTGTGTTGTGCTCATGTGGAATGTGTTTGGAGATTGTTCACCCACAGGTGATTGTTCCATTGGGTTCTGCTGGGAGTTGTTTTCACTCTTTGGCCAGACAGGGCCCAGCTGTGTCAGGACTCTGGAAAGAGTCACCTTATTATCTTTTTAGCCTTAGGAGACCCTCCTGGAGTGGTTTTGTGTCAGGGAAGAGAGGCCCACTGGATCTTTTCCAGTCTTCAGGCTCTTGTTCATTGTTATCTTATCTAGAGTTTTGCACGCTGTCCACACCAGGCTCAGCGTGCTGGAAAAGCACCACAGAACAGCCAACAATCTCTGGTTCCAAGATCTTTTAAAGCTAAACTACCCAATTAAGAACTGACACCTAGATTATTTCCTTTTTAACCCAATAACTGATCCCACAGAGCCCACAATGCAGACTTTCCCACCCAATTACAAAATGCCACCCAAACCCATGAAGAAGGAGGAAGAAGAAGCATGAAGAAGAAGCCCAGGATGACACCCTGTGCCCTCCATCTTGCTTCCATCCACAACATACTGAAAATCCCAAGACCTCAATTTCCCTAAATTATCCCTAAATCATTTCCCTATTTTCCTTATTTCCCCAATTATCCCTAAACCTAAATTATCACCTAAGTGATGCACCTACACTACTCTCTATAATCTATTTCACACTTTTGTGGGTTCCAGTCTATTCTGGCGTTCAGGAAACTTTCTCCATGACTGAGGGTCAAAGTCAGTGCTGCCCTGGGGGTCAGGGCACCCCAGAGCAGACACAGAAATATTCCCTGTGCTCTGGGTTTCCACACTGTATTCTTTAGTTTAGTATAGTATTCTTTAATTAATACAGTATAATAAATTAATAAATTAGCCTTCTGAGAACATGGGGTCAGATTCATCATCCCTTCCTTGGTGCATTTACAGTAAAGGTGCTGATGCTGTTAGAGCCTGGCTCTGCTGGATTTCATTCCTGCCATGGATAACAGAGCAGAAATAACCAGGGTGCTCTGTGTTGGGAGGGAACATCAGCATTCCTGCAGCCAGAACAGTGCTGAGGAATTGCAAACAAATCACTCTGGGCTTCAGGTACAAGCTCAGCTCTTGCTGTACAGGTTGGGCTGGCCTGAGGGATGTTTTGACAGACTTAAATTCTGGAGTGGAAGCTCAGATGCCGTGATTTGGGTTCACTGGAGCTTGAAACAGCCTGGGAGCAGAAGGTTGGATTCTGTCTGGTTTGGGAGGGGCTAAAAGATCTCATTCTTCATTTCCACAGGTTTGTCTTTGCATATGAGAATCCAGATGAAACCTTGAGCTTTTCCACTGACCAGGGTAATTCTTCAGCCTTAAATTGCAGTGAGAATGATGGGACTGAGCTGAGATGTTCCAGAGCAGCAGTGAATCTCAAATAAACTGTTTTGTGAAGAAACAGTTTATTTGAATTGTTGCATTGCTGTTTATATGAATTGTTTCTGGGCTGAATCTTTGTTCCATTGGCCCCACCTCTTCTGCTGGAAAACCTTGGCCATTCCAGCCATGCTGCCACTCCAGGGGAGGATTTCCAGGACCTGGAGAGGTTCTTTGATGAACTTTTTCCTGGAGCAGTAGTTTTGCATTTGCTTGATGAATCTTCTCCCTAGCACATGCTCAATGCTTGGATGAATGAGTTATTTAAGTGTATTTGAAGGTTATGACAGACACCTGTAAACAGACAGATATTGATAAAAATGTTATTTGGAGGCTGATCTGTGCTTTTCTTGCAATCCAATTACTCGTGATGGCGAGGAGCCCAGAGCTCCCAGCTCTGTGCAATAACCCAGAGTGTGATGGACACGATGCCCTCAGAGGGAGGGGCATGAGCAGGGTCTGCTTCACCTCTGGCTCCAGGAGCTCATGGAGTCATTTGGAATTCACCCCAGAGCAAAAAATCTGACTCCAGATGTTCCCATGGGCTCCTTGTGTCAGCTGCAGGTGCTGAGGGATCCAGGCTGAGCTGCTCCTGAAGGCTTCCACAACTGAAAGATGGCACTGGGATTGTGGGTGTGGAGTTGATTAGAATAAATTTAAAAAATAATAAAATTATATCAACAATAATATAATAAAATAAGAAATTAGCCTTCTGAGAACATGGAGTCAGATTTCATCATTCCTTCGTCTGGGAGCCCCACAAATACAACACTGCAGGGCCATCCAGCCACTGATGTTCTTGACCTCTTGGTGTCCTGAGAGGAACTACTCCCTCTTGTTATTGTCAGGAAAATCCACCCACAAACACCAGAGGTTCATGGCCAAAAAGGAGACAGAGGAGTCCTGGAACTTTATTCCAATCAAGGCAGAGGCCATGGGGCATTTTTCATGGGGTCTCTCCCATTTTTGAAGGACACAGCCTCCTTTTTATCCCAATTTCCAGCTGCATTTCCCTTCTCTCTTTCCCCATTTCTGAGGTACTTGAGAGGTTCAGACTTCCTGATACACCTGATCCCAAAGATTCCCCTCTAATGCACAACCCTGCCTTTTAATTTTCAATTCCTATGGAATTTAGGGGGTTTTCCCCATTTCTGAGGTACTTGAGAGGTTCAGAGTTCCCAGAACACCTCATCCCAAAGATTCCCCTCTAATATATAACCCTGCCTTTTAATTTTTAATTCTTACGGAATTTAGGGCTTTTTCTTCCCAATTGTTTCTTTCATTTTTCAATATCTCATTTAATTTCTCAGCAAACCTAAAGTTTATTTGTAAAATCAAATCTCTTTTCCCATTCACCCATCAGTGGAATCCTTCCCATTGCTTCTTTTCTCTCCCAGTGCTGGTTTGCTCTCCCAGCAGCCCCACAGCTGCTTTGGGAACACAAATCCACCCTTCCTGTTGTTTTCTTCCTCCAGGCTGGAGAGCGATGGGGTGAGGATGGAGGTGGTTGTGCTGTGCAGTTCTCTGACAGGGCTGGAGTCCAGAGCTGCCTGCAATGCAACGATTGTTTGGTGGCACTGTGAGCATTCAGAGAAGTGAAAACAAAAAGCCAAGGTTAATGGAAGTTGCATTTCATCTGGATTGCTCTTATTTCCTGTTTTATAAGCTCGTGCTGCATGCAGGTGCTTGGCTTATATCTTCATGCTGTCAATAAAGCCAACGTGTTTGAGCAGACAGGATTAATGCAGATTTTAAGGGCTATATTTAGAAGTAATTTAGCTATCATCAGTCAGAAGGGTGGGGAGAGATCTGATGGTTATTCATACTGATTGAATATTCTATTGATAGAGATACTTATTAACCCTAACCATGTCTTTCCAGCGTGTTTTCAGGTCTTGGACAAGGAAAAAAATTGGATTCTTTCTTCAGTTTGAGAGAGAGGCAGAATTCAGGTGCTGGAGTGGGCTTGGAGGGAAGCAGAGGGTGCTCAGTGGGACCCTGAATGGGAGCCCTGGCACAGTGGGACCGGGGCTGGCTGAGGTGACAGGGGCAGGGAGGGGCTGCTGATGGGTTTGGTGGCACAGGTGCTCAGGGTGTTCAGAATTTGCAAAGGTGTTTGAATTCTTGTTCCTGATTGAGCAGTGGATGGACAAGCTCAGAGCAAACCTTGCCCTTTTTTTTTTTCCTTTTCCTTTTTTATTTTTCTTTATTTCCTTTTTTCTTGTCCTTATTTTTTCTTGTCCTTATTTTTTCTTGTCCTTATTTTTTCTTGTCCTTATTTTTTCTTGTGCTTTTTTTCCCTTTTCGTTTTTTCCCTTTTCCTTTTTTCCTCTTCCTTTTTTCCTTCCTTTTCCTTTTTTCCTTTTCCTTTTTTCCTTTTCCTTTTTTATTTTTCTTTGTTTCCTTTTTTTCCTTTTCCTTTTTTTCCTTTTCCTTTTTTCCTTTTTTTCTTATCGTTTTTTTTTCTTGTCCGTTTCTTTTTTTGTCCTTTTTTCCCTTTTCCTTTTTTCCCTTTTCCTTTTTTTCCCTTTTCCTTTTTTTCCCTTTTTCTCTTTTCCTTTTTTTTCCCTTTTCCTTTTATTTATTTTCTTTTTTTTCCCTTTTTTTTTCCCACTCCCCGCAATTCCATCCCTGTTCCCAAAGCCCCTGCCCTACCCTCAGTTCCCTGAGCAGAGATTTCATTTCAGATAGTGCAGCCACTGCTCTGAGCTTCCAGGAGCATTTGTAAAATGGAATTACCAGAAATAATCACGGTGATTAACACACAGAGGTAGGGAAAAAAAGGGGAAGATTAATTACAAAGCTGTAATTCATCTGCAAATATGAACAGTGAGGGAAGTTGGAGGAGTTCAGCGGTGCTGAGGTGCCCTCAGGGTGGGCACCCATGGAATTTGGGCTCTGCTGAGCTTCCCAGGAGGAAGAAGGAAGGAAACTGAGGCACTGAGCTGGAAAATCACTGGTGTTTGTTATCCAGGAAATCAGATGGGAATGGGATCTGGAGGCCCTGCCATGAGCAGGGGACACAAATCCCTTTTCATTACGCTGAGTGTTTTCTGCATCAGGATTTGCAAAAGTTGCCCAGGAATGGTGGCAGTGCTGAGGAATGGCTCCGTCTCCAGGCTGCCGAGCAGCTCCGGGTGGTTTTATCAAGGGAGGAGAGTCTGGAGGTGATGGGAGGCTGCACAGAGCTGCTCCTCCCAGGGCAGGGGTTTCGGGTTTATTACCTCCCGTGTAGGGGAGGGCTGATTCCTACAACTAATTGCCTTTTTTTTTTTTTTTTCCTGAAGATGCAAGCAGTTGATAATGGCAGTAATTAACACCGTAGAAACAAGGTCAAACCCAAGAACATTACCCACTAAAAGTCACTTTCCCGAAAGTCATGGCAAATTCATTGCCTTGGAGTAGCTTTAAAAAAAGAAGAAAAAAAAAAAAAAAAAAAGGAGGCAACTGATGATGAGCTGTTTGAATTATGTAAATGCTCAGGTATCCATGGGGTTTGACCTTTTTGCAGATGTAATTTAGCATTCAAGACACTGTCATCTTGCTGCCAAAGTCAAATTAGATGCTTGCTACTGCAATTGATAGCTGATAGCAGATCTCCTTCCAGAACAGGCAGTCCAGAGAGGCAGGGATGTGTTTGCTGCAGGGCTGGGGAGCTGCATTCTGAAATACAAACTTGGATGCAGCTCAGGTGAGCAGCCTGCTCTTAGAAAAACATGCAGCTCCTTCCTGAGGTGGTTCCACCCCACTGGCAGCACCACAGTCCTGGAGGTGGCTCAGGAGCTCTCCAGGATTGGTTTGGGGTGGCTTTTCCCAGTGGGATGGCTCATGGCCAGATGTGCTCCTGGACACAGCAATGGGGTTCCCGTGGTATTCTGTGGTGCCATGCTGCAAGATTCGATTTCTACAGGATTCTGCACCATTTCCCAGGGCAAATGCTACAAGATTTTAGTGCCCAGAACTGCTGCATTTCCACACGAGGGTGAGAGAGCTCCTAAGCCAAGTGAGGGGTTTTGGCAATGATTTTGCCCATGAAGTGCAATCCCAAAGATTGATATCCATGAACTGCAACCCCAAAGATTGATATCCATGAAATGCAACCCTAAAGATTGATGTCCATGAAGTGCAATCCCAAAGACTGATATCCATGAACTGCAGCCCCAAAGATTGATATCCATGAAATGCAACCCTAAAGATTGATATCCATGAACTGCAACCCTAAAGATTGATGTCTATGGAGTGCAACCCCACAGATTGATATCCATGAAGTGCAACCCCAAAGATTGATATCCATGAACTGCAGCCCCAAAGATTGATGTCCATGGAGTGCAACCCCAAGGATTGATGCTCATGAAGTGCAACCCAAAGATTGATATCTATGAAGTGAATCCCAAAGATTGGTATCCATGAAGTGCAACCCCAAATCTGTGCAGGCTGCTGCTGTCCCCAGCCCCTGGGTTTGTTTTTTTTTTTTATGTTTTTCTCTTTTGGCCAATACAGCAAAGCCTCCCTGAAGCTGTGGTTGCCCAGGTACCACTCCCTGGCCAGAACAGAGCTACCCCAGGACTTCTGATCCTTTCCTGGCTTCTGTGCAGCACCTGGGAGTGTTCTGGGTTCAGGTCTCCCACAGCAGCTGCAGGCAGGAGAAGCTGTTTGTGTGCCTGGCTGGAATGAGGGCATGGAGTGACAGGAGAGGGGAATGGCCTTTAGCTAAAGGGTTGCCAGGGTTAGATGGGAATTTGGGAAGAAAATCTTCCCTGTGAGGGTGGGGAGTGGATTTCCCAGAGAAGCTGTGGCTCCATCCCTGGAAGTGTCCAAGGCCAGGCTGGAGAAGTAGAGATGTCCATGCCCATGGAGGGGTGGGATGGGATCAGCCTTAAATTCCCTCCCAGCCCAGCCCAGTGTGTGACTGGAAATGCACTCACAGGGACATGAGGGACAGCCAGGGAGCAGCTCCGGGCTTCCTGGAGCCTGTGCCAGGCAGCAAATCCTTGGGAAGGAGCAGGGGTGGAAGCTGAGGCTGTGTGTGTGTCCCTGGCTGTGTTTTGCCCCCGTAATTCCCCTGAAGTTGCTCTGTGTTTCCACAGAGAGCTGCTCTGGCTCCACATCCCTGGAATCGCTCCTCAGCTGCTGTCAGGAGTAACTCTGGACCTGCTGCAGCCTTGTCACTGTTCAAGTGCTCCCCACCCTTGTGCCTTCAGCTTCTGCAACTCAAAACAGAGAATTTGGTGGGTGCCATTTACCCCACCAACTCCTCTGCCCTTTCTAAAGGGTCATTTTTGGGGTGGGGGCTGCCCTGGCCCCAGTTTTCCCCACTTGTGACTGGGTGTGAGCTCTTCCCTGGCTACAGCTGTGCTGCTGTTGCTGTTTCATGGTTCACCTCCAATGCAGGGTTTGCATTTCATGCTTCATTATTTTTCCCTCCCCGTTGTGTGGCCATTTGTAAACTGAAGGTGAATTGCACGATGTGTTCCTGCCAGGCATGCAGAGAGCACAAACAGCGAGGAAAATCTGGAAATCTTTCCCCTCTTGGATATTGGAGGATGTTGAACAACTGGGAATTGGGATCCCATTTCCTGCAGGGTTTCCAGTGAAACCATTTGATTTCCAGCCTGGAAATGCTGCAGGAGGAGCTGATGGAGCTGGGCTGGGTTAAATTAACTCAGTTTTACCCCCACTTGGTGCAATTCTCCAGATCTGGGCAGTTCTGCCAAACTCCATCCTGTGCTGTGGGACAGTGCTGTCCCACAGATCCCAGTTCCCAGGAGGTTTTCCAGTGAAACCACTCCAGTTTCCAGCCTGAAAATGCTGCAGGAGGGCTGGGTTAAATTAACTCAGTTTTACCCCCACTTGGTGCAGTTCTCCAGATCTGGACAGTGCTGCCAGCACAACTCTGGGCAGTGGGAGCTGGGACAGTGCGCTGGGTTTGGGAACTGGGAGGTGTTGAACAAATGGGAATTGGGATCCCAGTTCCTGGGGGGTTTCCAGTGAAACCATTTGATTTCCAGCCTGGAAATGCTGCAGGAGGAGCTGATGGAGCTGGGCTGGGTGTGGTGAACTCAGCTTTGCCCCCACCAGAGCCCGAGTTCCCTTTTTGAGCATCCCAGGGATGAGCTCCCCCGAGCAGCTGAGATAAGGAGGATTCCTTGGCCAGGATTAACTTGTCCTGACAAAAAACCATTTCCCAGCCAGGCAGGGCTGGCTTTTACCCTGGAGCTGTGCCTGCAGAGCAGAGACAGAATAATTTTTGCTCATTAAAACCAAGATTTGATAGCAAAGCTGCCTCCCCCCCCTCAGCTGGGCTGCCCAGCACAGACACAAAGAATTAACTGGAGGAAAACCCAACTGCACAGGAGTTTGTTCTCCCTGCCAGATCCAGACAATTAAGGATGCTCCTATCTTGGCATCTGCACTATTATCTCCTCGTGTTTCTGTGTTTGGTGTTATCTACTCATGTTCCTGGTGGTTGGAGCCTTATTTATGGATAAAATAATTCTGGTTAGATTGAATTTTGCTGCTGTTTTCTGGCCCTGCCAGTGGGGTTTGTGAGAAGGAGAATCCTCTGAAGGGGACAAAAAGGGTTTCATGAATATATAGGGAGGTGCAGAGTCCAAAATTGCCACAACATGAGTTGATTTATATTATAACACCCCCGTTTTTTTCCCTGTGTCCCTCCTGGCTTTGTCCAGGAATATCAGCCTCCACAAGCTGTAGTTTGGATAAAAGATCTCTTGCAATTGAGATCTTTCCTCCTCCCTTTTTACAAGATGTTTCTTTCTGGGTGAATGGTTGGGCTTTAGCTTACAAAATATGGAGGGGAAAATCGTAAAGTCAATAAACTCTTCATTTGCACACAATTGAATCCCCAGTTGATAAGTGGCATCTTCAGAGAGCAAGACAAGGAATGGCAGCAGCAGCAAGGAGTCATTTTTAAAGAAAAAAAACCTCTCAGAAATGAGCTGCTATTTACAGGGCTCAGTGCAGTGGTTAATAGTCATTCATGAAATCACACAATAAAATCCAAGTGCACTGTCAGCTCTGTCACAGTGACATTGTGCTGCACAGGTAATGTTCAGCAGCTTCATGTTACACCCTGTGACTTCAGATTTTAGCTAAAATTAGCTTTGTTTTCTCCTTTTAAACAGGAGGTAAAATTCAGGCTGGAGCAGAGCAGACAGAGGAGCAGAATTTCTTGAGCTGGAGAAATGGAATTAAGACTCTCTAACTATTCTGTTGCTCCAACAAAAGCTTCTAGGCCAGTTGTATGGTGTTTTGTACTGGTCTAAGCCATGTCTCTGCCAGTTTTTTCAGTAAACTCCACCAAAACTGCCTCAGACCTGGGGTTCAGATGTGTTCTCCCAATGTAGGGAAAGCCCAGGGGTTTGCAGCTCCTGTTTGCCCCCAGTTTTTGTGGGGTTATTTAAGTGCCACCATGAGCTGAAGGGGCTCCAGTGAATGAATCCATTCATTCATGGCTCCCCATGAATCCATTGTCATCCCTTGGCCCCTGAAATGTTCATTTAATAAATGGGTGCTGGCACAGGCAGCTGAGGAGCTGCTGGGGAAAGAGCTGAGTAAGTGCTGAGGATGCTGAGAGCAGTGGCTGAGGAGAAAATGGCTCTGTCAGGCTTTGCTGGGCTCACTTGTCCCAGATTTCGGGCAAAAACACTATCAGGAAGTTGGGATCATGGAAAATCCTGGCTTGGAAGGGATCCACGCTTGAACCAAAAATGAACTGATTGGTTTCAGGGCAGGAATCTTGGTGCCAAACCCTCCTCACTTCGTGGCTGGATGACTTGTGCAGTGTGGTGTTCCTGGAATTCTCAGTCCACTCTGATTTGTAAAGGATATCACAGCTTGTTCTTGCCATAATGTGTTTATTTTCTCTTCCTTCCAGCAGATGTTAAGCAATTAGAGAACATGGCAGAGCAACATATTTATACAAATGAAAGGAAGTGAGGGATAAATGCTTGGAATATTGTGCTTCCTAATAAGATTAATTCAGGAGTGCACAAATGGGGAAGGAGAGCCCCAGCAGCACGTGGGCATTTGCAAGAAAACTCATTAACAGGGGGTAATAATTATACCCCATGACTCCAATTTTGAGTCCATTGGAGAAGATTGAATTGTGCAGGATGTTTAGGATCAGGTGGTAAGAGAGGTGGAGCTGTTTCCAGGATTTTTTAGGGAGTTTTTAGCAGGTGTGGATGCTGTAGGATGGTGGGCTCAGCCCTTCATCAAAAATTTTCCTCCTCTGCCAGGGAAAAAAATTGGGAAAATGGCAGGAAATCTCCCTGTCCCTGAGCTGTGCCAGTGTCTGAAGATTTGCACAGAGCTGCAATAGCCAGGATTAAAAGCACTCCTTCCCCTCTTTTTTGGAATTCCTGTCAAATCCCTCAGAACCACTGGCAGCCAGCTTGGAGCAGTTTCTTGTGGATGCAAGAAGCTGCTCTCAAAATCTTGTGTTGTGAGCCAGGAGGTTGGAATTGGAGCTGGGAATGAGCCTTTAACTAATGTTCATCTGCTTCAGCGTGAACAAATGAACTGGAGAAAAGAAGAATTTGCTCTGATAGCACCAAATTCTGCGTGAAAATGGGGTTTGAATTAGAGCTCCAGGAGCAGCAGTAGGTGGGCACTGAACTCTTAATCCCCAGCTGATTTGTCTGGAAGAAAACATAATCTTGTTTAAATTTAAAAAAAACCCCAACCAAATCAACAAACAAAACGTCCATGATACCCCAACCAGTGTTGGCCAATTAACTGGAATTTTTGTAGGAGAATCTCTGGTTTAGGGACTGTTCCATGAATAGGAGCTGAGGGGGAAATCCACAAATAAGGCAGGGATTGGGTTTAGGCTGGGTTTAAGGATCCCTGTGCAGGGGCAGGATGTGCTGGCAGTGAACATTTGGGAGGGGATGCCTGGATCTCCTTTTTGCTCAGGAAATCACTGAATGTGCACTAAAGCGTCCAGGGAGTCTTTGCCCAGGGCACCTCAGCTCCACCTCTGCCAGCTGTGTGCCAGATGTGGGCAGATGTTCTGGATCTGCCTCGGGCTGGGGAATGGACTGGGTGACCTTTGGAGCCTCCTTCCCTCCCTCCCTGCAATCAGAGTGAGCCTGAGTGCTCCACACATCCCGCCAGGAGCACCAGGAGGGCACAGGGCTGTGCCATTCACATTCTCTGGAAAAATCCCCTTGCCCAGGATTCTTCTCCTGGGAAGCTGAGAGGCCTCAGAGAAAAGGAAAACAAATTCTGATCTCATTTGCTTCTCCTGTGTTGTGCTCATGTGGAATTTGTTTAAAAAGGAAAACAATTCTTTTCTCATTTGCTTCTCCTGTGTTGTGCTCATGTGAAATGTGTTTGGAGATTGTTTACCCACAGGTGATTGTTCAATTGGATTCTGCTGTGAGTTGTTTTCACTCTTTGGCCAATCAGGGCCAGGCTGTGTCAAGACTCTGGAAAGAGTCAGGAGTTTTCATTATTATCTTTTTAGCATTCAGTAAGTATAATATAATATAATATAAGTATTAAAATATTAGTCAAATATTATTATATTAGAATATTATATAGTATTTTTACTTTAATATAAGTTTTAATATAATATAACACTATATCATATAGTATTTAATATAATTTAATATAATATAGTATTACAATGTAATATTATGATATATCATATCTATAATTTATATAATATAAATCTTTTTTATTTAATATAATAAATATATATATTTAAAATATAATATAGTATTATAAAGTAATAAATTAGCCTTCTGAGCACATGGAGTCAGATGCATCATTCCTGCCTTCATCAGGGCATCCCTGCAAATACAGCACAGTGGGAAGGGTTGGGATGGGTTTGGATGCTCTCTGCTCTTCATCCCTCAGCTGGATGCTTCCCTCACCCCAGGAGATGCTGCCTGCCCTGGGGGAGATGCTCAATAAGACATCTCTGCCCAGCTCTGCTTTTGCAGCAACATCTCTGAAAGATGAGCAGGGGCGAGTTTCAGAAGAGGAGATAAAATTCCCAAACCTTGGATGTGTTCTGAGCGTGCTGCTCCTGTCAGATGGATTTCCCTGTTCAGCAGCACTGACACCCTCCTGCACCTGCAGCTGGATTGATAAATCCAGCCTGGAATCTGCTCCCTGCACGAGATCCTGGTAGTACAAGGTTCCTACCCGTGTCAGTCCCTGCACGCTGCTGTTGGGAGGGCAGTGTTTAAAGCACAGCTGGGAGGCTGCAGTGATGCCTCAGGTTTGAGCTTTGATATTTTTCAGGTTCTGTGCTGCTTTAGTGTGTACTTCTGAGCTTCCTATTAGGGGATGGTGAGCTCTCTGCACAGAGCAGGGAGACAAAACAACTCCTCCTCTAGCTGGTGACCAAGGACAAATGATCCAAATCTCAGGTGCAAGAACACAAACAGCGTGGGCTGGAGAGAGAAAAACAAGAATGAAAGGACTGCATGGGCTAAAGCTGTAATTGGACAATTAACTCCAATATGCAAATGGACCAGAACTTAAAAAAGTAAGAGACCCTGTGACCATTTGTGCATTTTTGTGTCCATTTTGGTTCACCTTGGTGTAGCCCTGGCTGGGCTCTTGTGCTGCCCAAGGTGGATCCATTGAGGCCTTTTAATAAATCCCTGCTTTATTCTTTAGCTCTGCCTATTCTCTGCTCTAAGCCAGCCTTCACCAGGCATCAGCAGGAGTTTAAGATGCAGGAACTGGCTCCTGGCTCATCAACATCAATGAGCCACCTCCAACATGTGAGCCTGGCAGCTCAGAGCAGCTGCAAGTGTCAATCCTGAAGGCTCTGGGTTCACAATTCCATGTTTGCTCGCTGTGCCAGCCACAGCACATCCTGAATCACAGCACAATCAGCTCCTGGGAGCGTTCTGGGAGTCTGGTCCCAGAGGAAAGGAGTCCAGATCAGCAGCACTGTTTGGGTGGGTTTTCTGCAAGGCTTCCATGCAGATGGGGTGACTCAACTGCAGGCAGCAGGAGCTGGGATGGGTGTAATTCTGTATTGTATGTGCAGGGAAGCCCTGACAAAGGGAGGAGTGATGAATCTGGCTCCATGCTCTCAGAAGGATAATTCAGTATTTTATGATACTATTTTATATTAAAGAATGCTGTACTATACTAACTAAAGAGTACAATGAATGCTAAAAAGATAATAATGAAAACTCCTGACTCTTTCCAGAGTCCTGACACAGCTTGGCCCTGATTCGCCAAAGAGTGAAAACAACTCCCAGCAGAATCCAATGGAACAATCACCTGTGGGTAAACAATCTCCAAACACATTCCACATGAGCACAACACAGGAGAAGCAAATGAGAAAAGAATTGTTTTCCTTTTTAAATCAAATTCCACATGAGCAAAACACAGGAGAAGCAAATGAGATCAGAATTGTTTTCCTTTTTAAATCAAATTCCACATGAGCACAACACAGGAGAAGCAAATGAGACAAGAATTGTTTTCCTTTATGGAAAGGGTGGTCGGGCACTGGAAGGGAGGGATTGCCCAGGGAGGTTTGGAGTCCCCATCCCTGGAAGTGACCAAGGAACACCTTGGATGGATGTGGCACTCAGTGCTCTGGGCTGGTGACAAGGTGGGGATTGGGCACAGCTGGACTCTGGTCCTGGAGCTCTTCTCCAACCTCAGTGATCCTGGGATTCCATGATTTGATGATGCTCCATGATTTGATGATGATGAAATTCCAGGATTTGTTGAAGCATCTCCAGGTCTGTCACACCCTGAGCCTTTTCCTGGTGAAAGGAGCTGCTGCCAGCACAAAAATCAGGGGGAAATTGGGCTGCCATGGGCAAAATCTCACCTCCATCCCTCACCAACTGTGCAGGA
The DNA here is from genome assembly GCF_023055355.1 of Agelaius tricolor. Taxonomy (NCBI): domain Eukaryota; kingdom Metazoa; phylum Chordata; class Aves; order Passeriformes; family Icteridae; genus Agelaius; species Agelaius tricolor. The sequence continues at coordinate 2,531,991 of NW_027269296.1, read as the reverse complement.
AATCCCAGAAACACTCCTGGCATTCCAATCCCTGACCTGTCCCTTGTTTCCTTGTGTCCCACTCTTTCTCCTTGCACATATTGACCGTTGGCTCTGGAGTGCTCCAGAAAATAACCAGCTGTTCCCTTAAGTGGATTTGGTCAATCCCTCAAGCTGACAGATGATTTTTATTATGTACTATTACTTAATGAACTCTTTTGTGGCAAATGTAATTCAATACAGATCCTGATTCCCAGTTTGTCATCAGTCCTTTTACAAAGGAAGAAAAATGGGAAAGGACTTGATGATTCCTTTATCTTGTTATGCTAATTGTGTTAGGAATATTGGAGGAAAACAGGCAGTGCATTGAACAGGAGAGAAGTCCAAGCTTCTACTCCACTTAAAGAAAATGGGAATTTACTGGGGCAGAACAGACCTGGCTTGAGCCAAAGGAAATTCTGATCCAAGTTTTGGGTTGGAAAACCTTAAGTAAATAATTATTTTGCTCTGTAAAATTATTTTTCAAAGGAACCCTGTAGCAGCCACAATGGAAGGAGTGGATCCTGCAAGAGAATCTGGGGGAAAATTCAGCAATGAGTTAGGAAAGAAACCAGGATTTGCCCAGGAAGCTTCGTGTGACATCCAGCAGTGATGGAATGCACTGGAAGGGACTTTGGGAATTGGTCAAGGCAGAGGAAAAGTTTTATGACTTTTGTGCCCTCCAGATCTTGGTTTGTGTCCCTGAGAATTTATTTTCCTGTGGTTTGTGCCCTTAAACTGGATGGATGAAGCCTTTGAGTTCTGACTCACTAGAATTCAGCTTTTTATTTGTAAAATGGGGGTGATTCCTCTTTCCTGTCTCTTACAGAGGTTTGGGAGAAAATGTGTTGGGAAAAGCTGGAAGTGTGAATTTCCAGGTTTGAGTAAAAAAACTCCTGAGAACTGGAATATTCTTGTAGGTCCATATGGGAGCACAGCCATGAGGTGAATAATGGGAAATAAGTAAAAAAAAATAAATGAGAATCTTCATTAGGTGTCTTTAATCCCATGCTGGGAGCAGGGCAGGAATTGTGGGAGAGAATTTGTGTAATCCTGCAAAAACACAGCAGGAATTTCTGAGTGGAGAAACCATGTAACCCTGTGCTGGAAATGAGGAGTTGTGGGTGGAGAATCTGTGTAATCCTGTTGAAACAGGGCAGGAATTCTGCATGGAGAACCCGTGTAATCCTACTGAAATAAAGCAGGAATTCTAGGGAGAGAAACCATGTAATCCTGCTGAAATAAAGCAGGAATTTTAGGGAGAGAAACAATGTAATTGTGCTGAAATAAAGTGGGAATTTTGGGGAGAGAAACTTTGTAATCCTGGTGAAATAAGGTAGGAATTTTGGGGAGAGAATTTGTGTAATCCTGCTGAAATAAGGCAGGAATTCTGGGGAGAGAACCCATGTTATCCTGCTGAAATAAAGCAGGAATTTTGGGGAGAGAAGTTGTGTAATCCTGGTGAAATAAGGCAGGAATTCTGCATGGAGAACCTGTGTAATCCTGGTGAAATAAGGCAGGAATTCTGCATGGAGAATCCATGTAATCCTGCTGAAATAAGGCAGGAATTCTGCATGGAGAATCCATGTACTCCTGGTGAAATAAGGCAGGAATTCTGCATGGAGAATCCATGTAATCCTGGTGAAATAGGGCAGGAATTGTGGTTATTAAATCCATACAAGCCTGCCTTGCTGTGCTGGTGTTCCTGACTGAGCAGAGCTGTGGTTTCCATTCCTTGTTGATGCTCCAGCCTCTTTCCTTTGGGGCCTGGAGGGGGCTTGGCTGATCCTCAGCTCCCTGATTTCCAGCTGCACATACCCCAGGGATGGATCCAGTGAAGGCTGCTTGTCCTTGAGAAATTCAATATTAATGAAATCCTGGAATGGTCTGGGTTGAAAAGGACCTTAAAGTGCCATGGGCAGGGACACCTTCCACCATCCCAGGCTGCTCCAAACCCCATCCAGCCTGGCCTGGGGCACTCCCAGGGATGGGATGTGACAGCTGGACTCTTTATTGGTGTCCCCCCTCTCATTTTTCCACATTTGAGGTGCCCTGGGGCTCTGAGTTCGTTGTTTCTGCTGCTGCTGGGAGTTTGGGAGTGATGGATGGGGTTTGGGGTTTCTCCCAGCTGCCTGCCTTGTACAGGTTGGTTGATGTCCCCCCTGTCCCCTTCTCCACAAGGTGAGGAGAGTGAGGAATGTTGTGGGAACACAGGAGGTTCCTAATTGCTTGTCTCATTTAGCTGAGTTGAAATCCTGGCTCGCAGCCGCGTGCGGAGGGGAAAAAAAAAAAATAAAAGGGCCAGTGGGCACATCTTGCCAAGGCATGAATTCCTCCTTATAAATTGTCCTAGAGCACCTCAGCCATCTGGGTAACCCAAAATAGATGGTGATGCAGAGGAACAGGGAGTGTGGAAGCAGTTCTGATGTGCAGAATGTCACCTGGAGGATCGCTGTGAGATTGTTTATCCAGCCCACAGGAGTAAACAGACTCTGAGTTTTATACTGGCTGCACCACGACCTGCTTCTGTTTACATAAAAGGGATTAAAAGGCAAGGAAGAGCTGAATTTTTTAACTACAGGAGGAGAGAACAAATCTGGTGTTGGTTTATCAGGGGCTAAATCTAAATTTCAGTGAATCAGAGTGGTTTGGGTTGGGAGGGACTTTAAAACTCATCCCATCCCATTCCATCCCCCTGTCCCAGGCTGCTCCAAGCCCTGTCCCACCACGAGGATCCTCCAGTTTTTAATTGGATTATGACCCACATTGGAGCCTGTCCCCTTAGGAAGTGCTTTGCTGAAGAGGTGAAGCACATTTGGACGTGAAGGTTCTCCACCTTCTGTAGGAGCTCTAACTACCCACAGAACACCCAGGCTTTTCCAGCTCTGCAGAGTTAATTCCCATTTTAACCTCTGCAGGTGCAATATCCTCTTAAGCCAAGCCTAGATAGGAATTTGGGGCTGACTTGGTGTTGGGAGAAACACTCAGATCTTTGTAGACTTAATTCCCATTTTGGCCTTTACAGGTTCAGTATCCTCTTAAGTCAAGCCTAAATGTGAATTTGGGAGCTGACTCAGTGGTGCTGAGTGAAACACTCAGATTTTTGTAGAGTTAATTCCCATTTTGACCTCTACAAGTGCAGTATTCTCTTAAGCCAAGCCTAAATGTGAATTTGGGAGCAGGCTGACTCAGTGGTGCTGGGTGAAACACTCAGATCTCTGTAGAGTTAATTCCCATTTTGACCTCTACAAGTGCAGTATCCTCTTAAGCCAAGCCTAAATGTGAATTTGGGAGCTGACTCAGTGGTGCTGGGTGAAACACTCAGAATTTTGTAGAGTTAATTCCCATTTTGACCTCTACAAGTGCAGTATCCTCTTAAGCCAAGCCTAAATGTGAATTTGGGAGCAGGCTGACTCAGTGGTGCTGGGTGAAACACACACTCAGATCTTTGTCACTGCCCTGAGTCACTGGTGCTGGGGCTGGGTGAGGCTTTGCTGGTGATTTGTTGTGACGGGGCTCCCAGAGGCTGTAAAATCTCATTTAATCAGTCTGGTACCTCTGACCCAGCCAAGTGGCTGAAACAGAGCAGCCCCAGCCTGCATGGGAGGAAGCAGAGCTGCTCTGCAGGGGTTGCTGTCAAGCTCAGAGCCTTGAAATTCCCAAGAGAAACACCCCAAGGGGATATAATTAGGCATATATATATATTATATATAATATAATTCCACGTCCGAGTTTTATAGTTTGGTCTTTCCTATTAAAACTCCATTTTAAAACTCTGGATTACCTGGAGTTTGAGGGAATAAGGCAGGAGCAAGTCATGCACCACCCAAGCATTGAGTGGTTTGTGTTAATCTCCCTCTGAACACACAAATAAAGTCCCTATCTCTGAAATTTCACAACCAAGTCTCTTCTTCTATCAACCATCTTTATTGCACCAGCACTCAATTCTGAGCAGCTCAGGCATTTTTCATAAATAAAACATTTTTATTATTTGTCTCCATCTTCCCATACAGAAAAAAAGAAAAGAAAAAAGCCCCCTTCTTATTCTGTCATCCTTAAAAAATTCATTTCAGATGAATTGTCATCCAGCTGTTTCTCACCCTATAAATCATAGGGGATTATTGGAGATGGAAATGTTCACTTTGGGGAAAACATGAAGTCCTTCTAGGACTCTGGGACTTTGATAAATGGCAGCTTTTCCTCACAACACCAGGACAGGAACACTGAATTCCCTGAAAATTTTGCAGAGTTGAGGTTTGTCCCTGCAGCTTCTCCAGGAATTTAACCCAGGAATTCAGTCCAGCTTCAGGGGATTGCATCAAACTTCCAAATTATTTCTTTCTCTTCCTCATAATGGAGCTCCTAGGAGCCTTTATCCATTTCTGGCTGGGTTTTTTTTACATTTTATTTTCTGGGAAGGTGATCCAGAGGGAAGGATGAGCTTTTCCTCTCTGCCCCATAATCTCCTTCTTCATATTTTGTAGGACAAGGATCCTCAATTTGGATTTTTTGCAAATCTCAGTGTTGTGCCCCAAATCTGTGAGTTGTTCTGCTCTCTCCTCACCAAATTTGGGTCTGTTTTACTCCCTAAAAGAGTGGGAAATTTGAATATTTGGGAAAACTGGAATAGGGAGGGAGGGAAGCTCAGCCTTAGCCACTGCTGGGAATAAATGTAGTAGAAAATCTGAAGTGCTTGAATTAATTTTTTTTCTGCAGTGTTGCAGGAGCTCCTATAAAACAACACAAGGTTGAAGGTGTCAATAAAAAATGCAATTTCTTCATTTTCTGTGGGATATTTGCAGTTAGGAGGACATGATTTGCCTGTGAGCAAAGTCTGGTTTAGGTCAGGCACTTTGCCAGGCTGAAGTTGTGCAAGACAACCCCCAAAAATTGGGAATTAGCAGAGAAATCCCCTTGGAAGGCCATGAAACTCTCACCTGGGATTTCCTGAGATTTTGAGGAATTTCCTGAGAATTTGAGACCAAATGAAATTGTAGGAATAGAAGCAAATTTGAGGAATCATCTTGAAAATTTGAGACCAAATGAAATTGTAGGAATAGAAGCAAATTTGAGGAGTTTCCTGAGGAATTGAGACCTAATGAGATTGCAGGAATAGAAGCAAATGTGAGGAATTTCCTGAGAATTTGAGATCAAATGAGGTCTTAGGAATGGAACCAAATGTGAGAAATTTCCTGAGGAATTGGGACCTAATGAGGTCATAGGAATAGAAGTAAATTTGGGGAATCTTCTTGAGAATTTGAGACCAAATGAGGTTGTAGGAATAGAACTAAATGTGAGGAGTTTCCTGAGGAATTGAGACCAAATGAGGTCATAGGAATAGAAGCAAATGTGAGAAATTTCCTGAGGAATTGAGACCAAATGAGGTCGTAGGAATAGAAGCAAATTTGAGGAATCTTCTTGAGAATTTGAGACCAAATGAAATTGTAGGAATAGAACCACATTTGAAGAATTTCCTGAGAATTTGAGACCAAATGAGGTTGTAGGAGTAGAACCAAATGTGAGGAGTTTCGTGACAATTTGAGACCAAGTGAGGTCATAGGAATAAAACCAAATGTGATGAATTTCTTGAGAATTTGAGACCAAATGAAATTGTAGGAATAGAACCAAATGTGAGGAATTTCCTGAGAATTTGAGACTAAATGAGGCCGTAGAAGGAAAACCACATGGGAGGAATTTCTTGAGGAATTTTTTGAGGAATTGAGACCAAATGTAGTTGTAGGAATAGAACCAAATTTGAGAATTTTCTTGAGAAGATGAGATTGTGGGAGTAGAACCCAACTCTCTTCCCGAAGCTCAGAACTCTCTGGGATGAGGATGCTGCAGAGAATTGCTTGGTTGTGTCTCACACCTCCAGAGTGATGAATTCACTCCAGAATCCTGGGCAGGAGGTCTGGATGTCTCCAGAGGTTTTGTCCATGCTGAGGTGCTTCAAGGAATGTGCCAGCCACAGAATCCCTGAGTGATTTGGGTTGGGAGGGACCTTAAATCCCATCCAGTGCCACCCTCAGGGACACTTTTCACTGTCCCAGGCTGCTCCAAGCCCTGTCCTTGGACACTTCCAGGGATCCAGGGGCAGCCACGGCTGCTCTGGGAATTCCATCCCAGCAGGGAGGAATTCTCCCCAATATTCCACCCAAATCTCCTCTTCTCCAGCCTGAAGCCATTCCCTGTGTCCTGTCACTCCATCCCTTGTGAATGGTCCCTTTTCCATCATCCTTGCTCCCCCTCAGGTCCTGTAAGGCCACACTTGGGTCCCCCCAGAGCTTCTCCTCTCCAGGCTGGGCAATCCCAATTCTCCATGAGCTTCCTGTGTCTGCTCCCCTTCAACAAGAGGGAAATCCTGGACTGTTAGAGAAAAGTGGGATAGCAGCCCCTGGCAGGGAACACAGCAATTCCTGAGTGGAAAAGGCCATTCCAGCACTTTCCAGACCTGGGCTGGACATCACCACAGAGCAAACACTGCAATGGGGGCCCTCCAAAACCCCCAGATTGCTCTGGGACTTGCAGAGGAATTGAAGTTTTATGTTCCTTGTAGAGAGATTGAAGAGTTTTGAGTTCCTTGCAGAGGGATTCAAGTTTTGTGTTCCTTGCAGAGGGATTGAAGAGTTTTGTGTTCCTTGCAGAGGGATTCAAGTTCTGTGTTCCTTGCAGAGGGATTCAAGTTTTGTGCTCCTTGCAGAGGGATTGAAGAGTTCTGTGCTCCTTGCAAAGAGATTGAATTTTTGTGTGTTCCTTTAAGCCACATCCACCTGCCTGCAATGGTCACCTGCTCCAAATCCCAATCCTTGTGCTTCCTTCCCCCAAAACACCCATTTAAATTCCAGTTTGCTCCTGCCATGTTCAATAATTTAATGTGTTATCAATTTACTCCTCGTAGCTGCAGGGAATGACTGATGCTCTGTGCACACACTATGGGCACATCTATGGTTCATAAACAGCTCAAGTTAGGAAATTCTAAATTGTAAATGTATCTAATTATCTCTAATCATAGGCTCACTGTAATTAGTGGGATGCTGGTTCCCCTCTATTTTTAAAGAACAGAGATATTCTGTGTAATAAAAACCTCAACAGATTTGTGCCATGGGTATGAAAATAGAACATTGTTAGGTTATTTTTGAGTACAGAAACAACTTTCTGCCCCATTTTCTCAAAGGGATTCCTGTCTGGTGGTTTCACAGACTGCAGCTTTCCCCTTCTGTTCCTCCATGGCTTCATCTGGAAAATTCTTCTGTTTCCTCATCTGTGAAGTTTTGGGTTTTTTTTGGAAGGTAAAATATCATTTAACACTTCCACATCCCAATCAGGATGGGCCCAGGTTTGCAGGGTGTTTTGTTGGGATGTTTAGGACTGGCCACGTGTTAATTCTTGCTGATTGTCGAGCTGGATTTGTCAATTTTACTTTTTCTATTTTGGGAGCACACAGTAAATATTATCCAATTAATGTGAAGAGCATCCTTCCCTCTCTCCCCATTATTTGTCCTGTGAAACATGATTTGGCATAAATTTTTCTGTGCTAAATTCAGCTTTTCTTTGTGAAGATCAGCTGTTTACAGTAGCTTCCCTATAACACTTTAATTTTCAATTTTGCTCCTTTGAATGCTGCTTTCGCTTCTTCCTGTAAATATTTTGATGCATCTCTGGTTGTTTTCCTTTAAATGTTGTGGGGAAGCGAATGCAGCAGCTGCTTTGGGTGCTTCAGAATTTGAAGTAGTCGAGTTTCATGGGACACACTTTTCCCAAAGAAAATTGGTTGTGGTGGAAAAAAAGTGGAAATTGTTTGCCTCAACAGGAGGAGGATGTGCCCTGTGCCTCAGGCTTTGTTTCAACAGGTGATTCCTTGGGAAAGGTGTAGGATCTGGATGGGGAAGGATCTTAAATCAGCTCAGCTCATCCCACCTTTCCCTATCCCAGGGTCACCTTTCCCCATCCCAGAGACACTTGCCGTGTTCCAGGGTCACCTTTCCCTATCCCAGGGTCACCTTTCCCTATCCTAGGGACACTTTCCCCATCCCAGGGATGCCTTTCCCTATCCCAGGGACCCCTTTCCCTATCTCAGGGACGTTTTCCCTGTTCCAGGGTCACCTTTTCCTATCCCAGTGACACTTTCCCTATCCCAGGATCACTTTCCCTATCCCAGGGATGCCTTTCCCTATCCCAGGGATGCCTTTCCCTATCCCAGGGTCACCTTTTCCCTATCCCAGGGACACTTTCCTTATTCCAGGGACACCTTTCCCTATCCCAGGGTCACTTTCCCTATCCCAGGGTCACATTTCCTTATCCTAGGGACAATTTCCCCATCCCAGGGATACCTTTCCCTATCCCAGGGTCACCTTTCCCTGTTCCAGGGTCACTTTCCCTGTTCCAGGGTCACTTTCCCTATTCCAGGGTCACCTTTCCCTATCCCAGGGACACCTTTCCCTATCCCAGGGTCACTTTCCCTATCCCAGGGTCACATTTCCTTATCCTAGGGACACTTTCCCCATCCCAGGGATACCTTTCCCTATCTAGGGACCCTTTCCCTATTCCAGGGACACTTTCTCTATTCCAGGGACACTTTCTCTGTCCCAGGGGACACCTTTCCCTATGCCAGGGACACTTTCCCTATCCCAGGGACCTCTTTCCCTATCCCAGGGACACTTTATCCCAGGGACACCTTTCCCTATCCCAGGGACACCTTTCTCTATCCCAGGGACACTTTCCCTATCCAGAGACACTTTCCCTACCCAGGGACCCCTTTCCCTATCCCAGGTAGCTCCAAGCCCTGTCCAGCCTGGCTTTGGACACTTCCAGGGATGGGACAACCCCAAATTCCCAGTGCCAGCCCCTCCTCACCCTCACAGGGAAGGGTTTTCTCCCCAAACCCACCCCACAAATCGCCTTGGGGACGCTGCTGCGGTTCCTGGGGAGGAATCCGAGCAGAGTTTCGGCGAGGGGCGAGCGGGATGTGAAAAAATGGGATAAAATCAGCGGGGAATGTGTCCCTGCAGCCCGGCTGGGCTGCGGGTGGCAGTGCAGAGCAGGATTTGTGTCCTCGCAGGGATTGTGAGCGTAGGGAGAGGTGATGTGGCAAGGTGAGACTCGGGCTGGGATCCCCACATCCCTCCCTGGGGGATGAGGAGTTGGGGACGCCAGGGATGGTTTGTGCGTGCTCATGGCAATTTGTCCTTCCCATGAATAAATGCAGCGTTTTTTTCTTCATTATTATTTTCTTAATTATTCTGGAGACAAGACAGCTCAACCCTAAACCTCCGTGGTTTTTTTGGTGATGCAAACCTGCTCGGGAGGAACCCCTGGATTTGTAATAGCTGCCATCCGATTGCCCGGCAATAAAGTGGGATTGTGGCTCCTCAATTCCTTTTTTTTTATGCCTGTGGTGCATGCAGGGCTCTTGGCTCAGCCCCTGCCCTGCAGCAGCCCCAGCACAGGATGCGATTTGGGGCAGGGGGACATCTCTGGGTGGCGAGGGGACAGCGGCTGACGGAGCCGTGGCCTGGAGCTTTCCCTGAGGGAGCTGTGCCTGTGCACAATCGGGGCTGTTTGAATTGATGCTGCAGCTTAAACAGACATAAAGCAACTCTTTCATGTGCCAGCCGCGGTTGCCTTGGCTCTTGGCAGCGGCTCCCGGTGTGGGCAGTGCGAGGATTGAAATGCAGAGGGGACAGAGGGACAGACAAGGAGGATTGAGCCCAGATCTGCGAGCCCCCTCGATATATAATTTGGTTTTTTTTAGCTGTCAAATAAGCTCATTCAAGGCAACCGGAACACGGCCGAAGAAGGGGGTTTTGCAGCAAGAAACTGCAGCAAATGCGAAGCCGGGGGAGCAGGGGGATGGGTGCCAGGGCAGCCCCCGAGGTGGCCCCGGCCAGGCCCGGGGGGAGCGGCCCGGGCCCGCTCTGGGAACCGGGGGCACCGGCCCGGCCCCGCATCCCGCGGGGAGCGGGGGAAATTGGGATGGACGGGGGGAAAAGGGGATAACAGGGCTGGAGAAGGGGCGTGTGGGGCTGGCAGACACCCCCTGTGTTCCCCAGGGGTTTGGGGGAGAGCGGCGGCTCCGAGCCTGTCACGAACGTGAAGTCGGTGCTTGGCGAGGAGGGAGGAGGGGGAGCATGCTCGAGCGTTCCAGAGTGCCTTTTTCTTCGTTATTTATTTATTTCCTTAAGCTCTGGTGTCATGTTCGAGTTGTTTTCCTTGTCCCTGGATCTGAGCATCATTAGCAAGATAATGAAGTTCCCGAATGTGGCGTTAAGTGGCTGCATTCCCATTCCTCCCTCCCTTTTCCCCATCTTGCCTGCAGCTCCAGGGACCGGCGTACCGGGAGATGTTAAAACAAAAACAAGGGGAGGTGCTGCTGGTGATGGGGGAGAAAAGGGGCTCTGCCAGCCCTGCCAAGCCCCCCTGTTAGCTCGGGGGAGGGGGGCACAGCCTTTCCCACCTCCGGGATGCCCCTGGACCAGTCCCACCAGTATCAGGGAGCCGAGCTGCGAGGACAAGGCACAGACAGGGAAAAGGGAGGGGAGGGGGGGGTGGTTCTGTCGTGATCCGTGTTTGCAACAAAATTCGCCTCATCACAAGAATTGTGTCAATAGCATCAGGTTGTTTATGGGGGAAGGGGGGGTGAGTAACGGGGATGTGTGTGAGAGAGAGAAATGGGGGTGGGGGGGGCTCGTTCCTTATCAAGAAAGCTGGAGTGTCAAAAATAAACGCGCTGTGGGGCTGGATGCCGGGTTTGGGGTGGGTAACACAGCATCCCCCTCCCACCACCCTCGGCCCGGCATCCAGAGAGGGAACAAAGCTCCGGGAACGATTAATCAAGTGGCTTAATAAAAAAAAAAAAAAAAAAAAAAGAAAAAAAAAAAAAAAAAAAAAAAAAAAAAAGAAGTATAAATCCCTGCGGGCTGCGTGGTGCTGGTGGTGCTGCTGCTGCCGAGGAGCTGGCTCTGAGACAGCCACCGGGAGGGACGCGCCAGCCCTCCCCTGCTCTCCTCTCCTCTCTTCTCCTCTCCTCGCCTTCCCTCTCCTCTCCTCTCCCCGAGCTGCTGCCACACTTGGTTCATTCCAGCTGCAGAAGCTCAGAGCCTTCCATGCGGTGGGATTTTTTTTTTTCCTCCTCCCGGGCTGAAAAAAAAAAAAAAATTAAGGGGAAAAAAAAAAATAAATCAAAATCACAAGCCTGACCCGCTTCCCCTTCACCTCCCCCCTCCTCCTTCCTTTCTCCTCTTCATCCAGCCGAGCCGAGGACTATCCCAATCGCCGAGGGGAAGGAAAAAAGGGGGAAAAACCCAAGAGCGGCGAGCAGCGGACCCCCAGCACGCCCCATTGGTGCCGCTGCCCTTTGACATGCAACCTTCCTTGGGATGGGACCGGCCGGGATGCAGCTGCAGCTTCGGGAGGCACTGCTGGCAGCTGGGCATGGTGGCACTGCTGGCGGCCGAGGGCAGCGCCTGGAGCCGGGCACTGCTGCTCTCGCTGGGGCTGCTGGCAGGATCGGCCATGGGTGAGTGCCGCGGGCAACTTCGGCCGGAGAGCTCCGGATCCAGCAGCGGGGATGGAGCCCCGGAGGGAGCGGGGTGCGGGGGGTGGCACTGGGGGGTGGCACTCGGGGGGTGGCACTGGGGTGTGTGGCACTGAGGTGGTGGCACTGAGGTGGTGGCACTCACTGGGGTGTGTGGCACTGGAGTGGTAGCACTGAGCTGTGTGGTACTGGGGTGGTGGCACTGGGGTGGTAGCAATAGGCTGGTTCGGCACTGGGATGATAGCACTGTGGTGGTGGCACTGAGGTGGTGGCACTGAGGTGGTGGCTCTGGGGTCTGTGGCACTGGGGTGGTAGCAATAGGCTGTTCAGCACTGGGATGATAGCACTGAGGTGGTGGCACTGAGCTCTGTGCCGCTAGCGTGATGGCACTGGAGTGGTGGCAATAGGCTGTGTGCCACTGGAGTGATGGCACTGGGCTGTGGGGGTGATGGCACTGGTCTGTGTGCTCCTGGGGTGTGTGACACTGAGGGGGTGGCACTGAGCTGTGTGGCACTGGGGTGGTGGCTCTGGGGTCTGTGGCACTGGGGTGGTGGCTATAGGCTGTGTGGCACTAGAGTGGTGACACTGGGATGATGGCAGTAGGTTGTGTGCCACTGGGGTGATAGCACTGTGGTGGTGGCACTGAGGTGCTGGCAATAGGCTGTGTGCCACTGGGGTGCTGGCAATAGGCTGTATGTTACTGGGGTGGTGGCACTGGGGTGGTGGCACTGAGGTGCTGGCAATAGGCTGGGTGCCACTGGGGTGGTGGCACTGGGGTGCTGGCACTGGGGTGCTGGCAATAGGCTGGGTGCCACTGGGGTGGTGACACTGGGGTGCTGGCAATAGGCTGTGTGCCACTGGGGTGGTGGCACTGGGGTGCTGGCACTGGGGTGGTGGCACTGGGGTGCTGGCACACTCTGCCCTGGCACCTCGGGCATGGCACTCTGAGGGTGTTTGATCCATTCTCTGGAGCTGCATCCTTCCGGAGCAGCAGCAGCAGTTTTCTCCCAGCGCTGCCGTGTGAGGAAGGCTCTGGCTCTCCATGATCTCATTCCCCTGCTCTGCTGGGTCAGGTTTGGGATGAGCTGCTTCAGGAGCTGCTGATGTGCAGCATGACTGTGAAAAATGCCAGCACTGCTCTCCCCTCTGCCTTTCCCTGGCATCTTAATTCAGGATTTCACTACCCTGCTGCTTGCCCACAGCTGATAGAACAGATTTCTGGATGCCTTGCATGAAGATGGAAGCACTTTCCTCCTTTTCCTCCTGCCTTCCCAGTTGAAGATCTCTTATACATGAGCTCGCTGGCCTCGGCAGCCCGGTTTTTATGAAATATGCATGTTTGGGCTTGAAAGCAGAAGAAGACTTGAATTTGGGGGCAGTTTGCTTGTGTCTCCTGCCTCATTTCCACAGCTGCCCTTGCAGCCAAAGCAGATCCAGGGAGTGAAGTTTATTTCTGGTGTAAACAGCAAATATTTAGGGACTGTCCTTCTGTGTGTGTAGGAGGGGGAAGAGTGGGAGAGCCGAGTGCTTGGCAGTGGCTGCTCTCCACACTGTGCAGTGCCCCCATTTCCAAGTTTCCAAGTCCTGTTGTCTTGTCTGCTGTATCCTAGGCTGGAGGAATGTGTGTTTGGGTGTTGATGTGTATGAAAGCTCCTTGGCTTTGGATTTTTTGTTGGGTTTTGTTTTTTGGGGGGTTTTTTTGGTTTTTTTTTTTTTTGGAGGAAAAATTTTATCTGGAATGCAAGGCTGATTTTATTATGTAAGGCAGGTTTCCTTTCAGGGGCTGGGGGATGAGGATTAACTGCTGCTCCTGAACACCCTTGCAGTGGAGCTGAACAGTTCTGCTGACTGGGAGCATCTGTTAGGAAAGGCTGTAAACCCACCCAAACAACCTACAGGTCCTTAATAAAGGCTGAATATTTCTTTTGGTGGCTATTTTTCATCTCTTCAGCATGAACATTCAGCCTGTGCACAGAGGAAAACCATTCCAGCAGCTTCTGTTGAGCTTTCCTCATGCAAGCAGACTGATGGAGAGATACCTAAATCTCAGATTTACTCTTACCAGGGGCTTACAGCTTTTGCTCTTCTTCTGAGCTGTCCATGGCTTACTCATACTGGATCTTCACTCTGTACCTCGCTGAGCATTTAATCCTTTCTTCTCAGGCCCCTGCTCCCTCCTGTCTGCATTTTGAGCTCTCTGTTCTGGATCCTTCAGCCAGAGCTTGCTGCTCTGGGTTGTTTTGCTTTGTGAGCAGAAGACCTGCGAAAGCTTTTTAGCCCTCAGATGGTTTTTTATCTGCATCAGAGCCGGAGGCATTGATCAATAAGTCCCCTCTTTAGATTCTGAAACCCCAGCAAGGCTGTTTTTGTGAGAGCAGGATGCCAGCTTGGGCGTCAGTGCCTGGTGCTGGGTGCGCAGGGAGGGAGGGGAGGCTCCCACCCTCTGCAGGGTCACCGTGGGTTTGGGGTGCAGTCCCAGGAAATCGTTTCAGCCTGTTCTGAGTGCTGAACCCCTGTGGAACAAAAAGTTCCAAGAGCTCCGAGCTCTCCCGTTCCGGGGCTGTGCAGGGAGCAGTAGCCAGCAGCTCCCATAGTGTGGCAGCAGAGCCGTGTGCGTGGAGCCATCGGGCAGGAATTCACAGAAAAAGGGGGAGAAGCCCTGCTCCCATCACATCAGCTGGGCCCTGCCTGCTCAGAAATGTCCTTCTGAAACCCAGCCCGGGGTTTGGGGTGCCCTGAGGGGCTGCCATGTCCAAGGGCAGGGTGATGGAGCTTCCCTTGGGGGAAGGATGGAGCTGGAGCGGAGGGAAGGTGGTGCCTGGTGATGGGAACTTCATTGTGCTTATGGAAGTGCTTTGTGAGGTTCTCCCTTCCAGTCTGAAGTTTATTGTGCCTGTGGACGTGCTTTGTGTCTGGAAAATCCATCCACAAACACCAGAGGGTTGTGGCCAAAAAGGAGACAGAGGAGTCCTGGAACTTTATTCCAATCAAGGCAGAGGCCATGGGGCATCCCCTGGGGTCTCTCCAATTTTTGGAGGATGCAGCCTCCTTTTTATCCCAATTTCCCAGCTGCATTTCCCTTTTCTCTTTCCCTATTGCTGAGGTACTTGAGAGGTTCAGAGTTCCCAGAACACCTGATCCCAAAGATTCCCCTCTAATGTACAACCCTCCCTTTTCATTTCTAATTCTTACAGAATTTAGGGGTTTTTCCCCATTTCTGAGGTACTTGAGAGGTTCAGACTTCCCAGAACAGAAATCCCAAAGATTTCCCTCTAATGTACAACCCTCCCTTTGAATTTCTAATTCTTAAGGAATTTAGGGGTTTTTCTTCCCCATTGTTTCTTTCATCTTTCAATATCCAATTTCATTTCTCAGCAAACCTAAAGTTTATTTGTAAAATCAAATCTCTTTTTCCATTCACCCATCAGTGGAATCCTTCCCATTGTTCCTTTTATCTCCCAGTGCTGGTTTTATCTCCCAGCAGACCCAGAGCTGGTTTGGAAAGACAAATCCACAATTCCTCTCATTTGTGAGGTTCCCCCTTCCAGTTTGAAGTTTCTTATGGCTGTGGAAGTGCTTTGTGAGCTTCTCCCTTGCAGTTTGAAGGCTGCAGTGGTGGTTCCACAGGGATAAAATCAGCACAGGGCTCTGGATTTGCCTTTGGCTGTGGGTTGGTGCTGAGCCCTGCCTGGCCTCTGGAGTGTGGTGGTTCTGGAATTCTGTCTTGTTGGTTCTGGAATTCTGTCTGTTGGTTCTGGAATTCTGTCTGTTGGTTCTGGAATTCTGTCTGTTGATTCTGAAATTCTGTCTGATGGTTCTGGAATTCTGTCTGTTGATTCTGAAATTCTGTCTGATGGTTCTGGAGTTCTGTCTGTTGGTTCTGGAATTCTCTCTGATGGTTCTGGAATTCTGTCTGTTGGTTCTGGAATTCTGTCTTGTTGGTTCTGGAATTCTGTCTGATGGTTCTGGAGTTCTGTCTGTTGGTTCTGGAATTCTGTCTGTTGGTTCTGGAGTTCTGTCTGTTGGTTGTCAGTCAGGTGGGCTCAGCAGTGCTGCTCACCCCTTTCTGGTGCTTTCTGGGGAATCAGCTCAGCTCCAGCACTGCAGGGTCCATCAGGGGCATGTGTGGGCCCCGTGGGTGTGGATAAACACAGATAAAACACATTTTAATGGCCTGTTCTAAAAGGGTCTTGACACCATTATTTACACACTGTGCTTTATTAGTCAGCACCTTGCTTGCAACTGGGTTAAGGGAGGATGCAGCAGCTTGAAACACCAGCACATCAATTTTAAACCCCTGTAATTATTATTTTTTTCTTGATGGAAAACAGTTTTTTCCAGACTTCTAAAGAGTGGACGAGCAGGAAGCTGCTTGTGAATTTTGTTGATGGTGGATTTGTGTCCCAGGTGTGGCTGAGCTGTTGACCAGGGGATGTCAGTGCTGTGGGATGAGCAGAACTGAGCATTCCTCAATTCTCTGCACCCAGGGAATGCTTCCTGCTCTTCCAGCAGCATTCCAGGGATTTCCAGCCATGGAATTATTGCTGCCCTTCTCTGCTTTCTGAGAGCCCAGCTGGGTGGGAAATGCCAAATTTCACAGCTGTGCTTCTGTTCCTGCTGCTGCCCTCCCAACCCCTGCCAGAATTTGGCCTGGATCTTGACCAGAGGAAATTGTTATGATAATGTTGAGGGTTAGTTGGGGGCAAGGTCAGGCAGCCTTAACTGGTTTAGCCCATAGCATTGCAAGAAAAGTCTTTTTAACTCCATTTTTATCAGGAGTATCCTGAGACACGGGGCTGGAGTAATTTTTCACAGGCTTTAGTGAAATTATAACAAAGCTCTGTTTAGCTGAGTGGATTTTAAATAATACTTCTTTACTCTCCTCCATGTTTCCAGGCATTGGGAGGTTCAGAAACACCATGAATAGGCCTAAATTTAAATTAGGCTTTTTTTTTTTTTTTTTTTCCAACAGAAAATAGAGCAAATTCAAATGGAAGGGGAGAGATAAGACTTTAAGGGCTACAAAAAAAAAAAAAAAAAGGGAAATGATTAAGCAGTAAAGATTCTCTAGTGCTGGAATTGTTGAGTGCAGCATTGAGCTGTCTCTTTGACATCCACAGAAATGTCAGAGGTGCTGGAATCCCATTGATTGGCTCCAATATCCAGTGAGGAATGATGGGAAGGGAAAGGGAATCAGGATTTAGGGGGAGTTTAAACCAGGTGAGGCTTTTTGGTGTGTGAATTACCAGCAGTGTCATTACCTGAGGTGTAAACACCCAAAATCCCGGGATCACTGAGGCTGGAAAAGCCCTCCCAGGTGACAGAGTCCAAGCTGTGCCCAGTCCCCACCTTGTCCCCAGCCCAGAGCACTGAGTGTCACATCCAGGCCTCCTGGGACACCTCCAGGGATGAGATTTCAGCACCTCCCTGGGCAGTTCTGATGTCTGACCACCCTCTCCATGCAGAAATTCCTCCTGGATACACCTGGAGGTGGCCCTTGTGTGGCACAGGGAACATTCTAAACTATCAACAAGCATTGTGTGTAATTCTGGAGTGCTGGAGGTGGAAATCACAGCCCAGAGGGGCTTTTATCCAGTGCTGCCTGAATTCTGCTTGCCAAGCAAGGATTGCCTTAGCAGGACACAAGAAAAAGGCCACCAGTGCCACCAGAGCCAGCCTGGTTTGTGTGGGCACCAGCTGGGCAGGACTGGAGCTGCAGCCAAGTCCTCACCAAAACAATTTCTCCAAGTCCTCACCAAAACAATTTCTCCAAGTCCTCACCAAAAAAACTTCTCCATCCTTGCTGATGTTTCAGCTTTTTCCTCTGTTAATCCTGGGTGTCCTCAGAAGGCAGCTCCTCTTTCCATCCAACCTGCAGGAAACCCACAGCACCCCATTTCCTGCTGGTCCAAAGGCATTTCCCCTCCTGTTTCCCTGCTGGGCAGAGCAGTGGGTGCTCCAGGGGGTGCTGGAAGTCAGGAAGGAGGCAGGAGCAGGAGGGCCTGGCCAAGGTCACCCAGCAGGAGCAGCCTGGATGTCACTCCTGCGTCATCCCGCGCTGAGCACCAGCACGGGGATGTGATGCTGCAGCTCCTGAGGTGGTTTTTGAGAAGCCTCCCTGCTGCAGATGAGGCTGGAGCTGTGTCTGTGCAAAGGCATTTCACAGTGGTTACACTGGAACAGAACAATTCCTGCATCCATTTATCAAAACGTCTGCGATTCCCATTTCCAGACAGATAAACCAACGGTGAATCTCAAATAAAGGTGTCTTTGTCCAGAACATTTTAACACAAAAGGAAGGGAAGATTTGTTCCTCTGACCTCTGGGATGGGAAGTCTGTTCTGCCCTGCTGAAATGGCTTTATTTGGGTTTCATCCACCTGCCTTTGCTTTGTTTCAGTGGAGCATTTTACCTGGCCCTCAGCTGTCACTTCAGCGCAGAGCAGGGCACGGTCACAGGCTGATAATCCCAGCCCCAGCTGCATGAGGAGGTGCAAGGAGGGCTGGAATAGCCAAGAGAGATGAGTTAATCACAGGCAGAGAATTAACCACAACTGGGGATTTGCTGCTTCAGTGCTCTGCTGTTATTTGCACACTCCCCTGACTCGCAGGAGTGGTCAGAGCCCAGTTCCTGCTGCCTCCCATGGCTGGGGGCACTTGGGGGATCTTCCCTTCCCCATCCCTATGTGAAAAATCCACATTTTATTGTTGGCTTTTTGCAAGTGTTCAAATGAATATTGTATGTGTTATGTTAGAAAGTGATGCTGTATTAATTTTTTTAAGTAGCGTGTTAAATATAGTTTTAGGTTATAACAAAATGTTAAAATAGAAACTAAGTATGTTAAAATAGAAACTAAGACATAAGGTACTTGCACCAGGTAACAGCCACAGATCACCTAAATCCTTCAGAGAAAAAGAATTTATTGCTCCATTATCAGAAGAAATGAACTTTTTTCACTGACAGGATTCAGAGGAAGAAGTTGGCACTGCCCAGACAGAATCCTGTGTTTGAATGGAATTTCTGCATCATGGATGAGGTGTATGAATATGCAACAGGCTGTTGCTTTTAAGGGTTAATCCTCTGTTAATTTGGGTCCTTTTTTGGGCTTATTTTGCCCAGAAAAGGTACCTGGACTGTCCATAACTCTTTGTTTCTATTGTCTCATATTCTCCTAAATCCTAAATTTTTATTACTCTAATTATATTGCTATTTCTATAACCATTTTCTTACTATGAAACTTCTAAAATGTTAAAAAGCAAGTGATTGGCGTTTTTCACACCTACAACAGGGATAAACAGAATTTGCAAAATGATTTACAGATTTATTCTGCAGAGAGAGAGAGATCTTGGGATGTTTGTGAGGAGCTTTCAGCAGGTACAGATTGCACGAGGTTGATTAACTGCTCAACTTTTATGTGCTCTTGGTTCTCTCCCTTGATTGCATGGAGGGAATTCAACCATTTCATGTACAATTTGGGATTAATTGTGAATGACATTTTGAGGTGAAAGTTGTCTGTCTGCCACTGAACTTCAAGGAGTATTGTCAGAAAAAGTCAGGAATAAAACCAAGTGCGGCTTCTGTTGCAGGAAGGCTTTGCACAGCTCCTGTAATTTGCACAGAATTTGCCTTCACACTTTTTATGCCTTTAGATCCATGTTTTATGCAAAGACTGCAGCTTTTAAAAGCAAAGTGTGCTCACCAGAGGTGGGGAGGTGGGAGGTGTGCACTGAGGATTTGCCAGATGCATCAGAGAATTGGATGCTGGATATTGGCAGAGAGGATGCTCTGGACCTTCTGAATTTAACCTGCCACACACTCTGCCTTTGAAGCAGCTGCTTAAATTATGTGAGCTCCAGCTTCTTGTCTATAGAGGGGGGAAAGTAGTGCTGTACTAATAGTATTATCTAATTAATTATGAAGATGAATGCCTGCAGGATGGCAGAGATCAAATGGAGAACTTGTTTCCTTGTTACGGTTCCTGTTATTTATCAGCAGTTTATCAATATTTTGTTTAGTTAATTTAGTGAAAGCAGAGTTTGAAATAAGATTTTTTTTTTCCTGGTGGCATTTATGTCATTACTTTTGGAGTTGCATGGCCTGAGGTGGAGCTTATTCCCAGAAAAAAGCAGGAGGAATGGGATTTTAGGCACAGGAAGTTTGCTGAGGAGCTTCGTGGTGGCTCACAGGGGGTCACATCCTGTCCCAAATCCTTCCCTTTCCACATGTTCAAACCCAGAAATCCTTCCCTTTCCACATGTTCAAACCCAGAAATCCCAACAGGATTCTCCCCTCCTCTCACTGCTGTGGGAAGCTCTGCACCTTGCAGGGGCTGTGCAGAGCTGCTAAACCCAGGGGTACAGAAAATTGCAGCTCATTTCTCCTCTGACAAAGGCACAATTCAATGTTCCTTTCCCCTTTATCCACCAAATAATAACACCCAGAAAAATCCATTTCCTCCTGGAAAGGGGAGGAAAACATCCCATCCTGCAGGAGGATAATGGAGCTGGTGCTTTTCCAAAGGTGATGCCATTTTTAAAGATGCTCCTTGCATCCCACAGCATATTGTTTATATCCCTCTATTGTTGTTTTGTCTCCATTAGGGAAAGGTTAGGAGCAATCCTGGACACTGGGCAGCTGTCAGCAGCATTCCCAAGGGGCTCTCATTAAAGTTAAGCACCACTTGGGCTGTTAATATTAAAATAAGGTTCACCTGCTGGAATAGTGAAGGGTTTGAAGGATGGGGAGTTTGTCCCTCATTGTGTGGGGACTTTTTTTCCCTGAGATGCCTTAGGGTTTTTTTTTTTTTTTTATTTTTCATATATTTGTAATCCTGCAGTTCTTTAGTTCATAACCCTAAACTCCATACACAGTGGGAGCTGCTGCTTTCCCATTTTGGTCAGACACAATGTCATGGTTTGGCATGAGAGATATTTAGGGAAGTGATGCAAAACTCAAAACCTCAAAATTAAACCTCAAAACCACTACACACAACAATTCCTCTCCAGGCCTGGCCATCAAGGACACCTCACTGCCTCAGGCCCTGAGAGATGGAGACAAAAGTGAGTGGGGGGAGCAAACTTGGGGTCAATGACTTCATTAGCTGAAGTTGTAATTGGAATTAATTAACCCCCCAATATGTCCCTCTTTTGGATGGGATGAGATCTAAGGTCTCTTTTGGGTGGGATGGGATTTAAAGTCTCTTTTGGATGGGATTGGATGAAGTTTAAGGTTTCTTTTGGGTGGGATTGGATGAGGTTTAAGGTCTCTTTTGGATGGGATTGGATGGAATTTAAAGTCTCTTTTGGATGGGATTGGATGAAGTTTAAGGTTTCTTTAGGATGGGATGAGATTTAATGTCTCTTTTGGGTGGTATGGGATGAGGTTTAAGGTCGCTTTTGGATGGGACTGGATGAGGTTTAAGGTCTCTTTTGGATGGGATTTAGGTCTCTTTTGGATGGGACTGGATAAGGTTTAAGGTCTCTTTTGGATGGGACTGGATGAGGTTTAAGGTCTCTTTTGGATGGGACTGGATGAAGTTTAAGGTCTCTTTTGGATGGGATGAAATGTAAGGTCTCTTTTGGATGGGATGGGATGAGATTTAAGGTCTCTCTTCAACCCAAACCATTCCAGGATCTGTTTTTAGCTTTGCCCTGGTGTCTCACTGACCCAGGGCCCTTCTCCAGCAGCACAGGCAGGGCTGGCTCTCACCCTGGGCAAGATCTAAGGCAGAAAAACCAACCCTGCAAGGTCCCTGCTGTTGTCACCTCTTGGTAAACACCTGCACTTCTTCCTACTGAATTAACTAAATTCATTTAGCAAGAGCAAGTTCATTTTGCTGGATTTAAAATGCCGGCTTAGGGGAGGCTCTGTCATTTGTTCCTCCTGGGAGCACTTCCCAATCTTAAATTAGAGAACAAATGATGACCTTTTTTTACCCAGGAGTCCAACACTGAGGGCTGTTACAGGGAGTTTTTTGCCTTTTTTCTTCCATGAAATGCAGTTAACAAATGAGACTTTTGACAAAAAATCCCCAATTTGAACGTAGAAGTCGATTCAATTCACCCCCTGTTAGCTCCTTGATTGAGAGCTATGTAGATTGAAGAAGAAAGGTATTGATCTGCTTTGGGGATTGAAAACTAAGATGAAGTGGAATATGTCTGTGGGTGAAAATGAGGTTTTAAATGGATGGAGGAGGAGAGAGAAAAATAAAATACAATGTGATGTTAATAGGAGGGAGTTTTGGGTTTCTCTGGTGGTTCTGCAGAGGTGGAGAGGGCACAGGATGCAGAAGTTGTGCAAGTCATGGAGAATTGGTGCTTGGCACAAGAGTTTTTCTATATTGGGTCAAAACGGCACAAAAAATCTGGTTTTGGGCTATCAGGGCATCCATCAGTTCCCAAATTCTGTTTGGACAGAGGAACATCCCTTGTTGAACAGAGCTCCCAGTTTTCAGTGCCCACAGCTGATCTTGAACATCTCCTCCAAACCATTCCTCCATTCTCTGAAATAATAATCGAGCTTTTACCATTGTAAACGTGAAACTCAGGTTTAAATGGAGTGAAAAATTCAGTATAATTGAAATGTTTCACTCTTTCTCCACATAATCTGGTAGGAGCCTTCTGTAGCTATTATTCTTTGGGGCATGTGACTGGCTTGTTTTTTTGGCTCATTGGGTGAAGTGAATTATTAACTTTTATTTATTAACTTTCCTCTGTACTGTCAACTCCAGGTGACTTTCATTGATTGCTCAAGGTGACAAGGAGGCATTAGGTAATAAATATCAAGTGCTGCAATACTTAAAGGAAGTGAATATGAAAGTGCTGTTAACGGAATCAAGTAAAAATTGGATTTATACCCCTAACAAAAATCCCCAGGAGGAATTGCTTTCTGTTGGACTCTTTTTGTAATTCAAATCCAATCACACAAGTGTGAGCTGCTGTAACACAATTGCCTGGCAAGAGGGGTTTGTTGGAAGATCTCAGAGCACTTGTAAACACACAGAACATTTCGCTTTGCACAGCGTGGGGAGATGGGGATGGTGGTGCAAGAGTGAGGAGCTTTTAATGAGTGCAGTGTCTGCTTGTTCCGAGTGATATTTTTAATTCAGTTCAGATCTGGAGGTGTGAGGTGCTGGGGATGGCAGTGGATGAAGTGGTTTCTTCTGTTTCGGCTGCTGCAGAGCTCCTCTGGGTCCCTGGGGGCTGAAAAGGGTCTGTGGCCCCTCTGCCAGCAATGAAAGGGGATTTATGGAACTTCTGGGTTTTTTAGGGAGTAGAAAAATGCATGGAAATACGAGCTGGTTAATGGATTGATGTGTAAAATCTAAATTAGGATCCAAAACGTGGTGGGAAGGGGGAAGAAACCCCACGGAGCTCCCTCAGATGAAAAACTTCCCAGTGCAGGTTTAATTCTAAAGGAGCTCTGCCCACTGGGCTCCCTTTAAACCATCGGGGAAAGGATGGAATTGTTGACATTGGGAGAATTCCAAGGGCTGAGGGCTTGGAAATTCTTAGGGAGTTTGGATTTGGAGCCCAACATGTCCCTTGGGCCTTGAGGGAACATTGAATTTTACAGCTGCACACAGAGCTCCAGTGGCAAAGGGAATTCAAGATGATTTTAAGGGTTTAATAGTGACAAGGGGAGACCAATAATGAAAGGTTTTCATGAGGAATTCTTTAATTTTGGCTCCACTGTGACTTGGGATGGATTTCACCTTGAACCTTCCTTCACCTTCTTCAATTTTTATTTTCTTTTTCTTTTTTTTTGAGCTAATCCTAACACCCGAGATGAAAATGCCTTTGAGCCCCCTGGATAAAGCATTTCAACGCAAATATTATTTCACTGCAAAATAATTGAAACACAAATTGAAAAATTTGTTTTGGCGATAATAAATTAGCACCTTGTAAATGAGACTGAGTAAAAAAAAAAAAAGCTGCACATGAGTGGGAGTCCGTTTGCAGACACTGGGAAAAAAAAGTTTTTCATCAAATTACCTTCTGTTTTCTGAGTTTAATTTCAACTGGGGGCTGAGATGAGGATCAGTGTCATTTTTACAGATATCTGCAGTGGAGGTGAGGAAAAATGAAATCTTTGCTGTGTTCATCTTAGAGAGAAAATAACAGTAAAATTTTCAGAAGGTTTTGAATCAGGCTGAAGATTTTAATTGAGGCTCAGGCTCTCAGGACAAGATTTTCAAGGATGTTTAGGTGCCAAAATAAGTGGAGACTTGGCCAGGGGGGATTTATAAGGGAAGTGTGGCTGCACAGCTCAGGTGGGGTTAGGAAGGCTCCAGAGCCTAACAAATATTATAAAATATTTGTAAACCTGGGGCTCTGAAGTCCCTTTGGAGAGGATTTGTGAACTTGGGTTTGGTTTTGTGGTGTTTGTCACAAAGGTGTCACCAAGGGGATCAGTCAGAGCCTCCCATCTCCCATCTCAGTGCCTTTACCACATCATAATCCAGATTTTTTTTGAGGATAACTCTTGGTTTGACAGGAAAAGTGCAGAGGAACTTCGAGGTCCCTTCCCAGGCAAAGCATTCAGCGATTCTGAGGTTGAATCCAAGGGCACTGGAGGAGCTGAGAGGCCACAGAGGGAATTCCCAGTGGGGCCGTTCCTCACCCCAGAATCTGCATTGTGAAAAACGCCTATTTCATGAAAAATTGGGAAAATTTATGAAAAATGTTATGAAAAATATTCTATTGGCTTTTCACAAATATTAAAATGAATATTATATGTGTTGTGCTGGAAAGTAATGCTGTATTAATTCTCTTTAGTGTGTTAAATATAGTTTTAGGTTACAAGAAAATGTTAAAATAGAAACTATGCTATGTAAGATACTTTTTTTTCTAAAGAAAGGACTTGCAGTGAGATAGCAGCCACAGGACACCTGAATCATTCAGAGAAAGAGAACAGAATCCTGTGTTTGAATGGAATTTATGCATCATGGATGAGGTGTATGAATATGCAACAGGTTATTGTTTTTAAGGGTTAATCCTCTGTTAACGTGGGTCCTTTTTCAGGCTTATTTTGCCCAGAAAAAGGTACCCGGACTGCCCATAACTCTTTGTTTCTATTGTCTCATATTGTCCTAATCCTAATTGTCCAAATTATTATTACTCTAATTATATTGCTATTTTTATGACCATTTTATAACTATTAAACTTTTAAAATTTGACAAACAAGTGATTGGCGTTTTCCACCGGCATTAATTGGGCAATGCCTGTGGAGTGCTCTGGAGATGGAAACAGCTCCAGACGCGCCTGGGTTTTATCATCCTGTGGAGAGGAGCGGCCAAAATTGATTAAGAGACAATTCTGGAAGGGAAAGGTTTGGAAGGAAGGAAAGGACATCCCTGGAGGAGGAGATGTCTGCATATCCTGAATACTGGGATGGCTTCCTGGAGCTGAGCAGACGAATTCCAGGGCATGGCAGGAGGAGCTGGAGCTGCTCCCTGTGTGCCTGTGCTGAGCCCCTGAGCCTGGGCTGCCCCTGGAATGGGGATTTGGGATGAGCCATCCTCCTCCTGCTGCTGCTGCTGCTGCTGCTGCTTTCCCAAGGTTTCCAAACCCTGCTCCTTCATTTCCTGACCTTCAGGCTCCCTTGAGCACCCCCAGCAGCTTTCTGCCCCTGCCCTGCACAAACCAGGGCAGCTTTCCTGTGGAGAGGAATGGTGGATTTGTCTGTCCAAACCAGCTGTGGGGCTGCTGGGAGATAGAAGAGAAACACTGGGAAGGATTCCACTGATGGGTGAATGGGAAAAGAAATTTGATTTTACAAATAAACTTTAGGTTTGCTGAGAAATGAAATTACACATTGAGAGATGAAAGAAACAACGGGGAAGAAAAAGCCCTAAATTCCGTAAGAATTAAAAATGAAAGGGAGGGTTGTACATTAGAGGGGAATCTGTGGGATCAGGTGTTGTGGGAAGTCTGAACCTCTCAAGTACCTCAGCAATAGGGAAAAACCCCTAAATTCCATAGGAATTAAAAATTCAAAGGGAGGGTTGTACATTAGAGGGGAATCTTTGGGATCAGGTGTTGTGGGAAGTCTGAACCTCTCAAGTACCTCAGAAATGGGGAAAAACCCCTAAATTCTGTAAGAATTAAAAATGAAAAGGGAGGGTTGTACATTAGAGAGGAATCTTTGGTTTTGGGAAGTCTGAACCTCTCAAGTACCTCAGAAATGGGGAAAAAGCCCTAAATTCCATAGGAATTAAAAATTCAAAGGGAGGGTTGGACATTAGAAGAGAATCTTTGGGATCAGGTGTTGTGGGAAGTCTGAACCTCTCAAGTACCTCAGCAATGGGGACAGAGAGAAGGGAAATGCAGCTGGGAAATTGGGATAAAAAGGAGGCTGCATCCTCCAAAAATTGGAGAGACCCCAGGGGATGCCCCATGGCCTCTGCCTTGATTGGAATAAAGTCCCAGGACTCCTCTGTCTCCTTTTGGCCATAAACCTCTGGTGTTTGTGGATGGATTTTTTGGTTTTTTGTGCTCAGGGTGAATTCTGTGCAGCTCCCATGACACAGCTCCAGGATTTCACCTCAGTCTGAAGCTGCTGCAGTGCCACAGGGGCCAGACCTGAAATGTGGAACATCTGTACCAAGAAATGGATTTGCTGAGAAGTGGAGAGGGCAGGAACTGCGATTGTGTTTAAAGTCTTTATCAGCTGGGGCTGCTTAATTTGATTTTCCAACAGTTGCTCTTCCTGGGGCGTTCAGGTTTTTTGTCTGCTTGGGGTTTTTGGGTTGTGAATGTCTGAGCTCCTTCAGCCACGGTGCCCTGTGGGGATCAGTGGGCCTGGCAGAACGAATGTCCCTTGTTCTCATGCCAAAGGCACCAAATAAAGTCACTTTTTGTCACAGCACAGACACACCTGTGGTTAGCTGGGGTCCAGCACCAAGGAATTGCCTGGTTTGCCTGCAGAAAGCCCAGGGGGTGTTGGTTGGGCTCTGTGCAATGCTGAATTTTTCCTCCATTTTTCCTGGGCATTTAAAAGAAATTTTCCATAATATCCAAACTGAACCTCCTCCCAGTTAGGAAAATTAGGATATTTTCTTAATATCCAACCTCCCCTCCTCCTGGCAGGGAGGAAAACTCCATTTTCCTGAGTGTGTGTTTGTGGTTTTCAGGTGTGTGGGGTCTCAGTTGGGGTTTCTGTAGAATCCCAAACGTGTGTAGGAAATTCTCATTACTGTCCAGGACAACATTTTTGATGGTGAAAGGAACAGAGAGCACACTGGGGATGAGTTTTGCATTTTTGTTCCTCTTCTTCCTGCTTGGGAAGGCCTGAAAATGCAATTGCTGGGCTGGAGCAATTCCAGAAAAGAAAGAAATTTAAAAGAAATTTTTCCTCCTATCCAACCTGAACCTCCCCTGGCACAAACTCCCTTTTCCTGAGTGTGTGTTTGTGGTTTTCAGGTGTGTGGTGGCTCAGCTGGGGCTTCTGTCGAATCTCAAACATGTGTAGGAAATTCTCGTTACTGTCCAGGACAACATTTTTGATGGGGAAAGGAAGAGAGAGCACACTGGGGATGAGTTTTGCATTTTTGTTCCTTTTCTTCCTGCTTGGGAAGGCCTGAAAATGCAATTGCTGGGCTGGAGCAATTCCAGAAAAGAAAGAAATTTAAAAGAAATTTTTCCTCCTATCCAACCTGAACCTCCCCTGGCACAAACTCCCTTTTCCTGAGTGTGTGTTTGTGGTTTTCAGGTGTGTGGTGGCTCAGCTGGGGCTTCTGTCGAATCTCAAACATGTGTAGGAAATTCTCGTTACTGTCCAGGACAACATTTTTGATGGGGAAAGGAAGGGAGAGCACACTGGGGATGAGTTTTGCATTTTTGTTCCTCTTCTTCCTGCTTGGGAAGGCCTGGAAATGGAATTGCTGGGCTGGGGCAGTGCTGGGGTGTGGGAGCTCTGCAAAGAATAAAAGTATCCTACATAGCATAGTTTCTGTTTTAACCTTGTGTTATAGCCTAAAACTATATTTAACACACTACTTAAGAAAATTAATCCAGCATAACTTTCTAGCCTAACACATATCATATTAATTTTTAATATTTGTGAAAAGCCAGTCATAAAATACACATTTTTCACATGCAGTAACACGTGGGGCAGCACCAGCAGGGACAAAGTGGTGGCAGGGGACAGTGAGGGACTCCGGGACTGGGAGGGAAGGGCTGGGTGTCTCCAGAGAGCTGTGGTGTGTGGGGATTTGTGGGGTTGTGCAAATCTGGGTGTCCTCACTTGAGCTTTGGATTCTTCTGTGTCTCCAGCACGACAAGGACAAGCTGCTCTTCTCAAGGTAAAAAGAGAGTTTTTAATTTCTGACTCCTGTCGCAGACATCTTTTATGGAAAATCCTTCCCTTAGGATTGTTCCTCCTGAGAAGCTGAGAGGCCTCAGGAACAAAATGCAAACAATGGTTATCTGCTGCTGTGGAATGCAACAGGGGCATCTGGGATTGGGCTCATGTGGATGTTTCTAATTAATGGCCAATCACAGCCCAGCTGGCTCGGACACAGAGCCACAAACCTTTGTTATCATTCTTTCCTGTTCTATTCTTAGCCAGCCTTCTGATGAAATCCTTTCTTCTATTCTTTTAGTATAGTTTGAATGTAATATATATCATAAAATAATAAATCAGCCTTCTGAAACATGGAGTCAGATCCTCATCTCTTCCCTCATCCTCAGACCCCTGTGAGCACTGTCACAGACTCCAACATTTATAGATTTCCAAAAGTGACAGTGGGTTGGAGGGTGACAGTGCCACCTCTCCAATGACACTGGACAAACCAACAGCCCATCAAATCTCTCCTCTTCCATGAAAGAATGCAAAACAATGAGTTATTTACAGAAAGTGCGTGAGAAAATTCGTTACAAGAATGGAAACATCAGAAGGCTTGGATGGAAGAGCCGAAATGAGGGATGTGGGACTCCAGGGGCTCTCCAAAATGCAGTTTATTGTATCCAAAATGCAGTTTATTGTATCCAAAATGCAGTTTATTCCATCCAAGGTGTTACAGCAGTCCAGGGTCATGGGTGACAGAGCTGTGCCCACAACTGTCAGCTCCAGCTGCAGGCAGGCCTGGAGACCCTGAGTTTAGGTCACAATGCTTTCTATACTTTTCTTTGGTTACAAATGCATTCTATACTTTTCTTTAGGTCACAATGCATTCTATACTTTTCTTTTGGTTACAATGCATTCTAGACTTTTCTTTTGGTCACAATGCATTCTAGACTTTTCTTTGCTGAGCATCTCAATACAGCAGAACCAATCTACACCTGAACTTTTATCTACAGCCTATCATAACTACTATAATTACCATATTCATGTTACTGTTCTCCAGTCACTAACAGTCAGTACATTACAGTTTAAGCTAGAAGTTGTTTCTCAGTTTTCTTGCAGTGGAAAATTCTGAGAGCTTTTTTCTCCTTGCCACATTTGCTGCCTTGTTTGCCTGTGCTCTCTTTCTGCTTGGTACAAACATCTTCTGGTTTGGGGTGGGTTTATCCTTTGCTCTAAGCCATACAAACCCCTCATAATAACTCACACACCCTTTGCCTCCTTGGTTATCCAGTGAGACTGGCTCAGCAATTCTTTTCTTCTATACCAAAACTTGCTTTAATTTCTACTCCTTCATCAGACTCTACATGTAAAAATCTTTCTGCTAAGCACCCATATCTGTGAGACTTTCTCGTCAAACTTTCATCCTTCCCAACATTAGAAAATCTTGAAAAATCAGGGTGATACCTCTGGGCTTGGCAGTGCTGGCACGAGCTGAATTCAGCTGAAATGCAGTTTTTCCCTGCCCTTGCATTGCCCAGCTCATCACTCCCCGTGCTCAGAGGGAAGCAGGCTCAGGCTATCTGAGATGGAAATCATCCCCTTGATGATGCTCTTGGATCCACGGGCTTTTGATGAAGTTACAGTTAATGGAATGACTCTGCATTATTTATTACCCAGCAGGCTTTGATAGGAGACTGGAGGTTAAGCTCCAGCTCAGAGAAGGTGAATCCTGAGGGCAGCAAGGCTCCCATTGATCAAGTGAGGA
Source organism: Agelaius tricolor (assembly GCF_023055355.1). NCBI lineage: Eukaryota > Metazoa > Chordata > Aves > Passeriformes > Icteridae > Agelaius > Agelaius tricolor. Next base: position 2,502,388 of record NW_027269296.1, on the reverse strand, counting down.
GGAATCAAATTTGCAGGTGTGAAAAACACCAATCACTCGTTTTTAAATTTTTAAAAGTAATAAAATGGTTATAAAAATAGTAATATAATTAGAGTAATAATAATTGGGACAATTAGGATTTAGGAGAATATGAGACAAGAAAAACAAAGAGTTATGGACAGTCCAGGTTGCTCTTTCTGGGCAAAATAAGCCCAATAAAGGACCCACATTAACAGAGGATTAACCCTTAAAAGCAACAGCCTGTTGCATATTCATAGACCTCGTTCATGATGCAGAAATTCCATTCAGACACAGGATTCTGTCTGGGCAGTGTCAGCTTCTTCCCCTGAATCCTCTTCAGGGCTGAGGAGGCAGGAAGAAGTTAATTTCTCCTGATAATGGAGCAATAAATTCTCTTTATCTGTCATTCTACTATCATTCTACTCAAACTCTTGTGGCTTGTAAATCTTCACACAAAGTTGGGAATTGTTTCCATGGGCTGGAACCAGAGGCACAGGTGGCTTTGACTCCTTGCCAAGGTCTCTGAGCCCCCTGGCAGGGTCTGCAGTCACCCAGGGCAGCCAGAGCAATCTCCTGACACTTCAGTGCTGATAAATGATGCACAGCACTAAACAATGGCCACAGGAACATTTTTCCTATTTAGAAGGCAGTGCAAACAATGAGGAGTTGGTGTAGCTGGGTTTGGAGAGCTCTGAGCACTGGGATGTGTGATGGTGTCACAGGGGTCTCAGGTTGAGGGAGGAGACGAGGATCTGACTCCATGTTTCAGAAGGCTGATTTATTATTTTATGATCTATATTACATTAAAACTATCCTAAAAGAATAGAAGAAAGGATTTCATCAGAAGGCTGGCTAAGAATAGAAAAGGAAGGGATGATAACAAAGGTTTGTGGCTCGGGCTCTCTGTCCGAGCCAGCTGGGCTGTGATTGGCCATTAATGAGAAACATCCACATGAGCCCAATCCCAGCTGCACCTGTTGCATTCCACAGCAGCAGATAACCATTGGGTACATTTTGTTCCTGAGGCCTCTCAGCTTCTCAGGAGGAGCAATCCTAAGGAAAGGATTTTTGATAGAAGATGTCTGCGACAGGGGTGAGGTGAGCAAACCTTGGAGGTGCTGCTGGACAAGCAGGGTTTGCCCCTGGAGTTTCAGTGTTTGCCTGTGCATTTTAGCTTTGCTGGGGAAAGGTTTTTTTATGTGCCTGTGGTTGTGGAATGGGCTGTAGAACAACAGGGAATAACAGCATTTCTGTGTGAGTAACAGTAACTACAGCAAATGGCAAAACCCCAAACTGCTGCATTAGGGAGGAGGCAGCCATGGATCCTCCATAAATGATGCTGCTGAGAGCAAGGCACTGTGCATGATTTGATATTTGTTCCCACTGAATTGTGCAGTGACCATGCATCAGCGTTTGCTAAATTAGATTTTGTTTCTGCTGAGGAACAAAGTGCAGCGACTTGTATTTCAGGAAGCACTTCAGAGATAAATTCAGTCTCCCTCTCTCTCAAGCATTGCCTGGATAATAACATGGTGTAAACCAACAGCTACAATTCTTCCTTGCTCTACACCCCCCCTGGATCTGGCCTGGGATTGAAGTTTAAGGAATTACAAGTAGGTGGAAGATGATTTTTTTTTTCCCCACTGGTTTCCTTTGCACTTGTCACGTCAGAGAGCGCCTTTGTTTGTTGTTGTTGTTTACCTCCTGGCAGAGGGGGGAGGCTTGTAGTGACACATTTTGGATGTTCAGGCTTATCTCAGTCTGGAGCTGCTGGAATTCCCTGTCAGGCAGGGCTGGGAGGGAGCAGCAGCCAGGGCAGCTCATTCCTGGCTTGGAGTGTTGCTTATTTGAGAGGAATAACAAAAATCCCGCTGCTGTGAGTGTTTTCCAGTGGCTGCACCTCCTGTTTTTCCTGCTCAGAACCTGGTGGGGTTGGTCAGTGTGCAGTGACTGTCACACTGCCACCTCTGGGACACTGGGCTGGGCTGGAGCTGCTTCAGGGCCCCTCTAAATCTGCAGTGACTGGCACCAGAATGGTGCTGGCTCGTGTGTCGAGATGGCTTTGGATTTACAGTGGCAATAAAGCCTCCCCCGAGCCTCTGCCTCCGCTCCTGGAGCTTGTCCTGTCACAAGAGCTCTGCTCTGGAGCACGAGGATGCGGTTCCTGCTCCTGCCTCCCTTCCTTTCCCTTCATGGCAGCCCCACGCTGAAGCCTGGGGGGTTTGGAGCTCTCCTCTGCTCAGCTGATGTTTGTTTTTCACTGCAGTGTCTGGGCACGTTAGGTTTTGTACCGTGTGGACTAAAATGTGTGTTACAAACTGCAGTTCTTCTGTGAGGGTAGTGCAGAGTAAATATTCCATCATTTCCCTGGTGAGGAGGCCAGGGTGAAGCCAGTTAGTCTGGGGATTGTTCAGAGAGTGCCTGTTGCACAAAAGAACTCTTGGAAGTGGAGATTTGGTCAAACCAACGTGTGAAAAAATGGAGAAATTGAGTCACCCTCAGTGAATTACGTTGGTGGTGTCCCAGATAAAGATGTTTTCCCAAAGTGCTGTGGGTTTCCTTAAAGGATTCAGTGATTGTGGAGGTGTTTTCCAGCCTAAATGATCCCCTGAAGGTCCTGAATGGTGATCCCCGAAATGATGATGCCCTCAGTGATGATCCCCTAAATGGTGATGCCCTAAATGATGATGCCCTAAATGATGATGCCCTCAATGATGATTCCCTAAATGATGATTCCCTAAATGATGATCCCCTGAATGATGATTCCCTAGATGGTGATCCCCCTAAATGATGATTCCCTAAATAATGATTCCCTAAATGATGATTCCCTAGATGGTGATCCCCTAAATGATGATTCCCTAAATAATGATGCCCTAAATAATGATCCCCTAAATGATGATTCCCTAAATAATGATGCCCTAAATGATGATTCTATAATTGGTGATCCCCTAAATGATGATCCCCCTAAATGATGATTCCCTAAATAATGATGCCCTAAATGATGATGCCCTCAGTGGTCCCTTGTCCCTGTCTGAAGTTCCTGCATTAAAGCAGAGCTGAGGGATTCATTTCAGGACCCACTCCCAACAAAGCACTCTCCAGAATTGAGAGGAGGTGCTGGCAGAGCCCAGCCTGGCCTCAGCTCTGTTTTTCCTCCATCACAAATGGGACAAATGCCCACAAACCCATCCCTGTGATGAGCCCAGGGGTTCCCACCCTCTGGAATGTCAGCCCATGGAGAAGAGCTGAGGATCTGGAATATCCCCAGGAGCACACCTCAGCTGGGGGGGGATGATGCAGCATTCTCCTCTCGTGTCAGACTTTGGGATGGGAAGAAAGTGCCAGAAATGTTGGGAGAATTGTCCTCTGTCAACCCCAAATGCACCTGGAACTTGCCAGCACAGGCACCGGCGCTGCCCTTTCATATCTTTCTGCTTGTTTGTGCTCCTGGGCCAAAGGGATAAAGGGAATTGTTTCTGCAATCTTCACAGGAGAAATTTTGAATTTCAGATAAGGTTTTGTCAGTCAAGGATGAGCTGAACTAACTCAGACCTGGAAGCAAATGATAGAACACATAAATTCCCTCAGCTTCCCGGATTTCTTTCTGTGCCTGATGACTTTTTCCAGCAATGTCCAATATAAATGAAGTTCTCTGCTATTACAGCTATTACAGAATATATTACTGCCCAGTTTGGCAGCTTTTGCAAAGCTGTGCTTTGTTTGCAATAAGCAATTTTCTTTTATCTGTGCCCAGAGCACCTCTGGGTCAACATCGTGAACATGCAAATATTTCAGTAGATTGATTGGATACATCATAAAACTCTCTCTTATTTCCTATTATTTATTTGTTCTTTCAGATAGATTTATGTCCATTTGTGGCACAGGCACTGGCTGTGGAAAGATGGGCTGAGTTTGTGGATTTTGGAGCTTCCATATGACCTTGGAAGTGTTTGGAACATGGTGTCTGTGACCTTGAATTTATTTCCTGAGCTTTGTGCAGCCTTGGTAGCTTTTACACCGTCAGGAAATTGAGAGATACAGCCTCTTTAATTTCCCATTTGCCTTAAATTGTTCTGATGAACTTATGATTAAAATAAAAATGAGCAGGAGGGACAGTTCAATATCCCCCTGCTGCTTATTGAGCGTGGCTGAGGTTGGAGAAAGGATTCGACTGAATTGGAGAACACAGCTCGTGGAACTTTGGTTCTTAAACCAAACTGGGCTTCATTTTACTCCTCTGTGATCACAGGAATATTCCCACTCCTGTGCAGCTTTCTGGCACTGAGCTTTTCCAGTGAACTCCCCAAAAGAAATGGAGCCCAAGTGGAGGAGGGAGGCGGATTTGTCTCTTATGTAGTGACAAAAAGCCGGGTGCTACAGAAATGCAAAATACTCCAGGCAAGGAATCCTGTGCCTCCCTCACTTTAATCCCTGGTGGATTGTAGGGCTGTCCTGCCTCTCATTGATCCAATAAACGTGCTACAAAAAGATTCCCTGGGTAGTAAATAGGATGGGCTGTCTTAGATTCATAAAACTCTGTCTTGCAGGGAGAAGTTCCACGGAGCGTTTTTTGCACCCAAAGTAGGTCAATCTAATTATAATTGCCTTTAATGAGCACCACTCTGCAGCTCTGTACCTGTAGCTGCTTGGCACTCAGAAGTGCAAATGCCTTTGAGAAAAAAAAAAAAAGCAGGGGGAAAAAAAAAAAAAGCAAGGAGAAATCAAAGAAGTAATTTCTACTCTAATGCATTTCGACTTGAAAGCCTCTGTTCCCATCAGCAGGGTAAACAATCCAGCATGGGTGGGAAAAGCTGGAGCAGCAGCTCAGGGGATAAAGGTGAAACTCAGCTTTTGGGCCATGAGATTGACCCTTCCAGCTCTGGCTGGAATTTGGCTTTGTGTGCAGGAATTCTTCCATTAAAGCAGGGAGGGTTGGAGCAGTTTGGAGCGAGCTCTTTGTGCCTCCAGAGATATCCAGGGACAGCAGCAGTGAAGGGAGAGGAAAAGGCTGAGGGGAATTTGTCATTTAGGCTGTTCCCAAAACACATTCATGTACCTGTGTCCCCAGAGAGAATAAAATCTCATCTATCCTGTAAAGGTACATGGTGGCTCTTTATCTTTGGGATGCAGTGTTCCCAGGTACTGCCTTGGGCAGGGGAGATGGATTTGAGTGAGGTTTGAGGTGTTTCACTGGTGCTGCAGGAGGGGGTTTTGTTCTCTGCAGCTTTGCAGCAGCTCCTCAGAGATCCTGACTGAAGATGTTCTGTGTGTGGAGGCAGAATGAGGAGCACAGACCTGTCAGAGCTGCTGAGAGGAACCAGCAGCTCCCCAGGGCAGGGTCTGGCCACTGATTTCTCCCCTGTGTGCCCCCATCAGGTCTGACAGGGGTGTGAGCGCTGCTGCTGCTGCTGTTTTTTGTTCCAGTGAGCCATTCCCAGAATCACTACATGATCAGGGTTGGAGGGCACCTTACAGGATGGTTTGTTTGGTCAAACCTTGCGCTGTGTCCTGCTCTTTTTGGAGTCAGGTTTGTGGCTCACCTTTGGCCAGGCTCAGCCTGGCCCTCCTTGGGGTCCCTTCTGCTTCCTCAGGGTGAGGGGGGGATGTGGCACTGCCTGCACACTGAGCCCTTCTTCTGCCTCCAGGTGGGACTGGGGGAGAAGGGGACAGCTCTGGCATTGTCCTGGAACTGGGGGAGAAGGAGAGAATCAGCTCTGGCATTGTCCTGGAACTGGGGGAGAAGGGGACACTCGGCTCTGGCATTGTCCTGGAATTGGGGGAGAAGGGGACACTCAGCTGTGGCATTGTCCCTGGAATTATCCCTGGAATTGGGGGAGAAGGGGACACTCAGCTGTGGTATTGTCGTGGAATTGGGGGAGAAGGGGACAAACAGCTGTGGCATTGTCCCTGGAATTGGGGAAAAAGGGGACACTCAGCTCTGGAATTGTCCCTGGAACTGTCCCTGGAATTGGGGAAGAAGGAGAGAATCAGTTGTGGCATTGTCCTGGAATTGGGGGAGAAGGAGAGAATCAGCTCTGGCGTTGTCCCTGGAGTTGTCCCTGGAATTGGGGGAGAAGGTGACACTCAGCTCTGTCATTGTCCCTGGAATTGGGGGAGAAGGGGACACTCACTCAGCTCTGTCATTGTCCCTGTGCTGTGCCCCAGCAGGGCCTGGCACCTGGCACCTGGCACTGGCAGGGTGCAATCCCAAATGCACAGGGTGGGATGGGAGAGCTCTGGGGTCTGTGCTGGGCTGGGGAGGGGTGGCTGAGGAAGGAGCTGTCCCCAGGGCCGGGCAGCAGCTGTGGATCCAGCTGTGGATCCAGCTGTGCTCACAGCTGTGCTCTGTGGGGAGCAGAGCCCAGGATGTGCCTGGGGCTTTGGGCTCCACATCCCTGCAGGGAGGAGGCCAAAACTTCATCCTCAGATTTTCCTTTCCTCTGTTTCTCCTGCTGGGAAGAGCCCTGTGTGCTCTGTTGGGATGCTGAGGACATTCAATGCTCACCTCTGACTTTGTGCTTTTGTTTTTTTGTTTTTTTTTCTCTTGGCAGCCCAGAACTGCAGTCACACATTGCAGGGCCCAAACGGGACAATACAGAGCCCAGGCTTTCCCTATGGATACCCCAATTATGCAAACTGCACGTGGACAATCACTGCTGAGGAGCAGAACAGGATACAGCTCGTTTTCCAGTCCTTTGCACTAGAGGAAGATTTTGATGTATTATCCATCTACGATGGGCTGCCTGAGCAGGGGAATCTGAGAACGAGGTACAGTTCTTCATTACAGTGATGTTTATAAACATCTTCCCCCCCCTTCCTGCCACTGGGATTAAATCTGCCCTTGGATTGTTTATGCTGCAATAAACTGGGAGTGTTTCTCCATGAGCAGTTCTTACAGTTGTTTTGATTTCTTAGCTCTTGATAAGGCTTGAAATGTTTCTCTGAACTCCTGACAGTAATGATTTAGCAAGGCTCGGCCCAGACATGCAGAGGAGTTAATTAGGAAATGGAGCAGGAGGGAAGCAGAGTTAATGTGCACAGAGCTTCCCTCAGTCCAAAGGAGACTCCTGGGGCAGGAGGATGGACTGTGGGGTTCAGTGACAGCGCTGCCAAAGCCTTGGTGGGTTTTCCCCAAAATCTGGGCTGTTCCTTCACCCCCAGTGCATCCAGCAGCAGGACAGGGCTGCATTCCCTCCCATTGTTGGATCTCCAGGGGTAAGAAGGGTTCAATAATCCAGTTTAGTTGTTCTAGGAAAATCCATCCACAAACACCAGAGGTTTGTGTCCAAAAAGGAGACAGAGCAGTCCTGGAACTTTATTCTAATCAAGGCAGAGGCCATGGGGCATCCCCTGGGGTCTCTCCCATTTTTAGAGGACACAGCCTCCTTTTTATCCCAATTTCCCAGCTGCATTTCCCTTCTCTCTGTCCCCATTGCTGAGGTACTTGAGAGGTTCAGACTCCCCAAAACACCTGATCCCAACGATTCCTCTATAATGTACAACCTTCCCTTTGAATTTTTAATTCTTACGGAATTTAGGGGTTTTTCTTCCCCATTGTTTCTTTCACCTTTCAATGTCCAATTTAATTTCTCAGCAAACCTAAAGTTTATTTGTAAAATCAAATATCCTTTTCCATTCACCAATCAGTGGAATCCTTCCCATTGTTTTATCTCCCAGTGCTGGTTTTATCTGCCAGCAGCCCAGACAAATCCACCATTCCTCTCAACAGGAAAACTCCCCATGGCATCTCCAGTGAGGCTTCCAGTGTTAAAAAAAGTTTATTTTGCTGGGTTGCTGTGGCAGGAGATGCTCTGGGAGGTGTCGGTTGTGATCTCAGCCCTCTCAGCTGGGGACACCATGGAGGTGCTGGTGGCAGCTCCATCCTGACACTGATGCATTCAAAAGCTCAGGGAGCAGTGGCAGCATCCGGGCTCTGAATCCCTGGAATTCTGAATCCAGAATTCTGCAGCCCTGGAAATGGATTTTCCTTCAAAGCCCCCGAGTTCGGGACAAATCCGTTGACCTCAGTGTCTCGCCTGACCCGAGTGGAGCATCTGAGCTGCACCCTGGTGGAAATCAGCTCTTTATGTAGATTATTTCAGTTATGCAAATAAATCATCTCCTCATTTGGCAACTGTGCTTGAGAATCACTTTAATTATGGGACCTGGGTGTTTAATCAGGAGGTTCAGCGCTTTGCTTTGGGGATAATGGAAAGGTGGAAAATTTGGGGGTAAAATCCAGCTTAGGAAACTTTGCGTGGTGAGAAGTGAATGCTGCTCTGAGATCCTCACTAGAATATTCCGGTTGTAAATAAAAGTAGCAGAAAGGAACCTCCCAAATATGAGCTGGGGATCTGTGGCCCTGTACTGGAAGAGGGTGAGGAGGCAGAAAATGTTCCCCCTCTGCCTTCCTGGTGAAATTCAGGTGCAGCTTGGGCAGGTGAATGGGAGCTGGGGGTGGAACCAGCAGCAAAATCCACCTGGGAATGTTCCAGCTCTGAGCTCAGGAAAGGGAGTGTGTTTAGGGCTGGAAAGGGGAATAAAAGGGGGAGATAAAGGGGAGGATTTCTGGAGGCCTGAAAGCACTTGGGGAGGGCTCAGCAAAGATCAACTCCTGCATGGTGGATATTTGATTTCTTCCCTTGGATATTTGATTTCTTCCCTTGGACATTTCTGGAGGAGTCATTTCTACACCTGGAGCTGGCTCCTTTGGGCTGTTTCATGTCTCATCTCTTTGTTCACCAATTCCAGTGTTTGGGCAAGGCTCTGATGCACAGGGTGGGATTGTTGGGGTGTCCCCTGATCCTTGTGGGTCCCTTCCACCTCAGGAGACCCCAGGTGTTGTTTTTATTATTACATCAATCTCACCTCATTAAACTCTTAACTGTTGCCTAACACTGGGTTACTTTTTTCTCCCTCTTTCTCCCTTTTTTTTCTTTCTCGTGCCCATCAATTTTGCTTTTTTTTTTCCTGCCTGCTCTCCAAATGTTCTCCATTCATCACTGAGGTGCAGCCCTGAAGATGGATGGCCACGTGTCACTCATCAGAGCTCACCCAAAATGAGCTGTGAGCAAGGGGAAAAGAAGGGACAACAGGATTTCTTTGCTTCTTTCCCCTCCCTAACTTCTGTTTTTGAGCATCCCCCATTCACTTGAGGTCCTTCCCAACCCAGGCCATTCCAGGATTTCCTGGGAAGGGGTTAATGTTGTGTTCATCATGTGCTGGCAAACACCCTCTTGTCTTGCAATTTAATGTGGTGTGAAGGTTCCCTAATAGAATAAGAGCAGCCCTAATCCAATGAGGCATTTGCTAATAAACAGCTTTACTGGATATTAGGGAATTTGCCTTGCGTGTTTGTGATGAGGACGTGAATATTAAATGGCTTTCAGTGCCTTAATTTAGACATCCAGGGCTGTTGTCATCTCTCAGTGCCATGACTTTGCTTTGTTTGCTAAAATCAGAGCTCCTTTCCAAGCCTTTGCTATTTCAGCTTCTCTGGAATCATTGGGTTTTTAGAATCCTGCAGTGGGTTGGGTTGGAAGGGAACTCGATTCCATCTCATTCCATGCTCTGCCATGGCCAGGGACCTTCCACTGTCCCAGGCTGCTCCAACCTGGCCTTGGACACTTCAGGGATCCAGGGGCAGCAGCCTGTGCCCACAGAAGGGAAGGATTTTTCCCACAGGGAAGGATTTTTTCCTTATATATAACCTAAACTTCCCTTTTTTTTTTTTCATTTGGAACCCTGTTTTCAGTTGGAACCTTCCTCCTTGTCCACTGGAATTTTCCCAGCTCCTGGCTTTCAGCAGGAACCACTGTGGGGGAATTTTCTGTGAAACCTGAGAGCTGTATTATATCATTATAACTCTTACATTAGTAATAATTCTCTTTGGTGGCTGCAGAGTTTTCTCTTCCTTGATGAGGGACATCAAGATTTTCCTTCCTGTCCAGGACTTCCCCTTCTCTTGAGCTCATCACACCAGACCAGGCTCTTCCCAAATCCTCTTCCTCCAAGTTCCCAGCTGCTGTGGGATCAGGGATCCTGTGGAGGCGTGCAGTCATTCCAGAACGTTCTTTGCCCAGTTCCCTTTGTGCCCTGTGATTGTGGCATTGTTCCCAGGCCGCTCCAATCAGGTTCCCTTCCTGATTGCCTTCCCGCTGTGCTGGGCTCAGAAACTCAGCACAGACCTGACTACAATTTGAATTCTTGGGGTTATTTATGGCTCTGAGATTGCTGTGGGATTTGGGAGAGGCTCTGCCCCTCTTTGTGTCAGGCTCTTGATCCACGACATCCCCAGAGTGGGCAACCACAGAACCACGTGGCTTCCCCCAGCTTTTTCATCTGCCAGTAATTTGCAGGACCCCTTTAATGTGAGAATCTTAAATCACTTGCAAATTCCCTGATTTGAAGCTTCAGGCTTGTACTCAGATCCAAGGAAAACACATTTACAGTCTCCCTGTGCGCTGGTCGTTGTAGCTCCCTAATTCTGTTTTCCCAGTGAGACCTGCTGAATTTACACTCCAAATGGAAGTGGTCAGCTTAGAAAATCAGATTTTAATTTTTTTTTTTCCTTCCAGAGATGTTCAAAAAAGCCCAGGGGACAGAACATGGGATGTTTCTACCAGCAGAGACTCCTCACTTGTGAATGTGCTGAGCAATGCTGGGGTTTCTCAGGCTCTCCCAACCCCTGGGCTGCCCTTCCCACCTGTTGTGGGCAGGGAATTGTGTCATCCTCTGGTCTCTTCCCTGTTCAAACAAAACATTTCAGTGATGCTGAGTTTTATTTGCTTGAGAAAACATTTGTTGGAGGCTCTGCATGCAGAGTTAAAAACTCCCAGGGCCTCGCAGTGCCAGCCACATTTCCATGGGCATCGCTGGGAGGAACAACAAATTCCAATTTATTGACACATCTGGGAGGAGCCCGCCTGTTCTGAGGAGGGTTCTGCAGAAATTCCTGTTCCTGCAGGGTGGGCAGGCTCTGGGGGAACGTTTGCAGTCATTATTGCAATGGGGTTCAGCAAGAGCCTGAGTGAGGGATGTGGGACTCCAGGTGTCTCTCCAAAATGCAGTTTATTGTATCCAAAATGCAGTTTATTGTATCCAAAATGCAGTTTATTCCATCCAAGAGTTACAGCAGTTCAGGGTCATGGGTGACAGAGCTGTGCCCACAGCTGTCAGCTCCAGCTGCAGGCAGGCCTGGAGACCCTGAGTTTAGGTTACATTGCTTTCTATACTTTTCTTTTGGTCACAATGCATTCTATACTTTTCTTTTGGTTACAATGCTTTCTATACTTTTCTTTAGGTCACAATGCATTCTATACTTTTCTTTTGGTCACAATGCATTCTATACTTTTCTTTTGGTTACAATGCATTCTATACTTTTCTTTCCTGAGCATCTCAACACAGCAGAACCAATCTATACCTGAACTTTTATCTACAGCCTATCATAACTACTATAATTACCATATTCATGTTACTGTTCTCCAATCACTCAAAGTCAGTGCATTACAGTTTAAGCTAGAAGTTGTTTTTCAGTTTTCTTGCAGTGGAAAATTCTGAGAGCTTTTTTCTCCTTCCTTGTTTGCCTGTGCTCTCTTTCTGCTTGGTACAAACATCTTCTTGTTTGGGGTGGGTTTATCCTTTGCTCTAAGCCATAAAAACCCCTCATGATAACTCACACCCCCTTTGCCTCCTTGGTTATCCAGTCAGACTGGCTCAGCAATTCTTTTCTTCTATACCAAAACTTGCTTCCATCTCTATTCCTTCATCAGACTCTACATTTAAAAACCTTTCTGCCAAGCACACACACATCTGTGAGACTTTCTTGTCAAACTTTCACCCTTCCCAGCAGGGTTCTGTGCAAACCCTGCTGCTGGCACAGGGCCCTGCATTTCCTTGCAGCTCACGTCCCACAGCTCCCAGTGTCTCCTCAAGCTGCTCCCAGATCCTCATCCCTCTTCCCTGACAGGTGGCTGAAGAGTGAGGAGAGGACTGCCATCAATCTGCTGTGGGAGCAGTTCAGAACCACCTCTTGGGCCATATTTAATGGACTGAAAGTTGAAGGATTTGGTTTGAACCCTGGCAATGATGTGATCCTTGTGATAAGAGCAGAGTTATCTCCGGGCTGACCTCATTACAGCTGCAGCAGGAATTACCTGCACCTTGCATGTTTCTCTTGATAACCTTTTAATTACTCTTTGAAAAAGCAGCCTGGGTGACTTGTACTTAATTACCAATCAAGAGCACAAAGCTTTTGATCTTAAAAACAGCAAAAGGGAGGAGGAGAGGAAGGGACAAAAAGGGAGGAGGAGAGGAAGGGACAAAAAGGGAGGAGAGAGTTCTCCCAGTGTTCCTGTGGCTTGCGGAGATGCAAATTTGGGGTGAAATGGCATCCTGGGGTTCAGTTCTGGTAAAGAAAAAATCCTGGGGTTCTGTCCTGGTAAAGAAAAAATCCTGGGTTCTGTCATGGTAAATTAAAAAAATCCAGGAGTTGAGTTCTGGTAAAGAAAAAATTCTGGGGTTCAGTTCTGCTAAAAAAAAAGGAAAATTCTGGGGTTCAATCCTGGTAGAGAAAAAAACTTGGGTTCTGTCATGGTAAAGAAAAAAAAAAATCCAGGAGTTAAATTCTGGTAAAGAAAAAATTCTGGGGTTCAATCCTGGTAAAGAAAAAATCCTGGGGTTCAATTCTGGTGAAGAAAAAATCCAGGAGTTAAATTGTGGTAAAGAAAAAATCCTGGGGTTCAGTTCTGGTAAAAAAAAAGAAAATTCTGGGGTTCAATCCTGGTAAAAAAAATATAAATTCTTGGGTTCAATCCTGGTAAAGAAAAAATCCTGGAGTTCAATTCTGGTAAAGAAAAAAGTCCTGGTAAAGAAATTCCTGGAAAACCAGCATTTGCCAGCTGGGAATGCACCGAGCTGTGTCTGGAGTTTGTGTTGAGTCACCTCTGGCCCGGTGCAATGTTCCTCTGTCACTGCCTCGCGTCTCCAAGGTGACTCCAGTTCTTTGTGCTCAGGAGAAGGATAAATAAGGCAGAGGGCCGGCTAAATCCTTGTCACCTCCAGTAAACACCGCAGCCCCACCTCCGCTCCCCCTCAGCAGAGCCTTTGTCACTTCCCGTCAACTCCATGGGAAAAGAAACGCCACAAAACCCCACTTAAATTTATGTTCTCTGCTGTGTGGGATAAAATCCACTTTATTTGTGCTTTTTCTCTCTGGGAAGAGCAGCTGCAGGACCCTTCAGCAGAGTCCCTGCTTTGTTGTGAGGAAGTGCTGAGTGTTCAAACTCTGTCTGCAGGATAATGGATGGAACTGGAGCTGGGAGTCTGGGAGGAGAGGAAACGGAGTTAATGCAACTGCAGCAGGGCTCTGCAATTTCAGTGCAGTTTTTCCATATTTATTAGCAGAGGGTGCATCAGGAGGAGTGATAAAAGCAGCTGATTCAATCAGAGTGGGAGCTTTTTCCCTGGCACTGTGGGGAATGTTGTAGGCTCAGTTGGAGCCTTGGCAGGGATGTTTTGGCAGCCTCCTCAGAGATGGGGATGGAGAGGTTTTGTCCTGGTTTAGGGGTTAAAGGAACTGCTCACACCTCTGAGGTGAGACACACAGGCAGGGTCTCTGAAGGTGTTCCTTAATAATTATTATAATATATATAGTATAATATATATTTTTTAATATATGGCTATAGATATAGATACAGATATAGATATATATAGAGAGAGATATATAGAGATATATAGCTAGATATAATTATAATATGATCATTATATTATTATATATTATATAATATATAATAATATAATTATTATAATTTATACTATAATAATATATATAATATAATATAATATAATATAATATAATATTATATTATATTATATTATATTATATTATATTATATTATATTATATTATATAATAATATGTAGTATAATATATAAATATATATAAGGCACAATATATTATCATAATTATAATAATATTATAATTATTGTATTATTACATATTAATACATATATAATATATATGTATATATTAATACATATATATAATATATATATTTTGTAATGTAATTATTATAATATATAACATAATGATATCTTATAAAAATTATTATTAGTAATATTAGTATTAGTATGATAATATTTAATAATAATTTTAACCAAATAATGTTTTGGTTAAAATTATTCAGAGGCAGTGTCCCTTTGAGCCCGTGAGCAGGGTGGTGGCAGTGCCCTCTGTGGGGTTTGGTGCCAGCGTGGGGAGGGCAGTGCAGCAGAGGCTGTGGGGCAGGGCAGAGCCCTGGGATGTGCTGGGATCCCTCCCAGGAGCAGGGATCAATCCTGCCCAGAGCCCAGGAGCTGCTCTGCTCCCTGGGCAAATCCCTTATCAGCTTTCCCAGCTGTAAAGTGACATAATCCCAGAATCACAGGGAGCTGCTGGCCTGACAGCCTCTCCATCCTGCCCTCCTTGCCTTTCAGGCCGTGTCAGAGATTTGTGCCTGTCCTGCAGGCTGTAGGATTCTGCATTCCTGTCCTGCAGGCTGTAGGACTCTGCATTCCTGCTCTGCAGGCTGTAGGACTCTGCATTCCTGTCCTGCAGGCTGTAGGACTCTGCATTCCTGCTCTGCAGGCTGTAGGACTCTGCATTCCTGCTCTGCTGGGAGCCCTGGCTCTTCCCAGCACCTCCACTGTGGCAACGCTTTGCTCCTTGCTCCCCACTTGCCCTGGGTTTAGCAATAAACAAACCCATAAACAGAATAAACCCCCCCTGTGATTTCCAGGGCGTTCCAAGAACTTATTTTTCTCATTTACTCCATTTCACACCCCTGGTGACTTTTCTCTTTTTGCTTTTTTTTTTTTTCTTAATTTTTTTGGGGTTTTTGTTTTTTGAAGAAAGACAGAAATAACCCAAATCTGCCAAGTTCTGAATTGAAGCTGCTGAGCCGTGCTTGGGCTGTATCCAAACTTGCCTTTGTTTACTCAGAATGTCAGCTCGGATTTGCCAGGGGGGTGACTGAGATTTGATGAACTTTTCCTGTGAATTTGTGTTTTTCTTCCTCTTGGTTTGTCATAAGGAGGCTGAGAACGGAGGTGCCACAGTTGGATCTCGTGGAACTGTGGAAGGATTTGGGTGGGAAGGGAATTAAAGCTCATCCCATGGGCAGGGACAGCTCCTCCCAGGGCTGGAGGCAGCTCTGCAGGTTGGGTCTCACCTGAGCAGGGCAGAGGGGACAAAATCCCACTGCAAGTCCCAGGAAATCCTGGACAAACCATCATGGAAGGGATGTGAGAGAAAGAATAAATCACATCCAGCTCCGTGGTCTTCTCAGTCCATTGCATTGCATGGAAAATCAAATTTATTGAAATTTGATGCTCAGTACCTGTCCCTAGCCTGAGCCATGAAGGCCTCATATATCTGAGCTGGCTGTGCTGGCTCTGGGCTCTATAAATAACACTTTCCTAGTGGGAATTGACCCAAACCCTGCTTTAAACAAGTGGAGAAATCCATCCAGGCTGGGATTTATGAGCTCTGTCAGTGTCCCCCGAGCCCGTGTTGGTTAATGAAACTTTGTCAGTGTCAGGGGTAAGCAAAGGGCTCCTGGGCCTTGATGGATTGGGCTTGGCTTGGGAAAAGGAGGGAGGTGCAGCTCATTCCTGAGGCTGAGAGCAGTGCTGGATAAAATTCCTGGGAAATTTGGTGGTGTTTATGGCACTGGGAGAGGTTAAGGAGCAGGAAAAAAAATGAGGTTTTGTTGCCCTTTGCTTGTTAACTGTCGTGGGAAGAAAAATAAAAGTAGTGAATGTCAGAACCAGTGGATTGTAGTGGTTTGGAATGAGATCTCCAGCAGCTGGGGTGGGATAGAATTGGCCATGTGAGGGAAATGTGGGCAGATCCAAGCACTCCTGTGCAGGTGTTCGTTCTGTGCCTGACTCCCAAA
Organism: Agelaius tricolor; assembly: GCF_023055355.1. NCBI lineage: Eukaryota > Metazoa > Chordata > Aves > Passeriformes > Icteridae > Agelaius > Agelaius tricolor. The sequence goes on along the minus strand of NW_027269296.1, from coordinate 2,486,454 downwards.
CAAAACCAGTTGGGTTCTGAGCACAAATCCCTCCACCAGCCTGGCTAAATCCAACTGGGAGCTGTTCTTGTGTCACTGCAGGATCCTTTTAAGTTGCTTGAGAGTTGATTTTGTTTTGTTTTTTTTTTTTTTTTTTTGGTCCAGAGCATCATTTCAGCCTTGCAGGGCTGCAAATGAAAGGACAACTATCTCAGTGACACCAGTGAGCTGTGCCTGGAGGACAGAGCTGCCTTTTAAGTGTCTGCAGCATTTGGGAGCTGGGAGTGCTCTCAGATCATGCTCTGCTTGTTTTATTGATGATTAATGAGAGCCTTCGTGTCCATGGGCTCTGGAAAAAAGCTGACATCTCGCTGTAATTGTGTTTTTCTTTAATAAATACAGGGGGAAAAAAAATCTAACAGAGCCACTGAGGGGGGAAATTCCTGTCCCAGCCAAGCCTGAGGAAATGCCAGGAGAGAGAGAGCTGGCAGCTGAGGGGTGGCTGCTACCCACAGCCCCTGGCAATGGAAATTCTGCAGCAAGGAGGAGGCTGAGGTGTGGGAGAGAGGCTGAGGCAGCAGCACCTGGGCTGGGAGCCCCTCTCAGCATCTCCTCAGCCCAACCTTTCCTGCTCCAGGCCCTTCCTTATCTTGGGGTCTTTCTGGCTCGCTGTGACCCTGAAAATGTGAAAAGTCTCTTTTCCCAGCCTGGTGCTTGAAGAATGAGTCAGAGCTCTTCATTTCTCGGTCTCAAGGTTGTTTATTGTGTCTTATCTGTAAAAAATTTTCTCCTGTCCTGCTGAGGTCCATCCAGCAGGACAGTCCAGGCACTCTGCCTGCCCTGGGGCAGGGTTATGTCTTTATACTAAAAACTACCTGTACAATATTTACAATAACTTCCCAATACCCATCACCCATGTTAGACAGTGAGCTTCTACTCTAAACCAATCCAAAAGTGCCACCATCACAGCAGGAGATGGAGGCCAAGAAGAAGAAGAAGGAGAAAGGCTGGACACACCCAGATTCCTCCATCTTGCCCCTGAGATTGTTAAAAGTCTTTTCCCAGCCCTGGTGCTTGAAGAATGAGTTGGAGCTCTTCATTTCTTGGTCTCAAGGTTGTTTATTGTGTCTTATTTATAAAAAATTTTCTCCTGCCCTGCCGAGGTCCATCCAGCAGGACAGTTCCAGGCACTCTGCCTGCCCTGGGGCAGGGTTATGTCTTTATACTAAAAACTACCTGTACAATATTTACAATAACTTCCCAATACCCATCACCTGTGTTAGACACTGAGCTTCTACTCTAAACCAGTCTGAAAGTGCCACCATCACAGCAGGAGATGGAGGCCAAGAGGAAGAAGGAGAAAGGCTGGACATGCCCAGATTCCTCCATCTTGCCCCTGAGATTGTTAAAAGTCTTTTCCCAGCCTGGTGCTTGAAGAATGAGTTGGAGATCTTCATTTCTCGGTCTCAAGGTTGTTTATTGTGTCTTATCTGTAAAAAATTTTCTCCTGCCCTGCCGAGGTCCATCCAGCAGGACAGTTCCAGGCACTCTGCCTGCCCCCAGGGCAGGGTTATGTCTTTATACTAAAAACTACATCTACAATGTTTACAATAACTTCCCAGTACCTATCACCTATGTTAGACACTGAGCTTCTGCTCTAGACCAATCTGAAAGTGCCACCATCACAGCAGAAGATGGAGGCCAGGAAGAAGAAGGAGAGAGGCTGGACATGCCCAGATTCCTCCATCTTGCCTCCTGAACCCCCATACCAAAAACCCCAAAATCGACTTTTCCACCCCGTGATACCTTCACTATCATTCTACCTAAACTGTTGTGGTTTGCTGATCTTCATCTAAGGTTGGTCATTTGCTCCATGGGTCATAATCAAACCCACAGGGGCATTTTGGGCTTCTGAGCCCCCTGGCAGGGGTCCTGGCCATCCTGGACAGCCAGAGGGATGTCCTGGGTTCCCTCACTTCCTCAGCTCTGCAGCACTCCAGGAGCTCCTGGAGGATCCACAGCTGGACAAGCCCTCCAGATGTGCCCCAGGGCTGGGCAGAGGGGCAGCATCCCCTCCCTCCCACCTGCCCTGCCAGGATCATCATCACCCCAGGCTGGTGCAGGGGTGCCAGGCTGCTGTCATTCACCCTGCACACAGCAAGGCTTGTGCCTCATTGGATGGGAAATTTTCCCTAATAGGTGCCTTTAAATGAAAGGCAGGAAAAAGCTCACCGAGCTCTGGGGTGCTGTAATTTAATGCTGGGTTAAATGACACAATCCAGTGCATTTTCATTAGATGTTCTGAGACACTTCTCCAGCATTTATGCTTTAAAGGCTGCTGGATTGCCAGCTGCAATAACTGTTTTGATTGCAGCCTGAGCTGATGGTGGGCATCCTACCAGAAAAATAATGGGCTGGGCTTTAATTATGGCACCTGCACTCCCCGAGTGCGTCAGCACGGCCCTGCTGCGTCCAAGGGATGGCAAAATGTGCAACAGATGGAGCTGAGGGGGGCTTGGAACAGGCCTGGGGGGTGTTGGGGTTTGGGGGGAAAAAGAAATGTTCAGGTGTGGCTTGAAGCTGCTGAGCAGAGCAGCCAGGGGGGCTCTGGTTGGGCTCAGCCCCTGTCACAGAGGCACTGAGCACTTTGCCATGGGTGCTGTCACACTGAGGGGGCCAGAGGGGCTGGAGAGACCCAGGGAAGGCTGGAAAACTCCTGCTGCAGCTGAGGGGGCTCAGCCTGGAGAAAAGGAGGCTCAGGAGGGTGTAAGAGCCGAAATGAGGGATGTGGGACTCCAGGCTGCTCTCCAAAATGCAGTTTATTGTATCCAAAATGCAGTTTATTCCATCCAAGAGGTTACAGCAGTCCAGGGTCATGGGTGACAGAGCTGTGCCCACAGCTGTCAGCTCCAGCTGCAGGCAGGCCTGGAGACCCTTTGGTTTAGGTTCCAATGCATTCTATACTTTTCTTTTGGTCACAATTCATTCTATACTTTTCTTTGCTGAGCATCTCAATACAGCAGAACCAATCTATACCTGAACTTTTATCTACAGCCTATCATAACTGCTATAATTACCATATTCATGTTACTGTTCTCCAATCACTAACAGTCAGTACATTACAGTTTGAGCTAGAAGTTGGTTTTCAGTTTTCTTCCTTTCTGAGACCTTTTTTCTCCTTGCCACATTGGCTGCCTTGTTTGCCTGTGCTCTCTTTCTGCTTGGTACAAACATCTTGTTTGGGGTGGGTTTATCCTTTGCTCTAAGCCATAAAAACCCCTCATGATAACTCACACCCCCTTTGCCTCCTTGGTTATCCAGTCAGACTGGCTCAGCAATTCTTTTCTTCTATACCAAAACTTGCTTCCATCTCTATTCCTTCTTCAGATTCTACATTTAAAAATCTTTCTGCTAAGCACACACACATCTGTGAGACTTTCTTGTCAAACTTTCATCCTTCCCAACAGGAGGGAGGGCCCTTGTGGCTTTGCTCAGCTCCTGCCAGGAGGGGACAGCCCCAGGTTGGGCTCTGCTCCAGGGAACAGGGACAGGAGGAGAGGGAACGGCCTCCAGCTGAACCAGGAGAGGTTTAAATTGGATTTTAGGGGAAGTTTCTGCATGGAAAGGGTGGTCAGGCATTGCCCAGGGAGGTTTGGAGGTGCCCAGGTTTGGATGTGGCACCTGGGGACAAAGTGGGGATTGGGCACAGCTTGGATGCTCCTGGAGGGCTTTTCCAACCTCCCTGATTCTGGGATTCTGGGATTCTGTCCCATGCAGGCTGAGCTTCATGGCAGGTGGGGTTCCTCACCTGTTGGAAGGTGCTTCTCACTGCCATCACCTCTCCCAAAACTGATTTTTCCTGTCCTGCTGCAAGCTGGGAGCCAGACCAGGAAGATTTGCAGCGTCCGTGGCACACCTGAAGCAGAGCACGAGGGATGCAAAGAGAGCAGAGGATTTCTGGGTTGATTTGTTTGGATATATTGATTTTTTGCAAGGGCAAGCTTATCAAGTGGCATTTCTGGCGCTGGCTTCGTTTGGTTCCTCGCTGCAGGAGCAAAATTAAGCCAATGAAAACCACATTGCAGATCTCACACAATCAGCACTGGCTCCGAGCACGTTAAGGGGATAATCACTCAATAATCCATTTGGCTGGAGGTACAGAAGGAATGGAATATGATTATTCCTGCTGTTATTACTGCCCTCACCTCCATAAAAACAAAGGAGTGGAGTTTGCTGCTTCCTTGCCTTGTGAGTTTGTGGTTTTTTTGTGTTGCTGCCCTCAAGATCAGCAATGTCAGAATTGCTGTTTGGTGGGGAGTGATGCCACGTTCTGTCTGCCTTGCCCCTGGTTTAAATCCCTCAGATTTAGGGAGGGAGGCAGGAGAGCAGTTACCAAGCAGGGATCCCTGCCAGTGCTGCCTGTCCTGGGGCTTTGGAACAGCAGAGCTGAGCTTTTGAGCGTGGCCATGGTAAATGATTGTTCTTCAAGGGGATGCTGCCTTGGACAAGACAAGGACATCAGAGAAGAAGGAAAAAAAATCAGCTGTGTGTGTTGGCTGCAGGCTTAAGAGGAGAGAAGTGGCTTTTATTGTGATTTCAGGAGAAGCAGGAGCAGCTCCAGCTCATTCCCAGGGCAGGAGCAGCCAGGAGGGCTCTGGGGGCAGAGCTGGAGCTGCTGCTCAGGGATTTATTTCCCTGTCTGAAGCAGCATTTCCCGCTTCCTTCTGGCCGAGCTGGCTTTCAGTGGAGCCACCTGTGATGTCCTGTGGGCTGAGGGGATTTTTGGTGGGTGGGGAGCAGGGTTTGCAGGGGGTTTTATGCCTTTGGTGCTGCTCTGCTGGTTGGGGACACACAAGGGAACCTCTGAGGGTCATTGCTGCTCGGATTTATCAATTTCTAGGGGTTCCCCTGGAAAATGTCTCTCCAGCCAGTGTGGGTGCTGAGAACAAGCTCAGTTATCAATTTCTAGGGGTTCCCCTGGAAAACGTCTCTCCAGCCAGTGTGGGTGCTGAGAACAAGCTCAGTTTAACAATTTGTAGAGGTTCTCATGGAAATTCTCTCTCCAGCCATTGTGGGCTCTGAGAACAAGCTCAGTTTATCAATTTCTAGAGGTTCTCATGAAATTGTCTCTCCAGTCATTGTGGGTTGTGAGAACAAGCTCAGTTTATCAATTTTTAGAAGTTCTCATGGAAATTGTGTCTCCAGTCATTGTGGGCTCTGAGAACAAGCTCAGTTTATCAAATTCTAGAGGTCCTCATGGAAATTTTCTCTACAGCCAGTGTGGGTTGTGAGAACAAGCTCAGTTTAACAATTTCTAGAGGTTCTCATGGAAAATGTCTCTCCAGCCAGGGTAAGCTCTGAGAACAAGCTCAGTTTATCAATTTCTAGAGGTTCCCCTGGAAATTGTGTCTCCAGCCAGTGTGGGCTCTGAGAACAAGCTCAGTTTAACAATTTCTAGAGGTTCTCACGGAAATTGTGTCTCCAGTCATTGTGGGTTGTGAGAAAAAGCTCAGTTACCAATTTCTAGAGGTTCTCATGGAAATTGTGTCTCCAGTCATTGTGGGTTGTGAGAACAAGCTCAGTTTATCAATTTCTAGAGGTTCTCTGGAAATTCTCTCTCCAGCCATTGTGGGCTCTGAGAACAAGCTCAGTGACAATTTCATGCCCTCGTGCACAGGAATTTCTCTTTTAAAGCCCTGTTAGTAGAAAACAGCAGTTGTGCTGGAATAAATGCTGCAGGGCAGTGTTGTTTCAGGTAACACTTAATTCCTGTGACTCCTGGGGGACAGCAGTTCTTCCTTACAGGTAAAGGACATGTTCCTGTTGCCCTGAATTAAAAGCAACATCTGCAAAGTGTTCTCCCCTCTTAGCACAGGGGCTGTGAGCAGAATCCACGATGCAGAAAGCTCAGCTCAGAGGGAGCAGATCCACTCTGGGTAATGAAAGGCATTAAAAAATTAAAAAATTAAAAAATTCTGGGTGATGGTGTGGGCTGATCAGGGGAAGATAAATCAGCAGGTTCTGCTTTTATTAAAGCTGGTCCAGGCATTTCCTGGATTATTTTTTTTTAAAGTGCGTGGACGTTTCAGCAGGCCACTCTAATTAAACTGCCAAATTAATTAATAAAAAACAATGGCACTTCCACTCAGTGCAGTAAAAACTAAATCCTTCTGGCTCCTGGAAGCTCTGATTGTTAATAAACAGGAGCAATTGTCCTTCCAGCTTGTCCAGAGCGTGGATTTTATGCTGAGGGCTGGTTCAGTGCTGCTGTGCTGACATTAAAACTTAAATCATGGGCTGGCAACTCCGTGAGCTCTGCCAATAACTGGAAATTTTGCTTCAATAAAGTTCTCAGGCAGAGCCTGTCAGCTCTCATCAGTCAGAGCTCAAATGTGTGTGAAATAATATTTAGGTTTGCTCAATGAGAGGCAGAGAGAAGAGGAGGAAGTTCCCTCCCTGTCTCAGGGGCTGATGATGACTTTGAGCAGGAGTTGCTTGGGCTGGGTGCTCGGAGAAATTTAAATTATTGAAATTTCAACCCTCCAAAGCTGGTTTTGTTCTGTGGGTGCCTTTTCATTCCCTGTGAGGAGAGGAAATGCCCTGAATGAAATAACATTTCCAGGTATTTCCTGAAGGGGCAGAGAGCTTTGTATCCTGCTGATCCTTTGCCCCTGTGGCACAAAGCCTGGCTGGATAAACCTCAGAGTGTGTTGTAAGAAGCTTTAAATTCTCTTTTTTTCTTGTTTATCCTTGAACACTCCTGATCCCAAATGATACCAGATTCCTGCTGCTCCTGTGGTTTGTGGAGGTTTGGGTTTGGGGCAGCTCAGGGATTGCTCCTGAATTCCTGGCCCCAGCAGTGGCAGGCAGGAATCCACCCTGGGCTGGCTTCAAACTGGAAACCTGGCCAGGAGTCCCCTTGGCCACGTGTAAGGAGGTTTGGAAGTTGTAAAATTGTCATTCTGGTCAACAAGCTGCTCTGGGGATGGCTCAGCACCAGGGGTTTGTGTTTGGGATTAATGAAAATCAGTAATAAACAGGTTTTTGTAATAAAAATCAGTTGTCATTTAGCTGTGAGCCCATAAGGGAAGCAGGTGGGAGTTCCTGGATTTGTCCAGTTTTATTTTCTGCTCTTCACCCTGATTTGTGCCCATGTCCTGGGAGTTCCTGCAGTGCAGCTCCCAGACCCTCTGGTGCAGCAATTTCCTGGCTGTGAGCTTGGATTTTTATCTCAGGGAGGAGCTGGGAACCATCCTTTGGTGCGTTTTGGATCTGTGCCCACATAAAACCCCCATCCTTGTCCTGGGGAGGATTCCCAGAACCTTCCAGCCTTTTCCATGTCAAACACTCCGGAGGCACCACACTGAAGGCTTTAATTCGTTGTTAACATCCATTTTTTGCCTGGTTTTTGGGTTCAGTTCAGTGCAGTTTGTAGAACACTTCAGTCAGATTTTTACTCCAAGGCTCTCAAAATATTTTAAGCATTGGGCTCACTCAGCACCCCAAAATCTCTGTCCCATGGGGTGGGTTCTGCTCCAGCATCCCAGGGCTGGCTTTGTGGAGTGTCCCAGGGCAGGTGATGGGGACCAGGGTGTGAAGCAGGGAGGGCTTTGGGACAGGACCAGTGAGGAACCACAGGAGTGGAGAAAACCTGTGGAAAACTGTGAAAAACTGTGGAAAACTGTAAAAAAACTGTGAAAAATCACAGGAGCAGTTCCTGTGGGCAGGCAGGAGGTGGGAAAAGCCCAGGATTTGTTGCTCTCAGGCTGTCCCAGGTGTTCTGGAGCTCTGGGCTCCTCCAGGAGCGTGATGGGATCAACCCCACTGCTGGGTTTTGTAGGGCAGTGCTGAGTGTGACCTTGTGTGTGGTTTTTGTAGGGCAGAAATGGTGAATGTGACCTTGTGTGGGTTTTTGTAGGGCAGAAATGGTGAATGTGACCTTGTGTGGATTTTTGTAGGGCAGAAATGGTGAGTGTGACCTTGTGTGGGTTTTTGTAGGGCAGAAATGGTGAGTGTGACCTTGTGTGGGTTTTTGTAGGGCAGAAATGGTGAGTGTGACCTTGTGTGGGTTTTTGTAGGGCAGAAATGGTGAATGTGACCTTGTGTGGGTTTTTGTAGGGCAGAAATGGTGATTGTGACCTTGCTGTGGGTTTTTCTCTGTGGGACTGACCTTGTGTGGGTTTTTTCCTGCTGGGGCTGAGCTTGTGTGGGTTTTTGTAGGGCAGGAATGGTGAGTGTGACCTTGCTGTGGGTTTTTCCTGGAGAGGCTGACCTGGTTGTAGGTTTTCCCTGCTGAGTGTGACCTTGTGTGTGTTTTTCCCTATGAGTGTGACCTGGCTTTGGGTTTTCCCTGGTGGGGCTGACCTTGTGTGGGTTTTCCTGGCGAGTGTGACCATGCTATGGGTTTTTGTAGGGCAGCAATGGTGAGTGTGACTTTGTGGGTTTTTTGCCAGGTTAGAAGTGATGAGTGTGACCATGCTGTGGGGTTTTTGCAGAGCAGTGCTGAGTGTGACCTTGTGTGGGTTTTCCCTGCTGAGGCTGACCTTGGGTTTTTCCTGGCTTTTTCCTGGAAAAACCATGGGTTTTTCCTGGTAGGGCTGACCTTGTTTGGGTTTTCCCTTGTGGGGCTGGCCTGGCTGTGAGTTTTTGTAGGGCAGCAATGGTGAGTGTGACTTTGAGTGGATTTCCCTGTGAGTGTCACCTCACTGTGGGTTTTTGTAGGGCAGCAGTGCTGAGTGTGACCTCGTGTGGGTTTTTCCTGGTGGGGCTGACCTGGCTGTGGGTTTCCCTGTGCGTGTGACCTCTCTGTGGATTTTCCCTGCTGAGTGTGACCTTGTGTGTGTTTCCTTGGTGAGTATGACCCAGCTTTGGGTTTCCCTGGTTGGGCTGGCCTTGCTGTGGGTTTTCCCTGGTGGGGCCTGACCTTGTGTGGATTTTTCCCCATGAGTGTGGCCTTGTGTGGATTTTTCCCCATGAGTGTGGCCTAGCTTTGGGTTTCCCTGGTGGGGCTGACCTTGTGTGTGTTTTCTTGGTGAATATGACCCAGCTTTGGGTTTCCCTGGTTGGGTTGACCTTGTGTGTATTTTCTTGGTGAGTATGACCCAGCTTTGGGTTTCCCTGGTTGCGCTGACCTTGCTGTGGGTTTTTCCTGGTGGGGCCTGACCTCGTGTGGATTTTTCCCCATGAGTGTGACCTTGTGTGTGTTTCCTTGGTGAGTATGACCCAGCTTTGGGTTTCCTTGGTTGGGCTGGCCTTGCTGTGGGTTTTTCCTGGTGGGGCCTGACCTTGTGTGTGTTTTCTTGGTGAATATGACCTGGCTTTGGGTTTCCCTGGTTGGGCTGACCTTGTGTGGATTTTCCCCCATGAGTGTGACCTCGTGTGTGTTTCCCCTGCTGGCGCTGACCTCGTGTGTGTTTTTTGCAGGCTGACAGGCTTCCAGCTGCCTGCTCCCATCGTCAGCACGGGCCTGGTGCTGTCCCTGTGGCTCGTCAGTGACTACGCCGTCAGTGCCCAAGGCTTCCAGGCCAGCTATGAAGGTGAGTCCAGGAGGGGCTGGGACTGCACCTGAGCTGGGCCTGGGAGGTGGGAAACTGAGCTGCAGAGTCTGCACCAGGAGCTGCACATCCCTGCCTCCTCGTTGTGTAATTTAATCTGTTTTTTTTTCCCAGCATTTTAATTGCTGGTTCCTTCCAGCAGAGCGTTTTGTGGGTTTTTTTTGGTTAAAAGTGTGTTCTGGTTGAACTCCCTGGAATTCTGTTGGGACAGGTGAAGGTTTTGGGACAAGTGAGGGTTTTGGGGGCAGGTGAGGATGTTGGGACAGGTGAAGGTTTTGGGACAGGTGAGGATTTTGGGGCAGGTGAGGATTTTGGGACAAGCGAGGGTTTTGGGACAGGTGAAGGTTTTGGGACAAGTGAGGATGTTGGGACAGGTGAGGATTTTGGTGCAGGTGAGGATGTTGGGACAGGTGAGGATATCACAGCAGGTGAAGCTTTTGGGACAGGTGAAGATGTCAGGACAGGTAAAGATGTTGGGACAGGTGAAGATTTGGGGGCAAATGAAGGTTTTGGGACAGTTGAGGATGTCAGGGCAGGTGAGGATTTTGGGACAAGTGAGGATATCAGGACAGGTGAAAGTTTTGGGCAGGTGAAGCTTTTGGGACAAGTGAGGATTTTGGAACAGGTGAAGGTTTTGGGCACGTGAGGATTTTGGGACAAGTGAGGATGTCAGGACAGGTGAAGGTTTTGGGACAGGTGAAGGTTTTGGGCAGGTGAGGATTTTGGGACAGGTGAGGATGTTGGCACAGGTGAAGGTTTTGGGACAGGTGATGATATCAGGGCAGGTGAGGATTTTGGCACAGGTGAGGATGTCAGGACAGGTGAAGGTTTTGGGATAGGTGATGATATCAGAGCAGGTGAGGATTTTGGCACAGGTGAGGATGTTGGCACAGGTGAGGATTTTGGGACAGGTGAAGGTTTTGGGACAGGTGAGGATGTTGGCACAGGTGATCTCAGCACCCATTAGGAGCAAAGGCAAATCCATTTACAAAACTGCTTTTCCCCCCAGTTTTTCCCACTTTTGTTTCAGCTTTGACCATTTGCAGCCCCTGTGCTGGAGCACCTGTCAGTCTCTGTGTGAGACACTCCCAAATCCTGGGGCACACAGGACACGCTGCTGCTTTTGCACTTTCTTGACATTTCCAGTTGATTTTTTTGGCATTTACACACAGCTCCTTGTACACTCTGTAATGTTCTTTTATTACCTTGATGCTGCAGGAAATGTTGTACAAAGGCTGGGGCCAGGGCTGCCCTTTAGTCACACACATCTGAAACGATCTGGGCTTTATTTGACTGGTGATTAGGAGGCTTTCAGGGCTCTAACTGAAGGGGAAAATAAATGTATTTAAAACTTAACCTGAGCCAGAGTGACAGAGAGAGCGCTGGCATAAATCAGAGTTTTATTTTGAGGGTAGGAGAAGGGTTCACTTGCTGAAATACCACCCTGGGCCTGCCCCAAAGCAAATTATTCCCATTTTGGGTGTTAATTAAGGCTGAAGGAGGTGATCAGTGCAGTTTAGGCTGCTGCTTTGGGTGCTGGATTCCAAAATACAGGAAATTCTCAGAACTTTGGGCCTGTAAGCCTAAGCTTAGAATTAAACCCAGGATTTGATCTGAGACCTTGGGAAAGGCTCCCAAACTGAGGTGCTGGAAATGAGAATGTGGATTTACAGTTTAAACAGAGACACATTGAGTTAAGAAGAGGGAAATTTTGAGTTTTAGAGTTTAAGATATTAAAAAAAAAAATAATATTAATTACAAAGGTAATCAAGGAGTTCAGGATGCAGTGCTGTAGGTTTGTGTGCCATAGCACGATTGGCTAACACTGTAGCATGAAGATGAAATATTTAAGGATTGGGTCAAAAATATAAATATCCTTGTTAGCAGTGTTTTATTGGTCAATAAATCCTTTAAAAGTCTTGTAACTAAGGGTGTTGTGACCTTCTGACCCAGGCTGTGACAATGTGAGCCAAACTCACCCTTCCTGCCTGGGGAGGAGATAGAAACAAATCACATCATCTCAAAACCCACAAGTCCTGTCTGTAACTCCTTCAAAATCCCCTCCAAAATCCCCATACTCGGGAATCTGTGGTTTGGTTTGTGGGATTTTACTTCATTTGGGTCTGAGGGATTTTTTACTTTATTTGGGTTTGTGGGATTTTACTTTATTTTGGTTTGTGGGACTTTAGTTTATTTGGGTCTGTGGGATTTATTTTACTTTATTTGGGTCTGTGGGATTTTAGTTTATAGGGGTTTCTGGGACTTTTGTTCATTTAGGTTAGTGGGATTTTAGTTTATTTGGATTTTTGGGTTTTACTTTATTTGGGTATTTGGGTCTATGGGATTTTAGTTCATTTGGGTTTGTGGGATTTTAGTTTATTTGGATTTTTGGGTTTTACTTTATTTGGGTATTTGGGTCTGTGGGATTTTACTTCATTTGGGTCTGTGGGATTTTTACTTTATTTGGGTCTGTGGGATTTTTTACTTCATTTGGGTTTGTGGGATTTTAGTTTATTTGGGTCTGTGGGATTTTACTTTATTTGGGTTTGTGGGATTTCAGTTTATAGGGGTTTCTGGGACTTTTGTTCATTTAGGTTTGTGGGATTTTAATTTATTTGGGTTTGTGGGATTTTAGTTTATTTGGATTTTTGGCTTTTACTTTATTTGGGTATTTGGGCCTGTGGGATTTTAGTTCATTTGGGTCTGTGGGATTTTTTACTTTATTTGGCTTTGTGGGATTTTATTCATTTGGCTTTGTGGGATTTCAGTTTATAGGGGTTTCTGGGATTTTGTTCATTTAAGTTTGTGGGGTTTTAGTTTATTTAGATTTTTGGGTTTTACTTTATTTGGGTATTTGGGTCTGTGGGATTTTAGTTCATTTGGGTCTGTGGGATTTTTTACTTTATTTGGGTCTATGGGTTTTTACTTCATTTGGGTTTGTGGGATTTTACTTTATAGGGATTTCTGGGACTTTTGTTCATTTAGGTTTGTGGGATTTTAGTTTATTTGGATTTTTGGGTTTTACTTTATTTGGGTATTTGGGTCTGTGGGATTTTAGTTCATTTGGCTTTGTGGGATTTTAGTTCATTTGGCTCTGAGGGATTTTAGTTCATTTGGGTTTGTGGGATTTTAGTTCATTTGGCTTTGTGGGATTTTAGTTCATTTGGGTTCTCTGGGATTTTATTTATTTGGGTTTGTGGTTTTTAGTTTGGTTTGGCTTTGTTTGCTTTGGGTTTTCCTCCACCAAGGACACTCTGAGCCTACCAAACCCAGAATCTCATTTGGGCACCTTTTAGACAAAAAATCTCCATTATTGAGTCCCCAAAGCCAACAAGAACTCAACTGATCCCTCAACAGAGCCAAACTCCAGCTGGGAAAAGGGAGAAATGGAGGAGCTTGAAAATGTGGGAATGGACCCCCCAAAATCCCATCTGGGGAGGGGAGAGAGCCTTGGGCCAGCCCAAAAATGGATTCAGGGGCTGCTGAGGAAAAAGAACTGAGGGCACCCACGGCAGGAGCTGAAAATCTGCCAGCGCCTTCTGGGGGAATGGGGAAAACAGGGAGGATTTCATTTCCATTTCAATGAAATGCTTGGATCTCAAGGTAATTTTATTTGAACTTAGGAGCTTCCAGGAAACGCCAGCAGTTCAGGGAGCTCGGTTTCAGCACGTCTCATTTGGAAAATATTGAAATTAAATGCTTTCATGCTTTGAGCATCCCTAAATTTGTTTTCTTTCCCTGTTTACTGTCCCTTGAATTCAACATGATTTCCTAATTAGCCCTGTTCACCCTCAGACTGGGGGATTTTTCCTTCTTTTCTCACTAAAGGATTTTTTCTTTTCCCAGCCCCAACCCAGCTGTGGAGTCCTGAATTTCCTTTCAGCTGCAGAATTTTTTTTTTTTTTTTTTTGGAGCCAGTTATAAATAATCCCAGTTAAATTTGACTGGGATGTGAATCTTGACAGCCTCATCTGGTGGGAAAAAAAAAATCATCTTCCTAAAAATGTAGAAATGCCCATTTTAATTTTATTTTTGCTTGCCCTGGAAGGTGTGCAGAGGCTGGACTGCAAAGGGAATTAATTCCTCTCCTTGCTGCCTCACACCTGAGGAATTCACTCAGAGCTGACTTCAAATAAATCAGGCAAACTTGAGCCAGTGAGAGGAAAAGTGACACAAATTCCACAGAAATAATAAATAAAGCAGGGGATGCAGAGCAGGTGGTTCATTTGTTCACTAATGAAAGGATAAAAGAAGATTAAATTATTAAAGTAAATTCAGTTATTGTGAAATCACCACCTCTGGGTGCTGTGTTAGAGTAGAGGGTGACAAATAAAAAGGGATTTAAGGAGAAACACAATGGTGGAACTTGGGTTAGGGTTGGAAAAGACTTCCCAAATCCAACTCTGGGGCAATCCCCACCTTGTCAAGCAGAGCATGAGGTTGTATTTTCATTTTTATCCTTGTCAGGACACAATTTCTAAATCCAACTGTAGAAGAGGGATATAATTATATATATTAAAAAAGGGGGTGTGCATATATATATATATATAAATATATATATATATATATAAAAGATATTTTTATATATTAATATATTTATATTTATATTTATATTTATATTTATATTTATATTTATTTTTATTTTTATTTTTATTTTTATTTTTATTTTTATATAATACGTATATACAAATATATATATATATAATTTCTATATATTTTATATATATTACATATACATACATATGTACATTTTAAAAGGATAGAGATGAAAACCAATATTAAAAATTAATATTTTAAATAGAAATTGATGTAAAATACACCTGTATTTAAGTAAAATACAAATGAAGAGGGCTTTGTAAAAGCAGAGGGGTGCAATAATGCCAGATGCTATTTTTCTAGGAATGCTGAACTATGGAACTTAGAATTTTACTTTAAGGATGGGTTTTTCTTTGGTGGTCTGGATTTTTCCACCTCCCCCCAAAAAAACCAGAATTTAGTGGGAATTCCTGGAGGGAAGCAGGGCCCTTTTTTAAGAGATATAAACCAATAAGTGACTATTTAAAATATATATAAACATAAAATACACAAATATTTAAGTAAAATATTTTTAAAATGCCATTTTTTCAGGAACCTTCCTCTTTGTAAATTAAAAATTTTAATTTTAGGGCGGGGTTTTTGTTGGTGGTCTGGATTTTTCCCCCCCCCAAAAAAAAGCAGAATTCAGTGGGAATTCCTGGAGGGACCCAGGGCCCTGTTTCAAAGGGATCCAAAGGGATATAAACCAGTGTTTAAAAACCAGAGTGTTTTAAATATATTCAGACATAAAATATATGAATATTTAAGTAAAATATTTTTTAAAACGCCCTTCTTTTTAGGAACCTTCCTCTTTGCGACTTAAAATTTCAATTTTAATTAAATTAAAATGAAAATGAATTTTTTTAAAATTAATTTAAAAATTAAAATTTTTAAATTTTAGTTTTAGGGCGGGGTTTTTGTTGGTGGGCTGGATTTCTCCCCTCCCCAAAAAAAAAAGCAGAATTCAGTGGGAATTCCTGGAGGGACCCAGGGCCCTGTTTGAAAGGGATCCAAAGGGATATAAACCAGTGTTTAAAAACCAGAGTGTTTTAAATATATTCAGACATAAAATATATGAATATTTAAGTAAAATATTTTTTAAAACGCCCTTCTTTTTAGGAACCTTCCTCTTCGCGACTTAAAATTTCAATTTTAATTAAATTAAAATGAAAATTATTTTTTTTAAAATTAATTTAAAATTAAAATTTTTAAATTTTAGTTTTAGGGCGGGGTTTTTTGTTGGTGGGCTGGATTTCTCCCCCCCCCAAAAATAAAGCAGAATTCAGTGGGAATTCCTGGAGGGACCCAGGGCCCTGTTTCAAAGGGATCCAAAGGGATATAAACCAGTGTTTAAAAACCAGAGTGTTTTAAATATATTCAGACATAAAATAAATGAATATTTAAGTAAAATATTTTTAAAACGCCCTTCTTTGTAGGAACCTTCCTCTTTGCGACTTAAAATTTCAATTTTAATTAAATTAAAATGAAAATGAATTTTTTTTAAATTAATTTAAAATTAAATTTTTAAAATTTTAGTTTTAGGGCGGGGTTTTTGTTGGTGGTCTGGATTTTTCCCCCCCAAAAAAAGCAGAATTCAGTGGGAATTCCTGGGTGGGAAGCAGGGCCCTGTGGATCCCTGAGGAATTCCAGGGGATGAAACTTTCCCTTCCCAAGACATCGATGGCAGCTGCAGCGAATTCTCTCTGCAAACACTGAGTGAAAAGGAGCAATTAGGGCTGCACCGACACTGCTCATTTTCAGGAATTAGAGGCGTTCAATCCCCAGGGAAAGGAGCTGGAGCTGTTTGGAGATAAATACTGGGCTCGTTCTTCACAGGCTCTTTGCAGAGTTGTGCAAACAGATGGAGAAAATACAATTAAATTGTGTTTTTATTGCTGCTTCCGTCCCTCTCGGAGCATTCCTGGCCCCGGGGTTTTTTTGGGATGTTGCTGCTGCGCTTCTCCCTTTTCCCAGCTGGAGTTTGGCTCTGCTGAGGGATCAGGTTGAGTTCTTGTTGGCTCAATAATGGAGATTTTTGTCTAAAAGGTGCCCAAATGAGCTGCTGGGTTTGGTAGGCTCAGAGTGTCCTTGGTGGAAGAGGAAAACCCAAAGCAAACAAAGCCAAACCAAACTAAAAACCACAAACCCAAATAAATAAAATCCCAGAGAACCCAAATGAACTAAAATCCCACAAACCCAAATAAATAAAATCCCTCAAACCCAAACAAATAAAATCCCACAAACCCAAATGAACTGAAATCCCTCAAACCCAAATGAACTAAAATCCCACAAAGCCAAATAAATAAAATCCCTCAAACCCAAATAAATAAAATCCCACAAAGCCAAATGAACTAAAATCCCACAAAGCCAAATGAACTAAAATCTCACAAACCCAAATAAAGAAAAATCCACAAAACCAAACAAATTAAAAAGTCACAAAAGAAACTAAAAAGCCACAAAACCAGCCAGCCAGAAAATCCACAAAAGCAAAACAAATAATCCATAAACCGAACAAATTAAAAGCCACAAACTCAAATAAAAGAAAAGACATAAAACAAACTATAGCCCACAAATCGGAACAAACTAAAAACCGCAAACCAAATAAACTAAAAGCCACAAAGCCCAAACAAACAAAAAATCCAAATTAAAAACCACAAACCAAATGAATGGAAAAGACACAAACCCAAATGAACTAAAAACCACAAACCAAACCCAAAAAACCCCAAATTAAAGAACACACAAAGCCAAGCTAAAGACCACAAACCAAACAAATTAAAATCCCCGAAACCCAAACTGAGTCCACACAAACCCAAACAAATGAAAACCCCAAATTAAAGACCACAAACCCAAATAAACTAAAAACTAATCAAACAGAAAACCTAAACTAAAGAACAAACCCAACCAAACAAAAAACCCAAATTAAAGGCCACAAACCCAAATAAACTAAAGACCACAGACCAACCAACCAAAAAAGACACAAACCCAAATAAACTCAAAACCACCAACCAAACAAACTAAAACCCAAACTAAAGAAGACACGAAGCCAAACAAACTAAAAACCCACAAACCAAACAAACTAAAAACCACAAAACAAATCAAATTAAAATCCACAAACCCCAAACTAGATCCCCACAAACCCAAACAAACTAAAACCCAAATTAAAGGCCACAAACCCAAATAAACTAAAAACTAATCAATCAGAAAACCCAAACTAAAGAACAAACCCAGCCAAACAAAAAACCCAAATTAAAGACCACAAACCCAAATAAACTAAAGACCACAAACTAAACAAACAAAAACCCCACAAACACAAATAAACTAAAAACCACCAACCAAACTAAAACCCAAAATAAAGAAGACACGAAGCCAAACAAACTAAAAACCCACAAACCAAACAAACTAAAAAACACAAAACAAATAAAATTAAAATCCACAAACCCCAAACTAGATCCCCACGAACCCAAACAAGCAAAAAATCCAAATTAAAGACCACAAACCCAAATAAACTAAAGACCACAAACTAAACAAACAAAAACCCCACAAACTCAAATAAACTAAAAACCACCAACCAAACTAAAGACCACAAACCCAAATAAAGACCACAAACTAAACAAACAAAAAAACCACAAACTCAAATAAACTAAAAACCACCAAGCAAACTAAAACCCAAAATAAAGGCCACAAACCCAAATAAACTAAAGACCACAAACTAAACAAACAAAAAACCACAAACACAAATAAACTAAAAACCACCAACCAAACAAACTAAAACCCAAACTAAAGAACGCACGAAGCCAAACAAACAAAAACCCCAAATTAAAGACCACAAACCCAAACAAACCAAAAAGCAATCAAACAAAAAAACCCAAACTGAAGAACACACAAAGCCAAACAAACAAAAACCCCACGAAGCCAAACAAAAACCCCACAAAGCCAAACAAAAACCCCAGAAAGCCAAACAAACAAAAACCCCACAAAGCCAAGCAAACAAAAACCCCAGAAAGCCAAACAAAAACCCCACAAAGCCAAACAAAAACCCCACAAAGCCAAACAAACAAAAACCCCACAAAGCCAATCAAACACAGTGACACATCCTGCTGCAGATATTGAGGGTGAAATATTCCAAATTTCCAATATTAATGAAGAGCTGAATGCAGAATGAGCTGGGAGTGGTGATGGGGAGTTCCCACTTGGAATTCTGGAATGGTTTGGGTGGGTTTTGGGTTCAAACCTGATCCCGTTCCCCCCCTGCCAGGGCAGGGACGCCTTCCATGATCCCAGGGTGGCTCCAGCCTGGCCTTGGACACCTCCAGGGATCCAGGGGCAGCCCCAGCTGCTCTGGGAGCCCCATCCTGTGGGATCTCAGCACATCGTTCCCGATGTCCAGAGATGCCAGGAGAACCCTTGGGGGGTCTCGGAAACCCTGGAATGTTGCCAAGAGTGTTTGGTGGCTTGATTTTGATCCATCCACAGAAGTAACAAGAGTCTGAGGACATGAGAATCACTTTAGAGTACAAGGTGTAAAAGAGACACATTTAGAGGGTGAAATATAGACTTTAGGTTTTTGGTACAGGGGGGTTATGGAGACAAGATGGAGGGATCAGGGCGTGTCTTGTCCTTCTTCTTTCTTCTTCTTGTCCTCCATCTCCTGTGGTGATGTTGGCACTTAGAGATTGGTTTATGGTGAAGGTGCACTTGCTAACATGAGCGAAAAGCATTGGGAAATAAAGGTAAATATTGTGTACGTAGGTTTTAGTATAAAAAGACATGACCGCCCCGTGGGTGGGCAGAGAGTGCCTGTGACTGCTTGCAGATCAGACCTCTGTTGGGCAGACAGAAAAATTTTGTAGATAAGAAATAATAAACAACCTGAAGACCAAAAGCTGAAGAGTCCAGACTCGTCCTTTGAATCGCGCCCACCAAAGAACCACTCTACCCGTGTCGGGGCAGAGACAGACAGACAGACGGACCCGACACCATCCCAACCCCTCCCCACCCTCACAGGGAATTTTTCCACCCCAATGCCTGATCAGAGCCTTCAGCTCAGGTAAATTCATCAGCTTCCAACAATTTTATCGCTTCCGAATTCCTCCCGAGCTTCAGGGCTCTCTGACGTCCTGTGGGGTTTGGAAAGTGGGGAAACAATTCCTGAATATCCTGAATATTTATTGGGATCTTCCTCATCCCTTCTCCTGAGCTGTGCTCCATGAAGAAAATCAAGTTTGTAGCCCTTCACAGCTTGGGGTGATAAAGCCACGGAGAAAACAGCATGGCAGGCCATAAAATCCTGGATTTTGGGATGTGCCAGCACAGGAACTTTAATTTGCTTTTATTTTTTTTTTTTTTCCTGCAGGGATTTTTCCCTGGATTCCATGGAAAAGCAGGAGAGCAGGGCAGGGCTGTCAATACTATTGAGTGCCAGGGCTGTTGTACACGGGGCAGTGTCTGCAGGAGGAGATGGATAATCAGATTTCAAGCATAGCCCTGCATTGATTGTGTCCCCAATTAAGTGGTTTCCACCTCATAGAAAACATTTGGTTTGCCTTGAGCAGGTTTTTCATGGGGAATTTTTTTTTTCCATGTCCCTTGTTCACAACCTGCAGCTCCTGCTCCATTTCCACGGGTTGGAAATGAGGGATTTGGCACAAATATTCCTGGCAGTGACGTGTGTGGGGTGCTGGATGGGAATCTGGAATCAAAATCCCTCACCTGGGCTTTTTATCCCAAATTAACCCCAATCCCTGCTGGTGCTTGGGGTCTGTGCCAGCACTGGGGGAGCTGGTGTGAATAAAAACCTTGCTTTGGGTCAGAAAGGCCCAAAAATTCCTCCTGCAGCATTTAGACAGCAGTTGCTGTTTTCTGGACAACTCCCAGAGCCCAGAAAAGCCACCTGAGAGATCCCAAGCTGCCTTTTAAATCCTATTTAGCTGTTTATTTCCACTTTGCTCCTGAACAACAAAAACAACAACAAAAAAAAGGACAGAACAGAGCTGGAATTGTTCTCCTGGCCACAAGCACATTCCAGGCAGTGCCACTGCAGCCTTGCCAGGGGAGGGAATGGCAAATGGGCATGGCAGGGGTGATGCAGTTTATTTTTGCCAGCGCTGCTCCATCGTGTCCAGTACATTTTGGGATGGGAAAATGCAGCCAGGTGTCTGCCCTGAGCAGGGCTGGGGGCTGCAGCAGGTGCTCAGGCACTCCTAAAGCAGAAAAAAAATCTTGATTAGAGAGTGAAGGAATAAATGGAAATGGAGCTGTGCTGGGAATTCAGCTGGATTTGCCTGGGAGTTTGGGAGTCTTGTTCATGAATCCACACTTTTAGGGGGGGAAAGGGACAGAAGCAGGGCTGGGGATGTTCACTGAGGGTGGCTCTGCATCCAAGAGGTTCCCATGAATTCCCAAGGTCAAATATCCTTGGGGTGGGTGCAGCCGAGAGAGGAGAAACCCCTTAAAAACTCAATTTCCATGGATTTTTCTGCCTCTGAGCCTGTGACCCTCAGCTGCTGATTCCAAAGGATCTTCCTGATGGAATCACCTCACCCCAGAGCATTCTCAGGGTTGGGAGCACCTGAATTTTGGGGTGGATCCCGTGGATTTCCTGAGGTGCAGGATGGGCTGAGCTTGGTGCTGCAGCTCCTGGGGGCTGCATCACTGAGCACAACGCATCCACAGGGAAATAAAAACTCAGGATTCAGATTTCCAAAGCCCAGGGTTCAGATTTCCAAAGCCCAGGATTCAGATTTCCAAAGCCCAGGGTTCAGATTTCCACATCCCAGGATTCAGATTTCCAAAGCCCAGAGTTCAGATTTCCACATCCCAGGGTTCAGATTTCCACATTCCAGGGTTCAGATTTCCACATCCCAGGATTCAGATTTCCAAAGCCAAGAGTTCAGATGTTTGAGCACACAATTCAGATTTTTCAGGCACACAATTCAGATTTTTCGGGCACACAATTCAGATTTTTTGAGCACATAATTCAGATTTTTAGAGCACACAATTCAGATTTTTAGAGCACACAATTCAGATTTTTCGAGCACACAATTCAGATTTTTTAGGGCACACAATTCAGATTTTTCGAGCACACAATTCAGATTTTTCGACCACACAATTCAGATTTTTAGGGCACACAATTCAGATTTTTCGGGCACACAATTCAGATTTTTAGGGCACACAATTCAGATTTTTCGAGCACACAATTCAGATTTTTTAGGACACACAATTCAGATTTTTCGGGCACACAATTCAGATTTTTTAGGGCACACAATTCAGATTTTTCGAGCACACAATTCAGATTTTTAGGGCACACAATTCAAATTTTTCGGGCACACAATTCAGATTTTTAGGGCACACAATTCAGATTTTTAGGGCACACAATTCAGATTTTTCGAGCACACAATTCAGATTTTTCGGGCACACAATTCAGCTCGTGCTGTTGCTCCTGGAGTGCTCAGTGGGATTTTTGGAGCTGTAAAATCCTGGAATGCCTGCCCTGGGAATGGCAGTGACCGGGATTTACTGGGGATTCCTGTCCTGGACGCTGGGGATTGGTGGCTGTGGATGTGCTGCTCCCATTCCTGCTGCTGTTCCCATTGTTCCAACGAGGGCAGAGGGAAAATTCCCACTGAAATCTGTGTGGATTTGGGATTTTTCTGCTTTTCCCCTCCCATTTAGGGTTTGGTGGCTGTGGATGTGCTGCTCCTGCTGTCCCTGAGTGTTCCCATTGTTCCAATGAAGGGAGAGGGAAAATTCCCACTGAAATCTGTGTGGATTTGGGATTTTTCTGCTTTTCCCCTCCCAATCAGGGTTTGGTGGCTGTGGATGTGCTGCTCCTGCTGTCCCTGAGTGTTCCCATTGTTCCAATGAAGGCAGAGGGAAAAATCCCACTGAAATTCATGTGAATTTTGGATTTTCCTGCTTTTCCTCCCCAATCCAGCCCAGCAGAGCCAGGTCCCTGAGTGTTCCCATTGCTCCAACGAGGGCAGAGGGAAAAATCCCACTGAAATCTCTGTGGATTTGGGATTTTCCTGCTTTTCCTCCCCAGTCCAGCCCAGCAGAGCCAGGTCCCTGAGTATTTTCCCATTTTTCCAAGGAGGACAGAGGGAAAAATCTCATTTAAATCCATGTGATTTTGGGATTTTCCTACTTTTCCCCTAATCCAGCCCAGCACAGCCACATCCCAGGGCTGGATCATTTTCTCCCCATCAGGATCTCAGACTCACCCAGCTCTCCAGGGAAGGAAGAGTCAAACCTTCCTTTTATTTTATTTTATTTTTTTTTCCTTTTTAGCCACACAAAAAGATTTTTATGACTTCAATGAGCTCCCAGCCAGTCTGCTTTAATATCCCACTAATTGATTTTAAGGCTTGGAAGCAGCAGAGCTAATTAGCATTTGCTGACTCAGCCCCAAGCCCCCCTCCCTCAGATATTGACCCACGTTTGCTGCAGCCCTAAATGAAGTCGAGGGAATATTAAGTGTCTCCTATTGGCGTGTCATTTGCATATGCAAATGAGCCCAATCAGGAGGCTCTATTAAAGCATTTAAGCAAATTCAAGTGACACTTGCAGTGAAGGAGCTGCCACTCCTGGGTGAGGGAGGAGAGGGAAAAAATCAGTGCAGGAGCCTCTGAGGGAGCTCTGGAGCTCGAATTTGGCCAATTTTGGTGCTTAACTTTTCCAAATTTACTGCTTGAATTTTTCCCATTTTGGTGCCTTAATTTGGTCCATTTTGGTGCCTAATTTGCCCCATGATAGTGCTTTAATTTTTCCCATTATGGTGCTTTAATTTGTCCGGTTTTGGTGCTGAATTTGGCCCATTATGGTGCTTGAGTTTGGCCCATTTTGGTGCTGAACTTGTCCAGTTTTACTGCTTGAGTTTGGCCCATTTTGGTGCTTTAATTTCTCCCATTTTGGTGCTGAATATGTCCAATTTTACTGCTTGAATTTGTCCCATTTTGGTGCTGAATTTGGCCCATTTTGGTGCTTAATTTGTCCCATTTTGCTGCTGAATTTGGCCCCTTATTGTGCCTGAATTTGTCCCATTCTGATGCCTGAATTTGGCCCATTATTGATGCTGAGTTACTCTATTTGTATCAAACACATCTATTAATATATGTAAATCCAGGTGTTTCTCCTCTGCTGGATCAAACCTCCACATCCAGATCTTTGTGATCCCAACAAATCCCATGAAATGCTGGGAGCACTTTTCAGCCTGAGGGGGGGGGGGGGAAAATATGAGCTCATTCAATTCCAGAGAGCTCCTGGTGCCAAAGCAAGGGAGAAAACAACAAAAAAAATCACATTTTTTCTGCCTGGGAATGGGCAGTGAGCAGTGCAGAATGGAGGGAGGGGAATTTGGCAGCTCTGATGTTATTCCACAAACAGGCAGCGTGGCATGGCTGGATATTTTCAGCTTTGCACAAAAGCTGAGGGGAAAGAAAGAGGCTGGGTAAAAAAAGCTTGGGGAAAATGGGTTCCAAATCACCCATTCAGAGCCCAAAACTGAGTCCAGAGCAGTCTTCCCTTTTTGTTTCTTCCCTGATGGTTTTTAGGAAGAATTTGTCCTTAAATTACTTATTTATTACTGTGGAGCATCTGGAATTTAACTGGAATTTTTATCTGACTTTGCTCTGGGCCCTGCTGGAGCTGGGAGTGTGTGGAAATTCCATCTCCTGGCTGGAAGAACAAACCTGAATTTCCCAAAATGAATTGTGAAATGTCCATTTGTGACCGTGCTGAATTGTGAAATCAGCTGATGGTTTTGCCCTGGCCTCGTGGGGGAAGCAAATTTGCAGGAATATTTCTTTCCTCTCATTTCCCTCCCCATTTTTATTTCATTCTGGTGGTTTTCCCCCACAGCTGGGTGTCCCATTTGTACAAACCCACATCATTTATCCTGAATTTGGGAACATCTCCTGCTTCAGCCTCTTCCCCACCCTTCCAGAGTTTTTTGCTGCTGGAATTTTGGTTTTTTTCCCAATGCTGTGTCATTGAATTCTGTGGATTTTCCCCCCTTCCTGCGGATTTTTAATCCCTTTAGTGCTGCTCTGTAGGGCTTGGCTGGAGCTCAGGGATGTCTGGGATGGGGTTGGAGCCACCCTGGATTTACCAGGACCTGGAGCTTGGTGCGGAATTCTCCTTTCAGATCAAAAATTACATAAAAACCCTGCTCAGTGTGAGGGGAACAAACAGGATTTGAAGCCCAGGAGTCTCCAGAATCTTCATGGAACTGACAGAGAGGTGATTCCAGAATTGTCCAGGGAAATGGGGGCAGTTTGTTCCACAGGCCGTGTCAGAAATCGTTGGATTTGTGTTTTTCCAGAGTGTCCTGGACAGAGACCCAGGTCCCAGACTGTCCTGGAATTCACATTCCAGACATTTTCTTATACATTTATAAATATTTATAGATTTAATGCTCTAAACTAAACCAGAGGAATCTTTTTTTTTTGCCCATTTAAAATACGTTGGAATAATGAATATTGTTTTTAACCCGCTCCTCAGTGCCAACTCTCATCCTGTAAAATTAAACCTAGAGCACAGAACAGGAGGAAAAATTTATTTATTCCCTACAATAACCCCATTAATTGGGTTTTGATGGGAATTCCCAACCAAGTCCTGGTGTTTTTTTCCCAAACCATCTCCCAGCATTTCAACAATGGGATTTTGTGTCCTCAGGAACTGGTGGCTGCTAAGGAAAGAATTCAGCAGGGAAAAAAAAACAAAAACTTTCCTGGAAGTCAAATTCCTGATCTACATTTGTAATTCTGCATGAGCAGATCCTCAGCGGGCCAGAGCAGCTGGAATTTGGATATTTTACAGAAAAAATCCATGTTCTGCTGCAAGGGCAATGGAGCAGAGCACAACAAAGCCCTGGAGCAATTTGTGTGAGCAGCAATTGGAGCCCTGAAATTCCCCCTGGAAATTCCAGGGGCAGCCTTGGAAGCAGTGGCTGGGAACAGAGCAGGGATATTCTGATTTATTTTGTGGAGAAATCAGCTGGGAAGGGAAAGTTTTGGGATCTTGGAGAAGGGTCGGGTTGGGTTGGGCCTGCCCAGGTTGTGCAGCCCCTGAAACTCTGATTTTGATGGAATTTTGGGCTCTGCAGGAGAAGATTCAGGCCAGTTGGGAGGGTTTCTATTTGGGGTTTTTTTTGGGTTCAGTCCAGCCCTTTCTCTTCCCCCTTGCTCTGAGTCCTTTAAAGCAGATTTGAGTCCTGTTTCCATGACAATGTTTGTACAGTAGATGCTTTGCTGTATGGATATATAGATTTTTTTTTTTCATTTGTAACAACTCCCCTGCATGAATTCCTGGTGTATTTAAGGTCTCCTTGAGCTGTTTGGAACATTTATTCCAAATTATATATATTTTAATATATAAAAATATAAAAAAATTATATATATATATATATATATATATATATATATATATATATATATATATATATAATTTTATATATTTATTAAATATTTTATATATTTTATATATAATTCAATAGAAAATATTATATATTATATATAATCACATATAATTCTATATTAACATACAATATAGATAATAGATTCGATTATATATTAATATAATGTATAATCTATTAATCTAGTATCTGTATTGCATATTAATACAATTCAGTTATTTCATCTTCCAATAATTTCAGCAGCAAAGTGAAAAATTCTCCAAAATCCAGAAAATTTCCTGTAAATTCCCCAGTTTTGTGCAGAAATTAATTGTGCAGAAATTAATTAATATATTGATACATTTAATTATATTATATCATAATTATGTGTTATATATTATATATTGTATTATATATAGTATAGTATATGTAATATATATTTTATATATTATATATTTTCACATTACACAACTATACATTATATAATACATATAATATATTATTTATATATTATATATTATATATTATATATAGTGTATAAATATATAATGTATAATATATAATATATAATATATAATATGTAATATATAATATATAACATATAATATATAATATATAATAAATATTGTATATTGTGTATTGTATATTATATTATGTCTAGTATAGAATATATATATTATATATTATATATTATATATTATATATTATATATTATATATTATATATTATATATTATATATTATATCCAGCCTTGCAATCTGGAGCAGCAAAGGTGCTGAAATCAGGAGAAATTCCTGTCCCTGAACAGATTCAGGCACTGGGGAGATCCCAAGTGCAGCTGAAAGAGCTGAGCCCTTCCCAGCCCCTGCTCGTGCTGAGCCCTGGGCGTGTTTTTATGACATAATTGGATCACTCGAGCTGTGTTTGCAGTGAAGGGGATGAAATTACCATCTGGAGGTTTGGGGTTTTTTATTTTTCATCAGTTATGACCACAAATTAATAATGAGTCTGCGGAGCTGGAGGCAGCTGGTGACCAGAATTGCTGTGGCAGCTCTGTGGGCTGTTTGTGGCACCGTCCTTGGGGTGGCTTTGGTTCCTGGCTGTTGATGGGAGGTGGCTGCACTGCCAGCTCAGCCTCCTTGGGCTTTTGGTGTCCTGTTTTGATGTCAGGGATGTGATATTTCATTTTTTCCCCCTCTTCCCAAGTGCACTTCCCGCAATTTCTGTGCTCTCACTCCTGCTCCGGGAGGTTGATGTCCTGGGAAGTCTTTTTTGGTGGTTTTGGGTAGCCAGGCTTCCCAAAGAAGGAACAGAGAAAGATGAACTGTGAGAGGGGTGAAACAAGAAGGAATAAATTCCCAAAGCAGTTGGGAAATGAATACAAACAAGTTTATCCCTGTTTATTTGTGGGTGTGAGGCAGCCCTTGCGGAGTCTGAGAGGAGCTGAAGGAAGTGGAAGCTGTGAATTTTGGGGATTTCTGCCCCAGCCCTGAGCATTATTCACGGTTTAACCTCAGGGCAGCTGAGCTGGCTCAGTCTCCTCACCTGGGGAGAAGGGAGAGCAGGAATGTGCTGGGAAATCCCCAGCAGAGCACACAGCCTCGAGCTGCCCCAAGGGAAATACAGGTTGGATAGCAGGAAAAGGATTTTTACAGGAAGGGTGAGAAATTTCTGGAATGTTCTGCCCGGGGAGGTGGTGGAGTCCCCATCCCTGGGGGTGTTTAACAAAGCCTGGATGTGGCCCTGGGTGCCAGGGTTGAGTTGAGGGGTTGGGACATGGACTTGAGGATCCTGCAGGTCTCTTCCAACCCAGTGATTCTGAGATTCTGTGAATTCTGTAAATTCTGGGAATTTTGAGATTTTGAGAACACCCTGGGCAATTCTGGGGTGTTTGTTCTGCCCAGGGAGGTGGTGCAGTCACCATCCCTGGGTGTATTTAACAAAGCCTGGATGTGGCCCTGGGTGCCAGGGTTGAGTTGAGGTGTTGGGACATGGACTCAATGATCCTGAAGGTCTCTTCCAACCCAGTGATTCTGTGATTGTGTGGAAGCTGGGAGTGAGGGAGAGCTGAGCCGTGTGTGACCCTGTGGGGACACCCAGGTGACACCTGGAGCATGGCTGTGTCCCCAGCCCTGCCCATTGCAGAGGGGGCTGTGAGCCCAGGAATGCAGTGTAGTGCTCCAATATTTATTCATTTACCGTTTTATTTATTTATTTAGCAGATGGAGCTGGCTGCAGCCCCCGCTCCCGGGTGAGGAGCCAGCAGCCAGAGGAGATCAACGAGCAGCTGAACAATGTGGCCTCTAAAGTTGGAAGTGGCTTTTTTCCCCCAGAACAAAGAGTGCTCCGTGGGCAGGGCCGGCTGCAGGGAGGAGCAGAGCAGACCAACACTGGCACCCAGTGTCTGAGTGGGATCAGCTCAGACGGAGCAGGGGCAGCTCAGGCCGGTCCCACGCTGAGCTCTCAGCACGGAGCGAGGGCTCTGATCTGACTCCATGCTTGATTTATTATTTTATGATATATATTGCATTAAAACTATACTAAAAGAATAGAAGAAAGGATTTCATCAGAAGGCTGGCGAAGAATAGAATAGGAAAGAATGATAACAAAGGTTTGTGGCTCTGTGTCCGAGCCAGCTGGACTGTGATTGGCCATTAATTAGAAACATCCACATGAGCCCAATCCCAGCTGCACCTGTTGCATTCCACAGCAGCAGATAACCATTGTTTGCATTTTGTTCTTGAAGCCTCTCAGCTTCTCAGGAGGAGCAATCCTAAAGAAAGGATTTTCTATAAAAGATGTGTGTGACACCCTGGCAGCTCAGCTCCTCTCTGCTCCACTCTGGGGCCTGGAGAGGCTGCCTGGAACAGCCTGGACAGAGTTAAGGGAATAATTTACATTATTTATTTATCAAAAGGGTTTATGAAAAGGTTTGTACAGGATGCACCTTGGGCAGCACAAGGACATTTCCCCCTCTCTCCCAAGAGCCTGGCTGAAGCTACACCCAAGATAGACCCTGAGTTTTATAACTTACAAAGCTTTTATAAGTTTTATTTATATGTTGAGGTTAACTGTCCAATTCCAGCTGCAGGTGATGCAGTCCCACCCTCCCCGTTTGCTCCCCTCCATTCCTGCTCTTTGCACTTTTTGGGGCTGAAGCTGCAGCGGTGTCCTTGGTTCTGGGGCTGGAAACTGATTGTGGGACTGAGCTGTGAGGAGAACTTGCTAGAACACTTTATCTGGAGTTCAGAATTAGGGTTTATATTATTAGGGTATATACAATGCAGTATAGAATCTGGAAAATATGAAAGTTAAAATTTGAGGCATCATTTTGGTGCCTGCTCTGCTCTCCTGGTGCTGCACTTTCCCCACCCAGAGCAGTGAGGTGTCTTTGTTTTACAAACAGACTGAGGGTAGAAAAGTTCAGGTACAGAGAGGTGAAAGAAGCAATGGGAATAACCATAAATTCCATAGGAATTCCACTGACTGACACAGATTGTTACTCACTCAGACTGTGCTGAGTCTCTGGATTTGGAGGGATTTTAAAAAAAAAAGAGACACAAGGAAAAGGAAAAAGGGGGGTACATTGGAAGGGAGTCTGTGTTAGGTGACCTGGGGAGTCTGAACCTCTAAAATACCCAGGAAAGAGAGAGGGAAATGCAGCTGGGAAATTGGGATAAAAAGGAGGCTACGTCCTCTAAAACTGGGAGAGACCCCATGGAGAATCCCCCATGGCCTCTCCCTTTATTCTGATTCAGTTCCAGGACTCCTGTGTCTCCTGTTTGGGCAGATGTTTGGGGATGGATTTTCCTGGCACCATGGAATGGTTAACCCTGGCCCCAGGGAGGGAGGGAGGCAGTGCAGACCCACCCTCTCCTCCCTGGGGAAAGCTTTTGGAGTCACTGTGCAGCTGTTAAATGCCAGTTCAGTGGAGCTTTTAAACACACACTTAAAGCCTTGCTGCTCAGCAAAACACTTCAGCACCTCCTTTAAACGAAGCTGAGCTGGGGTGTTGTGGCACTGGGAGGCTGGAGCTGCTCAGGGGGATGAAACATCCCTGGGTGTGGGGCTGCTGGGAGAGAAAACCAGCACTGGGAGAGAAAAAAAAACAGTGGGAAGGATCCCACTGATTGATAATGGGAAAAGAGATTTGATTTTACAAATAAACTTCAGGTTTGCTGAGAAATGAAATTAGACATTGAGAGATGAAAGGAACAATGGGGAAGAAAAAGCCCTAAATTCTGTAAGAATTAGAAATGAAAAGGGAGGGTTGTACATTAGAGGGGAATCTTTGGGATCAGGTGTTCTGGGAAGTCTGAACCTCTCAAGTACCTCAGAAACGGGGAAAGAGAGAAGGGAAATGCAGCTGGGAAATTGGGATAAAAAGGAGGCTGCATCCTCCAAAAATGGGAGAGACCCCAGGGAATGCCCCATGGCCTCTGCCTTGATTGGAATAAAGTTCCAGGACTCCTCTGTCTCCTTTTTGGCCATGAACCTCTGGTGTTTGTGGATGATTTTCCTGACAATCTGAAGCTCTGAAGCAGGGCTGGCAGAGAGCCCCATGTGCTGCTCCCCACATCCCACCCTGAATTTCCCCTGACCCCTCTGCTCCCCTGCCTCCCTTCTGAGGATGAGGATTTACTCAAAGCCAAGCTCCTCCTCTCCCAGCCTCTGGGATATCCTTGGAAGTTGCACTGAACTTTGCTCAGAAGTTGCTGAGGCAGAAAGGGAAATGGAAAACTGAGTTTCCAAAAAGGAGGAGAAAAAAAAAAAAAAAATCCACCCAAAAAGGGCCAGAACTGCTCCCACAAACAAGACAGACGATGAACCATTATCCAAAAGTGACTTTCTGGCTGGTTTTTAGTGAACAGAGAAATATTGGAGGTTGGTTGGGGGGGAAAAAAGTAGTTTCCATTTAGTTTTATCTCTGGCTGTACTGGAAACAAATCACGGCACGAAAAGAAAAGGGATAAAATGAAACGAAAACGATGCCATTTATTTCCTTTGCTGTAGCACGCTCTGGACAGTTCTTGTGAAGATTAAAACTCTTGTGAGCTCGAGCAGATTGTGCTAAAACACTGCTGGAATATCTCAGACAGTGCTGGGGTATCTCTGGAGTACTTGGCCCAAAATTATGGATGGAGAGTGGGAGGAAACGGCTCTGGGTGGGTCCCTCCTCCACTCTCCACCTCCTCCATGGGTGCCCACTGAATTTTTGAATTGTGATGGAAATCTCAGATATTCTCTTAGAAATCTGCATCTTAGAAATCTTAGAAATCTGGATATTCTCTTTTAAAAAAATCTGATTTTTCCCTTGAATTTCTTGGTTCCAGTGCAGGCTGGCTCATGAAGAGAATATCTCCCTGTCCTGGCTCTCCTGTTGATTCCTGTGCATATCCTGACTTGCAACCCCCTCAAAAGTCCAGGAAAAGCAGGAAAAAGCAAAGAAAGGTTAAAAAAAAATGCGAATGAGGATTAATTTGGAGCTGTGTGTGCAGCACTGCCTGAGGGCAATGCTTTTCATGATTCCTGTGGATATCTTGACTTCCAATCCCCCCAAAAAATCCAGGAAAAGAAGGAAAACACAAAGATTAAAAAAAAAATTAAAAATCTGAATGAGGATTAATTTGGAGCTGTGTGTGCAGCACTGCCTGAGCCAAGTGCTTGAGGTCAATGGTGGTGCTGATTCCTGTGGATTTCTTGACTTGCAACCTCCACAGAAGTCCAGGAAAGCCCCCAAAAATCCAGGAAAACACAAAGAAATATTTAAAAAAAAAATTAAAAATCTGAATGGGGATTAATTTGGAGCCGTGTGTGCAGCACTGCCTGAGCCAAGTGCTTTCCTTTTCTTTCCCTTTTTTAATGTTTTTTTTTCCCCATTTCTTTCCCTTTTCCCCTTTTCTTTCCCTTTTTCCCTCTTCTTTCCCTGCTGGCAGTGGGAGCTTTGGGAGAGGCTGATGTAATGAGGCTGAATGCGTTGTGATGGTGGGACTGTGGCCAAGGATGCGTTGAGTCACATCTAATGACTTAAAAACTCCTAATTAATTTCGAATGAACTGGAACAAGGAGGCTCAGCTTGACGAGCACCAGGTTGTGAAAGCTCCTGATGCTGAAAACTCGCACTGGAGCCATCCTGGGATGAGGAAAAGTTGGGAGCAGCCCGGTTAAAAGGAGTGGAAAGGAATGGATGTGAGAGCTGAAGGTGGGTGGGAGGAAGGTTCTGGGTGTGGATCAGCAGATGTGGGAGCTCTGTGGCAGCTCACAGCTCAGAAGAGCGGGGAGAAAGGGAGGAAAAAATGAGAAACGGGGAGAAATGGGGGTAGAAAATGAGAAACGGGGAGAAATGGGGGTAAAAAATGAGAAACAGAGAGAAATGGATGAGAAACAGGGAGAAAGAGGGGTAAAACATGAGAATCGGGGAGAAATGGTAAAAAAGGAGAATCAGGGAGAAAGGGAGGTAAAAAAGAGAAGAAGGGAGAAATTGGGGTAAAACACGAGAAGCAGGGAGAAATGGAGGTGAAAAATGAGTATCAGGGAGAAAGGGAGGTAAAAAAAGGAGAATCAGGGAGAAAGGGAGGTAAAAATGAGAAACAGGGAGAAATGGATGAGAAACAGGGAGAAAGGGAGGTAAAAAATGAGAAGC
The DNA here is from genome assembly GCF_023055355.1 of Agelaius tricolor. NCBI lineage: Eukaryota > Metazoa > Chordata > Aves > Passeriformes > Icteridae > Agelaius > Agelaius tricolor. The sequence goes on along the minus strand of NW_027269296.1, from coordinate 2,454,314 downwards.
AGGGAGAAATGGGGGTAAAAATGAGAAACGGGGAGAAATGGATGAGAAACAGGGAGGAAGAGGGGTAAAAAAGGAGAATCAGGGAGAAATGGAGGTGAAAATGAGAATCAGGGAGAAAGGGAGGTAAAACATGAGAAAAAGGGAGAAAGGGAGGTAAAACATGAGAAGCAGAGAGAAATGGAGGTGAAAAATGAGAAACAGGGAGAAAGGGAGGTAAAACATGAGAATCAGGGAGAAATGGATGAGAAGCAGGGAGAAAGGGAGGTAAAAAGTGAGAAACAGAGAAATGGGGGTAGAAAAGAATCGGGGTGAAATGGAGGTGAAAAATGAGAAGCAGGGAGAAAAAAGCCTCAATGGATGCACCTTGGGCAGCACAGGAGCCCAGCCAGGGCTGCACCCAAGATGAACCCAAATGGTCACAAAAATGGATGACTGGGTACAAGGTCTCTCACTTTTATAAGTTCTGCTCCATTTGCATCTTGCAGTTCATTGTCCCATTCCAGCTCCAGCCCATCCAGTCCCATCCTTGTTTTTCTCTCTCCAGCCCACGGTGTTTGTGCTCCTGGGCTGAGATTTGGATCATTTGTCCTTGGTCCCCAGCTGGAGCAGGAATTGTTTTGTCCCCCTGCTCTGTGCACAGAATCCCCTAATCTGAACCCCAGACCCACTAAAGCAGCCCAGGACCTGAAAAATGCAAAAGTTAAAACCTGAGCCCTCAGTTTCTGGCTGAGAAGGTGCCACTGGTGCACCAGGCCGTTGTCACCTGGTGTGGCAGTCGTGGTTCTGCTCTGGTTCTGCTGGGTCTGGGCTGGCCTCCAGCAGCCCCAGAGTGGCTCCTCTGCTGGGTCACCTTGCAGGGAGGTGTCCAGGGCCCAGCCAGCCCTGGGACGGTGACATTGGAGCTGCACCAGGATAATCCCATTGCCTTTCCTCCGTCGTAAAATCACATCAGCCTTTGGCAGCCGTTCAGGTGCAGGCAAATGAAATAAACTGCTCAGAATTCATTGTGGGAAGGGACAGAAAATCAGTAACAGGACCTTCCCTTCATCTCCACAAATGGCCCAGCTCTACCCCCAACCCCTCTGGAGTCATTTCCCTCTCTCCATCAGCAGGAATTTGAGGATCTCCTGCACCAGGGTGATTGAAAAACCCCAATCCAAGCTCCCTGCAGTGACCCGGGGCAGTGGGGGGTTAATGCTGCTCCCCCCAAAGCTGCTGTGCCTCCCCTCCTGGAGCAAGATCTGAAATGTGCAGGCAGCTCAGTGAAGCAGAATTTTAATCTAAGATCTGTTTTTCAAGTCTGATTTTAAGATCCCATGCAGGTCAGGGTTGTCTGATTCTTCACAGTTCATTAAGTAGAGAGCAGCTCATGGTAGAGATTGACTTTTAAAAATGATGGATTTTTATTTATAGAGGAGTTCTACTCATTAATTTTAAGGGATGGAAGCATAAAAGCAGGAACGGGTTCATTAAAAAAAAAAAAGTGACATTGGTAATTTAATTAAATTGGGGGTTTGAGGATCATTACAAAAAATGAAATGTTAGTTCTGGGCTGCTTTTCCACCTGCTTGGGTTTGAGAGCAGCCCCTGCTCCCAGAACCTGCCTGGGCAGGAGAATTCCTGGTGGAACTTCCCAGCTCCAGGGGCTTTGGGGGAGGATGGAAATAATGGCTCTGGGGGCAAGAAATGGGGTCAGGAGCTGGGATCTGCCCCTGCTGCTGTGCAGGGAGGGATGGTGGGGGCTGGGAAACCCCAAAACTGGGCTTGGGAACACTCTGTGTGTGACCTGTGACAATTCCCAGTCCCTAAACCAGCCCTGCTTCCCTTTCATGGATTATTCTCGATTATCCCGTTTTTCCTGACCATTTACTCAACCCTGTGAAAATTCCCAGTCCCTTCTTCCCTCAAGTGAATGATTCTGTTTTCAGTGACAATTATTCCATTTTTCCTGAGGATTTACCCAGCCCTGTGAAAATTCCCAGTCCCTAACCCAACCTTGCTTCCCTCTCATGGATTATTCTCAATTATTCCATTTTCCTGACCATTTACTCAACCCTGTGAAAATTCCCAGTCCCTAACCCAGCCCTCCTTCCCTCAGGTGAATGATTCTGTTTTCAGTGACAATTACTCTGTTTTTCCTGAGGATTCACCTCAACCCTGTGAAAATTCCCAGTCCCTAACCCAACCCTGCTTCCCTCTAATGGATTATTCTCGATTATTCCATTTTTCCTGACCATTTACTCAACCCTGTGAAAATTCCCAGTCCCTAACCCAACCCTGCTTCCCTCTAATGGATTATTCTTGATTATTCCATTTTTCCTGACCATTTACTCAGCCCTGTGAAAATTCCCAGTCCCTAACCCAACCTTGCTTCCCTCAAATGGGTTATTCTCGATTATTCCATTTTTCCTGAAAATTTATCTCATCCCCCTGTCCCTGACCCAGCCCTCCTTCCCTCAGGTGAATGATTCTGTTTTCAGTGACAATTACTCCATTTTTTCTGAGGATTTACTCAGCCCTGTGAAAATTCCCAGTCCCTAACCCAACCCTGCTTCCCTCTTATTCCATTTTTCCTGAGGTTTTACCTCAGCCCTCTGTCCCTAACCCAACTCTGCTTCCCTCTAATGGGTTATTCTCGATTATTCCATTTTTCCTGAGGATTCACCTCAACCCTGTGAAAACTCCCAGTCCCTGACCCAGCCCTCCTTCCCTCAAATGGGTTATTCTGTTTTCAGTGACAATGACTCCATTTCTCCTGAGGGTTCACCCAGCCCTGTGACCGTTCCCTGTCCCTTCCCTTGCAGCCCTGCCCAGCCACACGTGCGGGAACCCGGGGCGGCTGCGGAACGGGGTCCAGCAGGGAACCACCTTCAGCATCGGGGACAGGGTCAGGTACAGCTGCAACCCCGGCTTCTTCCTGGAGGGCCACGCCCTGCTCACCTGCCAGGCCAGCTCGGGACAAGGAGGAGCCTCCTGGGATTTCCCTCTCCCCGTCTGTAGAGGTAAGGAGATTCCTGCCCAAAAATGGGGTTTGAGATGGTTGGGGTGGGGTGTGGAGGGTTTGGTTTGAAAGGGTTAAAAAGCAACTCTTAAAAAGCAACCTTTAAAAACCAACTCTTAAAAACCAACCCTTAAAATCAACCCTTGAAAATTAACCCTTAAAAAGCAACCTTTAAAAACCAACCCTTAAAATCAACCCTTGAAAATTAACCCTTAAAAAGCAACCTTTAAAAACCAACTCTTAAAAACCAACCCTTAAAATCAACACTTAAAATTAACCCTTAAAAAGCAACCTTTAAAAACCAACTCTTAAAAACCAACTCTTAAAAAGCATCTCTTGAAAAGAAATCTTTAAAAACCAACCCTTCGAAATCAACCCTTAAAAATCAACCCTTCGAAATTAACCCTTAAAAATTAACCCTTAAAAAGCAACCCTTAAAAAGAAATCCTTAAAAACTAACCCTTCAAAATCAGCCCTTCAAAATCAACCCTTCAAATTAACCCTTAAAATTAACCCTTAAAAATCAACCCTTAAAAAGCAACTCTAAAAAACCAACCCTTAAAAAGCATCTCTTAAAAAGAAATCCTTAGAAATCAACCCTTAAAAATCAACCCTTAAAACTTAACCCTTAAAAAGTAACTCTTAAAAAGAAACCCTTCAAAACTAACCTTAGAAAACAACCCTTAAAAACCGAACCTTAAAAAGCAACCCTTAGGAATCAACCCTTCAAAATCAACCCTTCAAAATCAACCCTTAAAAAGCAACTCTTAAAAAGAAACCCTTCAAAATCAACCCATACAAAACCAATCCTCAAAACCCAACCCTTAAAAACCAACCCTCAAAAACCAACCCTTAAAAACCAACCCTTCAAAACCAAATGTGGAGGTTTTAGTTGAAACCAGAAGAAATGTTAGAAATCACAACCATAACCCAGCTCCTACCCAACAACTGATAAAAAACCCTACAAAAACCATAAAAAAAAAGAGCCCAGCCCCACAGCAAAGCTGCCCAGCCCAGCCTAACCAAAACAAAACCCAAATTGCATTACCTCTTATCCAACCAGAAGAAAAAAAAGAAGTTCCCATGTATCTTTCATCTTTTACACATATATTTTTTCACAAAAGCAGATATAACTTTTTAGTGACTAAAAGCTTTGCATCACCTCCATAAATATCTCCCATACAAAACCAAAACCACCAACCCTCAAAAAGCAACCTTTAAAAATCAACCTTTAAAAATCAACCTTTAAAAACCAACCCTTAAAAACCAACCCTTAAAAACCAGCCCTAACTGGGAAGGTAAATGTGCTGTGGTTGATGGGTTTTGGGTGGTGGTTGATGGGTTTTTGATGGGTTCCTCAAGGCTGCTGGGCTTTGGGGGATTATTGGGAAGGTTATGAAGGGCTTGGGGTGTTGGGAATGAGGCACAGCTGCTTTAGCTGCAGTTTCTTGGTCCCTGGATGATTGAATTAAATTAAATTTAAAAAATAAAATTAAGTGGGGAAAAAACCCCAATTTTACAAGTGGCAGGACAAGGGGGTGTGGCTTTAAACTGAAAGAGGGTGGGTTTAGATTAAATATTTGGAGGAAATTCTTCCCTCTGAGGAGCTGGGATTGATTTCCTGGAGAAGCTGTGGTTGCCCCGTCCCTGGAAATGTCCAAGGCCAGGTTGGAGCAACCTGGGACTGTGGAAAGTGTCCCCTGCCCATGGAATGGGGTGAAAGGAGATGATCCTGGAGCTCCAAACCAACCCAAACCAATCATGATCCCGTGATCATCCCAAAAATCAAGCACCTCCCCAAGCCTGCAGGTTTTCCAGCTCAAACACTGGAAACGGGGCTGGATTTTCTGCTTCCCGGGGCCAGGTTTCCTCTCCTGTGGCACATCCCAGGGTGCTTGTGGTGCTGTGCTGCAGGAAAGGTGGATCTGTGCAGGGCTGGGATGTTCCCTGCCTTGGGAGGAGGTAAAACAATTCATACTGAACAATTTATACTGAACAATTTATACTGAATTTATACGAACAATTTGTACTGAAACCAATTCCCAGCTTCCTGCCAGTTTAAGGGCAGGGAAACTTCAAAATCCCTTTATCAGTTCAGAGAGTATCTTGCTAATTGTGCTCCCAGGGGGGCTGGGGAGTGTGTAAATACACAAATATCTGTGTTCTTCTAGCAAAAACATTTGCTGCTGCTCCTGAAGTCTCTTCCCCTCATTCCTTGTGTACTTGAGCAGAGCATCTCCTATTGATTGCTTTTATTGACTCTGCCTGAGCAATCAATCAGCCCCTGGGCCGTGGAGCTGGGCCTTCAAGTGAGCAAATATTGGTTGCTTGGGATGTTTTTAATGCTCCCTTGGGTGGGTTACGGGCACAGAGGTGTGTTGTGCCTGTTGTTGGGGTTTTTTGGGGGCATTTCACTGCTGGTTTGGGGCCAGGAGTGTTTAGGGGGGAGCTCAGAGTGATTTGAGAGAGTGCTGCTTATCCCTGGTGGTTTTTATGATCAGTTGTCAGGCTTTTCTCCAAATTAGGATGGTTCTTGTCACTTTTATAATGCTTTTTTTAAAAATTTAATTTTATTTTATGGGTTTCACTGGAGGTGAAAATACTCACAGAATCAAGGGATGAAGGATCACTGATTCCAACCCTGGCCCTGCACAGACACCCCAAAATCCCACCCTGTTCAAGCACTCCTGGAGCTCTGGCAGCCTGGTTCCCATTCCCTGGGCAGTGCCCAGCTCCCTCTGGGTGCCCTAAATCCATCCTAAAATTCCATCAGGAGGAGCTGCAGCCCCTCTGAGCTCTGCCCTCAGCCTCCTCCTCCTCTCCAAGCGCCCTCAGCTGCCCCTCCTGCCCCTTCACCATTCCTGGCCCTCCTCTGCGCCCTCTAAAAGGTGAAATTCCCTGAAATTCCACCTTGAGAATGGGCAAAGCAGCGCCTTGGTAGGAGAAAAGGGAATTCCCTGCCTGGAGGGAGCAGCTCCCTCTGCCCTGACAGCATTTCCCAGAGTCTTCTCCTTGCCCAGCTTTGTTCAGCATTAGCGGAGGAAACCCCAGGGAGGGAGGGATTAATCCTGACCCCAGCTGGTGCTGGAGCTGAGGGTTGGCATCATTTCCATTGCTGAGATCCTCTCTCCAGCTGGAGGAGAAGCCCAGCTTTGCATGTGCATCCTGAAGTGCCAAACTCGTGTTTGATTTCAATGCTGCCCTTCCAGTCTGGAGCCCAGCACCGGGGCTGGTGGCACCTGAGCTGCTCCAGGGAGGAGGAGGATCCAGGGAATGGCTCCAAGGGCAGCACAAAATCTGCATTTCAGCAGCTCTGGTGGAGCTGTGCCTGCAGCTGAGTTTGCATCCCTCTGCATCTTTGACTCCTGGTGAGGGCTGGCCTAGAGCAGAGGCTGGACAGAGTTAAACAATAAAGCAGGGATTTGTTAAAAGGATCTCCCCAATGGATCCACCTTGGGCAGCACAAGAGCCCAGCCAGGGCTGCACCCAAGGTGAACCAAAATGGTCACAAAAAGGACACCTGGTCACGAGGTCTCTCACTTTTGTAAGTTCTGCTCCATTTGCATCTTGCAGTTCATTGTCCAGTTCCAGCTTTAGCCCCTGCAGTCCCATCCTTGTTTTTCTCTCTCCAGCCCACGGTGTTTGTGCTCTTGGGGCTGAGATTTGGATAATTTGTCCTTGGTCCCCAGCTGGAGCAGGAATTGTTTTGTCTCCCTGCTTTGTGCACAGAGCTCAGCATCCCCTAATCTGAACCCCAGACCCACACACTAAAGCAGCACAGAACCTGAAAAACATAAAAGTTAAAACCTGAGGCATCATCTCCATCATCTCCAGAGTGGGCAGTGACCCCCCCTGCCCAAAGGGGGTGTGGCTGTGTCTTGGTTTGGAAAAGCCAGGAGGCTGCTGAGGAAGGCAGGAGCCTCCCCCGAAATGGAGAATGTGAACCCTCCCCACCCCTCTGAATTGCTATGAATTTTAAATTAAGGGGCTCTCAGGCAAAAATATGGGAGCAGGAAATAACAGTTCTTTAATAGGGAAAAGAAAAAAATAAAAGGATAAAATAAACAATGCAGTGAACTAAAGCAACAGTGCCAGAGTCAGAGCCCAGCCTGACACCCTGTGGGTCAGGGTGTTGGCAGCAGAACCATTGGAATTGTGGCTCAGCCCTCCTGCAGTGCCAGGGCTGGTTCTGCTGGAGCAGGGATCCTGGAGAAAGGTGCAGTCTCTGCCTCTGCAGATCCAGGGCAAGAGGCAGCTGCTGTTCCTCTGGGCAATGCAGTGCAGAAGCCGTGCTGGTGTTCCAGAATCTCCAGATTCTATCCGGGTAGGAATGCTTGGCTCCTCCCTCTGGGCTCCCATCTGCCAATGGGATGCTGTAGTTATCATCAGCCATGCAGGGACATTCCATAGCTGTTATCAGCAGGTGTCACCAGAGCTGTGGAAGAGATAAGGAAAACTGCCCACTGAACAGAAGACAACTTCCATGCAGATGGCAAACAGAATACAACTTTGATGGTAAACAGAATACAATTCTGATGGCAAACAGGATACAATTTGCTTGGCAATCCAGGACAGGCTGGGACTTTGGGCTGGACCTTGGGGACCTTTGGGCACTCAGGGCTCACCCCTGGCCTTTGTTTCAGCTGATGATGCCTGTGGAGGGACCCTGCGGGGCCAGAGCGGGATCATCTCCAGCCCTCACTTCCCCCTGGAGTATGGCAACAATGCAGACTGCACCTGGACCATCCTGGCCGAGCCTGGGGACACCATTGCCCTGGTGTTCATGGATTTTCAGCTGGAGGATGGATATGATGTTCTGGAAGTTGCTGGCACGGAGGGATCCTCGCTCTGGTAGGTTCCCGCTGTGTTCGTTCCTTTCTAGGGTGCTTGGGGTGGTGCCTTGTGGGGTACTCATGGTCTGTGTGGGCACAGCCAAACCCAACAGGGTGCTCAGAGGAAGAGGTTTGGGCCTGAAGGAGGGGAAATTGCCAATTATTCCCCGTGGTTTCCTTCTGGAATTTGGGATTTGCTTGGCAAACTCTGCAGTGAGCGTTGGCTGCTTCGAGTCCTGCTGTCTGCAATGAGAGTCGTGGTGTGGCTGGGTAGAAGGAGAAAGATTTAAAAAAAACCAAAACCAAAAGATTAAAAAAAGACCTCAAACAAAATCACCCAGCCTCTGAGAACCCCCTCAAACCCTGCCACACTCAAGCCTTGGTTTTGTTAAATGTCCTGATCATTGCTAAACCCATTGGTGTTGATGAACTTCTGGAAATGTCTCACCAGATCCACTTGTCCCTGGGACAGGGGACAGAATTCCAACCCCCCTCTCATCCCAGGGGTTGCCTGGAAAATGCTCTCAGAAATATTGCTTGGATTTGGGATAAAAGCCAATATTTCCAATATTCAGGAGCCACCCCAGTGCTCTGAAGGCAGGAGAAATAAGGAACTGCAGAGGGAATTTGAGGTGTTCCTCCTGTTGGTTTTATAGCAAAGGACACAGTGATCAACTGCACTCAGCAAAGGGTTAAAAGTCCTGACGGGCAGCAAGTGGAAGGTCCTGGAAGTTGGATTTAAACCCAGCATCCCTCTGGAAGGGAAGAATGAAGCTTTTGAAATAATCAGGTGTTGCCTGTGATTATCAGCAGCGAGTTAAATTGTGATTATTTGTGAGGATCCTGTTGCAAATCCCATTTATTTGAGTGATTTATCCTGGCTGGCAATTCTGAGGGAACAGGATTGGAGTGTTTAGGGTGTATTGATGGGAGGGAAGTTGCCATTTACCACGTCCCAATTGTTTACTGTTCCCAGGCCCCTTTGGAAAATTAGATGTTGCTGTTTGATGAAAAAAAGCCTGGGCTGGTTTTATTAGAATGCATTAATATTTTAGGGCACTGGTGAGTTCGTAGGCACTCAGCTGTGCTGGCTGGGAAGATGGATGGAGCTGGTTAAAAAACATTATTCAGCCTGGAGGTGTTGCCAAAGCAGAGCTGTGTCTTGTCATGTCAAAAATAAAACAAAGCCTGGCAGAGGGAACCTGCTGGAAAAAAGAAATTAATTAATTAATAAAATTAATAAACTCCTCGTAAATACAGCAGGGAAAAAAAAAAATTTTAAATTGTGGGGAATGTAAGCCTGGCTTTGAGCTGAGCCTGTAGTGCATATACAGTCTTTAAAACTGAGATTAAAGCCTGGTTTGAGTTTTACAGGTGTCATTTTGGGGTTCACTGGAGGGAGAAATGATGGATTTGCATCCCTGCTCCCCTCCAGGTGCCCATGTGCTGCATCCCTGGGGCTGCCTTTCCTCCCAGCACCTTTCCCTGCCTGAGCTCAGCCCTTTTTGGGATCCCCTGGCCTCAGCAGCAGGAATTCTCCCCTGGCAGAAACTGTTCCTGCTTTTTGTGGTGCATCCCTGAATTCCACATCCATGAATTCCACATCCCCGAATTTCCTATCCCTGAATTTCCCATCCCTGAATTTCCTATCCCCGAATTTCCCATCCCCAAATTTCCCATCCCCGAATTTCCCATCCCCAAATTCCACATCCCCGAATTTCCCATGCCCGAATTTCCCATGCCCAAATTCCCCATCCCCGAATTCCCCATCCCCCAAATTTCCCATCCCCTGAATTCCACATCCCCAAATTTCCCATCCCCCGAATTTCCCATCCCCAAATTTCCCATCCCCGAATTTCCCATCCCCGAATTTCCCATCCCTGAATTTCCACATCCCCGAATTTCCCATCCCCGAATTTCCCATCCCCCAAATTTCCCATCCCCGAATTTCCCATCCCCGAATTTCCCATCCCCCGAATTTCCCATCCTTGAATTTCCCATCCCTTGAATTTCCCATCCCCGAATTTCCCATCCCCGAATTTCCTATCCCCGAATTTCCCATCCCCAAATTCCACATCCCCGAATTTCCCATCCCCGAATTTCCACATCCCCGAATTTCCCATCCCCGAATTTCCCATCCCCCGAATTTCCCATCCCCAAATTTCCCATCCCCGAATTTCCCATCCCCGAATTTCCCATCCCTGAATTTCCACATCCCCGAATTTCCCATCCCCGAATTTCCCATCCCCAAATTTCCCATCCCTCAATTTCCCATCCCCGAATTTCCCATCCCCGAATTTCCCATCCACACGAGCCAGCCCCAGCCCATTCCAGGCCATCTGATTTCTCATTTCTGAAGGAAACTTTGCAGTCCCACAAGTGGAATTGCAAAGGAGTCTTGTTTGGAATTTCATCTCTCCGAGCTGGCCCGGTAATTAAATTCAGATGAGTCAGTTCTCAATAATTTTTGCCCGTGGGGGGAAAAAAACCTGGTGCTCCTGTCTCATCTTTAACCATGCTGATGTGATTCAGCAGGAAAAGAGAGCTCAAACCCCTTTTTCCCTCTTCTGCCTATGAAAAAAACGTATTTTAATTATTGGTAATAGGGCAGAGAGACTTGCAGCCAATTCTCTTGAAGCCTCTCACAGCTGAATATTTCAAGTATTTCATTTTCTGAGCATTCTGAGTAGTTTTAGTCATGGCCAGGGCTGGGCACAAATAAACAAAATTCAATTTCATCGGGAGGATAATTCCTGTGTGTTTCCAAGCTAGGGAATGGCACCTAATGATGATATTTATGAGCCCATTAACTCCACACTTCAAGTAACCTTGACTTGACCTGCTCTTAGAAAAACCTGCATTACCATTCACCCTCCCAGCTTTAAAAATGGATTTTTTGGGTTTTTTGTTTTTTTTTTTTAATGAGCCAGCTTGCTTTAAATGCCTTCTCATTGATCCCACAGCCTGGAGAATCCTGAGCTGGGTTTCCTTTGCTCCCCAACCTGTTGGATGTGAATCCTGCAGGAAGAATTCCAAGGGAGCTGTTTTTGAGGCAGATTAACAAAATCACACTTTCACAGCTCTCTCAGCTCTTTCAGCCAGGGCACCTTGGGCCCAGATTGCCTTGAGAGGTGAGAAATAAAATCCTAAAAGCAGGAAAGGGGAAGGAGCAGGGTGGGATGAGCCTGTGGGATGGTTGCTGTAATAACGAGGCTTTGCAGAGCTTTCCTATCCATGGTGTTTTTTGGATGGTGGTGGAAGAGACTGGGATTTTCATTGGGAATTATCTCTGATCTGCCTGGCATGTTCTGGAGCTCCAGGAGATGTTTCTGATTGGAAAATTTAGGTGGGAATTTTACTTTTAGGATGGAGATGGTTGCTGTAATAACGAGGCTTTGCAGATCTTTTCTATCCATGGTGTTTTTTGGATGGTGGTGGAAGAGACTGGGATTTTCATTGGGAATTGTCTCTGATCTGCCTGGGATATTCTGGATCTTCAGGAGACATTTCTGATTGGAAAATTTGTACTTTTAGGATGGAGATGGTTGCTGTAATCAGGAGGCTTTGCAGATCTGTGGTCCCCATGGTGTGTTTTGGATGGGTGGGAGGGACTGGGATTTTCATTGGGAATTGTGCTGCTGTTGCTGCTTTCTCCTGGCGTCGTGGGCTTCAGATCACAAAATGCTCTGAGCCTTTTGGGGTTTATTTTAGGAAAGTTGCATCAGCTGTCACATTGCCCCAATGCCTCCCACTCCTTGAGCCTTTCCCTGTCATTCCCCCTGGGATCCAGTTTCTGCTCCTTGATTTTCTGTTGATAATCCCATGCTGAGGGAACGTGGTGGGAGAAGCAGGGCTGCAAGTGAGGAGCAGCCAAATCCAGGGAGTTTATTCCTGTCTGAGTTCACTTCCTCCCCCTCAGTGCCTCATCTTCCTTTTGCCTCTCCAACCTTGGCGCTGCATTTCCCTCCCTTGCACAAAACCCTTTCTTCTCCTCTGCTTTTTTTTTTTTTCATTTCATTTGTGTAAAATTCCTTCTGCCTTCATGCTGTGATTCCCTGGAAAAGGAACCTGCCCCAACACGTGCATGTGAATTATTGCACTCGCTTCCAGCCCAGCTGTGCCAGATGTGAAGGCAACACGGGCACCTCAGTGTGCTCCAGATGTTGGGCAGTGGGTGAAAACAAAAGTGAAAACCAGGTTATGCTGGGAGAACCAAGAACCTTGGAATTCCAGTTCCTCTGGTTGATTTTATGGGGTTTTTTCTGGAGCTGAGCTCAGGGGACCCCTTGAGGCCATCAGCCCTTCCTGGAGCAGCATTTCTGAAATTCTGTTGTTTTCTGGGACCCTTTGGGACCATCAGCCCTTTCTGGAGCAGCATTTCTGAAATTCTCCTATTTCCTGAGACCCCTTGGAACCATCAGCCCTTTCTGGAAGAGCATTTCTAAAATTCTCTCTCATTCCCATGCTCCTGAGACCCCTTGGATCCACCAGCCCTTTCTGGAGCAGCATTTGTGAAGTTCTCTTGTTCTCTGAGACCCCTTGGAGCCTTCAGCCCTTTGTGGAGCAGCATTCCTGAAATTCTCTCGTTCCCATGTTCTCTGATTTCCCTGTTTGGTGGAAGATTTTTGCAGGAGCCATCAGCCCTTTCTGGAGCAGCATTTTTGAGGTTCTATCTTTTTTCTTGAGACCCCTTGGATCCATCAGTTCTTTCTGGAGCAGCATTTTTGAGGTTCTCTCTTTTTTCTTGAGACCCCTTGGATCCATCAGTTCTTTCTGGAGCAGCATTTTTGAGGTTCTCTCTTTTTTCTTGAGACCCCTTGGATCCATCAGTTCTTTCTGGAGCAGCATTTTTGAGGTTCTCTCTTTTTTCTTGAGACCCCTTGGATCCATCAGTTCTTTCTGGACCAGCATTTTTGAGGTTCTCTCTTGTTTCCTGAGACCCCTTGGAGCTTTCAGCCCTTTGTGGAGCAGCATTCCTGAAATCCCCTCGTTCCCATGTTCTCTGATTTCCCTGTTTGGGAAGAGTTTGGGGGAAGATTTTTGTAGGAGCCATCAGCCCTTTCTGGAGCAGCATTTTTGGGGTTCTCTCTTTTTTCTTGAGACGCCTTGGATCCATCAGTTCTTTCTGGACCAGCATTTTTGAGGTTCTCTATTGTTTCCTGAGACCCCTTGGAGCCTTCAGCCCTTTGTGGAGCAGCATCCCTGAAATCCCCTCGTTCTCATGTTCTCTGATTTCCCTGTTTGGGGGAAGATTTTTGCAGGAGCCATCAGCATTTCAGCAGCTCCTCTCAACCCCCTTTCCCCACCCCTAGGTGCAGCTGACCCTTCCCTCCCCAGCACCTCAATCTGCCTCCGAAGTGGTTCCCAAAAGTCATTAAAGCTCCGGGATGCTCCAGGGTTCCCTCATCCCGTCCCTCTGGCCAGCCCCTCTCTCTGCACATGCCTTGTGCTCTCAGAGCTGCAGGTGCTGGAGGTCACAGCTTCACATGGAGCTGCTGATGGGGTGCTGAGAAGCTCCTCAGTGGGAGCTCCTAATGAACCAGCCCCTTTTCTTTCCATCAAAGCAGCTTCTGATCCCGCCGTGGTGGCCTCGGAGCTTTCAGCTCCTGGTTTTCATCTCAGAGCTGCCTGTGAAGTCCATGCAAGGGCTCTGGCTCCAGAGAGAGGATTTTGTGCTTTGGGATTTGTTCCTGGTGAAAAATGGCTATTTTATGATGGGCTTTTTGCAGATATTCAAATGAATATTGTATGTGTTGCGTTAGAAAGTTATGTTGTATTAATTTTTTAAGTAGTGTGTTAAATATAGTTTGAGGTTATAACATAATGTTAAAATAGAAACTATGTACGTGGGATTTTTTTTTTAAAGAAAGGAATGAGGTACTGGCACCAGATAGCAGCCACAGGACACCTGAATCTTCCAGAGAAAAAGAATTTATTGCCCTATTATCAGAAGAAACAAACTTCTTCCTGCCTTGCTCAGCCCTGAAGACACCATTGGGATCAGAGTGTGAAAAACGCCAATCACTTGTTTTTAAATTTTTAAAAGTTTGATAGTAATAAAATGGTTATAAAAATAGTGATACAATTAGAGTAATAATAATTTGGACAGTTTGAATTAGGATGATATGAGACAATAAATACAAAGAGTTATGGACAGTTCAGGTACCTTTTCTGGGCAGCACAAGCCCGAAAAAGGCCCCACATTAACAGAGGATTAACCCTTAAAAACAACAGCCTGTTGCATATTCATACACCTCATCCATGATGCATAAATTCCATTCAAACATAGGATTCTGTCTGGGCAGTGTCAGCTTCTTCCTCCTAATCCTGACAGCCCCTTCGAGGTGGGAAGAATTTTGTTTCTTCTGATAAGAGGGCAATAAATTCTTTTTCTCTGAAAGATTCAGGTGTCCTGTGGCTGCTATCTCACTGCCAGTCCTTTCTTTAAAAAAGTATCCTACATAGCATCGTTTCTATTTTAACATTATAACCTAAAACTCTATTTAACACACTACATAAGAGAATTAATACAGCATCACCTTCTAACACAACACATTTCATATTCATTTTAATATTTGTGAAAAGCCAGTCATAAAATACACATTTTTCATAAGAGGAAGAAGCTGACTCTGCCCAGACAGAATCCTGTGTTTGAATGGAATTTATGCATCATGGATGAGGTGTATGAATATGCAACAGGCTGTTGCTTTTAAGGGTTAATCCTCTGTTAACGTGGGTCCTTTATTGGGCTTATTTTGCCCAGAAAAGGTACCTGGACATCAGTAACTCTTTGTTTTTATTGTCTCATATTGCCCTAAATCCTGATTGCCCAAATTTTTATTACTCTAATTATATTACTATTTTCATAACCATTTTATTACTATTAAACTTTTAACATTTTCAAAAACAAGTGATTGGCGTTTTTCACGTTCCTGCTCCCTGTGCAGCTCTCTGGGGTGACCCTGCAGGCTTTTCCCAGAGGATGGTTCCTCTCTCTGCCCCCTGTGCCTGCCCAGCAGCTGCTGTTCTTCCCAGGGATTCTCAAAAGCAGATTGCATCCCGATATTTCTCATCTCACACTTGCCACTCTCTGGCAGAATTTTGCCAGGCTCTAATTGCTTTTATTTGCGGGTTGACAAGAATTATCCTGCCCTGGACGTGCACGAGGCTGGAGCTGGGAAGGTTTTTGTGTGTCTTGAAAGAAATTCTTTCACCGCCACTTAAAACCCAGAAAAATGGGGAAAGTTTCATTTCCCTGTGCAGTGATTGGAGCTTCCTTAGTGCAAGAACTCCTGGATGCTTTATCTGTAACTTCCAGATGTTTTTCTTCCAATGGAAGTGTTTTCCACAGGACTGGGAAACGTGGATGAAATGACTTTTGAAATCCGTATTTAAATGTCAGTTACATCTTCCTTGGAATCTGCAAAATTGACTTCCTTATTTAATTCCATCATTTTTCTTCCTGAGCGTTTATGTGCTTTTAATTGGAAACGAATCCCACAAAGGCTTCAAAGCCCTAAAACTTTGCTTTAGTGGGAAATGGTCTTCTGGCCATTTCCTTTTCTGGAAAAGGAAAAATCCCCTTTTCTCCTGGAAGGCTCATTCCCTGCAGAGAACATTCTGGAGAAGCTGGAACCAGAGCACTTCCAGTTCCTGGGAGAGGTGGTGGTGGGGAACTTCCAGCCTTTGGAATTCCTGCACTCCAGGCCTTATTTGAGGATGGATTTCCTCTGTGAAGAGCAGGGATTTGTGGGTCAGGGAGCTGTTTTGTCCTGCTGGAGCTCTGGATTCCAGGAGGCAGAGCCGGTGGCTTCCCAAGGGAATTCCAACCATCACTGAGCATCCTTGATGCTGGTGGCAACTTCAGAGATTGGGAATGGTTTGGACAGAGAGGTTTGTGCTCCCACATTGTCCCAGAGCTCCTGGCACTGCTGGGAATGCTGGAGGGAAGGGGAAGGTGGGAGTTGGAGGAGCTCCATAAATGGTGGATTTTCCTGGAAGGAAGGAAAAGGTGGGATTTGGAGGAGTTCCATAGCTGGAGGATATTCCTGGAGGAAGGGAAGGTGGGATATGGAGGAGTTCCAGGATTTTCCTGGAGGGAAGGGAAGGTGGGATTTGGAGGAGTTCCATAAATGGTGGATATTCCTAGAGGGAAGGGGAAGGTGGGATTTGGAGGAGTTCCATAAATGGTGGATATTCCTAGAGGGAAGGGGAAGGTGGGATTTGGAGGAGTTCCATAGCTGGTGGATTTTCCTGGAGGGAAGGTGGGATTTGGAGCAGTTCCATAAATGGTGGATTTTCCTGGAGGGAAGGAGAAGGTGGGATTTAGAGGAGTTCCGTAGCTGGTGGATTTTCCAGGAAGGGGAAGGAAGGTGGGATCTGGAGGAGCTCCATAAATGGTGGATTTTCCTGGAAGGAAGGAAAAGGTGGGATCTGGAGGAGTTCCATAGCCGGTGGATATTCCTGGAAGGAAGGGGAAGGTGGGATATGGAGGAGTTCCAGGATTTTCCTGGAAGGAAGGAAAAGGTGGGATCTGGAGGAGTTCCACAGCTGGTGGATATTCCTGGAAGGAAGGGGAAGGTGGGATATGGAGGAGTTCCAGGATTTTCCTGGAGGGAAGGGGAGATCTGGAGGAGCTCCATAAATGGTGGATATTCCTGGAGGGAAGGAGAAGGTGGGATTTGGAGGAGCTCCATAAATGGTGGATTTTCCTGGAAGGGGAAGGAAGGTGGGATTTGGAGGAGTTCCATAAATGGTGGATTTTCCTGGAGGGAAGGGAAGGTGGGATATGGAGCAGTTCCATAGCTGGAGGATTTTCCTGGAAGGGGAAGGAAGGTGGGATTTGGAGGACTTCCACAGCTGGTGGATATTCCTGGAAGGAAGGGGAAGGTGGGATATGGAGGAGTTCCAGGATTTTCCAGGAAGGGGAAGGAAGGTGGGATCTGGAGCAGTTCCATAGCTGGTGGATTTTCCTGGAGGGAAGGGAAGGTGGGATCTGGAGGAGTTCCAGGATTTTCCTGGAGGGAAGGGGAAGGTTTCAGCTCCTTCCCCAGCTCGTGGATGAACGTGGAGCAGCAGAACCCACTGCTCCCTGCTTCTGGCTGCCATTCCTTCTCCTGGGAATCATCTCTGCTTCCCAAATCCTGCCCTTGGACATGGCAGGGACAGACAAACCCCTGTGACAAGGCCCCATGGCCTCTCCCCTTCAATCCAATCAAACAGGATCACATCCCATCCCACTTCCCCCCCAGATTTACTTTTCCATGCATTAACGTGATGAATTCCATTTGCTGCATAGTGGAAAGCTTTTAATGAATATTCAGACTGGGAGGGAGATGCTTTTAGGCTGGAAACGACCCTGATAATGGTTAAATTGCCCTTTCTATCCCAATTTGTCCCTTCTTTGTTGTTTGGTCACCTCAGGGGCAAAAGATCCCCATGGAAAGGCCAATGCTGTGTGATCCTGAATCCCAGGGGATGAGGGGCAGAGCAGCCTGTGATAGCAGAGGGGAAAAAAAATCCCTGAAGGTCATTAATTCTTAATTTCTTCCTGTGTTTGTCCTGCAAACACACGTTTGAAGAGTAAAAAAAACCAGAGGTTTTTGCAAGAAGCCTCAATAGCTGTAATGTAAAAAGAGTTGTTTTTTTTTTTTTTGATACTGAGACTGAGTCTGACACGCCTGGCTGGAAGCTGAGAAAAATATTGGAACCTCCTTCAGGATGTGACCCAAAATATAGACTGTAAAGCAGTGAATAATACCCAGATTTGGCAGGGGAAGGAGGCTTTAAGGAAGTGCAGATGATGTTTCGGGTTGTAAAAAGTCGGATATTTGGGATTCTCTTTAAAACACTGTCACAGCAGAACACTGATTCCTCCCAGCTAAAGCAAGGATTTGGACAAACGTTGGTGGGAAAGATCAGTGCCTTCACTCTGAGGTGTTCCAGGAGCTGTCTGTGCCTTTTTTTTTCATGTTCAGACACCAATTGCTGTCATTTTCACGCCGTTGGGCTCAGCTGTGCCTGAGCAGGGAGGTCTCTCCTTGCACAGGGATCCAGGGAGCTGCGTTTTGGTGTCAGGATGCATCTGCCAGAGCTGATAACACCCGTGTTCTACACCCTCCCTTATCTGCAGCTTCAAAGGGAGCAGCGCAGACACCTCGGATGCTTTCAAAGGCCTCTCCCTGCTGGGCTTTCTCCAGGCCCCACTCAGGGATGTTTTTCTGCTATTTACAAGTTGTTTCAAGGATGGAATCACTTTGTTTTCAGACGTCAGCTGCCTCGCAAAATCTGGTTTAAATGCTCCTTGCCTGCTGGCTTTTGCCTGGCTGGGTTTGCTGCGGCTGCTCCCAGCACATTTCCCTTCCCTGGGCTCGATTTCCATCACTCCCTGCCGCTGGGAATCACCCCTGCTGGATCCATCCCGTGCTGCATTCATCCCTCTGCCCTTAAAATGATGTTTTAAGGAGATATCTGAGCCTCAGGGGAGGAAAATATCAGCGTTTCAAAGAGTAGGGAAACACCAGCGTGCCTTGGTGCAGTTCCTCTTGAGAGGGCAGAGGAAGCAAAGTGTGGCCACAGCGTGGAAAACACAAAGTTAGCAACTGGAATTGTGTTCCCAGAGCTGGGATTTGTTACTCCTGGTGTGTTTTCAGAGCTGGGATTTGTTAATCTTGGTGTGTTTTCAGAGCTGGGATTTGTTAATCTTGATGTGTTTTCAGAGCTGGGATTTGTTAATCTTGATGTATTTTCAGAGCTGGGCTGTTGGATCTGTTACTCCTGGTGTATTTTCAGAGCTGGGCTGTTGGATCTGTTACTCCTGGTGTATTTTCAGAGCTGGGATTTGTTAATCCTGGTGTATTTTCAGAGCTGGGCTGTTGGATCTGTTGCTCCTGGTGTGTTTTCAGAGCTTGGCACAGTTCTGTTCTGTTCTGTCCTGGCAGGTTGGGATCTCTTCAGCTCCTGCTGGGCTTGGCTGGGACACTTTTGGCTGTTTCACAGTGGGGAGGGGTTGATTTTTGCCTCCCAGGGACCTTTCTGGTGGCTGGGTTTGGAGTGGGGATCAGGGAAGATGCCCAGTAAATATTGGAGGATGAGGAACAAACAAAATGCTGTTGGCAGCTCATGTCCAAGGATTGCTTTGCTGGCTGGAACTCCCACAGAATCCTGGAAGGGTTTGGGTTGGAAGGGACCTTAAATCCCATCCTATTCCAGCCCCTGCCATGGCAGGGACACCTTCCACTGTCCCAGGCTGCTCCAAGCCCCATCCAGCCTGGCCTGGGACACTTCCAGGGCTGGAACATCCACAGCTTCTCTGGAAAATCCAATAAAAAAACCAAAAACTCCATCAGCCCTCTCTGTTCTTTTAAAACAATCCCATTCCTTTGATAATTCCCAGTTGGAGCACAGGGGGAATACCCATCTCTTCCTGCTCTCCTTTATCCCTTTGTCTTTCTTCCACTCTTTCTAAATTAATTTTATAATGATCCTTTCAATGATGGAGCAGCTCAAATTAGCTCTTTTAGCCAGAATTACCTGCATTAAAGATCTCCCTTAAAAAAAAAGAAAAGCATAAAGGTAATTAATAGCTTCAATTATTGTAATGTGGCTTAGCTTGTGCTTTTCTCTTGGAAAAACCTGGTTTTGATAAGTCAGCTGTTCTTAAAAGGGGGAAAAAATACCAGAAGTGCTTCAGGCTGGAAGCTGGCAGGAAGGAATTTGGAAATCAGGTTGTTCCCTGTAATGGCAGAGAATAAATTACCCCCATTGATCCTGGAGCAGTGCCCCGTGCTCCAACCAGCCCTGTGGGAAGGGCAGTGCTCAGAGAGGATTTGGGGTTTGGTTTTTTTGCCCAGTCACAGAAGCTCTGTGTGAGTTTAAAATCCAAAGGATATTTGTTCAAAGCCACACTGGAATTTCTGGAGCCTGGAAGTGAATCAAAGGCAAGGGGAAAGCAAAGGGAAATGTTGAAAGAGGTTTCAGAGCTGCTGTGTGATGGGTGAGGGGGAGGCTGGAGATGGCAGAGCTGATTTGGGGGGACAGGGATGGGGACAGGGATGGGGACAGGGACAGGGACAGGGACAGGAGCTGCTCCCAGACCTGGAGCTCTGGCTCCTGCCCCAGGGAGGGACAGAGGGCACTGGGGATGCTCGGGGGTCTCTGATGGTCCCTGGATTCCCTGCTGCTGGACAGGGGGTGCTGGGCCCAGGTGAATCCTGTATCTGAGTGGCTGCTGTGCCCAGGTGGGTGCTGTGCCCAGGTGGGTGCTGGGACAGGAGTTTTCTGTGCCAGGTGGATCCTGCATCTCAGTGGATGCTGTGCCCAGGTGTGTTCTGTGCCCAGGTAGAGGCTGTGTGCTGTGCTCAGGTGGGAGCTGTGCCCTGTGCCCAGGTGTGCCCTGTGCCCAGGTAGATTCTGTGTCCTGTGCCAAGGTGGGTGCTGGGGCAGGTAGATCCTGTATCCAGGTGTGTTCTGTGCCCAGGTGGGACCTATGCCCAGCTGGGTTCTATGCCCAGATGGATGCTGTGCCCTGTGCCCAGGTAGGTGCTGTGCCCAGGTAGATTCTGTGTCCTGTGCCCAGGTTGATCCTGTGCCCTGTGCCCAGGCTGGTCCTGTGTCCTGTTCCCAGGTAGATCCTGTGCCCTGTGCCCAGGTGAGTTCTACGCCCTGTGCCCAGGTAGATTCTGTGCCCTGTGCCCAGGTGAGTTCTGTGCCCAGGTAGATCCTGTGTCCTGTGCCCAGGTTGATCCTGTGCCCTGTGCCCAGGCTGATCCTGTGTCCTGTGCCCAGGTAGATTCTGTGCCCTGTGCCCAGAAGTGTTCTGTGCCCAGGTAGATCCTGTGTCCTGTGCCCAGGTAGATCCTGTGCCCTGTGCCCAGGTTGATCCTGTGCCCTGTGCCCAGGTGAGTTCTGTGCCCTGTGCCCAGGTTGATCCTGTGCCCTGTTCCCAGGTGAGTTCTGTGCCCTGTGCCCAGGTAGATCCTGTGCCCTGTGCCCAGGTAGATTCTGTGCCCTGTTCCCAGGTGAGTTCTGTGCCCTGTTCCCAGGTTGATCCTGTGCCCTGTGCCCAGGTGAGTTCTGTGCCCTGTTCCCAGGTTGATCCTGTGCCCTGTGCCCAGGTGAGTTCTGTGCCCTGTGCCCAGGTAGATCCTGTGCCCTGTGCCCAGGTAGATTCTGTGCCCTGTTCCCAGGTGAGTTCTGTGCCCTGTGCCCAGGTTGATCCTGTGCCCAGGTTGATCCTGTGCCCTGTGCCCAGGTGAGTTCTGTGCCCTGTGCCCAGGTGAGTTCTGTGCCCTGTTCCCAGGTAGATTCTGTGCCCTGTGCCCAGGTTGATCCTGTGCCCTGTGCCCAGGTGAGTTCTGTGCCCTGTGCCCAGGTTGATCCTGTGCCCTGTTCCCAGGTAGATCCTGTGCCCTGTGCCCAGGTGAGTTCTGTGCCCTGTGCCCAGGTGAGTTCTGTGCCCTGTGCCCAGGGGGGTGCCCACCCCTGCTGTTGGTGCTGCCAGCTCTGCTGTCCCAGTGCAAACTGGAACGTTCCCAGTGAAACTCCCTGGGTTTGCATTTCCCTGCAGGTCAGCAGTGCCTGGGTGCCCGCCCAGCCCAGCCCTGGTGCTTGGCAATGTGCCCTGGCTCCCTGGGTGAGAGCTGGGCCTGGGAAGGGGCTCCTGACCCAGGGAGTCCCCCCTGGTCCCCCCTCTCTCCCATTTGTTTGATGTGCACAGGCTCAGGAAGAATCTGCTGCTCTTCTGAACTCTGATTTTTCACCCTCTGATTTCACCCTCGTCTCCAGTTAAAGAGAGAAAAAGCTCCTGAGTCTGATGGCTGCACTTGATCATCTTAAAAGTCTCTTCCAGCCTTAACAATTCCCTGATCTCTATTGCCACATTCCCTCAAAAACCCATTTAAAAGCAGAAATGTTGAAGCAGGAGGGGCTGTGCTCAATATCTGCCCCCCCAGAAAGTCAAAAGCAGAACAATCTCAGTGAGTGGCATTTAGAACATTCTGTCATTGATTATTTTTTCCTCTCAGGCTTTTAAGGAACTATAGATTTTTTAGCCTGAAATTAATATATCGGAATTTTTGTGGGCAGAATAAAGCCCTCATTAAATTTTGCAATGTATCAAACAGCTTGCAATTAAAATTCATTTTGAAGTGAGTTAGCAGAAGTTTTGTTAATGTTTAACATCTTTATGGGTGTCATTCTTTGTAAATTTGGACTAATTGAGTCCAAAGGGACAAACTCACGGATTCTGCATTTGCTGTGGGTGCCAGGCCTTGCTTTGCTTTTGGCATTTTTCCCCTTCCTTTATGCAACTTCTGATTTTAGCAAGTTGCCAGGAAAGTAACTTATTTTGGTTTTTTTTTTCTGCCCAACTGCCAAGAATCCATCTTCCTAAATCTCAGGGAGGCTGCAGCAAATCTCTGGGAAAGACAAGCAAGGCTCCACTGACTCCAAGGTGTTTCCTGGTGGGAAGTTTAGGAGATTCCAAACTGGAGTTTTTAGGTTCTCCTTCTAAAAATGTTGCTCAGAACAAGCTGCTCTGGGCATGTAAAAGCCTTGGCTGGGCTCCTGGTTGTCCCCTGAAACTTGGAGGTTTCCTTGACTGGAATCAAGCCTGAAACATTTGGAATTGGGAATTTTCATGTTTCTTAACTCCACCTGAATATTTTCCCTGCGATCCCAAAACAATTTATAGGGAGCAGAAAAAGCAGTGGGAAATGTTTCAGAGTGTGTGGAATCCCAGACCAGAACCTGACCTGGCAGAGCTTTAAAACTCCCCTGGACTTGCAGGTGAGGAGGAGGAAGAATTTGCAGAGTTGGTGTTTGGAAGACTCTTCCCAGCAAAACCCAAATTTGAATCCAAATTGAACCCAAATTTAATCCAAACCATGGAAAAAATCTGGAGCAGGCTCTGCCAGGGCTGCACTCCTCAAACATCAACAACATCCAGCTCAGAACAGGCTCTTAATGGCACCTTATTGATTGAAAGGAGAGAGAGATCATCTAAACTGTGGATAATTCTGAGAATTTCTAGAATTAGGAAATGGATTTGGCTGCTCTGAGGCTGCACCAGGTTTGATTTAAAGGCAGCAGCACAAATAAAGTTGTCACTGCACAGGGCTGCTCTCGTCCTGTAGGTTCTTGTCAGGTGTCCTGGCTTGAGTTGAGCAGGGAAGATGCAAAAAAGATGCTCAGATCCTCCAAAAAAAGATGCTCAGATCCTCCAAAAAAAGATGCTCAGATCCTCCTAGAACATGGGAATTGCACAGAATTCCAGGCTGGCTGCAGCCCAGGATGCTGCTGGTGACACTGGTGGCATGTCCTGCCTGGTTCAGGAGCTCAGGGCTCTGCCAGCTCCATGGAATCTCCCCTCCCCTGGGGCAGAATGTGGAATTTCCTCTGAACTGCTCAGGATTGTCCCTTTTTTCCCTTTTTCCAGGGTGGGAATTTGCCCCTGGGGTCCCTCAGCTGCTCCCAGCGGTTTGTGCAGGGCTCTGCCCCATCTCCCACACCATTAATGAAGGCACAGAACATCACTGGCCCCACATTGTGAAGGTGGATTTCTTTTTTTCCCCAGCAGAAAAAAAAACCTCAGTATCTGCTCCTTTCCCAGAATTCTGCTTCATTTCCAGCTGGAGAACGTTTCAGGATTTTTTATCTGATCAGACCCTTGGAAATAAGGAATGATAGGCAAGTGAGCAGTGACACAACTCACATCAGCCGAGCGGAGAAGGTGCAGATTGATCTCTGAGGAGCTGGGAGAGCAAGAGAAGCTCAGAGCAGCAAAGGGCAGAGACAGAAAGCAGCTTTAAAAAGCAGGAAATAATAAAGCAGAACCCACTGGCAGCAGCACTCAAGAGTTCCTGCAGTTGCAAAGAATTCACCTTGCGTTAAGGTCACCCACAGAGGCTCCTTAAAAAGGACATTTTGCCCTTGTGCAGTTCTTGTTCTGCTGCCTTGGCAGCTGGGATCTGTGCCCTGGGGTGCTGAGAGCTCTTCATGGAGCAGCCCCAGAGCCTGCTCAGCTCCGGTTGTGATGCTCAGCCCTGCCAGGGCTTTGCTGAAGCTGCTCTGGAGGGCACAGGGATGAGTTTGGTGTGGCTGGGATTGAGGCAGGCAGGGAACTCCGCGGGGATTGGGGTCAGCCTGACAGGTTTGGTCCCCCCTGGCCATAAAAACCTTGCAGGGACTGAGTGGGGAGAGTGTTCTACTCTTCACACACTGCCAGGCACAGGCTGGGGGAGTTGGTGCCAGGGAAATCCATCCACAAACACCAGAGGGTTGTGTCCAAAAAGGAGACAGAGGAGTCCTGGAACTTCATTCCAATCAAGGCAGAGGCCATGGGGCATTTTCCATGGGGTCTCCCCAATTTTTGGAGGATGCAGCCTCCTTTTTATCCCAATTTCCCAGCTGCATTTCCCTTCTCTCTGTCCCCATTGCTGAGGTACTTGAGAGGTTCAGACTCCCCAGAACACCTGATCCCAAAGATTCCCCTCTAATGTACAACCCTCCCTTTTAATTTTTAATTCTTAGGGAATTTAGGGGGTTTTCTCCATTTCTGAGGTACTTGAGAGGTTCAGACTTCCCACAACACCTGATCCCAAAGATTCCCCTGTAATGTACAACCCTCTTTTTTAATTTTTAATTCTTATGGAATTTAGGGGTTTTTCTTCCCGATTTCCCAGCTGCATTTCCCTCTCCTCTCTTTCCTCACTGGCTGAGGTATTTGAGAGGCACAAACTTCCCAAATCACCTAATACAGACCCCCTTCTAAAGTGTACCCCCCCTTTTTTTCTTTTCCTTGTATCAATCAGTGGAATTCCCATGGAATTAATGGTTCTTCCCATTGTTTCTTTCATCTCTCTGTATCCAACTTTATTTACCAGCAGACCCACAGTTGGTTTGTAAAGACAAATCCCTCATTCCTTTCACAGCGGTGTCTGTGCAGGGCCAGGAGTTGGACATTGATGGTCCCTGTGTGTCCCTTCCAGAATGTTCCATGATTCCATAGTGCCCAGGAGAGGAATCACATCTTCACCCTCCTGGTGGATCATTCAAATCAATTCATCACCAGATTTGAGATGACAGCTTTGCCATCCCCATCTCAGTCACACCCAGCTGGAACTGTGATGGGAAAGGGATAGAAAATGAACTTTGTCAAATCAAGCAATTTCTTAAACATAATTCATCCCATTTTACCTGGTGGTTGGGGTCTCCTTCAAGGTTATCTGATGACAGATTTATTTTTTTATGTAGAAAAGAAGTGAATATTTTTTGATCCTAGAGTTGTTTGTGTTGGAAGGGGTCTTAAAGATAATTTAATTCCAACTCCAGTTATAATGTGGATATTCTTAATTTGGGGTATTTTACAGATTCTCTGGTATTTTACAGATTCTGGGGTGTTTGACACATTCTGGGGTGTTTGACACCCTCCCCATGAGAGCTGCAGTTCCCTCCCCTGCCTGATGGAACTGGAATGTTGTGGCTTTAAGTGGAATGAGGAAGTTCAGGAGCCAGCCCGTATTTTATCAGTGTAAATGATGAATTCTGGGGAAGCCAAAATTGGGTCTGTCAAGCTGCTGCTCCAATTGCACTTCTGAGAACTCAGCTGCTGCTTTTTTTTTTTTTTTGGGGGGGGGGAACTAAAAGAAACAGATGGGTTTGGAGTTCGGTGGGGGTGGCACATTTTGGAAAACCTGTTCCAGGATCTCATCTCAAACTGGGGCTGGGGATTCCCTGTCCCCAAGGACTGCAGGGCAGGGAGCATCATCTGTGCTGCCCCTGGGAGTGGGAGAGCTGGAAAATCACATTGGGAGCATCATCTGTGCTGCCCCTGGGAGTGGGAGAGCTGGAAAATCGCGTTGGGAGCATCCCTGGCGTGGGCTGGGCCGTGCCGGGTGCGGAAGGAGCTCGTTCCTGTGGTGATCTGTGATGTAAATCAAAGCTAACAAGGGAGGCAGGGTGTGCTGCCTCTGCAGCACTCTGTGCAGATGGGGATGAGCTCGGGGATGTTCAATCTGTGCCTTCCTGCCTGCAAGATGGGCTTCAAAGAGCTGAGCTGTTGTTCCCCTCGCCGCGGTCCTGGTGGCTCTGAGCTCTCGTGGCTTTTTGGTCCCATTAAAATCAAGCTGTGAACAGAAGCAGGTTATTGATTCTTGAGAGCAGGAGGATCCTTTGGCAGGCAGTTAATGAGCAGAGAACTCTTCCAGGCTCTGATTTTTCAAAGGGTGTTGAAGTTGTAACATCTCAGTTAACGCGTGACAAGGAGCCTGCAAAGCCTCGCAGCCATCCAGAATTAATCTGTTCCTAAGTGGGGGTTTAGGGAAGGCTTCTGCCAGGTTTGGCTGCTCTGGATTGGTCCCAAAAACCTTTTTTTTTTTTTGGGAGAGGAGAGAGAAGAGTGTCCCCCTCCAATCCCTTCTTGCTGAGAGAAGTAGTGGATTTGTCTTTCCAAACAAGCTGTGGGGCTGCTGGGAGATAAAAGATAAAAGAAACCATGGGAAGGATTCCACTGATTGGTGAGTGGAAAAAGAGATTTGATTCTACAAATAAACTTTAGGTTTGCTGAGAAATGAAATTAGACATTGAAAGATGAAAGAAACAATGGGGAAGAAAAACCCGTAAATTCAGTAAGAATTAAAAATTCAAAGGGAGGGTTGTACATTAGAGGGGAATCTTTGGGATCAGGTGTTGTGGGAAGTCTGAACCTCTAAAGTACCTCAGCAATGGGGAAAAAACCCTAAATTCCATAGGAAGTAAAAATGAAAAGGCAGGGCTGTACATTAGAGGGGAATCTTTGGGATGAGGTGTTCTGGGAAGTCTGAACCCCTCAAGTACCTCAGAAATGGGGAAAGAGAGAAGGGAAATGCAGCTGGGAAATTGGGATAAAAAGGAGGCTGCATCCTCCAAAAATGGGAGAGATCCAGGGAAATGCCCCATGGCCTCTCCCTTGATTGGAATAAAGCTCCAGGACTCCTCTGTCTCCTTTTTGGACACGAACCTCTGCTGTTTGTGGATGGATTTTCCTAACATTGCTGTTGGGAATCACTGGGGTGGCTCTCATCACCCTCTGGGGACCCTGACACAGTCTCAGCCCCAAAGCTGCCCCTTCAAAGGCTCAGCTCCTCACTGCAACCTCCAGAAAGAATTGCAGGGCTTGGTTTGGGGTGTTTGCTTTGGTGCCAAGCTCTGGGATATTCTCAGTGTATCCATGAACGCAGACAAGGCCACGTGTGGGAGCATCAGCGCAGAGAAATTTATTAAATAAATCTGCTGTTCACGAGTCCTCCAGTGCTATTGCTGCCACACAAGAGCATCTCGTGCACACAAAAAGGAAAATTGCTGGGATGAGGAGAGTGGAGCTGGCTGAGGGAGGGGGGCTGAAGTGCCATTGTTCCCTCAGAACAAGAGGAGATCTCTGCAGAGGCACAGCTCTCGTGTTCTCAATGGGACCACGAGTGCAGCAGCCGTGTCTTGGTGGTTTTGTGCTCAATAATTGGATTTTTTTGTTTGGGTGCGGGAGAGTACAGAAAATTCTGGGTTATTTACCCAGATTTTGAAGTCCCAAATGTGTGTCTTGCACCTGTGATCCGACACCTGCGGTGGCAGATGTGTGTTTGTGCCCCTGGTCAGGCCCAGGGAAGTGGATTTCAGAGGGCTTTGGATAAAGATCTGTCACTCCTGGCTTTTCCCTTCTGCTCTGAAACTCGTCCCCTTTGAAGCCCCCACATGGAGAGGGCAGGGACAGCAAATCCCAAGGACAGGGACAGCAAATGCCATCCTGGACAGCTCCCAGGTGATTCCATGTAGCTGGCCTGAAGGGAAGGTTGTCCAGGCAATTTCCAAGGTGTTTTAAAATCATTTTTCCCTGAGCAGTGACAACACATTGTGATAAAAGTGACATTCCTGGGTCTGTAACAATGCCATTAACATTAGTTCTGAGCACATGAAAAAGGTGCCAAGGCTCCCAACGAGCCAAAATTGTGCCAGTACTGAGAGAAACCATTTTCTGCAGTTGGTTTATTGCAGGTTTTAACTACAGTGGGAAAGCAGAGGAAGGAGCCCACCCCAGGCCCCCGAGATACGTTCCCCCCATAATATCCATATTTATCACTTACCCCCCTCCTCCATCAGCTGCCTGCAGCTCTTCCAAGATCATTGTTTCCTCTCTGCTGCTGGAAGGCATCTCCCAAATTGTTATTTCTCCTTGTTAATGCTTTGCTCTCACAGTTATTTCCATCTCTAGTCTCCACACTATTAGTGGGAAACACATCCAGGTGGATAACGACCAATTTCCAGCGCACTGTTTCCCATCCCTTCCTGTTCTCCTGTCACTAGAAGATTTCCTGCTGCAGATAACTGGAATTTTATTGTGTGTTCAGAGCTGGCAGAGTTGTCCCTCAGCCTCTTAGGTGGCGTTTCAGCTGAAGAAACTGGTGGGAATGGCCAGACTTGGAGTTTATTGGGGTGTCCTGGTAAAAAAACGGATATTTTCAGGCAGAGCTGCAGGAATTTGGAGCCATTCCTCAGAACCAGTCCTGTGTAATGGGTTCAATTGAGTGGAACCCATGTTCCTACTTCCCTGGGCCTGATTTTGCCTGAGTGCCACTTGTTTATGGAGCTTGCAGGCTGAGGGATGGGGGAACGCAAAGATTCCGTGGAAAGCGTAATTGGCTGGGTGATATCTGGCGCCTTTCTGACCACTTCATATTTGTAACGTGCCAAAAATAGCTGCTCCTTCTGCTGGAGCCACGGCTGCTGCAGCTGGGAATAGATTTTAATTGATGGATCCTGTCAGGCTCTCAGCGGCCGTGCAGGCAGGAGAACCATTAAAGTGAAATTTCTTGTCCCTGCTCACTTCAGCACTCTGCTACCAGCTCATGGCAGCCTTGCAGTTTTCCCTTAACATCTCCAGATTTGTACCTGTGTCCTAGGGCCATATCCCTGGGGTTTAGGTTTCCCAACAGGGAGAGCTGCTTTGTGTCCTGGTGGTACAGGTGTGCAAAGACCTGACAAAATCCTGTGTGTAGAATAAGGGACAGGAACAGCTCAGGAGTTGTGTGGAATAAGGGGGAGGAACTCCTTGGGAGTTGTGTGGAAAAAGAGACAGGAACTCCTCAGGAGTTGTGTGGAATAAGGGACAGGAACACCTTGGGAGTTGTGTGGAATAAGGGACAGGAACACCTTGGGAGTTGTTTGCTGGAGACTTTTGGAGCTTGGGGACAATGTGGCATTGACCTGGAACTCTGGGATGTGACCTTGCGTGGGAATGGGCTGTGATCATCCCTAAAGGACCCTGGGCAAAGGCTGTGGTCAAGAGGAGAAATCTCTGAGGCTCCTCCAGCAGGGTCAGGGACCTTGTGTGGGTTTTGGCTCTGACTTTGTGCACCTTCCCAAGACTTTTTCCTGAGAAAAGCCATGTTTGTGTTCCTGCACTCTCCTGCTTCCTCATCTGCATTCACTGTGCCTCCTCCCCAGCTCCAGGACCTGCTGTTGGAGGACCAAAATCCCTCCCTTGCAGAAGGAGCCTATTTTAACTCCTGGTTTGGAGAAGTCATCTCTGTTCTCCTTGTGGATGTGCAGGAACATCCATTCCCTGCCACCCACAACAGCACCAGCTCCACTAAATTAAAGCTCCTGCCCTGCCCAAAGACACCACAGCAGGCCAGGGTTTGCTGCAATAACAACTTGGGACTTTACTGGGACTTTCCAAGGAACTGCAATCTCAGGTAGGAAGAGCCATCTCAGGTAGGAGCTGCCATCGCAGGTAGGAACCGCAGTCACAGGCAGGAACTGCAGTCACAGGTAGGACAGGAGGAAGTTCCGCAGGTTGGCCGCCTTGGTGGTGAAGGAGATCATGAGGTTCTTCATGGCCCTCCTCCGGCTGGACATCCTCGGCCTGCTCCGGCTCCTGGGCCTGCGGTGGATCCTCCTGCGGATCCTCCTGCCCTTGAGGCGCTCGGCCGCCTCCTTGTACATCTCCTTGTCTTCTTCGGGCAGCCTGCGCCACATGCTGCCCAGCCTCTTGGCCGTCTGCACCATGGTCATGTTGGGGTAGAGCCTCTGGAGCCGCCGGCGGTGCCTCTCCATGAAGAGGAAGAAGGGCGGCAGCGCGCGCCCGGAGGACCTGAAGCGGACGCTCTTGGCGAAGCGCCGTCCCCTCCTGGCCCGGAACCTGGAGCGCGCCCTCAAGGATCTCCTCCGGAGCATGCGGCGGGGCCTTTGGATGGTGATGCGGAAGAGCATGGTGGTGCTGGGCCGCCGGGCCGAGCGCACCGGCCGGGCCATGGCCGCGCGGGGCCGGCAGGGCTGGGCTGCTCCTGCTGCTGCTGCTGCTGCTGCTGCCTGGAGCTCCTTTGTGGGGATGCTGTGGGGAGCTCCGGGCTGTGCTGCCCCTCAGCACGGCTGCCGGAGTGCACTGAGACACAGCGGGCCCACAACAGGCCAGGCCGCAGCGTCACCACGGCGCTGTGACAGCAACAGCCGGCGGCCAATCAGGACGGGCCAGGCCGGCTCCTTGCAATGCTATTGGCTGGAGGGCGTGCTGATGTCATAGTTGGCATGGTGGAATGGGTCTGGGTTGATGTGGGAGAGCTTCTGTGGGTGGAATGTTGGGGGGGGCAGTGGTGATGGCACTGGGGACGAGAGGGGCCAAAGCTGAGCAGGACAGGCCAGGCCTGGTCCCTGTGACTGTGTGGGCAGGAGGGGGGCGCTGATGTCATCATCATGGTGGCAGAGCAGAGCTTGGATGAGTTGGGAGTGTTCATGGATGGCATTTTGGATCACATCACTGGGCCTTTGGGACATGAAGGTCCCAAAACTGAGCAGGACGGGCCAGACCTGGTCCCTGTGACTGTGTGGGCTGAAGGGAGGTGCTGATGTCATTGCCATGGAGGCAGAGCAGATCTTGAATGAGTTGGGAATGGTCCATGGATGGAATTTTGGGATGTGCCATGGTGACATGTGGTCCCCAGAGCAAATCAGAGGGACCCAGGCCTAGTCCCTGTAACCCTTTGGGCTGGAGGGATGTGGTGATGTCATAATCATGGTGATGTCACAGCCATGGTGATGGAGCAGTTTGGTCGAGTTGGGAACACTCCATGGACAGAATTTTGGGATGTGCCATGGTGACATCACTATGTTGTGGTGACACGAGGTCTCCCAAGCCCACCAGAAGGAGCCACATCCTCTTCCTGTTCCCCTGCTGGCTGGAGGGATGTGGTGATGTCATAGCCATGATGATGTCACAGTGATGGTGATGATGTCATGGCCGTGGTGGTGACATCACATCCCTTCACCCAGGGTCCCCCTGCTCCAGCACCAGGGTTTTGGCTCCATTTCTCACACAGTGTTTTACAAACTTGTAACACCCAAGGAGGGAAGCGGAGCCCTCGGATTTTTGTCATGATAAAATGTGGAGCCGCCGTTCGCCGCTGCGAGGTGGCAGCTGATAATGGGAAAATGGTTTAGTAGCAGCCCTAAAAATAATTGTCTGTGACAGCTGTTCCTTGGTTCCTGTCAGGAGAACCACTGTTATTTAAATCCACAGCCCTTGGACTCCATGGCTAATTTATTTGGGTGGACTTTTCATTAATTTGAAAGGTTCTGCGGGTTTAAAAGCCTTCATTAATTACGCTTTAGCAGATGGGAATGCAATAACGTTCTGCAGGTTTGTCTGGGAAGAAAAGAAATTCCCAGTGGTTTGTTTGGTTGTTTCCAAAAGGTGAAATCAGTCGTTCCCAGGCAGAGGTGAGCTTGGCTGTCCCTGTCAGAATTCTTGTGACTGAGGACAGGACTATGAATAAAACAAATTGAAATTTTGACCACTCATTCTGAGTACAAGGTGATTTATTGAAGTTCCCAGTAGTGTTAAATATTCATATGTAGCCGATTGCATAAGTACTAAATTATGAAACAGCCCCTGTTCTGTGGAACTTGTCTCTCTGAAAGGTGAAGATGGGGGAGGAGAAGCCTTGAAAGTTGGGAGTCATCCCTGAGTTACACTTGGATAACTCTGGAATTGTGTAATTCTAGCACAATTAGGACTTGTGTAGTTGCTGGGCTGGTTAATCCTGGCAGAGAGGGGCCAAGGGCTCGTCAGGCTCATGGCAAAATCCAGCCTGGACAGAACTGGCTTCCCACTTCCCCTGCTGCGTTTACTGCAGTTGTTTTCCGGTGGCCTCAGCCTGGTGAATAAACTCAGTTTGTCCCACCAGCCTCGTTCCTTTCATGTCCCTGCTTTCCCTTTGAGTGGAGAGGGTAATTTGCATTCCATTTATCTCTTCCTTCCCTTGTTTCCTTTGCTCTCCAAAGAGAACCTGCCCTGGTGATTATTCTGGGGCAGTGAAATAATTTCATTCCAGCAGTCACAGGTCCCTTCAGCAGGTGCTTTATTATCTCAATAATTCAGCCTAAGAGACTTTCCAGCCTCCCCAATTCCCACAGTTCAGGAGCTACAAATAAAACTCTTTTGCTCTTTCCTTGATTTGGTTTGTTTAGCCTTTTTTTTTTTTTCCCTGTGTTCTTTCCAGATCCTCCCCAGGAATTATATTTAAATGTGGAATTGATGCTGTTCAGCCCAATTGCCTTAAGGGGTGCATTGTGTTAAAATGCACATAAAGGCAGAGCTGTCCCACTTGGGCTGGGTCATTTATAAAATTCACTTTGAATCGAGGCCATTTATCTGAATTTAGCACAATGTTTGCTCATGTCCCTGGATTACCTACATACTCCATCAAAATAGGTCATTTAGGTCCAGGGAAATCTGGGCTGGAAGTGCTGGAATAAACACAGGGCACTGCTGGGGTGGGACACATCCATCGATCCTTCCTCCAACACGGGGTTGGGTTTAACCCACGACCACTTTTATGGGGTCTCTGCACCAGAGAGAGCAGAATAAAGCACCTTTATTGCTCCAGTTTCCTCTTTTATTGGAGGATTTTCATGTGGAGCAGTGATTGTTAAGGACAAATCATTTGTGGGGAGCAGGGCCCAGGACAACCAGGCTTTGGACACGTTCAGACACTGCAGGGCTTTTCCTGTGGCTGCTCCAGGTATTAGTTCAGTCATGGGAATACACATAAAGACATCCTGGAATTGGTGATTCAGGGGGATTTGTGTCCATTTTCCTGCCTGAAGCTGAACAAGGCCTGTGGCTGTGCTGGGACCTTCTCTGTGCCCTGATCTCATCAGGGCAGAGGGTCCAGGTGTGTCCTGAGAATCCCCAGACCTGATCAGGAAAGAGAGATTTTGCCACCACTCCTGGCAGAAACTAAATCTTGCTTGTGGACCTGTTTGGATTTGCAGTGAAAAGCAGAATTTGCAAAGCTTGTATTTAGCATATTGTATGCAAAGAGGCAAAATGAAAAAAAAGAAAAACAAAAAACCAACCACAAAATGCCACCAAAATGCCCAGAAACCCCTTGGCCACTGCTCTGCCTGCCCTATTAGGTAATGAGTGTTGATGAAGGGATGGAATTGGCTCCAGTTTGCTGAGGTGGGTGAAAATTCCATGCCAGGAGGAATAACGTCAAAGGCAAGCCAGGAAAATTAACAGGAGGAGAAGACTCTCCATGAATTGCAATTAAAGTTGAGGTAAAGCTGTTGCCAGAGAGCTCCCAGCAGCGCTCCCAGCCCCTCCTTGTCAGGAGCAATCCCTGGAATACACAGCAGCTCCTCATTGGAAATAACAAGTTTTTACTGTTACTTTTAAAAAAGCTGGGAGTGAAAACAGCCTCTTGACAGAAACCATCAGGACACACCAAAAAAAAAAAAAAAAAAAACCAACCCACCAAACAAAAAAAAACTAAGCAGGAAGATGAGAAAAATGTCACAGCTCGTAATGATGTTAATTAGGAGGTAAATGAATGTTGACATTTGAGAGCTGAGCTGAATGGATCAGACGTGTGAAGGTGTGGAGGATCTGTGTGGAGTCTGATGGAGGGAGAAGCTGAAATGTCTGGAAGATTCCCATTCCTGCAGGAGCAGGAGAAAGGAAAAGGTTCAGCATTTTCTGTGTTGGTTCTCACAATTACACAGGGTGAATCCACCTTTTCAAAGCTTCATGTCTTGGACTCTTCCCTCTGATTTGGGGTGGCAGGAAAAGGTCTCAGCACGGGGATGGGGCCTTAAAAGTCCCAAGGTGAATAGAAAATACTGTATTTTATAATCTGGTGATATTTGGGTGAACTTTTGCATTTATTACAGGTACAGGCGCTCTCAGGTGTGTAGAGCTGAGCTCAGAAGCTCTGTTTGAATCCCAACAGGTCCCTTTGTAGCTCAGGTGATTCCCTTCAGCCCAGTCTTGGTGCCTCAGCTGGTTTTGGGGTGTGTTTTGTGGTGTATTTTGTGGTGGTTTGTGGTGTGTTTGTGGTGTGATTGTGGTGTGTTTTGTGGTGTGATTGTGGTGTGTTTTGTGGTTTTTCCTTGTGCAAAGCAAAGGGGAGCAGACCCATGGAATCGTGGGCTGGGCTGGAAGCTATGGAACGCACTGCACACATCCTTCCCACTTTTGTTTTTTCTTCTGTTAAGGTCAAATCTTTTCACTCCATTCCTTGAGAATTCCTTGAATCCTCATTGTGCCTGAATTACAGAGCCTGGGATGCTTGACTTTTGGCTTTTGCAAGCTGGGGTTAGGAGTCCTTCCCCTCAGGAATTCATCCCCTGCTGTCATCCATCCCTCCTGCACTGCTGAGCCACCCTGGTGACCTTTCAAATGACAACATTTATTCTTTTATTTTTTTTTTTTTATTTCCCCAGTCTCCTTTTTCATGCTGTGAAGTCAGGGATCAGGGAGGTCTCTGTCCTGGGAACTGGGGCTTCTCAGCAGATGTTCCACATTTTTAGGACCTTGTGCTGCCAGGTTCTCCTGGGGATGCTGCAGTGCACCAGGGGAATCTCCCTGGAGGTGCCTTGCCCTTGACCTGCTCACTCTGTCCTCAAACCCAATTTATCCCCTTTGCAAACCCTGTGGATTTTATGCTCCCGGCTCCCTCCTTTTCCTCCTTTATTGTCCTGGTGGGAAGTGAGAGGGACAGGAGGGGAATGGTGCCTCTCAGAAGCTGCCAGACCTTCAGCTGCATGTCATAAACCCGCTCCTTCCTCTACAATTCACACCGTGTTGCCTTTTATTCCTCATCCTTTTTAGTGTGAGTAGTTACTCCTGTTTCCCACTTTAATGCAATTATACCACACTTCTCCTTTCCCATATCCCAGGAAGCTGCCCAACCATTACATGGCATTAAATGGAATAATTGCAAGATTAGGTTCCTTCGGCCTGGCCATAAAAAATGCCATTACAGAGGAACTGCAGGAGAGCGCCTGGAAAATCAGGCTCTGAGGCTGAAAGCTCTGCAAGCTTTTTTTTTTTTTTTTTTTTTGGTTATTGTCCACCCCAGGGTCTCTGGGAGAAGGAAGCCAAGAGCATTTCTGGGCTTTTTGTCCTCTGTGGAAGGAGTGAAGGCAGGAGTGGCTTCATGTGGGGTGAGTGGGATCAGCTGGGCTCTAGGTTGTTGTCTTCAACAAGAGAATTAAAAATATAAATAGTCAGCCCTGGAGGCACATCTGGAGAGCTTGTCCAGCTCTGGGGTCCTTTGGACAGCAGGGCCAGGAGCTCCTGGAGAGCTGTGGAGCTGAGGGAGGGCCTGGAGCAGGAAAGGCTGAGGGAGCTGGGGCTGAGGAGAGGCTGAGAGGGGCCCTCAGCCCTGCGTGTCCTGTTGTGTCCCTGAGTGTCCCCATGTGTCCCTGGGTGACCCTGTGGTGTCCCTGTTTGTCCCTGTCTGTCCTTGGGAGTCCCTGAGTGTCCCCATGTGTTCCTCTCTGTCCCTGGGTGTCCCTGTCTGTCGCTGAGTGTCCCCGTGTGTCTGTGGGTGACCCTGTCTGTCCCTGTCCATCCTGTCCGTCCCTGTGTCCCCTGTCCGTCCCTGTGTCCCCTGTCCATCCCTGTCTGTCCCTGTGTCCCCCTGTCTGTCCCTGTGTCCCCTGTTCATCCCTGTCTGTCCCTGTGTCCCCCTGTCTGTCCCTGTGTCCCCTGTCCGTCCCTATCTGTCCCTGTGTCCCCCTGTCTGTCCCTGTGTGCCGAGGTCAGAGCAGGCCCAGGCTCAGCTCCAGGCCCAGCGATGGCCCCAGAGCCCCGGGCAGGGCCTGAGCCCAGCAATTCCCGTGCCCAGGAGGCAGAACTGCCCTGTGGGCCCTGGAACAGAGCCCAGGGAGGATTGGCTGTGGGTTGTCCCTCCCTGGGGACATCCAGAGCCCTCTGCACACACTGCTGGGCCCTGGGCCCTGGGGTGGCACCAGCTGAGCCTCTGTGGCCCCATAACCCTGCCCCACTCTGGGATTCACCCCCAGAATGAGTTTGTGTGGCTGATCCCCAGGTGAAGCTGTCCCAGGGCTCTCTCTGTGGTTCATTCACAAGGAAATCATTTTGCCACGTTCTCCAGTGGTGTCACCAAGGCCATCACCCTGCCAGGTCACAGATGGCTCGTGGCTGTCCCTGCTCCCTCTCTGGGCTGGGGATGTAGAACTCCTGATGAGCTGAAGCGACCTCGCATCACCTGGGCCTTGTCACCATCATCCCTCTGCTTTATCCTGAGCTCTCCTCAGGTGGAGCTGGTTCTGGTGGCACCCCCAGAGCAGGGAGGGACATAAAGGACAGCAGAGCCACTTGTGAGCAAGGGCAGGGGACGCTGGAGCTGATAAGGAGCTGATTTGGGAGGAGTGACTTGAAAGGCTGCATGGAAATGTGGGAGTGCTGGGTCCCCAGATAAGATGTGGGCAGCTGAGATAACAAAGGTTCAGGAGGGCTGATCCTGGGAATATTTCCTGAGAGCAGCTGTGTTCAGGGGGAATTTCTGCCTGCTTTGCCCTGATAGGGAGGTGACATCCCTCTGCTGAGGTTTGGGGTTGATATTTGGGTAATATTTGTCAAGAGAACAGACCAAACACCGCCTTGATTTGTGTTCTAACTCACCTGCTGTTTGTAACGGGCATTTTCATGAGAGAGGCAGCCAGGGGAGGGTGTGTAATTTAATCTCCTGGCTGTAAAAATCCATTTCTGCTCGTACTTGTTGATAATGTAACTGTGACACAGCAAATATGAAATGACTCGAGTGCTCTTTGATGGAGTTGTCATAATGAAGGGTGATCTGTACCCACAGGTACAGGATGCTGCTCACAGTTTGATGGACAACTGGAACAATTGGGGTTTTTTTTTTTTCCCATTTTTTTTGGTGTTGATTGTCCTTCAAATATTGACAACATTTTTTTTATAGCTGCTCTCTCTGCAGTACTTTCACCTGCTGTTGTCCAGGGCTCCATAAAATAACCATTTTTGTTTGAACTAAAGAAAAGCTGACTGGAGAAGAAAGACCAGGTTTGGATCAGGGTGGATTTGTTCCAAGGAATTCCAAGGGCAGAGCAGGATCTCCTGTAAAATGAACATTTTGTGTGCTCATCAGCTGCTTTCAGGAGTACAGATGAAATCCTTGGAGATGTGGATTTGAGAAAAAACACAGAAATTACCCTTGGAATGAAACCAAACCTGCAAATCCTGGCTGGTTTTGTCTGATTTGGTACCTGGGGAAATGAGGACATGAGGACCTGTGTGGGAGGGCTGGAAATGGACAGTGAGGGGTTTGGGATGTGGGCAAATCCCTGCCTGGAGAGGCTGGGGTGTGTTCTGGGGAATGCAGGCGCTGGGAGGGCTCCTGGGTGATGTCTGGGGGTGATTCCTGGATAAATGAAACCCTGCTGGAATAAATTAAACCCTTCCTGTGCTCCCCCCATTGCTGGTTGGACGTTGTGGGGTCTCTGTGGGAGCTGATTTTGCTGTGATCCAGGGAGATCTGACTTGTTGGCTGAAAAGGGACATTTCCATGGCTGAAAAGGGACATTTCCATGGCTGAAAAGGGACATTTCCATGAGCTGTGAGGGCTGTTCCATGCTCAGAGGAGCTGGTGGCCAGCAGCTGCTGCTGGCTCGTGTCCCTGAGGTGCCACAGGCAGCTCCCAGCCAGGAGAAGGTGCTGCAGGCACTGCAGGAATTTGGAATTCTCAGCTGATCCCACATTTTCCTGCCCTGGAGGAGATCTTGCTGCTCTTGTGGAGCCACAGCAGCATCCCAGCACTGTGTCTGGGAACTCCATCCAGCCCTTTTCTCCACACATCCCTGGGAGCCCTGGTTTCCCACTGGGATTCCCCTGAAGAGCTCTGGGGCACTCAGGGCTGTTCAGAGTTAATAATGTTCAATTCTCATTAAGGATGATGTAATTAATTCAGACATAAGGCAGCACTGAGGCAGCCTTGACACAAATCCTGAAAACTCTCAGCCCTTCACAGAGTCAGAGAATCCTGGAGTGGTTTGGGTTGGGAGGGAACTTAAAATTCTTCTCATTCACCCCCCCTGCCACGGGCAGGGACATCTTCCACTATCCCAGGTTGCTCCAAGTCCTTTCCAGGCTGGCCTGGGACACCCCCACGGATGGGGCAGCCTGTGCTGTGTCCCAGGACTGCCCTGGAAGAAGCAGCAGATGAGGAGTGGGAATAAGGAAGGAATAAGGAATGGGAGTGTGGAAGCAGCTGGTGGAGATTTCAGTCCTTGCCTTGCCCCAGGTTGTCCTGCCTGTCACCAGTGATTGGATGTGCTCAGGTAGAGGTTTCCAGAAGGTTCTGTTGGTGGTCTGTGTCTGTCTGTCCAGCAGAGAGGCGCAGACAGAGCCACGTTATCCCTGCAAGCATCCCAGACTCATGATGCTCCCCCCAAGGGCCTTTCTGGTGTTCCTGGTGTTCCTGGCTGTGCTGGATTTTTCCCACTCTCCCTGTGACCATCCCAGCCCAGGATGCTCCTCCCCAAGACCCTTTCTGGTGTTCCTGGTGTTCCTGGCTGTGCTGGATTTTTCCCATTCTCCTTAGGATCCATCAGCCCCAGGATGCTCCTCCCCAGGGACCTTTCCTGGTGTTCCTGGCTGTGCTGGATTTATCCCATTCTCCCTACGACCATCCCAGCCCAGGATGCTCCTCCCCAAAGCCCTTTCCTGGTGTTCCTGGCCATGCTGGGTTTTTCCCATTCTGTGGGACACCCCAACCCCAGGCTGCTCCCCAAAGCCCTCTCCTGGTGTTCCTGGCTATGCTGGATTTGTCCCATTTGTTCTCACTGTGACAATCCCACCCCAACCCCAGGATGCTCCTCCCCAAGGGCCTTTTTGGTGTTCCTGGCCATGCTGGGCTTGTCCCATTCTCCCTGTAACCATCCCACCACAGGATGCTCCTCCCCAGAGACCTTTCTGGTGTTCCTGATGTTCCTGGCCATGCTGGGTTTTTCCCATTCTGTGGGACACCCCAGCCTCAGGCTGCTCCCCAAAGCCCTCTCCTGGTATTCCTGGCTGTGCTGGGTTTGTCCCACTCTTCCTGTGACCACCCCAACCTTAGGATGCTCCTCCCCAAACCCCTCTCCTGGTGTCCCTGGCCATGCTGGATTTGTCCCACTGTCCCTGTGACCACCCCAGCCCCAGGATGCTCCTCCCCAGAGACCTTTCTGGTGTCCCTGGCCATGCTGGATTTGTCCCACTGTCCCTGTGACCACCCCAGCCCCAGGATGCTCCTCCCCAGAGACCTTTCTGGTGTCCCTGGCCATGCTGGATTTGTCCCACTGTCCCTGTGACCACCCCAGCCCAGGATGCTCCTCCCCAAAGCCCTCTCCTGGTGTCCCTGGCTGTGCTGGATTTGTCCTGTTCTCACTGTGACAATCCCACCCCAACCCCAGGATGCTCCTCCCCAGGGACCTTTCTGGTGTTCCTGCCCATGCTGGATTTGTCCCACTGTTC
Organism: Agelaius tricolor; assembly: GCF_023055355.1. Taxonomy (NCBI): domain Eukaryota; kingdom Metazoa; phylum Chordata; class Aves; order Passeriformes; family Icteridae; genus Agelaius; species Agelaius tricolor. Next base: position 2,414,668 of record NW_027269296.1, on the reverse strand, counting down.
CTGTGACCACCCCAACCTTATGATGCTCCTCCCCAGAGACCTTTCTGGTGTTCCTGGTGTCCCTGAATTTGTCCCACTGTCCCTGTGACCACCCCAGCCCCAGGATGCTCCTCCCCAGAGCCCTCTCCTGGTGTCCCTGCCCATGCTGGATTTGTCCCACTGTCCCTGTGACCACCCCAACCTTATGATGCTCCTCCCCAAAGCCCTCTCCTGGTGTCCCTGGCCATGCTGGATTTGTCCCACTGTCCCTGTGACCACCCCAACCTTAGGATGCTCCTCCCCAGAGCCCTCTCCTGGTGTCCCTGCCCATGCTGGGTTTGTCCCCAGCTCCTGGCACTGAGCTCTGAGTCCTTTCTTGCTGCTTCTGGAAGACTTTGGGAAGAAGGATGGCTCTGGTCCTCCCAGACAGAGAGCAGCTGTTCCTGGCAGAGGCTGCCCTGGGATTTGTGCCAGTGAAATCTCTGCTCCTCCTGTGTCCAACTCCACCAGCTAAACCCATTGATACCAAGCAGCCAGCGTGAAACTGCCTGAATTAACAAATTCCACCCCCTCCTCCCAGCTTTGGGTGGAGCAGAGAGTTTCAGGTGCTTCTCCAGGATTTGTGGAGGATTCTGGAGGTGAAATCACCCCTCAGATTTATGGGGTTTTCTGGAAACCCCTCAGATTTATGGGTTTTTCTGGACTCCACAGTTTGCTCCAATCCATCTGTGTGACCTTGGCTGATTCTCTGCCTCCTTCCCATGTTTTACCAGTGGCAGGTGGAAGTATTTTGGGATTTGGCAGGCTGTGCCCTGTCTGGGGTGTGAAATAGGAATTGTGCACAGTGTGGAGATTTTAATGAGCATTTTGTAGTGGCCAGAGTGCGTCAGGCATCGTTTGTCTAAGGAGGAAACAAACAGCACTGGGATCTTGATAAACCCACCTGGGAACTTGATAAATCCACCTGGGATCTTGATAAATCCACCTGGGATCTTGATAAACCCCACCTGGGATCTTGATAAACCCCACCTGGGATCTTGATAAACCCACCAGGGAATTCCTGGCTGGCTGAAGGTGGGAGCACAGGGGCAGGTGGAATTTAAAATGAAATTTTTCCCCTTTCCTGAGAGCTCTCACCCAGGGAATCTCCAAAGGAGTTGCTGCTGGGTGGTGCTGGGATGTTTGGATGGACTCACTTTGCTGCTGGGAAGGTGCCACCTGATCCTCAGAAACAACAATTTATTCACTCGTGGTGAACTCCAGCAATTCTCTCAATAGCAAACACATTGGAAATGGATTTTTCTGAAGAATTCACCCAAAATGATGAGGCCAGGGCTGTTTTATGCTCTCCTGCAGGAGTTATTCAGTAGCTCCCTAAATAAATAGGATGTTGCAAACACCTTTTCACAATTTCTTTCTTGGCAGGAAGAGCCAAAGCTGGGTTGGAAAGGATGAGTTTGGAAAGGAGTAAAAGGGGAAAAAACGAAGTTTTATTCCTCTGATAGTTTCATGGAGTGGAAGTTACTGAAAAGCACCTTTCTTGTCCCTGCTGCTGTTAAATTAAAGCTCCAGCATGAGTTTATCAGGGAATGAAATCTCAGAGCTTCCTGTAGGCTTTAAGCAGGTGACTCCTTTTTTTTTTATTTTATTTTTTTTTTCTTGAAGAGTCATTGAGGACAAGGTGGAATTCGGGACAGAAATGAGAATTTAGCTGAACAATTTGTTGCTGGCACCTCTCACAGGGCTCCCACATCCTGGCAGAGGAAGGATTTATTGCTTTGCAGGTCTCCTGTGGAATAATGCAGTGTAAAATGACAATGTCAAAGCGAGTTAAGGATCTGCTTCCTTCTGAGAGACTTCCCTGCAATAATCCTGTGTATTAAACTTGTGGAGACACTGCAGGAATTACCAGGGGGACCACTTGGAGCAAAAGGCTGCTCCTTCAACATCATCATTACCCAGGCTTTGCTCCCTCATAGAAATTCCTCTCAGTGATCCCAGATAATCTCTTCTGTTGCTGGTTTTTATTTTTTTAGTGTAAATCAGCACCAGGCTGCCCTTCTGAGGGGAAGGAAGGAGCTCTGAGCACCCTGCTCTGGTGGAAGGTGCCCCTTGCCATGGTGGATAATCCTGGAGCTCCTTCCAACAAACCATGCTGGGATTCTGGGGAAAAACTGGATTTTTGTGAGGGCAGAATTGAGGCACGGGAGGAAGGAGCTGGGGTGGGAGAGGCCTTCCTGGTGCTCCCTGGAATTGAGAGGGGTCAGAGACAATCTTGGTGGCATCAGTGAATTGTGAGGAGGTCCTGAAATGCTCATTTTTAATCCTCCAGTCTCTGCTTCTGAGGGGAAGGAAGGAGCTCTGAGCACCCTGCTTGGGTGGAAGGTGGCCCTTGCCATGGTGGATAATCCTGGAGCTCCTTCCAACCAAGCCATTCTTGAATTCTGTGAGAAAACTGGGTTTTTGTGAGGGCAGAATTGAGGCATAGGAGGAAGGAGCTGGGATGGGAGAGGCCTTTGTGCCCCTGGAGTTGAGAGGGGTCAGAGACAACCTGGGAGTGCTGCTGCACTTGGTGGCATCAGTGAATTGTGAGGAGCTCCTGAAATGCTCATTTTTGATCCTCCAGTCTGGACCTAGGGGGGGAAAAAGAAAAAAATAACAACAAGAAAACCCCAAAAAACAACAACAGCAATATATTAGTGCCTGATGAGAGCAGAGCTGCAGGAGGGACAGGCTGGAGGAGAGAACAGGACAGGGCTGAACCCACCCACGGTGTGACCCTGGTGGAGCTGATGTGGGGAATGGATTTGTGAAAAATTCTTAAAACCTGACAGAAGGTTCACACAGTGTGAATTTGTGTGTAAACGTTGAGTTTAGAAATGTTCTGGAACAGGATAGATGTTGAGAGAGAAATGGAATTAGAAACAAGTTTTAAAGGACGGTCTTGTTAAAAAAGACGAGATACTTTGGAGAAATGGAATTATAAAAGATTTATTGCATTAGGATTTATGAAGGGTAATTATAGATGATGAGTTTTAAGGTATTTGTAGTATGGTGTGGTAAAAGTTGATAGTTAAGAAATATTTATAGTATTATCATAGTAATAATATAGTAGTATTACTAGTAGTAGTATTAGTAGTATTATAGTATATAGTAATATAAAGTATTATATATATTATAGTAATATAATATATATAATATATAATATATACTATATATACTATATACACTATATATATTACATATTATATATTATATATTATATATTATATATTATATATTATATATTATATATATTATAGTAATATAGACTATGAATATTTCTTAACTATATAGTAATATATACTATAAATATATATAGTATATATATAATATATTATATATAATATATATTTATAGTATATATTATTTATGTATATATACTATATATATAAATATTTATAGTATATATTGTGACTAGGAAATAGCTGGTTATTGATTGTGATAGCGTGACTTGTAACACCTGCATTGTCTTACTTTTTAAATGAGGCTGAAAACGGAATAAAAGTTTTTTCAAAGCCCTCTCAGCTGCCCCATGTCTAGGTCAGAAAAGGCCTTAATCCGACAGAGCTGCCACCAGGCAGGGTCACTTCCAGCGCGTTTGTCGCTTCCAGCGAGGCTGCTCCATTATTAAAGTGCCATCCTGGGGGCAGCCGGGATCAGCTCAGCCCCTGCCGCGTGTCTGGAGCTCAGCTGAGGTGACCTCATTGTGCTCCGGTCCCCAGAGGGAGCAACTTCTGTGCCCGGTGAGCTGGAAAAGCGCCAGGATGCAGCTCCAAGATCTCCTTTGCAGCTTCTTGGGCTCCCTCTGCAGATTTCGCTGGGCTGAAACATCCCCCACACCTTCCTGTAAGAGCCGGAACGAGGGATGTGGGATCCAGGTTTCTCTTCAAAATGCAGTTTATTGTATCTGTTAGGAAAATCCATCCACAAACACCAGAGGTTCACGTCTAAAAAGGAGACAGAGGAGTCCTGGAACTTTATTCCAATCAAGGCAGAGGCCATGGGGCATTCCCTGGGGTCTCTCCAGTTTTTGGAGGGCACAGCCTCCTTTTTATCCCAATTTCCCAGCTGCATTTCCCTTCTCTCTGTCCCCATTTCTGAGGTACTTGAGAGGTTCAGACTCCCCACAACACCTGATCCCAACGATTCCCCTCTAATGTACAGCTCTCTTTTTTCATTTTTAATTCTTACGGAATTTAGAGGTTTTTCTTCCCCATTGTTTCTTTCATCTCTCAATGTCTAATTTCATTTCTCAGCAAACCTAAAGTTTATTTGTAAAATCAAATCTCTTTTCCATTCACCAATCAGTGGAATCCTTCCCATGGTTTCTTTTATCTCCCAGTGCTGGTTTTATCTCCCAGCAGACCCAGAGCTGGTTTGGAAAGACAAATCCACCATTCCTCTCATATCCAAGGCATTACAGCAGTCCAGGGTTGTGGGTGACAGAGCTGTGCCCACAGCTGTCAGCTCCAGCTGCAGGCAGGCCTGGAGACCCTGAGTTTAGGTTACAATGCATTCTAGACTTTTCTTTGCTGAGCATCTCAATACAGTAGAACCAATCTATACCTGAACTTTTATCTATAGCCCATCATAACTACTATAATTACCATATTCATGTTGCTATTCTCCAATCACTAACAGTCAGTACATTACAGTTTAAGCTAGAAGTTGGTTTTCAGTTTTCTTGCTTTCTGAGAGCTTTTTTCTCCTTGCCACATTTGCTGCCTTGTTTGCCTGTGCTCTGTTCCTGCTTGGTACAAACATCTTCTTGTTTGGGGTGGGTTTATCCTTTGCTCTAAGCCATAAAAACCCCTCATAATAACTCACACACCCTTTGCCTCCTTGGTTATCCAGTGGGACTGGCTCAGCAATTCTTTTCTTCTATACCAAAACTTGCTTCCATCTCTATTCCTTCTGCAGATTCTACATTTAAAAATCTTTCTGCTAAGCACACACACATCTGTGAGACTTTCTTGTCAAACTTTCATCCTTCCCAGCACCCTCCCTGCCTCCCCAGGCTGAGTTTGGCAGTAAAACTCCGGGTTTAATGGAATTTAAGTGCATTGTTAGGGTGACAAAGCCGGGAGTGAGGCTGCCCTGCACGGAGGGCTGGTTGTTATTTATCTGCTGATAAACACAGCCCCGCTCCTTATCAGCACATCTCCCCCTGCCTGCCCGGGGAAAACAATCTCTGCGGCTCTGATATCCCAGCTTCAGAGGAAATTCTAATAAAGCTGTAGCAGGTTCGGGGGGGAGGATTTGCAATGCTGAGCGTTAGAGAGCCTCAGTTGCATTCTGTTGTGCTGAATTAGGGGCGGCTGGCTCTGAATGGAATCAATCTAATCGTGTTTGTCACCTCGCTGTGGTGCGACTGGAACCAAGCTCTGGTTTCAGGCTGGGAGCGTGTGGGAAGGGCTTTGCTTCTGTCACTTGGCTTCTTTCAATTGGGGTAATTAGCAGCGAGGGTGGGATTCATTATTTGATTATTTTAATTGCCAGGAGCACAAAGGTCTCCCCGTGGCTGCAGCAATGGCGCGGGAGGAGGAAGAACCTGTTTTCCTTTCCAGGATAATTGAGGTTGGAAAAGCTCTCCAAGGTCACCCAGCCCCAGTTTGTCACCAGTTCTTGTCCCCAGCCACATCCAGGGATGGGAGCTCCAAACCTCCCTGGGCAGCTCCAAGTCCTGACCTCGTATTGTGCCATTAATTAATTAATGAGCATCTTAGCTGAGCTTGCCTGCTCTCTTAAACAAAATACACTTAAGCAGGAGGAATTTCCTCGTGGAAAGGGTGCTCAGGCCTTGTAATTCCCATTGTTTTTGGGGAATGAGGAGCGCACTGCTCTTCCTGCAAGGAAAAAGCTTGTTTAAATCTGTCCTGGGGGTTAAGATGGGTCTTAAAAACATCCCAGTGAGGAATTCCAGCCTTAAAACATTCCAGGGAAGGAGGGGAGGCCTGGAGGGGGCACCTCCTTCCAAGGGGGACCCCTGGCTGTTCCCACCGGTTCCTTTGCCTCGTTTGCAGGGTGGTTTTTTACACAATCCCCTACAAGCAGAGGAGTTCCATGAGCCAGGCTGCTCTCCCCGAGGTGTGGGAGTGGTGTGGGGTCTGTCCCTGCCCTTCCTGAGGCACCTGCAGGCTCTGGAGCAGAGTGAAGGTGCAGGAGAGGAGGAACAATAACTGATCTAATGATTCATTTGCCTTGTAAAAGTCCACAGTGAGGAGAAGTCTCCTGCGACCCAGAAATGAGGTCTAGAGGTGCTTAAGTATATTTTGTTTAAGAGAGCAGACAAGCTCAAATAAGATGTTCAGAATTAATGGTACAGCTCTCCTGATAATTTCAGGAGAGGTTTGGATGAAAAGTTAAAAATACAGGTGAAGTGAATAATAATACACAGGGAGATGAAGAGCTGCTGAGAGGTGTCCCTGAGTTGTAGTGAGAGGGAAATGAGTCAGAATTGGCAGGAAATCAGTGGAATAAAAGCTGGAAAGGGACACAAACCCCTGGCTGAGCTGGGGATGGAGCTCAGAGTGAAATTTGGGTTGGGCTCAGTTCTGTGCCCTCAACAATTCTGGTTAAACTGAGCAACCAGTTGTGGGTGGTGGAATTCCAGAATGGTTTGGGTTGAGAAGGGCCTTAAATCCCATCCAGGGCCAGCCCATCCATGGGCAGGGACACATTCCATTATCCCAGCTGCTCCAGCCTCTCCTGGGACATTCCAGGGATGATCCAGGTGTGTTCTTCTCCTTGGATTTCGTGTTGACTGCCAGCCTTGACTCTTCCATCCATGGAGATGCTCCTGGGATCTCCCTTTGGTTCCTCCTTGCCTGGAGATGCTGCTGGGATCTCCCTTTGACTCTTCCATCCATGGAAGAGCTGCTGAGATCTCCCTTGGCTCCTCCATCCATGGAAAAACTGTTGGGATCTCCCCTTAATTCCTCCATCCATGGAAAAACCGTTGGGATCTCCCCTTGGCTCCTCCATCCATGGAAAAGCTGCTGGGATCTCCCTTTGGCTCCTCCATCCCTGGAGATGCTCCTGGAATCTCCCCTTGGCTCCTCCATCCATGGAAAAGCTGCTGGGATCTCCCCTTATCATCTCCTCCTCCTCCCAGCCACTCCAGTGGGTCTCACTGTTGGGTTAAGCACAGCCATGGAAGGAAAAGATGGATCTGAGCTCCAGGAAGATGAAATTTCAGAGATTTCACCCAGAATTTGTGGTGGAGGCTCCAGGAGGAGCCAGGACCCAGCCTGGCTGATCTTAGGAATTATCTGCAGAGATCCAAGGGGTGTCAAAACAGAGATTAAATGAACAGAGAGGTTAAATAAATCAACAAAATCAGTTCTGGGGGGGAAAAAAAAAAGATGAAACATCCCCAGTGATGTGCTTTGCTTTTATTTGGAGCTGGTGTTTGACTGCAAACAGCTCCTTCAAATTCATATTTAAATCCATCATCTCCACATATTTCTCCTGAAATAACAGGATTTCAGATGGAATCTCTGCCTTTAGTCGTGCCTTTGACTCCTGCACTGGGTTTGCAGCATCCACACCAGGAATTCTCATCTTATTTGGGTCCATTTAAGAAGAACTAATGGCCAGATTGCTGATAATCAAATTTCAGGGTGCTCCAAATCCGTGTGCAAACATCTCCTCCTGCTCCTCCAGTGCTTCTGCCTCACTTTGTGACACTTGATTGATTTTTTTTTTTTCCCCCCTTCCTTTTCTTCCTCACTGCGTGGAAACAAATTAAAGCAGGAATTGGGATTGTAAATAGATAATGGGACCTGAATGCAGAGTAATCAGTGCCAGCCATGTACAGCCATACTAATTGTGCCAGGGGAGGGAATGGGATAAATATTTCATGCCTGGATTCGGTGGGAAGTGAGAGAGCAAGGAAAGAAATAAAAGAGTTGAGAAGGCCTCACTTCAGTGCTTTTTTTCTCAAAAAGAGGAGTTTTGATGGCATTTACCCCTCCCTGTTTTGAATAGAGGAATTTTGTTTAATGTGGAGGAAAAACAAGGGAAAAACATCTCAGGTTTGGGATGAATCCACCCTTCAAGGATGTTCTGATCAAAACCAAAACCAGGGATGGGGGACAGGAGAAGCTGAGCCTCATCCAGGCAGCTTTGGTTCACTGCTGTCTGGGTTTTATCTCAGGCAGTTGAACTACAGCTGTGAAAGGGAAATTTGGCTCTGCATAGCTAAAGATTATTTCTGAGGGGTTTGCTGCTGCAGAATGAACAATGAAAGGGCCCTTGAGGGATGAGAGCATTAAATTTAAGGGTGTTGTCATAACAACCAGCCAGGAGAACTTCCTCAGGATGGGTTTGGGGCATCCCATGTTTGATCTCGGCCCCAAATCTGTTTGTTTGAACTCAGTTCTTTGAGAAAGTTTCCAATCCAATGGGCTCAGCTGCCTTGGAGTTCCCCAAGGATGGCAAAAAGCCACAGAGGATCCACTTCTGCTCCACCTCACCCTCCTGAAAGGGCTGGGAACAGAGATGGAGACAATCCATGGAGAAATGATTGGGAGCAACCTTAAATCCCAGGCTTAAATCATCCCAGAGCGCAGCAGGATCCAGGCACGGGATAATCCAGGGTTTGGATTGTACTGTGGGTGGTTTAGTTATGCACTAATCACCCTGCCAGCTCATTAAGGGACTGGGAGCACAGGGATGCCATTAATTAACGTTGCCAATTCCAGCCTGGCTCCCCCCTGGAGGAGCTGAGGTCATTTCTGGATGGGCCTGGGTGGCTGAAGGACTCTTCAGGTGCTCCATGGGCTGTCAGATCTGCTGCTAAAAAATGTTTAATAATCAAACCTGAAATAACCCTCTGGATGAAACAGATTCCCAGGATGCTTTTGCCTTCGTTAAAAGAAGCAGGGGGTGTTGGAATGGCAAAAATGTGTGTTGGAATGGCAAAAATGTGTGTAGGAATGGCAAAAATGGGTGTAGGAATGGCAAAAATGGGAATTGAAATGGCAATAAAAGGTGTTGGATGCCAATAAAAGGTGTTGGAGTACCAATACTGGTTGTTGAAATGGCAGTAATTTTTAAATAAGCGATAATTGGGGATTAAAGTAATTAACTTTCATTAGCAGGAACAGAGAGGGCATTGGTGTCCCCACCATGGTGAATGTCACCATTGTGGGTCTCAGTCTGAGTCTGAGGTGTTGTTCCAGTCTAAAACTTGGTTTGGGACAAAACTCAGCCAGGAATTGTGAGCTGGAGTTAAATGAAGCAAGCAACATCGTCTTTTAAAATGGAAATAAAATTATGAACAGATATGCAGGGCTGCTGCACCTCTGATCCTGGCTGGAATCTTCCTCAGGTTGGGATTGGTCATAAATAAATTACAAAATAAAGAGGTTCTTGCCATCCTTTCCCTTCCTAAGTTAAAATGAATAGATTTTGGAGTGGGGTTAACCAAACGTGAAGAGATGAGCTTGGAAATGTTCTTTGCTTTAGGAAAAAGGACTGGGAACTTCTCTAATTACAAACACGGAGCTCTCAGCTGGGAATCCCAGCAGGAATGCGGGGCTGGGGGCAGCCCTGGAGCGGGGAGGGGGCTCTCCTTGGCTGTGTGGTACCCACAGAGGAGTCCCCAGACTCCTGGGGGAGGAGGATGGCCTGGAGAGGTGGGTTTGGGGCCTCACTGCCGGGTCCTGACGTGGCTGTGCTGCTTTGCTCTCCTGCAGGTTCACTGGGATGAATTTGCCCGCCCCTGTGATCAGCAGTAAAAATTGGCTGAGGCTGCACTTCACCTCCGATGGCAACCACAGGCAGAAGGGCTTCAGTGCCCAGTACCAAGGTAAGAAGGGAGAAATAAATGCCCTGGCCTGGCCTCACCCACCCCAAGCAGCTTCTTTCACCTGTTTCACCATCATTCCAGTTTGATTTCCTCATTCCTCATCCACCTCTTTCACAATCATTCCAGTTTGATTTCCTCATTCCTCATCCACCTGTTTCACCATCATTCCAGTTTGATTTCCTCGTTCACCTATTTCACAATCATTCTGGTTTTATTTCCCCTTGTGGCCACCCTAGAACACAAACTACTCCAACTCTAATTAACTCTAATAGTTGATAAAAACATTGATCTTGTAAGCCAAAGATTGAAGACTGAAGCTGTAGGGGGATGGAATATAAGAAAATAAAGATGGTGTAGAAAGAACATTGGTCTTTTAAGCCAAAGATGGAAGACTGAACCTGTAAGGGGGATGGAATATAAGAAAATAAAGATGGTGTACAAAGAACATTGGTCTTTTAAGCCAAAGATTGAAGACTGAACCTGTAAGGGGGATGGAATATAAGAAAATAAAGATGGTGTAGAAAGTAACCTTGCCCCTAAGGAGCTGCAGCTGGGCCAATTATCAAAGATTAGAAACATGAGCAATGAGCAGAAGATGCCATAAAAGAGTGGGGTGGGTGGGTGAGGAGGGAACTGGAGCCAGTGGCTGCTTTGTGAAGAAGAAAGAGTCAGAGCTGTGAGGAGCTGCCCATGAGAAACACCAAGCAGGTATGAAACCTTTGTGATAGGAGACAACAGCATGGAACCCCTGTGATGAGATGATAACATAAACCCCTTTTGAGAGTTACCCCAGCATTTCAGGAAGAAAGGACTCAAACCTTCATCTCCAACTCCCAAAGTTGGCATTTTAGGCTAAACTGCTTCCTGCCCCCCCTAAACAGCCCAAATTGCCCCTTGAGATAACCCCACACGAGCTCCAACACCACAAACAAAGTCAAAAACAACCCTCAGCCCCCAGTTAAGAGTAACCCCAGCTGCCTCCCTGCACAGCCCTGCTGCTGTTATTTTCCAGCTGGAATCCCCCAAAGTGTGGTTTTCATGGAAAAACCCAGCCTGGTTTGGGCTGGGAGGGACCTTAGAGCCCATCCAGTGACATCTCCCCAGTCCCAGGGTGCTCCAGGTCCCCTCCAGCCTGGCCTTGGACACTCCCAGGGATCCAGGGGCTTCTCTGGGAAATCCCTCTCAGCCCTTCCCCACCCTCACAGGGCAGAATTCAGCATTGGGATAAAAAGATTTCAGGATGGGGATGTTCAGGCGCTGTTGAGGGACAGGGGATCCTTTGGAAGTGAAGATTCTGCTCCTGGTTGGACCAGAATGGGTGCAGTGGATTCCTTGGAAGTGTTCCCACCACTGCTGTGATGTTTTTGGAGGAGGTTGTGGGTGCAGGATCCAGGAATGGGGGAGTGAAGCAGGGAAGGAGCAGGAATGATTTGATTCCACCCCAAGGCTGGGCTCAGGGGAGCTCTGCAGGTTTGCTCTCAAGAGGCCCTTGCTGGGAAAAAGCTCTGGAGAGGAGTCAAGGGAGAGGGAGAGGATTTTCCTTGGATAAATCCACAGAGCTGCCCCGTTTGGGTGTTCCCAAGCTGTTCTTAGCAGGGCTGTCGTGGCCTCAATGAATGAACCACATCATTATTTAACTTCCCTGCTTTCCTTGAACCTATAAATCACTTTAAACTGCAAGGGAAAAAAAAAAAAGGACTTTAAACAAGGGAAAAAAAAAACCTTTTGTTGTTGCTGTGCAGCATGAATGTCTGGAAAAAGCAGCTTCCCTTTGGATGGCTTTTCCCTGGCTGTCAGGATTGCAGCTTCCTCCAGAGCACCTGTCTGAGTCAGGCTTTTCCCTCCACAGCACAGTCAGGATCAATGTCCTCATTCCCCTGCTCAGAGAAATGCCAGGGGGTTCTCATCTCATGTGCAGAGGGGATGAACTGGGGATGGAGTGTTGGAAAATGAACTGAACTCCCCATTCCTGAGCTGGAATCAGGACAGGACCTCAGCCCAGCTGCCAGAGGGGACCTGCCCTCGTTTTTCCTGCTGTTTTTGTGGAGTTTGGCAGCTTCTTTCTGCCTTTCAGTGCTTAAAAACCCAGCAAAACAATCAGTGAAGATTCCCAGGGCTGAAGGGAAGGTGTCTGCAGGCAGTGGCATGTGTAGGACAGGAGATGCTGATACTTTAAAAACCTCCCTGTAACCCTTTCCACAACCTGGCCTGGCCATAAATATTTCACTGGAGATAAATCCCTACAAAACAGGCCGTGTAATTCCACAGCAAGCACAGCAGCTGAAATGCATTTTTCATCAGGAGAGCTGAATCAGGATGGTCCAGGAGAAGCAAGGGGAGGCTTTAGGGTGGCTCTAATTTGCTGTCTGTTTTCTAAAGACGTGTCTGTACATCATTTATGAACCCCCTGGGTCCCCTAGGACAGGGTCTGGCTTTGCTGATAATCTATAAGAAAACAATTTCCCTTCCAGCTTGTTTAAATTGATCCCGAGTTTTGCAGAACACCTTCTCTGTCTGTTCCCTCTCTGCTCTCCCTAATCCGTGCCCTCATTTGGAAATCACTTTAGGAATGTAAAAGCAAGGTTAGATGCAATCAGGCTGTGGAGAGGGGTTTTTTTGTTGTTGTTGTTGAACACAGCAAATTCATTTTGTTCCCTTCCTGGGAGAGTTAAATATTTCCCTTTTTCCTTTCATTAAGGTGAATCTTGATTTTTTTGCAAATGCTTTTTTCCCCATTCCCCACGTAAGGAAATGAAAGGGACTGGGAGAAATGTGTCCATACAATTATTTTTAAAAAATTATTTTTTTATTTTCCTCCCCATCCTGTCTCCTCAAAAAAGGTGGAAGAAAATAATCTTGAAGTTTTTAATCAGGTGAGGTGGCAGCACCTCAGGTCATCAGAGGGGCTGGGTGGGAATTGATAAAATCAGAAGATTTTGGGAAAGCTGCAAAAGGCTGGAGATAGGGCTGGAATTGGAGAGATGGGAATGCTGCCCTGGCTGCTGCTGCCCCTCTCTGCACATGTTTTATGGCAGAACTTGGCTCCCTAATTGCTCTGGAGCTGATTGTTACCAACACGTAATTGCAGCTCTTATCGATCTCCCCGCCCCGGCCGCTTCCCTTCCCTGCGGGAGGAAGATGAATGGGATGAGCTCCAGCCCAGCCCAGCACAGCCCTGCTGCTCACCAGAGACACTTCAATGGCTTGTGAGGGAGTCAGGGGATCTTGGAATGGTTTGGAATGGGTTTAAACCCCATCCACCCCTTCCATGGGCAGCGACCTCCCCATATCCCAGGGTGCTCCCAGCCCCATCCATGGCTTTGAGCTACAGATCTGTGCATGGGTAGATTTGAGATTCTACCCGTGGATGGATCAGTTTGGCTTCAGTTTGGACAGATCCTCCCCCCTCTTCATCCTGGATCTCTCACTCCTCATCTTGGATCTTCCCTTTCTCATCTTGGATCTTCTGCTCTTTATCCTGGATCTTCCCCTCTTCATCCTTATCTCCTCTCCCATTGCTCATCCTGGACCTCCCACTCCTGATCTTAGATCTTCCCCTCCTCATTGTTGATCTCCCCTCATTTTCAATCTTCCCCTTTTCATCTTGGATCTTCCATTTCACTTCTTGTGTGTCCCACTGCTTATCTCGGCTCTTCCTCCTTTCATCTTGGATCTTCCACTCTTCATCCTGATCTTCCATTCCTCACCTTGGATCTTCTCCTTTTCATCCTGGACCTTCTCCTTTTCACCTTGGATCCTCTCCCTTTCATCTTGGGTCTTCCATTTCCCCGTCTTGGGTCTTCCATTTCCCCGTCTTGGCTCTTCCATTTCCCCGTCTTGGATCTTCCATTTCCCCGTCTTGGCTCTTCCATTTCCCCGTCTTGGATCTTCCATTTCCCCGTCTTGGATCTTCCATTTCCCCATCTTGGATCTTCCATTCCTCATCTTGGATCTCCCCCTTCTCATCTTGGATCACACCCTCGGGTTCCAAACAGATTTTTGGCTCCTGCCATGCAACCTGTGGAGTGTCCTGGGCAATTCTGGATAATCCCAGTGCTTGTCCAGGCTCTGATTCCCAAAGATCCATTGCTCAAGCTGCCAAAAAGAGGGATTTTTTCCAAAGACTTGCATTTGAGGGGGCTTCTCCTCCAAGAACAAGAAACCCCTGTGAGCATCCTGAGCCATCCCAGCAGGAGGGAGAAGAGATCCAGGCAGGATCTGGATTTAACAGCAATTCCCTCAACAAGGAGAACTTCATGGAATAGATTTTTTTTTTCTGTTGCTTTTGCTGAAACACTGTTTTCCAAATTAAAAATAAATAAAGCTCTGCTTAAATCCTCATTTAGAGCAACATGAAGTGGTTTGAAAGGAACAGCCCGGCCTGCCTGCCATGCTGGCAGAGCTTTGTAATGTCATCTTTCAAATCTGACAGGATGCTGAGTATTCCATTAGATCAGTTGGATACGTGTGAGCAGCAAAAGCCTCCAGAAAACAGGAGTTTCTGTTCATCCAATTATCCTGACACAGTCCTTTGTAGTACTGCTCCACATTCCAATTTACAAACAAAGTAGATTTTCAAATACAGGATTTTTGAGGGCAGGGAGTGGGAGAATTGTTCTTATTTGTTTAAATTTTTTAAAAAAGGCACAAAAACAAGTGGTGCTTTGCTGTGCCTGGTTCTGATCTAAATGGAGTCATTTGTAAAGTCTGACTTCCGTCATTAGGGCTCCGAAATGAAGGATGAGGAGGAGAGGATGCAGTGATCCCTCTTCATCAATTTATCTTCACCAATTTATCTTTATCAATTCTCCTGGAAAGGGACATGGTGCAATTAGGGGAGGAGATGTTTCCTGGGGATGCAGCTCAGGCTCTGAATTTTGGGATTGCTGCTCACTGAGGAGTGTCGTGTTCTCATGGCTGAGGGGTTTGGGAGCCAGGTTTTCCATCAGGAACGGGGTTGGAGGGGGATGTTTGTTGGGTGGGATCTGGCAGGGATGGCTCTGGGAGAGCCTTGGTTAGAAATGTGTCCCTGAAAATTTTCCAAGCCTGGCTGTATCCAGATTATGAATTTCCCCATGCCAGAGAATTCCTGGAATGGTTTGGGTTGGAAGGGACCTTAAAATTCTTCTGATTGCACCCCCTGGCACCTTCCACTGCCTTCTCCTGGGTTTGGGATGTTCAGCACTGGGGAAATCCCTGCAGGCTGCTGTGTCCTGATGGAAGAGTTCCCAAGGATGCCTCATCCCATCCCTGGTGCCTCCATCAGCTCTGGTGGGGTTCACCAATGCTTGGGAAGCTCTGCTTGGCCCCTGAATTCCTCTTTGTGGGGCACAAACCATCTGAGCTGAGCTTTTGTTTGTGTGGAGAGTGGGAATATTCCCTGGGGGCTGGGGAGCTGTGGAGAATACCAAAATGGGGATTATTCTGTGAAGCTGCTCGTGCCCCAAAGCACAACCACGGGGCAGAGGCTTAGAGACTGCAGAGGCCCAACCCACATCCCTGGAAAATTCAAATCAAAATCCAAATTCAGCCTTGGAAACTTGGAATTGCCTGGGAGGGAATGTTGGGGTGGGATTTGGGGGTTATCCCTGTGTTTGCTTGGAAAAAGCTGGAGAATCACTACAGGAATGTCTGCCACTATTTTATTTGAAGCAGAAATAGATTTTTTTTTTACCCCAAAAATGTGAGTTTTAGCAGCCCCAAGTCCTTTTTTTTGATCCATTGATATCACATTTATTAAAAACCTTGAGATCAGGCTGGAAATATCCTGTGATTCCCATCCACGTGGACCTTTGGGGCATCCCAAACCCTGCTGCTTTTTCTTCCTCCTGCTGCACTTGCAGGTGAATTTGGAGTAAAAAGAAACAAAGAGTTCGATTTGCTTTGACAGCAGCCTGCTGTTAATTAGTTTTCCCTTCTTAAATTAATAAAAAAAGACAGCTGCCCTGAACAGATTGAAGCTGCTGAGGAAGACAGGAGCAGCAGCAGCTTTTCCTCATGAATATTTTCCAGCTAAAATTTTTTTTGAAGTTCTTGCTGCTTTATTTAAAGAGGAAGCCAAAAGCTGTGAGGAAATGATGAGTGAAAAGCTGCACCCAGCATCCCTCTCAAAGCAGCACCTCAGGTGAGCTTCAAGGAGCCTCTCCCTGTCTGAGCCTCCTGCAGCAGCTGTTCCAAACAGGTCCTTTTTAAGCCCAAAAAAAAAACCACCCCAGCACGATTAAAAACCCCCTCTTTAGTTACATGGGTAATTCTTCTTGACAGCTTTGTCTTAGCAATGTGCTAATTTAGGGATGAAAGCCTGACAAGATGAAGAACACGAGGAAGAAGGGTTTGAAGTGGGTTTCTCCAAGGATAAAGGGCTGGCTCGTCAGGAAAAGGCTCCCAGAAAGTGATTTGGACACTGAGTTATCCCAATTCCTGTTGGGTTATCCCAAATCCTGCAGTGAAGGCTCCTTTATCCCAAATCCTGCAGTGGATGCTGGGTTATCCCAGTTCCTGTTGGAATTATCCCAATTCCTGCTGGAATTATCCCAGTTCCTGTTGGGTTATCCCAAATCCTGCAGTGGAGGCTGGGTTATGCCAATTCCTCTTGGAATTATCCCAATTTCTGTTGGATTATCCCAATTTCTGCAGTGAGGGCTGGGTTATCCCAAATCCTCTTGGAATTATCCCAGTTCCTGTTGGGTTATCCCAAATCCTGCAGTGGAGGCTGGGTTATCCCAAATCCTCTTGGAATTATCCCAGTTCCTGTTGGGTTATCCCAATTCCTCTTGGAATTATCCCAATTTCTGTTGGGTTATCCCAATTCCTGCAGTGAGGGCTGGGTTATCCCAATTCCTGTTGGAATTATCCCAGTTCCTGTTGGGTTATCCCAAATCCTGCAGTGGAGGCTGGGTTATCCCAATTCCTCTTGGAATTATCCCAGTTCCTGTTGGGTTATCCCAATTCCTCTTGGAATTATCCCAATTTCTGTTGGGTTATCCCAATTCCTGCAGTGAGGGCTGGGTTATCCCAATTCCTGTTGGAATTATCCCAGTTCCTGTTGGGTTATCCCAAATCCTGCAGTGGAGGCTGGGTTATGCCAATTCCTCTTGGAATTATCCCAATTCCTGTTGGGTTATCCCAAATCCTGCAGGGCTGGGTTATTCCCAGTTCCTGTTGGAATTATCCCAATTCCCGTTGGGTTATCCCAAATCCTGCAGTGGAGATTTTTTAATCCCAATTCCTGCAGTGAGGGCTGGGTTATTCCCAATTCCTGTTGGAATTACCCCAATTCCTGTTGGAATTACCCCGATTCCTGTTGGAATTACCCCAGTTCCTGCAGTGAGGGCTGAGTTATCCCAATTCCTGTTGCGTTATCCCAATTCCTGCTCTTTTATCCCAGCTCCTCACAGCAGAGGCTGTTCTATCCCGATTCCTGCCTCTGGAGGCTGGAATGATCCCAAATCCAGGTGTTTGTGCTGCTCCCAGATGGTTCTGCCAGGTGGGGTTTGTGTCAAACCCTGAGGGTGGAGGCTGCAGCAGCCAAATCCAGAGCAGGAGAACAAATTGCTGCTCCCTGGTGTGGGAAAAGGGATGGGGCCCTTGGAGATGGATGAGTTCTTGTTCCCTTGCCTGGTTTTTCTCCTCTTCTGGTGGAAGTTTGCAGCCAGGAGGGAATGGTCACACTTGGGGAGGAGTCCCCCAGGTGTGGGGCTCCAAGCTGATATTTCCCTAGGCCAGTAATGGGGTTTAATTTTCTTTTCCCTGCTGTTTATTCACACCAGCTCTGCGGTTTTTAGGTTCTCAGTGCTCCCCTGGAATGGCTCTGCTGTGTAAATGGGTTCATGGGATAAATTCCAGAAAAACTGGGGGGAAACCAGCTCAGCATTTTCCTGTCAGCATCCCTGAAGCTCCTCAGAGCTTCCCTTTTGCCTGTCTCCCATTTGTAGTGGGTTACAGAGGGACTGGGGAGGGGTTGGACCCCATTTTTACTTTGAAATTAAACCTCTCCAAAGCCCTAACATAGAAAACAAATCCCTCTCCAAAGCCCTGGCATGGAAAAAACAAACCCCTGCTGGTTTTGAGCAGTCAGGATAAGCTGATCCCAAAGGCAAGGATGCAGGATGTGGGTGATTCACGTTTTTATTTTTAAAATACAAACTGGACAATCCCTGAAGCTCAGCTCAACTTTTTCCTCGTCTTTCCTTTGTTTCCCACCCCTGCAGTCAAGAAGCAGATGGAGCTCAAGTCCAGAGGGGTGAAACTCATGCCCAGCAAGGACAACAACCAGAAGACGTCTGTGTGTAAGTTTTTCCTGGCTCTTCCTCACTGTCTTTTTGATAACAATCTCCTGGAACATTTCATTGGACTTTCCAGTAATCTCTAAAACTTCGCCACTCTGAAAAGTTTGGGTGCTTTTCCCCTCTTCCCTCTGCATTTCTGCATCACTCCCTCCTCCCAGTGCTCTGGTCACAAGCATTTACTAACTCCTGGAAGGGTGCAAGGGGTTGGATTTTCTGCATTTGGTTGATTCTGTGCTCCAGGGTCGTGGCTTTGGGCTCCTTTTAGTGGGAAAAACAAAGAAAATTGGGGTTGGGATCGGTGTTATTGCTGTAAATAAGGAGCAGGGATAAGGAACAACATTAAAAACAGAATGTCAGAAAATTTACAGAGGCAGTCACAGCGTCTTCCTTTTTCTATTTGAGTTTTATTTCGTTTTCCCTGCAGAAAAAAATCATAATTCTGGGTTTGTGATGCTGATTTTTTCAGGTTGTAGTGCTGATTTTTCAGGTTGTGTGGAGTGCTTGGTGTGTCAGGGGCAGAACATTGGGGTCACTGCTGTGCCTCCCTTGGGCAGGTGGGAAATATTTCAGTTTTCCATCAGGTTCTTCCCAAATCAGGAGCAAAACCTGCGGCTTTTGTCCCTGAATCTTGGGCTCTTACTGAAATGAAACAGGAGGGATCAGACTGGGAGTTAATATTTTATGTGGATTCAAATGGCAGCGGGATGGAGCATTTTTCCAAATGGATTTTAGGGGAGAAGCTGGAATTGCTCATTTTGTTGCACAGCCCATTACCCCCATCAGAGAGGAGCATTTGCACAGCTCAGCTGGGTGGATTTTGCATACAAAATTCAGAAAAATGCATGGACTGGATCTGAATTGGTGCATTTTGCATACAAAATCCAGAAAAAGGCATGGACTGGATCAGAATTGTGCCTCAGTGTCTGTCTGGAAGGAGAGTTTCCCTCCCAGCTCCCAGAAGAATTTTTACAGGCTCTGTTTTTTTGGGAGCAAAGCCCAAAAAGGTAAAAAACAACCCAAAATCTCCAGAGCAGAAAACACTGGGGGCATCCAGGGGAAAATAATTCAGTTTTAAAGGGAATTATCCTTTAAAATTGAGTCCAAGCTGTTCCTGGCTGGGTGTTACATTCCTTGCCAGGAAGAATTTATTGGAATAAACTTCCCAGTGCCCTTATCTGAGTGAAAAATCCAGTTGGGAACCCCCTGGCTGGATGTGGAGACAGAGGGGGTGTGTTTGGAGTGGGGGGAGTTTTGCCCTGGATTTTGGGGAATTTTGGGGAAAGGAGTGAAATCATTGATTTAACGAAGCACCGTGGTGTTAACAATACACAAAATTCCCATTTCTCCTTCCTGGGAATGGCCTTTGGAGCAGTTTTACCCATTTTTAATGCACTGAGGTGAGGAGGACACAGCAGCTGTATTCCCTTTCCAGCAGATCCTGCACTTCTGAGGAGGGAAAATAGGAATTCATTCCCCTTGCCTGGTTTATCCCATCCCAGGGGGCTCAGAGCTGCCAGATGGGAGCTCAGATCTTGAGGAAGCTCAGGCTGGAAGTTGTTGTGCTGGAATATTGGGGATGGTGGCCCCATTCCATGGTCCTTGTGACCCTCCAGCTCCTTCCCCATGCCCTGCTCTCCATCAGCTCTGGATTTTCCCTATTTTGTCCCTGTTTTGGAGCCTTCTGCTCCCACAGGGAATTCCCAGCTGCAGGAGTGCTGGTTCCCAAGGAGATGGCACCAGGAAAATCAGGTTTTTATTTTGATTTTTTCTGCTCTGTTCCCTGCTGGATTTGCAGGGTTGGTTGAGCCCCTCTGCGCTCCCAAACCTCCACGAGCTGAGTTTGCATCACAGATAATTCCACAGGTTGGGTAAAGAAATTTCCTATTCCTGGGCAATTTCCAGCTGCTCTGGCTCAAATACCAGAAATTCAGGAATTTTCATGTCTCTTGCTGACACTTAAAGCTGTGCCACAGAAACTTAAAATGGTTAAGGCTGGAAATGATCAAGTCCAGCCTTCAAGTCCCTGTTTTATTTTGGATTATTCCTACCAGCAATGTTTTCTTTCCAAGTACTCTGGCCTAAAATCCTCCCTGGAAGGATCCACTCTTAAATCCTGCAGGTTTTGGATTTGGGATTGCCTGGTCAGATTAAACCTGGAGTGTTTGGTGTGGCTGAATGGAGGAAAAATGTAGTGATGTAACAGCTGCTTGTGTTATTGCAGGGAAAAAAAAAAATCCATAAAAATACAAAATTCTGGGGGGAGGTGCTGTTTGTGCTCAGTTGTGCTGGATTGTGTTTGTTTGAAATCTTAATTAAGTGCTTTGTGCTCACCATCAGTTAAATTATTTGGAAATCTTGCTTTAATCACTTTTGGAGGGAAGATAATACTGAGAGACAAATAATGCAGGTAGAAGAAATAGTTTGAAATTTTAGACCATATTTTGGAGGTTGTTTCTGGCACTTGAAAGCAGAATGTAAATGTGGATATTCCAGGTCCCACAGTGGGAAAATTGTGGTGGTTTGGATTTAAAAAAAAAGCATCCAAGTGGGTTTTGTGGTGTTTGGGTGAGGCCTACCTGGAGGGGCCTTGGAAGGCCTTGGGTGAAGGAACTTCTGTGTGTGTGTCCAGCTGGGTCAAAATCTCCTTTGCAAAGTCATTTTTTGGGGTGGGTTGAGCAGTTTTTAGGTGTCAGCCAAGTGTGTTGGAATTTCTGGGTTTTGGGGAGGTGTCTGTGGGACACAGGAACCACCTGGGGCCTTGTGGGTGAAGGACTGGAAGTTCTGTGTGTGTCCAGATCGGTCAAAATCCGCTTTGCAAAGTCATTTTTGGGGTTGTTTGAGCAGTTTTTAGGTGTCAGCCAAGTGTGTTGGAATTTCTGGATTTTGGGGAGGTGTCTGTGAGACCAAGGAGCCACCTGGGGCTTGGGGACAAGCTGTGCTTGGGTGGGACAGCCTGAAATGCTCTGGGAATTCTGCACTTCTGGGAATGCTTGTGAAGCTTCACCTTCTGAGCTGTTCTGGAACATTCCCAGCTGGGAAATAAATTGGGGTTTGGAGCTCTCCTGGTGGAACATTCCCAACTGGGAAATTGGGGTTTGGAACATTCCCAGCTGGGAAATTGGGGTTTGGAGCTCTCCTTGAGGAACATTCCTAACTGGAAACTGGGGTTTGGAGCTCTCCTGGTGGAACATTCCCAGCTGGAAATTTGAAGTTTGGAGCTGTCCTGGTGGAACATTCCACAGCTGGGAAATTGGGGTTTGGAGTTCTCCTGGTGGAACATTCCCAACTGGGAAATTGGGGTTTGGAACATTCCCAGCTGGGAAATTGGGGTTTGGAGCTCTCCTGGTGGAACATTCCCAGCTGGGATTGGATTTTCCCAGTGTCAGGACCTGGCTGTGACCTTTTCGCTCTTGCTGTCGCTAAAATTGGGAGTGTTCAGTGTCTGGGTTGGGGTCACTGAGGTTCTGGAATTTACTTCATCCTTAATTTTTTGGGCGCTGAAGGAACTTTGAGGGTTGGAAACGCAGCAGGACCTCATTGGGGTGAACCCTGCACCCCAAAATCAGCTCCAAGCTCTCAGGCCTGGTTTTTGTGATCTCTCCCAGAAGTTTGCATGGAATTTCCCTGGTGTGACCACTCAGATTAACCCTTTAAACCATCTAATTCCTGCTGCAGTCCTTCCCAGCCCTCCTGCCAGAAAGCATCACCTCCTTTCACTGGATTCCTCATGCTGAGAAATGCTGGGGCTTTGTCAAAGGTTTGTTTTTTTTCTTTAGATGCTGCTTTGTTTTGTAGTTCTGAAATTCACTGAGAAATTGTCCCTTGGGAATCTGTCAGTGAAGTTTGCTTATTAAGAGAAATAAAGCTAAAGAGGATTTGAACAGTGAATTCCAGTGGCAAACTGAACCGTCAGAACTGGCTGTCACTGAATTCGTGAGGAGAAAGAAATGGAAAAAATCAGGAGGATGAGGGGATTGAAAACCAATCCCATGGTTGGGGGAGAGAATTCCTGAGCTTTTAATACAGAAATTGAGCAGTTCATCACAATTTTTTTCCTAGTATTAAGAACAGAATATTAGAAAATTTACAGAGGCAGTCACAGCGTCTTCCTTTTTCTATTTGAGTTTTATTTCTTTTTCTATTTGAGTTTTATTTCATTTTCCCTGCAGAAAAAAATCATAATTCTGGGTTTGTAATGCTGATTTTTTATTTGGGAACGGCCCAGCCCAGGTGAAACTTTGGGAAGGGGAACATAGCAAATTCTCAGCATGACAAATCCAGTTTGTAACCTTCGGGCTGTTCTGTTTGTGTGTGTTCAAAACAAAAGGTAGAGAACAAAAGTTTTTGTAAATGAGCATCTAATCCATCTCCTCCTTTTCTTTCACTCTCCTTAAAAGAGAAATTCCCCAATTCCCAGGATATGGAGATATCTTCCCTCTCCCCCTTGCTCAGCTTTATCTTCCCTGTTCTCTGCTTTATCTTCTGGTGGTTTTAGGTGTTAATGAATCTCCACTAACGAGACATGAGCTGGGCTTAGACCTCAGCAGTGAGGGTGACAAACTCTCCTCTGGGGCCTTTGTTTTCCTGGGGATCTGGGGTTGTTTCTTCCCAAAATTTTGAATTCCAGGCTTCATTTTTATCTGATATGGGAAATAATCACTGGGTGTGGGAGCAGTGACCCACTCTGGGGGTACACAAGGGGTGGGCTGGGGTTGGTTTGACCATGGGAGGAGGAATTTGCTGTGGGAATGGGATTTTTCCTCTGAGGAAGAGCTCCCAATGTTGGGGTGTGGTTGTTACAGGTGTGTGTGGTCAGGGGGGTTTTTACAGAGAAAAATCAGGAATTTGAGCACTTTCCTTCCCTCCCACAAGGCTTTGGGACATAAAACCCTCCTTGGGTCCCTCATGCTGAGGTGAATTTTCCTTTTTTTTGGAGCTGCCTGTGCACAGGCATCACCTTTGGGAGCAGGGAAGGAGCCCAAGGAGGGTGGTGGCACCTGGGGACCTTGTTCAGCCAAACTTTCCCTGTCAGGAGCTGGGAGTTGAACCCATGGGCTGTCAGGAGCTGGGAGTTGAACCCATGGGCTCCCTTCCTTCACACTCTGGGGTGATTTGGACTCCTCTGGGCCTGTGAAAAGTGGCAGAGCAAAGTTTGGAGCTGTAAAAAATGGAGGGATGCTGGATTCTGCTTTGGTGCTGCTGCCTGAGCTTAACCAGGGGTTATTGTGGTGCTGTTCACAGGGGTCCCAGGATGAGGGGAGAGATGAGAATCTTGACTCCATGTTTCAGAAGGCTTGATTTATTATTTTATGATATATATTATATTAAAAGAAAATCGTATGTTAAAACTGTACTAAAGAATAGAAGAAAAAATTTCATCAGAAGGCTGGAAAGGAAAGATAATAAAATCTTGACTGCTCACAGCCTCGACACAGGTGGCTGTCATTGGTCATCAAATAAAAACAATTTCCCATGCTAGGTAAACAATTTTCAAATCACATTCCAAAGCAGCAAAACGTGGAGAAGCTGAAACTTCTAATGAAATCCTAATGGAAGGATTTTTCATAAAATATGTCTGTGACAGGTAATGGACATGGAAAATGGGAAAACACTCCCTCAGAGGGTGTTTTCCGTGAATCCATGGCTCTGCCCCCTCTGTGTCCTCCCACACACACAGGAGAGCACCAGAGCATCCCATGGGGACAGTCCCAGCCCCATCCCTGCTCCAGCACGGTGGGAAGGGAGGAAAAATGGGCCTTAAAAAGGAAATTCCTGAAAAGAACTCAAAGGGCATCAGATGAGTGTTAGTGCTGAGGAATGGAATATTTTGGGGATCAGCAAAATTGGGACAAGCGTCCTCCTTGTAGGAGCAGCTGCACTTGGGGATGCACCAGGGATTCCCCAGTGGTTAATTCCAAATATTGGCTGGTCTTGGCTTGGTGTGTGTCCGGTGTGGGTGCATTTTCACCATGGATTCTCCCCCTGGGTTCTCCCCTTCCCCCTGCAGGGCTGCGGTTGCTGAGGCCTCTGTCTGCCATGAGGAAGGGGCTGGTGTCACCTCAGTGTCACCCTCCTGCTGGCAGTGGCCTTGGGGGCACCGTGCTTGGAATAAAATTGGGATTTCCTCCCCTGTAATCCAGCGCTGGGCAGAGGTGGGATGGAAATTGGGGTGGTTTCAGTGGCTCAGCATCATGGCTGAGAAATGTGCTGTAGGTTCGGGTGCAAAGAAAACCAAATCCCATCGAATTCCTGTGGCAAAATCCCCCTTTTGTCCCTTGTGGCTGTGCTGGAATTCAGCCTGGAAACCAGGATTGTGCCAGGGCTGAGGGACCCCCCGGGTTCCCCTGTCCTGCACCCTCCTTTGTGCCTCAGGCAGGTTGGAGAGGGCTGGAAATGGGGAGGATGGAGCTGGGAGCTTTCTTCAGTGCTGGCCACCACCCCATGGATTTCATGTTTGTTGGCATCCGGGTTGCTCCATAAATTTCTCCATGTTCCAACTAAATGACTTGGCTCTCAAACCCTCGACTTGCATCCCCCTCTCCTTTCTCCCTCTCGTTCTGTGCTTGGTTTTCCCCCCCTGGGATCACACACCTGCCTTTTCATGGAGTTGTTTTCTTTCCCTGGCACGCTGGGCTGGGTTTGGAGGGCTGTGAGGTCACCTTGGAGGGTGGCAGGTGGAGTTTTAGTCACAACAAACAGGGTCTGTGATTGGTGTCATTTAGCAGAATGGAAAAAATACCCAAAAATCAGCTTTTTCCAGAGGTATTTCTGTAGTGGAATGGAGGGAAAACTGTGTCCCTAGCTGGCATTTCCTAGAAAATACTCAGGTTGTAAACTGAGCAGGATATTTGTTTCCAAAGCTGTTGTTTTTTTGTGGAATAAAACATTGAGGTTTCTGAGCTCCCAGTTGCCATTTTTCTCGCCACATCCACCAAGCCAGCTGCTGCAAGAATGTTCCTTTTGCTATTCTGTCTCTGTATGTGCTGTTTTTTGCTTTGTAGTAACTCAGGTTGGTGTGTCCCAGGGACATAATTTGTGTCCAGACCCTGGGATTCCCGAGAGAGGCAAAAGGATAGGCAACGATTTTAGGTAAGAATATTTTCTGTGTGTTCTGTGCATGAGCTCCTGGGTGTGCTCCTTGTGTGGGAGGCTCTGTTTGCTCAGTCCCCCCTCCCAAAATCCTGCCCAGTTTTGGGGAGCACGTGGGTAAAACCCTTCCTGTGTGTGCTGTTCCACAAAGATCTCCTGCAGTGTTTTTATCCTTTCCCAATCCGGGTTGTGTGCTGTCATCCCTCCCCTGGAAAACTGAAACAGCCAGAAGAAAAAAATCACTTTTCAAATTAGCTCAAGCCTCAGCATGGCCCTGCCCTTAGAGAATTTGAGGTGGCTGAGGTTCCTTGTCACTGAGCCTGTGTGGTGCCGGCTAATTGGGGTTTAGAAAGTTTAAACCAGAGCTGTTGTTCCTTTCCAGTTCCCAGTTTTCCTTTGCAGGGATGCCCCAGCTGCTGGTGGCCGTGGGGAATCAATATTTCATCTGATTTTGCTGCCCAGGGCTGTTTTGCTCATGGAAAGTGTCTCTCAGTCAAATCCCAGTCTGTCAAATTCTCCTCAAATCCAGCAAAGGAGAGAGGGCAGAGGAAAGGGAATCCCAGCAGTCCCGAAATTCCATGGGATGAATTCCCAGCTGCTGCAGGCTGGATTGTGTTACCCAGTGAACAAAGCAGCTGGAACAGCAAAGCTCAGAATCCAAACCACAGAACAAAGAGCAGAACTCTCAGCAGTTGATGACGATTTTTATTTCGCTTTATGAGAGCGCTGAGCACGTCCTCTCTCAGAGCTGTGGATGAAATTCCCACTGAAATGTCACTAAAAATTGAGATTTGGGCATCAGCACCTGGGGCAAGCACAGCAGAGGGGAGGCAGAGCTGGTCCCTCCTCCCTTCCTGCTGCCTGCAGGGCCAGGGGATGGCCCTGGCCCCAAATCCTGGCATCAGGAGCTGGCTGATGTCCCCTCTGTCCCCTCTCCAGGCTGGGCTCCAGCATCCAGTTCTCCTGCAACGAGGGCTACGACCTGCAGGGCTCCAAGAGCATCACCTGCAAGAGAGTCAGCGACATCATCGTGGCCTGGAGCGACCACCGGCCCGTCTGCAGAGGTGAGGGGCTCAGCCTGCCTGGATTTCGGGATTTTTAGGAATTCCCAGCTCCTTCCTGTCCCTTTTCCATCACCCATCCTGCCCCTTGGTCAAATAATGCCAGAATGGTTTGGGTTGGAGGGACATTGAGGACCATCCTGCTCCTTCCACTGTCTTAGACACTCCCAGGGGTCCAGAGGGAGTCTGAGGGGCTCAGCCTGCCTGGATCTGGGGATTTGGGGGAATTCTCAGCTCCTTCCTCCCTTTTCCATCATCCATCCTGCCCTCAGGTCAAATAATCCCAGAATGGCTTGGGTAGGACCATCCTGTTCTTCCCACTGTCCCTCCATGCTGGTCTTAGACACTCCCAGGGATCCAGGGGCAGCCTGAGGGGGCTCAGCCTGGCTGAATTTTGGGATTTTTGGGAATTCCCAGCTCTTTCCTGTTCCATTTCTCACCCGTCCTGCCCTCAAGTCAAATAATCCCAGAATGGTTTGGGTTGGACCATCCTGTTCTTCCCACTGTCCCTCCATGCTGGCCTTGGACACTCCCAGGGATGGGGCAGACTCAGGGGGCTCAGCTTGGCTGAATTTTGGGATTTGTAGGAATTCCCAGCTCCTTCTTGTCCATTTCTCACCCATCCTGCCCTCAGGTCAAATAATCCCAGAATGGTTTGGGTTGGACCATCCTGTTGTTCCCACTGTCCCTCCATGCTGGCCTTGGACACTCCCAGGGATCCAGGGGCAGCCTGAGGGGGCTCAGCCTGGCTGAATTTTGGGATTTTTGGGAATTCCCAGCTCCTTCTTGTCCATTTCTCACCCATCCTGCCCTCAAGGCCAAATCTCAGAGTGGTTTGGGGTGGAGGGACATTGAGGACCATCCTGTTCCTTCCACTGTCCCTCCAAACTGGTCTTGGACACTCCCAGGGATCCAGGGGCAGCCTGAGGGGGCTCAGCCTGGCTGAATTTTGGGATTTTTTTGGAACTCCCAGCTCTTTGCTGTTCATTTCTCACCCATCCTGCCCTCAGGTCATCCCTTGGCCAGGTCAGAGAGTCCCAGAGGGGTTTGGGTTGGGAGGAACCTTAAGGAAGATGTTCCATGGGCAGGGACACCTTCCCCCATCCCGGGCTGGCCTTGGACACTTCCAAGGATGGGACATCCACAATTTCTCTGGGAAATCTTCCCCAAGGCCTCCCCACCCTCACTTTAAAGCTGTTTTCAGCCTCTCAGCCCCTGTTTAGGCACTTCCTCCTCCCCTCACAGACTCCCCCCAGCTGTCCCTAAATCCCTGCCCTTCCCTCTCTCCAGAACATTCTTTTAATTCAGGGAGGTCAAACCTGAGCAGGATCACCCCTCTCCCTATTCCAGGTGTTTTCTCCCCTCTCCTCCTTCTCCTGTTAGAGGAAAGACTGGAATAAAACCTGGAAAAGCAGAGCTGGTTGGAGATTTTTAATGGGAAATGTGGAATTTTGGGGCTGTGCTTCCCCAGGAGCCTCATCCTGTGCCATGAGCCATCAGGAAATTGAGGGTTTTTTCCCATTTTTCCCATTTTGCCCTTGGCCATTTTGTTTTCATTCCCTCTCTGAAATGTCACATTGTGATATTTGTAATGCTAATAAAGAACAACTTGTAATATTTTTAATTGAATCCCTTTAAAGCTCTTAAAGTCATAAATAGGTTTTTGGGTTTTTTTTTCCCCAGTTCTTTTTAATTTCATCTGCAGATTTTTTTCAGGGCTTTGGAATCCCATGTAATTCTTGAAACAAGCCTGGAATAAATTGAATCAGTGTAAGAGGATATTTGGCATAAATATGTGACACTGTAAAGGAAATTTATGGTGTCCTCCTGCAAGAGATAAGAAAGGATTTGCCAGCATTATTCTGTTTCTGTGAATCAACTTAATTTTTTTAGCTGCTGACTTTCATGTTTTGGGTTTTTTTTTTTTCTTCTATTTAAAAACTCTGATTTTTATTTCAGCTTTCTGCCACTTTTTCCTCCCAGTTTGTGCCATTTTTTTATTTGGCTTCCCTCAAATTCCAGAGTCAGTCCCAGATTTTAACCCCTTGGGCTTCAATAATTTCTTAATCCCCAGTGAGCAAATTCTGGGGGAAATTTCTGCAGCTTCCCTCTGGATCCTGGGAGAGTCACTTAATCCCACCTGAAAAATGGGAATAATGGGATTTACCCTTTTTTTTACACTGTGGATGAGGCAGGAGAGGTTCAGCATCCTGGATAAGTGATCTCAGCTCCTTCCTGAGCTGCTTCCCAGCCATCCCCACAGCTTGGCCAGGAGATTATTTTCTATATTTTACAAAGAAAAAAAAAAACCTTTTCAGACTCCAAAAATGCAAATACATCTCCAAAATTAAATTATACATTTAAATAAATAAATAAACTTCAACAATAAATTAATTTTGAGGCTTCATCACAGCAGAGGATATTTCCAGAACCAGGATGTTTTTCCCCACTTTTTTTTGTGGAATATTTCAGCTAAATATTACATCAAAGGCATTCCACAGGCAAAATTTTCCCTGCTTAAGCACTTTTTTCCAGCTTTTCCTTTACCTGAGATGTTTTGAAGATGCAGAGCTGAGTTTCCACCTTAGTTCTGAGCCCGCAGAAGGAAACCAGCTGATAAATACTTAATAATGACCTAATAAATCCTGGCTGTGCAGTGTTTTGGGGGTTTGATCTGCAGGAAGAAAGGGAATGGGGTTTTTTGGGGACATCAGGAAGGAGACTTGTCATTCCTGGCCTGGATGGGGAAGGGTTTTTGTGAGGAAAAAAGGAGGAAGAAAAGGAAATAAATCAGTGTGAGCATAGAGAGCGGTTGGGTGTTGGTCTGAGGGGAGATGGGATTGAGGGTTGGTGGGATCAGGGGTTGATGAGATCAGAGTTTGGTGGGATCAGAGGTTGATGAGATCAGGGTTTGGTGGGATCTGAGGTGGATGGGATCTGGGGTTTTTTGAATCAGAGGTTGGTGGGATCAGGGTTTGGTGGGATCAGGGATTATTGGGATCAGCGGTTGATGAGATCAGGGTTTGTTGGGATCATGGGTTGATGGGATTGGGGTTTGTTGGGATCAGGTTTGGGTGAGATCTGGGTTTGTTGGGATGAGGGTTTAATGGGATCAGGTTTTGGTGAGATTAGGGATCATTGGGATCATGGGTTGATGGGATCAGGGTTTGGGTGAGATCAGGGTTTGGTGGGATCAGGGATTGTTGAGAGCAGGGATTATTGGGATCAGGGATTATTGGGATCAGGGATTATTGGGATCAAGGGTTGATGGGATCAGGGGTTTTATGGGATATGGGGTTTTTGGGATCAAGAGTTGATCGCCCCACTCCTCACAGAGAAACCCCTCATTTTCACCGCCTGGGTGTAAAAAAGGAGCAGCGTAGGCCGCAAAAACACCAACTCCTCAATTCTTTCCACCACCTCCCTTTTCCATCTCCACCCCTCGCTCATCCCTCCTCCTGCCCCTCCCCAGTGCTGAGTGTCCCCGTTTGTGTCCCCAGCCAGGATGTGTGACACGTACCTGCGCGGGCCCAGCGGGGTCATCACGTCCCCCAACTACCCCGTGCAGTACGACAACAACGCCTACTGCGTGTGGGTCATCACCGCCCTCAACCCCGCCAAGGTGAGCTCGGGGAGGGGGCTTGTCCCGGACAGACGGACACTCAGGGGTCACCTCATCACCCTCCTGAAAGGTGGCTGTGCCTCTGGGCCCTCAGCTTGGCAGGGGTTGTGAGACTCCTCATCCGGAGGGGCCAAGAACACAAACCCCGGTGAGTGAGGAGCCACTGAGGGAGCTCAGCCTGGACAAAAGGACACAAAGCTGACACTCAGGGGTCACCTCATCACCCCTCACAACCCCTGAAAGGTGCCTGTGCTTCTGGACCCTCAGTTTGGGGGGGATTTGGGACTCTTGAGCTCATCCAGAGGGGCCGGGAACACAAACCCTGTGAGTGAGGAAACACTGAGGGAGCTCAGCCTGGACAAAAGGAGACTCAAGGGTGACCTCATCACCCTCCACAGCTCCTGAAAGGTGCCTGTGCTTCCCCAGTTTGGGAACGATTTGGGGACTCTTGAGCTCCAAATACAAACCCTGTGAGTGAGGAATACAAACCCTGGGGAACACAAACCCTGTGAGTGAGGAGCCACTGAGGGAGCTCAGCCTGGAGAAAAGGGCACGAAGCTGACACTCAGGGGTCACCTCATCACCCTCCACAGCTCCTGAAAGGTGCCTGTGCTTCTGAGCCCTCAGCTTGGGAAGGATTTTGGGACTCTTGAGCTCATCCAGAAGGGTTGGGAATACAAACCCTGTGAGTGAGGAACCACTGAGGGAGCTCAGCCTGGACAAAAGGAGGCTCAGGGGTCACCTCATCACCCTTCACAATCCCTGAAAGGTGCCTGTGCTTCTGGGCCCTCAGTTTGGGAGGATCTGGGACTCTTGAGCTCATCCAGAGGGGCTGGGAACACAAACCCTGTGAGTGAGGAGCCACTGAGGGAGCTGGGGATGTTTGTCCTGGACAAACGGACACTGAGGGATGTCCTCATCACTTTCTGCAGCTCCTGAAAGGTGCCTGTGCTCAACTGGGGCTGGGCTCTGTCTCCAGGAGCTGACAGAACCAGAGGACACAGCCTTAAGCTGCCCCAAGGGAAATTTAGGTTGGGCATTAGGAAAAAGTTTTTTACAGAAAGAGTGATAAAGTTCTGGCATGGTCTGCCTGGGGAGGCGGTGGAGTCCCCATCCCTGTGTGTGTTTAAAACAAGCCTGGATGTGGCACTGGGATGGTTGGGGCTGGGTTGGACTTGATGATCTTGAAGGTTTCTTCCAACCCAGTGATTCTGTGATTGTGTGAATTCTGTAAATTCTGGGAATTTTGAGAACACCCTGGGCAATTCTGGGGTGTTTGCTCTGCCCAGGGAGACAGTGGAGTCCCCATCCCTGTGTGTGTTTAACAAAGCCTGGATGTGGCACTGGGTGCCAGGGTTGAGTTGAGGTGTTGGGGCTGGGTTGGACTCGATCTTGAAGGTCTCTTCCAACCCAGTGATTCTGGACATTCTGTGAAGGTGGGTCTTCACCCCCAGCTTGGGGCTGGGCAGCTCTGCAGCTCCAGGGAGAAAGGGTTTCTGTGGAATTCCAGGCTTGTATTTCATGGGATTCCAGGTTTGGGTTGGGAGGGACCTGGAGGAAGGGCAGGGACACTTTCACTGTCCCAGGTTTCTCCACACTGGACACTTCAGGGATCCAGCCACAGCTTCTCTGGGAATTCCAGCCCAGCCCCTCCTCACCCTCACAGAGGGTTCAATCCCAATATCCCATCCAATCATTCCTTTCAGTCCAAAGGTGTTGAGGAGAATTGTTGATTTACAGAGAGGAGGAGATGAACAAAGGGGATCCTTTGCCCTGATGTTTTATGCAACAAAAGTTGGAATGGGTTTGGAGGCTGGGATGGGGTGGTGGAGTTTGTGTGCACATCCAGACACATCCAGACACATCCAGACACTTCCAAACACATCCAGACACTTCCAAACACATCCAGACACATCCAGATGCTTCCAAATACTTTCAAACACATCCAGACACATCCAAGCACATCCAGATGCATCCAAAGAAATCCAGAGACATCCAAACACCTCCAGGCAAATCCAGACACCTCCAGACCCCTCCAAACACATCCAGACACTTCCAAACACATCCAGGCACTTCCAGACACATCCAGATGCTTCCAAATACTTCCAAACACATCCAGACACATCCAAGCACATCCAGATACATCCAAAGAAATCCAGACACATCCAAACACCTCCAGACAAATCCAGATGCCTCCAGGCCCCTCCAAACACATCCAGAAACATCCAGGCACTTCCAGACACATCCAAGTACATCCAGGCACTTCCAGACACATCCAGATGCTTCCAAATACTTCCAGACACATCAAAGCACATCCAGACATAATCCAGACATCTGCAAACACATCCATGCACACCCAGATACATCCAAACAAATGCAGACAATTCCAGACACCTCCAAACTCATCCAGACACCTCCAAACACACCGAGACACTTCCTAACTCATCCA
Organism: Agelaius tricolor; assembly: GCF_023055355.1. Classification (NCBI taxonomy): domain Eukaryota; kingdom Metazoa; phylum Chordata; class Aves; order Passeriformes; family Icteridae; genus Agelaius; species Agelaius tricolor. Next base: position 2,382,324 of record NW_027269296.1, on the reverse strand, counting down.
GATACTTCCAGACACATCCAGACACTTCCAAACTCATCCAGACACTTCCAAACTCATCCAGACTCCTCCACCACCCCATGTAGCTCCAAGCCCTGTCCACCTTGGCCCTGGACACTTCCAGGGATCCCAGGCCAGCCCCAGCTTCTCTAGGAACCTTTTCCAGCCTCTTCCCACCCTCACATTCCAGGTTTTTTCAGCCCCCCAGGCTCGGTTTCTGTCCCCACACAGACTCTTCCCGGTGTTTCCCCAGCTCTCCTGAAATCCCTGCCCTCCCCTCCCTGCTGAAGGCTCGTTTTGTTCAGGGTTGTAATTAAAAGTGAGTGTAATTATTTCCAATCGAAGCCCCTTTGATATCTGGTGTGGGGAGGTGCCCGAGCAGCCCAGCTCATCAGGGCAGGGAGGCTGTGCCAGGAATGCTGATTTTTCCCTTTTTTTTTCCCCTTTGTCCAGCAGAATTTCAGCCCCCAGGGGCAGAGGAGTGAGGTTTGGGTCTATCTCGTGCTATTTATGCAGTATTGTGAATTTATTGACATTTTTGCACTGGTTTAAATTTAAATACAAGCCCTGTCTCTCCTTGTCGTGGGCTGAGACTGGAAAAAGCTGTGAGGGCACCAAACACTCAATTCCCATTGCTGGGGGAAAATGGGCAGGGATTGATCTTTCCCAGGCCAGGGCAGTCACACCTGTACAAAAAGGAGATTGGAATTGGTCAAATCCATTCATTTTCAGATTAATTTCAGATTTCCCAACAAGGAACTGCAGGTTCTGCTCCGTCATCCACAGGAATATGAAAATTTGTCAGCTGTGAGAGGAGATCCCATTGCCTTTGCCTTTGAAATGATAAATAGCTTTAATTAATTCAATTAATGTCAGTTTTTGAGGGATTTGTTGGGGGTTTAGGTGTTTGAGTGTCGTTTACAGGGAGGGAAACCCTTTCCTGAAGCAGGGAAGAAAAAAAGCAACAACCCCTGTGGGAAGGCCACAGCTCTCCCTGCTTTCCTAAATTCTAAAAAAAGATTGGAATTGGTCAAATCCATTCATTTTCAGATTTCCCAGCTTGGATCAGAGATTCCACAGCCCAAGGAACTGCAGGTTCTGCTCCATCATCCACAGAAATGTGGAAATTTGTCAGCTGTGAGAGGAGATCCCATTGCCTTTGCCTTTGAAATGATAAATAGCTTTAATTAATTCAATTAATGTCAGTTTTTGAGGGTTTGTTTTTTTTTTTTTAGGTGTTTCATGGTGGAAATTTTAATTTCCAGGATGGGAAAAGCTCTCCTGGAGCAGGAAAGGGTTGGGAAAAAAGCACCAAATCCTTTGGGAAGGTCCCAGCTCATCCCTCAGGGATGATCCCAGCATTTCCTGGCTGAGGGAAGGATTGGGGATGAATTACTTCCAATAATTCCCATAAAATACTTGGAAATAATACTTTGTAATATTTTTTTTGTAATCTTTTTATGGACTCCAGTGGTTTTTGGATCAAGTTCTGTACCATGGAGCTTTGGGAGGAGCGGGGAGCTGAATTCAGGAATTATTTGCAAGTCCTCTTCTCTGGCAAAAAAAAAAAGAGCCTGAGATCCACTGAGCCCCAAAATCCCCTCCAAATTTGCAATTTTCCCCTCAAAACTGGGAATTTTGCATCCATAGGGTTGAGGCCTCCTCATTGAAAAATTGGGATTTTTTTTTTTTTCCTCTGCAGAGGGGGGACATCAAAACCTCTTTGGGTTTTGGGTTTTTTTTAGCTGGGCCCTGGTGCTTTGGGAATTAATTCCAACCACGGTGGAAAAAGAAATCTCTGGGGAGCTGAGAAATGCATATGATAATTGGGGGATTTGCATAAAAGCTATTTCTGGCCCTTCTTTGACATAATGGATGTTGCTGGTTGAGGTTTCTCCTGGGGTTATTCCCAAAAAAAATCCCTGTCCAGGCTGATGGAGGGAGAAGGGGATGATTTATCCCAAAGGGAGGGGGAAATTCTGGAGCCTGAGGGGAGCAGGGAAAAATGAGAAATGTGCTTGGAAAGCTTCAGGTTAGAGCTGCTGCTCGGGAATGAAATATTGTGGATTTTTCTCCTCAAAATGTGACTGAACTTCCAATCACTTTGGAATCAGGAGTCCCATCCCATTTTCCCATCTTCCTGGCTTTGCTGATTGCTCCTTTTCACTCCAGCACTTCCAGGTTTGGGGTTGCTGGTGGCTCCCCTGGCTCTTTAACAAATCAGCAAATAATTAAATTAAATGAATTACATGTCCAGCTTTCAGAGCAAAACAAAAAAACAAAACCCAGGAAAACGGGTAAATAAATACAATATTCAAAAAACCCCAGGAAAATGGGTAAATAAGTGCAATATTTAAAAAAAAAACAGGAAAATGGGTAAATAAATACAATATTCAAGAAAAAACAACGGGAAAATGGGTAAATAAACACAATATTAAAAAAAATACCCAAAACAGGAAAATGGGTAAATAAATACAATATTCAAGAAAAAACAACAGGAAAATGGGTAAATAAATACAATATTCAAGAAAAAACAATAGGAAAATGGGTAAATAAATACAATATTCAAGAAAAAACAACAGAAAAAAGGGGAAATAAATACAATATTAAAAAAGAAAAAAAAACGAAACAGGAAAATGGGTAAATAAATACAATATTAAAAAAACCCCCAGGAAAATGGGTAAATAAATACAATATTAAAGAAAAAACAACAGGAAAATGGGTAAATAAATACAATATTAAAAAAACAGGAAATGGATAAATAAACACAATATTTAAAAAACCCAACAAAACAGGAAAATGGGTATATAAATACAACATTAAAACAACAGGAAAATGGGTAAATAAATACAATATTTTAAAAAAACCAACAAAACAGGAAAATGGGTATATAAATACAATATTAAAAAAAAAAACAACAGGAAAATAAGTAAATAAATACAATGGGTAAATAAATACAAGCTTGTAAAGCTTCAGGTTAGAACTACATGAGCTGCTGTTCTACCAGAGTGAATTATTGTGGATTTTTCTCCTCAAAATGTGACTGGACAAATCATTAAATAATTAAATAAAATAAATTACATTTCCAGCTTTTAGAGGGAAAACAAACAAAAAACAAAACAAACAAACAAAGAAAAGAAACCACTCCACAAAACAGAAAACTGGGTAAATAAACACAAAATTCAGCACCCAAATCTTGGTGCCAGGAGGTTGCAGTCTGGGTGTGCTAGGTTGTAATTAATTGTTTAATTAGGGTCAGGCTGCTCAGGATGCAGCTCCTGGAGTGGCTGAGGGAATGGTGTGTGCACATCTGCAGCTCCATGTTCTCTGGGTTAATTAATTGCTTTATTCCAACTTTCCATGCTTTTAGAGCCTGCACAGGTTAATATTTGAACACAAATTCAGGTTGTCTGAAGCATCACCCGGGCTCCTGGTTCACCATCCTGGGGCTTTGGGGGAAAAAAACTCATTTAAAAATCAGTTAAAATCCTTGAATTTAATTTTCTGTGCATTGAAAAATACTGTGCTCATCCCTAGGAAAGAAAACACAGGTCAGCTCAGCCTGAACTGTATAAACACATTTAAAAAATTATTTTTGGGTTGAACTTTGGGGTTTTTTTATCCCCCTGGGAATCCACAGCTGCTCAGGTTTTGCTGCTTACAAAAACAAAGAAGGACAAAACCAAGATTTTGGGTTTTTTTGGGCTTTGGCTCCTTCTCCCTTTTGGCTTTTGGTGATTTTGGTGTTGTGTGCTGAAAGAAGCACCAACCCACATTTGGGGATTTAATCTGTTAAAAGTCAGGGAATTTCTTGTATTTGCAAAGGTCTCGCGCATTTGAGTGGTTTTGGGGCTTTTTTTGGCTTTTTTTTTTTTTTTGTCTTTTTGCTGATCAGGTAAAGAATCCAAGAAAGAAAACTCCATTGATTTCTGCTGATGGGGGGTGTGAAACTCTTCTTTAATTTAGTTTTCTGTGCATTTAAAAATACTGTGCTCATCCCTAGGAAAGAAAACACAGGCCAGCTCAGCCTGAACACATTTTATATATAAACACATTTTAAAAATTATTTTTGGGTTGAACTTTGGGGTTTTTTATCCCCCTGGGAATCCACACCTGCTCAGATTTTGCTGCTTAGAAAAGCAAGGAAGGGTAAAACCAAGATTTTGGGTTTCCTGGGCTTTGTTTCCTTGCATTTCTGCTGCTGAGGGATGTGAAACTCTAATTTAATTAACCTCTTCTTTTTCTGTTTGTTCAGCCTATCCCGGGCTGGGTTAAGGACTCTGCCCCCTGAATTGGATTTGAAAATCAGAAATTCCCTTGGAGCACCAACTTCCCTGGGAGTTCTGCTCCTAAGTGATGCAGAGAGGCTGCAAAACCCCAAAATTTGGGTGGGACAGGAGAGGGAAAAAAAGGGATTAGAGATGTGAAAATGCTGAGGGTTGTGTGTGCAGACAGCAGGAGAGAATTCTCTGATAATTCACAGGAATCCATAAATTCTCTCCTGCTCTGGCCAGGAACCAGGAGAATTTCCTGAGGAACCACAGAGTAAAATACTCTGCATTTCCTGAGCCACGGAGTAAAATACTCTGCATTTACTCCATGAACGTCCAAACCCACCTGCAGAATTCCAGTTCTGGGGAGGGAAAGGGTGGGAAAAGGCACACGGAGCTGCAAAAAGCACACAAATGTTGATATCAGTGAAGTCACCTGGGCAAGCAGGAGATGGAGCAGAGGTGATCGAAAGCACTGTAAAAATCATGAAGAAAAAAAAAAAATACAAAAAAAACCCAACAAAAGATAAAAACACAAAAAAAAAACCCCACAAAAAACCCAAAAACAAAAACAAAAAAACCCAAAGCAAAACAAAAAAAAAAAAAAAAACACGAAAAATTCAAACAAAAAAAGACAAAAACCCCCAAAAAACAAAACCAACCGAACTACAAAAAACCCACAAAAAAAGAACAAAAAAAAAAAAACCCAAAAGAAACAAAAAAACCCGAAACCAAAACAAAAAAAAATCTCCATAAGAACCCCCCCCAAAAAAAAACCCACCAAAAATTCAAACAAAAAAAGACAAAAACCCCCCAAAAACAAAACCAACCAGCCAAACAACAACAAAAAACCCCACCAAAAAAAGCACAAAAAAAAAAAAACCAAACGAAACCAAAACAAAAAAATGTCCATAAAAATCCAAAAAAAACCCCAAAAAACCAACCAACCCTAAAAAAAAAAAAAAAAAAAAAAAAAAAAAAAACAAAAACCAAGAAAAACCACCCAATTTTTGGGGCTATTTTGGAGATTTTGATGCTCTTGGAAGCTGCTGCGGGATCCACGGGTAGGGCTTGGTGTTAATTGATGAATAAATGATGTTAATTGTGTCTTTGGCAGGTGATCAAACTCACCTTCGAGGAATTCGAGCTGGAGAGAGGCTACGACACTCTGACCGTGGGGGACGGGGGCCAGGTCGGAGACCAGAAATCCGTGCTTTATGTGTGAGTACCAGAATGCACCTGCCCGGCTGGGGCTGAGGGCTTGGGATGCCGGGATCCGGTGGTTTTAGGGCTTTTTTTAGTGGTTTTCTGTCAGTTTGGGGACAGAAAATTGGATTTTCTTGAGTTGTTCCCTCTGTGCTTTATGTGTGAGTACCAGAATGCACCTGCTTGGCTGGGGCTGAGGGCTTGGGATGCAGGGATCTGGTGGTTTTAGGGCTTTTTTTTTAGTGGTTTTTTGTCACTTTGAGGACAGAAAATTGGATTTCCTTAAGTTGTTCCCTCTGTGCTTTATGTGTGAGTACCAATTCTCGAATTCCCTCCTGCAGGAAAGCACCTGGCCAGGTGGGGCTGCAGGGATCCAGTGGTTTTAGGGCTTTTTTTAGTGGTTTTTTGTCACTTTGGGGACAGAAAATGAAATTGTCCCCTCTGTGCTTTATGTGTGAGTACCAGAATGCACCTGCAAGGCTGGGGCTGAGGGCTTGGGATGCAGGGATCTGGTGGTTTTAGGGCTTTTTTTAGTGGTTTTTTGTCACTTTGGGGACAGAAAATTGGATTTCCTTAAGTTGTTCCCTCTGTGCTTTATATGTGAGTACCAATTCTCGAATTCCCTCCTGCAGGAATGCACCTGGCCAGGTGGAGCTGTAGGGCTTGGGATGCAGGGATCTGGTGGTTTTAGGGCTTTTTTTAGTGGGTTTTTGTCACTCTGGGGACAGAAAATTGGATTTCCTTGAGTTGTTCCCTCTGTGCTTTATGTGTGAGTACCAGAATGCACCTGCCCGGGTGGGACTGTAGGGATCCAGTGGTTTTAGGGCTTTTTTTTAGTGGTTTTCTGTCACTTTGGGGACAGAAAATTGTCCCTTCTGTGCTTTTTGTGTGAGTACCAGAATGCACCTGCCCAGGTGGGGCTGTAGGGCTTGGCATGCCAGGATCCAGGGGGTTTTGGGGTTGGTTGTCACTTTGGGGACAGAAAATGAAATTGTCCCCTCTGTGGTTTATATGTGAGTACCAGAATGCATCCAGCCAGGTGGGGCTGTAGGGCTTGGGATGCAGGGATCTGGTGGTTTTAGGGCTTTTTTTTAGTGGTTTTCTGTCACTTTGGGGACAGAAAATTGTCCCCTCTGAGCTTTATGTGTGAGTACCAGAATGCACCTGGCCAGGTGAGGCTGATGCAAATTTGCAATATCTGAGACTGAACAAGGTGCAGTGCCTGGAATCTTTTCCCAGGAAGTTTCCAGTAAATTCCTGCTGCTAATCCTTCCAGGGATTTTTTTTTTTTTTTTTTTTGTTTTTTGTTAATAATCTGGGAGGATTAATTGAAAAGTAACGAAATGGGAGAGAGCTGTGAAGACCACAGTGCTAATTAATGTGCTTGAAAGTCCATGGATCACTTTTTCCAGAGTTTTCTGCCCACTTTTAGCTGGATGATTCAGGAATAATACCTGGATACAAAGTGAGGTTTCTTTGGGAAAATCAAAATGCAGCAACTCCCGTCAAAGGCAGTAATTCCAATTTTCTTCCTTGCTCTTCACTTCTCCTTGGCTGCTGAGGAGCTCAGCCCTGCTGCCTTCCCAATCAAGGAATGCACTTGAGGGGAGCTGCAGAGCAGCAGATTCCACCCCAAACTGGGCTGGGAAGGATTTTGTTCCCAGGCTCATTCCCACCCCTGGAGAATGGGAGCAGGGCAGATTGTTAGGCTGAGCTTCCTGACTTGCAAGAAGGAATTTGATTTCCTGAAGTAACCAGCACCCAAATCAATCCCCCAGCTTGTTAAAAGTGGGGTGGGCAAAGGATGCAAAAAGCTTTGAAGCACCTTTTCCTGGAGGTTTTTCCTCTTGGAGTTTTCCTCATTCCTGCCTGGCTGCTGCTTCAATAAATAAACTGAGAATCAACAATAACACTCCTGAACATCTCTGGGATGCAAAACAGGCACTAAAACAAGATCACTTCTTCATTTAACCAGCAGCCTGAGATCAATAAAATGCTGCTGCAGGTCAGAGAAATCAGAGCAGAGGTGGGGGGCAGAGCTTGGCTGGGATTGTGATTGCAGGAAAAACAAAAAAATAAAAATCTACTCCAGGGTCAGAGCCTGGGCATGGCTGCTGCAGGTGCCCCTGTCCCTGGATGGGCAGGACAGGTCTGTGATGCCCAGGGAGGCCCCATTTCCCTGAGGTCCCTGCCCTGGAGAGGAGCTGGCACTCAGCAGGGAGCAGAGTGAATGTCACCTGCACTGGGGGGGTGACACAGCCCTGGGAGCTGCCACAGAATCCTGGCATGGTTTGGGGTAGAAGGGCTCAAAGCCCATCCAGTGCCATGGCAGGGACACCTCCCACTGTCCCAGGCTGCTCCCAGCCCTGTCCAGCCTGGCCTGGGGCACTGCCAGGGATCCAGGGGCAGCCACAGCTGCTCTGGGCACCCTGTGCCAGGGCCTGCCCACCCTCACAGCCAGGAATTTCTCCCCAAAATCCCTCCCAGTTCTCCCTTTTCCCAGTTTGAATTCATTCCCCTTTGGCCTGGCACTGCAGTTCCTGGTGCTGAGTCTCCTGCAGCTCCTGGCAGGAGCTCTGAGGGCTCCACTCAACCTTTCCTTTTCCAGGCTGAGCATTCCCGACTCTCCCAGCCTGGATCACATCCCTCCTCTGGCAGGAGCAATTTCTCCCCCAAATCCCACCTAATTCTCCAATTTTCCACTTGGAACTCATTCCCCCTTGTCCTGGCACTGCAGTTCCTGGTGCTGAGTCCATCTTCAGTTCTCCTGCAGCTCCTGGGATGCTGAGGAGGCTCCGGTCAACCTTTCCTTCTCCAGGCTGAACATTCCCAGCCTGGCTCCTGTCCCTTTATCAGCTTCACATCCCTCCTCTAGTAGGAGCAATTTCTCCCCAAAATCCCACCCAATTCTCCCCTTTTCCAGTGTGAATTCATTCCCCTTTGTCCTGGCACTGCAGTTCCTGGTGCTGAGTCTCCTGCAGCTCCTGGCAGGTGCTCTGAGGGCTCCACTCAAACCTTTCCTTCTCCAGGCTGAACATTGCCAACTCTGCCAGCCTTGCTCCTGTCCCTTTATCAGCTTCACATCCCTCCTCTGGTAGGAGCAATTACTTCCCAAAATCCCACCCAATTCTCCCCTTTTCCAGTGTGAATTCATTCCCCCTTGTCCTGGCACTGCAGTTCCTGAAGCTGCTGTGAGGGCTCCACTCATCTTTCCTTCTCCAGGCTGAACATTCCCAACTGTCCCAGCCTGGCTCCTGTCCCTTTATCAGCTTCACATCCCTCCTCTGGCAGGAGCAATTTCTTCCCAAAATCCCATCCAATTCTCTCCTTTTGAATTAATTCCCCCTTGAACTGCAGTTCCTGGTGCTGAGTCCCTCTCCAGCTCTCCTGACAGGAGCTCCGAGGTCTCCACTCAACCTTTCCTTCTCCAGGCTGAACATTCCCAACTCTCCCAGCCTGGCTCCTGTCCCTTTATCAGCTTCACACCCCTCCTCTGGCCTTGCTCCAGCAATTCCCTGTCCCCTTCTGTTGAGTTTACTTTTATCCAGGAGCCTTTCGAGTGCTGCTGTTGTAGCTGGGGCCAGGCCCAACCCAGAGCTGAGCACGGGCATCAATTGGGATTTATTTAAACCCTGCAGAAAAGATAAAAAACCCCTCTCACCCCTCTCCACTCGCTCTTAATTTCTGAATTTCTCGCAGATAATACCAGAGCAGAAACAGGATAATCACAACATTAAACACAGGCAACACAGGAGCCCTGCTCCTGGAATAATCATCCCACCCACACAAATGCTGCTCCTGGGAAGGGAGGCAGGAGCTGAGCTCCATCTGCCTGTGCCAAAGATGCTCCTGTGGGTGGGGGATAAAGCTCTGAAGCTGTGCTGAGGTGATGAATCCCAGAGGCTGAATGAGCCTCGTTCATAGGGGGGGATCAGTGACTTTTCCCTCAGTCTCCTCAGCCCTCCTGGGAGGGGAAGGCAGAGCCCTGACCCTGCTGGGATTAGTGGCACTTCTCAAGGGCTCAGGGGCGCTCAGCACGTGTGGATTCTCAAAGGCTCACAGGGTGTTCAGCACTTTTGGGGCTCCTGCTTTGGCTGCTGCTGTGGAGATGACCCCGAGGTGTTGCAAAGTCTCTTTTTCCCAGCCCTGAGACCCAAGCAGAAGTCAGGATTCCTTGGTTCTCCTTCTCAAGGTTGTTTATTTTTCCTTATCTGTCGGGCAGGTCAGATTGTGGCACAGTCCCTGCCCGTGGGGTGGTGTTGGCTTTTTATACTAAGAACTACGTGTACTTTATTTACAATCATTTTTTAATACCTTATCACCTATGTTAGACAGTGAGCTTCTACCTTAAACCAATCCAAAAGTGCCACCATCCCAGCAGAAGATGGAGGCCAGGAGGAAGAAGGAGGACAGGACACGCCCAGATTCCTCCATCTTGCCTCTTGAGCCCCCATTCTAAAACCCCAAAATTCTACATTGTCACCCTGTGATAAATTCACTGTCATTCTACTTAAACTCTCTTGACTTGTAACTCTTCATATAAAGGTGGTCATTTCAAGGTGTTGCAAAGTCTCTTTTTGCCAGCCCCGAGCCCCAAGAAGAAGTCAGGATTCCTTGGTTCTCCTTCTCAAAGTTGTTTATTTTTCCTTATCTGTAACATCCTTTCTCTGACCTGCTGAGGTCTGCCCAGCAGGTTGGGTTGTGGCACGCTGACACCAGGCTTGGAAATCTCCTGTTTTTCAGGGTGATTCTTAATTAGTTTGGCATTTCCTTCTCCTACAGAGTCCTTATTTGAGGGTGATGAATCTGAGGCCACTTCGAGGCTGTTTTTATTATATTATTATGTATTATATTATATTTTTATAATCACACAATATTTATATATTATTTATAATTATATAATATTTTACATGATATTATGTATTTATATTATATCTTTGTTGTATTATATTATTATCTATTATATAATTATGTTTTTATTTTTATTATTATATAAAATTATTTTTTTATAATTTTATTTTATTATATATTTTATATTATTTTATATTATCCTTTATTTTAATTAATATAATATATAATTTAATCATACTATAGTTTAATATATTACATTATTATGTCTTTATTATATTATTATATTATTTTATTAATTTTATAATTCTAAGACTATTTTATTAATATAAATATATTAATAGTAATATAATATTAATTAATATAATATTAATATTTTAACATATAATTTAATAACAGTATAATTTAACAACAGTATAATTTAACAATATATAATTAATAAAAAATATAATATTTTAAATCATTATTATTTTAACTAACTTTAATGTATTATATCATTTTAATTTGTTTTCCTAATTTATTTTTGCAGCCTGACAGGCACCACAGTCCCTGACCTCATTGTCAGCACCCAGCACCAGATGTGGCTCCTCTTCCAGACCGACAGTGTCAGCAACCTGCTGGGCTTCAAAGCCACCTATGAAGGTAGCCCAGGCTCCTCCCTCCCAATTCCCCTTTTCCCAAAATATCAGGGACCAGCTGGGTGCAGGGATTGGGGAGAAAATGGAGCTCCTCTAAATAAACCAAAACTGGGTGCAGGGATTGGGCAGAAAAGGGAGCTCCTCTAAATAAATCAAAGCTCTGAAGGTTTGGTTTTATTTTTTTTTTTTTTTTCCTTAAGAGTTTCCTTTCCCATCCAAGCTGGCTGGGTGGGGGCTGCCCCGTTGCCATTTCAGGTGTTTTATGGGGAAAAAAAAAGGGAATTTCAGCTGACAGGAACAGATTGTGCCTGTGGGAGGGGATGGGATGGGATGGGATGGGGGAATCCCTGGTTCCAGCAGATCTCTGGTGTCAGCTGCTTTAAACTGGGCTGTTTCAGGTGAAATCAAAGTTAATAAAAGTTAATATTGGGATTTTTTTCAAAGAAACTCATGGAATGCAGCAAAATGTGAGTGCTCAAGTCTGGCCTAAGCTTGTGTGTTCGCTGTTGTCACAGGTGTTGGCAAAAATAGGGAAACTGTGAGGGGAAATGTCCCTGAGAGGTGCTGGAAGTGCCCAGTGGGAGCGTTCAGCTCTGGAATTTCCAGCCCCAAATGCACATTATTTATTTTAACTAATGAAAGTTTGCAGCCTGTGTAAATCACTTGGGTCTCAGTTCAGCTCTGGCTCCTTGATGTTCCCCAAAATCGCTCCCAAATCTCCAATCCCAACTTTTATCCTCCTGAACAGACTTTTTTTTTTTTTTCTCTCATTTAATGAACAATAATTCAGCATTTCCAGTGCTTGGCAGAAGGAGTTTGGATTAAGCTCCACTTTCCTGGAGAACCCTTTCCTTCCTCCCCACTGCACAAAGCTGAGGGATGCTGAATTTTTTGGCATCCTGGGGCTTCCCTTCTCCCTTTTTTCCTTTAATCCTGGGTGATTTGTTGGGAAAACTCCTTGCCCTGGAGCTGCTGCCTTCCACATCCCTCAGGATATTCCTGCAGAATTCCCAGCCCCTTGCAACAGCTGGGACAAAGGGTTCCTTCAGACCACATTTTTCAGAAGTTCCTGAGAAATTTAGGATTGGTTAAAGAAGATCCAGACTCCCATAATTTCTTCTTTTTGAGGGATATTCCCCTATTTGAATTCCAAAAAAAACCCAAACCTTTATTTCTTCTACTGATGAACCTGAGTTTATGCCAAGCAACAGCATAAAAGTAAATGAATTTTATAAATTCCTGTGGTAAGAACAGAAACATCACAAAAAACCCCACCAAAAATCCAGAACAAAGCCAAATTATAATTCACTGTTGCATTGCTTTAACAGAAAGCCAGAATTTCAAATTAAAACCAGATTTATGGGCACTCCCACACTAATTTAATTTGGATTTCTGCTGGAATTGGGAAGGAGCTGAGTCAGGTCTGAGCCCCCTGCTGCAGGCAGGGGATGATTAAAAGCTGTTTATTGTCAGGGGAGTGCTGAGCAAGGCTTTGGCTGTGGAGAGCTGGAATTCAGCCCCACGGTGCTGAAGAGGCTTAGGAGCTCTGCAGGGCTGGAGCTGGAGATTTCCTCCCCTGCCCTTTGTGCTTTTCATCAAACTTCTTCATCTTACCACAGGAATTGATACAATTGATTTACTTTTATGCTCTTGCTTGGAAATAAACTCCAGTTCTTCAGCAGAAGAAATAAGGATTTTATTTTATTTTTTTTTCCAAACTTAGCTGGGATGAGCTGCTGTTTCCTGCAGCTCTTTTGCCAATTATCCAGGTGGGAATCCAGCTCTGGATTTATTTTTTTTTTTTTAGGTTCTGCATCTCCCACTCCCCTGTTTTGTTGGTGTTGGGGTCTCTCAGGAGGCCAAGAGGTTTCCATCCCTCCTTCTCTGCTCTCCCATTAAATTTAATTTAATTTGAATCAAATTTAATTTAATGGCTTGAGCAGGAGCCACAGAAGGGCTTTGAGCTCGTGCTGTGCTGAGCTCAGCTCTGCCAGGGTCCTGTTCCTGGTGTTTAAGCCTGGCCCAAAGCTCAGGACAGGGTTTAAAGTGATGCTGGTCCCAGCAGAGCCAGGCCCAGTGCTGCCCTTGCTCTGCTCTGCTGGTTTTGGGTGGCAGGGAGGGGCAGGAAGGGATTTTTCCTTTTAATTCACCCCCTCCTTGGTGTGTTTTCTCTTTAGATCTGTTTTTTCTGGAATCCCAAACCAGTTTGGGTTGGAAGGAGCTTAAAGTCCATTCCTGTTCAACCCCTTCCATAGGGTCAGAACCAGAGAATCCTTTAGGCTTGGGATAAAATTGGGATAATTTTTATTCATTCTTGGAGGAAAAAACTAAAAGGCAACAGAAACACCCTGGTCTTGATTCCTCCAAAGTCTTACCTGACACCATAAGCTTTAATTAATTAAGCAAGGTCATTTAAGTACAAAATCCTGTGTGTGAGGTAAAATCCTTTGGGCTGAAATGAGATAAAAATGGGATCATTTTTATTCATTCTTGGAGGAAAAAACTAAAAGGCAACAGAAACACCCTGGTCTTGATTCCTCCATATTCTTACCTGACACCATTAGCTTTAATTAATTAATTAAGCAAGTTCATTTAAGTACAAAATCCTGTGTGTGAGGTAAAATATTTTCCTGGGTGTTTTCCTCTTTAGATCCCTTTTTTCCTCCTTCAGGAATCCCAGACCAGTTTGGGTTGGAAGGGGCCTTAATGTCCATCCTGTTCCACCCCTTCCATAGGGTCAGAACCAGAGAATCCTTTAGGCTTGGGATAAAAATGGGATCATTTTTATTCATTCTCAGAAGGAAAAACGAAAAGGCAGCAGAAACACCCTCCTCCAAATTCCTACCTGACACCATAAGATTTAATTAATTAAGCCAAGGTCATTTAAGTACAAAATCCTGTGTGTGAGGTAAAACATTTCCCTGGGTGTTTCCTGACTGGGGGTGACATTTGTGGTGTTTCCTCAGTCTCACAAATCCTTCACCCTTCCAGAAACCAGAGTTTGATTTGCTGGCAGCTCCAAAATTCCTCATTTTTCCCCCAGAAAAATTCCTCATTTTCCCCTCAGAAAATTCCTCATTTTCTCCCCAGAAAAATTCCTCATTTTCCCTCAGAAAAATTCCTCATTTTCCCCCAGAAAAATTCCTCATTTTCCCCCAGAAAAAATCCTAATTTTCCCTCACAAAAATCCTCATTTTCCCTCACAAAAACCCTCATTTTCCCCCCTTTCCTCCTGCAAGAGCAGGAATTCCCAGGGAGGAGCAGCCTGGATTTGGGGAGGTGTGAGGGAGGTTTTTTTCTCATTCCTCACCCAATTTCCCACCCACCACCCTCAGCCAAACAGCACAAAGAGCTCTGCAAAATTCCTGCTGCCACATTTTTCCCTCAGAAAACGCAGTTTTGTCAAAAAATTTCCCCCTGTATGAATAATATTTGATGGGGAAAGCTGTGAAAGATTCATGTCAACTTGTTTCCTTTCAATAATGTCAAAACACTTGGTTTGGATGTTCTTGTTTAGTTTTGACTTTTATTATTCTAATGTGGAAGTGATTTTTCTTTAAACATTCATCAGGAGGAATGTTTCAATCTTATTGAAGTAACATGTTTTGATATTTTTGAATCACTCCTTTTTTCTTTCTTTTTTTTAAATGGAACTTCTGCCCTGCTCAATATTTCATGGATTTTACTCCCTTACACAAAGAAATGCAGGAACCAGGGGATTTTCCTCAGGTCAAAAAAATGGAATTTCCAAATAAATTCCATTTCCTGACCTCTGTGAGGTGATGAAACCTTCGAGCTGTGTTTGCTTGCTGCTGACAAGGAGAGGGTGGGAATTGGGAGCTCTAATTCCTCATTTTCCTCCCATTTTTAACCCCCTGATTGGAGCTGGGTGACAGGAAAGGGTGAGGAGGGAGGAGACCCTGCAGTGATGTCTTTATTCTCTCTCATCCAAGGGTCAAAATGCTGATTTTACCTCACTTGGCTGCGTTTTTTCCTGAACTCCTGATGCCCTCAGCACACCCTGATTTTATTGATGCTGCACATTCCCAGCTCCCTTTGGAATTCCAGCTCTGGAAATTCTGCTTTCCCCCAGGCTGGAGCTGCTTGGTGCAGAATTTCTGTGATTCCCATCCCTGCCCAAGCTGAGGGAAACATTTGGGGCTGGCTCTGGGTTTTTGGCATCTCTGACCCTTCTGGGGAGGCTCCTGTGGCCTTCAGGGGGACGGGGCTGCCACGGCTCAGGCAGGAAATTTTTGTGTCCATTTGTGGAATTTTGGGGCTGCCAGAATGGGAATTTTTATTTCCATTTGTGGGGGAGTTTTGGGGCTCTCAGGATGGGAATTTTTTGGTGTTGGTGTGTGGAATTTTGGGGCTGCCAAGATGGGAATTTTTAATGTCCATTTGTGGAGGAGGTTTGGGGCTCCCGCAATGTGAATTTTTTGTGTCCATGTGTGGAATTTTGGGGCTGCCAGAATGGGAATTTTTATTTCCATTTGTGGGGGAGTTTTAGGGCTGCCACAATGGGAGTTTTTTGTGTCCATGTGTGGAATTTTGGGGCTGCCAGAATGGGAACTTTTATTTCCATTTGTGGGGGAGTTTTAGGGCTGCCACAATGGGAGTTTTTTGTGTCCATGTGTGGAATTTTGGGGCTGCCAGAATGGGAATTTTTATTTCCATTTGTGGGGGAGTTTTGGGGCTGTCAGGATGGGCATTTTTTTGGTGTTGGTGTGTGGAATTTTGGAGCTGCCATGATGGGGTCAGGCTGGATTTTTTAATGTCCATTTGTGGAGGAGTTTTGGGCCTGCCACAATGGGAATTTCTTGTGTCCATGTGTGGAATTTTGGGGCTGCCAAGATGGGAATTTTTGTGTCCATGTGTGGAATTTTGGAGCTTCCACAATGGGAATTTCTTGTATCCATTTGTGGAGGAGTTTTGGGCCTGCCACAATGGGAATTTCTTGTGTCCATGTGTGGAACTTTGGGACTGCCATGATGGGGTCAGGCAGGAATTTCTGTGTCCATTTGTGGAGGAGTTTCAGGGCTGCCAGGATGGGAATTTTTTGTGTCTGTGCATGGAATTTTGGAGCTGCCACAATGGGAATTTCTTGTATCCATTTGTGGAGGAGTTTTGGGGCTGCCACAATGGGAATTTCTTGTGTCCATGTGTGGAATTTTGGGACTGCCATGATGGGGTCAGGCAGGAATTTCTGTGTCCATTTGTGGAGGAGTTTCAGGGCTGCCACAATGGGAATTTTTTATGTCCGTATGTGGAATTTTGGGACTGCCATGATGGGAATTTTTTATGTCCGTATGTGGAATTTTGGGGCTGCCAGGATGGGAATTTTTTGTGTCTGTGCATGGAATTTTGGGGCTGCCACAGCCCAGGCAGGGTGTGACAGCCATGGGTGTTCTGAGTGGCAGCAGGGAGCATCCCCAGCCCCCAGGTCCCTGTCAGACACGCTGATAAATGTTCCACATCCACTCCTCCCATCCCAGCTCGTTGCTATTCCTTGAGTTTTCCAGCTGAATTTTCATTTCATGCTAAGCACTGCTGGCCTTGTGCGTTTTTGAGGGGAGGAATGAACAGTTCAGTGCAGCTTTAACACCCAAAATTTTCATTTTCCATCCCTAATATGCAAGTGCAGCTCCTAAACAGTTGGATTTGGAAAGTGTGCAGGAAGATCCGTAAATCCTGGCAAAGTGCTTTCACTGAGAGGCAAAAAAAACTCAGCCTGTTTCATGAAAACTTTTAATATTAATTTATGTTAAATTATTTTGGGGATGCTTCATTAGCTAGCAGTGAGTTTTCAGCTCGAGATGCAGCAGAAGCTCAGTGACTCCTGCTCAAAATACACCTGGATGTGGAGTTGCCTGGAGCCAGAATAATAATGAGGGTGCTTGTTGTTATTCCAGCCAAATTGGGATATTAGAGGGAGTCATGCAAATCTCAGCTCCCATGGTTTGCCTCTGTAGAGGAAGTGTCAGAAAAGAGATTTCCAATTTGGTGCAAGAAATTGGAAACGGGGAGGAAAAAGACAGCGAGACTGATCAGAGATGATGGGGATGAAAACCAGAGGAGTGTGGAGCAGATAAATAATGTGGGAACACTAAGGAGGAATGAAGGGATGAAGTTTTTGGGGATAAAAAGCAGAGGATTGGGAGAGTAGAGGAACGTGGGGCAGATAAATTATGTGGGAACACTCAGGAGGAATGAAAGAATGAAGTGTTTGGGGATAAAAACCAGAAGATTTGGAGAGGAGTGAGGAGCAGATAAATAATGTGGGAACACTCAGGAGGAATGAAGTTTTTGGGGATAAAAACGAGAGGATTGGGAGAGGAGAGGAGTGTGGAGCAGATAAACAATGTGGAAGTACTAAAGAGGAGTGAGGTTTTTGGAGCTAATAGTGATCCAGGGCAGGGAGCCTTTTGGAAATGGGATTGAGTGAGCAGGAGATAACAGGAAATTGTGCCTTTCCTTATCCCAAAACCCTGGATTTGAGTGGGGGGAGCTGTCAGGAGGGGTTTTTAGGAGAAAATCAGGGTTGGGATGCCACAACCTGTGGGGGCTGCACCAGCTGGGCCTCAGCCCCTTCCCCACACCCAAACCCTGTGTGTTCTCTCTTCCAACCCTTTCCTTACACACAAATTCATTCTTCCAGCCCTTTCCTTACACCCCAAATCCTGTTTTCTCTCTTCCAACCCCTTCCCCACACCCCAGCCCTGTGTTCTTTCTCTTCCAGCCCCTTCCCCACACCCAAACCCTGTTTTCTCTCTTCCAACCCCTTCCCACACCCTGTGTTCTTTCTCTTCCAGCCCTTTCCCCTACACCCAAATTCTGTGTTCTCTCTTTGAGCCCCTTCCCCATACCCAAGTTCTCTGTTCCTTCTCTTCTTCCACCTCCTTCCCCACACCCCAACCCTGTGTTTTCTCTCTTCCAGCCCTTTCCCTATGCCCCAAATCCTGTTTTCTCTCTTCCAACCCCTTCCCACACCCCAACCCTGTGTTCTTTCTCTTCCAGCCCCTTCCCACACCCAACCCTGTGTGTTCTCTCTCCCAGCCCTTTCCTTACACCCAAATTCATTCTTCCAGCCCTTTCACTACACCCCAAATCCTGTTTTCTCTCTTCCAACTCCTTCCCACACCCAAACCCTGTGTTCTCTCTCTTCCAGCCCCTTCCCCACACCCCAACCCTGTGTTTTCTCTCTTCCAGCCCTTTCCCTATGCCCCAAATCCTGTTCTTTCTCTTCCAACCCCTTCCCACACCCAACCCCATGTTTTCTCTCTTCCAACCCTTTCCTTACACACAAATTCATTCTTCCAGCCCTTTCCTTACACCCCAAATCCTGTTTTCTCTCTTCCAGCCCCTTCCCCACACCCAAACCCTGTGTTCTCTCTCTTCCAGCCCTTTCCTTACACCCCAAATCCTGTTTTCTCTCTTCCAACCCCTTCCCCACACCCCAACCCTGTGTTCTCTCTCTTTGAACCCCTTCCCCACACCCCAACCCTGTGTTCTCTCTCTTCCAGCCCCTTCCCCACACCCCAACCCTGTGCTCTCTCTCTTCCAGCCCCTTCCCACACCCAAACCCTGTCTTCTCTCTCTTTGAACCCCTTCCCCACACCCAGATTCTCCGTTTTCTCCCTCCCAGCCCCTTCCCTCACCCAACCCTGTGTTGTTTTTCCCTTCCAGAGATCGACCAGGGCAGCTGTGGGGATCCCGGCGTCCCCGCCTTCGGCCGCCGCGAGGGCTCCCGCTTCCGCCACGGGGACACCCTGCACTTCCAGTGCCAGCCCGCCTTCGAGCTCAAGGGCCACAAAAGCATCACCTGCCAAAAGAGCAGCCAGTGGTCTGCTCAGAAACCTGTGTGTGTTTGTAAGTGGGTCAGCAGCTCCCTGGGCCCCCTCCGAGGGGACGCCGAGGTGGTGGCGCCTGCCCCGGTGGCGCCTTCAGCCAGCTTGGGGACAGGTTTGGGCTCTTCACTGGGCAGGGCAGGGGAGATTTGGGCTGTGCTGGGCTCTCCTTGCCTTGTCCTGAGGGAAAATCAGCCCTTGGTGGCCAGGACCCAGCAAATTCCAGATTTAAACCTGGATTCTCTTTGTGTAGAGAGATTTGGGCTCTGCTGTGTTCTCTCTGCCTTGTCCTGAGGGAAAATCAGCCCTTGGTGGTCGGCACAGACAAGAGATGGCCGAATTCCAGATTTAAACCTGGATTTTCTTTGTAGAGGAAGTTTTGGGCTGTGCTGGGTTCTCCCTTCCCAGAGGGAAAATCAGCCCTTGGTGGCCAGGACCCAGCAAATTCCAGATTTAAACCTGGATTTTCTTTGCAGAGAGGTTTGGGCTGTGCTGGGCTCTTCCTGCCTTATCCTGAGGGAAAATCAGGTCCTTGGTGGCCAGGACCCAGCAAATTCCAGATTTAAACCTGGATTTTCTTTGCAGAGAGATTTGGGCTGTGCTGGGCTCTTCCTGACTTATCCTGAGGGAAAATCAGCCCTTGGTGGACAGGACCCAGCAAATTCCAGATTTAAACCTGGGATCTCTTTGTAGAGCAGGATTTGGGCTGTGCTGGGCTCATCCTTGCCTTGTCCTGAGGGAAAATCAGCCCTTGGTGGCCTTGGCGCAGAGAGGACCCAGCAAATTCCAGATTTAAACCTGGATTCTCTTTGTGTAGAGAGATTTGGGCTCTGCTGTGTTCTCTCTGCCTTGTCCTGAGGGAAAATCAGGTCCTTGGTAGACAGGACCCAGCAAATTCACAATTTAAACCTGGATTCTCTTTGTAGAGAAAGTTTTGGGCTGTGTTGGACATTCCCTGCCTTGTCCTGAGGGAAAAATCAGCCCTTGGTGGCCAGCACAGACAGGAGCTGGCCAAATTCACAATTTAAACGTGGATTCTGTTTGCAGAGAGAGATTTGGGCTGTGCTGGGTTCTCCCTGCCTTGTCCTGGGACAAGATCAAGTCCTTGGTGGACAGGACCCAGCAAATTCCAGATTTAAACTTGAATTCTCTTTGTAGAGAGAGATTTGGGCTGTGCTGGGCTCTCCCTTCCCTTCCCAGAGGGAAAATCAGCCCTTGGTGGCCAGTACAGACAGGACATGGCCAAATCCACAATTTAAACCTGAATTCTGGTTTTTGCCCCTCATTTCTCCCTCATGATCCAGCCCTCTCCACGCTCCCTCTTGCAGGGCCTGTTTTGCATTTGTTGCCCCATTCTCAGCAGGTTTGGGATGTTCTGCTCTCTGTGGTGACTCAGGATCACATTTTGGGGTGGAAATGGGAGTTCTGCACAGTCCCCATGGGGTTTTAATGCTCTCAGTGTTCTCTGTAGATATGTTGGGCATTTTGCTTTATTGCCCTGCCGGGACCTTCCTGCAGGAGTTTTCCCCAGAGTTTTCCCTCTGTTTCCCCCAGTTGGTGGTAACCTCACTCTTCTTTTTATCTCCTTTTCTAATTTTTTTAAATCTCCTTTTCTACTTTGTTGGCTCTGTTAAAATCTGGGCCTTGGAGCAGGGGAGTGAGGCTGAGCTTTAAAAAAAAAAAAAAAAAACAGGAAAATGCAGTTTAGGGAGGGGAGAATGGAGAGGGAGAAAGCAAAAATGTTGGTTTTAGAAAACTGGGTGAGATTCCAGTGGAAATGTGGTGTGGCAGGAGCTGATCCATGAAAAGGATGGAGCTGGGGGGGAAAAAACAGATTTTGCAGGGGGTCTGGAGAGCTGGGAGAAAATTGGGGGAGAACCAGTTTGAAGCCAGTGCCTTTCTTTTCAAACACTGATTTAAGCTCAGAGAAATGCCTGGGGAAAGGAAGCAATTCCTCTGAGTCCTCCATTTTCCAGCTGCCATCCCTCCCTTCCTGTTTGGTTTTTTTATTTGTAAGCAAATCAGCTGGAGGTGCTGCTGAGGAAATAAATATTGGAGATTTTCCTGATTATCTGGGAGGTGGGAAGTGTTAGACTGGTTCTGTGCTGGTTTTTCCTTTTAATTTCTTGGAATTTCAGGTGAATTTGAACAAGTTGGTGCGGCTGAGGCTGGTGCTGAGAGTTTGGAGTGAGAATAAACTTGTGGTTTGTGCTCAGGGCAACAGAACTGGGTGATAACAGACTTAGAAAGGAGATTTTTGGTAAAATAGGATTATTGATATTGATCAGATCAGGCCCCATCCATGCAAAGCATGGCAGGGAATCTTTCAGTTCAAACAATTCCAGCGTGATCTGTTCTCTGTGGCTCTTGAGATATTCATGGCTCAACAAGACAATGTGCAGGGAGTGGGAAAAATCCCTCACAGACCCCTCCTGACCTTCACTCCTGATTCATTGTGGAGCAGGAGGGGTCACAAAATGGACAAAAAGGACCAAATGTGTCCGAATTCCAGGTGGGAAATGTTGGGAGACCATCAGATGTGAGGGGTTGGAAATGAGGGAGCCCCTTTTGCTTCTGTGAAATTTGGGGTCTGGGGGTTTGTTTCTTTGAAATTTGGGTGGTGGGGAGTTCGTTCCTGTGGGGACTTTGGGAGTCTGGTTGGTTTTGGGGTGTCTGGGGGTGTGTTCCTCTTAAATATGGGTGTCTGGGTGTTTGATTCTGTAAAATATCAGTGTCTGGGTGTCTGTTTCTGTACAATTTAGGTGTCTGAATGTTTATTTCTGTATAATTTAGGTGTCTGAATGTTTGTTTCTGTCCAATTTGGGTGTCAGGGTATCTGTTCCTGTACTTTGTGGGTGTCTGGGTGTTTATTTCTATACAATTTGGGAGTCTGGGTGTTTATTTTTGTACTATTTGAGTGTCTGGGTGTTTATTTCTGTACAATTTGAGTGTCTGCATGGCTGTTTCTGTGCAATTGTGTGTATCTGGGTGTTTGTTCCTCTTCCATCTGGGTGTCTGTTCCTGTTCAGTGTGGGTGTCTGAGTGTTTATTTTTGTACAATTTGGGTATCTGGGTGTCTGTTTCTGTGAGACTTGGATGGCTGGGTGTCTGTTCCTGTTCAATGTGAGTGTCTGAAAGTTTTTTCCCTGTTAAATTCAGGTGTTTGGGTGTCTGTTCCTGTTAAATTTGGGTGTCTGAGTGTTTATTTCTGTACAATTCAGATGTCTGGGTGTCTGTTCCTGTTCAGTTGGGGTGTCTGGGTGTTTATTTCTGCACAATTTGGGTGTCTGGGTGTTTATTTCTGTACTGTTTGGGTGTCTTTCTGTACAATTTGAGTGTCTGGCTTTGGGTGATGGCTGAAATTCTTCTCTCTGTCCTGCACCATCCTGGCACTGCTTGATCCAGCTCCATGATTCTGTTGTTGGCTTTAAAAATGGCATTTCCAGGCTTGGGGGATGTGGTGTCTGTCACAGGCCAGGGCACTTTCACATCCAGAACTGGATTTTGGCCAGAGTTTGTTCCTTTTTCTCAGCAAAACAGGCATTGGGTAAATATTCCTGAAGGAAAACCCTTGTGCTCTGGTTTGGGGATCGAATATCCTGTGGCTGAGGAGATTATCCAGTTCATAAAGGGAGAATCAGCTCCATAATTTCAACTCTGGGGCTGCTGCCACTGAGGATGGAGCTGTGGTGAGGGAGAGGGACATCCCAGAGCTGCCAGAACCTCCAGATCCAGGGTGGGAATTGCTGTTCAAACATCCTCATGTGGAGTAGAGAAAAAAAAAAACCAAACCCACCTCATTTCCTGATTTTATTTGTCTCCAAAATTCACTTCACAAGGTTTATTTGACAGAAAGAGCAGGGCCCTGCTGCTCCTGGGGGGGGGGGTTCTGCAGTGACAGAGTCTTTCAAGGATCTTTGTTCTTCCCTTCCCTGCTCCTCCTGCCTTTCCCAGATTTCCACCCTGCATTTTCCTCTGGGTGCTCGACCCGTGCCAGGCAGCGCCGTCCTGTTCCGTGGGGGGATGATTGTGGCCCTTGGAGTGGCCATAAATGTCATTGTCACCTCCTTGGGCAGAGCTCCTGCCTTGGTTTAGGTGCCCTCTCCGCCAGTTCTGGGAGAGTCATCCCAGAATTTCTGCTGCAGCCTCGGTTTGTTGGGATCACACTTGGAAAATCCAGGTTTTTCTGGACCCGCCTCGTGCCTGACAGGGAATTGAATGGTGGGGGAGTAAAAAGGAGGGGAGTAAAAAGGAGGGGATTTTTGCCCCAAAACTCCTGGGGAAGGCAAGGGTCTGCTCTGACCCCAGCGGGGTTGGGTTGGTTGGCGTCGCTCAGCAGTTTTGGGGTCATTGTGGTCGTTCCTGGGAAAGTTTGGGGATAAATCTGGGAAAGTTTGGGTGGATTGGGAGCAAACTCGTTCGTTTCTGGAAATGTTTGGGTTTGGGGTTCGTGTGGTCGTTTCTAGGAATGTTTTGAATGGATTTGGGATAAACTATGTTCATTCATGGGAGTGTTCGATTGGGTTTGGGATTCATGGGGTCATTCCTGGGAAAGTTTAGGGATAAATCTGGGAATGTGTGGATGGATTTGGAGCAAACACATTCATTTCTGGAAATGTTTGGCTTTGGGATTCGTGTGGTCATTCCTGGCAATGTTTGAATGGGTTTGGGACTCATGTGGTCGTTCCTGGGAATGTTTGATTTGATTTGGAATTAATGTGTCTGTTCCTGGGAATGTTTGAATGGATTTGGGATAAATCTGTTCATTCCTGGGAATATTTGAAGGGATTTGGGATCAATCTGTTCATTCCTGGGAATGTTTGAATGGATTTGGGATCAATCTGTTCATTCCTGGGAATGTTTGACTTGGTTTGGGATTAGTGTGGTTGTTCTGGGAATGTTTGAATGGAACATGTTCATTTCTGGAAATATCTGATTGGGTTTTGTATTCATGGGGTCATTCCTGGGAATGTTTGATTGGGTTTGGGATTCATGTGGTCATTCCTGGGAATGTTTGAAAGGATTGAGGATAAACATGTTCATTTCTGGGAGTGTTTGAATGGATAGGGAGCAAATACATTCATTCCTGGCAGTGTTTGATTCCATTTGGGGATAAATCTGTTCATTTCTGGGAGTGTTTGGGTTGGGGCATAAACGTGTTCATTCCTGGTTGGTTTTGAATGGACTGGGGACAAATGTGTTCATTCCTGGGAATGTGTGAGTGGATTTGGGATAAATGTGTTTGTTCCTGGGTGTGTTTTTTAACACATATTCATTCCTGGGAATATTTGAAGGGATTGGGAACAAAAGTCTTCATGGATTTGGGATAAACATATTCATTCATTTTAATGGATCTGGGATAAACGTGTCCGTTAACATCCCAGTTATTCCTGCCAAAAAAAATCTGCCCCAGGGAAGTGGTGGCAGCCCAGGAGTGTCCCCCCAGCCCCTGAGGGACAGTCCCATGCAGCATTTGCAGAGGAGGGAGTGGCACAGGAGAGGTGAGCAGCAGCACCACGAGGCTTTTCTCGGGCCAAAAAAATGGCCACAAACTTCCACCTTCTTGTGGCCGCGGCAAAAATTCCCGAGGGATCTGCTGGGAGGAGGAAGAGCTCTGTTGGAAATGGTGGGAACTCGGCAGAGGAAGGTGCAGAAGCCTTGGAGCACGTCCCAGGGGCAGATGGCTGCAGGATCCCTGTCCCAGCGGGGATCAGCAGCTCCCAGTTAAGTTTTAAAAAATTTCAGCTCCTTC
Organism: Agelaius tricolor; assembly: GCF_023055355.1. Lineage (NCBI taxonomy): Eukaryota > Metazoa > Chordata > Aves > Passeriformes > Icteridae > Agelaius > Agelaius tricolor. Next base: position 2,357,765 of record NW_027269296.1, on the reverse strand, counting down.
CCAAAGCCAACCCCTGCTCCTGCTGGAGTGGGTGGCAGTGAAACCTGCTCTTGCCTGCACGTCTATTTTAAATTCAGTGATATTTTCCTCAAGATTTGGTTCCCAAAACCTGCCTGGTTTTCATTCTTCTCCTCATACCTGCAGTCCCACCCCCGGACTGAGCTGAGTTTTTTTTTTTTGCTCTGAAATAACAAAACCCTCCCAGTTAATTCTGCTCCAAACTCCTTCCCTCACCTCCCACTTGCCCTGTGGTGCCACAGGGTTTTCAGGAGGAAAAGGCACCGTGAGATGCAGATTTTTATTTTTTATTTTTCCCCTTGGAATAACAGATACAGAAAGAGGAAAATACAGAATGTGAAGCACTTTGCTGCCCGGCTGGAGCAGTGCCCTGAGCTTCCAGCACTGTCCTGCTTTCCCAGCCCATCACCAAGTTCTGCCTAGAGGAGGCATTTTTGGAAAAAAAAGGAAATGCAAGGCAGAAAATCCACTCCTGTCTCCCCAGCTCTCTCCCAAAAGAGGTCTGTGGGAGCAGGATCTAAAAACTGAGAGGAAAGTCAAGGATTTTGGATTGTTTCCATGGAAACTGCAGTTGTTCCAGGGATTCCTTGCTTGGTTTTCAGCTCCTGACCCCGGTGCCTTCCCTGCTCCCGTGGTGTGACCTCTCCTTGGGATCAGCCCTGGGTTCTCCTGCAGGATGAGCAGGGATGGAGGAGAGAGGTGGGATCTGGGAAGGGAGAATAAAAGAGAGAAGAGAAGGAAGGGAAGAGAAGAGAGAACTGCAGGAATTTCTCCTGCCTGGTCCAGGTTCACATCCATATCTCCCTCCCAAGAAAAGAACCAAGGAGCTGCTCCTTCCTTGTTTCACTGCTCCAAACCAAGGCACAATCCTGGTGCTGCTTGGTGGTAATGTGAAAAAATCCCTGTGCTGGTTCATTCATGCCATGGTCTCACTGCTCTGTGTCTGCTGTGATTTATTCTGTATTTAATAAAGGGATTTTTCTCATTGCCTTTGCAGTAATTGGTCAGCAATAAGGATTATTGACAAATGTAGCAATTATTGACAAATAAAAAAAATTATTGACACAGTCAGCTTCGTAAACAGGCCCCTGTGCTGTGCACATAATGAAATGGCCTCTGCTGGCATTTAACAAGGGTAATAAATATTAATTGCAGCCAGGGCTGCTCCCAGCCCGTGCTGCTGATGGGCAGCTGCAGGCAGCAGGGCTGGCCTCTGTCATGTTGGGAATGGCTGCTGCTGCTCAGGGCTCTTTGGGATGCTCCAGCAGCACAGACAGGGACAGCTGGGCTGTCTCCATCCTCTTCCTCCTGACAGCCTGGCCCTGCCTGTGACACATTGGTAAACAGCTCCTGCTTTGTCCCAGTGTCCAGCTCCGGGGAGGCTGGAGGATCAGAGATGAAAACTTCTTCCATAGCGAGGGAAAACCTCCTTCCAAGTGAAGAAAAACTGCCTTCCATAGTGAGGGAAAACCTCCTTCCACAGTGAGGGAAAACCTCCTTCCAAGTGAAGAAAAACCTCCTTCCATAGCGAGGGAAAACCTCCTTCCAAGTAAAGAAAAACCGCCTTCCACAGAAAAGAAAAACCTCCTTCCAAGTGAAGAAAAATCTTCCACAGAGAAGGAAAACCTCCTTCCATGGTAAGGAAAAATCTCTTTCCAGTGAGGAAAAATCTCCTTCCACAGAGAGGAAAAATCTCCTTCCACAGCAAGGGAAAACCTGCTTCCACAGTGAAGAAAAATCTTCCGCAGAGAAGGAAAACCTCCTTCCATGGTAAGGAAAAATCTCCTTCCACAGAGAAGAAAAACTTCATTCCGCAGTGAGGGAAAACCTCCTTTCACAGTGAGGAAAAATCTTCCACAAAGAGGGAAAGCCTCCTTCCACAGTGAAGAAAAATCTCCTTCCACAGTGAAGAAAAATCTCCTTCCATGGTGAGGGAAATCCTCCTTCCAAAGAGAGGAAAAAACTCCTTCCAAATGAAGAAAAATCTTCACAGAGAAGAAAAACCTCCTTCCCCAGTGAGGGAAAAGTGAGGAAAAGCCTCCTTTGCTTCACAAGATGAAGAAAATCATCATCTCACAGACTCCATGGTCTTGTTTATGAACCTTGTGGCTCCCTGGGCTGGCTGTTCCCCTCTGGGATGTGATTCCAGCTCCTCTCTCCATCAAGGGGAGCTTTTTCCTGGCCACAGCTTGGCCCAGTGGCCTTGGCCCTCCAGCTCCAACTCGCTTTTCTCCTCACTGATCTTATAGAAAACCAAAATCCTCGTTTACTTCCCTGCAGTGGAGACTCTTGGAGGGTTTTTGTTGTTTTTTTTTTTTACCAGCTCCTCTTTAATCTGTCACTTTGTTTTATCTGGCAAAGGTTAATTTTATATTCTTCCCTCGCTCTGCTCCTCTCCCCTTTGTCAGCAAGTCCTTTGTTGTTTTATTTTCTGAACTGGCGACTGCACCTCTCTCTTGCTGGGCTGCTGGAGGTCCTGGCTGAATGCTAATTCACCCCTTTGGATTTAAAAATTTAGAGGAGACACCTCATCCCTGCTGTTGAGACATTTCCCTGGGTGCAAATGAATTTATTTTCAATTTTCCTGAGGCAGATTACACCGTGCTTATGCTGACAGAATTATTTGACAGCATCCCCTGATATTTCAGCGTCTGGTAGAGAGAGAGAGAACCTAAAAAAAAAAAAAAAATCCTGAGGATGTTTTGCAGTTTGTTTTCTCTTTAATCTGCTCTCTTTGTGGCTTTGAGAGCAGGGAATGGATTGTGCAGCTCCGTGGCCTTGATAACGTCACGGGAACGTCCGAATTATTTGGTCCCAGCCCATTAAGTGGTGAGGGGAGACAGAGGGAAAATAACAGAGGGAGGCAGAGCAGTGATCCAAATAATTGTCTAAATGCCAACCCCAAGCCAAGCTCATCCTCTGTGCCAGGAATTAGGGAGATGGATGTTCCCAATAATGGGTTTTACCAAGGGTGGCGGTGGGGAAAAGGGATGAGCAAAGCATCCATACATAAAATATCCCAAAGTTTGGGCAGGTAGCACTTCAAAGGCAGCCTTGCCTTCCCGAATTTAATGGGCCTTGGCAGCTGCAGCCTGGGATGGATTGAACCCCTGGAGAGCTGGAGGGTTTTTCATGCGTGCTCTTCCCCTCAGCTTCGTTTTAAGCCTGGTTTTAATTATTTCCGTGGCTCTTTTTGGGAACCAGCAGAAGTCAGGGATCTATTTGTAGGGTGGGAAGAGCTTCCCCTCCAGCAGGGCTGCAGATTCCTCTGGTTTGTCCCAAACCCCTCAGCATTTGGGAACATTCTTGGGCTGTTCCACCTCTCCCAGTGCTCAGCCAGGTGTGAACGATTTCCCAAGGACGCAGACAAAGCAAATGAACTCCCAGCTCCTTCTCAGGCACTCCGTTTGTCCCACAGATACTCCCTGGTGTGCACGGAAGGAGTTTGATGAATGCAGAGGGGCAAAAACGAGCTCGGCAGATGGAAAGGGCAGATTTTCTTGTGAGCAGGCCCCGAGGAGCCTGCAGCACCCTGGGGATAGATGTGTCACCCGTGGGTGACAGAGCTGAGCCAGGGACAGCAGCAGGGGAGGCTGGAGCAGTGCCCAGAGTGCCTGAGATGTTCCTTGCTCCAGGTTCTCTGGGGTTGTGCTGGGATGTGGCCGCAGCAAAAACAAAATGTTGAGGCAAAAGCTGGCAGGTTCCGTGCTGGTTTTATTCTGCACCAGCTCCAGTCACCCACTGGATTCTTGGGAGGGTTCCTGAGGAGGGAATTCACCTGGAAAATGCCAGATCCCACCTAAGAGGCATTTGCTTCCTGCTGTTAAATAAACATGGGAGGGACTGGAAAATGGTAAATCCACGCAAAGTCCTGAAGAACGGGTGCTTTTCTTATCCCAATAATAAAATATGTGATGACCAAAAGATTCCGATTCAGTGGTGACCAAAATATTTGAATTTATTGGTGACCAAAAGATTGGGATTCAGTGGTGACCAAAAGGTTTGGATTCAGTGGTGACCAAAAGATTCTGATTTAGTGGTGACCAAAAGATTCTGATTCAGTGATGACCAAAAGATTCTGATTCAGTGGTGACCAAAAGATTCTGATTCAGTGGTGACCAAAAGATTCTGATTCAGTGATGACCAAAAGATTCTGATTCAGTGGTGACCAAAAGATTCTGATTCAGTGATGACCAAAAGATTCTGAATCAGTGATGACCAAAGGCTTCCCTGCTGCTCCTGTGAGGGAGGGAATTAAAGAACAAATGGAAGGGAGCTAATGGAAGGTCCAGGGTGGTGTTTTCCCCTCCTGGTTTTTGATGCACATGAAGTGCTGATATTGATTAGGTGACAGAGGTTCTGTCAGTGGGCTCTGGCAGCCTGGAAATCACATTTCCCCTCCTGAGGCAGCCTCAGAGCAGGAACTGGGAACGTCCCAGCCAGGGGGCTGAGGGCAGGGACAGCTGTGGGGACTGATGCCACTTTCCCTTTGCAGTTTCCTGCTTTTTCAACTTCACCAGCCCGTCGGGGACCGTGCTGTCCCCCAACTACCCCGAGGAGTACGGGAGCAGCCTGCACTGCGTGTGGCTGATCATCGCCAACCCCGAGAGCAGGATCCACCTGGCCTTCAACGACTTCGACGTGGAGCCCCAGTTCGATTTCCTGGCTGTCAAGGACGGAGGCACGGCCGAGTCCCCCGTGCTGGGCACCTTCTCAGGGAGCCACATCCCCTCCTCGCTGACCAGCAGCGGCCACGTGGCCAGGCTGGAGTTCCAGACCGACCACTCCATGGAGAAGAGAGGGTTCAACATCACCTTCACCAGTGAGTGTGTGCTGGGTTTGCTGGTGGGGAGGGATGGTGCATATAATATATGTTATGTCTATATGTATATCTCTATATATATCTCTAAAATAGATATCTAAAATATATATTATATATAAATATATCTTTTAGATATATATATATCTATATATATCTCTAAAATACATCTCTAAAATACATCTCTAAAATAGATATCTAAAATAGATATCTAATATATATATTATATATAAATATATATTTTAGATATATATATCTATATACATCTCTACAATATATCTCTAAAATAGATATCTAAAATATATATATTATATATAAATATATATTTTAGATATATGTATCTATATATATATCTCTAAAATATATCTCTAAAATAGATATCTAAAATATATATATTATATATATTTTAGATACATATATCTATATATATCTCTAAAATATATCTCTAAAATAGATATCTAATATATATATTATATATAAATATATATTTTAGAGATATATATCTCTAAAATATATCTCTAAAATAGATATCTAAAATATATCTCTTATATATAAATATATATTTTAGATATATATATCTATATATATCTCTAAAATATCTAATATATATATTATATATAAATATATATTTTAGAGATATATATATATATATAAAATACATAATCATAAAGTTAGCCATCTTGTCAGAAGGCCAACTTTATGATTCTATATTATATATTAATTATACTTTTATTACTCATAAACATCCTCATTCTGGGGACAGGGTGGTGGTGGTGAGGGCTTGTGGGTACAAAAAGTTGCTGATTCTCCTGTTTCCTCTTTCCCTCCTGCTGCTGGCAGCGTTCCGGCACAACGAGTGCCCGGACCCCGGCGTGCCGGTGAACGGGAAGCGCTTTGGGGACAGCCTGCAGCTGGGCAGCTCCGTGTCCTTCCTGTGTGACGAGGGCTTCATCCGCACCCACGGCGCTGAGAGCGTCACCTGCGTCCTGCAGGAGGGCAGCGTGGTGTGGGACAACGCCGTGCTGCGCTGCGAAGGTCAGGCCCTGACCCTGCCCGTGGGTTTGGGGTGGTTTGGGGTGGGAAAGATCCCATCTCGGCTCTTCCCGTGGGTGTTGTGAGGAAAATCCATCCAAAACACCAGAGGTTTATGGCCAAAAAGGAGACAGAGGAGTCCTGGAACTTTATTCCAGTCAAGGCAGAGGCCATGGGGCATTCCCTGGGGTGTCTCAAAATTTGGAGGACACAGCCTCCTTTTTATCCCAATTTCCAGCTGCATTTCCCTTCTCTCTTTCACCATTGGCTGAGGTACTTGAGAGTTTCAGACTTCCCAGAACACCTGATCCCAAAGATTCCTCTCTAATGTACAACCCTCCCTTTGAATTTCTAATTCTTACTGAATTTAAGGGTTTTTCCCCATTTCTGAGGTACTTGAGAGTTTCAGACTTCCCAGAACACCTGATCCCAAAGACTCCCCTCTAATGTACAACCCTCCCTTTGAATTTCTAATTCTTACAGAATTTAAGGATTTTTCCCCATTTCTGAGGTACTTGAGGGGTTCAGACTTCCCAGAACACCTGATCCCAAAGATTCCTCTCTAATGTACAACCCTCCCTTTGAATTTCTAATTCTTACAGAATTGAAGGGGTTTTCCCCATTTCTGAGGTACTTGAGAGGTTCAGACTCCCCAAAGATTCCCCTCTAATGTACAACCCTCCCTTTGAATTTTTAATTCTTACAGAATTTAGGGGTTTTTCCCCATTTCCTCCTCCTGCTCCTCCTCCTCCTCTCCAGGTGAACATTCCTTCAGGGAAAGAAATTTTTGGGGGGGAATTTTGCAGCCTTTTGGGGTTCCAGAATCAGGGTTCTGCCTGTCAGGGTCTCACTCTCACATTCCACAGTGTCCAGCCAACACCTTCCAGGATTTTCCACCCCTCTGGAAGGAGGAGTTTGCTGGGGAGGAAGTTTCAGTTCAAATATTCCTGAGCTCTGTTTATTTTCCTTTTTTTTTTTTTTTTTTGGTGTGGAAGGAACGCTGGGGAGTATTTTTATTGTGTTTGTTTGATGATTTGATGATCAGTTCTTGTTACAACAGGTGTTTTTCTAATAACAATAACAATAAAAAAAAAGATTCTGGTTTAGTGATGCCTCAAAGCTTCCCTGCTGCTCCTGTCAGGGAGTGAATGGAACAAAAAAAGGAATGGAAGATCCAGGGTGATGTTTTCCCATCCTGGTTTTTGATCCATGTAAAATACCTGATATTTATGGGATGACAGAAGTTCTGTCAATGGGATCTGGCAGCTGAGAGACAAAAATTCTGCATTTCCATCTCCTGGCCACAACAGCCAACCCTGCCGTGGGGCGAGCTGGGCTGAATTAAAGGCTTTAATTCAGATTTCAAAGCTTTTTTAGGACTTTCAAGCCTCTGCTCTGGAAAAGAGAAGTGAAGAAGGAGCTCATTAGGACTGAAAATCTTCCTGTGCCCTGTGTTCTCAGGGAAGTGATGCTCTGCTCTGGTATTTGCAGCAATTTGAATAACAAGTGCTGAGCTCTTGAGAAGCAGCCCTGGAATATTGAGAAATAATTGGAGTAATTGGCCCTGCATTGCCTGAGCAGCAGGAATTGCACAGTCCTGGCCATTGTCTTTGGATTGAAGGAAGGAATCAATTGTTTTCAACAGCTTTTATAGAATAAAAAGATGGACTTTTTGTATTCTTACATAATTTTGCTCCTGTCAGAATGTAGGTTTAATTCAGGGCTCCTGTTACTTTCAAAGCACAAGCCTTGAAATTTCCATTTTTTAAGTATGGAAGGGAAACATTCATTAAATAATACAGTTCTAATCAACTTTTATATTTGATAACCTTCTGCCTTCTCCTCCTGATCACTCTGCTGATTTCTTTGACTCACCCTTCAGTCTGGACCTTTTAATTACCCTTTTTAAGCAAGGAGCAAAGCCCAGAGATCTAAAATCCTGCTCAGCACTAGGAAAAAAAATAAAATTAATGGGAATGAAGGAGACAGAGAAAAGGGTGGAAAATCCTGACAGGAGACCATGCAGCTTTGGGGCAGAAAGGAAAAAATAATTGCTTTGGAGCCAGCTGAGATCAAATGACTTTCATCTGCCACCCTGCAGAGCAGCAGGGGAGCTTTGGGGCTGGGGCTGGCACATTTTGGGGTGGCCCAGGGGCACGGTGACATTGGGATTGGCACAGGGGGCACGGTGACATTGGGATTGGCACAGGGGCACGGTGACATTGGGGCTGCTGGCACATTTTGGGATGGCACCAGGGGCACAGTGACATTGGGATTGGCACAGGGGCATGGTGACATTGGGATTGCCACATTTTGGGCTGCCACATTTTGGGGTGGCCCAGCTCACGGTGACATTGGGGCTGCTGGCACATTTTGGGGTGGCACAGGGGTGCACGGTGACACTGGGATTGCCACATTTTGGGGTGGCCCAGCTCACAGTGACATTGGGATTGGCACATTTTGGGATGGCACCAGGGGCACAGTGACACTGGGGCTGGCACATTTTGGGATGGCACCAGGGGCACAGTGACATTGGGATTGGCACATTTTGGGGTGGCCCAGGGGTGCACAGTGACATTGGGGCTGCTGGCACATTTTGGGGTGGCCCAGCTCACAGTGACATTGGGATTGGCACAGGGGCACGGTGACATTGGGGCTGCTGCCACATTTTGGGGTGGCACAAGGGCACGGTGACATTGGGATTGGCACAGGGGCACGGTGACATTGGGGCTGCTGCCACATTTTGGGGTGGCCCAGCTCACGGTGACACTGGGATTGGCCCTGGGTGACTCCTTGGAGGACAAAACCTGGCACTTTGTGGGATTTTGGTGCCTCTGGGCTCCCAGACCCAGCGTGTCCTTTGCCCAGAAAGCGCCTGCAGCTCCTGCTGGTGGCACTGGGGAGCACGGGGTGGAATTAATGCCCTGCTCTGGTGCTGTCCCTGGTGGCAGCAAAGCCACGACTCAATTAGCAGGGCTGGGAGGGATTTTTCTGGCACCTGGAATGCCAAGTGACCTTGCAGTTTCCTCTGCTTTTATACCCAATCATTATTTTACACCCCGGCCCCTCCGAGCAGGGCCCAAGGTCAGCCCTGCTGGCTCCCAGGGGTGCAGTGTCTGCACTTGGAGCTGAAAAGGCAATTTCTGAGCAGTTAATGTTGGTTTTCCATCTGGCTCTGGTGATTTTTAACTCGTGGAGGGGACAGAAATGCAGGGAAAGGCCTTTCAAGAGTGGGGACACCTCGCGGTGCTGCAGCCCTGTGACGTTTTTCACCCCAGTTTTAAAGATGTGGCACTCAGGGATGTGGTTTAGGTGGGCTGGATGGGCCTGAAGGGCTTTTCCAGCCTGGATAATTGTGTGATTTGTGTCCTTTTTGTGTCCCCCAGCACCCTGTGGGGGCCACCTGACGTCACCCAGTGGAACCATCCTGTCCCCAGGCTGGCCTGGCTTCTACAAGGACTCCCTGAGCTGTGCCTGGGTCATCGAGGCCCAGCCTGGCTACCCCATCAAGATCACCTTTGACAGGTGCTCACCACCTTGGGCAGCCCCCAAATTCCCTGCTCTGCCCCCAGATTCCCTGCTGTGCCCCCAAATTCCCTGCTGTGCCCCCAAATTCCCTGCTCTGCCCCCAGATTCCCTGCTCTGCCCTCATATTCCCTGCTCTGCCCCCAAATTCCCTGCTCTGCCCCCAGATTCCCTGGCTCTGCCCCCATATTCCCTGGTTCTGCCCCCAAATTCCCTGCTTTGCCCCCAGATTCCCTGCTCTGCCCCCAAATTCCCTGCTCTGCCCCCAAATTCCCTGGTTCTGCCCCCATATTCCCTGCTCTGCCCCCAGATTCCCTGCTCTGCCCCCAAATTCCCTGCGCTGCCCCCATATTCCCTGCTCTGCCCCCAAATTCCCTGGTTCTGCCCCCAGATTCCCTGCTCTGTCCCCAAATTCCCTGCTCTGCCCCCAGATTCCCTGCTGTGCCCCCAAATTCCCTGCTCTACCCCAAATTCCCTGCTCTGGGTGGTTTTGGTGACTCCAAGGTGCAGCCAAGAGAGGGGGATGAGCTGCTCCACCTCATGTCGGGCTCTGAGCTTCTCCCCTCTCCCCTTTTTAATTTATGAGCTCCTGGCAAGGAATTAAAACTCAGCCAGCACTGTGGGGAGTGGTTGTGTTGTGTCTGAACCACTCCTGCTCATTTTCAGGGGTGTTTCAGACCCATTTTTGGGGGCTGAGCTGCCACATAATCCTTGGGTGGGGGGAGCAGCAGGGAACACCTTCAGTGTTGAGCTTTTTCTAAGCTACAAGAATGTAAAATTTGGTGGGTGATTGGTTGAGGATTTATCATCATGGTTTGTGTTTTTGTTTGCTTTTTTTTTTTGGGGGGGGGGTTAATTCTGGGGTTAATTCTGTGTTTGTTTGGGGGTGGTTGTGGAGTGATGATGACAGTTGGTTATTGGTTTTGATACTAGGAAATAGAGAGGAAGGTTAATTGAGAGTGTATTGGTGACAAATGATTTGGATAATGTAGGGGTGTATGGTTTAATTATTTGACCAAAAAAAAAAAAAAGTCAAGATTAAAAAATGCTCGTTCAGGCATGTAGATGGATACAAATCCAGAAAAATATCCTGAAAATCAGCTGCTGTTTGGATTCCTGGCAGTGCCAGCAGAGCCCCAGAGAGCAGAGAGGAGCTGCCACTGCCACCACTGCTGTGACATTCAGGTCCCCATGGCTCTTCCAGCTCTGTTTCATTTGCTGCCTCAGCACCTGGGCAACGTTTCAGGTGGGGGCCAGCAGGTGAAGAGGTGACAAAAACCCCAAATACGTGTGAGGTGCCCCCAGTGAGACACTCAGGCAGGAGAAAGGAGCCACCCGTGCCCCTGTGGTGGCTCCAGGAGGGAATGAGGAGAAGGGAGCAGTGCTGGGGTTTCATTTTCCCCCTGTCCCCCCCAGGTTCAAGACAGAGGTGAATTATGACACCCTGGAGGTGAGGGACGGCCGCTCCTACTCCTCGCCCCTGATTGGGGTCTACGATGGCACCCAGGTGCCCCAGTTCCTGATCAGCACCAGCAACCACCTCTACCTCCTGTTCACCACGGACAAGAGCCACTCTGACATCGGCTTCCAGATCAGATACGAAAGTAAGGGCCCCTTGTTCATGAATTCCCTGCAATTGATTCCCTGCAATTGATTCCCTGCAATTCCCAATCTCCAGCAGTGCCACGGCCTCCTCAGGGCACCCTGGGTTTTGTTTTCCCTGTGCCAGGCAGCTCACGGTGCTCAAGGAAGGTGCTGCCAGTGGAGGAGCAGTTTCTGCTTTTCCTGCATCCCACACTGGTTTGGCCTCCCCTCCCTTGGGGCAATTCCCTCTCTCCATCCCCTCATTTCAGGGATTTCCTCCTCTCATTTCAGGGATTTCCCTTTCTCCATCCCCTCACTTCGATGATTCCCCTCTCTCCATTTCCTCCTCTCACTTTGAGGATTTCCTCTCTTTATCCTCTCACTTTTGGGATTTTCCTCTCTCCATTTCCTCCCCTCCCTTGCGGCAATTCCCTCTCTCCATCCCCTCATTTCAGAGATTTCCATCTCTCCCTTTCCTCCTCTCACTTTGAGGATTTCCCTCTCTCCATCCTCTCACTTTTGTGATTTCCCTCTCTCCCTTTCCTCCTCTCATTTCAGGGATTTTCCTCTCTCCATCCTCTCACTTTTGAGATTTTCCTCTCTCCATTTCCACCCCTCTTTTCAGCAATTTTCTCCTCTCCATTTCCTCCTTTCCCTTGGGGCAATTCCCTCCTCCATCCCTTCCTTTCAGGGATTTTCCTCCTCTCACTCTGAGGGTTTTCCTCTCTCCATCCCCTCATTTCAGGGATTTTCCCTCTCTCCATTTCCTCCCCTCCCTTGGGGCAATTCCCTCTCTCCATCCCCTCATTTCAGGGTTTTCCCTATCTCCATTTCCTCCTCTCACTTTGAGGATTTTCCTCTCTCCATCCTCTCACTTTTGAGATTTTCCTCTCTCCCTTTCCTCCTCTCACTCTGAGGGTTTTCCTCTCTCCATCCCCTCATTTCAGGGATTTCCCTCTCTCCATTTCCTCCTCTCCTTTGGAGGAATTCCTTCTCTCCATCCCCTCCCTTTGACCATTTCCCTCTCTCCATCCCCTCCCTTGAGGAATTCCCTCTCTCCCTTCCACCCTCTGGCCTTGGCGTTAACCACCACCATTTGGGCCGATCCCGTGGGCAGGCTGAGCTTCCCCTGAGCTCCTCAGTGCCCACCTGAGGGCCGTGCCCTGCTCTGTGTGCCCAGCTGTGAAGCTGCAGTCTGACCACTGCCTGGACCCTGGCATCCCAGTGAACGGGCAGCGCCACGGCAACGATTTCTACGTGGGAGCCCTGGTGACGTTCAGCTGTGACCCTGGCTACACCCTGAGTGACGCTGAGGCCCTGGAGTGTGAGCCCAACTTCCAGTGGAGCCGGCCCCTGCCCAGCTGTGAGGGTGAGGAAGGCTCTGCCTCAGGGCGTTCTTGGTGTTGGGAGGCAGAGCTGAGCTCACAGCGTGGGCATATCCAGAGGTGGATCCCACAGTGCTTCCAGCTGCTGGAAACCTTCCCATGCACACCCACTGCCAAAGCAGCAGCTGGAGAGCTCCCAGTGGTGTTTAATCCATGGGTTTTGTTGGATTTTGGTGGGTCTGTCCATGTGTTTTGTTGGATTTTCCTCTTTTCGTTGGATCCCACAGGGATGGTGGTTCCACCTGCTGCAAACCCTTCCCATGCACACCCACTGCCAAAGCAGCAGCTGGAGAGCTCCCAGTGGTGTTTAATTCGTGGGTTTTGTTGGATTTTGGGGGTCTGTCCATGTGTTTTGTTGGATTTTGTCCAACAAAACCCAGTTTGGGTTGATTGGTGTTGGATCCCACAGAGATGGTGATTCCACCTGCTGCAAACCCTTCCCATTCACACCCACTGCCAAAGCAGCAGCTGGAGAGCTCCCAGTGGTGTTTAATCCATGGGTTTTGTTGGATTTTGGGGGTCTATCCATGTGTTTTGTTGGATTTTGACCAGCAAAACCCCGTTTGGGTTGATTGGATTTGGGTCGATCATTCTCTTTTGTTGGATTTTCCTCTTTTCGTTGGATCCCACAGGGATGGTGGTTCCACCTGCTGGAAACCCTGCCCATGCACACCCACTGCCAAAGCAGCAGCTGGAGAGCTCCCAGTGACATTAAATCCATGGGTTTTGTTGGATTTTGGGGGTCTATCCATGTATTTTGTTGGATTTTGTCCAACAAAACCCAGTTTGGGTTGATTGGATTTGGGTCGATCGTTCTCTTTTGTTGGATTTTCCTGGGTTGGGTTTTGCTTTTTCCTCCCAGCTTGTGAAAGATTCTGGATTATTAAACTCTTTCTCTCCTTTTTTTTTTGGTGTTTTTAGCTCTCTGTGGGGGCTACATCCGTGGCTCCAGTGGCACCATCCTCTCCCCAGGCTTCCCTGATTTTTATCCCAACAACTTGAACTGCACCTGGACAATAGAAACATCCCATGGCAAAGGTGAGGAGAGGACTGAGGCAGCGGGAGAGAAACTTTTCCCTGTGGGAACCAAGAGTTCCTCTCAGGAATGGTGATTCCATTGTCCCTGGACAAAATCCAGAGGGTTTTGATGTCGCCTCCTCATCCTTTTAAAGGGGAAATCCTTATCAAGCAGAGCTTTGTGTTATCTCCTGTTCCAGAGCTTTGTGGCCCCATCCTGAAGGTCAGGGTGTGGATGCAGAGATCCTGACACCATTCCCTGTCACAGAGAGGGATCTGCCCCTCCTGAGGGATTTCTGCAGGTGCTCAGCTCCTCCCCTCCAAGGTTTTTTTGGGAATATCTCCCACATGTCCTGGAATTGCCCCAGCTGCTCCAACAATTCTTTTCTTGTGACACTTTATGGACTCCCAGGCTGTGCAAGTGGAGTTTAAAAAGCAGTTTCATTTTAAAGGTATTTAAATGCCTAAAGAGAGACCATTATTTTTAATCTCACTGCTTCAAAGTGATTTCTTTTCTCCTCTAATTTGTTTTGCTGTTTCTTCTGCAGAGAATGGGGGGAGAAAAAAAAAAAAAAAGCCCAACCTTGTGTTTGCAGAGATGTTTTGTGCCACAGTAAATTGCAGACCAGAGCAAAGGTTTAATTGGTCACAAATCCTTAAAAGTGAGTTTATAATTAGCCCTTTTTGCTACAGTTCCACAACCCTTCAGTGCTGGAGGAGCCTCATGCCCTCTGCTTGGAGGTTTTACTTTTAAAAACTTGGAATTTGGGCATGTTCTCCAGGATAACTGAATTATTCTTGTGCTGATTCCAGAGGGGTGATGTTATTTCTGTTCCTTAGGCTGGGTTTGCTAAAGCTGAGGGTTTAAATTTGCTGTCAGGGGAGAATAAAGTCATTTTCCATTCCCCACATCCCAGTTTTCAGGTCAGATCTATTTCCGTTTTGTGCTTCTGGTAGAAATAACAAACAATTTGGAAACTCTTGGAAGTTTCCTGCTTTTGTGGAATTCTGCAGACAAAAATAAATGTTCTCCACAGAATGAATATAAAAAAAGAATTATCAAGGTCAGTCCTAAGCTTTGGGTATAAAAATCCTTTTGGGACACTGAAGGGCAGTGAGGGATAAAGATTGGGATATTCCCACAATTCCTTCATTCCCAATCCCATGGGAAAAGCTCCTCATTGGTTTCCAGCCTCTCTGACCTTTACTTCTTGGAAGGGAAGAGCTCCATGTGAGCAGCAGAGCCCCAGGAAGAACTTGGAGAGGGCCAGGCATAAATAAATGAAATATTCAGCTGGAATTTGGTTCTGTGGGGTTGGATATTGGATCTCCAGAGCTTTCCCTGATCTCCAGAAATTAATAGGGAATGGGCAGCAAGGAGGAGAATCTTCTTCTGGGCTTTTTTTTTTTTTTTTGCAGGTTTCCTGCTGTTTCTTTGGGATGCTGTATTTTGGGAACGGTGGCATGCACAGCCAGCCCTTGGGGTGGGAATTACTGGGTTAAATGAAATAACCTGGCCGAACCAAGCAGGGATCCCTCCCAAAGGCCAAATTCCATCCTGGAGGGCTCTGTGTCTCTCCAGACGGTTCTGAGCAGGATCAATCCCAATCCCACACCAGCAGGGGCTCAGGAGCCTGCCCTGAGCTGGGAGATCAGGATGGAAAAATCCATCTAAATGCAAAAAGGCTTTTTATTGCTTGGCATCTCCCTGCCTTGTTAAGTCGGTGTGACAATGCTGTGACAGAGTTCCTGAGCTCAGATCCTGCCTGGCTCCTGCTCTCACTGCCATTTTTTGTCGATTTTTTTTTTTTTATTTATTTCCAAGCTGGAATTATTTTCCAGAGAATGAGTGTTTCTAATGGTGTTTGAATTCCAGCATGAAAAATCACCTCGCTGGAGGCTCCTGCAGGAGCCTGAAGTGCTTCCCATTGTGTGTCTGGAGGTGTGAAGGGGACTTTAAGTAATCCATTACTCCTCTCTGGCTCATTTACAAATGCAGCAAGGTCACAGCCTTCTCCCCAAATGTTTCAAATCGTTCAAATTGAATTTGGGAGGAAGAGGCAAAATAGTTTTGCTGTGTTTGGCTGGCATTTCCGTGGCTGGAGCTGTTGTGGGGTTTATTTTGAGCAAGAAAAGGTGAATAAAAGTCGGGTTTAGGGGAAGGTGTCTCTTCCCTTGGTAGGGGGATGGAATAAAACAATTTTTAAGGTCATTTCCCACCCAAATCGTTCCATGATTATCTGATTCACCTCATCATGGGAAGGTCCTTGCAGCTGCACCTCTGACACGCTTCTGGAAAAGCCTCCCTGACCTTGAGGATGGGATTAAACCCTGTTTTTCCAGGCAGGAATTCCTTCTGGAGCACGCTCATTTTCGAGCCCTCCCAGCTCCAGCCTTGCTGCTCTCCATTTAAAAGTCACTTTTAGAATAAAAGGCTCCCCTGGGCTGCTCCCTCAGCCGCTGCTCCGTCCCTGGAGCAAGTTTGTGTCATCCCTGACAAGGGCACAAGAATCCAACATTTCCAGAGCTTGGCCCTGCTCTGGCCCTGCTCCCTCACCCCACATTTAGGATTTTTATCGATTTCACTTCCAGCAGAACCAAATCCACGATTTCAGTGTGGTTTTCCCGCTGCCCTCAGTGGGGAGCAGGAGTTGGGCGCCGCGATGACTCCGCCTGTGCTTTCCCGACCCTCTGCAGGTGTGTTCTTCACCTTCCACACCTTCCACCTGGAGAATGGGCACGATTACCTGCTGATCACGGAGAACTCCAGCTTTGCCCAGCCCCTGAAGCAGCTGACGGGCTCGCGCCTGCCGGCCCCGCTCAGCGCGGGGCTCTTCGGCAACTTCTCGGCCCAGATCCGCCTCATCTCCGACTTCTCCATGTCCTACGAGGGCTTCAACATCACCTTCTCAGGTGACAGCAGCTGCCCAAGCCTTCCCTCTGTGCCTCCCTTCCCTCTGTGCCTCCCTTCTTTTCCTTATTTTCTTTCCCTCCTTCCTCCTCTTTTCCTCTTTCCCCTTTTCCTCCCTTTCCTTTTCCTCCCTTTCCTTTTCCTCCTTCCCCTTTTCCTCCCTTCCACTTTTCCTCCCTCCCCTTTTCCTCCCTTTCCTTTTCCTCCTTCCCTTTTTCCTCCCATCCCTTTTTCCTCCCTTTCCTTTCCTTTCCTTTCCTTTCCTTTCCTTTCCTTTCCTTTCCTTTCCTTTCCTTTCCTTTCCTTTCCTTTCCTTTCCTTTCCTTTCCTTTCCTTTCCTTTCCTTTCCTTCCCCTTTCCCTTTCCCTTTCCCTTTCCCTTTCCCTTTCCCTTTCCCTTTCCCTTTCCCTTTCCCTTTCCCTTTCCCTTCCCCTTTCCCTTCCCCTTCCCCTTCCCCTTCCCCTTCCCTTCCCTTTTCCTTTTTCCCCCCTTTTCCCCTCTTTCCCCTCTTTTTCCTTTGCTGTGCTACCGCATGGGAGCCCCCTCCTGCTGCACCCAGCAGGGCTCTGATCCAGATTTTCCTGACTCCAGGAGGAGGCTGAGGGGAGCAATTCCTGCCCAGAGAAGTTCCAACAATCCCATGCTGAGCTGAGCTTGCTCAGCCATCACGATGGCGATGGTGGCTTTGAGTGGGCGTGCTGATGCAAAATGCGGATTTTTCAAAGGAAATCCTGATTTTTCAGCAGCTGTCTGTCAGAGGGAGCTTGAGGACTCGGAGAGGGAGCCAAAGAAGGGACATGTGGCACTGCAGGGCAGCTCCTGGCACTGGGGCAGCCCCTGGTTGAAGGGCAGGAGGTGTTTGACTGTGTCCTCTGGGCTGGAGTCCTCCAAGTGACTCCCAAGTGCTGCCATTCCAGGGAATGTCAATCTTTGCTGCCTGAGTGCCCCAAAAGCAATTCCCTACAGCAGCCAGTGAAGGGCAGGAGCTTTATTGCTGTTCTTGCCTCTGTCCCCGTGTCCTTCCCAGTCCTGAGCTGCCACTTGAGCTCCCAGGGAAGGAGAGAAATTCCCATTTTTCCTGTAGATCTTGGTCTGGCACCCTCCCTGATGGGCAGAGCTGTTGCCATAGATGCAGCTGAAACCTGGTTCCCAGTGCCTTTGTTCCTGGCCTCTGAAGTCAGGGATTTGCATGTGGAAACCAGTCAGAAAATTTCCAATTAACTCCCATTTTGATGAGGGGAAAATGGCTTTTTGCCTTTCAAAAGCTCGCCTCTAATTATAACTCTCATTTTCAGTGTATTTCAAGGTTTCTTTCCTATCTTGAAAAGCAAAAACAGGAGTCAGTTCTATTTTTAGCTCCCTTTACATATATATATGTTAACATACAGGCTTTGGACTTGGAGATTTTGCCAAAAACACCCTCAAAAAAGTTTTCCTTCAGGCTGCTTTGGGGTCAGAGATTTGAGTTTGGCTGTTGGCCCAAATCCTACGTGACCTTTCTTGGAGCAGCAGCTTCAGTGTCCCCCTGCATTCCCTGAGCAGGATCAGCCATTTCCAGCATTAGAAATGGAGAGGCAGCAGAAATCCCACCTGGACCAATCCATCCTCACTGGGCTGCAGCACAGGGACAGTGACAAAGCCCTGTCACTGTGACAGGGACTGGGACCTGTTGACTTTGGAGGTGGTTGGGATGCAGGGGCTGGGAGTTGGAGGTTTGGGGGAAATGGGTCGAAGCTCAGAGCTCCCTTGGATCCTTGTGGCATTTACAGGGAGAACAGAACCCTGAGTTTCAGGTTGGGGTGAAATCCGGGTGGATTTTCATGGCTTAGAATCCTCATGGATTCACTGCAGCTGGGTCAAACCTCCTTTGGATCCTTGTGTCCTTTCCAGGGAGAACAGAACCCTGAGTTTCAGGTTGGGGTGAAATCCAGGTGGGTTTTCATGGCTCAAATGGGATTCCATCTTCGTGGGTTCACTGCAGCTGGATCAAGGCTCAGAGCTCCCTTAGATCCTCATGTTCTTGGATCCTTCATGTTCATGTCTGTCCTCCTCTCCAGGGAGGACAGACATGAACGTGAACAACTGAATCAAGGCTCAGAGCTCCTTTAGATCCTCATGTCATTTACAGGAAGAGCAGAATCCTTGAGCTGTAGGTTGGGGTGAAACCCAGGTGGGTTTTCATGGCCCAAACAGGATTCCATCCTCATTTTCCCATCCTCCCTGGAAAAAGCAGCTGGATCAAAGCTCAGAGCTCCCTTGGACCCTCATCTCCTCTCCGCGGAGGCACAGAACCCATCTCCCATCCCACCAACCCCACTTTTCCCCTCCAGAATACGACCTGGAGCCGTGTGACGAGCCCGAAGTGCCGGCCTACAGCATCAGGAAGGGGCTGCAGTTCGGGGTGGGGGACGTGCTGAGCTTCTCGTGCTTCCCCGGGTACCGGCTGGAGGGCGCGGCGCGCATCACCTGCCTGGGCGGGAGACGGCGAGTGTGGAGCGCGCCTCTGCCAAGGTGTGTTGGTAGGTGGTCATGTGCTTTCATTTTGCTTGGCTGGCCCCGCTGTGCTGCACTCCTGAGGTGGGCAGGGATGGATGGGAGCAGCCCCTGGGGTGGGTGATGTCCCCCTGGGCTGGATGGGAGCACTCCTGGGGTGGGTGGCATCCTCCAAGATGGATGGGAGCACTCCTGGGGTGGGTGGCATCCTCCAAGATGGATGGGAGCAGCCCTGGGATGGGTGATGTTTCCTGGGATGGAAGTGGTGACGTCCCCTGGCATGGATGGGAGCACCCCTGAGTGGGTGACATGCCCTGGGATGGGTGACATGCCCTGGGATGGATGGGAGCAGCCCTGGGATGGAGGGGTGACATCTCTTGGTATGGGTGACATGCCCTGGGATGGATGGGAGCAGCCCTGGGATGGAGGGGTGACATCTCTTGGTATGGGTGACATACCCTGGATGGATGGGAGCAGCCCTGGGGGGGGGTGACATCCCCTGGGATAGGTGACATCCTCTGGGATGGATGGGAGCACCCCTGGGATGGAGGGGTGACATCCCTGGGGTAGATGGGAGCACCCATGGAATGGAGGGGTGACATCCCCTGGAATGGGTGACATCCCTGGGATGGTTGGGAGCAGCCCTGGGATGGGTGACATCCCCTGGGATGGATGGGTGACATCCCCTGGAATGGGTGACATCCCTGGGATGGTTGGGAGCACCCCTGGGATGGGTGACATCCCCCTGGGATGAATGGGTGACATCCCCTGGATGGATCCCATCCCTGGGATGGGTGACATCCCCCTGGGATGAATGGGTGACATTCCCCTGGGATGGATGGGTGACATCCCCTGGATGGATCCCATCCCTGGGATGGGTGGGAGCACCCCTGGGATGGGTGACACCCCCCAGGATGGGACCAGTCCAGAGCAGGGATGGGGGAGATGCTCCAGGCCTTGGCAAAAAGATGTCACACCTTTTTTTTATTTTTTTCATGTAGAATTTCAATAGAAAATCATTCCCAGCTCTGCTCACGCAGAGCCTGAGGGATTCCTCCAGGTGAGCCAGGGCAGGGCTCTCACCTGGTGGCCAGACCTGCTCAGGAGATTGTCCTGAGCTCTGGGTGACCCTTGAGGGCCACTGCAGGGCAAAGCTCCCAGCAGAACCAGCTGTGCTGCTGAATTTCCCAGCTCTGCTGAGCTCTGGGGGCCTCATCCTGCTGGGACAGGCAGGAATAACAATCAGGCTGCAGATAAAGCTCATCAGGGGAATGAAAATTAAAAAAAAAAAATCATTTCCAGAGCTTTGAACTGGAGCCTCAGACAGCAGCACTGAGTGGACACCCTGGCTGCTGTTCCTGGCTCAGAATTAACAGCTTGGCTTGATCATAACAGGGCAAACTCAGGGCTGATGGCCCAGAGCTCTGTGGCAGGGTGACAGCTCTGTCACAGTGTCCCCACTGCCTGCTCAGATCTGCCTGGATAGGGATGGAACAGGGAGACTGACTCATTAAGATCACAGGAGATTTAATTGCTTTTCCAGACACACTGTATTCAGCTCCTGTCCTAGAGATGGTCTGGGGAGGACTCAGAGTGGTTTTTGTTCCTTTGTCCAAGCCCTGTGGCCAGGACAGCTCCCTGAGATGTCCCCAGCATTGTCCCTGGGGAATCTGTGCCAAAAATCCAGCTTTTCATCCATGGCAAGAGCAGAGGACAAAGAGTCACCTCCAAAGAGCCTCCTCTGGGTGCATCTGCTGCTTAACCCTTCCCTGGAGGAGCAGCAGAGCCAGGAGCTGCCCTGGGATGATTCCCTCATCTCCAGGAGCTGCCCTGGGATGGTTCCCTCATAATCCAGGAGCTACCCTGGGATGATTCCCTCACCTGGGATGGTTCCTTCAGCTCCAGGAGCTGCCCTGGGATGGTTCCCTCATAATCCAGGAGCTGCCCTGGGATGGTTCCCTCATAATCCAGGAGCTGCTCTGGGATGGTTCCCTCAGCTCCAGGAGTTGCCCTGGGATGGTTCCCTCAGCTGGGATGGTTCCTTCAGCTCCAGGAGCTGCCCTGGGATGGTTCCCTCAAGTCCAGGAGCTGCCCTGGGATGGTTCCCTCAGCTGGGATGGTTCCCTCATCTCCAGGAGCTGCCCTGGGATGGTTCTCTCATAATCCAGGAGCTGTGGGGACTCAGGGACACAAGGTTGATCCCAAATTTGCTGTGGGGGGACTGTCCCCAGCCCTGCCCGCAGAGCCCCAGAGGAGCAGGCAGGCAGCCAGTGTTGGACAGCAGAAGATCTTGCAGGGTAAACAGGCTGGGAAAACAGTGAGTCACGGCTGGCTCGTGTGGGAGCTCGGCAGGAGGAACAGAAAATCCTCAGCCTGGGGTTGTTCCGAGCAGATCCACGCAAATTCATGCAGATTCCTACAGGTTTATGTCCCATTTCCCACAGATTTTCTGCAGATCCACGCAGATGTCACAGAGATCTGCACAGATTTATATTTGCATAGATTCCTCACAGATGCTCCCCAAATTCCCCCCAGATTCCCACAGATTCACACAAATTCCCCCAAATTCCCACAGATCCACACAGATTCCCCCAAATTCCCACAGATCCACACAGATCCCCCCAAATTCCCCCCAAATTCCCACAGATTCCCCACAGATTCACACAAATTCCCTCAAATTCCCACAGATCCACACAGATCCCCCCAAATTCCCCCCAAATTCCCACAGATTCCCCACAGATTCACACAGATCCCCCCCAAATTCCCACAGATTTTTTGTAGATCCACGCAGATTTCACAGAGATTCACACAGATTTATATTTGCACAGATTCCCCACAGATGCCCCGCAAATTTCCACAGATTTCCCACAGATCCACACAAATTTCACAGGGATTCACACAGATATTTCAGAGATTTAGACAGATTTATATTTGCACAGGTTCCCCACAGATCCCCCCCAAATTCCCACAGATTTCCCACACATCCACACAGATTTCCCAGAGATTCACACAGATTTATATTTACACAGGTTCCCCACAAATCCCCCACAGATTCCCCCAAAATCTCCCCCAATTCCCACAGATTTCCCACAGATCCACGCAGATTTCACAGAGCTTCACACGGATTTACATTTACACAGATTCCCCCCCAGATTCCCCCCAAATTTACGTTTACACAGATTCTGAAGGAGGGGAGAAGCCTGGCTAGGAAAATGTGATGGAAAAGGGGACAGTCTGCAGGTTGTAGTGAACAACAACAGGTTGTAGTGAATAAAAACAGGTTCTAGTGAGTAACAAGAGGTTGTAGTGAATAATAAGAGGTTGTAGTGAATACCAACTGGGTGTAGTGAATACCAACAGGTTGTAGTGAGTAATAAGAGGTTGTAGTGAATACCAACAGGTTGTAGTGAATAACAACAGGTTCTAGTGAGTAGCAAGAGGTTGTAGTGAATACTAACGGATTGTAGTGAATAAAAACAGGTTCTAGTGAGTAACAAGAGGTTGTAGTGAATAATAAGAGGTTGTAGTGAATACCAACTGGGTGTAGTGAATACCAACAGGTTGTAGTGAGTAACAAGAGGTTGTAGTGAATACTAACAGATTGTAGTGAATAAAAACAGGTTGTAGTGAATACCAACAGGTTGTAGTGAATAATAACAGGTTGTAGTGAGTAACAAGAGGTTGTAGTGAATACCAACAGGTTGTAGTGAGTAACAAGAGGTTGTAGTGAATACCAACAGGTTGTGGTGAGTAACAAGAGGTTGTAGTGAATATCAACAGGTTGTAGTGAATACCAGCAGGTTGTAGTGAATAATAACAGGTTGTAGTGAGTAACAAGAGGTTGTAGTGAATACCAACAGGTTGTAGTGAATAACACGAGGTTGTAGTGAATACCAACAGGTTGTAGTGAATACCAACAGGTTGTAGTGAGTAACAAGAGGTTGTAGTGAATATCAACAGGTTGTAGTGAATACCAGCAGGTTGTAGTGAATAATAACAGGTTGTAGTGAGTAACAAGAGGTTGTAGTGAATACCAACAGGTTGTAGTGAATAACACGAGGTTGTAGTGAATACCAACAGGTTGTAGTGAATACCAACAGGTTGTAGTGAGTAACAAGAGGTTGTAGTGAATACCAACAGGTTGTAGTGAGTAACAAGAGGTTGTAGTGAATACCAACAGATTTTAGTGAATAATAACAGGTTGTAGTGAATAACACGAGGTTGTAGTGAATACCAACAGGTTGTAGTGAATACCAACAGGTTGTAGTGAGTAACAAGAGGTTGTAGTGAATACCAACAGGTTGTAGTGAGTACCAACAGGTTGTAGTGAATACCAACTGGGTGTAGTGAATACCAACAGGTTGTAGTGAATACCAGCAGGTTGTAGTGAATACCAACAGGTTGTAGTGAGTACCAACAGGTTGTAGTGAGTACCAACAGGGAGAAGCCCCTCTGCTTGCTGCTGCAGGAGGGGCTGAGCAGCTGTGGCCTTCAGAGGAGTCTCCTGCATGTGTGGCGTGGCCCGGAGGCGCGTGGGGTCACTGAGATGTGCCCTTGTGTCTCGCTGCAGCTGAGTGTGGCTCCTCTGTGACGGGGACCCAGGGCGTGCTGCTGTCCCCCAACTACCCCCTGAACTACAACAACAACCACGAGTGCATCTACTCCATCCAGAGCCAGCCTGGCAAGGGCATCCAGCTGAAAGCCAGGACCTTCGAGCTGGAGGCAGGAGATGTCCTCAAGGTAATTCTGGCTTGGGCAGTGGAGAGCAGCATCTCTAAATGCTCTAAAATTTTCCTGGGATTAGGTGGGAGTGACCTCTGTGTCATGCCAGTGCCATGGAGTGATTGCCATGGCAGTTTGGAAGGCCAGATTTCCCCCAGACCAGCTAAAGTTCAGCTCTCACCTGTGGAATTGCACAGGAAAAACTCCTCATCCATCAGAATAGCGAGGGTTTGAGCATTATTTTAGTGCTTTGAAGAATCAAGGCTGGTTTGTCCCAAAAAAAGGGGCTGATTGAAATGCAGAACTCCAGACTCTTCTGAGATTATTCAAGCTCCAGGACTCTGTGGAGAAGGAGACAAATCCAGGCTGAGTTTTTTTATTAACCAAAGGAATGGTTTTGAAGGAGGCATTAATATTGCAAGGATGTGCTGAGCCATCTTCCCAGGAATGCCTCTGTCCTCATTGAAGTGTCACACTCCAGGAGAGGTGTAATCCACGTTTCCAGCTCACAAATGACTGGAAAGGGAGAAAGATTTCCTGTTAATGCAAGGAATGTACTCCTTGTCAGAGGAATTACATTCTCTCAGCAGGTTTGTCATCAGCTGCTCATCTGAGGAAAGTTCCTATCGATCTCCACTGGTGAGGAGCTGCTCTTGGTCCTCACAAAAGGAAGGAAGAAAAAAAAAACCCCATTTGTGTTTTTCTTAAATCACAGTAAATTCAAGGCTCATCTCTGAGTCAGTCTGGGGGAAAAATGTGGGTTTTTTTCAGTAGCTGCTCCTTGGGAAAGGGAGTTGAGGAGATGCAGCCCAGTGTGCAGAGTAAATCAGGGCTGAGGAGGAGGGTGCAGATCCTCCAGGGTGGAAATCCTGCCCCTCAGGTGGGCAGCACTGTAGAGTTCCATTAAGTCAGACTTTTAGTTTGAGATCCCTGGGTCCCACCTGACATTGCCTGAAGGATTTGTCCCTGCTTGCACTTGTGGATCCAGGGACCACTCCTGGATCATCTGTGGGACAAATCCTGCAGGGTTAGAGTTGCTTTTCCAGCCTGAAGCTGGAATTCAGAGTGGGGTTGGTTGTTCCTTCCCTTTTCCCTCCAATACCCAGGATCAGCTCAGTGCCAGGAGCAAATTCCTTGATTTGAGGTGACCCCAAATCAAGGCATTTATCAGGAGCTGCTGGCTCTTCCCAGGAAGCTTCTCCACCAAAAAAAACAAAAACCCAAAGGACAACCCAGGGTGTTGCTGTGAGCAGAGCAGGGACAAGGTGGGATAAATTCCTCATCATTTCCCTGTTCTAGAGCTCAGTGAAACTGCAGAGAAATCCTGTTATGGTTTGGGTGGGAAGGGACCTTAAGGAAATCCTGTTATGGTTTGGGTGGGAAGGGACCTTAAGGAAATCCTGTTATGGTTTGGGTGGGAAGGGACCTTAAGGAGATCCTGGAATGGTTTGGGTGGGAAGGGACCTTAAGGAGATCCTGGAATGGTTTGGGTGGGAAGGGACCTTAAGGAAATCCTGGAATGGTTTGGGTGGGAAGGGACCTTAAGGAGATCCTGGAATGGTTTGGGTGGGAAGGGACCTTAAGGGGATCCTGGAATGGTTTGGGTGGGAAGGGACCTTAAGGATCATCCAGTGCCACCCCTGCCATGGACAGGGGCACCTTCCACTGTCCCAGGTTGTTCCAAGCCTTGGACACTTCCAGGGATGCAGGGGCAGCCAGAGCCTCTGTGGGCAGTGATGGTTTGATCCCAGGAATGGCTTTTCCAGGCTGGATTTCTTGTTCCCCCCAGGTCTACGATGGCACCAACAGCTCTGCCCGGCTGCTGGGCACCTTCAGCCACTCGGAGCTGCTGGGCACCAGCATCAACAGCACCTCCAGCTCCATGTGGCTGGAGTTCATCACTGACACTGCCAACACCAGCAAAGGCTTCGAGCTGCAGTTCTCCAGTGAGTTCCAATCCCGTGTGTGCTGGCAATCCCACAGGCCAAGGTGTATTTTTGTGGTTTTGTGTTGCATGTGAGCAGAGAGTCCTTTCTGGGGTGATCTTGTACCCAGAGTGGGAGAGCACAGAATCCCAGCATTACTGAGGGTGGAAAAGCCCTCCAAGCCCATCCAGTCCAAGCTGTGCCTGATCCCCACGCTGTCACCGAGTGCCACATGCAGCCATTCCTTGGACACCTCCAAACCTCCCTGGGCAGCCCCTTCCAACCCTTTCCATGCAGAAATTCCTCCTGGTGTCCAACCTGACCTGCCCTGGCACAGCTCAAGGCTGTTTCCTCTTCTCCTGTCCCTATTCCCAGGGATCTGATCAAACCTTTCCTGTCGAGCCTGTAGCGCTCCAGAAATTCAGATCAAAACTCCAGCATTAATTAAACCCCTCTGATTTCCAACATGGCCCCTTTTGGTCCCCAACAAACGATTGTAAGGAGAAAACACCACCATGGCTCTGTGTGAAACCCTCCTGGCTGTGAAATTCCTGCTGCCAACAGCTGCCCTTGCTCCCTGTGCAGGTTTTGAGCTCATCAAGTGCGAGGACCCCGGCGTGCCCCAGTTTGGGTACAAGGTGCACGACGAGGGACACTTTGCTGGCAGCTCAGTGTCCTTCAGCTGTGACCCTGGCTACACCCTGAGGGGCACCAGGGTGCTGGTGTGCCTGACTGGGGAGAGGAGAGCCTGGGACCAGCCCCTGCCGACCTGTGTGGGTGAGACTCCCTCTCCTTATTCTCCTCATTCTCCTTCTCCTTATTCTCCTCATTCTCCTCATTCTCCTCCTTCTCCTTTTTCTCCTCCTTCTCCTTCTCCTTCCCCTCATTCTCCTCCTTCTCCTTCCCCTCATTCTCCTCCTTCTCCTTCTCCTTATTCTCCTTCTCCTCATTCTCCTTCTCCTTCCCCTCATTCTCCTCCTTCTCCTTATTCTCCTTCCCCTCATTCTCCTCCTTCTCCTTCTCCTCATTCTCCTCCTTCTCCTTCTTCTCCTCCTTCTCCTCATTCTCCTCCTTCTCCTTCCCCTCATTCTCCTCCTTCTCCTTTTTCTCCTCCTTCTCCTCCTTCTTTTTCTCCTCCTTCTCCTTCCCCTCATTCTCCTCAAACTCCTTCTTATTCTCCTCCTTCCCCTCATTCTCCTCCTTCTCCTTATTCTCCTTCCCCTCATTCTCCTCCTTCTCCTTTTTGTTCTCCTTCTCCTTCTTCTTTTTCTCCTCCTCCTCCTTCTTCTCTTCCTTCTTTTTCTCCTCCTTCTCCTCCTTCTCCTTCTCCTCCTTCTCCTTCTCCTTCTCGGAGAGATTTCCTTGGATCCCACACCCTGAACACCCTTGGTCCCTGCTTTGCTGATCCATTGACATTAACTCTGCTGTTAATTGCATCTGCACTAATTAAGTTGTGTGTGGTGATGGAGACACCACCTCCTCCTCCTCCAGCACTCTCCAGACTGAGATTTCCTTGGATCCCACACCCTGAATACCCTTGGTTCCACCCCCCACCCTGACCATTTTTTGTCCCTGCTTTGCTGATCCACTGACATTAACTCTGCTATTAATTACTCCCATCTGCACTAATTAAGTTGTGGTGAGGATCCTCTGTGAGGCATCTCGAGCTGGAGACACCTCCTGCTCCTCCAAAACCCCCAGGAAATTATTTCCTTGTGGATTCCATGAAATTATTTCCTTGTGGATTCCATGCCCTGCTCTTGGTCCCTGCTTTGCTCATCCACTGACATTAACTCTGCTGTTAATTGCATCTGCACTAATTAAGTTGTCTGTGGTGATGGTTCTTGAGATGGACACACCTCCTGCTCTGCCAAAACTTCCAGGAATTGATTTCCTTGGATGCCCCACCTTGACCACCTTCTGTCCCTGCTTTGCTCATCCATGTGACATTAACTCTCCTATTAATTGCATCTGCACTAATTAAGTTGTGGTGAGGATCCTCTGTGAGGCATCTCGAGATGGAGACACCTCCTGCACCTCCAGGAAATTATTTCCTTGTGGATTCCCCACCCTGACCACCCTTTGCTGATCCATTGACATTAACTCTGCTCCTAATTGCCCATCTGCACTAATTAATGCAGTGAGGATCCTGTGTGAGACAGAGAGCGCCTGAAGCAGCTTTAACATGAAACACTCTGCCCTACACACACATTTGACACGGGGTTTTTGCTTCCTTGTGCTGTTCCAGCCCTGTCCTTTCACTCTGGACATGTTGAAGTGAGTGGCACCTCCTGACAGTGACACCAGCGTGTGGCCCTGGCATGTGACAGCTCAGAGCCAGGTTTATTTGAGAGCTGCCTGACACCTGATCCCATCCCCAGACATTTCAATTCCCTTTGCAGAGTTCCCTTTTCGCCTGCAGCTCTTCCTGCTCGGGAAATTCTGCTCTGGGGTTTTGTGTGTGAAATGAATGGGGCTGGTTGCTGATTCCTGTCCTGCTGTGCCCAGGACATGGGGAAGTTGTGGGACACTGAGTCCCCTGGGAGATCCCCACACCCAGGGATGTGCTCAGCCCCTGGCACTCCGTGTTCCCTCTCCCAGGAGGCAGGACCATTCCTTGGCTGGGATTTCAGCCTCATTTATTGATGTGAAAAGATAAATCTCTGTCATTTGTGCGTTTTCTTAACCTTCACCCTGTTTGCTCTTCATGTGCTGGATGTGAGGCCGTGTCTGAGCGTGTGGAAATTAAAAAGAAATGAAAGAAAACTGAAAGAAATGAAAATTACAGAATTTGAATGGATATGTTATGGAAATTATTCCAAATCCTCACATTCTTTGCAGTTCATTTACAGCAACATTACAAGTTCTTTGGCTTCTTATCCTTCATTTTCTGATGAATCCAAGCAGAGGAGCAGAGCTCCTTCACCCCCAGGTGTGGAGCAGGGAATCAGGATCCTGGCAGGCTCTGCCTCTGCTCCCTGGGGATTCAGAAAGGTGCAGGGAAGCTTTGCCAGGTGTTCACACCGAGCACAGAAATGCAGAATAATTCTGAGAAGTCAGCTGAATTCAACAATTCTCTTCATCTTTGTAAGCTTTTAGAATCCCTAAAACAGGAACAATCTCTGTTGCAGGGTGAGATTGTTGCCAAGCAAGAGCCACAGAAAGCCACGAATCTCCTCCCTAACCCCATCAATATTTTTGTTCCAGCTGAGTGTGGAGGGACAATCAGAGGAGAGACCTCGGGACGGATCCTTTCTCCAGGATATCCAACTCCCTATGACCACAACCTCAACTGCATCTGGACCATCGAGGCAGAGCCTGGGTGCACCATTGGGTGAGCTGGGCTCCTGTGGTTTGGCTGCTTTCCCACTTGGAGCTGATTTTTTCCAGGTCAAAAATTAAAATAAAGCAAGGAGTGAGAAGCTGAGGGACAAGCAGGGAGAAGTCACTGCATTGGTTCCAGAATCAGGGAATGGTTTAGGCTGGGATTGAGGATTTATGGGATTTATTCCCCACCAGCCCAGGGCTGCTCAGAGCCCCCAGTGGCATCACTGCTCCTCTGGTTTTTAGCCCAGTGTGTCACAGCCCTGGGTGGTGACACCAGACCATGGCCTGGTCCTGCCCATGGTGCTCCTCAGCTCAAACATCCCAGAGCTTTGGAGTCCATGGACAGCTTCCCACCCCTCTCCTTAATGGCATGCATCCAGAATCAAACCCTTTTTGCCACCAGATTAATGAGGAACTTCCCAAAAGTGCTGAATGGCCACACAATCCTGGAATGAGGAATGTGCTGTAGGAAATCACAGAGGATGTCCCAGAATCCAGGGAATTCCTGCTCCAAGGAATTCACTTCTGCCCCACCACCCCTTCAGTGATGTTTGCCCAGCCCTGCCAAACCCTTCAGGGCTGCCCTGGGTGTTCCCAGAGATTCCAGGCTGGCCAAAGCTCACAGAAAGCCAGAATATTTGGGCAAGCCAAGCTTTGACTGAGTGGGATTTGAGAGGGAGAAATGCACCTTAAAAGTTCTAAATAACAACAGCAACAATAATGATGATGATGATGATGGTAATAATAATAATAATAATAATAATAATAATAATAATAATAATAATAATAATAATAATAATAATCCTCTTCTATCAGAGTTCCCAGTGCTTCTCAGCCATTCCTGGCTCATCCCAAGCCCGTGGCTGTTCCATCCTGAATTCCTTCCCTCTCAGTCCCATTTTCTCCTCCCTGCTGCCTCAGCACCCATCACCTCTCCAGCCCAGCCTGTCCCTCAGGGTGAGCTCTGTGCTGCTTTTAGCCCGTGGAGTTCTGCTGGAGACAGGTTTGGGCTGGTGTTTTCATTTTTATTTAATGCAGAAATTCCCTCCATTAGCTCTGTCCTTCAGAATGGCTCAATAATGGATGGGCTTGGGTGTGAACAGAGGAGAAAAAGCACAGCCAAAGCAGCTGAATCCCTGCACAGGCAACTTCCACTTGAAATCTCCTCTATTTTTATTCTCCTGGAAAAGGTTTTTATAGGCCAGAGTAGAGAGGTCCCTTTTCCAACCCCATCCAAAGGCTGCTTCAGCAACTTTGCTGTTGTAATCCCTAAAAGCACCCACATGAGCAGAGATTTGGGACCAGCCAAAGGCTTGGAAGAGGCCAGCAGTGAAAGGAGAAGGTTCCAGAAGGTGTCAGAGCCACACACACCTGGTGACCCTGCCTTTCCCAGAGATCAGAGCTCCTCTCCCTGCCCCTTTCATCTCCCAGCTCCAGCAGCAGCACAGCTGATCTCAGGGGACTGGGGAGAGCACATTCCCAGCAACTTCATTTTTATGGTAATCCATTGGAAAAATAATCCTCTTCACGCATGATACAATTGTATAAAGCTCTCATTTATAACTTACATGAAAATTAATCACCAGAGCTTTTGGAATGAAGCTGTATCTGCACAGCACGAGGGGAAGGGCAGGGGGGTGAGACAGGGAGAAAAATGAGTCTGCACCTTAGAGCCATGGAAGGGAAAGGGCTGCTCTTGCAGAGGGGATTGGTTTGGGGCTGGGAGTGCCTTGCTTGGGCTGGGGGAGAGGACAAAGGTGGAGGAAAAGCAGGAGGTTGTGCTGGGAAATGGGTGGAAATTCCTGGACCAGCTGGGAGCAGGGGACACGGAGACATGGCAGGGGTGGGTTGTGGCCCATCCTTGATCCCAGTGTTGTAAAAATCCACTGATGTTGTTAATTCGTGCCACTTTCATGGGTATTGACAGGTTCCACCTTCCAGAGTTCCATCTGAAAACAGCAGAGAGAAAATGCCCAGAGCTGGCAGGGACCCACAGGGATCAAGGGTTGCTCACACTCTCAGGGCAGAGCTGGGCTCTCCTCTCTGCTCCTTGCTAAGCTGGCAGAACTTCCCCACTCTCACACTTACATTTACATAAATATAATCTCCCCAGTTTCTAATTTGGTTGTTGGTTTTGTTTTGTTTTTGTTGGGGTTTTGGTGTTTGTTTTTGTTTTGGTTTGGTTTGGTTTTTTTGGGGTTATTTTTGGGGGTTTTTTTGGGTTTTTTGTGGTTTGGCTTGGGTTTTTTTGGGGTTTTGTTTTGTTTTGTTTTTGGGGGGGGGGGGTTTGTTTGTTTGTTTGGGTTTTTTGTTGGTTTGTTTGGGTTTTTTGTTTGTTTTTTTTTTACTGCATTTCCATGCCTGTAATTGGGAAATTGGGATTGTCAGAGTCCAGGAATAGAACTCCATTCCCTTCAGGAATGAAACTCCTTTCACCTCAGGAATAGAATTCCTTTCCCCTCAGGAATAAAATTCCTTTCCCTTCAGGAGTAAAACTCCTTTCCCCTCAGGAATAAAATTCCTTTCCCCTCAGGAATAAAATTCCTTTCCCCTCAGGAATAAAACTCCTTTCCCCTCAGGAATGAAATTCCTTTCCCCTCAGGAATGAAATTCCTTTCCCTTCAGGAATAAAACTCCTTTCCCCTCAGGAATAAAATTCCTTTCCCTTCAGGAATGAAACTCCTTTCCCCTCAGGAATGAAACTCCTTTCCCCTCAGGAATGAAACTCCTTTCCCCTCCATTGTCTGCTGCAGCAGGGGCTGTGCCTGGTCTCAGGCTGAGGGGAAAAGCTGAGATGTGCCTGTGGAATAGATGGATTTGCTCCAGGGAACTCCAGATCTGATATCTCAGCAGATTCCAGCCTGATCACCTGGATCCAGGTGTTCTGCCCCTGGATTTGTTTTTTCTCAGATAAAAGGGGGTGGTTTAGGCAGCCCTGGAGCTGCTGCTGGCAGTCCCAGGGTGTGCCCCCAGCCCAGCTCAACCTCTGGCAGCCTCTCCCTCATCCCAAGGTCTCCAGGGATGAGTTTTTCCCCAGCAGTTCTGGCTCACTGGGCCCAGTTAAGGCTGGGAACAAACGTAATCACACCAAGGCAGCCGTGGAGAACAGCTCTGCACCATCCATCCTGATTTTCCTCAAGCCTGCCTTTATTTCTCTTTGCTCAAGGTCTCTGCTTGGGAGATTTATGATTCAGCTCTTTTGGTTTCTCCCAGCTTCTCTGGGCATCATTTTGTTGCTGAGGATTTTGCAGTGGGGCTTTTTTTTTCTTCTTTTTTTTTTTTCTCCCCCTTTTTTTTTTTATGGCTCTCCCCTGATTTATTTATGTTTGCCCCAGATAAATGGGAATGCAGCCAAGTGAAAGCTTCCCTGTTTGCCTCTGTGGGCTGGCAGGGATTTCAGCACAGCACCTGATGGGTTTATTTTTTACAGGTTTTTTTTTTTTTTTCTGTTTCTAGGTTTCTGTCCCCGTTTCACACTGGGGTTGAGTTGCCCATGGTTGGCCTGATTTTGTTGTGCCAGAGGGAAAATGGGGCAGTGACAAACCAATCACAGTCAGGCTGTGTCGGAGTCTGGAAAGAGTCACAAGATTCATTTTTATCTTTTAGCTTTCTGTCTGTATCCTTTCTCTATTCTTTAGTATAGTTTAGTATAATTTATATAATATAACAACACAACATTTAGTATAATTTATATAATATAACAACATAAAATAATCAATTAGCCTTCTAAAAACATGGAGTCAAATTCAATCAAATTCCTCCCAACAACGGGGGACTCAAAAAATGCCACAACAAACCACACTCCAGGCCTGAATTTCGGGTGTTTTTTTGCCCCTCAGGCTCCATTTCATGGTTTTCCACACGGAGGAGTTCCACGACGTGCTGCGGATCTGGGACGGGCCGGTGGAGAACGGGATCCTGCTGAAGGAGATGAGCGGCTCGGGGCTGCCTGGGGACATCCACAGCACCTTCAACTCCGTCATCCTGCAGTTCAACACCGACTTCTTCACCAGCAAGCAGGGCTTTGCCATCCAGTTCTCAGGTGGGATGGGCTCAAAAACCTGACCAGACCCAGAGGGAAACCCCGACCAAACCTCAGCCCTGCAAACGCGTCCATTTCAATTATTTAGGGTGATATATTCCAATATTTACAGAGTGTTCCAGGTTTGTGCAGCTGGTTTGGAGTGATAATAAACAGGGAGTGGCTGGGTGAGTGATGGTGTGGCTTTGCCTGGACTGACACACATTGAAACATCTTCCCAAGTTTGGGGTTTTTTTTTTTCCCATAACTTTCTGTCTAGGGTGTCTTGCTTGGTTGGGGAACAAGGCACCATTTTGGGGAGAATTTCTGCTGGGTTTCAGACCTTTGGGGTGACCCAGACAGAGGCAGAGCTTTGTGTCACCCAGCACAGCGATGCCATCCTGGGTTTTTTTGCCAGATTTGTGTCTCATCCTGCCAGGAAGGACCAGCCTGGGCTGTTAACTTCCTTATCTCCAGCTGCACAGAAAGAGAGGGATTTCCTCTGGCTCTTTCAAGAGCAGCTTTCTCTAAACTGCCTGGCTGTAACAGACTCTCATCAACTTAGCAGGAAATAAGCTCCTGATCTGGAGCTGGGCTTTATTGACTGCTCCTGCTCAAAGCCTTTGTTCAGCAGGTGTGACTAAGCAGCCAGACCTGAGCTCAGACCTGTCCACTTTGGGATCTTGGGAGCTTTAATGAGGTGGATAAGCTCACAAAACTCCTATTACTCCAGGATTTTCCCTGCTGGTAAATCCTTGTGCTGTTGGCAGACCTTGAGCTCAGGCAGCAGCAAAGCTTTGCCTGTCCCCAGCTCAGGGGACATCTCAGGCCTCAAAGAGAGGCAGCAACAAGTCTGGAAAGGAAACAAACACATTTCTGAAAGGTCAGGCTTGATGCTTCACAGATCTTGAGGCTAAATTTCTCTGGCACTCAGGGGAAAGCGTGAAGTGCTGGTGGCTGAGTTGATTTTGCAGCATGTGCCTTGGCACAGAACTCTCCAAAAGCACCGTGGAAGATCAGTGGGTGTCTGGCCTGATGGAGTAAACAGCCATGTGCACAATTCTACATCAAAGCTGCTCCCTGGGTGCTGCTCTTGAACTTGCTGGTCCCCAGAGCCTTTCCCAGCTGGAGTGGCAGATGCTCAGAGCAAAGGGAAAAGCACTTTTTGTGTGTGGGGGAACTTTGTGGGATGCTGAGGGAGAAGGGATGGGGAAACAAGGCATGGCCTGGATGTCTGGGTAAGGACAGAGCCTGAGGACAGGCAGTGCTGCAGGCCTGGTGTTAAATCAACATTGATAATCAAGAGTGCTTTTAATTGCCTGCAGTGTCCACAGCCACCTCCTGCAATGACCCAGGAATCCCCCAGAATGGGAGCCGGAGCGGGGACAGCAGAGAGGCCGGGGACTCCATCACCTTCCAGTGCAACCCTGGCTACACCCTGCAAGGGGAGGCCCAGATCACCTGTGTGCAGATCCAGAACAGGTTCTTCTGGCAGCCAGACCCACCCACCTGCACAGGTACGGGCACAGATCCATGACCTGGGCACGGGGACACAGATCTGAGACACAGGCTCCTGTCCTGGCACAGGGACACAGATCTGAATGCATGGACACAGGCTCCTGTCCTGGCACAGGGACACAGATCCATGGTCTGGGAACACAGACACAGATCTGAGACACAGGCTCCTGTCCTGGCACAGGGACACAGATCCATGACCTGGGCACAGGGACACAGATCTGAATCTATGGATACAGGCTCCTGTCCTGGCACAGGGACACAGATCCATGGTCTGGGCACAGGGACACAGATCTGAATGCATGGACACAGGCTCCTGTCCTGGCACAGGGACACAGATCCATGGTCTGGGCACAGGGACACAGATCTGAATGCATGGACACAGGCTCCTGTCCTGGCACAGGGACACAGATCCATGACCTGGGCACACAGACACAGATGTGTGATCTGAACCCATGGACACAGATTCATGGTCTGAGCCCAGGAATGCAGATCTATGTCCTGGGCACATGGACACACATCCCTGTGCTGAATCCATGGACAAAGGGCCATGTCCTGGCACACACAGACACAGATCCATGATCTGAATCCATGGACACAGACCCCTGTTCTGAGCCCATGGACACAGATCTGTGACCTGAATCCATGGACACAGATTCATGATTTGAGCCCAGGGATGCAGATCCATGATCTGGGCACATGGGCACAGATCCATGATCTGGGCACATGGACACAGATCCGTGTCCTGAACCTATGGAAACAGATCCATGACCTGAGCCCATGGACACAGATCTGTGACCTGAACTCATAGACACAGATCCATGTCCTGAATCCATGGACACAGGTCCCTGTCCTGAACCCTGTTGTAAAATTTCACTCCACACATCATAAAAAATTAAGGAATATTTTTTTAAATACCCTTCAGGTCTTCAGAGCTGTGATTTGAAAAGCTGATTTTCTAACACTTCAAATTGTACTTCAAATTATACTTCAATTGTTTATAGTTTTTTTCCCCAGCCAATTTTAATATGAAGTGACAAAGGATTTGGAGGAATAATCAGTGAAATATCAGTAACTGGGGGAGAGGCAGCTTGGTTGGAGCTAAACTGGGAAAAATTCAGTGTTAAATTTAGGGCTGATTTGGGGTCTTTAGCATTTCAGATGTGTTTTCCCCTCTTCGTGGCACAACTGTGGAACAATCAGGGCTGGGAGAGCCCCGGGAGGTTTGGGCCATTTGAAGTTTGCATCTCTCCCAATCCCAGGCAGCACTGGCTGGGTCCAGCTCCTGCTTAAAACCCTTTGGAGACTCTGGATGGGATTTTCAAAGGAATCCGAGGGTGTTGAACACTTGTCTCCCTCAGGCTTTTCAAAAATGAGTCCTTAGATTTCAGTTTCTGCGGAGTTTTCCCCTGATGTTACAGTCTGGGAAGAAAAAGCACCCTTGGGGTTAAAACTGGGGTGAATGGGCACAGAAGAGATACTGGTGGGTCCTTCCAAGGCATTTTTGGGGGACTTTCAGCCAAATTTTCCATGTCTGTGCTGTGGTTTCCTGGTGTGTCCCAGAAGGATAACATTTCTCCATTTTTAGACTTGAAAAAGCTCTCTAATCCCTACTATGGCATTTCTAGACCAGCCCCACTGGGTTTTACCTGATATTTTTCTTTCTCAAAGCCCAAAGGGCAATTCCACGTGCTCACTCCTTCATGGAAAAATGTTTCCAAGATTTATCCCATCATTTTTGTCCCATCCCAGCTCATTTCCCACTCTGTAGCTGCTCTCAGACCCTTCCTTTCACCCCCAAATACGTGAGGGCCAATCTGGGAATTCTCAGAGCCCTCACAAGGAGCCTGCATGAAAAACTGACAGGAAAAATACCAGTCATGTTTTGCCACGGTGAGAAACACGAGCAGGCACTTTCAGCCTTAAAAAAAAGCAATAATTGATTTTTCAATCAGCTTGGCATTTAATGTGCTGGGAAGTGGAGTAAACACCACGGAGCCATTTAGGCCCAGACGCGTTTTCACCTCGTTACAGGCGAGCAGGCCTTGACAGGGACTTCCATAAACGCAGCAGAAAAGTGGAATTTCTCCCTCTCTCTCCCCTCCTGGCTCCTCACTTATGGATTTTAGGAAGGTCCTGGTGGCATCCAGAGCTCTGTTTGTGGTTTTTGTCCCCTGTGGAATGGCAGAGCTGTCACCTGGCAGAGCCACCACAACCTCGTGGCACACGGTCAGCCTCAGGGTCACTTCCCACTAAAATACCCCAGGATTCTGTGCTATCTCAAGCCTCCCTGTCTATCATATCTCCTTTATTTTATTCCATCCCTGCTTCCCATTTGGTGCTTTGGAAGTCTGTGTGCTCCAAATTGTGAAAAACGCCAGTCGCTTGTTTTTAAAATTTTAAAAGTTTAATAGTAATAAAATGGTTATAAAAAATAGTGATACAATTAGAGTAATAATAATTTGTACAAATTGAATTAGGACAATATGAGACAATAAATACAAAGAGTTGTGGACAGTCGGGATAATTTTTCTGGGCAGCACAAGCCTGAAAAAGGACCCACGTTAACAGAGGATTAACCCTTAAAATCAACAGCCTGTTGCATATTCATACACCTCATCC
The DNA here is from genome assembly GCF_023055355.1 of Agelaius tricolor. Taxonomy (NCBI): domain Eukaryota; kingdom Metazoa; phylum Chordata; class Aves; order Passeriformes; family Icteridae; genus Agelaius; species Agelaius tricolor. The sequence goes on along the minus strand of NW_027269296.1, from coordinate 2,320,849 downwards.
ATGATGCATAAATTCCATTCAAACATAGGATTCTGTCTGGGCAGTGTCAGCTTCTTCCTCTGAATCCTAACAGAACCTTCGAGGCGGGAAGAATTTTGTTTCTTCTGATAAGAGGGCAATAAATTCTTTTTCTCTGAAAGATTCAGGTGTCCTGTGGCTGCTATCTCAGTGCAAGTCCTTTCTTTAAAAAAATATCCTACATAGCATCATTTCTATTTTAACATTTTATTATAACCTAAAACTATATTTAACACAGTACTTAAGAAAATGAATACAGCATCACTTTCTAACACAACACATCTAATACTCATTTGAATATTTGCAAAAAGCCAGTCATAAGATGCATGCATTTTTCACAAAAGGCTCACCCCTGGTGGTTTTCCTGCAGCTCCGTGTGGCGGGATCCTGACGGGCCCGGCTGGGGTGATCCTGTCCCCGCAGTACCCGGAGCCGTATCCCCCAGGGAAGGAGTGTGACTGGAAGCTGACAGTGTCCCCTGACTATGTCATTGCCCTGGTGTTCAACGTGTGAGTACACAAGGGGTTGGTGCCATGGCCCTGGGGAGGGCCCGCATGGTTTGGTGCCATGGCCACAGAGAGGGGAGAGATGATCTGGGTGTGGAGTCTGAACTCTGCAAAGGAACCAACCCAAAGCTGATGGAGCCGTACCATGCCCCTGGACAATCTGTTCCCAGACTTTTTTTGGAGGGGAGATGCTCATATTCCAGCTGCAGCTCCTCTTTGGAGGGGAGAACATTGTCACAGAACATTGTCACAGTCGCATTTTCTGGAAAAATCCCTTTGCCCAGGATTCTTCTCCTGGGAAGCTGAGAAGCCTCAGAGAAAAAGGAAAACAATTCTTATCTCATTTGCTTCTCCTGTGTTTTGCTGCATTGGAATGTGTTTGGAGATGGTTTACCCACAGGTGATTGTTTCATTGGTTTCTGGTGTGAGTTGTTTTCACTTTTTGGCCAATCGGGGCCAAGCTGTGTCAGGGCTCTGGAAAGAGTCAGGAGTTTTCATTATTATCTCTTTAGCCTTCTATATTCTTTAGCATAGTTTAGTATAGCATTCTTTAATATAATAAAGTATCATAAAATAATAAATGAGCCTTCTGAGAACATGGAGTCAGATTCATCACTCCTTCCTGCCACGGGGCACCCCACAAATACAACAGGACATGATGTGGCACAGCCCAGGAGTCCCTGCAGCAGCTCCAGCTCAGGTTCTGTCTCTTGACTCCGTCCCCACTCTGGGATTCCTCACACAGGAATGGAGGCAGGAATTTCCTCTGCCTGGCAGGATTTTGGAGCAGGAGCAGCCAATCCCTGCCCTGGGCTCCCACATCCCAGGCCCTCAACTCGAAATTCTCCAGCGACGTGTCCTGACCCCGAGCTCTCCTCCTTTGCTTTTGCAGCTTCAGCCTGGAGCCTGGCTATGATTTCCTGCACATCTACGACGGGCCTGACTCCCTGAGCCCCCTGATTGGGAGTTTTTATGGCTCCCAGCTCCCCGAGAGGATCGAGAGCAGCAGCAACAGCCTTTTCCTGGCGTTCCGGAGCGACGCCTCCGTCAGCAACGCCGGCTTCGTCATCGAGTACACAGGTGAGGGCTCAGAAGCTCCCTGGGGCTTTCCCTCTGCTTATTCCCAGATTATTCCACCCCTTTGGAGCAGGTGGAGAGGCTTTAGATGTTGTAGAAAACTTCCAGGGGGAATTCTGGTGTTTTGGCACCCCCGAAGAAGAGGGTGGAGAAAAGAAGGAAGAAAGTTCCTCTTGCCCAAAGCAGTGGGAAGAGAGAGGGAGGTCAAGAGGAATGGAGTGAAACAGGAAAAGAGGAAAAGTGGTGCTCAAAGGGTCCAAAATTTGTGCATCAAGACCCCACCAGCAGCTCCCTGGGGCTTTCCCTCTGCTTATTCCCAGATTATTCTGCCTCTTTGGAACAAGTGGAGAGGCTCTTGATGCTGTGGAAAACTCCAGGGAGTTTTCTGGTGTTTTTACACCCCCAAAGCAGAGGGTGAAGAAAAGAAGGAAGAGAGTTCCTCTTGCCCAAAGCAGTGGGAGGAGAGAGGGAGGTGAAGAGGAATGAAAAAGGAAAAGTGATGCTCAAAAGTGTCCAGAATTTGTGCCTCAAGACCCCACCAGCAGCTCCCTGGGGCTTTCTCTCTGCTTATTCCCAGATTATTCCACCTCTTTGGAGCAAGTGGAGAGGCTCTAGATGCTGTGGAGTTTTCAGGGGGAATCCCAGGTGGAATTCCAGTCTTTTGGCACCCCCAAAGCAGAGGGAAAAGGAGGGAGAGTCCATCTCACCCAAAGCAGTGGGAGGAGAAAGGGAGGTGAAGAGGAAAGGAGTGAAACAGGAAAAGAGGAAAAGTGGTGCTCAAAGTGTCCAAAATTTGTGCATCAAGACCCCACAGAGCCAGGAGAAGCCAGGATTTCAGGATTTAAAGGCTGAGGATACAAATGTGTGATGGGCAGTGGGGTTTCACCAGTCTGTGGCTCCCAAAACAGGGAATTGATGCTCTGGGGAAAAAAAAAATTCCCATCTTTTTGTGCCCCATTCATTTGGATCCCCTGGTGCAGCTGCTGTGGACAGGAAACCATGGGATCATCTGATTTTTTATGCAGAGAAGCAAAAGCAAAACCTGTGGGCTTTACAGTTTCCTGTTTCTCCTTCCACACCTTCCCCAAAATCTGAGAGCCCCTGATTTCATGCTTAAGCACACTTGAATTGTTCCCTGAGCCACTGCTCTCAGAAAAGCCCTTGTCTTTAATGAGCAATTTCCAAATGACAAAAGAGCAGGATTAATCAAAGCCTCTAATTATATTGCAAGCAGGAAAAAATAATAAAGAAAAACCTCAAAAAAAGCTGTTAGAAGAAGAAGAAGAAGAAGAAGGAAAGAAATATCTAAGTCCTGACAGCTCTGTAATGTTCCCTGGAATTTTTATGTGGAAATGGGATTTTAAACTCTGCAGGGCAGAGAGTTTTTTCCCTCTCTACCTGCCAGGAGGGTGGAGCAAGGTGGGGTTTGGCCTCTGCTCCCAGGGAGCAGGGACAGGATGAGAGGGAACAGCCTCAGGTTGTGCCAGGAGAGGCTCAGGTTGGATAGGAGCAGGAATCTCTGCATGGAAAAGGTGTCAGGCCTTGGAAGGGGAGGAATCCCCACCCCTGGAGGTGTCCAAGGAATAAATGAAAGAATCCCAGAGTGGTTTGGGGTTGGAAAGGACCTTAAAACCCATCCATAGGCAAGGACACTTCCACCATCCCAGAGTGCTCCCAGTTCCATCCAGCCTGGCCTTGGACCCTTCCAGGGATGGGGAATCCAGGATTTCTCTGTGTCAGGACCTCCCCATGTCAAATATGATTTGTCCTCGTGGCACTCAGTGCTCTGGGCTGGTGACAAGGTGGGCATGGGTCACAGCTTGGACTCGAGGATCCTGAAGGGAATTTCCAGCCTCAGCAATGCTGGGATTGTGTGAAATGAAGGTTTTGGTTTGGATCGTGCATCAAGACCCCAGTGAGCCCAGGAGAAGCCAGGGTTTCAGGATTCAAAGGCTGAGGGTACAGGTGTGTGATGGGCAGTGTCTGTGGCTCCCAAAACAGGGAGGTTGGATTTTGGGTGCCTGCGTGGGAACTGGAGCCTCCCTTCTCCCAGGGGAGGGCCTGGAGCAGCCAGAATCCAAACCAAATCCCAAATCCACACCCTGCCAACGGTGCCAGTCCTTGTGAAAATCCCACATATTCCCAGGTGAAAAAAAAAGACCTAAAAAACTCCCATTTCACTGATCAAAACAGCAGAGGAATAAAAATCCTGGGAATTTAATTTTTTTCTAATTTTTTTTTAATACTTTTTAAAAATTTCATCTCTTTCCCTGCAGAGAACCCCCGGGAGTCCTGCTTTGACCCAGGGTCCATCAAGAATGGCACCAGGGTGGGCACAGACCTGAAGCTGGGTTCCACCATCACCTTCTACTGTGATGGGGGCTACGACATTGAGGGGGGCCCCACCCTCACCTGTGTCATGGGAGGGGATGGGAAACCCACCTGGAACAAGCCACGCCCCACCTGTACAGGTAAATCCCACGGGAAAGGGGCTGGGGGCAGGATCTGCCCAGAGCTGGAGCCCTCAATGCATCCCCTATGGAAAACTGGGGCTTAATTCAGAGGGGTTTTCTCCGTTTTTCCAGAATTTTTTTAGGGGTTTTACCAGGAATTAGTTTTCATTGTTTTTCAGGGGTTTAGCAGCTTTTTATTTAACAGGAAGAGCTGATTTCTGGGGGTTTTCTTGAGGGTTTTTTTGGAGACAGACAGGAAACTGGACATGGCTGATTCAGTGCCTGGCACAGGGCAGGAATCAGGAATCCACTTAAACCCTGGCTAAACCTGATCCTTGCTAATCCAAACCCTCAGTCTTGGGTGTTGCTGAGCAGGGGCAGAGCTCAGTGACAAAACAAGGGGTTTTTCCTTAGGGTTTCTCTGTGGTTTTTTTTGTTTTCTTTTCTGACTCCATGGTTTGCAGTCAGACCCATGCTGAGAAGGGGATCAAGAGGCAGCTGATGGGGGGAAGGAGTGAAATCCCTAATTTGGGAAGGCTCTGTCAGGGAAAACTGAGGGAAAGGTGGCAAAAGGAGCTCATGCCCAGCTGTGAGGTGGGGAACAGTGCAAATCTCACATTAATTAGCGGTTTGATAATTCCACGTGGAGCCAGCACAAGGTCAGGGTGGGATAAACCTGATTTTTTTCAATGAGAACTTTCAGGGAGCAGCATCTGGAGCAGGGAATGGTGGCTGGGGACATTTCCAGGCTCCAGGGGTGCTCCATGATCCTTTTCCCTTGCAGCTCCCTGTGGAGGGCAGTACACAGGCTCAGATGGAGTCGTCCTGTCCCCAAATTATCCCCAAAACTACACCAGTGGCCAGGTGTGCCTGTACTCCATCGTCGTGCCCAAGGACTATGGTACCATGCTTGGAATTTTTATGGGATTCTCTCCTTATTTGCTGGGTTTTTAATGATAATTTTTATAACTTCATCCAGAACTGGAGATAAGGCAGATGGGAGAGTAGCAAGAGGTGCTGTTGGGTGCTCTTCGTGCTGGAGTCAGAGAAGATTCTGGATTTGTCCAATTTTGTCCATTACAGCTAATCAATAATTATTGTTCCTCAGTGGAATTCTGCACCTCGTGTTCCCTAGGCAGGGAAAGGGGATGAAAATTCCCAGTGGGCTGGGAATCAGTGGGAACATGTGTTAATGAATCCAGGGAAAGCTGGTGCTGCCTCTGGAATTTGGGGATAAATAAAGGGCTCCCATTTTTCCAGGCTGGAATAAAGGCAGCTGAAACACAGGACAGAGACTGTGCTGGGAAAACAGATCCCAGTTTGGAATGCTGGGAATCCTGGGGGTGCTGGGCAGGGCCAGGGGTTGGGCTGGATGCTCCTTGGGCTCTGCTTCAGCTCAGGGGGTTCTGGGGTTCCAAGAAAATGCCTTGGCCCCATGGCCTGGCTGTGCAGGGCGGTGTAGGGACAGCAGTGGGGTCATCAGTGGGGACAGCAATGGGATGGCAGTATGGTGGCAGGGGGATGGGAGTGAGACAGCAGTGGGATGGCAGTGGGGACAGCAATGTGGGGACAGCAGTGTGATGATGCAGTGGACAGTAGTGTGGTGACACTGGGGACAGCAGTGTGGTGACATTGGGGACAGCAGTGTGGTGATGCTGGGGACATCAGTGGGACAGCAGCGTGGTGGCACTGGGGACAGCAGCGTGATGATGCTGGGGACAGCAATATGGGGACAGTAGCGTGATGACACTGGGGACAGTAGCGTGATGACACTGGGGGCAGCAGTGTGGTGGCACTGGGGACAGCAGGGTGGCGATGCTGGGGACATCAGTGGGATGGCAGCATGGTGGCAATGGGGACAGCAACGTGATAGCACTGGGGACAGCAACGTGATAGCACTGGGGGCAGCAGTGTGGTGGCACTGGGGACAGCAACGTGGTAGCACTGGGGGCAGCAGTGTGGTGGCACTGGGGACAGCAACGTGGTAGCACTGGGGACAGCAGGGTGGCGATGCTGGGGACAGCAGTGTGGTGGCACTGGGGACAGCAACGTGGTAGCACTGGGGACAGCAGTGTGGTGGCACTGGGGACAGCAACGTGGTAGCACTGGGGACAGCAGTGTGGTGGCACTGGGGGCAGCAGTGTGGTGATGCTGGGGACAGCAGTGGCACAGCAGTGTGGTGGCACTGGGGACAGCAACGTGGTAGCACTGGGGACAGCAGTGTGGTGGCACTGGGGACAGCAGCGTGGTGGCACTGGGGACAGCAGCATGGCGATGCTGGGGACAGCAGTGCATGGCAGCATGGTGGCACTGAGGACAGCAGTGTGGTGGCACTGGGGACAGCAGGGTGGCGATGCTGGGGACAGCAGTGGCCGGTGCCAGCCCTGTCCCTGTCCCTGTCCCCGCAGTGCTCTTCGGGCAGTTTGCCTTTTTCCAGACGGCGCTCAATGACGTGGTGGAGGTGCACGACGGCCCCACAGAGCACTCACGGCTGCTCAGCTCCCTCTCAGGCTCTCACTCAGGTAGGGAGCTGCTCCCTGTCCCCTCTCCCTGTCCCCTGTCCCTGTCCCTGCTGGGGACAGCAGCTTTGGCACAGCTGACACCCAACCCCTGCTCCCTGTGGCTCATTCCTTCACCTCTCTCTCCCGTTTTCCCTCCTCCCCATCCAGGGGAATCTTTGCCATTGGCCACCACCAACCAGATCCTCATCAAATTCAGCTCCAAGGGTCAATCCACAGCCAAAGGCTTTCATTTTGTCTACCAAGGTGAGTTCAGGTGTGTTCTGGAAGTGTCCTCGGGTCCCTCCCAGGGGTGTTCTGAGTGTCCTGAGCTGCTTTTGGAGTCTGGGTGTTCTGAGCAGGGAATATCACAGGGAATTAGGATTCCTTTGGGAGCAGAGCTCTGGCAGGGCTGGCTGGCTGCTGTGGGTACTTTGTATTCTGCCCTTGCATTCCCACTCAGCCTGAACCCTGCACATCCCAGGATTACCATCAGCCCCATCCCGGCGGCGTGCCCGGAGTCACACAGGGAATTTGGAGATTTATCCCACAGCAATTCTTCCCAGTGGCATTTTTAGCACTTTTGCTGGGTGTAAGCAGCTGAAATCCCGTCTGGCAGCTCGGAAATCCTCCCTCTGTGCGTGTCACAGGCTCGGGGCTGTCACACTCCTGCCCCTTGATCCTTTCAGTAACAGCTTTGTGCTGCACTGAACAACTCGGGGATTTTATGGGAGTAAATAGCAAATGATGCATGGAACAGTGGGAAAGCAGAAGGGATTTCTCACCCACGTGCTCCCTGGAGTTATCTGTGGGAACATCCAGGCTTTTGCTGCAAAGAGGGGACAGACACTGGCACGACCTGAGCCTTCTCCAGGGGTGAAGCAAAGCATGGTTGGGATTTTGGAGTAGTTAAAGATCTGTTCTCTTGAATTCCTGCCTAATGAGTGTGAAACAGCCGTGGTTGTGATTGTAATCTTCAAAGAGCTCAGCAGAACAAAGGTTTTGATGAAACCAGGGAAGGTTTCCTCCTCCCTCCTGCAAGAGCTGCATGGGAAGCAAGGGGAAAAGGGCGATCCTGATTTGGATCTGCCTGGCCAGACTCTAATTAGCTAAACACTCATAAATTTAAAGCAACTCAGAGGAAAATATTAATTGACTTCTTCCTTGGCAATAGACCTGGTTTTTTTTGATGAGTTTTTCTCCTCGCTTATCTGCCAGATTCATTCCTGTCTTTGACTCTAATTCCCAGTATTCGACAGGAATATGAACAATTTCAGCACCATCACAACTTAAATCCCCCTTTTCTTTCTTTTCCAAAGAAGATTTTTTTTTCCCAGTTGCTGTTCCTTCATGGCCATGAGGCCCAGGGAGCTCAGGAACCCAAAGGCTCCTGCGTTGGGTGACAAAACAATTTTTTGGGAAACCACTGGCAAATCCTTTGGTTCCCCTGGGTACAAACAACCTTTTGGTGTGGGGGAGGTTCTCTGGAGGGAGAACTGGGTGAACGGGGGGGTTCTGGATGTCCCAGCTGCTTTTATTTCAGGTATAGAATCATTAAATCATTAAGGTTGGAGAAAACCTCCAAGATCTTCAAGTCCAACCTTCATCCAGGTGCCCCCATGCCCACCCAGCTGTGTCACCAAGTGCCACCTCCACTTGGTCTGGCATGGAGCCACTTGAGCTGGCAGAACTGGGAGTGAAATGTTCTTTTTTTTCTCTTCTCAGTGGTCATTCTTGGGTTCAGCCCACCTTTGGGGTTTAGGTGCTTTGGGGTTTAGGAATGATCAGTCAGTGGTCATGCTTGGATGCAGACGTTCTTTAGGATTTAGACACTTAGGGGTTTAGGAGTAATCACTCAATGGTCATGCCTGGATTAAGCCAGTCTTTAGGATTTAGGTATAATCAGTCAATGGTCATGATTGGATTCGACCAGTTTTTGGGATTTAGATACAATCAGTCAATGGTCATGCTTGGATTAAGCCAGTCTTTGGGATTTAAATAAAATCAAGCTGTGGTTATGCTTGGATTCATCCTCTCTTTGTGATTTAGATACTTTGGGGGTTTAGATACAATCAGTCAATGGCCAAGTTTGGATTTAGCTCCTCCTTGGGGTTTAGATACTTGGGGGTTTAAGTACAATCAGTTAATGGTCATGGATTCAGCCTCTCTTTGGAGTTTAAATACTTTGGGGTTTAGGTACAATCAGCCAGTGGTCATGTTTGGATTCAGCCCCAATACTTTAGATTTTTAGGTACAATCAGTCAATGGGCCAAGTTTAGATTCAGCCCTTCCTTGGGATTCAGGTATAATCAATCAGTGGTCGTGTTTGGATTCAGCCTCTCCTTGGGGTTTAGATACTTTGGAATTTAAGTACAATCACTCAATGGCCAAGTTTGGATTCAGCCCTTCCTTTGGATTTAGATACTTTGGGATTTACGTACAATCAGTCAATGATCATGTTTGGATTCAACCCTGATACTTCAGGTTTTTAGATACAACGAGTCAATGGTCAAGTTTGCATTCAGCCCCTCCTTGGGGTTTAGATACAACCAGTCAGTGGTCGTGTTTGGATTCAGCCATTCCTTTGGATTTGGATACTTTAAGGTTTAGATACAATCAGTCAATGGTTATGTTTGGATTCAACCCCTCCTTGGGGTTTAGGTACAATCAGTCAGTGGTCATGTTTGGATTCAGCCCCTCCTTGGGGTTTAGATACAATCAGTCAGTGGTCGTGTTTGGATTCAGCCATTCCTTTGGATTTGGATACTTTAGGGTTTAGATACAATCAATCAGTGGTCATGTTTGGATTCAACCCCTCCTTGGGGTTTAGGTACAATCAGTCAATGGCCAAGTTTGAATTGAGCCATTCCTTTGGATTTGGATACTTTAGGGTTTAGGTACAATCAGTCAATGATCATGTTTGGATTCAACCCTGACACTTCAGGCTTTTAGGTACAACCACTCCACAGCCAAGTCTGCACCCAGCAGATTGTAGGGTGTCTGTACCCAGCATCTGAGTATTCAGATACTCAGGAATTGCTGTGTAAAACTGACAAACCCTCACTGCAGCAGCTCCCTGGCAGCACTAACCCTGTTGTGTGCCTCCCCTCCGTGGCAGCCGTGCCCCGCACCAGCGCCACGCAGTGCAGCTCGGTGCCGGAGCCGCGGCACGGCCGGCGCCTGGGCAGCGACTTCGCCGTGGGCGCCCTGGTGCGCTTCGAGTGCAGCCCCGGATACGGCCTCAGAGGCTCCCCTGCCATCCAGTGCCTGGCCATGCCCGGGGCCCTGGCTCAGTGGAACTCCTCCGTCCCCACCTGCGTGGGTAAGCGCCACCTTGATTTTCTTAAGGTTTTTCCGAGCTTTCTGATGTTTGCGTTCTTATCGCGCGCTTTATGTGTGAATAACTTATTGTTTTGTGTTCTTTCATGGAGGAGGAGGGATCTGATGGGCTGTTGGTGTGTCCGGTGTCACTGGAGAGGTGGCACTGTCATCCTCCAATCCACTGTCACCTTTGGAAACCTATAAATGTTAGAGTCAGATATTAAAAGCTCTCTTTTTACCTTGAAAAGAGCAGCGTGTCCGCGGCGTTTTATTTCAAGAGGAGGGATCTGATGGGCTGTTGGTGTGTCCAGTGTCATTGGAGAGGTGGCATTGTCACCCTCCAATCCACTTTCCGAAATCTATAAATGTTAGAGTCAGAAATTAAAAGCTCTCTTTTTACTTGAAAAGAGCAGCGTGTCCACAGTGTTTTATTTCAAGAGGAGGAATTTGATGGGCTGTTGGTGTGTCCGGTGTCACTGGAGAGGTGGCACTGTCATCCTCCAATCCACTGTCACCTTTGGAAACCTATAAATGTTAGAGTCAGAAATTAAAAGCTCTCTTTTTACCTTGAAAAGAGGTTTTTTAAGTTTTTCCGACCTTTCTGATGTTTGCCTTCTTGTAACAAAATTTCTCATATAAATAACTCATTGTTCTGCATTCTTTTATGGAGGAGGAGGGATCTGATGGGCTGTTGGTGTGTCCGGTGTCATTGGAGAGGTGGCATTGTCACCCTCCAATCCACTGTCACCTTTGGAAACCTATAAATGTTAGAGCCAGAAATTAAAAGCTCTCTTTTTACCTTGAAAAGAGCAGCATGTCCATGGAGTTTTATTTCATGTCCTGTAGCCACAGGCAGGTGGCACTGGGGGAGGTGGGAACAGGGTGGGTGGCACTGGGAAAGTCATTGGGAGTGGTGCCACTCTCTGGGTTGTCCTGAAAGGGGACAGGGGTTGGATGTTGGTGGTGTTGGTGGGTCTCTTCCAGCCTGTGGGAAAATCAACAGCAAAACAAAGCACTAATGAATTGAAATGTAAATGTAAATGAATGAAATGTAAAAAACTTCCAGCCTAGGGTGTTCTGTGGGAAAAAAATCAACAGCAAAACAAAGCACTAATGAATTGAAATGTAAACGAATGAAATGTTAAAAACTTCTTTAGAACCTCTCGTGGTTCTGTCCAGAAAGGTTGTGACTGTCCCATCTTTGCACTAATGAATTGAAATGTAAATGTAAATGAATGAAATGTAAAAAACTTCCAGCCTAGGGTGTTCTGTGGGAAAAAAATCAACAGCAAAACAAAGCACTAATGAATTGAAATGTAAATGTAAATTAATTAAATATAACAAACTTCTTTAAAACCTCTTGTGGTTCTGTCCAGAAAGGTTATGACTGTCCCATCTTTGCACTAATGTATTGAAATGTAAATGTAAATGAATGAAATATAAAAAACTTCTTTAAAACCTCCTGTGGTTCTGTCCAGAAAAGCTGTGGCTGTCCCATCCTTGGAAGTGTCCAGGTTGGACAGGGATTGGAAGGACCTGGGACAGTTGGAGGTGTCTGGGTGAAGGGATTTGGTGATCTTTAAGGTTCCTTCCCACCCAAACTCTTCCATGGTTGTCTGATAAAATACAAAGCCCAGCCTGGCTCTGAATAAGAACAGTTTAACCCCAAATTCCAGGGAATTGACATTTTTGATCCAATACTTTTGTGAGATCTGGGACAGCATCTCAGATAAATCAGATCTTTCACCTCCTCTGAAGGAGAGCAGCTCCTGAAGATCCTCCACACCCAAGGAATGTGCCAAAAGTTGCACGAAAAAAAGTTACTGGGCAGAGGATTATTCCTAAAATCCCATCCTTAAATCACAACCATCTCTCGATTTCTTGTCATTTTCACAATGTTTTTGGCAAAACCAATTCCTTGTGCTTTCCTCATGGCAGTGCCCTGCGGGGGGAACCTGACAGAGAGGAAAGGAACCATCCTGTCCCCAGGCTTCCCTGAGCCCTACCTGAACAGCCTCAACTGCGTGTGGAAGATCACAGTGCCCGAGGGAGCGGGGATTCAGGTACAGCCAGGACGGACAGGAGGACACTCAGGGTGTGCTGCTCTCAAAGAAGCCACGTGATGGGAAAATGCTGCTCCTCAGGGATGGATCGAGGTGGAATTCTCTGGAATCAGGCATTCATTTACTGCCAGGATTAGGCAGGGACTCGTTGGTGATGTTTGTTGTGATGATCTTTGCAGGGGTCTGAGGATGAGGGAAGAGACGAGGATCTGACTCCGTGTTTCAGAAGGCTTGATTTATTATTATATTTATATTATATTATATTATATTATATTATATTATATTATATTATGTTACTATACTAAAATAATAGAAGAAAGGATTTCATCAGAAGGCTGGCTAAGAATAGAAAAAGAAGGAATGATAACAAAGGCTTGTGCCTGACTGAGACAGTCCGAGCCAGCTGGGCTGTGATTGGCCATTAATTAGAAACAACCACATGAGGCCAATCCCAGATGCACCTGTTGCATTCCACAGCAGCAGATAACCATTGGTTACATTTAGTTCCTGAGGCCTCTCAGCTTCTCGGGAGGAACAATCCTAAGGAAAGGATTTTTCATAGAATATCATGGCTCCAGTTTGTGACCAGGCGAGGAGAGCTGTGCCAGGTTGGATTTAGGGAAAGATTTTTCTTCCCCCAGAGGGTGCAGGCACTGCCCAGGCTCCCCAGGGCATGGGCACAGCCCTGAGGCTGCCAGAGCTCCAGGAGCAGTGCCAGGGAGGCACAGGATGGGATCTGGGGAAGAGCAGGACGTGGTGCCTCAGTGTGACCCTTACTCTGGCACAAAAGAGGGAGAATCTGTGTTAAATTTTAGGGTTTTTTTATTATGATTGTCCAGGGAGGCCGTGGATGCTCCAAGCCTGGAAGTGTCCAAGGCCTGGTTGAGCAGGGCTTCCAACCTGTTCCACTTTTGGATAGTGGGAGATGTCCCTGCCCACAGCAGAGATTTTGGAACAAGATGAGCTTTAAAACCCATCCCAAACCCTTAAAATTCTCTGATCCCACATTTTTGGGGCCCCCAGCAGTGCTGAGTTCTGCACTTCCAGGATCTGCTGTCACCTGGTCACGACCCATCAGCTTCCCTGGGACTTCCAGAGCGGGGAAAAACCCTCGGAGAAAGGTTTTGGCTTTTCAGGACCTGAAACAGCTGCAGGGAGGGGTCCCAGGGCAGCCCCCGGGGAGGGAATGACCACGGAGCTGGAGCTGGATCCATCCTGGCTCCGCTTCCTTTGGGTTCTCCGTTATTAGATCTTAATTCCAGCATCACTTTACCCCCTTTTTGCACAACAATTAAAGGTTAAACAACTGTAAATCAGGGAAGGAGGTGAAATTGAAGCTTTCTTGGTAGCAGCACTCAGGAGCAGGATTTTTATGTAATCAGGGTAGAAGCTGGCACTTCTGCCATGAATTATTCATTCCCGGAGCAAACCTTCCTGAGTGAATTAATTTATACACGTGGCAGTAAATAGATGCAGATCCCTTGTGAATCCACATGTCAGACTAGAATTAGGACCTTAAAAATGTTTATTCCGTTAAGCTGGAGGAGGGGGGGGAGAGAGGAGAATAAATAATTTAGGCGGTGTAAGAGCAAACAAAACGCTCATTCTCACTCCACTTCCAATAATGTAAATCACAATAGGGGTGTAATGAGGCAGGGAAAAAAGGGAAAAAAGGGTCAGCGATGGCTCCGTGGGGGTCACTGAGATTCCTGCTGGGTGAACTCCGCTCACTTTCTGCTAAAAAAAATATTTGGGAGGAACTTTACAGCCGGTTTTATTACCCGGAGTAAATCGAGGAGGAAATGGGTTTTAGTGGCTGAAGTGGGGGGGATTGGTTTTGGTTTTATTATTTATTATTTATTATTTTATTTGATTTTGGTTTTATTACTTATTTTCAAACGGGGGGTTTTGATTTGATGCGCAGCAAGGCAGAGGTAAGTGGGGAATTGGGGTGGATGAGGAAATCAGGGAAAAAGATTCGGGGAGAAAGGGAGAGGGTTCACACATGTGTAGTCAAAGTTTGAGGGCAGTGAAGTCTCCTCACTGCTCATTTTTCCCAATTTTCCAGCACTCTCCTTGTTTGGAGCCAATCTGTACAACTCATTTATGCTCCTGATTTATCTCTAAGACTCCTTTTGGATTTGTTTCTGAGTTTTCCCCAAAACAGGTGGTTTTTACTCAGATTTTCTGCCTCACCCTCACCCCATTCACCAAACTTGGGTTTTTAATGGGACACTGAAGGCTTTGAACCATCAGCATTTAGGATTTAGGCAAAATACCTGTTAATGGTAAACAAAGCTGTGCAATTCCTTGGAGATCCTCACTCAAGCACGAGCTGCTTTTCGGTATAAATGCAGATTTCTGAGCTCTGCTTTTCGGTATAAATGCAGATTTCTCAGCTCTCCCAATGTTTCCCATCCAAGGATTTGTGTTGATGTTCCAACTAATGGAGCCAAGTGACTTCCTAAGGCCTCCAAACCTTGTGGGGCATGGCAGGGAAAGGTGAAATCTGAAAATGCACTCGAGTGATCCCATTAAAAGCTGAGGAGCAAGGCTGGAACTCGATTGGATTTTTAAAATCCTGTTGTTTAATGTGAGGCGTTTTTTGGGTTTATTTTCTCCCCGGGTTGCTGCTGGTTGCTCTCATTTGAAAGGGCTCAAAGTCTTCAGGGATTTCTCCAAAGAGGGAGGAAAAAAGGCTGGGATTCTCAGCAGCTGTTAATGAGCTGGGCAGTTCCAGGAGCTCTGGAGCAGCAGCAGAAAACAACATTTCTGTTTAGAAATTTGGGGGGAAAAAATAGCTGGAAAATCCCAGTGGGAATGGTCAAAGGCAGAAGTCTCCAAGTTTTGCCCGTGCTGAACCCCCAGAGTGTGTAAACTCAATTAGTGACCCTTAAATTGCTGTTAATTTGATTTATTTCTATTATTTCAATTTTTTTTTCTTTGTTTTGTTTCTCTCTGCAGATCCAGGTGATCAGTTTTGTCACAGAGCAGAACTGGGATTCCCTGGAAGTGTTTGATGGAGGAGACAACACAGCCACCATGCTGGGGAGCTTCTCTGGTACGTGGCCCTCGAGCCCATCAGTCCCTGCCTCGTTTCATTCACCTCACAAAATTAAACTTAAAAAAGCATCCAAAGCCAGGAATCGATTTCAAGGGAATCATGTGCTCTGTTGGGTTGGGAATTTCAGCTCCCGTCTGCCTGTGGGAAGGGTTGAGAGGGAGCCTTAAACACCCAAAACCAGTGGGGTTTTATTCCTGGAAATGGGAATTCCCTCAGCTCTGCTGGGATGTGAGGCCACCACACTTGGCAGGGTGACCTGACCTTGATGTCCCCCAGAATGGGTGAAGGGCTGCAAAACAAACTCTTATTTTAACCTGGGATTTTTGTATTTCCTTTGGAATCCTTGCGTTTTTCCTTGAATTGTGGCTTTTAGCGAAGCAGGGAGCATCCAAGCTCCAGGAGCTTTGAGACCATTTCAAATCCAGCACCACTGGCAGAACAATGGCCCAAAACCTCATTTATTTAACAAATGTGCCCAAAATGCCCTGAGCTGGGCAGGAGAAGAGTCTGGGATGGATCTGCCTTGTCCTGCTGCTGCAGCAGCTTCCAGGGGATGAAGGAATCCCGAATTTTCCCGAATTTTCCCATCCCTTGGTGCTTTTTGTCTGACGGTGGCCAAGCTCCATGGGCTGAAATCCAGGAGCAGCCCCTGGAAAAGCCCTGGGTATTTCTCAATTGGCCTCGTTGGAAAGAACCTGATCAAAACCAAGAGGAGCTCCTTAAGTTGAAAGGACTTAAGGACTTTGTGTTGTCAGCAAATCTCCCAGGAGGGGGAGAGAGAGATCCTCTCTGTGAAAAACGCCAATCACTTATTTTTAACATTTTAAAAGTTTAATAGTAAATGTAATATTAAATATTAAAATCATATTTTATATTATTATTTTAATATAATATTTTACATATAACAATAAAACACATTGCATATAATATATAATATATAATATATAATATATAATATATAATATATAATATATAATATATAATATATAATATATAATGTAGTATATTGTATATAGTATATACATTATATTATATATTATATAGTATATAGTGTATATAGTATATAGTATATAGTATATTATATATATTTTATATATTATATATGTTATATATTAATAAATAATATATTTTATTATTATTTAAAATTTTATTTTAAAATCATAAAAATAGTAATAAAATGGTTATAAAAATAGTAATATAATTAGAGTAATAATAATTTGGACAATTTGAATTAGGACAATATAAGACAATAAAAACAAGAGTTATGGACAGTCCAGGTACCTTTTTCTGGGCAAAACAAGCCCGAAAAAAGGACCCACGTTAACAGAGGATTAACCCTTAAAAACAACAGCCTGTTGCATATTCATACAGCTCATACATGATGCATAAATTCCATTCAAACACAGGATTCTGTCTGGGCAGTGTCAGCTTCTTCCTCCTAATCCTGACAGCATCTTCAGGGCTGAGCAAGGCAGGAAGAAGTTTGTTTTTTCTGACAATGGAGCAATAAATTCTCTTTCTCTGAAGGGTTCAAGTGTCCTGTGGCTGCTATCTGGTGCAAGTCCTTTCTTTAAAAAAATATCTTACATAGCACAGTTTCTATTTTAACATTTTGTTATAACCTAAAACTATATTTAACACACTACTTAAGAGAATGAATGCAGCATCACTTTCTAACAGAACCCATATAACCTTCATTTGAATATTTGCCAAAAGCCAATCATCAAATAGGCATTTTTCACACTCTCTGCGCTGCCTTTGTGCACCTCTTGTTTTGCCAGGAACCACAGTGCCTGCGCTGCTCAACAGCACTTCAAACCAGCTCTATCTGCATTTCTATTCCGACATCAGCGTCTCTGCTGCCGGCTTTCACCTGGAATACAAAAGTAAGAGCAGCTCCAGCCTTGATCCCGCAGCCCCTGCCAGATGGGGAGGCGCCTGCAGGGCTGGGGAAACGGGAGAAGGAGCTGCTGTGGCTCTCTGCTCTCAAGGAGGGAGTGATAAATAGAGAAAGGATGGAGCAGAGGGGTGGGGTGAGCCTGGTGGCAGCTTTTTGTGGCTCTGTGGTGGCACAGAGGGGTAAAAATCTGTGGGTGAATGCAGAGCTGGGATCTGGGCTTGGGAAGTGCTGCTGGCCAGGGACTTGCAGCTCCTGGCATTCCCTGCTGGAACCAGCAGATCTGAACAGGTCCTCATCCCAAAAATCCTGGCTGGAAGGGTCCTCAGAGGTCATCCCCTGGGAGCTGATGAGGAAAGCAGGGTCAGAACGGAGATAAAACTCAATTTGAACATTTCGATGGAGCCTGAGCTTGGAAAAACTGCAGGGATGGAGCTGCACAAACAGCCTGGGCAGCCTCTGCTCACAGCTGAGGGCTGAACTCCGTGGTATCACCGTTATCAGTGTTATCAATCGCTGTTATCAGTGTTGCCAGTGTTATCAGGGTGGGGTTTCCTGCAGTGCTTTAGTGCAGAAAAAAAGTTTTCTGCAGTGTTTTAGTGGGTGCTGGGGATGTTCCCCTCCCTCACCTGCTGGATGTGTGTGACCGTGGTCACAGGGGTTTTCAGGATGAAGAAGAGAAGAGAATGTCGACTCCATGATCAGAAGGCTTGATTTATTATTTTATGATATATGTTACATTAAGACTATACTAAAAAGAAATAGAAAGGAAAAGGTTTCTTCAGCAGCTAGCTAAGCTAAGAATAGACAAGAATGAACAACAAAGATCTGTGTCTCAGACAGAGAGCAAGAGCCAGCTCTGCCATGAGTGCTCAGGAAATCCAAACACCCACAGGAGACCAATCACAGGTTTACCTGTTGCATTGCACAGCAGCAGATAACCATTGGTTACTTCTGGTTGCTGAAACTGCAGCTTCTCAAAAGGAAAAATCTTAAGAAAATATTTTTCATGAAAGATGTCTGTGACAGATGTGCTCCTGTCCCCACAGCCCCAGCGCCCTGAGCTGCCCTGGGCACTCTCCTGGATGCAGGAATTTCTGTGCTGTGTGCTCAGGGCTGTGCAGGCCCTGCACAGGAGCATTCCCAAGGTGGTTGATCCATCCTCCTTGTCCAAGGGCACCTTGGCACAACCTGTGCAAGCTCTGAGGTCGTGTGGGCACCCACTCCTTTAGAAAAACACCTTAAAAACGTCTTTAAGGTCCCTTCCAACCCAAATTCTGTGGTGGTGTGGAGCACTTGAGTGGGTTCCTGGTTAGGGATGATCCCAACACCCCCTGGAATGGCAGCACTTTGCTCCCAGCAAGGCTCATGCCAGGTTTTTTTGGGAATACAGACCCCAGCACGTGGCTAAATGTGGTTCTAGACAGAGAATGTGTTTTCAAAAAGAAATCCCCAGTGGTGAGAGAACAAACCTGAGAGAGGCAGGGAAGAGAATCCTTGGGGAAATCACTGTCAGGTTTGGATGGGGATGACAAAAACTCATTTTCCCCTGGGTCTGTGTTTGATTCCTGATGTCTGATCAGGAGAGGTGCAGCAGCCCAGCTGCAGGGGGAATGAGTGCCTGGGATCTGTTACTGTCAGTGTTTGATAGCACTGGCAGAGAACCCTGCAATATCCTGAGCTGGAAGGATCCACCAGCATCACCCAGTCCAGCCCTGGCCCTGCACAGGCACCCCAGCAATCCCACCCTGTCCAAACCCTCCTGGAGCTCTTGGGATTGCCCCCATTCCCTGGGGAGCCTGGGGGAAAGAACCTTTCCCTAAATCCAACCTAAACATTTTGGGGTTATCCTGCAGAACCAGGAGTGGGGTGGATGATCCTTGCAGGTCCCAGCTCAGGATATGGGCTGGTAGGAATGGTCCCTGAGGTGTCCAAGGGCAGCTTGGAGCAGCCTGGGGTGCTGGGAATTGTCCCTGGAGTGTCCAAGGAGTGGTGGGAATTGTCCCTGAAGTGTCCAAGGGCACCTTGGAGCAGCCTGGGGTGCTGGGAATTGTCCCTGAGGTGTCCAAGAGCAGCTTGGAGCAGCCTGGGGTGCTGGGAATGGTCCCTGAGGTGTCCAAGGGCAGCTTGGAGCAGCCTGGGGTGCTGGGAATTGTCCCTGAGGTGTCCAAGAGCAGCTTGGAGCAGCCTGGGGTGCTGGGAATTGTCCCTGAGGTGTCCAAGAGCAGCTTGGAGCAGCCTGGGGTGCTGGGAATGGTCCCTGAAGTGTCCAAGAGCAGCTTGGAGCAGCCTGGGGTGCTGGGAATGGTCCCTGAAATGTCCAAGAGCAGCTTGGAGCAGCCTGGGGTGCTGGGAATGGTCCCTGAAGTGTCCAAGAGCAGCTTGGAGCAGCCAGGAGTGCTGGGAATTGTCCCTGAAATGTCCAAGAGCAGCTTGGAGCAGCCTGGGGTGCTGGGAATTGTCCCTGAAATGTCCAAGAGCAGCTTGGAGCAGCCTGGGGTGCTGGGAATGGTCCCTGAGGTGTCCAAGGGCAGCTTTTGGGGCAGCCAGGGGTGGTTTGGAGGTGTCCCTGCCCAGGCAGGGGGGAGTTGGGTGATTTAGGACCCTTCCCACCCAAGCCAGTGTGAGATTCCCTGCAGTGGCACAGCTGGGGCTGCTTTAAAGCCAAGCAGCACTAAAACCTTCCAGGATTTGCTGCCTTTACTCACTGAAACCTTGTCCATTATTGAATCTAGCAGGATTACAGCCACCACAGGATTGGGAGAGAAAAAATGTGCCCAGCCTGTGCTCTGGGAGCTGCAGGAATCCTCTGGCTGTGACTCTGTTTCTTCTCCAGCTCTATTCCAATCAATAAATCCTTTGAGCACCCTCCTGCAAAAATCATGGCCAGGTTTTTCATGAGCCTGGGGATTATCAGCCCTGTTTCCTTGGCTGAGGAAATTAATAGGTGTTGATTTTCATGGCAGCTGGAAATAATGTGATTTCTGCTCTGTTTGTACAATTGGAATCTCCCAGCCCTGAGCCCTGGGTTGTTTTTTTTCTGGGAGGAAGTTGGGAGAGATGAGCTAAAACAGGGGAGGAAAACTCAGGTTTCTCCCTCGCTGTGGTGCTCAGGCTGAGCTCTTACCTCTGCATGCTCCAAAGCCAGGAACAATTTGAGACTGAGTGAAAGGCACTGATGTGAAGGAGAAGTTATTTAAAGCCATTTTCCCTCCTGCCTCTCTGAAGGTCAAGCAGCACATCCAGGAGCAGGGAGGGAAGCGTGACTGGGCTTTAGGAGGAGACTCAGCCTCTCCTCGCTCCTTTTCCCTTTGATTTTCCCCCTGCCTGGGGCTCTGTGGGAATGGAGCAGAGCAGGAGCCCTTGCAGGGATATGCAGGAGGTTATGGTGGAGAGGAGCTGCCAGCACAGGGAGGGAGGTGCTGGGAGAGGGTGAGAGGAGCCTGCAGGATTGATTTTATCTCCCTGGGCTGTGCAGAGGGGAGAGGGAGACCTGGGAAGGAGAGGGGAGATGAATGGAGAGGGGAGATTTGGAAAGGAGAGGAGAAAATGTGGGAAATGGAGAGAAAAAAAATGTGGGAAAAGGAGGGAGATGTGGGAAATGGAAGGAAAAGAAGGAAGGGAAGGGAAGGGAAGGGAAGGGAAGGGAAGGGAAGGGAAGGGAAGGAAAGGAAAGGAAAGGAAAGGAAAGGAAAGGAAAGGAAAGGAAAGGAAAGGAAAGGAAAGGAAAGGAAAGGAAAGGAAAGGAAAGGAAAGGAAAGGAAAGGAAAGGAAAGGAAAGGAAAGGAAAGGAAAGGGGTGGGAGGGAAGGAGAAAGGAAGAAGGGAAGGAAAGGGAAAAGGGAAGGAGAGCCCATTACCCCACAGGAGATGTGGCAGGTTGTTATCTGGATTTGCAGCAGGATATTCCCAGCTGTGAGTGTGGGGATGGAAATGGGCTGTCCCTGGAGGATCCAAAGGGAACAGAATTCCCCCACCCAGAGTCGGCGGTTGGCAGACGGGAGCGGGGTGAAACAAAACGTGCGTTCCCATCCCTCCATCCCCACTCCCCGAGCTCCCATCTCCCTTCCTCCCACAGCCGTGGGCCTCTCCAGCTGCCCGGAGCCGGCAGTTCCTGGGAATGGGCTGAAGATCGGCGAGCGCTACCTGGTGAACGACGTGGTGTCCTTCCAGTGCGAGCCCGGCTACGCCCTGCAGGTACAGCCCCAGCTCCCTGCTCTGCCAGACCCTGCTCTGCTCCTCCAGACCCTGCACTGCCTCGGTTTGTGACTCTGAACTCCACATAAAGTGTTCTAGCAAGTTCTCCTCACAGCTCAGTCCCACAATCAGTTTCCAGCCCCACAACCAAGGACGC
Source organism: Agelaius tricolor (assembly GCF_023055355.1). Lineage (NCBI taxonomy): Eukaryota > Metazoa > Chordata > Aves > Passeriformes > Icteridae > Agelaius > Agelaius tricolor. Next base: position 2,299,599 of record NW_027269296.1, on the reverse strand, counting down.
CGCTGCAGCCTCAGCCCCAAAAAGTGCAAACAGCTGGAATGGAGGGGAGCAAACTGGGAGGGTGGGACTGCATCACCTGCAGCTGGAATTGGACAGTTAACCCCATATGGAAATGGACCAAAACTTATAAAAGCGTGAAAAATTGTGACTCAGGGTCCATATTAGATCCATCCTAGGTCCATCTTGGGTGTAGCCACAGCCTTGTGCTGCCCAAGGTGTCTCCTGTAAAGACCTTTTAATAAATCACTACTTTATTCCTTTCTGTCCAGCCTGTTGCAGGTCTTCAGGCATCACCAGAAGGATTCCCGCTTTTCTGGGTTCTCTATATTCTTTACAATTGGAATCTCCCAGCCCTGAGCCCTGGGTTTTTTTTTCTGTGTTCCTTCTGGGAGGAAGCTGGGAGAGATGAGCTAAAAGAGGGGAGGAAAACAGCTATTTGTAGCTCTGTTGTTGTATTTGTGGCCAGTCCCAGTACTTTTCCCTGCCTTTTCCCGAGGCAGAAATACAAAACACAGAGCTCCAAGCTGGGGGTCCCAGGTTCCTGTCCTTCCTTGGTTCTTCCAAGGTTGAAACCAGCTCTTGGAGACACATCTTCATCAACAAAGTTCAGTCCCTGTCTGAGGGAGTGGATTCAGAGGTGGTTGAATTACCTCACTGTTTATGTCTCTAATTGATGATTTTTGTCAATTATGCTAATTTGCTAAATTTGTAGAACTGTATTCACCCCCCTTACAGGAGTGGTCATTTTATGGACATTTTTCCATATCTTCCCTTGGACTCCTCCAATAAAGACCAGCCTTTAGATTACCTCCTAGACTAATATTATCTCCAAAGATAATTCCCAAGTGTGAAAGATCCTCTCCAAATCCAGTTGTTTTATCCCTACATTCTTCAAGGCATCACTTTTTCTGGTACCCCAGATGCAACAGGCATCTCCCTCTGGATCAGATCCATCTTGCAAGGAATTTTTTTCCTGCCAGGACAGGGAGAGGCTCTCCCCCTTTGTTTTCCATCCACCTCCCAAACCTCTGTTTTGTTTCCCATCCCTTCAGGGCCACTCTCACATCTCCTGCATGCCGGGCACGGTGCGACGCTGGAATTACCCTCCACCCCTCTGCATTGGTAAGGAGTCAACTTCTTTCTACCTGGCTGATATTTATAACACTTCCCTAAAAAAAGAAAACAAACCAAAAAACAAAAAAAAACAAAAAAAAAAAAAAAAAAACAAAAAAAAAAAAACAAAAACCAAAACAAAACAAAACAAAAAAAAAAACACCAAAAAAAAAAAAACCCAAAAAAAACCCAAAAAAAAAAAAAAAAAAAAAGCAAGGCTAAAGAGGTGATTTAGAGAAATTCAGGTTGGTTCTGCAAGTGTGAGAGAGTGTGGGGAAACATTGGGTTGCCAGGGAAATTGTGCCCGAGAAGTCCCCGTGGGCTGCCTGGAGTGCTTTGTTTTGGATGTTACAGATGTGGCTCTAGCACAAAATGTGAAACACAGAATTATCCCCCTCAGCACAAAACCATTCAGAAGGGAAAACCTCCAATTTCTTCGTGCTGGAAGCTGGTTGGTTTTATGGCTTGAGGATTTTTTTTTTCCCGTCTGAAGCATGGTTTATTTTTGTGGAGTGTTTCTGATACCACCAAAGCTGCTCCTTTCACTGGGGCCTGGTCTCTGCCAGGATCCCAGCTTGCTGTGCCCACTCTGCTGTCCACAGGTCACTTGTCCAGGTCACTGTTTAGCCTCAGATCTGTTCAGATGCTCAGGCCTGGAAGGGACTGGACATTTCATTTTCCCTGTGGAAGAGGCCTGGAGGTGAACGGAACTTGCAGGAGGTTTTTTAAAATTATTTTCAGTCATTTGCTTTTAGCAAATGTAGATGTTTAATATTCATATTGCACATTTTGCAGCTCTGAGAGAGACATTTATGCATTTAATAGCTTTAGTTAACAGTTATTTTGGGCTCCTGCTGTTCCAGCTTACATCATTTGGCTTTAAAGTAATTACAAGAGCCAACAGTTCTTTTATCTGATGATCTGCAGGCCAGGAATAAATGGAGAGATATTTCCAGGAGAATGACTGAGCTAAAGGGCCCATTCCCTTGGGACCTGCTCTGAATGGAAGCAGAAGTCCTTGGGCTCAGCTGGGAGATCCCAGCATGGAGGAGGACCCCAAAACCTGGCAAACCACAAGTTTGGTTCCTTGAATCAGCACCAGCCTCCCAACCCAGCAGGATTTTGGCTGTTCCTGTCTTTTCACCTCCCTGGGAAAGGTCAGGCAGCTGCAGAGAGGCAGAAGAACATCTGGAGCCACTCCTGGAGGAGTGACTGTCACCTTTGTGGGTGTGACAGAGTCCTGGGGCTCTGCCCTGTGTCCACCAGAGCTCCTGCTCCAAGCACCGTTTGCAACTGTGCTGATTTTCTCCTGGTCTGCTTCCTCCAGCTGCCGGGCTTCTAAATAATTCAGCAGCAGTTCTATTAAAGAGCCATTAGGAGGAAAAAGAAAGAGAAATCTTCTGGGAGAAACCTCGTTAGGAGCAGGTCTGGGGTAATGAGATATTGGACAAAGAGCCTGTGCCTGGCTGTCACAGCAAGTTAGAGAACACCTGGCTGGATTCAGCTGGGTGCTGCTGCTGGGACCAGGTGGAGGTCATCCAGATAAGCACGAGAAGGTGCTGTCAGTGCTTAAATTTCATGTGATGCCTTTTGTAAACATATTTTTGGGCTGTCGTGGCTGGCAGTCGGCTGCAGGCAGCGAGCGAACACGCTGTGCTGGATTTATCAGTGACAGACTGCCCAGAGACTGGCAGGGGAAAGAAGAGGCTGTAACTGGGGTCAAAATAGGATCACTCAGCTTCTTCACAGTCATTCTCTGAGCTGGTGAAGGTGTCAAGCAGGTGCTGGTGCCTGGTTTGATGCAATATCTGTGGGCAGAGCAGGTGTCCATCCCCTCTGTCACTGCTCAGGTCTGGCTCTCCCTCTGTGGTGGCCCAGACTGGATCCCTGGGCTCAGCCTTCATCTCCCAAGGGCAGGAGAAAAAGCACATCCATTCTGGTGTGGCCATCAGTGCCTGGAAACTTGGTGCTGGTTCCTTTTTCTCAGCTGAGTCTTTAATTCCTTCATTTCCCGTGGCACTCACCCAGACAGACCCCTTAGGGATCCTGTGGCTGGATCCTGACCATGAACCCTGTTGGTTTCTCCAGCCCAGTGTGGAGGAACAGCAGAAGAGATGGAAGGAGTGCTCCTGAGCCCAGGATTTCCAGGAAATTACCCCAGCAACCTGGACTGCACGTGGAGGATCCTGCTGCCTGTGGGCTTTGGTGAGAGAGATGGGTTTGGGTTGGAGCTATCACAGAAGAGGGGCTGAAAAATCAGAGAATCCCTGACTGGTTTGGGTTGGGAAGAACCTCAAGATCATCTCATTCCACCGCCTGCCAGGGTAAACTGTCCCAAAGTGCTCCAAGCCCCATCCAGCCTGGTCTGGGACAGGGATCCAGGGGCAGCCACAGCTTCTCCGGGCACCTGTGCCAGGAGCTCCCCACCCTCTCAGGGGGGAATGCCTCCTAACCTCCACTCCAGATCTCCTCTGAGCCAGTGTGAAGGCACTCTGTGTCCCCAGGGCAGTTAAAGTCCTGCTGAGTGCCTGGGGCGTCCTGGGCTGCGCAGGTGGGCAGTGCTGGGGCTGGAGCTGGGGTTGGAGCTGGGTTTAAAGCTGGGGCTGGTGCTGAATTTGGAGTTGGAGCTGGGTTTAAAGCTGGAGTTGGTGCTGGTGTTGGTATTGGGATTGGAGCAAGGGTTAGAGCTGGGGTTAGTGCTGATGTTGGGGCTGGAGCTGGGTTTAAAGCTGGGGTTGGGGCCAGGATTGGTGCTGATGTTGGGGTTGGTGTTGGTGCTGATGTTGGAGCTGTATTTAAAGCTAGGCTTGGGGCCAGCATTAATGTTGGGGTTGGTGCTGCTGTTGGAGCTGGGGTTGGCCCTGATGTAGGTGCTGGTGTTGGAGCTGGGTTTGGTTTTAGGATTGGAGCCAGGGTTGGTGCTGATTTTGGGGTTGGTTCTGGTGTTGGAGCTGGGGTTAGCACTGATGTTGGTGCTGATGTTGGAGCTGGGGTTGGTGCTGGTGTTGGAGCTGGGGTTGGTGCTGATGTTGGAGCTGGGGCTGGTGCTGGTGTTGGTGCTGGGGTTAGCACTGATGTTGGTGCTGGTGTTGGAGCTGGTGCCGGTGCAAAATCTCAGCCGCAATTTTTAGAGCCCAACTCCTCGTTGCCCCTCTCCAGGTGCCCACATCCAGTTCCTGAACTTCTCCACGGAGCCCAACCACGACTTTGTGGAGATCCGGAACGGGCCCTACGACACCAGCAGCGTTATCGGGCGGTTCAGCGGCGCCGAGCTGCCCGGCTCCCTGCTCTCCACCTCCCACGAGACCACCGTCTACTTCCACAGCGACCACTCCCAGAACAAACCCGGCTTCAAGCTGGAGTACCAAGGTCAGCAGGGACAGACCTGCCCTGGGGGTGGCGGTTCTTGAGTTAACTCCGTGGTTGTTGAGTTAACTCCGTGGTGGTTGAGTTAACTCCATGGTGGTTGAGTTAACTCCGTGGTGGTTGAGTTAACTCCGTGGTGGTTGAGTTAACTCCATGGTGGTTGAGTTAATTCCGTGGTGGTTGAGTTAATTCCGTGGTGGTTGAGTTAATTCTGAGTTAATTCCTTCTGTGGTTGTTGAGTTAATTCCATGGTTAATTCTGTGGTTGGTGAGTTAACTCTGTGATTGTTGAGTTAACTCCATGGTTGTTGAGTTAATTCAGTGGTTGTTGAGTTAACTCCGTGATTGTTGAGTTAATTCCCTGGTTGTTGAGTTAAATCAGTGGTTGTTGAGTTAATTCTGTGGTTGTTGAGTTAACTCTGTGATTGTTGAGTTAATTCAGTGGTTGTTGAGTTAAATCAGTGGTTGTTGAGTTAGTTCAGTGGTTGTTGAGTTAATTCAGTGGTTGTTAATTCCATGGCTGCTGAGTTAATTCAGTAGTTGTTGAGTTAATTCCATTAATTCTGTGGTTGTTGAGTCAATTCCATTGTTGTTGAGTTAACTCCTTGGTTGTTGAGTTAATTCCATGGTTATTGGGTTAATTCCGTGGTTGTTGATTTAATTCCATGGTTGTTGAGTTAATTGAGTGGTTGTTGACTCCAAACCTCCCTGGGCACCCCCTTCCAACCCTCCTGACCTCCATCCTTCCCCACCCCTGGCACAGCTTGAGGCCGTTTCCCCTTGCCCTGTCCCTTTTTCCCTGGAAATAAAACCACAAACACAAATTCCCATTCTTGTTTCCCCAGCCTACGAGCTGCAGGAATGCCCCGACCCGGAGCCCTTTGCCAACGGGGTGGTGAGAGGAGCTGGCTACAACGTTGGCCAGTCCATCTCCTTCGAGTGCCTGCCTGGCTACCAGCTCATCGGGCACCCCGTGCTCACCTGCCAGCACGGCACCAACAGGAACTGGGACCACCCCCTGCCCAGGTGTGAAGGTATGGCCTGGGCTCACCTGGGCACGGCGCTTCAGCTCCTCGGCATGGGCCGGCTTTGCTCTGCGGGCAAAGGTGTGGCTGGCAGTGAGCTCTTGGAGGGAAATGTGGGCTCCATGAGGTGTTCTGGTGAATATTTTGGCAGCTTCTGAGGGGGGTTTGAGTCTTGGGTTGTGTGTGAGGAGAATCCGTGTCTCACCTCCCTGCTGGAGCTGTAATTTCTGTGTGGCACAGTCCAGGGGCATTGGGTGAGGAGAATCTGTGTCTCACCTCCCTGCTGGAGCTGTAATTTCTGTGTGGCACAGTCCATGGGCATTGGGTGAGGAGAATCTGTGTCTCTCACCTCCCTGCTGGAGCTGTTCTTTCTGTGTGGCACAGTCCAGGGGCATTGGGTGAGGAGAATCTGTGTCTCACCTCCCTGCTGGAGCTGTTATTTCTGTGTGGCACAGTCCAGGGGCATTGGGTGAGGAGAATCTGTCTCTCACCTCCCTGCTGGAGCTGTTCTTTCTGTGTGGCACAGTCCAGGGGCCTTGGAGTGATAATTCCTTGCTGCTTTATTCCCTCGACAACATCCAGCTTCCATTGATTGTTATTTCTGTGTGGCACAGTCCAGGAGCCTTGGAGTGATAATTCCTTGCTGCTTTATTCCCTCGGCAACATCCAGCTTCCATTGATCTAGCTCTGATAAATAAAAATAGTCACTGGTAAAAGAGCCCGGCAGCTCTGAGGGCTCTGTGTGTGTCCCTGTCTCTCCTTCATGGGTATCTCCACAATGATCCAGGTGGGAGATCCTCAGGAATCTTCCAAGGTGGTTTTTTTTTTCTGAAAACTGTGCTCAGAGGACTCAGCAGGCTGAAGATTTACATTCCAGGCATCCAAACTCATCCAAATTCTCTTTTCCAACCCCCTCATGGCTGTTTCAGCCTTTCACCCCTGGGGCTGCTGGCTGGAATTCTGTGGGATTTACTTCCAGAAGGGTTTCAGGTGAACCTTTAAGAAGTTCAGGCCTGGTTATTGAAGATTTCCCAGCCCATTTCCCAGGAGCACTGACCTTCATCCCAGCACTGGCTCTGCAGGAGCTGTGCAAGGAGGGAGAGAGGTGATATTTGCCCTCTTGTAAGTCCTTGAACCCCAGAGAACACAAAGCACAAAGAGCTGAATCCTCAGCTGCTCTTTCAGTGCTGGCTCTGTGCTTGCAGCAGAGAGGAATTATTTCAGGAAAGTTAGGCCAAGATCTGGATTTTTCTGTGTGCAGAATTGTTACCTTTGTACAAAAAAAAAAAAAGAATAAAAATGGGATTATAAAGATGTTTAGGGGGATATTTCCTCACTGGGTTTGTGTTTCTCTCTGCTCCCCTGCAGTGCCTTGTGGGGGCAATGTCACAGCCCAGAATGGGACAGTTTACTCTCCTGGCTTCCCCAACCAGTACCCAAATTCCCAGGATTGCACCTGGCTCCTGACAGTGCCCGTGGGATACGGGATCCACCTGAACTTCACCCTGCTGCAGACAGAGCCCTACAACGACTTCATCACTGTCTGGTGGGTGCAGAGGGTCAGGAGTGACTCCAAGGACTCATTTTGGGAAATGCTCCTGGCTTTGAAATAGCAGCAACTGGGAATGGGACCCCTGGGATCCCCTTTGCAGGCTGGGAGCTTCCTGGTGTTTTGGAGAAAAGAAGAGAAATTAAATTTTTTTGAGCTTTCTTTCAATATGAATAAATAAAAATATTGTTTATAATGGATAATCTCCATTATTTATTAATAATGGAGATTATCTACTTCAGGTAGCCAGGGGAGCTCTGATTAAAGAGTTTGTGACCAAATTTTGAGCATGTAGCTGTCAAAGTCTGATCTTCAGAACATCCCCTGGTATTCTGGAGGGGATATTCAGAATCCATGTTTGGCTGGGCAGACAGGGAGTGAAATTCCTTTGGGAAACAGGTCCTAATTCCTCCGTTTTTGAGGTTAAAAGTGAAATTTGCGTTTCTGATGGTCAGCTGGGAGCCAGGTGAGGTTGTGGGGATGAAACTGGAGCAGGGGATCTGAAATGTGGCTGCGGGAAAGGGAGGATAAAGGAAAGGAGGAGTCCCTGGGCGGGAGGAGGTTGGGTTCTTAGACTTAAGCCCTTGGAAAAAACCCATTTTCCTTGTGTTCCTGCCATCAGGGATGGGCCCCAGCAAACAGCCCCCCAGCTGGGGGTGTTCACAGGCAACTCAGCCAAGAAATCTGCCCAGAGCTCCTCCAACCAGGTCCTGCTGAAGTTCCACAGCGACGGCGCCAACGGGGGCATCTTCGCCATCTACTTCTATGGTCTGAGCTGCTGCTTCCCCGGGCATGGAAATGTTGGGAATATTGGGGAATAGTTCTGGGAAAATGCAAAAAAACAACTCTTTTAGCCCAAGTTTTCCACAGAGGTTTTTCAGCCCGGTTTTTTTCAGTGAAGTTTTTCAGGCCGGGTTTCCCCAGGAAGTTTTTCAGCTGAGATTTTTTCCACAAGGTTTATCAAACCAGGTTTTTTTTTTTCCAGGAAGTTTTTCAGCCCAGTTTTTTTCCACAAAATTTTTCAAACCAGTTTTTTCTAGGAAGTTTTTCAGGCCAGATTCTTCCAGGAAGTTTTTCTGCCCAGGTTTTCCCGGAAGTTGTCCAGCCCAGTTTTTTTTTCCACCAAGTTTATCAAACCAGGTTTTTTTCCAGGAATTTTTTCAGCTCATTGTTTTTCCACAAAATCTTTCAAACCATTTTTTTCTAGGACGTTTTTCAGCCCAGTTTTTTCCCAAAAACATTGTCCAGGAGCACCCAAAAATCTTCCTATTGGTGTGGACGGAAAATCAGGACACAAATTCCTGCCTTCATCTCTGTGGGATTTGTGGGGGAGAAAGGTCTGGTTGGATTTGGCCAATTCTGTTTCCTTGTGGAAAGGGAGGAATTTCCTGGTGGGGAGGGAGAATTTTCCTTATGGGGAGGGAGGATTTTCCTTGTGGAAAAGGAGGGATTTCCTGGTGGAGAGGGAGCAATTTCCTTGTGGAAAAAGCAGAATTTCCTGGGGAAAGGCAGGAATTTCCTGGTGGAAAAAGCAGAATTTCCTGGTGGAAAGACAGGAATTTCCTGGTGGAGAGGGAGGATTTTCCTGGTGGAAAAGGAGGAATTTTCTTGTGGGGAGGGAGAAATTTCCTTGTGGAAAGGGAGGAGTTTCCTAATGGAGAGGGAAGATTTTCCTGGTGGAAAGGGAGGAATTTCCTTATGGAAAAAGCAGAATTTCCTGGTGGAAAGACAGGAGCTTCCTGGTGGAGAGGGAGGATTTTCCTGGTGGAAAAGGAGGAGTTTCCTTGTGGCGCGGGAGGAATTTCCTGCTGGGGAGGGAGGAACATCTTGATGGAGAGGGAGGAATTTCCTCGTGGAAAAGGAGGAGTTTTCTGGTGGAAAAGGGAGGAATTTCCTGGTGGGGAGGGAGGAATTTCCCTGCTTCCACCGTGGCTGCCTTCAGGATGTGCTGCTCCTCCCTTGCTTTCCCAGCTTTCCAGCTTTTCCGCTGCCAGCCTCCCACCATGGTCCCCAACGCCGAGATCATCACAGAGAACGAGGAGTTCAACATCGGTAAAACCTCCCCTCATCCTCATCCTCATTCCCCCTTTCTTCTTACTGCACTTCCCCCTGCCATCCCTGTTTTCCATCCTTTTCCAGGTGACATCGTCAGGTACCGGTGCCTCCCCGGCTTCACCCTGATTGGGAACGAAATCCTCACCTGCAAACTGGGCACCCACCTGCAGTTTGAGGGACCCCCACCCACCTGTGAAGGTAAAAAAATCCATAAATCCCTCACTTCCCTGCACAGGGAAGGACCTGGGGGAGGTTTTTTGGCACGTTTCTCATCCTTGGGGTTCATTTTCCCATTTCTAGGAGTGTGGGATTTTTTGGGAGGAGGGAGTGAGGCCCTCCCTGAGCAGGAATTGGAGTTCTCATGTCCCTGTTAACAATTCCACGGGGTGAGCTGTTTTCAGATATTCCTGGAGAGGTTTTCGTGCCTCAGGAGAGTTCTGGTTGTGGTGCTGCTCGTTTTGGGAGAGGTCAAGGCATTGGGAATGATTTGTTGGCTTTGCTGCTTCTTTCTCCTTTCTTTAAGTGTGACAATTGTTGGGATTTGTGGGATTTTGGGATTCTTTGAGCCCCAGGGATCAAAGCAGTGGGAATGGTTTGTTGGCTTTGCTGCTTTTTCCTCCTTTCTTGGAGTGTTACAATTGTTGGGATTTATGGGATTTTGGGAGGAGGGAGTGAGACCCTCCCTGAGCAGGAGTTGGAGTTCTCATGTCCCAATTAACAATTCCATGGGGTGAGCTGTGGTTCCAGCTTTTGTTCTGACAGAGTTTCCAGATATTCCTGGAGAGATTTTTGTGCCTCAGGAGAGTTCTGGTTGTGGTGCTGCTCATTTTGGGAGAGGTCAAGGCATTGGGAATGGTTTGTTGGCTTTGCTGCTTTTTGCTCCTTTGGGTGTGACAATTGTTGGGATTTGTGGGGTTTGGGGATTCTTTGAGCCCCGGGGATCAAGGAGTGCAGGGGTCGTGCTCTGCCCTGAGCTGGCTCATCAGGACAGACCCTGTGCTTCCATCCTTCCTCTGAAATAATGTTCATTTCCACTGGATGTCCATTTCCATCCCCAGTGCACTGCCCCATGAACCAGCTGATGACGGATTCCACCGGGGTGATCCTGAGCCAGAGCTTCCTGGGGAGCTACCCCCACTTCCAGACCTGCTCCTGGGTGGTGAAGGTGGAGCCAGGCTACAACATCTCCCTCACCATCGAGTACTTCCTCAGCGAGAAGCAGTTTGACGAGTTTGAAATCTTTGATGGTGAGAGATTCCCTCCCCTTCCATCCCAAACCTTCCTGGGGTGCCATAATCCCAACCAGTCAAGGGGGAAAGAGCATTCCAGGGCCAGCTTCCCACCTGGAGCCTCCTGCTGGCCTTCTGGAAAGCTCCTCACTGATTCCTGGCATAAGGAAACAGATACAATTTCATTTTTTGGGATGGATCTGAAGGATTTTTCCAAGGGGCAGGAGCTGGGTGTGATGGTGTTCACAGGGGTCCCAGGATGAGAGAAGAGATGAGAATGTTGACCCCATGTTTCAGAGGGCTTGATTTATTATTTTATTATATACATTATATTAAAATTATACTAAAGGAATAGAAAGGATTTCATCAGAAGGTTGGCAAGGAACAGAAAAGGAATGGAATGATAACAAAAGCTCATGTCTCAGAGAGTCCGAGCCAGCTGGGCTGTGATTGGCCATTAATTAGAAACAACCACATGAGCCCAATCCCAGCTGCACCTGTTGCATTCCACAGCAGCAGATAATCATTGTTTGCATTTTGTTCCTGAGGCCTCTCAGCTTCTCAGGAGAAAAAAAATCCTAAGGAAAGGATTTTCCATAAAAGATGTCTGTGACAGTTGGGAAGCTCCTGGGAGGGGGATGGCAGCAGAGATTGCTGCAGGGGATGAGCTGGGAAAGTGGGAATTCTCCTCCTTGGAGGCCACAGGGAGGGGATTCTCCAGCCCCAGGAGTTCCTGGGAATGGGGAGGGGATTCTCAGGATAAACAGGCACAGGGGCTGTGCTGGTGCTCCTGGGGTCACCATGGGCATCTGAGCAAATTCCTGCTTTCCCTGTGATCTGCTTTGCTCCTGGATGCCAGGAGCAGGATGTGAGCCCTGGAACTCCACAGGGAGCTGGAGCTGCCTTTCCTCAGGGAAATCTCCTGTGCCCCTTCCTCCTCCTGCAGGGACACTGAGCCCCACTGAGCTCCATGGCTGCTGTGATGTTGTGTTTGTGGGGTGCCCCATGGCAGGAAGGAGTGATGAATCTGACTCCATCAGAAGGCTAATTTATTATTTTATGACACTGTATTATATTAAAAAATGCTATAGTACACTAACTAAAGAATACAGAAAGGATACAGACAGAATGCTAAAAAGATAATAATGAAACCCATGACTCTTTCCAAAGTCCCAACACAGCTGGGCCCTGATTGGCCAAGGAGTCAAAACAACTCACAGCAGAATCCAATGGACCAATCACCTGTGGGTAAACAATCTCCAAACACATTCCACATGTGAGCACAACACAGGAGAAGCAAATCAGATAAGAATTGTTTTCCTTTTTAAACACATTCCAAAGCAGCAAAACACAGGAGAAGCAAATCAGATAATATCATTTTCCTTTTTTTTTCTTTTTCTCTGAGGTTTCTCAGCTTCCCAGGAGAAAAATCCTGGGCGAAGGGATTTTTTCCAAAAAAATATGAATACCACACTGTGACTTGTTCCTTTTCCCTGTCCCCTCTTCTTGGCAGGTCCCTCAGGGCAGAGCCCCCTGCTGCTGTCCCTCAGTGGGAATTACTCAGCCCCTCTGACTGTCACCAGCAGCGGCAGCAGCGTTTTCCTGCGCTGGTCCTCCGACCATGCCTACAACAGGAAAGGCTTCAAAATCCGCTACTCTGGTGAGTCCCAGCTGCCTCTGCCAGCAGCAGGAGCAGCTCCACAGCCAGGAGAATCCATGGGATTCCTGCAGAGATCCAGCTGACAGGGCAGGAGCTGCCAAGGCAGGGGAGGCACCAAGCCTGGTGTGTTCTGAGCTGGGGAGGTTGGGAAAGGCAGGGTCTGTCCAGGAGAAACCTTGGAGCTTTGGCTCAGTCTCAGCCACGCTGTAACAATCAGGACCAGGACTGTGGGATCACAATCAGGAGAAATTCCAGGGAGAAACCTTGGAGCTTTGGCTCATTTCCCAAGCACTCCTCAGAACCAGAAGCCTGATGTGGAGAGTCAGTGATGCCAGGGACTGGATATTGGGAGAGGTTTCTGGGTGAGGCAGTGGCCAGACACTGGAAAAGTCTGTCCAGGCTTTGCTCAGCAAATGAATTAAGGAATATTTAATTACCAGAAACAACTCCTTATTCCTGGAGCTGGGTGAAGCTCAGACCAGAGCCCTGCACTCCATCCCTGCTTCAACTCCGCGTTCATCCGTCGCCGATTTTTGTTCTGGGATTTTTGGGGAAGCTCGGTGTGATTTCTGGGAGTGGGAAGGGAATGACCAGTTTGCTTTTGCCTGCCCTCCTTGCCAGCTCCCTACTGCAGCCTCCCTCAGCCCCCAGCCCACGGGATGATCCTGAGCCACTCCGGGCTGCGCCCCGGCAGCTCCGTGCGCTTTGGCTGCGACGCCGGCTACCGCCTGGTGGGACACAGCACCTCCACCTGCACCCAGCACCCCCAGGGCCACTTCCACTGGAGGGAAGCCATCCCCCTGTGCCAAGGTGAGAGCAGGGACGCGTTGGGATCGAGTTCTGAGAGTCCCTGGAAAAGCAGGGGGAAAAAAACGATATTGGAATTGGGTAACTGGGTGTTGAGAACCAGCTCGGAGCGCTGAGGGTGATCCTCGTCCGCAAGGCTTTGGGAATAGATGGCAAAGAGGGAAGGGAATGACTGGGAGCTGGAAAAGAGCAGCAGGGAAAAGGTTGGATTTTCCAGGTGCTTTCTTTTCCCTGGGAGAGCCATTGGTATTCAGCCTGGCAGCCTGTCTAGACATCAGGCCTTGGAGAGGGATTGGCCAGCCCTGAGCTCGCTGCAGTGACACTCCTGTCACCACCAGTGCTGCCAGGGATGGGTCTGATCCTGCCTCTGGAGCTGCTGGCACCTCTCAGAATTCCAGCACCTGCCAGCTGCTCTGGGATCCTGCTCCATGCTGGAGCAGGAGTGGGATAAAATCTGGGCTTTGCATGGGGAGAGAACCAGGGCTCTGCTGCTGCTGCTGCACAGGCTCACTGTCTAACACAGGTGATATGTATTGGGAAGTTATTGTAAATATTGTACAGGTAGTTTTTAGTATAAAAGATATCAGTGCCCCGGGGGGCAGGCAGAGTGCCTCTGTCTGCCTTGGCTGGACAGGAGAAAAAAATTTATAGATAAGATACAAGAAACAACCTTGAGACCAAGAAATGAGGAGCTCTGACTCCTTCTTTAAGTGCCAGGCTGGGAAAAGAGACTTTCTAGCATTTCTTGGGGTCACTCTGACCAGCTAGAGACCCTGACAATCCTTTATGAAGGGTGGGCACTCCCAGTAGGGATCCGGGATTGCGGTTTGGGATAGAACCAGCAGCTCCCCGATTTTTATTTTTTGTTTAAGATGTGTTTTCTCTTCCCAGCTCTCTCCTGTGGCATTCCCAGAGCCCCAAGGAACGGGGTTGTCTTTGGGAAGGAGTACACAGTGGGCACCAAGGCCGTGTACCAGTGCAATGAGGGATTCCAGCTGCAGCCCGGCGCCGAGCCCAGCGCTGAGTGCCTGCAGGAGGGAGTGTGGAGCAACGGGAACCAGCCCCCTCTGTGCCTGGGTGAGCGGGGACTGGGGCTCTCCACACACCAGGGAGGCCTTTTGGGGCTGCCAGAAAAAAACACAGGCCAGGCAAAATTAAAAAGTCTAAAGCAGTTCTGTTTATTGAAGGGCTTTCAGGGGCATTTAGGGCAGATGGAGCCCCCCAGGGGCTGCACCCAAAATGGACAATGGGTCATAGTTTTTCACACTTTTGTAAGTTTGGTCCATTTGCATATTGGGGGTTAATTTCCAAATTACCTTCAGGTAACAAAGTAATTTACCCCAAGTTTGCTCCCCCAACCCACTTTTGTTTCCATTTCTCAGAGCCTGAAGCAGTGAGGTGTCCCTGATTCCCATTTTATGATTTAAACACCACTGCAAGGGGCTTTTCTCTTTGGATTTCAGGCATCATCACCACTTACAACATTATCCACAAAATTTTCCTTTGAGTTCTCAACAACAGCCCCACCAGGGGATGCACCCCTTGTGGTGGTGTTCACAGGGGTCCCAGGATGAGGGAAGAGATGAGGATCTGACTCCATGTTTCAGAAGGCTGATTTATTATTTTATGATATATATTGTATTAAAAGAAAATTATATACTAAAACTATACTAAAAGAATAGAAGAAAGGATTTCATCAGAAGGCTGGAAAAGAATAGAAAGGAATGGAATGATAATAAAATCTTGTGATTGACCAGAGAGTCCGAGCCAGCTGGGCTGTGATTGGCCATTAATTAAAAACAACCACAGGAGACCAATCAAAGATGCACCTGTTGCATTCCACAGCAGCAGATAATTATTGTGCACATTTCATTTCTGAGGCCTCTCAGCTTCTCAGGAGGAAAAGGATTTTTCATAAAATATATCCGTAACGCACCCCTCATTAAAAACACACCACAATGGGACTTTTTTTGGGGGGGTTGAAACCTCACTGAACTAGCTCTGTGTCCCGTGTGCCGTGTCCCGTGTGCCGTGTTCTCTGTGCCATGTCCCGTGTGCCATGTCCCGTGTGCCATTTCCCGTGTGCCGTGTTCTCTGTGCCATTTTCCGTGTGCCATTTTCCATGTGCCATTTTCCGTGTGCCATGTTCTCTGTGCCATGTCCCGTGTGCCATTTTCCGTGTGCCATTTTCCGTGTGCCATTTTCCGTGTGCCATGTCCCATGTGCCATTTCCCGTGTGCCATGTTCTCTGTGCCATGTTCCGTGTGCCATTTCCCGTGTGCCATGTTCTCTGTGCCATGTCCCGTGTGCCATGTTCTCTGTGCCATGTCCCGTGTGCCATGTCCCATGTGCCATGTCCCATGTGCCATGTCCCATGTGCCATGTCCCGTGTGCCATATCCCATGTACCATCTTCTCTGTGCCATGTCCCGCGTGCCATGTCCCGCGTGCCATGTCCCGCGTGCCATGTTCTCTGTGCCATTTCCCGTGTGCCATGTTCTCTGCCATGTCCCGCGTGCCATGTCCCATGTGCCATGTTCTCTGTGCCATTTCCCCCCCAGCTGTGACGTGCCCCGACGTGGGCAGCATCGCGGTGGAGCACGGCCGCTGGCGCCTCACCTACGAGGTGCAGTACCACTACAACGCCCAGCTGATGCTCATCTGTGACCCTGGCTACTACTACACGGGCCAGAGGGTCATCCGCTGCCAGGCCAACGGCACCTGGAGCATCGGGCAGCCCGTGCCCACCTGCAAAAGTAAGAGCAGGGGCACCCCAGGGTGGCACCGGCGGCCGGGGCTGTGTTTGGGGTCAGTAAATGCCAGCCCTGGGGGTTTCAGGGTGGTGCTGGTGGGTGATCGTACCTTTGGGTACAGGGTGGTATGGTTTGGTGAAGAATTTTGGGAGGAAATCCATCCCTGGGAGGCCAGGGAGTGGTTGGGATGGATTCCACAGGGCTGGTTTTGTGTTTGGGGTCAGCAAATGCCAACCTTGGGGGTTTCAGGGTGGTGCTGGTGGGTGATCGTACCTTTGGGTACAGGGTGGGATGGTTTGGTGAAGAATTTTGGGAGGAAATCCATCCCTGGGAGGGCAGGGAGGGGCTGGGATGGATTTCACAGGGCTGGTTTTGTGTTTGGGGTCAGCAAATGCCAAACTTGGGGGTTTCAGGGTGGTGCTGGTGGGTGACCATGGATAACCAAGGAGATGGTGCCCTTTGGGTACAGGATAGGATGGTTTGGTGCAGATTTTGGGTAGGAAATTTATCCCTGGAAAGGCAGGGAGGGGCTGGGATGGATTTCCCAGAGGAGCTGTGGCTGCCCCATCCTTCCCAACCCACCCCATCCCTGGAAGTGTCCC
Source organism: Agelaius tricolor (assembly GCF_023055355.1). Classification (NCBI taxonomy): domain Eukaryota; kingdom Metazoa; phylum Chordata; class Aves; order Passeriformes; family Icteridae; genus Agelaius; species Agelaius tricolor. The sequence continues at coordinate 2,283,442 of NW_027269296.1, read as the reverse complement.
AGGCCATGCTGCAGCAAACTGGGATCATGGAAGGTGTCTGACTGTGGGGTAGAACTTTAATTCCTCCTGGCAGCAGCTGAGGCAGAGACAGCAGAGCTGCTGGAAGGGAGCTGGGATGCAGGGAGATGCCTGGATGTGACTCCTGGTTTAATCCCAGCACTTCCCTGGGATCTCAGGCCCTTCAGCTCAGCTGTTGCTGTGGGGTCCCTGCAGCTTCTCTGTCACAGCTGCTCTGAAGTCAGGGCTTTTAAGGAGGAAAAATAAAGAATTCTGCTGTCAAGCCTCAGCTCTCACACAAACACCAGGTTTACAAGGGTAACAGTGTCACCTGCAAATCAAACCCAACGGGGCACGCCAGCAGCCCTCAGTTGTTCTGACACCACTGCTGTGCTTTGCATCTCTCCTTTTGTCAGAGGTGGAGGGTTTTTCTCTCCAAGTGCAGACAGAGGCAGCAAAACCTCTCCTTCCCTGCTGCCTGCCTTTGTTTGTGGAGCTGTGACTGCTGGTGTGGGTGACAGATGTACTTTTCCCCCTGCCAGCTCTTCCTCTGGATCCGGGAGCAGGAGCCTGACCTCCTTTTGTCCCCTCAGCCTTATTGCCACCTAAATCCAAGTGACAGGATCTTGGCAGCGCCCCGAGGTCAGGAGCACCCAGCGGGAGCTCTGGAGGGTTGGCAGAGCTTGAAGGCAGAGAAAATGAAGATAAAACCAAGAGTTCTGAGGGGGAGTTGGGTTTGCAGAGGCTCCTGCATCCCACAAACCCAGCTGGGATCTGCAGATCTTGGGATTTCAGCTTGTGGGGGAAAGCTGGGTGTCACTTTCAATTAGGAGCTTTGTGCCATTCCAAGGTCAGGCTGGACAGGGCTTGGAGCAACCTGGCCTAGTGGGAGATGTCCCCAGTCATGGCCTTTAAGGCCCCTTCCATGATTCTGTGGGTTTTCTGGGAATCAGGCTTAATGACAGAAAAATATTCCTGTGTGAGGAAGTTCGGGTGTGAAAAAATCCTTTGGCTCCTTCCCAGCCTGTCTTTAGTGCTTCCCCTGTGTCCTGAAGCATAAATATTAACAGCTCTTATTTTTGTCACCTCGCCTAGCATGGCTCTGGAATTATCACAATTCCTGGAATTATTTAATGAACTTTCCCACTCCAGCAACAACTCCCGGTGCCGTGCCTGGATGCATTCCTCCAAAACTCAACCTGTTCTCTCACTTGTCCTTTGGGATCTGTCCTAGTTATCTCCTGTGGGGACCTGCCCACGCCTCCCAACGGGAACAAGATCGGGACCCTCACCAGCTATGGGGCCACTGCCATCTTCTCCTGCAACACTGGCTACACCCTGGTGGGCTCCCGGGTCAGGGAGTGCATGGCCAATGGGCTCTGGAGCGGGGCTGAGGTCAGGTGTCTGGGTAGGTACCCCTTGGGAGCTCCTGTGGCACCCACGGTGGTGGGAGAGGATCCTCGGGAGGGAACGGGGGGTTTAGGGACTGATATCCACCCTGCGGGGTTTGGAGGGGATGTAAAAGGGAGGCAGGGTTGGATCCCTGCATCCTCGGGAGGTGTGAGGTGTTGGGAGAGTTTTGGGGTGGGGATGGTTGGTTGGGACTGCAGAGCCTGGAGGTGGAAGAGGATGGGTTTGGGTTGGATATTGGGGTGGATTCTTCCCCATGAACAGCATGGTATGGATTGCCCAGAGAAGCTGCAGCTGCCCCATGCCTGGAAGTGTCCAAGGAGAGGCTGGACAGGGCTTGGAGTGACCAGGGATGGTGGAAGGTGTCCCTGTGAACAACCCTTATGTTCCCTTCCAACCCAAACCAGTCTGAGCATCTCCAAACCCCATCCATGCCCAGAGAATCTGTGGCTGCCCCAGCCACAGCTGGAAGCATCCAAGGAGAGGTTGGACAGGGTGACCTGGCATGGTGGAAGGTGTCCCTGTGAGCAACCCTTACATTCCCTTCCAACCATGGTGGAAGGTGTCCTTGTGGACAATCCTTCCATTCCCTTCCAACCATGGTGGAAGGTGTCCTTGTGGACAATCCTTCCATTCCCTTCCAACCCAAACCAATCTGGGCATCTCCAGATCCCATCCATGCCCAGAAAAGCTGTGGCTGCCCCATGCCTGGAAGTGTCCAAGGAGAGGTTGGACAGGGATTGGAGTGACCAGGGATGGTGGAAAGTGTCCCTGTGGACAACCTTGATGTTTCCTTCCAACCGTGGTGGAAGGTGTCCCTGTCCTTACGTTCCCTTCCAACCCAAGCCAATCTGGGCATCATGAACCCCATCCACGCCCAGAGAAGCTGTGGCTGCCCCATCCACAGCTGGAAGTGTCCAAGGAGAGGTTGGACAGGGTGGCCATGGATGGTGGAAGGTGTCCCTGTGAACAATCCCTTCCAACCCCACCCAGTCCGGGCTTCTCTTCACCCCAGTCCCGCAGAGATCCTTTGGGGCGATGCCCTTTGGGGACGCCTTTGCTGGGCTCTCCAGCTGATTGCTGCTGTTCTGCCCCCTCCAGCCGGGCACTGTGGCGTGCCCAGCCCCATTGTGAACGGGCAGATCAACGGCGAGAACTACAACTACCGTGGCAGCGTGGTGTACCAGTGCCAGCCCGGCTTCCGCCTCATCGGCATGTCCGTGCGCATCTGCCAGCAGGACCACCGCTGGTCCGGGAAAACGCCTGTCTGTGTGCGTAAGTACTTGTCATTCCTTCAGCCTGGGGGGACATCCCGGCCTGGGAGGGGCTGGGGAAGGGGCTGGGGAAGGGGCTGGGCAGAGCTCACACCCCCAGAGTGTGGGGTGGTTGAGGTATGAGGTGGCCGTGCGCGCACGTTCGGAGTGTTTTGCTGTCGAGACTCCATTTTCTTCATGCAGGAACAAAAGAGTTTGGATGCCTGGGGTGGTGCGGGATTAGGAGCAGGAGCTGGGATTTTTGGAGAGGGATATGTGGTGTAAATCAGTGGGATCCTGGCACTCGCCTGCCTGGAGAGGGATGAAGGGAATTCCTGGATGGAGGGAGTTCCTGAAGCCAATAAAACCTTAAAAAATCCCTTTCTTTCAATGTCATCCTCTATCTCAGCAGAGCAGGCCCCAAATCTTTGGGTTTTGGGATTGATGTGGGGGGTTTTATGCTCTTCTCCCTTCACAACTTTTTCCAGTGAATAATCCACTTTTCTCCAGGAATAAATCCAGTGACATTTCCATTTTGTCCTTGCAGCCATCACCTGTGGCCACCCTGGCAACCCCCCCAACGGCCTCACCCAGGGCTCCCAGTTCAACCTCAACGACGTGGCCAAATTCCAGTGCAACCCTGGCTTCCGCCTGGAGGGAGCATCCCAGTCCCAGTGCCTGGCCAATGGCCAGTGGAGCAGCACCCTGCCCTCCTGCCGAGGTCAGTCTGGGCCTTCCCTGGGCATTTCTCCACGGTCCCAAGCCAGAAATCCCCTGGAAGCCACCCAGGGGATGTTGGAGATGCCAGGGCTGCTGTAAATCCCATGGGATTTTCTCACCTTGCTGCGTTCTCCAAGGTGTTGGAGTGTGTTGGAAAAGGAAATTCGGGATCAGACCCAAATTTGGGGTTAGAGGGTGTTAAAGGCAGGCACAGCCCTACAAACACACCCTGCTGGTCACAATCCATGGCCATGGAAAATCAGGATCTCTCCTCTGCTCCCCCCAAATCACCTTGTCCAACCTCCTCGTTCATCTTCCCAGGAAATACCTTCCCACAGCTTTGTGCAGAGCCCTCTTCCCTCTTTCCCCATGGGATCAGCACTCAGGTTCACTTCCCAAATCCCCTCCCCTCCCTGCACTCCCTCCCTCTGCATTCCCCTAATCCAGGATCTCTGCCCATGCTGGATTATCAATTATTCCCAAAAAATCCCAGTTTGGGATCAGTTATCCCCATCTGGATAATCTCAATCCCAATTTGGGGCTGGATATCCAGCCTCTGCTGCTGGGTGAGACCCTGCAGGATTGCCTGGACTCCCTTTTTCACCCCTTTCCACAAGAAATTTTTCCACTCCCACCCTCAAAAATATCGGAGGAGGGGAAAAAAAAATAAATTAAATCACAGCATAAAAATCTTTATAAAATCTTTTTTTTTTTTTTTGGAGAACCCCACATTTTCCGCCTCGCCCTTCGCCTCCCGTTATTTTTTCGGGTGTTGTTCTGTTGTTTGTTTGCAGTTGTGAACTGTTCTGACCCCGGGCACCTGGAAAACAGCGTCCGGCAAGTGCAGCCGAGCGGCCCCCACAGGTTCAGCTTCGGCACCACCGTGTCCTATCAGTGCATCCACGGATTCTATCTGTTGGGAACGCACGTCCTGACGTGCCAGGGAGATGGCACGTGGGACAGAGCCCTCCCCCAGTGCCTTTGTAAGTGGCCCCAACCCTCCCTTGCCTCCAGCCCACGAGGGAAAATCCATCAAGCCCCCCCAAAAAAAAATCCACCCAAAAAATAAAATCCACGTGGGAATGATCCCCGGTGGTTTCAGGGAGCTTCGCAGGGAAGGGGGTTTGGGGTTTGAGGAAAGGATTCTGCTAGAGGGAGTTCTCTTTGTAAGGGCAGGTGGATCCCAGTGGATTTTAGGGGTTCCAGGTAGAATCCCGGTGAATTTTGGGGGTTTGAGGAGAGGATCCTGCTGGGGGCATCCTCTGTGTAGGGACAGGTGTAATCCCAGTGGGTTTTTGGGGTTTGAGGAGAGGATACTGCTGGGGACATCCTCTGTGTGGGGACAGGCAGATCCTGATGCATTTTGAGGGTTCCAGGTGGAATCCCAATGGGTTTTGGGAGAGGCAAATGGGTTTTTGAGGAGAGGCATCCTGCTGAGGGCATTTTCTGTGTAGGGACAGGCAGATAGATCCCAACGGATTTGGGGGATTCCAGGTGGAATCCAAATGAATTTTGGGGTTCGAGGAAAGAATCCTGGTGGAGGAGGTCCTCTGTGTAGGGACAGGCAGATCCCAATGAATTTGGGGGATTCCGGGTGGAATCCCAATGGATTTTGGGGTTTGAGGAGAGGATCCAGCTGGGATAGTGCAGGTGGAGAGGGCAGGAGCAGCTCTGGAGCACAGGGAGGGCTCACCTGAGTGAGTGGAGACTCACCTGAGTGGCTGAGGGCTCACCTGAGTGGCTGAGGGCTCACCTGAGTGAGTGAGTGGGTCCCAGTCCTACACTGGGAATTTGGGATCCAGAGTGGATTTTAGCTGCCTCAGGGAGGTGCAGGCAGGAGCAGCCCCACCCCAGCATGACCAGTTTGTCCCTTTGGGCACTAAACCAGCTGCAATCCCATTCCCTGCCCAGCTCCAGACATTCCAATTGGCTTGAGCTGTTCCAAAGCTGGGATTGTTCCTTTTGTTTTTTCCACGTTTATCCCTCCACACCAATCCAACCGAGCAGTTTTGGGCACATTTTCCTCTCCTTTTGTCCTGTCCTCACCCCTTGCATGGATCCTGGGGAGCTGGTGAGTGATGATCCATATTCCCACAGCCGGGGGGGAATTCCTGTTAAAACCCCAATCCCGGGCTCCCTCAGCCCCCTTGAGCACAAGGGATCTCCTTCCTCCATTTTATCTCCCATAAATGTTGGGATTTGGAGGATTTGTGGGCATTTGGAAACCCAGGTCAATTTTACCACTGATTCCTTGGATTCCTGGGGTTCAAAATTTAAAAAAAAAGGAGATTTTCCCATATTTTTGTTTCCTGTGTGTTGAACTTCCCTGTGAGGATGGGGAGGCCTTGGCACACGTGCCAAGAGCAGCTGGAGGTGTCCCCATCCCTGGAAGTGTCCAAGGCCAGGCTGGACAGGGCTTGGAGCAGCCTGGGATAGGGAAAAGCATCCCTGCCCATGGAAAGGGTTGGAATTAACTGACATTTAAGGTCCCCCCAGGCCAGAATTGGGGATCCCCGGGGGCTGAAGCTGTGTCTCTGTTGCAGTGGTGTCGTGTGGCCACCCCGGGTCCCCTCCCCACGCGCAGATCTCGGGGGACAAGCACACGGTGGGCTCCGTGGTCAGGTACAGCTGCCTGGGCCGGCGCACGCTGGTGGGCAATGCCACAAGGATGTGCCAGCTGGACGGGCGCTGGAGCGGCTCCCTGCCACACTGCTCGGGTGAGGGCCCTTCAGGGGCACTGCAGGGCACACCGTCAGCTGGCCGTGGTCACCCAGCCATGGTCACCTGTTCGTGGTCACCCAGACACCGTCAGCTGGCTGTGGTCACCTGTTCATGGTCACCTGTTCATGGTCACTTGTTCGTGGTCACCCAGCCATGGTCGCCCAGCCATGGTCACCCGTTCATGGTCACCCAGCCATGGTCACCCGTTCATGGTCACCCAGCCATGGTCATCTGTTCATGGTCACCCATTCATGGTCACCCAGCCATGGTCAGCTAGCCATGGTCATCCATTTATGGTCACCCATTCATAGTCACCCAGCCAGAGTCACCCATTCATGGTCACCCATTCATGGTCACCCATTCATGGTCATCCAGCCATGGTCACCTGTTCATGGTCACCCAGCCAGCGTCACCCGTTCATGGTCACCCATTCATGGTCACTGTTCATGGTCACCATGTTCATGGTCACCATGTTCTTGGTCACCCTTTCATGGTCATCCAGCCATGGTCACCCAGCCACAGTCATCCATTTATGGTCAGCTGTTCATGGTCACCCAGCCATGGTCACCCATTCATGGTCACCATGGTCATCACCTCCCACCCATCATCACCTACTCCTTGTGCCTTGAGGAGGAGGCACCTCCCTTCCCTGAACCTCCCTTCCCTGAACCTCCCTTCCCTGAACTTCCTGAACTTTCTTGAACTTCCCTTCCTTAGACGTCCCCAACCCTTTTTTTCCCTTTTTTTCCCTTTTTTTCCCATTTCCCTTCCCTTCTTCCCATGCTCCAACCCCTCCTTGTTCCCTGAGGTTGCTCAGGGCTGGCTTGGAGCACGTGGGAATTTCCTTCACGGAGGGGAAACATCCCTGGGGCTGACGCTGGAGCCTCCACCTTGGGGTTCAGGAATTGTGGCCACGTTTGCATCCAGCTCAAAACCAGGGGGTGCTCCTGCAACCAGGGAATGTTTAACTTGGAATTCCACTGCTCTGCTGGGGGTGGAATTCCCGATGAGGGTGACAGGAGCCACCGTCCCTGGTGGCTCTGGTGACTCTGTGCTCTCCTGGCAGGGGGCAGCCAGGGCGTGTGTGGCGACCCCGGGATCCCTTCCCACGGCATCGGGCTGGGGGACGCCTTTGACGTGGGCAGCGTGGTGAGGTTCAGCTGCGAGCCCGGCTACGCCCTGCGCGGCTCCTCCGAGAGGATCTGCCACGCCAACGGCTCCTGGAGCGGCACGCAGCCCGAGTGCGAAGGTACCGCTGCGCCTCGGGGGCTCTTCTGCCATCCCCAGAGCTGCTCTGACATCCCCAGGGCTCTTCTGCCGTCCCCAGAGCTGCTCTGGTGTCCCCAGAATTGCTCTGATGTCCCCAGGGCTCTTCTGCTGTCCCCAGAGCTGCCCCAGTGTCCCCAGAACTGCTCTGCTGTCCCCAGGGCTCTTCTGCTGTCCCCAGAGCTGCCTCAGTGTCCCCAGAATTGCTCTGATGTCCCCAGGGCCGTTCTGGTGTCCCCAGAGCTGCCTCAGTGTCCCCAGAACTGCTCTGATGTCCCCAGAATTGCTCTGATGTCCCCAGAGCTGCTCCGGTGTCCCTAGAACTGCCCCACTGTCCCCAGAGTTGACCCGGTGTCCTCAGAGCTGCCCCAGTGTCCCCAGAATTGCTCTGACGTCCCCAGAGCTTCCCCAGTGTCCTCAGGACTGCTCTGGTGTCCCTTGGACTGCTCCACTGTCCCCAGAGCTGCTCCGGTGTCCCCAGAGCTGCCCTGGTGTCCCCAGAATTGCCCCAGAGTCCCCAGAATTTCTCTGATGTCCCCAGAGCTGCACCAGTGTCCCCAGAACTGCTGTACTGTCCCCAGAATTCCTCCAGTGTCCCCAGGATTGCCCTGATGTCCCTAGAATTCCTCTGATACTCCCAGGACTGCTCTGGTGTCCCCATAATGGCTCTGGTGTCCCCAGAAATGTTCTCACGTCTCCAGAATTTGCCTTTCCTGAGGACAGGCAATGCAGGAGGAACCCCTTCAGAGCCCTGGGGGTTGGTTTGTGGTTTCTGGGTGATTTTAATTCAATTTCCCCGTTTCCCCTGGCAGTGATTTCCTGCGGGAACCCCGGGACGCCCAGCAATGCCAGGGTGATCTTCAACGACGGCCTGGTGTTCTCCAGCTCCATCATCTACCAGTGCAGGGAGGGTTATTATTCCACTGGGGTGCTGAGCAGGCACTGCACCGTCAATGGCACCTGGACTGGGACCAGCCCCGAGTGCACTGGTGAGCACTGGTGGCACCTCAGGTTTTAATTTTTATATTTTTCAGGTTTTGTGCTGTTTTAGTGAGTGGGTCTGGGCTCCATGTCAGGGGATGGTGAGCTCTGTGCACAGAGCAGGGAGACAAAACAATTCCTGCTCCAGCTGGGGACCAAGGACAAATGATCCAAATCTCAACCCAAGAGCACAAACAGCGTGGGCTGGAGAGAGAAAAACAAGCAGGGTGGGACTGCATAATTGGACAATCAACCCCAATATGCAAATGGACCAAAACTTATAAAAATGTGAGACCTTGTAACCAGTCATCCATTTTTGTGACCATTTTGGTTCATCTTGGGCGTAGCCCTGGCTGGGCTCTTGTGCTGCCCAAGGTGGATCCATTGAGGCCTTTTAATAAATCCCTGCTTTATTTTTTAACTCTGTCCAGCCTCTGTTTTAGGGCAGCCGTCCCCAGGCATCACTGGGATTGAATCCTGCCACAGGGAGAGGGGAAGGATGAGCTGCCAGGCCCAGCTGTGCCCACATGGTGCCTTTTGGGGCTACCTAAAAACAGAGGCCACACAAAGTGAAAGGAATAAAAATCACTTCTATTTATTGAAGGCCCTTCAGGTACATTTAGGGCAGACAAAGCCCCCCAGGGGCTGCACCCAAAAAATGTACAATGGGTCATGGGTTTCACACTTTTATAAGTTTGGTCCATTTGCATATTGGGGGTTAATTAATTCCAATTCCAGCTTCAGCTAATGAAGTCATTGACCCCAAGTTTGCTCCCCCCAACTCCCTTTTGTTTCCATCTCTGGGGCCTGAGGCAGTGAGGTGTCCCTGACTGCCAGGCCTGGAGAGGAATTGTTGTGTCTGCCCCAAATGGGAAAGCAGCAGCTCCCACTGTGTGTGGAGTTTGGAGTTACACACTAAAGAACTGCAGGATTACAAATATATGGAAAATAGGAAAGCTGAAATCCTAAACACACGAGTGCCACCCTGAGAAACTCTGCTAAAGCCTGGCCTGGCACCAGCAGCAGCTCAGCCTGGGAATTCTGCTGGGACCTAATGGGAAAATCTTGCCCTGGGGTTGTGTTTTCCAGCTGGATGGAGGAAGCTCTAGGATAATTTTGGGAGTCGGTGTTGGCTGAGCTGGAGGGGCTCTCTGGGGCTGCTCCTGAGAGTGACATTGCTGGGGCAGGGCTGTGACCTCAGGGCTGGGAATGGGGTGGTGGCAAAGGTGGATTTACATCAGAGGCAGTGACTGGGCTAAGCGGGGAGTGCTGCGGGCAAACTGCCTTCCCTTCACCCAGATCTGACCCGGCTTTGCTTCAATGTTTAATGAGTGTTAATCCAGCTCCTTTCAAGGTCTTAATGAGCCATTAAACTCCAGCTTGTGCTACAAGCCTGCTCCACATTTAACTGGTTAAATCCCACCTGGAAAAAACCACTCGGGACCATCCCAGGCGTGGTTCCAGCTGCCAGAAATTCTCTTTTTTCCCTTCCTCGGCAGTGATCAACTGTGGAGACCCCGGCGTGCCGGCCAACGGGCTGAGGCTGGGCAGTGACTTCACCTACAACAAATCCGTGGTGTTCCAGTGCACTCCTGGCTTCATGATGGAGTCAGACAGAGCAGCTGCCCTCACCTGCACCAAAGACCGCACCTGGAACGGCACCAAACCCGTCTGCAAGGGTAGGAGCCCCATGGGTGTTGCAGGACACGAGTTTTGGAGGCCACCAGAGTTTCCCTGGAAGCCTGGCTGGGCGTTCCCAGCTCCCTCGTTCCACCCAAAGTTTGGCATTTGTCAGGGAAGCAGCAACACCTTGCTGTGTTCAGGGCTATCAATCTGTGCCTGGCAGGGAGGGAAGGAGTTGCTCCTCTCCTTCAAAGCCCAGGGAGTAAAGTGATTTTGCACAAAAACTCGTATCAGGCTCAGATGAAATATTGTGTTTTTCCAGCAGACGCTGTGCTGGCATCACCCAGAAACATCTGAAAAATGTTCCCTGCGAGTCTTTTCATTATTCTGAGATGGCTCCTGTGGTTCAGAGATAGAAAAGGGAAATAGGAAAGCAGTGGCTGGGCAGGCTGGATCTGTTTTCCTCGCCCCCCCCAGCGCAGATAAAATGTGTGGCAGCATCTCTGCATTCCTTTAAAAATCTGGAAAATTCACCTGTCACGGAGCTGATATAAAAACAGGCCACATAAAACCCCTCAAATGCACTCCAGGTCCTTCAGAGGCTGTAAAGAGCAATTCTTCCTCTCCTTTTTCATTCTCTGCACTGAGCAAATGCTGCAGAAAGGATCCAGAATGTGGCCAAGAGTCTCATTTGGAGGCACAGGTTTAGCTCCTCTGAGCTGAAGAGCAGAGTGCTGCAAAAATGTCATCTCCAAACACCCCAGAGTGGGTGAAAACCCGACAGGTTGTGGCTTCAACTGCTCGTCTGAGCCTCAGCCAGGTTGTCCAAAATGTGTGAATCTTCGGGGAAATCTGGGATGAGCTTTCACACCATGTCAGGGCAGATTTTTACCTTCAGCTGAGAACGAGCGTTGACTTCAAAATCGGATTTGTGGAGATGCTGAGGAAAAAATTCTTCCCCCAGAGGGTGGTGGGGCACTGAGCAGGCTGCCCAGGGAATGGGCACAGCCCCAGGATCTCAAGGAATGTTTGGACAAGGCTCTCAGGGATGCACAGGGTGGGATTTTGGGGTGTCTGGGGCCAGGGCCTTGGGCCGGATGATCCTCGTGGATCCCTTCCCGCAAGATATTTGGGATTGAACTCCAAACTTTGAAGGGTTTGACCCCACTTTGTGCCAATCCTGGGAGATGCTCTTGGAGAACAGGAGGTGACTTTGCTCCTACATGGAATTTGCTTGTTAATGGAAATAATTAAGAAGTGGAGAGACCTCACCCTGCTTTTCATTTTCCTTTTTTCCTTTTCCTTTTTTTCCTTTTCCTATTCCTTCTCCTTCACCTCCTTCTTTTCCTCCTTCTTCTCCTTTTCCTCCTTTTCCTCCTTTTCCTCCTTTTCCTCCTTCTCCTCCTTCTCTTCCTTCTCTTCCTTCTCCTCCTTCTCCTCCTTCTCCTCCTTCTCCTCCTTCTCCTCCTTCTCCTCCTTCTCCTCCTTCTCCTCCTTCTCCTCCTTCTCCTCCTTCTCCTCCTTCTCCTCCTTCTCCTCCTTCTCCTCCTTCTCCTCCTTCTCCTCCTTCTCCTCCTTCTCCTCCTTCTCCTCCTTCTCCTCCTTCTCCTCCTTCTCCTCCTTCTCCTCCTTCTCCTCCTTCTCCTCCTTCTCCTCCTTCTCCTCCTTCTCCTCCTTCTCCTCCTTCTCCTCCTTCTCCTCCTTCTCCTCCTTCTCCTCCTTCTCCTCCTTCTCCTCCTTCTCCTCCTTCTCCTCCTTCTCCTCCTTCTCCTCCTTCTCCTCCTTCTCCTCCTTCTCCTCCTTCTCCTCCTTCTCCTCCTTCTCCTCCTTCTCCTCCTTCTCCTCCTTCTCCTCCTTCTCCTCCTTCTCCTCCTTCTCCTCCTTCTCCTCCTTCTCCTCCTTCTCCTCCTTCTCCTCCTTCTCCTCCTTCTCCTCCTTCTCCTCCTTCTCCTCCTTCTCCTCCTTCTCCTCCTTCTCCTCCTTCTCCTCCTTCTCCTCCTTCTCCTCCTTCTCCTCCTTCTCCTCCTTCTCCTCCTCCAGCCATCACCTGCAGAGCTCCCCAGGCCATTCCCAACGGGAAGGTGGTGGGATCAGATTTCAGCTGGGGTTCCAGCGTCAGCTACGCCTGCCTGGAGGGTTACCAGCTGTCCCTGCCTGCCGTGCTCACCTGCGAGGGCAACGGCTCCTGGAGCGGGGAGATCCCCCAGTGCTTCCGTGAGTGCCACCTTCCCTCTTCTCCACCAGGAACCAGCAGGATTCTGCCTCAAATCCAGCTTTTCGCGGCTTTTCCCGACTTGTTCTTCCCCCAAGCTCTGTGTCACTGAGCAGCTCAGGGATCTTGCTGTGCTTCGTGCCCTGTTCCCAAATGGAGTTTTCCGGCAGCTGGAGTGGGAATTGTTGGTGCTGTGGGGATGCTTCAGGAGTCTGGAGCTAAAGTCTGGCTGCTCTCCCACCTCCCTCGTGGCTTGGTTTTTTTGGAGCCTTGTTTTGGCACCTGTAAGGAGGAGGCAGGGACACAGGTGGTCACTCCAGGGACATTGGTGGTCACTCTACCCCTGTGACGGAGGGGTGAGGCCACATTTGGGATGAATCCGGGCATTTTCCATGTTCCTGCCTACAAAACATCCTCAAAACATGGGTGTTTGCCCTCAGCAACCCAGTCTTCTGTAATCAGGATTCCTGGAACTGCCAAAAAAATCCTTGGGCAAAGAGCACTGTGTTGCAGCAAAAGTTGGGAATGTTTTGTGAAGGCTGGGTGGGTTTGATATAACAGCAAACACCAAAAAAAAAAAAAGAGAATTAAGAAAAGAGAATTAGCATCTCCTGATGCTAAAGGCAGCTCTGAGTCCCTTTTCCAGCTGCACAATATCCATTTTCATATTAAATCCCACAAACCCCTCACTGTTCCTCACACCTGTCCCAGGATTTGGGATAATTAGTGGGTTTTCAGTGTGATACAGAGCCAAGGAACAAAGTGACACCGTGCAATTAGGGGAGAAAAAAGATGGGGGGGGAAAAAAAGGCAAATCCGGGGGAGAAGGTGGAAGTTAATTAACAACCATTGACAAAAGGAGATAATTACAAGGAAAGCAGCCAGCAACACCTTCAGCCACCCCTGATTCCCGAGCTGATCGTGGAGCTGGACGGGCTGTGATGGGATGTGACATTCCTGAGGCGTCTGTGGCCACCTCCTTGTCCCTTTGCCATTGCAGCCGTGTTCTGCGGGGACCCGGGGACCCCGGCCCAGGGCAGGAGGGAGGACAGAGGCTTCACCTACCGCTCGTCCGTGTCCTTCTCCTGCCTGGCCCCGCTGGTGCTCGTGGGCTCAGCGCGGAGGTTCTGCCAGTCCGACGGCACCTGGAGCGGGACCCAGCCCAGCTGCATCGGTAAGGGGGGCACAGCTGCAGCATCTGGGGGCTCATCCACTTCCAGTCCCAACCCACCGTGGTCCTTGGAGGCCAGGATGGGAGCAGAGGGCAGGGAGGAGGGCGGGATGACCGTGGTGCTTTGTTGTGGCATTGTGAGGGTCCCCAAGACGAGGTGAGGGATGAGAATTGACTCTCAAGTTCTCAGAAGGCTGATTTATTATATTATGATATTATATATTTATATATTATATTTATTATATTATGATATTATATAATATTAAAAATATAATATAATATAATATAATATAATATAATATAATATAATATAGTATAATTAATGTAATGTAACATAATATAATATAAATAATATTATTAAAATATTGTATTATATATTATATATAATTTTATTATATAATATTATATATAATTAAATTATTATTATAACATTATGTGTATTGTTTATATATTATATTATTATATTATATTATACTATACCATACTATACTATACTATATTATATACTAAAACTATACTATATTATATTATATACTAAAACTATACTAAAGAAAGAGAAAGGAGACATCAGAAGGCCAGAAAAGAATGAATAATAAAAACCCGTGACAGACTCAGAGAGTCCGACGCAGCTGGCTGGGATTGGTCGTTCATTAAAAACAATTCCCATGTTTGGATAAACAATCTCCAGGCCACATTTCAGAGGAGCAAAACATGGAGAAGCTGAAGCTTCCCAGCTTCCCAGGAGAAAGGATTTTTCATAAAATATCACAGGGACAGAGCTTGGGGTGTGGGTGTGGGGAAGAGCTGTCCTGATCCAAGGTGTGTGTTCCCAGTTTTTCTCCTGAGGGGTGAAGTGCCTCTGGTTGCTTCGTGCTGCAGCAGGCAGGGATTTAAGGAACAAGAAGATCCATGTGTTCTCCTTGTTGCTGTGTGTTCCTTCAGAGCCAAATCCCATTTGCGTTCCAGAGGTGCAGCAGGACCCGTGTGCCCTCCCATAAATCCCTTCCCTGTTTTTAACAGATCCCAGCCTCACGACCTGTGCAGATCCTGGAGTGCCTCTTTTTGGGATGCAGAACAATTCCCAGGGATACCAGGTATGGCCATGGAAGAGGGGTGTGCCACCCTGCTTGGTCCTTGGCCTGGATTCACGTGTCCTGCTGTGAACTCATGGATTCATGTGTCCTCCCATATCCTCCCATGGATTCCTGTGTTATTCCATGGATTCACGTTTCCTCTCATGGATTGTTCTGTTCTCCCATGGGTTCATGTGTCCTTCCATGAGTTAATGCCTCCTGTCATGGATTCACATGTTATCCTGTGGATTCACATGTTATCCTGTGGATTCACATGTTATCCTGTGGATTAGTGTCTCCTCCCATGGATTCTTGTGTCCTCCCATGGATTCATGTCTCCCCTGATGCATTAATGTCTCCTCCCATGGATTCATATCCTTCTTCCATGGATTCTTGCATCTTTCCATGGATTATCGTGTCCTCCCATGAGTTCTTATCCCCTCTCATGGATTCTTGTGTTATCCCATGGATTCAGTGTCCTTCCATGAATTCATGTCCCATCCTCTGGGTTCATGTGTCCTTCCATGAATTCCTGTCTCCTCCTGGGAGCAGGACACCCCAACGTGCTCCTTTAGCCCTCCGAGTGTGTTTGCACAGCATTAATTAGGTAGTGCATTGTATCTGAAATTAATTACAGTGCTAATTAATAGTTGCTGCTATTCACATTAATTCTCATTAATTTTCAGGCCAAATCCTGCAGGTGCTTTTGCTAATCCCATCTCTCATCCAGCAGGAAATCATTGGAATGGGGACAAAAATCCCACAGCGACTCCCTTGGGGGGCTCCATTCCCACCCATTCCCTGCTGGGATGTGTGGATGCCAGAGTGGATCCTTCCATTTTCCTGCTAATTAGTTACCTTAATCTTGGGGTTTAATTAATTAATTTTCAGTTTAATTAATTTGGAGACACCACGAGTGGGATTTTTGCTCAGCTGGGAGTGGAGCTGCTCCCGTGAGGGGTGAGATGGTGACAAGGGGATGGAATGAAGGTCTGGGAGTCCCTGGGAAGCTGAGTGATTGTCTCCTGTTGGGATAGGTGGGAAGCATCCTGTTCTTCAGGTGCCAGAAGGGATATCTCCTGCAGGGCTCCACCACCAGGACCTGCCTGCCCAACCTGACCTGGAGCGGCGTCCAGCCCGACTGCGTCCGTGAGTCCTGGGGATGCCACGGGGAGCTGGGGCCCTCAGCCAGGCTCTGCAGAAGGAATCCTTGGAGGAAATGTGTTGAATTTTAGGGAGAATTGGAGATTGCAAAGCCAGTTTGTAGTCTGCACCCACACCTGGCACTCAGTTCTGGGTTCAGAGGTGCTTCAGCATCTTCTGGTTTTGTCTTTTTCCCTTAAAAATGGGGGTGGCCAATCCTGATTTTCAGCTCATCAGCTGGAGACTGGTTCAGCTTTAGCCAGGAAGAGAAACCCAGCATGGGAAGCTCTTCCAACTGGGAAAAATCCCTGTGAGCTGTGGTGTGGAAACTTTTCCAGGAGGGCTCCCCTGTTGCTGTCACGGTGTCACTTTTCACCCTCCCCGTGCCCACCTGGCTGGTTTCTCTCACCTGTTTTCCCTGTCCTCTCCAGCCCACCACTGCAAGCAGCCCGAGACCCCATCCCATGCCAACGTGGGTGCCCTGGACCTGCCCTCCCTGGGTTACACCTTGATCTACTCCTGCCAGAGCGGCTTCTACCTCACCGGGGGCTCCGAGCACCGCACCTGCAAAGCCGACGGCAGCTGGACAGGGAAGCCCCCCATCTGCCTGGGTGAGGGGCTGGCAGCACCAGCTGGGCTCTGAGACCCTCCCCAGGCTCTCAGGTTGTGGAGATCCTGGGCCTTGAGGTCCTTCAAAGGTGGTTTTCAACCTGCAGATAAACCCAAGATTCGGTTCTGGTGTCAGAACTCCAAGGAAGGAGGGGGAGGTTTTTTCAGCCTTGATTTTGTTCCCTGAAAAGTTGTGGGATGGCCCAGCCTGATTTCCACTCGGTGGGAGGGTCTCCATCATTGGTCTCCACAGCAGAATCCCAGAACTTGGTTGGAGAAGGCCTTTGAGGCCATCAAGTCCAACCTGTGACCCAACACTCAGGTGCCACCTCCCGTTTTTCCTTAAAGAGCCACTTGGGGATCTTCTGGGGAGCTTTTGGCTCTAGAAGCACCTGCACAGGACAAAAATTGTTTATCTCCCCCACATCTTACCTGCCACAGAGTCTTGGATGAGGAACAGATGAGGAACATGGTCTGATCCATGGAAATGGAGCCCTGTGGCTCTCCTGGAGCAGGGTCACTCTGGATACTTGGGATTGGAGCAGAGGGAAAGGCAGGACAGGCTGGGGACAGTGGCTGAAAGCTGGAGAGGGACCTGGGGGTGCTGAGGGACAGCAGCTGGACATGAGCCAGGGGTGCCATGGTGGTGTGGCACCTGGCTGGGTCAGGGAGAGACCAGCAGGAGCAGGAAAGGGATTGTCCCCTGTCCTGGGCACTGGTGAGGGACACCCCAAGGGCTGTGTCCAGTTCTGGGCACCTCCATTTGGGACATGGAGGGGCTGGAGAGTGTCCAGGGAAAGAAACAGAGCTGGAAAACTCCTGATGCAGCTGAGAGGGCTCAGCCTGGAGAAGAGGGGGCTCAGGGGGGACCTTGTGGCTCTGCACAACTCCTGACAGGAGGGGACAGCTTGGGGGATTGGACTCTGCTCCCAGGGAACAGGGACAGGAGCAGAGGGAACGGCCTCAGGCTGGCCAGGGCAGTTTGGGGTAGGATTTTAGGGAAAATCGGTGGAAAATTGGGAAAAACGGTGGTCAGGCCTTGGCAGGGGCTGCCCAGAGAGGTCTGGAGCTCCCAAGGAAAGCCTGGACGTGGCACTCAGAGCTCTGGGCTGGGTGACAAGCTGGGCATCGGGCACAGCTTGGCCTCTGTGACCTTGGAGGGCTTTTCCAGCCTCAGGAGCTCAGGGGTGGGCAGTGCCAGGCCCCACCATGCAGTACTGACCAGCTGTGCTTTGTCCCCTGTCCCAGCTGACGTCCGGCCCAGCGGGCGGCCCGTGGGCACCGCGCGGGAGCCGCCGCTCGCCAAGGCCTCAGGTGAGGCTCAGGGGGCTCCTGCCCATGGGCACAGCCCTGGCACCCCTCAGATCCCCCTCCTGCATCCCTTCAGCTGTGTGAAAAACCCCTGTCACTTGTTTTAAAATTGTATTATTATTATTATTTTTACTGTTATTATTATTATTATTATTATTATTATTATTATTATCATTATTATCATTATTATCATTATTATCATTATCATTATTATCATTATTATCATTATTATCATTATCATTATTATTATTTTATTACTATTAAACTTTTAATAGTAATAAAATGGTAATAAAAATAGTAATACAATTAGAGTAACAATGATTTAGACAATTTGGATTAAGACAATATGAGACAATAAAAACAAAGAGTTACAGACAGTCCAGGTACCTCTTTCTGGGCAAAATAAGCCCAAAAAAGGACCCACGTTAACAGAGGATTAACCCTTAAAAGCAACAGCCTGTTGCATATTCATACAGCTCATACATGGTGCATAAATTCCATTCAAACACAGGATTCTGTCTTGTCAGTGCCAGCTTCTTCCTCTGAATCCTAACAGCGCCTTTGAGATGGGAAGAATTTCGTTTCTTCTGATAAGAGGGCAATAAATTCTTTTTCTTTGAAAGATTCAGGTGTCCTGTGGCTGCTATCTCACTGCGAGTCCTTTCTTTAAAAAAAGTATCCTACACAGCATAGTTTTTATTTTAGCATTTTTTATAACCCAAAACTATATTTAACACACTACTTAAGGGAACTAATACAGCATCACTTTCTAGCACAACACATATAATATTCATTTGAATATTTGCAAAAAGCCAATATAAAATACATGCATTTTTCACACTCTGGAAACTGCCACATGCCCCATCCTATTCCATGGAGAACAAACAGGATCCTTACAGCAGCTGGACACCAACACCCACTGCCCTCCCCACAGCATTCCAGCCCTTCCAGGATTTTGTGCATTTGACCTTTTTTATTTGAATTTTCCCTAATAAGTTTATTTCCTGAGGTTTACTTGAACTTTTCCTAATAAATTATTTTGGGGGTTGGTTTGTTTTTAAACTTTCCTTGTGTTTTTGGTCCCAACAGCCAAACTGAAGTCACTGGTTTTGGCTTTGTCCCCCATGGTGATGGCTCAGAGCGGCTGGGATTTAAGATACTTAAAATACAAAATGTTTTTGAAATATTAAATCTTTTCAACAACCTAATTATTTTCAGTGACTCCAAAGAAAGCAGAAATCTTGCTCTGTTTTATTTTTTCCCCCCTGAAAAAAAAACCAGAAATGCTGCTGGGTAATTTTTATTTTTTTAACATCTCCCCACTGCTGCAATTCCAGTGCCTGCGGACGTGTTTGCAAGGAATTCCCTGTGGAAAGGCTCCTATGAGTACATGGGGAAGAAGCAGCCAGCCATGCTCTCTGTCACCAGCTTTGACCCTGCCACCAGCAAGGTCAACGCCACCTTGATCGACCACAGCGGGGTGGAGCTGCAGGTGTCAGGTGAGGGACACGGCGTGGCCTTTGGGAGGGGGTGGCGCTGGCACTGCCAGGGCAGGGACTGTCCCCTGTGCTGGGACGTTGTGGTAAAAGCCCATTCTTGACTGGACAGGTCATATTTTATAGGATTATCAGAAAGTACCGTGTCAAATCTTAGTGGTGGACTTAATTTGTGGGTCGGTGCACGGTGTTCTGCACATTTGTCAAACTTCTGTATTTTTAGTTAGTTTGCACAGTTTTTCTACTGATTCTCATGAGACAGATCTTATTGTTTATAGTGGTGCACTTATTTTTCACTCTAGGAATAGATTTTTGTGTTAATGAATCTTTCGTGCCAAGATTGTTTTCTCATGGGAACTTGCAGCCATTAATTTAGGCCTGATTTTATGAGGCCTTTCTTTTATAATTTCTCTTCCTGTCTGCAACACTGGGACACCTCTAGGGCTGTGTCCAGTTCTGGTCACTCCTGGCCAGAGAGACGTTGAGGGGCTGGAGTGTGTCCAGAGAAGGGAATGGAGCTGGAGAAGGATCTGGAGAACTCCTGATGGGGCTCAGGGAGCTCCCCACAACTCCCTGACAGGAGAGGGGTCAGGCTCTGCTCCCAGCATGAGACAGCCTCAGTCTGTGCCAGGTTGGAGTTTAGGGAATATTTCTCCATGGAAAGACCTTGGAGCTGCCCAGGGAAGTTTGGAGTGCCCATCCCTGGAGGTGTCCAAGGTAGAACTTGGAGCTTTTTGGCAAAAAACATGGAATTATGTGAGCTGGACTTTGATGATCCTCGGAGGTCCCTGCCAGCTCATGATTCTGAGTGTTCCATGTCCCTGCCCTCCTGGAGCACCAGGCTCTTCCTGATCCAGCAGCAGAACCTGAATATTAATTAAATATTAATTAAATATTGAGTTGAATCCTTTCCCTTGTGGAAAATACGTTCAGTAATATCCTGGGCTGTGTTTCCCAGTGCATCCCAATGCCAGGGCTGGTGTCCACTCAAATCCTGATGTGGTTTCTCTGCTCTCCCACTCAATTATTTCCAACCACAGTGATCCAGAGCTGACAAAAATCCCTTCTTTTCCAGGGATTTACAAGAAGGAAGATGTGCACCTGCTGCTCCAGGTGTACCAGATCATGGGACCACTGGAGATCTTTGCCAACAAGTTCAGGAATGACAAATGGGCTCTGGATGGACACGTGAGTGCACAAAATCCACCCTCCCTTGGCTGTGGCAGCCTGGATTTCCCTTTCCTGGGGCTGAGGGATAATTCCCAGAGCTGGGAAGGGACATGTGGCACTTCTCCAGCAGGTGACAGCTCCTCCTGCAGCTGGGGGTTGGTTTTATTGCCTTGGGGTTTGGAATCCATCACCTCCCAGATGATGCTGGGGGAGAAACCAACAGGATTCGTTCCACGTGGATGTTTTACATCTGCTCAACATCTTGCTGGAAAAGTTGATTTTCCCTACTGGAGCCAACTCTTCACCCTTTACCTGTGTCTGGGAGTTTCCCAAGCCCTTTAGGGATCCAGGGTAGCTTGGAAAAAATGTGCATCCAACTGACCTATGGCCACTTTTCCCCCTCTCCCTCTGGAATCAGCAATGTCCTCTCCAGCTCATCACAAACAAGATTTTTTTAGCTTCCCTTCCTTCAAGACAGGAGAATTTTCAGCTGTTGAGCGGTGAAACTCCTTAAAAAATGCCAGGATTTTCTGGGGAATTGCTTCAAATTAATGCACTTGGGAGGAGCTGGGATGAGCTGGGTGTTAAATCCAGGGAAAAGTTGGGTAAATCCATTGATTTCCACTCTCCACAGGTCTCGTCAGAGTCCTCGAGTGGCACCTTCGTGTACCAGGGCTTTGTGCGTGGCAAAGGCTTCGGGCAGTTTGGCCTCCAGAGACTTGGTAAAATTCCTTGGATTTGCACTTTTCTCCTCGATTCCAGAAGCTCCATTTTGGCCTGGTTTGGGGGGTTTCCAGGCAGGGAATTTTTCTCCAAGCCCTGGCTTGAATTTTCCGCGCTTTCCGAGTTCTGCTGAACTTGGTGTGAGGTTTGTGGGAGACAAACAGCACAAAACAAACAGCACAAGAATAAAATTTGTCATTTGGGAGCAAAATGAGGGATAACCAGGCTGCTGTCCAAAGGCAGGGAGAGTTTGGAAGCACAAACAACACCTGGATGTATTTATTTCCAAATTCCCAGATCCCTGCCAAGCCCAAATCCCATTCCCACCACAGCAAGTGTCTCCATCAGAAATCACAGAGGCTCTTGGGAGCTTAAACCCCCCAAAGTTTAAGCTCCTAAATACCTCTTAAAGCATGGTTTGAGCTCTTTAATCCCTCAGGATTGCTGGAATCTCGTCACCTTTATGGATGCTCATTATTGCAGCGTTTCAGAGTCTCCTTAAAGCCCAACTTCATGCATCCAAGTTGGACAAAATAAATGAATTTATATCTCTCTTTAATTGCAGTTGCAAATAAATTATGAGACCTAATAGGCTGGATCTCCATCCTTGCACATCCATTTTTAAATTCCATTTTCCAGCACCCCTTCACTCATTTTGCTGCTGGTGCCACCTGTACTTTGAGCCAAGCCCTTTTTCCCCAGCAGGGGTTTGGAAATGTGGGAAATGTGAAAGGAAAACGAAGGAAATGTGTTCCTTTCTGCTGTGTTCCAGACATCAGCATGATGGAAAATGATCCTGAATCCATAGGCCACCACTTTGCATCCAACAGCAGCTCCGTGGCAGCCGCCATCCTTGTGCCTTTCATCGCCCTGATTATTGCAGGGTTTGTGCTTTATCTCTACAAACACAGGTGGGTTTGGGGCAAGAATTCCAAAACCTGAAAGAAATTCAGGGAGTTGAGAGAAATATCAGAGAGCTGGGCTTAAAATCCTCCCCTTAGGGCTGGTTTAATTCAGGAGGTGGGGCAAAAACAGAAGGTTTGAGAGATTATTGCAGGGTTTGTGTTTTATCTCTGCAAACATGGGTGGGTTTGGGGCAAGAATTCCAAAAGGTGAAAGAAATGTAGAGATTTGAGAGAAAGATCAGTGAGCTGGGCTTAAAATCCCACTTTTAGAGCTGGTTTAATTCAGGAGATGGGACAGCAAAAAAGAGGGTTTGGGAAATTGGGAGAGTAATTCCAAAAGGTAAAAGAAATTCAGGGATTTGAGAGAAATATCAGTGAGCTGGGCTTAAAATCCCCCTTTTAGGGTTGGTTTAATTCGGGAGATGGGAAAATAAAATATGGGAGGATGGCAATTTGGGAGAGGAGAGGAGAGGAGAGCAAGGAGGGTTTTTCTGGCCATTAATGGGATTTGTGGCCACATTTAGGAGGATAAAAAGCAAATTCCCCCCCTCCTCCTCATGACTTTGAATGTGGTGTAAATTCAGTTTTGCTCCTGATCAATGCTGCAAACCCCCAGATGGATTTTCCTGCCCCATCCCCACAGGTTTCCCCTGTCAGTGCCCTGCCTCAGGTCTGTCACCTTGTCATCTTGATTTCCTAAGATTTTCCAAGCCTTCTGATGTTGACATTCTTGTAAGAAACTTCCTCACGCACTTTCTGTAAATAACTCTTTGTTTTGCATTCTTTTATGGAGGAGGAGAAATCTGATGGGCTGTTGGTGTGCCCAGTGTCATCGGAGAGGTGGCACTGTCACCCTCCAACCCACTGTCACTCCTGGAAACCTATAAACGTTAGAGTCAGAAAATAAACTTCCCTTTTTTTTTCACCTTGAGAACAGCGTTGCGCGTTCCATGCCCTTTAGTGACATCACCTTGCGTGGCTTTTGTCCCCCGATCCCACAGGAGGAGACCCAAAGTCCCGTTCAACGGCTACGCCGGCCACGAGAACACCAACGTGAGGGGCACCTTCGAGAACCCCATGTACGACAGGAACCTGCAGCCCTCAGACATCATGGCGGGAGAGGCCGAGTTCACAGTGAGCACGGTGTGCACGGCCGTATAGCGCCGTCCCCGCACGGTGAGTGCGACACGGCCACCGCGCGGCCACCGGCCTGCCCTCGGGGCTGTGGGGCCTGGGATGAGGGCAAGGGGAAGGGTTTGGGGTCATGGGGTGTGTGGGGAGGTGCAAGGGTTTGGGGTCATGGAATGAGGGGAGGTGGAGGGGTTTGGGGTCGTGGAGTGTGGGGAGTTGGAAGGGTTTGGGATCATGGAGTGTGGGGAGGTGGAAGGGTTCTCTTGGGATCATGGAATGTGGGGATTTGGAAGGGTTTGGGGTCATGGAATGAGGGGAGGTGGAAGGGTTCTCATGGGATTGTGGAATGTGGGGATTTGGAAGGGTTTGGGGTCATGGGGTGTGTGGGGAGGTGGAAGGGTTCTCATGGGAATCTTCATGGGATCATGGAATGCATGGAGTTGGAAGGGTTCTCTTGGGATCATGGAATGTGGGGATTTGGAAGGGCCTGGGACCATGGAGTGCAGGGAGTTGGAAGGGTTCTCTTGGGATCATGGAGTGTGGGGAGAGTTGGAAGAGTTTGGGGTCGTGGAGTGTGGGGAGTTGGAAGGGTTCTCTTGGGATCATGGAATGTGGGGATTTGGAAGGGTCTGGGATCGTGGAGTTCAGGGAGTTGGAAGGGTTCTCTTGGGATCATGGAGTGTGTGGAGCTGGAAGGGCTCTCATGGGATCATGAAGTGCAGGGAGCTGGAAGGGTTTGGGATCATGGAATGCAATGAGTTGGAAGGGTTCTCATGGGATCATGGAATGTGGGGAGCTGGAAGGCTTTGGGATCATGGAATGTGTGGGGAGTTGGAAGGGTTCCCATGGGATTGTGGAATGAGGGGATTTGGAAAGGTTTGAGATCATGGAATGCAGGGAGTTGGAAGAGTTCTCATGGGATCATGGAATGCAGGGAGTAATCCACCTGGAACACTCCAATTTCCGGGTACCCCTTCCCCAGAATTCCCACGTGCCATGACCAACCCCTTGCTTCCCCAGATTCCCGTGGCCGGTGTCCAGCGTGGACGCCTGTCCCACCTCACCATCCATCCATCCCCTCCCCACCTCCCTGCTCCCTGCTCCTGCCGAGGCCGTGGGGAAGCTGCTGCACCTCCCTGGAATTCCCGAGGGGCTGCTGGATCCACCTCCAACCTCCATCCTGCTGGATCTCCAAGCCAAAGGTTCTGCCCCGGCCCCGCTCCCAGACCTCGGGAAGGCCTGGTGGTGGGAAGGCTTTCCCCAGCTGCTCCTGGTGGAAGGAGCTTCCCAAACTTTGGGAAGAGCTTGGGCGACAAAGAGGTTGTGCACAAGGTGCTGGATTCTGTGGAAAACACCTGCATGGGACAGGATGAGGATTTGTGTGTCTGGGTTTGGGTTTCTGGGTTATTTTTTGGTTGGA
The DNA here is from genome assembly GCF_023055355.1 of Agelaius tricolor. Taxonomy (NCBI): domain Eukaryota; kingdom Metazoa; phylum Chordata; class Aves; order Passeriformes; family Icteridae; genus Agelaius; species Agelaius tricolor. The sequence goes on along the minus strand of NW_027269296.1, from coordinate 2,259,107 downwards.
TTTTCTACCCCCGGGCTTGAGCAGAGGAAAGGTTTTCAAAGGGGAGCTTTCCAAACCTTGGGAAGCTTTTCCCCTCTTCCCTGTGTTTGGTTTTCCTTTGGGCATTCCTGGCTGGATTTACAGAAAACACCTGGATGGGACAGGATGAGGATTTGGGGTTTCTGTATTTTGGTTTCTGGGTCATTTCTTGGTTGGGTTTTTTTACCCCAGGGCTTGAGCAGAGGAAGGGTTTTCAAATGGGGCCTTTCCAAGCAAAACTTGGGAAGCTTTTCCCCTCTTCCCTGTGTTTTGCATTCCTTTGGGCATTCCTGACTGGATTTATGGATAACACCTGGATGGGACCAGAGGAGGATTTGGGGTTTCTGCATTTGGGTCTCTGGGTTATTTCTCGGTTGGATTTTCTATCCCAGGAAGAGTTTTCCAAATGGGACCTTCCCAAAAGCTTCCCTCTTCCCTGTGTTTGATTTTGGGCATTCCTGGCTGGGTTTTTCCTGCCTCGTGTTCCCCCTGATTTGAGCTGGGCCCAAATCCCTGATCAGGAATTCACTGCCAGACGATTCCTGAAGGGACAGGAATATCCAAAGGGACAAAAATCCTCTCTGAAAAGAACTCAACACTAATTCCCCCAAAAGCTTCCCAAATCCTTTGCCCTTTCCAAACTGATCCTCCAAAGGGCAATGCCAGAGGAGTTTTAATTCCCATCCTGAGCTGTTCCCTTTATTTCCCAGGGGCACTGAGGTTTCCTGGGATTTTGTGGGAGCAGGGAAGGCTCTGGATCCTTATGATCCAAAGTTTGCTTGGAGTCACTTGTTTTAGGATCAGGGGAGGCAGAAGTGCCATTCCCAGGTCACTGAGTCCAGGAGACTCCAAGGAAAATCAGGATGAACCCTTTGGAATGGGGTTTTCCATCCATGCTCCCATTCCAGCATGGATTTTTCTCCTCCCTGAAGCTCTGCCTGGGATAATCTGGGAATTTTTGTTGGTTATCCTTGATTTTTCTGGGTGTAAATACATCAATATTTTATTTTTTGTTACTCCTGGCTCTCCCACAGAGGACCAGACTTCCCAGCCTGCCAAAATATGCCACCTGTGCTCCCAAAAATGCCACTTCTGCTCCCAAAAATCCCACCAAGGTGCTCTGATTTCTCCCTGGGAAGTGGGAGCCGGATCCTGAGCCCCGATCCAGCGTGGGCAGGGCTCGGGGAGATGTGGGAGATATTCCCAGATGGATTTGGGGAGGATCCCAGGGTGGAATTCCATGGGCAGATGGATTGGGGGGGTGTCAATCCCAGCAGGACTCCAAGGGAATATTCCCCTCTTCCCTTGTCCCCCCTCCATCCTCCCAGGGCTGGAACAAGGCTGGGAGAGCCCCTTGGAATCCTTGGATCCCACCCTTGGATCCTTGTCCAAGCTCAAATATCCCTAAAAACCCCAGAGCCCAACCCAAACCCCTGCCACGTCCCAGTCCCAATTCCAGGCCCCAAAATTCCAACAATCCCTGGAAGCAGAGCTTGGATCCTTCCAGGTTCTTCTCCAAATTCCAGGCAATCCTTCCCTGGCTGCTCCACACCTGGCTCCCACTGATTCCATGGAAAATCCAGGAGAAACCCACGTCCAGGAGTGCAAAATAAATCAAAAATATTTTAAAACCACCCAGGCAGGGAGAAGAGGGAGCTCGACTTTAATGGAATTTGCTGCTTTGGATCCATGAATTCCCTTTTCCTGCTGTTGCCCAGGGAGCCAAGGAAGTGGGAAAAGGGGTTTATCCCATTTTTTTGCAAGCTGGCTGAGATCTGCTCCATGCCATTCTCCATCCTTGTGCCCAGAGGACTTGCATATGGTAAAAAAAAAAAAAGGGAAAAAAATGAAAATAAAAGGGAAAAAAAATGAAGAAAAAAGGGAAAAAAAATGAAGAAAAAAAAGGGAAAAAATGAGAAAAATTATAAAAAACCACAAAAAAAGCTCAAATCCCTCTTTTGTACAGAGATATATTTTTATTAATTAAAAGTTTGTACAGCTAAAAAATAAATAAAAAAAACAAAATGTAATTTTTTTTTTCATTGTCGTAGGGAAAAACAAGAACAAAAAAAAGTAGTGGAAAAAAAAATCAGCTTTTTTTTGTAAATGTAATAAAGTGTATAAATGGTTTCCATAAAAATGTACATATGGAATCTCTCCATGCCCCTGGCTTGTCTGCAGAATTCCCAGTTAATTTATCTGTCTCTGTATATGAGGCTTTTCCGTGTGTTCCCGGCGTTCCCTGCGGAATTTCAAAGCTATTTTCGATTTTGGACTTCCAAATAATAAAAAATCTCGATTTTTGCATTGCTTTTTCTTACAGCCCCCTGGTGCTTTTTTTTTTCCTTTTCTTTCTTTTGGGTTTGTTTTCTTTTTGGGTTTTTTGTTTGTTTGGGTTTTTTTTTGTTTTGGGGGCGTTTTTTGGGTGGGTTTTTTTTTTTTGGCGTGTGTTTTTGGGGGGGTTTCTTGGGGTTTTGGGGTTTTTTTGTGAGGGTATGTGTGAATTCCAAAAGGTTTATCCCGGGATTTTCTGGATGTGCACACACCACACGTGCAGGGATGGAAATTCCCGACTTTTCCATCACATCCCAGTTTCAGGAAGGGGGAAAATCCGAGCGAATTGGGTGGATTTGGATGAATGGATTTGGCTTTTCCAGCAGGATTTTATCAGCAATATCCCATGGGAAGGGAGAACGAGACCCTTCCCGCTTCCCGACCCCCGCATTCCTGCTCCAGGAGCCCCAATTTGCCTTAATGAGGTTTTAATTAACGCCTCCTCTCTCTCGCCGTGCCCGGTGATTGGCAGGAATTAACTCGGGATCGAGGAAATTTGGGATGAAAAAGGCCCTGGAGGGATCTTTGATGTCCCGCGGCTGCTCCCGTGTGGATTTGATGCTCCCTTGCCTTTTATTTGGCTTTTCCCGCTCCCAGACGCTTCATCCTTGAATTTATCCTTGGATTTATCCTTGGATTTGTTCCCTCCTTGGCTTGGTTTATCCAAAATAAGGGCAGGGGAGGGAGCTGAGGTTTTTTGGGATGGGATGGGATGGGATGGGATGGGATGGGATGGGATGGGATGAGTTCCTTGGGATCCTGCTGGATTTCCATGGATTCACGGGGAGGGAAGAGGATCCAAAATGCCTTTGGAGCTTCCCAGAGGAGCTGGGGCTGCCCCATCCCTGGAATGTCTGAGCTTGGAGCAGCCTGGGACAGTGGGAGCTGTCCCTGGCCATGGAATTTTGGGTGGAATGGGATCATCCTTAAGGTTCCTTCCAACCCAAACCATTCCAGGGTTCTTCCTGCTTCCAATTCCCAACATTTCCCTCGGTATTTGGGGTTTAATCCCTGACCCAGGCTCAGCTTTTGGGTGTTCTTCAGGAGAGAATTCCTCGTTTCCCAAGCATTTTTTAGCCACCAAGTTCCAGCCCTGGAATCTCCTCCAAAACAGGGACTTGGTGCTTTTCCAAAGCTTTCCCAACACCTCTGCCAGCATTCCCTGGAATGAAAGATCCCAAAAATCCCCACAGATCTTCCAATGGCTGTTGATTGAGGGAGAGACCAGCAGGGAAACTGGAAGGAGCTGGAGCATCCACTGGGAATATTTTGGGGGAAAAAAACATTGGGAGAGAGAGCTGGAGGAGCTGGAGCTGCCACTGGGAATCTTCTGGGGAAAAAAAAACCCAGGGAAAGACCAGCAAAGCATCCACCAGGAAAAAAATCCATGGAGAGAGCAGCAGGACAGGAGCTGGAGCATCCCCCAGGCATTTTTGGGGGGAATAAAAGTGGGAGAGCTGGAAGGAGCTGGAGCATCCACTGGGAATCTTCTGGGGGAAAAAACAGGAAAGGACCATCAGGGAAACTGAGGATTTCTTCAGGAAAATCCCATGGCATTCCTCAGAGGGATCCCTGCCCTGATGGCAGGAGTTGGCTCATCCCAAAAAAAAAAATAAATAAAATCTGGGAGATATTTTTAATTAGGATTTTCTTCTTTGAAAATGAATCCCCCTGAGTTCCGATTCCTTCCATCTGCCAGCCTGGAATATTCCAAGCTCCAGTAAAAACAAGTGGGAAACTCCCCGTGAGGAGAGTGGAAGTGCAGGAGGGATGGAAAAGATGGAATCGTTGCCTTGTCCCACCTGGGATTTATAAAATAAACTATAAATTAAATATCTCTTTAATTAAATGTCACTTTAAAGATCACCTTAACTCAGCCTGAGGATGGAGGGATAAGGGGGTGTCAGGAATAATAACAATAATTCCACATCCAGGAATTATTGCTCCATTTGCCCTTTCCAGCGGCGATTGCCCTGATTGTGGAACAAATCCTTGGGAATCTTTGGTCTCTCTCCCATTAAAGGGTGATTAAATTCAGCTTCCAAACCGAAGGGGCGTGGTTGGATCTTCCCGAGGGAATTCAGGGTGTGGGAAGTTAAAAGGGAGACGGCACCGAGGGGAGTTCTGTGCTCCCTTTTTTCCCCTTTCCCCTTTTTTCCCCTTTCCCCTTTTTCCCCCTTCTTTTCCCTTTTTCCCCTTTTTTTCCCCTTCTTTTCCCTTCCTCCCCGCTTTTTTCCCCCCATTTCCCCTCCTCTTTTCCCCCCCTTTTTTTCCCCCATTTTTTCCCTTTTTTTCCCCCATTTTTCCCCTTTTCCTTCGCAATTCCCAGGTTTTTCAGCAGGGAGAACACAGCTCACCAGCAGAACCAAATCAAATAATTACACTGGGATTGTAATTATTTGATTTTCCCTGTTTTCACCACTTCTCAGCGCCTGGAGAACATCACTGGAGCAAACACTGGGCACTTTGGGACAGCTTTGGGCTTGCAGGTGCTGTCCCAGAGCATTCCTTTGGAAATCTGCCAGGAAATCTGGCAAAAAATGGAAAAAATTGTTTAAAATCCGTGTTTAGGCACAAAAAAAAAGAGCTCAGGGTGAGGCTGATGGAGCTGCTTGAACCTGGAGTAGCTTTGCCCTGGAATTCCTGGATGTGGGATCAGATGGGAGGGGTTTGCACAATCAGCACAATTCCCAATTATTTTTGGGAATTCACACCCCGGAGGGCCAAAACCCTTGGAATTCGACACAAATTGGATGCAGGATTCCCGAGCACAACTTGTGGCTGAAAGTGTCCAAGGCCAGGATGGAAAAACCTGGCATCCATGGCAGGATGGTCCTTGAGGTCCCTTCCATCCCAAACCCCTCTGGAATTCTCTGCTGCTCCCAAGGAATGGTTTTAGGGCAGGATGGCGCTGCCAAGCTGGGCTGGGCTGAGCTCCTTTGGAAAAACCCTTGGAAAACAGATGGGAACAAAATGGTGTTGGCAGCAGGGAGAGGTTTAAGGATATCACATCCCAAATTTTGGCAGCTTGGGGAGGTGACCGGAGCAGGGACAGCTGCCAGGATTTGAGGGCAAGGCAGGGAAAATCCCAACAGGAACCTTGGGAATTGGGGTTTTGGGAATTCCTCAGAGGTGCTGGGGCTGAACCCCACCCCACAGCTTCTGCCAAGGCCTGGGGGTTAATTAATGCCACAACAAACCCTCATTAAGAGGCCTAATTAATATGATTTCCTTTACAGATGGAAGGCAGCTGTTCCCTGCTTCCCAAACAGGGAGGATTGTGCCAGGAATTGTCCAGCAGGGATAGCTGGGATGGGATCTGGGCTCGGGTTTGAGTCCTGAGGGAGGGGATCAAACGTTCCAGCCACGTCCCCAAGGGTTTTCCCAGCCCTCATCCCATCAGCAGCACCCCTGTCCATGGGCTCCATGGCAGGATGGGTGCTGGAATGTTGGATTTGATGATTCTGGGGGTCTTTTCCAACCACCACAATTCCATTATTCCTGTGCTTTCCATCCCTGCTTTCTGCCTGGGTGCCACCCTTGTGGGTGACACCTCTGTCCCCTCTGTCCCCCCCTGTCCCTGCCAGGCCAATCCTGCCCTTCCCCACCTTTAATTTGGGCTCTCAGGATTTCCCGGCCTCATTCCCACAGCCAATTCCATGGAAATGGGTGAAAGTGAATTCCCTGTGACTCCCCATTCCCTCTTCTCACCCTGCAGGAATCTTGGAGCTGTTTTGGGCAGAGCATCCAAAATTTGCCCTTTTTTTTTTTTCCTGGAGGAGCTTCCTGAACTTTGGGCATCCTGCCTGTGGAGCTTGGAGCACCATTCCTGGTGTTTTGATGGAGTTTGGGATTAATTTATCCCAAATCCTACAACATTCCAGCAGAACAAAGCACTTTAAAAACAAATCCCTCCTTTTAGGAGAGAAAAAAAAATCAAACCCATCAAACAATAATCCAAGAATAAAAATCAGGAATTTTATGGCACTTCCAATAACGAACTCCATCCTCAGAAGCTCATTTACGTATTTAAGCCCTTGTTTAATATTCTAATTAGCAGTTAATCAGCTATCGAGAGAGAACAAACGGTGATTAGCTCATCTTCACCTCCTCCAGGTGATTTGGGCTCATCAGCTCCGGGAAACTTTCCTGATATTCCTGAATTATTCATGGCCACGGGAATGTCCCGCGGTGGGATTTCAGGAGCAGAACCGAGGGGGACACGGTGCCTTTTGGGGAAAAGGATGCTTTGGATGGGATTTTGGGAAAAAATTCCTCCCTGGGAGGGTGGGAAGGGGCTGGGATGGATTTCCATGGGGAGCTGTGGTTGTCTCATCCCTGGAAGTGTCCAAGGCCAAGTTGGAACAACTTGGGATAATGGAAGGTGTCCCTGCCCATTTAATTTCATTATTCCAGGCTATAATTTATCCCGATTCTTCCTTTCCTCTTTTCCCACAGCTTCCCAAGGAGCTGGGAAGCAAAGGAAAGATCCCGCGGGAGGTCTCAGGTCTGGAATTTGGAATCCCAAAGGGAATCCCCAATTCCCTTTCCCTTCTTCCCTTTTGCCTTTCCCATCCCACCGAAGGCAGGCAGGACGCTGGACTCCTCCCCCTGTATTCCCGGGGAGCAGATTCCCAAAACCCTCGGAATAATTTGGAAAGATTCCACCTGCTTTTGCTTGGAAAAGAAGCCCTGCCTGGCCAGGCTTGGGATCTTGAGGTTTGGCTGTCTGGGAGCGGGGATCAGCTGAGGTGACAAGGACTGGGCTGGCTCCCAGGAGAATCCATGAGGCACGAGCAGGTGGGAGAGAGAGAGAGAGAGAGGCAGGAGCTCCAGACAGCCGCTTCCCGGAATTTTAATTAATTCCTGAGCTTTTTAGTCTTCCCAGACGCCGGCTTTGCCAAGCTCTGGATTCCAGGTGCCTGCCAGGATGGATCAGGAAGGTCAGAGCTGCTCCTTGCCGAGGCAGAGCTCCCTCACTGCTGCCCTCAGCGATTTTTGGGAAGCTGTGCTGGCTCTGAAGGTGCGGGATCAGCTGGAGCAGCATCCCTGGATGTGCTGGATCCCATCCCACCCATCCCATCCCATCCCATCCCACCCCATCCCATCCCATCCCGGGATGTGCTGAGTGTGGCATTGAGGAGCTCCCAAGGATTCCTGGATCCTCCTGGATGCCCAGGATGCTCCACTGGCACAGCAGAGCTTTTCCTGCTCTGTCCTGGGAAGTGGCGTTTCCCTGCTCAGCCCCTGATCCCTCCTGGAAGTGGCTTTTCCCTGCTCCAGGACCCCAATTCAGCCCCTGATCCCTCCTGGAAGTGGCTTTTCCCTATTCCAGGACCAAAACTCAACCCCTGGTCCCACCTGGAAGTGTTTTTTCTCTGTTTCAGGACCCAAACTCAGCCCTGATCCCACGTGGAAGTGGTTTTTCTTTGCTCCAGGACCCAAACTCAGCCCCTGATCCCTCCTGGAAGTGGCTTTTCCGTGCTCCAGGACCTCAATTCAGCCCCTGATCCCACCTGGAAGTGGTTTTCCCCTATTCCAGGGACCACAACTCAGCCCTGATCCCACCTGCAAGTGTTTTTTCCTTGCTCCAGGACCTCAATTCAGCCTCTAATCCCACCTGCAAGTGTTTTTTCCCCTGTTCCAGGACCCAAACTCAGCCCTGATCCCACCTGCAAGTGTTTTTTCCCTGTTTCAGGACCCAAACTCAGCCCTGATCCCACCTGGAAGTGGTTTTTCCTTGCTCCAGGACCTCAATTCAGCCCCTGATCCCTCCTGGAAGTGGTTTTTCCTGTTTCAGAACCTGAACTCAGCCCTGATCCCTCCTGGAAGTGGTTTTTCCCTGCTCCAGGACCAAAACTCAGCTCCCAGCCCCTTCCAGCCCTTCCGTGTCCATCCCAAAAGTGGGAAGGGGTCAAAGGAAGGGAATTCCACCTTTTCCCCCCTCAGCCCGGTGCCGGGGGATGCTCCAGCCCCTTCCAGAAGGAAAGACGCGTTTTGTCGGGAATATCCCGGTCTGGAAGAGCCAATTCACGGGCTGGCAGCTCCCTCTCGTGGGGAGGAAAGGCAGGAAGAGCTGGGATGTGCCCAGATGTGCGGCACAGCTGGAGCGGGATTCCCCGAGGGGTTGGAAAATGGGAATTCAACAGAAATTCAACGGGAATTCAAGGGGAATTCCGGGGAAAAGAATGGGGATGAATCTCCCCGGAAGATCCCTTTTGTTCCCTCCCCTCTCCCCAGAGGGATTTTTGGGATTTGGGACAGGGCTGGATGTTTCCCAGCTGTTCCATCTCCACATTTGAGTTTCAATCTCTCTGGAATGGCATCCAAGCTGCTTCCTTATGGGATGAAGGACTTCATCCCTCTTCCCAAAGGTAGGAATGTGGTTTTTGTTGATGGAGTGACTAAATTATCTTTTGTCTCTTTAAAAAGGAAAAAAAAAAGCTTAGAAGTTTTTCTCTTTAATTTGGTAAAAAGACACTTTATAGAACTTTTGAGACTTTAAACTTAGGGCTGTCTAATTAGACAGAGACTAAAAAGTCGAACCTAAATAATTCACTAGAAAAAGAAGAGAACAAAGGAAATAATTGCTTTTGTAGAGCGTTTTAGTAAGACTAAAAACCTTACCCCTAGCTCAGTTTTTCCTCTGAAAAAGCTTTGTTTAAAAATCTTTTTTAAAACTTTTCTGTTTCCAATATTACTCAGAAGCCATCCTACTAATTTTATGCAATTTGGAGTAACAAAACTATCTCAAGTGTAATAAATTCTCTGAGAGCTCTTAAGACCTAGCTCAAAGAAAAACTTATCACCCAAATTCATCCCAATCCTCAACTTCTACCCTCAAAATTCTGCAAAGAAATCCACGCATCATTCCAGTTATTAAGAATCCAGCTTGGTTTTATTGTCCAGTTTTTCCAAAAGTTGGTGTTTTCCTTGTCACAGTTATAAAATATCCCTATTTTTTATCCCTATTTTACAAAGATTTACAGCTCTGGGAGTGACCAAGTTGGAGCTGGAGATTCTCGTAAATAATCAAACCATGATTTTGGTTTTGGAGGGAGACTTTAAAAATTCCAATTTAAAAAAAAAAAGGGAAGGCTAAAAAGAGAATTTCCACCAGCTCCTTCATCACAGGGAACTATAAAATTTATTCCAATTTTTTTGGGAGGAGGGAAAGGGTGCAGGGAGCAGATTTGAAACCCCATGGATGGAAACAGGATTAGAGGTCCTGATTCTGGTTTACATTAAGACCCCTTTAAAGATTCTGGCAACACAGAGGATCCATAAAGTGTATTTAAGTAAAATTTATGCTGCCAGAACTGTGTAAAAAAAAAAAAATCAGGTCCCAAAATTAACATTTTAGGGCTGTGTTTTCCCTGCTGTCCACCCTCACGCCAGAACCGGAATGTGAGGCCGCTTCTCGCAGTGTTCTGGTCACTTTTGGAAGGGATTTTCATGAGGGAATAGCTCAGAACGGGGGGCAGCACAGGGAAAAACCTTAAAGTATATTTAAATAAAATTTATGCTGCCAGAACTGTGTCAAAGAAAATCAGGTCAGAAAATTAACAATTTAAGGGTGTGTTTTCCCCCCACCTCCACCCTCACACCAGAACCGGGAAAGCGCAGAAAGTTCTCCCTGTGGGATTGCAGTGTTGTGGTCACCTTGGGAAGGGATTTTCCTTGGGGAATTACTCAGAACGGAGCAACCCTAAAGTGTACTTAAAATTTATGCCCACTCTAAGATTTTTTTTTTTTATGCCGCCAAAACCGCGTAAAAAAAAACCAGGGCCCGAAATGAACAATTTAAGGACGTGTTTTCTCCCACCTCCACCCTCACCGCAGGAAAGCCTAGAAGCTGCTCCCCGCGGGATTGCAGCGTTGTGGTCACTTTGGGAAGGGGATTTTTCACAGGGAATCGTGAACCCCCTCAGAACGAGGGGCCCTTGACGCTGCCCGGCTCCGTGAGGCGGGCGGCCGCGTAGGCCGAGGCTGCCAGGCAGGCGGCGGGCTCGCAGAAGCCGGGCAGGCCCGCGGGCCCCGGCAGGCCCGGCCGGCCCGCCTCGCCTGGAGAGCCCGGCTGGCCCCGCTCGCCCGCCTTGCCGTCCACAGCGTGGCCGGGGATGCCCGGGAGACCTGGAAAAGCAACGGGGTGGGGTGGGTGGGGTGTTGAGAAAGGGCTTTCAGGGTTTTTTACCTGAGAAATAGGGATTTTCCCTCAAAAGTATGGATATTTCCCTCAGAAATAGAGATTTTTCCCTCAGAAATAGAGATTTTTCCCTCAGAAATAGGGTTTTTGCCCTGAGAAATAGGGATTTTCCCTCAAAAGTATGGATATTTTCCTCAGAAATAGAGATTTTTTTCCCTCAGAAATAGGGATTTTTCCCTGAGAAATAGGGATTTTCCCTCAAAAAAAAGAAATTTTTCCTCAGAAATAGGGTTTTTGCCCTGAGAAATAGGGATTTTCTCTCAAAAATATGGATATTTTCCTCAGAAATAGAGATTTTTTCCCTCAGAAATAGGGATTTTTCCCTGAGAAATAGGGGTTTTTCCCTGAGAAATATGGATTTTCCCTCAAAAATATGGATTTTTTTCCTCAGAAATAGAGATTTTTTTCCTCAGAAATAGGGTTTTTTCCCTGAGAAATAGGGATTTTCCCTGAGATGTAGGAATTTTTCCCTCAGAAATAGGGATTTTCCCCTGAGAAATAGGGATTTTCCCTGAGAAATAGGGATTTTTTTCCCTCAGAAATAGGGATTTTCCCTGAGAAATATGTATTTTCCCTCAGAAATAGGGATTTTTTCCCTGAGAAACAGGGATTTTTTTCCCTGAGAAATAGGGATTTTCCCTCAGAAATAGGGATGAAGTTGAGGTTTTGTGGGATGAGTTTGTACAGGTTTTATGGGATGAACTTGGGCCCGTTTTGTGGGAGGATCCTGGGCAGGTTTTGTGGAATAAAGCTGAGCAGATTTACAGGATGAGCCTGGGCAGTTTTTGTGGGATAAATGTGAGCAGATTTACAGGAGGAGCCTGAGCAGGTTTGTGGGATGAACCTGAGCAAGTTTGGTGGGATGAACCTTTTGTGGGATAAACCTGACCAGTTTACAGGATGAACCTGAGCGTGTTTTGTGGGATAAACCCAGTTAGTTTCTGTGGGATGGATCAGAAGGTCCCCAGCCACCGCTGGGCTCATCACCCCGAGGTGACAAAGGCCACCTGGGGACACCTGGTCTCACCTGGGATCCCTGGAGGACCCGGCATTCCCGGGTGGCCACGGCCAACCTCTCCCCGCTCGCCCTTCTCTCCTCTCTTCCCTGTGGGTACAAAAAGGAGGGAAGGACTCCATGGAAACCCTGGATGGGCGATCAGGGACGGGGACGAGCATGGCAGTGCCACCCCAGGAGGGTTTGCGCCTGGCACCGTGCCGCCACCACCCACCTTTGGGTCCGACATTGCCGATCTGCCCGGCAGCTCCCAGGATTCCGGGGACACCTCGGGGTCCCATGGGGCCGTGGGGTCCCTGATCACCGGGTGGCCCTGGGGGGCCAGGGGGACCAGGGGGTCCCATGGCCCCGACCCCACCCAGGGCGGCTCTCTTGGCGCTCACGGCCACCTCTGCCAGCTGCTCTGTGGGGCAGAGAGGGGCCGGGATGGGATGCACAGGGTGGGATCCATGGGGTGGGATCCATAGGATTGGATCCATAGGATAGGATCTATGGGTTGGGATCCATGGGGTGGGATCCATAGGATGGGATCCACAGGGTGGGATTCACGGGTTAGGATTCACAGAATCCATGGGATGGGATCCATGGGGTGGGAACCATGGGGTAGGATCCACAGGATCCATGGGTTGCAATCCATAGGGTGGGATCCATGGGGTGGGATCCACAGGATCCATGGGATGGGATCCATAGGAAGAGATCCATGGGATGAGAACAATGGGATCCATAGGGTGGGATCTATGGGAAGGGATCCATGGGGGATCCATGGGATGGAATCCATAGGAAGAGATCCATGGGATGAGAACAACGGGATCCGTAGGGTGGGATCTATGGGAAGGGTTCCGTGTGGGTGGGATGGGATCCATTGGATCCATGAGAAGGGATCCATGGGATGGGATTCATGAGAAAGGATCCATAGGAAGGGATCCATGGGATCCATGGGATGAGGTGGCCCCGGTCCGCCCTCACCTTGCAGCATCTTCAGCACCACGTCCACGATGTGCTGGTCCCCAGCGTCCCGGCCCTGCCAGGAAGGGAATTTCGCTCCTTCTGTCCCCTCCCAGATCCTTTCCCAGCCCAAATCCCAATCCCCTCCTTGCATCCCAGGTCACCTTCCCACCCTGCTCCTCCCCGTTCTGGCCCAGGGCAAGTGCTCCACACTCAGCTCGCTCTGTGCATCCCACTCATAACATCAGAGTCCAAAGTGAGGTTTTTAGGGGAAAATCCCAACCCTGCAAATCCCTGCTGCTGGCTGGTTTATATAGGGGCGGCTTTGGGATGCCATACACAGCGGGAAAGACAGAATTCCTCCCCAGGAAGGCGGGATCCCAGCTCCTGAGCGGAACAGCAGCGTGTTTCCAGAGGAGCTGGGTGGGAAGGAGAGGCAATTCCTGCCGAGCAGGGAGGGTGAGGAGGTTTGTGGGATCGGGATACTCACGGCTGTGCCCCTTGGGCCCGGCATTCCCGGCACTCCGCGCTCCCCCACCAGCCCCCGCGGGCCGGGCGGGCCGGGATAGCCCCGAATTCCCGGCGCTCCCGCATCCCCCGAGGGGCCGGGAAAGCCGAGCTCGCCCTGGATGCCTTGCTGGAGGAGGGATGGAGAGAGACGGGCATGAGCGGCTCAGGCTGTGCTGAGCATGGGGGCTGCACCCCGAGAGCCCAAAATGTCCCAAAAACCACAGGCAGGGCTGGGTCCCAAACGGGGCTGGCGGTGAATCCAGGGCTGGGTCCCAGAAATTTGGGCTGGATCCCAAATGGGGCTGGGGCTGAACTTAGGGCTGGATCCCAAATGGGGCTGGGGCTGAATCCAGAGCTGGGTCCCAAAAACTGGGACTAGATCCCAGAAATTGGGGCCAGATCCCAAAAATTTGGGCTGGGGCTGAACCCAGGGCTGGATCCCAAAAATTTGAGCTGGATCCCAAATGGGACTGGGGCTGAACCTAGGGCTGGATCCCAAAAATTTGGGCTGTGGTTGAACCCAGGGCTAGATCCCAAAAACAGGGGCTGGATCCCAAAAATTGGGACTGGGGCCGAATCAAGGGCTAGATCTGAAAAACCTGGGCTGAGCCTGAATCCAGGGTTTAACCCCAAAGAGGAGCTGAGCCTGAACCCAGGGCTGACTGTGGACACTGGCTCCCATCTCCAGGGAAAAACCAGGAGGATCCAGCTGAGGATCCCACAAATCCCCCCAAGTTTTGGGGTCCCCTCGGTCCCAAATTCCCCTATCACTCACCTGTCCCTTGGGTCCTGGCTCTCCCGACTCCCCCTGGGGACAGAGGACATGGGAAAGGTGATGAAGAGACAGCAGGGATTTAGGGTTGGGATTTAATGCCGGGCAGGATCCCCCAGCATTCCCAGGAATCTTCTGGAAGCACCCACCTTCTCTCCCTTGAGCCCTGCCAGGCCGTGGACACCTGGATCTCCCTAAAGGAAAGGCAAGGAGAGATGGGAACATTCCCAAAGGAAACATTCCCTCTCTGGGATGAGGGGGGAATTCATGGAGAAGGTGCCTAGAGCCAGTGTTAAACCCAGCTCTGTTAAACCCAGCTCTGTTAAACCCAGCTCTGTTAAACAGCCTGGGATGTACTCACAGTGCTGCCTTTGGGGCCAGTTTTCCCTGGAGAGCCCTGGGAAAGGGAAAAGTGGGATCAGCCCAGCTCAGAGCAGTGTCCCCAAGAAGCCACCCTGCTGTCCCCAGAGCTGTCACCTTGTCTCCTTTGACTCCAGGCAGGCCTTGGGGTCCTGGGATGCCTGGTGGGCCCTGCTCACCCTTTGGCCCCTAGAAATCCAAGGAATATGGGAAAATGAGTGAGGGGAGACAATGGGAAGACTTTTACCCATCAGGGAATTGTCCCCAAGGCATTGAGGTGCACGGGCAGCTCTCCATCCTCCAGCTGATCCCAGCATCCCAACCTTCCCTAAATCCCAGCTCTGAGGGGACACAGGGCACAAAACCAGGGAGAAGCCATGCCCAGAGCAGTGATCTTCCAGGGATGGATTCCTGTCCCCAGAAAAAGCCCCAAAAATCAGATTTTTGGCTGTTCTTCCAGTTCAGGAAAGCTCTGGAGAGGGGCTGGGCTCTCCTGGGATGGGAGGAAATTCCTGTCCCAGCTGGGGTCCCATTAATCCCTGAGCTATTCCCTAATCCCTCAGCAGCAGGACAGGCATGGGACTGAGCCTGGGATCAAAGGGGGAGCTCTGGCTGTGTCCCACTGATCCCAAATCCAGGCTTGTCATTCCCCTGTGTGCCAGCCTGGATTTGGGGACAACTTAGAGCATCTCCCATGTCCCAGAGTGGCTTTGGGGACAACTGAGAGCCTGTCCCATGTCCCAGCCCCTCTCTGGGGACAACTATCTCCTGTGTCCCAGGGTGGCTTTAGGGACAATTCAGAGCATCTCTCATGTCCCAGCCCAGCTTTGGGTACAATTCACTGGCTTCGGGGACAATTCAGAGCATTCCCTGTGTCCCAACCCAACTTTGGAGATAACTCACCGGCTTTGGGGACAACTCAGAGCATCTCCCGTGTCCCAGCCCAGCTTTAGGGACAATTCAGAGCATCTCCTGTGTCCCAGCCCGGCTTTGGGGACAACTCAGAGCATCTCCCGTGTCCCAGCCCAGCTTTGGGGACAATTCGTCAGCTTTGGGGACAATTCAGAGCATCCCCCGTGTCCCAGAGTGGCTTTAGGGACAATTCAGAGCATCTCTCATGTCCCAGCCATGGCTTTGGGAACAACTCAGAGCATCTCCTGTGTCCCAGCCCAGCTTTGGGGACAACTCACCAACTTTGGGGACAACTCACCGGCTTTGGGGACAACTCACCGGCTTTGGGGACAACTCACCGCTCTGCCCTGCTCCCCGGGCGGTCCCACGAGGCCACGCTCGCCCCTGTCACCCTGCGGAGAGCCGGGAAAGGAGCAGAGTCAGGGCCACCCCCTCCTGGCACTGCCACAGCCCCGCGGTGTCCCCAACTCACCTTCGGCCCGGGGACGCCCTGCGGGCCCTGCTCACCCCGAGGCCCGGGCTCGCCCTAAAAACGGGAGAGAAAAACCCCACAGAGGATGGGATTGACGGGCGTGGCGTGCCCCTTGTCCTTCCCCGAGGGAGGGGTGGCCCTGTCCTTGTCGCCACCGCAGGGTGGTGACAGGAGCAGGGGGTGCCGGCAGGAGCAGGGGGGCAGTGAAGTGCCTGATTCTGCTTTTAGCTCGCAGGAAACGGGGAAATAAAAGGAAAAAAGAGAGAGCTCAGCCCCGAGGCTGTCCCCGGGAGGGACACGGCGACATCTCGGTACTTACGAGCTGCCCTGGGGCACCGGTGACACCGGGGTGGCCGCGGGGACCCGATTCACCCTGTGAAGGGACAGAGAGGGGGGTCAGAGGGGACAGGGGAGGACAGCGGGGACAGGGGAGGGACAGAAGGGACAGGGAGGGGACAATAGGGCCAGGGAGGGACAGCGGGGACAGGGAGGGGACAAGAGCCACGGGGTGGATGCTCAGAGGTGTCACCCACCTTGTCACCTGGGCCACCTTTGCTTCCCGGCTGGCCTGGCAATCCCTAAGGGAACAAAGCCGGGATCAACCCCTGGCACAGCTCAGTGTCCCCTCAGGGTGTCACCCCTGGGCACAGCTCAGTGTCCCCTCGGGGTGTCACCCCTGGCACAGAATGTCACCCCCGGCACAGCTCAGTGTCCCCTCAGGGTGTCACCCCCGGCACAGCTCAGTGTCCCCATGGCGTGCTGACCCCTGGCACAGCTCAGTGTCCCCTCAGGGTGTCACCCCCGGCACAGCTCAGTGTCCCCATGGCGTGCTGGCCCTGGCAGAGCGGTGTCACAGAGCGGTGTCACCCCTCAGGGGACAGGCTGGGGGGTCCTGCACTCACAGCTTGTCCCCGGTGTCCCGGCGTTCCCGGCCGTCCGGCCTGTCCTGTGCCACCCTGCGAGGGACAGAGGGGGTGTCACCAGGAATGGGGTGCCCACGGGTGCCAAGGGACGTTGCTCCCTTTGCCATTCCCGTTTTTCCCAGCGGGTGGCATTCCCTCACCTTCACTCCGGGGATCCCTGGGGTGCCATCCTTGCCATCGATGCCCGGGAGACCCTGAAAAGGGGCAAGAGCCACTCATGGGACACCTCAAAGGGACTCAAAGGCTCACGGTGGGGACAAAAAAACGTGGGGAAGGGAAAGGAACGTTCCAGGTGTGTCCTGGAGGGGACAAGGACACACAGTGGCACAGCCAGGGACAGGGGGCTCGTGCCCAGGCAGGGCACAGGTGCCACCAGCTGTACTCACATTCTCCCCCTTGGGGCCAATGTCACCCTGGGGTCCCCTGATGCCACGGCCACCCTAGAGCAGGAGGGGACAAGTGTCAGTGTCCTGCTGGTGCAGGGGACAGAGCTGGGAGGTGGAGATGCCCCTCGAGGGCACCAGGGCAGAGCTCTTCCATGTAGGAACGGTGCCAAGCTGGGGAAAAGGGGACACTGGCACTCTGGGCTGTCACCTACCAGCTCTCCCTTGTCACCAGGGCTCCCAGGTGGTCCCTTGGGGCCTTCCCTGCCCTGGAGGAGAGAGGAACACAAGGATTGAGCAGGGCCAAGTGCGAGCCCAGAGCAGCCAGGGCTGAGGGAGGGGGCACCCACCGGCCGCCCGGCGGCTCCGATGCTCCCGACCATGCCCTTGTAGCCAGCAGGGCCCTGGAAAGAGAGCATGGAAAGGTCAATTCCCATCCCAATCCATCCTTGCACCCCTGGCATGGCCCAGCATGGAGGGATGCTGCTGGGAGGGATCTCAGCGGCATCTGGAGCCCAGAGCCAGGGGATGCCACCCGCACTCACCGTCTCCCCTTTGGGTCCTGCCATGCCAGGATACCCCCTGAGGCCCTGAGGTCCCTGCAGGGAAGGAAATTACAGCAAATTCAGCTGGGAAAAACAAAACAAACCAAAAAACCGGGAGCAGCCCAGGGGGAAGCAGCAATTACAGCAAAACCCAACACTGGGAACCCAAACACGAGGAATTCCAGTCCCTCCTAATTCCAGAGCCCCCCAGCAGGTGCTTTTCCAGCTGTCAGTTCCATAACTCCAGCAGATCCAAACTGCAGCCCCTTCCCTGGGCCAGAGCTCCTGGCTTCAAAGCAGTTTTGCCCTTTCCTGGCCTGCAGGGCTCAGCCCAGTTAATTGTTTTTCATCTTCAAAGTTCTCTGAGAATCCCTGTGGCTTTAATTCCCCCCAGGGCAAGGGGGACTCAGGGGACAGCAGGGATTTATCCCAAATTATCCCTGGGAACAGCCCAGGTGCCCACGGAGCTCTCCAGAGGGAGAGCTGGTGGCATCCATGGCTGGGAGAGGGATGGGATGGAGGCTTTGCTTCATCCCCAGTGCTGGGAGCAGGGACAGGACGGTGTCACCACCCTGGTGTCTGGGGACAAGGACAAAGAGGCCACCCCCAGATCCTGCAGCATTTGGGGGACAGGGGAAAAGAGGAATGAAGGATTTACCGGAGGGCCTGGGACTCCTTGTTCTCCAGAGGCACCAACGTCTCCCTTGGGGCCCTGGGAATGGAGAGCAAAGGGAATGTTGGAGGGAGAGGGGACACAAAGCACTCTGGGGACACCACAGCCCCCACCTGGCACCTGGCAGGGGATGGGGACAGGTGGCCCTGCCCAGGAAGCCACCCTGGGAAGGCCATCCTGGTCTCCCATTCCCACATTTTCCATTTTCCTCTTTCCTCCCTTCTTCCTTTCCCTTCCCAAAACTCTTTCCATGAGTCCAGCCCCACAGGGGCAGCCACAGCTGGATCCTGCTGGGATCCTGCTGAGATCCTGCTGGGATCCTGCTGAGACCCTCCTGAGATCCTGCTGAGATCCTCCTGGGATCCTGCTGGGATCCTCCTGGGATCCTGCTGGGATCCTGCTGGGATCTGGTGGGGATCTTGCAGGGGTCTGGCTGGGATCTGGTGGGGATTCTGCTGGGATCCTGCTGCAACCCTGCTGGGATCTGGTGGGGATCCTGCAGGGATTTGGATGTGATCCTGCTGTGGTCTGGGTAGGATTTGGCTGAAATCCTGCTGGTTTCCTGCTGGGATCCATCTGGGATCCTGCTGAGACCCTCCTGGGATCCTGCAGGGATCTGGTGGGGATCCTGCAGGGATCTGGGTGGGATTTGGCTGAAATCCTGCTGGGATCCAGCTGGGATCTGCTGGGGATCCTGCTGGAGCACTCACCGGCTCTCCCTGCTTTCCAGGCTCTCCAAGGGCGCCGGGGCGGCCTCGGTGTCCCTGGGAGGAGAGAGGAAATCCGTGAGGAAAATCCCTGGCAGAGCTGCAGGGTGGTGGCACCATCCTGGTGTCCACGTCCCACAGAGCCCCCCCTGCCACCACATCCCACCCTGGGGGTGCCCTCTGGGGATGTGGTGGGGCTCAGAATCCCACAGGTGACATTGGGGGGCTCAGAATCCCATCGGTGACATTGGGGGACTCAAAATCCCTATAGGGACATTGATGGACTCAGAATTCCAATAGGAACATTTGGGGGGGGGGTTCAGAATCCCATAGGTGACATTGGGGGACTCAAAATCCCTATAGGAACATTGAGGGGCTCAGAATTCCAATAGGAACATTTAGGGGGGGTTTCAGAATCCCATAGGTGACATTGGGGGCATCAGAATCCCACTGGGGACATTGAGGAGCTCAAAATTCCAATAGGGACATTGTTGGGGGGGTTTCAGAATCCCACAGGTGACAATGGGGAGTTCAGAATTCTACTGGTGACACTGATGAGTGGGGACATCCCGCTGGGGACATTTTGGGGGGGTTCAGAGTCCCACAGGTGACTTGGAATGGCCTCAAAATCCCACTGGGGACATTGGAGAGGTTCTGAATCCCACAGGTGACATCCTGAGCTGGGGCTGGGGCTTTGGCACAGGGTGCCACCCCCAGGAAGGGGCTGGGGACCCACAGGGACCTTTCCCACAGCACCTTTTCCTCCAGGCCTCCCTGTCCTGGTGCTCCAGAGATCCCAGAGAAGGATCCTTCACTCCACCACCTCCTGGAGGTGACAATTCCCATTTTTCCCCCCAGAGCAGCTCCAGGACTTCCTTACCTTCAGTCCCTGCAGTCCCTGGGGGCCTTTGGGACCTGGGGGGCAGCTGGTGGGACACTGGGAGGAGAGCAAGGACAAGGATGAGGTGGGAATGACCTGGAGAAGGCTGGGAAGAGAGGGAGGGAGAGGGGACACAGTGGGGGGACAGGGTCATGGCAGCTCTCACCAGGAAATCAGCGCTGCCTTCCAGGCCTTGGAGGTGTCCTGGGAGTCCCTGCAGGGAAGGAAACCATCAGCACTCCAGGGTTTTACATAAGGATGGTTTTACAGGAGCAGGGAGCAAGGAGTGGGGTGGGAGGGGAGAGCCAGAGCCCAAATTCCAGCCCCAGTCCCCAGGATGAGCCTGGGGAAGCTTCTCCCTCCTGGAGGCAGCTGGGAGATACTCACAGGTTTCCCTGGAGGGCCTGGGGGACCCCTCGGGCCGTCGGGTCCGGGGTCACCCTAGGAAAGAAGGCCAGGAAAGGAGAATTTGGGATGAGGAGGGGAGGTGGAGAGCCAGGATGTGCCAGCAGGAATGGGGACATCCCAGGGTGATGGCACCAAGGGAACCTCCATGCCCACGTTTCAGGGTCATCCCTGATCATCCCAGGAGCCCTGGAGGGCAGAGAGGGAGCTCCTGGTGGAAGGAGGGGAGGTTCCAAGGAGGGGAGGTTCCAAGGAGGGGAGGTTCCAAGGAGGGGAGGCTCTTCCCTGTCCTCTCCTGACTCCTCACCTTGGGTCCCAGCACTCCGATCTCCCCGGGAAGTCCAACCTGGCCTGGAAGCCCCTTAGGGAGAAAGGAGAGAAATTCATGGAGTAGGAGAGGTCCCATCCTGATTCGTCCCCTCTGGGGGTGCTGAGCTTTGAGCTCCTCCTGCACAATTCCAAGGCCACCCATCCCAGCCCCAGCGTGGCACTTACAGGAGGCCCTGGCAGCGAAGGACCCTGCGACAAAAATAAAAATCACAGTCGGTTCAAATTCCCCAAACCCTCCAGAATTCCTGCCCCAAGGAGAGCAATTCCCACCCCAGCACCAAGGATGGAGCAGGAGGGACCTGGGGGTGCCCACCCCACCCATGGGAGCAGCAGATACTCACAGGGAGCCCTGGTGGCCCTGGGAGTCCGGGCTGGCCCTGCCAGGACACAAGAGGAGAGTCAGGAGCTGGAAAAGGAGGATCTGCTCTGGCAGCTGCTCCAATTCCCCCTCCTTGGATGCAGCCTCAGGGCCAAAAATTCCATCAAGGGAGTTCCTGCATCCATGGGTCCCTTCCAGAGTGATGGGGATGGGGATGGCCCCAGGATGGGGCTGGGGGGGAAGGTGGGATCCTTGGCAAGGTAGGAAATTTGGGAAGGTTGGAAATTGGGAATGAGGGAACCTGAAAAGGTGGAAATTTGGGAAGGTGGGAGCCTGGGAATGAGGGAGCTTGGGAAGGTGGGAATTTGGAAGAGTGGGAAATTGGTCAGGTGGAAATTTGGGAAGGTGAGATCCTGGGAAGGTGGAAGCATGGGATTGAGGGAGCTTGGAAAGGTGGGAATTTAGGAAGGTGGGAATTTGGAGAGGTGGGATCCTTGGAAAAGTGAAAAATTGGGAAGATGGGAATTTGGGAAGGTGGGAACTTGGAAAGGTGGGAATTTGGGAAGGTGGGATCCTGGCAAGGTGGGAGCATGGGAATGAGGGAGCTTGGGAATTTGGGAAGGTGGGAATTTGGAAACGTTGGAATTTGGGAAGGTGGGAGCCTGGGAATGAGAGAGCTTGGGAAGGTATAAATTCTGGAAGGTGGGAATTTGAAAGGTATAAATTCTGGAAGGTTGGAATTTGGGAAGGTGGGAATACGGGAAGGTGGGAATTTGGAAATGTTGGAATTTGGGAAGGTGGGGATTTGGAAATGTTGGAATTTGGGAAGGTGGGGATTTGGGATCCTGGGAATGAGGAGCCTGGGTCTGCCCCTCACTCACTTTGGTTCCTGGCCTGCCAGTGGGTCCTGGCTCCCCTTTGGCTCCCGTCAGGCCCTGCAAGGGAAGAGACCCAGCCAATTATTCCCATTCCTCCTCCTCTCCAGCCAGGAATTCTTGCTGCGTTGAATCCATCAGGAATTTCACGGCACAGGGACCCCCACGCACCCCCTGGGCACACCCAGCCCTGGCAGGGACACATGGGCAGCTCCACCCGTCCCTGACCCCGGCTTTACCCCTGGGATGGGGCAGGAACCCACCCAAACCTCCCCAGGCACCCATCACACACCCGGGGGACCTGGGGACAGGCAGGGGGAGGTGGCAGCTCCATCCCCTTCCTGCCACCTCCTCTGCCAGGCTGTGCCAAGGAGGAGCCAGTGGCAAAGTCACCGGTGCCACCTTATGGGTGCCAAGGAAGTGGGGGCAGTGGGGGACACTTCAGATTTATTCTGGAGGAAACAAGAGGAGCTCTGCTGGGATCCCAAAGGTGGGAAGGGGTGGAAGAAGCGATTCCCAAGCTCTTTTGGGATTCCCAAGCTCTTCTGGGATCCCCAGTGTGAAAAGGGGGTGGCAGAAGTAATTCCCAAGCTCTTTTGGGATTCCCAATGTGGGAGAGGGTGGCCGAAGCTCTTTTGGGATTCCCAAAGTGGGAGGGGGTGGAAGAAGCAATTCCCAAGCTCTTTTGGGATTCCCAATGTGGGAAGGGGTGGCAGAAGCTCTTTTGGGATTCCCAAAGTGGGAGAGGGTGGAAGAAACAATTCCCAAGCTCTTTTGGGATTCTCAATGTGGGAGAGGGTGGAAGAAACAATTCCCAAGCTCTTTTGGGATTCTCAATGTGGGAGAGGGTGGAAGAAGCAACTCCCAAGCTCTTTTGGGATTCCCAGTGTGGGAGAGGGTGGAAGAAGCAATTCCCAAGCTCTTTTGGGATTCCCAGTGTAGGAGAGGGTGGCCGAAGCTCTTTTGGGATCCCCAAGGTGGGCAGGAGTGGCAGAAGCTCTTCCTGAGCTCTGCTGGGATCCTAAAGGTGAAAAAGGGCGGCAAAAGCTCTTCCCGAGCTCATTTGGGATTCCCAAAGTGCTTCCAGCTGCTGGCCAAAGGGATTTGGGCACGTTTTAATGTGGGGCAGACCCTGGGGACGGGGGCAGTTTGCTGTGACCCCACAGACAGGAGGGGACAGGGGACAGTTCTCACATCAATGCCCGGCTTCCCTGGGGCTCCATCCGGGCCAGGGGCTCCAGGCTCACCCTTGACACCCTGGAAAAATGAAAACTCGGGATCAGGCGGGAAGGGGACCCCGTGGAAGGAGCAGGATCGCTGCTGAGGGGTGGGGTGGGTACTCACCGGGGAGCCAGCAGATCCTACAGGGCCTTTGTCACCCTGGGGAAAGGGGAGAGGTGGGAAAAGGGATGGGGGCACCCCACAGAGCCCGTCCCAGGGACCCCAATCCCTGGGACAGGAGGGAGCTGCTGGGTCCCACAGGCAGGGCAGGATGGGGCTGGGGTTGGGAAAGTGGGTTGGGTTTGTGAGGGGTTTTTTGGGGGTTTGGGAGAGTTTTTGGGGGTTTTTGAGGGTTTTATTGGGGTTTGGGAGGGGTTTGTGAGGGTTTTTTGGGGTTTCATGAGGGGGAATTGGTGAAGGTTGTACTAGGATTTGTGAGGGGTTTTTTGGGGTTTTTGAGGGTTTTATTCGGGTTTGGGAGGGGTTTAGTGGGGGTTTTGTGAGGTTTTTTTTGGTGTTGTGAGGGGGAATTGGTGAAGGTTGTACTATGGTTTTGTGAGGGTTTTTTGGGGTTTGTCAGGGTTTTATTGGGGTTTTGTGAGGGTTTTACTGGAGTTTGTGAAGTGGGTTTTTGTGAAGGCTGTGCTGGGGTTTTGTGAGGGTTTGAGGGGGTTTCTGAGGGGGCTTTTGTGGGGTTTCTAGTGGGATTTTGTGAGGGTTCTGCTGGGGTTTTGATGGGGTTTGTGAAGTGGGTTTGTGTGGGGGTTCTTCTGGGGTTTTGTCAGGGTTGTTCTGGGGTTTCTGAAGCGCTGTGGCTGCTCTGGGTACAACCAACATTAAAATAACACCACATCCTGGAGAAAGGGCACTTTCTGCTGCCTCACAGGGCTGCCCTCTGTTCGGGCCCCCATCCCACAACCCATGGAGGATCCAGAGCCACAATCCCCCACCACATCCCTCTGCAGAACCCCACTGGGATATCCCTGTCCCCTCCCAGGTCCCCCCTTCACTGGGCACCTCTGGGGAGCTCCCTGCCCCAATCATCCCCCACTGCACCCCAACCTCCCCGTCCTGCATTCCCCAGAAACCAACCCCATCCTGCATTCCCCAGAAACAATCCCGTCCCCAGTTCCCCAAAAACCAATCCCGTCCTGCATTCCCCAAAACCCAACCCCATCCTGCATTCCCCAGAAACCAATCCCATCCCCAAAAACCAACCCCATCCTGCGTTCCCCAGAAACCAATCCCGTCCCCAATTCCCCAAAAACCAACCCCATTCCCCAGTTCCCCCAAAACCAACCCCATCCCCAATTCCCCCAAAACCAATCCCATCCCCAATTCCCCCAAAAACCAACCCCATTCCCCAGTTCCCCCAAAACCAACCCCATCCCCAATTCCCCAAAAACCAATCCCATCCCCAATTCCCCCAAAACCAACCCCATCCCCAAATCCCCAAAAACCAATCCCGTCCTGCATTCCCCAAAAACCAATCCCATCCTGCATTCCCCAGAAACCAATCCCATCCTGCATTCCCCAAAAACCAATCCCATCCCAATTCCCCCAAAACCAACCCCATCCCCAATTCCCCAGCTGTGGATGGAGCTGGATTTGGGGGTGCAGCACCAAACAGAGCTGGGGCTGCTCTGTGTGCTCTAAATGAGGAGTGGGAACAGCAGGGAGAGGCACCCCCAGCCCTGTGCCACTCACAATGTCCCTTTTGTGCTGCGTGTCCCCTCCCTCCCTCCCTCCCACAGCCAGCACGGGCTCCTGCTCACTCACATCGATGCCATCAGCTCCTGGCACTCCTGGGGGACCAGGGGGCCCTCGTGGGCCAGGCTCTCCTGGTGGCCCTCGCTGTGGGGAAAAGGGATGGGATCCACGTCAGGAAGGAGCCCGAGATGGGCTGGGATGGAGAACACCCCGAGGGATCAGAGCTCTGCCTCTGCTGTGGGTCCCCCAGCACGGGCATGGATGGGGAAATCCAGGATTTCTCCCACTGGCACCTCCAGCTCCTCACTCCCTGCCCAGTTTCTGTCCCATTTCTCCCCTCTCCTGTCCTGGTGTCCATGGGGAGCACAGCGGGGTCTCCATGGGGTGGTGGCAGCGTTTTTACCCCTCCTTCCTCTCTCCCTGGTGCCCGGGGTCCTCCTGCCCCAAAGGAGCAGGGATCTCCATGGGATGACATTTTTACCCCATCTCTGCTCTCTCTTTCCCTGGTATCCAAGGATCTCCTGCCCCAAAGGAGCAGGGATCTCCATGGGATCACATTTTTACCCCATTTTTGCTCTCTCTTTCCCTGGTATCCAAGGATCTCCTGCCCCAAAGGAGCAGGGATCTCCATGAGATGAAATTTTTACCCCACCTCTGCTCTCTCTCTCCCTGGTGTCTGAGGATCTCCTGCCCCAAAGGAGCAGGGATCTCCATGGGATGAAGTTTTTACCCCATTTCTGCTCTCTCTCTCTCTCTGGTATCCAAGGATCTCCTGCCCTGATGGAGCAGGATCTCCATGGGATTAAATTTTTACCCTACCTCCGCTCCCTGTTTCCCTGGTATCCAAGGATCTCCTACCCCCATGGAGCAGGCTACCCATGAGATGAAATTTTTACCTGTTTCTGCTCTCTCTTTCCCTGGTATCCAAGGATCTCCTGCCCTGATGGAGCAGGATCTCCATGGGATTAAATTTTTACCCTACCTCTGCTCCCTGTTTCCCTGGTATCCAAGGATCTCCCTGCCCCGATGGAGCAGGATCTCCATGGGGTGAAATTTTCACCCCATTTCTGCTCCCTCTTTCCCCTTTACTCCTGCCTGGATGGAGCAGGCTCTCCAAGCATTTCTACCCCACCTCTGTCCCCCTTTCCCTGCCACTCCCAGAGCTCCTGCCCCAACAGATCAGGGCGTCCATGGGGTGACAGCAGCGCTTCCAAGACCCCTTTTAGCTCAGAGTGGGATTTGTGGGAGCACTGGCAGGATTCAGGTGCCCAAACCCCCAGGATGAGGTGGGGACCCCCAGCCCCTCTGTGTGAGCTCTCCCTGGGCCAGGCTGGCTCCGCTCCCAGGCTCCAGACAAAAGCTCCATTCAGGGAAGCTCCCAGAGCCTGCTCCTGGCTTTGAGGTTTGCACAGGACTCTGCAAAGAAACCTCTGTTATCCTAACAGGGGGAAGAGATTCCAGTCCTGCACACTGAAGCCCTGGTGTTCCTGGAAATGGGGAGCAGACGGTGCCTGGGCTGCCCTCCTGCAGCTCCTCCAGCCTCCCAGGCTGGATTAATTTAAAAATAAATATAAATATAGGGAATAAATGTAGGAATCAATGTAAATCTAGAGGGGTGAGGGGTGCTGCTGGTTCGTGTACACAACAGGAGAGCCCCAGCTCCACCTTGGATCAATCCCTGAGCCCGTCCCTGGGATCTCCCCTGAATGGCACCTTTGTCCTGCCCAAGGAACCAATTCCAAAGGGTTCCTTGTTCCCGAAATTCCCACATCCCCCTTGCTCCACTCTGCTGCCCCCACAAGCCCATGGGGACCCAGGGGGGGTTTAGGAAGGAGTTGTCCCCCAGTTTCCATCAGGCAGCTCAGGAACCAGAGGAAAAAATTCCCCAAAACCTCTAAAATCTGATTTTTTTGCAGCTATAAGACAACGAACCACATGGAAAAATTCCCCCAAACCTCTAAAATCTGATTTTTTTGCAGCTATAAGACAAGGAGAGTTTTCCTAGGTGGAATCCCTCTGCCTGCCCCTCTCCAGGGCTCACCTTCCCTTTTTCCAGATCCATTTTCCCCTGCTCCTGGGTGAGCCTGGAGAGTCCACAGGGACCCTCAAACAGCTCCCACCGCGCCCTGAGACCACCCCGGGAGGGTCAGAGCCCCCCCAGCCCTGCTCAGAACGGATCTGCAGCACATCCCAGCAAAGCAGGAGCAAATCCCCCAGAAAAATCCAGTGGGAGGACAGAGCCCCCCACTGCTGCTCCGGAGGGGAAAATCAAACTAAACTGGTTCAGCCGAGTTAATGTCCAAGTCTGCACTGAGAGATCTCTGGCGGGTGGAGGCCGTGGCTGTTCCCACCCTCCCTGGGGGACATTCCTGGGAAAAAACGAGGGGAAAATGCCGGGGGAATAAACGCAAAGGGCTCAGCACTGCGAGGGAGTGGAGATGGGGAATGTCCCCTTTGCATCCCTTTCTCCATCCCCTTCTCCGTCCCCTTCTCCGTCCCCTCTCCAGCCCGGGAATGGAGCGCGGCACTTACGAGCTGGGCCATGCAGAGGCAGGAGGCTTGGAGCAGGAGCCAGAGCTGCGACACCAGCGTGGTGGCACGGGCCATGGCGAGCCGGGCTGGCACCGAGCGCCGGCAGCGCTCCGGGACACCGGGAGGAGCGGGAGGAGGAGGAGGAGGAGGAAGGGGCTCATGAATATGGAGCAGAGGGAGGAGGGCAGGTCCCCGCCCCTCTCAGGTGAGCCCGTGGCGATTGTGGGCTGGATGGGGACAGTGTTTGGCACGATGGGGACAGAATTTAGCTGGATGGGGATGGAATTTGGCACGATGGTGACAGAGTTTGGCATGGTAGTAACAGAGTTTGGCACGATGGGGTGGGTTTGGGGGCACGAACGGCATTTGGCACGATGGGGATGGGATTTAGCACGATGGGGACAGAGTTTGGCACGAGGGGAACAGAGTTTGGGGGCACGAACGGGATTTGGCACGATGGGGACAGAGTTTGGCACGATGGGGACAGAGTTTGGCACGAGGGGGACGGGATTTGGCACGAGGGGGACGGGATTTGGGGGCACGAACGGGATTTGGCACGATGGTGACAGAATTTGGCACCATGGTGACAGAGTTTGGCATGGTAGCAACAGAGTTTGGCACGATGGGGACAGGATTTGGCACACATGAGGGGCTGGGGCAGGACAGGGATGAACTCGGGAGCTGCTGGCGGGGACAGCCCAGCCAGGCTGTCCCAGGATGTCCCCGTGGTGTCCCCATCACGGCGCCACCCCGGTGCCACCGACCCTGCGATGGGGGCGGCACTGGGAACCAGCTCCTGCCAGCCCGGGGAGGCTCCTGGGGGATTCCTGCCCCAATTCCTGCCCTCGGGGATGTCCCCATATCCCCAGAGGGAAGGAAGGGGGGGTCACAGTGGCAGTGCCATGGATGTCCTGCTCACACCCCCATCCCCGTCCTCATCCCCGTCCCCTTTCCCATTTCCCATCCCCATTCCCGTTCCCGTTCCCAGTTCCCGCCTTCGCCAGCAGCCACCCCCCATTCCCAGGGAACACGGGATGATTCATCCCGGCCCCTTCCTCCTCCTCCTCCTCCTCCTCTCCTCTCGGAGCGCCGCTGATTCATCGCCTCTGGGGGATGCACAGGGGGCCGGGCACCCTCCCCGCCGGGCACGGGGCCATCCCAGCACGGCCCGGTTGGCACCGGGGATGCTCCGCTCCGCGCTGGGATCGCTCCCGGATCCTTCTTCCCGACAGGGAAGCGATTCCACCAAAACCTGGCAGGGGGGGTTTGGGGCAAAAAAAGAGAATCTGGGAGCATCTCCTTTGGGATCGCTGCTGGGATGCTCCTGCTCTGCCCCTGTGTCCCAGCACTGTCCCTTTCTGGGACACGAGTGTCACTTTTGGGAGGATTATGTAATTCCGGCTGGTTTTTCAGTGCTTCAGTGACAGATTTCTGTCTCTTGTCGGTGCCATTGATCGTTTTTTATCGCGGCTTTTCGGGTACTGCCCGTCCTGAAATTCTCTCCTGCACTGCCAGGTCCCCCCTCCAGGCCAGGGGACAGCACCCCAGGGTCCCCCAAAATCTCCCACCCAGCACCGCTGTACCCCTGAGTCCTCCCCAGTCCCATACCCAGCACATCAGAGCCTCCAAAACCCCAAATCCCTGGACCCCCGCCCAGCATCCTAGCACCATGAGCCCCCCAAAATCCCACACACAGCAGCTCTGTAGCCCTGAGCACTCCAGGGTCCCCCAAAATCCCCCATCCAGCATCCCTGAGCACCCCAAAATCCCACATAAAGCATCTCTGTACCCCTTTTTTCAGCAGAAAGCCCCCTGAGCACCCAAGAGCCCCCCAAAATCCCACACCCAGCACCCTGAGCCCCCCAAAATCCCCCACCCAGCCCCTCTGAGCCCCCCCAAAACCTCCCACACAGCATCTCTGTACCCCTCAGCACCACAGAGTCCCCCAAAATCCCCCAGACAGCCCCTCTGAACACCCAAAAATCCCCCAGCCAGCCCCTCTGAACCCCTCCAAACCCCCCAAGTCCCCCACCCAACGTCTCTGAGCCCCCCAAAATCCCACATACGGCATCTCTGTACCCCTGAGCATCCCAGGGTCCCCCAAAATCCCCCACCCAGCACCCCTGAGCCCCCAAAATCCCCCATCCAGCCCTTCTGAGCCCCCCAAAATCCCCCTCCTCTGCCTGGCCCCCCATTAACACCCCCCATCATCACGTGACCCTCCCCATTCATACCTCTATGGCCCCGCCCCTTCTCTTCCTATTGGCTTCCGCCCGCGCGCCGCAACCAATCACCGCCCAGCACCGGCGGCGCACGGAGGGGGGCGTCGCCGCGCGGGGCCGGCGCTGATTGGCTCCTCCCCTGGCCGTAGCCCCGCCCATAGCGGAAGCAGGAAGCGGGCGGGCCGGCCGTGACCCGCGGGCGGGCAGCGCCGGCCGCGCCATGACGGGAAAATCGGTGCGGGACGTGGAGCGCTACCAGGCGGTGCTGGCCGGGCTGCTGGCCGAGGACGAGAACAAGTTCTGCGCCGACTGCCAGGCCAAAGGTAGCGCGGATGAGCGGCGGAGCCTGCGGAGCCCGCGCCGCACCGGATGCACCCCCTCGGTGCCCCCCCCACCCCAACCGCACCGGCCTCGTCGCTCGGTGCTCTCCGGTGTGGCCGCTCCGCTGAGGGTTGGACACCCCCGGGTGGGTCTGGTGGGGATGATACTTCCACCAGAGGGGAGCGCTCCGGTGGTGGCGGGGGGACAACGGTGCTGGCCCGGCGGTTACGGGGGTTGTGCGGGGGAAGAGGCTGAGCCGGCCCGGGGGGCTCGGGGGAGAGAACGGGGTGGGTTTGGGGCAAGAACGGTGGGGTTTGGGGGCACGAACTGGATGGGTTTGGGGCAGAGAAGAGAGTGGCTTTGGGGGCAAGAACAGGGTGGTGTTAGTGGAAAGAACCCGGTGGTTTTAGAGGAAAAAACTCCGTGGTTTGAGAGGGAGAACAGGGTGGGTTTTGGGGCAATAACCCGGTGGTTTTGACAGAAAGAACCCGGTGGTTTTAGGGAGGAGAACTCCGTGGTTTGAGGGGGAGAATAGGATGGTTTTGGGTGGGAAAACGGGGTGGTTTTGGGGGCACAACATGGTTGTTTTGGGGGAAAGAGCTCCGTGGTTTGAGAGGGAGAACAGGCTGTGTTTGGGGAAGAGAACAGGGT
Organism: Agelaius tricolor; assembly: GCF_023055355.1. Lineage (NCBI taxonomy): Eukaryota > Metazoa > Chordata > Aves > Passeriformes > Icteridae > Agelaius > Agelaius tricolor. Next base: position 2,228,866 of record NW_027269296.1, on the reverse strand, counting down.
GGTTTTGGGGGAGAGAACACGGTGGTTTTCAGCAGAAAACCCCCAGATTTTTGGCTGCAGCCCAGCTGGGTTTGGTGCGAGTTGCACCGGGAGGAGCTGCTGGGGGAACAAGGGGAGATGGGGAGGGAGCGGCACCAAATCTCCCTGTGGGGAATCCCGGGAAACACCCCAGAGTGGGTGTGGGGGCCTCTCCTGAAAGGGGGGAAGAAGAGGGACCGGGAAAACCCGGGGCTGTGGAATTGAGGGAATTCCAGCTGGGGAGTCACATCCTGTCCCCTGGGGCTGGAATGCCAGCGGCAGGACCTGCCCTGGATGCTGGGAGCACAGGGAGGGAGCTGTGACCTCACCCCGGCATCATGGACCACTGGAGGAATTCAGATTTCTGGAATTCAGGTTTCTGTCTCCTCCTTTGCCACCTGAATTTTCCCTGTGAGGGTGGTGAGGCCCTGGCACAGGAATCTGTGGCTGCTCCATCCCTGGAATTGTTCAAGGCCAGCCTGGGATAGTGCAAGGGACAGGAGGAGCTTTAAGGTCCTTCCCAACCCAAACCATTCCATGTTTTTCTGATTCCAAGGTGTGTTATGACCCTGGTCTTATCTGAGAGAGGAAATGTTTGAATTTCAGAGGATAAAACAAAGGAATAAAACTGTTCCTTGTCCCCTGTGGTTGCTGCTTTGTTTTCTTGCAGCAAAAGAGTTAAAGTTGCCCAAAATCCTGTTTTAATGAGCTGCCATAATCTCTTGGAGATCTGGACTTGAGCCTCTGTTTCCCAAGAGCTGCTGGAATTGAACTTGGAGGAGGGATTGGCCAAATCCATCTGTAAACAAAGGCCTTGCTGACCTCAGTGTGACCTCCAAAACTGCACAGCCCCCTTGAACAACGTTCAGAATTAGATAATTATGATTTCTTTTCACCCCAAACCACAACAGCCTCATCCCTCCCACCTGCCTGGAGCACACCTGGTGGTGGTGTGGATCAGGATGTTCCTCCACTGTGCCAATCCTTTATCTCTTGGCACCTCCTGGAGGGCAGCAATAGCTCCTTCATCTCAGCTCCCAGGCCTGGGAGAGGGCAAATTCCACCAAAATGGGAATAAATTCAACCCCACAGCTCTGGGTGATGGAGCTTCTCCCGGTCAGGACTCCAGATAATTAATTATTTATTTATTATTTATTTTTTATTTATTATAATGAAGCTCTGGGGTGGAGTTGAGCCTTTCCAAAGCTGGGAGCTGGGATTGCACCGATCCTGGAGGGCAGGCTGGGGCTGTCCCCAGCTATCTGAGCCATTAATTACCCCCTGCACTAATGACATTCCTGGCAGTGGGAAATCTCCTCCTCCAGGGCATGAGCTGGCTCTGCCCAGAGCTCCAAGGAATTGCTGCGGTTTTGGGGCAGTTTTGGTATTTTTGGTGACTGGAGCTATCTCTGCCTGAAGCTCTAAGGAATTGCTGCGGTTTTGGGGCAGTTTTGGTGGTTTTGGTGCATGGAGCTGTCCCTGCCCAGAGTTCCAGGGATTTGCTGCAGTTTTGGGGCAGTTTTGGTGCATGGAGCTGTCTCTGCCCAGAGCTCCAAGGAATTGCTGCGGTTTTGGGGCAGTTTTGGTGGTTTTGGTGCATGGAGCTGGCTCTGCCCAGAGTTCCAGGGATTTGCTGCAGTTTTGGGGCAGTTTTGGTGCATGGGGCTGTCTCTGCCCGAAGCTCCAAGGAACTGGTGCAGTTTTGGGGCAGTTTTGATATTTTTGGTGAATGGAGCTGTCTCTGCCCAGAGCTCCAAGGAATTCCTGCAGTTTTGGGGCAGTTTTGGTACTTTTGATGAATGGAGCTGTCTCTGCCTGAAGCTCCAAGGAATTCCTGCAGTTTTGGGGCAGTTTTGGTGACTGGAGCTGTCTCTGCCTGAAGCTCTAAGGAGTTCCTGCAGTTTTGGGGCAGTTTTGGTGACTGGAGCTGTCTCTGCCCAGACTCCCAGGGAATTCCTGCAGTTTTGGGGCAATTTGGGTACTTTTAGTGAATGCAGCTGTCTTGGCCCAGAGCTCCAGGGAATTGCTTCAGTTTTGGGGCAGTTTTGGTACTTTTGATCAATTGTGGTGCCACAAGAGATGTCTCTGCATGGAGCTCCAAAGAATTGCTGCAGTTTTGGGGCAGATTTGGTATTTTTGGTGAATGGAGCTGTCTCTGCCCAGAGTCCCAGGGTTTTGCTGCAGTTTTGGGGTAGTTTGGATACTTTAGGTGACTGGAGCTGTTTCTGCCCAGAGTTTCAAGGAATTCCTGCAGTTTTGGGGCAGTTTTGGTACTTTTGATGAATGGAGCTGTCTCTGCCTGAAGCTCCAAGGAATTCCTGCAGTTTTGGGGCAGTTTTGGTATTTTTGGTGAATGGAGCTGTCTCTGCCCAGAGCTCCAGGGATTTGCTGCAGTTTTGGGGCAGTTTGGGTACTTTTGGTGAACATGGAGCTCTCCCAGCTCTGATGCCAAGGAAGTCCTGATGTTCCTCATGGAATAACTGCAACATCCCACTCTGCCCATGGAAAGGAGCCTGGGGGGCCCTCAGCACTTCCAGGGGTGTCTGGAACCAAAACTGGGCAGGGACTGGAGCAAACTGGGACAGTGGGAAATGTCCCTTGCCCGTGGCAGAGGTGAATTAAATGAGATTTAAGGTCCTTCCCACCCGAGCCATTGTGAGACTCTGTGAAATCCCAGGGTGCTTTTGCTGCTGCAAAAACTGCTCAGAGTTGTTGTTTTGCAGGAAATTGGGTGAAATCTCTTCACTGTCTTCCTCTTTTTGTGTTGCCAACCTCGTGTTTGGGGGAACTGGGAGAGCTGAGCCAGGGCGCTTGATGAGTTCTAAATCCTCTCCTTGGAGGTCTTTGCTGTGGGAATCACTTGGAAAAACACCTGGAGAGAGCAGCACTTGCTGGGCAGGTGGGATTTTTGCTGCTGGTGCCATTCCAAGGGGTGGCTGTGGTGTTCCTGTGTGTGTCTGAGAGATGCTGCACAGCCTGAGCTGAGCATCCAGCAGCACATTCCCTGCTTGGAACGTGAGAACCTGCAGCTGGGATGGCTGAGGGAGGGAGGGATGAGGTGAAATCTCTGTTGGGATCTGGAAAATTCCCACGGAGCGACACGGAGTGGATTCAGTGCTGCTCCCGCAGCTGCTCTGCAGCCCCAGCTAATTGTGTTTGGTTCTCTCCTTCTCCCAAATCCTTCCCCCTGCTCTCCAGTCCCATCCATGCACCCAGCAGGCTCCGTGGATCCCGGGGTGGCGCCGTCGGAGCGGGAGCTCCCCGGGGAGCTGAGCCCAGAGGTTCCCCAGAGGGTTCAGGTTGCTCCTCCCTGGTCTGTCTGGCTCTTCATCCCTTTGTCTTGTGAGATCCAGGGGTTCCAGGCTCTGGAAAAGGTGACATTCTCACTCCAAACTGGATGTTTCCTTCAATCCAGGAGGGATTTGTGCAGGCCTGAGGTGAAGCTCCACAAACTTCATCAGAGCAGGGTTGGTGCCAGGTGATTTTGCTTTCTATGGATGTTAAAATCCCTAGGAATTTCAGGTTGCCCTGTGCTCCCCCCTGGTCTGTCTGGCTCTTCCCTTCATCCCTTTGTCTCGTGAGATCCATGGGTTCCAGGCCTAAATCCATCCCTAGTATCCTGAGGGATTAGGTGGGAGAAGTGAACACAGCATAAATCCAGGTTTAATTCTTCACCAATAAAAAAAAAAGGGGTAGGATTGGGGAAATCCCTGCCCAGAGATGGGTAAATATGGGATGGGAAGGGGGAAAAGCTTGGGGTGGAGTAGGTGGTATGGGGAGCCTGACTTATTATTATTGTCCTATGGGGGAGCTGCTTTAGTCCAGCCTAACTCCTGTTAATCCAAACCAAACATTCCCTGAAAACCTGCGTGACTCAACTCCTCCTCCTCCAGCAGCCTCTTGAGCTGCAGCTGAATTTCCTTCAATTCCAAGAGGAACTCTAATTGAAATAGCTGCTGGAACAGCTGCATGGGAGGAAGGAGGATGAGGATGGCAGCGCTGATGGAGGGGGAGTGGTGCAGCCTGTGCCTTCCAAAACCCAGAGTGGAGGGGCTGGAACTGCTCAGCTCGGCTTAGGAAATCTGGGATGAGGAGAAAGCTCAGCTTTAGGCAAGGGAATCTTGCCAGAGGGATCCTTGTGGGTTGTGTGTGTGTGTTCATTTGAATCTTCAGCTGCAGCCACAATATTCTGGGATCTTCCATTATTCTGCTTTTCTGCTCTTCCCAGCTCAGGTCTGGTGCACAAAGGGAGTGGAAATGCTCCAAGATTCACTTTATCCCTCTGGAATCTTCACCTCAGCAGGGTAAAACTGGGAGAGGACACAGCTCTGTCCACCCTGAGCCTGCCTGGAGCTGCACCTTCCCACTCAAGCAAGGGGAAAAAAGCATCAGTGCTCCCAACAGGGCTTTAGTGTGGAATTAGTTGTGGGAAGATCCCTTTTAAGCAGAGCTCTGAGTCACACTTGGCCCTACATCTGCCAGAAATAGGGATAATCCCCAGAGCAGCAGCAGCACCTGGGCTCTCTGTGCTGACCCACCTGGGGAGTGGAGGTGGGAAAAGAAAATTCAACCCCCCAAAAATAAAAAAAATTAAAATTACCCCACGTGATTCCCAGCTGGAGTAAAGTTTGTTCCTATAGAAACTGCCAGGAGTTATGTAAGGAAATGGCAGCTGCAGTGCAAAGGGAGCTCGTGCTCCAAAATGCAAAGTAGGTCTTGAAAGCGAGCAAAAAGTCAGGAATAGCTCAGGGCTCCTTCAGGTTGGTCCCTGGTAGTGATTGTTCCCTGTGTCCCAGGAAATCTGGGACAAAATTGGAGCTTTTAGGAGGAGCTGTCTTGAACTTGGAGCAGTGAGTGCAAGGCTGGGTTTACCTGGGCCTTAATAAATTGGTTTTTCTCTATTTTTGGTAATATATGCCGTTTCTTCCTGCCCCTTTCCCTAGGAATTTCAAGGGATGTTTAGCTCATGAGACTGAAAATCAGTATTACTGTAACCAAGATATTAATTCAGATTATTATGATTATCATGTTTAGCTCTAGATACTGCAAAAATTCTCAATCCATCAAAACTGACCCAGGACCTTCCTCTGCTCAGAGCTTTTCTAAAAGGACTTGGTGGCTTCTAAAACATCCTTAAATTAAATTGGAAAAACAGAGTCTAAATATTTTCAACACCAAGTGACAAATTAAAACCATCTTTAAAAGCAGCAAAATTCTATTTACAGCATCAAAAGCCAACTTAGTGATGGCAGAGCTTCCACCCTGCTGCTCTGTTTACAGGTGCACCTATCACCTAAATTATTTGCATTTCATGGAAATTCAGACTTCCTTGGAATCTGCAGTTTCTAGGATTGGCTGATGTGTGGTTTTGCTCCAAAAAATGATGCCACAGGAAGTCCATGGCTTGTGGAACTGACTGATTTTTTTTTTTTTTTTTTGATGTATATTTATATTTTTAAGCTGTGTCACCATCAGTGTTGATGATGTCACCCAGTTGTTTTTCATGGATCCTGGTGATAAAACTGCTTGAAATTGTCCCTGTCACCTTTTTATTGACTGGAGGAACATCCAACCCTTTCTGCAGCAGCAGGAAAGCCCCACCCTGCTGTTCACAGAAATTTTCATTTCCTGCACCTGCACTTCAAAGAACACGATGGTAGCAGTGATAAAACTGCTCATCTTTACCCAAAAACACACAAATCTTGGGCTTCAAGGCCACAAGCCCTCAAGTATTGGATATTTTTTGCTAAACTGGAAAATTTTCTGGCAGAAATCAGAGCCAGCACCTTTGTTTTTCTTGCAAAATGTGGTTGAGGCCTGTAATTACTGTGTGGAGGGAAAAAAACTGAAAATGAAAATAAAACCCCCAAACAGCCCTTTCTTCTTTCAAAGGATGGCATAGAGTTGATTTTTTTGGGTGATTGAACTACTTGATCAGGTGTAGATTTTTATCAAACACCTTTTGTGGGTGTTCTGGTGAGGGTTTGGCTTTAGCATCCCCTGAGAGCTGCACAAATCCCTCAGACTGGGCCCAGATCTGGGAGTGCAGCAGGGATTAATCCCAAATCCGAGGTGGATCCCTGATCCCTGCAGCAGGACCCACGCTCAGCTCAGTTATTCATAGTGTTAATAACTCAGTAACATCATTTCAGTGGGGTTTTGGGGCTTTCCTTTGGTTTCCCCCGAGTCCTGGAAGTGCAGAATCGACATTTCCAGCAAAGAGCAGAGGAAGTTGTTTTGCAAGAGAGGCCTTGTCACAGCTCTGAGCAGCGTGAATGGCAGAAAATCCTTGAGCAATTTCTTTCCACAACAAGGAAACCACAAGGCAGAGGAACCTCTTGGAAACTGAGTTCTTTCCTCCTTTGACTCTGCAAAACAAAAATGAGGATTATTCAGCTTGGACTGGAGGAGATTTTTCCCTGGGTGAGGGATAACCCCTGGCAGGGATTTTCTTGTTCCAAGGAGAATTCCCCACATCCCTTTTCCTCAGCTGGATGGTTCCACAGCCAGACATGGGGCATTTTTTTGGGATCCATGCAAGAAGCTGCTCATTTCCACTGGGAATAGTTCACCAGGCTCTCCATTCTGATGCTCCCTCAATCCTGCCCATGGAAGCATCTCTTTTTTTTTATTTTTTTCCCTGCTCTTCCTTTTCCAAGGAGCTGTGGTTTTGCAGCCAGCTCCTGGTTTATTTTTAAATGCTTTCTGCAGAGTTATTACAGCAAAAAAAAAAAAAAAAAAAGTTGCCTCAGGAACTTGGGCCAGAATTTGGTGCCTGAGTGAGGGGTGAGGAGTGAATCCCCTCAGGATTTCTCAATTAAAACCCCTCCAGGGTGTGAACTTGGAGCAAGTGACTCATTTGGAGCAGGCTCCTCAGGCTGGGAGTTGAAAAGGGAATTAGGCTGGGGGTTTTAAAGGGAATTAGGATCCTTTTCAGTCATTCAGATTATTCAGCAGCCCTTGGAGCATTAATGAGCAGCATTAGATGGGGACTGGAGCTGGCACGAGCAGCTTGGTATGTGGAGTTTGTTTTGACAGGCTGGGATGTAAAACAGGCTCTGGAATTGTCTCCTGGAGCTGGGCACTGAATCCCTGCTGGATCCTCCTCCCTTGGGAATGTTCAGGAAAACTGGGAATGAAAATTCACTGAGCAAGGGATGCTCTGGGGTTTGTGATCCTCCTGCAGCCCCTGCCAAGCTTGGAGTCTGAGCTAACCCAAATCGTGTGCCAGAGCTCAGTGGGCAGCCAGCCTCTGAAAATGTTGGGATTCTCACTCCACATTGGTTTTTCCTTCAATCCAGGAGGGATTTGTGCAGGCCTGAGGTGAAGCTCCACAAACTTCCTCAGAGCAGGTGACTTTGCTTTCCATGGCTGTTAAAATCACCCCTAGCATCATAAAATCAGACATAAAATCATCATAAAGCTGAGACAGAAGCAGTGGCAGCACCAGGCAAGGCTGGCACTGGAGCAAACTCCCAATTTTCCATGTGGGAATGGGGTTTCCATTTTGGCCTGGTGCCTCTGAGGGCCCTCAGGGGAATTGACTTTAGAACATCAACCCGAGGATTCATGCAAGAAACAATTTTTTTTAGTGGTTTAAGGAGCTGAATGTTTCTGTTGGCCTTGTCCTCAACCCTCTGGGAGATAAATAAATCCATAATTCCCTGAGCCAGGAGGGTGAGGCGCCCCTGTCCTCAATTGGAGGTGGGTGTCAGGGCGTGCCCACTTTTTGTGAGGGGTGATAATTCCCCCAGGCAGCTCTGCAGCGCTGATTAAAGCTGCCCCGTTGTTATTTATTGATATCACCCCGTTTTTCTCAGAAAAAAATGTTCCCCTAAACTCCAACCCAGGCGTTTTTCCCCCTTTTTATCACTGAAGCTGCTGCAGAGTCTGAGCTGGGGCTGAGTTTTGGGGAAGTGCAAAGCAGCAGCACGGGGTGAAAAAGTCACATCTGGAGATGCCACCTGGAGCTTTTTCGAGTCGAGTCACCTTGAAAAGAGCTGTGAAACCCTGGGGAAATGCCTGCAAAAAGCCCTAAAAAGCCGAATCTGAGTCGCTGGGCACTTGCAGGGAGATTTTTAGTGGGAGATGTTCCAGTGTGAGCTGCTCCAAAGAGGGAAGTGGGAGGTTGTTTACATCTGCACCAAACCCTTCCCCCCTCCCACAACCTCAGGGCTCTATGAGACATTTTAAAAGAACATTTTTCGGAGGCATTTGAAGGTTAAAGTGTTGGTTTAGTTAAGCTGGGTGTCTGGGAAGGGGATGTTGGATCCAGCCTGACCCCAGCAGGGTTTGCTGTGGCTGCAGGATTAGGGAGCATTTTGGGAAATTCAGATTTCCTCCCTGTGTGGCTCTGAAGTCCCTCCTGTCACACAGCAGAGCCCTGAGCTGCTGGGGTCACAATCTGTGAAAACCAACCCCACATCTCCCGGATCCTCTATTCCCTGCAGGTTTGAGACCTTTCCTGCAGCTCCTCCTGGCTGTGCAGGGACACCCAAATCCCAGCTGGAATCTCCCCAGGGAACAGCTCCCCCCTGGTTGTATCATGAGTTTATTGCTGGGAGGGGTGCAAAAACCCCCTAAATATTCATTTTTAATTTAGATATAACCAAGCTGCTCCATCCTGGCTCTCCCAGAATTTGGATTCAGGAATTGCAGCACATTCCAGACGTGGTTCCCTTGTTGTCCCAGACCCTGAGGGGACACTGGAGCAGCAGGAGGATGTGACATTAACCCTGAGTCATGTTTTAGTGGGAGGTTGTGGTGGCCTGAGCTGGTCCATGTGACAAACCCAGTGAGCTGATTACTCCAGGAGCTGCCCATTAATCCTTTTAGTCCTATCAAGGCTAAATTTATCTGGAGTTTTAAATCTAACCTTGAATCTCATGATAATCCTGCCAGCAGTCTCACGTTAGAGCCCTGGGGGTGGATCTGGGAGAGAATTCCATGCAGAAATCACAGGAAGGATCCTGGCTAAAGGTTTTTATTCCCAGTTTTTTGGGCATGTTCAGGTGGTGCTGAAGCTGTGGGTTTTGCTTTGATAATAAAGGAGGTAATAAAGGGACTGAGGTGTAGGCAAGAGTGTCTGGGAAGTGAATTTCTCAGCTCCATTAAATTGATATCATTCCCTGAAGAGGGAAAAAACAGCAAATAATGGCAGGAAAGGCCAGAAAATTTAATAAAGGCATTTTTAAAGTGAATTCCCTGGAAGAGGTGCTGGAGTTACCTGTTGGAGGTTGGATACCTGTGCTCTGGAAGGGTCTCTGAGTGCATTATCAGCTCCAAATCCCTCAGGATGCTCCAGGCTTTCCCCAGGAACAGGAATTAAACTGTTAACAGCATCTCAAATACAGCACTGCTTTTTTAGGGCTTTGAAATTACACTTTTCCCCTCTCTTCCCCCTCCCACCTCCCTCTCATTAACTCGAGGCTCTGCTATTTTAGCTGTGGCAAGAAAAGCAGGATAACTCTTCATCATCCAGAAGAATGTCTGGAAAAAAAAGGGCTGGTGGAGGGATGTTTGATCCCTAATTCTGTGTTTTCCCAGTTTCTCGTGCACTGGGACACCAGTTTGTGTTGGGAGCTGGGAGAAAAGGGTTTAATTTTTAAAAATTCCTAAAATATTCAGGATTGAAGGTCTGGGAGAGGGGTGGGAACTCCTGTGGATCTCTGTATGCCCTACTGGGATTCCTGGGTGCATCTGAGCTCCTTTATCTTTCCCTGCTGGAGGAAAGGGTTTAATTTTAAAATATTCCTAAGATATTCAGGATTGAGGGTCTGGGAGAGGGGTGGGAACTCCTGTGGATCTCTTTATGCCCTGCTGGGATTCCTGGGTGCATCTGAGCTCCTTTATCTTTCCCTTCTGGATGTTTTTTTGGTTTTTTGATCCCTGGCATGATCTCCCATCCACAGCTTGGAGCTGTCCTGCATGAAAACCAGGAATGTGTGACCTTAATCAATGCCTTTATTTTATTTTGACCCAGGAAAAGCAAATCATGTCCATCAGAGCTGTGGAAACTGGAGTGAACTGCTCATTCCTTGGGCTGGGATTGATTTTGGGGCCAAATCCTGGGCTTGGTGCTTGGTCCTGGCTCAGCTGGGAATTCCTGCCCAGCACTGAGGAGATTTGAAGATGCTGAGTGGGGTTTTTTTTTTTGCTGTAGGGAATATTCTGGAGCTGATCCCAGGTTATTCAGGAAAAAAAGCAGAATCACAGACAGAGCTCAGGGGGGGTTAGAGTTTTTTGGGGGCTTTAAATTCCTGTTTTCTTCCCTCTTCTTGTGTGGATGGAAGAGGAAGGCAATAAATCAGGGATAATGATTGGAGGAGATCTTGGAAGGGTTTTATCCAATTCCTTCCTCAGAGCAGGAAAAATGCAAAAATTTACCTCAAATTCAGCTGTTTTGGAGGGATTTTAGATCTGAGGGGATTTAGATCAGTAACAGCACCAGGTGAGAGCTTTTTCTTGGTGAAATCAGGAACTTCTTCCCTCACGTCAGTGATTTTTTTCCCCCTCACAGAAAGAAAAAGACAAAACTGTTTCAATTCCTGATTTTTTTCCCTCCTGGAGTTGTTTGATTTGTGTGGATGGAAGAGGGAGGCAATAAATCTCCAGGGATAATGATTGGAGGAGATCTTGGAAGGGTTTTATCCAATTCCTTCCTCAGAGCAGGAAAAATGCAAAAATTTACCTCAAATTCAGCTGTTTTGGAGGGATTTTAGTTTTGAGGGGTTTTAGATCAGTAACAGCACAGGTGTGAGGTTTTTCTTGGTGAAATCAGGAACTTTTTCCCTCATGTCAGTGATTTTTTTCCCTCACAGAAAGAAAAGGACAAAACTGTTTCAATTCCTGATTTTTTTCCCTCCTGGAGTTGTTTGATTTGTGTGGATGGAAGAGGGAGGCAGTAAATCTCCAGGGACAATGATTGGAGGAGATCTTGGAAGGGTTTTATCCAATTCCGTGCTCAGAGCAGGAAAAATGCAAAAATTTACCTCAAATTCAGCTGTTTTGGAGGGATTTTAGATCTGAGGGGATTTAGATCAGTAACAGCACCAGGTGAGAGCTTTTTCTTGGTGAAACCAGGAATTTCTTCCCTCATGTCAATGATATTTCCCTCACAGAAAAAAAAAAGGTCAACAAAACTGTAAATTCTTGATTTTTTTCCCCTCTTGGAGCAGTTTGATTTGTGTGGATGGAAGAGGGAGGCAATAAATCCCCAAGGATAAAGATTGGGAACTTCCTCCTGATGGTGGAATTCCAGTTTCCAGCCTGGATGAGAACCCAAAGGCCTCAATCCCAGTTCACTCGGTGCAGTTTCCCAGTTCCTCCAGGCAAAAACAAAAATTAAAAAAGGGTTGGATTGGTGGAAAACACTTTCTTGTTCTCTTCCCAGGGCCACGATGGGCATCCTGGAATCTTGGGGTGTTCATCTGCATCCGCTGTGCTGGGATCCACAGGAACCTGGGAGTTCACATATCCAGGGTCAAATCTGTCAACCTCGACCAGTGGACACAGGAACAGATCCAGGTGAGGGCTGGGGTAACACACTGAGGGTTTTTTTTTTTTAATAAAGCAAGCCAGGATAGCCCAAAAAAAATATGGGGGAAGTGGAGGAGGAAGAAGAATTCCAGCTGGGATGGACTGGGAGGGAAAAGAGCAATAAAATGTCCTCATTCCAAGCTGGACAAACAGCAGAGAGTAAAGCTTAAGGAGCTGCAAATCTCTGTTAAATTACCAATTTCTGCTTCCCACCTCTCCTTCCAGAGGGATTTGGGGTTGCTAACAGGATATTTATCCTGCCTTGGATTAAAAATTGCTTAGAATTGGCAAATGGGGCGGGAGGGGATTGGAGCAGCTGCCTCAGCATCCCCTGGTGGATGAAAAGTGGCTTTCAGGAGGATCCCCCTTCCCTGGATTTCTCTTCCCTGGCAGCCTGGGGTGCTGTGGGAGAGCTTTAATGTTTGGGAAAGGAGAATTTGAAGGAGTTTTTTTTTTGGATTTCAGTGCGTGCAGGAGATGGGGAATGGCAAAGCCAATCGTCTCTACGAAGCCTACCTGCCCGAGAACTTCCGGAGGCCCCAGACAGACCAGCATCCTTTTCATTTCCTGGGAAAACGGGGAAATTCCATGGAGATTTCCATCCTGGAGCTGTGTGGTTAAACCTCCCTGAAGGAGAGGTTGTTCCCTTGGGCAGGGAATGGGAATGAAGGGGTTGGGGTGGAGAACTGGGGCACCAAGGTGACCACAGGAGGTTTCTCTTTACTTCAGAGCCTGTTTGGATTGGGACAGTAAAAAACTGGGAAATATTCACTCTGAAAGTCTCATTTTGGAAGAGCAAAGAGAATTTTGATTTTATTTTTAGCTTAAAGGGGAAAAAAATGCACTGGAATAGAAAATAACCCTTAAAATCCCTTTTTTCCAGTGGGATTTATCTCATTCAGATCTCTGACATTTCAGAGTGAACCCAAAAGCTGAAGGTTTTGGAGGGAATGGGAGGGTTGGGTTTTTTCCAAAGTGCTGAATATTCCAAAGGCTCCATGGAGACCCAACTGTGGCCTTCCAGGAGCTGCAAGAGAGATGGAGAGAGATGATTTACAAAGGACAGGACGGAGGGGGCAGATTTTGGTAGAAGTGGGATTTTGGGAAGGAATTCCTCCCTGTGAGGCTGAGGAGAGGCTGGAATGGATTTCCCAAAAAAAAAAAAAAAAAAAAAAAATTGTGTCTGCCCCATCCCTGGAAGTGTTCCCCAGGCTGGATGGAGCTTGGGATAGTGGAAGGTGCCCCTGCCCATGGGATTTAAGGTCCCTTCCAACCCAAACCAGGCTGGGAATTCTCTGATGGAATTTTCAGCGCTTCAGCTGTAACTCCCACCTTGCAGGAATGCTGAGCAAGCAGGGATAGAATGATGTGAACCTAAAAAAAAAACACCCACAAAAGCACCTTTCCACCATAATTTTTTTGAGTTCATCTGGTACCTGAGGTGTTTTTTGAGGTGCAGGATCCTGTTGTGACCACTGTGATCTGAATGTGCTGAGGGGATGCTTGGGGCAAACAAAACAAAACAAAAAAACAGTGGAGAAAACACAGCAAGGGCTTAAATCCTGATTTAATTCCCTTTTTATAGCACTGAAATAACCTGAAATAACCCAGGGGCAAAAAGCAAGTTGGGATCCAGCAGTAAATTATTTTAAGAAAGTTACTGCTGGAAATGCTCTTTAAACAATGATTTAATTTAGTTACAGCCTGTACCTTGTTCCTCCCTGTCAAATAAGGCTGCTATTCTGGAATCCTTTGTCCTTAACCAGCTGCTGTAGAGCTGTGGAGAGTTTTATCCGGGATAAATATGAAAAGAAGAAATACATGGACAGAAGCATCGACATCAACGCCTTCAGGGTGAGTCTGGAGGCCTAAAATTGTGATTAAAACGAAATATTGAAATATATGTATTGAAATATTCCCTGTGTCAGAGGAAATCCCTTCTCCAGAGCTGCTTGAACTTCATGGAGTGAATTCCTGAGGAGATTTGAAGATGCTGAGTGGGTTTTGTTGTAGGGAATATTCTGGAATATTCAGGGAATATTCCAGGTTATCCAGGTAAAAAAGCAGGGTCACAGACAAGGCAGAGATCAGGGGGTTGGAGTTTTTTGGGTGGTTTAAATTCCTCTTTTCTTCCCTCCTCTTCATCTCACTGGTTGGTTTGTGTGGATGGATGTCTCACATTGGAGGAGGTCTTGGAGAGGATTTTATCCAATTCCTTCCTCAGAGCAGGAAAAATGCAAAAATTTACCTCAAATTCAGCTTTTTCTGAGGGATTTTCGATCTGGGGAGTTTTAGATCAGTAACAGCACCGGGTGTGAGCTTTTTCTTGGTGCAATCATGAACTTTTTCCCTCATATCAGTGATATTTTCCCTCACAGAAAGAAAAGGACAACAAAACCGTGTAAAGTCCTGATTTTTTTTTTTCCTCTTGAAGCTCTTTGATTTGTGTAGATGGAAGAGGGAGGCAATAAATCAGGGATAATGATTGGAGGAGAATTGGAAAGGATTTTATCCAATTCCTTCCTCAGAGCAGGAAAAATGGAAATTTTACCTCAAATTCAGCTTTTACTGAAGGATTTTCGATCTGGGGAGTTTTAGATCAGTAATAGCACTGGGTGAGAGCTTTTTCTTGTTGCAATCATGAATTTTTTCCCTCATGTCTGCCATATTTTCCCTCACAGAAAGAAAAGGACGACAAATGGAAAAGGACCAACGAGTCAGAAAGAAAACTGGAACCCATCATCTTTGAGAAGGTGAAAATGGTAAGAAAAGGAAGAAAAACCACAGAGACACCCCTGAGGCAGAGCAGAGGGATTCCAGCCTCCTCTGGGAGCATTTTTCTGGCCTCAGTCACAGCCTGGGTGCTTTGAGTCACCGCTGGGAGTTTGTTTTGCTCTGCTCCCCGGACACTGAGCAGATGTGCAGGTTGGAATCCAGCTCTTCCCTGCTGGTTTTTCCAGCTCCAGCAGCTGCTTCTCCCTGGTTTAGAGCCTCCTTGGATTTGACAACCTATTGGGACAACAACTGGGAAAATATTCGCTCTGAAATTCTCATTTCGGGGAGAGCAAAGAGAATTTTAATTTATTTTTTTACTTAAATCCACTGGGAAAAAAAAAAAGGGGATTTTAAGGGTTAATCTTGTTAAAAACCATTGTAAATCTTGTAAAACCGTTTCAGAGTGATCCCAAAGGCTGCCCAAGGTTTGTGTTGTTTCTTTTCCCCCAGCCTCAAAAGAAGGACGAAACGCAGCAATCCAGGAAAAGTTCCCCCAAATCTGAGCCAGTCATGGACTTGCTGGGCCTGGGTAAGAGAAATTGCTGCAGAAAATGTGGGAATTTGAGGAGTTCCGGTGCTCATTTTCCCTGTCAGGTGAACAATTCCAGGAATCCAGGAATATTCAGATTGGGATGAGTTTTCCATGTGTTTCCCTTTTTTTGCTGGAACCTGTGGTTTTCCAGGGGCAGCTGGAGCTTTATGTAGAAATTGTGGGAATTTGAGGAGTTTCAGTGCTCATTTTCCCTGTCAGGTGAACAATTCCAGGAATCCTGCAGGAATATTCAGCTTAGGAAGAGTTTTCCATGTGTTTCCCTTTTTTGCTGGAGCCTATGGTTTTCCAGGAGCTGCTGGAGCTCCTCAAATTCCCACAATTTCTACATAATTTCTACAATTATGTAGAAATTGTGGGAATTTGAGGCATTCCAGTCCCAATTTTCCCTGTCAGGTGAACAATTCCAGGAATCCTGCAGGAATATTCAGTTTAGGAAGAGTTTTCCATGTGTTTCCCTTTTTTGCTGGAGCCTGTGGTGTTCCAGGGGCACCTGGAGCTTCATGGGACAAACAGAACCCAGGGGCACTTCCCAAATCCTTCTCCAGGCCCTTCCCAGCTCCAGAGGGATGAGGAAGGTGGGGATCAGGTGTCTGGGAGGGTGGCACAGAGGGGCACACCCAGGACATCTGTGTCCCTGCAGACGCCCCGGTGACAGCGCCCGTCACCAACGGCCGGCCCTGCAGCCTGGAGAAGGACCTGGACCTCTTTGCATCCGTGGGATCCAGCTCAGACTCCTCCAGGAAGGTGAGCTGGGAGTGCTGGGGCTCCTGGTTGGGTCATGGAACCACGGGGTCATTTGGAATGGAGGGGACATTAAAGGGCAGGGATGTCTTGCACTGTGCCAGGGTGCTCCAGGCTGGTCTTGGACACTTCCAGGGATGGGGAATCCAGCTGGGAATGCAGCGTTTCACCAGTGTCTGCCCTGAATGTTCCTTCATCTCAATGTCCCTTAATTAAATCCTGAAATCTCCCTCTTCCATGTTGAAGAATGAGGAATGTCCCTCTTCCATTCCCACAGCTGTGCCACTGTTTTCACCACACACATCAACTGTCTGCCCTGAATGTTCCTTCATCTCAATGTCCCTTAATTAAATCCTGAAATCTCCCTCTTCCATTCCCACATCTCCCTCTTCCATTCCCCTAAACCTTGCTTCATCTAAATTTCCCTTAATTAAATCCTGCAATCTCCCTTTTCCACGTTGAAGAATGAGGAATGTCCCTCTTCCATTCCCACATCTGGCAAAGCTGTGCCACTGTTTTGCCACACACAACTGCCTGCCCTAAACCTTGCTTCACCCAAATTTCTCAATTAAATCCCGAAATCTCCCTCTTAATCTAAAATGAAATCTCCCTCCACCACGTTAAGAATGAGGAATGTCCCTCTTCCATGACCCCAGCACGTCCCTGTGTGTGGATGGGTATTCCCCTTTGCCCCATGCTGGGTTTTGCCCTGATCCTGTCTGTCTGTCTGTCTGTCTCTCCCAGGTTGTTGGTTCCATGCCAACCTCTGGAAGCGCCGGCTCCGTTCCCGAAAATCTGAATCTGTTCCCGGAGCCCGGAGGCAAAGGGGAGGAGGTGGGGAAGAAGCAGCTCTCCAAAGACTCCATCCTGTCCCTGTACGGCTCCCAAACGTCCCAGGTGCCAGCACAAGGTAACCCTGGTGTGAGCTGGGACCAGGGGAGGCTGGGTGGGCTGTCCTGAGGGTGACAAACTTCAGGAGAAATGGGAATGTGGGTGATCCCTGAGAATCCAGAATGGGGAGGGTGGGAAGGGAATGTGAAGCTCATCCTGTTCCAGCCACGCACTTTCCACGATCCCAGGGTGCTCCAAAGATGGCCTTGGGCATTTCCAAAGGTGGAGCAGCCACAGCTTCTCTGGGAAATCCATTCCAGTCCCTCACAGGGAGGAATTCCCTGCCAATATCCAACCCAACCCTCTGGCACTGGGAATGAGGGAGGAATTCCCTCCCAATATCCAACCCAAATCTGCCCTTTAACACTGGGAATCAGGGAGGAATTCCATCCCAATATTCAACCCTGCCCTTTAGCACAGGAAATCAGAGAGGAATCCCTTCCCATCCAACCCTGCACTAGGAATCAGTGAGGAATCCCTTCCCAATATCCAACCCAACCCTCTGGCACTGGGAATGAGGGAGGAATTCCCTCCCAATACCCAACCCAACCCTCTGGCACGGGGAACCTGTTCCTGCACGCCGCTGCCCAAATTCCCTCTCCACCTTCACTGAGAGCTGTGAGCAGCACAAAGAACAGCTCAGCCTGGGCATCCCCAGCCAGGCTGTGGCTGGAATTGTGACATCCCAGCCCCTGAACTGACCCGTTTTTCCCCTCCCTGCCTTTTTCCAGGAGCGATGTTCATGGCGCCGGCTCAGCTGGGCTATCCCGCCGCTCCCTACGCCGCCTTCCCGGGGGTGCCCCCTTCCAGCAGCATGATGGGGGGTTTGATGGCCCCGTCCGTGGGCATGCTGGCCCAGCCCGGGGCTGCTGGCATGGTGGCACCCGTGGCCATCCCAGCCGGCTACGTGGGCAACGTGCTGGGCGTTCCCAACGGGATGATGGGGACGCAGCAGCCCGGGTACGTGGCCGGGGTGGCCGCGGTGCCCCCGGCCGTGTACGGGGTGCAGCCAACGCAGCAGCTGCAGTGGAACCTTGCCCAGGTGAGGGGGAGGCTCCTGGAGGGGTTTTCCAGGGGTTTTTTCTGGAGTTGGGAAGGGGAGGAATGAGGGGATACGCGGCGGGTTGGGGTTGGGGTTGGGGTTGGGGTGGGATCGGGCTCGGTTGTGGAGGGCGGGGAGTGGGAGAGCCTGAGGAGCCCAGGATGGCTCAGGGTGGGAAAGAATCCCAGAGGTTGAGTCCAATCCCAGCCTCATCTCCCATGGACACCTCCAGGGGTGGGGACTCCAAAATTCCCTGGGCAATTCCAAGGCCTGTTCATTCTTTCCATGGGGAAATTCCTGCTGGTGTCCATCCTGTCCTGACGTCCTCCCATATCTGGAGATTACAAACCTCCTTGGAAAAATCCCAAGGCCTGCTTACCCTTTCCATGGGGAAATTCTTGCCCTGAAATCCTCCCGTACCTGGGGACTCCAAACCTCCTTGGAAAAATCCCAAGGCCTGACCACCCTTTCCATGGGCGAATTCCTGTTGATATCCAGCCTGCCCTGAAATCCTCTCATACCTGAGGACTCCAAAATTCCCTGGGCAATCCCAAGGCCTGCCCACCCTTTCCATGGAGAAATTCCTGCTGGTGTCCATCCTGTCCTGACGTCCTCCCACATCTGGAGCCTCCAAACCTCCTTGGAAAAATTCCAAGGCCTGACCACCCTTTCCATGGGCAAATTCCTGTTGATATCCAGCCTGCCCTGAAATCCTCTCATACCCGAGGACTCCAGAATTCCCTGGGCAATTCCAAGGCCTCACCACCCTTTCCATGGGGAAATTCTTGCCCTGAAATCCTCCCGTACCCGGGGACTCCAAACCTCCTTGGATGAATCCCAAGGCCTGTTCATTCTTTCTATGGGGAAATTCCTGCTGGTGTCCATCCTGTCCTGAAGTCCTCTCATACCTGGGGACTCCAAAATTCCCTGGGCAATTCCAAGGCCTCACCACCCTTTCCATGGGGAAATTCTTGCCCTGAAATCCTCCCGTACCTGGGGACTCCAAACCTTGGGCAAGTCCAAGGCCTGACCACCCTTCCCATGGGGAAATTCCTGCTGGTGTCCATCCTGTCCTGAAGTCCTCCCACATCTGGAGACTCCAAACCTCCTTGGAAAGATCCCAAGGCCTGCCCACCCTTTCCATGGAGAAATTCCTGCTGCTATCCCGAGGACCCTCAAGTCCCCCCATGCTGGGGAGTCCCCCCCTGCTCCCCTTCAGGGCTCTGCTGGTTTTGGGAGCTGTGGGCAGCGTCCAGGCCCATCCCTGACCTCTCTCCTGTCCCGTTTGCAGATGACCCAGCAGATGGCTGGGATGAACTTCTATGGAGCCAATGGAATGATGGGCTATGGACAGTCCATGGGAGGAGGAGGAGGAGGAGGAGGAGGAGGAGCCCAGGGCAGCAACCCCTCCCTCAGCTCCCCGCTGTGGAAATGAGCCCTCGCTCGCACGTGACCATTTCTGCCTTTGTTCTGTTCTCCAGACCTGCTCCATCAGACATTCAGGGTTTTTTGCTTTCAGGTTTTGGGTGGGTGGTGGGGGGGGGTGTGACCCAGCCCAACCTGAATTTTTTTTTTTTTTTTTTTTTTTTTCCTCCATCCCTGAGCTCCATCTCTGCCTTTCCACTGTCACAGCCACGGGGACAGCTGGGTGGCAATGCCACTACGAGCTCAGCCCCGTCCTCAGCACAGTCAATGCACACAGGGGAGGGGAAACCTCCCTGCACAAAGCTCCACCAGAGCTCCTGGGTAGCACTTGATGCCCTGCTGGGCACCTGGGCACAGGTGGGACTGGGAAATCTGGACTGAATCCTGCCCAGAAAGCTGGGATTTCTCACTTCAACTTGCAGTGTTAGATTTATTATTTTTGGGTTTTTTTTTTTTTTTTTGTTTTGTTTTTTGTTTTTGGGGGGGTGGGGAACCTCATTTGGTGCTGAGGAACTGGATCTAAGCCGAGCCCAGGGGCAAGCAAGCCTTGCTACCTCCTCCCTCGAGGGGAGCTCTCCCTGCTCCCACCCTCCTTGGAACCAAAGTCCTTGGGAAAAGCCCCTCTCCCACCCACCCACCCACCCTGAGCAAGCAGGAATCTCGCCCAGAGTGGGGGCAAAGCCGATGGAATGTGAAAAACTTGCACTCCAGAGTGAATTTTTCTGGCTGGTGTTAAGATTTGATGGGATTTCACTTTTAACAATCTTAACCAGAGTTAATTCTCCGGGGCCCAGAGCCCTGTGCAAGTTTTCTTACACTTTTAAAAATTATCCTGACATCCTAATTTATACTTTTTTTCATATTATTTCTTTTTTTTTTTTTTTTCTGTTTTGTTTCGTTCTTGTTGTCGTTGTTCCTGTGTAAAATCCTGGTTCCTCCCTTTCCTGGCTCGCTTGGGACATTTTAATCTTAGGCAGATTTCTTTTCTCATCTCCAGTAGAACCCAAAACTGCTTCAAAAGTCAGCAAGAAGTCGGACTTGTGGTCTGCTCTCTCCTGTGGATATGTAAATTCCCAAATAAAATATTGCAGTGGACTCCTCTGGTGCTGGTGGTCACTCCAGGTGTGGGAATTGAGGGGATTTCATCCCAAAAATCAGCCCAGATTCCCTCTGGTTTTGGGCTCTGTCCCAAATGCCAGGGAGCTGAGGGAGCACAGCCAGGCCTGGAAGAATCCAGAGTTGACACTTTTATATACAAACCCCTCAGCTTTGGGATGGGGGGAAGGTGGAGCAGAATTCCTGCAGCTGCTGGGATGAAATTATTTCATTCCAGCTTTAATTCCATCATTCCAACCGTTTTCAACTCGGGTTTAACAAAACCTTGTGGGGGCTCGTCCGAAAACGTGAAGGGGCAGGGAAAATCAGAGAATTGTGGAATTGCAGGATGGTTGGGGTCCCATTCACCCCCTGCTCCTTTCCCCATCCCAGATTTTTCCTTTGGACACTTGCAGGGGTGGAGCAGCCAGAGCTTCCCTGGGAATCCCATCCCATCCCCTCCTCATCCTCACAGGGAGGAATTTCATCCCAAAATCCCACCCAACCCTGCCCATTCCCATTCTTCCTGTCCCTCCCCATTTTTCCTGGGAAGCTGGAGGGGATTTGGGAACCAGGGAGGTTTTGGGGTCTTTTATTCATGATGGGATTTCTTTCCTCAATTCAAACCTGCTTTTTCCAGGAAAAAAAAAAAAAAAATATATATATATATATATTTATTCCATTCCCCTCTTTCCCAGAGCATCCATGAGGGGTTGTGAGATTTTTATTTTTTATTATTATTTTTTGGGGGGGAAAGAACTCAACCCAAGCACAAGCAAAAAGTTTTCAAGCTGGCTTTAATCATCTCCACTTGCTGCCCCAATACTGTACATGCAAAGCCAATTAAAAGGTGAATAATTCAGCTTTTCCTCCCTCTTTTTTTTGTGTTGTTTTTTTCTTTTGGGGGGGAGGAAAATGTCAGGAATATTTTACAAAACAACGTGCGCCCTCGGAGCCGTCAGTCCCGCAGATAGAAACCACAAAAATACAAGAGTTTGACATTTAAGAAAGGACCACACACACACACATAGAAAACGGGACAGGACACAGGTAGAAAATTCCATTTGCTCATTTTTGGAAATATTCCCACTTTTCTGTCGCCATCCCAAACCCATCCCCTGCTCTTGGATGTGGGGCTGGGGCTCCAAGGATGCTCCAGGTCCCCCCTGCCCGGGGATTTTTGGGGAGGGTGGGGCTGTGGAATGGGAGGAATCTGTCATTAAACCCAGTTCAGCATAAATTGTTAAATGATGCTCCCAGAAATCCTAAAAATCTGCTCCCATCCCAGAAACCCTGGAATATCCAAGGGAAATCCTCCCCTGGCTCTCCCTCGCCCCTCAGCTGCCACCTTCTCATTCAGTGCCAATTAACTCGTGGTTAATTAAGCTCTGATGCTTCCCCCCTTTCCTGGTGATCCCTTTCCATGCAAATTTTGGGGGATTTGAGGCTAAAATGTGAAGAATTTTCAAATCCTTGTGGGGTTTTGCACTTTTCACCCCTGTCCCTCCTTTCAGCCTCAGCTTCCAAGGGTTTGGAATTTCTGGCAGAGCTCTGGGAGCATCTCCTTGCCTTTAATCCCTCATCAATTCCCACCCTTTTATTCCCTTTTTATTTTACTTTCAATGGATCCAAACCAGCCTGAAATTCCACCATTTTCTTCCCCCTCAAACCTTTTAGGGGGAATCTGGGTTGAAAGTTTCCTTATTCTGGATAAAATCCCTCCATTTGGAATGGAAATCCAGAATTTTTGCATGGGACAAACATTCCCAAACTCCACTTTGCCCACTCCCAAAACTCCATCGGGGTTTTTCCCCTTTGCTTTGATTTCCCTGGTGCTGCTGCCGACCTGAATTCCAGGAGAAATTCCCAACTTTCTTTTCCCCTTTTTTGGGTGTAAACTTGAGGGATTAATGACAGATTCCAGAGTCCTGGATCATCCTGAACGTTCCAGGGGTGAATTCCGAGCTGGGGAGGAGGAGGAAGAGGAGGAGGATGATGATGGGATGGGGAAGATTCTCTCTTTTCGTGAAAAGATCAAAGCCCTTTAAGAAAACAAGGCCACCAACTTCAAAGTGCTCTGAACATTCAGGGGCTCCCCCTTGGGACCGGGAATTCCTTTGGGAAATTCCCTGGGGTGGGATTTGTGCCCCTCCAAGGGCTTTGGAGAGGGATTTGGAAAGGGATTTGTGCCCTTCAAAGGGCTTTAGAAAGGGATTTGTGCCCTTCCAAATGCTTTGGAAAGGGATTTGTGCCCTTCCAAGGGCTTTGGAGAAGGATTTGTGCCCTTCAAAGGGCTTTAGAAAGGGATTTGTGCCCCTTCCAAATGCTTTGGAGAGGAATTTGTGCCCCTCCAAGGGCTTTGTGCCCTTCCAAGGGCTTTGGAAAAGGATTTCTGCCCCTTCCAAGGGATTTGGAAAGGGATTTGGAAAGGGATTTGTGCCCTTCCAAGGGATTTGGAAAGGGATTTGTGCCTCTCCAAGGGCTTTGGAAAAGGATTTGTGCCCTTCCAAGGGCTTTGGAGAGGGATTTGGAAAAGGATTTGTGCCCTTCCAAGGGCTTTGGAGAGGGATTTGGAAAAGGATTTGTGCCCTTCAAAGGGCTTTGGACAGGGATTTGTGCCCCTCCAATGACTTTGGAAAGGGATTTGTGCCCTTCCAAAGGCTTTGGACAGGGATTCGTGCTCCTCCAAAGGCTTTGGACAGGGATTTGTGTCCCTCCAAAGGCTTTGGACAGGGCTTTGTGCCCCTCCCAGGGGCGGGAGCTGCGCTGGATTTTGGAGTCGAGCCCCTCGCCCACCCCTGGGAAGGTTTTGGGGGGCTCAGGGCAGCCCTGGAGGGGCTGCTGGACAGGGAAGGTGGGGAAGGGGCACAGGGATCCCTCTGGATCATCCCTCCAACCCCAGGATCCCTCTGGATCATCCCTCCAGCCCCGGGATTCCCTTGCCCTGGGCTCAAATCCCAAAGGGAGCAGGGCTGGGAGTTGCCCACCCCAATCATGGATTGCTTTTCATTCCACAGGGAAACAAAAACAAAAACAAAACAAAACCAAAACCAAACAAACAAAAAACAACCCTGGATGTGGCCGAGTGCACAAGCTCTGGGTCCTAAAGGAATGGAAAAAGTGGGAAAAGGGGAGGATCCAAGGAAAAGGGAAGGATGAGGTATAGCAACAACCGGAGCTCCAGGCCCTGGGGGAGCACTGGGATCTCCTGCATCCCTGGAGTCCATCCCGGTGTTCCTGAGGGATGCTCAGGGGTCCCACAACGTGGAGGTTCCTCACAGTCACCCAGACCAACACTTGGACACTTTTCTGTGTCTTTTTCAACCCAAAATCTTCCTCAGGTGAGCGGGTTTGATTCTCCCACCCGGTCACGGAGTGACCCCCAAAATTCCAACCCTGTTGTTTGGGATGCTTTTTCTTTTTTTTTTTTCCCTAAAAAGTCTTTCCTGCAGCTTTTCAACTCCTAAAAGTGATTTTCATACCTTTAACCCACCAGTCAAGGATTGGGAGGGGGTTTCTCCATGAAAAAAGAAATCCTGGCCTGTCCATGGAAGTGTCCCAGGATGGGGCTTGGAGCAGCCTCTGAGGGGCTGGAATTTGATGGATTTTAAAGTCTTTCCCACCCAAACCAGCCTGGGACCTGTGGAGCAGAGGGAAGATTCCAGCTGGAACATTGGGAAAGGCCTTGGCACAGCAGGATGCAAACCCTGCTGGGAATTCTCCAGATCCATCTGCAGCCATGAAATCCCCAGGGAAAGCAGGGAGAGCTCTTCCCATCCACGAGGAAAAACACATCCAGGTTGGGTTCAGCCCCCTGGTCCTTGATCTGCACAATCCTGGTATTTTCCAAACCAATCCAGAGGTTCCCACATCCAGGCATTTCCCCATCCATCCAGAAAGTCAACTGGAAAAAAACATTTTCCACCTGGAAAAACATCCCTGGTGCAGTTTTTCGTGGGAGGGAAAAAAATCCTTCCCGCCCTGCTGGGTGGGATTTGTGAGTCCAGGTGGGAATGGTGGAATCCAGGCTGGATTTCCCAAGCTGTGGGGCC
Source organism: Agelaius tricolor (assembly GCF_023055355.1). Classification (NCBI taxonomy): domain Eukaryota; kingdom Metazoa; phylum Chordata; class Aves; order Passeriformes; family Icteridae; genus Agelaius; species Agelaius tricolor. The sequence continues at coordinate 2,204,736 of NW_027269296.1, read as the reverse complement.
AGGCAGTGAACAGAAGAGATTCCCTGTCAGCCAAGGGAATTCTGATCCCATTTCCTGAGGAATTCCTGGTCTGGGTGGAAGCAGGAGCTGGGAGCTCCTGGAGGAAAGGTTGGCAGAGCTGGGAAAGGTGGAGGGGATTTTTTCCCTCCCCTCTCTGCTGCTCTGTGGCAGTGGATTCGGGGAATTGGTGCTGGATTCCACTGGATTTTGGGAAAACCCCCACCCAAACCTCCTCTCCCAGGTTTTTCAGCGCGCCCTGATGGCGATGAAACAGCAGCTGCATTCTGGCTGATCCCAATTTCTTGGGAATTTTCCCTGGACTTTGGCAAATCTGGTCCGTTCCAGACCAGGGATAACTCAGGCCTGGAATCTCGGAGTGTTCTCTGTGCTTTGTGTGAGTTTTGTCAGCTTTCAGGGGATGTTCCAGCATCATTCCAAGGTTTTTTTGGGTTTTTTTTTGTCAAGTCCATCCTCGTGATCCCAGCTGGGGGTTTGGATTTCAGTTCTGGCAGTGTCAGGTGGGGGCTGCTCCTCTCTGCTGGGGGCTGGGTGTGAAATGTGCTGCAAAACTGATGTAATTCCATATTAATTCCTCTTTCTAGGAAAAAAAAAAAAAATCTCTGGCAAATCCAGTGATTTGGATTTCTTTTCTCGATAGAAAACAGAGAAAACCATCAAACCCAAAATTCCTTCCAGGGAATTTTGCAAAATCAAAAAATGCACATCAAAAAATGCCCTTTGTGAGAAAATATTCCCCCAGAAAAACAACAAAAGTCCAACCTTGGAGTGCAGGAACTCATCCTGGGATGGAGCTCCCTTCCTCAGGAGCTGGCACAGGGCTCAGTTTGGGATTTCTGGGTGTCTTGGCCGTGTTTTTCTCCTTGTTTGAGGAAGGAAAACATCTGACACGAGCTTCTGGGGGTTGAGAAATGAGAAGCTGATGTTGCAACCCCAGCATGGCCCAGTCCTGGCTTCTGCCCCAGTCTGGGTTTCCCACACCAGTTTGAGGTGGGTCATTCCTGCTGGGGGACTGCAAGGGAAGGAGGGAACGTTTTCCTGGATTTTGGTGTCATTTCATGGCGTTTCCACTTCTCCAGGAGCAGGAGGAACCTCTCCCATGGAGGGCTGCACTTTGTCCTTGTCACCCCCAACTCGTGAGCCAAAACCTTTGGGTTTTCCTCACTCCCAGGTGGAATTTCACTGGGATTTTTTCCAGCAGAAAACCAGGGATGCTTGTGCTGGCGGCTCCCCCAACTCATCCTCATGAAACAAAACCTTTGGGTTTTCCTCACTCCCAGGTGGAATTTCACTGCAGAAAGCCAGGGATGCTTGTGCTGGCCTGGGGAGTGCGTGGTGACTCCCCCAGCTCATCCTCATGAAACAAAACCTTTGGGTTTTCCTCATTCCCAGGTGGATTTTCACTGCAGAAAGCCAGGGATGCTTGTGCTGGCCTTGGGGAGTGCACGGTGGCTCCCTCAAGTCATCCCCAGCTCATCCTCACGAAAATCTTTGGGTTCTCCTCATTCCCATGTGGATTTCCACCGTGATTTTTCCAGCAGAAAGCAACAAAGCCCGTGCTGGCCCCGGCGGCCGCGCTCCGCTGATTCCCCCGCCCCTGCTCCCGTCAGGCAGGGCCGTGGGATGTTCCTGGGATGTTCCTGGCAGCCGGGACGGAGCAGGGAATGCGGGAATGCGGAGGGGGTGGGAAGCTGTGCCCACGCCAGCAGCACAAGTTCCCAGCTCAGCTCCCTGCTCTGCCCACGCTCCTGCTCCGTGCCCGGGATGATCCCACCGCGGCAGAGCTGGAGTTTTTCCCGTCAGAATCGAGCTGGTGAAGCCAGAGGGAAGAGCAGCAGCTTGGAGGAGCAGAAAGCTTCTCAGCTTCTCATTTTGGGACGCTTTCCCTCGTGGAGAGTCAAAAACCTGGCGCAGGTTGAGCCTCTTGGAATTCTGCTTGCCGTGATTCCATGCTGGCCTCATGGAATTGCTCCGTGCTCAGGAGGGAACATCGAGTCCAAGCCATTGTTTGCTCCTGTCTCAGTGCTCAGGGCGCTGAGTTTATTCCCCAAACCACCAGAGATCCAGGATATCCCACATTCCCAGAGATCTCCATCCACGCTTCTCCTCTGAGGAGGATTTCATCCTTCATCCTTCACAGGGGGGAAAGGATGAACTTTTCCCCATCCCAGCTCAGCAGGATCCAGACAATTCCCTTCTGGGTGGTTTGGAGTTGGCAAAGTCACAGCAGCAGCTCCAAGTCCCCTCCACGATGGCACCAAAGTTGTGGCAGCGCCGGGTGGATTGGCCACAGCACAGAGTCCTGCTGGCCACAGGCTTGGGGCTGTGGAACCCCAGGTGTGGGTTTGGAGGCCCCAGAGTTGGGGTTTGTAGACCTGCAGATCTGGTTTGTAGACCCCCAAGTTTGGGGATTTGTGGACCCCAAGATTTGGGGTTCTGGAACTTTGGGGTTATGGAACCCCAGGTTTGGGTTGGTGGAGCCCCTGGTTTGGGTTGGTGGAACCCCTGGTTTGGGTTGGTGGACCCCAAGATTCGGGGTTGTGGAACTTTGGGGTTATGGAACCCCAGGTTTGGGTTGGTGGAGCCCCAGGTTTGGGTTGGTGGAACCCCTGATTTGGGTTGGTGGAACCCCTGTTTGGGGTTTGTGGACCCCAAGGTTTAGATTTGTGAACCCTCAGGTTTGGATTCGTGATTGCCCAGATCCGGATTTGTGAACCCCCAAGTTTGGGGTTGTGGACCTCCAGATTTGGGTGGGTGGAACCCCAGATTTGAGTTTGTGGGACACCAAGTTGAGTTTTTGAGCCCCCAGATTTGGGGTTACGCAACCCCAGAATTGGGGTCGTGGACCTCAAGGCTTGGATTTGTGAACCCTCAGGTTTGGGTTTGTGGACCCCTGGGACTGGATGTACAATCCCCCAGATTTGGACTTGTGGACCCCAGCGTTGGGGTTGAGGACTCCCAGGTTTGGTTTTATGGACCCCCAGGTTTGGGGCTGGGTTTGTGGAGGGAACAGCTTCATCCCAACAGTCTTTTCCTTCGGGTTTGGGTTTGTTCTGCTGTGGCTGAGCTGGTTCTTCATTCCCGGCGCCACCAGGAGAAGCCCAGGTGGGTTTGTTGTGCTCTGTGCATCGTGGAATTCTGCGTTTTGCCAAGAAATAATCCTATAAAAACCCCCAGCCTTGCTGTGGGGTGCTTTGTGGTGAAGACTGAAGGTCAGAGCCAGCCCCGTGAAATTCCCCATGAACCTCTTGTCCTCTTCCAGTCTCCTCAACTTTTGGTGTTGTCGGGATTTTGTTCCTTCTCTCTTGGGAACTGATCCTTCAGGACAGTCATTGGATTTAGGAATATTTGATGAAGAAACCAAGAGTTTCTAGTGGTGTCTCCCCTGAGTAATTTCAGCAAATTTCAATAGGCACCTTCAAAAAAAGCTTCCGTTAATTCCCGGGTTTGCTACAAGAACTGGATCCCATCGGAGGGAACCAAAATGCTGCTTGGAAAAACGAACAAAACGAACAAAAAAAACCCCCCAAAAACGCTCACCCCGCTAAGGAGCTCCTCTGTCTGCCCCCCGAATTCCAGAGCTGCTCTTGAGATGTCCCCCTGGAGAGAACCAGGCTTGGATTCCGCTCCTGCTTGGAATTCAAATATCCAGGAGGGCATCCCAGATCTCCAGAAGGGTGTCCCGACCCCAAGGATGTCCCAGACCTCGAGGGGAGCGTGCTGGAGCCTGGGAAGGGAATCCCAGGACCTGGGAATCTCAGAACTTGGGAATCCCGGAGCTTGGGAGTCCCAGAACTTGGGAAGGGAATCCCAGAGCCTGGGAAGGGAATCCCAGAGCTTGGGAAGGGAATCCCAGAGCTTGGGAAGGGAATCCCACAGCTTGAGGAGGACAGCCTGGTCTGGAGGAGGCGGAGGAGGAGATCCCAGCTCCAAGGAGGGCATCTCCAGGAGGGGATCCAAGATCCTGGGAAGGTCATCCCAGCCCTCAGGGAGGGTATCCCAACCCCTGAGGAGGGAATCCCAGCCTTTAAGCACGGCATCCTACTCCAAGGAGGATATTCCAGACCCCAAGAAGGGGTATCCCAACCCCTGAGGAGGGAATGCCAGCCTCGAGGAGAGCATTCCAGACCTCGAGGAAAGCATCCCAACCCCGAGCAGGGGCTTCCCAGACCCCAAGGAGGGACAGCCAGACCTCAAGGAGGACATCCGAGATCTGAGGAGAGCGTTCCAGGCCTCAAGGGGGACATCCCAGCTCCAGGAAGAACATTCCGGCTCCATGGAGAACATCTCAGCTCCAAGGAGAGCATTCCAGACCTCGAGGAGGACATCCCAGCTCCAAGGAGAGCATTCCAGACCTCGAGGAGAACATGCCAGCTCCAAGGAGGACATCCCAGCTCCAAGGAGGACATTCCAGACCTCAAGGAGAACGTGCCACCCCTCCAGCTGGGAAGGAGGGGTTGGGAGGCGGCCGATCCACCAGGATCCTGGTGTTCCTGCTCCGTTGTGTCACCTTCTCCCTCCTCCCACGAGGCATTCCCAGAGTTTGTCCTTTGGGTCTGGTTTTGGCCGGACACGAGGAGAAGCCCAGTGGACACCAAGGGGAGGCCAGCGCCCCTTTCCCTGTCCCCTCTTGCTTTGGCAATGGTCACAGGCTACATGCTCCCGGGAAAAACCCAAAAAAAACCCAAAAATTGGGGGGAAAAAAATTAAAAAAAAAAAAAAAAAAAAGGCAGGGAAATGGCCACCAAAAGTGCTGGGAAAGCGACCAAACAGGATGAGCCTGGCAGATGTTCCCGGTCCATCCGGAGTTCTCTTGGGTATTGCAGTGAATGTGTTGTTAGCACGTGGCAAAGCTACATAAGAGAAGATGCTACATTCCTTGGAAAACAAAAAAAATAGTGCTGAGTTGGATCTGTTCTGAGTTCGGTGGGGTTTTCCCCCTTGGAAAGCCACCTTTTCCTGGGAGGCAGGGAAAGGGAGACCTCAGGGAGGGCATTCCAGATCCCAAAGAGGCCATTCCCAACCTCGAGGAGAGCATCCCAAACTTGAGGAAACCATCCCAACCCCGAGGCAGGAAAAAGGAACCTCGTCCTCAGCCAGGCTGGGCTGCTCCCAGCAGGGTTGGGGGAGAGCTGGGAGCTCCCAGGACGAGGTCTGGGAACAGTCTGGGCTCGGTGGCAGTCGCAGCCCTCGGGGGGAATTTTCACCTCTCCTTCCCCCCTGCCTCACACCCAGTCCTTGCTCCCTCTCCCTTCCCAGGGAGGGCGTCCAGGGCAGATTTTTTGTGGGGGAAGGAGATTGAAAATTTAAAAAAAAAAAAGGGAAAAAAAAATAAAATAAAAAGAAGGATATTTACAGCTCTCCATGACCAGTTCTGCAAGGTCTCCTTGGATGTCTCCTTGCCCATCCCGGCCTCTACGGGCAGGAGGGGCTGGTGGAGCTCTCCAGGGAGGACTGGGAGAGGCGGCGGGTCAGGGGTCCGATGCTGGAGTCGGCCAGGGAGGAGGTTGGGAAGAGTTTGTACCAGCCCGAGACGGCGCTGGAGAGATCCAGCTCCTCCAGGATGATCTGGGCCATGCCCATGAAGCACTTGTGGTCCATGCGCCCGTAATCGCCCCAGACGATCACCTGCGGGCAGGGAACGGGTGATGGAGCTGGGAGTTGTGGGGAAATCCATGCCCAGATGGGAAATCCCTGCTGGGGTCGGGCTGGGGAAGGTCTGAGGGATGGCAGGAAGGGCTCTGGGGATCCCTGGAATTGCTCCTCTCACCCTGTGAGGGTCGGGAGCTCCTGGCACGGGGCATCCCAGATCCCAAAGAGGGCATCCCAACCTCGAGGAGAGCATCCCAGCCCTGAGGAAAACATCCCAAACTTGAGGAAACAATCCCAACCCCAAGCAGGGCATTCCAGACCTCCAGGAAAACGTCCTGGACCTCAAGGAGAACATCCCAACCTCAAGGAGATCACTCCAGACCTCAAGGAGATCACTCCAGACCTCAAGGAGAACATCCCAGCCCCAAGGAGAGCATCCCAACCCTAAGCAAGGCATTCCAGACTTTGAGGAGAACATCCCAGACCTCAAGGAGGGCATTCCAGATCCCAAAGAGGCCATCCCAACCCTGAGGAGAGCATCCCAATCCCAAGCAGGGCATTCCAGACCTCCAGGAAAACGTTCTGGACCTCAAGGAGAGCATCCAAACCTCAAAGAGGTCATTCCAGACCTCGAGGGGAACATCCCAACCCCAAGGAGATCATCCCAACCCTAAGCAAGGCATCCTACACCTCAAGGAGAACATCCCAGACCTCAAGGAGAACATCCCAACCCCAGGCAGGGCATTCCAGACCCCAAGATGGGCACCCAGACCTCAAGGAGAAGGTCCCAGCTCCAAGGAGGGCATCGCAGCCCACAGAAGCTGCGGCTGTCCCATCCCTGGACAGCCTTTCACTTTTCCCTTTTCCCTTTCCCTTTCCCATCCCTGGCAGTGTCCAAGGAAAGGCTGGATGGGGCTCAGAGCCACCTGGGACAGGGGAAGGTGTCCCTGCCTACCTGCAGGACTTTGCCCTGGGGACTCTCCTCGAAGAGCAGGGGCTGCTGGTACGAGGGGTCACAGGTTTTCTTCACCACCTTGGTCTTCTTCTTGGCCAGGCAGACGCCGTTCTCCAGCAGGTAAACCTTCACATAGGTGGCTGCCGTGGGAAACAGGGACAAGCAGGGACGTGGAGCAGGATCCTGGGATGATCCCAGCACGGCACCCACCCCCTCCCTCCACAGCCACCTACCAGGGATGCACTTGGAGCCCATCTTCGGGATGAGCCCCCGGGCCTGGATCACGTCCACCTCGAGCTGCCCGTTGCGGTCAGCCATGCCCACGTGGACATCGCCTGCAAGGGGGGACACGCCTTCAGGGCCGTGCCTGATGGTCCCCTCCCCTGGGGACAGCCACAGCCCCGTGTCCCCATCCCCACTGGGAACGGGGCACCCCCATCTGCACACACAGAGTCCCACTGGATGCCTGGTTTGCTGGGAACTGGGGGCTCAGTGGATGGGAAGGAGCCTGCAGAAATCTGGGTGGGAGCCCCTCCTTCCTCTCCATCAGCTCCATCCCTGTCACTGGGATTTTATCCCTCATGGTGGGAATAAGGCTGGGATTTTCCCGGGCCAGGTGATCCCCAGGAAAATGAGAGGCTGGGACAGGAGGGATCAGGGGCCAGGAATTCTGAGGGGTCCAACCACACCTCTCCCTTTCCCCTTTCCCCTTTCCCATTTCCCTTTTCCCTTTCCCTTTCCCTTTTCCTTTCCCCTTTCCCTTTTCCCTTTCCCTTTCCCTTTCCCATTTCCATTTCCCCTTTCCCCTTTCCCTTTCCCCTTCCCTTTTCCCTTTTTCTTTTCCCCTTTCCCTTCCCCTTTGCCCTTCCCTTCCCTGAACTTCCCTGAACCTCCCTCCTTCTGGGATTTACTCAGGACCAGCTCCCAGTACCGCAGGGACAGAGGGGACAGGACTGGGGACACCAGGCAGCTCTTGCCATTCCCAGCATCTCCAGCCCAGGCAGATCAGGGGTCACCTTGGGATGTGTCCCCAGCTGCTGCTGCTGGCTGGGAATTCACACTTGGGGCGCAACTTTTGGTCCCCATTTGGGATTTCAGAGGGAAAAGAGGGGACAGAGGGGAGGGTTTGGCTCCAGGATGCTTGTAAAGGAAGCCCAGGGATGAGGAAGCCCCGGGAAAAGGCAGAGCCGCTGCTTCCCAGGGATGCCCTGCCCTGAGCCCTGCTCCCCTGCATGGGGCAGAGCATTCCCAAGCATCCCGGGATGGGCTGGGATGGAGCCCTAGGGAGAAACACGCGGCCTCTTGGAATAAACACGCCGCCTTTTCCCCTCTTCCCTGCCTCCGGAGCGTCCCCTGCTCACCCATCGGGGGCGTCGCCAGGGTCTGCCGCCCCACGAGCTGCCCCGGCCCCAGCCCGTCGAGGAAATCGCTGAACTGGCTCTCGGCTCCCAGCCGCGTGGTGGGGAAGATGAACCTGCAAAAGATTTTCATGGAGCATCCCCCTCTGCCGGGAGGGTTCCCCGGCTCCCCTCCCGATGCCCGCCCCGTTCCTTACGTGCCGTCGGAGCTGTTGCTGTTGGTGCTGCCGTCCGTGGACTCCCGGCTGCCCTGCCGGGTCACCCTGGTCCTCATCTCCACGGCGATGCCGGTCTCGGTGCTCCTGCGGATGGTGCTGCGCAGCTTTTTGGGGCCGCCCTCTGGAATGGGAGACGGGATCAGCTCCAGCTCCTGCCCCCAGCCCTTCCCTGCCTTCCTGCCTTCCTGGTTTCCATCATCCCAGGGAGTTGTGCGCCGTTCCCTGGGTGAATCCCCACGGGATCCTGCACGGACACACCCCGGGGCGGCAGGAGAGGAGAGCCAGGGGCTGGCTCTGTGTCCCCATGTCCCCGTGTCCCCATTCCATCTGCCACAGCCTCACTCTGTCCCAGTTTTGGATGGCTGAGGGTCCCCTCTGCAACTGAGACCTGCCCCACTCACCCCACAAGAGCTGGCACCGTCCATTGGCCTCCAAAGTGCCCGTGCCAGAGGGGACAGGACCCCACAACGCCACAGCCACAACGCTCCTGGTGTCCCCTTTGTCCACCCTCCCTGTGCCCCTGTCCCCATACCAGAGGGGACAGCAATCCACGATGTCAGAGCCTCCCAATGTCCCCTTTCTCCATCCCCTTGTCCTCCAAAATCCCTGTCCCCATACCAGAGGGGACAGCCTGCAATGCCACAGTGCCAACACTGCCTGATGTCCCCTGGGCTTCCAAAATCCCTGTCCCCACACCAGACGGGACAACCTGCAATGCCACAGCACCAATGCTGCCTGATGTCCCCTTTCTCCACCCTCCCTGTGCCCCTGTCCCCATGCCAGAGGGGACAGCAATCCCTGATGTCAGAGCCTCCTGATATCCCCTTTCTCCATCCCTTTGTCCTCCTGTCCCCATACCAGAGGGGACAGCCTGCAATGCCACAGCACCAACGCTGCCTGATGTCCCCTTTCTCCATCCCCTTGTCCTCCAAAATCCCTGTCCCCGTGCCAGAGGGGACAATCCGCAGTGCCACAGGTGTGGGCACAGCCCCAACACCACCTGATGTCCCCTTTCCTCCACCCCACTCCCCGCCACGTGTCCCTGGTGGTGGCAGATGGCAGTAGGAGGAGGAGGAGGGTGGCATGAGCGGCCACCCCTGGCACTGTCCCCAGGCCCCGCTGTGTGACCATGTGTGAGTGGTGGCATCGCCAGCTTTGTCCTGCTCGTTCAGGGCTGTCCCCACGCAAGGGTTTGCCCGGTCCTGGCAGCTCCCTGGAACTGCCTTAAAATTGAGGGAAAAATTAACTGGGGAGTGATTGAAGCTGTTAGAATTACAAAATGTATATAATTATAATTATATTACGATATAATATTATAATATATGCCTTATATATATAATATTATATTATATATATTTATAATATGTTATGCACATATTATAAATATATATTATATAATATGCAATATATAATATGCATATATAATATAATATATTATATTGATATAATACATAATATATAATATATTATATATTATATATTATATATTATATTATATAATGTGCATTATTATACGGCATTTAGGTGCCATTTTTGGAATGTCATTTTTAGGTGTCATTTTTTTGGGGTGTCATTTTCAGGTGCCATTTTTAGACCCCTCCATCACACGTGGGCAACCAAATCCTGCCTGGCGGCCACCTCAAACCCCATGAGGGGGATCAGGATGGCCTCTCACCGGTCTGGTTGAGCTGCAGGGTCATTTTTTGTTAGGTCACATTTTTGGGTGTCATTTTCAGGTGCCATTTTTTCGGGGCGCCATTTTTTGGGCGTAACTTTCAGGCGCCATTTTCTCGGGCGCCATTTTTAGACCCCTCCATTGCACGCGGGCCACCAAATCCTGCCTGGCGGCCGCCTCAAACCCCAAGAACACAATCAGGGCGGCCTCTCACCGGTCTGGTTGAGCTGCAGGGTCATGTTTTGTTAGGTCACATTTTTGGGTGTCATTTTCAGGTGCCATTTTTTCGGGGCGCCATTTTTTGGGCGTAACTTTCAGGCGCCATTTTCTCAGGCGCCATTTTTAGACGCCTCCATCGCACGCGGGCCACCAAATCCTGCCTGGCGGCCGCCTCAAACCCCAAGAACACAATCAGGGCGGCCTCTCACCGGTCTGGTTGAGCTGCAGGGTGCTCTTACTCCACTGGGACAGCCCCACGATGGCCACCATCTTGGCGCCCAGGCTGGAGCGTCGCTTCTTGCTGGCGGTGACGGTGACGGAGACGGAGTCGGCGCTGCCGCGCGCGCTCTTCTCCAGGCTGTACATCTCGCCGCTGATGCTGGAGCTGCGCACCACATTCCTGGTGGATGAGGAGCTGGCATCCCCGTTGAACATGGTCAGCGCGCCCGCCGGCACCGGCACCGGCTCTGCTGCCCGGGATCAGCTGCGGGGACAAGTTGGGGACGTTCACAGCGGTTGTGGCTTTGTCCCCATGGGGATGGGTGGTGCCGTCGAAGGGTTAAAAAAGCCAGGAAGTTCAGGTGGCACAACCCACGGAGAGGTGGAAATTAGGGAAGTGTTTTCCCGCTGGGAACTCCCCAGGCTCCCTCAGGAGCATTCCCGAGGCTGCCAGAGCTCCAGGGATGCACAGGGATGGGATTTTGGGGTGTCTCTGCAGGGCCAGGGGTTGGACTGGGGGATCCTTGTGGGTTCCTTTAATCTCAGTATATTCCAAAGTTTTTTCCCCCACCCATGGGAGCAGCAGGAAGGGAACTCCCTCAGGAGCATTCCCAAGGATGCCCAGGGATGGGATTTTGGGGTGTCTGTGCAGGGCCAGGGGTTGGATTGGATGACCTTTGTAGGTTTCTTTAATCTCAGTATATCCCAAGATTTTTTCCCCCACCCATGGGAGCAGCAGGAAGGGAACTCCCCAGGCTCCCTCAGGAGCATTCCCAAGGATGCCAGAGCTCCAGGAGCATTTGGATACCACTCCCAGGGATGCCCAAGGTGGGATTTTAGGGTGTCTGTGCAGGGCCAGGGGTTGGACTGGGTGATCCTTGTGGGTTCCTTTAATCTCAGTATATTCCAAGATTTTTTCCCCCACCTATGGGAGCAGGAAGGGGTCAGGAACCCTGGGGTGAACATCCAGCCCTGCCTCAGCTCCCTGCAGGACCCAGACACTCCCAGCATCCAGGAGACACCTGGATGAGCAGAAGGCTCTGAGTGCCACCAACCTGCCCAGCCAGGGGTGAGGGGTCCCTTGGGTACAGCCCCATCCACCCCTGAGGCCATCCAAAATCACATCCAGCCAAACATGTCCACATCTGCACATCTCCAGGTGATGGGATGGGAATCCCTGGATGGGAGCACTAGGGGTGGATGGCAGAGCTCCCACACGGCCCTGCTGCCTTCCCTTGGCCATGAATATTTAAACTCCAGCAGGATGGAGCATCCATCTTCCAGGGAAAGGTGAATTATTAACTGCAGGCCAAGTGAAGCCACTTTGTGATAATGGATGGAGGCAGCGCCTGGAAAAATGTTTCCCTTTCAGGAGAGAGGGATGGGGAGTGGGGCAGGGTGGGGGCTCTGCTGGGATGAGACCTGATGGGAATCATGGATGAGACCTGGCAGGAGCTGTGGGATCAGCTCCAGCACTGCTGAACTCGTGCATTTATCAATGGCAGGGCGGAGCGGGTGATTAGTCATTAATATCATTAATATCATTAATTAGCTCCCTCCTGGCTGGGGTTTGCCCTCCTGGCTCTGCCCAGGCATTGACCCACGGCCTTGCCCCCACTCCTGGTGCCTGGGGGGGCTCAGCACTGACCCCCCAGCTCCAGAGGGATGGAGCCCTTGGATAAAGCCATCACTATGGGATGTATCCCAGCTCCAGAGGGATGGAGCCATTGGCACCAGGTGCAATCCCAGCTCTGGATCTGCCCCATCTCAGCCCCGTGCTGATGTCCAGCACCTCCTCGAGGAGGGGTCAGGGCTGATCTGCTGCCCTGGGGACCTTTGGGGTGACTCTTCCCAATGCCACCCACCACTCTCAGGCTCCAAACCTGCTGCAGTCCCTGAGTTTTCCCTTAGGCTGCACCTGACACAGGGAACGGATCCCAAACACTTCCCCATGCCTCAGTTTCCCCACCAGCAATCCTGGCTTAGGCTGTGCCTGAACAAACACAAATCCCTCGGCACGAGGGCTCAGCCAGGCCCAGCCCAGGCCCCTCCGCGCTCCAGGTGAGAAATCCCTGTGACAACCCAGCCCAGGAGAGCACACAGGGCTCCTGCTGCTGTTCCCCACCGGCTACTCCAGCCGCCCAGAGAGCACCAGGCTCTGGTGGGAGCAAATTAGATCAGGAGAGCAGAGCGCTAATGGGATCATTTCCAATGCAACACACACAGGGATAATCCACTGCAAAGGAAGCCGAGCAGCTCCTCAGCCCGAAGGGAGGATTTGCTTTCCCCTGCCCGTGACTTTACCCCGTATCTCCCTGCACAATCTGTTTCTGCCCAGAGTGGGTGCTGGGTGGGGGGTTCAGGGGTGCCTGGTGCTGAGATGAGCTGGGCTGGAGATTGAGTGCTGGAGACTGTGGCTGTCACGGCTGAGCTGGCCTTGGCACGGCCACAGCATCCTTGGCAGGGCCACAGCACCCTCAGTATGGCCACAGCACCCTCAATATGGCCACAGCATCCTTGGCACGGCCACAGCACCCTCAGTATGGCCACAGCATCCTCAGTATGGCCACAGCATCCTTAGTATGGCCACAGCACCCTCAGTATGGCCACAGCACCCTCAGTATGGCCACAGCACCCTCAGTATGGCCACAGCATCCTCAGCACCACCACAGTGCCCTCAGCATGGCCACAGCACCCTCAGTATGGTCACGGCATCCTCAGTATCACCACAGTGCCCTCAGCACTACCACAGTGCTGTCAGCACGGCCACAGCATCCTTGGTGCCACCACAGCATCCTCAGCGCCACCACAGCATCCTCAGTATGGCCACAGTGCCCTCAGCATGGCTACAGCATCACTGATGCCACCACAGCATCCTTGGTGCCACCACAGCATCCTCAGCATGGCCGCAGCATCTCTGGCATGGCCACAGCACCCCTGATGCCACCACAGCACCCTTGGCACAGTAACAGCATCCTTGGTACAATCACAGCATCCTTGGTGCCACCACAGCACCCTCAGCACGGCCACAGAATCTCTGGCATGGCCACAGCACCCTTGGTACCACCACAGCACCCTCGGCATGGCCAAGGCATCCTCAGTATCACCACAGCATCCTCAGTATCACCACAGCATCCTTGGTGCCACCACAGCACCCTTGATGCCACCACAGCACCCTTGATGCCACCACAGCATCCTCAGCATGGCCACAGCATCTCTGGCTTGGCCACAGCATCCCTGATGCCACCATGGCACCCCTGATGCCACCACAGCCCCCTCGATGCCACCACAGCCCCCTCAGCCCGCTCTGTCCCTGCCCCGGCTCCCCCTTCCCGGCAGCGCGGGGGGAGTCAGGAACCGCAGAGCTTTCCCCTCGAACACCCATTTCCCCTTGCCCTCCGTGTATTTATTCCCCGGCTCCCGATCCAGGGATGCTCGGAGCCATCCCCGTGACGCCGCATCCAGCCCGCTCCATGGGAACCGCGCTCCGAGCTCCCGGGGCAGCGCCGCAGCCCCCGCAGCGCTCACCGCCACCGCGCTCCGTCCTTGCGGGAGACAACGAGCACCGGCAGCCCCGGGGAGTTCCCCGGCGAGCCCGAGGGATGCACGGAGCCCGCGGACGGCGCCGGGAGCCGTGTCATGGCTGGAGCATCCCCGGTGGATGAGCGCAAGCGGCAGGAAAATCGGGATCCCTGTTGCGTGCGGATGGCGGGGGCCGAGCTCTGCCCCTCCCCGCTGGTGGCACCCCAAAAAAATATGAAAAGAATATAAGAGATGGAGGCGTCTTACCGGCCCTGCGCCGGGGAGGAGGAGGAGGAGGAGGAGGAGGAGGAGGCTCGGCTCAGCTTCCCAGCCCCATCCCGGCCGGATCCGGAGGGTGCCAGGGCGGGTGAAGCTTTCCAGGGTTCTGGAGAGCCGGGGCTGTGCTGGCGCTGCTTCAGCATCTCCCTCAGCATCTCCATGGTTACACGGCTGACCCAGTTCTCCTCCCAGCCCCGAGCAGGGCCACAGTGGTCCAGCGGGGTGGGATGGGCTGGGAGCATCCCTGGGCTGGGATTCAGGGAGCTGATGACCCCCCCTGGATCCCTACAGAGGGCAGGGATGGGAAAAGTGGGGCTCAAGGCAGGACAGGAGGTCGCAGGTGACTGGGCAGTGCCAGGGGGGCTGCAAATGTGGGAAGGGACAGCCTGGGGCTGGGAGGCAGTGCTGGCCCCAAATATGGCACAGAAACAGGAATGAGGGGCAAAATGTTGATGGGAAAAGTGGGTGCCTTGGGAAAAGCTCTGGAGAAGGAGGGAACAGCCCTGCAGGTGCCCCCACACAGGTGGGAAAGGAGGAGGAGGAGGAGGAGGAGGAGGAGGAAGGTGCTAAATGAGCATGGTGGGGGTGGCTGGGAACGCTGCCTTGCCAGGGAAGGAGGCAGAGGGATTTTGGGAGCTGTTTGCTCCCTCAAAACCACCAAGGGAAAAACGGGGCTGTAAAAAACCCTGGCACTGGGGCAGGAGGTTCTTCCTGTCCTTGTGAGGCTGGGGCTGCCTCGAGCCTGGAAAGAAAGCGCTGAAAACTGTGCATGTCTGGAGCAGGTAGGTCCTAAAATCAGCTTTTTTTTGGGAATAAAAAGGGTGCCAGAGCTGCCACCCCAAGGCCCTGTCTAGGCAACAGCACACCAGGACAAGCTGCAGCATCCCAGCTCCCACACACCTGCTCCTGCAGGAATTTGGGAATAAGGCAAGGCTTATTTCCCCTAAAAGTATTTCATTCTAATTAATTGCTTCAGCTTTGATAGGCAGCTGCTTGTATAATTTTAATTGCCCAACAAGGGCTATAATTGGGTGCACGTGAGCTGGGAATTTGGGAGGAACTCCAGGTCCTGGAATTCAGCTTCTCCTGGCTCAGGCAGGTTAGCAAAGTTCTGTCCTGGCTGGGATTTGCTGCAGGTGCAGCGTTACTGCTGCATCAGCTTAAAATTAAAGGATGGGGTCCAAATGTGCTCCATTCCTTGGAAAAGTTGGGAAGTTTGGATGGGGCTGTGCACTGGGAGCACCAGAGGGATCCAGACTGGGAGCACCAGTGGGATCCAGACTGGGAGCACCAGTGGGATCCAGGCTGGGAGCACCAGTGGGACCCAGGCTGGGAGCATCACTGGGACCCAGGCTGGGAGCACCAGTGGGATCCAGGCTGGGAGCACCAGTGGGATCCAGGCTGGGAGCACCACTGGGACCCAGGCTGGGAGCACCACTGGGATCCAGGCTGGGAGCATCACTGGGATCCAGGCTGGGAGCACCAGTGGGATCCAGGCTGGGAGCACCAGTGGAACCCAGGCTGGGAGCACCAGTGGGATCCAGGCTGGGAGCACCAGTGGGATCCAGGCTGGGAGCACCACTGGGATCCAGGCTGGGAGCCACAACCCAGCATGGGATCTCCAGGCAGCAGCGACACAGGAGAAATGTCCCATGGGAATCTTCCTGAGTCCTGCTGTGTCCAAACACACCTTGGTCATGGCAATTCCCTTTCCATGCCCATTCCCAGAGGATGTGTCCATCTCTGGATGCCACAGCTCCAGGGGGATCCAGTGGGATCCTCCATGGGGAACCAGTGTGACACAGAGTCCTCCTGCTCCCACTTTGTGCCCATCTTCCACTGGGAAGGTGGGACAGGTGTGGAATTCCAGGCCATCCATGCTGGAGCTCTTCCTGGTGGGGAAGGGGTGCAGGACAGCAGAAGCCGCGCCCTGGCCACGCTGTCCCTGTCCCCCGTGTCCCTGCGTGACGTCCGCGCCCGGTTAAATCAGATCTGTGCTGAATCCCAGCGTTTCCTTGGCAACATCAAGGAATCCGAGGAGCAAAAGCCACCCAGCAGGGCCAGGCTGGGGGACAGCCAGTGTCCACTGAGCCCAACTGGCCACCAGAGCCACGGGGACACTGCGGCAAGCACCGGCCATTCCCGATGGTCCAACCCATCCTGGAGATAATCCAGAGCATGGATAATCTGCTCTGGTGGCACCTCGGTGCTGGCCGTGGCCACCACGGGCAGCTGGGGACGGAGCAGGACCTGGCTGGGGACACACAGGAGCTGGCACTGTGGGCAGTGGGACGCTGCAGCCACGTGGCCCCAAAAACTGGGGCAGCTCTGTGGGGATGCAAGAAACCTGGGATGGGCTTGGAATGGGATGGCCCCAGTCAGATCCTGCCCCTTGTCCTGGTGGCACTGAGGGCCGGCAGGGCCGTGCCAGGCTGGGGCTGATGTCCCTGGCACAGAGGGAAGGGGGAGAGGAGCTTTTCCCGTTCCGGCTGCCGCTGCCTTTCCGGCTCTGAGCTCTGCAATGCAGCTCGCACGGCTCGGCTGCTGTGTGTGAATCCCATCAATATTTCATGGAGCTGCTTCCTCCAGGGGAAGGGCTGCTCTCAGCTCTGGCTTTCTGCTGCTCCTACCAGCAGGGAACATCTGATTTCCTTCCAGCAGCACCCAGCAGATCGCCCTGGTCCTCCCCGTTCCACATTGGCAAATATCCCTGTGCCTTCCGGGAGCTCTGGATCCTGAAACCCCTCAGGTGCCACCCTCGCCCGCTGGCACCTGCCCAGTGCTCCTGGGGTCTCCAGGGATGAGCCACCAGCTCCAGGATGGGTCACCAAACCCGGCCACATCCCCAAATCCACATCCAGCAGCAGGATGTGCCAAGAGCCTGGCTGGATCTGACATTCCCTGCCCAGCCACATCCATCTCACAGATCCCAGCTGGCTCCCAAGCCCAGCAGGAGCCGGGGGTGAGCAGCTTTGTTTGCAGAAAAAGTTGCTTTTTTAACTGCTAAGGCTGCACAATTATCCCCGAGCTTCTTCAGGGATCAGCAAGAAAACTTGGGAAGAGTTTTGGGAGCCAGAGCGATGCCAGGAGAGGGCAGAGCCTGCGGCAAACGCCCCTCGCTGTGGCACGGGGAGCTGGGGTGGCTCTCTGGGGGTGGCAGCAGCTCCTGCACCCCTGGAAGAGCAGGAGGATGGGATGAAGGACACGGGATGATCCCAGCAAGGTGCTGTGCCCCAGAGCACTTGTGAGAAGACAAGGCCAAAAGCTCTGGTGTTGCTTCACCACCCAACAACTAAAATCTGCACAGTTCCCAATTTTCGGAGTGCAACTTCCATCTCCAGGAGTCTTTTTGTCTGTGGAAAGGATGAGGAGGCTGGAGAGGCTCCCAGCAGAGCATCCCAGGATGAGGAAGGAGCTCCTGATCCCAGCAGGCAGCAGGAGGAGTGGGCTGTCAATCCCTTCCCAATAATTCCTAACTGAGGCTCTCTCCCTGCTCGTGGAGATGTGACAAAACATTTGAAGTGCCTTGACAGGGACGCCAAGAGCTGCTGTCACACAGCTCCAGTTTTAATCAGCAGGAAAATTAGGGATTTTCATCACCTTAAACTGCATTTTGTATCCGTGTGAGGCTCCCCAAAGGGCTGTGCTGCAGTGGGAGCCCACGGAGAGCTGAGCTCCAGGGATGGATGGAAGGGGGGGATTCACCCCCGGATTTGGGGCCAAGCTGCCGCAATGTCACCCTCTGTCCCTGTCCCACAAAGGCTGGAATGGGGACAAAGCGAGAGGCTGGAGTGTGGGAGGTGGCAGGAGTTTGGCCTCACAAAGGGAGGTGGGAGATGGAACAGAGGGAGAGAGAGGTGTGAGCACAGCGGGAGTGGCCTTGGGGAGGCGTCGGTGCGGGAGGAAACGGGCACAGGAGAACTGGGATGGAGAGGAGAGCAGAGAGCAGCCAGGGATGGTTTGGGAGTGAAAACAGGGATGGTTTGGGAATGAAACCAGGGATGGAACCAGGGATGGTTTGGGAATGAAACCAGGGATGGTTTGGGAATGGCTGGGGATGAACACAGGGATGGTTTGGGAGCAGCCAGGGGAAGAAACCAGGGATGGTTTGGGAGCAGCCAGGGGATGAAACCAGGGATGGTTTGGGAGTGAAAACAGGGATGGTTTGGGAATGGCTGGGGAATGAAACCAGGGGTGGTTTGGGAGCAGCTGGGGGACAAAAGCAGGGATGGTTTGGGAGCAGCCAGGAGATGAAACCAGAGATGGTTTGGGAATGGCTGGGGGAGGAAAGCAGGGATGGTTTGGAAATGGCCGGGGATGAAAGCAGGGACAGTTTAGGAGCAGCCAGGGGATGAAACCAGGGATGGTTTGGGAGAAGTCAGGGCATCAGGCAAGGATGGTCTGGGAGCAGCCAGGAGATCAGGCAGGAATGGTTTGGGAGCAGCCAGGGGATCAGCCAGGGATGGTTTAGGAACAGCCAGGGGACATAAACAGGGATAATTTGGGAATGGCCAGGGGATGCAGACAGGGGTGGTTTGGGAGCAGCCAGGGCTGGTTTGGGCAGGTGCTCCCTTGCCCTGGGGTGGAAGAACACCCCCAGGCTCCCGTGCCTGGCAGCAAAGCCCATCCCGTGCTCCCGGAGGATCCGCAGCCTCCCGCCCCCAGCTCACAATGGAAACAAGCAGCACAGCCCTGGGGTGTTCCCTGGGCACCCTGACATGGGGGTTCAGCCTTGGAAGCCCCTTTCCCATGGGTCCCAGACCGTCACAGAACCCATCAAACCCCTGAGGGTGGGCACTGCCCACCACAGAGCCCCATCAAACCCCTGGAATGGGCACTGCCCACCTCAGAGCCCCCTCAGACCCCTGGAATGGGCATTGCCCACCTCAGAGCCCCCTCAGACCCCTGGAATGGGCACTGCCCACCACAGAGCCCCCTCAGACCCCTGGAATGGGCACTGCCCACCTCAGAGCCCCCTCAGACCCCTGGGAATGGGCACTGCCCACCTCAGAGCCCCTCAGACCCCTGGAATGGGCACTGCCCACCTCAGAGCCCCATCAAACCCCTGAGGGTGGGCACTGCCCACCTCAGAGCCCCTCAGACCCCTGAGGGTGGGCACTGCCCACCACAGAGCCCCATCAAACCCCTGGAATGGGCACTGCCCACCACAGAGCCCCTCAGAACCCTGGAATGGGCACTGCCCACCTCAGAGCCCCTCAGACCCCTGGGAATGGGCACTGCCCACCTCAGAGCCCCTCAGAACCCTGGAATGGGCACTGCCCACCTCAGAGCCCCTCAGAACCCTGGAATGGGCACTGCCCACCACAGAGCCCCATCAAACCCCTGGAATGGGCACTGCCCACCTCAGAGCCCCTCACAGCCACCACCTCCCGTGGGGGCCACCCTCAGTGCCAGCTCCCACACAGTGGCCCTGGGGACCATTTTGGGGCACAGAGGGGACCCTGCGGCCAGCCAGCCCTGAGCCCCTCGGGGTGCCAGGGTGATGCCCACGCTGCCCTCGGGCTGTCCCCACTTGTTGTCGCCCTGGTTGTGGCACGAGGGAGCAGCACAGGAGCTCTGCCCATCCCAGGGCATGGTCTCACTGCTCCTCGCCCCTTCCTGAACAATTTTGCCTCCAGAACCGACCCCAACACCTGCCCCAAACCCCACGGAAGGCGGAGGAAGCTCTGGATGAAGGAAGAGGCAAATCCACGCATAAATCCCGGGCTGGAGCCGCCGGGAAGCCGCGGGACGAGCTGAGCCCGGTGCGATGCCCCGGGGCAGACCCTCCCCGCTTCTCCCGGTCCCTATCCCGGTTTTCCCGGCGCTGGGACCGGCGTGCACGGGACGGGCTTGACGTCAACGGGCTTTCAGCGGGATGATGGATGGCACGGGAAGGCGCTCCCGGTGCCGAGCCGCCGGCCGGGAAGCGCTGCCCGCCCCGCACCGGGAAAGGCTCCGGGGAAGCGGCCCGGGGAGCCCTCGGGAACGGGGGGAGCGCGGCCGCAGCTCCCCCGTTTTCGGCGCAGCGATGAATTTGGGGGGGTTCGCATCGCGGCTCGGAGCCTGGGCGATGATTTAGGGGCGCCGTGGGGCATGGGGGGGACCCCGGTGTTGTCCCCACGGCGGGGTCGAGACCCCTCGCATCCTCCTCCCGGAGCTCCCATCCCGCTGCTCCCCGGTAGCGCAACCGCGCCGGGCATCCCCAAATTCACCATCTCCAAATTCACCATCCCCAAATTCACCATCCATCCCCAAATTCACCATCCCCAAATTCACCATCCCCAAATTCATTCACCTTCCCCGGGGATGCTGCGGGGCAGGTGCGGCCCCGGTGGCCGCGGGGTTGTCGCGGCTGTCCCGGAGCCCCACGGGCACTCACTCACCGCTGCCGCCGCCGCCGCCGCCGCCCGTGCCCGCTCCTCCCCCGGCCCCGGCGGGCTGCTGGGAGCGGCGGGCGGGGGAGCCCCGGGCCCGGCCCCGACGGCCCGGGCGGAGCGGAGCGGAGCGGGACCGCAGCTCCCCGGGGAAGCCGAAGGGCAGCGGCAGGAGCGCGCAGCCATCAGGTGGGTGCTGAGGGGTGATGGAAGGAGCGGCCGGTCCCCAGGAGGCTCCAGATGGACATTGCAGCCGTCAAGTGGATCCTGCAGGAAGGAGCTGGACCCCTAAAATCTCCAGCTGGACCCTACAGCCTTCGGCTGGAGTATGGATCCATTAACCAGAGCTGGGGAGCCACCAGATGGATCCTAAAGCCAGCAATTGAACCCCAAGAGCCACCTGAGGGATCCTACACCCAGCAATTGAACCCCAAGAGCCACCTGAGGGATCCTACACCCAGCAATTGAACCCCAAGAGCCTCCAGATGGACCCTACACCCAGCAATTCAACCCCAAGAGGCACCAGCTGGACCCTAAATCCAGCAATTCAACCCCAAGAGCCTCCAGATGGAGTCTGCACCCTTCAATCAGACCCTACAGCCATCAGTTGAACCCCAAGAGGCTCCAGCTGCACCCTATACCCATCAACTGGACCCTACACCCATTAACCAAACCCCAAGAGCCTCCAGTTGGACCCTACACCCACCAGCTGGACCCCAAAAGCCTCAGGTTGAACCCTACACCCATCAATTGGACTTTGCACCCATCAATTGGACCCCAAGAGCCCCCAGCCAGAGCCTACACCCATCAACGGGACCCCAAGAGCCTCCAGTTGGACCCTACACCAAAAAACTGGACCCTACACCCGTCAAACAAACCCCAAAGCCCCCAGTTGGACCCTACACCAAACAACTGGACCCTACACCCGTCAAACAAACCCCAAAGCCCCCAGCCAGACCCCAGACCCCCCCAGCTGCAGCTCAAAACCCTCCAGCTGGGCCCTCCAGGCACCAGTTGGACTCTGGCGCTGCCACCTGCCCCTTCTGTCCCAGTTGGACCCCAAGAGCAGTCGCCAACCCCCTCCCTGCTGTCCCCTGGACCCCAAGAGTCCCCAGCCAGAGCCCCGGGACCTCGGAGCCGGAGCCCCCAGCTGATCCTGCTCAGCTGGGCTTTGGGAATCCCACTGCAGCAGCCATGGGGACACCGTGGGGACACCGTGGGGACACCGTGGGGACACTGGGGTGCCCTGGACGCTGGTGAGGGAGGAGGTTTGGGCGCAGAGGCGGCGGTTCCAGCACTGCCCTTGGACTCACCTTGGCTGCCGGGATCCAAACACCGATTTCCCTCTAGGCAGCGTCTCCCTGCTCCCGGTGAATTCCTCCGGGGTGAATTCCTCCTCTCCCTGCGTTGCCTCTGCCGGCTGACATGGAGCCACGTGCCAGGAGCAAAGCCTCCTTCACCGCCTTTAACTCTGTCCCTCCCTAAAATCCCATCGCAATTCCCAGCTCCCCATCCCATGGGCAGCACCTGGGGCTGCACGGGGCATTCCCAGTGCTGGGGTTAGGGCCTGGCTGGGGAGAGATTTGGGATCGGGGTGGTTCAGCGAGTGCAAGCATCCATCGGTGCAGGGAGGATGTGGGATAATTCCCTCCTGTGCTGGAGGGAAAAACTGGGATGCAGCAGGAAAGCTGGTTCAGGAACAGGAATAGCTGAAAGAACTAAATATGGAAACTTGGATAAACCAGCGCTGAAGGAGGGAGATGGTTTCCTAACGGGATTCAAAGCATATAAACAAACTCAGGGAGGAGGGAGGTTGTCCAGAGGGGCCTTGGTGAGGAAGAGTTTGGAAAACCAGCTGGAATTCTCCCAGCAGGGAAGGCTATTCCATGAAATTTCCAGCTTTGTGGAGGAAGTGCCACCCCTGGGAACACATTGTCGGGGGGAAGAGATAATGAAAACAACGTCCCTAAAAGATTCTCTGTGGGATTTTTTTTTCCCAGCTGCTTTTTGATGATAGGAGTGGCTGGAGTGACTGGAGTTCTCCATTTCCATTGGAAGTTTTTTGCTCCCTTTGGTTTTTCTGGGATCACCAGCCTCACACTGGGAAGGCTCTGGCGCTGCAGATTCCAGGCTGGGGCTGCGTGGCACCAATTTCCTGGGAATCTCCTCCCTGGGTGGACAAACCCCAAAGCTCAGCCTTGTCCTGAGATCCCATCAGAGCTCTCCCATCTCCAATGTCTCTTAATTCCTTAAGGAGCTCAGCTTTGCCGGCTCCTCGGCACCTCCTGCTTTCCCTTTTGGGTTTGTGCCGGCACCGCGGGGCGGCTTAACGCGATTATCCCGCTCCAACTGCCCTAAGAGGATTCCCAGGCTCGGCTCAGGGTGGGGACAGGGATGATCCTGCTGGGTGGAGGTGGGGGAGCCTGTGAGGGTGACCCTGGCATCTGCAGCCCCTGTGGGTGCCACGAGCTGCCATTCCTTGGGATAGGCTGGGAAATGCTCATGGATGGGTCCTGGAGAGAGGGGGAGGGAACGGGGAGGGAGACACTGGGAAAGGGTGGGAATGTCAGGGCTCTGGGGCTGCTCTGGGACGTCCTGGGGCTTCCCAGGTGATTTTGGGACTTCTCAGGGAGGTCCTGAAGTTTTCCAGAGGGCTGAGGCTTCCCAGGAGGGTCCTGGAGCTGCTCTGGGACATCCTGGAGCTTCCCAGAAATGTCCTGAAGCTGCCCAAGGGAGGTGCTGGAGCTTCCCAGGAGGGTCCTGGAGCTTCCCAGGAAGGTGTTGGGGCTTTCCAGGAGGGTCCTGGAGCTGCTCTGGAGCGTTCTGGAGCTTCCCACAGACGTCCTGGGGCTGCCCAGGAGGATCCTGGAGCTTTCCAGAGGACTGAGATTTCCCAAAAGGATCCTGGAGCTGCTCTGGGGCATCCTGGGGCTGCCCAGAAGGGTCCTGGAGCTGCTCTGGAGAGTCTTGGAGCTGTTCTGGGGTATCCTGGGGTTTCCCAAGACTCTCTTGGAGCTTTCCAGAAGACTGAGCCTTCCCAGGAGGCTCCCGGAGCTGTTCTGGGGCATCCCAGGGCTCCCCAGGAGATTTTGGGACTTCCCAGGAGGTTCCTGGAGCTCTCCAGAGCACTGAGATTTCCCAAAAGGATCCTGGAGCTGCTCTGGGGCTCTCCTGAGGCCCTGAGGCTGCTCTGGAGGTCCTGCAGCTGCATTCAGGGAAGGAGAAGCTGCACCTGGAGAAGGGTTATGGAAATGGGCTGGTTTAGGGCAGGATTTGGAATCCCAAGGGGGAATAACCCTGCCCTGGGATGGTGCCAGTCCCTGCCCTGGCTGTGGGGTGAGCCCTGGCCCCTCTGGAAGTGCCCAGTGGGATGAGTCCTGGAGCTGGGTCAGCTCCTTCCCTGCCGGAGGCCGTGTCCCACTTCTGGCAGGAGCAGGAGCCATGTGGAGACCTGGGAAATCTCCTGGCAGGAGCAATCAGGTCACCAGTGCTCACCAGTTGGATACTGGGACAGCCAGGGCGCTGAACTGGGCAGGAAGTGCTCTCCTGGGAAATCCTCTCCCCAGCAAAGCGGGAATATTGGGAATGAGGCTTCCCACTCAGCATCAGGATGAGTATCTCAGCTGCCAGCGCTGATCCTAAAGTTTTGGGGGATTTTCCTGATTCCTGTCAGCTCTTCCTTAGGAAATGAGGGCTGGGAGAATGAGGGAGAGCAGGATTCCTTTGGGAATTCCCATCTGAGGCAGAAAATGTAAGATTTCCCAGAACACAGGTTCAAACCTGAGCACAAAAGGGAACCCACAAGCCCAGAGCTGATCCTGGATCATCCCTCAGGAATTTTGGGCTCCCGAGGGATCCTGTGGCAACACCCATAGCTCAAATTATCTTCCCAGGGGTTTCATTTCAAAGCAGAAAGGTTAAAAAAATCAGTGTCCAGGCACAGATATATTCCTAAATATCCTTAAATATCCTCAAATATTATATGGATCATCCCAGGTAGGACAGACAGCAGGTGGGAGGTGGCACTTCCAGCTGGGAATGTGGCACAAAGGGTCAGGCCCCAAAACCTGGCCCTAAATGGCCCCTTTTTCCTGCAGACCCACAAAGCTGCGTGTCCATGTCCAGCAAGAATTTCTGTCCAGGTTTTCCCGTGCCTCCTGTGGATTTCTGCCCCAAAGCAACAGCTTGTTTGGGATAAATCCAGAGTGCTGCTGGAACGGGAATCCCGGGGGATGGCGGGGGCTGAGCTGGGAAGGGCCAGCCTGGTTCCTGCTGCTCTGAGCTGATTTTCCTCCACACCAAACAAATCCACAGCTCCCAAATCCAGCTCTGGGGTGCAGTGGGAAGCGTTGGAGGGATGGCATGAGCAGGTGGAAGGTGCTGGATGGGTCCAAACTCATCCAAATTCCTGCTAAATCACTTTCTCCTTTCTTTTTTTTCCTCCCTGTTTCTTGTTTTCCTTGGCTCCCGCACGTTCTGGGCAGGCTGACAGGGAGCTCTGTGGAGCTGCAATCCCTGTGGGAAAAGCAGAGCAGCTCCAGACAATGGATCCATTGCTGCTGGGAAAGGGAGCAGGTGGGGAGGAAACGGAGCCGCACAAAAGGATCCGCGGCAAGAGGAGGAGGAGGAGGAGGAGGAGGAGCAAGGGGGGATTGTCCAGAAATCCCTGGAGAGGGGCTGGATCCAAGCTGGGTGCTCCGACAGCTGGGCCTGGCAGCAGCAGCAGCAGCAGTGCTGGGTAATTAATGAATAAATGAGGCGTTTTCCAGGGAATTGTGGGGATGGATCAGAAGGAAATGGCTCAGAAATTCGGGAATTCAAAACAAAACCACCCCAAAGTGGAGCAGACGTAAGGGTGGGGAATGGATTTCCAGGGTGGCTGCCCCATCCTGGGAAGGGCTCAATTCCAGGCTGGAGCAAGCTGGGATGGTGGGAAGGAGGTGGAATTGGGTGATGCTGAATGTCCTTCCAACCCAAACCGCTCCACGATCCCGACTTTTATTTCTCTTGGCTGCCTTGCAAGTGCCCTCAGCCTCAAGAGTTCCAATAAAACTGCAGGAATTTCGCTGTGAGACATTTCCCACTCCAGTGCCAGCACGGAGCCTCCGGGCCAGCCGAGCTCCCAGCCCATGGAGGACACAGAAATTTGTCCCATTTCCTCCATTTCTTCCTCAAAAACCACAAATCCCAAATTCCCTTTGCTTGCAGGGAGTGGGGATTTTGTCCTTTAGCAGGGCAGACCCAGCCATCAATTTTGGGAAGGGTGACTGGAAGTGCAGCAGTCCCGTGGGATCTGACTTTCCTTTCTCATCCCAAACAATATTTCAAGGGATTTATTTTTATAACCTGAACAATGATATTAAAAATGCTATTTTAAAAAAAGAAACTTGGCCAGGCTGCAAATTGGGCCACCAGAAGGACAATGAGGAGGCAAAAAGATGGGAGTCGCTCCTAAGGAAAAGGGAATTTTTTTTTTAATGGGAGAAATCCTGAATCACCTCTCAGTGTGTCCTGGAGGCAGGAAATCTGGGAATTGGGAGAGCTGGCAGGAGCAGGGCACAGACTTTGGCTTGAAGCAGCTCCAGGATGGCAGGAGAAAAAAATCTTCCTGTGCTGAGGGAGGATTCACTGGAATGTCCCTGGATGATCCCTGGGATTGCACTGCCAGGGGTACCCTGGTGGAGTTGCTGGTAAATGGATGTGCAGAAAGGCAAAAAAATTGTGTTGGAAATGCCAAAAAATTACTTTACTGATCTATTAATTGAGATAATTAATCCATTAAAGCAGAATTCCAGAGACTACATATATATATATATATATTCCATACATATATGTGGGAATAAATTCCTTGGGTTCCTCCATGGAATTGTGAGGATCCACAGGATGAAACTGTCCCATGGGGAAAGGATCCTGGAGGATCTTTGGGATGGGATCCCTGCAGGAAAGGAGATGGCAATTCCTAAATGAGGGGCTGGGAATGAGGCAGCAGCAGCTCCAGCCCTCTGTGGCTTCGAGGAAAAGCTTAAAAGGAAAATATAAATCCCCTCACTAATTTTCCTCATGAAAATATAAATCCCCTCACTAATTTTCCTCATTATTCCCATTGGATCTTGTTCCAGAACTGAAGAATTTGATGGGAATGTCAAGACAGCCTTTTCTTCCCCTCCCTTTGGTGCTGCTTTTTGGGGTTTTTTTCTGATTATCAGCTGCTTTGAGTCTCCACTCAGAGAGAAAAAGGATCTCTAATTCCTTTATCTATTTAAGTCGATTTCAGGAATATTTTTCTCCCACAGTGTGAACAATCAGAACTCTGTGGTCTCCCAGATATGTAAAATAGTTCTTTTTCTTCTTTTGTGGGCAGATATACTTAAGCTACATAATGGGACTCTGGGAGTGAGTCAACTCAGGAACACTGGATATATTTAAATTCCATTTCAAACTTAACTCCTATTAAAAAAATTCCCAGAAAATGCCAAATCCCGGTGTGAAAAAAAATAAAAGTTCATTGCAACTCACACACCTAAAGCATTTTTATCCAACATCTTTAACAAGTTTATTTACCACGCAATTTATTACAAGGATACTTGACAAAGAAGCAAACAAGGTTGGAAAACATTGCAGCATTCCTGGTTTGTTTTTTTTTTTTTCTTTAATAAAGCAGGAAAAACCCCGGAAGACTAAATACGAGGCCTAAAGCTGGACAGGTGAGGGTTTAGGACAGGGCAGATCTATGACAGAGCCAGAGCTTGGCTGCCCCTCAAGGCACGGTCACCTCTGAGATGCCTCCCCGTTTGTCCTGGTCCCTCACGGTTTGTCCCTGTCACTCAGGTTTGTCCCGGTCCCTCACGTTACTCCTCATCCCTCCCGGTTTGCCCCGGTCCCTCACAGTTTGTCCCTGTTCCTGTCCCGGTCCCTCAGGTTTGTCTCCGTCCCTCTCAATTTGTCCTCGTCCCTCACGGTCCCTCAGGTTTGTCCGTGTCCCTCCCGGTTTGCTCCGGTCCCTCAGGTTTGCCCCGCTCCCTCACAGTTTGTCACTGTTCCTGTCCCTCACTGTCCCTCCCGATTTGACCCCGTCCCTCATGCACCCTCACGGTCCCCCCGCCCACTCCCGCCCAAACCGCAAATCTCGCGAGATCCCAGCCGGGTCACGCGCCCGCGCGCGCCGCCGCGGCCCAGCCCGGGAAGGGGAAGGGACGGGGAAGGGGGGGGGGGGAACGACAAAAAAGGGCGGAGCCTCCGCCCCGCCGCCTCACGGCCCCGCCGCCATCTTGTTTCTCGGCCGCTCGGCGCTCACTCCGCTCCGGCCGCCCCCCCTTTCCCCCCCCCGCCTCCCGCCGGCCGCGCCGGAGGCAGCGCGGGCAGCGGGCGGAGCAGGCGGAGGTCGCGGCGCCGGCCGCCCCGGTGAGTACGCGGGGAGCGCGGCGGGGGGCAAGCGGCGGCGGCGGCCCGTGAGGGGGCGCGGGGCGGGGGCGGCCCGAGGGGTCCTTGCGGCCCCCCCTCAGCAACGGCCGCGCTGCGATTGGCTGGGCCGCGGCGCGCGCGCTGATTGGCCCGCGAGGGGGAGGCGGGCGCGGGGAGGTGGGCGCTGATTGGCTGGCGGGGTGCGGACCGGGGAGAGGACAGCGAGCGGACCGTTGTCCCGCGCGGGCGCGGGGTGGGGGGGGGGGCAGCGGGGCCGGGGCAGGCCCGGGCGGGCTCGGCGCTGGCGGAACCCGGGACCGGCGAACTCCCGGCCGGAGAGCCGAGATTCGGGGCTGACAGTGCCCGGAATCCCCGGCCGGAGAGCCGAGATTCGGGGCTGGCAGTGCCCGGAATCCCCGGCCCGAGAGCCGAGATTCGGGGCTGGCAATGCCCGGGGTACGCGCTGCCTCACGGCCGGTGGGCAGAACAGAGCGCGGAGGCCTCCCGGCGTTTTCCCGGGTGGGATCTACCGGGCCGCCACACGGATATGCTGTGGTGCCTCATCCCTAGGAGGGTCCAAACCAAGGTGGAGAAGGCCTTGTGCCTTTAGCTTTAAAGCTGATGAGCTTTAAGGTCTCTTTCACCCAAAGCGTTCTTGGTTCTGTGATTCCAAGGCGGGTTGTGATCCTGACCTGGCTGAGAAGGGAGCAGGTAGAGAGGAGCTCGGATGTTGAGGTTTAGATTTGATTTTGGTTGTGAGAGTGGTGAGGAGCTGGAATGGATTTCCCAGAGCAGCTGTGGCTGCCCCTGGATCCCTGGAAGTGCCCAAGGCCAGGCTGGATATGCTTGGAGCAACCTGGGACAATGGAAGAGGTCCCTGCCATGGCAGGGGGTGGCACTCAGTGATTTTTCTGAGTGATATTTTTGATATTCTGATTTTTATTTTTTCCCATGGATTTGGGAATAAATCCTCCCTGTCTCCATTGCTAAGCATGGGCAATTCAAAGCCCATGAGCTCTTTACCTTTTCCTCCAGCCCTACAAACCAAACCACCAAACTTCCTTGGCAACATCCAGGGCCTTTCCTTAGGTTTTTCCTGAAATGAGGTTTTGGTTTTGGACTGGGCTGTTCCTGCTGGGTCTGTTTGTCCTTGTGCCCTGTGACAGCCTGAGCTCACCTGGGCATCGTGGTGACAACAGTGTCCCACCAGGGACAAGATCCCAGGGAATGGCTGCAGCTGTTC
This sequence comes from Agelaius tricolor, assembly GCF_023055355.1. NCBI lineage: Eukaryota > Metazoa > Chordata > Aves > Passeriformes > Icteridae > Agelaius > Agelaius tricolor. Next base: position 2,175,660 of record NW_027269296.1, on the reverse strand, counting down.
CAGGGGGGATTTAGGTTGGATTCAGGGAAAGGTTTTGGGGTTTTTGGTGCACTGCCCAGGGAATGGGAACATTCCCAAGGCTGCCAGAACTCCAGGAATGTTTGGACACCACTCCCAGGGATGCCCAGGGTGGGATTGGACTGGATGATCCTTGGGGATCCTCCCAGCTCAGGATATTCTGGGATCCAGCACGATCCCTGAGTGCTCATTCCAGGTGGGATCCCAGCAATTCCCTGCTGACCTTGAGCTGGGCATTTTTCTTGCCTGGCTGCTCTGTCCCTCGTTAGTTTGTGCTTGATCAAGGTAATTCCTGTTTGTCCAAGCACGTTTTCCTGCCCCACAGGAATCACTGGTGGATTCCTGGAAGTGTCTCAGAGAGGCAGGTGACAGCTCCAGGGGGCTGAACATTCCTTTCTCCCCCTTTTTTCCCAGTAACTCTGTAATTCATGGAATACTTTGAGTTGGGAGGGACCTTAAATCCCATCCAGTCCCACCCCATTCCATGGGCAGGGACCTTCCACTGTGCCAGGATGTGCCAGCCTGGCCTTGGGCACTGCCAGGGATCCAGGGGCACCCCAGCTTCCCTGGGAATTCCATCCCAGCCCCTCCCAAGAGAGAATCCCTTCCCAAAATTAATCAGAACCCTGTGTGATTACAGAGCAACAACAGCTGCAATGATTGGAATAAACCCTTTAGGCCTTCCCAAATTAATTTAGTGGGGTTTTTCTTTCCACAAAGAAACCCTTTACTCTAGGGCCTCCCAAAATTAATTTGGGGTTTTTACCCTGCACAAATAGACCCTTTAGGGTAGGGGCTCCCAAAATTTATTTGGGGTTTTTATCCCCCTACAAATAAACCCATACACTGCATAATTAATTTGGGTTTTTTTATCTTCCCACAAATAAATCTGTTACTGTAGGTCTTCCCAAAATTAATGGGGGTTTTTATCCCCCACAAATAAACCCGTTACTGTATGACCTCCCAAAATTTATTTGGGGTTTTTATCTCCCCCATAAATAAACCCGTTATTGTAGAACTTCCCAAAATTGACCCATTTTTTTTTGTCATAAGGAATTATTAATGATCCTATGAGCAGCTTTAGGACCCTTGGGATGTGCCAAGGCACAGGGGAATGTGTTTGGGGAGTCAGAACCCCTCAGAATTCCACAATTCCAGGCAGACATTCCTCTGTTGTGCAGGAAAGGTGCTGGCTTTGTTTTTCATACCACCCAAAGTACCTCACATAATTCCAATAGTCAGAATTCCACAGCTTCCAGGCCCTGTTTTTTATCTGAGGAATGCCACAGGAAGAGAACAGAGTGTATTTATTTTTTTTTTAAGGCCGTGTTTTAACCAATTCTATTCCCTCAAATCATCAGGAAGATCTATTTTTAAATTAATCTCTCCTCGTTACCAGATTCAGAATGATTTAATCTGCAGGGCTTGGCTGTGCTTCCCAATATTTTTTCCCCTTGGATAATCCTGTCAGCAGGAAATTATAGGTTGGAATTAGAGCTGGAAATCCATGGTGGTGATGTTGATAAAATTGTGATTTCTGCATATAGAGGTATCTCCTGATATATATACATATATATCAGAGGATTAATGTAATGTAATATAATGTAGTATAAAATATAATATATAATATATAGTTTAATATATTAATATAATAATACAATAATATTTATATAATTTATAATATAATGCAGTATAATTAATATAGTATAATATATAGCTATAATATAATTAATATATCAGGGGACATATAAAAATAATAATATAATAATATATAAATTCATAAATGGCCATAATTCACAAATTAAAAACCACAGCGAGTTCCTCCTCTCCCCGAGGAAGAACATCCCAACGCCACCTGGAGCTGTCCCTGTGTCACCCGCTCCCCCTTAGCAGGGGTTTCGGCTGGTTCATCTCCAAAATTCCCAAAATTTCTGGAATTCGGGGCTCGGAGCGCGCGCGCTCGCGCCGCGCCTCACGCACGTGCGGCCCCGCCGGGAAGGTGTGGCGGGAACCGCCGTGATTGACAGGCGCGCGGGCCAATTAGCGGCCGTTCCCTCCAGCCTCTTCAGGCGTTTGAATAGGAGGCGAGGAGGCCAATCGGGGCGGGGCTGAGGGGCGGGGCTTGCCTGACCCCTGCGGCCGCCGCTCAAGGTAACTTTAAAGCAGGAAGCGGCCGGCGAGGCTGCGCCGCGGCGCTGACCAATGGGAATGCGGGGCCGCGGGGCGCGCAGCCAATGGGAGAGCTCGACCGCGGGGCGCGCAGCCAATGGGCGCGGGCGCGGGGCGGGCCGGGCGCGCGCAGCGGGGCGCGCGGGGCCGCCGCCGTTAAAGGGGCCGCGGGCACGGCCCGGCCCGGGGGGGCCCCTGCGGCTCCCGGGGTCACTCAAAGACAAAGCCATGGCGGGGAACCCCCGGCCGCGGGCACGGCCGGCGGTGAGTCCGGGGCGCCGCCGCCGCGGTGGCGGCGGGGGAGGGCGGCCCGTGCGCCGGGGACAGGCCGCGGCGGCGGGGGATGCTCGTGCGTGCCGGTGCGGGAAGGGGGGGGCGCGGCGGGACGCACCCGCTGCGGGCTTCGCGGTGAAACCCCCGGCGAGCCTCCCGCAGCGCCGGTAACGCCGTGCGGGCAGCGCTGCAGGCGGGGGGGGACAAAGCAGCGGGGGTGCCCCGAGCGCGGCGGGGGCTCCGCGGTGCCCTTGGCCCGGCCGCCATCACCCCGCGGGGCCGGGGGGCGACAGCGGAGCCGCGGCACCCCCGGAGCCCCGGCGGGGCTGGCCGCTCTTTGTTGTCGTTTGTGTGGGGAAGTCGGTGCCGAAGGTCACGGGGGGGAGCGGGGGTTGGAGGATCTGAGGGGTTCCGCGGCTCCGGTGAGCCCCGGGCCGGGCGCGCTCCGGCTCCGGCCCCGGCGCAGCCCCAACTTGGAGCGGGGCCTGCACGAGTGACCTTGAAATGCCAGCGCTGCGAGCCGACACTCTGAAGGACAAAGTTTGTTTGCGGCACTTTGGACCGAAAAAAAAAAAAGAAATTAGAAAAAAAAATAAATAAAAGAGGAGGGGAGAAAAAAACCGGAGCCGCTGGCGGTGGCCGAGGGCATCAAGGACACGGGGATAGTCCGGGCTTAGATTAAAGTTGGGTTTTGGGAGCGCTCCGTGGGTGTTTCTGCTCCTCTCAGGGTGAAAAATCACATTTTTTCCCCCTCTCTAGTAGGTGGTTGTTGAGGTTAAAAGCGCTGGTTTGGGAAATTAATAATAATTAATTGGTGAAACTTCATGGAAGGGTTTTAGGGTGAGGGTGCAGGGCCTGAAGCTGAGCTTTGCCTCCTGTCAGGGTTTGCTGAGGTTTGAGTTTTAGTCCAAGTGTGATTTGGGCTTTAAATCCAAATTAACGCTCCCAGCGCCTCATCTCAGGGTTATTCCACTCCTCGGTGTGGTCACAGTTGCGGTGAAGAAGGGAATAAGAGGAGAAATGTCCCCAAAAAATCCCATTTTCATATTTTGGGGAATGTTGGAGGAACTTCTGGAGCCGCCTGTGGGCCAGGATTGGAGAATTCCCCGTGAGCATGAAGGTCATTGTCAGCATCTTGAAGCAAAAAAGAAGAAATTTCAATTTATTTCCTTAACAATCATTTCTTTTTTCCCTTAGAATTATTTCCCTAGAATCAATGATTTCCCTAGAAATCAGGATTTTCCCAGCTTTTTAAGTGTTGGCAGCACACCAGGACAATCTACAGAATAAAAAAATCCCAATAAAAATCCTGCAGAAATCTTGATTCCACTCAAAATTTGGAATATTTTGATGCTTTCAGCTTGCAGGAGGTTGAGGAAGAATCAGTTCTGCTTGATCTTTTTAGGTCAAGAGCAGCAAGAAATCTGGAAATGGATTTATTAACAAATAAATTATGATTTATGATTTATTATTATTCCAGTTCCTTTGGATTTTTTCCAGCTTTGGAGGGGTAGGAAGGTCCCATTTTAAGGAGTGAATTTTGGCCTTTCTGCCCCAAAAATCTCCAGGGGTTTCTTTGTGTTGTTCTTTTCTAGAAGTTGAATTTTTTTAGTTTTATTCCCTATGAGTTGGATTTTTTAGCTTTATTCTCTAAGAGTTTGATTTTCTAGTTTTAATCTCTCCATGAGTTTGATTATTTATTTTTGATTATTTTTTTATACTAAAATTGGATAAAATTTGCCCTATAAATTGGATTTTTTAACTTAATTCTCTAGAACTTGGGTTTTTAAATTTTATTCTCTACGAGTTTGATTTTCTGCTTTTATTCTCCCTATGAATTTGATTTTTTTCGCTTTATTCCCTATGAATTTGATTTTTTAATTTTATCCCCTATAATTTGGATTTATTAACTTAATTCTCTAGAAGTTGGATTTTTAAATATTATTCTCTATGGGTTTGGTTTTATTTTGGTTTTATTCCCTATGAGTTTGGTTTTTTTACCTTTATTCTCTATATGAGTTTGATTTTTTAATTTTATCCCCTATAATTTGGATTTTTTACCTTTATTCTCTAGAAGTTGGATTTTTAAATTTAATTCTCTACAAGTTTGATTTTTTTTTACCTTTATTCTCTATACAAGTTTGATTTTTTTCCTTTTATTCTCTCTAAATTTAATTTATTTAATTAATCCCCCCTTGATTTCCCAGCACTTTGCTTTTCCTGGAAATTTCAATTTTTAATTCCCCTTCAAATTTTAACCTGGAACTTCCACCTTTATTTTTATTATTATTTTAAATTTAATTTTTCCCCCTTTTTTTTTGCACCAATGAAAGTCTTGGGGACACTTTTGGGGAGGGGACGTTGCTGTCCCCAACTTGAGCCTGGCAGGAGTTTGGGTGCCCACATGAGGTCACTTCCAGCCCCTAAATTTGGATTTTTATTTCATTTAATCAAGCTGATATCTCAGATTTATATAATGGGGCTGACATCTGGATTTGAATTCAATTCCCTCACGAGGTGATTTCTTCATTTCAGGGTTCGTTGTGTTGTAAATGAATTCGATTTGGGGAGTTTTGAAGCAAAAATCATCAATTATTTAAAGTTTTAAAGCTCTTTATTAGTTCAGCTTTTGAATTATGATTGAGAATAATTTAAATTTTATTTCAAAGGGTTAAAAACCCTTCAGGCCATCTCCAGAGCATCCTGGGAGTTCAAAAATGAGATTTTTTGGGAGTTATTCCCAAAATCCAAGGGGTTTTCTTGGATTTTCTGTTTATTTCACTTCCTGCTCAAATCAGAGCAGGAATTGTCCCTTTTTATGGGGGATTTGCATCTTTATAACACCAAAATATTTTGATTTCAATAAAAAATAAAAGAAAAAATAAAAAAAAAAAGGAATTAAAACCATCCTGGCTGCCTTGGAGCACTTGAGGTTGGGTTTGATTGGAAAACTTCTATAAAAAGAATTAATCTTTAATTTGGATGATTTCATTTATAAAATTAATTAAAGGCGGCAATAGGAATATTAAATATCATAGGATTCAATAGATATTTCTCAATAGACACAGAAATAAATGAATTTATAGAAATATACAGATTAAAATAATTTATTTGTACCAAATTTCCTTGGAATGAGGAGCTGGAAGTTGGGATCCAGATCCCCCCACTCCCTTTGGGACTTTTCTATAAATTTCCTAAAATTTCCCCTATAAAGTCCCAGGCTGGCAGCACAGGGGATGTGGTGCAGAATTTCTGGAAATTTAAAGGTGGAAAAATCCTAAATATTCCTGGAGGCACCTGGAGTGCTCAGGTGTTGAATTTTCCAAGATCACCCCAAGAATTTGCAGCCTGAACCTCTGATATTTTCATTTAATTCTCGAAATAACCTTTTAAACGCTTAAAATTCAGTTTAAAATGGGTTTTTTAAAACAGAATTTCAGCCTCCCCTGAGTTTGTGTCCATCCCCATTTCCCACTGTTCTGTTGGATTTTAGATCATTTTATAGAATCTTTTTTTGGATAAATAAATCAGTGCTCAATATAAAAAAATCTTAATAATTCTGGTTGGTTTTAATTGGTTTTTTATTTGTTGCTTGTCCATAATGTTGGGATTTTCTTTAATATTTGAATAATTACAGAGGAATGGTGATGAAGCTGTGGGTTTGGTGCTTAATTATTAATAATAATTTAATAATTATTAATTTATTTAATTTCTTGAATTATTCAACTTTTTGTGCTTTATTTTTATCGGGACAACTTTGGAGAGGAATTTGGGATAAGGGGGAATAAATCCCCAGTGCCAGAGGACAGAGAAAAATGGGATTTTGGGCAGGAATTGCTGCTTTTTCCATAGAAAACAATGGGATTTTCCCCAGAATTTGGGGAATTTTGTATGGAAAGCAGCTGGAATTTGTGATCCCCCCAGGATTCCTTCCCTCTGACATTCCCCGCTTGCAAATCCTTTGGAATATTTGGACAAATTTCCAAACATTGGAAATTTAGCATTTGCTCGGCTTCTTACACAGGGGGAACTTGGAAAAGTTAAAAATCACATTTAAAATGAAATTAAATTTTAAAAAATTTCAAACTTGTGCCAGTGCCCTCCCTGGATGGGGCCGTTATCCCCATCCCACCTCCCTTGGAATGTGGCTGTGCCCTGGATCTGGTGTTTTTCCAAGGAAAAACCACCTCAGGGTGGAACTGCAGGCTCAGAGCTTTTGGGTTTTCCATTGGGATTTTCCCCCTGGGTTGTGTTTTCCAGCAGCTGAAGTGACAAATTTCCCAAGGGATTCCCAAATCCAAGGGGAGCCAGCTCCGTTTGGCTGCTTCCGCCTTCCCGGAGCTCCCAAACAAAAAAAGAGCAGAAAAAGCAAAAAATAACCCCCAAAAAAAAAACCAAAAAACCCCATCCAGAGGCTCCTTCACGCTTCCTTTGCTCTCCACGAAGCGAAACCGTCCCAGGTTTTGTCAGCTCTGCAGGATTTGGGGAGTTTGGGTGTTTGGTGGGTGGAAAAGCTCCAGCAGCTGTTGGGATATTCCTGGGATCTGATCAGCGAGGCCTCAGCTTTTCCTGCTTTTTGTTTTTCCTCTCAGTCTGGGAAAATGAAATGTTTGCCTGCTTGGAGAGGTGGTGAGGATGGGATGGATGGAGGTGAATCCTGGTTTTCCTGGGATTCAGTTCATCATCCAGGCCAGCCCTGAACAGCCCCTGGGTCTGGATGATCCTTGAGGAACCTTCCAGGATATTCCAGCTGTGCTGGGATGAGCTGAAGGAGCCAAAATCCAGGCTGGGAGGATCCCAATGAGGAGATCCATGGACACGGCTCTGAAGGAAAAACAAAACTTCCCAAAAAAACCTTCCCAAAAAACCAGCAGGGAATGAGGGAAAAGCTTTCCAAGGGAATGGGAGCATTCCCAACATGCCAGAGCTCCAGGAAGGTCTGGACACCACTCCTAAGGATGCCCAGGGTGGGATTGTTCAGGGTTGGACTTGGATGATCCTTGAGGGCCCTTCCAGGAAATTCCAGCTGTGCTGGGATGAGCTGAAGGAGCCAAAATCCAGGCTGGGAGGATCCCAATGAGGAAATCCATGGACACAGCTCTGAAGGAAAAAAAGAAAACTTCCCAAAAAACCAACAGGGAATGAGGGAAAAGCTTTCCAAGGGAATGGGAACATTCCCAAGGCTGCCAGAGCTCCTGACACCACTCCCAAGGATGCCCAGGGTCTGGATGATCCTTGAGGATCCTTTCCAGGAAATTCCAGCTGTGCTGGGATGAGCTGAACCATCCAAAATCCAGGCTGGGAGAATCCCAATGAGGAGATCCATGGACACAGCTCTGAAGGAAGAAAAAACTTCCCAAAAAACCGGCAGGGAACGAGGGAAAAGCTTTCCAAGGCAATGGGAACATTCCCAAGGCTGCCAGAACTCCTGACACAACTCCCAAGGATGCCCAGGGTCTGGATGATCCTTGAGGATCCTTTCAGGAAATTCCAGCTGTGCTGGGATGAGCTGAAGCACCCAAAATCCAGGCTGGGAGGATCCCAATGAGGAGATCCATGGACACAGCTCTGAAGGAAAAAAAACTTCCCAAAAAACCAACAGGGAATGAGGGAAAAGCTTTCCAAGGCAATGGGAACATTCCCAAGGCTGCCAGAGCTCCTGACACAACTCCCAAGGATGCCCAGGGTCTGGATGATCCTTGAGGATCCTTCCAGGAAATTCCAGCTGTGCTGGGATGAGCTGAACCATCCAAAATCCAGGCTGGGAGGATCCCAATGAGGAGATCCATGGACACAGCTCTGAAGGAAAAAAAAAAAACTTCCCAAAAAAACCTTCCCAAAAAACCAGCAGGGAACGAGGGAAAAGCTTTCCAAGGGAATGGGAACATTCCCAAGGAAGAGGAATTCCCAACATGCCAGAGCTCCAGGAAGGTCTGGACACCACTCTGGGGATGCCCAGGGTCTGGATAATCCTTGAGGACCCTTCCAGGAAATTCCAGCTGTGCTGGGATGAGCTGAACCATCCAAAATCCAGGCTGGGAGGATCCCAATGAGGAGATCCATGGACACAGCTCTGAAGGAAAAAAAAAAAACTTCCCAAAAAAACCTTCCCAAAAAACCAGCAGGGAACGAGGGAAAAGCTTTCCAAGGGAATGGGAACATTCCCAAGGAAGAGGAATTCCCAACATGCCAGAGCTCCAGGAAGGTCTGGACACCACTCTGGGGATGCCCAGGGTCTGGATAATCCTTGAGGACCCTTCCAGGAAATTCCAGCTGTGCTGGGATGAGCTGAACCATCCAAAATCCAGGCTGGGAGGATCCCAATGAGGAGATCCATGGACACAGCTCTGAAGGAAGAAAAAACTTCCCAAAAAACCAGCAGGGAACGAGGGAAAAGCTTTCCAAGGCAATGGGAACATTCCCTTGGAAAGTTCAGCTCATCCCAGCACAGCTGGAATTTCCTGGAAGGGTCCTCAAGGATCATCCAGACCCTGGGCATCCCCGGAGTGGTGTCCAGACCTTCCTGGAGCTCTGGCAGCCTTGGGAATGTTCCCATTCCCTGAGGAGCCTGGGCAGTGCCTCTCTGAGGGGAGAACCTTGCCCCAAATCCAACCTAAATCCCCTCTGGAGCAGCTCCAGCCATTCCTGGGATCTGTTCCCTGTTTGGCAGCAGAATTTGGGGTTGGAGCGGCCGCTTTCCTCTTAAACACCTTGGGAGATCGGGGATCCTGAGGGAGGAAATGCAGAGGTGGAGGGGATGGATGGAGAGATGGATCCATGGAGAGATGGACAGATCCATGGAGAGATGGACAGATCCATGGAGAGATGGATCCATGGAAAGAAGGACAGATCCATGGATGGATGGATGGATGGATGGATGGATGGATGGATGGATGGATGGATGGACAAAGGAATGGATAAATCCATGGAGGGATCCATGGATGGTTCCATGAATGGATGGATCCATGGAGAGGAGGACAGATCCGTGGATGGATGGATGGACAGAGGAATGGATAAATCCATAGAGGGATCCATGGATGGATGGATCCATGGAGAGGAGGACAGATCCATGGATGGATGGATCCACAGATCAATCCATGCAGGGATCTATGGATGGATGAAGGAATGGATGGATCCATGGACAAAGGAATGGATAAATCCAAAGAGGGATCCATGGATGGATCCATGGAGAGCAGGACAGATCCGTGGATGGATGGGTGGATGGACAAAGGGATGGATAAATCCATGGAGGGATCCATGGATGGTTCCATGGATGGATGGATCCATGGAGAGGAGGACAGATCCATGGATGGATGAAGAGATGGAAGGAAGGATGGATGGATCCACAGATCAATCCATGCAGGGATCCGTGGATGGATGAAGGAATGGATGGATCCATGGACAAAGGAATGGATAAATCCAAAGAGGGATCCATGGATGGTTCCATGGATGGATGGATCCATGGAGAGGAGGACAGATCATGGATGGATGTAGAGATGGATGAAGGAATGGATGGATCCACAGATCAATCCATGCAGGGATCCATGGATGGATGAAGGATGGATGGATCCACAGATCAGTCCATGCAGGGATCCATGGATGGATTAAGGAATGGATGGATCCATAGATCAATCCATGCAGGGATCCATGGATGGATGAAGGAATGGATGGATCCACAGATCAATCCATGCAGGGATCCATGGATGGATGAAGGAATGGATGGATCCACAGATCAATCCATGCAGGGATCCATGGATGGATGAAGGATGGATGGATCCACAGATCAATCCATGCAGGGATCCATGGATGGATGAAGGAATGGATGGATCCACAGATCAATCCATGCAGGGATCTGTGGATGGATGGATGAAGGATGGATGGATCCACAGATCAATCCATGCAGGGATCCATGGATGGATGGATGAAGGAATGGATGGATCCACAGATCAATCCATGCAGGGATCTGTGGATGGATGGATGAAGGATGGATGGATCCATGGATCAATCCATGCAGGGATCCATGGATGGATGAAGGATGGATGGATCCACAGATCAATCCATGCAGGGATCCATGGATGCATGAAGGAATGGATGGATCCACAGATCAATCCATGCAGGGATCCATGGATGGATGAAGGAATGGATGGATCCATAGATCAGTCCATGCAGGGATCCATGGATGGATGAAGGAATGGATGGATCCACAGATCAATCCATGCAGGGATCCATGGATGGATGGATGAAAGATGGATGGATCCATAGATCAATCCATGCAGGGATCCATGGATGGATGAAGAGATGGAAGGAAGGATGGATGGATCCACAGATCAATCCATGCAGGGATCCATGGATGGATGGGTGAAGGATGGATGGATCCATGGATCCAACCTGGCCTTGGACACTTCCAAGGATGAGGCAGCCACACTTCTCTGGGAAATCCATCCCAACCCTTTACAGGAAGGAATTTCCTCCCAATCCTTAACCTAAACCCATCAGTTTGAAGCCACTCCTGAGTGTTCCTCCTCCTGTTCCTCCTCCTGTTTCTTTCCTGATTTTTTATGGATTTTTTCCTGTTCTTTTCCCCTCTCCAAGGTGCCAGGATGTCCACGGACGGTGGCTTTGGCACAGGGAACAGCGATGCCCAGCAGAGCCTGCAGAGCTTCTGGCCACGGGTGATGGAGGAGATCCGCAACCTCACCGTGGTGAGCGCCCCAGGCCTGGGACATTCCCAGAAAAAAACTGGGAAAATCCCTGTCAAAGCTCAGCTTCCTGCTCTGGGACGTGGAAATTGGAGTTTCTATGGGATATAAGGGGGTTTAGGAAGTCAGGAGTAATCCCTCAGCCAGGAATCTCCAAAAAAAACCCCAAAAAAATGGAGATGGAATTGTAGCAGAGTCATAAAATCATGGAATGGTTTAGCCTGGAAAAGATCTTCAGGGTTATCCCTGTTCCTTGGTAACAGGAACTGGGAATTAAAATAGAACCTGGAGCATCCCCAGGGCTGGGATATTCCCAGAAAAAAACAGGGAAAACTCCCAGCTTCCTGCTCTGGGATCTGGGAAATTGGGAGTTTCTGTGGGATAAGGGGGTTTAGGAAGTGAGGAGTAATCCCTCAGCCAGGAATCTCCAAAAAAAAACCCCAAAAAAATGGAGATGGAATTGTAGCAGAGTCATAAAATCATGGAATGGTTTAGCCTGGAAAAGATCTTCAGGGTTATCCCTGTTCCTTGGTAACAGGAACTGGGAATTAAAATAGAACCTGGAGCATCCCCAGGGCTGGGATATTCCCAGAAAAAAAAAAATTGAAAAATCCCTGTGAAAGCTCAGCTTCCTGCTCTGGGATGTGGAAATTGAGTGTTTCTATGGGATATAAGGGGGTTTAGGAAGTGAGGAATAATCAGCCAGGGGGGATAGAAATGGAATTGTAGCAGAGTCATAAAATCATGGAATGGTTTAGCTTGGAAAAAATCAGGATTTTCCCTGTTCCTTAAGTGCAGGAATTGGGAATTAAAATAGAACCAGGAGCATCCCCAGGGTTGAGATATTCCCAGAAAAACAAAGAAAAATTCCTCTCAAAGTTCAGCTTGAACCTGTTCCTGTTTTGGGATCTGGGAAGTGTTTCTATGGGATAAGGGGGTTTAGAAGTGAGGAATAATCCCTCAGCCAGGAATCTCCAAAAAAAACCCCAAAAAATGAAGAGGGAATTGTAGCAGAGTCATAAAATCATGGAATGGTTTAGTTTGGAAAAGATCTTCAGGGTTATTCCTGTTCCTTAAGTGCAGGAATTGGGAATTAAAATAGAACCAGGAGCATCCCCAGGGTTGAGATATTCCCAGAAAAAAACAGGGAAAATCCCTGTGAAAGCTCAGCTTCCTGCTCTGGGATCTGGGAAGTGTTTCTGTGGGATGAGATGGTTTAGGGAGTGAGGAATAATCCAGGAATCTCCAAAAAATGGAGATGGAATTGTAGCAGAGTCATAAAATCATGGAATGGTTTGGTTTGGAAAAGATCTTCAGGGTTGTCCCTGTCCCTTGGGCACAGGACCTGGGAATTAAAACAGAACAATTCCAGGTCTTCCTTGGCAATTCCACTATCCCAATTAAAATATTTAGATTTGGAGAAAACTTAAGCTCCAAGCCTCTGAGAGCCCTGAAGTGTTGAAATCACTCAAATTCCAAGTTTGTCATTATCAGTTGTGTTATTAAATTAAAGATATCTGATATAAAAATCCCATCTAAGCTGAGCTTAACAACTGCACCAAGGAACTTCTTTTCCTTTCCATCCCCACAAGAGCTGTGGGAGCAAGGGCACAAAATAAAAACGACTTTTGAGGGGAGATTGATGCATTCCTATCATCCAAAAATCACTCTCCTGGTGCTTTTAATGCAGCTGAAAACAGAAGAACTCCAAGTCCAAGCTGGGCTCTTCAAAGTACAAAAAAACCCCAAACCCACCAGGCCCAGGATAAGCTGATTTTTGGATTTTTTTTTTTCCTGTGTGCAGATAGTTGATTAAAGAAACAGATGTAGAAATTTGTATGCATAACCAGAATTAATTACTCTGCTCTTTCAGCACAGAGGATTCTTGTGAGCTGGAATTTCATCTCCACATGAAAGGGGTTTATTCTACAGCTTATCAAGGATGGGCAGCTTCATTTTCCACTGTCACTGGGATCTATTTATTGCTCTGCCAGCTCAGGAGTCACTGGGAATGGAGCTGAGGGCAGGGAAGGGAAACAGGGAAAGATCCCAGCACTGTGGGGTCATCAATTTGGTGAAATTTACTGAAATTTATTCTATTTATTATTAAAATTGCTCCCCTGTTGGTCCCTGATTTTTGGGGACTGAGGACAGGGAAGGAAAAGGGATAACAGGAAAAGATCCCAGCACTGTGGGATCATCAAATCCTGAAATTTATTCTGTTTATTATTAAAATTCCTCCTGTGTTGGTCGCTGATTTTTGGAGGCTGAAGGCAGGGAAGGAAAAGGGATAACAGGAAATAATCCCAATACAGTGGAATCAAATCTTGAAATTTATTCTGTTTATTATTAAAATTCCTCCTCTGTTGGTCCCTGATTTTTGGGACCTAAAGGCAGGGAAAGAAAAGGGATAACAGGAAATCATCCCAATGCTGCGGAATCAAATCCTGAAATTTATTCTATTTATTATTAAAATTACTCCTGTGTTGGAACCTGATTTTTGGGGACTGAGGACAGGGAAGGAAAAGGAATAACAGGAAATCATCCCAGCACTGTGGGATCTTCAAATCCTGAAATTTGTTCAATTTATTACTGAAATTTGTTCAATTTATTACTGAAATTATTGCTGTGGATGTAGGGGTGAAGATTCTGTTAGTCCCTGATTTTTGGGAACTGAAGGCAGGGAAGGAAAAGGGATAACAGGAAATAATCCCAATACCATGGAATCAAATCTTGAAATTTATTCTGTTTATTATTAAAATTGCTCCCCTGTTGGTCCCTGATTTTTGGGGACTGAGGACAGGGAAGGAAAAGGGATAACAGGAAATAATCCCAATGCTGTGGAATCAAATCTTGACATTTATTCTATTTATTATTAAAATTGCTCCCCTGTTGGTCCCTGGCAGGGAGGGCAAAGGGATGATAGGAAATCATTCTAATGCTGTGGAATCATATATTGAAATTTATTCTGTTTATTATTGAATTTACTTCTGTTGGTCCCTGGTTTTTGGGGACTGAGGGCAGGGAAGGAAAAGAGACAACAGGAAAGGATCCCAAAGCTGGAATCATCAATCCCAGAAAACACTGATTGTTTTAACATTTTTTTACCTTTATTTTAGTTAAATATCAGTAAAAAGTCTCTCAAATCTCTCTGCAGAAAGATTTCAGAGTCCAGGAGCTGCCCCTGGCTCGGATTAAGAAGATCATGAAGCTGGATGAAGATGTGAAGGTATATTCAGGGTTTTTACCTGGAATTTATGATCCTTTTCCTGGATATTTTACCCATTGTTCTTTGAAATTCATTATTATTATTTTTAAAGCATTTTTTAGCAAAATTCCCTTGGCCTTGTGTCATTAAACTGGGCTGGGAAAGCAGAAATATTTGAGATTTGGGTTTTGATTTTGCAGTTTTGTTTCCTTGTGATAAATACCACTTTAAGGGTAGAATAAATACAAAAATAATTCTGGCTATTTCCTGTTTTCCCTAGTGCTTAACTGTCTCCTCTCAAGCTCCCTCTTTGTTTTTCTCCACTCTCACAAAGATTTAGAGTGATTTTTGTGCCACAATAATTCCATTTTTATGGAAAAAGAATAATAATCCAGGTGGATAACATGGGTTTGATCCCAGTAGATTGACATCACTTAAATTTGTGCCATTTATTTTAGCTTTTTTATGGAAAATTAAGCAACAATTCAGGTGGATAACCTGGGTTTGATCCCAGTATTTGGGATTTTGATGACAAGGACAAACAAATTGATGAAAACTCCCTGACACTGAAAGAAGGAAAAAGGAATCACCTGCAGTTTTTGACTCTGGGCTGCTCCACTCTTCCCTGGTTTTTTATTTGGAAAACTGCCACTTAATTCCTGAGGGAAAAGAGAATTTTTTGTCCTTTTTCCTTTTTTTTTCCCCCTCAGTGTGACACCATCCTCCTGTCAGGACATCCCTTAGTTTAAATGAGATCCTGAAAATTCTCTATTCAGAATTCCTGGAAAAGGATGATCCCAGAATTCTGAGGGCCCAACTCATTGTCTGAACCAAAAAAATGCCAAATTTGTGATGACAAAAAGGGGAAAATGAGATTTTTAAGGCAGAGTGGAGAACAGGGAAAATCTCTGGCCTGTCTGGAATATTCCTATTTAAATGTTAATTAATAATCCTTAATGCCAAGGCAGCTGATAACCAAACTGCTTCATTTGAGTTAAACTGGAGGCAGATTTTTTTAAGGAAAAAGAAATTTGGTGAAAAAAAGACAAACAATTCTCTTTAGAGAATATTTTACATATCCAAAACTCTTCTTCCATAATCTTAACTCAGTCACACCTGAGGAAATCCTGAGGTGAAAACTCCCCCTTCTTTTGAGTTAAACTGGAGCCAGATATTTTTTAAGGAAAAGGAAATTTGGTGAAAAAAATACAAACAAATCTCTTTAGAGAATATTTCAGATACCCAGAGAATATTTTAGATACCCAGAGAATATTTTAGATCCCCAACTCTTCTTAACTCAGTCACACCTGAGGGAATCCTGAGGTGAAAACTCCCCCTTCGAGTTAAACTGGAGCCAGATATTTTTTAAGAAAAAGGAAATTTGGTTATAAAAAATACAAACAATTCTCTTTAGAGAATATTTCAGATACCCAGAGAATATTTCAGATACCCAGAGAATATTTTAGATCCCCAACTCAACTCAGTCACACCTGAGGGAATCCTGAGGTGAAAACTCCCCCTTCATTTGAGTTAAACTGGAGCCAGATATTTTTTAAGGAAAAAGACATTTGGTGGAAAAAAAAAACAAACAATTCTTTTAGAGAATATTTTAGATACACAGAAAATATTTTAGATACCCAGAGAATATTTCAGATACCCAGAGAATATTTTAGATACCCAACTCAACTCAGTCACACCTGAGGAAATCCTGAGGTAAAAACTCCCCCAAATTCCCATTTAACCACCCAATTTCCACTCAGGCAGTGAAATTCCTCCTTGCACCGTTAAAACTGAGTGCTAAAATGTGCAATAATGTGATTTTGTGGCAGATGATCAGTGCAGAGGCCCCTGTGCTGTTTGCAAAAGCTGCTCAGATTTTCATCACCGAGCTCACCCTGCGAGCCTGGATCCACACAGAGGACAACAAACGCAGGACCCTGCAGGTAAAGCAGCTCCCAAATCCCAGCTGCTCCTAAATCCCTTCCCCACTCCTTCTTTCCATAAAGCCACCCGTGTTTTGTACACAGAACTGCCCAGCTGAAAGGGGTTTTTTTGTTAATTTAATTAAAATAAACCCACCCAAACACAAATCTCCATCTCTCAGCTGACTGTGACCTGCTGGAACAGCTGCAGCTGTTGAATTTCTGGTTGATTTTGTTTGTTAGTTGTGATTTAAATTTGTAGAGGTTTGCTTTGTGGTGATTGAAATGGGGAGGTGAAAATAAAAACACAACAAAATACAGATTATTGGAGAGAGAATCCATTTCCTCAATAATACTCTTTTTTTTAATGGTTGAAGAGTAAAATAGAACTCTTAAGTAAAGAGTAAAATATAACTCTTAAGTAAAGAGTAAAATACAACTCTTAAGTAAAGAGTAAAATATAACTCTAAGTAAAGAGTAAAATACAACTCTTAAGTAAAGAGTAAAATAGAACTATTAAGGTCATTTTATGGAGCAAAAAAAGGAGGTTTTCACTTTTAGTCTTACATATTAAGCAGAACTGCTAGAAAATGCAATAACCATGAATTCAGGCCCTCAGGTCAGGGGAAGAATTGGGATATTCAGGCCCACATCAGCTCTTCTGTCCCTGGGCAGGAATTGCTGATTTAGAGGCAGGCACCCATGACTGGGATCCATTAAACTGGGCTAAAGTTGCTAAAAACCTTTTGTATTGCACATTTTAGAGGCTTTGCTCAGCACAAAACTGAATTTCCACCAGCTGGGACCTGCAGGAGACATCCCCCCCTTTTTCCCATCAGCTTTAAACACCTCAAATTTCATTTATCCAGTGCCAAAGCCCTGAATTCCTCCTGGAGCTGAGGAAATTCTTTTCCTTTTGTTGTTGCAGAGGAATGACATCGCCATGGCCATCACCAAATTTGATCAGTTTGATTTCCTGATCGATATTGTCCCCAGGGATGAGCTGAAGCCTCCAAAAAGGCAGGTGAGACACAAAATCCTGCACTTTTTATCCTTTTCTCAGCCTCTGATGGAAAACAGGTGATCAAGAAACGCAGATTCAAACGTGAGATTTGTTCTCTTCTTTATTTTCTGTGGTTTTCAGGCTCTTAAATTCTTTAATTTTATGTCTTTAAATTCTTTAATTTCATGGTTTTAAATTCTTTAATGTCGTGTTTTTAAATTCTTTAATGTCATGTTTTTAAATTCTTTAATTTCATGTTTTTAAATTCTTAAATGTCATGGTTTTAAATTCTTTAATTTCAAGGTTTTAAATTTTTAAATTTCATGGGTTTAAATTCTTTAATTTCAAGGTTTTAAATTCTTAAATTTCAAGGTTTTAAATTCTTTAATTTCATGTTCTTAAATTCTTTAATATCATGGTTTCAAATTCTTTAATGTCAAGGTTTTAAATTCTTTAATTTCATGTTCTTAAATTCTTTAATATCATGGTTTCAAATTCTTTAATTTCAAGTTTTTAAATTCTTAAATTTCATGGTTTTAAATTCTTTAATTTCATGGTTTTAAATTCTTTAATTTTGTGTTCTTGAATTCTTTAATTTCATATTCTTAAATTCTTTAATTTCATATTCCTAAATTCTTTAATTTCATATTCTTAAATTCTTTAATGTCAAGGTTTCAAATTCTTAAATGTCAAGGTTTTAAATTCTTTAATTTCAAGGTTTTAAATTCTTTCAAGTTCTTAAATTCTTTCGTTTCAAGTTTGAAAATTTTTAAATTTCAGCTTCTTAAGTCCTTAAATGAAACTAAAATTCTTCAATAAAAACAAAACTGATAAATAAAACTAAAACCCACTGGGGTTTTTATGGCAATGGGGATTTCGTGGAGATCACACCAGTCTGACCAACAAACCAAACCCACTCCTGACCACTTCTGATCCCAAATGGTGCCAGTGGGAAGAATTTAACAGGAAAAAAAAACGGATTTCTGTGCATTTTGGGTTGAAAAATCCCTTCCTGCATCCTTTGGGGCAGTCAGTGCCTCTGTAAACATCCTTGACTGGAAGCTGGAAGGTGCTGGAAGGAGCTTTCAGTCGGATGTTTACAGCAGCAGGCTGCTGCTCTCAGCTTTTCCTGCAAATCCCTTTTTATCCCTTCCCTGCTGGGTAAAAACCTCTGGGTTCCCCCTCAAGCTTTGGATCATTTTGCTCCTTGCCTCCTGCGAAAGTAAAAATTTAAATTGTTGTTTAAACTGCTCCTTTCTGTTGCTTCTCAAGGTTTGAAGCGTGGAAAAGTTTAAGTTGTCCCAAAAAAAAACCTGAGGGATTTGGGACCTTGTGGAACATCTTGGCTTGGAAGTTTGTTTCTAAAATTGAAATTTTTTTCCCCTTTTCCACTCTAAACCCTGGCTAGCATGGAAAATTCTGAGTGTACAGAGCACTGTTCCCATTTGGAGCTGGATTTTGTGTCCTGGTGCTGCTCCTGGAGTCACAGTGGTGGGAGGGAATAAAATCCACACCTCTTCCTTTGGGATGCTGCCCTGAGCTGGCTTTTAACTTCCCATCCTCATTTCCAGAAGGTCTAGAAAACAAGGAAAACACTTTTCCATGTCCCAAAATCTGGGGGAGTCCATCCTGCTGCTCCTGGGGTTAAAATCAGCGTGCCAGGTGTGCTGGGAACTCAACATCAAACAGAAATATCAACACAAATCCTCAAGATTCCTCCCAAACTCATTCATTTGCTGTTAATTAAAAGACAAAAAAATTTCTTTTACCGTTGGAATCATTGAAATTTCCATTCTGGCATTGGAAATCCACTTTTTTTTTTATTTTTTTTATCCTTGAGGTGCCTCATTCCTGTCCTTTTCTATTTTTAGCAGTGCACCATGTTTGGGAGGGGAGAGCATTCCCTGTGCCTTCTCCTTGCTTGATTCCCATCAGGACCTTGTGATTACAGAACATCCAAGCTCTGGAATCCAAGGAATTTTCCTGGAGCACTTGAGGAGTGTGTTCAGCATCTGGAATAACTTCTGACCCATCCCAGCCAGGAAATCCTGGGAATTTTGGATGGAAATGAGCAGTGAGGCTGAGGAGATGTTCCTCACCCATCTGTGATCACCAGGAATGCTTTTTTTCCAGCAGGAAAAGTTAAATGTAGGAATGTAGATTAAGGATTTACAAAGAAAATCCTGTGGAAAAGCTGCCTGTGCCTGGAGATTTTTTTTAAATTTTTTTTATTTTATTTTTCCTGGTGTTACAATCTGTATTTGTCTCTTCTTTGACAAGGCAGTGTTGGTTTTTGGAGGAGCTGGGAATGAAATCCTGGGGTTGTGTTGCCTCTGGGAGCTCCAGCTTGGAAATAAAAGATGGCAAATGCTGGGGTGGGAGGGAGTGGAAGCAGATTTGGATTTAAAGCCATTCCTGCAAACAGGATTGAGCACCCTGGAATAGATGCTCAGGGCAGGGCTCAGTGGCCTTCATTATTTCAGGATTCAGCTGGAATTGGGGATTGGGGCACTCCAGAAATAACCTGAGGACTGGGCTTAGAGCAGCCCCAGCTCTGGCTCACTGCAGACCTGCCCTGGTGAAAATAGATTTGAATATCTTGAATATTATTACTCCTTCCTTCAGAGGAATGGGAATAACAGGGAGGAGGAGTAGGAATTGTTGTGTTTGGTGCTGCTTGTGATGATGTTTACCCTGAGAGCCAAGCTCAAAGTTGGTCTTTTTTTTTTACAACCAGCTGGGATCAGGTGAATTTTTGGGATTCTTACTCTGGGAAACCTCCCAGGAGTAACTCCTGAGTTGTTCTGCTCCCCAAAAAACAACTTCTAAGCCAACAAACTCCTCACTCCAGCCTGATGCCCACCCAGACATGCTCCTGTTTAATGTGAATTTTCCTTTTCCTGCCCAGCTGGATCAAGTGGAGGGGAATCCATGAGCAAGCCTGAGGAAAGCAGGGATTCCAGCAGGCTGCTGGGAGTGGGAATGTCCCATGCTGTAGCACGTGTAAACATCCTACACTCTCAGCTGTGAACTCGAGGTGGCTGGGAGAGGATTGTTTACGCCTTCTGCCATGGAGTCAACGTCTGGGAGCTGCACCTGCCCTCGTCCAACTGCTCTGAGGAGCTCAGGAATTGTGATCCTGGAGTAGTCACATCCCATAATCTCTGAATATCCCGGAATGTCGTTGATCATGAGGGGTTTTTCTCTGCTCTGAGGTGACAGAAAGCGGCGTTGCTGCTGCCAGGGAGGCAGAGCAGAGCCCTCTGGGGCTTCCCACTGCTGATTTATCCCTGCTCCCTCAGCAGGGAATGTTTGTCAGCCTGGAGAAGCTGGGTTTAAATGAATAACTCCAGGTACAACAGTGAGCATCAAATCATAACTTGTATTGACAGCAGAGTGGAAGGTGGGGAATGAGCTCAGGATGAGGGGTTGGGTGGCTCTCAGTGTTCCTGGGGTGTTTGCCTGGAATTCACCCCTGAGGAAGTTCCATGGCTTTCAACCCTGGTAGTTTGATTCATTTCCTCCTCTTCCTCACCGTGACTCCCCCTCAGCAGTGAGGTGGCTGAGGTTTTTAAAGCACATTATCCACACTTTATTGGGAACACTCCTGATTCCCACAGAGCTCGACAATGGAGCTTTTATCGGCTCCCCCTGATTGTTGAAGTGTTTTGAGGGAGGTGTTGAAGCTCCTTTGCCAGGGGATGTGTTTGGGGGAATGTTTGGCTGTGGGGCAGGAGGGATCCGTGTTCCTATGCCCATTCCTGGTGTTTCCCTGCAGGAGGAGGTGCTCCAGGCACCTGATTCCCACAGAGCTGAGCAATGGAGCTCACCCTGACTGGGTTGAAATGTTCTGAGGGAGATGTTGAAGCTCCTTTGCCAGGGGATGTGTCTGGGGGTGATATTTGGCCATGGGTGCCACGTTGCCATGTTCCCATGCCATGTTTCCCTGCAGCAGGAGGTGCACCAGGGCACCTGATTATCACAGAGCTCAACAACCAAACTTTGACCAGCTCAACCCTGGTAAAAGGGTTTCAAACTTTTACCACTTCAACCCTGACTGGGTTGAAATGTTCTGAGGGAGGTGTTGAAGCTGCTCTTTTGCCAGGGGATGTGTTTGGGGGTGATGTTTGGCTGTGGGGTGAGCGGGTGCCACGTTCCCATGCCATGTTTCCCTGCAGGAGGAGGTGCACCAAGGCACCTGATTTCCACAGAGCTCAACAACCAAACTTTGACCAGCTCACCCTGACTGGGTTGAAGTGTTCTGAGGGAGGTGTCTGGGGGGGATCTTTGGCCATGGGTGCCATGTTGCCATGGCCATTCCTGGTGTTTCCCTGCAAGAGGAGGTGCACCAGGGCACCTGATTTCCACAGAGCTCAACAACCAAACTTTGACCAGTTCAACCCTGGTAAAAGGGTTTCAAACTTTGACCAGCTCACCCTGACTGGGTTGAAATGTTCTGAGGGAGGTGTTGAAGCTGCTCTTTTGCCAGGGGATGTGTTTGGGGGTGATGTTTGGCTGTGGGGTGAGCGGGTGCCACGTTCCCATGCCATGTTTCCCTGCAGGAGGAGGTGCACCAGGGCACCTGATTTCCACAGAGCTCAACAACCAAACTTTTAGCAGCTCAACCCTGGTAAAAGGGTTTCAAACTTTTAGCAGCTCCCCCTGACTGGGTTGAAGTGTTCTGAGGGATGTGTCTGGGGGGGATCTTTGGCCATGGGGTGGGTGCCACGTTGCCATGGCCATTCCTGGTGTTTCCCTGCAGGAGGAGGTGCGCCAGGCCGTCACCCCGGCCGAGCCCGTGCAGTATTACTTCACCCTGGCCCAGCAGCCAGCAGCAGTGCAGGTGCAGGGCCAGCAGCAGGGCCAGCAGACCACCACGGCCACCACCACCATCCAACCGGGCCAGATCATCATTGCCCAGCCCCAGCAGGGCCAGGTGAGCCAGGCCTGAGGGGGATCCTTGGGGGTGGATTGCTCAGAAACATCAATGGCATCGTGGAAATCATGGGTTCAACCCTTGGGTTGGGTTGGGTTGGGTTGGGTTGGGAGGGAAGGAACTGAAATCTCACCCTGGTCCAATCCTTGTCCTGCCTCACCTTGGACATTTCTGTGGGGCAACCTCAGCTCTCCTGAGCCAAATATGGTTCCTGGTCCTGTTCCTGGGTCAGATCCTTCAGGACAGAGTCCTCAGGGGTGGATTGCTCAGGAGCATCAGTGACAGCATGGAAATGATGGGTTTAGTCCTTCCAGGAGGGAAGGAACTGAAATCTCACCTGTTCCATCATCAGGGACCCTCTGCTGTCCCAAGGTGTTCCAATCCTTGTCCTGCCTCACCTTGGACATTTCTGTGGGACAACCTCAGCTTTTCAGGGCCAAATGGGGTTCCTGGTCCTGTTCCTGGCTCAGATCCTCCAGGACAGTGCCTCACCAGGCTCTGAGCTCCATCTGTGGTGGTTTAATCCCCACGGTTTGTGGGTGTAGGACAGGCTCAGTCTGCCCCAATCCTGACATCCCATGGATTTTCCACCTCCTGACCCTCATCCCTGTTGTTTTTTTGTGCAGACCACCCCTGTGACAATGCAGGTGGGAGAGGGGCAGCAGGTCCAGATCGTGCAGGCCCAGCCCCAGGGCCAGAGCCAGCAGGCTCAGAGCGGCACAGGACAAACCATGCAAGTGATGCAGCAAATCATCACCAACACGGGAGAAATCCAACAAATCCCGGTAAGATTTGGCCAGGAATAGAGGTGGAAAAGTCCCCCCTGAGCAAATTTGTGAGCATGAGGCTTGTTTCTGTTTGCTTTGTTAACTGGCAGAGCAAGTTTGGATTGAGTGGTGTGGTTCCTGCACTTAGGAAAACCAACCAAGTGTGACATGAAGGGGGAAATAAATCTTAACTCATTTAATCCAGACTTGTTGCTCACCCCCAAACACCTTCCCCTGAGTGAAATAGTTGTGATTAGGAAGCAATAAATCAAAGATTTCCTGGCTAAACCTCAGCTCTTCAACCACAGCCTGGTTTGAATAAAAGAGAATTCATTTCTTTTGCCTTTACTTGGTTGTGCCTCTGCAATCTGAAATCGTGACCTGGCAGGCTGAGTGGGAAAGTTGCCATCTGGGAGTTATTAATAAACTTTGATGTTAAAAGAAATATTTCTCCAAAATATTTGGAGCTGGTTGGACAAATGGCTTTGCAGAACCAGGAGATATCTCCTCACTTTTACATCAGCCTTAAAAATGGGATTTGGGGTGCCCAGTATAACCCAAACTTTCTGAAATGTGCCCTAAGTAAACACGGAAGTAAAAAAAGTCACATTAACTTAGAATTACAACAAAGCTGTGGCTTTTGGTTCCCAGCTGGAAAATATCACACCTGCTAGAGGGAAAAAAATAAATAAAAATCAGCCAGTTCTGTGTTCCAGAACCCAAAGGTCACCCAGGGCCAGGCATTTCACTTGGGTTTCAGTTGTGCTGTGAAATTGGAGCTTTCACAGAGGTTTTGCTTTCCCAGCCTTGCTGAGCTTCCCTCTGCTCGTGGTCAGAGCATCTTGAAAGGGTTTGGACTGGGGGAGTGCCAGATTTTTCCAGCTCTTTTCATCTCTTGAGTCTTCATCTGATTCCTGCTGCCTTGAGGTGTTGATCAGGAAGGAAGAAATTCCCAATTTGTCATTTTTACTACAAGGAACCCTTTTTCTTCTCTTCATTTTCTTGTCCATTTCTTTTTTTTCCTTTCTTTTCCTTTTCTTTTTTTCTCTTCTTTTCCTTGTGAAAATCTCTCTGAGAGACTTGTTCCTCAAAGAATCGTGGAAGGAGATCCCCAGTGGATCCTCAGCAAGAAAAAGAACAGCTCAGATTTGTCCCCAGAGAACGCTGGAACTACAGAAAGGGGCTTGGACATCTCCTGGGAGGAAGAATTCCTTACAAAGGAGCCAAAACCTCCTGAAGAAAATCCAAGGGGATCCTTTGGGAAGTGATTTTGGACAGATGCAGGGGTTTTAGGGTCTGGTTTGGACCAAGGATTTGCTTTTTCTTCCCTCTTCCCTGGGATTGTGGGAGGCCAGGGAGCTGTGGCTGCTCCTCAGGAGCTGCCAGGGCTTGGAGTGTGGAATCTTTTTGGGAATACCTGGATCTGTGACAGCTTCAAGACTGAACTATGGGATGGAATAATCCCAATTTCCAGCCCCCCATCCAGCAGAGATCCTGTTTGCCTGCAACCAAGAGGATTCTTCTATTGAAGAGCCACAGTTGGTGCTGAAGGAGCTTCCAGCAAGTGAAATAAAATAAAACTTGGAGAAAAACTTGGATTTGGTTCCACAAAATTTCAGGCCTTGGTCTGTTCTGCTCTTTCTGCTTTGCTTTTATTTTGTCCTTTTATTTCCTTTCTCTTTTGGCACAGTCAGAGCCATCTTCTGACAGCTCTGTGCACCCTGAGGGCTCAGCAGAGAATCCTGGATCACCCAAACAAGAGTTGGAAACTCTCTCCTGAAACTGGAAAATTGCCTCTGCTGTGTTGGGAGCATCTTACTCCTGATTTTCCACATGTTCCCGCTGCTCTTTATTCCAGAAATGAAGTGGAAAAGGGAATTTTTAACAGAGAAAAATTGGAAGGGAATCCATCAATGAAGTGATAATTGTTTGGCCATATGAATTTTATGTGAAATTTAATCTTTGTCTTAGCCAGGCCTCATTTTGGGCAGGTTCTTTAGGGCTTCCTCTCCTTGTTGGAAGAGCTTTTCCCAAATCTCTTCCACCATGTTTTAATCATGTAATTAAAACCTAATTCCCCCCAGCATGGAAAACTTGATCTCCCTGCAGTTCTCAAGGCAGAAACCAATTCTTTATTGAAATTTTGTTGCTCAGGGGAAGTTTATTTGCTCTTGAAATAATTTTTGGAGCTTTCAGACACAGATGAGGGAGTTGGTGCCAGGACCACGTTCCAGGCACTTCTTTATCAGTCAGCAGTTTCTTAGAGTGTTCTGTGTGTTCTTTCCCCTTCTTAAAAAGGAAAAAAAAAAAGATTTTTGGTATAAAATTACCCTGAAAACTGTGAATTTCAATGTTGTAAAGTTAAAGAACAGAAGGAAAATCCAGCAGTGGTATCTGTGACATTTTTATTGCTCTCAGGTGTGTATTATATTATATATTATATTAACTGTATTTTCTCCATGTGCCACATTCCCAAGGATCCAAAATGAGGGGATTTAGGGAATAAATTTGGGGTTGAATCTCTCCCATGAATCACTGACACCAAAAAGCTGAAAACCTTGTGCCAGGTGGGACTTGACAGGTGTGAGCAGAGAGCTGCCTTCAAAGCCTCCAAAAATATCTTTGGGGTTTGCCATCTCTGCTGGCTTTATTTGTGGGGGAAAATTCCTGTCTATTCCTTCATTTTTGGCAGGATGTGATTGATTGGGGTGCAGGATTTGGTAGGGGTGCAGGATTTGGTAGGGGTGCAGGATTTGGTAGGGGTGCAGGATTTGATAGGGGTGCAGGATTTGGTAGGGGTGCAGGATTTGATTTGGTGCCGCCAGCTCCTAACGGTTGATGTCAAACGCTGCCTTCAAAGGAGTAAAACTCAATCCTTGTAACCAAAATTGCTTCTAAATCCCTGAGAAACTGAGCCATTAATATGCTTTAGCTACTAACTGACCCTTCCCAGGCTGGAAAAAAAAGGAGGAATGTGGTGCCTACCCAGGAGCTCTGTAGGGGTTTTGCCTTTAGGGTCCCTCGTGGTGGTTCGGAATTCCGTGGAGCTCCGGGGGAAAGCTCCCCCGTTAACTCCAGCTCCCGTGGTGGAATCGAGCAGGGAATTTTGCTGTGTGTTGAGGGTGCAGAGTGACCTGTTTCATTTTCTTTCCCTGCCCCCTCCACCTGTCTCCAGGTCCAGTTGAATGCTGGCCAGCTGCAGTATATCCGCTTAGCCCAACCCGTGTCAGGCACCCAGGTAGTCCAGGGGCAGATCCAGACGCTTGCAACCAATGCACAGCAGGTATGCACTCCACAGAGCTGCCTCCAAGGCTCCTTCCCCAGCTCCTGAAGTTGGGATTTCAACCACCTCTTGGCTTAGGATTCCTACTTTTCTTTTCTTCCTGTTGTTGTTTTTTGTCAGAGTGGTTTTATTTAAAAATAAAGGAGCGTAGTGGAAACCTCCTTTAGGTGTCGGTGAGAGGTGCATGCAGAGCTCGTTTGTGTGTGTGTGTGTGTGGCTCTGGGTGAAGCCCCCGCTGCTTTTGAGCTGCTTGCAGGTGACATTTTGGGCTCATCAACCTTCTCTTTCCTTCTCCTTCTTGCCTGGGTGAGGGTGCAGGAAAGGCAGAACGTCGGCAGCGGCGTTGAGGCTGAGGGATCCTTCCCAGCTGTAAAATACCACACCTGTTAGAGGAAAAAAAAAAAAGAAATACAAATAAAAATCTGGAGGCCACGTTCTCCTTGGGGGAAGCAGAGAGGATGTGGTTTTGGGCTCTAAAAGGACCTGGTTTGGGGTCTAAAAGGACCTGGTTTGGGCTCTGGAAGGACCTGGTTTGGGCTCTAAAAGGACCTGGTTTGGGCTCTAAAAGGACCTGGTTTGGGCTCTAAAAGGACCTGGTTTGGGCTCTGGAAGGACCTGGTTTGGGCTCTAAAAGGACCTGGTTTGGGCTCTAAAAGGACCTGGTTTGGGCTCTAAAAGGACCTGATTTGGGCTCTAAAAGGACCTGGTTTGGGCTCTAAAAGGACCTGGTGTTGGTCTGGAAGGTGGTGTTGGTCTGGAAGGTGGTGTTGGTCTGGAGGTGTCCGTGGCTGCCGTTCCTCTCGCGGTTGGGGTTGGCCAAGGTTAAAAACCTCTCCCCAGGCAGCAGCAGGATGGTGTTGGTGGGGTTGTGACCCTCTGGGAAGGGCTGGCAGTGATCAGCTGCTCTTATCTCTGTAGATAACGCAGACGGAGGTGCAGCAGGGGCAGCAGCAGTTCAGCCAGTTCACGGATGGACAGGTAAGAGCTGGGGGGCACAAGGGGCACAGGGGCTGCCCTAAACCCACCTGTTCCTCCTCACAAAACACTGCTGGCCTGCAGCAGGGTGAGGGGATGTTGTGCCAGTCTAAATTCAGGTGGATTTTTAAAGTTCTGCTGCCTTTGCTCTGAATTAATCCAGTCCCTGGCACTCTGAGTGAAATCCTAAATTCCTAATTAAGGAATAAAGGTTTTAACATCTGGATGGTTTATAAGTATCATAAATCATGGAATGGTTGGGGTTGGAAGCACCTTAAAGCTCATCCACTTCCAGCCATGTGGGGGACACCTTCCACCATCCCAGGGTGCTCCAAGCCCTGCCCAGCCTGGCCTTGGACACTTCCCAGGTATCCTGGGACAGCCACAGCTGCTCTGGGAAATCCAGAGGGGCCCTGATGTGAGCCTGGGCATCAGCAATTCCCACAAGGGCTTTGGTGGGAATTAGCAGCGGATTTGGTGGCAGCTCACGGTGGGTTTGGGGTTTCAGGGCACCTCAGAGGGACCAAATGTGGGTGAGCTGTGGGGGTGCTGAGCACTGACAGAGGCTCCTTTGTCACCTTGTGTGCCTGCAGCAGCTGTACCAGATCCAGCAGGTGACAATGCCCGCGGGCCAGGACATCACCCAGCCCATGTTCATCCAGTCCACCAACCAGAGCTCGGACACCCAGGCTACACAGGTGACAGGGGACTGAGCAGGGCCCTGGGGACAATCCCCAAATCCAGCCCTGAACCTCTGCCAGCCCCACCTGGGCCCAGCAACACACCTGGGACTGAGCCTGTGGCAGGCTCTGCCATCTCCACCTCGCTCTGCTGGCTGTGGGAATATCCAGGATATCCAGCAGACTCTGCCAAGAATGCAATATTTTTATTTTCCAAACCAATCTTTGTGTATCCAGCTGCTTTTTCCAAACCCTGGGAGAAGCAATCCGAAGGGATTTGGAGCATCTCATTGAACAAATGTGGGAAATGTTTTTATTTCTAGGAGAATCCTGAGGGTACTGCTCCTGTCAGAGCTCTATTCCTGCTGTTCTGTTTGTATTTTTATTTTTTTTCTGGATAGAGCTAGGTTTGGTCCTCCCATCTCAGTGGGTTTTAGGGAATTTTTAGGGGGGGGAGTGTGTGTGGTTTAGATTTTTTTCCTTCCTGCCTCCTTTTTTGGAGCATTTGCTGTATGCAGGGAATAGGAGGAGGAGGAATTGAAGTGAAACAAAATAAAAAAAAAAAAAAAAACCAACAAACATTCCTTGTATTATGATTGTATTTTTTAAGAGCAAAAACTCCTTGAACTTGGCCTCTGGATTCCAGAAGAACTGATGGAATCTGGACAAAACCCCAACCCTGCTGTTACCTGTTGTCCTGGCTTTGGTCCATGCATGTAATATAAGCTTCATGAAAGGAAATAAATTTGCTTTTTGTCAGATCCTGTGTGTGCTGTCCATGAGATGCAGGGCCAGGAGCAGCCTGAATGAACCCCTGGAATTGTTACACCTGGAGCAGGGAAATCAGCCACAGAACGCCTGGAAAAGGGCTTGGCTGAGAGCTCGGGTGATGTGAGGGGTTTGGGGCTAAATCTGTGACATTTGGCACAGCTGCCCCCCTTATCCTGACACATGTGACCCCTTTGTCCCATCACAGGTGTCCCCCTGTCCCTGGCACATTTGTCCCCCTTGCCTGGAAAAAAGTGCCCCCTTTACCTGGCACATGTGTCCCCTTGGTGTGGCACAATGTCCCCCTTTACCTGGCTCAGGTGCCCCCTTGGTGTGGCACAATGTCCCCCTTTACCTGGCTCAGGTGTCCCCCTTTACCTGGCACAATGTCCCCCTTTACCTGGCTCAGGTGTCCCCCTTTACCTGGCTCAGGTGCCCCCCTGTACCTGGCACAGGTGTCCCTGGCACAATTACCCTCATTTTCCTGGCACAGTTGTCCCAGCACAGTTTTCCCCCTTTACCTGGCTCAGGTGCCACTCTTGTCATGGCACAGGTGCCACCTTGTGCCACAGTTTTCCCCCTTTACCTGACCCAGGTGTCCCACATACCCCATCACAGATGTCCCCTTTACCTGGCACAGGTGCCCCCTTGGTGTGGCACAATGTCCCCCTTTACCTGGCACAGGTGCCCCTTGCCAGACCCAGCAGGAAGGGAAGCAAAGCTCTGCCTCAGCCTTTGGCTCTCCTGGGGATATCTGTAAATATTTGTAAATATTTGTAAATATCTGAAAATATTTGTAAATATTTATAAATATCCCTTTTCCTGATTCCCGAAGGTTTTTTCTCCAAATTTTCCCAGATTCCTGGGAGCAGCAGGAGGGAAGGGAAGGGAAGGGAAGGGAAGGGAAGGGAAGGGAAGGGAAGGGAAGGGAAGGGAAGGGAAGGGAAAGGGAAAGGGAAAAGGAAAGGGAAAAGGAAAGGGAAGGGAAGGGAAGGGAAGGAGGAGCTGCAGCTCCCGGAGCGTCGCCGGTGTGCGGGGCAGAGCCGGGATGTGCCAGGCTGGAGCAGCATCCCCTGGGCTGGGAAAAGACGGATTTGGGGTGGAAAAGGAACTTTTCGGGAAAACTCCCAACGTGAGATTGGCCACGAGAGGGCCCCCGTGGGAAGGGCTGGAGCGGGATGGGACAGCGGGAATGGGACAATGGGATGGGACAGCGGGAATGGGACAGCGGGAATGGGACAACAGGGATGGGACAGCGGGGATGGGACAGCGGGGATGGGACACCCGGATGGGACAGCGGGAATGGGACAGCAGGGATGGGACAACAGGGATGGGACAGTGGGGATGGGACAGGGGGAATGGGACAGCGGGGATGGGACAACAGGAATGGGACACCCGGATGGGACAGCGGGATGGGACAGCAGGGATGGGACAGTGGGGATGGGACAATTGGGATGGGACAGTGGGGATGGGACAATTGGGATGGGACACCCGGGATGGGGGCTCAGAGTTGCTTTCTCTGGAATTCGGGTGCTGGAGATCCTTTCCCTGGAGCTGTGGGCTCAGAGGACCTTTCCCTGCAATTGGGGGCTCAGAGGTCCCTCCTTTCCTGGATTTGGGGGCTCAGAGGTCCCTCCTTTCCTGGATTTGGGGGCTCAGAGGTCCCTCCTTTCCTGGATTTGGGGGCTCAGAGTCCCTTTCCTGGATTTGGGGGCTCAGAGGTCCCTCCTTTCCTGGATCTGGGCTCTCGGAGGTGCCTTCTCCCGGCAGCCCCAGCCCTGCCTCTGCTCCAGGGATGGGGTTTTGGATCTCCGATCCCAAGAGCTGATCCCACCCATCGGGGCTGCCCCACCGCCCTCCCCGCAGCCAGAGGAGATGAGTGACCTCCTGTGCCCCCCAAAACCCCTCTGGAAAAGCATCCCTCGGGTTTGGGAGAGCTGGGAATCCGCTTGTGGGGATGGAGAGAGACCTGGAAGGCAGAGCCGGAGAGCGGAACGGGCGCCGCTCGCCTTTATCAGCCCCCGGCTGCTGGGGAAAAGCTCTTTACCCGCAGGGTTTGCTGGAAATTGGTTAAATTTGAATGGGAATAAATCGTTTAAAGGACAGAAAATGGGAGGGAGACGCTGCTCCCCCAAGGGAGTTTCCAGCTGTTGCATGAAGTGAATGAAATTTGGCTGGAAATAAACCCTGTTGAGTTCTGAGGGATCAGAGGGGCTGGGGGTGGCTGGGATGATTATTTTAATTCCTGATTGTGTCGAATTGGGCAGGGGAAATGTGGTCATGTTCAATAAAAAACTTCCCGATCAGATGCACAAAAATAGGGTGTGTTGAAGGCACAGAAAGAGTTTCAGGATGGAATCTTCTCCTCCTTCACGGGTCTGGGCAGAGAGCTGAGCAATAATCACGGACGTGAGAGTGCGTATTTAATTAACCTCATTAGCATATACAAGATGTGGGTTTTAATATTTAAATAAACCTTAACGGGGCGAAAGTTCTTTTTTTATTTGGGTGATAACAGAGGGAAAGCTCTGCCTGCCCTCCCAGGGGACACTGGGACGGGATGGGTGCTTCGGGGACAGCCAGCATCGTTTGTCACAGGGACTGGAACCCGGGGCATCGACAGGAGCCAGACCTTCCCTGCGAGGAAGGTCCCTTCGATCTGCCCAGGGGACCGCGGTGACAAATCGGGCGCCGTGGGATGGCACCGAGGCAAACGCGCGTCCCTGCGGAGAGCGGTGGCACCCGCGGCGGGGACACCGGCCCTTCTGAGTGTGACACTGTGAGTGCCACCTCTCTGCGGGGCAAGTGCGACAGGAGCAGAGCTGGTCACACCCCCAGGGACCCGGGAGGAAGCTGAGGAGGCGGAGGAGGAGGCGGAGGAAGAGGAGGAGGAGGAGGAGGCAGCGCTTCCCTGCCAAGGAGCGGCTCGAGATCCCGTTTCTCACCGGGGTGATGAGCGCAGCACCGGCCGCGGCCACGCTCGGTTTGCGGCGGGCTTGGCTGGTGGCAGCTGTCCCCTTTCAGGGCTTCTGTCCCCTTTCAGGGCTGCTGTCCCCCTCCAGAGCTGCTCTGCTGTCCCCTTCAAGGCTTCTGTCCCCTCCAGAGCTGCTGTCCCCCTCCAGAGCTGCTGTCCCCTCCAGTGCTGCTGTCCCTTCCAGTGCTGCTGTCCCCCTCCAGTGCTGCTGTCCCTCCCAGTTCTGCTGTCCCTTCCAGAGCTGCTGTCCCCTCCAGTGCTGCTGTCCCCCTCCAGGGCTGCTGTCCCTCCCAGTTCTGCTGTCCCTTCCAGAGCTGCTGTCCCCTCCAGTGCTGCTGTCCCCCTCCAGGGCTGCTGTCCCCCTCTAGTGCTGCTGTCCCTTCCAGTGCTGCTGTCCCCTTCAGGGCTGCTGTCCCCCTCCAGAGCTGCTCTGCTGTCCCCTTCAAGGCTTCTGTCCCTTCCAGAGCTGCTGTCCCCTCCAGAGCTGCTGTCCCCTCCAGTGCTGCTGTCCCCCACCCGAATCTGCCACCTCCGGCCACCCTTTTCCAAGGAAGTCTCCCTGCCGTGGGGGTCCTGCTGCCGCTGTGGGTGCAGGACCCCCGAGGGACCCTGGAGCAGGGGAGGGCGCTCCTGGTGAAGGTCCTGGAGTCTCCACCTGCAGCCAGCGCCACCAAAGTCCCGTTCCCCGGGGATCGGCTCTGCCTCATCTCCGCTCTGCTCCATCTCCGCAGGGCCTGGCACGACCGGAGGGGTTTGGTCCCAGCGCTGGCGAGCGCTCGGCGTCCTCATCCTTCCTTCCTTCCTCGCCTCCGGAGCTGCGGAGCCGAGCCCTGCCCCGTCCCCCTCCCTGCCCCTCCTCGGCCGTGCCCGAGCTCCGGGCGGTGCCGCTGGAGCTGTCCCAGCTCGGGGACAGCTCGGGGTGGCTTTGGGGCAGAGCAGCCCCCAATCCCCTGCTCGGGGTTCCCCATCCCGGGCTGTCCCAGGCGCTGTTTTGTCCCAGCGCCGCTGCCAGGGGTTGATTGCCCTGGGATGAGGCCGAGTAGGTGCTGAGCCCTCCCCGCTCCCCTCGCCGCTGTCACCGCTGTCACCAGCGCTCCCCACACCGCGACAATGCCACCCCTGCGACCCCCGCGCCCGCTGTGCCCAGCTCTGCCCATCCCAGTCACCCCAGTCGGGCTGCCCCGCTCGCAATGGGTGAATCCTCCCCTCCACGGTGTCCTCCCGGTATCCCCCGCCCAGGGAGCCAAACTGGGGCTTTGTCCCCGGTCTCTGTGTCCCGCTGAGGGGTCCTGGCTGTCCCTGGTGCCACAGCCCCTGTCCCCAGCCCCGCAGCCCTGCAGCCGCATTCCAGGCCTGCAAAACTTACTGGAAATCCTGTGGATGCAAATCCTGGCCGCCGGTCTGTGCCAGGAACTCGAGCTGCAATCCCGAGAGGGCAGCAGGCTCCAAGCACAGAGGCCTCCCCCTCGCCATTCCCGGCCTCTGGAATCCTCTTCAAAGTCTCCTCAGGGCTGGGGACACGAGTGGCTCTGTGGGACCCCCAAAACCGGGCAGGTGTGGGGTAAAATCAGCAAATCCTGGGATGCCTTCCCAAAACCTCCGCCCATCTGACGGATGGGTTGGTGCCATGTTGATTCAGACTGCCTGGCTCCATCCCAAAACCTCCCAGCTCCCAGATCCATGGAGATTCCCAGGCTCTGGGCAGGGGACAAGGTGAGAATGGCACCTGCCCACCACGTGTGGTGACCCCCAGCCCCAGGAATACCCAACCAAGTCCCTCCCAGGTCACCTCAACCCTGCTCCCCCCGCAGCCCCGAGGTTTTAATCAATCCCAGGTGAAACCTAAACCTCCAGTGAGGGGAATGTGCTGCTCCAAAGGCAGCGGGATGAAGGTCAGGGTGCTCCTGCTGGAGCAGGGCCAGAGCAGCTGGGGATGCTCTGGGATGCATTTTTGGGGGGGATGCAGGAGTTAGGGATGGATGGAGGAGAGAATTTCCTTTGGATTTCAGCATTTCAGCCTCCACGGCTCTTACCCCACCTGTGTGGAGTTTTTGTGGCGTCCTTGGGCGGGAATTGTGGCTTTAACAGCACCGTTTCCTCCAAGTCAATAAAATTGTCTATTTATTGTGTGTGTGATTGCCCAGACCTCCCGAATCCCGCAGTGCTCACGAGGGCCCCGTGCTGCGCCAGGAGCTCTGACTGCCACTAAATAATTCACTGCCCAAAGCCCTGAGCTCCATCCCTGCTCCAGGAGGAGCTGGAGGGGTGCAGTGGGGGCACTCAGACCCCCCAAAGGTGCGGGAGCACACGGAGCCAGCTGGGATCCAGCTTGGAAAGGGAATTCCCAGCCCCTGCCTCAGTTCCCCGCTGTGCTGGGGAGAGGTGGAAGAGCAAAGGGCGGAACTTGGGAAACACTTGGAGCCCGGCTCGAGGCTGAGTCTGTGAAGGATGGGAGGGGATGGGATGTCCCATGTCCTCCAGGGAGGCCACATCTCCTCCAGAGATGCCTCATTTCCTCCAGGGATGCCCCATCTCCCCCAGGGATGCCCCATCTCCTCCAGGGATCCTCCATCTCCTCCGGGGATGTCCCATCTTCTCCAGAGATGCCCCATTTCCTCCAGGGATGCCCCATCTCCTCCAGGGATGCCCCATCTCCTCCAGGGATGCCCCATCTCCTCCAGAGGTGCTCCCCACCCTCTGTTTGGGGTGTGCTGTGGGATCCAGTTTGGGATGCAATTTGGGCTGCAGTTTAGGAGGCAGTGACACGCTTTGGGACGCGATTCGATTTGGGCTGCGCTGCGGGATGAGGCTGGGACGCGCTTTGGGACGCGATTCGATTTGGGCTGTGCTGCGGGATGAGGCTGGGACGCGCTTTGGGATGCCGCTCGGTGCAGGGCGCAGTTTGGGATGAGCTGCGGGATGCGGTGCCCCAGGACTCTGCCCGTCCCCAGCAGCGCCCCGCACACGCCCGGCTGTGACAGCCGCGCCCCCCCCGCCCCGCACGGCGCTTTCCCCGCCCGCCCCGTCCCGCGGAGCCCCGGGGGCGGGGGCCAGGTACGGCGGGGCGGGCCGGCCCGGCGGGGGAGGACCCGCAGCCGGCGGCGGGCAGCTAAAGGCAGGTGGCGGCCCCGGGAGCGGCCCCGGGCTGGCTCGGGGGTCCCGCGGCGGCCGGGGCCATGCGGAGGGCGGCGGCCTGAGCGGGGCGGCCATGGCCGGGGCGGCGGCGGCGGGCGGGGAGCGGCGGGCGGCGCTGACGGCGGTGCGGACCGAGGGCTCGGAGGGGACCCCCGGCCCCCCCCCGCCGCCGCCGCCGCCCCCTCCCCGCCGCCGGGGGCTGCTGCTGGCGGGGCCGCGCCCCGGGGCCGCCCCCCGCCCCGCCGGGGCCCCGCGCTGCTGCCGCCGCCGCCTCCAGAACTGCCTGTACAACGTGCTGGAGCGGCCCCGCGGCTGGGCGTTCATCTACCACGTCTTCATGTGAGTACCGGGCACCGCGAGCGGGGCACGGGGACCCGGGGCTGCCCGGAGCACCGGGGGTACCGGGAGAGCCCCCCCCGGCTCCACCGGGAAGTTTCTCCGGTGCCGTTCCTGCCCCGGAGCCGCTCCCGGGTCGGTGGCGGAGGGTCCGGGGCGAGGAGCGGAGCGCGTCCCCGGGGATGGGACTCAACCTCCGGGGTGGCCCCGAGTCCATTCCCGGTGTCACCGTCCCGCTCTGCCGGGGTCTCTGGGCGTGTGGGGACCCTCAAAGGCAGGGGGGTGACAGCTGTGGGTGGGAGCGGGGACACTCCGCTGTCCTGTACCTGTGGCACTGCTGGGACAAGGCAGAAGTGCCACCCTTGGGCTGGGATGGCGACAGCGGGGGTGACCCTGTCCCTGCTGTACCCCGAGAGCTGCGCCCATTCCTGGCTCACCGTGGATCCCCAGCACTGGAAATGCCTCTCCATGGCCGGAGGGATGTTCCCGGGAGCGCACCTGCTCCTTTCCCTGCCCCGGGTGTTTTCCTAAGCTCTGCTCCAGCTTCCCCCGCTGGATCCGAGCATCCCGCGGCTCCTGGCGTGCGGGCTCAGCTCGGGGCTCAGAACAGCTTCACCCCTCGCGTTTGTTGCCTCGGGGGGGGCTGTGACAGGGAGCTGGGGAGGTCCCCAACACACCTGGAGGCTGCAGGGACAGAGGGGGGCTCCATTCTTGGGATTGTCCCAAGCCAGGAGCTGGGGACGCTGCCGGGACATCACAGCTGCAGGGGCAGGACGTGTTTCCCCTCTTTGCCTGGTGCGTTCCAGGTGTGGGCACGGACCTTCTGTGAGGGCACGAGGGAAGATTTCGCCTCTTTCCCTCTCACCTGGAGCGGTGCCGCGGGGCTGCGACGTTCCTGGGGTGCTGCGGGAGCCGGAGCTCGTTAAGAGGCAGGAAAATGGGTCTTGCCTAAGTTAGCACATCGAGCTGGCAGCAGGGATTTGTCACTGGAGGAAAGGGCACCTGGAGCTCCCCAGGGAGCCGGGACACGAGCCCGGGGCCCATTTGTAAACCGCACCTCCAGAGCGGGCTCCCAGCGCCAGAATCCCTGCGTGGAAAATCCCACCCTGGGAAGAGCTTTTCCAGCAGGGAAAGGCGGCCAAAGCCCCTGCCAGGGCAGGCGGTGGGGATGGATGGCACACACACACACACACACACACCCATGGAAAGTGGAAGAGCCGTGCCCCGGCTCACCTCCCAGCTGGGACCCCTGAGCATCCTCCACCGCTTCGAGCCTGTTTTACCCCAAAAACAACAGCGTGGCACAAGCGGCCCCATTTGCAGAGCCCCCCCAGTCCCTCCCCTGCCACCCCAGCGTGCCTGGCCCCAGCTCCCGGGTGCTGGGCTTTGTTCCACAAGATGTGCAGCCGCCGGCAGCAGCAGCCAAACGTCTCCAGCCTTTGCTGGGGAGGCTTTTTGTTCACTTGCTCGCTTAATTTTAGGCAGCTGCAGGGCAGAGTCCTGCCAGGGACCCCCCGAATGCTGTGGGAAGACGCCGCGGTTAGTGCAAGGTGCAGACATCTGTTCTGTGAAGCCTCTCCCGTAATGTTGCTCATTTCTGGCTTCTTCCAAGTTTTTTTTGTTGGGTTTTTTTTTTTCTCTCTCTCTCTCTCGCAGCAGATGGGAGCTGCGAAGCTGTTGCAGCGGCTCTGAAGTTGTCGGGGGTGATTTGTGTGCCGCAATCCCTGGGTTTTAACAAAAGAGGAGGAAGGTGTTACCCCCTCCCCTTTTCCCCACCCCGAGGCACGGCAGGGGACGGAGCCCCCGGCCCGAGGTCGGGGCAGCGCTGGTGGCACAAACGGGTCCCCAGCGCTGCCTCCCCCGAGCGGGCTGGCTCCGAGACAGGGCTGAAAGCTGCAAAAATGGAAATACCCGCTGAGAAGTGACGCGCTTCCCTCCCCGGAGCGGGGCCGAGCCCATCGCGCTTATTGACCGACTTCAGCCTCTTTCTGTCTCGGCGAATTGATCCCAAATCTTATCCCAGCACCTGCTCTGGGCTCCGTTGGTTTGGTGACTGAATCATTTCTGCAGCAGCTCCTGGGGGCTGGGAGGGATTGGAGCCGCTTTTGGGCTCTGATGTACGTCCCCAAAGCCCCCCATGCTCCGGGAGGGGGGTGGTGAGGACATGGGAGCCCGTGCAGGTGGAAATGCGAGCTCCGAGGTGTCCCCCAGCCCCTCCAGCCCCTCCAGCCCATGCAGGGAGGCGCTGCCCGGCCTCACCGAGCCTCGCCCGCTTGGAATGAGAACTCCCAGCCCTGGAGCTTACGGAGCAAATCCGGGAGGGAGCCCAGAGCATTAAGCCAGAGGCTTTAGAGCCAGGAGGCAAAATAAGAACTTCCTTTTTGCAATCTCCTCCTCGCTAGCGGGCGGGAAGGCTCTTCCCTGCTGCCGGCAAAGCTGCTGCGGGCTTGGCACGGGCACGGCTGCGTGCCCGTGGGCAGGGGCTGCCCTGCCAGGGGGTTTTTTGCACCTTGGAGCTGCTCCATGCGTTTTCCCAGGTGTCCAATTCCAGCTATTCCCGTTGTGGTTTGTCCCTGCCCACCCGCCAGGCTCCCGAATTCCCGGCGGCTCCCGGGGTCTGCTGGTGCCCATGGTTATGAAACGGCACCAGCAGCTGGGCTCAGCACTTTTGCCGGTCCTGGAGGAGCATTTCCGTGCAGAACAGTTTCACCTGGAGCAAATTAGGGAAGCCTGAGCCAGCAGCAAGCACCAGGAGCAGCCGCAATCCCCTGCCTGGAGCAGCGTCCCCTGTGCCAGGCCCAACTCTCTGTGCTGCTCTTGGGGTTTATTTCCCATCTGGGAGAGGAATTTCCCTGGTTCTTGGGGTTTATTTCCCATCTGGGAGAGGAATTCCCCTGAAGGGATGGACAGGAGCCTTGTCCCTGCCGGGTATTTGGTGGCATTGTGGTGGCAGAGTCGCAGGGCAAGCCTGGCACGGGGTGAGGGGTGCCAGGCACGGGCTGTCCCTGCTCAGGGTTGGCCTCCAGTGGGAAATCCCGGCTGGTTTGGGGCAGTGGCAGTGGGACGTGTCCCCCTGTGGCCGGGGAGCTGGGTGGTGGCAGTCTGTCCCTCCTGGAGCATCCCTGAGCTCCTGCTCCAGCCAGGGGTGGAGGGCAGGACAGGGCTGTCACCCCCGCCACTCCCCGACCGTGTCACATCCCTCCAGCACCGCTTGGAGAGCCAGAAAACCCCCATCAGTGCCACCATGGCCAGTGCCCAGCCCTTGCCAACACCCCCTGGGCAATTCCTAGGCCTGGAGTCCGGCCTGGATTGCAGGAAAATCCTTCCAGCCCCGCTCAGTGCTGACTCTCCATGCCTGCTTGGAAAAACCTCTTGAGTTTAACTCTTCAGCCTCGCTTAAACTCTTGAGTTTAACTCTTCAGCCTCTCTTAAACTCTTGAATTCAACTCTGACCCCTTCCCTTTTGAATTTAGCTCGTTGAAGGTTTTTACCTCGCCGTTGCCGGTGTGTCCCCCAGCTGGGTGGTGGCATGGCCACACCAGAGGGACTCGGGCTGCTCCCTTCGAGCTGGGGCTGTGCCCCCAGGGCCACCTTGCCCGGGGCTGAAACGGGAGCTGCTCCAGGGGCAGCGCCAGCGGCAGGAGAAGCCGGCACAGCATTTTCCCCAGCCCCATGTGGTGTCACCGGGGCATAAAATTAAGCGACTTCGGCGCAACATGAAACGGTGCATTGATTTTTCCTTCTGGGTTTTTTTCCTTTTTCCCCTCTTCCCTCTCCCTCTGGAGCCCCCAGACCAGTGCAGGAGGTGCCAGTTTGGCACCCCAGTGGGGTGCAGGGGTGATGCTGGAGAATTTTTGCTTCTTTGTCCCCCTCAGCTTGATCCCAAACCTCCCCTCCGCTCTTTGGGGTCACTCGCACCCCCGTGCCCCAAATGTCCCCCCAGGTGCTGGCAGAGGGTGACAGCCCCGATCTCTCTCTCTGCTGGGGCGCCTCAGAAAACACTCTGGCTCCTTCCCCCCCCGCTCCAGCCAGTTCCTTGCCAGATGATCCAAGAGCAAAACTATCCCGGCTGCTCCGTGTGAGCGCCTTGGCACGGCCGCAGGAGCCTTGTGACCGGGCTGCCCGGCCGGTGCCGCCCGCCGCCCTCGGGGTGCCCCCAGCGAGGTTCTCCTCCCAAAACACCGAGATTTGAGGGCCTGGGTGCTCTGTGGGGCGTCAGCCTGTGGCTGCTGCCATGGGGTGGGGGAAAGGCTTCGCATCCTGGCTTTGCTGCCTGCCTTCCCCAGGCTGCTGGGGACATCCCGAGCTGAGGGGGGCTCTGAGAGCAGCAGCCTCCTGATAACAGCTGTGATAACATCTGAGGGGACATCCCGAGCTGAGGGGGGGCTCTGAGGGGCTCTGAGAGCAGCACCCTCCTGATAACAGCTCTGATAACATCTCGGGGGACATCTTGTGCTGCTTCTGTGCTGGAGCTGTGGGGCTCTGGGAGCAGCACCCTCCTGATAACAGCTCTGATAACATCTCGGGGGACATCCCGAGCTGCCTCTCCGCTGGGGCTGAGGGGCCCTGAGAGCAGCACCTTCCTGATAACAGCTCGGGGACATCCCATGCTGCTTCTGTGGTGGGGCTGAGGGGCTCTGGGAGCAGCAGCCTCCTGATAACAGCTCTGATAACATCTGAGAGGACATCCCGTGCTGCCTCTCCGCTGGGGCTCATGGAGAAGCACCCTCCTGATAACAGCTCTGATAACATCCTGAGCTGCCTCTCCGCTGGGGCTGAGGGGCCCTGAGAGCAGCACCCTCCTGATAACAGCTCTGATAACATCTCGGGGGCCATCCCGTGCTGCCTCTTCCCCGGGGTTCTGAGAGCATCACTCTCCCGATAACAGCTCTGATAACGCCTCAGGGCCGGGCTCTGAGCGTGTGCCGGGCTTTGCTGCGCCTCTGCCCGTGGGGAAACACTCCCGGAGCTTTTCTGCTTCTCTTCTGGGCGGCGTGGGACGCTCCGTGCCATGGTTACGGGCGCAAACAGGGCCGCCACAGCCCGGTTATTTATATCCCCCCGCTCCACCTCTCCTGGAGGGCTGCGGGGCCGAGGGACGGGGATTTATGCGATGTGCTGTTTATACAGCTGCAGACCGAGCTGAACCTCGCGGCCTGGGGAGCCGGGAGGGTGAAACGCCATCCCCATCCCCGCTGGAGCTGCGTGCGGGCAGTTTTGGGCCAAATGCCGAATTCCCAGCGGTGGCACAGCTGGAGGGGACGGTTTAGGTGCTGTGATGCTGCCGGGGAAGGAATCCGTGCCTTCCCGGAGCCGGTTTGCTCGCTCGTCCCGCGGCGGAGCTGTTTGGATGGTGCTTGCCTTGCGCTGAGTTATCGCTGCCTGTGCCCCTGCCCGGGGCATCCCCGAGGGCAAAGCGGGACCGGGACAGGGCTGGGGCCACGCCCGTGCCAGCCCCGGGGCGAGGGCAAAGCGGGACCGGGACAGGGCTGGGGCCACCCCCGTGCCAGTCCCGGGGGTTTGGTAAATTGGGACCGGGACAGGGCTGGTGCCACCCCCGTGCCAGCCCCGGGGTGAGGGCAAAGCAAGGACAAGGGAAGCCCTGCCAGGGCCGGTGCCACCCCTGTGCCAGTCCTGGGGATTTGGGCAGAGCAGGGACCGGGACAGCCCTGCCAGGGTCGGTGCCACCCCCGTGCCAGCCCCGGGGTGAGGGCAAAGTGGGAAAAGTGGGGCCGGGACAGCCCTGATGGGGCTGGTGCCACCCCTATGCCAATCGTGGGGCAAAGACAAAGCAGGACCAGGACAGCCCTGCCAGGGCTGGTATCACCCTCATGCCAACCCCAGGGCAAGGGCAAGGCAAGGACCAGGACAGCCCTGCCAGGGTTGGTGTCACCCCCGTGCCAACCCCGGGGCTTTGGGGATGAATCCTGGGGGGGCTGTGCTGCCCCATCCCACCCCACCAGCTCCAAGGATCCCACTCCTTTGGCTCATCCCAGGCTGTTTTGGGGTGCAGCCCCTTTGCCCAGCGGTGTTTTGGGGGCACTGGGAGCCAAGTGGTGCCCGCCTGCCCACGCAGACTTGGCCCTGCTTCCCCTGAGCTCAGCAGCTTTCCTGGCTCACCTGTTCCCAGGCCGGCTCGGGCGGCAGCAGATGGCAAAGCCCACCCTAATGAAGATTAATTGAGGAGATTTCGCCTTCCCTGCCGGGTTTTCATTATTGTTTTGGGGAGGTTTCGCTGCTGCTGGGGCTGGGCTCTGCTCCTGCTGGGTCCTGTCCCCGTGTCCGTGCTGAACCCCGTGGGGATGGGGCTGGAGATGGGAATTTTATTTGGGACAGGTGAAGAACCAGCTCAGCCTCAGCCCTGCAGCTCCTGTCCCTCTCTCTGCCCCCTCCCCATTCCCCTGCCAGCATTCCTGGCTTTTCCAGCTCCTCTTGGAGGGTGGGAGAGCAGCGAGCTGGGATGGGAGCCTGGCACTGCCTGTCCCATGGGGGGTTTGGGAAACTGGGGACCAGAACAGCCCTGCCAGGGCTGGTGTCACCCCCAGGGATTTGGGAAAGTGGGGACCAGGACAGCCCTGCCAGGGCCGGTGCCACCCCCAGGGATTTGGGAAAGTGGGGACCAGGACAGCCCTGCCAGGGCTGGTGTCACCTCCAGGGATTTGGGAAAGTGGGGACCAGGACAGCCCTGCCAGGGCCGGTGCCACCCCCAGGGATTTGGGAAAGTGGGGACCAGGACAGCCCTGCCAGGGCTGGTGCCACCCCCAGGGATTTGGGAAAGTGGGGACCAGGACAGCCCTGCCAGGGCTGGTGTCACCCCCATGCCAACCCCAGGGCGAGGGCAAAGTGGGACAGGGACAGGGTTAGGGACAGGGAAAGCCCTGCCAGTGTCGGTGCAGGGCTGAGGGTGTAAAAATCGCCCCTGGGTGCTTGGTAGAGCGGAATTCCTGCCCGGGAGGGACGGGGGACGCTGGTTCCTGGCTCCCCTCGCTGCCTTCAGGCATCTGACCCTTCCCTAAGCCGCTTAAGCACTGCCGGCAGCCGGGACGGGGCGTTTGCCCAGGCTTTGCGAGTTAATTCCTAGCAGGTGATGTGTTCCCAGAAAGTTCCTTTCCCAGCCAGCCCCGTGGGGCCTCTCCTGCCTGTATCCTTCCCCAGATCCTACGGGATGACTCCGGGGAGGTTTCCCCACCCCATCACGGTGGTGCTCCAGGGCCAGGGCCACCCACAGCAGAGTCCCCACATGTGCCCAGGCTCTCTGCGTGAGGCAAGGGGCACAAATCTTTGCAGAAGGGGCACAAATCTTTGCAGGCTGGGAGATTTCTGCCTTCTCCTCTGCTTTGTGCTTCGCTGCCTGTGTAATTGCCTGCTAAATCCTGCCTGGGTAATCTTTTATTGCTGATGATGCTCCAAGCTCTGAGCTCTGCCCTGGGCGGTGTTTTGCTCCTCAGCTCAAAGCCTGGCACCTCCTGCCCGTGCCACGGGGGTGCTGCTGTTCCCTGTGGGGTTTCACTCCAGAACTGCTGTGCTGGAGGAAAAAAAAAACCCCAATTAATAATTCAGAGGGAGAAGGAGCTGGCTCCAACCTTCTGCCTTGCGGCTGGGGAGTGCCTGGGAGAGCAGCAGCGCAGGGAGGACAGGGTGGTGACACGGCTGTCACACCCCTGGCCCCTTCCTGGCTCCAGTTCTCCCTCCTCCCTGCTCTGCATCCAGCCCTTCTCCCATTCCTGAGGATTTTTTTGCTGTGGGTCCCACCTCCAGCAGCATTTTGGGGAAAAGGACCCAGAGAAGTCCCCTTTAGGCTGTGCCACCCTCAGGCCCCTCATGGCAGGGCTGGATTTGAGAGCCCCCAGCCCCACACAGGGCTGTGGGGTCAGTGGGGAGGGGTCCTGGATGGTCCCACTGAGGGGCAGAGCATCAGCCCCTCTCTGTTGTGTCCCCTGGGGCCTTCCCAGTGCCACTGGGACAGCTGGGACAGGATTCACCCCTCTGATGGCCCAGGCAGCTGATTCTGCCCAAAAATCCCACATCAACAACACAAAGAGATGGGAATGTCCTCCTGAGGGGGGGGATGAGCCCCCAGCAACCCCCAGATTAATTGAGGAGATTTCTCCTTCCCCATTGGGTCTTCATTATTGTCTTGGGGACATTTCATCCACCCCTGGTGGCCCCTGGGCATTGTCACCATGAGAACACAGCCATGGGGCTGAGATGGGTGCCACCAAGGTGCCAGGGCCACCAGGGCTCAGCCAGGCTGTGCCAGTGCCAGCCAGGGCGGTGTGCCCATGGTCCCTGGTGTGCCCATGGTCCCTGGTGTGCCCATGGTCCCCAGTGCCACCCAGGGCAGTGGTGACAGAGCAGTGAGTGGCCCTTTGTGTCACGTGGGCCGGTGGCACAAGCCCTCCGCTTTCCTTTTTTAGAATCGCTGGATCAGGGGAAAAAAATGTATTTTTGGAGGTTTCATTTGCTTCAGCTTCAGAGTCGACTTTCTTTTTTTCCTTTTCTTTTTTTCCTTTTCTTTTTTTCCTTTTCTTTTTTTTTTATTTTGTTAATTCCCCTCCTTACTTTAAATGGGCCAAAGCCCCTCGTGCCTGAGCGCTCGGGGAGGAGCAGCCTCAGAGCTGTTCCTGGGGACTTTTC
The DNA here is from genome assembly GCF_023055355.1 of Agelaius tricolor. Classification (NCBI taxonomy): domain Eukaryota; kingdom Metazoa; phylum Chordata; class Aves; order Passeriformes; family Icteridae; genus Agelaius; species Agelaius tricolor. The sequence goes on along the minus strand of NW_027269296.1, from coordinate 2,131,877 downwards.
CCCTTTTTTTGACACTTCCCAGGCGTTGCTGGCAGGTCCCCACAGTGGCAGTGATGCTGGGGACGGTGCTGAGCAGCTCTGGTGCCCTTCCTGCAGCTCCTGGGCCCTCCACAGTGCCGGACCCCCCGTGTCCCTCCCTGCCTTTAATTAAGAAGCTGCAGGGCTGCAGCAGAGCTGGCACCGAGCCCCACGGCAGCTCCTGGGCTCCCCAAAGGCTCCATGCCACCATCTAGAGGCAAAACGTGTCCCCAGTGGCTCTGCCACGGCCTGGGGAGGTCTTGACTGGGGGTTCAGGCTGTGAGAGGGGGGTAGCACTGTGGGCTGGGGTCTCCTGGCTGTCCCTGTGCCCCCACTGACACTTTGTCCTTCCAGATTCCTCCTCGTCTTCAGCTGCCTGGTGCTGTCGGTCTTCTCCACCATCCAGGAGCACCAGAAACTGGCCAACGAGTGCCTCTTCATCCTGGTGAGTGATGCACGAGCGGGGCTGCTGCTCAGATTTCTTTTCCCCGCTTTATATCCTAAAAGAATCGGGGAAGATCACGGACAGAGCCCCTGTGACCTCATCACGAGTAGCTGATGGCACCTCGGGGGTGGCCTGGCCGTGGGTGTCACCAGAGCCCATCCCACCATTGTCTCTCCACCCCACCATTGTCTCTCCACCCCACCATTGTCTCCCCGAGCAAAAACCGCTGGAACAGGCAGGGCACGAGGGGCTAAAAAAGGCAACTTTCCCCCAAACTGTCAGAAAGAGCTGACGCAGGGACTTCTCCCGAGTGACGGAGACTAAATTGGGAAGGTCCTTGTGACTTTCCTGCGAGTAAGCAGAACGGGGGCTTGTTTGTGCGAGAGGTAGGAGGACAATGCTGACAGAGGAGGAAAAGGACCCAGCTCGGGGTGAGGAGGAGAGCAGCGATTCCCTCACAGCCCTGACAGCTCCGTCCCATCACCCTCATCCCCCGGGGCAGCTCCGCCGGCCTTGCTGCGCCCGCCCCGTGCCGCGCTCAGCCCCGTTCGCTTTTCCCCCATCAAATCGGAGCCCTCCACTCTCCCTACCCCCGTGTTTTTTTCCCCTGGCAGGAGTTTGTGATGATCGTGGTGTTCGGCATGGAGTACATCATCCGCGTGTGGGCCGCCGGCTGCTGCTGCCGCTACCGCGGCTGGCGCGGGCGCTTCCGCTTCGCCAGGAAACCCTTCTGCGTGATAGGTACGGGCTGGCACGGGGAAAGAGCTCATTTCCATTGGATTCGGGGGTCAGGTTAAAGGTGGCCTCTGGGGCTCTAAGGACTTGCAGGGTGCTGGTTGCTGGCAGCTTTAGTTTTGGAGAAATCCAGCAAAGTTTGCCAGTTTCGAGCTAAGCGCTGTCCTGTCGGCCAGGGCGAGTGGCCACAAGCAGAGGCTATTTTCTATGGGGAAAAGAAGTCATTTTCCCAGGGTTTGGGTATCAGTTTAAAGGTGGTCTTTGGGGCTCTAAGGACTTGTAGGTTCCTAGTTGCTGGCAGCTTCAGTTTTGGAGAAATCCAGAAAAGTTTGCAAATTTCTAGCTTGGCACTGCACGGTTTGCCAGGGCGAGTGGCCACAGAGGCCATTTTCCATGGGGAAAAGAAATTATTTCCTCAGGGTCTGGGTATCTACTTGAAGGTGACTTTTGGGGCTCTAAGGACTTCCAGGGTCCTAGTTGCCAGCAGCTTCAGTTTTGGAGAAATCCAGAGAAGTTTGCAACTTTCTAGCTCATCACCACACAGTCTGCCAGTGCGACCAGCTCTCTCTGCTGCAGCGTGGCAGGGTGGTAGAAATGCTGCAACTTTCTTTGAGGTGTCTCCCCCAGAAGCTGCTCAGGGTCAGGCCACCAGAGCAGCCATTTCGAGTCCATGCACACACACACGACACGGATAGCTCAGCAGAGGAAGGACAGGAAGGGTTTTTGTACAATGTATTTCAGTGAAGGTTTATTCCAAAGCGTGCTGAAGGGATCAGGGACAAAGAGAAAAACCATGTGTAATAATTAGCATTGACTCCATGACTCTCAGAAGGCTGATCAATCACTTTAATGTACTAATTGAGAAACCCATCACCCTTACAGACAGTCTGATACAGTTTTGATCTAATTGGTTCTTGAATCCAAACACCGTCACCATTGGCCAATTAAGAAATCACCCTTTGGTAAACAAATCTCCATAACACATTCCTCATGTGCACAACACCAGGTGCAGCAGGTTAAGATGAGAATTGTTTCTCACTCTTTCCTCTGAGCTTCTCACGGCATTTCCCCTTGATCCTTCACTGGTTGCCTGGGAGAAGAAACAGACTCCTGTGTCCTCACATCTCCTTCCAGGCAGTGGTGGAGTGCCAAGATCACCCTTGAACCTCCTTCTTTCCAGGCTAAACAACCCCAGCTCCCTCCACTGCTCCTCACAGGACTTATGTTCAAACCCTTTACCAGTTAATACAATAATACATTAATAATATAACACATTAGTACAACATGACAACCTCACAATAATAAATTAACAATACAACACGTTCATAAAACATGACAACCTCACAATAATAAATCAACAATACAACACGTTACCACAACACAACGACTTCGATTTTTACGAGTGGAATTCTGGATAACTCACGTACCCCCCCTGAGCCTCTTTGCCCCCTCAGATTTCATCGTCTTCATCGCCTCGGTGGCCGTCATCGCCGCGGGCACGCAGGGAAACATCTTTGCCACGTCGGCGCTGCGCAGCATGCGCTTCCTGCAGATCCTGCGCATGGTGCGCATGGACCGCCGTGGCGGCACCTGGAAGCTGCTGGGCTCCGTCGTCTACGCCCACAGCAAGGTGAGAAAAAGTGTAAGATATTGTTGTTACCAATATTGTGGATGGGAGGTTCCTTGGCTTGTCTGGCCCCTGTGTCTGAACCAAACAGCAGCACTGTGGTGTTTCACCCACAGACACTTTTGGCTGCTGGGTGTGTGGTGTTTCACCCACAGACACTTTTGGCTGCTGGGTGTGTGGTGTTTCACCCCACAGACACTTTTGGCTGCTGGGTGTGTGGTGTTTCACCCCACAGACACTTTGGGCTGGCTGGGTGTGTGGTGTTTCACCCCACAGACACTTTTGGCTGCTGGGTGTGTGGTGTTTCACCCCACAGACACTTTTGGCTGCCTGGGTGTGTGGTGTTTCACCCCACAGACACTTTTGGCTGCTGGGTGTGTGGTGTTTCACCCCACAGACACTTTTGGCTGCCTGGGTGTGTGGTGTTTCACCCCACAGACACTTTTGGCTGCTGGGTGTGTGGTGTTTCACCCCACAGACACCTTTGGCTGGCTGGGTGTGTGGTGTTTCACCCCACAGACACTTTTGGCTGGCTGGGTGTGTGGTGTTTTCACCCCACAGACACTTTTGCCTGGCTGGGTGTGTGGTGTTTCACCCCACAGACACTTTTGCCTGGCTGGGTGCTGCAGCTGGCACTGCAGACAAGTCCAGGCCTGCAGGAGCTCTGGTGGTGCTGGGATGGAGCTTCCCCCCATAACAGGGGCTGCTCCTGGGGTTTCCCTCTGGCAGAGAAGCTTTAAGGGGATGGTGAAGGAAAGGAGTCGGTTCTGATGGAGGCTTTGGATCCAGAGCTTTATTCTGGCCCTCAGGCCTCTGAATGCAGCACCAGCTCCAACAGAGCTCCCTGAGCCCGTGGCTGCTGCTCCTTTAACCCCGGGGAGAGGGGCAGGGAAGGGGCAGGGAGGCACCAAGCAGGGACAGGAGGGGAGGGACAAAGGGACAAAGGACACCTGGATGGCCCAATGCCCCCCAGGGGTAGAGGGCATCCTTTGAATCTGCCAATCACTCGAGGCCCTTCTGGAATGCCAGGATTGACAGACAGTGCTGGGAGGGGAAAGGAGAGGTGACTGACACACCTGTGATATAACATAAACTTATAACATAAAATTCAGTGCAATACAAAGACCACTCAGCGCAAATCTCCAATCGCCCGGTGCAAAACAAACAAATAAGTAACTATTTAGCACAATACAACACAAAACCACCCAGGGACACCCCCTGAGCCTCACCATGCCCTGCAGGAGCTCATCACCGCCTGGTACATCGGCTTCCTGGTGCTCATCTTCGCCTCCTTCCTCGTCTACCTGGCCGAGAAGGACGCCAACGTGCAGTTCGCCACCTACGCCGATTCCCTGTGGTGGGGCACGGTAAGCTCAGCCCCCGCGGCTCCCCGGGGACAGGAGGGGACGGGGCCGTGCTGGGGGAGCGCCCTGCAGGCCCCCGGCTGCTGTGCCCCCGGGCAGGTGACCCTGACCACCATCGGCTACGGGGACAAAGCGCCGCAGACGTGGCTGGGCCGGATGCTGGCGGCCGGATTCGCCCTGCTCGGCATCTCCTTCTTCGCCCTGCCCGCCGTGAGTAGGGCTGGGAGAGCTCAAAGCAGGGGGGGAAAGGGGCAGAGCTGCCTCTGAGTGGGGCCCAGGCTGTGCTGGCACCCACTGCCCTGTCCCCTCCTGTCCCCAGGGGATCCTGGGCTCCGGTTTTGCCCTTAAAGTGCAGGAGCAGCATCGGCAGAAGCACTTTGAGAAGAGGAGGACTCCAGCAGCCAACCTGATCCAGGTGAGGCAGGGCTGGCCTGTCCCACCCCACCCTTCCCAGGAATGCTCTGCTGTCCCCTCCTCTGCTCTGCCCATCCAAACCCCCGGCCCCACATCCAGCACTGTGACTGTGCTCACAGGGGTCCGAGGATGAGGGAAGAGACGAGGATCTGACTCCATGTTTCAGAAGGTTTTTATTGTTTTATTATTTTATTTTATATTTTATTATAAAATTTATTTATTCTTAATTATTTTGTTATTTATTTATTATTTTATTACTTATTTATTATTTATTCATTTTTAATATTTATTTTATTTAGGGATTTATTATTTTATGATATATATTATATCAAAACTATACTAAAAGAATAGAAGAAAGGATTTCATCAAAATATTAATTAATTATTAATCAAAATCAAATCAAAATATTAAATTAATTTAATATTTATTTTATTTGGGGATTTATTATTTTATGATATATATTATATCAAAACTATACTAAAAAAATTGAAGAAAGGATTTCATCAGAAGGCTGGCTAAGAGTAGAAAAAGAAGGAATGAATAAAAAAGCCTTGTGGCTCAGACAGAGAGTCCGAGCCAGTTGGACTGTGATTGGCCATTAATTAGAAACAACCACATGAGCCCAATCCCAGATGCACCTGTTGCATTCCACAACAGCAGATAACCATTGCTTGCATTTTGTTCCTGAGGCCTCTCAGCTTCTCAGGAGGAACAATCCTAAGGAAAGGGATTTTTCAGAAACCATGTCTGTGACACAGCGCTGGCATCCTGCGGGTTGTTTGCCGCCGCCTGCGGGGGCCAGGATGGATGGAGGGGTCCGGGAGGGTTCTCCCGTCCCAATTAACCCCGATTCCCGGGAATCTCGCTCCCTGCAGGCTGCCTGGCGCCTGTACTCCACGGACGCCAGCCGGGGCTACCTGACGGCCACCTGGTGTTACTACGACAGCCTCCTGCCCGCCTTCAGGTAGGCGGGAGTGGGGGAGAGGGCTGGGCGGCTCCCGGGGCTCCCCGCGGGGATGAACGGCCTGGGAAACCGGGAGGGACCTTGTGGAACCCCCAGGAGCTCGGTGGGGTCGAGCAGCGCCCACACCTTCCCAAGATGGGAGTCTGCTGAAGGAGCCCCCTTCATCCTCATCATCCTCACAGCGCCCATCCCATCCCCTCTCACTCCATCCACAGCCTTCCTCCAGCAGCACAGGGAATGGGGTGGTGCCTCGGGGACCCCACGGTTGTGGTGGTGGAGCTGCAGCAGGACAGGAGCTGGTTCCAGGTGTGGACACGGGGGGATCCAGTGGGAGCCCCATGTCCCGTGCCTGCACCATGCCCCTCCCGTGATCCCTGGGATTTTGGCACTGTGGGTGGATCAAAGGCTTCCCAAAGGTTTTCCAGACTTCTCTTCCAGATCCTGAGGGTTTCTCACATCCCTGTGAACAATCCCTGCCCTGCTCTGGCCCTGTGACAAATTCATCCCTCTGTCCCACTCTCAGTTTTTCCAAAGGCAGAGCTTTCAACATCCACAGCCCTGAGTCCCAGCTTCCCGAGCATCGCCCCAGATCCTGGGGATCTCTGGGGGCTCTGCTGCCCCTCCTGCTGTGCCAGGAGCTGTGTTCCCTGCAGCGGAATTCACACAGAGCCAGATTCCATCCCTGATGGGTCTGAGCTTTCCCCTTCTGCCTGGAGCCCAGGATCTGATGGTGACAGGTCCCCGTGTCCCCACCCCGTCCCAGATTTGTCCTTTCCTGATCCATCCCTCTCAGCACATCCAGCCCTTCCTTCTGTGCAATCCTGTCCCAGGACTCTTCCCCAGCCCCATAACCATCTTTTGAACAAGAATTCTGATTTTTTTTGTTTTGTTGTTTTGTTTTCCTCTGGTTTTGCTTTGGTTTGCGCTCAGGAAGACCCAGCGCTGCTCAGCCTCGCTTTGCTGGTTTTGTTTGCTTTGGAAACTTTAATTTCTCCCCGTTTTTATTTCACCCCAACCTCAGAGAGCTGGTCCTTATGTTTGACCACTTGCACCGGGTCCGCAACGGAGGATTTAGGAACTCAGAGGTGAAAAAATTGCCTGACAGAGCCCCACCACCCTATCACTGCTCCACCCCTGCCCAGAAAAGCTTCAGCCTGGCCGTGTGTTCAGGGGAAAGGTAGGAGGGGGCAGCCCCCGTGTTCTCCCTCCTCTCTGCTCTGTCTCCTCTGTGCCCTCCTGAGATGTCACTGTCACTGCCAGGCCAGACCCGAGTGCCACCACCCCAAAGTGTCCCCTGTTTCCCCCTGGTGCTGGGCACCCCTGCTGCTGCTCCCAGCCCTCGGGTTTTGGTTGTTAATTGCTGCCCTGAGATGTGCAGGGTGTCTCTGCTTCGAGAGGGAAGGGTTTGGACTCTTCACTTTTCGCTCTTGAGGTTGTTCATTAATTCTTATCTATAAAATTTTCTTTCTGCCCAGCCGAGGTCTGCTCAGCAGGGCAGCCACAGGCACTCTGACTGCCCCAAGGGTGGTGTTGTCCTTTTATACTAAAAACTACATATAACATATTTACACTTAATTCCCAATACCCATCACCTGTGTTAGACAGTGCACTTCTACTCTAAACCAACCCCAAAGTGCCAACATCACTGCAGAAAATGGAGAACAAGAAGAAGAAGGAGAAAGGCTGGACATGCCCAAGTTCCTCCATCTTGTCCCCATAACCTCCACACCAAAAATCCTCAAATCTACATTTTCACCCTATGATCATTTTGTTATTACACTATTCAAACCCGTGTGACTTTCATGTCCTCATACAAAGCTGGCAACTTGCTCCAGGGGTCAGAATCAAATCCCCAGGTGCTCTGGGCTGTGTGCCAGGGTCTCTGAGCCCCCCAACGGGGTCTTTGGCAACTCTGGACACCCAGAGGGGTGCACTGAGTTCTGACACCCAGCTCCATTCCAGCTCCAGAAGGGGCAGATTTGATCCCAGGGGACCCTCTGGGCTGTTTGACCTTTGTGAGGTCACCTCGCTGCCCTCTCCGTGTGGCCGTGACCCTGGGCCGTGGCACAGGGCAACTGAGAGTGGCAGGAGACCCCTTGGCAGGGGCAGCGGTGCCATCCTGGCAGGATGGAGCCAATCCCAGAGCCTGGGAAGGAGCAAATCCCAGAGCCTGGGGCTGGGAAGGGCTCCCTGAGCCCATAAGGAGAGAAGGGAGGGCTTGGGGCTGCCCTGCTGCTGCCGGCGGCTGCTCTGCACCGTGTCCCTTGTCCCCTCTGCCCTCAAGAGGAGATCCCAGGGTGCCACCAACGCTGGCCACCCCCCAGGACAGCGCCAGGGTTAGGTGGGGAGAGGCCTCGTGCCTCAGTTTCCCCCGTGATGCCCCATCAGCAGGGCTGAGCGTGCAGCTGTGGGGATGAGCGGCGCCTGCTCCCCCAGGTGAGTTCGGGGCTTGGGGGGGCTCCGCCCTGGGCTCTGTGACCAACCAGGAACCGGCAGGGGAAGGACCGAACCCCCCCGCCCGCTCGGGGGTCTGAGCCCGCCCATGTCCCCCCGCGAGCATCACCTCTCATAACATCTCATCTTCTCTCTCTCCTCCCCTCTCCCGCTCACCCTCCTCCTCCTCCTCCTCCTCCTCCTCCTCTCCATCCCTCCGCCCTCCCCAAGCTGGAATGAGGAGGACGCGCAGCCCCACAGGTGTTTACGCCTCAGGTAACGCTCGCCCCCGGCCGCGGGCAGCCCCCAGCGCGGTTCCTCTGCCCGGGGACTGTCCCCAGATCCTTCTGGCCGAGCCGAGACGGCGCCCAGGTGTTTATGCAGGACCTACACGAGCATCCTGCCCTCGCAGCGGTGGCACGGCGGGGACAGCGGGCGGTGGCCCCGGGACGCTCCGCTCCTGCCCACCGGGGCTGATTCTCTTTTCTCCTGTGTCTTCTCCTGGCCCTGCCCCTCCAGCCCCATCTTTAGTGGTAAGAGGAGGCTCTTGCAGACGTGGGGCACGTGGAGAAGGAGGTACCGTGTCCTGCTGAGAGCCTCGGCATGCATGGATGCACCGCCTGCCTGCGTGCCTGCGGCATGGACGGGGCTGGGACCGTGACAGGGGTGGAGGCTGGACTGGGGGTCCCTCTGAGGGCAGGGAGGCTGTGCATGGCCCGGGCTGAGCCGTCCCGCTGTCCCTTACTGCCTCAGTTTCCCCGTTGTAATGTGGATAGGAATGGTGGATGGCAATCACCTCCAGCACTTGGATAAATCCCATAAATCCCATAAATCCCAGCTGTGTGCTGCAGCCTGATTCCCGGGACACAGCTCTTCCCAGCCTGGGAATGTGTGGGATGTGTGGCAGCCCCCCCTGCCAGCACAGGGAAGGGCTGGGAGCCCCGTGCCCTGCCAGGACCTTGCCTGAATCCCTGCCTGTATCCCTGCCTGTATCCCTGTCTCCATCCCTGCCTATTTCCCTGCCAGGACCCTGCCTGAATCCCTCCCTGTACCCCTGCCAGGACCCTGCCTCTATCCCTGCCTTGCCCTGCCTGAGGAAATCCAGGAACCTCCCCAAGCACCCGGGTTTTATGGATCCTGTCCTGCAGAGGGTGTGGGATTCACTCCGTGCCCTCCCCAGCTTTAGGGTCCTTCCCCGTGCATCCCCTTGAGCTGCATTTGGGGTCTCTCACCATACAAAATCTGGGGGTTTTGAGTAGGTCCTGCATAAACAATGCCTGGTGTTTCCCCCCAAAACCCGAAATTGCAGCTGGGTTTGGGAGCAGAACTCGCGGTAGGGCAGGAGCAGAGCCTGGAGGAGGAGGAGGAGGATGAAGCAGCTTGGCTGGGTTTGGAGGGATGGAGCAGGAGCAGAGCTCTGCTCAGCTCGGCGGTGGCTCTGCCGCGTGTCCCCTGCTGCCACACCCATCTGTCCCCTCTCTCCCTGTCTGTCACCTCCTTTCTCTGCTCTTGGGACCAAAAAAAAAAGGGATTGAAAGGAACAACCCCAGAGCTGCCCAGCAGGAACCACCTGGCTCCTGGTGCCCCATCACCCGCTGGGCGCTCTCTGTGAGCTCAGCACGGCCACCCCCACCTCAAACAGGGGCCACCCCGTGCCTGTCCCTGTCCCCACGGCCCTGACGCCGCTGTCCCCACACAGCAACAAGATGGCCATCAAGGAGCGGATCCGGCTGAGCAGCTCGCAGCGCCAGGGCGGCCGCGGCCGCCAGCAGCAGCAGCAGCACCTGGGCCCGCCCCTGCACCGCTCCCCCAGCACCGAGGACATCCCCGAGGCCTCCAGCCCCAGCAAGGTGCAGAAAAGCTGGAGCTTCAACGACCGCACCCGGTTCCGAGCATCGCTGAGGCTCAAACCGCGGACACCCACTGAGGGTGAGTGTCTCGGTTTGGAAAAGCCAGGAGGCTGCTGAGGAAGGCAGGAGCCTCCCCCGAAATGGAGAATGTGAACCCTCCCCACCCCTCTGAATTGCTATAAATTTTAAATTAACGGGCTCTCAGGCAAAAAAAAAATGGGAGCAGGAAATAACAGTTCTTCAATAAGTAAAAGAAAAAAATTAAAGGATAAACAATGCAGTACACTAGAACAACAGTGCCAGAGTCAGAACCCAGCCTGACACCCTGTGTGGTGTTGGCAGCAGAACCATTGGAATTGTGGCTCAGCCCTCCTGCAGTGCCAGGGCTGGTTCTGCTGGAGCAGGGATCCTGGAGAAAGGTGCAGTCTCTGCCTCTGCAGATCCAGGGCAAGAGGCAGCTGCTGCTCCTCTGGGCAATCCAGTGCAGAAGCTGTGCTGGTGTTCCAGAATCTCCAGATTCTATCCGGGTAGGAATACTTGGCTCCTCCCTCTGGGTTCACATCTCCCAGTGGGATGCTGTAGTTCTTATCAGCCATGCAGGGACATTCCATAGCTGTTATCAGCAATGTCCCCTCCTGAGGGAGGTGTGATTGTGGTCACTCAGAGAGAGATAAGGCAAACTGCCCACTTGACCAAGGCAATCTGCCATGCAGATGGTAATAGAAAACATCTTGCATTGCAATCTTCAACAGTGAGGCCCTGGGGGACACTGGGGGGGCTGCAGGGTTGGGGACAGCCCTGGGGCTCTGCCATCTGCCCCCTCTTGTCACCCACAGCCGACTGCCCACCAGAGGACAGCGGTGAGGAGAGGAGCTCCCCCTGTGAGCTGACCTTCGAGGACATCATGCCAGCCGTGAAAACCCTGATCCGGGCTGTCAGGTGAGACTGTCCCCTCCCGTGTCCCCCAGCGTGCACAGAGCCCCCCACCCTGGGCACCCCGTCCGTGCCTCCAGCCCGGCTGTCCCTGCAGGATCCTGAAGTTCCTGGTGGCCAAGAGGAAGTTCAAGGAGACCTTGCGTCCCTATGACGTCAAGGATGTCATCGAGCAGTACTCGGCCGGACACCTGGACATGCTGGGCAGGATCAAGAGCCTGCAGACGCGGTGAGGTGCCCTGCAGGTGACCCTGGGGCATTCCCTGGTGGGGTCTCCAGCCCTCGGGAGTGATGGATGGGCTCTGCCCCTTCCTTCCCCACCCTGGGGCATTCCCAGGGTCATTCCCTACTGGAGTCCTGAGCCCTCGGGAGAAATGGATGGGCTCTGCCCCTTCCTTCCCCATCCTGGGGCATTCCCAGGGTCATTCCCTACTAGAGTCCTGAGCCCTTGGGAGTGATGGGAGGGCTCTGCCCCTTCCTTCCCTCCCTGGGCCATTCCCGACCCTGGGGCATTCCCCACCCTGGGCCATTCCCTGGTGGGGTCTCGGCAGTGATGGGTGGCCTCTTCCTTCCCTCCCTGCCAGCGTGGACCAGATCGTGGGCAGGGATCGGGCGCTCCCAGCAGACAAGAAGGTTCGGGAGAAGGGGGAGAAGCCGGCGCTGGAGGCGGAGCTGGTGGACGAGCTCAGCATGATGGGGCGCGTGGTCAAGGTGGAGCGGCAGGTCAGGAGGGGACACCCAGCATTGTCACCGTCCCTTGGGAGGGACAGCCAAGCCCCCCGCCACCCCTCCCGCGGGGCTGGGCCTGGCTGAGCCGGGGGTCACTGAGGGGCTGCTGTAATCACACCCCTGTTCTCAGCCATCCCCTACACTGGGCAAACACTGGTCGAATGAGCCTGAGGTGGGTTCTCTGTCGACAACCCTACACTAACTCAATTCTTTGCCCTTCATTTCCTCCTCCCATTTGTCACTGTAGGCCTCACAGTCGTCCATCTCACCTTCCTCCATGAAACAGGCTCAAATAACCCCCTCAGACTGTGACAAAATCCCCTTCCACCCAGACTACACCATTAAAGACATTCTAGGGTTCGTACTGGTACTTTCCCTACTCGTCTCCCTGGCCCTATTCTCCCCCAGCCTCTTGGGTGACCCAGCAAACTTTACACCAGCCAACCCACTGGTCACTCCTCCACACATCAAACCCGAATGATCATTCCTATTTGCCATCCTCCAATCCATTCCTGTTGCTATAGGACACGAAAGAACACAAGCTCACACCGCTGTTCTCAAGGTAAAGGAAAAGGGAAGTTTATTTTCTGACTCCAACATTTATAGTTTTCCAAGAGTGACAGGGGATTGGAGGGTGACAGTGCCACCTCTCCGATGACACTGGTCAAACCAACAGCCCATCAACTTTCTATATAAAGAAAGTTATATAAAGAAATGCAAAACAATGAGTTATTTACAGAAAGCGTGTGAGAAAGTTCACTACAAGAACGTCAACATCAGAAGGCTTAGAAAACCTTAAAAAAACCAAGGTAACAATTCCAAACAAACCAGGGGGGCGTCCTAGCCCTAAACCGCCTCAATCCTCGTTCCTGCCAGGTGCAATCCATCGAGCACAAGCTGGACCTGCTGCTCGGCCTCTACTCGCAGTGCCTGCGCAAGGGCTCCAGCAACTCCTTCAGCCTGGCCGCGGTGCGGGCGCCGCCCGGCGAGCCCGACGTCACCTCGGACTATCACAGCCCCGCGGAGCACGAGGACATCTCCGCGTCTGCACAGACCCTCAGCAGCTCCAGGTCGGCCAGCGCCAACATGGACTGAGCAGGAGGCGGCGGGATGGAGCCGGGGCGATGGGGGAGCCAGGGCGCTGTCCCCTCGCTGTCCCCTCGCTGTCCCCTCGCTGTCACTCAGGGTGTTACTTGAACCTCTGTGGGGACACGGCTGTGGCAGGGTGGCACTGGGGCATGGCCAGCCCGGGCACCTGGGGATGCTCCTGGGACGTTCCTGGGGTGCTCCTGGGGGATGCTCCTGGAATATTCTTGGGGACGCTCCCAGGATGTTCCTGGGGATGTTTCTGGGATGTTCCTGGGACGTTCCTGGGGTGCTCCTGGAATATTCCTGAAATGCTCCTGGGGACGTTCCTGGGACGTTCCTGGGACATTCCGGGGGTGCTTCTGGAATATTCCTGGAATATTCCTGAGATGCTCCTGGGGATGCTCCTGGGATGCCCCTGGTATGTTCCTGTGGTGCTCCTGGGATGCTCCTAGAATATTCCTGGGATATTCCTGGGTTGCTCCTGAGATGTTCCTGAGATGTTCCTGGGATGCTCCTGAGATGTTCCTGGGATGCTCCTGGCTTCCTGTAGGATGACCGCCCCCCAGCTCTGGGCTCCTGGGTGCTCCCCAGCTGTGGTGGGGATGCTCTGGGCTGGCCCCATCCCCTGGGGTTTGGTTTGAACCCCATCCCCAGCCCTCAGGACAGGTCCTGCCTGGACCCCAGAGCTGAGCCGGGGCCACCACCAGCTATGCAAGGTCCCATCTCCCTGTTGCTGCCAGTGCAGGGGTGTGGGGGCACGACCCAGGGTGGTTTTACCCAAGTCACTGGGGGTCCCCAGTGTGGGGAGCAGGGCACTGTCCCCCCTGCCCAGGTTGCACCTCTCCAGAAGCACAGCAGAGCCTTCTGCCTGCCCGTGCATGCTCCCAGGGCAATATATATATAGATTATATATATATATATATATATATTTATGCAATAATGTCTTAATATGCAACACCCCTGGGAAGAGCAACCCGAGGGGCCATAGGCAATAAGCAACCCCCTGCCAGCTCCCAGGGCTGGACTGTGCTGCCCTGGAGGCCCTGAGAGCTCAGGGCTGGGGGGAAACCTCCACCCGAGGGTGGCCCTGGGGCCAGGAAGCTGAGCAGGGGCTGTGGGGACAGCGCTGTCCCCAAGGATCGTCCCTCCCCCTGTGCCCCTGCTCCTGCTTAGGGGATTCCCTCCCGGCTGGGTCCTGCGGTGCTCAGTTTGTCCCTGTCCCCGTCCCTGTCTCCTCTGTGGTCCGGGGAGCACGGGCCGGGCCTGGAGGGGACCTGCCACAGGGTGGTGGTGTCCCTGCATGTCACCTACAGCAGCGCCACCACCGCTCCCGCGCTGTGCCCAAGCGGCTCCAGGGGGGCTCGCTGGTCACCCCACAGTGCCAGGACCTGTCCTGGGCTGCTCCCACCACTCCCCCTCTCTGCGTTTGGCACAGCGGGATTTGCTCCAGGTTCTCCCGTGCCCGACCCTGCTCGTCCCCTCTCCCCATCGGTGCATGCGGCCAGCGCGGGCCGTGCCAGGGCTGCTCGAACCCCCCCATCCCGCGGGTGCCCGGGCCGTGCCCACCAGGGGACAGCGCTGGGCGAGGTGCATGTGACAATGTGACAGCTTTGCCCGCAGCCGCACGCAGGAATTTTAACCCTTTAGAACCCCCCTGCCGGGGCTGGCTGGGCCCCGCAGATCCCCCCCGCCCAGAGCCAGCGGTAGTTACCTCACTTGATTAACTTATTAATTTATTTGTTTCATTAAAATTTGGAGTAGAGGCCGCCCGCCTGCTGCCGTCTGTCTCCCGAGAGGTGGCACTGCAGCCCTGCCACCGAGCCGCGGCCAGGGGACACAAATGACCGGACGGGGACACAAATGACCAGCAGAGGACACAAACGTCCAGCAGGGGACACAAATGTACAGCAGGGGACACAAATGTACAGCCAGGGACACAAATGTCCAGGCAGGGGACACGAATGTTCAGCAGGGGACACGAATGTTCAGCAGGGGTCAGAAATGTCCGGCCAGGGGGCACAAATGTCCGGATGATGACACAAGTATCCAGCAGGGGACACAAATGTCCAGACGCCTCCCTGACCCCTTAAAGCCACCGAGATGGGGCTGAGAGCGCAGCTCCGGCTCCCTCCTGTCCGTGCGGGGGTGCAGGGTTGGTGTCAGAAGGTTGGACGGCAGAAGGACCCGTGCCCTGATTTTTTGGCACCTTACAGGGCAAGGTCGCTGCCCCAGGAAGGGCTGTGCCCGCCCTGCCTGTTTGGTGTGTCCCCCTCGAATGGCGACATCGCTGCGCTGTCCCCAAGGCCACCCCAGGGAGGTGAGGGTGGAGCCCCCTCCCCCAGGCGCCCCCAGACCCCTGTGGGGACAGCAAAGCTTCGCTCCCCGGGGACAGCACGTCCTGCAGCGATGCCGGGGCTGAGGCGGCTCCTTCCCGTGCCACTGGCCGGGGAGGAAGCCGGCGCTGGCCGCGGCTCGGTCCCTGCCTTTCCTGGCTGCCTCCTGCCAAGAAATCCTGTCCAGGATCGCCTCGGAGCCGAGCCCTGCGGGGGCAGCGCCCCAGAGCTGCCCTGCCCGGGGCTGGGGGCTCGGGGGGGCTCCAGCAGCCCGGTTCCGCTCAGAGCACGATGTGTGGGGTGCGGTCAGTGGGGGGCTGGCTTTGGGGGGCACTGCACCACCCACCAGAGGGGTGGGCGGCTTTCCCGGGTGGGTTTGGGGGGATTCACCCCTGCAGCAGTGGGGTCTTCACAGCCGGCCGGCTGTGGGCTCTCCCCGTGGCTCTGAGCAGTGGGGACGCGGTGCTGTCACCTTGTCCCTCCCCCAGCACGGTGGCACGGGCAGGACAGGGGCCCTGTGCCAGCCCTCGGCTCTGCCTCCCGCCGTCACACGGGCGCAAGGTGCCCCGGCAGGACTTTGTCCCTCTCCACCTTGGTTACCCCACGTGTGCCGAGGCTGCCACTCCCCGCCGGGGGGACGCGCAGAGTGACACAGAGAGCGAGCTGTGACCTGGCAGGGCCAGCTGGCCGCGTCCCGCCGGAGCCCAGCCGCAGGAACGGGGTGAGGGGATGCTCCAAACACTTGGACCGTCGCCGCTGCCGCCTCCGCTCTGCGCCTCTCTCTTATCAGCTGGCAGGGGGACAGGGTTGTTACGGGAACGCTCAGCTGCTCCCGCGGCGTCTCTGAGCTGTCAGGGAGCTGGCGGGGGCACAAGGACACAGAGCAGCGGCCGGGGATGTCCTTTGTGCCAGTGGCTTTGCTTTGTTCTCCGGGGGTCTTGGGGGAATTCGTGACTCACTGTGGATTCCTGCGAGTCCAGTCATGCTGGAGACGGACTGGGCTGGACTCAGTTCCTTCCTGCGCAGCTCCAGCTCCGCGTTGCGTGCGCTGCCCAAGGACGCGCTCACAGGAAAAGGCCCTTCCAAGAGCGCTTGGAACAGGGGCTCCCTGCCGAGGGGGCTCCACAGGACCCCGGTGCAGGCGCCCAGAGCACCCTGGGGAGCAGGCAGCCCCCGTGCCCGGCGGGATTCGGTGCTCCCCACTTGGCCCGGCCTGAAGCCCACCCTGGCCGCGGCATCCCCCCGGAGCCCCTGGCCCGTGGCCGCCCGGGGAACGCCGCGGTGCTCCCGTCCTGGCTGCCGTGAGGCATCCTCGAGGAATCCTTTGGAGACGCTCCCGGCCGGGCGGGGACAGCCGGAGCCCCGCGTGGGCGGCCGAGGTCCCGCAGCAGGTGCTGGAGCCGCGGGGGTGGCCAACAGCCCCCCTGTTGTGGTCCCTGAGGGCGAGGCTGGGCGCTGATGGACCCAAGTGACACCAGCCCCGTGCCCTGGGCTGGCCTGGGGTGTCCCCGTCACAGCTGGACCCCTGGAAGGGGCAGGAATGCAGCCCCCTCCCCTCCTCTGCGCACACCTGGGCAATGGGGAAGCTCCCCAGGACAGCTCCCGGCCCTGCACGAAGCAGGGGGGGCTGCCCCGATAGCCGGGACCCCCCCCCCATTTGGCGAGGGCACTGCCGGGGGGCACCGGGAGGAGGGGATGAGGAACCGGGGACACCCCGGCCCCGCGGGGACAGAGCGGGCCACAGGTTCGGGGCTCCTCTCTGCAGCCCCAGGCCCGACCCCCGCCCCGCTGCGCTCCGCCCCGGGCCGGTCGCGGCTGTCTCGGCGCCTCCCCGCTCCCCCCGGCCGGGGCGCGGCTATAAGGAGCGGCGGGGCCGGCGGCGGGCGCGGGGCGGCGGCAGCGGCGGGAGCGGCAGGTACGGCACGGGCTCCGGGGGACGCGGTGGGGCTGGGGGGGTGCCAGACAGGAGGAGAACGGGGGTCCCGCCCCATGAGTTCCGTGAGGGATCCAGCACCGGACCCTCCGCTCCTCTGCCGGGGTCTCTGCGCGGCGGGCGCGGCAGGTACGGCCGGGAACGGGGAGGGGGGTGCCACCCTTGGGGTCCCCGTGGGGTTTTGGGTCACCTTCTCCGCTTTATCGGGGTCCCGGGAGCCCCCAGGCTGCACGGCGGCGGGACGGAGGCGGCAGGAGGGGGTCCTTCCCCGTGTGCCCCCGGATTGTCCCCACCGCCCCTTTTTGGGGTCCCCCATCACTCCCCGAAGCCCGCGGGGTGAGATTTGGCAGCTCATGGCTCTGCCCGCGGTGGGGATTGGGGGTGGCGTTGGGGACGGCCCCGGGCAGCGCCCCGAGTGTCCAGGGAGCCCCTTCCCGTGGGGGTTTGGTTTTGGAGCCGGTGGTGGAGGAATGGGTGAAGGAAAGGCTGTTTTGGAGCTTGAGCTGCGTGGTCACAAGGGCAGTTACAAAACCGGAATGCCCTGAGGAGCCTGGGGAGGGCAGGGTGGGAGCGACGCCCACCCCGCCGTGCCCTCACCGCCGTCCCTCCGCAGGTGTGGGGACATGAGCGGGGACATGCGGGCCTTGCTGTGCCTCTGGCTGGTGGCCCAGGTGGCCCGGGTGGCCCTGTCCTCGCGGGTCCGCGCCCGCCGGGAGCTGGGTCCCGGTTTGTACCAGCACGGCGTCTACGACGCGGGCGGCTCCTACTGCCAGCGCGGGGACGTGTGCTGCCACGGCCGCGACGACGGCTGCACCGTGCCCTACCACGACACCCTCTGCTACTGCGACCTCTTCTGCAACCGCACCGTGTCCGACTGCTGCCCCGACTTCTGGGAGTACTGCCTGGGAATTCCAGCCCCTTTCCCCAAAGCCCCCGGTGAGTGCACCCAGGTGCTGGGGTTCAGCCCTGGGGTGCTGCTGCTGCTGCTCCTCGGGGTGATGGATGCGGCACCCCGCGGTCCTGCCCTCGCTGCAGAGCTGCCCCAGAGCCCTCGGAGCTGTGGGAGCTCCTACAGAGTGTCCGGGATGGGGACAGATTCCCTCAAAAAGAGGTGTGGGAGCGGCCGGTGATCCCAGAGCCCGTTCCCATCAGTGCCCGCAGGCAGAGCAGGGACAAAGGGGGACACGAGGGGACACCACCCCAGCTTGCCCGGTCACGTCTGGGGCAGGCAGATGCTGGCCCTGGCTTAACCCTGCCGGCAGCTGGGGGCACGGGCAGCCCCCGGCTCCCAGCACAAGGCAGTCTCAGAAGTCCCAGCAGCGGAGCAGAGCCAGCTCCCGGGCACAACCGGCCCCTTTATCCCCTGTCCCGCCAGGCTGAGCGCATTTAACCCTCCCGGCGCCGAGCCAGGCTGCCGCCCTGCACCCACGGACCCCCAGCAGAACTTTGGGGTGCCAAGGTGCAGCCTGGATTTAAGAACAGCGTTGATTTTCCCTTTGGTTTGCCCCCCCCCGGAAATTTGGGGGAATTTGGGGGGCTGGTGGGACCCCGAGCACTCACCAGGGGCTCTCCCATTCCCCTGCAGGCTGTGCCCGTGCCGGACACAATTATCCCACGGGAGCCACGTACCGGGAGAACTGCAACCTGTGGTGAGTGCGGGCACCTGTGGCATGTCACCAGCATGTCACCAGAGGAAGGTGTCATGCTCCCGTAAACCTCAGCGAGCGAGGCCCGAGCTGGGTGGCGGGAGCTGCTGCCAAAATGCCTTTGCTCCAACAAATCCGGAGCCAAAAAGGGCCTTGAGCCTCTCCCGGGTTCCAGCGCACGCCTGCGTGGGAGCCGCTCGCCCCGGCGCTGCCCAAGGGGCGTTTTGGCCACGCTGGTCCCAGCCCAGCTTGCCCAAGCCTGACCGGGGTTCCGTGCCAGCTGTGCCTCCTGCCGGGCGCTCCCGGAGCTCGGGGTTAACTGGGAATTCTGCTGTTCCTGTACTGGTATTGCTGGCATGCGGAGGTGGGGGATTGGAGACGAGGATTGCAGCCCGAGGGGCGATGCTGCTGCAGATAAGCGGAAATCAAAGGCAGCGTCTGGGGCGTGGGCAGGGGCACGTGTGGGAACATGTGTGTGTGCGCTGGGGCTGCGGGTGAAAAGCCAGCCCGAGCCTCCCCGCAGCTCTGGGGAGTTTATCCGGGATCGTGGCACGGAGCACTCAGGGATGGAGGAGGTCCCCGTTCCCCTGGGAATGTCCCCAAGCCACACAGGTGGATGTCACCTCTCTGCTGCTGGGGGAGCATCTCTGACCCATCTCTTCCCACCCTAACCCTCCCAAACCCTCCTTCCCCACACTTGGTGCCGGGAGAAGAGGAATTTCTGCAGTGTCACCCCCACCCCTGTCCCTGCTGGGGTCCCATTGGGGGGTACCAGGGGACAAAAC
Organism: Agelaius tricolor; assembly: GCF_023055355.1. Taxonomy (NCBI): domain Eukaryota; kingdom Metazoa; phylum Chordata; class Aves; order Passeriformes; family Icteridae; genus Agelaius; species Agelaius tricolor. Next base: position 2,112,579 of record NW_027269296.1, on the reverse strand, counting down.
CCATGGCGGGGTGACACAGGGTGTGTGTGGCACCCTGAGGTGCTCCCAAGCCCCCAGGTGTCACCCAGAGCACCGGGAGCGCTCAGGGATGGATGGGGGAAGGCTGGAATCCAGGTGCTGCCCCGGGATCGGGATGGGGGGGTCTGGCGGGACACGGCCTCGCTCAGCTCCATAAAAGGGAAATGTGCCGGGATCTGAGCATGCCAAGCATTGCTCAGTGCACGGGGGGAGCACAGCCCGGGGCTCCCCTGGGGACCCACCACACCCCCAGAGCCCCCCCCTTGGCCCAGCTGTCCCCATGGGGTGCCCTGGTCACTGTGGGTCACCCATGGGGACAGCCAGCCCCGACCCCCAGCCCCGGGCTGCTGTCCAAGCCCCTCTCTGATGTCTACAGCCCTGGCAGCTTTTCAGGTTTTCTGTCCCATGGCCTGGCTGCCCTCGGGGCTCCTGCGGGGGCTGGGGCAGCTCCCAGGGCCACCCAGAGCCACTCAGTGTCACCCAGAGGCCACTCAGTGTCACCCAGAGGGCTGCCCACAGCTTCACCCCGCTGTGAGGTGCCAGGCTCTGGTGACCCCTAACAGAAGCAGCCAGTTTGGGAGGGGCAGCGCCCACCCAGTGTCCCCCCGGTCACCCTGGGGACATCATTTCTCGCCGCCTGTCCCCTCTGCAGCACCTGCGGGCCCGGCGGGCAGTGGCAGTGCGAGGACCACGCCTGCCTGATGGATGGGGAGCTCATCGATGCCGTCAACAGGGGCAGTTACGGGTAAGGAGCGGGCACAGGGATGCTGCACCCCTCGGTGCTTTTCGGGGTGACCCCTGAGCCGTGTCCCCGCTCCCCGCGCAGCTGGAGAGCCGCCAACTACAGCCAGTTCTGGGGGATGACCCTGGAGGACGGGATCCGGCACCGCCTGGGCACCTTCCGTCCCTCTCCCACCGTCATGAACATGAACGAGATGCACGTGAGTGCCCCCGGGGGGGAAACTGAGGCACGCCCACGGCTGCGAAGGGGCTCCCAGAGCAGGGGGGCAGGCAGGGCAGCCCTCGTGTTTGGAGACAGCAGCTCAGCAAATTCCCCCGGACAATCCCCGGGCTGCCAGTGTTGTTTTTTCCCCCTCTCCTCCGCGCTGGTTTCCCATCGGAACGCCGGCCCCGCCGCTGCTGACTCAGCACAGCCGCCTCTCTTTGCCTCTGCCCGCACCCAAACCCGGGCTGGGCACCCGCCGGGGGTCCCCGGGGTGCTGGCAGGGCTTGGTGCACCCCCAGCCCCACGCTCTGGAGCCCGAGGTTTAATTTTAGAGGCGTTTCCTGCGGGCAGCTGCGGCCGTGTCCTCCCCAGGAAGGCCAGGGCGGGGGCTCTGTCCCCGCTCCAGGGAGGAAAGGCAGGGCCAGAGGCCACCCTGAGGGGCTGGGTCACCCTCGGGGCGGCCACCGAGGGCCTTGCTGGGCTCTGGGATGGGACATGGGGTGCTGGTGCTCTCTAAGGAGCTGCTGGGGATGTGGAGCCCAAATTTAGGGGATATTGAGGGGTGTGGCCCTTCTGGGATAACGGGGAACCCAAATCTTTGTCTCTCAGGGTGACCTCCCTGTCCTGAGGGGTCCCATAGGGGGCTGGGGACACTAGAGCTCACTGGGGACCATCTCAGGGGATGGCTGGGGTGGCAGGAGGAGGACAGGGGCTCCCACAGTGGGGCTGGGGGACACAAAACTGGGTGGGGACACTGCTCAGAGGTGGCAGGAGGAGGAGCAGGGGCTGGGGACACTAAAGCTCGCTGGGGACCATCTCAGAGGATGGTTGGGTGGCAGGAGGAGCTGGGGGGGTCCCGGTGAGCTGAGCCCCCCATCTCTGCCCCGCAGATGAACATGGACTCCAATGAGGTGCTGCCGCGTCACTTCAACGCTGCTGAGAAGTGGCCCGGGATGATCCACGAGCCCCTGGACCAGGGGAACTGCGCCGGCTCCTGGGCCTTCTCCACGGCCGGTGAGGGGCGGCGGGGCGGGGACAGCGGGGACAGGGGCAGAGCCACCTCCCCTTGACCTGCGGGAACAGCGGGAACAGGGGCAGAGCCACGTCCCTCTTAGCTCTGGGGACAGTGGGGACAGCGGGGACAGGGACGGAGCCGCCTCCCCCTGAGCCGCGGCTCCTCCCCAGCCGTGGCCTCGGACCGCATCTCCATCCACTCCATGGGCCACATGACCCCCGCGCTGTCCCCCCAAAATCTCCTGTCCTGTGACACCCGAAACCAGCGCGGCTGCAGTGGGGGGCGCCTGGACGGAGCCTGGTGGTACCTGCGCAGGAGGGGGTGAGTGGGGTAATGGGATAATGGGGTGGGATAATGGGATAATGGGGTGGGACAAGCTGAAATGGGAATAGGAGAGAATAAGAGGGGATAGTACAGGATGGGCTGGGAATGGGATGGGACTGGAGGGGATGGCACCAAACAGGATGGAATGGGATAGGATGGGACAGGAGAGTTGTGGGATGGGATGGGATGGGATGGGATGGGATGGGATGGGATGGGATGGGATGGGGCAGGGTGATATGGGACAAGATGAAATGGGAATGGGATGGGATGGGATGGGATGGGATGGGATGGGGGACAGGGGCTGCTCTGGGATAAAGGGAGTTTGGGGCTCTGGTCACCTGGGGAGAGCCCAAGAGATCCCCGTGCTCATCCTGTGCCTTGGACAGCTGGGGAATGAGGCTGCCAGGGCAGGACGGACAGTGGGGTTTGGGATGGGGATGGACAGTGGGGTTTGGGACAGGGATGGAGCCGCTCCTTCCCCTCCTGCATCCCAGGGTGGTGACAGACGAGTGCTACCCGTTCACGAGCCAGCAGAGCCAGCCCGCGGCGCCGCCCTGCATGATGCACAGCCGCTCCACGGGCCGGGGCAAGCGACAGGCGACAGCGCGCTGCCCCAACCCCCGCACCCACTCCAACGAGATCTACCAGTCCACCCCCGCCTACCGCCTCTCCTCCAGCGTGAGCGCCGGGCCCGGGGGCGGAGCGGGAGCCCTCGGGAGCGGGAGGGGGCTTGGCTCGGGCTGCTTTACCTGGGAGAACCGAGGCTGGGAATGCGGCTGGGAAAACCCCGCTGCGGAGCCCGCGGGGAGCGGCTCCTCCCCAGCAGCCGCCTGTGGGTGCTGGAGCTGCTCTGCTGCATCCCCGGGGCTGGGGAGGGCAGTGCCGGGGGTCCCGGCCTCGCTGCCACCCGGTGCCACCCGGTGCCACCCGGTGCCACCCTGTTTTGTGCTTGCAGGAGAAGGAGATCATGAAGGAGCTGCTGGAGAACGGCCCCGTGCAAGGTATGGGGGAGGCAGGGGCACCTCTCTGTGCACCCCAAAAGGTCGGGGGGACAAAGTAGGAGGGGGAAACGGCTCTGTCCGTGCTGGGGGAGCTGTGGTGGCAGCCAGAACCCCCCTGAGCTGCTCCCCCTGCGTGCCCGGGCGGGGCTGCCCCAGTGCCCGTCACGCTGCCCACCCCGGCGGGCACTGGGTTGCTCATTAACTCCTGAGATTTAATCACCGCCTTGGCAGCTGCGTTTGTTTAAACTTTATTTGTGCTTTTTGAAACCTCCTGGGAGTGTTTCTGCATGGCCCCGGGGAGGCTCCAGCTGCTGCCTCCCCTCCCGTTTGGAATTCGATGCCCCCACACCCCTCTGTGCCCACGGGGACACAGATCCCCTTCCCTCGGGACAGGGGCAGTGTCCCCAAACCCTCTGGCCATCCCCACAGCCATCCTGGAGGTGCACGAGGATTTCTTCATGTACAAGAGCGGGATCTATCGGCACACGCCCGTGGCCGAGGGGAAGGGGCCGAAGCACCAGAGGCACGGGACCCACTCGGTGAAAATCACTGGGTAGGTCTGGGGGGCTCACAGGGGGGTGAGCCACCCCTTCCCACCCCTTCCCACCCCTTCCCACCCCTTCCCACCCCATCCCATCCCATCCCATCCCATCCCATCCCATCCCATCCCATCCCATCCCATCCCCACTCCTTTGTGTTCCACCCCATCCAATTCTCTTCCATTCCCATTTCATCTTGTCACATATCGTCCTGCCCCATCCTGTCTCTAACCCATCCCATCCCATCTGATTCTGTCCCATTCCCATTTCATCTTGTCCCGTATCTTCCTGCCCCATCCCATCCTGTCCTGTCCCATCCCACTCCCTTCCCATCCCACCCCACAACTTTCCTATCCCATCCTATCCCATTCAGGGTGGCAAAATGTTCCCTTTGGGTGTCCCCGAGCTGGGAAAGGGAGCAGGGGTGGGAATGGTGGCACAAGGGACACGAGTGTGATGCTCAGCACCCTTGAAAAGGGGGGGTCTGGAGGTGCAGACCCCGGGCAGGGGATGGATCTGCCCTGTGCTGTTTCCTTCCTCCTGCTGTGGTTAAAGATTCCTGCCCCTATTCCGGGAGCGGATGTCCCAACCTCGGCCTGGCCCTGGGGAGGTGCCGGGAGCAGGAAATGAGCAGGGTCAGCCCCCCCGTGCCCCAAACCCACCACAGTTCTGGGTGGGGGGACCCCAAAGTCTGGGGGAGCTTGGGGGGACCCCAAAGTCTGGGGGTGCTTGGGAATCCTCCCCACCAGTTTGGGGGTGCTTGGGGGGGACCTCATGGTCTGAAGGTGCTTGGGGGGACCCCACAGTCTGGGGATGCTTGTGGGGGACTCCATGGTCTGGGGGATCTTGGGGACCCCACAGTCTGGGGGTGCTTGGGGACCCCCCTCACTGTCCTGTCCCTCTGCAGGTGGGGAGAGGAGCAGCTCCCTGATGGCCAGACCCAAAAATACTGGGTGAGTTTGGGGGGGACGCTCAGCCACGGAGGCGCTGCCATTCCCTGCACCCATGCTTGGCGGGGGTGTCACCGCTCTGACCGTGTCCCCTGTCCCCTCTGCAGACGGCGGCCAACTCGTGGGGCACGGCGTGGGGCGAGGGCGGCCACTTTCGCATCGCCCGCGGCGTCAACGAGTGCGAGGTGGAGACTTTCGTGGTGGGGGTTTGGGGCCGCGTCAGCATGGAGGACATGCCCCACAAGTGAGCCCCCCCCGCCCCGATGTCCCCAGCGCGGCCCCGCCCACAGGGGACACTGGGCTGTCCCCCGTGTCCCCTGGCGGGGGCTGCGTGTCCCCCGTGTCCCCTGGAGGGGGCTGGTGCTGTCCCTGTCCCCTGGCCAGGGCTGGCGCTGTCCCTGTCCCCTGGAGGGGGCTGGCGCTGTCCCCCGTGTCCCCTGGAGGGGGCTGCGTGTCCTCCGTGTCCCCTGGAGGGGCTGGCGCTGTCCCCTGGAGGAGGCTATCCCTGTCCCCTGGAGGGGCTGGCGCTGTCCCTGTCCCCTGGAGGGGGCTGTCCCTGTCCCCTGGAGGGGCTGGCGCTGTCCCCTGGCCAGGACTGGCGCTGTCCCCCGTGTCCCCCGGAGGGGGCTGCGTGTCCCCGCCGTGCTGACACAGCGGCTGGGGGCAGTGGGGCGTGCGAGGGGGGTGCCCCGGGGGCTGCTCCCGTCTCCCATGGGATTTGCCCGCTAATCCCCCCTGCCCCGGGGCTCGGCTGGGCTGCGGTGGTGGCCGGGGGCTCTTCAAAGGCAGCTGCACCCCCTCCCCAATCCCGGCTGTGGGATTTCCCCCCCCTTTTCCCTCCCATATTCCTGCCCTTCCCGTCCTGGCCCCAGCAGCTCCCCCCAGCAGGGCAGCGCTGGAGTTTGGGGGTGAAATAACCCCGTGGCGGGGGTCCCCTGAGCCCCCGGGGCTGGGTGTCGCCAGGATGGGGTCCCCACCGTCCCCCCCAGCCCGTCCCTATGGTGCTATGGCCCTGCCACCCCCCTGGGGGACAGCAGGGACAAGGGAGGGCTCAGCCCCATGGTGTCCCCGTGTCCTGGGGGGCACAAATGGGGTCCACGCAGCCAGCACAGCCCCCTCCCCCCCAACCCAAGGGCTGTACTTTTAAGACAATTTTTTTTGTATTTATTTTGCTTTTTATTGTTTGTAAATAAAGTTATGGAAGCCTCAGAGCGCAGAGGGTGCACTCAGTGCTCTGAGGGGGACACGTGGCCCCTGTCACCCCCGCGTGGGGGCCCAGCGTGGCCTCGGGAAGGGCTGGGGGGGTGAGATAAGGCCCCGCTCATTGTCCACCTTCCGGCCCCGCCGCTCCGGTCACCGCGGCCAGCGCTGGCCACGCGCGGCCACTCGGGCCACCACGGCCGCCACCTATGTCACCATGGCTGCCACCTATGACACCACTGCCAGCTGTGCCACCGCACCCAGCTGTGCCACCACAGCCGGGTATTGCCGCCACAGCCACCGTGCAGCTGGGCGGCCAAATGCCAGCTGCAAGTGCCACCACAGTGAAATGTGCCACCCCAAGTGCCACCACAGTGCCACCACTGTCCCCACAGCTCCCGTGTCCCCGCAGCCACCCCGCGCCCTCCCTGGGGTGGCGCTGGAGCTGTTGTCGCCTGTTCCAAAGGCCCGTTTTGCTGGCGGTCCCTGTCCCTGTCCGCGTCCCCTCCCTCGGTCACCCCCGGGTCCCCCCGCAGGGGACACTCAGAGGGTGGAGGGCGGTGCCACCTGGTGGTGGCTGCGTGCAACTGCAGGGATGGGCGCGTATATATTTATATATTTATATATTTATATATTTATATATTATATATTTATATATTTATATATTTATATATTTTAAAATATGAAAAAATATCTCTATTATGTATAGATAGAGATACAGATGTGTATAGATATATCTATATATTTATATATATATCTATATATATATATATCTATATATATATATATCTATATATATATCTATATATATATATATATCTATATATATACAGGTGGCTGTTTGTGTTCAGACGTGAACACTACCCCTTGTATATCTATATATATATATCAATATATATCTAGATATATGTATCAATGTCTATATATATACATCTCTCTGTGTGTATATATACCTGTATATTTGTATATATGCAAAAAAACCCACCCTGTATATATTTTTATATGTGTATATATGCACATGTAATAACACAGTTATAATATACATAATATAAAATATATAATATATAATATATTATGTATTATATATTATGTATAACATAGGATATAGTATATAATATATATTATGTATATTATATAATATATAAAATATAATATATATTATATATAATTTATAATATATTTAATATATTATATACAAACCGTGTGTGTCTATGTATTTATATGTACACCAGTGTATATATACTGTATGTGTGTTTATATGTAAATATATATACATATATATAATGCAGGTATGTATTTTTAAATATATGTATTTTATATATATTTTACATATATGTAATTTATATATGTATATATAGCACATAAAATATATTAAAAATACATATATGCATGTATAAAATATATAACATACATCTATGAAATAGATATTTATACTTTTATAAATATATGTGTACATATAAATATATTTATATGTATTTACAACCCCTCTGCCTCAAGCCCAAGCAGGGCTGAGCTCTGACTCAACAGAAATATTGGAAATGCTCAGGGGAAAATATCCTTGGAATGCTCGGGGATGGTTGGGAACAGCCAGTCCTGCCCGGGGCTGGAAAACACCGAGGTCACAGAAAACACCGAGCCTGGGCTCCTCCTGCTCATCTCAGACCTTTGGACTTTTCATCTCTTGGAGATTCCTCAGGGTAAATTCCAGGCTCATCACTCGGGAAGAAAACTCCGGCATTGATGGGATTTTTCTGTGCCTCTGGAGCCTCCCCCGATTCTTTATTTTCTATATTTGGACATGAAACTCCTAAGAATTGATTTTAGGGAATGGGACGTCTCCCCTGGTGCCACCACAGGGGACAGGAGGCACCTGACGTCCCCTGGAGCCCCCCCTGGACACAGAGACCACAGAGCACTCGGAGCAGAACACATTTTATTCCAAAGCTGGAAAAACTGAGCTCTGAACTTTGTCTGGATTTGGCTTCAGGATTGGCAACAGCGAGGGGGCGATCCCATGGGGCTGCAGCAGCACATCCCATTCCAGCAGCCCCTGGAAAAACAGGGATGAGACCCCCAGGAAAGCATCCCCAGGGTGGGATGCGCTCCCAGGGTACTCAGGGAGGGAAGGAAGGAGCTTTGTCCTCACTTTTCCCCTTTTCCTGCTGCTTCCAGACCCAAGGCTCAGCTCTTCCTCCCCGAAACGGGGATGTTCTGCTGCAGGCACCTCGGGATGAAGCTGGAATTTGGGGTTGGCATGGGATCTAAGCTGCTTTGGCCGTCCCAGTTTGGCGTGGGATTCACCCTGACTCCCACAAAACGGACACAAGGAATCCGAGCCAGGAAAAACCCCAGCAGGATTTGGGGTGGATCAAGCCGGAAATTTGGCCCCGGGGGGAGCTCTCAGAGGGGCTCAGCATCATCCAACAGCGAAGATGAGGACGGCTGAAGCTTCTGGAGAGCTCCAGAGTCGCCAGCCTTTGGAGTGGGGACGTCAGAGCATCCGTGTCACCACCATGGCGAGGAAATCCTCGTAGCTGAGGCGGACGTTCCCCACCATGGCCGTGTCCTTCTCCCGGAAGGCGTCGGTGAGGCTCTGCAGCTGCATGCAGATGTGGATGAACCGGTCCAGTTGGACACTGGGATTGGGGGAACGCTGGGCGTACCGGGCCAGCAGCAGCTGGCTGAACTGGGGGCTCAGGTTGTAGCCCATCTGGGAGAAAGCTGGGAGGAAGAAAAACTCGGATTCAACCTTCCCAAATGGAGAGGGAGTGGCTGTGTCCTCCTGCCCCGTGCCCCACACACCCCATCTCCCACTCCCACCACCCTTCCCACACTTCCCACTCAGGGTGTGCACAGGCAGGGCTCTCCAGAGGAATCAAGCCACAAATTCCAGGCATTTTTCCCTTTCACACACACCCAAGGGCTCCTCCCCAAAAACCAGGCTCCAGCCACTCATCGTTAAGGGGGAATTCTGAACTTCCTGAAGGAACTTTGTGCCCCACCCCTGCTGCAGCTCATCACCTCCTGTCCCCTGAGAAGCTCCTGGTTTATCCCGTGGACAATTCCCAAGGAAACCTCCCAGGACCTCAGAGCCCTCCAGCCTGGCTGCAGGGACCACTCCAGCAGGAATTCCAGTTCCCAGCTGGGAACAGAGCCTGGCAGTGCTTATGGGGAGGGCCTGGAGGGGCCAGGCTGGTGGCTGTGCCCCTCTCCCACCTTGCTGGAGCTCGCTGAAGCTGATGGAGCCGGACTGGTCCCGGTCATACTGCTGGAAGAGGCTCCTCCACTGCTGGATGAAGCGCAGCAGGGCGGAGAAGCCGTAGACGTCGATGCGCCCCGACCGCGTCTTGTCAAACATGTCTGGGCAGGGAGGAGGGAGTGGAAAAGCTGCAGAAACTTCCAGGGAGCTCGGGATCCACGCCGTGGCTCCCTGGAATCCTGCTCTGATCCCAAAAATCCCCCTCGCCAGGACTGCAATCGTCCAGGACCATTCAAGCCCCAAGGCTGGTAAGAATCGGCATCAAAAGCTGAGGTTTGGGCAAGCTTTGGGTGAATCTCTGCATTTTTTGGGCTTTCCTCCCTTTCCTCCCTGTTTTTCTGGGATCTGGGGCTTGTGCAGAGCTGGGATTTCCTTTCCCAAGCAGGATTTTGGGCCCTTCACCTGTGTCCTGCACCACTGGGAACTGCTTGGTTTGCCTGGCTCCAGCCAGGAACGATACCCAGGGAAAAAGGAGAATTCTGCCAGGATGGGCTTCACCCCAAATCCAACCAAACCAGATGAGAAGAGGGGAAGGAGATCCCAAACTCACTGATCATGAGCAGACAGGTCTCATCGTTGAACGAGGACCAGTTGTTGTTGACCAGAGCCTGTTTCAGCTCCTTGACGGAGATGAACCCGCTGTGATCCGTATCCACCGTCTGGAACCAGGAAAACGCCTCGGGATCCACCCCTGGGGGGGCATTCCCTGCTTGGGGAGAGGCCATCGGAGCTGTCACCTTCCCCTCGGACAGGCCACGGGTGGGGGTGGCTCCCAGGGCCGGGCAGAGCTTCTCCTCCCACGGGATTTACAGCCCGGTAAAATTCCCCGGGAGAACGGGGCAGGAAGGGCTGGGATGGGCACGGAGCAGCTGGAGCCGGGAATGGGCTGGGAACCGGAGCCTGGTGGAGCTCTGGGGTGGACAGGGAGCCACGGTGCTGCCCCACAAAGCCGGCAGCGCCGGGAGATTGGTGTGGGGTGAAAGTTTTAGGGCTGCCTGGCACTTCCTCTTCCTCTCCTTTTTCTTTTTCCTCCTCCCCTTCCTTCTCCTCCCTCTCCTCCTCCTCCAGGATTTCAAAATAATAAACCGGGACACCCAATTTCATCCTCGTGGTGGCTTCTGCTGAGCTGGGGACCCCCTCAACCCCCACCCGGGCACGGGGTGGGGACTCCCCAGCCCCCCGACCCCGCACCGGGCTGGGAACCCCATCACTCCCCGCCTTGTCCCGGTACCGGAGACCCCCGCACTCACCTCCCGGGGCCGGCCCGCCGTAGGGCCCGGGCTGGGGACCGCCGTAGGGGCCGCCGTAGGGACCCCCGGGCGGGGGGTGCCCGTAGGGTCCCGGGGGTGGCCCCCCGCCGTAGGGAGCCCCGGGGTAGGGCCCGACCGGGGGGGGCTGTCCTGCGCCGGGGTAGCCCTGGGGAGGGGACAGAGCCGGTGTGAGGCGGGCACCGGACACCGGGCACCGGGATGGGCGCGGGGACGGAGCTGGTGTCGCTCACCCTGGAGACCCTGCGCGCCTCCCCCGGTCCGACCTCCGGACCAGCCCCCGGTCCGAACCCCGCCCTGGTCACATCCCGGTCCCGATCCCGATCCCGGTCACGGTCCCGACCCCGATCCCGATTGCGGTCACGGTCCCAATCCCGGTCACAGTCCGGATCGCCGTCACGGTCCCGATCACACTCCCGATCCCGGTCACAGTCCCAGTCCCGGTCACAGTCCCAATCCCTGGTCCCTGGTTCCCGGCGTCGCTCCGGGTTCCGGTCCCTCTCCCCGGTCCCACTCTCCGCTGCCCCTCCGGTTCCGCTCCCCGGTCCCCATTCCCTGCCCCCGGTCCCGGTCGGGGTCCCTGCCGCCCCTCCCACTCCTCCGGTCCCGGTCCCAGTTCCCGTTCCCCGCCGCCGCTCCCGGTCCCGGTCCCGGTCCCGGTCCCGATCCCGATCCCGATCCCGATCCCGATCCCGGTCCCGATCCCGGTCCCGGTCCCGGTCCCCGTCCCGGTCCCGCACCTGCCCCGGGTACGCCATAGCGGGTCTTCCGCCCCGGCCACGCCTAGATGACGTCACACAACCGCCACGCACACATTGGCTACGGTTGCCGGTGACCACGCCCCTGGGCGGGGCGAAGGCAGAGCGGTGACGCGCGGGAAGCGCGCGCCCGAGGGAGGCCTTAAAGCGGCAACGGCGCCTGGGCGGGGTGGGGCCCACCGGGAGCGGGGATAGCGCCAGGAGGAACCCAGGAGCGGGGCTGGAATTCCCCGGGAGATCAGCCGGGATCAGCCCGGGAATGGGGCTGGCGACCCCACAAAATGAGGGCTGGGATTCCCCTGGCAGTAGGACCGAGATCCCTCCAGGAGCAGGACTGGGATGGCAAAATTTTCTGGGATTCCAGAAAATCCAAGAGCAGGGCTGGGGTCAGCCTGAGAGTAGGGCTGGTATCTCCACAAGACCACGGGAATTAGTTTGGGATTCCTCCAGAGGCAAGGCTGGGATCCCACCCATCCCAGATCTGGAACCAGGGCTGGGATGCGCTGGGATGAGAGCGGGATCTCCCCAGGAACGGCGCTGGGATACCCTCAAATCACAGCTGGGATTGCCCTGAGACAGCACCAGGATCCCCTGGCATGAGGACTGGCACTCCCCCATCCATCCCAGGGAGCTCAGGGTCACCATGTCCCCAACCAGAGTGGCCCAAGAACCAGCCCGAGCAGCATCCCTTGGTGACAGGGTGGGGATAGGGTGATGACAGGGCTGGGGACAGGCAGGGGACAGGCAGGGGAGGAGGCACAGACCCACCCGTGTCCACTCACAGGTGTATTTTCGGGGCAGGATCCACCCGCCCCTGTCATTGCCATAGAGCTGTACAAGCCCTGAGCCCCCCACCATGGGGACAGGGTGGTGACAGGGCTGGGGACAGGCAGGGGATGAGACACAGACCCACCCGTGTCCACTCACAGGTGTATTTTTGGGGCAGGATCCACCTGCCCCCACCATTGCCTGTACAAGCCCCGAGCCCCCCACCACGGGCACGGCCCCGGCACAGTGGGGGAACAACATGAACAATATTAACAGCAAATCTGGGGGGGCTCGGGGGGCACGGGGGGCTCAGCCAAAGGGACCCTTGACGTTCTTGGGCTGGAAGAGCGGCTGCTCCATGGGCACAGCCCCCAGGCACTCGGCAGGGCTGCAGTGCCCCGTCTTGCCCGGCTGCCCCGTGGCACCGGGAGGGCCGGGGATGCCGGGGATGCCCTGCTGCCCCACGGGGCCCGGGGGACCCATCTTGCCGTAGCCTGGTGGCCCTTGGGGACCTGGAAGAGATGGAGCGAAAGAAAAGTGGGGTGACACGGTGAGGGGGTGGCAGCAAAGGTCAGGGTGGGGCTGGGGGCCAGGCAGAGGGAGGGGGCTCACCTGGGGGTCCCGGGGGGCCGCTGTCCCCCATCAGCCCCACGCCCTTCTCGCCTTTCTCTCCTTTGGCACCCGGCTCACCTGGGGGAGAGGTGGAGGGAGAGGAGGGGTGAGAACCTGGCACAGCCACAGCATCCCAGTGCCAGGGACACCGGGAACAGCCCAGGGACACTGGGAATGAACTGGGGACACTGGGAACAGCCCTGGGACACTGGGAATGAACTGGGAACACTGGGAATGAACTGGGGACACTGGGAACAGCCCTGGGACACTGGGAATGAACTGGGGACACTGGGAGTGAACTGGGGACACTGGGAACAGCCCTGGGACACCAGGAGCATCCAAGGGACACTGGGAACAGCCCAGGGACACTGGGAATGTCCTGGGGACACTGGGAATGAACTGGGGACACTGGTAACACCCAAGGGACATTGAGAACATGATGGGGACACTGGTAACATGCTGGGGACACTGGGAGCACCCAGAGACATTTGGAACACTCCAGGGACATCGAGAACAGGAGATAACAGGAACACCCCAGGGACACTGAGAAATATCCCAGGGACATGGGGAAGGTCCTGGGAGCACTGGAAACACCCCAGGGACATCAAGAACACGGTGGGGACACTGGGAACAGCCCAGGAGCACTGGGAACATCCTGGGGACACCAGGAACACCACAGGGACACCGGGAATGCCCCAGGGACATCGAGAACATGATGGGGACAGCAGGAACACCACAGGGACACCGGGAATGCCCCAGGGACATCGAGAACATGATGGGGACAGCAGGAACACCACAGGGACACCGGGAATGCCCCAGGGACATCGAGAACATGACGGGGACAGCAGGAAATCTTTGGGGACAGCAGGAACACCACAGGGACACCGGTGACGCCCGGGGAGCAGCGCGTACCCCGCATGCCCGGCACGCCCTGCCGCCCCTCTCTGCCGATCTGCCCCGGCAGCCCCGGGGAGCCGGGGGGTCCCGGCCGGCCGGGCAGCCCGTCCTTGCCGGGGGGACCGGGCCTGCCCGGGGACGCCACCATCTCCACCGGGAAGTGCAGCCGGGAGGTGTAATACGCCATCCGCTCTACGGGGACAAAAACGGGGACAAAAACCGAGCTCAGCCAGCGGGGACATGGCGGGGACAGGGTGGGGACACGGGGAGGGTCACCACCCCCCGCCCCGTTACCATCAAACATCTTGTTCAGCTCCTGGCGGATGAAGCGCTTGACCTCGTCGTAATTGACCACGTCTCCCTGTGGGGACACGAGGGGACACGCCAGGGGACACGCCAGGAGCACAGGAGGGGACACTCAAGGGGACACGCCAGGGGACACACGAGGGGACACACAAAGGGACATGCAAGGAGACAGGTGAGGGGACAGGTGAGGGGACACGAGGGGACACGGCCACCAGGCCCGCCACAGGGACATCATCCTGCCCCCCAGCACGGCCACCCACTGTCCTTACCATCATGCCCGGGGGTCCCGGCAGGCCGGGGCTGCCCGCGGGGCCCGGCGAGCCCGGGGGTCCCCTCTCCCCCGCGGGTCCCCGCGGCCCCACCAGCCCCATGGAGCCGCTTTTGCCCGGCCCCCCAGGCATTCCAGCTCTGCCCTTCTCCCCGGGGTAGCCGCGCTCGCCGGGAGCTCCAGCGTCACCCTGCGGATGGGAAAGGTCAGTCCTGGTGTGCCGGGACAGCTGCGGTGGCCCTGGTGGCACTGCCAGGTGTCACAGCCTCACCTTCTGTCCGGCTGGGCCCGCAATGCCCGGTTTTCCTGGGGGTCCCTGGAAAACAGGAGCAGTGTGACAGGGATGTGACCCCACCCAGGCCAGGGGGTGACAAAATCTGTGTCCAGCAGGGCAGAAAGGCTCCAGAGAACCCTGCTCACCTCCTTCCCAATGGGTCCGTCTGGTCCCTGCTCTCCCTACGGGGACAAAGAGGGGCAGCGTGAGGTGGTGACACCACGGGGCCACCCCCGAGGTCCCCACACTCCAGGGTACAGGGTCCTGCTGTGCTCACCGGTGGTCCTGGGTGTCCCGGGGGTCCCGGCTGTCCTGGCATTCCCGGCAGACCCCGCTCGCCCACGGAGCCACGCTCACCCTTCAGCCCCTGTGGGGAGGAGGGATCGGGAGCACCAGGGGCACCGGATCAGGAGATCCCAAATCCCCAAATCCCCACCCCAAAGCTCCAGTCCTGGCTGTACTCACCACCCCAGCCAGGCCAGCGGGCCCTGGCTGTCCTGGGCTGCCAGGGGGACCCTGGGGACAGAGACAGGGGGGTCAGCTGGGGGTCACAGGTGGTGTCCCCAAGGGATCCCCCCATGATGGGGGCAGCAACTTACGATGAGCCCTGGGGGTCCCTGCCGGCCTTGGGGTCCCATGGGTCCGGGGTCACCCTGAGGAAGGCAAGGTGAGGAGGAGGAGGAAGAGGGGATGGTGGCAAGGGGGTGCCAGGGGTCACCCAGGCCTCGCTCACCTCAGCTCCCGGCCGGCCCGCGCTGCCCGGGGGGCCGGGTTTGCCACAGTCACCCTAAAAGGAGAAGGGACAGTGAGGGGAGTCCTGGCCAGGCCTGAGGTCCCTGCGGATGTCACCAGGCAGTATCACCAGGGCTCACCTTCGGTCCTGGCAGCCCTGGGTGTCCTGTCTTGCCCTTGAAGCCCTGGAGAGAGAAAAGAGCTGGGTGGGGGTGCCAAGGGGATGCCCGGTGACCCTGACCCTGCAGTGCTGGTCCAGGGCCACCACCCTGAGCTCGGTGTCAGCAGGAACATGACAGGGGACAGTCCTGGCTCAGGGGAGCCTGGCTTGGCTGGAGGGACATGCCAGGCATGGAGCACTAGGGAGAGGTGACAAGGAGGGCTGTCACTCACCGGAGGACCCATCATCCCTGGTGGCCCGGGGGGACCGGGGTCACCCTGGGGACAGAGAGAGACAGGAGGGGTTGGGGGTGTCCTGGGGGGTGCAGGGTGGCTGCCCCCCACCCAAACCCAGCCTCACCCTCAGCCCTGGCTTGCCATCCTTGCCATCCAGTCCTTCCAAGCCAGCAGGGCCCTGTGGGGACAAGGTGACAGTGACAGAGGGAGGGTGGCATTGGGGAGCTCTGGGGGTGCCTGAGGGACTTGCTCAGGGCACCCCAGGCCATGGGAACAGATCCCAGGAATGGGAACACATCCCTGGGAGTGGGAACCGATCCCTGGGGATGGGAACTGACCCCAGGGAATGGGAACAGGTCCTTGGGGATGGGAACAGATCCCTGGGGATGGGAACAGATCCTTGGGAATGGGAACAGGTCCTTGGGAGTGGAAACAGACCCCAGGGAATGGGAACAGGTCCTTGGGGATGGGAACAGGTCCCTGGGGATGGGAACAGCCAGTGTTGCTCCCAGGAGCACCTGAGGGTGACACATGGGGGGGTCATACCTGGATTCCGGGGGGTCCGGGGGGCCCGGGGGGCCCTGGCATCCCCGTGGGGCCCCGCATGCCCTCGCTGCCCTGCAAGAGCCACAGGAGGTCACAGGCAGGGCCACCAAAGCCGGTCCCAGCCCGAGGGACAGGCGGGGACAGCACGGAGCCACTGCCCGGTGGCACCTGCAGCACTCACCTTCTCTGAAGGTGGCACTCACCTTCTCTGCCACAGGCCCTGGTGGCCCGGCTGGACCAACCTTTCCTGGGAAACCAGGAGGGCCCTAGAGAGGAGAGGGGTGCTGAGTGAAGGGGGATCCCAGCCCATAAATCCCGCTCTTTCCCGGCTTGATTTTATGGGATTGATCTGGGGCTGCTCCCTGCTCCTCAGCCCACTCGTGTCCCCCTCGTGGAACCCCCTGTCCCCATCCCTGGTGCTGTGGGGACACGGGGACACACAGCCAGGAATGAGATCTATCTCCCAGGGTGCTGGAATTCCCAGTAGGATTTACTCAGAATTCTCAATGGAGTGCACTCAGAATTCCTGGTGGGATTTATTCAGAATTCCTGGTGGGATTTATTCAGAATTCCCAGCAGGATGTACTCAGAATTCCCAGCAGGATTTACTCAGAATTCCCAGTGGGATTTACTCAGAATTCCCAGTGGGATTTACTCAGGATTCCCAATGGTGTCTACTCAGAATTCCCAGTGGGGTTTACTCAGAATTCCCAATGGGGTTTACTCAGAATTCCCAATGGGGTTACTCAGAACTCCCAGTGGGGTTTACTCAATTCCCAGTGGTATTTACTCAGAATTCCCAGTGGGATTTACTCACCGGTGGTCCCGGGAAGCCAGGCTGGCCCTGGAAACCCTGAGGAGAGACAGGAGCTGAGCTGGACCCCACAGCCCATGGAGCGGGGGGCTCCTGGGGGTCCTGTCCCCTTTGGGGACACTCACCTGGTCCCCCTTCTCTCCGGCGCTTCCTGGCAGCCCACGCTCACCCCTGGGACCCTGCAAAGAGATGGGATGGGGTGGTGGGAGCACCCCAAAACCCCCCCAGCCACCCCCCTCCCTCCCCACAGCCCCCGGGGGGGGCACCTACCGCTGGCCCCACGGGACCGGGCAGCCCATCCATGCCGGGGGGTCCCTGGGAAGGACGGGAATGGGATCAGGTGGAGGCGGATGGGAGGTGCCAGCCCCGGTGCCCACGGAGAGGGGGCACCTGGGGGAGCCCCCGGCCCCACTGCCCCCAGAGCGGGGCCCTGAGGGACTCACCAGCTCCCCTTTCTCGCCGGGGGGACCCACGTAGCCTCGCTCGCCTTTGATGCCCTGGGAGGGGAGGGACAGGGGTGGGAATGTGGGGCATGGGGGGAATTTGGGGCATGGGAGGGATTTGCGACATGGGGGGAATTTGGGGTACAGGTGGGATTTGGAGCATGGGTGGGATATGGGGTATGGATGTGATTTGGGGCATGGGTGGGATTTGGGGCATAGGTGGAATTTGGGGTACGGGTGGGATTTGGGATATGGGAGGAATTTGGGGTATGGGTGGGATATACAGTATGGGTGGGATTTGGAGTACAGGTGGGATATGGGGTATGGATAGGATATGGGGCATTGGATGGGACATGGGACACAGGTGGGATTTGGGGCATGGATGGGATTTGGGACATGGGTGGGATTTGGGGTACAGGTGGGATATGGGGCAGGGATGGGATATGGGGCACGGATAGGACATGGCACAGGGATGGGATATGGGGCAGGGATGGGATATGGGGCATGGATTGGCACAGGGATGGGATATGGGGCAGGGATGGGATATGGGGCATGGATAGGACATGGCATAGGGATGGGATTTGGGGCAGGGCTGGGATTTGAGGCCGGGTTGGGGCATGGGGGCTGGCAGGGGCTGCCTGGTCCCCCCAGTACTCACAGGAAGGCCGGGGGGCCCCGTGGCCCCGGGGTATCCAGGTTGTCCTGGAGGTCCCTGTGTGTGAGGATGACATTGAAGCACCTGCAGCACCCCGGCCAGGTGCCACCCCACGGGCCACCAGTGTCCCCCTGTCCCCTGGTCCCACAGCACTCACCGGCTCCCCCTTGGCTCCAGCCAGCCCGGCAGGGCCACGCTCCCCTTGCAGACCCTTGGTGGGGAGAAGAGAGGAGATGCAGGGGGGTCCTCCCAGAGCCCCTCCCAGGGCTGTGCCCACCTGGCAGCAGGACCTGGGCACAGCCCGTGGGCTCGGTGACCTCTGCCAGCCTGCTGGGACCTGCCTGGGCTCCCTCCACCCCTGCGGGCACCGGGGTGGGTGCCCAGGCGTGGTGGGGATGCTCAAACCCTGGTGCCATGGAAATGCCAGCCCTGGGGGGGCTGTGTGGGGTGCCCAGGTCTGGCTGCAGCCCTCAGCTCCAGCCTGGTGCCCCCCGTCCTCCCAGGGTGACACAGGGACAGCCTGGGGCGCCACGGGGTGGGTTAGTGGGGTGATGTGGCACCGAGGGGACAGAGAAGGACAGGACACGCTGGCACACCGCAGAGCACGGCCCACAGAGAGCCCCAGAGAGGCCCTGGGGTGACGGTGACATTAGTGGACGAGGGGACACGAGCAGGAGCGCGGGATCCTCCGAGAGCCACCGGCACAGCCCCGCCACCGGCTCCTGTGGGCAGTGAGCAGGGGGCAGCAGGAGGGTGGAGATGGAGGTGCAGGGGAGGATGAGGATGGAGATGAAGATGAAGATGGAGATGGAGGTGAGGATGAAGATGGAGATGGAGATGGAGGTGGAGGTGAGGATGAGGATGGAGATGAAGATGGAGATGGAGGTGGAGACCGAGTGACCACACAGGAGTGACCAGAGGAGGAGCTCAGGCCACACACGGGATCCTCCTGGTGTCCCTGGTGGCCATCAGGGGAGCTGTGACAGGGTCACCTGGCCCAGGTGGCACCTCCCTGGAGCCACACCAGCTCCCGCGGTGCCGAGGGGACCCAGCAGGTGGCGAGTGCCACCACCAGGTCCCTGAGCTGAGGAAGATCATGCCCAAATCATCCCAGACAAATCCGGGCCCGCCGGGACCCCCTGCTTTGGGATGGAGGAGCAGGAATGGTGGGATGGAGATGGAGTGGAAGGGGAGGCGCAGCTGTGCTGGGCTGTCCCCAGCAGGGACAGGGACAGGGGACACAGCCAAACCAAGCGGCAGCGACACAAGGGGCACAGAGCGGAGCCGTGCTGGGTTCTTACGGGCAGTCCGGGGGCGCCCGGCGTTCCGGGAAAGCCTGGGGGGCCCTGAGGGGAGAAACAGGGAGGTCACAGCTTGGAAAAGGAGCTGGGGAGCCTGGCCTGAGCCCTGGGGGTGCCACAGAGCTCCTGCTCCACCTCCGGGCTGGCAGCAGCGTCACCTCCTTCTCCAGCCTCCCTGGGGACATCCGTGGGGACATCCGTGCCGTGCCATGTCACACCTCACCACGGCCATGGCCCTCTGCCTCAGGGCAGGGTGCCAGGTCCCTTTGGCAACCTTTGCTTTGAGGGGCTCTGAGCCCCCCAGACCCCCCCAGCCCGGGCAGGGGTACTCACAATGGGTCCGGGTGGTCCTGGGGGTCCACGCAGCCCTGGGGAGCCCTGAGGTGGGGATGGAGGTGCCAGGTGTGACCACCGAGGTGGGGACAGCACCACGGGACGTGGCACAGCGCCCAGGAAGGGCTGGGCTGGCCGGCGAGGATGGGTCGGGGCTCACCCACCTGCTCTCCTCGCTCTCCTGGCATCCCCGGCGCTCCCGGCAGCCCGGGGTGACCCGCGCAGTCAGGGCTGTCACCCTGCGGAGGGTGGGGACACGTCAGGACACCGGGATGGCGCTGCCACCCACGCTGAGCCCTGCCAAGCCTCCCCCAAAGCCCCCACGGTGCTGGGTGCCCGGCAGGGGCCGTCCCTGGGCACCAGGACTGGTTAAACAATTTAATTCTTGCCACTCACCCGCGCCTCCTCCGCTCGCGGGAACTGCGCAAGGCACTGCAAGAGAGCCCCGGAGTCACCCAGCGCGACAAAGGATCCGCCTGTCCCTCCTCCCTGGCATCCTCACTGGGGCTGTGCCCACGCTCCCAGAGGGGCCAGTGTCCCCAGAGGGCGGCACTTCCCCCAAATCCCACCAAATCCAATTCCCCGGTGTCGCAGACACGTTTGATGAAAAATCTTTCTGCCAGGATTTTTTTTTTCTCCTGAGAAGCTGAGAGGCCTCAGGAACAAAATGCAAACAATGGTTATCTGCTGCTGTGGAATGCAGCAGGTGCATCTGGGATTGGGCTCATGTGGTTGTTTCTAATTAATGGCCAATCACAGCCCAGCTGGCTCGGACTCTCTGGTCAGTCACAAGATTTTATTATCATTCTTTTCTATTCTTAGCCAGCCTTCTGATGAAATCCTTTCTTCAATTCTTTTAGTATAGTTTTAATATAATATATATCATAAAATAATAAATCAAGCCTTCTGAAACATGGAGTCAAGATTCTCATCTCTTCCCTCATCCCCATCCCCTTTCTCCCCCTCCACCCCAACTGCCACCAAATCCAATTCCCTGGGACTTGGGGGCATCTCTCCAACCCCACCCCGCACATCCTGGCACCCAAATCCCCACTCAGAAACTCACCCTGGCACAGTTCTCGCTGCCAGGGGCGCCTGGCATGCCCCCATCCCCTTTCTCCCCCTCCACTCCCTCGGGAGCTTCCAGGGCTGCCTGCAGCTGGGCACAGTCCCCGCAGAGAGTCTGGAAAAGGGGGGGGAAAGGGGAGTCAGGGGGTGCCCTGAGGGGTCCCCAAAGGCAGGAGGGTGACCCCGTCCCCACCCTCTCACCTTCAGCACCTCGATGTTCCTCTCAGCCATGACGGCCAGAGGTCCCTGGAAGAGAGGGAGGGAGGGATGGAGGGAGGGATTGTCCCCGCCATGGGGACAGGGGGACATTGCCACGGGAATTGCCACCACCTACCAGGTCTCCAGCCGGTCCAGGCAGTCCGGGCAGGCCATTGTGTCCTGGCATTCCCTAAATCCCAGGGGAATATTCAAACCCTGCCCTGAAAGCTCAGGATGGGCCCCGCTCCCCTCTCCCAGCGCTCACCTGGCGACCGGGGGCACCGGGCGGCCCGGGGGGACCAGGAGCTCCAGGAGGGCCCTGAAAGACCCCAAAAACCAATCAGAGAGGGGTGAGGGGTGAGGGGTGAGGGGGTGGCAGGGGTGGCACCGACCTGAGGGCCAGGCTGGGGCTGCCAGGACATCCCAGTCCATAATCCTGGTGCTCCCTGGGGGCGAGAGAATCCCAGAGGGTGAAATGGGGCTGGGGGTGCCCATGAGGGTGGCACGGTGCCAGGGGGGTGACACTCACCGGCATCCCATTGTAGCTGGGGTCCTGGCGGGGGCTGGAGGGGCAGGAGCACTCGCCAGGGTCTCCCTGTGGGCACAGGGGGTGAGGGCAGGGCGGGTTTGGGGTGGCACGGGGGGCACGGCTCCACCCAGACACCCCCACTCACCTTCTCTCCCTGGGCACCCTTCTCCCCCTGCCAGAGGGAAACAGAGATGGGTGTTAGGACATTAATTAATGGCCAATCACAGTGAGGGCAACCCCCAGTGCCCCCCTGATGCAGACACATTTTATGAAAAATCCCTTTCCTTAGGATTTTTTCTCCTGAGAAGCTGAGAGGCCTCAGGAACAAAATGCAAATAATGATTATCTGCTGCTGTGGAATGCAACAGGTGCATCTGGGATTGGGCTCATGTGGTTGTTTCTAATTAATGGCCAATCACAGCCCAGCTGGCTTGGACTCTGTCTGAGACACAAGCCTTTGTTATCATTCTTTCTTTTGCTATTCTTAGCCAGCCTTCTGATGAAATCCTTTCTTCTATTCTTTTAGTATAGTTTTTCTATTCTTTTAGTATAGTTATAATATAATATAATATAATATAATATAATATAATATAATATAATATAATTTATATTATATTATATTATATTATATTATATATTATATTATATATTAAATATATTATATTAAATATATGATATATAAAAATTATATATTATATATAAGTCTATAATATTATTATAGAATTATATATGTATTATAATATATATTAAATATATATTAATATATTATATTAATATATTATATTATATATTATATATATATCTATTTAATATGATATATATCATAAAATAATAAATCAAGCCTTCTGAAACATGGAGTCAGATCCTCGTCTCTTCCCTCATCCAGGGACCCCTGTGACCACTGTCACACCCCCCACACCCCTGGCACCCCCTCCTGGCACCCCCCTCACCTACCGGCTGCCCGCTGGAGCCAGGGAGCCCCCGCTGCCCCTCGGGGCCCTGCGAGGAAGAGGAGGGTGAGGGAAGTGCCTGGCTGCACCAGGATCAAGGTGCCAGCAGGGTGGCACTGCCCACCCCCAGGGCGGGACCTACCGGTGGCCCTGTGACGCTGCTCCCTGGTGGCCCAGGGGGTCCCGTGGCACCTTTGGGGCCCGGAGAGCCCTGCAGAGGAAGGACAGCAGGAATGGGGAGCACGGGTGTTGAAGATTGTAATGCAAGATGTTTTCTATTACCATCTGCATGGCAGATTGCCTTGGTCAAGTGGGCAGTTTGCCTTATCTCTCTCTGAGTGACCACAATCACTCCTCCCTCGGGAGGGGACACCTGCTGATAAGAGCTATGGAATGTCCCTGCATGGCTGAGAAGAACTACAGCATCCCATTGGCAGATGGGAGCCCAGAGGGAGGAGCCAAGCATTCCTACCTGGATAGAATCTGGAGATTTCAAACATTCCTACCTGGATATAACCTGGAGATTTCAAACATTCCTACCTGGATAGAATCTGAGATTTCGAACATTCCTACCTGGATATATTCTGGAGATTTCAAACATTCCTACCCGGATAGAATCTGGAGATTCTGGAACACCAGCACAGCTTTTCTGCACTGGATTGCCCAGAGGAACAGCAGCTGCCTCTTGCCCTGGATCTGCAGAGGCAGAGACTGCACCTTTCTCCAGGATCCCTGCTCCAGCAGAACCAGCCCTGGCACTGCAGGAGGGCTGAGCCACAATTCCAATGGTTCTGCTGCCAACAGCCTGACCCACAGGGTGTCAGGCTGGGCTCTGACTCTGGCACTGTTGGTTTAGTTCACTGCATTGTTTATTTTATCCTTTTATTTTTTTCTTTTCCCTATTAAAGAACTGTTATTTCCTGCTCCCATATTTTTTGCCTGAGAGCCCCTTAATTTAAAGTTTATAGCAATTCAGAGGGGTGGGGAGGGTTCACATTCTCCATTTCAGGGGAGGCTCCTGCCTTCCTGTGTGAGACAGGAGACACACCGAGGGCACACCAAGGGCTGGGGGACTCTCCCTTACCTTGGCACCTTTCTCTGCTGCCATCCCCGGGGGTCCCTGCGGTCCTGGGGGGCCCTGGGGGCAGGACAGGGTGTTGGTTCCCCCCCCATGGCGGGGACAATGCTGTCCCCAGAGCCACCACAAGGCACACAGAGGGCTGGCAGGGGTGTGACCCCATCAAACAGGGCTGAGCACCCCAAAAGCCCACCCCAAACTCTACTCACAGGGGGTCCGGGGGGTCCGGGGGGTCCGGGGCTCCCGGGGTCTCCCTGGGGAAAGCAGAGGGTGTGAAAGGCACCAGAGCCACCCGGCAGGGGACAGCAGGGGACAGCACAGGCACCCCAAAACCCACCTGTGGTCCTGGCTGGCTGATCCCCCGAGGTCCTGGCTCACCCTATGGACACAGAGAGGCACTGAGCTGTCCCCAGGACCCCACTGGGGACACAGAGGGGACGCTGAGCTGTCCCCAGCACCCCACCCCTGCACCCCACTCACCTGCAGCCCCTTGGGCCCGGCAGGACCCGGCACCCCTGGCAGCCCCGGCTTGCCCTAAAACACAGCAGGGTCACCCCGAGGGCACGGTGCCAGGGGCTCTGTGGCCATGGGGAGGGGACACTCACGGGTCTGCCAGGCTGCCCGATGCCCGGTGGGCCCTGCTCCCCTTTGGGCCCAGCTTTTCCCGGGATGCCCACAGCTTTTCCTGGGATGCCCTTGGCGTCCAGGAGGTGCCCAAGCATGGCGGGGTGAGGCTCACATGGTTCTCCCTGCAGGGAGGGGACAAGAGAGTGACAGAGGGGTGGGTGGCACTGCAGGGACAGGGTCCAGCTGCCCAGAGTTGGGGCTGTCCTCACCTTGTCACCTTTAGGACCGGCTGGTCCCCTGATGCCAGGCTCACCCGCCAGCCCCGGGACACCGGCCATGCCCGGCGTGCCCGGGTCCCCCGGGCTGCCAGCGTCACCCTGGCAAAGAGAGGGGACAAAGGTGGCGTGGGGAGGGAGGGGACACACGACACACAGAGGTCACAGTGCCCTCTGTCACCGCTGAGCCACCCCGAGCCCCTCTGCTCACCTTCTGTCCCTTGTCACCGGCCTCGCCAGGTCTGCCCTGGGGAAACGCAACAAGGGGTCAGGGTGGGGCATCCCCCCCAAAAACGGGCACGGGGGGCACGGGGGGCACTCACCGCTCTGCCCGGGGGGCCAGCAGGACCCATCTCACCCGGTGGCCCCGGCACTGCCACCACTGTCGCTGTCCCTTGGAGGGCTTGAGGGGTGGGAGGGCACTGCCCGCATTGGTCACCCTGCAGGGGGACATCCTGGCTGGGAGGTGGCCTTGGGGACCTGGACACGGCCCCCTGACCTCCCCAGCCCAGATTTCAGCAGGGACAGGGCAGGGACAGGGCAGGGACAGAGCAGGGACAAGGCAGGGACAAGGCAGGGACAGAGCAGGGACAGGGCAGGGACAGAGCAGGGACAGAGCAGGGACAGAGCAGGGACAAAGCAGGGACAGGGCAGGGACAGGGCAGGGACAGAGCAGGGACAGGGGTGTCCCCAGTGCTACACCCACCTTCTCTCCCTTGAGCCCCCTCACACCTGGGTCTCCCTTCTCTCCTGGCATTCCCTGCACGGAGAATCCACAGCACAGGTGACACCACGGTCCCCAAAACTCAGCTCTGACCCCCCCGGTCCCCCCCACAGTGTCCCCACTCACCGGCCTGCCCGTGGGTCCCACATGGCCACTGTCCCCCTGAAACAGAGCAGGGCCAGGATCAGAATTAGGCTCGGGATCAGCCAAGCCTGGGATGTCCAGAGGGGACAGGGGTCACTCACCTTGTCACCCTTGATCCCGGCCAGCTCGGACAGCCCCTCCTGGCCCTGCTGGACACACGTGTGGTCACTGTCCCGGCACCCAGAGCACCCCAGGTTGTCACCCTGCCCAGGTGACAACACCCAGGTCCCAACCCCAGCCCGGGACAGAGGGGTCCCTCCCCGCCGCTCACCGGCAGCCCCGGCTCCCCCTCGAGGCGCAGCGCGGCGAGGACGCGGAGATGATCGCAGGGCTGGCACGAGTCCCCCTGGTGGGGACAGCAGGGGACAGCTCAGGGGCTGCAGTGGCCGAGCAAGGGGTGGCACGGAGGGTCACACACTCACCTTGTCGCCTTTCATCCCATGGATGCCGGGATCGCCCTGAGAAGGAAAAGCAGGAGATGGGCGCTGCTCGGTGTCCCCCAGGTGGGGACAAGCCAGCCCAGCCAGTGTCACCTACCCTGTCCCCTTTGGGTCCTGCGGGGCCGGGTGTGTCCTGGGAAAGGGGAAACAGAGGGGACATCAGGGATGCTGAGGTGACACCGCTCTGCCCCCCCATCCCCGGGTTCAGACTCACCGAGATCCCGTCCCTGCCGGGCGCTCCGGGCTCCCCCCGCGGCCCCGGCTGGCCGGGAATCCCGGGAATTCCGATGGCACCGAGCATCCCCTCGGTGGGACACGCCTGGCACGGCTCACCCTGCCCGGTGACAGCAGTGACACAGAGCCTGTGGTGGCCCCCAGGACGTCCCAGGCAGCCCCAGGGCCGGGGGATGTGCCCGTGGCCACCGTGTCACCATACCCATGGTGTCACCGTACCCGTGGTGTCACCGTACCCACTGTGTCACCGTACCCACCCTGTCACTGCACCCACCTTGTCTCCTTTCGGCCCCAGTGCTCCGGGGGGACCCTGCAGGAGCAAAGCGGGGACGGGGCTGCTCCAGGGAGGCCACACTGTGCCCCAGCAGTGCCACCCTGCACCCTCAGCGGGGTGATCCCAGCCCCGAGCAATGCTCCCGGTTTTCCCAAAGCTCCCAACTTTTCCCAAAGCCCTCTTGGCTCCTGGTTTTCCAAAGCCCTCTCAGCTCCTGCTTTTTCTAAAGCCCTTTCAGCTCCCTCATTTCCCAAAGCTCTCTCAGCTCCCACTTTTCCCAAGCCCTCTCAGCTCCCTCATTTCCCAAAGCTCTCTCAGCTCCCAGTTTTCCCAAATCCCTCTCAGCTCCCAGTTTTCCTAAAGCCCTCTCAGCTTCTGCTTTTCCCAAATCCCTCTCAGCTCCCACTTTTCCCAAAGTCCTCTCAGTTCCCTCATTTACCAAAGCCCTCTCAGCTCCTGGGCTCTGATCCCAGCCCCTCTCTGGCCAAGCAGCCCCAACCCCGAGCCAAAAACCCGGCCCTGACCCCGGCTTTGGCTCCTGCCTCTGCTACTCACGGGTGTCCCAGGCGATCCTCCGGGTCCAGGAGCTCCCGGGCTGCCCTGGAGCCAGAGATAGGAAATCCTGAGCTCAGCCAGGGGACACCACAGCCCTGGGTGTGACATCCCTGTCCCTCTGGGGGTGTCCTGCCCCCCAAGCCAGGTCCTTGGGCCACCCACAGTGGCTGAGGCTGCAGCTCAGCTCTGGTGGATCCAGCTCTGGATGGGATTCCCAGCACTGGGAGGCACCTGGGACCCCTTTCCCTGCACTCACCTTCTTTCCCTTCGGACCTGGGGGGCCACCAGGGTCACCCTGAAAGGGACAAAGGGAGGTGTGAACCCTGCTGGGGTGCCCTGGCCAGCCAGCTCTGGCTGTGGGGTGGCACCTTGCCCATCCCATGGCAATGCCACCGTGGGGACACCACCCTGGCACAGGGCTCCTCACCGGCTTCCCTGGAATGCCAACCCCTGGAGAGCCTGGCATGCCCGGGGGTCCTGGTTCACCGGCCAAACCCTCCGGTCCCACGAGGCCGGGGTCACCCTGCAGGACATTGAGGGGAGGGTGGCAGTGCTGGCAGTGCCACCAGGTGCCCCATATCCCCCCTGTCACCCCCAAACCCCCCTGGTACCTTCTGTCCCTTGGGTCCCACCACGCAGATCTCTCCGGGCCGGCCCTGCCAGGAGGGGAGTGGGGTCTGAAGGCTCCTGTGGCCAGACCCCCCTGGCCTGGGGGATGCCCAGGGGGTGCCCAGGGGGTGCCCAGGTACCCCCCAGCACTACTCACATCACGCCCAGGGCGCCCGGGCTTGCCCTGCAGGCCCCCGTCACCCTTCTCACCCTTCTGGCCCTGCAGGACAGACAGATGTCACCTCTGGTGTCACCCGTGGTGTCACCCAAGGTTGGTACTGGCAGGTCCTGGTATCTCTGCCACCATCCCAGGTGTCCCTCCTGCCATGCCAGGACCCCCAGGTGGGCTGGACTCACCTTCTGCCCCTCAGTGCCAGCTGGGCCTGGGAGTCCCTGCACGGGAAAAAGGGGACAAAGAGGGTGCCCAGGTGGGCTCGTACGGGTGCCCAGATGGGCTCATGAAGGTGCCCAGGTGGGCCCATACAGGGTGCCCAGGTGGGCTCGTGTGGGCGCCCAGGTGAGCTTGAGTGGGTGCCCAGGTGGGCTTGGGTGGGTGCCCAGGTGGGCTCCTGCAGGGTCACCTCCTGCTCCTCTTATGCCCACATGGAGCTGGACCCACAGAGCTGGACCCCCCCACCCCATCCCAGGGCAGGGTGTCAGTGTCCCCACCGTGTCCCCGCAGTGTCCCCGCAATGTCCCCACAGTGTCCCCGCAGTGTCCCCGCAGTGTCCCTGCAGTGTCCTCACAGTGTCCCCACAGTGTCCCCGCAGTGTCCCCACAGTGTCCCCGCAGTGTCACTTACCACCTGCCCACGCTGCCCCTTCTCACCCCGCGGCCCCTCGGCACACTGGGAGGAAGAGGAGGAGGAGGAGGAGGAGGTGAGAGGGCAGGAGGGATGGGGAGGGGCTTTGGGGAGGGTTTGGGGGGTCTCACCTGCACGGGGCCATCGGGGTGGGTGCGCACACAGTCCATGCCCTGTGGAGGGGGGAGGTGGCTCAGGGACAGGGTGGGGGCTTTGGGGGCACAGGGGCACCCCCAGGGTGTCCCTGTGTGCCAGGGAGCCAGCAGGAGGGGACAGGCAGGACAGGGACACCGGGGACACTCACACGGTCACCCTTCTCCCCTTTGCCACCCGCCGCGCCAGGGAGGCCCCGCTCGCCCTTGGTGCCCTGCAAGAGAGGGAGGGAGGGAGGGAGGGAGGGAAAGGGGCACAGGGTGGGTTAAAAATGGGCACAGGGTGGGTGAAAAATGGGCACAGGGTGGGGGAAAAATGGGCACAGGGAGGGTGAAAAATGGACACAGGGAGAGGGACAAATGGGCACAGGGAGAGTTAAAAATGGGCACAGGGTGGGTGAAAAATGGGCACAGGGTGGGTGAAAAATGGGCACAAGGAGGGGGACAAATGGGCACAGGGAGAGTTAAAAATGGGCACAGGGTGGGTGAAAAATGGGCACAGGGTGGGTGAAAAATGGGCACAAGGAGGGGGACAAATAGGCACAGGGTGGGGGACAAGTGGGCACAGGGTAGGTGACAAACAAAGGGGCACAGGGTGGGTTAAAAACGGGCGCAGGGAGGGGGACAAACAGACACAGGGTGGGTGACAAACAGGTACAGGGATGGGTGAAAATGGGCACAGGATGGGTGGAAATGGGCACAGGTGACAGACACAGGGCATCCCCACGTCCCCGTGTGTGCCCACAGCTCTGGGCAGGGATGCTCTGGCTCAGCATCCCCACATTCCTGCGGGAGCTCTGGGTGTCCTGGGAGGTGACAAACCAACCTTTGGACCTGGGGGACCGAGGGTGACCTGTGGACACAGGAGAAAGGTGTCCCCCCAAGGTGGCAGCAGCAGAGCCCTGAGCCCAGCACAGTTCCCATTGTCCCAGCACTCTGTCCCCAAGTGCCACCATGGGGCATGAGGTGTCCCAATGGCTGCCACCCCCTGCCATCCCCCCAAACCCCAGCCAGAGGTTGCTGTAGGAATGGGGCCACATCTGGAAAGGATCAGGGGCCTTCCAGATGTTGCAGGGCCTGGAGGAGCCGTGGGGTCGTGGGGGGCTGGTGACAGCACCCCGGTGGCTTTTGCCACCCCCAGGTCACAGCCCAGCCTGGCCAGCTCGGGGTCCCCATGGCCGGTGCCACACTCACATTTCCTGGAGCCACCTGGGGCGAGCAGGGAGGGCACTGGAAGAGACAGGGATGGGAGCTTGGGGCAGCTGCACGCACTGCCCCTGGCACCCCAAACACCAGGCACCCCAAATGCCAGAGCACCCAAAGACCAAGAGCACCCCTAAACCCCAGAGCACCCCTAAACCCCACAGAACTCCAAAACTCCACAATGCCCTAAACCCCACAACAATCCAAACCCCACATCACCCCCAAACCCCAGAACACCCCAAAACCCCACAGAACTCCAAAACTCCACAATGCCCCAAGCCCCACAGCACCCCAAAACCCACAGCACCCAAAACCCCACAGCATCCAAAACATCACAGCACCCCCAAAACCCCAGAGCACTCCAACCCAGAGCATCCAAAAACCCACAGCATCCGTAGGATTGGGGACACCCATGGGACTGGGGACAGGCAGGATGTGGCTCTGTCCCCAAGACCTCCAACCCCCTCGATGAAGTGACAAAACGATCTTTTGTCGCCTTAAAAAAGCTCAGAAATTTCTCTCCTTAATTAGTTGAAAAGACACCTCATAGGACTTGGGGGACTTCGCCTCAAACTTAAGGATGGCCAATTGGACAGAAACAAAAAAACTGCCTGAGCAATTTACTAGAAAAAGAAGAGAACAAATAAACTAATTGCTTTTGTGAGGTGTTTTACCAGGAGCAAGAACCTTTTGCACCTGGCTCGGTTTTTCTCTGTAAAGAATTATTTTATTTTGCCTTTTACTAAAACTTTTTTGTTTCCACCACTCCCACAGAAGCCACCCTGCTGATTTTATACCTTCTAATTTAGCTGAGCTATCTTGGGTGTGAAATAGATCTCCAAGAGCTTATGAGACCATGTATCACCCCCCACCCCGATCTGCACCCTGGGACATCCCTGTGGTGAGATGAGGGATCCCAGAAACATTCAGGGATGAGGAACAGGAGCTCTGGAGATCTGCACCCACCCCGGTCTGCACCCTGGGACATCCCTGTGGTGAGATGAGGCATCCCAGAAACATTCAGGGATGAGGAACAGGAGCTCTGGAGACATTTCCCAGCTCTGGCAGTGCTCTGGAGTCACTCAGAGGGAACAAAGAGGCCCTTGGCCAGAGCTGGGATGGCTCCAGCAGCAGCACGGAGCCAGTGGGGCCTCAATCCCTGCTCGGGGGGAGCAGAGCAGCTGCTCCTCACGGCGTCCCTGCAGCGCTGGGAGATCCCAGATTGGCAGGGACAGAGCCAGCCTGGGTGTGGGACAGAGGGTGGCACCGTGGGTGGCACTGGAAGGGCAGCAGGGCTGGCACACGCTCACCTTGTCCTTTGCATCGTCCCTCAGGCTGCTCCTTCCCGAGGCTCTGCCCGGCTCCTGCAGGGAGGGAAGAGCTGGTGCTGGCACCTGCCTGGAGCATCCCAGCCCTGTCTGTGAATCCTGGGTTTGTCCTGCTCAGGAAGCCAGGGAGGAGGAGGAGGCAGCGGTGGCACCTTCCTGTCCCTCAGCCCCTCGGGTCACAGACACCTCCCTGCCCAGGTGGGACCTCCCTGCCCAGGTGGGACCTCCCTGCCCAGGTGGGACCGGGACCTCCCTGCCCAGGTGGGACCTTCCTGTCCCTTGTCCCCTCAGGTCACAGACAGCTCCCTCTCTCCCTCCCTCCCTCCCCAGCCTCAAACTGGGTGGAAAAAGTAAGGAAGGATTTTCCAGGGGCTGGAGCAAGGTGGCTGCACCAGGCCAGGTATGGGATGGGGACTGGGATGGGGATGGAGATGGGGATAGGGATGGGATGGGATGGGATGGGATGGGATGGGATGGGATGGGATGGGATGGGATGGGATGGGATGGGATGGGGATGGGGATGGGGATGGGATGGGATGGGGGCTGGGATGGGACTGGGATGGAGATGGGAATGGGGATGGGAACTGGGATGGGGACTGACTGGGATGGACTGGGATGGGGATGGGATGGGGATGGGACTGGGATGGGGATGGGGACTGGGAATGGGGACTGGGATGGGACTGGGATGGAGATAGGAACAGACATAGGAATGGGGATGGGGACTGGGATGAGATTGGGGACGGAGATGGAGCTGAGCTCGGGGACAGGGCCAGGATGGGGATCCAGGATGGGGATGGAGATGGGAACAGGGGCCGGGATGGGCACGGGGTGAGCATGGAGACTGGGATGGAGACTGGGATGGGGCCGGGGTGGCACTGGCAGAGCTCACGGTGCCCAGCGGCTCCTCCAGGCAGAAGCAGCGGGTGAACACCCTGCCCTCGGGCTGCGGCACCATCTCGATCAGGTTGCTGCTCTGCATCAGCTCCGCTTGCCGGCGGGTCTTGGGCGTTTCTGTCTGGCACTGCAGGGAGACAGCGGGGTCACGGGGAGGCTGCCGGGGGACAGCCAGGTCCTGGGCACGGGCAGCACGAGGCGGTGACACAAAGGGGACAGACCTGCCCTCGCTGCGCCTCAGTTTCCCCTGTGGGGAAAACCCTGAGTGTGGACAGGGCAGCTCCAGGGTCTGCGGTTGGGGTGGGGACACTTAGGGGTGCTCAGGGGTGCTCAGGGTCACTCAAGAGCACTCAGTGGGACTCAGGGGAATTCAGTGGCACTCAGGGGCACTCACCCCGCTGGCCGAGATCTCGCAGCACCCCTCCTGCCTGGCCAGCTCGGCGTCGCAGTAGATCTGAGCTTGCTGGATGTCAAACTGCAGCAGGACACGGGTGACAGGTCAGGGGTGGCCTTGACACCGTGGGCAGAGCCAGGGGCACTCATTGGCACTCAGGGGCACTGACACAGGGGCACTCATTGGCACTCAGTGGCACTCAGGGGCACTGACACAGGGGCACTCATTGGCATTCAGGGACACTCAGGGGCACTGACACAGGGGCACTCATTGGCATTCAGGGACACTCATTGGCACTCATTGGCACTCAGGGGCACTCAGTGGCACTCATTGGCACTCAGTGGCACTCATTGGCACTCAGGAGCACTCAGTGGCACTCAGTGGCACTCATTGGCACTCAGTGGCACTCATTGGCACTCAGGGGCACCCATTGGCACTCAGGGGCGCTGACCCCTCCGACTCACCCTGACCGGGGTGCCACGCACGGCGTCCAGCCCCAGGAAGGCGTTGCCCTCGGGTGCCAGGGCTCTCCGCGGCCCCAGCGGCTTGGAGGCGATGGAGGCGCAGTCCAGGTGCACGGACACGGCGTGGCCCTGCACGGCCACCACCACCTTGTGCCAGCGCCCGTCGAACAGCGACGCCACCGCCTTGCCCGCGAAGGTGGCGCTGACGAAGCTGGCACCCGCTGCCCGCGCCTGGAACTCCAGGCTTCGCTCGGGGCCGTGCACGGACAGGGAGAGCTGGGCACAGAGGGGACAGCGGCGCGCTCAGGGACGGCTCCTGCTCATTCCTGGGGCGTCCCCCCCATGTCCCCGGGGTGTACCTGGGGGTATCCCTGGCGGTCGGTGACCTGGAAGAGGTACCAGTGCTCCCCGGTGCTGTTCTTCTTCAGCAGCAAGGTGAGGACCAGGGTGAAGGTGGGGGGCAGCCCCCGCGGGAACACCTGCCTGTGGGGACAGCTCTTGGGGTGCTCTGGGGACGGAGCTGGCACCGAGGAGGGTGGCACCCATCTGTAGGGCACCTACAGTGGCAGCACCATCCCAACAACCCCAATGGGTCCTGCCATGAGCTGTCCCCACTGGTGGCACCCATCCACAGGGCACTTACAGGTGTCAGCACCACCCCAACAACCCCTTGTGGGTCCTGTCATGAACTGTCCCCACCAGTGGCACCCATCCACAGGACACTTTCAGGTGGCAGCACCATCCCAGCAACCCCAATGGGTCCTGCCATGAGCTGTCTCCACTGGTGGCACCCCAGATGGCATCACAGTGGGTTCTGTCCCGCAGTGTCACCCCTGCTGGTGTGGCTGCAGCTCTTATCCCAAAATTTTGTCCCAGGGCAGGCAGGAAATGCATCCATCATCCCCAGGGAGGCCCTGGCAGCCTTTCCCAGCTCTCCCACAGCCCATTCAACCACTGGAAATATTTGCTCCGGGCTCCGCTCCGCTCCCAGCCTTGGCTCCGCACCCACAGATTTCCAAGCCACTGCTCTGGAGCTGGACCAAGGGATGGGCACTGGGACAGGGCCAGCGGTGCCCTGTGCTCTCCATGGGGCACGGGGACACCCTGACAGGGCGCTGAGGTGGGTGGGCACCCATGGGACCTCACAGCCTGGGCTGTGCCCATCTCCAGACTCCCCAAAGCTGGATTTGGGATGCCCCAGCCAAGAGCAACACCAGCCTGGATTCTCCACCATCCATCCCGCAGCCATCCAAGGATTTGGCTGCCCAGGCTGGATCTCCTGGCCCTCTGGAGAGCCCCATGCCCAGCACAGCTCTGTGCCAGCCCCGGGGCAATGTGGGGACACGCCACAGCCATTTCCTGCAGGAGCAGCTCCCGAGGACATGGATCTGCTCCCGCCCTGCCACGCTGCACCGTCCCTGCCAGCCCTGGCACCGTGGGCACTGAGGGGACAAGAGCCAGGCCCCGTGTGCCCCCAGCAGCCCCACACACCCAGCAGTGCCTGCTCAGAGCCTCTGGAGCTCGTCCGGACCCCACAGGCTCTGCCAAGAGCAACCACAGAGCAGCCACAGAGCCCTGCTTGCGCAAGGCTTGGCCACCAGCCAGCAGAGCCCTGGCAGCCTGGGGTTTTCTTTCGAGGAGAAAGGTGTTGGGGCAGCCTCGGGGTCCTCAGTGTCCCCACATGTGACGCGGAGCTGCCTGGCATCCCTGGCAGGAGTTAAGGGTAAAGCCCACCTCATGTCACAGACATCTTTTATGGAAAATCCTTTCCTTAGGATTGTTCCTCCTGAGAAGCTGAGAGGCCTCAGGAACAAAATGTAACCAATGGTTATCTGCTGCTGTGGAATGCAACAGGTGCATCTGGGATTGGGCTCATGTGGTTGTTTCTAATCTATGGCCAATCACAGTCCAGCTGGCTCGGACAGAGAGTCCGAGCCACAAACCTTTGTTATCATTCTTTCCTATTCTATTCTTAGCCAGCCTTCTGATGAAATCCTTTCTTCTATTCTTTTAGTATAGTTTTAATATAATTTATATCATAAAATAATAAATCAAGCCTTCTCAAACATGGAGTCAGATCCTCGTCTCCTCCCTCATCCTCAGACCCCTGTGAACACCCAGCTGCACCCAGACCCCAAATTTACACCTGGAGGAGCTTTGGGTCACCTGAGGGTCACACAGAGCCACCCCACAGGTCACCCAAGGCCACCTGAAAGGTCACCCAGGGTCACTCACTGCGTGGGCTGGACCAGGGGCACGGTGCCCAGGCGCAGCACCACCGGCCCCCGGGCGCTGCGGATCTTCTTGACCGACGAGATCTTCAGCAGGTCGAACCTCTTAACCAGGTTAAAACCTGCAGGACAGAGCAGGGGACATGAGACCTGGCCCTGGCACAGGTGACAGTCCCCAGAGCCCATCCTGGGGTGTCAGAGGATCCCTGAGAGGGCCTTTCCTTACCTGTGACATTCTCGTACTTGTCCCCAGCCAGATCCTCGTCCCAGAGCGGCGGGCACAGCTCTCCTGTGAGGCAAACCAGCACATCACTGTCACTGCCGTGTCCCCAGGCACGGTGGGACGAGCAGGGCGGCACCGCACAGAGCTCCCCAAGCCCAGCAGCGTCTGGGGGTGCTGAGGGGGCCAGCCCCAGCTTCCCGAGGCAGCGCTGAGCAAGCAAACCCCAATCGCGGGAGTGGGGAGGAGGAGACTGGAGTGCTCCAGGAGCAGCTGGGAGGGGACAGAGCTTCGGAGGGGACAGAGATTGGGAGGGGACAGAGACTGGGAGGGGACAGAGACTGGGAGGGGACAGAGCTTCAGAGGGGACAGAGATTGGGAGGGGACAGAGCTTGGGAGGGGACAGAGCTGGCGCTGCTGCCTCCCACAGGTGAAAGGCTTTCCCAGCCCTGGCTGCTTTGCCTGCAGACAGCCCCGCGGCTGCAATCAGCATCAGGAGACTGGGACGGCTGCCAGGGACACCCACAGCGCCATCGACATCTGTCCCTTCCTGCCCCTTCCCGGTGACAGCTCGGAGCCGGTGGCCCTCGGGGACAGGCGTGAGGGTCCAGCCCGAGGCTGAGGAGCAGGAAATGCCGTGTCAGGAGCGGTCACGGGGGTGCTGCTGCTGCTTGCAGGGATAAATCCCAGCCCCGGCAGCACCGAGCCACCTCCAGATGCGCCAGATGTTGGGAGGTGCGAGATAAAGGAGTAAACAAGGGGGGAGGGAAGGATTTGTTTTGTCTCCATGCAGAGCGGCCCTGGAGCAGGATGGGCACCAAAGATTCTCCCACCCCTTCCTAGGATGTTCCTGGGGGTCTCTGACCCCCTCCAGACCCTCCCCACTTCTGTCAGGAGCTTGGCACCACCGTGGCTTGTGGCCCAGGCTGACCAGGGGCCAGCAGCGATGTGGGGACATGCCTGGGCCAATGTCACAGCAGAGAATGTCACAGCCAGGGCAGTGTCCCCTCCCGCCGGCGCTGACATCGCCCTCAGCAGGGCAGGGGACACCAAGGAGCCTAAACCACCCCATGCCATCCCTCTGCAGCTTCTCCCAGCCCTGGGAAGGGAAAATCCCACCTGTCCAACCCTCTGTCCCTTAGGAAAGGCCAGGACACACGAGGCCACACCGTGCCGGGCAGCAGGAGCGGGTGACAGTGACAGTGACAGTGACAGTGACAGTGACAGTGTCCCCTCCCAGGGAAACCCCGCGGGCCGAGCCACCGCTCCACCCCCACCGAGCCTGATGCAACCCCGGTGTCGCTTCCAGCGGCTCCTCCCCCGGGGCCCGGGGCTCATCCCACACCGGGACCATCTCTGTTCCCGTCCCTGTTTCCATCCCTGTTCCCCCATCCCTCTCCCCATCCCTGCTCCCATCCCTGTTCCCTGTCCCCATCCCTGTTCCCTGTCCCTATTCCTATCCCTGTTCCCCCATCCCTGTTCTCTGTCCCTGCTCCCATCCCTGTTCCCAAACCCATCCCTGTTCCCTGTCCCTGTCCCCATCCCCGTTCCCCCATCCCTTTTCCCATCCTCATTTCCCCATCCCTGTTCCCTATCCCTGCTCCCATCCCTGTCCCCATCCCTGTTCCCTGTTCCCTGTCCCCATCCCCATTCCCCAATCCCCATTCCCCCATCCCTGTTCCCTATCCCTGCTCCCATCCCTGTTCCCATCCTCAGCTGCACCTGGACCCCCCCCAGCCCTCCACCACGGTGTGGGTCATGGCCAAACCTCCCTCGGGAGCTCCGTGCATCCTCACCCTGCCCTGTCCCGGCTGTCACCGAGTGTCCCCAGAGTGGCCCAGCCCCATCCATCCCTGCCCATGGCCAGGCTGTGGGGGCAGTGTTGGGGTGTCCTGGGCTGGCTCCCCACAGCCGGGATCACTCGGATCCGCTCTCCCTGGCCCCCTGCCCACGGGGGATGCTGAGCAAAGCCCCGGAGCTCAGTCTGGAGCCACCACTCGGGTGCTGGCACAGCTCACGGTGTCTGTCATCTCTGCCCTGCCACCCCTGGCACTGACCCAGCTGTGGCAGGGACAGAGGAGGAGGGAGGTGGCTCCCAAGCCCCCACTGGTCCTTACCTTCTGCTGGCAGCAGCTCCATCCCCTGGCAGGCGCTGAGGAGCCCGGCAAGCACCAGGGCCCAGAGACCGCTCATGGTGCCCGTGGCAGAGGCTCAGGGCCCTCAGGGCCACCTGCAAGGGAGAGACCCCGAGATGGGCACCTGGTGGCCCACGAGGTTGCCCACACCAGGAAAGCCACCAGCATGGAGTGGCACTGACCCTCCTGGCCATGGCTAGGTGATGTTCTGGGGGGTCACTGTGGCCCCCATCCCTCTGCTCCACACCCAGCCCAAGCCGCAGCATCCCAGCATCCCTGGGTGTCAAAGGCCAGCACCCAAATTTACTCCAAACATTCAGAAATTCAGTGACTGGAGCTCCCCAGAGTGGAACCGGGTGTACCCACCCGGGAAGGGCTCAGCACCTCCCGTTCCATCTCCCGGTCCCGTGTGGATCCCCGGGGGTGTCCCTGCAGGTCACCCCGACCTGGCCTCCCTCCTGCTTCCTGCCACGAGGCAAGCTGGGGCTGCAGCAGGGCCCGGAGCCGGGACAGACGGACACCCTCGGCTCCGGAGCTGCTGCCGGAGCGGGACATCCCCGTCCTTCACCCACGCACAGCCCCCGGCACCCCGGGCAGCGGGGCCACCCCTGCCCTGCCTGCCCGGGGCTCCCTGGCACCCCCAGCTCTTCTCTCCACCCCCCTTCACCGCTTATCCCTTGTGCTGCCCCCCGGCTCCGCTGGCCTGGCACTGCCCTCGCCCACCCCCGCAGCTCCCCCCGGCCGCTCCCCGCCTTCCCCGCGCCGCACCCTCCGCACCGGCGGGTCCCCGCGGCCCCGGGGCGTGATTAACGCCGGGGATTAACGGGGAATCCCCCCTCGTCCCGTCCCGTCCCGCCGCAGGGCCGGGGCTCCATCCGTCCCCGGTGCGGCGCTGCCCGGGGCTCACCTGCGCGGGGCTCGGCGGGGACGGGGCTCTGGGGGGTGCGGGACACCGGCAGCTCCACCGCGGGACACCGGGAGCTCCGGTGCAGTGCGGGACACCGGGAGCCGCCGCGCCGCCCCCGCCGCCTTCCCCGCCTCCCTGCGGGGGGAGCCCGAGCGGCCCCCCAAGCGCTGCCCGCCCCCCGCACCCCCCCCAAACCCGGGGGGCCGCCTTCGCATCCCCGCCCTTCTCCTCCTCCTCCTCCTCCTCCGGGCGCCTCCCCCGGCAGCGCCTCCGCTCCCTCCCCGCCCTCCTTCCCCCCTCCGGCCCCAATCCCAGATTTGGGGGGGATCCCATTCCCTGGCTGTCCCCTCTGTGGAGCGGCTGTTCCTGCCCACAGGCAGCTGAGGGCACCCGGGGGTGGCAGCGCTGGTGGCAGCGCTGCCCGGAATGTGTCCCCAAGGAAGGAGGGTGTCCCTCAAGGATGCTCCTGCACGGGCACGGCCCCGGGAGCAGCTCCGGGCAGACCCCCCGAGGCCATCCCGCCGTGTGACACGGAGCTGCTGTCCCCTCCCTGAGCCTCGGGGGTGGCTTGGGGACAGTCTGGCTCAGGGCGAGGTGCCCGAGGTCAGAGCGACGAGACGGGACCGCTGCCACCATCCCTGCCGCTGGCACCGCCGCCGCTCCCGCGTCCTGCTGATTTCCCAGAGCCCTGCCAAGCCCTGGAGGGATCCCGGCCCATGCCAGCCGGGATGTGCCAGCCTGGAATGCTGCCCCAGGGTCTGGCTGCCCCATCCTTCCGTTCCCGTGCGTGCCAGGCCGCCCTGACCCCCCAAAAACAGGCAGGGAACGAGCTCAGCTCGTGCAATTTTAGATCTGGAGGGTGCAAAGCATCCTCTGGCATCGCCATGGCTGTGTCACCGTGCTGGGGCGGCACAGGGACCCTCAGGATGGCCCAGCTGCGTTTTCTCCCAAATTGTGATGGATCTATTCAGGCTGCAGCTTTAGAGACGCGTGAGGGACGCATGGATCTCAATAAAGTCGCTAATTAACAACTGCTGCTTGTGCACAGGCAGTAAATAAGCTGTCGTGGGCAAGCCCAGCCAGTCCCGGCGACGTGGTGACAACGCTCCCGCGAGGTGCCTGCTGAGGTAATTAAGGGTAATTAAAGCAAGTGGGAACGAAAACACAGCGAATTTTCCTCCGTTCTCTCGTTTGGGATGATTGTTCTCCTCGAGCTGTTCTTTGTTTGGGGCCACAAACTTGGGTTTGTGTGTCCTGTGGGCGCGGGCCACGGCCCCAAAACTGGCCCCACATCCCACCCCAACCCCAGAGCAGAGCAGGGATGAAGCCTCATCCCATCCTCTGCATCTCCCAGGACCCTCAATTCATCCGCAAAACACTCGGGAGGGTTTACAATGGAGCTCCCCTCACTTCCCAGGCTGCTCCCCTGGGCTCGTTGTCCCCAGCCCGGTGGCACAAAGCGACCCCGACATCCCCAGGGGTGGCAGCGGCGTGGAAAACCCCGGCTCCGTGCAGCTCCTGCTTCCCTTGGCTGTTCCAGAGCACGGGATCGGCATTTCCAGAGGGAGAAAGGAGCCGGATCCCGCCTCCCCAGACCTCGGGCTTGGAGCGGCGCCCAGCGGGGGGATGGAAAGCAGGATCCTGCAGCAAGCAGCCCCTGCCCACCCTCCATCCCATCATGGAAAAAGCAGAGGCGCGCTGCGCTTCCAAGAAACTGCCGCGCCGCCTGCCAAAAAACACGAGCCGGAGCAGAGCCCGGCAATTTCGGGGCTGGAGACAATTTTGCCTCCGAGCAACGCGGCGGTTTTGTTACCCTGGGGCTCCCCACGTCTCACCCCGAGCTCAGCCCTCCCCCGAAAGGCTCCCCAAATCCATGGAGTGAGGGTTAGGATGACGCCGTCCGGACCGCGCTGGCTCAGAGGCAGCTGCCGGCCTGGGCAAGGCACAGGAGGGAATTCCTGCGGTGAGGATTTCAGCGGCTCAGCATTAATTTCTGCTCCAATCCAGGCACAAATTCCCCCCTCCTCCCCGCCTAATTCCAGCCAGGAAGGAAAGCGCCTGCAGGAATTCTTTCCAGCTTCCCAGGGCTGTTTGTAGCCGCGGTGCTAGAACAGCACTTTTTGCCTCTTTTTGGTGAAGTTTCTTTCGCGGGGGCCGAGGGAGAAGCCTCAGAGCCGCTTCTCCATCATTTCCGCCCCCCAGAATTCACATTTTTGGCACTGGGGGGACTCAGCACGGCTCCGATGGGAGCTGCAGATGGAAAACGGCTCCAGAGCTCTGGGATCTGCTCTGACTCACCCCGTACCCCCTGTCTGGCAGGACTGAGGGCTTCAGCGGCTCAGCATTAATTTCTGCTCCAATCCAGGCACAATTCCCCGCTCCTCCCTGCCTAATTCCAGCCAGGAAGGAAAGCGCTGCAGGAATTCTTTCCAGTTTCCCTGGGCCGTCTGTAGCCACGGTGCTAGAACAGCACTTTTTGCCTCTTTTTGGTGAAGTTTCTTCCACGGGGAGAGGAGGGAGAAGCTCCGATGCGAGCTCCCGTTCCCCCCGCGGCCGCGCAGTCTCAGAGCCGCTTCTCCATCATTTCCGCCCCCCAAAATTCACATTTTTGGCACTGGGGGGACTCAGTCCGGCTGATGGAAAGCGGCTCCAGAGCTCTGGGATCTGCTCTGACCCACCCTGTCCCCCCTGTCCGGCAGGGCTGGGGGCTGTCCCTTGTCCCCTCATGCTGGGACACTCCACGGGCCTGTGCCTCTGGCCCGGGCTCCGTTCCCTCGCCCCATCTGGCGTCTCCATGAGTAATAAAAGCTGCTAATTGCCAACAGATGCCCCAGGAAACCCTGACGCTGCTGTGTTTGGCTGGGAAAGGAGAGGAGGGGAGCTGGAGCAGGCCCCGGATCCCCCAAAGCAGGGGAGGGGGGGCGGGCAGGGGGATCCCAGTGCGTGGCAGCTCTGAGAAACCAGAGCTGGAGGATGTGGCTGCAGACTTCCAGCAGAATTAATTTCCAGCAGAATTAATTTCCAGCAGAATTAATTTCCAGCAGAATTACAGGGACCAGCGAGGGGGGGACACCCCAAGGAGGGGTTGGTGCCCCTGACCCGCACCCTCCATGGGGCTGGGAGCCCCACAGCAGCCCCTGGCTGTGCCAGGATCTGCCACTCGTGATTCTGACCCCTGGCATGGGCAGTCAGAAATGTCTGTGCTTGTGCCAGCCCCCTCCCCACACAGCTGGATCCCCCTGAGGAGGGGGCAGTGGAACAATTTGGCTCCTTCCACCCCCTCCTCGTCACTCCCATCACCACGTGGGAACCCAAATGGCTTCTTCCAGAGCCCCAGACCTGAACTGGGCACTGCTGGGATGAACTGGGTTATGAAATTGGGATTTCCATGCCCTGGGGGGGGCTGGGGAGGGGACCCCCACTCCAAGGGTCACATCCTGTCCCAGCCCTGTCCTGTCCCATGGTCAGTGGCCACCAGCCCAGCCTGGGCTGTGCCCTTTGCTCCTCCCAAGCCTGTCCTGTCCAAGGGAAGCCCTCAGGAGGCTCAGGAGGCTTTTCCCAGTGGGAAAAGGATCTGC
The DNA here is from genome assembly GCF_023055355.1 of Agelaius tricolor. NCBI lineage: Eukaryota > Metazoa > Chordata > Aves > Passeriformes > Icteridae > Agelaius > Agelaius tricolor. The sequence goes on along the minus strand of NW_027269296.1, from coordinate 2,071,003 downwards.
TCCCACCACGGCACAGCCATGGCACTCACAGCAGGAGGGTTTTGGTGCCGCGGTCCCACCACGGATCCGAATCTCTCATCCCAGATGCGCCCGGAGCCACCAGCAGCGCTGTCCTTACCCAGCTCCTGCTCTGGGCATTCCCACACTCAGCTGCTGCTCCTGCTGGAGCTCCCACCTCCATCTCTGGATGCCGGGAAGCTCCCACAGTGCTGTGCAGCCCACCTGGAGCGACTCCACGTGGTGATGACCTCCGAAATTCCTTCATTTACTCACAGATTAATTACTCTATAATTACCACTCCTGGCTCCCATGATCAGGTGCTCATTTGCAGCACGGGGGGTGCAGGATCAGCCCTGCTCAGGGCGGGATTTTTTGGGGCAGGGGGGTGCAGGCAGAGCAGGGTGACAATGGGTGACAATGGGTGACACTGGGTGACAATGGGTGACAACGGGTGACAGCCACCCCCAGGCGAAACACGAGGCGGCGGCCGCGGCCCCACGGCACCACAGAGAGTGAACTTTTATTTCCAACAACGACAGCACCTGCCCCGTGGGGTGGGGGACGGTGGGGAGGGCTGGGAGGGGGCGGCCGCGGGGCTCCCGGGGTCGGGGGGGGTCCCGGGGGGCGGCCGCTCGCGTGCACACGGTGCACGGCGTGAAGAAACATCCCGGTAGAAAAGAACAAAGGTCTGAGGGCCTCCACGGGCCGGTCCTGCCCCGGGGGTTGGGGTGCAGGCGTGAGCGTGGGTGAGCATTTTGGGGAGGGGGGAGAGGGCGCGGGTCCCCTCCACACCCGCGTCCTGGGGGTGGCAGGAGGAGGAACCGCGCGAGGACGAGTGGGAGGCGGCTCTGTCGGGGGACAGGGACCCCCCGGCTGCCCCGGAGCACGGAGCAAAACCAGCGGGGCCGCGCACGGGGCGGCGGCGGCGGCGGCGGCGGGCGCGGGGCTCACACCCCCGGGGCTCACACCCCCGGGGCTCACACCTCCGTCTGGAAATCGCCGTCGGCCGCATCCAGGCCAGCGCAGGGGCTGTCCCAGTCTGCCCTGCACAGCTCCAGCCGGTCCCGCTGGGCGCTGGGCAGCGAGCCCAGCGTCATCGCCTTGAATGTGCTCCACGGCTTGGGCGGCGCTGCCGGAGCTTTCGGCCGCTGCTCCTCGGGGCTGGTCACATCCTGCACGGTGAGGGGCAGCTGTGGCCAGGCTCTGTCGCACTGCCACCTCCTGCCCTCTCCACAGCACCCCCAGGGGAAGCCAGGACTTACGTTGGCCGTGCTCTTGTCCCCGCCGCCCGAGGAGACGCTCCACCGCTTTTCTCGCTGCAGAAAAACCCCAGCGCTCAGCCCCGGCGGCGCCCCTGGGTGCCCTGAGTGTCCCCGGGGTGCCACAGTCCATGCAGGAGGAGGAGGAAAAGGCTGGCAGGGTGCACACCAGGGCAGGATGGGGCCTCCAGGACCTCACCTTGGAGGAGCCGGTGGACGGAGCCCGGTACCGGTCCAGCGTGTGGAATTTCTGGTTGAGCTCGTGGTAGAGCTCGGAGTGGCGTTTCCGTGTGTGCATCACCTTCTGCGGGGGCAGAGCAGGGCCTGTGGCCATCGGCTCTGCCCGCTGTCCCTCGGCACTGTCCCCTGTCCCCATCCCTGTCCCCATCCCTGCCTTCCTGGCGCACCCCAGACCAGCAGCAGAGCCCGCTCCAGGCTCATCGTGGGTGTTTGAATCCAGAGCCAACGCTTGGTACTGCCTGGTCTAAACCCCTCAGAGCTCAGGAGCTGCTGGCGGAGCAAAGGGAGTGGGGACAACCTGGATCAGTCCCCCACGGTGGCACCGGTGCCACCTCCATGGCAGGACTTACCTCGAAGTCCAGGTCAGAGTACCGCAACCTCTTCCTCTGGCAGGGGGACAGGCAGGAGCAGGGGAGGAGATGGAGAAGAAAAGGGAAAGTTCTTTGCAGGGCCAGGATGAGGGGGAACAGGGTTTAGGGGCTCATGCCAGCCCCAATCCATGCCCGGCCGGGGACACGGAGCTCATCCCACCAGGGCTGGGATGGCCAGGGGGCAGCACAGGGGGGAATTCATGCAACCCTACACGTGCACTCGTGTCCCGGGCACACGGATCCCTCCCCACACGCTGGCACCAGCCCCCCGCTCACCTCCAGGGACCCCACTTTCATGGCAGAGCCGGGCACGGTGCGGGGCATGGTGCGGCTGCGCTCCGACAGCTCCGAGGCCAGGATCTGCCTCACCGTGGGGTGCTGCTTGAACTGGAGGCCGTAGGGCGCCTTCACCGTGGCGTAGGGCTGGTTGAGGTTCACATTGACGTGATCCACGGCCACAAAGCCGGGATAGGCGTCCCCTTCGGCCGCCGGGCGCCCCGTCCCGCCGGGCACCGCCTCCTCCGCGCCGGCACCGAGCGTTCCCTCCTCGCGGGGGAAGGGCTTGAGGCTGCCGGTGCGGCGGGGCAGCATCATGTAATCGCTCTCTCGGGGGGGCTCGGGAGCCCGGATCCAGCCGTATTCCAGGGGCCTCAGGCTGCTCTCGGTGCACAGGTAAACGGGACCCGGCGCCTCCAGGCCCAGCTGCTGCGCCGGCGGCTCGCCCAGCTCGGTCAGACCCGCCACCACGTTCGGCGTCATCTTGGGCACCTGCACCAGGATGCTGGCGGGGGGGATGTTCCCGGGCAGGCTGGAGAAGCCCAGGCCGCCCTCCGAGGTGGTGTTGAGCTTGGGGTCTTCGTCCCCGTCCAGGGAGATGCGGGACAAGGTGCCCGTGATGGTGGCGGGGTTGCAGGTGTTCACCTCTTTGAACAGCACTGTGGGCGGGGAGCGGGGTCAGAGCCGGCCCTGAGGGTCCCACGGAGGGTGGGGGGCACAGGAGAGACCCCCCCCACCCCCGGCTCGTGCTGCCTGTCCCTCCCAGGTGTGGCACGGTGACAACAGAGGGGAGCTCACCTGTCTGACACGCCAGGTCAACGTCCTTTTCAAAATCTGTCTATAAAAATCCAGAAAGAAGGGAGAGAGCGAGACAGAGAGGAGAGAAAGAGAGGGACAGAGACGGGGAAATGAAGCACCATGGCCGGGCACGGGCAGCGGCGGGGGTCTCCAGGGGGGGACCCACTCACCAGGATCTGCACCTGCCCGTTCTTGCAGGAGTCGGGCGAGTTTTCATTCTCCTCGCTCCTGCACCCCCCCATCTGACACTTGACCACGTCCTGGACCTGCGGGGACAGAGCCGGTCACGGCCCCGCGGCCAGGGCTGTCCCCCGGCGCCCCTCCGGCGCCGCCCCCACCTCTCGGCGCAGGAAGCCGTGCACGGTGATGATGACGAAGCCCTGGACGGAGTTGAAGACGGCGAAGAGGACCTGGAAGAGGATGGAGCGCCGGTCGGTCATGGCGAGCACGGCCGACATCCAGGTCAGCGCCAGCAGAGGCAGGACCACGCAGGAGCTCCACAGCGATGCCCTGGCGCAGGGAGAGAGGGGCCGGGGTGAGCCCACGGGGTGGGGCTGCCCTGGGACAGCCCCCCGAGCATCGCCCCCCTCCCCACAGCGGCCCCCCGAGCTTTGCCCCGAGCCCCACAAGCACGGCCGGGGCTGTGTGACACAGCTGTCCCCTCTCCCTCGGTGTCCCCAAGCCAGCGCTGGCTGGGAACTGAGGGCTGAGGGGATCTGCGGGCTCCAGCCACAGGGTGCTGGGGGGACGTGGGGGACACCGCCACCCTCCCACGGCCACCAGAACAGCACAGAGGGGATTTTTTTTGATTTTTTTATATTTTTAGTCGAGAATTTTGGGGCTGCCTGTGTTGTGAGCAGGGACTTTGGCAGCCACGCTCCAGGAGGAGGGGACATCCCGAGCTGCTGCCCCCCCACCCCGAGGCCAGACGAGCCCCCCAACCCCAGCGATGAGGTGACCTGCCATGGGAAGCCATGCCATGCAGACGTGATGGGACACCCCGCCCCGAGCACACAGCGTCCCCCTTCCTTCCTTCCTTCCTTGCTTCCCCTCGGGGACCCCCAGCCCGCCCCATAAGATGCCCAGAGCCCCCTCGCCGCGCTGTGCTCGGGGCGGGGGGCGCGGGACGGGCACTAACATGGCACTGCTGGCGGTGGCGGAGGTCATGGCCGCGCTGGACACCACGCCGCACTTGGTGCATTTCAGCAGCAGGCTGCCGCACGGGGGGGGCTTGGAGCTACGAGCCCAGCGCCCCCCCGGCGCCCCGCGGCCAGGACCGGGCCACGCGGGGAGGAGGAGGAGGAGGAGGAGGAGGAGGAGGGATGCAGGCACGGGGAGAGGGGAGGGAGCAAGGCAGGAGGGCGGGGAGGATGGACAGATGGACGGACAGATGGATGGAGGGATGGACGGACACAGGCAAGAAGCAAATGGGAGGAGGAGAAGAAAGAGAGAGAGAGAGAGAAAGAGAAAGAGAGCGTCGGGTTAGTCGAGGGCGGCGGCTGTTAATGGCGAGGGGGGGTGGCCAAGCGGCAGGGGAGGGGGCGGGCACGGAGGGGGGGCTGCGGCCTGCGGACCCCCCCCCCTTTCCCCGAGGGGCTGCCCCCCAAATTCTGCCCCTCCAGCAGCCCCCGACAAGGAGGGGCTGTGCTCACCCCGGGCTTGGCCCCGCCGCCCACTGATGAAATCTGCCCCAGCCCGCGCCCGCTGCTTGGGCACCCCATGCCCGGCCCCCGGCAGGGTGTGGGGGTCGGGGGGCAGCCCCGGGGACCCCCCCCGCCCTCGTGGGGCGCAGGGCACTTACCCAGCTCGCTGCTTTTTGGACTTATCTGAAATGCCGTCGCGGGACATGAGCTTGTTGAAGACGATGATGCCCACCAGCATGTTCACCTGCGGGACGGTGGGCTCAGGGCTGGCACGGAGCCCCCTGCCCACGGCAGCAGCTGCCATGAGCCCCCGCCCAGGGTGGGTTTTGGGGGGTTCCAGGGCTCACCAGCACGATGACAGCAGCGGGTCCCACGAAGGCGTAGAGCAAACCGCCCTCCAGAGAGAGCCAGCAGCTGTAGGGGACAGAGGGTGGCGTGTCAGGGGACAGCGCTGTGGTTGTCCCTTGTTCCCAGCCAGCCCGCAGCAGCCGCCGTGCCCCACCCTGTGTCCCCTGTCCCCACCCCATGGCCCCTGTCCCCACGTACTAGCTCGCTGTGCCGTAGCCTTTGGTCCGCGTGAATCCGACAGAGACGGCGACCACGAGGGCTGGCAACCCTGGAGAGGGGACACAGGGCTGGAGAAGCTGGAGGAAGGTGGCACTGTCCCCCCTGTGCCAGACCCAGGGGTGGGGACAGCGATGGAGCTCCTCTGACAGCTCCCCAGGGTGCCACAGCTGAGACACCTGGGTGTGCTTTCCTCTGCTGTGCCTCAGTTTCCCCTCTGATGTGTCGCAGACATCTTTTATGAAAAATCCTTTCCTTAGGATTTTTTCCTCCTGAGAAGCTGAGAGGCCTCAGGAACAAAATGTAACCAATGGTTATCTGCTGCTGTGGAATGCAACAGGTGCAGCTGGGATTGGGCTCATGTGGATGTTTCTAATTAATGGCCAATCACAGCCCAGCTGGCTTGGACAGAGAGCCACAAACTTTTGTTATCATTCTTTCCTATTCTATTCTTAGCCAGCCTTCTGATGAAATCCTTTCTTCTATTCTTTTAGTATAGTTTTAATATAATATATATCATAAAATAATAAATCAGCCTTGTGAAACATGGAGTCAGATCCTCGTCTCTCCCCTCATCCTCGCACCCCTGTGAACACTGTCACACTGATGAGCCTGGGGGGTACCAGGCACAGGTGAGGGGTGCCCCCCTGCCAGCCAGGCCGGGCTCTTACCCCATCCCAAGCACAGGAAGCGCTTCCTGACCAGGCGTGTCCGGATCCGGCCGATCACCGCCAGGTAGGACTGCCAGGCCTCGGTCAGCACCCAGCAGAAGGACGAGAGGAAGAAGAAGTGGAGGAAGGCGGCGGTCATGGTGCACACGCCCTGCAGGGGGGGCACACGGGGACATCACAGGGACAGCGTCTCTGGCACCGCGGTGGTTAAACCCCCACGGCCGGCGAGGTTTGTGTCAAAGCCAGGGGCGGGCGCGGGGGATTTAATCCCGGGATCGAGTTAATCCAAATCCAATCTGCAGCTGGGAGCCGGCAGGGGACCAGGCGAGTGGCCTGGGACCCTGCCAAAGGTGGCAGGGTGGTGGCAGGATGGTGGCACCCACCTTGCTGAGCATCTGGGACTGGCCCACGAGGATGAGGATGTTGGAAGCCAGGATGGAGACGCAGAAGTTGAGCAGGATGATGGAGCGCTCCGACTTGATGAACCTGCAGCAGGAGCGGCGTGGGGCCAGCCTGTCCCTGTCCCTGTGTCCCTTGTCCCTGTCCCATGTCCCTGCTCCTTGTCCCTGTCCCTTGTCCCTGTCCCTGTCCCTTGTCCCTGTCCCATGTCCCTGTCCATGTCCCTGTCACTTGTCCTGTGTCCATGTCCCTGTCCCTTGTCCCAGTCCCTGTCCCATATCCCTGTCCCTTGTCCTTGTCCCATGTCCCCGTCCCTTGTCCCATGTCCCCATCCCTTGCCCCATGCTGCCACAGGGTGGGCACTCTCCTGGGGCGGGGACAGTCCCAGGCATCTTCTCCCACCCAGATTTTCCATTCCCATTAATCCCATTGATGTCGAGCCTTCCCCGGTGCCCTGTCCCCCTTTGCCAGCCCCTCCCCACACAGCCCCATGCTCCAGGAGCCCCCCCGGTCCCCATGTGCCCTGGGGTCACCTCCAGAAGGCGGCGTAGATCACCAGCAGGGTCAGCAGGGCCATGCAGGACACGGCGCAGCCGATCATCAGTGGCACCGACGGCGTCCCCGAGGGGTCCATGGCCTGGGGGGGGACACAACACAGGCTGAGCCCAGCCCCCTCCCCACTGCTCCCTGCCAGCCCCTCTGTGCCCTCCAGCCCCTCATTGGGGCCCCCCGGGTGCCAGAAGGGGTCGGTGGCAGCGGTGGCACAGCCAGAGGGGGCTCCGTGCCAACAGGGGACACGGGAGGAATAGCAATGGGTGCCCCCTCCCCTCCTGGCACACAGCAGTGCCCTGTATTGAGCTCTAGGGACCACGGCAGCCCCTGCCCACACAATCCCACCCTGCTGGGCGTGCTGGGGGTGCTGGGGGTGCTGGGACCCTTCCCTTGCTGCTGGGGACACCCCCACCCTCCAGCACCCACCTCATCCTAGAAATGCTCTGCACCCATCCCCACCCTCCAGTGCCCACCTCATCCTAGAAATGCTCCGTGCCCATCCCCACCTTCCAGTGCCCACCTCATCCTAGAAATGCTCTGCACCCATCCCCACCCTCCAGTGCCCACCTCATCCTAGAAATGCTCTGTGCCCATCCCCACCCTCCAGCACCCACCTCATCCTAGAAATGCTCCGTGCCCATCCCCACCCTCCAGTGCCCACCTCATCCTAGAAATGCTCTGTGCCCATCCCCACCCTCCAGTGCCCACCTCATCCTAGAAATGCTCTGCACCCATCCCCACCCTCCAGTGCCCACCTCATCCTAGAAATGCTCCGTGCCCATCCCCACCTTCCCTCAGGACCACCCCTGCCCAGCTCAGGGGTCACCCCCCAGCCACCTCCCGTGTCCCCAGCAGGCTGGTGGCTGTCCCCAGCCTGTCCCTGTCCCCTACCAGGTCTCTGGGCAGCTGGGCGAGCACGGCGAAGGTGGCGAGCTGGCGGCACTGGCACTTGGTGTGCGCCGGGAGGGTCTCCAGGGTTTGGCAGCTCTCCGTGTCCCAGTTTCCCAAGCCAGCATCCCTGATTAATGGCAGGAGAGAGCAGAGGGAGAGCAATTTGAAATGATCAAACACACGGCAGCCCCTCGCGCCTCTCCGGAGTTAACCCCTTCCTGGCCTTGCCCAGGGGGAGGGCACCGAGGGGGCACTGCCAGGGGACCCTCCCGAGCTTGGGGACAGGGGTGAAGCCATCCCTGCCCTGGAAGGCTTTGGGTTCAATCATCCCACAGAGATTTGGGAGGGAAGAAACATCCCAGAGAGGGGCTGGGCAGTGCCAGGACGGGCAGGAACAGCCCCAAGAGCCCCCTGGCACCTGTGTCCCCTCCCAGGGGGGCGATGGTTCCCTCTCTCCATGGGGACCCCTCCCTCCATGGGGTCCTCATCATGGGGACCCCTCTGTCTTTGGGATCCCTCATTATGGGGATCCCTTATTATGGGGACCCCTGTCTTTGGGACCTCTCTTGTCCTTGGGGACCCCTCCCAGCCTTGGGGACCCCTCCCACCCTTGAGGACCCTTCTGTCATGGGGCCTCTCCTGTTAGAGAGATCTCTCCACCATGGGGACCCCCGTTTAATGGGGACCCACCCCCTTGGGGACCCTCCTGCCATGGGGATCCTTCATATTAAAGGGATTTCTCCACCTTGGGGACTCTTCCTGTCACAGGGACCACTCCTGCCATGGGGACCCTTCCTGTTAAAGGGATTTCTCCACCTTGGGGACCCTTCCTGTCACAGGGGTCCCACAGGGGATGCCCCCAGTGAGGGGGCAGAGAGTGGGGTGGCACTGCCACGCCCTGGGAGAGCAGCCACAGCTTCCAGCATGTCAGGAAAACCGGGAACTGTGTCTGTGGGACAGCTGGGGACCGTCCCTGGGGCAGGGCTGAGACCTGCCATGCTCATCACAGCCAACACCTCCGCACCGGTTTGGGGGGTGAACGGAACCAGTGACCCCAAACTGTGGGGTTCCCGTGGCTACCTGGGCAGGGGGGCTGGCAGTGCCCTCCCCCAGCCCGCAGCGCTGCCCGCCCCCCTTCCTGCCCTACTTTCCCTCATTCCTGCCAGCGCTAACAAATCACATCTGGCAGCCTGGCAGCGGCTCCGGGGCCACATCGATCCCGTGGGAGCTCAATTCACCCGTGCCAGTGGGGCTGGGATGCGGCAAAGGATGGTCCTGGCTCCTCATCCCTGGTCCTCATCCCTGCTCCCATCCCTGCTCCCATATCCCTGTTCCCCCATCCCTGTCCCCATCCCTGCTTTCTGTCCCTGTCCCCATCCCTGTTCCCCCATCCCTGTATCCATCCCTGCTTTCTGTCCCTGTTCCCATCCCTGTTCCCATCCCTGCTCCCCGTCCCCGTTCCCTGTCCCTGTTTTGATCCCTGTTCCCCCATCCCTGTTCCCTGTCCCTGCTCCCTGTTCCCCCATCCCTGTCCCCATCCCCATTCCCTGTCCCTGTTTCCTGTTCCCTGTCCCCATCCCTGTTCCCATCTCTGTTCCCTGTCCCTGTCCCCATCCCCATTCCCCCATCCCTGTTCCCATCCCTGCTCCCTGTCCCTGTTCCCTGTCCCCATCCCCATTCCCCCATCTCTGTTCCCCTCCCTGTCCCCATCCCTTTCCCCCAGTCCCCTGCTCCCCTTTCCCCCAGCAGCCCCCCGGCACTGCCAGCCTCGCCTGTCCCCAGACTGTCCCCGTGTCCCCGTGTCCCTCACTCACGTCCTCGAGTAGTCCCAGGTGACACACTGCGGGTGGGAGGTGCCCTGCGGACACAGGGACAGGTTAGAGCTGCCCCCAGCCCTGTCCCCACCCCACGAAGGACATGCCACCCCCTTTGGGGACATTCCCTGGGTGTTCCAGGGGTGGCATGTCCCCACCGTGGGCACAGGGACCGTGCCATGAATTGGGAGCTGCTGGTCCCTGCCCGGCTCAGTGCCTGCAGTGACAGGGACCCACATGGCACTGGGAGGGGACACGGTGATGGGACAGTGATGGGACAGCAGGGTGACACATGGATGGCGTGGGAGGGGACACTCATGGTGGTGGTGAAGGAACTCGTTGATGGCACAGGAGGGTTGATGATGAGGAAGGGCAACGCCACAGGAGGGGACAGTCACGATGGCAATGTGGGACAAGGGACACCTGTGTGGATGACACAGAGGGGGATGCTCACAGTGACGTGGGAGGGGACACTCAGTGATGATGAGGGACACGAACAGTCACACAGACGTGGCAGGGGGGACACAGGCTGATGATATGGGGAGGGGACACATTGATGACATCAGAGGGGGACACTTAGGTTGATGTCGTGGGAGGAGACACATTGGTGACATGGCAAGGGACATTCACGGTGACATGGGAGAGGGACACTCACACTGGTAACATGGGAAGGGGAACATGGTGACATGGGAAGGGACATCTCTGGTGACATGGGAGGGGACACTCACATTGATGACATGGGAAGGGGGACATTCATGTTGGTGACATGGAAGAGGGACACTCACACTGGTAACATGGGAAGAGGGACATGGTGACACAGAAGGGACACTCGTGATACCAAGGGAGGGGACACTCAAGGGAGGGGACACTCACATTGATGACGTGGGAAGGGATATTCCTGGTGACACGGGAGGGGACACTCACATTGATGATGTGGGAAGGGACATTCCTGGTGACACGGGAGGGGACACTCACGTTGATGATGTGGGACAGCTCCACCAGCACGAGCGGCTCCGCGGGCCGGGTGGGCGGGCGCACCGTCACCGTCAGCACCTTGGAGGTGACGGCCAGGGGGCTCCTGCGGGAAGGGACACGGGCTGTGACAGGCCCGGGGACAGCAGGGGACACGGCGGGCGGCGCCACTCACCTGGGCGGGGGCAGGATGAGCCCCAGCGTGCGGTACAGCACCGCCCCGATGACAAAGTGCGACGATTCCTCGGCTTCTGCAGAGACAGAGAGAGCCACAGGCTGGGTGACACATGGGAGGGGACACGCAGGGCAGGCCAGATGTGCGCCCAGATGTGTGCTGGCACACGGCTCGAGAGCACACGTGGTCACCTGCACACGCCCGGGGGTGCAGCTCACGTGGGTGTGAATGGGAGCCAGATGTGAGCCCACATCTGCAGCAGGTGTGCACTCATGGACACCTCCAGATGTGCACTCTCATGTGTGTACACACCTGTACACTCCCAGATGTGCAGGCTCACACAAGTGTGCACATCCAGATGTGCAGGACCATGTTCACATTCACACCTGTGTGCCCACCTGCACGCTCCCAGATGTGCACACTCCCAGCATGTACACCTCCCAGATGTGCGCTCTCACGTGTGTACACACCTGTACACTCCCAGATGTGCAGGCTCACACACCTGTGCACATCCAGATGTTCACATTCACACCTGTGCGCCCACCTGCATGCTCCCAGATGTGCACACTCATTGATCTCCAGACGTGCAGGCTCACACACCTGTGCACAGCCAGATGTTCATGCGCACACCTGCACGCTCCCACCACGCACAGCTCCAGATGTGCAAGCACACACCTGTGCGCTGTCCCGGCCGTGCAGCAGCATTCAGGTGGACAGATTCCCGCCTCCAGCTGTGCGCGCCCCACCAGATGTGCCCACAGCTGGGCTCTCCCCAGCTCACCTGCCGAGGCGAGGCTCAGCACCTCCCTGGGGATGAAGAGCTTGTCCTCGGAGCTGCGGGCCCAGTCCTTCATCCCCCGCCGGCCCCGCATGGGGAAGTTGATGTCGCTGGACACGGCCGACACGGGCTCCCGCTGGATGCTGGTCACTGTCAGGGGACACCGGGGTCACCTCCCCGCTCCTGGGTCCCCTCAGGCCCCCACACTCGGGTGGTGGTGGTCCCAGGATGAGGGAAGAGGTGAGAATGTTGACTCCGTGTTTCAGATTGAACTTGATTTATTATTTTATATATATATAATATATAATATATAACATATAACATATAACATATAACATATATAACATATAATATATAATGTATAATATACATTGTATATATATAATATATATAATATATATAATATATAATATATATATAATATATATAGGAAAGGATTTTTCAGAAGATATCATGGCTCCACATGCGTCCTGCTGTCACAGACATCTTTTATGAAAAATCCTTTCCTTAGGATTGTTCCTCCTGAGAAGCTGAGAGGCCTCAGGAACAAAATGCAAACAATGATTATCTGCTGCTGTGGAATGCAACAGGTGCATCTGGGATTGGGCTCATGTGGTTGTTTCTAATCTATGGCCAATCACAGCCCAGCTGGCTCGGACAGAGAGCCCGAGCCACAAGGCTTTGTTATCATTCTTTCCTATTCTATTCTTAGCCAGCCTTCTGATGAAATCCTTTCTTCTATTCTTTTAGTATAGTTTTAATATAATATATATCATAAAATAATAAATCAGCCTTCTGAAACACGGAGTCAGATCCTCGTCTCTTCCCTCATCCTCGCACCCCTGTGAGCACGGTCACACCCTGCCACTCACCCAGGTTGTCAGTGACAATGAGGGAGCTCTGGAAAGCCTTCAGCGCGTTCCCCACCAGGTGGATGAAGTCCTCCACCACCTTCATCAGGTGCACGGAGCCGGGAGAGACCTGCGGGAGATGGGAGCAGCTCCGGATTTGTCACCACAGTGGGGACACCCCCGTGGTGGGGACACCCCCGTGGTGGGGACATCCCAGCTGCCACCACCACCCCGTGCCGCTCACCTGCTGCGCATCCTCCCACTTCTCCCGGTTCTCAGCATCCACCATGTAGCTCACCACCTGGAAGAAGCGCTGCGGGGACGGGGCTCAGCGGGGCTGGGGACAGACCAACGGACCGGCCGACCGACAGACCGCCACCTCCCCGGGGATTGGGGGGACCCTCTCCGTCCCCCTGCCCGCTACCTGCACGTCCTCGGAGGACGGGATGTAGGTGGCCCTCTTGAAGGTGTCGGTGACGTTGCGCAGGATGTCCACGGAGAAGAGCAGGTCCCCGCTGTAGTAGCTCTTGCGGGCCATGAGCTCCAGCAGGCTCCGCACCACCTGGGACATGCCCTCCCCTGCCAGCACCCGCTGGCCCTTGGCCAGGTGCTCCCGCAGCTGGCACGGGGAGGGGACAGCGGTGTCACCTGGCTGCCACCACCCCACAGCGGTGCTGAGTGTCCCTTGTTGTCCCCAGAGCCCCGGGGGATACTGCGGAGTTCGCTAAGGCAGGTACAAGGATGTGCAGGTTGAGGGAGTCCGCAGGGGTTTGGGGACATCCAGGGTGGTCTGGGGACACTCACAGGGGTTTGGGGACATCCATGGGGTCTGGGGACATTCACAGGGGTTTGGGGACATCCAGGTGGGTCTGAGGACAGTCCCAGGGGTTTGGGGACATCCAGGGTGGTCTGGGGACATTCACAGGGGTTTGGGGACATCCAGGGTGGTTTGGGGACATTCACAGATGTCTGGGGACATCCATGGGGTCTGGGGTCATTGTCCACATTTTTCCCAAACCCGTGGGAACACAACTCAAACACGCCAGCTCTGGGACTGGGATATTTTTCCAAGCCCACAGAGATCTGTGGGTGGTCACAAAATCTTGGGACGTCCATGGGGGTCAAGGGGCATCCTGTCCATCCCAAAAGCCTTTTCCCAAACACACAGGAACCAGCTCCAACCAGAACCCCCCTCCAGCTCTGGGATGGGATCCCTCTTCCCACCCCACAGGGGATTCCGTGGGGATCTGAGGGAACCTTCCCATCCCAAGAACCACTTCCCCCTTTCCCTGCCCACCCACGGAGCTGTGCCTCAGTTTCCCCATGCCAATGAGGTCAGGTGGCTCTTGGAGCACCAGGAATGGGACAGAGCCCCAGGGACAGGGACAGGGGACAGAAGGGGCCGTGCCAGAGCGGGCACCTACTGAGAGATGCAAGTATCTGTACTCGTGGGACACGCAGCGGGCGAAGCTGGGCACGCCCCAATAGGCGACCCCGTGGGGGCTCAGCAGGCACCGGCGGCTGGCAGTCCCTGCGACGGAGATTTGGGATTGGGGCTGGCACTGCCATCCCCTCCCTGGCACCCCCATGCCACCCACAGCCCCCTGTGCAGCTCTGGGGCCAGGGGATTTAGGGCTGCTTGACCCCAATGTCACCCACCACCCCCTGCCCTCCTCCAGGGGATTTAGGGGTGCTTGACCCCAGTATCACCCACCACCCCCTGCCCTCCTCCAGGGGATTTAGGGGTGCTTGACCCCAATGCCACCCACCACCCCCTGCCCTCCTCCAGGGGATTTAGGGGTGCTTGACCCCAGCATCACCCACCACCCCCTGCCCTGCTCCTGATGCCTTGACCCCAATGCCACCCCCTGCCCCCGGGGCTTTGGGGTAGCTCAACCCAAATGCCACCCACACCCCCCACTCTGCTCCAGGCCAGAGGGGTTTGGGCCATTTGTCCCTCATGCCACCCACTGCCCCTGGGGTTTGGGGTGCCCAACCACCCACCACCCCCTGCCCTGTGCCAGCCCTGGGGACATTTGGGCTCACCTGTGGCGTTGGGGGGACATTTGTTGTAGATGATCTCCCCTGCAGCCGTCTTCTTCCAGGTCATCAGCATCACGTACTCATCCTTGCACATCTCGTGGTAGGCTGGGCGGGGAAGGGGGGATCAGCACAGCCCAGATGTGGGGCGAGGGCCGCTGTGGGGTGGGGGGTACCCCATACCTGGGCATTTCTTCTCGTTGCAGGTCTTCACCTCCTCGCCGGTGCCCTCGCAGGGGTAGCCCTGCATGCCCGTGCCCTCGCACATGCGGAAGCGCCGCTGCCAGCCGGTGTCGCAGGTCTTGGAGCAGAGGCTCCAGTGGTTCCAAGGACCCCATTTGCTGTCTGCTGTGGGGATGGGGACACTGTGGGACACCTGGCTCTGCTCACAGAGAGTGGCACCCGTGGGGACAGGGATGGGGCACCCTCGGCGCTGCCCCACGCGCTGTGAGCCGCAAACCCGCGGGGTGTGAAATGCGTTGATCAGTGATTGAAATCTCAAATCCCTTTTAGAGCAGACTGGCATCCTGCTGCAGATGCCATCCTGCTGCAGATGATGCCCACCCTGCTGCAGATGATGCCCATCCTGCTGCAGATGCCCCTCATTCCCTGCCACCATCCATGTACATTCCTTGTTATTTGGCTTTTTCTCCATTTCCCTTTGTTTGAGCAAGGCTGCTTGAACTTGTCGACTCCACAACATGAATTTAGCTGAAGACGCATTCCCAGACTTTCCCAAGGTTCTCAATTCATGCCCTGCTTTGTCCCAAAATTGAATATTGTGGATTTCTTCAGGAGAAATTTGTGGGAAGTGTAGAAAAAGCCACCTTACACAGCCACCACCTGCCCCGCTGTGGCTGCCACCGGTGCCACCACTTCTCCCACAAACAAGGAGCGGCTCAAAGGACAGGACGAGGACCTCATGGTCCATCCTCTGCTCGGTGTCCCCACGCCCAGCGCTGTCCCCAGCCCCGTGTGCACGGTGACATCTCCCTCGTGCTTGTACGCCCAAAGCACGGCGGGACCCGCCGCCACCTGGCACCGACGGGTCCCCAACGCGGCCCATGACGAGGACAGTGCCAACCCCCGGCTCCTACAGCTGAGACGTGCCCGGTGATCCCTGGCACCACCGACATTCCCAGTATTCCCAGTTCCGGAGGCACAGGGACCTTTATTGAGCCGCAACACCGCGAGGACACCGCGGGGACACCCCAAGGCCCAGCCGGGACCCCCCAGCCCGTGGGGACCCCCCCAATTCCCGAAAAATTCCCAAGGAATTCCCGGGGGTGGGGACCAGCCCCTGGCCCCGAGCTGGTAGCGCTGGGAGGGACGGGGACACTGTGGAGACACCGCGGGGACACTGTAGGGACACTGTGGGGGTGGCACTGGGACCCTCCTGTCCCAGTTCCTGTCCTTGTCCCCGTGTCCCCCTCACGGGGGTGGCACTGCCATCCCCCCGTCCCCACCCCAGGGGTGTCCCTCTGTCCCTGTCCCACTGTTGCTGCCCCTGTCCTGGATGTGGCACTGCTGTCCCCCTGTCCCTGTCCCCATCACAGTCCCAGAGGTGGCATTGCTGTCCCTCTGTCCCTGTCCATGTTGTCATTCCCTGCCCCGTCCTCCTCTCCGTGTCCCTGTCCCCTTGTTGCTGTCCATGTCCCCTGTCCCTGTGTCGCTGTCCCTGTCCTGGACCTGGCACTGCTGTCCCCCTGTCCCCATCACAGTCCTGGAGGTGGCATTGCTGCCCCTGTATCCCTGTCCATGTTGCCGTCCCCTGCCCCTGTCCTCCCCGTCCGTGTCTCTGTTCTCCTGCCCCTGTCCTCCTCTCCGTGTCCCTGTTCTCCTGTGGCTGTCCCCTGTCCATGGCCCTGTTCCCCTGTCCATGGCCCTGTTCCCTTCTCCATGTCCCTGTTCCCCTGTCCATGGCCCTGTTCCCCTGTGGCTGTCCCCTGTCCGTGTCCCTGTTCCCCTGTCTGTGTCCCTGTTTCCCTGTCCCTGTTCCCCTGTCCATGTCCCTGTTCCCCTGTCCGTGTCCCTGTTTGTTCCCCTGTCCGTGTCCCTGCTCCCCTGTCCATGTCCCTGTTCCCCTGTGGCTGTCCCCTGTCCATGTCCCTGTTCCCCTGTCCGTGTCCCTGTTCCCCTGTCCGTGTCCCTGCTTGTTCCCCTGTCCGTGTCCCTGTTCCCCTGTCCATGTCCCTGTTCCCTTCTCCGTGTCCCTGATTGTTCCCCTGTCCGTGTCCCGTGCTGGGTGCGCGGTGCCGTTCCCCCTCTCCCCCCCAGCGCGCGGGGCCTTACTGGGACAGGTGGGGTTGGAGCACTCCCGGGCGTCGGCGTGGGCCCCCCGGCACTCGGCCCAGCCCTGGGGGGCTGAGACGCTGCACCTGCGCGTCCGCTGCTGGGTGCCGTTGGCACAGGTGACGGAGCAGCGGCTCCAGGCGCCCCACTGCAGCCACTGCCCTTCCACTGCGGGGACAAGGAGAGCGGCGTCTGTAGCCGCGGTTCTCTTCACAGAGAAAAGCGAGGCACAGCTTCCCCAGCATGTTTGTGGGGATTCACTTTCTCTTCACAGAGAAAAGCGAGGCACAGCTTCCCCAGGATGTTTGTGGGGATTCACTTTCTCTTCACAGAGGAAAGCAAGGCACAGCTTCCCCAGGATGTTTTCTGGGATTCACTTTCCCTTCACAGAGGAAAGCGAGGCACAGCTTCCCACTGGGATTCACATTTGTCGCAGACATCTTTTCATGAAAAATCCTTTCCTTAGGATTTTTCCTCCTGAGAAGCTGAGAGGCCTCAGGAACAAAATGTAAACATTGATTATCTGCTGCTGTGGAATGCAACAGGTGGATCTGGGATTGGCCTCATGTGGTTGTTTCTCATTAATGGCCAATCACAGCCCAGCTGGCTCGGACAGAGAGTCCGAGCCACAAACCTTTGTTATCATTCTTTCCTATTCTATTCTTAGCCAGCCTTCTGATGAAATCCTTTCTTCTATTCTTTTAGTATAGTTTTAATACAATATATATCATAAAATAATAAATCAGCCTTCTGAAACATGGAGTCAGATCCTCGTCTTTTCCCTCATCCTCAGACCCCTGTGAACACTGTCACAGACAATCAGGAGATTTTGGGCAGTTAAGTGGAGCTGAGTGCTTGGCAGATTCAGTGTAATACAGTGTAATATAGTATAGAATAACATAGCACAATAAAGCAATTAATTTTGCTTCTGATATCGGTGGAGTCAGATCCATTATTTGCTGCCTTGCTTTCTGACAGGTGTCGGCTCCCACTGCACTCGCTGGGCAATGGCTCCAAGCCACAGATGTGCCAGCTCGTCCTGGACAGGCAGTGCTGGGAGGGGGGATTGTCACTGGGACCGGCCCTGCGCCGGCTGGGACACGAGGGACACGCTCAGGGTGGGGACCTTGGTGTTGCTCGCACCACACTTGGCGTTTCTGGCAGCCTTGGTGTTGCTTCCAACCAAACCCAGCGTCTCTGGCATCGGTCCTGCCAAATCCAGCAGCCCTGGCATCACTTCTAACCACACCCAGCGTCCCTGGCATCGCTTCTGGCCAAATCCAGCATCCCTGGCATTGCTTTTTACCAAATCCAGCATCCCTGGCATTGCGTCCAACCAAATTCAGCATCCCTGTCATCAGTCCTGCCAAATCCAGAATCCCTGGCATCACTTCCAACTAAATCCAGCAGCCCTGGCATCATTCCCTGCCAATCTCAAGACCCAGCAGCGTCTCCACAGGACAGCCATGGCCCAAGCTGCGTGCCATGGGTGCCACATCCCTGTCAGAGCTGCTGCAGGAGCAGCTCCCGTGCTCCCTCCTGCTCCAGCTGCCCCATGTCACACGTGGTGTCCCCACAGGGACATCTGAGACACGGCATCCCTGCCCGTCAGCACAGAAACCCCACAGCCGCCACCACGGACACTCGTGGCACGCAGGAGGAAGGGACAGCTGTGGCACTGCCACCTGTGTGCAGGCAGACCCTTCAGCCAACCCCCTTTGTCACCTCCCTGTGCCCCACAATGTCCCTGTGCCACCCTGGTGTCAGGCACAGCACAGGGGAGGGAAGGAGCCGCCTCCTCTCTGGTGCCCTGCCCATGATGGGGTCCTGAGACCCCGGCACAGCCAACAGCACCAAATTTCCTCTTGGATCTCCAGCAGGGACAGGACAGCGTGACACCGAGTGTCACAGCAGCCCGTGGCGGTGCCACCCATCCACACCAGCAGCCCTGGCACTCAGCTGGCACCATCTCCTGGCATTCCCAGCGGGAAGAAGGAGCGTGGGGAGAGGAGGGAGGTACTGACCGGGGCAGCTCTGGATATTGCAGGGCTTGGCCTGCAGCTGGGGGCCCTCGCAGGCCTTCCCTGGGCGCCGCGGGGCCGCGCAGCGCCGCGTCCTGGTCCTGGCGCCGCGCCCGCAGGTCACCGAGCACAGGCTCCACGGGGACCACTCCTCCCACGCGCCAGCAGCTGCAACACAGCACAGCCCAGGGGGGGTTTGCTGTTGGAGGGCGGTTTGGGAGCAGGATTTGGTGTTTGAGGGTGTTTAAGGAGCAGGATTTGGTGTTTGAGGGTGTTTAAGGAGCAGGATTTGCTGTTTGAAGGCAGTTTGATAGCAGAATTTGCTGTTTGAGGGTGTTTAAGGAGCATGATTTGCTGTTTGAGGGCAGTTTTGGAGTAGGATTTGCTGTTTGAGGGCAGTTTGGAGAAGGATTTGGTGTTTGATGGTGTTTAAGGAGCACGATTTGCTGTTTGAGGGCAGTTTTAGAGCAGGATTTGGTTTTTGAGAGCAGTTTGGGAGCAGGATTTGCTCTTTGAGGGTGTTTAAGGAGCAGGATTTGCTGTTTGAGGGCAGTTTTGGAGCAGGATTTGGTTTTTGAGGGCGGTTTTGGAGCAGGATTTGCTGTTTGAGGGTGAGGAAGAGCATCCCCCGTGCTGTGCCAACGCTCGGCATCCCCAGCACACGGCTGGGCGGAGACCTCAGCGATTTTGGAATCAACCTCAGCCATGGCATCTGGCCCTGTGGCCACATCCTGGATGTCCCCTGATGTCCCCAGGGCTGTCCCTTTGCCACCACAGCCCCTCCAGCCTCTGGGGGGCCCTGGCACCGAGGGGTCCTGGCACAGCAGACCCCTTGTGCCCTGCCCAGTGCTCAGCCGGGCACAGCTCCCGAATTTGCTATCCCAAATCCCTGAGCTGGCAGCAATGCTCCAGCCTCCCTTGTGGGGTGCTGGCACTGGCGGCGCATGTCCCCCCAAAGCCACACACATGGGTCACCCTGATCCCTGTCAGCACACCCAGCACCATCTGCCCCTCACATCCACAGGGAAGGACCAGGGACCATCCTAAAGGATGCTCCTCCTCCAGCTCTGATGTCCTCAGGGTGCCAGGACAGGGCTGCACTCCCCAGTATGGACACTGCATGTCCCGAGGGTGAAAATGTCCCCTTGAAACACCCCAGATTAGGACAGGGCAGTGTGGCTGCCCCTGTGGCACCCTGAGGTCCCTCCTGTGTCCCACATGAGACACACGGACACCACCATGGACAGACAGGAGGTCCTCAGCATCCTGCTCGAGTCACGGAGCAGCTCAGCCCCTTCCTGCCCCACGTCAAGGGGAACCCCTTGGAACGCTCCAAATCCCTCCGGCTCTGGCACAAAGCCTCGGGGACACCCAGGAGGAGCCCACAGCTCACCAGGAGAGAGGATGGAAAGGACATCCCGAGGTAAATCCCTGGCAGCAGCACCCCTGACAGGGCACAGGGTGCAGGCACCCATCCCAGACACCTCCCCGAGAGAGGATGGAGGGATGCCAACAGCACTCGGAGCATCCCAGCACAGGCTGGGCACCACAACCACGCCAAGCCACCCTTCCCATCCACCACAGCACCCCGGGGACACCCCAGAAACCTCCCAGCAACGCATCCTCTCTGTCCCCACCCGCCTGCGGGGAGCCGGCAGCGCAGCCCCGCGCTGTCCCCGCGCTGTCCCCGCTGCTGTGCCCCGTACCTGGGCAGGTGGCGGTGTTGTTGCAGGTGCGGGTCTCCCGGAGCAGCCCGCTGCACAGCGTCCCGTAGGGAGAGGAGACGCAGGAGCGCGTCCGCACCTGGGAGCCCTGGCCGCACGTCAGCGAGCACACGCTCCACTGCGACCACTCCTCCGCCGCGGGGTCCCCTGAGGGAGACAGCGAGCCTGAGAGGCCGCGGGGGACAGGGGACAGGGACAGGGACAGGGACAGGGACAGGGACAGGGACAGGGACAGGGAGGTGGCAGCAGGGAGCGCAGAGGGGAGGATGAGGGGTTGTGGGTGTCAGTGAGGTGAGGTCTGGGGTAGAGGTGGGGAAGGGATTGGGGCACGGGATGGCAGCTGGTGCGAGGGACAGGGTCTGTCCTGGGAGGGGATGGCAGCGCAGGCAGGGTGGGCAGGGCAGGGTGGGCAGTGGGCATCGGGGACAGGGTGAGTGGGGTGGGCAGGGTGGGCAGTGGGCAGCATGGACGACATGGACAAGGTGAGCAGGGTGGGCAGCACAGACAGCAGGGACAGGATGAGCTGGGTGAGCAGGGTGGGCAGCGTGGACAGAGTGGGCAGGGTGGGCAGTGGGCAGCACAGCCATGGTGGGAAGGGTGGGCACAGTGGTCAGTGGGCAGCACAGACAGCATGGACAGGGTGAGTGGGTGGGCAGCACAGGCAGGATGAGCAGGGCAGAGTGGTCAGTGGGCAGCACGGACAGGGTGGGCAGCATGGACAGGGTGAGCAGGGCAGGGTGAGCAGTGGGCAGCACAGGCAGCATGGGCAGAGTGGGCAGCACGGGCAGCATGGGCAGGGTAGGCAGCACAGACAGGGTGGACAGCACAGACAGGGTGGACAGCACGGGCAGCATAGACAGGGTGGGCAGCACAGGCAGCACGGGCAGCATGGACAGGGTGGGCAGCACAGGCAGCATGGGCAGGGTGGGCAGCACAGACAGGGTGGGCAGCACAGACAGGGTGGGCAGCACAGGCAGCACGGGCAGCACGGGCAGGGTGGGCAGCACAGGGTGGGCAGCACGGGCAGCACGGACAGGGTGGGCAGCACAGACAGGGTGGGCAGCACAGACAGGGTGGGCAGCACAGGCAGCACAGGCAGCACGGGCAGCACAGACAGGGTGGGCAGCACAGGCAGCACGGGCAGCATGGACAGGGTGGGCAGCACAGACAGGGTGGGCAGCACAGGCAGCACGGGCAGGGTGGGCAGCACAGGCAGGGTGGGCAGCACAGGCAGCACAGGCAGCACGGGCAGCCCTCCGCGGCTCCCTCTCCCCACCCCGTCACACGCTGACATTTACAACAACCGGCTCTTATTAAGGTTGATGATGTCTCTGAGGCTCTTGGACAGCCCAGCAGCAGAGCCCATCCGTTTAAATTAAACAGGGATAGATGGGGGAGGGCTCTCCAAAGGGGACCGTTTGTCCTGGAGACAAGCAGAACGTGGGCTCCGCGTCACCCGCGGCGGTGACAACGTGCTGGGGCTGCTCCCTGTCACAGGAGCAGGACAGGGCCACCACCGGGGTCACCCAGGAGCTCCCAGTGGGGCAGGAACCCCGTGAGCAGCCGAGTGTGGTGGGAATTCTGCACGTGGAGCAGAGCCGGGGCCCATCCATCTCCCTGCTCGCCTCCGAGCCCTCCGACCATAAATCAGGGAGGCTGGGGAGGGGGGAGCAGCACGTTCAAATTACCCAGATGGATTTGCCAAATAAATACGTTTGAACGAAACAATTAATAGATTTTTTTTCTTGCTTTTGCTTTACAACCCTCAGAGGAAAGTGCAGAGGCAAAAATTTATAAATGGAGCGAATTAAGGCAGTCCGTGGGCAGGAAGCTAAAGGGAGTCGCTCCATCTCTGTCACCCCTGCCCAGGTGCACGAGCCTGGTGTCACCAGTGTCCCCCTGCCTGCTCCTGGTACCTGTCTGGGCCATGTAGACCCCGGGTTCATCTGCTGACCGTGGCCACTGGGTCTTCACCTTCTGGTTCTCCTCGACTGCATTGCCTAGGAGAGAGAAATGCCCAGGTGAGAGTGGGCAGGGGACAGGGATGGGGACAGGGATGGGGACAGACCAGCACAGGACATTCCAGGTGAATACAGGGGTGCCTGGCCCCATGCTGACACCCCTGGGAGCGAGACCTGGTGGAGCATCACTGAGCACACCCCCAGCACCCCAAACGTGTCACAGCTACCCCAAAATGTCCCAGGGGTGTGGCAGGTGTCCCTGCTCTGTGTCCTGGGGTGCCACGTCCCTGCTGCAGGCAGGGTGCCCATGTCCCCACAGTGCCAAGCAGAGGCGCTCTCCTGTCCCCACTTATCAGCTCGCTGCAGTGAGGTGACACAAATTTATGGCTCGGCTCACCAAAAATAACAAGTGATCCATCAAGGGCACTTGGCGTGAAATTAACTGGCATGTGCAGGGCCCGGCGGGGGACGCGGCTGCAGGCACAGGGGGACACCTCCCTCAGCCTCCCCCACACCCCCGGGCCACCTCCCAGTCCTCCAGAGGGATTCCTGTCCCCAAACCCGGGCCCTGGAGCTCCTGTGGATCCATCCCAGCTGCTCCTGCCATGGGGACAAGAGGGACAGCAGCATCAGTGCCACCCCAGGGATGTCACCCCCAGAAATGCTGTGGTCACTCCACTGTTGTGGCAGCCAGGAGAGAAGCCAGGGATGGCACAAGCACCTGCCAGCCAAACACAGCCATGTCCCCAAAGGATGGAGGGGAGGTGGCATGGGGACACCTGGCACTGCCAGCGTCCTTTGGGCACATGGTGGCACCCACTGGGACACAGAGCAGGGACACCCAGCCCCAGGCAGGGAGCACAGCCTGCTCTGGCACTGCTTGTGCTGTCAAAAAGCCCCAAATTCACTGAGTTTTGCCTTAACTCGGGGTAACCCTTCAGGGCTCCCTGCTGGCACCCTCAGATCCTGTCCTTGGACATCCCACTGCGGAACTCCCGGGGGCATGGGAGGCACAGGGGGACCTGGGCACCCTGAGGGGATACCCAGGGCGGGTCTGTGGGGCCACCACGGTGAATTCCCCACAGGGCCACCCCCTCTGGGAGCGCCAGAGCAGAATCACACACGGCACAGCAAGAGCCTGGGGAAAGCCATAAATCCCGAGGATATACGAGGGCGTTCTCCCTGGCTGTGTTCGACAGAGACACCAAATTCAATTTCCTTCGGAGAGCACTAAATCCTTGCCTGTCACCACCAGGAGGCTGCAGCCAACCCCAACACCACACCCCGCCCTGCCCTGGGGTCCCCCCAGCACCCCACCACAGCACAGCTGGTGGGGACAAGGATGGGAGGGGATTTTGGGGACATTGGGGGTGTTTTTTGAGGACCTCAAGGTGAATTTCCAGGCTGGCTGTGTCCTTGTCCCAGCAGCACCTCACTGGGGGTTGGTTTCTGAGCAGGGATGGGTTTGGGGTGGGGGAAAACCCAAAATTGGAGCTGCTTGGGCTCGACACAGCAAAAAGAGGGGGGTCACACCTTTGGGGGTCTTCAGAGGGGTCACAACACCTGGATCGTGGAGCAGCAGGGTCGAACACACCCAAAGTCACCCCACAAAACTCCAACCCACCCATGTGGGAGCAAGTGAGGAATGCAAGGCAGGGATTGAGGAATTGGAGATGGGGGGGTTCACTCTGTTGCTTTGCTTCCTCTCAGGTGGGAGCATGGAGCCCTTCAGATAGTTTGAACATCACAGAAATCCCCAAAGGACGAGGGCCCAACGTCACGGACTCGCTGAGCAACAGATCTCTGATTGTCACCACGGTGCTGGTAGGGCACTGCCAGCCTGTCACTGTCCCTCCCCACATCCCCAGGGATACCCCAGGGATCCCCAATGGCTCTGAAAGCTCACAGCACCCCAGCACCTTTCAAAAGGATGGGACTCCATACAGCGTGGATTTGTATCATAAAAGGAACGGGACCAAGGTGCCCAGAGGGGAACAGAGACAGGGGACACCTGGTCTGGGGCAGAAGGGCTGGAACCAAAGGTCTTGTATCCCTCAGCAAGGGGTTAGCAGGGTGGGAGCTGAACATAAACCCCGAACCCCCCTGGCAGAGCGGGGATGACGTGGGCACCTCGGGGTCAGGGCATTGAACACACCCAAAGTCACCCCACAAACCTCCAGCTCACCCACATGGCTCCAACCTCATCCCTGAATCCCCTGGGGGAGTGGGGATGACGTGGGCACTGGGGACCCCAGGGTCAGGGTGTGGAACCCACCCAAAATCACCCCACAAAACTCCAACCTGCCCACGTATCTCCAACCTCATCCTGAACCCCCCTGGCAGAGTGGGGGTGACACCGGGGACCCCGGGGTC
Organism: Agelaius tricolor; assembly: GCF_023055355.1. NCBI lineage: Eukaryota > Metazoa > Chordata > Aves > Passeriformes > Icteridae > Agelaius > Agelaius tricolor. The sequence continues at coordinate 2,046,338 of NW_027269296.1, read as the reverse complement.
AGGGCATCCAACACACCCAAAATCACCCCACAAACCTCCAGCCCACCCATGTGGCTCCAACCTCATCCTGTACCCCTCTGGCAGAGTGGGGATGACGCAGGCACTGGGGACCCCAGGGTCAGGGCGTCCAACACACCCAAAGTCACCCCACAAACCTCCAGCTCACCCACGTAGCTCCAACCTCATCCCTGAACCCCCTGGGGGAGCGGGGATGACGTGGGCACCAGGGACCTTGGGTCAGGGCATTGAACACACCCAAAGTCACCCCACAAAACTCCCACATAGCTCCAACCTCATCCCTGAACCCCCTGGGGGAGCGGGGATGACGTGGGCACCAGGGACCCCGGGGTCAGGGCTGTGGGGAGGCTCTGGGCGGGCGCCAGCCCCACGTCGCTGCGGCGGAGGAGCCGCTGAGATCAGCGCTGGGCGCCCGCCAAGCCTCGGCTCACAGGCGCCATTCAGCCCCCGGCCCTGCGTGCCACCATCCATCCCCCTCAAAGGGGACCATTCTCCACCCCGGGGGGCTGGGGGGAGGCCAGGTGGGAGCTGGGGCCCTCCCCAGCCGCATGAAGGGTGCTCTGTGATGCGGCTCGGCACGGTGACACCCGGCGGGGACGGTGGCAGCGGCGTGGCACGAGGGGCGGCCGTGGCAGCGCGTCACCCCCGTGGCTCTGGCACTGCAATAACACTGAGCCTCCGGGCGCTCCGGCCTTTAATTGAATGTCAAATGTAATTTGGAGAAGGAGCCGGAGTTTGCGGCCGTGGCAGCCGGAGAGGCGGAATGTGGCACTGAGCCCTGCCAGCTCTGCAGAGACCCCCAGGGCCAGCGCCCTGTGCCAGGCGCGGGGGAAACAACCTCACAGAGCCACCCCTGGGGATGTGCTGGGGCCCCTGGAGGAGCATCCCAATTCTCCATCCCATCCTGGATCCCGGTTCTCAATCCCATCCTGGATCCCAATTCTCCATTGTGGATCCCAATTCTCCATCCCATCCTGCATCCAAAATCTCAATCCCATTCTGGATCCCCCTTCTCCATCCCATCCTGCATCCCAGTTCTCAATCCCATCCTGGATTACAATTCTCAATCCCATCCTGGATCACAATTCTCAATCTCATCCTGGATCCTAATTCTCAATCCCATCCTGGATCACAATTCTCAATCCCATCCTGAATCCCACTTTTCCATCCAGTTCTGCATCCCCCTTCTCCATCCTATCCTGGATCCCCCTTCTCCATCCCATCTTGCATCCCAGTTCCCAATCCCATCCTGGATGCTAAATCTCAATCCCATCCTGGATCCTCCTTCTCCATCACGGATCCCAATTCCCAATCCCATCCTGATCTCCCTTCTCCACAGGCAGCCCCAGCCACCGCCGGTGTCACTCCTCGGGCACAGGGTCAGCCAGGCTGACCTTGGGGCTGGCACCCGACCCCGGCTCTGGGCTCTTAATCACCCACGGGGAGTGGCTTTTAAAGGGGGGAAAATAAAACAAAACAGGAAAAAAACCCCATAAAATGAAAAATGAAACCAGCTCAAGCAGCTCCCCTCGGGATGAGGCGATTTAGAGCCCTGCAGCTGTAAGGGACCAGGGATTTAGTGGGGGATCTGCCCATAATGACATTTAGCTCCTGAAATAAATGCTAAAGCCCAATGAAATTATCTCTACACCCACCCCCGGCCCCGCCACCTAATCTGCCGGATAAAGACCCCGCACAGCCCAGCCGGGGATTGCTCCTGCCCACGCATCACCCTGAGGCTGCTGAAGGGAAAACATCTGGCCAGATGTGTCCCAAAATCCCCTCATCGCCTCGCCGGGCTCAGCACCGCAGGCACGGGCAGCACCCCAGGGTCGCAGGCATCTTTTATGAAAAATCTCTTTTTTTCAGGATTTTTCCTCCTGAGAGGCTGAGAGGCCTCAGGAACAAAATGTAACCAATGGTTATCTGCTGCTGTGGAATGCAACAGGTGCAGCTGGTATTGGTCTCATGTGGTTGTTTCTAATCAATGGCCAATCACAGCCCAGCTGGCTCGGACAGACAGTCCGAGACAGAACTTTTGTTATCATCCTTTCTTATTCTATTCTTAGCCAGCCTTCTGATGAAATCATTTCTTCTATTCTTTTAGTATAGTTTTAATATAATATATATCATAAAATAATCAATCAAGCCTTCTGAAACATGGAGTCAGATCCTCATCTCTTCCCTCAACCTGTGAACACGTTCACACCCCAGGGCCAGGCCGATCCCGGGGCCGGCTCCTTTATCCTCAGCCGTTCCCACAATCCCGGAACGAGCAAATGGCCTCATTCCGCCTGGTTAATAGCCCGGCCGTGACACCCTGCCTGGAATAACAAGCGCCCGGGCTGCAGCAGTCAAGGGTAATTTGCCACGGCAAAGGGTCATTTTACCTGCAAATTGTTTTCCACGTCTCCAGCAGGGCAGAGCGAGTTGGCTCCCGCTCCTGCCCCGTGCCAGGGAGGCCAGGGAGGCGCGTGGGACGTGCCAGAGCAGCCGTGGCACCAGCCCTGGCAGTGGTGGGGTCACCGTGGCGTTCCCAGCGATGGCTGGGCCGTGGCAAGGGCAGAGCAAGCTGCAGCTCCACGGATTTGAACTCATACGGATTCCCTGCTCCATGCAGGGATCCCCTGCTCCATGCTCAGCGTCCCACTGGAAACTTCCAGCCCTAAGGGAGCGTGCTGAGGCAGGATTCACCCATCCCATGGGTTCCCCACTCCATGCACAGCTCCCTCCTGCCCCAAGGAGTGTGCTCAAGGAGGATTCATCCATCCCATGTGTTCCCTGCTCCATGCACCAGTTTTCCTGCTCCATGCAGAGCACCCAGCTGCACCTTCCAGCCCTACAGAGTATGTGTGGGAAAGATCCACCCATGGCATGATTTCCCTGCTCCATGCCATCCAGCTGGCAGCAATCCTACCCCAGAAGTGTGCATGGGTGGGATCCATCCATTGCACAGATTCCCTGCCCCATTCCCAGTGTCCCACCGGCACCTCCAGCCCCAGGATCCATCCATTTCACCATTCCTTGCCCCATTCCCAATTCCCAGCTGGCACCTCCAGCCCCAGGATCCATCCATTGCACAGATCCCCTGCCCCATTCCCAATTCCCAGCTGGCACCTCCAGCCCCAGGATCCATCCATTTCACCATTCCCAATTCCCAGCTGGCACCTCCAGCCCCAGGATCCACCCATTTCACCATTCCTTGCCCCATTCCCAGTCCCCATCTGGCACATTCCAGCCCCACAGAGCTCACACAAGCCGGATCCACCCCCTGCACAACTCCCACCCTGCCCATTCCCCGTGGACCCCTCACGGGCAGAACTCACCCATCCCACCAGCACGAGCATCACCCAGAGACCCCCATCACCGCACCGGGGGCCCATCCCCGCTCCCCGCTCACCGTGTGGCACCTCGGGCAGCTCGAGCTCGTTGGCACTGGCAGGATGCAGCTCGGTGGGGCAGCAGTCGGGCGCGGCGGGCAGCGGGGTGGGCGTGGGGGGCCGGGTGCCGTTGCGCCGGGGGGCCGGGGGGCTCTCGGCCTGGCAGCTGCAGCCGGCGTGGGTGAAGCCGCAGCGGCGGGCGCCGGGAGCCTGCAGGCACTCCTCGAGCCAGCGGCACAGCACGCTGCAGGTGAACTGGCTGGAGTTGTTGTTGTTGATGAGCAGCACCTCCACGAAGCGGAACTCCAGCGCCTGCGGCTCCAGCAGCCGCGGGGCCGCCTCGGGCTCGGCCGCCAGGCACAGCTGCACGAAGTTCTTGTCGAAGTGCAGGAAAGTGAATGGTCCTGTGCCCTCGCACAGCTCCAGCTCGGCTTCCTCGTCCTCCTCGTCCTCCTCCTGTTGCTGCTCCGGGTGCTGGGGGGTGGGCGCGGGGCTGGCCTCGCCCCGGGGGTCGCAGGTGTAGTTGGCCAGGTAGTGGTCGAGCGGCAGCACCATGGGCGAGAAGTGGGTGCAGACCTGCTCCTCCCGGTTGAAGCGGAGGTAGAGCGAGTACTTGGTGGGGTCGGGGTTCTCCAGGGTCCAGGAGCAGCCCGAGGAGATGGTGGGGAACAGGTCCTTGAGGGAGAAGGAGCCGTAGAGGACGCCGGAGGCCAGGGCGGAGCAGGCGCTGGGAGCCGGGTCGAAGCCCCGCGTGAGCCACAGGACAGACGAAATCACAGCCAGTAAGAGGGGACCAGCAGCGGTCATCCTATGGCATTTGCCCTGCAGACGGACAGATGGACACACGGACAGAGGCTTACCCGGAGGTTTGGCCGCTGTGGAGCTGGGCTGGGGGTCAGTGCCCTGCCCTGAGCCCGGCCGGTGTGAGAGCAGCATCCCGGTCACCCCATGTCCCCTCCTGATTCATGTCCCCTCCTGGTCCCTGTCCCCGTCTGCCACCTTGCAGGGTTATAGGGGACTCCTTGCTGTGCCAATGAGTGCCCAGGCTGGGAACAGCACAGCACAGAGTGAGGATTTCACCCCAAAACCACCAGAGCAGAGTCCCAGCCCTGCAGGACCCCCCTGCAATGACCCTCCCACCCTCAGCTCACCCCTGGCCAAGCACAGCCTGGGCATGGAGCCACCAAACAACTTCAGACAGGGCCACAAAAGCCCTTGGAGCTCATCCTGGTGCCCTGGAGCACGGTGGGGACAGGCTGGCAGCTCAGGGTGACGTGCTGGGGGTGCACGGTGACACGCCAGCAGCGTGGTGTCCCCACAGCTGTCCTAAGAACCAAGCACAGGGTGAGCAGCCACTGCTCAGTACAGATTTCTTGGATGCCTCTCTGGGAATGCAGAGCATGGCCATGAACAGCTTTTTAATACCTCATTAATAAAATAATGCACGCCGTGGCCTTATTAAGTGAGCCCGGAGCACGGCTCTACAGAGGCCGAGGCTGCCGCGCACGTGTCAGCATCACTCAGCCCGTGCCCAGGGCAGTGGTGGCAAAGGGACAGCCCTGGGGACATCAGGGGACATCCAGGAGGTGGCCACAGGGCCAGATGCCATGGCTGAGGTTGATTCCAAAATCGCTGAGGTCTCCGCCCAGCCGTGTGCTGGGGATGCCGAGCGTTGGCACAGCACGGGGGATGCTCTTCCTCACCCTCAAACAGCAAATCCTGCTCCAAAACCGCCCTCAAACACCAAATCCTGCTCCAAAACCGCCCTCAGACAGCAAATCCTGCTCCAAAACTGCCCTCAAACACCAAATCCTGCTCCAAAACCGCCCTCAAACAGCAAATCCTGCTCCAAAACCGCCCTCAAACAGCAAATCCTGCTCCCAAAACACCCTCAAACACCAAATTCTGCTCCAAAACTGCCCTCAAACACCAAGTCCTGCTCCCGAGTCACCCTCAAACAGCAAATCCTGCTCCTTAAACACCCTCAAACACCAAGTCCTGCTCCCGAGTCACCCTCAAACAGCAAATCCTGCTCCCAAACTGCTCTCTAACACCAAATCCTGCTCCAAAACCACCCTCAAATACCAAATCCTGCTCCTTAAGCACCCTCAAACAGCAAATCCTGCTCCCAAACTTCTCTCTAACACCAAATCATGCTCCCAAAACACCCTCAAACACCAAATCCTGCTCCTTAAACACCTTCAAACACCAAGTCCTGCTCCCGAGCCATCCCTCGCCGAGGTGCTGGTTCTGGGGCATCCCCCGGCTCATCGGGAGGGACACTTGGCCGAGCCTGCGCTGGAGCCACTCCGGGGACATTAGAGAGCTAAAAATATCCCGATTCTCATGCAACAGGCTGGCGCTGGCTCCTGCAGCACCGAGGGGAGGGCTCGGGGCTGGCGTTCCCCCCTCCAGGCCACGGGGGAGAGGCGCTGGGAGGGATCCAGCAGGAGCAGACCGGGCTGGATCCCCCCGATGCCAGCAGGGGGATCTGGGGTGAAAGAAAACCTCACTTTCCCGGAGTAAAACCCTCCGGTTCCTCTGGTCTCCAGCCAGAGCCCCCAGGAAATGCAACAGGAGAGACCCAAAAGCCCCGAATTCCAACTGCAGCCGGAGCGGGGCATCCCCCACCGGTGCTACTCGAGCGGCCGCCGAGGAGCTGGGGTCCCCCCGAGAGTCGCGGCCCCCTCGGCTGCTCCGGGAGAGCCGGGAGTGGGGGGAGGGAGGAGGAGGAGGAGGAGGAGGAGGGAGAGGAGGAGGAGGTCAGGCAGGGACACGCTGCTGCTCTGCAGCGAGCTCCTGGGGCTCCCGCAGCCTGGCAGGGACACAAGATGGTGCTTGCTTCCCTCGGCCAGCAGCAGCGACGCTCCGGCAGCACCATCCATCCATCCATCCCTCCATCCATGCATCCTCCACCCATCCCGCCCGCTGGAAGGCTCGGGGATGGACACAGCCCACGCCTCACCTCTCCAGGCACGCATGATCCAGCTGTTCTGGGATATCAGGAGCTTCCTCCCAGCCCCAAAACCTCCGGGCTGCGGCTGCCTGAACGGAGCCACGGTCGGGGCTGAGCCGGAGCTGCCGGAGCTCGCTGGGCACCGGCCCCGCTCCCTGCAGCACCCGAGCCTCCGCCGCCGCTGCCGCTGCTGCCGCTGCTGCTGCAGTGAAAATATTTCACTGATCTGCGAGGGGGCCGAGGAGGTTTTTAACATCTGTGCCGCGGAGTCACCCGGCTGGAGCTGCCCAGGGGTCACCATCACCCCCGGCCATCAGCTCGGCGGGGACCTGGCGCCCTGCAGCGTCACCGTCTGCGCTCCCCGGCCCGGGGGAGCCCAGCCCGGCCGCGGTGCCAGGGCACGGCCGCGCTGGCATCACCCCCGCTGCCCCCAGAACCTCCTCGCTCCGGGCGGGATGAAGCACCCGGGTCCCTGGGGGCAGCTGGCGGCCACCCTGCGCCCCGCTGGGGGCGGCTGGTGCTCCCTGGGGACAGCGATGTCACCCGGAGCACGGCGGGCACAGCCTGGCAAGCTCGCCCGCCGCAGGCGCCAGCTCCAGCCCCTTCCATCTGCCTTTGTTCCCGCCCGGGCGCAGGGAAGGGGGTGGGTTTAAAGCTTTAATTAAAGCTTTTAAAGAGCCATCACAGAGCTGGGAAAGCGGCCGGGCGGGAGGAAGCGACAGCCCGGGCTCCCCCGTGCTCTTAGCGAGGTTTCTCTGCATCCCTGCTGGAATATCGCTCCGGGAAAAGCAGGATCCGACCGCGGCTCGGCTCTCCCCGGCCACGGCACGGCACTGCTCCCCACGCACACACAGGTTGTTTCCCTGAGGATGTTTTGCCTGGATTTTGGCTGGATCCCCGTCCAGCTCCATCATCCCGGCACGGCAGGAGCTCAGATGGTGATCAGGAAAAGCCAAGGACAACCGACCAGTCCGCAAAAAAGTGATAAATGGGCAGCACCAAAGCCCTCGGCATCAATAATCTGAGAAACGATTAATGGCAGAGCAAAGGAGATTTGGGGGTGGAGGGATGTGGTTTTTAACCCAACCGTTCTTTTAACAGGCTGTAGAAAATATAAAATCCATGGGAAAAAAACAAGGACCTGATGCAGGAAAATTCCTAACGTGAGCGTGGCTTAGGATAAAGGAATAAAAAGTGAGGAAGGGCAGGGGCATCCTGGGTGGTTGATCCAGCAGGGAACAGCCTCTGTTCCCTGACAAAAGGGACAGGCACAGCAGAGCTGTGGGGCTCCATCCCATGCGATGCCATCCCTGCCCCTCCAGAGGTGACAGTGACAAAGGCAGCACCACAAATTCCCACCGCCCTCCAATCCCCAGGCTCTTCCCAATTCCCAGCATCTTCCAATCCCTGGGATCTTCCCCAGCCGTTCAAAGGCATCCAGCGACTCCAAAGCTGCCCCAAAACACCTCCACGGGGTGTCCCGAGCCTTCCCAGCCCCTCCACCAACACACCAGCACCATTTCTGGGGAAAACTCCTCTGCAACCCCATTCTCCAGCCTGAAAACGCGGATCCCTGCTCGGCACAGGCTTGCACACGCGTGTGCACACACAGACACCCAGCCGGGACAGGGATCTCCCAGCTGCTTCCACCCTCTCCGGCAGTGGGGCTCCATCCCATGGGATGCCATCCCTGCCCCTCCAGAGGTGACAGTGACAAAGGCAGCACCACAAATTCCCAGCGCCCTCCAACCCCCGGCATTCAAAGACATCCAGGGACTCCAAAGCTGCCCCAAAGCATCTCCATGGGGTGTCCTGAGCCTTCCCAGCCCCTCCACCAACACACCAGCACCACTCCTGGGAAAAACTCCCCTGCAATCCCCCCGAAAACACGGATCCCTGCTCGGCACACGCGTGTGCAGGCATGTGCACACACAGACACCCGGCGGGGGACAGCGATCTCCCACTGCTTCCACCCGCTCTGGCACAATTCCCTCAGCATCCAGGAGCACGTTTCCCCTCCCTTCCATGATTCCACGTCTCCCTTGTCCCTCTGGCTCCCCGGCGCGCTGCCACGGCCCCTCCTGGAGCCGGCAGGCTGGCAGCGGTGCCGAGCTGTAATTAATGGTGCCGCTCTGCCAATCCCTGGCGCGGCCTCGCGAGCACTGGCAGGCACAGGCCCCTTTATTTATTTTACTTAACTGCTGTTGGTAAAACTCCACTCCAAAAAGCAAGGCCGGGAGACAGCACAGAGGAATCTCCGCCGGGGTTGGGGATTTGCTCAGCCAGGGAACGGCATGTGCTGCCTCCCCCCCGGCCCTGCACGGCTTGGGGGGTCCCTGGAGTCACAGCCCCCCCTCAGCTGCAGCAGCCACGGTGCTCCCACAGCCTCTTCCAAGGAGTTTCTTCCACATCTTTGGGATGTGAGTCCCTCTTTTCCATCAGCTCCATTCCAGAGGGCTGGGAGACCCGGGAAGGCTCCAAAGAGGGGTTCAGAGTTCCAGCGCTGGCAGCGGGATCTGTTCTCACCTCAAAAGGGGATTTTTATTTGTACCCATCATCTCATGATATCCAGCCCCACCGTGAGCCTCCAAGGTGCTCCAGGGAGAGAAGGGGCCTGGCTCCATCCTGCTCTTGGAGGACATCAAGAAGGAACAGACAGGAGCAGCACAGGGGGGACACGATGGCCCTCGTGAGCAGCGAGGAGCTGTAGAGCTTCTGACATTTGGCAACCGAGCCAGGTGGCCCTGAGCCAGCCCCGTCCCCATTAGAGGACGGGCCCGTGGTAGGAAATGAGTTTGCAGGGCCTCAGTCCAAATTCCCATGGAGAAGCGTGGAGGCATCACAGCAGCGCAGGGCTGGAGCAAGGCTGGAGCATCATCTTCCTCCAGGAAATGGGGAATCCATCCTGCAGCTCCCATCCCATCTGAAGATCCCCGTGGGATGTGGGGATGTGGCAGCAATGGGGGCACCCTGGCTGGTGGAAATCCCATCTCATCCCACAGCGGTGAGCTCGGTGCCAGGGCAGAGCTCTCCCCCAGTGCCATCTCCAGCATGGCAGGGAGCGACTCCAGGGAGAAAATTCCACTGCCAAAGGTCCTTGGAGGTGTGGAGAAGAACCAGAAGGAGCTGGGAAGAGCTGGCAGCGTGTCCCAGCCAGCTCTGTAGCCCCTGTGCCACGCGGCTCCCAGCTGGAGAGTGAGATCCCGCTGTGCCCGCTCCGTGTCCGTTTTCTCTCCAGCACAGCCCAAATTTGTAGGATCCTGGCTCCTTGGATCAAAGCTGGGGCCGGTGACAAGGCCTGACAGGCAACTGGGCAGGCCTGGGAGAGGAGCTGCTGCCAGGCTCCGTGCTCTGGCACAGCAGGGCTGGCACTGCCACACGGCCAGCTCCACATCCACTGCCACCACCGTGCCATCACCAAGGAGCCCTGCTGGGAGCGGGGAGCAGACCCTCCCTGCCGAGGGCGGCTGGAGAGCAGCCAGGTGACAGTGACGGTGACAGTGACAACAGCTGCGCCACCCCGCTCCTCCCCGTGTGAGCCCACGGAGCCGGGTGCCTCCCCACGACCCCCCTCAGCTCAGCCACGGCCTTCAAAGGAGGGACAGAGCTGTCCCCAAGCCCTGGGAACAGTCCCAGCGGCGCAGCTCAGAGCCAGCCCCGTGCCACCGGCTCCACGTGCGCCCCGCACCGAACCCCCGGCCGGGCGCTCCGCCACAGCCCGGCCGCCCCGGGGCCACCTCCCCGCGTCACCGGCGGCCCCGGCTGCCAGGCGGCAGCCGGCACAGCCAGCAGTGACATGACCTAGAAAAGGGAAGGGTTGTTCACACGCCGCGCTGCCGCCAGTCCCCCCCGCGCCGGCTGCGCAAAAACCTCCCCCGTCCTCAACAAGTGACCGGCGCGGGCACACGCGGGAGGCGCACCTGGCACCGCTCCGTGCCACCGCTCGCAGGGCTCGCAGGTCTCCCCCGGCTCCCCCCGAGCCCCGGCTGCCACCTGCGTGCCGCACGTGCCCGCGGTGGCACACGCCGGGTGCCCACGTGTGCCCTCCCGCACGCCCACGGGCCCCAGGTGCCGTGGCACGGCAGCCGCCCCGCGCTGGCACCGAACAAAGCCTCGGCACGCAGGGGAGGGCTGAGAACCCACCCACAACCCCCCCACCCACCCACGGCCGGGGCTTCGCCCACGCAGCCCCCGGGGCCTGCCCGAGGGGCGACAGCGCGGGGTGACCAAACCCCCCCCGAGCACCCACGCTGGCCAGGCTGGCACAATCCACGCGTGTGCCCACAGCGGGGATGCCAGCAGGGAGCCCTGCACCCACCCGTGGCCTTGCTCGCTGTGTAGCACGCACCGCGGTGCCACACATGTGCCCGGGAACACACGTGTGCCCGCGGACACGCGCGCAGCCCCTCCGCCGTGGGGCTGTCGGAGCCGGGCACTGTTCTAACGGGAGGAACGGGCACCCCGCGGGAGGAAACGGAGCCTGGAGGGGGGCACGGGGGTCCCCGGGGAACCGGCGGAGCCGAGGGGAGAAGCGGCAGAGGGGGGAAGAAGCGGGAACCACCGGGAAGGGGGGACCGGCAGAGCGGGAGGAGGAGATCGCAGCGCCGGGAGAGCGGGGGAGCGGCGCCCCGAGGGAAGGAGCGGCAGCTCCGGGCACGCCGCGGCTCTCGGCCAGCCCCGGTGCCGAGCCCTCCGCGCCGCCGCAGCCCCGCGCAACTTCCCGGCAGGGCCGGGGCCGCCTCGGGGATGCCGCTGCCCGCGCCGAGCACCGGGCACGGGGCACCCGCGGTGTCGCGGCGCGGCCGCAACTCCCGTTCCCGCAGCCCCGCCGCCGCCGCCGCCGCCGCCGCCGGGGCAGCAAAGTTGGCCGCGGTTGGGGTGAGAGCCGGGGGGGGATCCCCCCGGTGGAACCGGGGCTCTGCCAAGCGGCAGCACCGGCCGCCGCAGCCCGCATCGCCGGCGAGCTGCCGCCCCCGCTGCGCCGCGCCGGGGGGGGAGCGGAGCCGCCGCACCGGGGAAGAGGTGGAGGGGAGGGGGGGGGGGGGTTCACCGATAACGGGGGGGTGCCGGTTCACCGGGGAGGGGGGAGATATCGGGTTGTGGCCGCCCTTACCTGCGCTCCGTTAGCAGCGCGTGTAGCCCCGGCGCGGCGCGGCGAGCAGCGGGCTGGCCATCCCCGAGCGGCGGCGGCGGCGGCGGTGGCGGCGGTGGCTGCCGGTGCCCGGGCGCGCCCGGGGGAGCGCGGCGGCGGCGGCGGCGGCAGCGCGCGGGGCCGGGAGCGGGCGCGGGGCCGGGAGCGGGGCCGGGAGCGGGCGCGCAGCGCGCCGGGCCCCGGTGGCGGCGGCGGCGGCGGCGGATGCGGTGGGGAGGGGAAGGGAGAGGGGGGGGGCTGGGGGAGCGGGGGGCGCGGGGGCGGCGGCGGCGCGCGCCGCTCGGGCACTTGCTGCATGCGCCGGGCGCGGGGCGGTGTGTGACAGTACCGGGCACCGGGTGTGTGACAGCACCGGGCACCGGGTGTGTGACAGTACCGGGCACCGGGTGTGTGACAGCACTGGGCACCGGGTGTGTGACAGCATCGGGCACCGGGTGTGTGACAGTACCGGGCACCGGGTGTGTGACAGTACCGGGCACCGGGTGTGTGACAGTACCGGGCACCGGGTGTGTGACAGCACCGGGCACCGGGTGTGTGACAGTACCGGGCACCGGGTGTGTGACAGCACCGGGCACCGGGTGTGTGACAGCACTGGGCACCGGGTGTGTGACAGTACCGGGCACCGGGTGTGTGACAGTACCGGGCACCGGGTGTGTGACAGCACTGGGCACCGGGTGTGTGACAGTACCGGGCACCGGGTGTCTGACAGTACCGGGCACTGGGTGTGTGACAGTACCGGGCACCGGGTGTGTGACAGCACCGGGCACCGGGTATGTGACAGTACCGGGCACTGGGTGTGTGACAGTACCGGGCACTGGGTGTGTGACAGCACCGGGCACCGGGTGTGTGACAGTACCGGGCACCAAGTGTGACAGTACCGGGCACGGTGTGTGACAGCACCGGGCACCGGGTGTGACAGTACCGGGCACCGGGTGTGTGACAGTACCGGGCACCGGGTGTGTGACAGCACCGGGCACCGGGTGTGACAGTACCAGGCACGGCGGGGACCCCCTCTCACTGTCCCCTCTCTGCTGCCCCCGCTGTGTGTGTGCAAGGGGAGGAGACCCCCGGGTTCTGGTGCTGCTGCTGCAGCTCTGGGGGGGCGGAGGGGAGCGGTGCACACGCACACGGGGGGTGTCCCCAACCTCACCCCCCCCCAGCCGTGTCACACACGTGGAGTGGGTGTGCACAGGCACGGGGGGGCTGTGGCTATGTGTGCACGGCTGGAGGGGTGTGAATGCTGGGTGGGATCTGCCGTGGTGGTGAGGGTTTGCACACGCGTGTGCAAAGCACGTGGAGCTCTGTGTGTGTGTCCCGTGTGTGTCCCGTGTGTGTCCCCACACGTGTGCAGGCCTCGGGGAGTTCTGCAGGGGAGTGTGGGGCGCAGGAATGCTGAGAAACGGGGCTGCCACAACCACAGATGTGGCACATGTGGGGGTGACACGGAGCCTGCCGGGCCCCCAGGACCTCGGGGGGCTGCAGAGCTGCGGTTTCACACCCAGAGGGGAAGCACAGGCAGGATAAACTTGAGGATCTTGGTGGTCCGTGGGGCGACTGAGGCACAGAGGCTCCACTGCAGCTCTCCAGGAGCTCTGGCTGGCAGGGGATGGGGTGTCAGGGGCCCTGAGCCCCGGGCATGCAGCAGGAGCTCAGCAGGATGCGGCAGGGCCTGGCTGCCACGCTGCGGGAGCAGCGCAGCTGGAAATGCAGCACATTCCCTCTGCTGCCTGTCCACCTCTGCTGGACACATCCTGCCCAGTGCTGCTGCTGCTGCCAGGGCTGCTCTCAGCTGTCTCAGCTCACAGCTGTCCCCTGTCCCCTCCATCCAGGCTGGACACCATGGGTAGAAAGTGCAGCAGGCAGCTCTAGGACAACTGTGCAGCACCCTGGGGATCTGTGGCTCAGCACCGGCTCTGATCCAGCTCGGTGCTGCTGGAAGTGCAGGATCTCATCCACCCCAGAGCTCAGCTCTTTCCCTTCCTGGCATTCCCTATTCCCAGAGCTTCCCTGCAGTCCCTGAGTGCCTGACCCAGCATCCCCAGGCAGGCACTGGTGCCCTGCAGGTCAAGGCTGGGAGGAAGCAAACCAGCTTTTCAGGCTGGTCTTTATCCCGAGGAGAAAAGCAGCATTAGCTCCGCTGGAGCTGGAGGATATTCCCGAGCCTGGCTCTGTAAATACAGCTCAGCACAGCTCTGTGGATGAACAACCCCAAACCCACGGCTCCCCGGGCCATTCCCAGCTTCCCACGAGGCGTTTGCTCCCTCAGCCAAGCAGCCCAGCACGGCTGAGGGCACTGGGGACTTCCAAAGGGATCTCCTGCACCGGCTGCCACTGCCCTGCAGGGAGTGCAGGACATGGCATGGGATTGGTGTGGGAATGGTGTGGGATGCAGGATGTGGGATGCAGGATGCAATGTGGGATGCAGGATGCAATGTGGGATGCAGGATGCAATGTGGGATTGGTGTGGGATGCAGGATGCAATGTGGGATGCAGGATGCAGTGTGGGATTGCTGTGGGATGCAGGATGCAATGTGGAATGCACTGCAGAATGCAACATGAGATGCAGTACGGGATGCAGGATGCAATACTGGGTGCAACAGTGGATGCCACACAGGTTGTGGCGCAGGATGGATGCGATGCCCATGGGGACTTCCCCAAAGCTGTGTCACACCCTGGCTCGTGTCACCCTGTCCCACAGGGCCACCATGCCCTGCTGCTGCCCGCCCAGCCCGGGAGCCGTGCCTGCTCTCTGTGCCCCCTCCCTGCCCAGTCCCCTCTGCCCCGGGAGGGCAAAGAGGAGCTGGGGGGCTCCGGCTCCGGGGGGGCTGAGCTGTGGGAGCGGGAGGCACCCACTGTTACCAGGACAACTGGGTGCTGCTCTCCAGAGCTGCTCGTGCTGCTGCTGCATCCCTGCAAACCTCCCCCGGCGCCGCCGCTGCCACCAAATCCCCAACCAGGGGCGTGCTCACCCCCCCCGGCCCCGCAGGCACAGCTTGGAAAAGCACTGGAGACCCTTCCCCTCCAGCGTGTGAAGGCTCCGAGCCTTCATCCTCCTCCTCCTCACCGCCGTGAGCTGCTGGGATGTGCGAAGGGCTGGGGTTGGGGCTGGGGGGCTGGGCTGAGCAGAGCTCCTCGCAGGGTGTAATTAGAGCAGCGCGCGGAGGTGGTGACACCGGGGCTTTCTGGCTCGCTGGGAATCAGAGCCGTCCATTAGGGCCATAACAACCCTGCCAGGCTGCCACGAGGTCCCCGGTGCCACCGCTGTCATTAGCGGCCTCCAGCGCCGCGGGGACCGGGCACACCGGGACAGCCGAGCAGGGCAGGGGCTCCCCAGGCACCCGGCGCTGCTGCTTCCAGCACAGAGCTCTCGTTTCCCCTTCATTTGGCACAGAAATCAGGGCCAGGGAGAGTCACCGAGGTGGCAGCTGCTCTGTGCCCCCGTGAGGATTCGGGGAAGAGTTGAGAGCTCCTGGCCGCGGGGGTGGGGATGCTCATCCCGCCCCCGCTGGGCTCCATCCCCAGGGATTGTCCCCCCTGAGCTGTGGCTTTTCGGAAAGGTTCATCGGGACCACCTCGGGTGGAAGAAGGGGCGAAGCGGGAAGGGACGCGGCCCCCGAGAGCAGCCGGTAACGACAGCCGCTTGTCGGAATCGCTTCCCGTAAACGCGGCGGCGAATTGCTCCAGCGGGAAAACAAAACCAGCCGTAAACAGGGGAGTTTGGGGTTGCAGGATAATTTAATCTGCTCTGATGGGAGCCCTCACCGCGATGGAAGGACCTGCCCTGCCCAGGGACCTTCACGTGGAGCTTTCTCCCGCTGGTGGCCAGGGAGAAAAGCCCAGGAAATACGAGCGAGGTGATGAGAAGCAAGAGGAAGGACAAGCCATGGAATAAATTTCACTTTGTGGTTGTTCCAGACTGTGGGCACGGCCAGAAGCCCTTCCCAGGTGGCTCCCGGGCCTCTGGATGTGTTGCTGTGCTCAGGGAGATGGATTTCAGCTCAGCACCCCCATCCTGGTGTTCCCAGGCTCTTTTTGCAGTCAGGGATGGATGAGGGCTGGTCCTTGCCCATCTGTGCCAGGTGATGCTGTGCCACAGGGCAGGGCAGCAGGAAGGGCCAGGCTGGGCATGCTGGGGAGAGATTTGGGGGAAAATTGGAGGAATTTCTGCTGGATAAAGAGCTGATCTCCCTGCTGGGCCTGTAGGTCAGGGATGGATCAGGGCTGGTCCTTGCCCAGCGGTGCCAGGTGATGCTGTGGCACAGGGCAGGGCACCAGGAAGGACCCGAGGTGCCAGGCTGGGCATGCTGGGGAGAGATTGGAGGAAAATTGGAGGAATTCCTGCTGGATAAGGAGCTGATCTCCCTGCTGGGCCTGTAGGACTGAGAGATGAGCACAACACCAGTGGGACAACCGTGGGGTTTTCACCTTCAGCTGCTTCCTGGGAGATCCTCCCTGGTCCAGAGCAGCCTGGCAAGGAGCAAAGCCACCCTCAGCCCCTTTTGCAGCGGAGCCATCTCATTGCCCAGCCCGGCAGATCATGCCTGCATTCGAGCAGCCGCTCCAGAAGCTGGAGGAACTTTGCATAAATATTCATGGCGATTAATAAACATGAGGGCTGCAGAAAGCCCGGCTGCAGCGGCTGCTCAGCCTGGCAGGAAGGAGCTCAACCCCGACACCTGATGGGTTTTGCACAGCAGGAAAACCCAGAGGTTGGATGTTGGGAAAGAGCTGAGCCGCGTCCTTTGTCACCTTGTTAGCGAGGAGGTGGCACCTCCCCAGAGGGCTGGAGCTGGATAAGACCTAAATGGGGACACTGAGAGCCAAGGGAAGCTGCCCTGGTCACCTTTGCACCCCCTGTGACAGCCCCACAGAGGCACAGGGACAGCAGCCAGGCCCGATCCCCTCTGGGTGTGGATCTAAAATAGCCCCAAACCCCCCATGGCTCCAGAGGGGACATTCAGGGCCAGCTCTGAGCAGCGCCAATCCTGCACAAAGCCACGGCAGTGGGGACAGGGACAGCACTGGTGACAGCCCCACAGAGGCACAGGGACAGCAGCCAGGCCCGATCCTCTCTGGGTGTGGATCTAAAATAGCCCCAAATCTAATGTCTAAAATGTCCCCATGGCTCCAGAGGGACATTCAGGGCCAGCTTTGAGCAGCGCCAATCCTGCACAAAGCCACGGCAGTGGGGACATGCCCAGCACTGGTGACAGCGCTGGTGACAGCTGGCACTGAGGCTGCGGTGCCAGCACTCCCCACCCCGGAGCGGGCAGAGGGGTGGATCCAGGCATTCCCAGCTCCTGTGGGGGAAACTGAGGCAGAGGGGCAGCGCCAGGGCGGTGGGAGGTGGCGGAGGCAGAGCTCAGAGCCAGGTGAGGCGCGGTGCCACCTGCGGGACGCTGCCTTTGTCACGCCGCCAGCAACCCGGGGCATAAACAAGTGCCTGACATTTCCACACCGCCGCCAGGCCCTCGGATTAAAGCAGAACATAATTAGCAAATTAATCAGCAGACAATAGCCGGGGATCTGAGGCTGCCGAGCTGTCACCGGCTCCGCACGGAGCTGACCCCGGGCATGTTCGGGGCGATGGCCGCGATTTGATGTCCCCGTGTCCCTTCCCTTGGATTTTCCCACCGGGGCAGGGGTTAACCGGGATTCCCTGTCCCGTCAGGAGCCTGGGAATGAATTTCCAAAGGGCAGCACCTCCGTGTGGCTCAGCGGGACACAGAGAACCTGAGGAGCGAGGGGGAATTTGCATTCCGCTTATTAGACACCCTGCAAATACGGGCGAACCTCGTTCAAACACATTTGGGTGATAAAATGATATTGACTCTGAGTAATTAAAAATCATTTCCATATTCAAATACGCCTGATTGAGGAGAAATAGCTTCCCTTTAATTGCCTGCAGGGGAGAGGAGCAACTTTCGGAGCGTGCAGCCCCGGTAAATGCAGCTTCGCTTGGCAGGGTGTGAATGGCCCGGGGAGGAGGAGGAGGAGGAGAGGAGGAGGAGGCACAGCAGAGGGTGAAGGTGTGACCCTGCCACCCTCGAGAGAGGCTCTTCCCTCTCCGGTCCCCAGGGATCAATCCCAGAACAAGGCGCTCCTTGCTCCCCCCCACCCAGGGCCATTCCCAGCAAAATTCCCCCCGTGGCAGCAGCAACCCCGGCTCGGGGTGGCAGGGACAGCCCCCAAAATCCTTGTGCCTCAGGAGGGGCTCCTCTGGGTCATCACGGGTGGGGACAGCCCCAAATGCCCCTTTCCAACCCCCCCAGTCTGCCACCAGCACGTCCCCGAGTGCCACCACACTGTCACTGTCACTGTCACTGTCACTGTCGCTGTCACGGTCACTGTCACGGTCACTGTCACTGTCACTGTCACTGTCACGGTCACGGTCACGGTGTCCCCGCAGCAGCGCTGGGACAGTGGGGCTGAGCTCTCCCAGCCTCCTCCTGGAGCCCCTCCAGCGCTTCCCTGCGGGATTTTGGGCTCTGCTTGGTTTCCTAGGGAAACGGGGCTGCAGCTCAGCTCAGCCCCCGCGCATGGGGGTGTGCAGGGAAACGGGGGCGTGCAGGGAAATGGGGTGTGCAGGAGGGACCTGGGTGTGCAGGGAGGGATGTGGGTGCCTCACACCCTCTGTCTCCTCTCCCAGCTCTATTTGGAGCCTCTCGAACCCTCCAGGAAGAGATTGGAGCAGAGTCCCCACTCCCCAAGTTTGTCCTTCCCTCTGAACATCTTTCCTTCTCTGAGCGCACCATCCCGGCTTCCAGATTAACCATGGGGCACAAGTGAGCCCATGAAGATTTTGGAGGTGATGTTTTTTGTATAAACCACATCAAAATGCCCTAAAAACCCATCCAGGAGAGCCCTTTGTGCTCCCACAGCTCCAGCAGGAATCCGCAGGGAGAGCCGGGATAACTCCCAGGAATCACCAATTCCTTCCACCTCTCCCATCCCCAATCCCAAATCCCAGATCCCCGTACTGGGATCCCAGTGGGAACGGGGTCACCCCCCCAGGACCCCCCCATGCCGGGGCCATCCCCTCTCCCAGGCTGGCCCAGCTCAGCAGGGCAGAGCGCGGGACAGAAAGCTGGAGCTGGATGGGAATTCAAGCACCATAATTAAAGGAAAAAATTTTCCAGCATGCTGAAGACAGAAGAGGATCATTGTGTTTGCCTCCCACATCCCAGATGGATGCAGACAACGCCGGGGAGCGCGTGGAGAGGAGGAGAGGAAGGGTGTGAGTGAGACCGGGACGTGTGTGAGCAGAAATTGAATTTTTATCAGTTCCTATGTAGATTGTGTTTATTCATCTGTCTCCTCTCCATCTCCCCCATGCATCTCCTCATTTCTTTGACAAAATTACTTTCCTCCTTTGGCCTAATTTTGTTTGTACAGATAGCAGCTGCTTCCTCCCGTTCCAGCAGAAGAAATATCCCGGTAAATGAGGTGTTCCACGGCCCCGGCACAGGTTGGAGCTGCTCCCCTGGCTCCTGCAGGGACACAGCTCCATCCCAAAAATGCCCTCCTGCTGCTTCCCTAGGCTCCTGCTGCCTCTCCAGAGGATGGGGAGGTGTCCCCAGGTTGTCCCAGGTCCCCAAGTGTCACCATCCTGCAGGGCAGGGGGTGCTGCTTCCAATAGGGAAGCTCTGCTAATCCATAGTGAGTGTCCTGGCGCGGGAGAGGAATGGAGCTGGGATGATCAGGAATAAAAATATTGGAAAATATTTTTTAAAAAATTATTAAAATATTTTTATTATTTTAGTTTTGTTATTTATTTCGATATTTTAATTAAAAATAAAACTATTAAAATATTAACATATTAAAATATTAACATATTAAAATATTAAAATATTAAAAATAAAAATTGTAGAAATATTGAAAGTATATAAATATTGAAATGATAAAATGAACAAATATTTTATTATTCTAATTTTATTATTTATTTCGATATTTTAATTAAAAATAAAAATATTAAAAATATAAAAATATTTAAAGTATGAACATATAAAAATAATGAAAATAATAAAAATATTAGATTATTTTCTTGTTTTAATTTTATTATTTATTTCAATATTTTTATTTAAAATATAAATATTGAAAATATTGAAATATTAAAAATATTAGAAATATTAAGAATTTTGGGTATTTTTTCCCCAAAAAAAAAAAAATGTTCCCGGCAGGATCTGTCACTCTCCCTCTCCCCAGCTGGGCTGGATTCTCTGGGAATCTTGAGGAGATTCCCACTGGATTATCCCAAAAATCCAAGCCCCGACCTCACTCCAGGTGGATTTTCCCCCCGGAAGAAGAGGGAAGGGAGCTGGGAGGAAATGGGGATTCTCATCCTGAGCATCCCAATCTTCTCCTTGTGGGCTTTGATGGCCTGAAGATGTGGAAAGGGATCTGGGAGGAGATGGGGACCATGATCCTGCCCTCTTATAGGGGAAAGCCCACCGGGAGTGGGGTCAGGAGAGGATTGGGGTGCTCAGGTCACAGTCCCCATCCTCTCCCAAATCCTTTCTCTTACTGGGGGCAAAGCCCACCTGGAGTGGGGTCAGGAGAGGATTGGGGTGCTCAGGTCACAGTCCCCATCCTCTCCCAAATCTTTTCCTTTCTCTTACTGGGGGCAAAGCCCACCGGGAGTGGGGTCAGGAGAGGATTGGGATGCTCAGGGAGCCCAGCTCAGAGCAGGGCGGTGCCACCGAGCAGCACCCACGGCTCAACCGTGCCCTCGGTGCCCTCGGGGGTGCCACCAGGGCTGGGCCAGGCTCGGGTCCCAGTGCCCTCGGTGCCCTCAGGGCTGCAACCAGGGCTGGGCCAGGCTCGGATCCCAGTGCCCCCGGGGGTGTCACCAGCTGCCACCAGGGCTGGGCCAGGCTCGGGTCCTGGTGCCCTCAGTGTCCTTGGGGCTGCCACCAGGGCTGGGCCGGGCTCAGATCCCGGTGCCCTCAGTGCCCTTGGTGCCCTCGGTGCCCCCGGGGCTGTCACCAGCTGCCACCAGGGCTGGGCAGGGCTTGGATCCTGGTGCCCTCGTTGCCCTCAGGGCTGTCACCAGGGCTTGGCCAGGCTTGGGTCCCAGTGCCCTTGGTGTCCTCGGGGCTGTCACCAGCTGCCACCAGGGCTGGGCCAGGCTCGGGTCCCGGTGCCCTCAGTGCCCTCGGGGCTGCTACCAGGGCTGGGCCAGGTCCCGGTGCCCTCGGTGCCCCTGGGGGTGTCACCAGGGCTGGGCCGGGCTCGGATCCCGGTGTCCCCAGGGCTGTCACCAGGGCTGGGCCAGGCTCGGATCCCGATGCCCTCGGTGCCCCTGGGGGTGTCACCAGCTGTCACCAGGGCCGGGCCAGGCTCGGGTCCCGGTGTCCCCAGGGGTGTCACCAGCTGCCACCAGGGCCGGGCCAGGCTCGGATCCCGGCGGGAGCGCGCTCCGGCCCCGCAGGCACTGACACGTTCCGCAACATTGCCCGGTAATTGCGGCTCCCAAAAAGCAATTACGGCTCCGGCAGCCCCGCGGCGGCGGAGGCCACACGTTGTTCGTTCATTCACCGAGGTGGCGGCCCCGGAATGCTGCTGGCACCGGGGACAGGGCGCTTAGGCCCCCGTCAAGTGGCCGTGACGGTGACATTTGGCTCAGGGGCCGGGACATCAAATTTCACTGGCCGTGCCTCAGTTTCCCTTTTTCATCTCCTTTCCTTTCCTTCCCGGCTCCTGGAGCCTCCCTGGATGCAAATTTCGAGGAGGAGAAAGTGCCAGCCGTTCCTAAAGCCAGCCCGTGGTGGATTTTCTGTGGGTTGGGTCTGTCCTCTTCACTCAGCCCCAAACAGGAGGGGATAACCCCAAATAAGGGGGTTTAACCTCGAATATGAAGTTTTAACCCTTGGGTTAACCCCAAATATGGAGATTTTAGCCCCAAATAGGGGGGTTTAACCTCAAATATGAAGTTTTAACCCTTGGGTTAATCCCAAATAGGGAGGGAGGGGTTAACCCCAAATAAGGGGATCTAACCCCAAATATCAGGGTTAACCCCAAATATGGAATTTTAACCCCTGGGTTTCCCCCACATAGGGAGGGTTTAATCCCAAATATGAGGGTGCAACCCCTGTGTAAACCCCAAATAGGGGGGGTTAACCCCAAATATGGACTCTCAGTCCCTGGGTTAACCCTAAATACCAGGGTTTAACCCCACGGTTAACACCAAAAAGGGGGGGTTAACCCCAAATATGGAGTCTTAGCCCCTTGGTTAGCCCCAAATAGGGGGGTTAACCCCAAATAGGGAGATTTTAACCCCAAATAGGAGGGTTTAACCCCAAATACGGAGTTTTCCCCCTGGGTTTACCCCAAATAAGGAGGTTTTAGCCCCAAACAGAGGTGGTTTCAGAGCAATTGAAGCCCCTGCCCGGCGGAGGCGCTGCCCCATCCCTCCCACCGGCCACACGAAGCTCTCCTGCCCATGACAAAGCACCGTCTGGGCTTTGAGACAGCGAAGGGAGCGGGGGAAAAGAAAAACACCGATAAAAACCAGCAAAACAAGGCAAAACCCAGCATTTCCCTGCAGGAATGAGGTGTCGGAGTGAGAGATGTCACCGGGCCCCGGCAGAGTTCGCTCGTTCCGACTCCTGCCATCAGGGCAGATCCAAACATTCTGCTGGAAGCACCGGGCGGGAATGGGAGGGGCCCGGAGGGGTTTGGGAAGGAGGGAAAAACACCTCGGATCTCCCTCCAGCAACGTTCCAAACCTACGGGATGAGATTCCAGCTCAGAGGGGTTTTGGGGACGCCATGGGAAGGCAGTGGCAAATCCCATCCCGCACTGGGACCAGGAAAAGCTCATTTATCCACCGGGGTAGAGGCAGAAAAGGCTCGGTTTGGTGGGTTTTGGTTTGGTTTTTTTTTTTTTTCCCCGAGCTGATGGAGCGGTTTGGAAACCTTCTCTGCAGTGAGACGCCATGGAGGTGACACGTCAAGGCACCCAAGCGTGGCTGGCAGCGCTGGCAGCTCACCCGGGCAGAGAAGCGGGGGGCACTGGGGGCACTCAGCCTTCCCCATCCCTTTCCCTCCACCCTAACCCCCCATTCTGGGTGGCACTGGGGGCACTCAGCCTTCCCCAGCACCCCCAGCATCCCATCCCTTTCCCTCCGTGCCAGTCCCCCCATTCCTGGTGGCACTGGGGACACTGGGGGCACTGGGGACACTTCTCGGCATCCCAATTCCCCCATTCTGGGTGGCACTGGGGGCACTGGGGACATTTCCCTGCACCCCAGTTCCCCATTCCAGGTGGCACTGGGGGCACTGGGGACACTTCCCTGCATCCCATCCCTTTCTCTCCATCCCAATTCCTCCTTTCTGGGTGGCACTGGGGACACTGGGGACATTTCCCTGCATCCCATTCCCTTCCCTCCATCCCAATTCTCCCATTCCAGGTGGCACTGGGGACACTTCCCTGCATCCTAATTCCCCATTTTTGGTGGCACTGGTGGCACTGGGGACATTTCCCTGCATCCCATCCCTTTCTCTCCATTTTAATTCCCCCATTCTTGGTGGCACTGGTGACACTGGGGACACTTCCCTGCATCCCATGCCTTTCCCTCCATCTCAATTCCCCCATTCTGGGTGGCACTGGTGACACTGGGGGCACTTTCCTGCATCCCAATTCCCCCATTCCAGGTGGCACTGGTGGCACTGGGGACACTTCCCTCCACCCCTATTTCCCCATTCTGGGTGTCTCTGGTGGCACTGGGGACACTTCCCTGCATCCCACCCCCTTCCCTCCACCCCAATTCCCCATTCCAGGTGGCACTGGTGGCACTGGGGACACTGGGGACACTTCCCAGCATCTCACCCCTTTTCCTCCATCTCAATTCCCCATTCCCAGGAGAGCCACGTCCTCCCAAGGGGACACCCCAGGGGACACCCCGGGCACACGGCGGGGTCAGGGCGGCACCGCTGCCCTCGGAGCTGGCCCGGGGCCATGCAGAGCGCGCAATTAGTAAATTAATTATCGAGCGGTGAGGGAGATTTCATAGCTCGGAGCTGTCACATCACCAGTGTTTTGTCAAGCGAGATGACGACCGGTGGAATTATTGCTGCGGTGCTGGGGCTGGGGAAAAAAAAGAGGAGAGAGAGAGAGAGAGACTTGCAGGGAGAGGGGAGGATAAAAATATAAAGGGAAGAGATAGGGAAGAACAAGATAAGTGGGTTTTGTTGCTAATGGAAGCTGGCACAGGGACAGAATCGCAACTATTAGAAGACAACACACTACACTACGAGTGGCTCTGAATGATCCTCTTAATTAACCACGAGCACAAAAGGAGCCCCTGCCCACCTCCAAAGCCGGCGGCGCTGCTGGAAGAGCAGCCACGGCTCCGTGAGGACTCCCACGGATCCAGGCCGTGCCCAGCGGTGACACAGAAAGAGCTGGGGACCCAACGGGGACGCCAAAAAGAGCACGCGGAGCTCCCTGTCCCCTCCTGCCACCTCCCAGAGGAACCGTGCGGGGATGGCAGCGCTGCCGAAGGGACGCGATTCTCCTTCCCCGCCCGCCCCGCTTCCCCTCCATCTCCCAGGGCCAGATTTAAGCTGCGTATCCAGCGCGATGTAAAAATAACACCCCGCCCTCCCACTTGGGAAATTGATTCCTTCGCTTCCCACCCGGCTCCGGCTTTAAATATCCCCATTTCCATGCAGATGGTGCTGCCTCCCTGCACCAGCCTGGTGCCGAGCCCGGGGGTGGCTGCGGGGCCGTGCTGGGACCTCATCCTGTCCCCACAGAGCACCTGGAGGTCCCCCATGCTGCTTCCCCAAGCTGGGAGGTGACACAGAGCGGTGGCACTGCCAGGGAGTGCCACCCTGCCCGCCAAGGGAGCCGCTCTGGGGTCTCATCCCAAATCCAACGCCCCAAATCCCATCCCATCCCCAGCACGAGGAGCAGCAGATGCCAGGGATGGGGAGGATGAGGAGGAGCCGCTTTTGGGGTCTCATCCCAAATCCATCCCCAACAGGAGGAGCAGCAGATGCCAGGGATGCAGGGGGGGTGAGGAGGAGCCACTTTTGGGGTCGCATCCCGAATCCAAGCCCCCAAATCTCATCCCCAGCAGGAGGAGCAGCAGATGCCAGGGATGGGGAGGATGAGGAGGAGCCGCTTTTGGGTCTCATCCCAAATCCAACACCCAAATCCCATCCCATCCCCAGCAGGAGGAGCAGCAGATGCCAGGAATGGGGAGGATGAGGAGGAGCCGCTTTTGGGGTCTCATCCCAAATCCAAGCCCCCAAATCCCATCCCCAGCACGAGGAGCAGCAGATGCCAGGGATGGGGAGGATGAGGAGAAGCCACTTTTGGGGTCGCATCCCAAATCCAAGCCCCCAAATCCCATCCCCAGCAGGAGGAGCAGCAGATGCCAGGGATGCAGGAGGGGATGAGGAGAAGCCGCTTTTGGGGTCGCATCCCAAATCCAAGCCCCCAAATCCCATACCATCCCCAGCAGGAGGAGCAGCAGATGCCAGGGATGGGGAGGATGAGAGGACGTGGGCAGCCGTGGCTGCGCCCTACTTTTCCAGGGCAAAATCTGGAGAGGGGAAGCGGAGCTGTCGTGTGAGCGAGCCCGGCATCTGCGCCGGCTGGCAGCGCTCACACCCACGGCCCCGAGCCCTGCCAGCCTCCCCAGCAGGCCGGGGGAAGGGGGACGGGAGGTTTTGGCAGGAATTCAGGGCTCTGCCGGGTCTCAGGAACGGGATAACGGCGCCCCTGGAGCCGGGGATGTGGGACGGGAAGCGGGGCTGGGATCGGCGCTGGCCGCGCGTTGTAACTTCTGAGGGGAGGATGGGTTTGAAGAAGCCGCCGCAGGGCTCCCAGAGGGATCTTTGCCAGCTTCTCAAAGTGCTTAATTCCTTCCCCTTAATTCCTTCCCCTCGGCAGCCGCGGGAGCAGCGGAGATTCATGGCAGAGCTCCCGAGTTATCCCTCCCTCGCCGCGTGAGGAGGCAGCGAGGGAGCTGCGAGGCTTCTGCCTCCACCAAAATCCAACCCCTGCCTCGGGGCAGAGCCTGAACCCCCCAAATTCCTGCTGGGAAGATCCCCCCAGATTCCTACTGGAAGATGCTGAGGGCAGAGCCTGAACCCCCCAAATTCCTGCTGGGAAGATCCCCCCAAATTCCTGCTGGGAAGATGCTGAGGGCAAAGCCTGAACCCTCCAAATTCCGGCCAGGAAGATGCTGAGTACAGAACCTGATCTCCCCCAAATTCCTGCCTGATCCCCCCGAAATTCCTGCCAGGAAAATGCCGAGTGCAGAGCCTGATCTTCCCCAAATTCCTGGCAGGAAGATTCCCTCAAATTCCTGCTGGGAATATCCTGAGGGCAGAGCCTGATCCCCTCCAAATTCCTGCTGGGAAGATGCTGAGTTCAGAACCTGATCCCCCCAAATTCCTGCTGGGAAGATCCTGAATTCAGAGCCTCCCCCAGCCTGGAATGCTGAGCTCCCCCCGGCTTGACCAAAGGGAGCTGGTGATGGTTCTTGGCCAAATTTGGGTGGAAACCCCCAGGATTTAGAGGAGCTTCTGGGGAAAGGGTCAATGGTGCCAAGGGGAGCTCACAAATCCATCCCAGCCCCGGGCAAAGCTCCGTGTCCTGGCATTCCCTGATCCCAAACGCCTCCCCGGGCTGAGGCTGGCAGGGAAATCATCATTGCTGCTGAAAAGAAGGAGGCAACAGGGCGAGCACAAACAGCATTTACATATCCTTAATTCTATTTTAGCACCTCCCGGGCTATTTCTGTCGCGGCAGAAACACAACAGGAGTGCAAGGCCAGAGAAAGGGCAAGGAAAGGCTCGGAATGTGGGACAGAGGGAGGAAAATAAACCCCGGGCACGGGAATGGCTCCGTCCTGCTGCTTTGTCACAGCCCCTGGCTCTGCTTTGCTCCTCAGCTGGGCGGGACAAAGGGACACAAATGTCCCCAACACCCGAGTCCCGTGTGCGCTGTGGGGCTGAGGAGGGGACAGGCAGCACATCCCGGCTTGGCTGAGAAAAGCGGAGCTGGGGGGACATTCCCGGAGCCGGAGGGGACAGGCCAGGCCCGGCTCCGCAGCATCCTCGCCTGTTGCCAGGACAACGCGATGTGATGGAGCCTCCTCCTCCTCCTCCTCCTCGTCCTCCAGCAGGGCCGGCTCCGGGGTGTTGGGATGTGGGGGCAGCTTTGGGGTGACGGGGGGAGCCCCCCGAGTCTCAGGTCGGGAGGAGAAGCCCCCAAGTGCCACCAGCGCCCGGCGGGCACGGGCAGGGAGGCGGGCACGGGGCACAGCGGGGGAAGAGCGGGACGGAGCCCGCCGGGACAGCCCAGATCCCGCAGCATCAGCCACGAAACGGCCCCACGGCAGCGCCTCTGCCCCTCCACCCGCGCAGGGCAGGGCCCAGGGGCTGGCTCAGGGTCCCCTGTGCCCCGCGGCCTCCCCGAGCCCCGGGCAGAGGGGCTGGGAACGCCCCGAGGCTCCCGAGCAGCCACAAAGGTGCAGCTTCGCTTCTTTGCTCCCGGTGCCATGGCAACCTTTCCCACTTGGCTTAATTACAGAGCGGCTGTGCCTCCGCGGGGGGGCCGGGGTCTGCTCCATCCCTGCTCCATCCCTGCTCCATCCCTGCTCCATCCCTGCTCCATCCCTGCTCCATCCCTGCTCCATCCCTGCTCCTTCTCTGCTCCATCCCTGCTCCATCCCTGCTCCATCCCTGCTCCATCCCTGCTCCATCCCTGCTCCATCCCTGCTCCTTCTCTGCTCCATCCCTGCTCCATCCCTGCTCCATCCCTGCTCCATCCCTGCTCCATCCCTGCTCCATCCCTGCTCCTTCTCTACTCCATCCCTGCTCCATCCCTGCTCCTTCTCTACTCCATCCCTGCTCCATCCCTGCTCCATCCCTGCTCCTTCTCTGCTCCATCCCTGCTCCATCTCTGCTCCATCCCTGCTCCATCCCTGCTCCTTCCTTTCTCTATCTCTGCTCCTTCCCTGCTCCATCCCTGCTCCTTCTCTACTCCATCCCTGCTCCTTCTCTGCTCCATCCCTGCTCCATCCCTGCTCCATCTCTGCTCCATCCCTGCTCCATCCCTGCTCCATCCCTGTTCCATCCCTGCTCCATCCCTGCTCCATCTCTGCTCCTTCTCTGCTCCATCCCTGCTCCATCTCTGCTCCATCCCTGCTCCATCCCTGCTCCATCCCTGCTCCATCCCTGCTCCTTCTCTGCTCCATCCCTGCTCCATCCCTGCTCCATCCCTGCTCCGTCCCTGCTCCTTCTCTCCTCCATCCCTGCTCCATCCCTGCTCCATCCCTGCTCCTTCTCTGCTCCATCCCTGCTCCATCCCTGCTCCATCCCTGCTCCTTCTCTCCTCCATCCCTGCTCCATCCCTGCTCCATCCCTGCTCCTTCCTTGCTCCATCCCTGCTCCATCCCTGCTCCATCCCTGCTCCATCCCTGCTCCATCCCTCCATCCTTCTCCCATCCATCCATCCTTCCATCCCTCCATCCATCCCTCCATCCATCCCTCCATCCATCCATCCATCCATCCATCCATCCATCCATCCCCTGCACCTGGAACCATTCCCAGCTCAACATTTCCCCCCCCCTCTCCCAGGACAAAACCAGTTTGGGGTTGGATTCTCCATGGAGGACTCTGGAAAACTCCATCCCAGCAAGCAAGAGGATCCCAAAGCGAATCCCAGCAAATCCTTGAGTATCCGAGGAGCAGGGATGAGACATCTCCATCCCCGTGGGGAGTTCCCTGCTCAGGGCAGGGCTCCAGCGCAAATCTCTCTGTAATTAATTACAAGCAATTAACCTCCCGTGGCAGCTGACCCCGACCCCGTGGTGTGGGATTTAGGGACCTTATTGATCCCAAAGAAATCCCACACGTGGTGCCCAAGCCCTGTGGGAGCAGATCTTGGAGCTGATGGGGACATCCAGGGCTGGAGAATCCCTGGAGAAATGCAATTTATGGCAAATTTTAAAAAAAAGAGAGGGGGGAAAGGAGGTGGAAAGGAGCCCTCTGGAGCTGCAGAGAGCGTGAGAAATAAAATAAAAAAAAATAAAAAAAAAAAAAAGAGAGAGAAGGGAAAATATAAAAACCCAACCCAAGCCAGCAGCAGTGCTGGGCTTCAAAGGTCACCTCTGGGCATGAATTTTAATTTCACACAGGAGTTTTGTTCATTTGTTAATTATTTTCAGATGAAAAGGGAGATATTCCTGCGGAGGGTGAGGAAAGGGCCACGGCAACATTTGAATTTCAAAGGCGAGGCTGTTTGCAAGGAAAACACAAGGGGAGAGAAGGGAGGGAGAACTTGGGGAGGGGAGAGAGAGAGAGGCTGGAGAGGTCCCCCCTGCCATGGGGACACACCAAAAAAACCCCTTGGAATTGCATCCTGATCCTCTTTCCAGGGAATCTCATGCACACCATGGAAAAACACCCTGGGCTGGGGCATCCTGAGCCTCCTGAGCCCTCCAAGGACTGGGAACACCCGGGATGAGCCCTGACCCCAGGGAAGCTCAGGAATGATCCCAAAACCAACTCCAAGAGGGATTTTTTTGGCCTCCTTTTTTTTTTTCTTTTGGCCTCTCCGTAGGTTTTGCAACCCCACAAAGGAGGAGGAGGGAGAAGAGAAAAAGAGAAGAAGCTGTTGGAAAGATCCAGGCAGGAGAGGGCAGGGAATGAAGCAGGGAATGAGCCTGGGAATGTTTTTCATGTTTTTCCTCCTCCTTTCAGCTTTTAGGGCAGCAGTTTGCTTTTTATGGAGCCGAGGGAGCTGCACATCAAACACAACCGGGTGAATCCAACCGAGGGCAGCCGGAATTCCCAGCACCTCCCAGCACCCCAAATCTGCTCCCTCTGGGATGGAACAGATCCTGGAAACCCCCCCTGGATGGAAGGGGAAGGGAGTCACCAGCTCCCAGCCTGGAAAATCCCTCTGGCCCGCCTGGAATTTCTCCTTCCCGGTTTTCCTTTCCTTCCCGGTTTTCCTTTCCTTTCCTTTCCTTTCCTTTCCTTTCCTTTCCTTTCCTTTCCTTTCCTTTCAAGGCAGAGCCAGGAATTCCCAGGAAATCATTCCCCAGGAAGGGTCACAAGCAGTGACCCCAGGGATGGGGAAAACCGAGCTCTTTTTCCGTGGATAGAGCAAATATTTCCCTTCTCCGGATGAAAGCGTTTGTCCCACAAGAAGGGGCGGGAGGGAGGAATCCCAGGGGACAGGGAGACCCTGATCCACAGGGAAATCTTCTCTTAAACCCCTAAATCCTCCCCAGGGGCCCGTGCCTCGGTTTCCCCGCCCAGCTGGGCACAAGGAGCTCAGGAAGAGGAAGATCAGAGCGAGGATTCATCCTCATCACTTGGCTCCTCATTTCCCACTGAAACTGCCAGGGGGGGGATTCCACTCTCAGCTCCTCAGCCCTGCCAAATCCAGGGAAAAGCCCAATTTCCACAGTTCTGAGCCCGTCCTGATCTCCTAAACCCGAGCGATTTTCTGCCTGATCAGGAATTAAATCACGGCAGCGGCACCGGGGGAGCGGGCGGGGGTGCAGGGGATGATCCCAAATCCCTGCCCCGCTCCCACATCACCCCCCCAGTGGGGCAGAAAGGCAGGAAAGGGCCCTGGTGACCCCAAACCGCCTCATCTGCTCACCCACAGATACCAAGAAACCCCAAAATCCTCACCCTGACTTATGGGGTCACTCCTGGAGCGCCCCCATCCCAAAGGATTTGTGTCCCACTCCACAAATCCGTGGTTTTACCCTTCCCTGGGGGGGGTCTGGCTAATAAAGCAGCAATAAAATGATGGGTGAAGTTATTAATGAAGAGAATCAGCTCCCCTCTGGCAGCACGGGGGCAGGTTTGGAGATTCCCAGGTGGATTCCTGCCGCAATCCCAAAATCCCGGTGGCACCGGGGCTGGCAGTGCCACCACGTCGAGCTGAAGCCACCCGCTGTCCCCACCCCCGGCACCTGCGCTGAAATCGCTCGGTATTTTTATGTGGCTGTAAGAAAACACCCAAAGATCGGCCGCATTTAAATGCAAATTGCGTTATTTCTGTCTCGGGAAAAAAAAAAAAAAGCAAAAAAAAAGCGTCATTAATACATTTTCTGCAATTTGGAGAAATCAGTGGCAATTATTTTTTTCATAACGAGCCATTAGCCAACTTTCATTTGAAGGGGGGAGTGGGGAGAGGAGGGGGGGAAAAAAAGATAAAGAACCTCAAGGAAATCGTTCAGTGACTGACACATTTCCTCCCAGGTCTTGGAGCTGCCTGCTCATCCCGGGAATAATTACAAAGGGAAGGAGCTAAAAGTGCTTCCAGGAGGCGGATGTGCACGAAGCCAAGTGTTTTTCCAAGGGGTTGATCCAGCACGTGCAAGGGGTTGATCCAAGGGGTTGATCCAGCACGATGAGGAGCATTAAAAATCCTTGGGATAAGTGGAAAAGGGACACTGAGGGCCTAAAACCACCCCAAAATGGGTTGATGGATGGGATTTTGGGGCTCTTCAGGGATAATTTTAGGTCGGGAGAGGCCTTAAAACCCATCTGGTGTCACCTTTCACCATCCCAAGTTGCTCCAAGCCCCATCCAGCCCGGCCTTGGGCACTTCCAGGGATGGGGACACGCAGGATTTTTCCTGGAGCTGCGAATGCTGAGGGTCCAGAAGCTTCTCCAGCGTTTCCTGATGTTCGTGCCCAGGTGCTGAGGGGGTTTAGGGAGGGATTTAAAGGATCAGGACCGAGGGAAAGGCCTCGTGTGGGGAGGTCTCAGGTATCCGGGTGGTGCCGGCCTCTGGAATGTGCGGGTCCCCGCTGGAATCGTCGTCATCTCCCGCCTGCTTTGCTGCTAAATGAAAGGGAGCAGAGAGAGGAGAAAAGAAAAGAGCGATCCGTGGCGAGATTAAAGGGGAAAAGGACAAAAAAAAAAAAAAAAGAAGAAAAAAAAAAAGAAAAAAAAAAAAAGAAAGAAAGGCGCCCGCTCTTGTTCGGATCCCTCGGGGTGAAGAGCGAATTTCCATAATGCTGGAAGTGCTCATTAAGCGCCGTTAAGTGACAGTCCCCACCCCCGGAGCGCCGCAGGGGTGGCTCTTTCCCCACCAGGAAGGCACATTCCAGGCTCTCCGGGGTGGGATTTGGGATAAACCAGAGGTGCCAGGCACCACCTTTTTTTTGGGGGGACAATCCCGGCTGATTTCCCTCGTCCTCCCTCGCTGCTCACCCCAAAACAGAGGCAGCAACCAAAGCAAAGAGCCCCAAAACTCCCCAAAAATGGGTGGGGAGGGACAAAGTCAGAGCCACCAAGCTCTGGGGACATCCCAAGCGGCATCAGAGCTCTTGCAATGCCACCTTTCTGTTGGATAATTCAGGAAAATTCTTGGATCTTCCTCCCAGGGTAGCCAGGAGCAGAGGCAGCAGCGCCCCACCCTCAGCACCCGGGGGCTGGGGGGGACACCTGGGCCTGGACCCGAGTCCCAGTGGCTTCCGTCCATCGATATCCATTGATATCCATCGATATCCATCGATATCCATTGATATCCATCAATATCCATCGATATCCATTGGTATCCATCGATATCCATCGATATCCATTGATATTCATCAATATCCATCGATATCCATCGATATCCATTGATATCCATCAATATCCATCAATATCCATTGATATCCATCGATATCCATTGATATCCATTGATATTCATCGATATCCATCAATATCCATCAATATCCATTGATATCCATCGATATCCATTGACATCCATTGATATCCATCAATATCCATTGATATCCATTGATATTCATCAATATCCATTGATATCCATCAATATCTATTGATATCCATTGATATCCATCAATATCCATTGATATTCATCAGTATCCATGGATATCCATCAATACCCATGGATATCCATCAGTATCCATGGATGTCCATCAATAACCATCAATATCCATCAATATCCACCAATAACCATCAGTATCCATGGATATCCATCAATTACCATCAATATCTATGGAAATCCATCTATATCCATCAATACCCACCAGTGCCCACCTATATCCACCAATACTCACCAATATCCACCAATACCCACCAATACCCACCAATATCCACCAATATCCACCAATATCCACCAATACCCACCAATACCCACCAATATCCACCAATATCCACCAATGTCCACCAATACCCACCAATATCCACCAATACCCACCAATACCCACCAATATCCACCAATATCCACCAATATCCACCAATAACCACCAATATCCACCAATATCCACCAATACCCACCACTAGCCACCAATACCCACCAATACCCACCAATATCCACCAATAACCACCAATATCCACCAATATCCCCCAATAACCACCAATACCCACCAATATCCACCAATATCCACCAATATCCATCAATACCCACCAATACTCACCAATATCCCACCAATACCCATCCATACCCCACACTCCCACCCTCCCCACTGTCCCCCAGCCCCTCCCAGAGCAGCACCATTGGGGCTATAGTGGGGTGGGAGCCCCTCCCGCGCTGTCCCGCATCCCAAATCCCCTTCATCCCTCCCAAGGCCTCGCCCCATCCTCCCCACCAATCCCAAATCCCTCCCAAGGCCTCGCCCCATCCTCCCCACAAATCCCACATCCCTCCCAGGGCCTCGTCCCATCCTCCCCACCAATCCCAAATCTCTCCCAAGGCCTCGTCCCATCCTCCCCACAAATCCCAAATCCCTCCATGGCTGTCCCCTCCTGACCAGGGGGTGACCAAACCCCCCCTTCCCAGGAGGAGCTGAGCAGCTCCAGGCTCCTTTTCCCGGGATAACCCTGGGCCCTGGTGACGGTGATGGATGAGAGCTGCCATCCCCGCTGGCCCTTTCCTATTGACTTTTTTTTTTTATTTTAATACACATCATAACCCCGGCGGGATCACAAACACCTGGATCAGCACAGGGAAAGGATGAGGAGCATAAAATATCCCTGGATAAATGGAAAAGGGAGACTGAGGGTTCCAGAAAGAAAAGGGGTTGGACAGCAGCCCTAAAACCACCCCAAAAAACGCCTTTTTTATTTTAAAAATCAAACACCTGCATCAGCACAGGGAAAGGATGAGGAGCATAAAACATCCCTGGATAAATGGAAAAGGGACACTGAGCATTCCAGTAAGAAAAGGGTTGGATAACAGCCCTAAAACCACCCCAAAACCGACTTTTTTATTTTAAAAATCAAACACCTGCATCAGCACAGGGAAAGGATGAGGAGCATAAAATATTCCTGGATAAATGGAAAAGGGACACTGAGCATTCCAGCAAGAAGAGGGGTTGGACATCAGCCCTAAAACCACCCCAAAAAAAGCCTTTTTTATTTTAAAAACTTCCCAGGATAAATGGAAAAGGGACACTGAGGGTTCCAGCGAGAAAAGGGTTGGATATCAGCCCCAAAACCACCCCAAAATGTGCCCAGGTGGGCTCAGGGGGGTGCCAGCACCCCAACAGCCACAGGACAGGATCCCAACCCCAGCAGGAATTAAATCCCAGCTCCTGGAATCCTCCCTCCATCCCAGCACAACCGAATCGCTTCTCACCCTCCCAGAACCGAGTCCTGAGGGGTTTTTTGGGGGGTCCCTGGGGGTGTTCCCGCTCCCCATTACTCCAATCCCGGGCTCCCCAATGGATCCAGCTCCTGGCTCCGGGTGAAGCGCATTTTAAGGGCCATAAATTCCACCTGGCTTAGCTGAGGATGCTTCATCAAAGCCCCGTGAGTGATCTCCTCTCGGCTTTGGGAGCTTTTTTCATGTCCTCTTGCGCTCCGATATGGATCCAATATCTCCAGGGCCGTAAAGATAAAAAACGGGATAATTGCAGTTACCGGGAGTTTTACGGGTGGGAAAATACAGGGGAAGCACAAAGCAGCACTGATAACTGGGGGATGCTGGGAGCGACTCTCCTGCGCGGATCCAGCCATCCCAGCTCCTTTTTTATTTCAAAAACACCAAAGTTTTTAAAACGCCTCTCTGTTGCCCCATCTCTGGGTCATAGAAAGGCCTAATCCGCCACCCTTGCCCATCCCAACGCTTTTCCCGGAGATCTCCTTGCACTTCCCACGCCACTTCCTGCCCATCTCCATCCCCGAGCGCTCCGGTGAGCCGCTCCCTGGATGAGGCACGGCGCTAATTAAAGCACCCCCGACTCCAGCTCCATTACAATTAACAGACAATTAGCAGCACAAGCACCGCGCGGGAGCGCCGGGCAGGAGCTGGCAGCGAGACAAACCCGGCGGGACGGCTGCTCCCGATGGGGCCTTGGAGATGCCGGCGCTGGGAAACTCCCGGCACCAAAACAGCGCTGGAGCTGCTCCACCACACTCTTCCCTTCTCCCTTTTGTTCCCCCTTCCCTTCTTTTTTTCCCCTTTCCCTTCCCTTCTTTTTTTTTTTCCCCCACCCCTTCCTGTTTTCCCCATTTCGTCCCCATTCTCTTTCCATTTCCTTCCTCTTTCCCCTTTCCTTTCCCTGCCTCTTTTCCCCTTCCCTTTTTCCTTTTTTCCCCTTGCCTTCTTTTTTTATCCCTTTCCCTTCCCTTCCTTTATTTCCCATCCCTTCCTGTTTTCCCCATTCCTTCCCCATTCTCTTTCCATTTCCTTCCTGTTTTCCCCTTCCCTTCCTTTTTTCCCAATTCCTTCCATTCTCTTTCACTTGTTCCTCTTTCCCCCACTTCCTTCCTTTTCCCCCTCCCTTCCCCTTCCCTTTCACCCTTCCCTTCTTTTTTCCTTTCCTTTCCTTTCCTTTCCTTTCCTTTCCTTTCCTTTCCTTTCCTTTCCTTTCCTTTCCTTTCCTTTCCTTTCCTTTCCTTTCCTTTCCTTTCCTTTCCTTTTTCCTTTCCTTTCCTTTCCTTTCCTTTCCTTTCCTTTCCTTTCCTTTCCTTTCCTTTCCTTTCCTTTCCCTGGTTTGGTTTCCCACTCCTAATCCCTAAAATCCCTAAATTAACGACTCATTAAGCTGCAATATCCCAATAAATCATGCTTGTCCTTCCCTGGATGCCATCCTGGCTGGAGGGGACGGGGCCAGCCGGGCTCGGTGACATCGGTGACCTTTTCCAGTGTCCCTTTCCCATTTATCCTGGGAATTATCGACAATTTATCAAACCCACAACACTCAACAATTTACCAAAACCCCGAACCTTTCCCCCGCCGCGCTCTCCCCCTTCCCCATCCCCGGCTCTCCGGGGGGATCGGGGGGGATCTCTCGGTTTTCCCTGGATTTTTCCCCGCTGGTTCCGGTTGATCCCGGCCCCGTGCGGTCCCCGGGGCAGCGGGACGGGCTGGGGAGCGCTGCCGGGATGCTCCGGAGGGCGATCCGAGCTGACAGCGCCGCTCCCGGCGAGCACGAAACCGGGACTAAAGGCTGGGAATGCCAACCCATCCCGGCAGGGCATTAATCCCTCGACACAACCAGCACGGATTCCTCTGGGGCTGTCGTGAGGCTTTATTTGATTTATTTTAATTAATTTATTGCTGCACACGCAGCTCGGTGCTCGCTGGGGAGCTCTGTGGGAGCCCGGGGTGACCCCAAGCGCAGCCTGGCTCCCATCATCATCCTCCTCACGTCCCCACATCCCAATGGCTTGGCCCAGGGGCCTATTTTGGTGGCCCAGTTTGGCCACCACGGGGTTGTCCCAGGCAGGGAGAGAGCTGCTCTGAGCTTCCCCAAACTGGGCAGGAAATTCCTCCAGCTTCATCCTAATCATCCTCATCCTCATCCTCCCTACATGGGAGCTGCTCTGAGCTTCCCCAAACAAGGCAGGAAATTCCTCCAGCCCCATCCTAATCATCCTCATCCTCATCCTCATCCTCATCCTCATCCTCCCAGCACAGCTGGGCCTGTGGATGGGCAGTAAATCCACCCCAACCCACCCAGTCCTGCTCATTAGGGTCTCATTAGGGTCTCATTAGGGTCCCAACACTTTGTTCTGACCCTAACTGGGATCACCCTCCCTGCTCTGAACCCCGAAACGCTGAGGGGACAGGGATCCATACAGGACCAGGGGTGGAGCTGGGGTCACCATGGGCCGTGTGACACCCCAAATTGTGACACCCCAAATTCAGTGTCCCTCACCCCTTGTGCATCCTCAGGGGGATGTGACGCCCCCCCCCGACCCCACCCCAAATCCCACAGCCCAGGGGCTGCACCCCCTCACATCCCAAAACTCTCCTGGGGTTTTCCCCACTTCATCCTCCCTCCCACCAGCGTTCCAGAGGAAAATTGGGACCAGCCCCTGTCCCTGCCGCCTGCCTGGGCTCCCCGAGGAGCAGCAGGCAGGCAGATGTTTGCTCTGCATCCTGCTGGATTCCATAATGACATCAATTATCCCGAGCTTTCATCCACGGAGCTCTGTGTTCCCGGGGAAATGGAGATGGATGGGGCCGGGGCGGTGCTGGGGACACCGGGCTGGGTGACAGATGGGGAGGTCACGGGGGTGGGAGGGGCGGGGACGGCCTGGGGCTGAGGAGCTCCGTGTGCGTGGCCAGGCAGGCTGGGGAGAGACCCAGAGCTTCCCAGTGGATCCCAGTGCATCCCAGAGCATCCCAGTTCATCCCAGTGGATCCCAGTGCATGCCAGTGCATCCCAGAGCTTCCCAGTGCACGCCAGAGCTTCCAGTGCATCCCAGAGCTTCCCAGAGCATCCCAGAGCATCCCAGAGCATCCCAGTGGATCCCAGAGATTCCCAGAGCATCCCAGTGCATCCCAAAGAATCCCAGAGCTTCCCAGAGCACCCCCAGTGGATCCCAGTGCATCCCAGAGCTTCCCAGTTCATCCCAGAGCTTCCCAGAGCATCACAGTGGATCCCAGTGCATCCCAGAGCATCCCACAGCATCCTGGTTCATCCCAGAGCATCCCAGTCCATCCCAGTGCATCCCAGAGCACCCCTCTCCCTCAGGGCTGGGTTTGGAGTCAGGAACGAGGGATAAGATGGGATGAAGATGGATGAAGATGGGATGAGATGGGATGAAGATGGCATCACCCCAAATCTCCCCCTGAAAACCCTGGTTTTCCCAGGGAATTGCGCTGTCCCTGCTGCCCTACAAGGGGGGGGGGGATCCTTTTTTTCCCATTCCCATTTCTATTTTGGCAGCGCTGGAGTCAAGTAGCTCAATTAAGCAATAACTGCCTCTGTACAGCTGCCCACACAGCC